>NC_142884.1:33298946-35798946 GCF_051225735.1 Oryctolagus cuniculus
TTTGACTGAATTAACCTGAAAATCACAGTGAAACTCAGTTTGGAAGCAATTAATATCTGTCACCTCAGCCAAAGTGTTCCATTTGATTTTCCAAAACACAAAAACTCACCATGGTCGAGTTACCTGCAGATTTCTAAGCTTCAAAAGCATATTTGTTGTGGTTTTTATTTCATAATGGCTACTTTAACCAAACTCTTTTTTGTATTGCATCAGAATACAAAATTTGACAAGGAAGAAGGCAAAACCAACTCAGACGCAGAAAACATTTAGGAAATTGCCGCTCAAGAAACCAAAAGTCAGCAGAGGTACCCAAACCAATTACATTAAACCAGAATTGGAGCAAGCAAAGAGCTGTGCCCTGATTGAAAAAGAACCATCCTCTTCTGCCCTGAACTCCATCTTCCAGACTCAAAACCAAAGCTCACATCAGAAAATTCATTACACACCATGATAAATAAGAAAAATGAGAATAAATCCAAAGAAATGCAAGATTCCATAATGATATTAGGTTTGATTTAGTCGCAAGGAAACCGGTTGTTCCCAGATTCATCCACCCCTCCAGCTGACTGCCTGTGGAATTCTGACTGAATTCACCTGAAAATCGCAGTGAAACTCAGTTTGGAGGCAATTAATATCTGTCTCCTCAGGCAAAGTGTTCCATTTGATTTTCTAAAACACAAAAACTCACCTTGGTCGTATTACCTGTAGATTTCTAAGCTTTAAGCGCATATTTGTAGTGTTTTTTATTTCATAATGGCTACTCTGCCGAAATTCTTGTTTGCATGCCATCAGAAAAGAAAATTTGGGAAGGAAGAAGGCAAAACCAACTCAGACCCAGCAAACATTTAGGAAATTGCCGCTCAAGAAACCAAAATTCAGCTGAGGCACCCAAAGAAATGATAGCAAGCCAGATTTGGAGCTGGCCAACAGCTATGCCCTGTTTTAAAAAGAGTATTCCTCCGGTACCCTGAACTCCATATGCCAGCCTCAAAACCAAAGCTCACATCAGAAAATTCATTACACACCATGATAAATAAGAAAAATGAGAAAAAAGCCAAAGAAATGCAAGAATCCATAATGATATTGGGCTTGATTGAGTCGCAAGGAAACCGGCTGTTCCCAGATTCATCCACCACTCCTGCTGACTGCCTGTGGAATTCTGACTGAATTAACCAGAAAATCGCAGTGAAACTCACTTTGGAGGCAATATATATCTGTGACCTCAGCCAAAGTATTCCATTTGATTTTCCAAAACATAAAAACATACCTTGGTTATGTTACCTGTAGATTTCTAAGCTTCAAAGGCCTATTTGTAGTGTTTTTTAATTCATAATGGCAACTCTGTCCAAACTATTGGTTGTATCGTGTCAGAATACAATATTTGGGAAGGAAGAAGGCAAATCCAACTCAGACACAGAAAACATTTATGAAATTGCCACTCAAGAAACCAAAAGTCAGCTGAGGCACCCAAAACAATGACAGCAAGGCAGAATTGGAGCATGCCAACAGCTGTGCCCTGATTGAAAAAGAACCTTCCTCTGGTGACCTGAACTCAATATGCCAGCCTCAAAACCAAAGCTCACATCAAAAAATTCATTACAAACCATGATAAATAAGAAAAATGAGAAAAAAGCAAAAGAAATGCAAGAATCCATAATGATATTGGGCTGGATTTAGTCGCCAGGAAACCGGCTATTCCCGGATTCATCCACCACTCCTGCTGATTGCCTGTGGAATTCTGACTGAATTCACCTGAAAATCGCAGTGAAACTCAGTTTGGAGGCAATTAATATCTGTCTCCTCAGGCAAAGTGTTCCATTTGATTTTCCAAAACACAAAAACTCACCTTGGTCGTGTTACCTGTAGATTTCTAAGCTTCAAACGCCTATTTGCTGTGTTTTTCATTACAAAATGGCTACTCTGCCCAAACTCTTGTTTGTATTGTGGCAGAATACAAAATTTGGGAAGGAAGAAGGCAAAACCAACTTAGACGCAGAAAACATTTAGGATATTGCCGCTCAAGAAACCACAAATCGTCTGAGGCTCCCAAAACAATGACAGCAAGCCAGAATTGGAGCAGGCCAAGAGCTGTGCCCTGTTTGAAAAAGACCATTCCCAGCCGGCTCCGCGGCTCATTAAGCTAATCCTCCACCTAGCGGCCCCAGCACACCAGGTTCTAGTCCCGGTCTGGGTGCGGATTCTGTCCCGGTTGCCCCTCTTCCAGGCCAGCCCTCTGCTGTGGCCAGGGAGTGCAGTGGAGGATGGCCCAAGTGCTGGGGCACTGCACCCCATGGGAGACCAGGAAAAGCACCTGGCTCCTGGTTCCTGCAATCGGATCAGCGCGGTGCGCCCGCCGCAGCACACTGGCCGCGGCGGCCATTGGAGGGTGAACCAACGGCAAAGGAAGAAATTTCTCCCTGTCTCTCTCTCTCACTGTCCACTCTGCCTGTCAAGAAAAAAAAAAAAGGAAAAAGACCATTCCCGCGGATCCTGAACTCCATATTGCAGCTTCAAAACCAAAGCACACCTCAGAAAATTCATTACAAAACATGATAAATAAGAAAAAGGCCAAAGAAATGCAAGAATCCATTATGATATTGGGCTTGATTCACTCGAAGGAAACAGGCTGTTCCAGGATTCATCCACCCCTGCAGCTGACTGCCTGTGGTATTCTGACTGAATTAACCTGAAAATCACAGTGAAACTCAGTTTGGAGGCAATTAATATCTGTCACCTCAGCCAAAGTGTTCCATTTGATTTTCCAAAACACAAAAACTCACCTTGGTCGTGTTACCTGTAGATTTCTAAGCTTCAAACGGCTATTTGTTGTGTTTTTTATTTCATAATACCTACTCTGTCCAAACTCTTGTTTGTATTGCATCAGAATACAAAATTTGGGAAGGAAGAAGGCAAAACCAACACAGACCCAAAAAACATCTAGTAAATTGACACACTAGAATCCACAAATTTGCTGAAGCACTCAAAACATTGACAGCAAGCCAGAATTGGAGGAGGCCAACAGCTGTGCCCTGATTGAAAAGAACCATCCTCTTGTTCCCTGAACCCAATATGCCAGCCTTAAAACCAGAGCTCACATCAGAAAATTTATTACAAACCATGATACATAAGAGAAATGAGAAAAAGCCAAAGAAATGCAAGAATCCATAATGATATTGGGCTTGATTTAGTCGCAAGGAAACCGGCTGTTCCTGGATTCATCCACCCCTGCAGCTTAATGCCTGTGGAATTCTGATGGAATTAACCTGAAAATCACAGGGACACTCAGTTTGGAGGCAATTAATATCTGTCACCTCAGCCAAAGTGTTCCATTTTCTTTTCCAAAACACAAAAACTCACCTTGGTCGTGTTACCTGTAGATTTCTGAGCTTCAAACGCCTATTTGTTGTACTTTTTATTTCATAATACCTACTCTGTCCAAACTCTTGTTTGTATTGCATGAGAATACAAAATTTGGGAAGGAAGAAGGCAAAACCAACTCAGACCCAGAAAATATTTAGGAAATTACTGCTCGAGAAACCACAAATCAGCTGAGGCACCCAAAACAATGACAGCAAGCCAGAATTGGAGCAAGCCAACAGCTGTGCCCTGATTGAAAAAGAACCTTCCTCTTGTGCCCTGAACTCAATATGCCAGCCTCAAAACCAAAGCTCACATCAGAAAATTCATTACAAACCACGATAAATAAGGGAAATCTGAGAAAGCCAAAGAAATTCAAGAGTCCTTTGTGGTATTTGGCTGGATTTAGACACAAGGAAACTGGCTGTTTCAGGATTCATCCCACCCTTAAACAGACTGACTTTGGAATTCTGATTGAATTCACCTCAAAATTGCACTCACACTCAATTTGGAGGAAATTAGTATCTGTCCCCTCAGCAGAAGGGGTCACTTTCCAAAACACAGAAACTCATCTTGATTGTGTTGCCTGTACAGTTCTAATCCTGAAAGGCCATTTTGCTTTGTTTTTTTTTTTTTTTCTTTCATAATGGCTACTCTGTAAAAATCTTGCTTGTATTGCATCAGAATACAAAATTTGGGAATAAGAAGGCAAAAGTAACTCAGACCCAGAAAACATTTAGGATATTGCCACTCAAGAATCCACAAATCAGCTGAGGCACCCAAAACAATGACAGCAAGCCAGAATTGGAGCAACCCAACAGCTGTGCCCTGATTGAAAAACAACCCTCCTCTTGTGCACTGAACTCAATATGCCAGCTTAAAACCAAAGCTCACATCAGAAAATTCATTACAAACCATGATAAATAAGAAAAATGAGAAAAAGCCAAAGAAATGCAAGAATCCATAATGATATTGGGCTTGATTTAGTCGCATGGAAATCGGCTCGTCCAAGATTCATCCCCCCCTCCAGCTGACTGCCTGTGGAATTCTGACTGAATTAACCTGAAAATCGCAGTGACAATCAGTTTGGAGGCAATTACTATCTGTCACCTCAGCCAAAGTGTTCCACTTTATTTTCCAAAACACAAAAACTCACTTGGTCTTGTTACCTGTAGATGTATAAGCTTCAAACGCCTATTTGTTGTGTTTTTTATTTCATAATGGCTACTCTGTCAAAACTCTTGTTTGTATTGCCTCAGAATACAAAATTTGGGAAGGAAGAAGGCAAAACCAACTCAGACCCATAAAACATTTAGGAAATTGCCGCTCAAGAAACCAAAATCAGCTGAGGCACCCAAAACAATGACAGCAAGCCAGAATTGGAGCAAGCCAACAGCTGTGCCCTGTTTGAAATAGAACCATCCTCTTGTGCCCTGAACTCAATATGCCAGCCTCAAAACCAAAGCTCACATCAGAAAATTCATTACAAACCATGATACAAAAGAAAAATGAGAAAAATCCAAAGCAATGCAAGAATCCATAATGATATTGGGCTTGATTTAGTCACAAGGAAACCAGATGTTCCCGGATGCATCCACCCCTCCAGCTGACTGCCTGTGGAATTCCGACTGAATTAACCTGAAAATTGCAGTGAAACTCAGTTTGGAGGCAATTACTATCTGTCACCTCAGCCAAAGTGTTCCATTTGATTTTCCAAAACACAAAAACTCAACTTGGTCATGTTACCTGTAGCTTCAAATGCCTATTTGTTTTCTTTTTTATTTCATGATGGCTACTCTGTCCAAATTATTGTTTGCATTGTGTCAGAATAAAAAATTTGGGAATAAGAAGGCAAAACCAACTCTGAACCAGTAAACATTTAGGAAATTGCCACTGAAGAAACCAGAAATCGGCTGAGGCACCCAAACCAATGACAGCAAGCCAGAATTGGAGCAAGGCAACAGCTGTTCCCTGATTAAAAAAGAACTGTCCTCTTGCACCCTGAACTCAATATGCCAGCCTGAAAACCAAAGCTCACATCTGAAAATTCATTACAAACCATAATTAATAAGAAAAATGAGAAAAAAAGAAAAAGAAATGCACGAGTTCTTAGTGATATTGTGCTGGATTTAGTCGCAAGGCAACCGGCTGTTCTCGGATTCATCCACCCCTCCAGCTGACTGCCTGTGGAGTTCTGACTGAATTATCCTGAAAATCGCAGTGAAACTCAGTTTGGAGGCAATTAATATCTGTCACCTCAGCCAAAGTTTCCATTGTATTTTCCAAAACAGAAAAACTCACCTTGGTCCTGTTACCTGTAGATTTCTAAGCTACAAACACCTATCTGTTGTGTTTTTTATTTCATAATGGATACTGTGCCTAAACTCTTGTTTGTATTGTGGCAGAATACAAAATTTGGGAAGGAAGAAGGCAAAACCAACTCAGACCCAGAAAACATTTAGGAAATTGCCGCTCAAGGAACCACAAATTGGCTGAGGCACCAAAACCAATGATAGCAAGTCAGAATTGGAGCAAGCCAACAGCTGTGCCCTGATTGAAAAAGAACATCCTCTTGTGCCCTGAACTCAATATGCCAGCCTCAAAACCACAGCTCACATCAGAAAATTCATTACAAACCATGATAAATAAGGAAAATCAGAAAAAAGCCAAAGAAATGCAAGAATCCATAATGATATTGGGCTTGATTCAGTCACAAGGAAACCGGCTGTTACTAGATGCATCCACCCCTCCAGCTGACTGCCTGTGGAATTCTGAGTGAATTAACCCGAAAATCGCAGTGAAACTCAGTTTGGAGGCAATTAATATCTGTCACCTCAGCCAAAGTGATCCATTTGATTTTCCAAAACACAAAAACTCACCTTGGTCGTGTTATCTGTAGATTTATATGCTTCGAACATCTTTTGTTGTGTTTTTTATTTCATAATGGCTACTCTGTCGAAACTCTTGTTTGCATTGTGTTAGAATGCAAAATTTGTGAAGGAAGAAGGCAAAACCAATTCAGACCCAGAAAACATTTAGGAAATTGCCACTCAGGAAACCTGAAGTCAGCTGAGGCACCCAAAACAATGACAGCAAGCCAGAATTGGAGCAAGCCAACAGCTGTATACTGTTTGAAAAAGACCATTCCTCCGGTGCCCTGAACTCCATATTGCAGCCTTAAAACCAAAGCTCACATCAGAAATTTCATTTCAAACCTTGATAAATAAGGGAAATGTGAAAGAGCCAAGGAAATGCAAGAGTCCTTTGTGATATTTACTGGATTTAGAGAAAAGGAAACTGCCTGTTTCAACATTCATCCCCCCTTCCATAGACTGACTTTGGAATTCTGATTGAATTCACCTCAAAATCTCACTCACACTGTATTTGGAGGGAATTAGAATCTGTCCCCTCAGCAGAACGGTTCCATGTCATTTTCCAAAACACAGAAACTCATATTGGTCGTGTTGCCTGTAGAATTCTAATCCTGAAAGGGCAATATGCTGTTTTTTTTTTTTTTTTCATAATGGCTACTCTGTCCAAACTCTGCTTGTATTGCATCAGAATACAAGATTTTTGAAGGTAGAAGACAAAACCAACTCAGACCCAGAAAACATTTAGGAAATTTCTGCTGAAGAAACCAAAAGTCAGCTGAGGCACCCAAAACAATGACAGCAAGCCAATTGGAACTAGCCAACAGCTGTGCCCTGATTGAAAAAGAACCTTCCTCTTGTGCCCTGAACTCAATATGCCAGCCTCAAAACCAAAGCTCACATCAGAAAATACATTACAAACCATGATAAATAAGAAAAATGAGAAAAAAGCCAAAGAAATGCAAGAATCCATAATGATATTGGGCTTTTTTAGTCTCAAGGAAACCGGCTGTTCCCGGATTCTTCCATCCCTCCAGCTGACTGCCTGTGGAATTCTGACTGAATTAACCTGTAAATCGCAGCGAAACTCAGTTTGGAGGCAATTAATATTTGTCACCTCAGCCAAATTGTTCCATTTGATTTTCCAAAACAAAAAAACTCACCTCGGTCTTGTTACCTGTAGATTTATAAGCTTCAAAGCCCTATTTGCTGTGGTTTTTATTTCATAATGGCTACTCTGTCCAAACTATTGTTCGTATTGCGTCAGAATACAAAATTTGGGAAGGAAGACGGCAAAAGCAACTCAGACCCAGAAAACATTTAGGAAATTGGCACTCAAGAAACCACAAATCGGCTGAGGCACCCAAAACAATGACAGCAAGCCAGAAGTGGAGCAAGCCAACAGCTGTGCCCTGATTGAAAAAGAACCTTCCTCTTGTGCCCTGAACTCAATATGCCAGCCTCAAAATCGATGCTCACATCAGAAAATTCATTACAAACCAGGATAAATAAGAAAAATGAGAAATGAGCAAAGAAATGCGCCAGTTCTTAGTGATATTGGGTAGGATTTAGTAACAAGGAAACCGGCTGTTCCCGGATTCATCGAACCCTCCAGGTGACTGCCTGTGGAATTCTGACTGAATTAACCTGATATTCGCAGTGAAACTAAGTTTAGAGTCTATTGAAATCTGTCACCTCAGCCAAAGTGTTCCATTTGATTTTCCAAAACACAAAAACTCACCTTGGTCATGTTACCTGTAGATTTCTTAGCTTCAAATGCCTATTTGTTTTCTTTTTTATTTCATGATGGCTACTCTGTCCAAACTCTTGTTTGTATTGCCTCAGAATACAAAATTTGGGAAGGAAGAAGGCAAAACCAACTCAGACCCAGAAAACATTTAGGAAATTTCCGCTCAATAAACCACACATCTGCTGAGGCACCCAAAACCATGACAGAAAGATAGAATTGGAGCTAACCAACAGCTGTGCCCTGTTTGAAAAAGACCATTAATCCAGTGCCCTGAACTCAACATGCCAGCCTGAAAACCAAAGCTCACATCAGAAAACTCATTACAAACCATGATAAATAACAAAAATGCAAAAAAAGCGAAGAAATGCAAGAATCCATAATGATATTGGGCTTGATTTAGTCGCAAGGAAACCGTCTGTTTTTGTTGTGTTTTTTATTTCATACTGGCTACTGTGCCCAAACTCTTGTTACATTGTGTCAGAATACAAAATGTGGAAAGGAACAAGACAAAACCAACTCAGACCCAGGAAACATTTATGAAATTGCCGCTTAAGAAACCAAAAGTCAGCTGAGGTACCCAAAGCAATGACAGCAAGCCAAAATTGGAGCAAGCCAACAGCTGTGCCCTGATTGAAAAAGAACCTTCCTCTTAGCCGGCGCCGTGGCTCAATAGGCTAATCCTCCACCTTGCGGCGCCGGCACACCGGGTTCTAGTCCCGGTTGGGGCACCGGATTCTGTCCCGGTTGCCCCTCTTCCAGGCCAGCTCTCTGCTATGGCCAGGGAGTGCAGTGGAGGATGGCCCAGGTGCTTGGGCCCTGCACCCCATGGGAGACCAGGAAAAGCACCTGGCTCCTGGCTCCTGCCAGGATCAGCGCGGTGCGCCGGCTGCAGCGGCGGCCATTGGAGGGTGAACCAACGGCAAAGGAAGACCTTTCTCTCTGTCTCTCTCTCTCACTGTCCACTCTGCCTGTCAAAAAAAAAAAAAAAAAAAAAAAAAAAAAAAAAAAAAAAAAACCTTCCTCTTGTGCCCTGAACTCCATATTGCAGCCTCAAAACCAAAGCTCACATCAGAAAATTCATTACAAACCATGATAAATAAGAAAAAAGAGAAAAAAGCCAAAGAAATGCAAGAATCCATAATGATATTGGTTTTGATTTAGTTGCAAGGAAACCGGCTGTTCCCAGATTCATCCACCACTAAAGCTGACTGCCTGTGGAATTCTGACTGAATTAACCTGACAATTGCAGTGAAACTCAAGATACCAAATTTCAGCTGAGGCACCCAAAACAAAGACAATAGCCAGAATTGGAGCACACCAACAGCTGTGCCCTGTTTGAAAAAGACCATTCCTCAGGTGCCCTGAACTCTATATTGCAGCCTCAAAACCAAAGCTCACATCAGAAAATTCATTACAAACCATGATAAATAAGGGAAATGTGAAAAAGCTAAAGAAATGGAAGAGTCCTTTTTGATATTTGGCTGGATTTAGACACAAAGAAACTGGCTGTTTCCAGATACATCCCCCCCTTCCACAGACTGACTTTGGAATTCTGATTGAATTCACCTCAAAATCGCACTCACACTCAATTGGGAGGGAATTAGAATCTGTCCCCTCAGCAGAAGCGTTCTATGTCATTTTCCAAAACACAGAAACTCATCTTGGTTGTGTTGCCTGTAGATTTCTAATCCTGAAAGGACAATGTGCTGTGTTTTTTTTTTTTTTTTCTTTCATAATGGCTACTCTCCAAAATCTTGCTTGTATTGCATCAGAATACAAAATTTGGGAATAAGAAGGCAAAACCGACTCAGACCCAGAAAGCATTTAGGAAATTGGCACTCAAGAAACCACAAATCGGCTGAGGCACCCAAAACAATGACAGCAAGCCAGAATTGGAGCAAGCCAACAGCTGTGCCCTGATTGAAAAAGAACCTTCCTCTTGTGCCCTGAACTCAATATGCCAGCCTCAAAACCAAAGCTCACATCAGAAAATTCATTACAAACCATGATAAATAAGGGAAATGTGAAAAAGCCAAAGAAATGCAAGAGTCCTTTGTGATATTTGGCAGGATTTAGACACAAAGAAACTGGCTGTTTCCAGATTCATCCCCCCCTTCCACAGACAGACTTTGGAATTCTGATTGAATTCACCTCAAAATCGCTCTCACACTCCATCTGGAGGGAATTAGAATCTGTCCCCTCAGCAGAAGCGTTCCATGTCATTTTCCAAAACACAGAATCTCATCTTGGTTGTGTTGCCTATGGATTTCTAATCCTGAAAGGTCAATTTGCTGTGTTTTTTTTTTTTTCTTTCATAATGGCTACTCTGTCCAAAATCTTGCTTGTATTGCATCAGAATACAAAATTTGGGAAGGAAGAAGGCAAAACCAACTCAGACCCCGAAAACATTTAGGAAATTGCCACACAAGAAACCACAAATCAGCTGAGGCACCCAAAACAATGACAGCAAGCCAGAAGTGGAGCAAGCCAACAGCTGTGCCCTGATGGAAAAAGAACCTTCCTCTTGTGCCTTGAACTCAATATGCCAGCCTCAAAACCAAAGCTCACATCAGAAAATTCATTACAAACCATGATAAATAAGAAAAAAGAGAAAAAAGCCAAAAAAATGCAAGAATCCATAATGATATAGGGCTTGATTTAGTCGCAAGGAAACCGGCTGTTCCCGGATTCATCCACCCCTCCAGCTGACTGCCTGTGGAATTCTGACTGAATTAACCTGAAAATCACAGTGAAACTCAGTTTGGAGGCAATTAATATCTGTCACCTCAGCCAAAGTGTTCCATTTTATTTTCATAAACACAAAAACTCACCTTGGTCATGTTTCCTGTAGATTTCTAAGCTTCAAACGCCTATTTGTTGTGTTTTTTATTTCATAATGGCTATTCTGTACAAACTCTTCTTTGCATTGCATCAGAATACAAAATTTGGGAAGGAAGAAGGCAAAGCCAACACAGACCCTGAAAACATTTGGGAAATTGCCACACAAGAAACCACAAATCGGCTGAGGCACTCAAAACAATGACAGCAAGCCAGAAGTGGAGCAAGCCAACAGCTGTGCCCTGATTAAAAAGAACCATCCTCTTGTGCCCTGAACTCAATATGCCAGCCTCAAAACCAAAGCTCACATCAGAAAATTCATTACAAACCATGATAAATAAGAAAAAAGAGAAAAAAGCCAAAAAAATGCAAGAATCCATAATGATATAGGGCTTGATTTAGTTGCAAGGAAACCGGCTGTTCCCAGATTCATCCACCACTAAAGCTGACTGCCTATGGAATTCTGACTGAATTAACCTGACAATCACAGTGAAACTCAAGAAACCAAATTTCAGCTGAGGCACCCAAAACAAAGACAATAGCCAGAATTGGAGCACGCCAACAGCTGTGCCCTGTTTGAAAAAGACCATTCCTCCGGTGCCCTGAACTCTATATTGCAGCCTCAAAACCAAAGCTCACATCAGAAAATTCATTACAAACCATGATAAATAAGGGAAATGTGAAAAAGCCAAAGAAATGCAAGAGTCCTTTGTGATATTTGGCAGGATTTAGACACAAAGAAACTGGCTGTTTCCAGATTCATCCCCAACTTCCACAGACTGACTTTGGAATTCTGATTGAATTCACCTCAAAATCGCTCTCACACTCATTTGGGAGGGAATTAGAATCTGTCCCCTCAGCAGAAGCGTTCTATGTCATTTTCCAAAACACAGAAACTCATCTCGGTTGTGTTGCCTGAAGATTTCTAATCCTGAAACGCAATGCGCTTTTTTTTTTTTCTTTCATAATGGCTACTCTCCAAAATCTTGCTTGTATTGCATCAGAATACAAAATTTGGGAATAAGAAGGCAAAACCGACTCAGACCCAGAAAACATTTAGGAAATTGGCACTCAAGAAACCACAAATCGGCTGAGGCACCCAAAACAATGACAGCAAGCCAGAATTGGAGCAAGCCAACAGCTGTGCCCTGATTGAAAAAGAACCTTCCTCTTGTGCCCTGAACTCAATATGCCAGCCTCAAAACCAAAGCTCACATCAGAAAATTCATTACAAACCATGATAAATAAGGGAAATGTGAAAAAGCCAAAGAAATGCAAGAGTCCTTTGTGATATTTGGCTGGATTTAGACACAAAGAAACTGGCTGTTTCCAGATTCATCCCCCCCTTCCACAGACTGACTTTGGAATTCTGATTGAATTCACCTCAAAATCGCTCTCACACTCCATTTGGAGGGAATAAGAATCTGTCACCTCAGCAGAAGCGTTCCATGTCATTTTCCAAAACACAGAATCTCATCTTGGTTGTGTTGCCTATGGATTTCTAATCCTGAAAGGTCAATTTGCTGTGTTTTTTTTTTTTTCTTTCATAATGGCTACTCTGTCCAAAATCTTGCTTGTATTGCATCAGAATACAAAATTTGGGAAGGAAGAAGGCAAAACCAACTCAGACCCCGAAAACATTTAGGAAATTGCCACACAAGAAACCACAAATCAGCTGAGGCACCCAAAACAATGACAGCAAGCCAGAAGTGGAGCAAGCCAACAGCTGTGCCCTGATGGAAAAAGAACCTTCCTCTTGTGCCTTGAACTCAATATGCCAGCCTCAAAACCAAAGCTCACATCAGAAAATTCATTACAAACCATGATAAATAAGAAAAAAGAGAAAAAAGCCAAAAAAATGCAAGAATCCATAATGATATAGGGCTTGATTTATTCGCAAGGAAACCGGCTGTTCCCGGATTCATCCACCCCTCCAGCTGACTGCCTGTGGAATTCTGACTGAATTAACCTGAAAATCACAGTGAAACTCAGTTTGGAGGCAATTAATATCTGTCACCTCAGCCAAAGTGTTCCATTTTATTTTCATAAACACAAAAACTCACCTTGGTCATGTTTCCTGTAGATTTCTAAGCTTCAAACGCCTATTTGTTGTGTTTTTTATTTCATAATGGCTATTCTGTACAAACTCTTCTTTGCATTGCATCAGAATACAAAATTTGGGAAGGAAGAAGGCAAAGCCAACTCAGACCCTGAAAACATTTGGGAAATTGCCACACAAGAAACCACAAATCGGCTGAGGAACTCAAAACAATGACAGCAAGCCAGAAGTGGAGCAAGCCAACAGCTGTGCCCTGATTAAAAAGAACCATCCTCTTGTGCCCTGAACTCAATATGCCAGCCTCAAAACCAAAGCTCACATCAGAAAATTCATTACAAACCATGATAAATAAGAAAAAAGAGAAAAAAGCCAAAAAAATGCAAGAATCCATAATGATATAGGGCTTGATTTAGTTGCAAGGAAACCGGCTGTTCCCAGATTCATCCACCACTAAAGCTGACTGCCTATAGAATTCTGACTGAATTAACCTGACAATCACAGTGAAACTCAAGAAACCAAATTTCAGCTGAGGCACCCAAAACAAAGACAATAGCCAGAATTGGAGCACGCCAACAGCTGTGCCCTGTTTGAAAAAGACCATTCCTCCGGTGCCCTGAACTCTATATTGCAGCCTCAAAACCAAAGCTCACATCATAAAATTCATTACAAACCATGATAAATAAGGGAAATGTGAAAAAGCCAAAGAAATGCAAGAGTCCTTTGTGATATTTGGCAGGATTTAGACACAAAGAAACTGGCTGTTTCCAGATTCATCCCCAACTTCCACAGACTGACTTTGGAATTCTGATTGAATTCACCTCAAAATCGCTCTCACACTCATTTGGGAGGGAATTAGAATCTGTCCCCTCAGCAGAAGCGTTCTATGTCATTTTCCAAAACACAGAAACTCATCTCGGTTGTGTTGCCTGAAGATTTCTAATCCTGAAAGGCAATGCGCTTTTTTTTTTTCTTTCATAATGGCTACTCTCCAAAATCTTGCTTGTATTGCATCAGAATACAAAATTTGGGAATAAGAAGGCAAAACCGACTCAGACCCAGAAAACATTTAGGAAATTGGCACTCAAGAAACCACAAATCGGCTGAGGCACCCAAAACAATGACAGCAAGCCAGAATTGGAGCAAGCCAACAGCTGTGCCCTGATTGAAAAAGAACCTTCCTCTTGTGCCCTGAACTCAATATGCCAGCCTCAAAACCAAAGCTCACATCAGAAAATCCATTACAAACCATGATAAATAAGGGAAATGTGAAAAAGCCAAAGAAATGCAAGAGTCCTTTGTGATATTTGGCTGGATTTAGACACAAAGAAACTGGCTGTTTCCAGATTCATCCCCCCCTTCCACAGACTGACTTTGGAATTCTGATTGAATTCACCTCAAAATCGCTCTCACACTCCATTTGGAGGGAATTAGAATCTGTCACCTCAGCAGAAGCGTTCCATGTCATTTTCCAAAACACAGAATCTCATCTTGGTTGTGTTGCCTATGGATTTCTAATCCTGAAAGGTCAATTTGCTGTGGTTTTTTTTTTTTTCTTTCATAATGGCTACTCTGTCCAAAATCTTGCTTGTATTGCATCAGAATACAAAATTTGGGAAGGAAGAAGACAAAACCAACTCAGACCCCGAAAACATTTAGTAAATTGCCACACAAGAAACCACAAATCAGCTGAGGCACCCAAAACAATGACAGCAAGCCAGAAGTGGAGCAAGCCAACAGCTGTGCCCTGATTGAAAAAGAACCTTCCTCTTGTGCCCTGAACTCAATATGCCAGCCTCAAAACCAAAGCTCACATCAGAAAATTCATTACAAACCATGATAAATAAGAAAAAAGAGAAAAAAGCCAAAAAAATGCAAGAATCCATAATGATATAGGGCTTGATTTAGTCGCTAGGAAACCGGCTGTTCCCGGATTCATCCACCCCTCCAGCTGACTGCCTGTGGAATTCTGACTGAATTAACCTGAAAATCACAGTGAAACTCAGTTTGGAGGCAATTAATATCTGTCACCTCAGCCAAAGTATTCGATTTTATTTTCATAAACACAAAAACTCACCTTGGTCATGTTACCTGTAGATTTCTAAGCTTCAAACACCTATTTTTTGTGTTTTTTATAAAATAATGGCTATTCTGTGCAAACTCTTCTTTGCATTGCATCAGAATACAAAATTTGGGAATAAGAAGGCAAAACCGACTCAGACCCAGAAAACATTTAGGAAATTGCCACTCAAGAAACCACAAATCGGCTGAGGCATCCAAAACAATGACAGCAAGCCAGAATTGGAGCAAGCCAACAGCTGTGCCCTGATTGAAAAAGAACCTTCCTCTTGTGCCCTGAACTCAATATGCCAGCCTCAAAACCAAAGCTCACATCAGAAAATTCATTACAAACCATGATAAATAGGGGAAATGTGAAAAAGCCAAAGAAATGCAAGAGTCCTTTGTGATATTTGGCAGGATTTAGACACAAAGAAACTGGCTGTTTCCAGATTCATCCCCCCCTTCCACAGACTGACTCTGGAATTCTGATTGAATTCACCTCAAAATCGCTCTCACACTCCATTTGGAGGGAATTAGAATCTGTCCGCTCAGCAGAAGCGTTCCATGGCATTTTCCAAAACACAGAATCTCACCTTGGTTGTGTTGCCTATGGATTTCTAATCCTGAAAGGTCAATTTGCTGTGTTTTTTTTTTTTCTTTCATAATGGCTACTCTGTCCAAAATCTTGCTTGTATTGCATCAGAATACAAAATTTGGGAAGGAAGAAGGCAAAACCAACTCAGACCCCGAAAACATTTAGGAAATTGCCACACAAGAAACCAAAATCAGCTGAGGCACCCAAAACAATGACAGCAAGCCAGAAGTGGAGCAAGCCAACAGCTGTGCCCTGATTGAAAAAGAACCTTCCTCTTGTGCCTGAACTCAATATGCCAGCCTCAAAACCAAAGCTCACATCAGAAAATTCATTACAAACCATGATAAATAAGAAAAATAGAAAAAAGCCAAAAAATGCAAGAATCCATAATGATATAGGGCTTGATTTAGTCGCAAGGAAACCGGCTGTTCCCGGATTCATCCACCCCTCCAGCTGACTGCCTGTGGAATTCTGACTGAATTAACCTGAAAATCACAGTGAAACTCAGTTTGGAGGCAATTAATATCTGTCACCTCAGCCAAAGTGTTCCATTTTATTTTCATAAACACAAAAACTCACCTTGGTCATGTTTCCTGTAGATTTCTAAGCTTCAAACGCCTATTTGTTGTGTTTTTTATTTCATAATGGCTATTCTGTACAAACTCTTCTTTGCATTGCATCAGAATACAAAATTTGGGAAGGAAGAAGGCAAAGCCAACACAGACCCTGAAAACATTTGGGAAATTGCCACACAAGAAACCACAAATCGGCTGAGGCACTCAAAACAATGACAGCAAGCCAGAAGTGGAGCAAGCCAACAGCTGTGCCCTGATTAAAAAGAACCATCCTCTTGTGCCCTGAACTCAATATGCCAGCCTCAAAACCAAAGCTCACATCAGAAAATTCATTACAAACCATGATAAATAAGAAAAAAGAGAAAAAAGCCAAAAAAATGCAAGAATCCATAATGATATAGGGCTTGATTTAGTTGCAAGGAAACCGGCTGTTCCCAGATTCATCCACCACTAAAGCTGACTGCCTATGGAATTCTGACTGAATTAACCTGACAATCACAGTGAAACTCAAGAAACCAAATTTCAGCTGAGGCACCCAAAACAAAGACAATAGCCAGAATTGGAGCACGCCAACAGCTGTGCCCTGTTTGAAAAAGACCATTCCTCCGGTGCCCTGAACTCTATATTGCAGCCTCAAAACCAAAGCTCACATCAGAAAATTCATTACAAACCATGATAAATAAGGGAAATGTGAAAAAGCCAAAGAAATGCAAGAGTCCTTTGTGATATTTGGCAGGATTTAGACACAAAGAAACTGGCTGTTTCCAGATTCATCCCCAACTTCCACAGACTGACTTTGGAATTCTGATTGAATTCACCTCAAAATCGCTCTCACACTCATTTGGGAGGGAATTAGAATCTGTCCCCTCAGCAGAAGCGTTCTATGTCATTTTCCAAAACACAGAAACTCATCTCGGTTGTGTTGCCTGAAGATTTCTAATCCTGAAACGCAATGCGCTTTTTTTTTTTTCTTTCATAATGGCTACTCTCCAAAATCTTGCTTGTATTGCATCAGAATACAAAATTTGGGAATAAGAAGGCAAAACCGACTCAGACCCAGAAAACATTTAGGAAATTGGCACTCAAGAAACCACAAATCGGCTGAGGCACCCAAAACAATGACAGCAAGCCAGAATTGGAGCAAGCCAACAGCTGTGCCCTGATTGAAAAAGAACCTTCCTCTTGTGCCCTGAACTCAATATGCCAGCCTCAAAACCAAAGCTCACATCAGAAAATTCATTACAAACCATGATAAATAAGGGAAATGTGAAAAAGCCAAAGAAATGCAAGAGTCCTTTGTGATATTTGGCTGGATTTAGACACAAAGAAACTGGCTGTTTCCAGATTCATCCCCCCCTTCCACAGACTGACTTTGGAATTCTGATTGAATTCACCTCAAAATCGCTCTCACACTCCATTTGGAGGGAATAAGAATCTGTCACCTCAGCAGAAGCGTTCCATGTCATTTTCCAAAACACAGAATCTCATCTTGGTTGTGTTGCCTATGGATTTCTAATCCTGAAAGGTCAATTTGCTGTGGTTTTTTTTTTTCTTTCATAATGGCTACTCTGTCCAAAATCTTGCTTGTATTGCATCAGAATACAAAATTTGGGAAGGAAGAAGGCAAAACCAACTCAGACCCCGAAAACATTTAGGAAATTGCCACACAAGAAACCACAAATCAGCTGAGGCACCCAAAACAATGACAGCAAGCCAGAAGTGGAGCAAGCCAACAGCTGTGCCCTGATGGAAAAAGAACCTTCCTCTTGTGCCTTGAACTCAATATGCCAGCCTCAAAACCAAAGCTCACATCAGAAAATTCATTACAAACCATGATAAATAAGAAAAAAGAGAAAAAAGCCAAAAAAATGCAAGAATCCATAATGATATAGGGCTTGATTTATTCGCAAGGAAACCGGCTGTTCCCGGATTCATCCACCCCTCCAGCTGACTGCCTGTGGAATTCTGACTGAATTAACCTGAAAATCACAGTGAAACTCAGTTTGGAGGCAATTAATATCTGTCACCTCAGCCAAAGTGTTCCATTTTATTTTCATAAACACAAAAACTCACCTTGGTCATGTTTCCTGTAGATTTCTAAGCTTCAAACGCCTATTTGTTGTGTTTTTTATTTCATAATGGCTATTCTGTACAAACTCTTCTTTGCATTGCATCAGAATACAAAATTTGGGAAGGAAGAAGGCAAAGCCAACTCAGACCCTGAAAACATTTGGGAAATTGCCACACAAGAAACCACAAATCGGCTGAGGAACTCAAAACAATGACAGCAAGCCAGAAGTGGAGCAAGCCAACAGCTGTGCCCTGATTAAAAAGAACCATCCTCTTGTGCCCTGAACTCAATATGCCAGCCTCAAAACCAAAGCTCACATCAGAAAATTCATTACAAACCATGATAAATAAGAAAAAAGAGAAAAAAGCCAAAAAAATGCAAGAATCCATAATGATATAGGGCTTGATTTAGTTGCAAGGAAACCGGCTGTTCCCAGATTCATCCACCACTAAAGCTGACTGCCTATAGAATTCTGACTGAATTAACCTGACAATCACAGTGAAACTCAAGAAACCAAATTTCAGCTGAGGCACCCAAAACAAAGACAATAGCCAGAATTGGAGCACGCCAACAGCTGTGCCCTGTTTGAAAAAGACCATTCCTCCGGTGCCCTGAACTCTATATTGCAGCCTCAAAACCAAAGCTCACATCATAAAATTCATTACAAACCATGATAAATAAGGGAAATGTGAAAAAGCCAAAGAAATGCAAGAGTCCTTTGTGATATTTGGCAGGATTTAGACACAAAGAAACTGGCTGTTTCCAGATTCATCCCCAACTTCCACAGACTGACTTTGGAATTCTGATTGAATTCACCTCAAAATCGCTCTCACACTCATTTGGGAGGGAATTAGAATCTGTCCCCTCAGCAGAAGCGTTCTATGTCATTTTCCAAAACACAGAAACTCATCTCGGTTGTGTTGCCTGAAGATTTCTAATCCTGAAAGGCAATGCGCTTTTTTTTTTTCTTTCATAATGGCTACTCTCCAAAATCTTGCTTGTATTGCATCAGAATACAAAATTTGGGAATAAGAAGGCAAAACCGACTCAGACCCAGAAAACATTTAGGAAATTGGCACTCAAGAAACCACAAATCGGCTGAGGCACCCAAAACAATGACAGCAAGCCAGAATTGGAGCAAGCCAACAGCTGTGCCCTGATTGAAAAAGAACCTTCCTCTTGTGCCCTGAACTCAATATGCCAGCCTCAAAACCAAAGCTCACATCAGAAAATCCATTACAAACCATGATAAATAAGGGAAATGTGAAAAAGCCAAAGAAATGCAAGAGTCCTTTGTGATATTTGGCTGGATTTAGACACAAAGAAACTGGCTGTTTCCAGATTCATCCCCCCCTTCCACAGACTGACTTTGGAATTCTGATTGAATTCACCTCAAAATCGCTCTCACACTCCATTTGGAGGGAATTAGAATCTGTCACCTCAGCAGAAGCGTTCCATGTCATTTTCCAAAACACAGAATCTCATCTTGGTTGTGTTGCCTATGGATTTCTAATCCTGAAAGGTCAATTTGCTGTGGTTTTTTTTTTTTTCTTTCATAATGGCTACTCTGTCCAAAATCTTGCTTGTATTGCATCAGAATACAAAATTTGGGAAGGAAGAAGACAAAACCAACTCAGACCCCGAAAACATTTAGTAAATTGCCACACAAGAAACCACAAATCAGCTGAGGCACCCAAAACAATGACAGCAAGCCAGAAGTGGAGCAAGCCAACAGCTGTGCCCTGATTGAAAAAGAACCTTCCTCTTGTGCCCTGAACTCAATATGCCAGCCTCAAAACCAAAGCTCACATCAGAAAATTCATTACAAACCATGATAAATAAGAAAAAAGAGAAAAAAGCCAAAAAAATGCAAGAATCCATAATGATATAGGGCTTGATTTAGTCGCTAGGAAACCGGCTGTTCCCGGATTCATCCACCCCTCCAGCTGACTGCCTGTGGAATTCTGACTGAATTAACCTGAAAATCACAGTGAAACTCAGTTTGGAGGCAATTAATATCTGTCACCTCAGCCAAAGTATTCGATTTTATTTTCATAAACACAAAAACTCACCTTGGTCATGTTACCTGTAGATTTCTAAGCTTCAAACACCTATTTTTTGTGTTTTTTATAAAATAATGGCTATTCTGTGCAAACTCTTCTTTGCATTGCATCAGAATACAAAATTTGGGAATAAGAAGGCAAAACCGACTCAGACCCAGAAAACATTTAGGAAATTGCCACTCAAGAAACCACAAATCGGCTGAGGCATCCAAAACAATGACAGCAAGCCAGAATTGGAGCAAGCCAACAGCTGTGCCCTGATTGAAAAAGAACCTTCCTCTTGTGCCCTGAACTCAATATGCCAGCCTCAAAACCAAAGCTCACATCAGAAAATTCATTACAAACCATGATAAATAGGGGAAATGTGAAAAAGCCAAAGAAATGCAAGAGTCCTTTGTGATATTTGGCAGGATTTAGACACAAAGAAACTGGCTGTTTCCAGATTCATCCCCCCCTTCCACAGACTGACTCTGGAATTCTGATTGAATTCACCTCAAAATCGCTCTCACACTCCATTTGGAGGGAATTAGAATCTGTCCGCTCAGCAGAAGCGTTCCATGGCATTTTCCAAAACACAGAATCTCACCTTGGTTGTGTTGCCTATGGATTTCTAATCCTGAAAGGTCAATTTGCTGTGTTTTTTTTTTTTTCTTTCATAATGGCTACTCTGTCCAAAATCTTGCTTGTATTGCATCAGAATACAAAATTTGGGAAGGAAGAAGGCAAAACCAACTCAGACCCCGAAAACATTTAGGAAATTGCCACACAAGAAACCAAAATCAGCTGAGGCACCCAAAACAATGACAGCAAGCCAGAAGTGGAGCAAGCCAACAGCTGTGCCCTGATTGAAAAAGAACCTTCCTCTTGTGCCTGAACTCAATATGCCAGCCTCAAAACCAAAGCTCACATCAGAAAATTCATTACAAACCATGATAAATAAGAAAAATAGAAAAAAGCCAAAAAATGCAAGAATCCATAATGATATAGGGCTTGATTTAGTCGCTAGGAAACCGGCTGTTCCCAGATTCATCCACCCCTCCAGCTGACTGCCTGTGGAATTCTGACTGAATTAACCTGAAAATCACAGTGAAACTCAGTTTGGAGGCAATTAATATCTGTCACCTCAGCCAAAGTGTTCCATTTTATTTTCATAAACACAAAAACTCACCTTGGTCATGTTACCTGTAGATTTCTAAGCTTCAAACGCCTATTTGTTGTGTTTTTTTATTTCATAATGGCTATTCTGTACAAACTCTTCTTTGCATTGCATCAGAATACAAAATTTGGGAAGGAAGAAGGCAAAGCCAACACAGACCCTGAAAACATTTGGGAAATTGCCACACAAGAAACCACAAATCGGCTGAGGCACTCAAAACAATGACAGCAAGCGAGAATTGGAGCAAGCCAACAGCTGTGCCCTGATTGAAAAAGAACCATCCTCTTGTGCCCTGAACTCAATATGCCAGCTTTAAAACCAAAGCTCACATCAGAAAATTCATTACAAACCATGATAAATAAGAAAAAAGAGAAAAAAGCCAAAGAAATGCAAGAATCCATAATGATATTGGGTTTGATTTAGTTGCAAGGAAACCGGCTGTTCCCAGATTCATCCACCACTAAAGCTGACTGCCTGTGGAATTCTGACTGAATTAACCTGACAATTGCAGTGAAACTCAAGAAACCAAATTTCAGCTGAGGCACCCAAAACAAAGACAATAGCCAGAATTGGAGCACACCAACAGCTGTGCCCTGTTTGAAAAAGACCATTCCTCCGGTGCCCTGAACTCTATATTGCAGCCTCAAAACCAAAGGTCACATCAGAAAATTCATTACAAACCATGATAAATAAGGGAAATGTGAAAAAGCCAAAGAAATGCAAGAGTCCTTTGTGATATTTGGCTGGAATTAGACACAAAGAAACTGGCTGTTTCCAGATTCATCCCCCCCTTCCACAGACTGACTTTGGAATTCTGATTGAATTCACCTCAAAATCGCTCTCATACTCCATTTGGAGGGAATTAGAATCTGTCCCCTCAGCAGAAGCATTCCATGTCATTTTCCAAAACACAGAAACTCATCTTGGTTGTGTTGCCTGTAGATTTCTAATCCTGAAAGGGCAATGCGCTGTGTTTTTTTTTTTTTTTCTTTCATAATGGCTACTCTCCAAAATCTTGCTTGTATTGCATCAGAATACAAAATTTGGGAATAAGAAGGCAAAACCGACTCAGACCCAGAAAACATTTAGGAAATTGGCACTCAAGAAACCACAAATCGGCTGAGGCACCCAAAACAATGACAGCAAGCCAGAATTGGAGCAAGCCAACAGCTGTGCCCTGTTTGAAAAAGAACCTTCCTCTTGTGCCCTGAACTCAATATGCCAGCCTCAAAACCAAAGCTCACATCAGAAAATTCATTACAAACCATGATAAATAAGAAAAAAGAGAAAAAAGCCAAAAAAATGCAAGAATCCATAATGATATAGGGCTTGATTTAGTCGCTAGGAAACTGGCCGTTCCCGGATTCATCCACCCCTCCAGCTGACTGCCTGTGGAATTCTGACTGAATTTACCTGAAAATCACAGTGAAACTCAGCTTGGAGGCAATTAATATCTGTCACCTCAGCCAAAGTATTCCATTTTATTTTCATAAACACAAAAACTCACCTTGGTCATGTTACCTGTAGATTTCTAAGCTTCAAACACCTATTTTTTGTGTTTTTTATTTCATAATGGCTATTCTGTACAAACTCTTCTTTGCATTGCATCAGAATACAAAATTTGGGAATAAGAAGGCAAAGCCGACTCAGACCCTGAAAACATTTAGGAAATTGCCACACAGGAAACCAGAAATCGGCTGAGGCATCCAAAACAATGACAGCAAGCCAGAATTGGAGCAAGCCAACAGCTGTGCCCTGATTGAAAAAGAACCTTCCTCTTGTGCCCTGAACTCAATATGCCAGCCTCAAAACCAAAGCTCACATCAGAAAATTCATTACAAGCCATGATAAATAAGAAAAATAGAAAAAAGCCAAAAAAATGCAAGAATCCATATGATATAGGGCTTGATTTAGGTACTAGGAAACCGGCTGTTCCCGGATTCATCCACCCCTCCAGCTGACTGCCTGTGGAATTCTGACTGAATTTACTTGAAAATCACAGTGAAACTCAGTTTGGAGGCAATTAATATCTGTCACCTCAGCCAAAGTGTTCCATTTTATTTTCATAAACACAAAAACTCACCTTGGTCATGTTACCTGTAGATTTCTAAGCTTCAAACGCCTATTTGTTGTGTTTTTTCTTTCATAATGGCTATTCTGTACAAAGTCTTCTTTAAATTGCATCAGAATACAAAATTTGGGAAGGAAGAAGGCAAAGCCAACTCAGACCCTGAAACCATTTGGGAAATTGCCACACAAGAAACCACAAATCGGCTGAGGCACTCAAAACAATGACAGCAAGCCAGAAGTGGAGCAAGCCAACAGCTGTGCCCTGATTGAAAAAGAACCATCCTCTTGTGCCCTGAACTCCATATTGCAGCCTCAAAACCAAAGCTCACATCAGAAAATTCATTACAAACCATGATAAATAAGAAAAAAGAGAAAAAAGCCAAAGAAATGCAAGAATCCATAATGATATTGATTTTGATTTAGTTGCAAGGAAACCGGCTGTTCCCAGATTCATCCACCACTAAAGCTGACTGCCTGTGGAATTCTGACTGAATTAACCTGACAATTGCAGTGAAACTCAAGAAACCAAATTTCAGCTGAGGCACCCAAAACAAAGACAATAGCCAGAATTGGAGCACACCAACAGCTGTGCCCTGTTTGAAAAAGACCATTCCTCTGGTGCCCTGAACTCTATATTGCAGCCTCAAAACCAAAGGTCACATCAGAAAATTCATTACAAACCATGATAAATAAGGGAAATGTGAAAAAGCCAAAGAAATGCAAGAGTCCTTTGTGATATTTGGCTGGATTTAGACACAAAGAAACTGGCTGTTTCCAGATTCATCCCCCCCTTCCACAGACTGACTCTGGAATTCTGATTGAATTCACCTCAAAATCGCACTCACACTCATTTGGGAGGGAATTAGAATCTGTCCCCTCAGCAGAAGCGTTCTATGTCATTTTCCAAAACACAGAAACTCATCTTGGTCGTGTTGCCTGTAGATTTCTAATCCTGAAAGGGCAATGCGCTGTGTTTTTTTTTTTTTTCTTTCTTTCATAATGGCTACTCTCCAAAATCTTGCTTGTATTGCATCAGAATACAAAATTTGGGAATAAGAAGGCAAAACCGACTCAGACCCAGAAAACATTTAGGAAATTGGCACTCAAGAAACCACAAATCGGCTGAGGCACCCAAAACAATGACAGCAAGCCAGAATTGGAGCAAGCCAACAGCTGTGCCCTGATTGAAAAAGAACCTTCCTCTTGTGCCCTGAACTCAATATGCCAGCCTCAAAACCAAAGCTCACATCAGAAAATTCATTGCAAACCATGATAAATAAGTGAAATGTGAAAAAGCCAAAGAAATGCAAGAGTCCTTTGTGATATTTGGCAGGATTTAGACACAAAGAAACTGGCGGTTTCCAGATTCATCTCCCCCTTCCACAGACTGACTTTGGAATTCTGATTGAATTCACCTCAAAATCGCTCTCACACTCCATTTGGAGGGAATTAGAATCTGTCACCTCAGCAGAAGCGTTCCATGTCATTTTCCAAAACACAGAATCTCACCTTGGTTGTGTTGCCTATGGATTTCTAATCCTGAAAGGTCAATTTGCTGTGTTTTTTTTTTTTCTTTCATGATGGCTACTCTGTCCAAAATCTTGCTTGTATTGCATCAGAATACAAAATTTGGGAAGGAAGAAGGCAAAACCAACTCAGACCCCGAAAACATTTAGGAAATTGCCACACAAGAAACCACAAATCAGCTGAGGCACCCAAAACAATGACAGCAAGCCAGAAGTGGAGCAAGCCAACAGCTGTGCCCTGATTGAAAAAGAACCTTCCTCTTGTGCCCTGAACTCAATACGCCAGCCTCAAAACCAAAGCTCACATCAGAAAATTCATTACAAACCATGATAAATAAGAAAAAAGAGAAAAAAGCCAAAAAAATGCAAGAATCCATAATGATATAGGGCTTGATTTAGTCGCTAGGCAACCGGCTGTTCCCAGATTCATCCACCCCTCCAGCTGACTGCCTGTGGAATTCTGACTGAATTAACCTGAAAATCACAGTGAAACTCAGTTTGGAGGCAGTTAATATCTGTCACCTCAGCCAAAGTGTTCCATTTTTTTTTCCAAAACACAAAAACTCACCTTGGTCATGTTACCTGTAGATTTCTAAGCTTCAAATGCCTATTTGTTGTGTTTTTTATTTCATAATGGCTACTCTATACAAACTCTTCTTTGCATTGCATCAGAATACAAAATTTGTTAAGGAAGAAGGCAAAGCCAACTCAGACCCTGAAAACATTTGGGAAATTGCCACACAAGAAACCACAAATCGGCTGAGGCACTCAAAACAATGACAGCAAGCCAGAAGTGGAGCAAGCCAACAGCTGTGCCCTGATTGAAAAAGAACCATCCTCTTGTGCCCTGAACTCCATATTGCAGCCTCAAAACCAAAGCTCACATCAGAAAATTCATTACAAACCATGATAAATAAGAAAAAAGAGAAAAAAGCCAAAGAAATGCAAGAATCCATAATGATATTGGGTTTGATTTAGTTGCAAGGAAACCGGCTGTTCCCAGATTCATCCACCACTAAAGCTGACTGCCTGTGGAATTCTGACTAATTAACCTGACAATTGCAGTGAAACTCAAGAAACCAAATTTCAGCTGAGGCACCCAAAACAAAGACAATAGCCAGAATTGGAGCACACCAACAGCTGTGCCCTGTTTGAAAAAGACCATTCCTCTGGTGCCCTGAACTCTATATTGCAGCCTCAAAACCAAAGGTCACATCAGAAAATTCATTACAAACCATGATAAATAAGGGAAATGTGAAAAAGCCAAAGAAATGCAAGAGTCCTTTGTGATATTTGGCTGGATTTAGACACAAAGAAACTGGCTGTTTCCAGATTCATCCCCCCCTTCCACAGACTGACTCTGGAATTCTGATTGAATTCACCTCAAAATCGCACTCACACTCATTTGGGAGGGAATTAGAATCTGTCCCCTCAGCAGAAGCGTTCTATGTCATTTTCCAAAACACAGAAACTCATCTTGGTCGTGTTGCCTGTAGATTTCTAATCCTGAAAGGGCAATGCGCTGTGTTTTTTTTTTTTCTTTCTTTCATAATGGCTACTCTCCAAAATCTTGCTTGTATTGCATCAGAATACAAAATTTGGGAATAAGAAGGCAAAACCGACTCAGACCCAGAAAACATTTAGGAAATTGGCACTCAAGAAACCACAAATCGGCTGAGGCACCCAAAACAATGACAGCAAGCCAGAATTGGAGCAAGCCAACAGCTGTGCCCTGATTGAAAAAGAACCTTCCTCTTGTGCCCTGAACTCAATATGCCAGCCTCAAAACCAAAGCTCACATCAGAAAATTCATTGCAAACCATGATAAATAAGTGAAATGTGAAAAAGCCAAAGAAATGCAAGAGTCCTTTGTGATATTTGGCAGGATTTAGACACAAAGAAACTGGCGGTTTCCAGATTCATCTCCCCCTTCCACAGACTGACTTTGGAATTCTGATTGAATTCACCTCAAAATCGCTCTCACACTCCATTTGGAGGGAATTAGAATCTGTCACCTCAGCAGAAGCGTTCCATGTCATTTTCCAAAACACAGAATCTCACCTTGGTTGTGTTGCCTATGGATTTCTAATCCTGAAAGGTCAATTTGCTGTGTTTTTTTTTTTTTCTTTCATAATGGCTACTCTGTCCAAAATCTTGCTTGTATTGCATCAGAATACAAAATTTGGGAAGGAAGAAGGCAAAACCAACTCAGACCCCGAAAACATTTAGGAAATTGCCACACAAGAAACCACAAATCAGCTGAGGCACCCAAAACAATGACAGCAAGCCAGAAGTGGAGCAAGCCAACAGCTGTGCCCTGATTGAAAAAGAACCTTCCTCTTGTGCCCTGAACTCAATACGCCAGCCTCAAAACCAAAGCTCACATCAGAAAATTCATTACAAACCATGATAAATAAGAAAAAAGAGAAAAAAGCCAAAAAAATGCAAGAATCCATAATGATATAGGGCTTGATTTAGTCGCTAGGCAACCGGCTGTTCCCGGATTCATCCACCCCTCCAGCTGACTGCCTGTGGAATTCTGACTGAATTAACCTGAAAATCACAGTGAAACTCAGTTTGGAGGCAGTTAATATCTGTCACCTCAGCCAAAGTGTTCCATTTTTTTTTCCAAAACACAAAAACTCACCTTGGTCATGTTACCTGTAGATTTCTAAGCTTCAAATGCCTATTTGTTGTGTTTTTTATTTCATAATGGCTACTCTATACAAACTCTTCTTTGCATTGCATCAGAATACAAAATTTGGGAAGGAAGAAGGCAAAGCCAACTCAGACCCTGAAACCATTTGGGAAATTGCCACACAAGAAACCACAAATCGGCTGAGGCACTCAAAACAATGACAGCAAGCCAGAAGTGGAGCAAGCCAACAGCTGTGCCCTGATTGAAAAAGAACCTTCCTCTTGTGCCCTGAACTCCATATTGCAGCCTCAAAACCAAAGCTCACATCAGAAAATTCATTACAAACCATGATAAATAAGAAAAAAGAGAAAAAAGCCAAAGAAATGCAAGAATCCATAATGATATTGGGTTTGATTTAGTTGCAAGGAAACCGGCTGTTCCCAGATTCATCCACCACTAAAGCTGACTGCCTGTGGAATTCTGACTGAATTAACCTGACAATTGCAGTGAAACTCAAGAAACCAAATTTCAGCTGAGGCACCCAAAACAAAGACAATAGCCAGAATTGGAGCACACCAACAGCTGTGCCCTGTTTGAAAAAGACCATTCCTCTGGTGCCCTGAACTCTATATTGCAGCCTCAAAACCAAAGGTCACATCAGAAAATTCATTACAAACCATGATAAATAAGGGAAATGTGAAAAAGCCAAAGAAATGCAAGAGTCCTTTGTGATATTTGGCTGGATTTAGACACAAAGAAACTGGCTGTTTCCAGATTCATCCCCCCCTTCCACAGACTGACTCTGGAATTCTGATTGAATTCACCTCAAAATCGCACTCACACTCATTTGGGAGGGAATTAGAATCTGTCCCCTCAGCAGAAGCGTTCTATGTCATTTTCCAAAACACAGAAACTCATCTTGGTCGTGTTGCCTGTAGATTTCTAATCCTGAAAGGGCAATGCGCTGTGTTTTTTTTTTTTTTCTTTCTTTCATAATGGCTACTCTCCAAAATCTTGCTTGTATTGCATCAGAATACAAAATTTGGAAATAAGAAGGCAAAACCGACTCAGACCCAGAAAACATTTAGGAAATTGGCACTCAAGAAACCACAAATCGGCTGAGGCACCCAAAACAATGACAGCAAGCCAGAATTGGAGCAAGCCAACAGCTGTGCCCTGATTGAAAAAGAACCTTCCTCTTGTGCCCTGAACTCAATATGCCAGCCTCAAAACCAAAGCTCACATCAGAAAATTCATTGCAAACCATGATAAATAAGTGAAATGTGAAAAAGCCAAAGAAATGCAAGAGTCCTTTGTGATATTTGGCAGGATTTAGACACAAAGAAACTGGCGGTTTCCAGATTCATCTCCCCCTTCCACAGACTGACTTTGGAATTCTGATTGAATTCACCTCAAAATCGCTCTCACACTCCATTTGGAGGGAATTAGAATCTGTCACCTCAGCAGAAGCGTTCCATGTCATTTTCCAAAACACAGAATCTCACCTTGGTTGTGTTGCCTATGGATTTCTAATCCTGAAAGGTCAATTTGCTGTGTTTTTTTTTTTTTCTTTCATAATGGCTACTCTGTCCAAAATCTTGCTTGTATTGCATCAGAATACAAAATTTGGGAAGGAAGAAGGCAAAACCAACTCAGACCCCGAAAACATTTAGGAAATTGCCACACAAGAAACCACAAATCAGCTGAGGCACCCAAAACAATGACAGCAAGCCAGAAGTGGAGCAAGCCAACAGCTGTGCCCTGATTGAAAAAGAACCTTCCTCTTGTGCCCTGAACTCAATACGCCAGCCTCAAAACCAAAGCTCACATCAGAAAATTCATTACAAACCATGATAAATAAGAAAAAAGAGAAAAAAGCCAAAAAAATGCAAGAATCCATAATGATATAGGGCTTGATTTAGTCGCTAGGCAACCGGCTGTTCCCGGATTCATCCACCCCTCCAGCTGACTGCCTGTGGAATTCTGACTGAATTAACCTGAAAATCACAGTGAAACTCAGTTTGGAGGCAGTTAATATCTGTCACCTCAGCCAAAGTGTTCCATTTTTTTTTCCAAAACACAAAAACTCACCTTGGTCATGTTACCTGTAGATTTCTAAGCTTCAAATGCCTATTTGTTGTGTTTTTTATTTCATAATGGCTACTCTATACAAACTCTTCTTTGCATTGCATCAGAATACAAAATTTGGGAAGGAAGAAGGCAAAGCCAACTCAGACCCTGAAACCATTTGGGAAATTGCCACACAAGAAACCACAAATCGGCTGAGGCACTCAAAACAATGACAGCAAGCCAGAAGTGGAGCAAGCCAACAGCTGTGCCCTGATTGAAAAAGAACCTTCCTCTTGTGCCCTGAACTCCATATTGCAGCCTCAAAACCAAAGCTCACATCAGAAAATTCATTACAAACCATGATAAATAAGAAAAAAGAGAAAAAAGCCAAAGAAATGCAAGAATCCATAATGATATTGGGTTTGATTTAGTTGCAAGGAAACCGGCTGTTCCCAGATTCATCCACCACTAAAGCTGACTGCCTGTGGAATTCTGACTGAATTAACCTGACAATTGCAGTGAAACTCAAGAAACCAAATTTCAGCTGAGGCACCCAAAACAAAGACAATAGCCAGAATTGGAGCACACCAACAGCTGTGCCCTGTTTGAAAAAGACCATTCCTCTGGTGCCCTGAACTCTATATTGCAGCCTCAAAACCAAAGGTCACATCAGAAAATTCATTACAAACCATGATAAATAAGGGAAATGTGAAAAAGCCAAAGAAATGCAAGAGTCCTCTGTGATATTTGGCTGGATTTAGACACAAAGAAACTGGCTGTTTCCAGATTCATCCCCCCCTTCCACAGACTGACTCTGGAATTCTGATTGAATTCACCTCAAAATCGCACTCACACTCATTTGGGAGGGAATTAGAATCTGTCCCCTCAGCAGAAGCATTCTATGTCATTTTCCAAAACACAGAAACTCATCTTGGTCGTGTTGCCTGTAGATTTCTAATCCTGAAAGGGCAATGCGCTGTGTTTTTTTTTTTTTTCTTTCTTTCATAATGGCTACTCTCCAAAATCTTGCTTGTATTGCATCAGAATACAAAATTTGGAAATAAGAAGGCAAAACCGACTCAGACCCAGAAAACATTTAGGAAATTGGCACTCAAGAAACCACAAATCGGCTGAGGCACCCAAAACAATGACAGCAAGCCAGAATTGGAGCAAGCCAACAGCTGTGCCCTGATTGAAAAAGAACCTTCCTCTTGTGCCCTGAACTCAATATGCCAGCCTCAAAACCAAAGCTCACATCAGAAAATTCATTGCAAACCATGATAAATAAGTGAAATGTGAAAAAGCCAAAGAAATGCAAGAGTCCTTTGTGATATTTGGCAGGATTTAGACACAAAGAAACTGGCGGTTTCCAGATTCATCTCCCCCTTCCACAGACTGACTTTGGAATTCTGATTGAATTCACCTCAAAATCGCTCTCACACTCCATTTGGAGGGAATTAGAATCTGTCACCTCAGCAGAAGCGTTCCATGTCATTTTCCAAAACACAGAATCTCACCTTGGTTGTGTTGCCTATGGATTTCTAATCCTGAAAGGTCAATTTGCTGTGTTTTTTTTTTTTTCTTTCATAATGGCTACTCTGTCCAAAATCTTGCTTGTATTGCATCAGAATACAAAATTTGGGAAGGAAGAAGGCAAAACCAACTCAGACCCCGAAAACATTTAGGAAATTGCCACACAAGAAACCACAAATCAGCTGAGGCACCCAAAACAATGACAGCAAGCCAGAAGTGGAGCAAGCCAACAGCTGTGCCCTGATTGAAAAAGAACCTTCCTCTTGTGCCCTGAACTCAATACGCCAGCCTCAAAACCAAAGCTCACATCAGAAAATTCATTACAAACCATGATAAATAAGAAAAAAGAGAAAAAAGCCAAAAAAATGCAAGAATCCATGATGATATTGGACTTGATTTAGTCTCAAGAAAACCGAATGTTCCCGGATTCTTCCACACCTCCAGCTGATGCCTGTGGAATTCTGTCTGAATTAACCTGAAAATCACAGTGAAACTCATTTTGGAGGCAATTAATATCTGTCACCTCAGCCAAAGTGTTCCATTTGATTTTCCAAAACACAAAAACTCACCTTGGTCGTGTTACCTGTAGATATATATTCTTCAAATGCCCATTTGTAATGTTTTTTATTTCATAATGGCTACTCTGTCCAAACTCTTGTTTGTGTTGCGTCAGAATACAGAATTTGGGAATGAAGAAGGCAAAGCCAACTCAGACCCACAAAACATTTAGGAAATTGCCACACAAGAAACCACAAATCGGCTGAGGCACCCAAAACAATGACAGCAAGCCAGAATTGAAGCAGGCCAACAGCTATGCCCTGTTTGAAAAAGACCATTCCTCCTGTGCACTGAACTCTATATTGCAGCCTCAAAACCAAAGCTCACATCAGAAAATTCATTACAAACCATGATAAAAAGAAAAAAGAGAAAGAAGCCAAAGAAATGCAAGAGTCCTTTGTGATATTGGGCTTGATTTAGTTGCAAGGAAACCAGCTGTTCCCGGATTCATCCACCCCTCCTAGCTGACTGGCTGTGAAATTCTGATTGAATTCACCTGAAAATCGCACTCACTCTCGATTTGGAGGAAATTAATATCTGCCCCTCAGTGGAAGGGTTCTATGTCATTTTCCAAAACCCAAAAACTCATCTTGGTCATGTTGCCTATGATTTCTAATCATGAAAACCCAATATGTTCTGTTTTTCAATTTCCTGATGGATCCTCGTTCTAAACCCTTGTTTGTATTGCATCAGAATACACAATTTGAAAAGGAAAAAGGCAAAACCAACTCAGACCAACAAAGTATTTAGGAAAAAGTCGCTCAAAATGAAAAATTGCCTGAGGCACCCAAAGCAATTACAGAAAGCCAGAATTGGAGAGAAACAACAGCTGTGCCCTAATTGAAAAAGACCATTCCTCTGGTTCCCTGAACTCCTTAAGCCAGCCTCAAAACCACAACCCACATCAGAAAATTTATTACAAACCATGATAAATAAGAAAATGTGAAAAATGCAAAAAAGAAAAAGAAATGCAAGAGTCCTTCGTGATATGGCGCTTGTTTTAGTACAAGGAAACCAGCTGTTTCCGGATTCATCCACCCCTCCCAGCTGACTGACTGTGGAATTCTGATTGTATTCACCTGAAAAGAGAGAACATTTATAAGTATATTGGGACTGTGGAACCTGTCATTTACCAATCACATGTTAGACTGAATCATAGACCAAATATAGGGAAGAAATCCTATGCATGTAAACCTTGTGGGAATTCATTCAGTATTAAATACCCTCCATCACAGCACTCATATTGTGGAAAACCCTCATGTGTGTAATGATTGTGTGGAAACCACTCACCAGAAGTCAGATCTCATTAGACATCAGAGAATTCACACAGGGTTGAAATCTTACAAATCTAATGACTGTGGGAAGTTCTTTGGCCAGAAGAAACACCTCATAAATCATCAGAGAATTCACACAGGTGAGAAACCTTTTGAATGTAATGACTGTGGAAAATCCTTTGGCCAGAAGGCAAACCTCATAAATCATCAGAGAATTCACACAGGTGAGAAACCTTATGAATGCAATTACTATGGAAAATCCTTTGGCCAGAAGGCAAACCTCATAAATCATCAGAGAATTCACAGAGGGGAGAAACCTTATGAATGCAATCATTGTGGAAAAGCCTTTGCTGAGAAATCAAAGCTCACAAAGCATCAGACAATTTGTACTGGGGGAAACCTTATGATTGCAATGACTGTGGAAAAACCTTTGCTGAGAAGTCAAACCTCAGAAAGTATCAGAGCCTTCACACCATGGAGAAAGCTTATAAATGAAATGACTGTGGAAAAGCCTTTGGTCCCATCCTTGCATACCAAGGATAAATCCCACTTGGTCTGGGTGGATGATCTTTCTGATGCATTGTTGGATTCAATTGGCCAGAATTCTGTTGCAGATCTTTGCATGTATGTTCATCAGGGAAATTGGTCTATAATTACTTTCTTTGTTGCACTTTTTTCAAGTTTAGGAATGAAGGTGATGTTGGCTTCATAGAAAGAATTTGGGAGAATCGCCTCTCTCTCAATTGTTTTGAATAACTTGAGAAGAATTGCAGTTAGTGCTTTAAATGTCTGTTAGAATTCAGCAGTGAAGCCTTCCAGTTTTGGGGTTTTCTTGGTAGTGATGGTCTTTATTACTGGTATCATTTCCATCTGGTTATGTGTGTGTTTAGGTTTTCTATATCTTTGTTGCTCAATTTAGGTAGGTTTTATGGATGGAAGGATGGTGGAAAGCCTCTTTGCTGTACCTCATAACTCATAAGATATCAGAGTATCCACACAGGGAATTTTCTACTTGACCTTTTTGTGCAAGTTATATCTCATGAAATATTAGAGAATTCACCAAGGGGAGAAATGCATGAATATAATACATGTGAATAGCCTTTGTGGTGCAAATCAGACCTCATCAAACATAAAAGAATTCTCATGGGGAGCAATTTTATGAATGTAATGACTCAGAGCCTTTTACCATAATTCAGCCCTCATTGTACATCATCAAATTCATATAGGGAAAAACTCCTTTGAAAGTAAAATCCCTTTAATTAGAAGCCATACCTCATAAGACAACAGGGAATTCACGTGGGAGAGAAACCTTATGGGTGTAATGAGTGTTGGAAAGCTCTGCCCAAATCTCTCCTTATATCAGAATGCACAACATATATATCTAATGAATGAAATAAATGTGAGAAAGTCATTTCACATAGGTAATGCCTCATAATCCATCATGGAATTTGAACAAGGGAGAGACCTTAACAATATAATGAATGTGGAAGAGCTTTTCTCCAAAATTCATGTAAGTATTGTGACAAAACCTTTTGCTGGAAATCACATCCTATCCAACAGAGACTCATGTAAAGGAGAAAGCTTATAAATATTATTAGAGTCAGAAGTCAATGGTACATCAGAGAATTGACACAGGTGGTTTCTTAGGCGTATACTGATTGTGCAAAAACATTTTCTTTATTTCAGGCTTGTATAGACACAGAATTCACAAAAGGTGATAGTCTTTGCATGCTGTAAATACAATAAAACCTTTAGCCAGAAATTAGACATCAACAGACTTCAGAGAATTCATAAGGAACAAAAGTCTATGCAATGAATTTGGAAAATGTATTTCTGTTATAAATCAGTCTTCAATTCCCATGAATAGACTCACAAATGAGAAAACATGCATGCATAGAAAAGTTTTGTACCATAAATTATCTCTAGATGGTAAACTAATATATCACACAAAAGAAAAATCATGAGTGTAATGGAATTGGGAAACCCTTTGCTATAAGGCAGATTTCCAGAAAGCTTAGCAAGATTACAGAAAAGTCTCTGAAAATGTAACATGTCTGAAAGATTTGTTGGCATCACAAACTGGAGGATAGCTCAAGTGCATGTGTTTTTGTGCCTGGCATCCAAATTGATATCTCTTTTTCTTTGATGAATTCCTTGTTTATTTATTTAGCAGATTTAGAGACAAAGGATTCCTGTCCATTGATTTACTACTATATGCCCACAATTGCCATGGTAAAGTATATGGCAAAAACTGAGTGCTGGGGGCTGTGAATCTGATTCATCACTGATAACATTGAAGACATTGGTTCCTGGTTCTTATGCTGCTATGCATGGAAATGTTTCTCTAATTTCATTTTCAAATAGTTCATTGTTAATATAAAGAAATGCTTCTAATTTTTAAAATTTCATTGAAATAATTTGTGATTAATGTGTCCTAGTCATGCATTATTACAGGGTGTAGTGCAATATTTGCACACATTTATGCAGTAAAAAGTGATCAAGCTAAGCAACTACAGTTTTATTAAGTTTTTAAAGAGTTATTTATTTGAAAGACAGAGTTACAGAGAGAAGTAGCAGCAGAGAGAGAGAGAGGTCTTCCTCTGCCGGTTCACTCCCCAGATGGCCACAATGGCCGGAGCTCTGCCAATCTGATGCCAGGAACCAGGAGCTTCTTCCAGATCTCCCACTTGGGTGCAGGGACCCAAGGACTTGGGCCATCTTCTACTGCTTTCCCAGGCCATAGCAGAGAGTTGGATCAGAAGAGGAGCAGCCAGGACTAGAACTGGTACCCACATGGGATGCTGGTGCTTCAGGCCAGGGTGTTAGCCCACTGTGCCACAATGCTGGCCCCCAAGCAACTACAGTTTCTAATTCTTCTCCATGATTTGAGACTACCAGCTCCTCTCCTTCAGTTCTTTACACAGAACCTAATATGGTTGAATGTAGTCATCTCATTATATTATGGAACACCAGAAGTTCTTTCTGCCTCTTTGATTTTTGATACCTATTATCCAATCCCCCTCTATCCCTAGCTGCTTCCCTTCTCAGCCTCTAGTAATCACAGTTCTGTGTTCAGATCCATTATTTTCTTTCACTTCCACATGCGACAAGGACCAGGTGACATTTGTGTTCCTGCTTCTGGCTTATTTCAATTAATTTAATAATATTTTGTTCTTTTTTTGTATCTAAAAGAGGTTGCCCTGTCCATTGTTTTTCACTGATGGACAGCTAGATTGGTTTCACATCCTGGCTGCAGTGAACTGTGTTATAGTGGCTGTGTTATGGGAAAATTGCTGTATCTTTGATATGCTCTCCTCCTTTCCTTCTAATAAAATTTCCTTATTCTATATAGCCAAGAGCAAGATAACTCTCACATGGTAGGTCAATTTTTATCTTAGTTTAATTTTTGTTATTTATTTGAAAGAGTTACAATAGAGGTAGAGACACAGAGAGGTCCTCCATTAGCTGGTTCGCTCTACAGATGACTACAAAGGCCAGAGTTATGCCATTCTGAAACCTGGAGACAGGAGCTTCCTCTGGGTCTCCCTCATGGGTGCATGGGCCCAAGGACTTGGGCCATCTTCTACTGCTATCCCAGGAGATAGCAGAGAGCTGGATTGGAAGAAGAGCAGCTGGAACTAGAACTGGCACCCAAATGGGATGCTGGCCCTTCAGGCCAGGGCTTTAACTCACTGCACAACAGCGCCAGCCCCAATTTTTATCCTTTATAAGGAATGACCATACTGTTCTGCATAACATCTGTACTAACTTGTGTTTTCACCTACCATATATGGTGGTTTTCTTTTCCCATGTGCTCTCTAGCATTTGTTATTTTTTATCAGTTTGGCATAAAAATGATGTTTTTGTGTATTTTGAAATCAGTTAATTTGTTTATTAAATCTTTATTATTTGAAAGGTGGATTTAGAGAGAGAGGGAAAGACATAGATAGCTTTCATCTGCTGGCTCACACCCCAGAGAGTTTCAACAGTTGAGCCTGGGGCATGCTGGAGTCAGGAGCTTCATCCAAGTCTCCCACATGAGTGGCAAGGACCTGAGTCCTTCGTCCATCTTCTGCTGGTTTCCCAGGTGTTTAGCAGTGAGCTAAATTGGAAGTGGAGATTCCTAAACTCAAAGTGGAACTCAGATGTTATGCTGGCCTCACAGATTGCAGCTTTCCCCACTTGGCCACAATGCCAGCCCCTCTATCAATTTAATTCCTCAAAAATAGCTCAGTAATGTTGGCATCTATCTCATTTTGTTTTTTCTCTGTTATTATTCAACTTATTGATGTCTTATTTTTGTTCACATTATTCCTCTCAATTGCTCTACCTGAGGTGAGTAGGGCTGCTGTGTTGCTTAAATGAAGTGTATGCTTTAGATTACTCATTTAATGAGTGCATGTCATTCACATAGCACTTCACTGAAGTTCTACTATGTCCCAAATCCTCTTCTAGGCACAGAATTTAGACCACTTTTCTCTTAGGCCCAGATCTTGCCTTTAACATACTACTTGGAATTTAGTAGCTCATGAAATCTGCAGACTGCATAAATGAATGAATATTTTGAGGGCTGTGCTTTTGTGGAGGAACTTCATAGGAGACCGAAGGAATAAAATAAATCAAAAGTATCCACAGTATATAGAATGTATACTATTTTACAAGTCACAGAGAAGAAGAAGAAGAAGGAAAGTAGTAAGACTAGAAAGTTTGTGGCAAGACTAACAGGCGCTGGTCAAGAACTTAATAAGCACATTAGGAAAGCAGTAAGGTTTCTTTTTTTTTTTTTGAGGAAAAGTTTTTATTTCTAGTGATGAAATTGGCTACAGAACATTATGAAAGTTTAAAAATACAAAGAGAAATTGTCTATAATTAATAGATTCAAAATTTGACAATCAGTGAATATCATTATTAGTCATTACCAACAACAGTTATTGATTTGAAAGGCAGAGTGACAGGAAGAGGGAACCACTGCTTCACTCCCCAGACACTTGCAATAGCCAAAGCTTGACCAAGCCAAAACCAGGAACTGGGAATTCATTCTGGATGTCCCATTTGGGTGCAGGGACCCAAGCACTTCTGCCATCCTCCGTCTCCTCCCAGGGTGCACACTAGCAGAAACTTGCCTCAAAGCAGAGAAGCTACCACTCAAGCCAGACATTTGTATATGGGATGTGGGTGTGTGGTGGTGATAGCAAGCCCTCATAGATAAAAAAAAAAAGACAAAGTTATTTCTATGCCAAGGAAATTACTCTGTAGTCTTTCTCTTATAAACTACGTATTGCTGAACCTAGATAATTTTTCCTTTATTTAACAATGACATGAAAATGTCAGTTGAGTTGGCTTTCCTGAAGACCTTTTTTCTTGAATATTAGTGGCTAGTTGAGATAAATTCTTTTCATCTCTTTCTCGCTTCGGCAGCACATGTGCTCGCTTCGGCAGCACATATACTAAAATTGGAACGATACAGAGAAGATTAGCATGCCCCTGCGCAGTAAGGTTTCTTTACCTCCCTGTAGACTCTGCTCTCCAGAGGTGAACAGGGTCCTCTAAACCCACTTGCTGCACACACAAACACCTGAGTGTTGTATTCTCCCACAGGTGTTGGAGACTGATATGGTGTTCTGATTTATATTTACATAATGGCTAGTGACATCGGGCATATTCACATGTTTTGACCATGTACATTTCTTCTGAGAAATGTCTATTCAGATCCTTGCCTGTTTCTTCACTGTATTTTTTGGAGTTTTTCCAATTCATGTAAATGCTCTGGAAATCTGTAAACATTCAGAGTTTTAATTTTTCCTGCCATCTGTTCATTGTATCTACACTCTGATGTTTACTTTGTTGTGAAGAAGTATCTTAGTTGGATATACTCAAATGTCTCTGTTTTTATTTTTGTGACTATTGCTATTGGAATCTTACCCAAAAGCTATTGTGTGTTGACAATATTTAGAGTTTCCCTATGTTTACTTGGGTTTGGGTTTTATGATTACATTTTAATTCACTGTGAGTTCACTTTCACATAGTGTAAGAGATGTTGGAGTCTCTTTTCAGGCTTCTACATATGGATAATCAAGTTCCTCTGCACCACTTGTGAAAGAGATTCTTCTTTCTCCAGTTCATTTTAGTTCCTTTGTTAAATATGAGTTGCTGGTAGAAATTTGGGTTTATTTCTATGCTACCAAGTCTTTTCCATTGAACTATGTGTCTGTTATTATATCAGTGCTAACACTTCTTCTTTTTTTTTTGCAGTATATTTATTTGAAAGGCAGAGTTACAGAGAGGTAGAGGCAGAGAGAGAGAGAGGTCTTCCATCCACTGGTTTACTCCCCAAATGGCCACAATGGCCGGAGCTCTGTTGATCTGAATCCAAGTGTCAGGAGCTTCTTCCAGGTCTCTATGCAGGTGCAGGGGCCCAAAGACTTTGGCCATTTTCTACTTTTTTCTCAGGCTATACCAGAGAGGGGTATAAGAAGTGGAGCAGCTGGGAAACATACTGGCACCCATATGAGATGCCAGCACTGCAGACGGTGACTTTACCTGCTTTGTCATAGTGCTGACCCCTGTAATATGTCTTAAAATATGGTGTGATGTCTCCAGCTTTTTTTTGCTTTATAATATTGCTTTAGATGTTAAGCATCTCTCATGTTTCTATGTGAATTTTAGCATCATTTTTTCTAGCTCTGAGAACATCGTTGGTATGTTGATTGGGATTGCATTGAATTTGCAAATTGCTTTTGGTAGTATGGATATTTTGGTATTATTCTTCCCATTCACAAACATAAGTTTTCTGTGAGACTGTCAAAAAGCCTTGACAAAAATTGGACTTTATTACACAAAAATTCATCACTTTTTGGGATCATTTAAATCCATAATTTTGCACTAATATTTGATAAATAATTAAAGACTTTGAGCATTTTAGTAGGAGAAATTAAAATATTTATCAATTTATTCAAATATTGTTTAGATGTGATATTCAAATATTGTTTAGAGCCATTGTCTGTATTCCCTCTAAATTACGATCTTTTTGCTTTTTGCCTGTTAAACTTGTCCCTTGATTCAACAACCGTTTTTAATGTAATGTAAACTGAAAATGTCATTTCATAAGCTAAAAAAAATGACAAAGAAGGAAAAAGAAGGGAGGGAGGTTGAGTATATAATTATGTTCTCCGAATTTTTTCTGTAAAACATATTGAATCATTTAAAAGCTAATTAAAATTAAACTCAAAATTGGACCATTATGACCAATATTTAAAACAAGTGATTAAAAACTGTAGATGTCTTCAATTTTGATTATCATTCTTCTTTAGAATATCTGAAAGAAATCCAGTTTCTCACTTTAAAATATACCAGTGTGTTAGAATTTAGTATTAAATGACTTTGTTTAAAAGTGTTATTTAATCTATTGCTTTAAGTAGTAATACTATGGCCATTGTAAAACAAAATCCTTATCATTTTTCATAAAACAGGAAGGGCTTTTAAAACATCATCACTAAAAATATTAAGAGACCTAAAATATAACATTCTTAAAACCCAAGTGATACCATTCAAAATTTTCAAATATGCAGGGATAGTTCATGTCAAGTAACTAAATAATTGTTAAGTGTATATATGGAATAGCTTCTATAAATTCTTTTGGCAAGGGCTGGCACTGTGGCATAGTGGGTGAGGCTGCCACCTGCAGTGCTGGTATTCCATAGGGGCATCAGTTCAAGACCTGGCTGCTCCACTTCCTATCCAGCTCTCTGCTATGGCCTGGGAAACACTATAAAATGGTACAAGTCCTTGGGCCCCTGCAACTGCATAGGAGACCAGGAAGAGGCTCCTGGTTCCTGCCTTCCAGTCAGCACAGCTGCAGCCATGGAGGCCAACTGTGGAGTGAACCAGTGAATGGAAGACCACTCTCTCTGCCTCTCCTTCTCTCTCTGTGTAATTCTGACTTTCAAATAATATAAATAAATCTTTAAAAAATTCTTTTGGCAAATAGATGAAGCTATTTGTTATACATTTCAAATAAATAGCAAACATACTAGAAAAATATATTGAATAAAATTTAAGCAACTCATAGCTATACACAGAAATTTCTCACCATAACAACATAGCAACCACTAAATTTCCAAATTCAATTTTCCACAACTTAGAATCTTTAACTCCAGAAGGAGTACAAAATTGACAGAACAGTGGCCTATGTATCAGGATACCTAATGCTAATACAGAATTATCCCTGCCACAACTTACCTATGTGACCTTGAACAATTCACTTTACTTCTCTGGGCTTGGCATTTAGCATCCTCATGTGATAAAGGAGGCTTGGATAAGATCAGTTGTACTCTATCTTGAGACTTCAATGATCTCTCAGTTTCCAAACAGGCACCTTAAGGGAAAGTAAACCTTTAGATCAAAGCTTACATTTTTAAATATAAATATATTTTAAACTGTTTCTACAACTAGTACAAAACAACACATTCAAATGTGTACCATGCCACTTTTCAATATTTGGGAATAATTAATGCATCATTTTAGAGCATTGTCTTGAGGCCAGTGCTGTGGTGTAGCTAGTAAAGCCACTGCATGCAGTGGGGGCATCCCATATGGAGGCCGGTTCAAGTCCAGGCTGCTCCATTTTCCATTCAGCTGTCTGCTATAGCCTGGGAGAGCAGTAGGAAGTTGGCCCAAGTCCTTGGGCCCCTGAATCTGCATGGGAGACCCTGAAGAGGTCCTGGCTCCTGGTTTCAGATTGGCATATCTCTGACCTTTTAGGTCATCTGGGGAGTGAAAAAGCAGATGGAGGAACTCTCTCTCTTCCTCTTGTTCACTATCTGTGTAACTCGGACTTCCAAATAAATAAATAAATAAATCTTTTAAAAAATCAAAAGAATATTGTCTGGCACACAGTGAACCACTAAGTACAAGATATTATTAGTAATATTAGATTGAAATATTGAAATAAACTAGGCAATAAGCCTTAAGATGCAAATTAATACCAAGAAATATAATCTCAAATTTCTGTGTTCAACAAGGTAGTCTCTTTTCACTACTAACTTTATACTAAATAAGATATTTTGATATTTTGTTAAGAGTAAATTTATCGGGGACCAGCGCCGTGGCTCACTTGGTTAATTCTCCACCTGTGGTGCTGGTATCCCTTATGGGCAAAGTGTTCTAGTCCTGGTTGCTCCTCTTTCAGTCCAGCTTTCTGCTATGGCCCGGGAAGGCAGTAGAGGATGGCCCAAGTGCTTGGGCCCTGCACCCAGATGGGAGACCAGGAGAAAGCACCTGACTCCTGGCTTTGGATGGGCACAGCTCCAACTGTGGCAGCCATCTGGGGACTGAACCAATGGAAGGAAGGCCTTTCTGATTTCTCACTGTATATAACTCTACCTGTCAAATAAAAAAAATTATTAGTTTTTCATAAAAACTGCAGTATTGAAAAAGTTCTAAAATCCCTCTAATTCTAAATGTCTGTGACTGCTAACTCATTAGCACATATTGCATTCTTTACATCTGGGTAATCATGACAATTCACTTTTAAATGATTAACAGATCTGCTGTTATATATAAATACATGCTTTTCCGAAAATCATACAATAAGCAGGCTACATACTTTACTTCAAGTAGAACTGCCATATCCAGTCCTACAATTGTAAATAAGACAGTTTCAATTGTTCAGCATTATCAATTATAAATTCCAATCGTGTAGCAATACTCATAAGAATTTAGGGGGCCGATGCTGTGGAGTAGCAAGTAGAGCTGTGGCTTGCAGTGCTGACATTCCAATTGGGTGCCAGTTCAAGTCCTGGCTACTCAAATTACTATCCATCTTTTTAGGCAAGTAAGACTTACTATCCAGCAGTAGAGGATGGCCCAGGCCCTTGGGCTCCTGCACCTGCATAGGAGACCCAAAAGAAGCTGCTGGCTCCTGGCTTTGGATTGGCAGAGCTCCAGCCATTGTGGCCAAATGGGGAGTGAACCAGCGGTTGGAAGACTGCTCTCTCTCTCTCCTTCTCTGTGTAACTCTGATTTTCAAGTAAAATAAATGAATTTTTTTAAAAAAAGGATGAAATAAAAAGGAAGATGAAGATTACAAAATTGTTTAATTTTTTTAATAAATATAAATTTCCAAAGTACAGCTTTTGGATTACAGTGGCTTCCCCTCCCCCAAAACATCCCTCCCACCCATAATCCTCCTATTTCCTGCTTCCTCTCCCATCCCAGAAGATTACAAAATTGTATGAAGGACATTTGTACAGTAAACAAATATACTGATTTCCAATGCAATATTTGAATACTTGAAGCAGGAACGCTAAGTACTTCTTTGCCAAAATAACATGTTTTCTCCAGTGTAAAACCCATTTGCCATCCCAATACAAAAAGGGATTTGGGGCAAGAAGGAAAAAAGAAGTCCACACATGCGGAAATTTTAAGCAAAACAAAATAGAGAATGTATTTAGTTTCATGTAAATCACATGAGAATTAATAGTATTCTACCAATTTGCAACAAATATTTTTAACTTTAATGAATGAATGAATTTTCAGTTACATAGCAGGAAACTTCTACCCTCTCCCATAAAACTGAAAGAGAAACTTTTTAAAAGTAAAAACTGATGAAAGAATTCTGCAATACATGTTAATGTTAAGTAGCCCAGCAGAGTTTATTTAGAAATACAAACACACACACAGAAAATAAATACATTAAAATCTTACTGAATAGTCCAGTAATAGTTCAGGATCCAATATGTGTGCAAAAGATTCTGGATTTCCCAGTCACTTTGTATAGGAAATGATGTGCTTTGCTATGTAGCATGTACCTGTAGATTCCTGAACACCTCCACTTTGCTTCTTACCCTGAATCCCAGCAAATACAGGAACACAGCTGTTGAGTCATTCATTTTCTGGATTTGAGAATATCAAAGAATTAATGAGTATAGAAAGTTGTACAGCAGAGACCAAGAATGTCCAAGGGAGGTCACGTAAATCAATTGAACAAGTCAAAATACTATGAATGTATACTGAATGCTCTGTTTTTAATATGTCTTACTTACCTAAAAAGACATGAGGGCTATTGCTCTCTCTCTTAATACAACTAAGGAGAAGATATCACCAATGCTCAAGAAAAATGAATACACAGCAGAGCTAATACAAAATCCCCAAATTCCAAAATAGAAAAACTGGATATGCACTCCTTACACACACCCTGAAGTGGCAATGAAGTAGAACAAATCTAAAATTAGAAAAAAATCTTTTTTTAAAAGATTTATTTATTTATTTGAAAGTCAGAGTTGCACAGAGAGAGGCAGAGAAGAGAGAGGGGTCTTCCATCCACTGGTTCTCTCCCCAGTTGGCTGCAATGGCCAGAGTTGTGCCAATCCAAAGCCAGGAGCAAGGAGCTTCTTCCAGGTCTCCCACATGGGTGCAGGGGCCCAGGACTTGGGCCATCTTCTACTGCTTTCCCAGGCTATAGCAGAGATCTGGATCCATATGAGCTGCCAGCACTGCAAGTGGTGGCTCTACCCACTATGCCACACCACTGGCCCTGAAAATTCTTGTCAAATTAAGAACATTTAACCTTTGTTTTAGAGTGCTTTATTAAAATATCTAAACTGGGGGAATACATAATTTCTTTCTTTAGAAATCAGAAGAGAAAAAGAACACTTCAAGCCTACTGTGACACCACACAGAAGGAATGGAGAATCATGATCTCAATTAGCCTAGGGACAGAATAAAAGGGAGGGAAATAGGAACAACAGAATTAAGATGAATAAGCTTTGACAGCTGAGGGAATCTGAATGTAAAGAAAAGGCATGCAGTTAACTGAAACAATAGAGATAAGTCTGAGAGGAAAAAACATTGTTAAGTCATATTAATGGGGCCAGAGCTGTGACTTAGTAAAGTAAAAAAAAAAAATCTAAAATTTGTTTTTAAATTATATAATTAAAAAAGATAAAAAAGATGTTCAATCTTAAGTCTCTACAGCATAAGATATACATCAATTTTCCCAGGTTCTAGTTGCATTTATTAACAAAGTTTCATGGGTGTAATCACTAAAGTGGCTCCAATAAGTCTTTTTATAAAAATTATTTTTTATTTTGACAGGCAGAGTGGACAGTGAGAGAGACAGAGAGAAAGGTCTTCCTTTTTCTGTTGGTTTACCCCCTAGTGACCGCTGCCGCCAGTGTGCTGCGGCTGGCACATGGCGCTGATCCAAAGCCAGGAGCCAAGTGCTTCCTCCTGGTCTCCCATGCAGGTACGGGGCCCAAGCACTTTGGCCATCCTCCATTGCACTCCTGGGCCATAGCAGAGAGCTGGACTGGAAGTGGAGCAACTGGGACAGAATCTGGCTCTCCCAGCAGGACTAGAACTTGGTGTGCCTGCACCGCAGGTGGAGGATTAGCTTATTGAGCCATGGAGCCTGCCTCCAATAAGTCTTAACCTGGGATGCAACTAAATTTAACAAGGATACTCAATAGGAATTTTAGAAGAATTCCAAAATATGTATCAGAATAAAAATAAATACTTTACTTGGTACATCTCATTTTAACTATACTATTGTCTAAATTTCCAAATGTCAGATGTACTAAAAAAATCCCCAAAGCAGCAGAGTTGGTCCGACATGATGAGGAATAAAATAAAGAAAATGAGAATTCGCAGATCCCAGATTAAAATAACCAAGAAGGCCCAATAAAAGAAAACTCAATGTCTTCATACACTAACATTTATTACCTCAGATTTATTTAACAAAAAGGTGATTATTCCAGCTACATCCCATTAGGTAGCCCAATTTTACCTGCTAAATCCATTTAAAAAAAGCACCTCATGATATATTACTAAAATCATATTGCTATATGCCATCCACCATGTCCACCGTACCTTATACCTAATGTTAACAGATCTGATGAAAATCAGTAGATAAATGATGTGTCTTAACCACGTGTGGGAAATGTCTTTTGTTCAACGTTTTTCCAAAAACCCCTCAGTCTCAGTTTGCCTTCACATTGAAAAGACACTTCTGAGGTTTACTAATCAGTCCAGCTTCTTCGGGCCTCCCTCCAATGAAAGGGGCTAAAATCCATCAAAATAAACTCTAGGCACTGTCCTTGTGCTCCCAGTGACTTTTTCACTCTAGGGGCTCACAAACCTTCTAAATTCTTTAGATCACCTGTGCTGTCCATTAGTTCTCAAAGACTATGATGCAAGTAATTTCCCCTCTTGGAACCTTGTTATTAACTGTGCTGTATGAGAAATGAAGTCTCCTACACACCTTGTGCTTATGATTCTCCAAACCATGTTGCCTGCTAGGACTTTGGCCATGAATATAGGACAGCAATACCTGAACATGATTACTGAGATCTCCTTAATAAAGGATAGACTGGGGCCAGCACTGTGGTGCAGTGGTGTAATCCTTTACCTGCAGTGCTGGCACCCCATATGAGCACCAGTTCTAGTCCCCATTTCTCCTTTTCCCATCCAGCTCTCTGCAATAGCCTGGGAAAGCAGTAGAAGCTGTTCCAAGTGCTTTGGTCCCTGCCAAAATGTGGGAGACCTGGAAGCTCCTAGCTCAGATTGGCCCAGCTGCAGACATTGCAGTCATTAGGGGAGTAAATGAGCATATGGAAGACCTTTCTCTCTGTCTCTTCCTCTCACTGTCTGTAAGTACACCTGTCAAATACGTAAATAAATTCTATATATATATATATTTACATTTATTTATATATATTTATGTATATAAATATATTCATATATAAAATATATTATGCTTTATCATATATTATATAATATATAATAATTATAAACAGATAATATTATATAATTTATTATAACTATTGTATATATCATATATATATATTATTGAGATGACTTCAATAGCCAGAGTGTGGCCAGGTTGAAGTCAGGAGCTCCTCCTCCAATGTGTGTGGCAGCAACCCAGGCACTTGGACCATCTTTCACTGGTTTTTCAATCCATTGGTATGGAGCTGGATCAGAAATAATTATATATTTATATATAAATAAATTCATATATAATATTTATATATAATTATATATTATATATTTATGATAATTATATGTAATTCTATATTATGTATAGAAATATATAATATAGATTATAATATATAAATATATATATGATGGATCAAAATGCGGCATTCTCCATTTGGCAGAAGAGACAGGCTCCAATATCTACTGTCTATGTCAGTATGTCAGTATAATGCAGGAGGTAACCCCTCTACCAAATAAGAAAAGCTATTTCAGTTCAGCTGGACATCATTCTGCTGACTGTTGACCTTATTACTGTTAGTCTGGATGCTTTCATTGGTTGCAATCCAGAGACCCAATTTTCCCATAGATATAAACATCAGCAAACATGAAAATTTGGTAAGAAAAGCTTAAACTGAGAGTTATGATTAATAACTATTTTAACAAAATTTCTCAGAACCCATCTAATCCAAACCTTGGACAATTGGGAGCTGTTGTACTTGGCCCACCCATAATTGAAATGGATTCTAAATCCTTCAACTGCAAGGAGAGTATCATAGACATTAATGCTCCAAACGGATCCAGTTCCCTGCTAATGTGTCTGGAAAAGCAGCACAGGGTGACTCAAATATTGGGGCTCCTGCACCCATGTGAGAGACCTGGAAGAAGCCCCTGGCTCCTGATATCAGTCTGGCCTAGCCACAGTCACTGCAGCCATTTGAGAGCGAACAAACCAGGAGGAAGATCCATCTCTCCCACTCTCTCTTTCTAGTGCTGCCTTTCAAATTCATAAATAGACCTTTAAGAAAGTCGATCACTTCAATAAATTTGTCATTGCTCAGTCATGATTACTTTTACTACCTTAAATTCTTTTTCAAAAGATTTATTTATTGGAAAGGCAGAAAGAGGAGCTGGTGGTTGTGGTGCAGTGGACAAAGTTGCTATCTGTTACATTGGCATCCTCTACGTGCACCAGTTCAAGTACCAGCTATTCCATTTCTGATCCAGCTCCTTACCAATGGACTGAAAAAGCAGGGAAAGTTGGCCCAAGTGGCTGGGATGCTGCCACGCACATCGGAGGAAAAGCTCCTGGCTTCAACCTGGCCACACTCTGGCTATTAAAGTCATCTCAAAAATGAATTAGGTGGTGGAAGATTTCTGTCTCTCCCTCTCTCTGTAACTCTTTCAAATAAGTAATTAAATATTTTAATATGATAAAAAATGGCAGAGAGACACAGAGACAAAGAGAGAAGGAAAGAGAAGCAGAGAGATCTCCCATCTGCTGGTTCACTTTCTATATGGCTACCACTGTGCAAGACCAGGTTTCAAGTCCCCATTGAGGTTACAGTTCTCCAAATTAGATGACAAGAAGGAAAGAATTTGAGCTATTATCCATTGCTTCCCAGGGATATTAACATGAAACTGATTTGGAAGTGGAGTACCCAAAACGCAGATTAGCACTGCAATATATGATGCGGGCATCTGTTGTGATGGTTAACAAATTGGAAAACCTAGAGGAAAAATCAACAGATTCCTGGACATACACAATATACCAAAATTGAGTCATGAAGACACATAGAAAAGCTAAACAAATCAAAAACCAAGACAGAGATTGGATGAGTAATAAAGACCCTCCCAACAAGGAAAAGTCCAGGATCAGACAGCCTCACTATTGAATTCTACAAGTCTTTTAAAGAGCTAATGCTTCTCAAACTATTCAACACAATTGAAAGAGAGACAATCCTCTCAAACTCCTTCTATTAATCTGACAATGACTCATTCTATCATTTATTTATACATAATGTTGAGAAAATCAGAAGTATTTGTTAGGACTTCTGCTAAAATGCACTAGATTTATAATTTTTAAATACATCTTTCCTAGATGTAATGCAGTCCTTTGCTACTTTAGAGTATCAGAAATTTAAAATGTTGGACTGGTGCTGTGGTGGAGCAGGTTAACACCCTCGCCTGAAGCTCCAGCATCCCATATGGGGGCCGGTTCAATACTCAGCTGCTCCACTTCTGATCCTGCTCTCTGCTATGGCCTGGCAAAGTAGTAGAAGATGGCCCAAGTCCTTGGGCCCCTGTACCGATCTGGGAGACCTGGAACTAGCTCCTGGCTCCTGGCATCGGATCAGCACAGCTATGGCAGTTGCAATCAATTAGGGAGTGAACATCAGATGGAAGACCTCCCTCTTTCTCTCTGGTTCTCCTCTCTGTCTGTAACTCGACTTGTAAATAAATAAATAAATAAATCTTTAAAACAATTAAGAAATTTAAAAAGGGAAAAGTTTTTAAAAAATGTATTTCTTTATTGTGAGGCAGAGTGACAGATATAGAGAGGAAGAGAAAGAGAGGTCTGCTATCCACTGGTTCACCCCTAAATGGCCAGAATGGCTGGAGCTGGGCCGATCTGAAGCCAGGTGCCAGAAGCCAGGAGTCAGCAGCTTCCTCCAGGTCTCTCACATGGGTGCAGGGGCCCAAGCACTCAGGGCATATTCCACTGCATTCCTAGGCCATTAGCAAAGAGCTGGATTGGAAGTGCAGGAGCAGGGACTCAAACTGGTGCCCATGTGGGATGTTGGTGCTGCAGGTGGATGCTTAATCTACTATGCCACAGAGTGGGCCCAGGGAAAGGTTTTAGGAAGACATCTTTCATGTAGACTAGGCTGCAATATTGCAAGGTAAGGTTTAGCTTTTATTTCCACACATCAGTATTCATCTTTTAGCAACTATAAATACTGAATATCATACATATAGACATAAATATAGGTAACTGCAGATTTTGTTGTCATTCTTTCTAATTCTCTTTTAATGTCTGCTAATAGGCCATCTTATGGATTATTATATTGATGTTATCTGTACACAACCATCAGGCATTTCCATTGTTGAATGTGTTTATGTGTACAGGTAGTTTTGTTTGTGTGTACATGAATGCACATTTGATGGAGATAGCACTGACAGTAATAATGTGAGAAATCCTAACGCTGATTTCAAACTTTCTATCCTCCGCAGAGATGGCTGTCATTGAAGTAGACCACAGGGCCCCTTTGCTGTTGTGGACTGAAATGTGCCTCCCTAAAACTCAAACACTGAAGTGCTAACCACCAACATAACTCTACCTGAAGAAAGTGCTTTTAAGCAGATCAAATGATAGATGTGTCTGTCACATCAGAGAAGGGCTTCTGGAAAAATCGAGCCTATTAGCACCTTGATCTGATATTTTCAAGCTCTACAACTCTGAGAAGTAAAATTCCATGATTTAAATCATATTCTCTGTGGTATTTTCTTAGCAAATTAATATATCCTCATTTCTGCTAGCATTTTCTGCTGTCATCTAGAAGGTCCTCGTGATTAGCAGAGAAATATAGAAAGTAAAAACTATGATTTTAGATTACCAAGTACCTACTAACATAAAAAAAAAGATATCCCAGAAGCAACCTACTACCATCCTCCAGGACCCAGAAAAAAAAAAAAAACAGGAATGAGTCAAGTTGTGGGGCAGTAGAAAAGTGAATAATGAAAGATCACAGCAGAAGTAAATAAGGAAGGGTTTGATGCTGTGGTGTAGTAGGTTAATGCCTTGTCCTGCTGTGCATGTATCCCATATGTTGTTGCTCGAAGACCAGGTTCTCCACTTCCAATCCAGCTCCCTACTAATGCACCTGGGAAATTGGTGGAAGATGGACCATGTTCTTGGGTGCTGGCACCCACATGAGAGACTTGGAAGAAGCATCTGGCCTTTCAAATAAAGAAATCTTAAAAAAAAATAGAAGCAGTGTTAGCACTGTTGGAAAAACAGACACATAGTTCAATGGAAAAAATAGGCAGCTGAAATAAACTGACTTTTCTACAGCCAACCCCTATTTAATAAAAGAAAGAAAACAAACAGGAGAAAGAAGAATCCCCTTAGCAAATGGTTTAAAGGAAAGTGATTATCCATATGTAGAAGCCTGAAAAGATACCCCAACACCTCATACACTATGCAAAAGCAACTCAAGGTTAATTAAAAGTCTAAATATAAAACCAAAACCTTGAGAGCTTGTTTTGAGGTTCTAGCAGGGGAGCACAGCTACTCGTATACCCTTGACCGAAGACCGGTCCTCCTCTAGCGGGGAAGGTCGTCCTCTTCGACCCAGCACGCAGCTTCAGGAGGGACGCACATGGAGTGGTGAGGGAGGAAGGGGACACCCGCCTAGCCAGCCAGATCAGCCGAATCAACCCTGGCGATCAATGGGGTGACAGATGTCGCAGCCAGATCGCCCTCACATCCTGAGTTCATGCCGGAGCTGAGGGAAGGAAGCAATGCCGTCGGATCTGGCCGCTCTGCGGGAGTCTGAGGAACAACTCACACCAGGTGGCCGCCGTTCCGTCGTCATGGGTAAAGGAGACCCCAACAAGCCAAGGGGCAAAATGTCCTCCTATGCCTTCTTCGTGCAGACGTGCCGGGAAGAGCACAAGAAGAAACACCCTGACTCTTCGGTCAATTTCGCAGAATTCTCTAAGAAATGCTCGGAGAGATGGAAGACCATGTCTGCAAAGGAAAAGTCCAAGTTTGAAGATATGGCAAAAAGTGAAAAAGCTCGTTATGACAGGGAGATGAAAAATTACGTTCCTCCCAAGGGTGATAAGAAGGGAAAGAAAAAGGATCCCAATGCTCCTAAAAGACCACCATCTGCCTTCTTTCTCTTTTGCTCTGAACATCGCCCAAAGATCAAAAGTGAACACCCTGGCCTGTCCATTGGGGACACTGCAAAAAAATTGGGTGAGATGCGGTCTGAACACTCAGCCAAAGATAAACAACCATATGAACAGAAAGCAGCTAAGCTAAAGGAGAAATATGAAAAGGATATTGCTGCATACCGTGCCAAGGGCAAAAGTGAAGCGGGAAAGAAGGGCCCTGGTAGGCCCACAGGCTCAAACAAGAAGAATGAACCTGAAGATGTGGAGGAAGAAGAGGAAGAAGAAGAAGATGAAGATGATGAGGAAGAGGATGAAGATGAAGAATAAATGGCTATCCTGTAATGATGAGTGTGGAGTGTGCGTGTGTGCTCAGGCAGTTGTTTTGCTAAGAATGTGAATTCAAGTGCAGCTCAATATTAGCTTCAGTATAAAAAAACTGTACAGATTTTTGTATAGCTGATAAGATTCTTTGTAGAGAAAATACTTTTTTTAAAAAATGCAGGTTGTAGCTTTTTGAGGGGCTACTACATACAGTTAGATTTTAAAGCTTCTGATGTTGAATGTTCCTAAATATTTAATGGTTTCTTTAATTTCTTGACTTGTGTATGGTAGCGCAGCAAAGTTGTAGGAATTAATATCATTTGTAAATTTGGATTTTTTGTTAGGATGTTGCATTCTGTGTTGTTTTTTTAAAAAAAATTTTGTAATAAAATTATGTATGTTAAAAAAAAACCCAAAACCTAAGTAAACATATGAGAAACTGTAAAACATTAGCAGAGACAACAGTTTGCATAAGATTCCAAAAGCACAAGTAACAAAAATAAAATATACAAATTTGAGCATATCAAATTAAGATACATCTTCACAACAAAGTAATCAACAGAGTGAAGATACAATGGACGGAATGGCAGGAAACATTGAAAACTCTGACTATGACAAAAGATTGATAGCCAGAACATACATATATAGAACTGGAAAAACTCCAAACAAGAAGCAAAATGTACACGTAAGAAATGGGCAATGATCAGAATAGATGTTTCTCAGAAGAAGAAATCTCAATGGTCAAGACATAGATGAACATGCCCAATATCACTAGCCATTAGGGAAATGTAAATCAAAACCAATAGCAGACTCCATCTGTGGGAGAAGACAATGCTTGGGTTTTCATTTGTGCAACAAGTGGGTTTAGAGGACCCTGTTCACCATTAGAGGGCAGAGTCTACATGGAAGTAAAGAATCCTTAATACTTTCCTAATGGGAGAAGAGGAAGCCTGAGACCTCGCAAGCGGGAAGTGGTCCAGAAACTGCTCAGGTGTGGGTGTAGGTGGCTGAGCAACAGGCAGTCCTGCCTTGATTCCCCACAAAGATACAGGGGAAACCCTTCTGGATGGAGCAGGCGTGAATCGGAGGACCTACTGGGAGAACAAGGTCGCCCACCGCGCGGAAGCCAAGTCGCGGGACCCAGACGCAGAAGCCCCAGGGTCTGCGCGACAGTGCTCCAAGGGGAGTGCATGCTACACAGACAACAGCGGGGAGACTTGGGACACTCAGGGCTCCGAGTCCACACATCGGCGCTGGAAGGGGAGGTGAGCTCAATAACCCGAGACATTGGTGGGGAAACGGGGGTCAGAATCTAGAGGGGGGCCGGAAAGTGCAGCAAACTCACTACCGGAAAGAAGGAAAAAAAAAAGCTTTGGGGTTTCTCTTCCCCCTAACCTTGCAAAGGTTACAAGGCTGCAAGGCTTGAAGAATTCCCAAGAAAAAGAGCAGGCCTCCTCTTTGGATTTACATATCAATGGGGGAGAGTTAAGGAACTGAGTCACTACAATTCAGTAGCCTAGCCAACCCAGTGGGAGTCCAGAGGAGCCAAAGACTGGAAGCTAAATACCATCAATTCTGCACAGCCCTGCCCTGCGGTGTTACTTACCCCCTGAATAAATAAAATAAATAAATAAATAAAAAGAGAGAGATTTACCACGCATAACCTGAGGGTGTCACCTTTGCACACCCTTAACCAGGAAGAACCAGGCAGAGCTCTCAGGCCGCACCCATCTCAAGCCTCCAAGGCTCCTCCAACAGCAGGCAGTCCACTTAACACGGACACAGTATAAAAAAAAAAAAAAAAAGAAAAAAAACGCACAGTGACGCAAGAAGAATTAACTATGCCGAGTAACAAACACAGAAATAGAGGGAGCAAGATCAACGATGACACTATGATGCCTCCAAATAAGCAAAACACCCCAAGCCAAGAATATGAAGATGATGAGATAGAAGAAATGCAAGATACGGATTTCAAAAAATTTATGATAAGAACATTTAGAAGTTTTCAAAAGCAAATCCTTGAACTACAGAAATCCTTAATGGACAAGATTGAAAATCTCTCTCGTGAAAATGAAATTTTAAGGAAGAGTCAAAATGAAACTCAGAAACTAGTAGAACAGGAAAGTGTAATAGTCAAGAGAAATCAAAATGAAATGAAGAGCTCAATAGATCAAATGACAAACACATTAGAAAGCCTTAAAAACAGAATGGGTGAAGCAGAAGAGAGAATATCGGACTTAGAAGATAGAGCACAGGAAAACATACAGTCAAACCAAAGAAAAGAAGAGGAAATTAGAAACCTAAAAAATATTGTTGGGAATCTACAGGATACTATTAAAAAAAACAACATTCGAGTTCTAGGAGTTCCTGAAGGCATGGAGAGAGAGAAAGGATTGGAAGGCCTTTTTAGTGAGATACTAGCAGAGAACTTTCCAGGTTTGGAGAAGGACAGAGATATCCTAGTACAGGAAGCTCATAGAACCCCCAATAAACATGACCAAAAGAGATCCTCACCACGACACGTGGTAATTAAACTTACCACAGTGAAACATAAAGAAAAGATCCTAAAATGTGCAAGAGAGAAACGTCAGATTACTCTCAGAGGATCTCCAATCAGACTCACAGCTGACTTCTCATCAGAAACCCTACAAGCTAGGAGGGAATGGCGAGACATAGCACAGGTGCTAAGAGAGAAAAATTGCCAGCCCAGAATATTATATCCTACCAAGCTCTCATTTGTGAATGAAGGTGAAATAAAGACCTTTCATAGCAAACAGAAATTGAAAGACTTTGTGGCCACTCGTCCGGCCCTGCAAAAGATACTTAAAGATGTGCTACACTCAGAAACACAGAAACACGGCCATCAATATGAAAGAAGGGAAAGGAAGAACACCTACCAGTAAAAGAGCATGGGAAGCTCAAAGCATATACTAGAAAATATTTCCGGGAAAATGGCAGGGCAAAGTCACTACGTATCAATTGTCACATTGAACATTAACGGTCTGAATTCTTCAGTTAAAAGACACCGTTTGGCTGACTGGCTCACAGAACACAACCCAACTATTTGTTGCCTACAAGAAACACATCTCTCTAACAAAGAGGCATGCAGACTGAAAGTGAAAGGTTGGAAAAAGATATTCCATGCCAACAGAAACCAAAAAAAAAGCAGGTGTAGCCATATTAATATCAGACAAAATAAACTTTAATACAAAAACTGTTAAGAGAGACAAAGAGGGACACTATATAATGATTAAGGGTTCAATTCAACAGGAAGATGTAACTATTATAAATGTATATGCACCTAATTACAGGGCACCGGTCTATTTAAAAGATATGTTAAGGGACTTAAAGGGAGATTTAGATTCCAATACAATAGTACTGGGGGACTTCAATACTCCACTCTCAGAAATAGACAGATCATCTGGACAGAAGATCAACAAGGAAACAGCAGATTTAATTGACACTATTGTCCAAATGGATCTAACAGATATCTACAGAACTTTCAACCCTACATCTACAGACTTCACATTCTTCTCAGCAGCGCATGGAACCTTCTCTAAGATTGATCACATACTAGGCCATAAAGCAAGTCTCAGCAAATTTAAAAGAATTAGAATCATACCATGCAGCTTCTCAGACCACAGTGGGATGAAGCTGGAAATTAGCAACTCAGGAAACCCCAGAAAGTATGCAAACACATGGAGACTGAACAACATGCTCCTGAATGAACACTGGGTCATTCAAGAAATCAAAAGAGAAATCAAAAACTTTCTGGAAGTAAATGAAGACAACAACACAACATATCAAAACTTATGGGATACAGCAAAAGCAGTATTGAGAGGCAAATTTATAGCAATAGGTGCCTACATCAAGAAATTGGAAAGGTACCAAATAAATGAGCTTTCAGCGCACCTCAAGGACCTAGAAAAACTGCAGCAAACCAAACCCAAATCTAGAAGGAGAAGAGAAATAATTAAAACCAGAGAAGAAATTAACAGGATTGAATCCAAAAAAACATTACAAAAAATCAGCCAAGCGAGAAGCTGGTTTTTTGAAAAAATAAACAAAATTGACACCCCATTGGCCCAACTAACTAAAAAAAAGAAGAGAAAAGACCCAAATCAATAAAATCAGAGATGAAAAAGGAAACGTAACAACAGACACCACAGAAATAAAAAAGAATCATCAGAAATTACTACAAGGACCTGTATGCCAGCAAACAGGAAAACCTATCAGAAATGGATAGATTCCTGGACACATGCAATCTACCAAAATTGAACCATGAAGACATCGAAAACCTAAATAGACCCATAACTGAAACAGAAATTGAAACAGTAATAAAGGCCCTCCCAACAAAGAAAAGCCCAGGACCAGATGGATTCACTGCTGAATTCTACCAGACATTTAAAGAAGAACTAATCCCATTTCTTCTCAAACTATTCAGAACAATCGAAGAAGAGGGAATCCTCCCAAATTCTTTCTATGAAGCCAGCATCACCTTAATCCCTAAGCCAGAGAAAGATGCAGCACTGAAAGAGAATTACAGACCAATATCCCTGATGAACATAGATGCAAAAATCCTCAATAAAATTCTGGCCAATAGAATACAACAACACATCAGGAAAATCATCCACCCAGACCAAGTGGGATTCATCCCTGGTATGCAGGGATGGTTCAACATTCGCAAATCAATCAATGTGATTCACCACATTAACAGACTGCAGAAGAAAAACCATATGGTTATCTCAATTGATGCAGAGAAAGCATTTGATAAAATTCAACACCCTTTCATGATGAAAACTCTAAGCAAATTGGGTATAGAAGGAACATTCCTCAATATAATCAAAGCAATTTATAAAAAACCCACAGCCAGCATCCTATTGAATGGGGAAAAGTTGGAAGCATTTCCACTGAAATCTGGCACCAGGCAGGGATGCCCACTCTCACCACTGCTATTTAACATAGTTCTGGAAGTTTTAGCCAGAGCCATCAGACAAGAAAAAGAAATCAAAGGAATACAAATCAAGAAGGAAGAAGTCAAACTATCCCTCTTTGCAGACGACATGATTCTGTACTTAAAGGATCCAAAGAACTCTACTAACAGACTATTGGAACTCATAGAGGAGTTTGGCAAAGTGGCAGGATATAAAATCAATGCACAAAAATCAACAGCCTTTGTATACACAAGTAATGCCATGACTGAGAAAGGACTGCTAAGATCAATCCCATTCACAATAGCTACAAAAACAATCAAATACCTTGGAATAAACTTAACCAAGGACGTTAAAGATCTCTACGATGAAAATTACAAAACCTTAAAGAAAGAAATAGAAGAGGATACCAAAAAATGGAAAAATCTTCCATGCTCATGGATTGGAAGAATCAACATCATCAAAATGTCCATTCTCCCAAAAGCAATTTATACATTCAATGCAATCCCAATCAAGATACCAAAGACATTCTTCGCAGATCTAGAAAAAATGATGCTGAAATTCATATGGAGGCACAAGAGACCTCGAATAGCTAAAGCAATCTTGTACAACAAAAACAAAGCCGGAGGCATCACAATACCAGACTTCAGGACATACTACAGGGCAGTTGTAATCAAAACAGCATGGTACTGGTACAGAAACAGATGGATAGACCAATGGAACAGAATTGAAACACCAGAAATCAATCCAAACACCTACAGCCAACTTATATTTGATCAAGGATCTAAAACTAATTCCTGGAGCAAGGACAGTCTATTCAATAAATGGTGCTGGGAAAACTGGATTTCCACGTGCAGAAGCATGAAGCAAGACCCCTACCTTACACCTTACACAAAAATCCACTCAACGTGGATTAAAGACCTAAATCTACGTCCTGACACCATTAAGTTATTAGAGAACATTGGAGAAACCCTTCAAGATATTGGCACAGGCAAAGAATTTCTGGAAAAGACCCGGGAGGCACAGACAGTCAAAGCCAAAATCAACTATTGGGATTGCATCAAATTGAGAAGTTTCTGTACTGCAAAAGAAACAGTCAGGAGAGTGAAGAGACAACCGACAGAATGGGAAAAAATATTTGCAAACTATGCAACAGATAAAGGGTTAATAACCAGAATCTACAAAGAGATCAAGAAACTCCACAAAAACAAAACCAACAACCCACTTAAGAGATGGGCCAAGAACCTCAATAGACATTTTTCAAAAGAGGAAATCCAAATGGCCAACAGGCACATGAAAAAAGGTTCAAGGTCACTAGCAATCAGGGAAATGCAAATCAAAAGCACAATGAGGTTTCACCTCACCCCGGTTAGAATGGCTCACATACAGAAATCTACCAACAACAGATGCTGGCGAGGATGTGGGGAAAAAGGGACACTAACCCACTGTTGGTGGGAATGCAAACTGGTCAAGCCACTATGGAAATCAGTCTGGAGATTCCTCAGAAACCGTTCGACCCAGCCATCCCACTCCTTGGAATTTACCCAAAGGAGTTTAAATTGATAAACAAAAAAGCGGTCTGCACCCTAATGTTTATTGCAGCACAATTCACAATAGCCAAGACCTGGAACCAACCTAAATGCCCATCATTGGTAGACTGGATAAAGAAATTATGGGATATGTATTCTTTAGAATACTATACCGCAGTAAGAAACAACGAAATCCAGTCATTTGCAACAAAATGGAGGAATCTGGAACACATCATGCTGAGTGAAGTAAGCCAGTCCCAAAGGGACAAATACCATATGTTCTCCCTGATCAGTGACAACTGACTGAACACCAAAAAGGAAACCTCCTGAAGTGAAATGGACACTATGAGAAATGGTGACTTGATCAGCATAGCCCTGACTGCTAATGGACAACTTAATACATTATCCCTCATAGTATTTTTTTTTGTCTGTTCTACTTAATATGACTGGTTTAATTCTGTAATTATCACACAGTTATTCTTAAGTGTTGAAAATTAACTGAAATGTGATCCCTGTTAAACATAAAAGTGGGAATAAGAGAGGGAAGAGATGTATAATTTGGGGCATGCTCGGGCTGACTTGCCCCAATTGGTAGAGTTGGAAACATACCAGGGGATTCCAATTCAATCCCATCAAGGTGGCATGTGCCAATGCCATCTCACTATTCCAAGTGATCAATTTCAGTTCACAATTGATCATAATGAAAGGACTAAGAGTCAAAGGGAGCACATAAACAAGTCTAGTATCTGCTAACACTAACCGATAGAATAAATAAAGGGGAGAGTGATCTAACATGGGAAGTGAGATACTCAGCAGACTCATAGAATGGCGATGTCCTAAATAGCACTCTGGCCTCAGAATCAGCCCTAAAGGCACTCGCATCTGGCTGAAAAGCCCATGAGAGTATTTCAGGCATGGAAAGCCAAGACACTCTGGCAAAAAGATCTCTGTGAGTGAGATCCCAGTGGAAAGAACAGGTCTTCAAAGAGGGAGGTGCCTTTCTCTGAAGGGAGGAGAGAACCTCCACTTTGACTATGACCTTGTCTAAACAAGATAAGAGTCGGAGAACTCAAGGGGCTTCCATAACCTTGGAAACTCATGACTGGTGCAAAGGGAGATTACTGATGCCATAAACAGGAGTGTCAATTTGTAAAGTCAACAACAGGAGTCACTGTGCACTTACTCCTCATGTAGGATCTCTGTCCTTAATGTGCTGTACACTGAGGCTTAATGCTATAACGACTACTCAAACAGTATATTTCACTTTGTGTTTCTATGGGGGTGCAAACGATTGAAATCTTTACTTAATGTACACTAAACTGATCTTCTGTAAAAAAAAAAAAAAGAAATTATCAATTCCCAACTTGACTCTCACTGGGATTAAACATGACAATAGGTCTGATCTGATTTCATCATCATTTAAAAAAAAAATCATCTATTATTTTTCACTTTATGTTTCTGTGTGGGAACAAACTGTTGAAATCCTTACTTAAGGTATACTAAGCTGATCTTCTGTATATTAAGATAATCAAAAATGAATCTTGATGTGAATGGAAGGGGAGAGGGAGTGGGAAAGGGGAGGGTTGTGGGTGGGAGGGACGGTATGGGGGGGAAAGCCATTGTAACCCATGAGTCGTACTTTGGAAATTTATATTCATTAAATAAAAGATAAAAAAAGAAAATAAAAAAAATAAAAAAAAATACTTTCCTAATGGGCTTGTTGAATTCTTGACTAGTGCCTATTACCTTTGCCACAACCTTTCCAGTCTCACTACTTTCCTTCTTCTTCCTCTTCTCTATAGCTTGCAAAAACAGTATATCTTCTATATACGGAGGATACTTTTGTTTTGTTTTATTCCTTCTGTCTCATGATGTTCCTCTAAGAAATCACAACCCTCCAAATATTCATTCATTTATGCAGTCTGCAGTTTTCATGGGCTACTACATGGCAAAGTACTAGGTTAAAGGAAAGGTATAGGTCAGGAACTGAGCAAAGTTCACAATGATGTAGTATTATCTGGGGAAATGAACCTGATGGAAGACATCTCTCTCTCTCTCTCTCTCTCTCTCTCTCTCTCTTTCTCTCTGTCTCTCCTTCTCTCTCTGTGTAGCTCTGATTTTCAAATAAATAAATAAATCTTTAAAAACTAACTAAATAAATATACTAATAACCTGGTGGCAACACCTTTCTATAAGAACATGTGAAGCACTCAAACACAGTTTGTCCCAGAAAGTCAGCCATAGTTTTCAAGGGCACATCTTCTACTCCATTTGTGGACATCTCTGAGTGGAGTAAGGGGCACTTATTTCTTCCCCTCTTCTTTCTTACCACTCTCACAGTTATAACTTCTATTGATGCTTCCACAGAGCAGTCTTTATGAAATTGTAGAACTAATATCCTCCCATGTCAAAAATGTCATGGGTTTAACCACAGAACCCAAAATAAGACAATTAACTGACCTTCTTAATTACACAGTGTGGAATGTAAGATTCTCAGTGGATCACTGGGTAACTGTAAAGTACTGGGCAGAGAAAAAGATGTTACTTATCTGTATTTATGATGTTGTAATTCTCCACTTTATGCAAACTCAGATTAAAAGGGCTCCAGTTAGTGGGCAACACTGTTGCATAGTGGGTAAAGCTACTGCCTGCAGTGTCAGCATCCTATATGGGTGCCGGTTGGGATCCTGGCTGCTGCACTTCCCATCCAGCTCTCTGCTGTGGCCTGGGAAAACAGTAGAAGATGGCCCAAATCCCTCATCTCCTGCACCCACCTATGAGACCTGGACAAAGCTCCTGGCTTCTGGTTTTGGATCCAAACAGCTCCAACCATTGATTTCTGTTTCTACCACTCTGTAACTCTGCCTTTCAAATAAATAAATAATTATTTTAAAAAACAGCTTCATCCCAGAAGAAGCTCCTGGCTTCAGACTGGCACAGCTCCAGCTGTTGCTGCCAATTGGGGAATGAACCATCGGATGGAAGACCTCTCTCTCTTTCTCTCTCTCTCCTCTCTCTGTGTAACTCTTTCAAATGAATAAATAAATCTTTAAAAAAGTAGCTCCAGTTATTGACAACACAGTAGACTTGCATTAATTTTAGTTCCCTTCTCACTTTGCAAAGGGATCAGCGTCAGGTCAAAACAGTTGACAGCCTTGCTAACAGGAGAAGAAATAGCTGAAGACAGAAAATGAAAAGCAGCCAAATAAATCATCAAAGAAAGAGAAGTGGACCACATCCAACACAAACCTTTAAAAGTGGATGCTCACAATTAACGAGTGAAACAGCTGCCCACTGAAATCTTATCTAGGGAGGGAAGATGTCCTAAGTTCTGCTTCTGTAAACTCCAGTCATAAATCTATCCTAATAAATCTGTCCCCGGCATCTCTTTTACAAACATACTGGACCCACTGACCATTGGAAATGTGGACCTAAGTCATGTAGGCTGCCATTTAAACCCACCAATGCTGTAACAGCTAAGAAACTTGAATTTGATGCACAATTCTCAGGAAATCATTCCAGCTGTGCCTAGGGCCATTAATAGAAACTCCTTGGATCCTCCCCTGTCTCTGTGCCTGTTTGAAAGAAGGGAGTTTTCCCACCCCAGGTTTCTGGAACAGCTTCAAATTCCACATTGGAAAAGTCTGATAATTAATACTTGAGAGGGATCAATGCACACTTCACACTGCTCCCCACCAGGAAGATGAGGTGCAGGATGAGAGCAGTGGGGCAGAACCTAGTCAGATCCTCCTGCCCACCCCTCTGCTGCCCCAGGCTCCCTGCTGAAGGCCACCCAGACCCACCCTGCAGGAACCAGTCCAGTAAACATCAAGAGGCCTGGCCAGACTGCATTCTGAGACCACCCACAGTGGGAACCCAGCTTATTTAACTGTGGAGAGCTGGAGTCTTTCTGCCTTCCTTCCCTGCGTGTGCATGTTCCCAGAATGCTGCCCCCTCTCTCCTGTAACCACTAAATAAAGCGCATTAGGGACAGTTTGGGTGAGGTCCTGCAGGAGAGATTCCAGGCACTGGGAGCCTGGGAAGTGGAGGTGGGAGACAGAACAGCCCGGGTCCCAGTCCTGACCTCGGGGGAAGCTGCCATGATCTATGGCTCCCTGGCACCCACCCTTCTCCCACACATGTCCTGCCCCTTCCTGCATGCCAAACCTGCAGCAGAAAGTCCCTGGAGGAGGTACCCTTTCTTCTGGACACACGGGGAGCGATTCGGGGAGTGGCGGGAAGAGACTCCCTGGTAAGTGGGACCCACAGGTGAATGATGAAGAGGGAAGATGCAGCAGGAGGCAGGCTCGGGGTGAGCACTTGGAAACTCCCTGGGATCGCACGTGCAGAGCAGGAGATGCAGTAAATGCCAGAGAAGGAGAAGCACAGCCCCCAGGGCTGACCCTGATCAGGGAATGAACTCCCTCTGTTCCAACTCAGGCCCCAGGGAATGGCAGCAGCATGCACATGTGCACAGGCATTCAGAAGGCATAATACATCTGAGCTCCTGGGAACTCTGGGAAATGGAGTACAGGCCACATCATCCATAGAGACACCAGCTGGCCCTCCCAAAGGCTGTAGTCAGGGGTGGGTGCCCACAACCAGAGGGCCTTTGCTTTTATTCAGTCCCTCCTTCCTTTCCTTCCCCCCACCAAAATCTCAGGGATCAGTTGCTTTCTTCCTTTCCTGAATCAAATCTGAAAGAGTGACACTCACTGCTGCTAACTGACCCCAAATCCTGGCTCCCTCATAACCTCTGTCTCTTCCAGAAAAATCTTATTTACTACTTTGGCCCTAGAAATCATAAATGACTATGATAGAATGTAGCTTTTAACAGAGGTGTAGAAGGCATGGTTTAATATCCAGTTTTGAGAATACAATTTTCATTTGTGTTTTATTGATGTTTATAGTTCTTTTAAGATTTATTGATTTATTTGGAAGTCAGAGTTACAGAGAAGGAGAGGCAGAGACAGAGAGAGAGAGAGAGGTTTACCATCTGCTGGTTCACTCCCCAATTGGCAGCAGCAGCACAGCACCGACCCCTTATAGTTCTTTTCAAATCATTTTACACTGTCTTTTTATTCATCTAGTACAGAGACAGAAGAATGGACACAGAGCTAACATAGCTGCGTATTCAAAGAGACAGGTTAAGGGTTTAAATGCCTTATATCATAGCATTTATACCTTAGATTAATTCTGGGGACAGTATTATCTGGAGTTTACAAAATAGAAACTGAATGGAAAGAGCTTAGAAAAGCATGGTGTTTTTTAATATCATAAAAAAGTCTAAGTTAAAGGCCAATCAAGGGGCCAGCACTGTGGCATAGCATGTAAAGCATTGACATTCCATATGGGTGGAGGTTGAACCCGGCTACTCTGCTTTCGATCCAACTCTCTGCTATGGCCAGGGAAAGCGGTGGAAGATGGCCGAAGTCCTTGGGCAGCTGCATCTGTGTGGGAGACCCAGAAGAAGCTCCTGACTGCTGGCATTGGAGCTGTACAGCTCCAGCCATTGTGACCAATTGGTGAGTGAACCAAAAGATGGAAGATGCTTCTCTCTCTCTCTCTCTCTCTCTCCCCTTCCTCTCTGTGTAACTGTGACTTTCAAATAAATAAATAACTGTTTTTTAGAATGTCAATCAATATATAATACTAGCTTAAAGATATTTCTTTTGTCTTGTGTCTCAGTTTTTAAAATCTGATTTATCAAATGGAAAAATGTGAGAGAGATGAAGAGTACCTACAAAAATAATTTACTGTAATTATTTACTGTAATAATTTACTGTAATGATGTACTGTAATTTATAGTAATAATGTACTGTAAAGAACCACATAGGATTATAACTTGTCTAGAAAACAAAGGAGATTCAAAGTTGCTATTATTTAATGGTTATTTTTTCTTATTTTTAATATCAAGATAGTATATAAATATTATGCACTCCTAGGTATTTGTGTGTTGTTTGATATGTTTTATTTTTTAATCAGAAATTCAAAGAGATAACTGGGTAACATGGAGTTCTGTGTTTCTGATTACTTCTCTCAATTAGAGATCATGGGATTAGAGTTGGTGCTAGATTAAGAATGCTTCAATCTTTATCCACTGACTTCACCCCAGCATTTACTATGTTAAACAATATTCTTTGGGTAGATGGCTCTTTCTTGCCAGACTGTAAACTTCATGGGGTCTAGAAACATATTTGCTTTGACACTAAAACTCAGCATCTTGACAGTCAGTCTTTTAGTTGAATAAATACATGATATACAAAATAAATATTTCTGCCCCTCAAGAACTGCCTAAGAGAGAAGAAAATAGAAATCAATTTGATGACTCTCAGTATTAGGTGAATATATAATTTGTCATTCTGACATAAGCCTTGTCATAAAAAGGGCATATGAATAATCACACAGAGTTGAAGTGTATGAACACCTAGGGCCAAGTGGATTAAAAGTTCAGCCTAGCTATGTAAGGCATTCCATGTCAATAGGAGAGGAAGGAGGAAGAGGGGAGGGAGTGTAGGTGGGAAGGTGGTTACGGTGGGAAGAATCACCATGCTCATTACTTAGCAGCAAAGAGAGAATCTGTGATCATTTGTTGCTTAAGAAAGGGTGATAGGCATTATTTAATTATAATGCAGGCATCAGTGTTCTTCTGTCTCTGAAATAGGAAGTCTATAACTCAGAATTCCTTGCTGTTTCATCAAAAACAATTCAAAACAAAAACCTAATTAAGCATAAGTGGAAGTTACGCATTAGAAGTCTATTCCAATCTCTAGGAGGTTCAGGGGTTGGAAAATTCATCTAAAATCTTGCTGAAAAATGTCCCACACATTTTCCATGAACACTACCCTTAAGCATAAGCTTTTTTAAAAAAAAAAGATTTATTTATTTGAAAGTCAGAATTACAGAGAGAGGAGAGGCAGAGAGAGAGAGAGAGAGAGAGAGAGAATCGTCCATCTGCTGGTTTACTCCCCAATTGGATGCAATGGCCAGAGCAGAGCTGATCCAAAGCCAGGAGCTAGGAGCTTCTTCCAGGTCTCCCATGTGGGTTCAGGGGTCCAAGGACATGGGCCATTTTCTACTGCTTTCTCATGCCACAGCACACCTGGATTGGAAGTGGAGCAGGCTGGACTCCAACCGGTGACCATATGGGATGCTGGCACTGCAGGAGGCAGCCTCACCTGCTATACCACAGCACCAGCCCCCATAAGCCCTATCTTCTGCAGAACCAGCACCCCAGACACCAGCCACCACATGGCATCCCATGGCACATTCAACCCTGGCAATGTTCTGCAGCTCTTGCTCCTCTCCACTTTCACTGGAAGAATCTGCAACTCCTTGTTTTCATGCAAGTAATTCTGATTCAGATGATGCCCCTGACACAATTGGCTGGCAAGTGCCATGGCATGTGTCCACGGCCTAGCTAAATGCAAAGCTGGAACATTTCACTGCCATGGTGAGACACGGACTCCATCTAATGAAGTAGGGGATTTTTCAGGGAGTCTAGAGAATCAAATATGACAAAATGACAAATCTTAACCAAAGAGTGCCGTGGTACAGATGAAGAGAACCCAAAACGTATTTTTCTATCTTTTCTTTTCTGAGTTAAGTGCCTAAAAACAAAGCCAATGAGGGTTAAACAGACCCATTCTGAAAATTCCTTAACATCTTCATTTTCATCCAAATTAATATATTACTTGAAGGAAATAAATTTTACATAAATGAAAATGCAGCACCACAGACAATTGTACAGAACATAGCCCTTCAGTTAGCTTCAAACCATCTGGGTGCATTAATGTGTTCTTCCAGAACCCAAGCTGCAGTACAATAGAACCACAGCCTCTGACATTCCTCCTCCACCTCAATGGATCTTGGGTTTTCCTCCCACCTCCCCCTCCTGTGAATACATCAGTAGCAGGACAAATGGAATCCAAAGATACGATGATGTTATTTAACATGGAATAAACATAGTGTTTTAGTCAGTACAATCCTCAATACTACAATAATAATTCCGAGTTCACTGATTATGAAAGTAAGTATATGAAATCTATTCCTAAGTAATCACACCATCGAGAGCTGAATGTAGACTTTCAGAGGGAAAGAAACAGAGAATTGTGTAGAGATGTGTATCTCTATAATACAGATCTACCGCTGTACTTTATAGACAGTACACCATGTTTGTATTTTCTTGTTTTTTGTGGTTTTTTTTTTTTTTGCAGTCTGGAATAGTTTATTACATCCAGCTTGTCACTTTGGAAATTTTATGATTAGACACTAATATACAACAAATTTTGAATCCTTACAGACAATATAGAGCACCCTAGGCCCTCCCAAGGGCAGAAAACAGACCAAGAGCTCATAGACTAGCTGCAACTGCAAGAAGCAGATGAAGATATCGTCAGAAAGATACATATTCCTGCAGTGTGGCTGCTGAGCAGTTCTGCCCTTATGGATCTCATCTCTGTTTCAGATCATTAAAGAAAGTTACATGCTTTCTGACATTTCTAAAGATTTCAAAAAAGAGAATCTAATATATGTTCACTATGCTAAGAGCTTCAGAACAGCCCAAAGATGTGGGCCATCTATTGCTTTCCCAGGCCATAGCAGAGAGCTGGATCAGAAGAGGAGCAGCTGGGACTAGAACCGGAGCCCATATGGGATGCTGGCACTTGAGACCAGTGCTTTAACCTGCTGTGCCACAGCACTGGCCACAACGTAGTATTTCTAATAGAAGAGATGGTTAAGTCATTAACTCCTCTAAAATACAAGTTAAGTATTAGTTTTGAAACTCTGATTCATTCATGAGAAAAACAAAAGGTTAATTTTCACTCTTTGCTTCTGGGTATGTAAATTTTCTTCTAAGAAATTAATCATGACTTTTACATTTCAGACCCTATTATGAGTAAGTAGAGAATATTGTGGGGTCATACGCTCATTCTATCAAAGGAACATTTCTCCAATTAAAGAAAACATTATGGGCATCCCATATGGGCACTGGTTTGAGTCCTTGCTGCTCCACTTCTGATCTAGCTCCTGGCTATGTCCTGAGAAAGCAGTAGAAAATGTCCCAAGTGCTTGGGCCCATGCACATGCATGGGAGAACTTGAAGCTTTTAGCTCCTGGCTTCAGATCAGCGCAGCTCCAGCCATTGCAACCAGCTGGGGAGTAAACCATCAGATGGAAGACCTCTCTCTCTCTCTCTCTCTCTGTGTGTGTGTGTGTGTGTGGGTGGGTGTTTGTAACTCTTTCAAATAAATAAACAAATCTTTAAAAAAAAAAAAGCCAGGGGTCAGGGAAATTTCATCGAGGTCTCTCGCTTGGGTGCAAGACTCAAGGATTTCTACCATATTCTACTGTTTTCCCAGTATGTTTTCAGAGACCTGCATCAGAAGTAGAACATGCAATGGTGCCCATAGAGGATGCTAGTGCTGCAGGTGTTGCTATAACCCATTTTGCCACAGTGCTGGCCCTGTAACAATTTTTAATTCCTAGGAATTAACAGGGAAGAAAGAAGTATGGCAGGATACCTTTTTTAAAAAAAATATTTTATTCATTTGAAAAAGTTATATGGAGAGGTAGAGAGTGAGCTGATCAGAAGCCAGGAGCAAGGAGCTTTTTCTGGGTCTCCACATGAGCAAAAGGGCCCAAGGACTTGGGCCATCCTATAATGTTTTCCCAGGTGCATTAGCAGGAGGCTGGACTGGAAGTGGAGCAGCTGGGACTCTACCAGCACTCATATGGGATGCCTGTATTTCAGGCCAGGGCTTTAACCTGATGTGCCATAGTGCTAGCTCCAACAGGTGACCTTTTACGCTCAATAATCTCTTCTTGGTATTGGCAGCAGTTTGTAATTTTTTGTTTATTTGCCTTCTTCTTAATCTATATTTTTAAAAAAATTACAAAAAGTTCCAGCACCCTGAGAACCTCCATCACAAGGGCATACAATCAGATGTTTGTCCAGAAAAGGGTGGTGTAGATGCAACGTGGAAAATGCAAGGTGAGTTGATTCATCTTTCTCAGGCTGTGGTTTCCATGGGCAACTTTTACAACCAACAGCCTTATTTGTTCCTCTTCCACAGAGTGGAAAACACGTTAAGTCATCCTATTTAGCCAAAAGCCAGTGGCAGCACTTCAATATGTCATCAATCCAGGGCCAGCGTTGTGGCACAAAGGAGTAAGTTGCCAACTGCAACAGCAGCATGCCTTATGGCACTGCTTTGAGACTCACCTCCTTCACTTCTCGTCCAGCTCTTTGCTTGGGAAAGCAGCAAAGATTGCCCAAGTGTTTGGGTTCCTGCACCCCCATGGGGGACTGGGGCAGACTTCCAGGGTCCTGGCTTCGGCCTGGCTCAGCCCCAGCTTTTGTGGCCATCTGGAAGTGAGCCAGCAGATGAAAGATAGATCTCTCTCTCTCTCTCTCTCTCTCTCTTCCTTTTACCTAAACATACATTACATACATAAATGAAGATGCATCAATGTAGCAACTTTTTGAGGAAAAGTCTTCTGATTATTGCAGGTACTGTCTCAATGCATAAAAATATTCAGACACAAAAATTATAAACTGATTTATATTTATATTTCTCAACCACATACTTTTCAGAAAAAATTGTCTGCCACTCAGCATCAGGTATCAGTCTGAAAGCATTCATTAAAAAATCAAGTAATTTAACTAAACACAAAAACCTCTAGTATAGGCTGCATATAAACCAGTGGCTTCCATGGGTATACACAGATTGATTTTTGTTAATTTACAGGGATCACTGCACTTCCCTGGCACGGAGCTGTCTGAAGAGTTTAAACACTGATGGGTGTGGCATTATTTCTGATATTTGCTTATTATCCAGAGTGCATTTATTCAATATCTATCATGAACTCCACACTCTATATATAAATCTATTTCAAATATGTTGATATTTAATGGTACTTACACACTTAAAAACTGAGCTAATCCTCCTAACTTCTCTCTGGAATAGCTATGCCTTTGACATTGCCTTTTTTCACACATATGGAAATGCATATATGCTTCTGTATGGTACTTCAGAATTTATAAAAGGCTTTTCAGGTAAAATTTACATAACATCATGTGAAAGTGGCCAAAGGACACAGTCTTCTCATTACAGAGGGGAGAGGTATGAAGTCACTCTCTGAACAGTTACTCAGATTCTGTCAATCAGGTTCAGAACCTTATTAGGTATCAGATACACATCTAGATTTTTTCCCTACTGTCTCTTTGTCAGAATTCCCAGCTTATGAGTGAACTTCAGTCTGAATGAATGCTAATATTCAAGGTTCTAAGTGAAAAAATTACTGAGGTTTGTATTGGTGAGGAAAGCATGTATCTAAATGTTACTTGTATTTAATAATAAGTATTGAATCATGAAACTGAATATAAGATTATGCAAATTTTTAAGATGAAGAGCATATATTTAAAACCACATTCTTACATTTTGCAAACGTGTTGAAACAGCTTACTGGAGCATGTGTTTGGCATAGTGGTAAAGCCTTCCACATCCCAGTCAGAATTCTCAGGGCTCAAGCCCTAGCCCTGCTTCTGCTTCTGGCTTCCTGCTAACAGAACCCTGGGAGGCAGCAGCTGATGGCTCAAGTACTTGAGTCCCTGCCACCTGTGTGGGAGACCCACACTGAGTTCCTCGCTTCAGCCTGACCCAGCTCTGGTTGGTGCAGACATTTGAGGAATGAGCAATAAATGGAAGGGCTCTCTCTGCCTTGCAAATAAACAAAAATAACTATACAGACATTTCCTTAAGGTGTCTTGCTCACTTTTAAATGATTTCCCTTTTCACAGTAAAATGCCTTACTGTCCTCTTTAGTTACAATGCATGTTTTGCTCTCCATGTCCACTCCTGAGCTCCAAGTACTGGCAGCTCACCCTAGCATGCTGACTGGTTCCAATGTTCAAGTACTCATCTCCCATTCTCTTTTGGTGGGTCTACTGGAAAGAAAGGAGAGTATCTACAGTAGTTAATATCTTACTGTTGCTCTTGCTGTCCACCTGCAGGCCTGAAGGATGATCAGCTGAATACACACTGTGATGTTCTGGACGTAGTTTCCAAACTTCAGTCACTTTGCAGTGGAGGGACTCTGTCCTCGTCAATCACCTGAAAGCCTGCAGGAGTAGGGAGAAGCTGTGTTTGAAGAATTCACAAATACAGTGCATTGAAGCCAACCACTACCACCCCCACCACACCCCTACTTCAGGTTCTGGAAAATCCCAAACCAGGAGTTTGGGACCAGCAGTGGTTCAGGAGGTGACCTCAACTCCTTACTCTGAACAGCTCCAAAGTGCCTGGTGCACCCAGCGGGAGCTCAGCGCCTCGACCTCCCACCCTCCTGCCCTTGCCACCAGGACGCCCAGCTCCCAGAGCCTCCAGGAGGCCTGCAGCAGACCAGCAGGTCCAGGCGCACTGGGTTGTGCATCCAGAGCAAACCCAAAATACAGGCCCAGCTCAAGTGTCACCTCCCCACAAAGTCTCTGTATCCTACTCCCTCCCGGAAGGCTGCGGGCCAGCACTCAGAACTGGGAGTCGCGGCATTTGGGGTTCACCCATGCTCCCATGAAGGAAGATGCCCCCATGGGAACCCCGCTCCACCTGTGGGCAGGGCTGGGGAAGGAGGGCTGAGTAAGCCTCCACCCTAGGACTGCAGCCTGGGAAAGTCCAGGGCCCCAGCACCCTTGCCGGGCATGGGGTCTCACTAAGTGTGCTCTGAGCCAGGGCCTCAGCCATCAGCAGCTCTCTTGCTTCCAGAATCTGCTGCAGGACAGCTCAGGCTCCACCCAGTGGGGAACCTCGGGCCAATCCTTCCTGCCCTGGGGCAGGACCAGTGCTGCCAGACCCGCCCCATGTAGGCTGGCTATAAAGGCGGTGGTCATTGTTGGGCAGCTGGTAGTTGCCACCTCTCCCGCTGGCCCTGCTGGCTGAGGCTTGCAGCACGTGCTGCGCTTGGGGAAGTAATGAAGGCCAAGTCTCATCAGGAAAACCAAGTGCGCGGTGCTGATTTACTCACTGACACAGCATCTGTGTGGTCTGTATGGGCAGACAGGGGGAAGGGTTTCATAGGAGGGCGCTGTTGGCACACTGGGCCTCATGCAGCTGCCTGCTATAGGCATCCAGGGCAGCAGAGTCCTGCAGGGTCCCTAGAGTCCTGGCCATGCTGTGCCTTCCATCATCCACCCTCCTGCACTGATGCTGGGGGAAGTGCTTCTGCGGTTGATATCTCATTTGAATCCATGGTCATTTTCTCATGATGGGCTGATCTCACACAGTGACAATCATGGGACAAATCACTGTTCTGCAGCATCTTCCTACCAGGAGCATTGCAGGTAGACAGGGGGCCACGGGTGACCAATGGCACCTCCTGTGCATGGTCTCTGGCCCATCCAGGACTAAAGGTGGAAAGGGAAGGAGAGGAGTAGGCTCAAGGCAGTACTGCTGCAGGTTCCATCAGGTGCAAAATGTCTCCCAATTGTGATTAACCTTGCAGGGAAACTGTCTCCTTTTGTGGGCCAGAGACAGCATCTGCCTTATTAGCTGTGCAGTGTATTGATAATTAAAATTTGGGCAGTCCTATCTTTAGTGCTCACAGCATAGTTACATTCTGAGGAACTGATGAAACTGCTTAGTACTTCGGGGCTGAGTGTAATATTAGGTGGGTAAGCCTGTTGTTGGCTTTTGGTTTATAGCTATTGGGCGACTTTATTTGGTAAAAATGCTTTCAGGCTCAGTAGTGTATTCAAGGATGACCACTTACTGAATTGTCTTTTTTTTTTTTTTTTTTTTTTTTGTAAGAATAAGAGTACTGAAGACCGGGTTGAGCTACCTATGGCAAAACTCCACCATTCCTGGGAAGGCCACAATTGGCAAGAAAAGCAGGTAGCAAGCTTTCATCAAGTAAGTTGAGATTCCTGTGTTTGCAATCTGAAGAGCTCACTGCTGAGCTGGGAGGGGAACTGCTCTGAGCACAACTCATTAGAGAACTGCTCTTGCAGACCTTCCCCGAAGGAAGCACTGTTGTGGTCAGAAGCATTCCAGGAGCTGCTGGCCAGCAATTGTGAATTAGGCTTGAATTGAATCCATTGCAAGTATCACAAGAGTGCAGAAAGGCTGTGTCCTCAAATCAGCAGCTCAACAGGGAGAATTTGACTTAACCTAGAAGGTCTGTTTATCTCCGCTTATTTTGCAGCATATTCACACCAGGTGGGGAAGATAAATCACCCTTCAGCTCTGCAATGGCAGTGCTCTTGGTTGAGGCTGAGGATGCTTTTCATTGCATGCAGTATTTGCAAGAGACTTAGTTCCCTGAGGATTTATGCCTCTCCTGTAAATACATTTTTGGCACTAAAACAAACTGAAGTATTTCTGTTTTAGTAGTATGGAACCAATGAAGTATTTTGCCTACAGGCATCTTTGTCTTTAAAGAGCTAAATCCGCAGGATTACAGGATTGAGTAAAAACGAGAATAGCTAATCCTAGTACTAGAAAAGTACAAGGGATTATTTCATCATTAGCTTCCTCATATTCCTCATGTTTCTTTTTATTTTTCTGCCTGCTCTTCCCTACATACAGATGGTCTGGCTGTATTGGAGGCTTTTCTAAAAACTGAATTCTGTGAAGAAAATATAGGCTACTGGCTGGCTTGTGAAAACTTCCAAGAAAGATCCACCCACCCCAGAAGCCATCCTTATATGCAAGAAAAATATATACACTCTTCTTAGAAAAAGGCCCAAAAGAGGTAAGACACAATTCCTCATTTCAGCATAAAGAGTACACTCTTGACATCAAGATGCAACAAAAGAAGTAAAGACATAAGACTAAAGCAAGGGCCAGGGAATCTGAAAAGCTTCCTCTCCTGGTATCCTGTCTTTCAAATAAGTCTCCCCAGACCTGGCAGGTGGAGCTCATCACACATTACCGCTTCTAATTTTCACTTTCAAAGAGCAGAGCCCCCTTCTCTAACAAAGGATAATGAGTGATCTTTGTCTCAGATGAACATGCTTTCAAACCAGAACTCTTATTATCCAAAATATAAAAGAAGCTATGACTCCCAGCTTTACAACTGCCTGGAAAAGGGTGTATTACTTGATGGAGAATAACTTTTTGAAGTTGTATTTATTTGCAAGGCATAGTTACAGAGAGAAAAAGAGAGGAAACACAGAGGTCCATCTGCTGACTCACTCCCTAAATGGCCACAATGGCCAGGGCTGGGCCAGGCTGAAGCCAGCAGCTTCCTCCAGGTCTCCCATGTGGGGGCAGAGGACCAAGTGCTTGGGACATTCTCTGCTGCTTTACCCAGCAAGGAGCTAGGGAAGAAGTAGAGCAGCTGGGAGTCAAACTGGCATCCATGTGGGATGTTAGTGCTGCAGGCAGCAGTGTAACTTGCTATGCCACAACACCAGCCCCCAGAAAGAACTCTTATCCCTGGTCTTTCTTTTGAGTCAGAATGCTACCAGGATTTGTGTTGAAAACCACAGATCACCACAGAACCCCATGAGAAGAAAAAGGAGCCCCAGAGTAGAGGACATGTTCTGTTTCCTAAGGCAGAAGTTTTTGACTGCCAGAGACGAACATTCAGTTCAGCCTGGGTGTTTGGGAAACATCCCTCACAACTGTTGATTCCAGTTCAGGTAGTAAATCAGGAAGCTGGTGACTATCCAGGAGATGCCTGTATCAGAACAGCTTCCACCACCGTGAAGACACAGGCAGGAAATACATGGTCTGAGTGGGGTGGGTCTCACTGGAAAAGCAGGACTCTGAGATGGAAGATAATGCAATGGAATGCTGTTGTTCCAGACTCACTTAAAATCAATAGGTCTGGGATTCTGTGGCCTTAGCTACCTAGCTCTACATCTTTCCTTAAATCCATCCATATTACCACATGGTTTTAGTTCTAGGTTTTAAGTCCAAACTAATGTAACATGTTTATTATGTAGAATCATCCATTCTATTGTTGTGTATTGCTGAAGCTGAAGTGATGTTTGAATTGTTAAATGGTATATAAAATAGTGAGTGCTCATGTGTAGAAAACCACAGTGGCTGTTCCAGTGCCAAAAACTCTTGAAGGCAGTTAAGCTTTGAAGTGGTCTTTGAATATTTGAATACATTTATTTTGATAACTAATGTCATTGAATACTCAGAGTCCAGGTGTGAGTTGATTTGATTTTGGTAACTGGAAATATGACCAACATAAGATCTTTGTAGTAGAGAAGAAGCATGCATTACTGAATCTGTTCAGGGATCACAAAGTGACCTGAATTGACCAGTTTGGGGTGGAAATACCTGAGGCACCACTGGAGCCTGGGCCGGGCTGCTGTGGGTGGGGCAGAAGGAGAGGGGAGATGCCTGGGACCTGCGGGCCAAGGCTGCAGGTGTTCCTATTGGCCCCTGGTCACCCGTGGGGCCTCAGACCCTCTCACAATGGAACCGCACATGCACCTCAGATCGTTTTTACCCCTAATTCCACTTTAAAGAAAAGTTTATCAAGGCTGGCACCATGGTTTGGGGGTGCAACCAGAACTGCAAGGCCTGCATCACAGTTGCTGATTCAAATCCCTGCCGCCCAAATTCCTGTCCCACTCCAGCCAACAGGTGCAGTGGTGATGGACAGGTGCTTGGACCCCACACCACATGGGAGAACTGGAAGGGGGCTCATCGGCCTTCAGCCTCACCCAAACATTGGGGGATCAAACCAGCAGATGGAAGACCCCTGTCTCTATGCCTTTCAAATAAATCTCTTAAAATAAATAAAAAAGAAATGCAAAAATAAAAAAGAACCAGCTAAATAGAAGTGAACTGTATGGAGACAAACACCAATATTACATTACTCAACTCTCCACTGCTCCAATGAACAAAGAAGACAAATAAGAGGGATATAGGCCTCCCCTTTTTTGTTATGCTTCCCTTGGTTCTAACTAGCATGGGCTTCCAGAAAATGCACAAGGAATCCATTCTCTTCTGTGGTCAATACATGATCTCAGAATTTCCCTTATTCATTTGCCTAACAGATTTTGATTATGTTACTCTAAGGAAAGGGAAGGCAACAAAACTGCCCTTTTCCCCCATTTTAAAAATCTATTATTTATTTGAAAGGCGGAGTTACAAAGAAGTGGTAGAGACAGATCTTCCATCTGCTGGTTCACTTCCCAAATTGACCTCAGCTGAGCCAATCTAAAGCCAGGTGCTTCTTGCAGGCCTCCCACATGAATGCAGTGGTTCAAGCACTTGGGCCACCTTCTGATGCTTTCCCAGGCACATTAGCAGAGAGCTAGATTGTAGGTGGAGCAGCTGGGACTTGAATCAGCACCCATATGGGATGCTGGCACAGCAGGCCATGGCTTTACCCACTGTGTTGGTACTGTGTGTGTTTGTGTGTGTGTATGTATTTTTTTTCAAAGACTCATTTATTTATTTGAAAGGCAAGGTTAGAGAGGGAGAGACATAAGAAAAGAGATCTTTCAACCTCTGGTTCACTCCCCAAATGTCCACAACAGCAGAGGCTGGGCCAAGCCAAAGCCTGGAGGCTGAACAGCAGATAATCTTTAGTTATTAATTTAAAATGAATAGGCTGTAGCTGGTGCTGTGGCATATAAGGTGAAGCCACCACCTGCAGTGCTGGCATCCCCTATGGGCACTGGTTCATATCCCAGCTGCTCTGCTTCTAATCTAGCTCCCTGCTAATGTGCCTGGGAAAGCAGCAGGAGATGGCCCAAATACTTGGGCCCCTGAATCCATGTGGGAGAACTGGAAGAAGCACCTGGCTTTGGATTAGCCCAGCTCCAGCTGCTTGCAGCCACGTGGGGAGTAAAACAGCAGACAGAACATCTCTGTCTATTTCTGTGTCTCTCTCTATAATTCTGTCTTTCAAATTAATAAATAAATCTTTAAAAAGGGTTTATTAACATATACTATAATCCAATCCAGGAACAGTAAGAGAAGCATTAAATATTGCTACCTATATTTTTATTTATTTTTTTATTTTTAAATTTTTTAAACTTTTATTTAGTAAATATAATTTTCCAAAGTACAGTTTATGGATTACAAAGGCTTCCCCCCCATAACTTCCCTCCCAACAGCACCCCTCCCATCTCCCACTCCCTCTCCCATTCCATTCATATCAAGATTAATTTTCAATTATCTTTATACACAGAAGATCGATTTAGTTTATATTCAGTTAAGATTTCATCAGTTTGCAGAACACAGAACATAAAGTGTAAAATACTGTTTGAGTACTAGTTATAGCATTACTTCACATTGGACAACACATTAAGGACAGAGATCCCACATAAGGAGTAAGCACACAGTTATTCCTGTTGTTGACTTAACAATCTGACACTCTTGTTTATGGCATCCGAAATCTCCCTGGGCTCTAGTCATGAGTTGCCAAGGCTATGGAAGCCTCTTGAGTTCACTGAGTTTGATCTTACTTAGACAAGGTCATAGTCAAAGTGGAAGTTCTCTCCTCCCTTCAGAGAAAGGTACCTCCTTCTTTGATGGCCTGTTCTTTCTACTGGGATCTCACTCACAGAGATCTTTTATTTAGGTCCTTTTTTTTTTCTTTTTTGCCAGAGTGGCTTTCTGCTGCTCCTCCGCACACGGAGGAGCCACACCGGACCGGACGCTTGTTGTTCCCTTTTTTTACAAGTCCTTTCTATAGTAAAGTAAGAATAAGTAAACAGCAAACTCCCAAAGCAAGAATGAGTAGAGAGAAGTGAGAAAGAATGAAGTAACGAACTTCCCCGCGAACTCTCCAATGCACTCTCCAACCAACCCACACCACCATGCCATCTCTCTCCTCCTATATAGTCCTCTCCACCAATCCGTGCTCTGCTACCCACACGCCGAGCGCGCCGCTCTCCTCCAATCAGGAGCGGCTCTTGCAGCTTATCAAGTTGGTAAGGGGCAGCTGGGTAGAAGCTGTACGCTCCTCTCCCAGCACCACATTGTGGGAGAGCAGATGCATAGAATAAGTCTTAATTCCAGTAACAGTATAGTCCGAGTTGCTCCCCACAGATCCCCCTTTCTTTTTAATTTTTTGGCGTTGATACGCGCCTGTGTAAAGTTCAGCGTGATCTTCATGCTATTGACTGTCTTGTTTGTCATGCTACTTCAGAGTTCCTGGAAAAACGTCCCATATTCAAGATCCCAGGGATTGGTTATTCATTGTTTTTCTTCCTCAAATAGAGTTTTTTTCTTCTAGCTCTTCTGCTGGTAGGTTTACCAACCGAATTCTTCTCTCAGGGGTCCATATTGGTTGTGCCGCACCCTGTGGAAAAAAACAAACGGTGCCTCGTATTCTTCTGAGTAAGGGGAACGGGCCTTTCCATTGGTTGTCCTGTAAATCCTTCCACATTATCCACTGTATTGATTCCTTATCAGCTGATTGAGCATGCATTTCTGCAGGTGTTTTACCGTTCTTTTTCTTGTTCAAAAAATTAATTGTATAAAGAGCTAGGGCCAAGGCATCCTTGTTGGATGTGGCCATTTCCCCTATTCCCCCTTTTTGTTTAATTATTAAATTTTTTAAATATAAGTGAGTGCGTTCTACCACAGCTTGCCCTTGTGGATTGTATGGAATACTGGTAATATGGGAGATTCCGAATTCTTTCAAAAATGCAGCAAAACGAGTTGATGTATACGCTGGGCCGTTATCCATTTTGATCACATGAGGAACTCCCCAGGCTGCAAAAGCCCGCAAGCAGTGTTGGATTACTTGTTGTACTCCTTCTTTATTCATGGCTGTGGCCATAACTACACCTGAATATGTATCTACAGTGACGTGAACACAGCTTTGTCGCCCAAAAGAGGGGATATGTGTAACGTCCATCTGCCAGATATGTCCTGGTTTAAGGCCACGGGGATTGGCTCCCGCAGGAATCTTTGGAACTATGGTAACAACGCACTTTTCACAGGATCTAATAATATCTTCTGCTTGCTTGCAGGGAATATTAAATTTAAAACTTAAAGTGTGGGTGTTAACATGCCATTTAGAGTGATATTCTTTAGCTTGTTCCAAAGCGGTGCATGCAAGCAAGAATCTTGAATAATGATCTGCCATCATGTTTCCTCGAGTAAGTGGGCCAGGTAAATTAGAATGAGCTCTTATGTGGCCTATGTAAATAGCATGCTCTCTTTGATTTAATAACCCCTGAATTTCACTTAAATAAGAATAGACTGAGGAGGATTTAAGAATAAGGCACTGTGTAGCAAGCATCTGAACTGCATTCACCACATATGCACTATCAGACAAAATATTCATGGGTGCGCTCTCTCTGCGTAATACTGTTGCGATAATAGCTAATTCTGCATGTTGTGGAGAAGGGGATGCTGTTAAGACAAAATATCGTTGATTGTTAAATATAGCTGTTCCTGTTCCGCCTTTAGCTCCATCCGTAAATATGGTAACTGCCCCTTGAATTGGATCCCTTCGCACCTTCTGCACCCGTTTTATTGAAACCTGTGTGCAGAAGTTAACAAATGGATGGCGAGGGTAGTGATTGTCAATCTCTATTTGTAGAATGAGAACTATGTATGCCCATTGCCAGCATTCCCTTGTAAAGGCTTCTACTGCCTCTTGAGCAAAGGGAACTACACATCGCTTTGGAGTCTTCCCCGCCATTTCTGTCACCTTTTTTATTGCTGTTAATATCAAATCAGCCACTGCTATGCCTTGGGTGTATAGTACACGCGGTGCATGTGAATGTGGGTATACAAACAACAAGGGTTCTCCTTGCCAAATGACTGCGAAGGGATACAGCTGTTCCATAAAAATTAATATTTCTAGGGCTTGTTGTGGATCACATCTTTCCATCTGCATTGCTTTAATTTGTTTTTCGATTTTCTGTAACGCCAAGCGGGCTTCTTTTGTCAATCTACGAGGGGAATCAAGCTGGGCATCTCCTTCTAAAATATTGAATAATGGCATCATATCTTCGGTGGTTAATTTACAATAGGGCCTCAACCAATTTAAATTGCCACATAATTTTTGGAAGTCATTAAGGGTCTGCAACCCATCTATTGCAATTTCAAATTCTAATGGGGTCACCTTTTCAGAAGTTACTTTAAGCCCTAAGTACTGTACTACTTCCCCTTTTTGTATCTTCTCTGGCGCTACTTGTAACCCAACTTTTTCCAAATATAATAGCAGCAGCTTATATGCTTCCATAAGGTGACTTTCACTTTCAGCCGTTATTAACAAGTCATCCATGTAGTGTAAAATTTGTACTTTTGGGCACTGTTGTCGAACCGGCTCTACTGCCTGGTCAACATATAGCTGGCATATGGCAGGACTGTTAGTCATTCCTTGGGGAAGCACCTTCCATTCATATCTTTTGTCGGGACCTTGATGATTAATGGAAGGTACGGTGAAAGCAAACCTCTGAATGTCTTGTTCATGTAGAGGTATGCTAAAAAAGCAGTCCTTCAGATCGAGTACTATTAATGGCCAATGCTTTGGGATCATAGTAGGAACCGGGAGTCCAGGTTGTAATGCCCCCATGGGTTGCATCTGCTGATTAACAGCCCGTAAATCATGCAACAACTGGTATTTCCCCGATTTTTTCTTTATCACGAATACTGGCGTATTCCATGGGGAGGTTGATGGTTGCAAATGGCCTGCCTCTAATTGTTGTAACACTATATCATTTACCGCAGCCAACTTTTCCTGGGTAAGGGGCCACTGTGGTATCCACTTTGGCTTGTTGTCCAGCCATGACAATGGTAGCGGCTGCATCTCAGTGGCCCCCACGAAAAACCCGTGTCCTGTCTTTTAAAATCGCCTTTGGGCTGGGCTAGGTCCCTTCTGCCTTCTCTGGAGCCTAATCCTCTCTCCTGATATCCCTTTTTATACATAATACGCCGTCCTGTAGAACTCTCCAATTGGTCCTCATTTGTTAATGTCAGTCCCAATTGTTCTAAAATGTCTCTTCCCCATAATGTGATGGGGAGTGCACTAACATAAGGTTGCACATTTCCCTTGTTCCCTTCTTGATCCTGCCAATGAAGCACCTGAGCACTTCTTGATGGTGTCATGGCCGCACCTAGGCCTACTAAAGTATTATCTCCTGGCTGAAGGGGCCATGACTTCGGCCAATCATTTTCTGAAATTATACTTACATCTGCACCTGTATCTAGCAGGCCCTGAATCGACTTTCCTCTAATGGTTAAGGTCCACAGAGGTCGATCTGCTAAAGATAGGGACAAGGCTGTAAATTTCTCCCCTTGGGGTCCATGAACATCCTGCGCTCCAATCATGATCAGCATTTGAGCCACAGGTTCTTCTGGCTTGATTTGAATAATACCCTTTGTAGATTGTATTAGCACTTTTAACTTATCAAAAGGTAATTGAATGACTCCGATAATGACCATTAGGCCTCTTAAAGCATTTGTTTCTTTTCCTATGATTATTCCAAGTCCCTTATGCTCCGCTGAAATTGTTTCTGCCCTCACCTCTATGGCTTGTGGCCCCATTTGAGGTGTTAGTACCGAATATTCGGTGGCTCGTAACTCTGCGCAGTAAATATTTGGTTTTTGTATTGTTGGGACCGTGGCACCCACCAATTGTTTTGGCCCCAGGGTGCAGGGGCCCACATTCCGTTTTTTTGCTGTTGTCCATATACACCTGATCTTCTTATGGGGCCCGGCTCATTTGGCATCCTCAGGGGATTGCCTGCGCTATTCATTTTAAAGTAACATTCACTGACCCAATGATTCCCTCTTCTACAGCGTGGGCAAAGGCCTGGTCTTCTCGAGTTCTCTATGCCCTGCCGATCTCGGGCTGGAAATTTCACCCTACATTCCCTCATTAGATGCCCTTCTCAACCACATCTAAAGCATATTCGTCCCCTCATGTTCTGTCTAAATTGTCGGGTTACAGCTACTGCAGCATGTGATCCAGAAGCTACATCATCCATGACATCCCTACAGATTTTCAAAAAGGTAGGGATGTCTTTATGCTGCCATGGTCTAAGAGCTTCACGACATGTTTTATTGGCCTGTTCATACGCCAATCTTCTGACTAAGGGCATTGCTTCTTCCACAGTTTCAAAAATGTTTCCTGCTGCTTCCATTAATCTGTTCACGAAGTCAGCGTAAGGTTCAGTAGGGCCCTGTACTATCTTAGTTAGGCTGTGTCTTATTTCTCCTTTTCTGGGTATCACCTTCCAGGCTCTTCTTGCTATCTCTCTCACTTGTAAGAGGACAGCTGTTGGTAATCGGGCCTGCTCATCAGGATTGGCAAATCGCCCTTCTCCATTTAACATTTCCTCATCCCATGCTTGATTCCCTGCTTGATAGTTCTGCTTTGAATATTCTCGCGCGAATTCTTTATAAGCAGCTAACCATAAGAGGAAGTCACCCCCACCCAACACCGCCTTTACTAAGTTTCTCCAATCCTCGGGTATTAGGCCTTGCTGCCCAATGTTATCAAGGATTGCCTGAGTGTAACTTGCATGGGGCCCATACAATTGTACTGATTGTTGCAACTCTTTAAGTAATTTATGGTCAAGAGGTGTCCAACCCCTGTTTTCCTGTTGATCCTGAATTACAGGAAACACCTGGCCTGGTTCCTGGTACTGCTCCCAAGCAGGTTTTCTATAAACAGCTCCCCTTTGCTTGCTTTCGGTTCTCGGCCTTTCTATCTCCTCCTGCATACCTACTCCCTCCATCACTCCTTTTTCCTCCTCCCACTCTTCTTCAATCTCATGTGGAAAAAAGGGGCTTTTCTTTACAGGAGGAAACTTTGGTAGTACTAATGGGCGATACCGGGGTGGTGATTCATCCTTTATGGTTGAATTTGCCAGCCTTGTAGGGCCAGGATATATTCTTGGCATCTCTCTCGGGGGCGAGGTTCCCTCTTCAGCTTCCTTCTCCCCCACGTAAGCTTCCTGGCTCTCTAAATCCTTCTTTGATTTTCTTCTCACCTGTTCATTACAATAGCTGCTCTCCTGGCTGCCCTGCCATAATTCTTCCTGCAATTCACTCCCCTCATTAAGCAACAACTCGATCCCTTCCGTGGGGTCCTGAAGCACCTGATCAACGAGTTGCCACAGCTTCAGCACTTCTATCGATTCCCCAGCCTCGCGTAATTTCCATCCCACCTGCCTCCACTGCTGTAGAAACCAGGGGGACATCTCCACGACTGCTCTTACGAAAGCATGAATTTTCCTCCCCCCTCGTTTCCCTCGCTTAGAAGAAAAGCTGCGAGGAGGTGGGGAGTAGGAAGAGAGAGAAACCACATTCAGCCCACAATGGATGATCTTTAGGGAGAAATAGAGAATGGTGCCTAGCAGGAGGAAGAGGTAGCCAGTGGGCAAAGAGTAGCCAAAGAACTCCATTGCCTGTACCGTCTGTGACATGTTGGAGCGGTGGGCGTAATGGAAGACTGAGTCTCCCAGACGTTCCCAGTTAATACCTCTTTCCTAGCTTCTAATTTTCTTCCCCCACGGCTTTTTTCCTGGGTTCTAACTAGCTTTTCACCGGCACTCTTTCCGTCTGGCCTTCCCCTAGGCTCTTTGCTAGTCTCTCTCTCCGGTAATTTCCCACTTCTTCCCATTTTTTCCCTCCTAGGTTTCCTATCTGAGTCACGGCACCATTTGCTGCTCCTCCGCATGCGGAGGAGCCACACCGGACCGGACGCTTGTTGTTCCCTTTTTTAACAAGTCCTTTCTATAGTAAAGTAAGAATAAGTAAACAGCAAACTCCCAAAGCAAGAATGAGTAGAGAGAAGTGAGAAAGAATGAAGTAACGAACTTCCCCGCGAACTCTCCAACGCACTCTCCAACCAACCCACACCACCATGCCATCTCTCTCCTCCTATATAGTCCTCTCCACCAATCCGTGCTCTGCTACTCACATGCTGAGCCCGCCGCTCTCCTCCAATCAGGAGCGGCTCTTGCAGCTTATCAAGTTGGTAAGGGGCAGCTGGGTAGAAGCTGTACACTCCTCTCCCAGCGCCACATTGTGGGAGAGCAGATGCATAGAATAAGTCTTAATTCCAGTAACAGTATAGTCCGAGTTGCTCCCCACAGCTTTCCATACCTAAAATACTCTCATGGGCTCTTCAGCCAGATCTGAGTGCCTTAAGGGCTGATTCTGAGGCCAGAGTGCTGTTTAGGACATCTGCTATTCTACGAGACTGCTGTGTATCGCACTTCCCATGCTACCTATATTTTATATAGTCTAAGTATTGTATAAACTAAAATATACAACACTAGGAGTATGCTATCAGTAATTACACTACCAATCTCAGTGATTATAAATAAGAATGTTAGCAACTATACTGATTCTGAACAGTGATTCAATGTTTCTGTTTTTAAATTTAAAAATGCCCATGAACTTGAATGTTTCTGTGTAGCTCCTAATAGAACTACAAGCCTTAGAAGTTCTATGCTGTTTAACATTTCATCTTCAGTGCCAACTTGATTATTACACTGCCAGTTTATAAAACACTTCACAGTCATGTGAACCTTACCGTAAGATAGGACTGTGTAGAATAAATCCTTTAACTACAAAGACAATCTTATCTCACAAGGGAGGAAGATCCAGAGGGGTCAAATGACTTGCTAATGTCACTTAGCTATGTTGGCACAGAAACAAGGAAAGCTCTCAGCTTCCTGCCACCTCCCCTTACACCACCTGCCTCAACTAGACGAGCCTGTAATTTTAAGGATGCTCAGGTCCCATGAGTTTAAATGAATTTTTCAAGGTTACATGACAAGTACCAAAGCCAGAAGCAAAAATTATTGCTTCCATCTTTCTCTTCCTTGTCCACAATGGAAGTTTGATGTACACTTATGCATTATTCAAATATCATTTACAACCAAGAAGCATTATTTTTCCCCAAAAATAACAATGACACTACTTTTTCCATTGAGGAAGTTATTTTAATGGATGATGCAAACATACTTGTTTTGTTTTTTACTTTGAGATGCAAAGAAATGAACAAGTAGACAGAGAAGTGGTATTCACCCTCTAGTTAACTGCTGAAATGTCCACAGCGGTCAGGGCTGGCCCAGGAGCAGGGAACCTAATCATCTGAACCATCACTTGCTAGCTACCAGGGTCTACATTATCTGAAAGTTGGAGTCAGGGGCTGGAACCGGGAATCAAACCCAAAAACTCCAATGTGGGACACAGACATCTGAACCATAAGGCTGCACCCTGGCTTCCAGACTTGTTTTTTCACCAGTCCTCTGAAAAGGAAAGTTAATTACAACCTGAAATCCAAGACTCTGGAGTCCTCAGGTGTGTGTGTCTATGCATGAGAGTTAGTTGGGTAGATCAAGAGTCTGCAGTTTAGAGAGAACAGAAGAGTGAAACATGTGTCAGAGGATGTCAGCATTGGAGAGGTGGCTGTGCTCTAGTCAGAGGCTGAGGAGGACAAGTCCACAGAGAGCAGCAGCACCAAGGGAGAATGCTATACTAGCAAGTAAGGAGAAAAAATGTTGAAAAATAAATATGTGAAAAGGATTTATTTATCTGGAAGATGGAGTTATAAAGAAGGAGAGACAGGGAGGGGGAGAGAGAGATCTTCCATCTGCAGGTCAACCCACCAAATGGACACAATGTCTGGGACTGGGTCAGATCAAAGCCAGGATCTGGAACTCCACCCAAGTCTCCCTCATGGGTGGCAGGGACTCAAGAACTTGGGTTGTCTGCTGCTTTCTCAGATGCATTGCCAGAGAGCTGGATGGGAAGTACAGCAGCTGAGACACAAACAGTGGCCATATGGGATGCCAGCATCAGTGGCAACAGATTATCCTAATGCATCACAACACTGGCTCCAACAAATGAACTTAGGTAAACAAGTCCAAATGCCAGGGAAACATCAGATAAAATGCCAAGGATGAGCATTGTGGTGCAGCAGGGTAAACCACTACTTAGGAGGCATACCTCATTCTTAAGTATGAGGATGTCTTTTAACCACTTTTGTACAAGAGAGTACAAGCCAGAACACCATAGCATCTTCCAGATTCGGCACTGCCTGTTCTCAGGGGCCCCCCCACAAACTCCTGTGCTTCCCCTGGGCAGTTTGTTTTGGCTGAAGCCAGCCAGAACCCTGGGGTCATTGGAGTAGGAAATGGGATTAAAGGATTTCATGCTGCAAAACTGCTCCAAGCCAGTTTTTTCACTGAGAGACAGAGACCCAGAATGACCTCCCCGGAGCTCACAAGACCATGCCTGGACACCTGCCAGGGAAAAAGTTGGAAAAAAAAATCCAGATTCTGGAATCTTCTGGAACATTCTAGAATATTCTAGAATTTTCCCAGAATGTCCTAGAGATTTTGTAGGATGTTCCAGAATGTTCCAAAATGCCACCTAGTTATCCTAGGGGGATTCTGGGATGCAGGTCTGAGTGGAAATTCCCCAGCCAGGTGCAGCGGGTGTCCTGGTGCTGTGCCCAGCCCGGCTGACATTTACACAGCGCACATAGCCTAAGCACCTGCACACATGGGAGGGGAGTCAAGGGGGTGTGGCCACTCCAGGACATCCTGTGCTGATCTCTGGGGGCCGTAGTAATTTCCAGCCCATCAGAAGAGGTTCTCGGCCCCCCAAGATGGTCACTGGGCAATCTGGAATGTTCTAGGACATTCTACAAAAATCTAGAAATACTGAGAACATTCTAAAAAATTCCAGGACCCCCAAAGACTTTCACTGCATGTTCTGGGAACATTCTAGAAAATTCTGAGAATATTCACCATTGTTTCTAGAACATTTCTAAAACCCCAATGATGCCTACCTGGTGTTCAGGAAAAATTCCAAGAACATTCTGGAAACATTCTGGAAAAATTTCTGAGAGCATTCTTGAAAATTCTGAGTGTATTCTAGAACGTTTTAGTAAATTCTATGACCCCCGAAGACACTCAGCAGGTATTCTAGAAAAAGTTCTAAGAACATTCTAGAAAGTTCTAAAAAAAAAACTCCATAAAATTCTAGAATATTCTAAGACCTGAGAAACACTCGCCTAGTGTCCTTGAAACATTCTAGAAAATTCTGGAAAATCCCTAGCCCCAGAGAATCCATAATGGAAGCTCATGGAAGCTCCTGGGACATTCTGGAATGCCCCGGGACCTCATCCCATCCCAGTGCCACCTGGATGTTTGCACAACCTCAGCCCTGCCCACTTCTCCCAAGCCCTGGCTATAAAGAGATGCCTGGTAGCAGCCGGTTCCAGACGACGAAAAGACGATGATGATGAAGGCTCTCATTCTTGCCCTTGTGGTGGGCGTGGCCTGTGCCCAGGTATCAATTACTCGCATCATTTGTGCAATGTTCCATAATGTCCTAGAATGTTCCAGAATGTTCCAGATGATTGCAATAGACTCTCTAGCAGGCCCTACGGGAGCAACTGGAATGTTCCAGAATATTCCAGGATGTTCTAGAACACATCCAGACAATTCCACAATGTTCTAGAATGTTCCAGAATCTTTCCAATTTTGTTTCTAACAATTCTAGGATGTTCTGGAATGTTCTAGAATCTCTCCCCCAGAATATTACAGAACATTCTGGAATGTTACAGACAGTCCCAGTAGACTCTAGCAGGCCCTAGGGAAGCATCCAGAGTGTTCCAGAAAAATTCCATAATGTTCTAGAATGTTCCAGAATGTTCTAGAAAATGCCTCTGGAACGTCCCAGCATGCCCCAGGATGTCCCAGCATGCTCCACAATGCCCTGAAACATTCCACCATGTTCCAGCATGCCCTGGCACACCCTGAATGCCCACCTCTCCCCCTGAAGTTGAAGGCCAGAACTACTTCAAGTTCCTGGTGCAGGAGAATGGCCACATCTTCTTTCTCAATCAGAATGTGGGCACCGATGGCACTGCCACCTGCGTCACCCTTACTGCTGGTGAGCCCCCTGCACACACATGTGGATACAGCCAGCACCTGCTAGAAAGAGAGTCTGACCCTGACTGTATACACAGACCCTGAGTGTATGCAACCAGTCCAGAGCTTGACCCTGACTGTATACATGGATCCTGAGTGTATACAGTCGGCTCCTACTAGGAACACACATTGCAACCTGAAAGCCTGACCCTGCTGTATACAGTTAGCACCCACTAGAGAGAGATACATTCTGACCGTGACCGTATACAATCAGTGCCTACTATGCAGAATAACTTTGACCCTGGTGCATCCTAGAGGGGCTTGGCCAGCTGTATACTGGTGGCACACACTAGAGAGAGAGCCTGACCCTGGCTGTGTTCAGGCAGCACCTACTAAATACAAGATCCTCAACCCCAGCACACCCTAGAGGGGGGCTCGGCCAGCTGTATACAGTCAGTGCATACTAAGTAGATCCCATCCTGTCCGGGGTGGGCTTGGCTGACTGTATACAGTCAGCACCCACTAGATGGGGCAAGCACATACAGTCAGCACCTACTAGATATCTGGGGCAGGTTTTGCTGAATGTATACAGTCAGTGCTTACTGAACAGAACCATCCCAGCCCCATCCTATCCTGGGTGATTTTGGTTGACTGTATACAGTCAGCACACACTAGAAGGAGCCATCCTGACTGTGACTGTATACAGTTGGTGCAGACCCAGTGGTAGTTAGTGGGCACCCTCTAGACAGAGGCACCCTCGGTGTACACAGCACGGAGCCCATGCTGCCTGAGGTGCGTCTGGCTGGCTGTATACAGTCAGCGCCCACTAGACAGGGCAAGTGTATACAGCTGGCGCCACCCACAGCCCAGGACCAGGAGCTGAGCGATAAGCACCTGGCACAGTTCTTGGTGTTAATGAAGGAGAACGGGATCCCCGGGAGAACATGGAGTGTGTGGCCAGCATGGGTGAGCTGGGGGTGTGGCCAGTGTGGAGGGTTCATGGCCAGGATGGGCATGGCTGTCACGAGTGAGCCAGGGGTGTGGCCAGGGTGGAGGCATGGCTGTGAGCTGGGGGCATGGCTGACATGGATGAGAATCAGGTGTGGTCTGGGTGGAGGGGAATGAACTGGTGGGTGTGGCCTGGGTGGAACATTCCAGGGGGTTCCAGAAAAATCTAGAAAACTCTAGAACGTTCCATGGAGCCACCAGGCCATCCCATGCTGACTCAGCCAATTTCTCCTCCCTGACAGACACCTGTCCCCAGTGATGATGCTGACGCCCAGGTGAGCAGTGTGGTGCCAGCCAGTCCTCACACCTTCCCAGGGGAACATTCTAGAGTGTTTCCGAAATATCCCAGAATGTTCTAGATGTTCAGGCAACAGGAATATTCTGGAACATTCCAGAGCATTCTGCGACATTTCCAGAATGCTCCACATTTTTTTTCTCCTCCCCAACAGGTAAAAAGCCAACGTCTCCCTGCCCCTCACTTGCAATCTCTGCTGGAAGCTTCTGGAATGTTCTGGGATGTTTTCAGAATGTTCCAGAATGTTCTGGAATGTCCCATAAGCCTCTGTCCCCAGCTCGCTCTCAGTTTCTCTTTCTCATTGATGTCATAAACTGATTGCACACGACTGTGGATTCTGTGGTCTCTCTGGAATGCTCCCACATCTGGCTCCCAGAGGCCCTTGGGGCCCCCATGTCTGGCTCAGAATCCCCTGGGAGAAACCACGCCCTCACTTCTGGCTCCCAGAAACCCCTAGGTCCCCTACTCCAGCGCCATCTTCCCCACCACCCACACCTTGTGGGAACATGGGGTTGGGGATCAGGACTATCAATCACCATAGCCCTGCCCATTTCCAGGCCCCAAGCCTGCACCAGGGGCTGCATTGGTGTCTCTAAAGCTCCATACAGGTCTCCATCTGGGTCTCAAAGGCTCCATATGGGTCCCCAGGGGCTCCATACGGGTCTCTAGGGCTTCATCCGGGTCTCCAGAGCTCTATCCAAGTCCCCATGGCTCCATCCATATCTCCAGGGGCTCCATCCAGATCTCTAAGGCTCCATCCAGGTCTCTAGCAGGTGCATGGGCCCACCAGGAGCTCCATCCAGGTCTCTAGGGCTCCATCTGGGTCTCGGGGGCTACAACCAGTTCTCTAACAGGTGCACAGGGCTCCATCCGGGTCCCCATGGCTCCATCCATATCTCTAGAGGCTCCATCTGAGTCTCTAGCAGGTGCCTGGGGCTCCCAGGAGCCCCATCTGAGTCTTTAGGGCTCCATCTGGGTCTCCAGGGGCTGCATCTGGGTCTCTAACAAGTGCACAGGGGCTCCATCTGAGTCTCTAGGGGCTCCATCTGGGTCTCCAGGGATCCATCCAGGTCTCTAAGGCTCCATCTGGGTCCCCAAGGCTCTACCCATATCTCTAGGGGCTCGATCTGGGTCTCTAGGGGCTCCATCCAGATCTCTAACAGGTGCATTGGGCCCCAAGGAGCTCCATCCAGGTCTCTAGGGCTCCATCTGGGTCTCTAGCAAGTGCCTGGGGCTCCCAGGAGCTCCATCCAGGTCTTTAAGGCTCCATCCGAGTCTGCAGGAGCTCCATCTGGGTCTCCAGGGATTCATCCAGGTCTCTAAGGCTCCATCTGGGTCCCCAAGGCTCTACCCATATCTCTAGGGGCTCCATCTGGGTCTCTAGAGGCTCCATCTGGGTCTCTAGCAGGTGCCGGGGGCTCCCAGGAGCTCCTTCCAGGTCTTTAGGGCTCCATCCAGGTCTCCAGGGGCTCCATCTGGGTATCTAGGGGCTCCATACAGGTCTCCAGGGCTCCATTGGGTCTCCAGGGGTTGCATCCAGGTCTCTAGCAAGTGCACCGGGCCTCCATCTGGGTCCCCAGGGCTTCATCCAGGTCCCCAGCAGGTGCCCAGGGCCCCCAGGAGCTCCATTTCCAGTCCAGCTGGAACCCTCCCCCCAAAGCTGGGGACCCCCAAGGCACCTGGGCCAGAACCATGGAAAATGCAGAGACTGTGGGAACATGGCTAGGCAACTCCATGAAGGCATCCTCCACGCCTCTGGCTTTCTCTCGTTGCTACGCAACCCCGTGCAGGCTTGCCCGGGGCTGCGGGGCTTAACCCAGTTGCTAGGCAATCCCTCAAAGGTGCGTTCAGGGCCTCTGGCTTAAGCAAGTTGCTAGGCAATCCCACTCATGCACACTAATTATTTAATTATTTTTTAAATTAATTTTAAAAGAATTTTAATGAATTTTTTTTTTATTTTTTGACAGGCAGAGTGGGCAGCGAGAGAGTGAGACAGAGAGAAAGGTCTTCCTTTGCCATTGGTTCACCCTCCAATGGCTGCTGCCGCCAGCGCGCTGCGGCCAGTGCACCACGCTGATCCGATGGCAGGCGCCAGGTACTTCTCCTGGTCTCCCATGGGGTGCAGGGCCCAAGCACTTGGGCCATCCTCCACTGCACTCCTGGGCCACAGCAGAGAGATGGACTGGAAGAGGGGCAACTGGGGCAGAATCCGGTGCCCCGACTGGGACTAGAACCCGGTGTGCTGGTGCTGAAAGGCGGAGGATCAGCCTAGTGTGCCGCGGCGCCGGCCAATTTTAATGAATTTTTAAATGGAATTTGAATGTCTTTTTACATTTTTAATTTTTACTTAATTTTTAATTTTTAATGAATTTTTAAATGAAATTTTTAAGAAATGTATTTTTAGATTTTCTGATGACAGCCATATTGGAGTCTGGCAAATTCTCGTTCTGACATCAGCAGCAGAATGTTGGATCCTGGCAAATTCTCATTATGACAGGAATGACAGGCATCTTGGAGGCTGGCAAATTTTTCTGACAGGAGTGGCAGCCATGTTGGAGTCTGGCAGTGTGTTTTCTGATGTCAGTGGTGGCCATCTTGGATTCTGGCAATTGTTTTGACAGGAGCTATAGCCATATTGGATCCTGACAAAATTTCTCTGACAAAAACTCAAGGGAGTCCCTGTAAGAAAAGGTGTCTTTCGGACCCAGGACCAATTTGCTGAGAGAAACTTGTATGAGAATTAAAATGTTTTTCCTGAGTGACAGGTCTATTCTGAGTGATGGACAGGTTTCTGAGTGATGGACAAGGGTGACTGGGTGATGGACAGGTGTCCCCGCCAAGAGCCCTGGGACCCCCAGAGACCCTCAGAGACCCCCAGAGATGCTGAAAGACCCTGAGAGAACCCCAGAGACAACTGGGACCCACAGAGACCCCCAGGGACCAACAGAGACCCTCTGGGAAGTGACTATAAGAACCTGGAAGTACACCAGAAGTACCCAAAAATGGGTATAAACAGAACCAAAGTGACTGAAAATGGGTATACAATGGCCGGAAGTGGACCGGAAGTGACTTAGGAACCCAGAAGTAGACTAAAGTGAGTCTGAGAACCCTGAAGTGACATAAATTAGCTGGAAGTTAGTGACTGTAGGAATCGGGAAGTTGACTGGAATTGACTCTGGGAATGCAGAAGTGGACTGGAAGTGGGTCTAGAATGACCAGAAGTGGGTTTAGGAAATTGAAAGTGGACCAGAAATGAATGCAAAGAGGGGAGGGAAGGAAGGAAGGGATGAGTCATGCTGAGACTCCTGCTGAGTCATCAGGAAATTCTGCTGAATCATCACTAGCACACACCTTGTGAGCCATCATTATACATACCCACTTAATCCTCATTATCCCAGACCTGGTGAGTCATTGAGAAACTTCTGCTGAGTCACCATTTTATACCTGCTGAGTCATTATTACCTACCAGGCATCCTTACCCACAAAGGTAGACAACTACACCTGCCAAGTCATACTCTTAGGCCAGTGAGTCGCACTTCTAAAATTGCTGAATCATGCTTCCAGACCTCCTGAGTTGTGCTTCTAAACTTGGTGAGTCATGCTTCAAACATGAACCCTAACCCAAATCCCATCCCCACCCTAACCTTGACATCAAACCTAACCTGCTGAGTCATGGCACCAGGCCAGCTGAGTCATGCTTCTACCCCTAAATCTAACCCAAGGTTGCAACGAAGGAAGGAGGGGCCCCTTGCACCTGCTGGGACTGGATGGAGGTCCTGAGCACCCCATGCACCTGCTGGAAACCAGGATGGAGCCCCTGGGGACCCAAATTGAGCTCTGGAGACCCAGATGGAGCACTGAAGAACCAGATGGAGCCATGGAAACCCAGATGAGGCTCCTAGAGACTGTATGGATCCCTGTGCACCTGCTAGAGACCCAGATGGAGCCCTAGAGACCTGGACGGAGGCCCCGGCACTTGGATGGAGGACCTGGGGACTTGGCTGGTGGCCTGGAGACCCGGATGGAGACCAGGAGATCTGTATGAAGGCCCTAGAGACTGAATGGAGCCCTGGGGACCCAGATGGGGCAATGTATACCTGCTAGAGACTAGGATGGAGCTGCTGGGGACCACCCTATCTCTCAGGACCCCTTGACAGGGCTCAGGTCTCTAAAGAGAACATGTGGGGACCAGGGAGGTGGTAATGATGAGTCAGCAGAAATTTCATGATGACTCAGAAGGTATGGTAATGATGACCCAGCAGAAATTTCATGATGACTCAGCATAAATGGATGGTGCTGACTCAGGAGCGAGGAAATGGATGGACAGGAGGAAGTGGTGGCCCTTTGTGAACTTCTGGCTGTGGGAGACCCTGAGGAAGTGTGCTCCCAGCACTGAAGGATGCAGGATCTCTGTACTTGCGAACTCCAGATAGCTGGGTCTGGGGAGAGTGCAGGGGTGACCTGCGCAGGCCCTGCTGCAGCCACCCTGGGACCTTGAGGCCAACCCATGGGTGCCACAGGGCCCCTCAGGGTCTCTCCCAGCCAGTGCTGTGCCAATCCTCCCTTCTTATCTCTGGCTCTCAACTGATTCTGGGATTTTTCCAACCCGGAGGTGGGGGCACCAGACCAGAGGTCAGGGAATGGTGGGGGGTGAGGGCCACCAGGTGCCCCGTGCACCCTGTGGGAGCCAACCCATGACCCCACCACATGGCTGTGGAGGAAGGCTGGCTGCAGGGTTTCTGGAGGCCCCAGGGCTGGGAGTGAACCCTGGTACACATGACTTCTAGAGGGCACAGAGAATGCAGCTACTCCCCCTCAGTGTGGGGTGACCCTGGCACTTCCCTGCCAAGGGTGGAAGCAGATGCTGAGCTAGTCTTAGAGCACTGCTCTCTCCAGTCCTGTTATCCATGGGTTCTCAGTCTGGGAAGACAGGTTTCAAAGTGTTTTCAGAAGACTTGGCATCCTAAGAACTGCTGGAAACTCACAGTCACAGTCAGTGTCATTCTAGAGCAAAGGTGCATTCGATGTGAATAACCAGGTTTGTGTTTTGAGTCTGCAATCCTTTCAGTCTATATGTTAGGTCCCTATGTTGTTACCTGTTTCCAAGTGATTGCAAGACATTGCTGTGAAAATTAAAAAAAAAAAAGAAGTGATAGGAAATAAATTGAGATATTAAATTTTGTGTTTTTTATTTTTATTTTTTGGCAAAGTTAGACAGTGAGAGACAGAAAGATCTTCCTTCCATTGGTTCACCCCCCAAATGGCTGCTACGGCCAGTGTGCAGCACTGATCCAAATCCAGCTGCCAGATACCTCCTCATGGTCTCTCATATGGGTGCAGGGCCCAGGCAGTTCGGCCATCTTCCACTGCCTTCCCAGGCCACAGCAGAGAGCTGGACTGCAAGAGGAGCAGCCAGGACTAGAACCCGGTGCCCATATAAGATGCTGGCACTACATGTGGAGGATTAACCAAGTGAGCCACGGCACTGGCCCCAATTTTGTGTTTTTCCACACCCCCTGGTCCCTCAGTCTTCCAGAGGCAGTCACAGATTTTGTTATGATTATCTGTACTTCTTACTTCTAAAGTAGGCTTTACGGACACATATTAGCCTCAGAGACAAGGAGTCTGTCACGTGGCATCTTTAAATGGTGGTTGCTCAAAGGGAGGCTTTATCATGACAAACAGACAGTGGAGAAGTAGAATTCTGATGCATGAATGGCCTCCCTAGACACAGTCTTATTCCATGTGCCTTCATAAGTCTCCATCCCCTGTGTCTCCAGCACCTCTTTTTAAAAAAGATTTATTTGAAAATTACATAGAGGGCCAGTGCCATGGCTCACTAGGCTAATCCTCTGGCTGTGGCACTGGCACTCTAGGTTCTAGTCTTGGTTGCTCCACTTCCAGTCCAGTTCTCTGCTGTGGCCCGGGAAGGCAGTGGAGGATGGCTCAACTTACTTGGACCCTGCACCCGCATGGAGACCAGGAGGGAACACCTGGCTCCTGGCTTTGGATTGCCACTATGCACTGGCTGTGGCAACCATTTGGGGTGTGAATCAATGGAAGGAAGATCTTTATCTCTCTCTCGCTGCCTAACTCTGTCCAAAAAAACCCCATGAAATTTAATATCTCAAGTTATTTCCTTATCACATAGAGGGAGAGACAGAGGCATAGAGAGACAGAAAGAGCTTCCATCCTCTGGCTCACTCCCCAATTGGTTGCAATGGCCAGGGTTGGGCCCATCTGAAGCCAGGAGTCAGGCCTTTGGAGCTTCTTCTGGGTCTCCTACGTGGGTGGCAGAGGACAAAACAGTAAGGCCATCTTCCACTGCTTTCCCAGGTCTTTGGCAGGGAGCTGGATCTGAACGGGAACAGCCAGCATACAAACCAGCACCCATATGGAATGCCAACATTATAGGTAGTGGTGTAACCCACTGCACCACAATGCCAGACCCTCCATCACATCTTTCCTTGAGTGTCCATCTGTGCCTGCATCCCAAGCCAGCTGTCAGGTCCTCCAGCCCCTCTGCATGAAGCTGTGATCTCCCATCAGTTATCTGCATCTCTACTCCAGAGTATTATCCTGCTACCCTGGAGTGACTTCATAGCCTGAGCCTTCAGCTCATGGCAGCCTTCAGATACCTCTCTGCCCTTTGCTTGAAGTCATTGTCTTCCTTGGGCTTCTAGATCCCCTATGACTTCAGCCTCGGCTTTTTTCTTGTGTCCCCATGCTAAATGCCTGCACCCTAAACATCTCATGTGTCTTCATCTCCTGTTCTCTTCCCAGGGTCTCCACGCACTTTGAAGGTTTGGTTATGTGGTTAACTGTTGAGGAACAATGTGGTTTTCTATGAGCTTTAGCCATTGTGAATAAAGCTGCTATATATATTTTCATGTCAGCTTTTATCAAGGCATACGTTTTCACACCAGCTCTGTAAATATATTAGAACATGTATGGTGTATGACACGGTATTGGATTCCTAATAACATGCCAAGATGTCTGATAAAGCATCTACCCCATGATGCATTCTCACCAGGAATGAATGAGATGTCATGCTACTCTATCCTTGAAAGCATTTGTAATGTGTGTTTTTAAGTGTAACCATCCTGATACACAGTGTATCCATCTTGTTGCTGTCTAAATGTGCTCTTCCTTTATGTACAGTACATTTCTTTTTCTCAGAATTCTCTAATATTCAGATTGGTTTATATGCTTTTTTATTTATTTGACAGATAGAGTTAGACAGTGAGAAAGAAAGAGACAGAGAGAAAGGTCTTCCTTCCATTGGTGCATCCCCCAATGGCCACTATGGCTGGAACTATGCTGATCCGAAGCCAGGAGCCAGGTGCTTCCTCCTGGTCTCTGATGTGGGTGCAGAGCCCAAGCACTTGGGCCATCCTCCACTGCACTCCCAGGCCACAACAGAGAGCTGGACTGGAAGAGGAGCAACTGGGACTAGAACCCTGTGCCCATATGGGATGCCAGCACTACAAGTGGAGGATTAACCAAGTGAGCCATGGTGCCAGCCCCATATATGTTTATTTTATTATGCATTTTACGTGTGTCTCTATGTATTCTGGCAGTATTTAAATTTGAAGGCATTTATTTTCCTGTTACTGAGTTCTCCAAGTTTTTGTTAAATTTGCATACAATTCCTTCAAGTGTGTATTTTTCTTTTTTATACGATTAATTTATTTATTTGAAAGGAACAGTTACAAAGAGGGAGACACATAGTGAGACAGAGAGACAGATCTTTCATCACTGGTTCACTCTAAAAATGACCACAATGGCTAGTTCTGTGCCAGACTGAAGCCAGAAGCCTGGAACTCCATCTGGGTCTCCCATGTGGATGACAGGGGCCCAAGCACTTGGGTCACCTTCTGCTGCTTCCCCAGACACATTAGCAGGGAGCTGGATGGGATGTGGAGTTGAACTAGTGCTCATATGGGATGCCAGTGTCACAGAGCATGGCTTAACCTGCTGTGTGACAATACCAGCCACTGTTTTGCCTTTGATAATAGGCATTCTAACTGGAGTAACTTGGTGTCTAATTGTGGTTTTGATTTGTATTTGTATTTCCCTGTTAATTAGTGATGCTGAACATTTTTCATGTACTTCTTGGCCATTTGTATGCCTTTCTTTGACAAATGAGCATTTAGATCTAATGCCAATTTTAAAATCTGTTCATTTTTTCATTGAGTTTTTAAAATGTCTTAAAGGGTGTATACACCTTAATAGGTGTATATTTTCTAAATATTTTCTCCAATTTCATATTGTCTCTTTGTTATGTTGATTATTTTGTTTGCTTTGCAGAAGTTTTTTAATTTGGTAAAATTCCAGGGCCAGTGCCGTGGCTCACTTGCTGCAGTGCCGGCATTCCATATGGGCACTGGGTTCTAGTCCCAGTTGCTCCTCTTCCAGTCCAGCTCTCTGCTGCATCCCAGAATGGCAGTGGAGGATGGCCCAAGTGCTTGGGCCCTGCACCCATATGGGAGACCACAAGGAAGCACCTTGCTCCTGGCTTTGCTCCTGGCACAGCGCCAGCCATAGTGGCCATTTGGGGAGTGAACCAATGGAAGGAAGATCTTTCTCTTTGTCTCTGTCTCTCACTGTCTATAACTCTACCTGTTAAATAAATAAAAAAGTGCATTTGACTATTTTTGCTTTTTTCTTCTAGTGCTTTGTTGTCGTATCCTTCAAATACTTACTCAATCCAATGTCCTGAAGCATTTTTTTCCTAGTACTTTCAGATCTTACATTTAAGTCTTTAAATAATTTTGAATTGAGTGTAAAATTATTTATTTGAGAGCAGATAAACAAAAAGAGAGAGCTCTCATGTTGATTGACTCCACAAATGCCCACAAAGGACAGGACTGGGCCAAACAGAAGCCAATAGTGTGGAATTCAACCCAGCTTTCCTGCATGGTGGAAGGAACCCAGTACTTGAGTTATCCCTACTCCCTCCCAGTATCTGCATTAGCAGGAAACTAGAGTCAGGAGTCAGAGCTGGGTATCTACTAGGTACTTTGATATGAGACACTAGCATCTTAACTGACATCTTAATGCCTAGGGTAAATGAACACCTTTGAGTTCAGTTTTGTATATGATGAGAGATAAAGTTTAAATCTTCTATGTGTGAATATTCAATATTCAAAGCACCATTCATTGAAAAGACTGTCCTTTCTGCAGTGAATATTCTTAGCATTTCTGCTGAAGATCAGCTCGTAGGAGATGTTTACCTTTAGGCTCTCCAAAATTTTTTATTAATATAAAGAGAACAGATATCATGTATTTTATAAATGCAATGCTAAGAAGATATCCATAGTCCCCTCACTCCCTCCATCAATCCCCACTCACCTTTCCTTTTTCTCTATAAGTTTTGCAAAAATATAAATTCAAAAAAACATGATTTCACAATTTTCTTTTGAACCTTGGGTTTAGTGCACCACTAACCATACTATTCAACAAATAAAAAAAAATCCAAAACCACAGTTTGACTAGAGTATTCACAAGGGCTAAAAACAATAATCAAATCATAAATCTATTTCATTCTTATTTATTCTTGTATCCTATATTAATCAGAACTTATCAGGGAAGAAATGACATTCATCTTTCTTGAATTGCTCATTTCAATAAGCATAATGGTTTGCAGTTGCATTCATGTATTGCAAAGACAGGGTTTCATTCTTTTTTATGACTGAGCAGTATTCCATACTACTCATTTTCTTTTTCCAGACATCAGTTAATGGGAATCTGATTTGATTGCTTATCTTAATTATTGCCAATTTAGGTGCAGTAAACATGGGGGTTATAAATAACTCTTCCAAAGCCTTATTTCATCTAGTTTGGGTAAATTCCCATGGGTGGGATTGCTGGGTCATATAGTAGATCTATTTTCAGATTTCTGAGGAATATCCTTACTGTCTTCCATAATGGTTGTACTACTTTACATTCCTATGAACAGCGTATAAGTGTGCCTTTTCTCCAACATCCTTACCAGCATTTATTATTTTTTTTCATTTTTGGATGATAGACATTCTAACTGGGATGAGATGAAACTTTATGGTGTTTTTGCATTTCCCTGATGGTTAGTGATGCTGAGTATCTTTTCATGTGTCTGTAGGCCATTTGTATTGATTGCATCCTTTGAAAATTTTCTGTGCATGTCCTTTGCCCATTTCTTAACTGCATTATTTTATTGAAGTTGAGTCTCTTAAGATCTTTATGAACATCAGATTGTTGTACCTGAGTGAGTGCAAACAAAAGAGCTCCACAGATTGATAAAATTTGGTGGTCCTTTATTGCGGGTGGTGGAGAGTGGGCTCATGCCCTAAAGAACTCTCGACCCTGAAGCCCAAAGCAACAGGGTTTACAAAGGCAAAAACCACAAAATCGGGAGGGGAATTCATGCTTGCTAGGAATAGGGGGGAATACATGGTTACTGGTTACTGGTTACTGACCTAAAACCTATGTGAAACTAGTATCAATTATAATCTAGTATCAATAAGCTAGTATCAATAAGCTAGTATCAATTATATTGACAACACCAGTTACAATCTTAACAATTCCAATTATAATCTTGACATTAATCCAGGTATTGGTTTTAATCATACGTAGGACTTAGACAAATTACAGTTTTTATCATTAACCCAGGTGTAGTCTATCCACTTCCAAGCTTGAGCGATCATGCTAGGGGGTTTCTGTGCTCTGCCAAGTGAGATGTAGTGGACTGCTATTATTCAACTGTTTTAGATCATAGTCTCAGACCAGAGTCTCATGGTGTGGGGGGGGCACCTTCCCAGAATGGAGTCTCAAGTGCTCCAAAATGGAGTCCCTACTGTCAAGGTGTTACGTCAAGATATTAACCCTTTATCAGTTATATAGTTTGCAAATATTTTCTACCACTCTTCACTTTGCTTAGTGTTTCCTTTGCAGCACAAATCTTCTAAGCTTGATGTAATCCCTTTTGTCTCTTTCTGCTTTCATTGCCTGTGCTTCTGGGGTCTTTACCAAGAAGTCTTTCCTATGCTAATATCTTGCAGTTTTCCCAATATTTTCCTCTAGTAATTTGTTGATATCAGGCCATAGATTTAGAGTCATGATCAGTTGTGAGTTGATTTTTGTATGGGTGTAAGTACAGGTTTTGTTTCATATGTCTGCATGTTGAGATCCAATTTTCCCAACACTATTTGTTGAAGAGACTGTCCTTTCTCCAGGGATTGATTTTAGCTCATTTGTCAAAGACTAGTTGGTTGTAGCTGCATGGATTAATTTTTTTGGTTTATATTTTGTTTCATTGGTATACATGTCTTTTTCTGTTCCAGTCCCAGGCTGTTTTGTTTGTAACTGCCCTGTAGTATGTCTTGAAATCTGGTCTTCTGATACTTCCAACTTTTTCTTGTTTAATGTTGCTTTAGTTATTTGGGGGTCTCTTGTGTTTCTACACAAATTTAAGCATTCTTTTTTTCTAGATCTGAGAAGAATGTTCTTGGAGTTTTGATTGGGGTCTCATTGAATCTATAAATTGCTTTGGGTAGTATGAACATTTTGATGATATTATTTTTTCCAGTGCACAAACATGAAATATTTTTCCATTTTTGTGTGTGTTCTTCTATTTCTTCCTTTAATGTTTTTCAATTTTCATTGTGAAGATCTTTCAAATTCTTAGTTAAATTTGTTCCAAGGTATTTAATTTTTTAGTAGGTATTATGGTTGGTATTGTACTTACAAGTTCTCAGCCTGAATTCATCAAATACAAATATATTTAGCTTATCCAATTCCCAAAGGATTCAAAGTTCACTTTTTTGGTACATTATAAAAATTGTATAAGGAGTTGTTAATTATCCATCCCAGATAATAATTCCTGTCAGATCCTTCATAGAAAGATACAATTATAAATGTGGATGTTAGTTATAAGTGTAGGTGTTGATGAATCTGCCATAGTTTACTGTGGTATTTTTGGTTAAATTTTAAGTCATTCCTGATTACAAACTGATGAGTATCATAACATTTGTGGCAGTGAAGTGTGCTCATAACTTAACATTCCTACTTTCTCTGAATTCTGAATGGTTCAAGCTGGACATGGAAAGAAGTCAAAATGTAAGCTTTCTAGCCCACAGAGTTGTTGGTCTTGGTGTTTAGCAACAAAGATTCCTTTCCATTGCCCTAGTACATTACATTGCATCCTTACCTAGTCACTTACAGAGCACAGGTTTTTTGCTAAATTTACAGTATAAAAAAGGGCAGACAAGAACCCATGTTCTCATAGGCATCCTAGAAAAGTGCTAAATAAAGAAAAAGGGGGGTGGTAGCTCATTGCCTCTTTCATCTCTCCATTCATGCAAGTCATTCATAAATCCCACATAGAGGAACAAGTGAGCAGGGGTCAGGAGCAGTGCTCTAATGTTTAGGCATTTTACTTTGTGGAGGGGGTTGTATCCTTGTCAGCCTACATTCAAAAAAGATACTCTGTCCCAGGAAAACAAGAAGACTAGGAAAGTCAGCATACCCAAATTGTTTCTTTCAATTTTAAAGACTCTCTTGTGTCCAACTGTGGTCACTATGTTAAAAGGAATATTTAGAAGACTGTGAACATTTTGAATGTTGAGCAAGGAGTTGCTCTCCTATGACATGGGTGAATCTATTGTAAGAACAACATGCATGAGTACATTCTTATAGAATATTTCTGCAGTGGTTTTTGAGTTCTTACAGATTTGAGTTTTATAAAATGATGCCAAATCATTATATTTACTTGTTTACTCAAGAGACACAAATATTTTTCTTTAAAGTGAAGAAACAAATTGTAAATGTTGAGAAGCAATTAATTTTGGGATGTGTTAATTTGGAATAACCAGTAAGGATGGCTAATATATATATATACATATATATATATGTACAAATTTAAAATGCAAACCAAGAAGTGAAAAATGTTTTTGTTACTTTAAAAATGAACGTTATAAATTCTCTCCTTAAACTATATTTCACCAGGTACGTGGCTCACAAGGCTAATCCTCCGCCTGCAGTGCTGGCACCCCAGGTTCTAGTCCCGGTTGCTCCTCTTCCAGTCCATCTCTCTGCTGTGGCCCAGGAGAGCAATGGAGGATGGCCCAAGTGCTTGGGCCCTGCACCCACATGGGAGATCAGGAGGCCATAGTGGCCATTTGGTGGGTGAACCAATGGAAGGAAGACCTTTCTCTCTGTCTCTCTCACTGTCTAACTCTGCCTGGCAAAAAATAAATAAATAAATAAATAAATAAATAAATAAATAAATTTTGCCTTGTACACTCTCAGTTCTTATTCTGAAGATGTTAAAGTGTATCACATTTTTATTGAGAAGCAAAGAAAAATGTTCCATTTTAGAATATTAAAAACATACAATTTAAATTTTGCTGAACAGTTTGTAATAGTTGAATTTGTATTTTTAGGCATAAATATGTTTTCTTATTGATGTATTATGACAGATATATTATTTTCATGGTAGTGGAATGTATGAGGTAAATGATCCAACAGATTTGTTTTCATTAGATCAAACTTTCCATGGGGTACCTAAACTTAGAATGAGTTTGATATCACAACACTATTTACATTCTCTGTAAGAAAAATAAAGGACATTTGTCCCTAGATTTCAAATCACAGAATGAGATAGTCCAATTTATTTTTGGTTCTCAGTGAGGTATTGCTGTGTTTTATAACACCATGCTTTCATGAAAGATAGATTTTTATTCAAAAGTTCACATTTGTACCACATTTTTTTTCTGTAGGTCTAAAATTTTTCTAAAGGTCAATCTTTCTATAAAAAAGTTCATATGTGTTGCCTGATGTAATCAATTTCTTTTTTTCTAGATTTATTTTTATTTATTTGAAAGACAGAGTTATATAGAGAGGTAGAGACAGAGAGAAAAGTCTTCAATCTGCTGGTTCACTTCCCAATTGGCTGCAAAAGCCGGAGCTGAGCTGATCTGAAGCCCGGAGCCAGGAGCTTTTCTCAGGTCTCCCACATGGGTGCAGGGGCCCAAGGACTCGAGCCATCCTCTGATGCTTTCCCAGGTGCATTAGCAAGGAGCCAGATCAGAAGTGGAGCAACTGGAACTCAAACCAGCACCCATATGGGATGCTGGCACCCTAGGTTGGGGTTTTAACATGCTGTGCCCTGTAATCAATTTCTAAAGTGTATACACTGACAAGAAGAATTACACAAAGTACACTCATCTAACAAGGCATATCTTTGCTAAATTTAAAGACAATGGCTTTACCTGCTACACGTAATGCTAGCCTCAAGTATTTGCTTTGGAGCAATACTCATCTGCAGTTTTCATAGGTTTTATCAGAAAGTATCATTTGATAGTAAATCCTTTTAGTGAATATATGAAATAGATCAAACATTGAATTTGTGAAAAAAAATGGCTGCCATTCAGATCATGCCAAGTCTAAGGCTTTGCCACTTCATGATTATATATCCTTGGGCAAACCAGTTACTTACCTCTTCATGCCTCAGTTGCATTTTCTTTAAAGTTAAAATAACAGGAGCTACCTCCATTTTTCTGGAAACATAAAATTCAGGAAACATCACCTGGTATAAAATAAATGTTAGCAATTATTATTATTATCTATTCACATTTTCCTAAATAAAGGTATTTAAATATCTGTGCCTTTATGCTTAATGTTGTAGTGTACACATTTAGATACAACTCAAAATTTATTTGAAATTATATACATTCAAGTTTTGTAAAACTTCATATTTTGCTTGACATGGTAACTCAAACTAGATTCAATTCCTTTTAATTTGATGAGTGAGCCATTTCTTATCTAATTCCCTGGATAATGTAACTTATTCACTCATTTGTGCTTTGTGATGATACCTGCCTCTTTGTCAAAACAGTAACTAAACTGCATCCTTTTTGGTCAAAAATAAATCAATAGAGTAAATTGGTATTTAAAGAAAGGGACTATTCTTTGGCAGTAATCTTAAACTAGCACATTGATGCACTTTGGTAAGTGCATTGGAGACTTGCTGATTGTGTATGTACATTTGTGAATGTATGTATGGTACATGGGTATGTGTGTGTGTGTGTGTGTGTGTGTGCTCAATTTAAAGCTACAATAAAATTGTAGCATTATCCAAAGAAATAATTCTAGAAAATCATAGTTTGCAATGATTTTTGCTCTTTGGAGATTATGATGTTTAGATGATGCCTAAAGTTTCTGTGAATTTTTTTCAGAATTCTAGTAATATACAACACTGAAATTCATAAAGAAGGGGAAAATAGTTGGGTTCAAAGATATCATTAGACTACAGAACCAATCAGCCATAATTCAGGCCTCCAAATTAAACTACTTGTATGAGAAAATTTAAGTAGTTGTACTGATGTCACATATTGTTTGCAAACAAATGTATCTTTTTAAAAATTATTTATCTATTTACTTATTTATTTGAAAGCCAGAGTTACACAGAGAGAGAAGAAGAGGCAGAAAGAAGAGAGATAGGTCTTCCATCTGCTGGTTCACTCCCCAATTGGCTGCAATGACTAGAGCTGCACTGACCCAAAGCCAGGAGCCAGGAGCATCTTCTGGGTCCCCCATGCGAGTTCTGGGGCTCATGGACTTAGACCATCTTGCATTGCTTTCCCAGGCCTTAGCAGAGAGCTGGCTCAGAAATGGAGCAGCCGGGACTCAAACCGGCATCCATTTGGGATGCTAGCACTGCCAGGCTGCAGCTTTACCCGCTATGCCACAGTGCCAACCCCAAATGTATATTAATATTACTGTATTTGGTAAACACATAACATTAGTGTTGAAAGAATAAATAATTATAAACCTCAGTGAAGGCAATTTGTCATTAGGTAACAAAACCATGCAATGCATTCAATTGATTTCTAGTCTAGATATTTTTTCATAAAGAAATTTTAAACAAAATTATATTGATGCCAAAATATTCACAATAGAATGATTCCCTGAAGTGCAAACATATGGTAATCATTTACATTGGATGATTGCTTGATAAAATACATCGATAAATTTCATGTAGTCTATCATTTAATAAATCCTTTAAATTAATTGAATTAGTTTGAGGATATGCTTTGAAGAGCGTCTATAAAATGTGTAGGGCAATAATTTATACTGACAATCATAACTTCCCCCACCCACCCATAACCCTCCTATTTCCTGCTCCCTCTCCCATCCCAGAAGATTACAAAATTGTATGAAGGACATTTGTACAGTAAACAAATATACTGATTTCCAATGCAATATTTGAATACTTGAAGCAGGAAAGCTAAGTACTTCTTTGCCAAAATAACATGTTTTGTCCAGTGTAAAACCCATTTGCCATCCCAATACACAAAGGGATTTGGGGCAAGAAGGAAAAAAGAAGTCCACACATGCGGAAATTTTAAGCAAAACAAAATAGAGAATGTATTTAGTTTCATGAAAATCACACAAGAATTAATAGTATTCCACCCATTTCCAACAAATATTTTTAACTTTAATGAATGAATGAATTTTCAGTTACATAGCAGAAAGCTTCTACCCTCTCCCATAAAACTGAAAGAGAAATTTTTTAAAAGTAAAAACTGATGAAAGAATTCTGCAATACATGTTAATGTTAAGTAGCCCAGCAGAGTTTATTTAGAAATACAAACACACACACAGAAAATAAATACATTAAAATCTTACTGAATAGTCCAGTAATAATTCAGGATCCAATATGTGTGCAAAAGATTCTGGATTTCCCACTCACTTTGTATAGGAAATGATGTGCTTTGCTATGTAGCATGTACCTGTAGATTCCTGAACACCTCCACTTTGCTTCTTACCCTGAGTCCCAGCAAATACAGGAACACAGCTGTTGAGTCATTCATTTTCTGGATTTGAGAATATCAAAGAATTAATGAGTATAGAAAGTTGTACAGCAGAGACCAAGAATGTCCAAGGGAGGTCACGTAAATCAATTGAACAAGTCAAACTACTATGAATGTATACTGAATGCTCTGTTTTTAATATGTCTTACTTACCTAAAAAAGACATGAGGGCTATTGCTCTCTCTCTTAATACAACTAAGGAGAAGATATCACCAATGCTCGAGAAAAATGAATACACAGCAGAGCTAATACAAAATCCCAAAAATCCAAAATAGAAAAACTGGATATGCACTCTTTACACACACCCTGAAGTGACAATGAAGTAGAACAAATCTAAAATTAGAAAAAAATCTTTTTTTAAAGATTTATTTATTTATTTTAAAGTCAGAATTACACAGAGAGAGGCAGAGAAGAGAGAGGGGTCTTCCATCCACTGGTTTACTGCCCAGTTGGCTGCAATGGCCAGAGTTGCTCCGATCCAAAGCCAGTAGCAAGGAGCTTCTTCCAGGTCTCCCACATGGGTGCAGGGGCCCAGGACTTGGGCCATCTTCTACTGCTTTCCCAGGCTATAGCAGAGATCTGGATCCATATGAGATGCCAGCACTGCAAGTGGTGGCTCTACCCACTACGCCACACCGCTGGCCCCAAAAATTCTTGTCAAATTAAGAACATTTAACCTTTGTTTTAGAATGAATTATTAAAATATCTAAACTGGGGGAATACATAATTTCTTTCTTTAGAAATCAGAAGAGAAAAAGAACACTTCAAGGCTACTCTGACACCACACAGAAGGAATGGAGAATCATGACCTCAATTAGCCTAGGGACAGAATAAAAGGGAGGGAAATAGGAACAACAGAATTAAGATGAATAAGCTTTGACAGCTGAGAGAATCTGAATGTAAAGAAAAGGCATCCAGTTAACTGAAACAATAGAGATAAGTCTGAGAGGAAAAAACATTGTTAAGGCATATTAATGGGGCCAGAGCTGTGGCTTAGTAAAGTAAAAAAAAATCTAAAATTTGTTTTTAAATTATATAATTAAAAAAGATAAAAAAAGATATTCAATCTTAAGTCTCTACAGCATAAGATATACATCAATTTTCCCAGGTTCTATTTGCATTAATTAACAAAGTTTCATGGGTATAATCACTAGAGTGGCTCCAATAAGTCTTTTTTATAAAAATTATTTTTTAGTTTGACAGGCAGAGTGGACAGTGAGAGAGAGACAGAGAGAAAGGTCTTCCTTATTCTGTTGGTTTACCCCCCCAGTGGCCACTGCGGCCAGTGTGCTGTGGCTGGCACACTGCGCTGATCCAAAATCAGGAGCCAGGTGCTTCCTCCTGATCTCCCATACAGGTGCAGGGCCCAAGCACTTGTGCATCCTCCACTGCACTCCTGGGCCATAGCAGAGAGCTGGACTGGAAGAGGAGCAACTGGGACAGAATCTGGCTCTCCCAGCAGGACCAGAACTCAGTGTGCCTGCGCTGCAGGTGGAGGATTAGCCTATTGAGCCATGGCACCTGTCTCCAATAAGTCTTAACCTGGGATGCAAGTAAATTTAACAAGGATACTCAATAGGAATTTTAGAAGAATTCCAAAATATGTATCTGAATAAAAATAAGTACTTTATTTGGTACATCTCATATTAACTATACTATTGTCTAAATTTCCAATTGTCAGATGTACTAAAAAAATCCCAGAAGCAGCAGAGTTGGTCCAACATGATGAAGAATAAAATAAAATTTTTCAGTTAAAACTTGCCTAGAGAAAATGAGAATTCACAAATCCCAGATTAAAATAACCAAGAAGGCCCAATAAAAGAAAACTCAATGTCATCATACACTAACATTTATTACCTCAGATTTATTTAGTAAAAAGGTGATTATTCCAGCTATATCCCATTAGGTAGCCCAATTTTACCTGCTAAATCCATTAAAAGAAAAAGCACCTCATGATATATTACTAAAATCATATTGCTATATGCCATCCACCATGTCCCCTGTACCTTATACTTAATGTTAACAGATCTGATGAAATCAATAAATAAATGATGTGTCTTAACCAAGTGTGGGAAATGCATTTTGCTCCAAGTTTTTCCAAAAACCCCTCAGTCTCAGTTTGCCTTCACCTTGAAAAGACACTTCTGAGGTTTACAAATCAGTCCAGCTTCATTGGGCCTCCCTCCAATGAAAGGGGCTAAAATCCATCAAAATAAACTCTAGGCACTGTCCTTGTGCTCCCAGCAGTCATTAGGGGAGTAAATGAGCATATGGAAGACCTTTCTCTGTCTCTTCCTCTCACAGTCTGTAAGTACACCTGTCAAATACATAAATAAATAATTTATATATATACATTTATTTATATATTTATGTATATAAATATATTCAATATAAAATATATTATAGTTTAACATACAATATATTATATAATATATAATAATTATAAACAGATTTTATATAATTTATTATTAATATTATATATAATATACATATATATTATTGAGATGACTTCAAAAACCAGCGTGTGTCCAGTTTGAAACCAGGAGCTTCTCCTCCGCTCTGTGTCGCAGCAACCCAGGCACTTGAACCATCTTTCACGGCTTTTTCAATCCATTGGTAAGGAGCTGGATCAGAAATAATTATATATTTATATATAAATAATAAATTCATATATAATTATATATTTATAATAATTATATGTAATTCTATATTATGTATAGAAATATATAATATAATATATATTATAATATATAAATATATATATGATGGACCAAAATGTAGTATTCTCCATTTGGCAGAAGGGACAGGCTCCAACATCTACTGTCTATGTCAGTATGTCAGCATAATGCAGGAGGTAACCCCTCTACCAAATAAGAAAAGCTATTTCAGTTCAGCTGGACATCATTCTGCTGACTGTTGACCTTATTACTGTTAGTCTGGATGCTTTCATTGGTTGCAATCCAGAGACCCAATTTTCCCATAGATATAAACATCAGCAAACAAGAAAATTGGGTAAGAAAAGCTTAAGCTCAGAGTTATGATTAATAACTATTTTAACAAAATTTCTCAGATCCCATCTAATCCAAACCTTGGACAATTGGAAGCTGTTGTACTTGGCCCACCCATAATTGAAACGGATTCTAAATCCTTCAACTGCAAGGAGAGTATCATAGACATTAATGCTCCAAATGGATCCAGTTCCCTGCTAATGTGTCTGGAAAAGCAGCACAGGGTGACTCAAATATTGGGGCTCCTGCACCCATGTGAGAGACCTGGAAGAAGCCCCCAGCTCCTGATATCAGTCTGGCCTAGCCACAGTCATTGCAGCCATTTGAGGAGTGAACAAACCAGGAGGAAGATCCATCTCTCCCACTCTCTCTTTCCAGTGCTGCCTTTCAAATTCATAAATAGATCTTTAAGAAAATAGATCACTTCAATAAATTTGCCATTGCTCAGTCATGATGACTTTTACTACCTTCAGTTCTTTTTCAAAAGATTTATTTATTGGAAAGACAGAAAGAGGAGCTGGTGGTTGTGGTGCAGTGGACAAAGTTGCTATCTGTTACATTGGCATCCTGTATGTGCACCAGTTCAAGTACCAGCTATTCCATTTCTGATCCAGCTCCTTACCAATGGACTGAAAAAGCAGGGAAAGATGGCCCAAGTGCCTGGGATGCTGCCACACACATCAGAGGAAAAGCTCCTGGCTTCAACCTGGCCACACTCTGGCTATTAAAGTCATCTCAAAAATGAATTAGGTGGTGGAAGATTTCTGTCTCTCCCTCTCTCTGTAACTCTTTCAAATAAGTAATTAAATATTTTAACATGATAAAAAAGGCAGAGAGACACAGAGAAAAAGAGAGAAGGAAAGAGAAGCAGAGAGGTCTCCCACCTGCTGGTTCACTTTCTATATGGCTACAACTGTGCAAGACCAGGTTCTCAAGTCCCCATTGAGGTTACAGTTCTCCAAATTAGATGACAGGAAGGAAAGTATTTGAGCTATTATCCGTTGCTTCCTAGGGGTATTAACATGAAGCTGATTTGGAAGTGTAGTACCCAAAACTCAGATTAGCACTGCAATATAGGATGTGGGCATCTGTTGTGACTGCTAACAAATTGGAAATCCTAGAGGAAAAATCAACAGATTCCTGGACATATACAATATACCAAAATTGAGTCATGAAGACACATAGAAAAGCTAAACAAACCAAAAACCAAGACAGAGATTGGATGAGTAATAAAGACCCTCCCAACAAGGAAAAGTCCAGGATCAGACAGCCTCACTATTGAATTCTACAGGACTTTTAAAGAGCTAATGCTTCTCAAACTATTCAACTCAATTGAAAGAGAGACAATCCTCTCAAACTCCTTCTATTAATCCTGCATCACCTTAATTCTTCAACTAGAAAAAGATACAGTGGAGAGAGAGTACTATAGAAAAATATCCCTGATGGGGGCCAGTGCCATGGCACACTGGGTTGATCCTCCACCCGTGGAGCCAGCATCCCCTATGGGTGCCAGTTCTGGTCCCGGTTGCTCCTCTTCCAGTCCAGCTTTCTGCTCTGGACTGGGAGGGCAGTGGAGGATGGCCCAAGTGCCTGGGTCCCTGCACCCACTTGGGTGACCAGGGAGATGCTCCTAACTCTGGCTTCCGATTGGGCCAGCACCACCTGTTGTGCCATATGGAGCATAAACAAGCAGATAAAATACTTCTGTCTCTCTGCCTCTGCCTCTGCCTCTCCCTATAAGTAACTCTACCTTTCAAATAAATAATTCTTTGGAAAAAGTCAACAAACAATAAAGGATGGTGGAGAGGGAGAGAAAAAGGTACCCTAACCCACTGTTGGTGGGAATGAAGCTAGTACAGCCATTATGGAAGGCAGTATCAAAGTTCCTCAGAAATCTGAAAACAAACATACCATATGATCCTGCCATCTGACTCCTAGGAATTTATCCACATGAAATGAAATAGAATATGCATAGGCATGAGTTATCTGTACCTCATGTTTATTACAATTCAATTCACAATAGCTAACATGGAATCAACCCAGAAGTCCATCAACTGGTGACTGGAAAAAGAATATGAGCTATAAATACAGTGTAAAATACTATTCAGCCATAATTGTGAATGAAATCCTATCTTTTGTAACTAAATGGATGAACTGGAAAAAAGTATGCTTCATGAAAGAAGCCAGTCCCCAAAAGACAAATACCATATGTTTTCTCTGACTGGTGGTAATTAATATATAGACAACGAAAAGTAGCATATGAGTTAATATGACATTTTGAGATTTGAGTATTGTCCATAGCACTTTTCTGTACTCTTTGATAGAGTACACAACATATACTCATTGATATTTCTGCTACTACTTGCTGAATTCTTTACTTTGTAGAGGGTTAAAGCTTGTGATTCTAAAATAAAATCAAAGCATGCAGCTGTCAAAATTAAAAGAAAATAAAACGAGAAGGAGGGAGTTGGAAATATGAGACCAAGGGAAGATAGGATAGGATGTTATCAGTTTGCTCTTCAAACTGTATATATAAATTACATGAAATTTGTTCACTTAATATGCATTTAAAAATATAAACTTAACACTGGAAGAAAAAACCTGGGATCTGTGTTTTCTGGATCACCACTAATAAATTTTAGTCTTCATTTATGTCTGACCATATTTAATTTCTTATTTATTTATTTTATAAGAAAATTAACATCACCATTCCTAACAAGTCCATCCTGCTTCATCCATATCTATCAGTTCCCACTATGCTAATAATTTCTCATGAACTTAAATCCATATCATCTTAAAGTGATGTAATGTGGGGCTGGTGCTGTGGCATAGCAGATAAAGTTGTTGCCTGCAGTGCTGGCAAGCCATGTGGGTGCCAGTTCAAGTCGTGGCTGCTCCACTTCTGAACCAGCTCTCTGCTATGGCCTGGGAAAGCAGTAGAAGGTGGCCCAAGTCCTTGGGGCCTTGCACACATGAGAGATCCGGAAGTAGCTCCTGGCTTCGGATTGACACAGACCAGCCATTGCGGCTAACTGGGAGTAAACCAGCAGATGGAAGACCTCTCTGTCTCTGTCTGTCTGTCTGTCTGTCTCTTTCTCTACCTCTCCTCTATTTGTGCAGCACTTTCAAATAAATAAATAAATCTTTAAGAAAAAAACCTGATTCATGTTATTATTTATGTGTTTTAGAGGCTTTCCAGATGTTGATTACATGTGCCATGGAAACCCATTAAAATGCAAATCCTATAAGAGGCAACCCTTATAGGTAAAATCCAGTGGATGTGTTGAGAAAAACACACTAGCAATACATTTCAAAAAGCTGTAAAATGTTATAAGTTGCTGTCAAAAGCTAAAAATCTGACAATGACTCATTATGTCATTTAGTACATAATGCTGAGAAAATCAGAAGTATTTGTTAAAACTTCTGCTAAAATGCACTAGATTTATAATTTTTAAATGCATCTTTCCTAGATATAATGCAGTCCTGTACTACTTTAGAGTATCAGAAATTTAAAATGTTGGACTGGTGCTGTGGTGGAGCAGGTTAACACCCTGGACTGAAGTGCCAGCATCCCATATGGGGGCCGGTTCAATACTCAGCTGCTCCACTTCTGATCCTGCTCTCTGCTATGGCCTGGCAAAGTAGTAGAAGATGGCCCAAGTCCTTGGGCCCCTGTACCGATCTGGGAGACCTGGAACTAGCTCCTGGCTCCTGGCTTCAGATCAGCACAGCTCTGGCAGTTGCAATCAATTAGGGAGTGAACATCAGATGGAAGACCTCTCTCTTTCTCTCTGGCTCTCCTCTCTGTCTGTAACTCAACTTGTAAATAAATAAATAAATGAATCTTTAAAACAATTAAGAAATTTAACATGTGAAAGGTTTTTAAAACATGTATTTCTTTATTGTGAGGCAGAGTTACAGATATAGAGAGGAAGAGAAAGAGAGGTCTTCTATCGACTGGTTCACCCCTAAATGGCCAGAATGGCTGGAGCTGGGCCGTTTGGAAGCCAGGTGCCAGAAGCCAGGAGCCAGCAGCTTCCTCCAGGTCTCTCACATGGGTGCAGGGGCCCAAGCACTCAGGGCATATTCCAGAGCTTTCCTAGGTCATTAGCAAAGAGCTGGATTGGAAGTGCAGGAGCAGGGACTCAAACTGGTGCCCATGTGGGATGCTGGTGCTGCAGGTGGATGCTTAATCTACTATGCCACAGAGTGGGCCCAGGGAAAGGTTTTAGGAAGACATCTTTCATGTAGACTAGGCTGCAATATTGCAAGGTAAGGTTTAGCTTTTATTTCCACACATCAGTATTCATCTTTTAGCAACTATAAATACTGAATATCATACATATAGCCATAAATATAGGTAATTGCAGATTTTGTTGTCATTCTTTCTAATTCTTTTTTTAATGTCTCCTAATAGGCCATCTTATGGATTATTATATTGATGTTACCTGTACACAACCATCAGGCATTTCCACTGTTGAATGTGTTTATGTGTACAGGTAGTTTTGTTTGTGTGTACATGAATGCACATTTGATGGAGATAGCAGACAGTAATACTGTGAGAATTCCTAATGCTGATTTTAAACTTTCTGTCCTCTGCAGAGATGGCTGTCATTGAAGTAGACCACAGGGCCCCTTTTGCTGTTGTGAACTGAAATGTAGATTAAATGATAGATGTGTCTGTCACATCGGAGAAATACTTCTGAAAAAATCGAGCCTATTTAAGCACCTTGATCTACATTTTCAACCTCCACAACTCTGAGAAGTAAAATTCCATGATTTACATCATATTTTCTGTGGTATTTTCTTAACAAATTTATATATCCTCATTTCTGCCAGCATTTTCTGCTGTCATCTAGAAGGTCCTTGTGAGTAGCAGAGAAATATAGAAACTAAAAACTGTGATTTTAGATTACCAAGTATCTACTAACACAAAAAAGATATCCCAGAAGCAACCTACTACCATCCTCCAGGACCCAGAAAAAAAAAAAAAAAAGGAATGAGTCAAGATGCAGGGCAGTAGAAAAAAGTGAATAATGAAAGATCACATCAGAAGTAAATAAGGAAGGGTTTGATGCTGTGGTGTAGTGGGTTAAAGCCTTGACCTGCTGTGCATGCATCCCATATGTTGCTGTTAGGAGACCAGGTGCTCCACTTCCAATCCAGCTCCCTACTAATGCACCTGGGAAATTGGTGGAAGATGGACCGTGTTCTTGGGTGCTGGCACCCACATGAGAGACTTGGAAGAAGCATCTGGCCTTTCAAATAAATAAATAAATCTTAAAAAAAATAGAAGCAGTGTTAGCACTGTTGGAAAAACAGACACATAGTTCAATGGAAAAGAATAGGCAGCTGAAATTTACCGACTTTTCTACAGGTAACTCCTATTTAACAAAGGAAAGAAAACAAACAGGAGAAAGAAGAATCCCTTTCGCAAATGGTTTAAAGGAAAGTGATTATCCATATGTAGAAACCTGAAAAGATACCCCAACACCTTATACACTATGTAAAAGCAACTCAAGGTGAATTAAAAGTCTAAATATAAAACCAAAAACTAAGTAAACATATGAGAAGCTGTAAAACATTAGCATAGACAACAGTTTTGGGTCAGATTCCAAAAGCACAAGTAACAAAATAAAATATACAAATTTGAGCATATCAAATTAAGATACATCTTCACAACAAAGTAATCAACAGAGTGAAGATACAATGGACAGAATGGCAGGAAACATTGAAAACTCTGACTATGACAAAAGATTGATAGCCAAAACATACTTATATAGAACTGGAAAAACTCCAAACAAGAAGCAAAATGTACAGTTCAGAAATGGAGAATGATCTGAATAGATGTTTCTCAGAAGAAGAAATCTCAATGGTCAAGACATAGATGAACATGCCCAATATCACTAGCCATTAGGGAAATGTAAATCAAAACCAATAGCAGACTCCATCTGTGGGAGAAGACAATGCTTGGGTTTTCATTTGTGCAACAAGTGGGTTTAGAGGACCCTGTTCACCATTAGAGGGCAGAGTCTACATGGAAGTAAGGAAACCTTAATGTTTTCCTAATGGGCTTGTTAACTTCTTGACCAATGCCTATTACTTTTGCCACAAACTTTCCAGTCTCACTACTTTCCTGCTTCTTCCTCTTCGCTGTGGCTTGAAAAAACAGTATACCTTCTATATACGGAGGATACTTTTGTTTTGTTTTATTCCTTCTGTCTCATGATGTTCCTCTAAGAAATCACAACCCTCCAAGTATTCATTAATTTATGCAGTCTGCAGTTTTCATGGGCTACTACATGGCAAAGTACTAGGTTAAAGGAAAGGTATAGGTCAGGAACTTAGCAAAGTTCACAATGATGAAGCCATTGGGGAAATGAACCTGATGGAAGACCTCTCTCTCTCTCTCTCTCTCTCTCTCTCTCTCTCTCTCTCTCTGCCTCTCCTTCTCTCTCTGTGTAACTTTGATTTTCAAATAAATAAATAAATCTTTAAAAACTAACTAAATATACTAATAACTTGGTGGCAACACCTTTCTATCAGAACATGTGAAGCACTCAAACACAGTTTGTCCCAGAAAGTCAGCCATAGTTTTCAAGGGCATGTCTTCTACTCCATTTGTGGACACCTCTGTGTGGCGTAAGGGCACTTATTTCTTCCCTTCTTCTTTCTTACCACTCTCACAGTTATAACTTCTATCGATGCTTCCACAGACCAGTCTCTATGAAATTGTAGAACTAATATCCTCCCATGTCAAAAATGTCATGGGTTTAAACACAGAACCCAAAATAAGACAAGTAACTGACCTTCTTATTTACACAGTGTGGAAAGTAAGATTCTCAGTGGATCACTGGGTAACTGTAAAGTGCTGGGCAGAGAAAAACTGTAACTTATCTGTATTTATGATGCTGTAATTCTCCACTTTATGCATACTCAGATTAAATGAGCTCCCGTTAGTGGGCAGCACTGTTGCATAGTGGGTAAAGCTACTGCCTGCAGTGTCAGCATCCTATATGGGTGCCGGTTATGATCCTGGCTGCTGCACTTCCAATCCAGCTCTCTGCTGTGGCCTGGGAAAACAGTAGAAGATGGCCCAAATCCCTCATCTCCTGCACCCACCTATGAGACCTGGACAAAGCTCCTGGCTTCTGGTTGTGGATCCAAACAGCTCCAGCCATTGATCTCTGTTTCTGCCACTCTGTAACTCTGCCTTTCAAATAAATAAATAATTATTTAAAAAAACAGCTTCATCCCAGAAGAAGTTCCTGGCTACTGGCTTCAGACTGGCACAGCTCCAGCTGTTGCTACCAATTGGGGAGGGAACCATCGGATGGAAGATGTCTCTCTCTTTCTCTCTCTCTCTCTCTCCTCTCTCTGTGTAACTCTTTCAAGTGAATAAATAAATCTTTAAAAAAGTAGCTCCAGTTATTGACAACACAGTAGACTTGCATTAATTTTAATTCCCTTCTCACTTTGCAAAGGGATCAGTGGCAGGTCAAAACAGTTGACAGCCTTGCTAACAGGAGAAGAAATAGCTGAAGACAGAAAATGAAAAGCAGCCAAATACATCATCAAAGAAAGAGAAGTGGACCTCATCCAACACAAACCTTTAAAAGTGGATGCTCACAATTAACGAGTGAAACAGCTGCCCACTGAAATCTTATCTAGGGAGGGAAGATGTCCTAAGTTCTGCTTCTGTAAACTTCAGTCATAAATCTGTCCTAATAAATCTGTCCCCAGCATCTCTTTTACAATCATACTGGACCCACTGACCATTGGAAATGTGGTCCTAAGTCATGTAGGCTGCCATTTAAACCCACCAATGCTGTAACAGCTAAGAAACTTGAATTTGATGCTCAGTTCTCAGGAAATCATTCCAACTGAGCCTAGGGCCATTAATAGAAACTCCTTGGATCCTCCACTGTCTCTGTGCCTGTTTGAAAGAAGAGAGTTTTCCCACCCCAGGTTTCTGGAACAGCTTCAAATTCCACATTGGAAAAATCTGATAACTAATATGAGAGGGATCAACACACAAAGCAGCTATTCATGCTTCACACTGCTCCCCACCAGGAAGATGAGATGCAGGATGAGAGCAGTGGGGCAGATCCTAGTCAGATCCTTCTTCCCACCCCTCTGCTGCCCCAGGCTCCCTGCTGAAGGCCATCCTGCCCCACCCTGCAGAAACCAGCCCAGGAAACATCAAGAGGCCCAGCCCAACTGTATTCTAAGACCACCCACAGTGGGAACCCAGCTTATTTAACTGTGGAGAGCCAGAGTCTTTCCGCCTTCCTTCTCTGCGTGTGCAGGTTTCCAGAACGCTGCCCTCTCTCTCCTGTAACCACTAGATTAAGCACATTAGGGACAGTTTGGGTGAGGTTCTGCAGGAGAGAGTCCAGGCACTGGGAGCCTGAGAAGCAGAGGTGGGAGACAGAACAGCCCAGGTCCCAGCCCTGACCTCGGGGGAAACTGCCAGGATCTCTGGTGCCCTGGCACCCACCCTTCTCCCACACATGTCCCCACCCCATCCTGCACACCAAACCTGCAGCAGAAAGTCCCCGAGCAGGTAAGCTTTCTTCCAGAAACACGGGGAGCAAAGCAGGGAGTGTGGGGAACAGAGTCCCTGGTAACTGGGACCCACAGGTGGACAATGAAGAGGGAAGAAGCAGCAGGAGGCAGGCTCAGGTGAGCACTTGGAAACTGCCTGGGATTGCACGTGCAGAGCAGGTGATGCAGTAAATGAGAGAGAAGGATCACCACAGCCCCCAGGGCTGACCCTGATCAGGGAATGAACTCCCTCTGGTCCAACTCAGACCCCCAGGGACTGGCAGTTTTACACACATGTGCACAGGCATTCGGGAAGCAGAATATGTTGGAGCTCCTGGGAACTCTGGGAAATGGAGTCCAGTCCGCTGCATCCATAGAGACACCAGCTGGCCCTCCCCAAAGGCTGCAGTCGGGGGTGGGTGCCCACAACCAGAGGGCATTTCCTTTTGTTCAGTCCCTCCTTCCTTTCCTTCCCAACCCAAAATCTCAGGGATCAGTTGCTGTTCTTCCTTTCCTGAATCAAATCTGAAAGAGTGACACTCACTGCTGCTAACTGACCCCAAATCCTGGCTCCCTCATAACCTCTGTCTCTTCCAGAAAAATCTTATTTACTACTTTGGCCCTAGAAATCATAAATGACTATGATAGAATGTAACTTTTAACAGAAGTGAGGAAGGCATGGTTTAATATCCAGTTTTGAGAATACAATTTTCATTTGTGTTTTATTGATGTTTATAGTTCTTTTAAGATTTGTTGATTTATTTGGAAGTCAGAGTTACAGAGAAGGAGAGGCAGAGAGAGAGAGAGAGAGAGAGAGAGAGAGAGAGAGAGGTGTTTTCCATCTGCTGGTTCACTCCCCAATTGGCAGCAGCACCACAGCGCTGACCCCTTATAGTTCTTTTCAAATCATTTTACACTTTCTTTTTATTCATCTAGTACAGAGACAGAAGAATGGACACAGAGCTAACATAGCTGAGTATTCAAGGAGACAGGTTAAGGGGTTAAATGCCTCATATCATATCATTTATACCTTAGATTAATTCTGGGGACAGTATTATCTGGAATTTACAAAGTAGAAACTGAATGGAAAGAGCTTAGAAAAATACGGTGTTTTTTAATATCATTAAAAAGTCTAAGATAAAGGCTAATCAAGGGGCCAGCACTGTGAAATAGCAGGTAAAGCTACTGCCAGCATGGACATTCCATATGGGTGGAGGTTGAGCCCGGCTAGTCTGCTTTCAATCCAACTCTCTGCTATGGCCAGGGAAAGTGGTGGAAGATGGCCGAAGTCCTTGGGCAGCTGCACCTGTGTGGGAGACCCAGAAGAAGCTCCTGACTGCTGGCATTGGAGCAGTACAGCTCCAGCCATTGTGACCAACTGCTGAGTGATCCAAAAGATGGAAGATGTCTCTCTCTCTCTCTCTCTCGCCTTCTACTCTGTGTAACTCTGACTTTCAAATAAATAAATAAATCTTTTTTAGAGAGCCAATCAACATATAACACTAGCATAAAAATCTTTCTTTTGTCTTGGGTCTCAGTTTTTATAATCTGATTTCTCAAATGGAAAAATGTGAGAGAGATGAAGTGTACCTACAAAAATAATTTACTATACTTATTTACTGTAATAATTTACTGTAATGATGTACTGTAATTTACTGTAATAATTTACTGTAAAGAACCACATAGGATTATAACTTGTCTAGAAAACAAAGGAGATTCAAAGTTGCTATTATTTAATGGTTATTTTTTCTTATTTTTAATATCAAGATAGTATATAAATATTATGCACTCCTGGGTATTTCTGTGTTGTTTGATATGTTTTATTTTTAAGCAGAAATTCAAAGAGATAACTGGCTAACATGGAGTTCTGTGTTTCTGATTACTTCTCTCAATTAGAGATCATGGGATTAGAGTTGGTGCTAGATTAAGAATGCTTCAATCTTTATCCACTGTCTTCACACCAGCATTTACTATGTTAAAAAATATTCTTTGGGTAGATTGCTCTTTCTTGCCAGACTGTAAACTTCATGGGGTCTAGAAACATATTTGCTTTGACACTAAAACTCAGCATCTTGACAGTCAGTCTTTTAGTTGAATAAATACATGATATACAAAATAAATATTTCTGCCCCTCAAGAACTGCCTAAGAGAGAAGAAAATAGAAATCAATTTGATGACTCTCAGTATTAGGTGAATATATAATTTGTCGTTCTGACATAAGCTTGGTCATAAAAAGGGAATATGAATAATTACACACAGTTGAAGTGTATGAACACCTAGGGCCAGCGGGTTAAATGTTCACCCTAGCAATGTAAGGCATTCCATGTCAATAGGAGAGGAAGGAGGAAGAGGGGAGGGGGTGTAGGTGGGAAGGTGGTTACGGAGGGAAGAATCACCATGCTCATTACTTAGCAGCAAAGAGAGAATCTGTGATCATTTGTTGCTTAAGAAAGGGTGATAGGCATTATTTAATTATAATGCAGGCATCAGTGTTTTCCTGTCTCTGAAATAGGAAGTCTATAACTCAGAATTCCTTGCTGTTTCATCAAAAACAATTCAAAACAAAAACCTAATTAAGCATAAGAGGAAGTTACGCATTAGAAGTCTATTCTAATCTCTAGGAGGTTCAGGGGTTGGAAAATTCATCCAAAATCTTGCTGCCAAATGTCCCATACATTTTCCATGACCACTACCCTTAAGCATAAGCTCTTTTAAAAAAAAGAAAGATTTATTTATTTGAAAGTCAGAGTTACACAGAGAGAAGAGAGGCAGAGAGAGAGAGAGAGAGAGAGAGAGAGAGAATCTTCCATCTGCTGGTTTACTCCCCAATTGGATGCAATGGCCAGAGCTGAGCTGATCCAAACCCAGGAGTTAGGAGCTTCTTCCAGGTCTCCCATGTGGGTTCAGGAGTCCAAGGATGTGGGCAATATTCTAATGCTGTCTCAGGCCATAGTAGAGCTGGATCAGAAATGGAGCAGCGGGACTTGAACCAGTGACCATATGGGATGCTGGCACTGCAGGCGGCAGACTTACCTGCTACACCACAGCACCAGCCCCCATAAGCCCTATCTTCTGCAGAACCAGCACCCCAGACACCAGCCACCACATGGCATCCCATGGCACACTCACCCCTGGCAATGTGCTGCAGCTCCTGCTCCTCTCCACTTTCACTGGAAGAATCTGCCACTCCTTTTTTTCATGCAAGTAATTCTGATTCAGATGATGACCCTGACACAATTGGCTGGCAAGTGCCATGGCATGTGTCCATGGCCTAGCTAAATGCAAAGCTGGAACATTTTAAACTTTTCACTGCCATGGTGAGACACGGACTCCATCTAATGAAGTAGGGGATTTTTCAGGGAGTCTAGAGAATCAAATATGACAAAATGACAAATCTTAACCAAAGAGTGCCGTGGTACAGATGAAGAGAACCCAAAATGTATTTTTCTATCTTTTCTTTTCTGAGTTAAGTGCCTAAAAACAAAGCCAATGAGGGTTAAACAGACCCATTCTGAAAATTCCTTAACATCTTCATTTTCATCCAAATTAATATATTGCTTGAAGAAAATAAATTTTACATAAATGAAAATGCAGTACCACAGACAAGTGTACAGAACATAGGCCCTCAGTTAGCTTCAAACCATCTGGGTCCATTAATGTGTTCTTCCAGAATCAAAGCTGCAGTACAATAGAACCACAGCCTCTGACATTCCTCCTCCACCCCAATGGATCTTGGGTTTTCCTCCCACCTCCCCTCTCCTGTGAATACATCAGTAGCAGAACAAATGGAATCCAAAGATACGATGATGTTATTTAACATGGAATAAACATAGTGTTTTAGTCAGTATAATCCTCAATACTACACTAATAATTCCGAGTTCACTGATTATGAAAGTAAGTATAAGAAATCTCTTCCTAAGTAATCATAACATCGAGAGCTGAATGTAGACTTTCAAAGTGAAAGAGAGAATTGTGTAGAGATGTGTATCTCTATAATAGAGATTTACCGCTGTAATTTATAGACAGTACACCATGTTTGTATTTTTTTTGTAGTCCTGCATATTTTATTACATGCAGCTTGTCACTTTGGAAATTTTATGATTAGACACTAATATACAACAAATTTTGTATCCTTACAGATAATATAGAGCACCCTAGGCCCTCCCAAGGGCAGAAAACAGACCAAGAGCTCATAGACTGGCTGCAACTGCAAGAAGCAGATGAAGATATCGTCAGAAAGATACATATTCCTGCAGTGTGGCTGCTGAGCAGTTCTGCCCTTATGGATCTCATCTCTGTTTCAGATCGTTAAAGAAAGTTACATGCTTTCTGACATTTCTAAAGATTTCACTAATGAGAATCTAAGATATCTTCACTATGCTAAGAGCCTCAGAACAGCCCAAAGACTTGGGCCATCTTCTACTGCTTTCCCAGGCCATAGCAGAGAGCTGGATCAGAAGAGTAGCAGCCGGGACTAGAACCGGAGCCCATATGGGATGCTGGCATTCAGGCCAGTGCTTTAACCTACTGTGCCACAGCACTGGCCACAACATAGTATTTCTAATAGAAGAGATGGTTAAGTCATTAACTCCTCTAAAATACAAGTTAAGTATTAGTTTTGAAACTCTGATTCATTCATGAGAAAAACAAAAGGTTAAATTTCTCTCTTTGCTTCTGGGTATGTAAATTTTCTTCTAAGAAATTAATCATGACTTTTACATCTCAGACCCTATTATGAGTAAGTAGAGAATATTGTGGGGTCATACGCTCATTCTATCAAAAGAACATTTCTCCAATTAAAGAAAACATTATGGGAATCCCATATGGGAACTGGTTTGAGTCCTTGCTCCTTGCTGCTCCACTTCTGATCCAGCTACTTGCTATGGCCTGGGAAAGCAGTAGAAAATGGCCCAAGTGCTTGGGCCCATGCACATGCATGGGAGGCCAGAGCTATGGCCCAGCAGATTAACACCCTGGCCTGAAGCACTGTCATCCCATAAGGGCACTGGTTCAAGACCGGGCTGCTCAACTTCTGATCAAGCTTTTAGCTTATGGCCTGGGAAAGCAGTAGGAGAAGGCCCAAGTCCTTGGGCCCAAGCCTAAGTGGGAGACATGGAAGAAGTTCCTCGTTCCTGGCTTCAGATCAGTACAGCTCCAGCCATTACAACCAGTTGGGGAGTAAACCATCAGATGGAAGACTTCCCTCCCTCTCTCTCTCTCTCTCTCTCTCTCTCTGTGTGTGTGTAACTCTTTCAAATAAATAAACAAATCTTTAAAAAAAAGCCAGGAGTCAGGGAAATTTCATCCAGGTCCCTTGCTTGGGTGCAGGACCCAAGGATTTGTACCATATTCTGCTGCTTTCCCAGGTATGTTAGCAGGGAGCTGGATCAGAAGTAGAACATGCAATTGGTGCCCATAGAGGATGCTAGTGCTGCAGTTGTTGGTATAACCCATTTTGCCACAGTGCTGGCCCCATAACAATTTATAATTCCTAGTAATTAACAGGGAAGAAAGAAGTATGGCAGGATACCTTTTTTTTAGAAAAAATATTTTATTTATTTGAAAAAGTTATATAGATAGGGAGAGAGAGAGAGAGAGAGAGAGAGAGAATCTTCTGTCTGCTGGTTCACTGCCCAAATGGCTACAATGGACAGAGCTGAGCTGAACTGAAGCCAGGAGCAAGGAGTTTCTTCTGGGTCTCCCACATGTGCAAAAGGTCTCAAGGACTTGGGCCATCCTCTACTGCTTTCCCAGGTGCATTAGCAGAAGGCTGGACTGGAGGTGGAGCAGCCGGAACTCTACCAGCACTCATATGGGATGCCTGTATTTCAGGCCAGGGCTTTAACCTGATGTGCCACAGTGCTGGCTCCAACAGGTGACCTTTTACTCTCAATAATCTCCTCTTGGTATTGGCAGCAGTTTGTAATTTTTTGTTTATTTGCCTTCTTCTTAATCTATATTTTTAAAAAATTACAAAATGTTCCAGCACCCTGAGAACCTCCATCACAAGGGCATACCATCAGATGTTTGTCCAGAAAAGGGTGGTGTAGATGCAAGGTGGAAAATGCAAGGTGAGTTGATTCATCTTTCTCAGGCTGTGGTTTCCATGGGCAACTTTTACAACCAACTGCCTTATTTGTTCCTCTTCCACAGAGTGGAACACATGTTAAGTCATCCTATTTAGCCAAAAGCCAGTGGCAGCACTTCAATATGTCATCAATCCACGGACAGCATTGTGGTACAAAGAGGTAAGTTGCCAACTGCAACAGCAGCATGCCTTATGGCACTGCTTTGAGACTCACCACCTTCACTTCTCATTCAGCTCTTTGCTTGGGAAAGCAACAAAGATTGCCCAAGAGTTTGGGTTCCTGCACCCCCATGGGGGACTGGGACAGAGTTCCAGGGTCCTGGCTTCAGCCTGGCTCAGCCCCAGCTATTGTGGCCATCTGGAAGTGAGCCAGCAGATGGAAGATAGAGATCTCTCTCTCTATTACTTTTACCTAAGCATACATTACATACATAAATGAAGATGCATCAATATAGCAACTTGTTGAGGAAAAGTCTTCTGATTATTGCAGGTTTTGTTTCAATGCAGAAAAATCTTCAGACACAAAAATTATAAACTGATTTATATTTATATTTCTCAACCACATACTTTTCAGAAAAAATTGTCTGCCATTCAGCATCAGGTATCAGTTTGAAAGCATTCATTAAAAAATCAAGTAATTTTACTAAGCACAAAAACCTCTAGTATAGACTGCATATAAACCAGTGGCTTCCATGGGTATACACAGATTGATTTTTGTTAATTTACGGGGATCACTGCACTTCCCTGGCATGGAGCTGTCTGAAGAGTTTAAACACTGATTGGTGTGGCATTATTTCTGATATTTGCTTATTATCCAGAGTGCATTTATTAAATATCTATCTTGAACTCCACACTCTATAAATCTATTTCAAATATGTAGATATTTAATGGTACTTACACATTTACAAACTGAGCTAATCCTCCTAACTTCTCTCTGGAATAGCTATGCCTTTGACATTGCCTTTTTTCACACATATGGAAATGCATAATATGCTTCTGTATGGTACTTCAGAATTTATAAAAGGCTTTTCAGGTAAGATTTACATAACATCATGTGAAAGTGGCCAAAGGACACAGTCTTCTCATTACAGAGGGGAGAGGTATGAAGTCACTCTCTGAACAGTTACTCAGATTCTATCAGTCAGGTTCAGAATCTTATTAGGTATCAGATACACATCTAGATTTTTTTCCCTACTGTCTCTTTGTCAGAATTCCCAGCCTATGAGTGAACTTCATCTGAATGAATGCTAATATTCAAGGTTCTAAGTGAAAAAATTACTGAGGTTTGTATTGGTGAGGAAAGCATGTGTCTAAATGTTACTTGTATTTAATAATAAGTATTGAATCATATGAAACTGAATATAAGATTATGCAAATTTTTAAGATGAAGAGCATATATTTAAAACCACATTCTTACATTTTGCAAACGTGTTGAAACAGCTTACTGGAGCATGTGTTTGGCATAGTGGTAAAGCCTTCCACATCCCAGTCAGAATGCTCAGGGCTCAAGCCCTAGCCCTGCTTCTGCTTCTGGCTTCCTGCTAACAGAACCCTGGGAGGCAGCAGCTGATGGCTCAAGTACTTGAGTCCCTGCCACCTGTGTGGGAGACCCACACTGAGTTCCTCGCTTCAGCCTGAACCAGCTCTGGTTGGTGCAGACATTTGAGGAATGAGCAGGAAATGGAAGGGCTCTCTCTGCCTTGCAAATAAACAAAAATAACTATACAGACCTTTTCTTAAGGTGTCTTGTTCACATCTAAATGATTTCCCTTTTCACAGTAAAATGCCTAACTGTCCTCTTTAGTAACAATGCATGTTTTGCTCTCCATGTCCACTCCTGAGCTCCAAGTACTGGCAGCTCACCCTAGCATGCTGACTGGTTCCAATGTTCAAGTACTCATCTCCCATTCTCTTTTGGTGGGTCTACCAGAAAGAAAGGAGAGTATCTACAGTAATTAATATCTTACTGTGGCTCTTGCTGTCCACCTGCAGGCCTGAAGGATGACCACCTGAATACACACTGTGATGTTCTGGACGTAGTTTTCAAACTTCAGTCACTTTGCAGCTGAGGGACTCTGTCCTCGTCAATCACTTGAAAGCCTGCAGGAGTAGGGAGAAGCTGTGTTTGAAGAATTCACAAATACAGTGCATTGAAGCCAACCACTACCACCCCCACCACACCCCTACTTCAGGGTTCTGGCAAATCCCAAACCAGGAGTTTGGGACCAGCAGTGGTTCAGGAGGTGACCTCAACTCCTTACTCTGAACAGCTCCAAAGAGCCTGGTGCACCCAGCGGGAGCTCAGCACCTCGACCTCCCACCCTCCTGCCCTTGCCACCAGGATGCCCGGCTCCCAGAGCCTCCAGGAGGCCTGCAGCAGACCCGCAGGTCCAGGTGCGCTGGGATGTGCGTCCAGAACTAACCCAAAATACAGGCCCAGCTTAAGTGTCACCTCCCCAGAAAGTCACTGTCACCTACTCCCTCCCGGAAGGCTGCAGGCCAGCACCCGGCACCGGGTGTCATGGCATTTGGGGTTCACCTGCTCTCCCTCAAAGGAAGATGCCCCCGTGGGAACCCCGCTCCACCTGCGGCAGGGCTGGGGGTGGAAGGGCCGAGCCAGCCTCCACCCTAGGACTGCAGCCTGGGAAAGTCCAGGGCCCCAGTGCCCTTGCCAGGCATAGGGTCTCTCTAAGTGTACTCTGAGCCAGGGCCTCAGCCATCAGCAGCTCTCTTGCTTCCAGAATCTGCTGCAGGGCAGTTCAGGCTCAGTCCAGCAGGGGGCCTCAGGACAATCGTTGCTGCCCTGAGGCAGGACCAGTGCTGCAAGACCCGCCCCATGCTAGGCTGGCTATAGAGGCGGTGGACATTGGTGGGCAGCTGGTAGTTGCAGTGTGTGCGCATGACATGGGTGGTGTTAGGTTCTTGGCTGTCCCGTTTCGTGCCTTGGGGCTAAAATGCCGGTGGTGGCCCCTGAGTCAGGAGGGGCAGGAGAAGAAGAGACAGACCTGGTGAGTGTGACTGCCCACCTCTCCTGCCAGCCCTGCTGGCTGAGGCTTGCAGCACGTGCTGCACTTGGGGAAGCAATGAAGGCCAAGTCTCAGCAGGAAAACCAAGTGCGCGGTGCTGATTTACTCACTGACACAGCATCTGTGTGGTCTGCATGGGCAGACAGGGGGAAGGGTTTGGTAGAAGGGTGCTGGAAGTGCACTGGGCCTTTGTGCTGCTGCCTGCTGTAGGCATCCAGGGCAGCAGAGTCCTGCGGGGTCCCTAGAGATCCTGGCCATGCTGTGCCTTCCATCATCCACCCTCCTGCACTGATGCTGGGGGAAGTGCTTCTGTGGTTGATATCTCATTGGAATCCATGGTCATTTTCTCATGATGGGCTGATCTCACACAGTGACAATCATGGAACAAATCACTGTTCTGTGGCATCTGCCTCCCAGGAGCATTGCAGGTGGACAGGGGGAAACGGGTGACTGGTGGCACCTCCTGTGCATGGTCTCTGTCCCATCCTGGACCAAAGGTGGAAAGGGAAGGAGAGGAGCTGGCTCAAAGCAGTCCCGCTGCGGGTTCCATTAGGTGCAAAATGTCTCCCGATTGCGGTTAACCTTGCAGAGAAACTGTCTCCTTTTGTAGGCAAGTGACAGCATCTGCTTTATTAGCTGTGCAGTGTATTGATAATTAAAATTTGGGCATCCCTATCTATAGTCCTCACAGCATAGTTACATTCTGAGGAAGTGATGAAACTGCTCAGTACTTCGGGGCTGAGTGTAATATTAGGTGGGCAAGCCTGTTGTTGGCTTTTGGTTTATAGCTATTGGGCGACTTTATTTGGTAAAAATGCTTTCAGGCTCAGTAGTGTATTCAAGGATGACCACTTACTGAATTGTCTTTTTTTTTTTTTTTTTGTAAGAATAAGAGTATTGAAGACTGGGTTGAGCTACCTATGGCAAAACTCCACCATTCCTGGGAAGGCCACAATTGGCAAGAAAAGCAGGTAGCAAGCTTTCACCAAGTAAGTTGAGATTCCTGTGTTTGCAATCTGAAGAGCTCACTGCTGAGCTGGGAGGGGAACTGCTCTGAGCACAACTCATTAGAGAACTGTTCTTGCAGACCTTCCCCGAAGGAAGCACTGTTGTGGTCAGAAGCATTCCAGGAGCTGCTGGCCAGCAATTGTGAATTAGGCTTGAATTGAATCCACTGCAAGTATCACAAGAGTGCAGAAAGGCTGTGTCCTCAAATCAGCAGCTCACCAAGGAGAATTTGACTTAACCTAGAAGGTCTGTTTATCTCCGCTTATTTCTCAACATATTCACACCAGGTGGGGAAGATAAATCACCCTTCAGCTCTGCAATGGCAGTGCTCTTGGTTGAGGCTGAGGATGCTTTTCATTGCATGCAGTGTTTGCAAGAGACTTAGTTCCCTGAGGATTTATGCCTCTCCTGTAAATACATTTTTGGCATTAAAACAAACTGAAGTATTTCTGTTTTAGTAGTATGGAACCAACTTAAGTATATTGCCTACTGGCATCTTTGTCTTTAAAGAGCTAAATCCACAGGATTACAGGATTGAGTAAAAACAAGAGAATAGCTAATCCTAGTACTAGAAAAGCACAAGGGAATGTTTGATCATTAGCTTCCTTATATTCCTCATGTTTCTTTTTATTTTTCTGCCTGCTCTTCCCTACCTACAGATGGTCTGGCTGTATTGGAAGCTTTTTTAAAAACTGAATTCTGTGAAGAAAATATAGGCTACTGGCTAGCTTGTGAAAACTTCCAAAAAAATCCACCCACCCCAGAAGCTATCCTTATATGCAAGAAAAATATATACACTCTGCTTAGAAAAAGGCCCAAAAGAGGTTAGACACAATTCCTCATTTCAGCATAAAGTGTACACTCTTGACATCAAGAAGCAACAAAAGAAGTAAAGACATAAGACTAAAGCAAGGGCCAGGGAATCTGAAAAGCTTCCTCTCCTGATGCCCTGACTTTCAAATAAGTCTCCCCAGACCTGGCAGGTGGAGCTCATCACACATTACAGCTTCTGATTTCCACTTTCAAAGAGCAGAGCCCCCTTCTCTAACAAAGGATAATGAGTGATCTTTGTTTCAGATGAACACGCTTTCAAACCAAAACTCTTATTATCCAAAATATAAGAGAAGCTATGACTCCCAGCTTTACAACTGCCTCGAAAAGGGTGTATTGCTTGATGGAGAATAACTTTCTGAAGTTGTATTTATTGGCAAGGCAGAGTTACAGAGAGAAAAAGAGAGGGAAAGACAGCGGTCCATCTGCTGGCTCACTCCCTAAATGGCCACAATGGCCAGGGCTGGGCCAGGCTGAAGCCAGCAGCTTCCTCCAGGTCTCCCATGTGGGGGCAGAGGACCAAGCGCTTGGGACATTCTCTGCTGCTTTACCCAGCAAGGAGTTGTGGAAGAAGTAGAGCAGCTGGGAGTCAAACCGGCATCCATGTGGGTTGTTAGTGCTGCAGGCAGCAGTGTAACTTGCTATGCCACAACACCAGCCCCCAGAAAGAACTCTTATCCCTGGTCTTTCTTTTGAGTCAGAATGCTCCCAGGACTTGTGTTGAAAACCACAGATCACCACAGAACCCCATGAGAAGAAAAAGGAGTCCCAGAGTAGAGGACATGTTCTGTTTCCTACGGCAGAAGTTTTTGACTGCCAGAGACGAACATTCAATTCAGCCTGGGTGTTTGGGAAATATACCTCGCAACTGGGGATTCCAGTTCAGGTAGTAAATCAGGAAGCTGCTGACTGTCCAGGAGATGCCTGTATCAGAACAGCTTCCACCACCGTGAAGACACAGGCAGGAAATACGTGGTCTGAGTGGGGTGGGTCTCACTGGAAAAGCAGGACTCTGAGATGGAAGATAATGCAATGGAATGCTGTTGTTCCAGACTCACTTAAAATCAATAGGTCTGGGATTCTGTAGCCTTAGCTACCTAGCTCTACATCTTTCCTTAAATCCATCCATATTACCACATGGTTTTAATTCTAGGTTTTAAGTCCAAACTAATGTAACATGTTTATTATGTAGAATCATCCATTCTATTGTTGTGTATTGCTGAAGCTGAAGTGATGTTTGAATTGTTAAATGGTATATAAAATAGTGAGTGCTCATGTGTAGAAAACCACAGTGGCTGTTCCAAGTGCCAAACACTCTTGAAGGCAGTTAAGCTTTGAAGTGGTCTTTGAATATTTGAATACATTTATTTTGATAACTAATGTCATTGAATACTCAGAGTCCAGGTGTGAGTTGATTTGATTTTTGTAACTGGAAATATGACCAACATAAGATCTTTGTAGTAGAGAAGAAGCATGCATTACTGAATCTGTGCAGGGAGAACTGACAGCCCCCAGAGCTGAGATGAGGGTGGCAAGGAAGATGCTCTTTTCTAAACCTAAGTCACAGCACATCTTTAGAACGACCCAGGGTTAAAATTACTAACAGAATCTTTAATTAAACATTAAGGTATTTGATGAGAATAGAACATTGACCTAAATCCCTTCTTGAGGATTAAGAACCAGCTAAATAGGAGGCTGCGGTGGTGACCTCGAAGGGGTTGGAGCCTGGGGTCAGGGGTCGTGGGTCCCAATGGCTGGTCCAGAATCATCACGGGCTACCTGGGTCGTGGGCCAGCACCATGGCTCGGGGCTCCAGAGGTCGGGGGAAGCCTGCTGGGCCCCTTCTTGCTTCCTTCTTTGGGCAGAAGTCAGGCATCACAAAGTGACCTAAAGTGACCAGTTTGGTGCCGAAATCCCTGAGGCACCACTGGAGCCCGGGGCCAGGCCTGCAGGCAGGGCAGAAGCAGAGGGGAGACACCGGGACCTGGGGGCCAAGGCTTCAGGTGTTTCTGTTGGCCCCCAGGCACCCACGGGGCCTCAGCCTCTCTCACAACAGAAATGTGCATGCACCTCAGACCATTTTTACCCTTAATTCCACTTTAAAGAAAGGTTCATCGAGGACGGACTCATGGCATGGGGGTGCAACCACAGCCTGCATGGCCCACATCATGGGCACCAGTTCCATTCCCTGACGCCCTACTTCCTCTCCAACTCCAGCCAACGAGTGCAGTGGTGATGGACAGGTGCTTGGACCCCACACCACATGGAGATGGGAGGGGGCTCATGGGCCTTCAGCCTCACCCAAACATTGGGGAATCAAACCAGCAGATCGAAGACCCCTGTCTCTATGCCTTTCAAATAAATCTCTTAAAATAAATAAAAAAGAAATGCAAATAAAAAGAACCAGCTAAATAGACATGAACTGTATGGAGACAAACACCAATATTACATTACTCAACTCTCCACTGCTCCAATGAACAAAGAAGACAAATAAGAGGGATATAGGCCTCCCCTTTTTTGTTATCCTTCCCTTGGTTCCAACTAGCATGGGCTTCCAGAAAATGCGCAAGGAATCCATTCTCTTCTATGGTCAATACATGATCTCAGAATTTCCCTTATTCATTTGCCTAACAGATTTTGATTATGTCACTCTAGGTAAAGGGAAGGCAAGAAAACTGCCCTTTTCCCCCATTTTTAAAATCTATTATTTATTTGAAAGGCAGAGTTATAGAGAAGGGGTAGAGACAGATCTTCCATCTGCTGGTTCACTTCCCAAATTGGCCTCAGCTGAGCCAATCTAAAGTCAGGCGCTTCTGCCAGGCCTCCCACATGAATGCAGTGGTTCAAGCACTTGGGCCACCTTCTGATGCTTTCCCAGGCACATTAGCAGGGAGCTAGATTGGAAGTGGAGCAGCTGGGACTTGAATCAGCACCCATATGGGATGCTGGCACAGCAGGCCATGGCTTTACCCACTGTGTTGGTACCGTGTGTTTGTGTGTGTGTATGTGTGTGTGTGTATGTATGCATGTATTTTTATTTCAAAGACTCATTTATTTATTTGAAAGGCAAGGTTAGAGAGGGAGAGACATAAGAAGAGAGATCTTTCAACCTCTGGTTCACTCCCCAAATGTCCACAACAGCAGAGGCTGGGCCAAGCCAAAGCCTGGAGGCTGAAAAGCAGATAATCTTTAGTTATTAATTTAAAATGAATAGGCTGTAGCTGGTACTGTGGCATATAAGGTAAAGCCACCACCTGCAGTGCTGGCATTCCCTATGGGCACTGGTTCATGTCCCAGCTGCTTTGCTTCTAATCTAGCTCCCTGCTAATGTGCCTGGGAAAGCAGCAGGAGATGGCCCAAATACTTGGGTGCCTGAATCCATGTGAGAGAGCTGGAAGAATCACCAGGCTTTGGATTAGCCCAGCTCCAGCTGCTTGCAGCCACATGGGGATTAAAACAGCAGACAGATCATCTCTATTTATGTGTCACTCTTTATAATGCTGTCTTTCAAATAAATAAATAAATAAACCTTTAAAAAAGGTTTATTAATGTATGCTATAATCCAATCCAGGAACAGTAAGAGAAGCATTAAATATTGCTACCTATATTTTTATTTTTTAATTTTTTTAAACTTTTATTTAGTGAATATAATTTTCCAAAGTACAGTGTATGGATTACAAAGGCTTCCCCCCATAACTCCCCTCCCACCTGCACCCCGCCCATCTCCCACTCCCTCTCCCATTCCATTTACATCAAGATTCTTTTTCAATCATCTTTATACAAAGAAGATCGATTTAGTTTATATTAAGTTTTCATCAGTTTGCAGCACACAGAACATAAAGTGTAAAATACTGTTTGAGTACTAGTTATAGCATTACTTCACATTGGACAACACATTAAGGACAGAGATCCCACATAAGGAGTAAGCACACAGTGATTCCTGTTGTTGACTTAACAATCTGACACTCTTATTTATGGCATCAGAAATCTCCCTGGGCTCTAGTCATGAGTTGCCAAGGCTATGGAAGCCTCTTGAGTTCACTGACTTCGATCTTATTTAGACAAGGTCATAGTCAAAGTGGAAGTTCTCTCCTCCCTTCAGAGAAAGGTACCTCCTTCTTTGATGGCCCGTTCTTTCTACTGGGATCTCACTCACAGAGATCTTTTATTTAGGTCCTTTTCTTTTCTTTTTTTCTTTTTTTGCCAGAGTTTCTTTCCATACCTAAAATACTCTCATAGGCTCTTCAGCTAGATCTGAGTGCCTTAAGGGCTGATTCTGAGGCCAGAGTGCTGTTTAGGACATCTGCCATTCTACAAGACTGCTGTGTATCGCACTTCCCATGCTACCTATATTTTATATAGTCTGAGTATTGTATAAACTAAAATATACAACACTAGGAGTATGCTATCAGTAATTACACTGCCAATCTCAGTGATTATAAATAAGAATTTTAGCAACTATACTGATTCTGAACAGTGATTCAATGATTCTGTTTTTAAATTTAAAAATGCCCATGAACTTGAATGTTTCTGTGTAGCTCCTCATAGAACTACAAGCTTTAGAATTTCTATGCTGTTTAGCATTTCATCTTCAGTGCGAACTTGATTATTACACTGCCAGTTTATAAAACACTTCACAGTCATGTGAGCCTAACCATAAGATAGGACTGTGTAGAATAAATCCTTTAACTATAAAGACAATCTTATCTCACAAGGGAGGAAGATCCAGAGGGGTCAAATGACTTGCTAATGTCACTTAGCTCTGTCAGCACAGAAACAAGGAAAGCTCTCAGCTTCCTGCCACCTCCCCTTACACCACCTGCCTCAACTAGATGAACCTGTAATTTTAAGGACACTCAGGCACCATGAGTTTAAATGAATTTTTCAAGGTTACATGACAAGTACCAAAGCCAGAAGCAAAAATTATTGCTTCCATCTTTCTCTTCCTTGTCCACAATGGAAGTCCGATGTACAGTTATGCATTATTCTAATATCACAACCAAGAAGCATTATTTTTCCCCAATTTAACAATGAAACTTTTTTTCCATTGAGGAAGTTATTTTAATGGATGATACAAACATACTTTTTTGTTTTTTAATTGGAGATGCAAAGAAATGAACAAGTAGACAGAGAAGTAGTATTCACCCTCTAGTTCACTGCTGAAATGTCCCCAGTGGCCAGGGCTGTCCCAGGAGTAGGGAACCCAATCATCTGAGCCATTTCTTGCTAGCTCCCAGGGTCTACATTATCAGGAATTTGGAGGCAGGTACTGGAACCAGGAATCAAACCAAGAAACTCCAATATGAGACATAGGCATTTGAACCACAAGGCTACACCCTGGCTTCCAGACTTGTTTTTTCACCAGTCCTCTGAAAAGGAAAGTTAATTACAACCTGAAATCCAAGACTCTGGAGTCCTCAGGTGTGTGCTTCTATGCAAGTTGATGCATTAGAGTTACATATGTTGCCCAAGAGTCTGCAGTTTAGAGAGAACAGAAGAGTGAAACATGTGTCAGAGGATGTCAGCATTGGAGAGGTGGCTGTGCTCTAGTCAGAGGCTGAGGAGGACAAGTCCACAGGGAGCAGCAGCTTGATTTAGTCACAAGGAAACCGGCTGTTTCTGGATTCATCCACCCCTCCCAGCTGACTGGCTGTGGAATTCTGATTGAATTCACCTGAAAATCCCACTCCCACTCGATTTGGAGGGAATTAATATCTGTCCCCTAAGTAAAAGGGTTCCATTTCTTTTTCCAAACCACAAAAAATCATGTTGGTTGCGTTGCCTGTAAATTTCTAAGCATGAAACACCAATTTTTTTTTTTTTTAATTTCATAATAGCTACTCTGTCTGAACTCTTGTTTGTATTGCATCAGAATACAAAATCTTGGGAGGAAGAAGGCAAAACCAACTCAGACCCAGAAAACATTTAGAAAATTTCTGCTTAAGTACCAAAATTAGCAGAGGCACACAAAACAGTGACAGAAAGCCAGAATTGGAGCAAGCCAACAGCTATGCCCTGATTCAAAAAGACGGTTCCTGCTGTACCCTGAACTCCTTATTCCAGCCTCCAAACCAAAGCTAACATCAGAAAATTCATTACAAACCATGATAAATAAGAAAACTGTGAAAAAAGCCAAAGAAATGCAAGAGTCCTTAGTGATATTGGGCTTGATTTAGTCACAAGGAAACCGGCTGTTTCTGGATACATCCACCCCTCCCAGCTGACTTGCTGTGGAATTCTGATTGAATTAACCTGAAAATCACAGTCAAACTCGATTTGGAGGAAATTAATATCTGTCCCCACAGCAAATTGGTTCCATTTCATTTTCCAAAACACAAAAATTCATCTTAGTTATCCTGCCTGTAGATTTCTAAGCCTGAAAAGCCAATTTATTATGTTTTTTATTTCATAATGGATCCTCTGTCTAACTTCTTGTTTGTACTGCATCAGAATACAAAATTTGGGATGGAAGAAGGCAAAAGAAACTCAGACCAAGAAAACATTTAGAAAATTGCTGCTCAAAACCAAAAATTGGCTGAGGCACCCAAAACAATGACAGCAAGCCAGAATTGGAGCAAGCCAACATCTGTGCCCTGATTGAAAAAGACCATTCCTCCCGTGCCCTGGACTCCATATTCCAGTCTGAAAACTAAAGCTCACATCAGAAAATTCATTACAAATCATGATAAATAAGACAAATGTGAAAAAAGCCAAAGAAATGCAAGAGTCCTTTGTGATATTAGGCTTGATTTAGTCCCATGTAAACTGGCTGTTTCTGGATTCATCCACCCCTCCCAGCTGAATGGCTGTGGAATTCTGATTGAATTCACCTGAAAATCGCACTCACACCTGATTGGGTGGGAATTAATATCTGGTGCTGGTTCTGCGGGCTGGGGCTTTAACCCACTGTGCGATAGCACTGGCCCCTGTAAGTGGTTTTCTTAATTATTCCCAGCTTTCTGTCTGTTTTGTTTTTAGATTTATAATAATTTCTTAATGAAAATGGATGTAGGAAGGTAAATTTTATTCTCAGGGAATATATAGAAGCAAGATGTATGATGAATTTGTCATGACTATCAATCATTGCATTTATCCAAGAAAAGGCAATGTCATCTCTCATTTTCTGTTGCCATAGCAAAATATATATTTGTTATATGATTTCAATTGAAGTCAAGGATAATATTCTAAATTTTGGGGTCATAATGTCCAACACATTCTTTAGTGTTATACAGATGATGTAGTGGGCAGTGTTTTAGTTCCACCCTGGAAATAAACACTTAGCATTCTGCAAGAGAATTACTTACCTAGGGCTAAACCACAAATCAGTGACATTTATTATTTTTTTTGACAGGCAGAGTGGACAGTGAGAGAGAGAGAGACAGAGAGAAAGGTCTTCCTTTGCCGTTGGTTCACCCTCCAATGGCCACCATGGCCGGTGCACAGCAGCCGGCCCACTGTGCTGATCTGATGGCAGGAACCAGGTACTTATCCTGGTCTCCCATGGGATGCAGGGCCCAAGGACTTGGGCCATCCTCCACTGCACTCCCTGGTCACAGCAGAGAGCTGGCCTGGAAGAGGGGCAACTGGGACAGAATCTGGCACCCCGACTGGGACTAGAATGAAGTGTGCCAGCGCCACAAGGTGGAGGATTAGCCTAGTGAGCCGCGGCGCTGGCTGCATTTATTTTTTTTAATTGTTAGAGTAATGCAGTCCTTAATAGTTTGAGGAGATGAACTTGATTCCCAGCTAGAGTAAGAACACTGTGGGGAAAATAATCTACTGCATGTTCTTTCACGTTTTAAGATTGTATTTAACAATTTATTTATTTATTTAAAAGAGTTACACAGAGAGAGGAGAGGCAGAGAGAAAGAGACAGAGGAGAGATCTTTCATTCAACATTTCACTCTCCAATTGGCTGCACTGGCCGGGCTGCACCCATCTAAAGCCAGGAGCCAGGAGAATTTTCTGGGTATCCCACACGGCTTCAAAGGCCCAAATCCTTGGGCCTTCTTCTACTGCTTTCCCAGGTCATAGCAGAGAGCTGGATCAAAATTAGAGCGGCTGGGTCTTGAAACGGTGCCCATATGGGATGCTGGTGCTTTAGGCCAGGGCATTAACCCACTGTGCCACAGTGCCAGCCCCAAGGTTTATTTATTAACTTATTTGAAAGGCAGAGTAATAGAGATAGGGAGAGATGGGTAGTGAGAAAGAGATATCTTCCATCTGCTGGTTCATTCAACAAATGGCCACAATGGTTGGCCAGGCCAAAGCCAGGAGTCTGGAACTCTATCTGGGTCTCCCATATTTGTGGAATTGGCCCAAATACTCAGGCCATCTTTCACTGCTCTTTCAGCCACTTTAGCAGGGAACTCAATTGGAAGTGGAGCACCAAGGACTCAAATTGTCTGTCCACATGGGATGCCTGAATTGCAGGTGGAGATCTACCTGCTGTACCACAATGCTGGTGCCTACTGCAGGTTCTCAAAGCTCTCTGTATTTCCCTCAGTCACAAATGCAGATTATAGTACAGAATTTCTCAGGTTCTGTTCTTGGGTAAATAACTCCATAGCTTTTACTTTAATTTGTTATCATGTTATTTCAGTTCTTTAAATGTTTATGAGTAGAATAATTATAGAAAAAGCAAAAGCTACTTTCTATTCTTTCTTGAATCTCCTCCCTTACTTAAAATATTTATGAGCCTGATAGAGAAAGAAATTGATGGAGTGAGAGAAAGCTAGAAAGCTCCCATGCACTTCTTCACTGCCTAAATAAAAATATCAAACAGAGGTGGGGCACAACTGAAGCCAAGAGTCAGGAATGGAATCTAGGCCTCCCTCTTGGTTGGCATCACCATTGCTTCCCCTGGTCTGCATTAGCTGGGAGCTGGAAACTGGAGCTGGCACTGAAATCCAACTTTGGAAATTTGATGCAGAGAGAGAGTATCTGAGCTGGCATCATAAACACTAAGTTAAATGCCTACTGTCTCTTTTAAAAATTTTTTTCTCTGCCATAATTGCATTGACTGTGTATAGTGTTTTTCTGGAAATTCTTCATTGTTCAATCCCTTCATAACTTCCCTGATGGTTTCTTGTCTTTTTTCCTGAATACTTCTACATTCTTCTGAACACTGCTCATTCCAGAGTGACTCTTGTCCCCCTTTCAGCCTACTGTGCAATTGCCCTTGACATAGTCTGGCCTTTGTGAACAGAAATTCCTGTTTCCCTCCAGCTTGGGCAATTTTCACAGCCTTTATACCATAGGTTTGATCCCCTGTGGAATGCTTCTGTGTGGCTGCCCAAATGCTCATAAATCTGAAATGAAATGGCATTCTTGCTTCTTCATCCATACCCATGTAGAAGATATACAACTGCCATTGTTTGTTAGGTGACAGAGTTGACATGTTGACCAGGAGTGTTCTGTCACAGGGGATGATAGCATTTGAAGACCTGGCTGTGTACTTTACCTGGGAGGAATGGCAGAACATGAACCAAGCTCAGAAAATCCTGTACAGGGATGTGATGCTGGAGACCTACAGCAGCCTGTTCTCCCTGGGTGAGTGACACTCATCACATGCCCAATGGTAACATTTTCTTGCTATTTGACAACTAAGTGAGCACTATTCATAAAGTTGAATGAGGGACAGGTATAGAATTTGAGTCCATGAAGAATCTGAATATCTATCACCTGGGAAGGATTTCACATTGGAACATTTGTTGCATAGCTCCTGGACCAAGCTGTACTCCTTTCATTAACCCAAGATAGTGATTTCACAAAGTCTATATTGTTTCCATTAGTAGGGCACTGCAGGACCAAACCTGACTTGATCTTCAAGTTGGAGCAAGGAGCAGAGCCATGGATGGGGGAAGAATGCCTACATCAGAGCCTTCCATATCAGTGTGTACATAACGGGCAGGGAGGCCAAAGCAGAAGCAGTGCAACAGATATTGACTGGTGTTCTTTCCACGAGTTTTTCCCAAGTCTTACTCCTGAAGACAGCTGGTCCTGTGATTCAGACACAGACATTCTACAGTATCTATGGAGATCAGTATCTCTGGTAAAGGCAAAGGAAATGAAGTTTTCTGTGAAAATCAACAAACCTCCAGAAACTCAAATTATCACAGAGGAGTGTTTATAGAAAGAAACAAGAGGAGGCAACCAGGGCTGATGTCTTCACAATGAGTTAGAAATCAATTTTCAATAATTGAGCAGACTCTGGGTTGCAGGAATAAATTATTTCAACTGGTGGGAATGTATAGCCAAGGTGGTATATTGGAACTTTCTGTAACTGTTGTAGTTATTAGAAGATTAGGATGTCAGGTTTCCTTAGAAATATGGGGAAACTATAATAGTGCAGATAAAACAGAGATTTTCATTAGAAAAATCCCACAAATGCTGTTTGCCTGGGAAGACAGAACACAAGACAACCACATATTCAAATCTTGTCCCATGAATGTGATCCTGCTTAGAGTATAGACACATTTCACTCTTTACCTTCAAGGAAATGATCTAGTAAAACTTCCCCATATTTATGGTTGAAATATCACAGAAGTACAAAACCCACAATTTTTCTAAAAATGAATTGAAAAAGGGGCTGGCACCGTGGCTCACATGGTTAATCCTCCCCCTGCAGCACCAGCATCCCATATGGGCCCCGGGTTCTAGTCCTGGTTGCTCCTCTTCCAGTCCAGCTCTCTGCTGTGGCCCGGGAGGGCAGTGGAGGATGGCCCAAATGCTTGGGCCCCTGCACCTACAATGGAGATAAGGAGGAAGCACCTGGCTCCTGGATTTGGATTGGCATAGATCCAAATGTATTTGCCATTTGAGGGGTGAGCCAATGGAAGGAAGATCTTTGTCTCTGTCTCTCACAGTCTAACTCTCACAAATAAAGAAATAAAAATACATTAAAAAATGAACTGAAGAAATGGACAGGGAAAAATTGGTTTCTAGATTACAGGTGAATATATTTATTAAATATTAGTCCATTCTGTGAAGTCTTATTCATTTTTGTGAAAGTAGAAAGTGAGAGAGAAACAGTGAGGAATAGATTTTCTATTAACTCTCTCCCCAAATACTATCAACAGTTATGACTAATCTGAAGCCAGAAGCCTGGAATTTCACCTACTCATCTCTATCACAGGGTCCCAAGCACATGAACCATTATCTGCTGCTTTCCAGTATCTATTATCTCAGAGCTGTATTGGAAGCAGAGTAGCCTCGGCTTAAACTGGCACTGTTTTGAGATACAGGCATCCCAAGCAGTGATTTAAGACATCTTACCACAAAAACCATTCAATCATACTTGGAAAAAATTCTGGTAGTAAACAGGATCATGGATGAACATTGGAAAATCTATGGATACAATTTAATATATTAATGTATAATGGAGAAAACCTGTATATTCATAAATATGTATCTTCTAATCATTTTTTGAAAATCTTATGATGGAATGAGGATATAAGCCTGAGCCATTCTCCCTCATTGCCCAAAGTAGATAAACTTTGGAATGTATTCCTTGCCCTTGAAACTCAATTGGGTCTCACAGCCTATTGCCTTCATACCCCACCCTGCATTATTTTCCAGGTTCCTAAGGCCCCCACCCAGTTCCTGGAATTCCCCTCCACTGCTGCCCCCTACCCTCATGCCCAGCCTTAGCCCTCCTCAAAAAGGTCTGGCCCCTGGGAATTGGGGCCTTCATGCTCCATCTTGTACAGGCAGTTGGTCACCCACCTCTGTGGATTAATTTTCTCTGAATAAATTCTGTCTGGCTGTAAATTCATACACTTTCTCCTCTATTCTACAACTCTTTTCCTAACATTTTGGTGCCCTGTGTGAGGAGGCACAAATGCAGAACTTTTCCTAACATCTTATCCCTCTTAAATACAAGTAACTTCATTCCTTTTACACGAGTATGCTAGAAGAAACAATTATATTTGATGTAGTGACATCATTTTTTTCTCACTTCAGTTGCCATGAAACTGGATGAACTGATTAAGACCAACCAGAAAAGTCTGGAGAAAAATCTGCATCAGGATGTTATGACAAATAATAAGACATTAACTCCCAAGGGAGTTGAATTCAGAAAAACACTTAATTTAAGTATAAGCCATATTCCAAAACTGAGTATCAAAAAGAGAAACTATTCAGGAATAAAACCTGAAGAATGCAGTATATGTCACAATATGTGTCCCCATTGTGGGCCTGATCAACTACAAGCTGGAGAGAAATTTTGTGCTACTAAGGTACCTGGGAACACTCTCCAGTTCTGTGAACCTCTTAATCAACAGCACAATATTCAGATCAAGGAGCAGGCACTTGAACAAATTGGACAAGGGAAAGTCTTCAAAAGCAAGAATATATTCTGTGAATCTGAGAAGCTTTTTATGGTAGAAACCTGTAATAAGTCAATTGCCACTATTGGCAAGACAACTCAAATAGTACAAGATTTCCATAAGAATTCTAACCTCAGTATACATCAACAAAGTCCCAAAAGAGAGAACGTTTATAAGTATATTGGGCCTGTGGAACCTGTTATTTACCAATCACATGTTAGACTGAATCATAGACCAAATATAGGGAAGAAATCCTATGCATGTAAACCTTGTGGGAAGTCATTCAGTATTAAATTCTGCCATACCCTCCATCACAGCACTCATATAAGTGGAAAACCCTCATGTGTGTAATGATTGTGGAGAAACCACTCACCAGAAGTCAGATCTCATTAGACATCAGAGAATTCACACAGGGTTGAAATCTTATAAATGTAATGACTGTGGGAAGTTCTTTGGCCAGAAGAAACACCTCATAAATCATCAGAGAATTCACACAGGTGAGAAACCTTATGAATGTAATGACTGTGCAAAATCCTTTGGCCAGAAGGCAAACCTCCTAAATCATCAGAGAATTCACACAGGGGAGAAACCTTATGAATGTAATCATTGTGGAAAAGCTTTTGGCCAGAAATCAACACTCACAAATCATCAGAGAAGTCACACAGGGGAGAAACCTTATGAATGCAATGACTGTGGAAAAACCTTGGGCCAGAAGTCAAACCTCATAAATCATCAGAGAAGTCACACAGGGGATAAGCGTTTATGAGTGCAATGACTATGGAAAACTCTTTGGCCAGAAGCCACACCTCATAAATCATCAGAGAATTCACACAGGGGATACGCCTTATGAATGCAGTGACTGCAGAAAAGCCTTTGGCCAGAAGGCAAACCTCAGAAAGCATCAGAGAATTCACACAGGGGAGAAACCTTATGAATGCAATTACTGTGGAAAATCCTTTGGCCAGAATTCAAACCTCAGAAAGCATCAGAGAATTCACACAGAAGACAAGCATTATGAATGCAATGCCTGCGGAAAAAGCTTTGGCCAGAAATCACAACTCAAAATGCATCAGAGAAGTCACACAGGGGAGAAACCTTATGAATGCAATAATTGTGGAAAAGCCTTTGCTGAGAAGTCAAAGCTCACAAAGCATCAGACAATTTGTACTGGGGGAAACCTTATGAGTGCAATGACTGTGGAAAAACCTTTGCTGAGAAGTCAAACCTCAGAAAGTATCAGAGCCTTCACACCATGGAGAAAGCTTATAAATGAAATGACTGTGGAAAAGCCTTTGGTCCCATCCTTGCATACCAAGGATAAATCCCACTTGGTCTGGGTGGATGATCTTTCTGATGCATTGTTGGATTCAATTGGCCAGAATTCTGTTGCAGATCTTTGCATGTATGTTCATCAGGGAAGTTGGTCTATAATTACTTTCTTTGTTGCACTTTTTTCAGGTTTAGGAATGAAGGTGATGCTGGCTTCATAGAAAGAATTTGGGAGAATCACCTCTCTCTCAATTGTTTTGAATAACTTGAGAAGAATTGCAGTTAGTGCTTTAAATGTCTGTTAGAATTCAGCAGTGAAGCCATCCAGTCCTGGGGTTTTCCTGGCGGCGAGGATCTTTATTACTGATATCATTTCCATCCGGTTATGTGTGTGTTTACGTTTTCTATATCTTTGTTGCTCAATTTAGGTAGGTTTTATGGATGGAAGGATGGTGGAAAGCCTCTTTGCTGTACTTCATAACTCATAAGATATCAGAGAATCCACACAAGGAATTTTCTACATGACCTTTTTGTGCAAGTTATATCTCATGAAATATTAGAGAATTCACCAAGGGGAGAAATGCATGAATGTAATACATGTGAATAAGCCTTTGTGGTGCAAATCAGACCTCATCAAACATAAAAGAATTCTCATGGGGAGCAATTTTATGAATGTAATGACTCAGAGCCTTTTACCATAATTCAGCCCTCATTGTACATCATCAAATTCATATAGGGAAAAACTCCTTTGAAAGTAAAATCCCTTTAATTAGAAGCCATACCTCATAAGACAACAGGGAATTCACATGGGAGAGAAACCTTATGGGTGTAATGAGTGTTGGAAAGCTCTGCCCAAATCTCTCCTTATATCAGAATGCACAACATATATATCTAATGAATGAAATAAATGTGAGAAAGTCATTTCACATAGGTAATGCCTCATAATCCATCATGGAATTTGAACAAGGGAGAGACCTTAACAATATAATGAATGTGGAAGAGCTTTTCTCCAAAATTCATGTAAGTATTGTGACAAAACCTTTTGCTGGAAATCACATCCTATCCAACAGAGACTCATGTAAAGGAGAAAGCTTATAAATATTATTAGTGTGAAAAGGTTGTTTGTCAGAAGTCAATGGTACATCAGAGAATTGACACAGGTGGTTTCTTAGGAGTATACCGATTGTGTAAAAACATTTTCTTTATTTCAGGCTTGTATAGATACAGAATTCACAAAAGGTGATAGTCTTTGCATGCTGTAAATACGATAAAACCTTTAGCCAGAAATTAGACATCAACAGACTTCAGAGAATTCATAAGGAACAAAAGTCTATGCAATGAATTTGGAAAAAGTATTTCTGCTATAAATCAGTCTTCAATTCCCATGAATAGACTCACAAATGAGAAAACATGCATGCATACAAAAGTTTTGTACCATAAATTATCTCTAGATGGTAAACTAATATATCACACAAAAGAAAAATCATGAGTATAATGGAATTGGGAATCGCTTTGCTATAAGGCAGAGTTCCAGAAAGCTTAGCAAGATTACAGAAAAGTCTCTGAAAATGTAACATGTCTGAAAGATTTGTTGGCATCACAAACTGGAGGATAGCTCAAGTGCATGTGTTTTTGTGACCTGGCATCCAAATTGATATCTCTTTTTCTTTGATGAATTCCTTGTTTATTTATTTAGCAGATTTAGAGACAAAGGATTCCTGTCCATTGATTTACTACTATATGCCCACAATTGCCATGGTAAGGTCTATGGCAAAAACTGAGTGCTGGGGGCTGTGAATCTGATTCATCACTGATAACATTGAAGACATTGGTTCCTGGTTCTTATGCTGCTATGCATGGAAATGTTTCTCTAATTTCATTTTCAAATAGTTCATTGTTAATATAAAGAAATGCTTCTAATTTTTAAAATTTCATTGAAATAATTTGTGATTAATGTGTCCTAGTCATGCATTATTACAGGGTGTAGTGCAATATTTGCACACATTTATGCAGTAAAAAGTGATCAAGCTAAGCAACTACAGTTTTATTAATTTTTAAAGAGTTATTTATTTGAAAGACAGAGTTACAGAGAGAAGTAGCAGCAGAGAGAGAGAGAGGTCTTCCTCTGCCGGTTCACTCCCCAGGTGGCCCAATGGCCGGAGCTCTGCCAATCTGATGCCAGGAACCAGGAGCTTCTTCCAGATCTCCCACTTGGGTGCAGGGACCCAAGGACTTGGGCCATCTTCTACTGCTTTCCCAGGCCATAGCAGAGAGTTGGATCAGAAGAGGAGCAGCCAGGACTAGAACTGGTACCCACAGGGGATGCTGGTGCTTCAGGCCAGGGTGTTAGCCCACTGTGCCATAATGCTGGCCCCCAAGCAACTACAGTTTCTAATTCTTCTCCATGATTTGAGACTACCAGCTCCTCTCCTTCAGTTCTTTACACAGAACCTAATATGGTTGAATGTAGTCATCTCATTATATTATGGGGCACCAGAAGTTCTTTCTGCCTCTTTGTATTTTGTTACCTATTATCCAATCCCCCTCTATCCCTAGCTGCTTCCCTTCTCAGCCTCTAGTAATCACAGTTCTGTGTTCAGATCCATTATTTTCTCTCACTTCCACATGTGACAAGGACCAGGTGACATTTGTGTTCCTGCTTCTGGCTTATTTCAATTAATTTAATAATATTTGGTCTTTTTTGAATCTAAATGAAGTTCCCCTGTCCATTTTTTTCATTGATGGATAGCTAGATTGGTTTCAAATCCTGGCTGCAGTGAACTGTGTTATAGTGGCTGTGTTATGGGAAAATTGCTGTATCTTTGATATGCTCTTCTCCTTTCCTTCTAATAAAAGTTCCTTATTCTATATAGCCAAGAGCAAGATAACTCTCACATGGTAGGTCAATTTTTATCTTATTTTAAATTTTTGTTATTTATTTGAAAGAGTTACAATAGAGATAGGGACACAGAGAGGTCCTCCATTAGCTGGTTCGCTCTACAGATGACTACAAAGGCCAGAGTTATGCCATTCTGAAACCTGGAGACAGGAGCTTCCTCTGGGTCTCCCACATGGGTGCATGGGCCCAAGGACTTGGGCCATCTTCTACTGCTATCCCAGGAGATAGCAGAGAGCTGGATTGGAAGAAGAGCAGCTGGAACTAGAACTGGCACCCAAATGGGATGCTGGCCCCTCAGGCGCTGCACAACAGCACCGGCCCAATTTTTATCCTTTTTAAGGAATGGCCATACTGTTCTGCATAACATCTGTACTAACTTGTGTTTTCATCCACCATATATGATGGTTTTCTTTTCCCATGTGCTCTCTAGCATTTGTTATTTTTTATCAGTTTGGCATCAAGATGATATAGTATTGTTCATGTTTTTGTGTATTTTGAAATCAGTTAATTTGTTTATTAAATCTTTGTTTATTTGAAAAGTGGATTTAGAGAGAGGAGGAAAGACAGAGATAGCTTTCATCTGCTGGCTCACACCCCAGAGAGTTTCAAAGTTGAGCCTGGGGCATGCTGAAGTCAGGAGCTTCATCCAAGTCTCCCACATCAGTGGCAAGGACCCAAGTCCTTCGTCCATCTTCTGCTGATTTCCCAGGTGTTTAGCAGTGAGCTAAATTGGAAGTGGAGATTCCTAAGCTCAAAGTGGAACTCACATGATATGCTGGCCTCACAGATTGCAGCTTACCCCACTTAGCCACAATGCCAGCCCCTCTATCAATTTAATTCCTCAAAAATAGCTCAGTAATGTTGGCATCTATCTCATTTTGTTTTTTCTCTGTTATTATTCAACTTATTGATGTCTTATTTTTGTTCACATTATTCCTCTCAATTGCTCTACCTGAGGTGAGTAGGGCTGCTGTGTTGCTTGAATGAAGTGTATGCTTTAGATTACTCATTTACTGAGTGCATGTCATTCACATAGCACTTCACCGAAATTCTACTATGTCCCAAATCCTCTTCTAGGCACAGAATTCAGACCACTTTTCTCTTAGGCCTAGATCTTGCCTTTAACATACTATTTGGAATTTAGTAGCTCATGAAATCTGCAGACTGCATAAATGAATGAATATTTTGAGGGCTGTGTTTTTGTGGAGGAACTTCATAGGAGACCGAAGGAATAAAATAAATCTAAAGTATCCACAGTATACAGAATGTATACTATTTTACAAGCCACAGAGAAGAGGAAGAAGAAGGAAAGTAGTGAGACTAGAAAGTTTGTGGCAAGACTAACAGGCACTGGTCAAGAACTTAATAAGCCCATTAGGAAAGCAGTAAGGTTTCTTTGTCTCCCCGTAGACTCTGCTCTCCAGAGGTGAACAGGGTCCTCTAAACCCACTTGCTGCACACACAAACACCTGAGTGTTGTATTCTCCCACAGGTGTTGGAGACTGATATGGTGTTCTGATTTATATTTACATAATGGCTAGTGACATCGGGCATATTCACATGTTTTGACCATGTACATTTCTTCTGAGAAATGTCTATTCAGATCCTTGCCTGTATTTTTTGGAGTTTTTCCAATTCATGTAAATGTTCTGGAAATCTGTAAACATTCAGAGTTTTAATTTTTCCTGCCATCTGTTCATTGTATCTACACTCTGATGTTTACTTTGTTGTGAAGAAGTATCTTAGTTGGATATACTCAAATGTCTCTGTTTTTATTTTTGTGACTATTGCTATTGGAATCTTACCCAAAAGCTATTGTGTGTTGACAATATTTAGAGTTTCCCTATGTTTACTTGGGTTTGGGTCTTATGATTAGATTTTTCATTCACTGTGAGTTCACTTTCACATAGTGTAAGTGATGTTGGAGTCTATTTTCAGGCTTCTACATTTGGATCATCAAGTTCCTCTGCACCACTTGTGAAAGAGATTCTTCTTTCTCCAGTTCATTTTAGTTCCTTTGTTAAAATTGAGTTGCTGGTAGAAATTTGGGTTTATTTCTATGCTACCTAGTTTTTTCCATTGAACTATGTGTCTGTTATTATATCAGTGCTAACACTTCTTCTTTTTGTGTTTTTTTTTTTTTGCAGTTTATTTATTTATTTGAAAGGCAGAGTCACAGAGAGGTAGAGGCAGAGAGAGAGAGAGGTCTTCCATCCACTGGTTTACTCCCCAAATGGCCACAATGGCCGGAGCTCTGTTGATCTGAATCCAAGTGTCAGGAGCTTCTTCCAGGTCTCTATGCAGGTGCAGGGGCCCAAAGACTTTGGCTATTTTCTACTTTTTTCTCAGGCTATACCAGAGAGGGGTATAAGAAGTGGAGCAGCTGGGAAACATACTGGCACCCATATGAGATACCGGCACTGCAGACGGTGACTTTACCTGCTTTGTCATAGTGCTGACCCCTGTAATATGTCTTAAAATATGGTGTGATGTCTCCAGCTTTTTTTTGCTTTATAATATTTCTTTAGATGTTAAGCATCTCTCATGTTTCTATATGAATTTTAGCATCATTTTTTCTAGCTCTGAGAACATCGTTGGTATGTTGATTGGGATTGCATTGAATTTGCAAATTGCTTTTGGTAGTATGGACATTTTGATATTATTCTTCCCATTCACAAACATAAGTTTTCTGTGAGACTGTTAAAAAGCCTTGACAAAAATTGGACTTTATTACACAAAAATTCATCACTTTTTGGGATCATTTAAATCCATAATTTTGCACTAATATTTGATAAATAATGAAAGACTTTCTCTGAGCATTTTAGTAGGAGAAATTAAAATATTTATTTTATCAATTTCTTCAAATATTGTTTAGATGTGATATTCAAATATTGTTTAGAGCCATTGTCTGTATTCCCTCTAAATTACGATCTTTCTGCTTTTTGCCTGTTAAACTTGTCCCTTGATTCAACAACCCTTTTTAATGTAATGTAAATGGAAAATGTCATTTCATAAGCTAAAAAAAAATGACAAAGAAGGAAAAAGAAGGGAGGGAGGTTGAATATATAATTATGTTCTCTTAATTTTTTCTATGAACCGTACTGAATCTTTTAAAAGCTAATGAAAATTAAAACTCTAAATTGGACCATTATGACCAATATTTAAAACAAGTGATTAAAAACTGTAGATGTCTTCAATTTTGATTATCATTCTTATTTAGAATATCTGAAAGAAATCCGGCTTCTCACTTAAAATATACCAGTGTTTTAGAATTCAGTATTAAATGACTTTGTTTAAAAGTGTTATTTAATCTATTGCTTTAAGTGGTAATACTATGGCCATTGTAAAACAAAATCCTTATCATTTTCCATAAAACAGAAAGGGCCTTTAAAACATCATCACTAAAAATATTAAGAGACCTAAAATATAACATTCTTAAAACCCAAGTGATACCATTCAAAATTTTCAAATATGCAGGGATAGTTCATGTCAAGTAACTAAATAATTGTTAAGTGTATATATGGAATAGCTTCTATAAATTCTTTTGGCAAGGGCTGGCACTGTGCCATAGTGGGTGAGGCTGCCACCTGCAGTGCTGGTATTCCATAGGGGCATCAGTTCAAGACCTGGCTGCTCCACTTCCTATCCAGCTCTCTGCTATGGCCTGGGAAAGCATTATAAAATGGTGCAAGTCCTTGGGCCCCTGCACCTGCATAGGAGACCAGGAAGAGGCTCCTGGCTCCTGCCTTCCAGTTGGCACAGCTCCAGCCATGGAGGCCAACTGTGGAGTGAACCAGTGAATGGAAGACCACTCTCTCTGCCTCTCCTTCTCTGTCTGTGTAATTCTGACTTTCAAATAATATAAATAAATCTTTAAAAAATTCTTTTGGCAAATAGATGAAGCTACTTGTTGTACATTTCAAATAAATAGCAAACATACTAGAAAAATATATTGAATAAAATTTAAGCAACTCATAGCTATACACAGAAATTTCTCACCATAACAACATAGCAACCACTAAATTTCCAAACTTAATTTTCCACAACTTAGAATCTTTAACTCCAGAAGGAGTATGAAATTGACAGAACAGTGGCCTATGTATCAGGATACCTAATGCTAATACAGAATTATCCCTGCTACAACTTACCTGTGTGACCTTGAACAATTCACTTTACTTCTCTGGGCCTTGGCATTTAGCATCCTCATGTGATAAAGGAGGCTTGGATAAGATCAGTTGTACTCTATCTTGAGACTTCAACGATCTCTCAGTTTCGAACAGGCACCTTAGGGGAAAGTAAACCTTTAGATCAAAGCTTACATTTTTAAATCTAAATATATTTTAAACTCTTTCTACAACTAGTACAAAACAACACATTCAAATGTGTACCATGCCACTTTTCAATATTTGGGAATAATTAATGCATCATTTTAGAGCATTGTCTTGAGGCCAGTGCTGTGGTGTAGCCAGTAAAGCCACTGCATGCAGTGGGGGCATCCCATATGGAGGCTGGTTCAAGTCCCAGCTGCTCCACTTTCCATCCAGCTGTCTGCTATAGCCTGGGAGAGCAGTAGGAAGTTGGCCCAAGTCCTTGGGCCCCTGAATCTGCATGGGAGACCCTGAAGAGGTCCTGGCTCCTGGCTTCAGATTGGCATATCTCTGACCTTTTAGGCCATCTGGGGAGTGAACCAGCAGATGGAGGACCTCTCTCTCTCTTTTCCTCTTGTTCACTATCTGTGTAACTCTGACTTCCAAATAAATAAATAAATCCTTTAAAAAATCAAAAGAATATTGTCTGGCACACAGTGAACCACTAAGTACAAGATATTATTAGTAATATTAGATTGAAATGTTGAAATAAACTAGGCAATAAGCCTTAAGATGCAAATTAATACCAAGAAATATAATCTCAAATTTCTGTGTTCAACAAGGTAGTCTCTTTTTCACTACTAACTTTATACTGAATAAGATATTTTGATATTTTGTTAAAAGTAAATTTATCAGAGGCCAGCGCCATGGCTTACTTGGTTAATTCTCTGCCTGTAGTGCGGGTATCCCATATGGGCAAAGGGTTCTAGTCGTGGTTGCTCCTCTTTCAGTCCAGCTCTCTGCTATGGCCCAGGAAGGCAGTGGAGGATGGCCCAAGTGCTTGGGCCCTGCACCCGGATGGGAGACCAGGAGAAAGCACCTGACTCCTGGCTTTGGATGGGCACAGCTCCAACTGTGGCAGCCATTTGGGGAGTGAACCAACGGAAGGAAGACCTTTCTGTCTTTCTGTCTATAACTCTACCTGTCAAATAAAAAAAATTATTAGTTTTTCATAAAAACTGCAGTATTGAAAAGGTTCTAAAATCCCTCTAATTCTAAATGTCTGTGACTGCTAACTCATTAGCACATATTGCATTCTTTACATCTGGGTAATCATGATAATTCACTTTTAAATGATTAACAGATCTGCTGTTATATATAAATACATGCTTTTCCAAAAATCATACAATAAGCAGGCTACATAATTTACTTCAAGTAAAATTGCCATATCCAGTCCTACAATTGTAAATAAGACAGTTTCAATTGTTCAGCATTATCAATTATAAATTCCAATAGCGTAGCAATAGTCATAAAAATAAAGGATCCGATGCTGTGGTGTAGCAAGTAAAGCTGTGGCTTGCAGTGCTGACATCCCACATGGGTGCCAGTTCAAGTCCTGGCTACTCAAATTACTATCCATCTTTTTAGGCAAGTAAGACTTACTATCCAGCAGTAGAGGATGGCCCAGGCCCTTGGGCTCCTGCACCTGCATAGGAGACCCAAAAGATGCTGCTAGCTCCTGGCTATGGATCGGCACAGCTCCAGCCATTGTGGCCAAATGGGGAGTGAACTAGCGGTTGGAAGACTGCTCTCTCTCTCTCTCTCTCTCTCTCTCCTTCTCTGTGTGTGTAACACTGAATTTCAAGTAAAATAAATGAATCTTTTTTTAAAAAGGACGAAATAAAAAGGAAGATGAATATTATAAAATTGTTTAACTTTTATTTAATAAATATAAATTTCCAAAGTACAGCTTTTGGATTACAGTGGGTTCCCCTACCCCATAACTTCCCTCCCACCCATAACCCTCCTATTTCCTGCTCCCTCTCATATCCCAGAATATTACAAAATTGTATAAAAGACATTTGTACAGTAAACAAATATACTGATTTCTAATGTAATATTTGAATACTTGAAGCAGCAAGGCTAAGTACTTCTTAGCCAAAATAACATGTTTTGTCCAGTGTAAAACCCATTTACCATCCCAATACACAAAGGGATTTGGGGCAATAAGGAAAAAAAGAAGTCCACACATGCAGAAATTTTAAGCAAAACAAAATAGAGAATGTATTTAGTTTCATGAAAATCACACGAGAATTAATAGTATTCCACTCATTTCCAATAAATATTTTTAAGTTTAATGAATGAATGAATTTTCAGTTACATAGCAGAAAGCTTCTACCCTCTCCCATAAAACTGAAAAAGAAACTTTTTAAAAGTAAAAACTGATGAAAGAATTCTGCAATACATGTTAATGTTAAGTAGCGCAGCAGAGTTTATTTAGAAATACAAACACACACACAGAAAATAAATACATTAAAATCTTACTGAATAGGTCAGTAATAGTTCAGGATCCAATATAGTGTGCAAAAGATTCTGGATTTCCCAGTCACTTTGTATAGGAAATGATGTGCTTTGCTATGTAGCATGTACCTGTAGATTCCTGAACACCTCCACTTTGCTTCTTACCCTGAGTCCTAGCAAATACAGGAACACAGCTGTTGAATCATTCATTTTCTGGATTTGGGAATATCAAAGAATTAATCAGTATAGAAAATTGTACAGCAGAGACCAAATATCCAAGGGAGTTCAGGAAAATGAATTGAACAAGTCAAACTACTATGAATGTATACTGAATGCTCTGTTTTAATATGTCTTACTTACCTAAAAAGACATGAGGGCTATTGCTCTCTCTCTCTTAATACAACTAAGGAGAAGATATCACCAATGCTCAAGAAAAATGAATAGACAGCAGAGCTAATACAAAATCCCAAAAATCTAAAATAGAAAAACTGGATATGCACTCTTTACACATACAATGAAGTGACAATGAAGTAGAACAAATCTAAAATTAGAAAAAAATCTTTTTTTAAAGATTTATTTATTTATTTGAAAGTCAGAGTTACACAGAGAGGCAGAGAAGAGAGAGGGGTCTTCCATTCACTGGTTTACTGCCCAGTTGGCTGCAATGGCCAGAGTTGCTCCGATCCAAAGCCAGTAGCAAGGAGCTTCTTCCAGGTCTCCCACATGGGTGCAGGGGCCCAGGACTTGGGCCATCTTCTACTGCTTTCCCAGGCTATAGCAGAGATCTGGATCCATATGAGATGCCAGCACTGCAAGTGGTGGCTCTACCCACTACGCCACACCGCTGGCCCCAAAAATTCTTGTCAAATTAAGAACATTTAACCTTTGTTTTAGAATGAATTATTAAAATATCTAAACTGGGGGAATACATAATTTCTTTCTTTAGAAATCAGAAGAGAAAAAGAACACTTCAAGGCTACTCTGACACCACACAGAAGGAATGGAGAATCATGACCTCAATTAGCCTAGGGACAGAATAAAAGGGAGGGAAATAGGAACAACAGAATTAAGATGAATAAGCTTTGACAGCTGAGAGAATCTGAATGTAAAGAAAAGGCATCCAGTTAACTGAACCAATAGAGATAAGTCTGAGAGGAAAAAACATTGTTAAGACATATTAATGGGGCCAGAGCTGTGGCTTAGTAAAGTCAAAAAAAATCAAAAATTTGTCGTTAAATTATATAATTAAAAAAGATAAAAAAAGATATTCAATCTTAAGTCTCTATAGCATAAGATATACATCAATTTTCCCAGGTTCTATTTGCATTTATTAACAAAGTTACATGGGTATAATCACTACAGTGACTCCAATAAGTCTTTTTATAAAAATTATTTTTTATTTTGACAGGCAGAATGGATAGTGAGAGAGACAGAGAGAAAGGTCTTCCTTTTTTTCTGTTGGATTACCCCCCAGTGGCTGCTGCAGCCAGTTTGCTGGACTTGAAGAGGAGCAACTGGGACAGAATCTGGCACTCCCAGCAGGACTAGAACTCGGTGTGCCTGTGCTGCAGGTGGAGGATTAGCCTATTGAGCCATGGCACCAGCCTCCAATAACTCTTAACCTGAGATGCAACTAAACTTAACAAGGATACTCAATAGGAATTTTAGAAGAATTCCAAAATATGTATCAGAATAAAAATAAATACTTTTCTTGGTACATCTCTTTTTAACTATACTATTGTCCAAATTTCCAATTGTCAGAATTACAAAAAAAATCCCAGAAGCAGCAGAGTTGGTCCAACATGATGAGGAATACAATTAAGTTTTTCAGTTACAACTTACCTAGAGAAAATGAGAATTCTCAGATCCCAGATTAAAATAACCAAGAAGGCCCAATAAAAGAAAACTCAATGTCTTCATACACTAACATTTATTACCTCAGATGTGTTTAACAAAAAGGTGATTATTCCAGCTATATCCCATTAGGTAACCCAATTTTAGCTGCTAAATCCAATTAAAAAAAAAAAGCACCTCATGATATATTACTAAAATCATATTGCTATATACCATCCACAATGTCCACTGAACCTTATACCTAATGTTAACAGATCTGATGAAAATCAATAGATAAATGATGTGTCTTAACCAAGTGTGGCAAATGCGTTTTGTTCAAAGTTTTTCCAAAAATCCTGAGTCTCAGTTTGCCTTCACCTTGAAAAGAAACTTTTGAGGTTTATAAATCAGTCTAGCTTCTTTGGGCCTCACTCCAATGCAAGGGGCTAAAATCCATCAAAATAAACTCTAGGCACTGTCCTTGTGCTCCCAGTGACTTTTTCACTCTAGGGGCTCACAAACCTTCTAAATTCTTTAGATCACCTGTGATGTCCATTAGTTCTCAAAGACTACGATGCAAGTAATTTCCCCTCTTGGAACCTTGTTATTAACTGTGCTGTATGAGAAATGAAGTCTCCTACACACCTTGTGCTTACGATTCTCCAAACCATGTTGTCTGCTAGGACTTTGGCCATGAATATAGGACAGCAATACCTGAACATGATTACTGAGATCTCCTTAATAAAGGATAGACTGGGGCCAGCACTGTGGTGCAGTGGTGTAATCCTTTACTTGCAATGCTGGCACCCCATATGAGCACCAGTTCTAGTCCCCATTTCTCCTTTTCCCATCCAGCTCTCTGCAATAGCCTGGGAAAGCAGTAGAAGCTGTTCCAAGTGCTTTGGTCCCTGCCAAAATATGGGAGACCTGGAAACTGCTAGCTCAGATTGGCCCAGCTGCAGACATTGCAGTCATTGGCGGAGTAAATGAGCATATGGAAGACCTTTCTCTCTGTCTCTTCCTCTCACTGTCTGTAAGTAAACCTGTCAAATACATAAATAAATTCTTTATATATATATTTACATTTATTTATATATATTTATGTATATAAATATATTCATATATAAAATATATTATAATTTAGCATATAATATCTTATATGTGTTAATTAAAAATAGATAATATTATATAATTTATTATAAGTATTATATATAATATATATTTTTTAATAACTATTTTAACAAAATTTCTCAGAACCCATCTAATCCAAACCTTGGACAATTGGGAGCTGTTGTACTTGGCCCACCCATAATTGAAATGGATTCTAAATCCTTCAACTGCAAGGAGAGTATCATAGACATTAATGCTCCAAACGGATCCAGTTCCCTGCTAATGTGTCTGGAAAAGCAGCACAGGGTGACTCAAATATTGGGGCTCCTGCACCCTTGTGAGAGACCTGGAAGAAGCCCCTGGCTCCTGATATCAGTCTGGCCTAGCTGCAGTCATTGCAGCCATTTGAGGAGTGAACAAACCAGGAGGAAGATCAATCTCTCCCATTCTCTCTTTCTAGTGCTGCCTTTCAAATTCATAAAAGGATCTTTAAGAAAATAGATCACTTCAATAAATTTGCCATTGCTCAGTCATGATGACTTTTACTACCTTCAGTTCTTTTTCAAAAGATTTATTTATTGGAAAGGCAGATAGAGGAGCTGGTGGTTGTGGTGCAGTGGACAAAGCTGCTATCTGTTACATTGGCATCCTGTATGTGCACCAGTTTAAGTACCAGCTATTCCATTTCTGATCCAGCTCCTTACCAATGGACTGAAAAAGCAGGGAAAGATGGCCCAAGTGCCTGGGATGCTGCCACGCACATTGCAGGAAAAGCTCCTGGCTTCAACCTGGCCACACTCTGGCTATTAAAGTCATCTCAAAAATGAATTAGGTGGTGGAAGATTTCTGTCTCTCCCTCTCTCTGTAACTCTTTCAAATAAGTAATTAAATATTTTAATATGATTAACAAAAAGGCAGAGAGACACATAGATAAAAAAGAAGGAAAGAGAAGCAGAGAGATCTCCCATCTTCTGGTTCACTTTCTATATGGCTACAACTGTGCAAGACCAGGTTTCAAATCCCCATTGAGGTTACAGTTCTCCAAATTAGATGACAGGAAGGAAACAATTTGAGCTATTATCCGTTGCTTCCTAGGGGTATTAACATGAAATTGGTTTGGAAGTGGAGTACCCAAAACTCAGATTAGCACTGCAATATAGGATGTGGGCATCTGTTGTGACTGCTAACAAATTGGAAATCCTAGAGGAAAAATCAACAGATTCCTGGACATACACAATATACCAAAATTGAGTCATGAAGACACATAGAAAAGCTAAACAAACCAAAAACCAAGACAGAGATTGGATGAGTAATAAAGACCCTCCCAACAAGCAAAAGTCCAGGATCAGACAGCCTCACTATTGAATTCTACAGGACTTTTAAAGAACTAATCATTCTCAAATTATTCAACACAATTGAAAGAGAGACAATCCTCTCAAACTCCTTCTATTAATCCTGCATCACCCTAATTCTTCAACTAGAAAAAGATACAGTTGAGAGAGAGTACTATAGAAAAATATCCCTGATGGGGGCCAGTGCCATAGCACACTGGGTTGATCCTCCACCCGTGGAGACAGCATCCCCTATGGGTGCCAGTTCTGGTCCCGGTTGCTGCTATTCCAGTCCAGCTTTCTGCTCTGGACTGGGAGGGCAGTGGAGGATGGCCCAAGTGCCTGGATCCCTGCACCCGCATGGGTGACCAGGGAGATGCTCCTAACTCTGGCTTCCGATTGAACCAGCACCACCTGTTGTGCCATATGGAGCATAAACAAGCAGATAAAATACTTCTGTCTCTCTGCCTCTGCCTCTCCCTATAATTAACTACACCTTTCAAATAAATAATTCTTTTGAAAAAGTCAACAAACAATAAAGGCTGGTGGAGAGGGAGAGAAAAAGGTACCCTAACCCACTGTTGGTGGGAATGAAGCCATTATGGAAGGCAGTATCAAAGTTCCTCAGAAATCTGAAAACAAACATACCATATGATCCTGCCATCTGACTCCTAGGAATTTATCCACATGAAATGAAATAGAATATGCATAGGCATGAGTTATCTGTACCCTCATGTTTATTACAGCTCAATTCATAATAGCTAACATGGAATCAACCCAGAAGTCCATCAACTGGTGACTGGAACAAAAATATGAGCTATATATACAGTGTAAAATACTATTCAGCCATAATTGTGAATGAAATCCTATCTTTTGTAACTAAATGGATGAACTGGAAAAAAGTATGCTTCATGAAAGAAGCCAGCCCCCAAAAGACAAATACCATATGTTTTCTCTGACTGGTGGTAATTAATATATAGACAACGAAAAGTAGCATATGAGTTAAATTGATATTTTGAGATTTGAGTATTGTTCATAGCACTTTTCTGAACTCTTTGATAGAGTAAACAACATATACTCATTGATATTTCTGCTACTACTTGCTGAATTCTTTATTTTGTAGAGGGTTAAAGCTTGTGATTCTAAAATAAAATCAAAGCATGCAGCTGTCAAAATTAAAAGAAAATAAAACGAGAAGGAGGGAGTTGGAAATATGAGACCAAGGGAAGATAGGGTAGGATGTTATCAGTTTGCTCTTCAATCTGTATATATAAATTACATGAAGTTTGTTCACTTAATATGCATTTAAAAATATAAACTTAACACTGGAAAAAAAAGACCTGAGATCAGTGTTTTCTGGATCACCATTAAAAAAATTTAGTCTTCATTTATGTCTGACCATATTTAATTTCTTATTTATTTATTTTATAAGAAAATTAACATCACCATTCCTAACAAGTCCATCCTGCTTCATCCATATCTATCAGTTCCCACTATGCTAATAATTTCTCATGAACTTAAATCCATATCATCTTAAAGTGATGTAATGTGGGGCAGGCGCTGTGGCATACCAGATAAAGTTGCTTCCTGCAATGCTGGCAAGCCATGTGGGTGCCAGTTCAAGACGTGGCTGCTCCACTTCTGAACCAGCTCTCTGCTATGGCCTTGGAAAGCAGTAGAAGGTGGCCCAAGTCCTTGGGGCCTTGCACACATGAGAGATCCGGAAGTAGCTCCTGGCTTCGGATTGACACAGACCAGCCATTGCGGCCAACTGGGAGTAAACCAGCAGATGGAAGACCTCTATGTTTCTGTCTGTCTGTCTCTCTCTCTACCTCTCCCCTATTTGTGCAACTCTTTCAAATAAATAAATCTTTAAGAAAAAAGCCAGAATCATGTCATTATTTATGTGTTTTAGAGGCTTTGCAGATGTTGATTACATGTGCCATGAAAACCCATCAAAATGCAAATCCTATAAGAGGCAACTCCATGTGCACTAAACTGGTAAAATCCAGTGCATGTGTTGAGAAAAACACACTAGCAATACATTTCAAAAAGCTGTGAAATATTATAAGTGGCTGTCAAAAGCTAAAAATCTGACAATGACTCATTATGTCATTTATTTATACATAATGCTGAGAAAATCAGAAGTATTTGTTAAAAATTCTGCTAAAATGCACTAGATTTATAATTTTTAAATGCATCGTTCCTAGATGTAATGCAGTCCTGTGCTACTTTAGAGTATCAGAAATTTAAAATGCTGGACTTGTGCTGTGTTGGAGCAGGTTAACTCCCTGGCCTGAAGCACCAGCATCCCATATGGGGGCCGGTTCAATACTCAGCTGCTCCACTTCTGATCCTGCTCTCTGCTATGGACTGGGAAAGTAGTAGAAGGTGGCCCAAGTCCTTGGGCCCCTGTACCCATCTGGGAGACCTGGAACTAGCTCCTGGCTCCTGGCTTTGGATCAGCACAGCTCTGGCAGTTGCAATCAATTAGGGAGTGAACATCAGATGGAAGACCTCTCTCTTTCTCTCTGGCTCTTCTCTCTGTCTGTAACTCAACTTGTAAATAAATAAATAAATCTTTAAAACAATTAAGAAACTTAAAAAGGGAAAGGTTTTTAAAAATGTATTTATTTATTGTGAGGCAGAATTACAGATATAGAGAGGAAGAGAAGGAGAGGTCTTCTATCGACTGGTTCCCCCCTAAATGGCCAGAATGGCTGGAGCTGGGCCGATCTGAAGCCAGGTGCCAGAAGCCAGGAGCCAGCAGCTTCCTCCAGGTCTCTCACATGGGTGCAGGGGCCCAAGCACTCAGGGCATATTCCAGAGCTTTCCTAGGCCATTAGTAAAGAGCTGGATTGGAAGTGCAGGAGCAGGGACTCAAACTGGTGCCCATGTGGGATGCTGGTGCTGCAGGTGGATGCTTAATCTACTATTCCACAAAGTGGGCCCAGGGAAAGGTTTTAGGAAGACATCTTTCATGTAGACTAGGCTGCAATATTGCAAGGTAAGGTTTAGCTTTTATTCCCACACATCAGTATTCATCTTTTAGCAACTATAAATACTGAATATCATACATATAGACATAAATATAGGTAATTGCAGATTTTTTTGTCATTCTTTCTAATTCTCTTTTTAATGTCTGCTAATAGGCCATCTTATGGATTATTATATTGATGTTACCCGTACACAACCATCAGGCATTTCCACTGTTGAATGTGTTTATGTGTACAGGTAGTTTTGTTTGTGTGTACATGAATGCACATTTGATGGAGATAGCACTGACAGTAATACTGTGAGAATTCCTAACGCTGATTTCAAACTTTCTGTCCTCCGCAGAGATGGCTGTCATTGAAGTAGACCACAGGGCCCCTTTTGCTGTTGTGAACTGAAATGTGCCTCCCTAAAACTCAAACACTGAAGTGCTAATCACCAACATGACTTTACCTGAGGAAAGTAGTTTTAAGCAGATCAAATGATAGATGTGTCTGTCACATCGGAGAAAGGCTTCTGGAAAAATCGAGCCTATTAGCACCTTGATCTGATATTTTCTACCTCTACAACTCTGAGAAGTAAAATTCTATGATGTAAATCATATTCTCTGTGGTATTTTCTTAGCAAATTAATATATCCTCATTTCTGCCAGCATTTTCTGCTGTCATCTAGAAGGTCCTCGTGATTAGCAGAGAAATATAGAAACTAATAACTATGATTTTTGATTACCAATTGTCTACTAACACAAAAAAGATATCCCAGAAGCAACCTACTACCATCCTCCAGGACCCAGAAAAAAAAAAAAAAAAAGGAATGAGTCAAGATGCAGGGCAGTAGAAAAAAGTGAATAATGAAAGATCACAGCAGAAGTAAATAAGGAAGGGTTTGATGCTGTGGTGTAGTGGGTTAAAGCCTTGACCTGCTGTGCATGCATCCCATATGTTGCTGCTAGGAGACCAGGTGCTCCACTTCCAATCCAGCTCCCTACTAATGCACCTGGGAAATTGGTGGAAGATGGACCGTGTTCTACAGTTCTGGCACCCACATGAGAGACTTGGAAGAAGCATCTGGCCTTTCAAATAAATAAATAAATCTTAAAAAAAATAGAAGCAGTGTTAGCACTATTGGAAAACAGACAAATAGTTCAATGGAAAAGAATAGGCAGCTGAAATTTACCGACTTTTCTACAGGCAACTCCTATTTAACAAAGGAAAGAAAACAAACAGGAAAAAGAAGAATCCCTTTCGCAAATGGTTTAAAGGAAAGTGATTATCCATATGTAGAAGCCTGAAAATATACCCAACACCTCATACACTATGTAAAAGCAACTCATGGTGAATTAAAAGCCTAAATATAAAACCAAAAACTAAGTAAACATATGAGAAACTATAAAACATAAGCATAGACAACAGTTTTGGGTAAGATTCCAAAAGCACAAGTAACAAAAATAAAATATAGAAATTTGAGCATATCAAATTAAGATACATCTTCACAACAAAGTATTCAACAGAATGAACATACAATGGACAGAATGGCAGGAAACATTGAAAACTCTGACTATGACAAAAGATTGATAGCCAGAACATACATATATAGAACTGGAAAAACTCCAAACAAGAAGTAAAATGTACACTTAAGAAATGGGCAATGATCAGAATAGATGTTTCTCAGAAGAGGAAATCTCAATGGTCAAGACATATATGAACATGCCCAATATCACTAGCCATTAGGGAAATGTAAATCAAAACCAATAGCAGACTCCATCTGTGGGAGAAGACAATGCTTGGGTTTTCATTTGTGCAACAAGTGGGTTTAGAGGACCCTGTTCACCATAAGAGGGCAGAGTCTACATGGAAGTAAGGAAACCTTAATGTTTTCCTAATGGGCTTGTTAAATTCTTGACCAGTGCCTATTACCTTTGCCGCAAACTTTCCAGTCTCACTACTTTCCTGCTTCTTCCTCTTCTCTGTGGCTTGCAAAAACAGTGTACCTTCTATATACGGAGGATACTTTTGTTTTGTTTTATTCCTCCTATCTCATGATGTTCCTCTAAGAAATCACAACCCTCCAAGTATTCATTAATTTATGCAGTCTGCAGTTTTCATGGGCTACTACATGGCAAAGTACTAGGTTAAAGGAAAGGTATAGGTCAGGAACTGAGCAAAGTTCACAATGATGAAGCCATTGGGGAAATGAACCTGATGGAAGACCTCTCTCTCTCTCTCTCTCTCTCTCTGCCTCTCCTTCTCTCTCTGTGTAACTCTGATTTTCAAATAAATAAATAAATCTTTAAAAACTAACAAAATATACTAAAAACCTGGTGGCAACACCTTTCTATCAGAACATGTGAAGCACTCAAACACAGTTTGTCCCAGAAAGTCAGCCATAGTTTTCAAGGGCATGTCTTCTACTCCATTTGTGGACACCTCTGTGTGGCGTAAGGGACACTTATTTCTTCCCCTCTTCTTTCTTAGCACTCTCACAGTTATAACTTCTATCGATGCTTCCACAGACCAGTCTCTATGAAATTGTAGAACTAATATCCTCCCATGTCAAAAATGTCATGGGTTTAAACACAGAACCAAAATAAAACAAGTAACTGGCTTTCTTAATTACACAGTGTGGAAAGTAAGATTCTCAGTGGATCACTGGGTAACTGTAAAGTACTGCGCAGAGAAAAACTGTAACTTATCTGTATTTATGATGCTGTAATTCTCCACTTTATGCATACTCAGATTAAAAGAGCTCCCGTTAGTGGGCAGCACTGTTGCATAGTGAGTAAAGCTACTGCCTTCAGTGTCAGCATCTTATATGGGTGCTGGTTGGGATCCTGGCTGCTGCACTTCCCATCCAGCTCTCTGCTGTGGCCTGGGAAAACAGTAGAAGATGGCCCAAATCCCTCATCCCCTGCACCCACCTATGAGACCTGGACAAAGCTCCTGGCTTCTGGTTGTGGATCCAAACAGCTCCAGCCATCTATCTCTGTTTCTGCCACTCGGTAACTCTGCCTTTCAATTAAATAAATAATTATTTAAAAAAACAGCTTCATCCCAGAAGAAGTTCCTGGCTACAGGCTTCAGACTGGCACAGCTCCAGCTGTTGCTGCCAATTGGGGAGTGAACCATCGGACGGAAGACGTCTCTCTCTCTCTCTCTCTCTCTCTGTCTCTCTCCTCTCTCTGTGTAACTCTTTCAAATGAATAAATAAATCTTTAAAAATGTAGCTCCAGTTATTGACAACACAGTAGACTTGCATTAATTTTAGTTCCCTTCTCACTTTGCAAAGGGATCAGTGGCAGGTCAAAACAGTTGAGAGCCTTGCTAACAGGAGAAGAGATAGCTGAAGACAGAAAATGAAAAGCAGCCAAATACATCATCAAAGAAAGAGAAGTGGACCCCATCCAACACAAACCTTTAAAAGTGGATGCTCACAATTAACGAGTGAAACAGCTGCCTACTGAAATCTTGTCTAGGGAGGGAAGATATCCTAAGTTCTGCTTCTGTAAACTCCAGTCATAAATCTGTCCTAATAAAGCTGTCCCTGGCATCTCTTTTACAAACACACTGGACCCACTGACCATTGGAAATTGTGGTCCTAAGTCATGTAGGCTGCCATTTAAACCCACCAATGCTGTAACAGCTAAGAAACTTGAATTTGATGCTGAGTTCTCAGGAAATCATTCCAGCTGTGCCTAGGGCCATTAATAGAAACTCCTTGGATCCTCCCCTGTCTCTGTGCCTGTTTGAAAGAAGGGAGTTTTCCCACCCCAGGTTTCTGGAACAGCTTCAAATTCCACATTGGAAAAATCTGATAACTAATACTTGAGAGGGATCAATGCATAAAGCAGCTATTCACGCTTCACACTGCTCCCCACCAGGAAGATGAGGTGCAGGATGAGAGCAGTGGGGCAGATCCTAGTCAGATCCTTCTTCCCACCCCTCTGCTGCCCCAGGCTCCCTGCTGAAGACCATCCAGCCCCACCCTGCAGGAACCAGCCCAGGAAACATCAAGAGACCAGGCCAGACTGCATTCTGAAAACACCCACAGTTGGAACCCAGCTTATTTAACTGTAGAGAGTGGGAGTCTTTCTGCCTTTCTTCCCTGCATATGCAAGTTCCCAGAACGCTGCCCTCTCTCTCCTGTAACCACTAAATAAAGCACATTAGGGACAGTTTGGATGAGGTTCTGCAGGAGAGAGTCCAGCCTGAGAAGCAGAGGTGGGAGACAGAACAGCCCAGGTCCCAGCCCTGACCTCAGGGGAAGTTGCCAGGATCACTGGTGCCCTGGCACCCACCCTTCTCCCACACATGTCCCCACCCCTTACTGCATGTCAAACCTGCAGCAGAAAGTCCCTGGAGCAGGTACGCTTTCTTCCAGAAACATGGGGAGCGAAGCGGGCAGTGTGGGGAAGAGAATCCCTGGTACATGGGACCCACAGGCAGAAGATGAAGAGGGAAGAAGCAGTAGGAGGCAGGCTCAGGGTGAGCACTTGGAAACTGCCTGGGATTGCACGTGCAGGGCAGGAGTTGCAGTAAATGCCAGAGAAGGAGCAGCACAGCCCCTAGGGCTGACCCTGATCAGGGAATGAACTCCCTCTGGTCCAACTCAGACCCCCAGGGACTGGCTGTTAGCAGGCACATGGGCACAGGCATTTGGAAGGCAGAATAGGTCGGAGCTCCTGGGAACTCTGGGAAATGGAGTCCAGGCTGCAGCATTCATAGAGACACCAGCTGGCCCTCCCCAAAGGCTGCAGTAGCGGGTGGGTGCCCACAACCAGAGGGCATTTGCTTTTGTTAAGTCCCTCCTTCCTTTCCTTCCCACACCAAAATCTCAGGGATCAGTTGCTGTTCCTTTCCTGCATCAAATCTGAAAGAGTGACACTCACTTCTGCTAACTGACCCCAAATCCTGGCTCCCTCATAACCTCTGTCTCTTCCAGAAAAATCTTATTTACTACTTTGGCCCTAGAAATCATAAATGACTATGATAGAATGTAACTTTTAACAGAGGTGAGGAAGGCATGGTTTAATATCCAGTTTTGAGAATACAATTTTCATTTGTATTTTATTGATGTTTATAGTTCTTTTAAGATTTATTGATTTATTTGGAAGTCAGAGTTACAGAGAAGGAGAGGCACACAGAGAGAGAGAGAGAGGTGTTTTCCATCTGCTGGTTCACTCCCCAATTGGCAGCAGCACCACAGCGCCGACCCCTTATAGTTCTTTTCAAATCATTTTACACTGTCTTTTTATTCATCTAGTACAGAGACAGAAGAATGGACACAGAGCTAACATAGCTGAGTATTCAAGGAGACAGGTTAAGGGGTTAAATGCCTCATATCATATTATTTATACCTTAGATTAATTCTGGGGACAGTATTATCTGGAGTTTACAAAGTAGAAACTGAATGGAAAGAGCTTAGAAAAATACGGTGTTTTTTAATATCATTAAAAAGGCCAATCAAGGGGCCAGCACTGTGAAATAGCAGGTAAAGCTACTGCCAGCATGGACATTCCATATGGGTGGAGGTTGAGCCCGGCTAGTCTGCTTTCAATCCAACTCTCTGCTATGGCCAGGGAAAGCAGTGGAAGATGGCCCAAGTCCTTGGGCAGCTGCACCTGTGTGAGAGACCCAGAAGAACCCCCTGGCTGCTGGCATTGGAGCTGTACAGCTCCAGCCATTGTAACCAATTGGTGGGTGAACCAAAAGATGGAAGATGTCTCTCTCTCTCTCTCTCCCTTTCTACTCTGTGTAACTCTGACTTTCAAATAAATAAATAAATCTTTTTTTAGAGAGCCAATCAACATATAACACTAGCATAAAAATCTTTCTTTTGTCTTGGGTCTCAGTTTTTAAAATCTGATTTCTCAAAGGGAAAAAATGTGAGAGAGATGAAGTATACCAACAAAAATAATGTACTGTAATTATTTACTGTAATTATATATTGTAATGATGTACTGTAATTTACTGTAAAGAACCACATAGGATTATAACTTGTCTAGAAAACAAAGGAGATTCAAAGTTGCTATTATTTCATGGTTATTTTTTCTTATTTTTAATATCAAGATAGTATATAAATATTATGCACTCCTAGGTATTTGTGTGTTGTTTGATATGTTTTATTTTTAAGCAGAAATTCAAAGAGATAACTGGGTAACATGGAGTTCTGTGTTTCTGATTACTTCTCTCAATTAGAGATCATGGGATTAGAGTTGGTGCTAGATTAAGAATGCTTCAATTTTTATCCACTGACTTCACACCAGCATTTACTATGTTAAACAATATTCTTGGGGTAGATGGCTCTTTCTTGCCAGACTGTAAACTTCATGGGGTCTAGAAACATATTTGCTTTGACACTAAAACTCAGCATCTTGACAGTCAGTCTTTTAGTTGAATAAATACATGATATACAAAATAAATATTTCTGCCCCTCAAGAACTGCCTAAGAGAGAAGAAAATAGAAATCAATTTGATGACTCTCAGTATTAGGTGAATATATAATTTGTCGTTCTGACATAAGCTTGGTCATAAAAAGGGCATATGAATAATTACACACAGTTGAAGTGTATGAACACCTAGGGCCAAGCGGGATAAATGTTCACCCTAGCTATGTATGGCACTCCATGTCAATAGGAGAGGAAGGAGGAAGAGGGGAGGGAGTGTAGGTGGGGAGGTGGTTACGGAGGGAAGAATCACCATGCTCATTACTTAGCAGCAAAGAGGGAATCTGTGATCATTTGTTGCTTAAGAAACGGTGATAGGCATTATTTAATTATAATGCAGGCATCAGTGTTCTCCTGTCTCTGAAATAGGAAGTCTATAACTCAGAATTCCTTGCTGTTTCATCAAAAACAATTCAAAACAAAAACCTAATTAAGCATAAGAGGAAGTTATGCATTAGAAGTCTATTCTAATCTCTAGGAGGTTCAGGGGTTGGAAAATTCATCCAAAATCTTGCTGCCAAATGTCCCATACATTTTCCATGACCACTATCCATAAGCATAAGCTCTTTAAAAAAAGATTTATTTATTTGAAAGTCAGAGTTACACAGAGAGAGGAGAGGCACAGAGAGAGAGAGAGAGAGAGAGAATCTTCCATCTGCTGGTTTACTCCCCAATTGGATGCAATGGCCAGAGCTGAGCTGATCCAAAGCCAGGAGCTAGGAGTTTCTTCCAGGTCTCCCATGTGGGTTCAGGGGTGCAAAGACGTGGGCCATCTTATATTGCTTTCTCAGGCCATAGCACAGCTGGATCATAAGAGGAGCAGCTGGGACTTGAACCAGTGACCATATGGGATGCTGGCACTGCAGGAGGCAGCCTTACCTGCTACACCACAGCACCAGCCCCCATAAGCCCTATCTTCTGCAGAACCAGCACCCCAGACACCAGCCACCACATGGCATCCCATGGCACACTCACCCCTGGCAATGTGCTGCAGCTCCTGCTCCTCTCCACTTTCACTGGAAGAATCTGCAACTCCTTGTTTTCATGCAAGCAATTCTGATTCAGATGATGCCCCTGACACAATTGGCTGGCAAGTGCCATGGCATGTGTCCACGGCCTAGCTAAATGCAAAGCTGGAACATTTTAAACTTTTCACTACCATGGTGAGACACGGACTCCATCTAATGAAGTAGGGGATTTTTCAGGGAGTCTAGAGAATCAAATATGACAAAATGACAAATCTTAACCAAAGAGTGCCGTGGTACAGATGAAGAGAACCCAAAATGTATTTTTCTATCTTTTCTTTACTGAGTTAAGTGCCTAAAAACAAAGCCAATGAGGGTTAAACAGACCCATTCTGAAAATTCCTTAACATCTTCATTTTCATCCAAATTAATATATTGCTTGAAGAAAATAAATTTTACATAAATGAAAATGCAGTACCACAGACAAGTGTACAGAACATAGGCCCTCGGTTAGCTTCAAACCATCTGGGTCCATTAATGTGTTCTTCCAGAACCCAAGCTGCAGTACAATAGAACCACAGCCTCTGACATTCCTCCTCCACCCTGATGGATCTTGGGTTTTCCTCCCACCTCCCCTCTCCTGTGAATACATCAGTAGCAGAACAAATGGAATCCAAAGATACGATGATGTTATTTAACATGGAATAAACATAGTGTTTTAGTCAGTACAATCCTCAATACTACACTAATAATTCCGAGTTCACTGATTATGAAAGTAAGTATAAGAAATCTCTTCCTAAGTAATCATAACATCGAGAGCTGAATGTAGACTTTCAAAGTGAAAGAGAGAATTGTGTAGAGATGTGTATCTCTATAATACAGATTTACCGCTGTACTTTATAGACAGTACACCATGTTTGTATTTTTTTTGGCAGTCTAGCATAGTTTATTATATCCAGCTTGTCAGTTTGGAAATTTTATGATTAGACACTAATATACAATGAATTTTGAATCCTTACAGATAATATAGAGCACCCTAGGTCCTCCCAAGGGCAGAAAACAGACCAAGAGCTCATAGACTGGCTGCAACTGCAAGAAGCAGATGAAGATATCGTCAGAAAGATACATATTCCTGCAGTGTGGCTGCTGAGCAGTTCTGCCCTTATGGATCTCATCTCTGTTTCAGATCATTAAAGAAAGTTGATGCTTTATGAAATTTCTAAAGATTTCACTAATGAGAATCTAAGATATGTTCACTATGCTAAGAGCCTCAGAACAGCCCAAAGACTTGGGCCATCTATTGCTTTCCCAGGCCATAGCAGAGAGCTGGATCAGAAGAGGAGCAGCCGGGACTAGAGCCGGAGCCCATATGGGATGCTGACACTTCAGGCCAGTGCTTTAACCCGCTGTGCCACAGCACTGGCCACAATGTAGTATTTCTAATAGAAGAGATGGTTAAGTCATTAACTCCTCTAAAATACAAGTTAAGTATTAGTTTTTAAACTCTGCTTCATTCATGAGAACAACAAAATTTTCTCTCTTTGCTTCTGGGTATGTAAATTTTCTTCTAAGAAATTAATCATGACTTTTACATCTCAGACCCTATTATGAGTAAGTAGAGAATATTGTGGGGTCATACGCTCATTCTATCAAAAGAACATTTCTCCAATTAAAGAAAACATTATGGGCATCCCATATGGGCACTGGTTGGAGTCCTTGCTGCTCCACTTCTGATCCAGCTCCTTGCTATGGCCTGGGAAAGCAGTAGAAAATGGCCCAAGTGCTTGGGCCCATGCACATGCATGGGAGACCTTGAAGCTCCTGGCTCTTGGCTTCAGATGAGCCCAGCTCCAGCCGTTGCAGCCAACTGGAAAGTGAACCAGCAGATGGAAGACTTCTCTCTCTCTATGCAACTCTGCCTTTCAAATAAATAAATCAATCTTTGGGAAAAAAAAGATGTCCAAGTCTTACATCAGAGTACTGGGCTTCAGTGCCTAGCTCTGGTTCCTAACTCCAGCTTCATGCAAATACTGATCCTATAAGGCAGCACTGATGGCTCAAGTATTCAGGTTTCTGCCCACACATGGGAGATTAAGAATGAGTTCATGGGCTGGCGCCATGGCTCACTTGGTAAATCCTCTGCCTGCAGCACCAGCATTCCATTTGTGTGCCGTGTTCTAGTCCTGGTTATTCTTCTTCCAGTCCAGCTCTCTGCTGTGGCATGGGAGGGCAGTGGAGGATGGCCCAAGTGCTTAGGCTCCTGCACCTTCATGGAAAACCAGGAAGAAGCACCTGGCTACGGGCTTTGAATTGGCATAGTGCCAGCTGTAGTGGCCATTTGGGGAATGAACCAGCAGATGGAAGACCTTTCTTTCTGTTTCTCTCACTGTCTTTATCTCTACCTGTCAAATAATCAAAAAAATTGAGTTCACACTCCTGGCTTCAGCCTGACCCAGTTCTGGCTGTTGCAGGCATTTGGGGGAGTAAAGCAGAGAATCAGAGTGCATTTTCATTCTCTCTCCCTCTGCCTCCTAATTAAGTAAAAAAAAATTAAAGACACTCAAACTGGACTAAAGGAAATAATATAGGTAAGTGTCCCACTTCTTTCATATGACCAACAACTAGGTACTAAAAGTTTTCAGTTTTTCCACTCACCACATCCTTTGCCCATGGCATTTAATTTCCTAGGTTTTAATTTTTCTTTTCCCTAGGTAAAATGTGACCACTTGGTGCCAGTGCTGTAGCATGAGGTAAGACACTGCCTGCAATGCCGGTAACCCATATGGGTGCTATCTGAGTCTCAGCAGCTCCCCTTCCAATCCGGCTTCCTGCTAATGGTCCCAGAAAAGCAACAGAAGATAACTGGGGCCCTGCCACCCACATGGGACACCCAGATGAAGTTCCTGTCTTCAGTCTGGCCCAGCCCAGGCCACTGCAGCCACCTGAGGAGTAAACCAGCAGATAGATAATCTGTCTCTTCCACTCTGCTACATTTTCAAATATATGCATCAATCTTCCTTTAAAAAATAAAAACAAAAACCATTTAAGCTTTCAAAGGTATACAAGAAAGAAGTTTACAGCACTGATAAATTCAGGACCTAAACCATCTTCATGAGTGAAAAAAGCAAAGCAAAGAGCAATATACAGAATGATACTGAGTGGGTTTTTAAAAGCATATATTTTGATCCCTAAATTTCTAAACCATGAACATGATTATTACATAAATATATTTATATATTTTTAAGAATTGTTTTATTTACTTGAGAAAGGTCTTCCATCTGTGGCTTCACTCCCCAAATTACTGAAAACCTGGGGCTGGGCCAGGGCAAAGCCAGGAGTAGGGGCCAATGCTATGGCACAGCAGGTTTACAACCTTAGCTTGAAGCACTGGCTCCCATAAGGGTGCTGGTGAAAGACGGGGCTGCTCCACTTCTGATCAAGCTTACAGCTTATGGTCTGGGAAAGCAGTAGGAGATGGCCCAAGTCCTTGGGCCCCTGCACCTAAGTGGGAGACCTGGAAGAAGCTCCTGGTTCCTGGCTTCAGATCAGCACAGCTCCAGCCATTGCAACCAGTTGGGGAGTAAACCATCAGATGGAAGACCTCCCTCTCTCTCTCTCTGTGTGTGTGTGTGTGTGTGTAACTCTTTCAAATAAATAAACAAATCTTTAAAAAAAAAAGCCAGGAGTCAGGGAAATTTCATCCAGGTCCCTCGCTTGGGTGCAGGACCCAAGGATTTGTACCATATTCTTCTGCTTTCCTAGGTATATTAGCAGGGAGCTGGATCAGAAGTAGAACATGCAATTGGTGCCCATAGAGGATGCTAGTGCTGCAGCTGTTGGTATAACCCATTTTTGCCACAGTGCTGGCCCCGACAATTTTTAATTCCTAGGAATTAACAGGGATGAAAGAAGTATGGCAGGATACCTTTTTATCAGAAAAAATATTTTATTTATTTGAAAATGTTATATAGAGATGTAGAGAGAGAGAGAGAGAGAAAGAGAGAGAGAATCTTCTGTCTGCTGGTTCACTGCCCAAATGGCTACAATGGACAGAGCTGAGCTGATCTGAAGCCAGGAGCAAGGAGCTTTTTCTGGGTCTCCCACATGAGCAAAAGGGCCCAAGGACTTGGGCCATCCTCTACTGCTTTCCCAGGTGCATTAGCAGGAGGCTGGACTGGAAGTGGAGCAGCTGGAACTCTACCAGCTCTCATATGGGATGCCTGTATTTCAGGCCAGGGCTTTAACCTGATGTGCCACAGTGCTGGCTCCAACAGGTGACCTTTTACTCTCAATAATCTCTTCTTGCTATTGGCAGCAGTTTGTAATTTTTTGTTTATTTGCCTTCTTCTTAATCTATATTTTTAAAAAATTACAAAAAGTTCCAGCACCCTGAGAACCTCCATCACAATGGCGTACAATCAGATGTTCATCCACAAAGTGTGGTGTAGATGCAAGGTGGAAAATGCAAGGTGAGTTGATTCATCTTTCTCAGGCTGTGGTTTCCATGGGCAACTTTTACAACCAACTGCCTTATTTGTTCCTCTTCCACAGAGTGGAACACATGTTAAGTCATCCTATTTAGCCAAAAGCCAGTGGCAGCACTTCAATATGTCATCAATCCAGGGCCAGCATTGTGGCACAAAGGAGTAAGTTGCCAACTGCAACAGCAGCATGCCTTATGGCACTGCTTTGAGACTCACCTCCTTCACTTCTCATCCAGCTCTTTGCTTGGAAATGGAGCAAAGATTGCCCAAGAGTTTGGGTTCCTGCACCCACATGGGGGACTGGGACAGAGTTCCAGGGTCCTGGCTTCAGCCTGGCTAGCCCCAGCTATTGTGGCCATCTGGAAGTGAGCCAGCAGATGAAAGATAGAGATCTCTCTCTCTCCTTCTCTCTCTCTCTCTTCCTTTTACCTAAGCATACATTACATAAATAAATGAAAATGCATCAATATAGCAACTTTTTGAGGAAAAGTCTTCTGATTATTGCAGGTATTGTCTCAATGCATAAAAATCTTCAGACACAAAAATTATAAACTGATTTATATTTATATTTCTCAACCACATACTTTTCAGAAAAAATTGTCTGCCATTCAGCATCAGGTATCAGTTTGAAAGCATTCATTAAAAAATCAAGTTATTTTACTAAACACAAAAACATCTAGTATAGGCTGCATATAAACCAGTGGCTTCCATGGGTATACACAGATTGATTTTTGTTAATTTACAGGGATCACTGCACTTCCCTGGCATGGAGCTGTCTGAAGAGTTTAAACACTGATTGGTGTGGCATTATTTCTGATATTTGCTTATTATCCAGAGTGCATTTATTAAATATCTATCTTGAACTCCACACTCTATAAATCTATTTCAAATATGTAGATATTTAATGGTACTTACACACTTACGAACTGAGCTAATCCTCCTAACTTCTCTCTGGAAAAGCTATGCCTTTGACATTGCTTTTTTTCACTCATATGGAAATGCATAATATGCTTCTGTATGGTACTTCAGAATTTATAAAAGGCTTTTCAGGTAAGATTTACATAACATCATGTGAAAGTGGCCAAAGGACACAGTCTTCTCATTACAGAGGGGAGAGGTATGAAGTCACTCTCTGAACAGTTACTCAGATTCTGTCAGTCAGGTTCAGAATCTTATTAGGTATCAGATACACATCTAGATTTTTTTCCCTACTGTCTCTGTCAGAATTCCCAGCCTATGAGTGAACTTTAGTCTGAATGAATGCTAATATTCAAGGTTCTAAGTGAAAAAATTACTGAGGTTTGTATTGGTGAGTAAAGCATGTGTCTAAACATTACATGTATTTAATAATAAGTATTGAATCACATGAAACTGAATATAAGATTATGCAAATTTTTAAGATAAAGAGCATATATTTAAAACCACATTCTTACATTTTGCAAACGTGTTGAAACAGCTTACTGGAGCATGTGTTTGGCATAGTGGTAAAGCCTTCCACATCCCAGTCAGAATGCCCAGGGCTCAAGCCCTAGCCCTGCTTCTGCTTCTGGCTTCCTGCTAACAGAACCCTGGGAGGCAGCAGCTGATGGCTCAAGTACTTGAGTCCCTGCCACCTGTGTGGGAGACCCACACTGAGTTCCTCGCTTCAGCCTGAACCAGCTCTGGTTGGTGCAGACATTTGAGGAATGAGCAGTAAATGGAAGGGCTCTCTCTGCCTTTCAAATAAACAAAAATAACTATACAGACCTTTTCTTAAGGTGTCTTGCTCACTTCTAAATGATTTCCCTTTTCACAGTAAAATACCTAACTGTCCTCTTTAGTAACAGTGCATGTTTTGCTCTCCATGTCCACTCCTGAGCTCCCAGTACTGGCAGCTCACCCTAGCAAACTGACTGGTTCCAATGTTCAAGTACTCATCTCCCATTCTCTTTTGGTGGGTCTACCGGAAAGAAAGGAGAGTATCTACAGTAATTAATATCTTACTGTTGCTCTTGCTGTCCACCTGCAGACCTGAAGGATGACCAGCTGAATACACACTGTGAAGTTCTGGACGTAGTTTCCAAACTTCAGTCACTTTGCAACAGAGGGACTCTGTTCTCATCAATCACCTGAAAGCCTGCAGGAGTAGGGAGAAGCTGTGTTTGAAGAATTCACAAATACAGTGCATTGAAGCCAACCACTACCACCCCCACCACACCCCTACTTCAGGGTTCTGGCAAATCCCAAACCAGGAGTTTGGGACCAGCAGTGGTTCAGGAGGTGACCTCAACTCCTTACTCTGAACAGCTCCAAAGTGCCTGGTGCACCCAGCGGGAGCTCAGCGCCTCGACTTCCCGCCCTCCTGCCCTCCCCACCAGGAATTCGGCTCCCAGAGCCTCCAGGAAGCCTGCAACAGACCCGCAGACAGGAATGTGTGTCCAGAGCTAACCCAAAATACAGGCCCAGCTCAAGTGTCACTTCCCCACAAAGTCACTGTCTTCTACTCCCTCCCGGACGGGTGTAGGCCAGCACCCAGCACTCGCAGTTGCAGCATTTGGGGTTCACCCGTTCTCCCTTGAGGGATGATGCCCCCGTGGGAACCCTGCTCCACCTGCGGGCAGGGCTGGGGGAAGAAGGGCTGAGCCAGCCTCCACCCTAGGAAAGTCCAGAGCCCCAGCGCCCTTGCAGGTCATGGGTTCTCCCTGAGTGTGCTCTGAGCCAGGGCCACAGCCATCAGCAGCTCTCTTGCTTCCAGAATCTGATGCTGGGCAGCTCAGGCTCAGCCCAGCAGGGGGCATCAGGCCAATCATTGCTGCCCTGGGGCAGGACTAGAGCTGCAAGACCCACCCCATGATAGGCTGGCTATGAAGGCAGTGGTCATTGGTGGGCAGCTAGTAGTTGCGGTGTGTGTGGGTGATGTGGGTGGTGTTAGGTTCTTGGCCGTCCCATTTTGTACCTTGTGGCTAGAATGCAGGTGGTGGCCCGAGAGTCAGGAGGGGCAGGAGAAGAAGAGAGAGACCTTGTGAGTGCAACTGTCCACCTCTCCCACCAGCCCTGCTGGCTGAGGCTTGCAGCATGTGCTGCAGTTGGGGAAGCAATGAAGGCTGAGTCTCAGCAGGAAAACCAAGTGCGTGGTGCTAATTTGCTCGCTGATGCAGCATCTATGTGGTCTGCATGGGCAGACAGGGGGAAGGGTTTGGTAGGAGGGTGCTGGAGGCACACTGGGCCCTTGTGCAGCAGGGGGGTGGTAGCTCATTGCCTCTTTCATCTCTCCATTCATGCAAGTCATTCATAAATCCCACATAGAGGAACAAGTGAGCAGGGGTCAGGAGCAGTGCTCTAATGTTTAGGCATTTTACTTTGTGGAGGGGGTTGTATCCTTGTCAGCCTACATTCAAAAAAGATACTCTGTCCCAGGAAAACAAGAAGACTAGGAAAGTCAGCATACCCAAGTTGTTTCTTTTAATTTTAAAGACTCTCTTGTGTCCAACTGTGGTCACTATGTTAAAAGGAATATTTAGAAGACTGTGAACATTTTGAATGTTGAGCAAGGAGTTGCTCTCCTATGACATGGGTGAATCTATTGTAAGAACAATATGCATGAGTACATTCTTATAGAATATTTCTGCAGTGGTTTTTGAGTTCTTACAGATTTGAGTTTTATAAAATGATGCCAAATCATTATATTTACTTGTTTACTCAAGAGACACAAATATTTTTCTTTAAAGTGAAGAAACAAATTGTAAATGTTGAGAAGCAATTAATTTTGGGATGTGGTAATTTGCAATAACCAGTAAGGATGGCTAATATATATATATACATATATATATGTACAAATTTAAAATGCAAACCAAGAAGTGAAAAATGTTTTTGTTACTTTAAAAATGAACGTTATAAATTCTCTCCTTAAACTATATTTCACCGGGTACGTGGCTCACAAGGCTAATCCTCCGCCTGCAGTGCTGGCACCCCAGGTTCTAGTCCCGGTTGCTCCTCTTCCAGTCCATCTCTCTGCTGTGGCCCAGGAGAGCAATGGAGGATGGCCCAAGTGCTTGGGCCCTGCACCCACATGGGAGATCGGGAGGCCATGGTGGCCATTTGGTGGGTGAACCAATGGAAGGAAGACCTTTCTCTCTGTCTCTCTCACTGTCTAACTCTGCCTGGCAAAAAATAAATAAATAAATAAATTTTGCCTTGTACACTCTCAGTTCTTATTCTGAAGATGTTAAAGTGTATCACATTTTTATTGAGAAGCAAAGAAAAATGTTCCACTTTAGAATATTAAAAACATACAATTTAAATTTTGCTGAACAGCTTGTAATAGTTGAATTTGTATTTTTAGGCATAAATGTGTTTTCTTCTTGATGTATTATGACAGATATATTATTTTCATGGTAGTGGAATGTATGAGGTAAATGATCCAACAGATTTGTTTTCATTAGATCAAACTTTCCATGGGGTACCTAAACTTAGAATGAGTTTGATATCACAACACTATTTACATTCTCTGTAAGAAAAATAAAGGACATTTGTCCCTAGATTTCAAATCACAGAATGAGATAGTCCAATTTATTTTTGGTTTTCCGTGATGTATTGCTGTGTTTTATAATACCATACATTCATGAAAAATAGATTTTTATTCAAAAGTTCACATTTGTGCCACTTTTTTTTCTGTAGGTCTAAAATTTTTCTAAAGGTCAATCTTTCTATAAAAAAGTTCATATGTGTTGCCTGATGTAATCAATTTCTTTTTTTCTAGATTTATTTTTATTTATTTGAAAGACAGAGTTATATAGAGAGGTAGAGACAGAGAGAAAAGTCTTCAATCTGCTGGTTCACTTCCCAATTGGCTGCAAAAGCCGGAGCTGAGCTGATCTGAAGCCCGGAGCCAGGAGCTTTTCTCAGGTCTCCCACACAGGTGCAGGGGCCCAAGGACTTGAGCCATCCTCTGATGCTTTCCCAGGTGCATTAGCAAGGAGCCAGATCAGAAGTGGAGCAACTGGAACTCAAACCAGCACCCATATGGGATGCTGGCACCCTAGGTTGGGGTTTTAACATGCTGTGCCACAGCACTGGCCCCTGTAATCAATTTCTAAAGTGTATACACTGACAAGAAGAATTACACAAAGTACACTCATCTAACAAGGCATATCTTTGCTAAATTTAAAGACAATGGCTTTACCTGCTACACGTAATGCTAGCCTCAAGTATTTGCTTTGGAGCAATACTCATCTGCAGTTTTCATAGGTTTTATCAGAAAGTATCATTTGATAGTAAATCCTTTTAGTGAATATATGAAATAGATCAAACATTGAATTTGTGAAAAAAAAATGGCTGCCATTCAGATCATGCCAAGTCTAAGGCTTTGCCACTTCATGATTATATATCCTTGGGCAAACCAGTTACTTACCTCTTCATGCCTCAGTTGCATTTTCTTTAAAGTTAAAATAACAGGAGCTACCTCCATTTTTCTGGAAACATAAAATTCAGGAAACATCACCTGGTATAAAATAAATGTTAGCAATTATTATTATTATCTATTCACATTTTCCTAAATAAAGGTATTTAAATATCTGTGCCTTTATGCTTAATGTTGTAGTGTACACATTTAGATACAACTCAAAATTTATTTGAAATTATATACATTCAAGTTTTGTAAAACTTCATATTTTGCTTGACATGGTAACTCAAACTAGATTCAATTCCTTTTAATTTGATGAGTGAGCCATTTCTTATCTAATTCCCTGGATAATGTAACTTATTCACTCATTTGTGCTTTGTGATGATACCTGCCTCTTTGTCAAAACAGTAACTAAACTGCATCCTTTTTGGTCAAAAATAAATCAATAGAGTAAATTGGTATTTAAAGAAAGGGACTATTCTTTGGCAGTAATCTTAAACTAGCACATTGATGCACTTTGGTAAGTGCATTGGAGACTTGCTGATTGTGTATGTACATTTGTGAATGTATGTATGGTACATGGGTATGTGTGTGTGTGTGTGTGTGTGTGCTCAATTTAAAGCTACAATAAAATTGTAGCATTATCCAAAGAAATAATTCTAGAAAATCATAGTTTGCAATGATTTTTGCTCTTTGGAGATTATGATGTTTAGATGATGCCTAAAGTTTCTGTGAATTTTTTTCAGAATTCTAGTAATATACAACACTGAAATTCATAAAGAAGGGGAAAATAGTTGGGTTCAAAGATATCATTAGACTACAGAACCAATCAGCCATAATTCAGGCCTCCAAATTAAACTACTTGTATGAGAAAATTTAAGTAGTTGTATTGATGTCACATATTGTTTGCAAACAAATGTATCTTTTTAAAAATTATTTATCTATTTACTTATTTATTTGAAAGCCAGTTACACAGAGAGAGAAGAAGAGGCAGAAAGAAGAGAGATAGGTCTTCCATCTGCTGGTTCACTCCCCAATTGGCTGCAATGACTAGAGCTGCACCGACCCAAAGCCAGGAGCCAGGAGCATCTTCTGGGTCCCCCATGCGAGTTCTGGGGCTCATGGACTTGGACCATCTTCCAGTGCTTTCCCAGGCCTTAGCAGAGAGGTGGCTCAGAAATGGAGCAGCTGGGACTCAAACTGGCATCCATTTGGGATGCTAACACTGCCAGGCTGCAGCTTTACCCGCTATGCCACAGTGCCAACCCCAAATGTATATTAACATTACTGTATTTGGTAAACACATAACATTAGTGTTGAAAGAATAAATAATTATAAACCTCAGTGAAGGCAATTTGTCATTAGGTAACAAAACCATGCAATGCATTCAACTGAATTCTAGTCCAGATATTTTTTCATAAAGAAATTTTAAACAAAATTATATTGATGCCAAAATATTCACAATAGAATGATTCCCTGAAGTGCAAACATATGGTAATCATTTACATTGGATGATTGCTTGATAAAATACATCGATAAATTTCATGTAGTCTATCATTTAATAAATCCTTTAAATTAATTGAATTAGTTTGAGGATATGCTTTGAAGAGTGTCTATAAAAAGTGTAGGGCAATAATTTATACTGACAATCATAACTTCCCCCACCCACCCATAACCCTCCTATTTCCTGCTCCCTCTCCCATCCCAGAAGATTACAAAATTGTATGAAGGACATTTGTACAGTAAACAAATATACTGATTTCTAATGCAATATTTGAATACTTGAAGCAGGAAGGCTAAGTACTTCTTAGCCAAAATAACATGTTTTGTCCAGTGTAAAACCCATTTGCCATCCCAATACACAAAGGGATTTGGGGCAATAAGGAAAAAAAGAAGTCCACACATGCAGAAATTTTAAGCAAAACAAAATAGAGAATGTATTTAGTTTCATGTAAATCACACGAGAATTAATAGTATTCTACCAATTTCCAACAAATATTTTAACTTTAATGATGAATGAATTTTCAGTTACATAGCAGGAAACTTCTACCCTCTCCCATAAAACTGAAAGAGAAACTTTTTAAAAGTAAAAACTGATGAAAGAATTCTGCAATACATGTTAATGTTAAGTAGCGCAGCAGAGTTTATTTAGAAATACAAACACACACACAGAAAATAAATACATTAAAATCTTACTGAATAGTCCAGTAATAGTTCAGGATCCAATATGTGTGCAAAAGATTCTGGATTTCCCAGTCACTTTGTATAGGAAATGATGTGCTTTGCTATGTAGCATGTAACTTTAGATTTCTGAACACCTCCACTTTGTTTCTTACCCTGAGTCCCAGCAAATACAGGAACACAGCTGTTGAGTCATTTATTTTCTGGATTTGGGAATATCAAAGAATTAATGGGTATAGAAAGTTGTACAGCAAAAACCAAGAATATCCAAGGGAGTTCAGGAAAATCAATTGAACAAGTCAAAATACTATGAATGTATACTGAATGCTCTGTTTTTAATATGCCTTACTTACCTAAAAAGACATGAGGGCTATTGCTCTCTCTCTTAATACAACTAAGAAGAAGATATCACCAATGCTCAAGAAAAATGAATACACAGCAGAGCTAATACAAAATCCCAAAAATCCAAAACAGAAAAACTGGATATGCACTCTTTACACATACAATGAAGTGGCAATGAAGTAGAACAAATCTAAAATTAGAAAAAAATCTTTTTTTAAAGATTTATTTATTTATTTTAAAGTCAGAATTACACAGAGAGAGGCAGAGAAGAGAGAGGGGTCTTCCATCCACTGGTTCACTCCCCAGTTGGCTGCAATGGCTAGAGTTGCACCGATCCAAAGCCAGTAGCAAGGAGCTTCTTCCAGGTCTCCCACATGGGTGCAGGGGCCAAGGACTTGGGCCATCTTCTACTGCTTTCCCAGGCTATAGCAGAGATCTGGATCCATATGAGATGCCAGCACTGCAAGTGGTGGCTCTACCCACTACGCCACACCGCTGGCCCCAAAAATTCTTGTCAAATTAAGAACATTTAACCTTTGTTTTAGAATGAATTATTAAAATATCTAAACTGGGGGAATACATAATTTCTTTCTTTAGAAATCAGAAGAGAAAAAGAACACTTCAAGGCTACTCTGACACCACACAGAAGGAATGGAGAATCATGACCTCAATTAGCCTAGGGACAGAATAAAAGGGAGGGAAATAGGAACAACAGAATTAAGATGAATAAGCTTTGACAGCTGAGAGAATCTGAATGTAAAGAAAAGGCATCCAGTTAACTGAACCAATAGAGATAAGTCTGAGAGGAAAAAACATTGTTAAGACATATTAATGGGGCCAGAGCTGTGGCTTAGTAAAGTCAAAAAAAATCAAAAATTTGTCGTTAAATTATATAATTAAAAAAGATAAAAAAGATATTCAATCTTAAGTCTCTACAGCATAAGATATACATCAATTTTCCCAGGTTCTATTTGCATTAATTAACAAAGTTTCATGGGTATAATCACTAGAGTGGCTCCAATAAGTCTTTTTATAAAAATTATTTTTTAGTTTGACAGGCAGAGTGGACAGTGAGAGAGAGAGACAGAGAGGAAGGTCTTCCTTTTTCTGTTGGTTTACCCCCCAGTGGCCGCTGCGGCCAGTGTGCTGCGGCCGGCACACTGCGCTGATCCAAAAGCAGGAGCGGGGTGCTTCCTCCTGATCTCCCAAGCACTTGGGCCATCCTCCACTGCACTCCTGGGCCATAGCAGAGAGCTGGACTGGAAGAGGAGCAACTGGGACAGAATCTGGTGCTCCCACCAGGACTAGAACTCGGTGTGCCTACACCGCAGGTGGAGGATTAGCCTATTGAGCCATGGCGCCTGTCTCCAATAAGTCTTAACCTGGGATGCAACTAAATTTAACAAGGATACTCAATAGGAATTTTAGAAGAATTCCCAAAATATGTTATCTGAATAAAAATAAGTACTTTACTTGGTACATCTCATATTAACTATACTATTGTCTAAATTTCCAATTGTCAGGTGTACTAAAAAAATCCCAGAAGCAGCACAGTTGGTCCAACATGATGAAGAATAAAATAAAGATTTTCAGTTACAACTTGCCTAGAGAAAATGAGAATTCACAGATCCCAGATTAAAATAGCCAAGAAGGCCCAATAAAAGAAAACTCAATGTATTCATATACTAACATTTATTACCTCAGATTTATTTAACAAAAAGGTGATTATTCCAGCTATATCCCATTAGGTAGCCCAATTTTACCTGCTAAATCCATTAAAAGAAAAAAGCACCTCATGATATGCTACTAAAATCATATTTCTATATGAAATCCACCATGTCCCCTGTACCTTATATTTAATGTTAACAGATCTGATGAAAATCAATAGATAAATGATGTGTCTTAACCAAGTGTGCAAATGCATTTTGCTCCAAGTTTTTCCAAAAACCCCTCAGTTTAAGTTTGCCTTCACCTTGAAAAGACACTTCTGAGGTTTACAAATCAGTCCAGCTTCTTTGGGCCTCCCTCCAATGAAAGGGCTAAAATCCATCAAAATAAACTCTAGGCACTGTCCTTGTGCTCCCAGTGACTTTTTCACTCTAAGGGCTCACAAACCTTCTAAATTCTTTAGATCACCTGTGATGTCCATTAGTTCTCAAAGACTACGATGCAAGTAATTTCCCCTCTTGGAACCTTGTTATTAACTGTGCTGTATGAGAAATGAAGTCTCCTACACACCTTGTGCTTACGATTCTCCAAACCATGTTGCCTGCTAGGACTTTGGCCATGAATATAGGACAGCAATACCTGAACATGATTACTGAGATCTCCTTAATAAAGGATAGACTGGGGCCAGCACTGTGGTGCAGTGGTGTAATCCTTTACCTGCAATGCTGGCACCCCATATGAGCACCAGTTCTAGTCCCCATTTCTCCTTTTCCCATCCAGCTCTCTGCAATAGCCTGGGAAAGCAGTAGAAGCTGTTCCAAGTGCTTTGGTCCCTGCCAAAATATGGGAGACCTGGAAGCTCCTAGCTCAGATTGGCCCAGCTGCAGACATTGCAGTCATTAGGGGAGTAAATGAGCATATGGAAGACCTTTCTCTCTGTCTCTTCTTCTCACTCTCTGTAAGTAAACCTGTCAACTACATAAATAAATTCTTTATATATATATTTACATTTATTTATATATTTATGTATATAAATATATTCATATATAAAATATTATAATTTATCATACAATATATTATATAATATATAATTATAAACAGATAATATTATATAATTTATTATATGTATTATATATATATATATATATATATATATATATATTATTGAGATGACTTCAATAGCCAGAGTGTGGCCAGGTTGAAACCAGGAGCTTTTCCTCTGATGTGTGTCCCAGGAACCCAGGTACTCGGAGCATCTTTCACTGCTTTTTCAATCCATTGGTAAGGAGCTGGATCAGAAATAATTATTTATATATAAATAACAAATTCATATATAATAATTATATACAATTATATATTTATAATAATTATATGCAATTCTATATTATGTATAGAAATATATAATATAATATATAATATAATATATATTATAATATATAAATATATATATGATGGACCAAAATATGGTATTCTCCATTTGGCAGAAGGGACAGGCTCCAATATCTACTGTCTATGACAGTATGTCAGCATAATGCAGGAGGTAACCCCTCTACCAAATAAGAAAAGCTATTTCAGTTCAGCTGGACATCATTCTGCTGACTGTTGACCTTATTACTGTTAGTCTGGATGCTTTCATTGGTTGCAATCCAGAGACCCAATTTTCCCATAGATATAAACATCAGCAAACATGAAAATTTGGTAAGAAAAGCTTAAACTGAGAGTTATGATTAATAACTATTTTAACAAAATTTCTCAGAACCCATCTAATCCAAACCTTGGACAATTGGAAGACATTGTACTTGGCCCACCCACAATCAAAATGGATTCTAAATCCTTCAACTGCAAGGAGAGTATCATAGACATTAATGCTCCAAATGGATCCAGTTCTCTGCTAATGTGTCTGGAAAAGCAGCACAGGGTGACTCAAATATTGGGGCTCCTGCACCCTTGTGAGAGACCTGGAAGAAGCCCCTGGCTCCTGATATCAGTGTGGCCTAGCCGCAGTCATTGCAGCCATTTGAGGAGTGAACAAACCAGGAGGAAGATCAATCTCTCCCATTCTCTCTATCTAGTGCTGCCTTTCAAATTCATAAAAGGATCTTTAAGAAAATAGATCACTTCAATAAATTTGCCATTGCTCAGTCATGATGACTTTTACTACCTTCAGTTCTTTTTCAAAAGATTTATTTATTGGAAAGGCAGATAGAGGAGCTGGTGGTTGTGGTGCAGTGGACAAAGCTGCTATCTGTTACATTGGCATCCTGTATATGCACCAGTTCAAGTACCAGCTATTCCATTTCTGATCCAGCTCCTTACCAATGGACTGAAAAAGCAGGGAAAGATGGCCCAAGTGCCTGGGATGCTGCCACGCACATTGCAGGAAAAGCTCCTTGCTGCCATGCACATCGGAGGGAAAGCTCCTGGCTTCAACCTGGCCACACTCTGGCTATTAAAGTCATCTCAAAAATGAATTAGGTGGTGGAAGATTTCTGTCTCTCCCTCTCTCTGTAACTCTTTCAAGTAAGTAATTAAATATTTTAATATGATAAAAAAGGCAGAGACACACAGAGACAAAGAGAGAAGGAAAGAGAAGCAGAGAGATCTCCCATCTGCTGGTTCACTTTCTATATGGCTACCACTGTGCAAGACCAGGTTCTCATGTCCCCATTGAGGTTACAGTTCTCCAATTTGACGACAGGAATGAAAGAATTTGAGCTATTATACATTGCTTCCCAGGGATATTAACATGAAGCTGATTTGGAAGTGTAGTACCCAAAACTCAGATTAGCACTGCAATATAGGCTGTGGGCATCTGTTGTGACTGCTAACAAATTGGAAATCCTAGAGTAAAAATCAACATATTCCTGGACATACACAATATACCAAAATTGAGTCATGAAGACACATAGAAAAGCTAAACAAACCAAAAACCAAGACAGAGATTGGATGAGTAATAAAGACCCTCCCAACAAGGAAAAGTCCAGGATCAGACAGCCTCACTATTGAATTCTACAGGACTTTTAAAGAACTAATGCTTCTCAAACTATTCAACACAATTGAAAGAGAGACAATCCTCTCAAACTCCTTCTATTAATCCTGCATCACCTTAATTCTTTAACTAGAAAAGATACAGTTGAGAGAGAGTACTATAGAAAAATATCCCTGATGGGGGCCAGTGCCATAGCACACTGGGTTGATCCTCCACCCGTGGAGACGGCATCCCATATGGGTGCCAGTTCTGGTCCCGGTTGCTGCTATTCCAGTCCAGCTTTCTGCACTGGACTGGGAGGGCAGTGGAGAATGGCCCAAGTGCCTGGGTCCCTGCACCCGCATGGGTGACCAGGGAGATGCTCCTGACTCTGGCTTCCGATTGAACCAGCACTACCTGTTGGGCCATATGGAGCATAAACAAGCAGATAAAATACTTCTGTCTCTCTGCCTCTGCCTCTCCATCTCTGTAACTCAATCTTTCAAATAAATAATTCTTTTGAAAAGGTCAACAAACAATAAAGGCTGGTGGAGAGGGAGAGAAAAAGGTACCCTAACCCACTGTTGGTGGGAATGAAGCTAGTGCGACCATTATGGAAGGCAGTATCAAAGTTCCTCAGAAATCTGAAAACAAACATACCATGTGATCCTGCCATCTGACTACTGGGAATTTATCTGCATGAAATGAAATAGAATATGCACAGGCATGAGTTATCTGTACCCTCATGTTTATTACAGCTCAATTCACAATAGCTAACATGGAATCAACCCAGATGTCCATCAACTGGTGACTGGAACAAAAATATGAGCTATATATACAGTGTAAAATACTATTCAACCATAATTGAGAATGAAATCCCATCTTCTGTAACTAAATGGATGAACTGGAAACAAGTATGCTTCATGAAAGAAGCCAGTCCCCAAAAGACAAATACCATATGTTTTCTCTGACTGGTGGTAATTAATATATAGACAACAAAAAGCAGCATATGAGTTAAATTGACATTTTGAGATTTGAGTATTGTTCATAGCACTTTTCTGTACTCTTTGATAGAGTACACAACATATACTCATTGATATTTCTGCTACTACTTGCTGAATTCTTTATTTTGTAGAGGGTTAAAGCTTGTGATTCTAAAATAAAATCAAAGCATGCAGCTGTCAAAATTAAAAGAAAATAAAACAAGAAGGAGGGAGTTGGAAATATGAGAACAAGGGAAGATAGGATAGGATGTTATCAGTTTGCTCTTCAATCTGTATATATAAATTACATGAAATTTGTTCACTTAATATGCATTTAAAAATATAAACTTAACACTGGAAGAAAAAGACCTGAGATCAGTGTTTTCTGGATTACCATTAAAAAAATTTAGTCTTCATTTATGTCTGACCATATTTAATTTCTTATTTATTTATTTTATAAGAAAATTAACATCACCATTCCTAACAAGTCCATCCTGCTTCATCCATATCTATCAGTTCCCACTATGCTAATAATTTCTCATGAACTTAAATCCATATCATCTTAAAAAGATGCAATGTGGGGCTGGCGCTGTGGCATAGCAGATAAAGTTGTTGCCTGCAGTGCTGGCAAGCCATGTGGGTGCCAGTTCAAGTCGTGGCTGCTCCACTTCTGAACCAGCTCTCTGCTATGGCCTGGGAAAGCATTAGAAGGTGGCCCAAGTCCTTGGGGCCTTGCACACATGTGAAAGACCCTGAAGAAGCTCCTGGCTTCAGATTGACACAGACCAGTCATTGCGGCCAACTGGGAGTAAACCAGCTGATGGAAGACCTCTCTGTCTCTGTCTGTCTCTCTCTCTCTCTCTACCTCTCCTCTATTTGTGCAACTCTTTCAAATAAATAAATTAATATTTAAGAAAAAAGCCTGATTCATGTTATTATTTATGTGTTTTAGAGGCTTTGCAGATGTTGATTACATGTGCCATGAAAACCCATTAAAATGCAAATCCTATAAGAGGCAACTCCATGTGCACTAAACTGGTAAAATCCAGTGCATGTGTTGAGAAAAACACACTAGCAATACATTTCAAAAAGCTGTGAAATATTATAAGTGGCTGTCAAAAGCTAAAAATCTGACAATGACTCATTATGTCATTTATTTATATATAATGCTGAGAAAATCAGAAGTATTTGTTAAAACTTCTGCTAAAATGCACTTGATTTATAATTTTTAAATGCATCTTTCCTAGATGTAATGCAATCCTGTACTACTTTAGAGTATCAGAAATTTAAAATGTTGGACTGGTGCTGTGGTGGAGCAGGTTAACACCCTGGACTGAAGTGCCAGCATCCCATATGGGGGCCGGTTCAATACTCAGCTGCTCCACTTCTGATCCTGCTCTCTGCTATGGCCTGGCAAAGTAGTAGAAGATGGCCCAAGTCTTTGGGCCCCTGTACCCATCTGGGAGACTGGGAACTAGCTCCTGGCTCCTGGCTTCAGATCAGCACAGCTCTGGCAGTTGCAATCAATTAGGGAGTGAACACCAGATGGAAGACCTCTCTCTTTCTCTCTGTCTATCCTCTCTGTCTGTAACTCGACTTGTACATAAATAAATAAATCTTTAAAACAATTAAGAAATTTAACATGTGAAAGGTTTTTAAAAATGTATTTCTTTATTGTGAGGCAGAGTTACAGATATAGAGAGGAAGAGATAGAGAGGTCTTCTATCAACTGGTTCACCCCTAAATGGCCAGAATGGCTGGAGCTGGGCCGATCTGAAGCCAGGTGCCAGAAGCCAGGAGTCAGCAGCTTCCTCCAGGTCTCTCACATGGGTGCAGGGGCCCAAGAACTCAGGGCATATTGCACTGCTTTCCTAGGCCATTAGTAAAGAGCTGGATTGGAAGTGCAGGAGCAGGGACTCAAACTGGTGCCCATGTGGGATGCTGGTGCTGCAGGTGGATGCTTAATCTACTATGCCTTTGAGCCGGCGCCGTGGCTCAATAGGCTAATCCTCCACCTTGCGGCGCCGGCACACCGGGTTCTAGTCCCGGTCGGGCCGCCGGATTCTGTCCCGGTTGCCCCTCTTCCAGGCCAGCTCTCTGCTATGGCCAGGGAGTGCAGTGGAGGATGGCCCAGGTGCTTGGGCCCTGCACCCCATGGGAGACCAGGAAAAGCACCTGGCTCCTGGCTCCTGCCAGGATCAGCGCGGTGCGCCGGCTGCAGCGGCGGCCATTGGAGGGTGAACCAGCGGCAAAGGAAGACCTTTCTCTCTCTGTCTCTCTCTCTCACTGTCCACTCTGCCTGTCAAAAAAAAAAAAAAAAAAAAAAAAAAAAAAAAAAATCTACTATGCCACAGAGTGGGCCCAGTGAATGGTTTTAGGAAGACATCTTTCATGTAGACTAGGCTGCAATATTGCAAGGTAAGGTTTAGCTTTTATTCCCACACATCAGTATTCATCTTTTAGCAACTATAAATACTGAATATCATACATATAGACATAAATATAGGTAACTGCAGATTTTGTTGTCATTCTTTCTAATTCTCTTTTTAATGTCTGCTAATAGGTCATCTTATGGATTATTATATTGATGTTACCCATACACAAGCATCAGGCATTTCCACTGTTGAATGTGTTTATGAGTACAGGTAGATTTGTGTGTACATGAATGCACATTTGATGAATATAGCACTGACAGTAATACTGTGAGAAATCCTAACGCTGATTCCAAACTTTCTGTCCTCCGCAGAGATGGCTGTCATTGAAGTAGACCACAGGGCCCCTTTTGCTGTTATGGACTGAAATGTGCCTCCCTAAAACTCTAACACGGAAGTGCTAACCAGCAACATGACTCTACCTGAAGAAAGTGCTTTTAAGCAGATCAAATGGTAGATGTGTCTGTCACATCGGAGAAAGGCTTCTGGAAAAATCGAGCCTATTTAAGCACCTTGATCTGATATTTTCAAGCTCTACAACTCTGAGAAGTAAAATTCCATGATTTAAATCATATTCTCTGTGGTATTTTCTTAGCAAATTAATATATCCTCATTTCTGCCAGCATTTTCTATTGTCATCCAGAAGGTCCTAGTGATTAGCAGAGAAATATAGAAACTAAAAACTGTGATTTTAGATTACCAAGTATCTACTAACACAAAAAGATCCCAGAAGCCACCTACTACCATCCTCCAGGACCCAGAAAAAAAACAGGAAGGAGTCAAGTTGCAGGGCAGTAGAAAAAAGTGAATAATGAAAGATCACAGCAGAAGTAAATAAGGAAGTGTTTGGTGCTGTGGTGTACTGGGTTAAAGCCTTGACCTGCTGTGCATGCATGCCATATGTTGCTGCTAGGAGACCAGGTGCTCCACTTCCAATCCAGCTCCATACTAATGCACCTGGGAAATTGGTGGAAGATGGACCATGTTCTACGGTGCTGGCACCCACATGAGAGACTTGGAAGAAGCATCTGGCCTTTCCAATAAATAAATAAATCTTAAAAATATAGAAACAGTGTTAGCACTGTTGGAAAACAGACTCATAGTTCAGTGTAAAAGTATAGGCAGCTGAAATAAACCGACTTTTCTACAGGCAACTCCTATTTAACAAAGGAAAGAAAACAAACAGGAGAAAGAAGAACCCCTTTAGCATATGGTTTAAAGGAAAGTGATTATCCATATGTAGAAGCCTGAAAATATACCCAAAACCTCATACACTATGTAAAAGCAACTCAAGGTGAATTAAAAGTCTAAATATAAAGCCAGAAACTAAGTAAACATATGAGAAACTATAAAACATAAGCATAGATAACAGTTTTGGGTAAGATTCCAAAAGCACAAGTAACAAAAATAAAATATAGAAATTTGAGCATATCATATTAAGATACATCTTCACAACAAAGTATTCAACAGAGTAAAGATACAATGGACAGAATGGCAGGAAACATTGAAAACTCTGACTATGACAAAAGATTGATAGCCATAACATACATATATTGAACTGGGAAAATCTCCAAATAAGAAGCAAAATGTACAGCTAAGAAATGGGCAAGGATCAGAACAGATGTTTCTCAGAAGAAGAAATCTCAATGGTCAAGACATAGATGAACATGCCCAATATCACTAGCCATTAGGGAAATGTAAATCAAAACCAATAGCAGACTCCATCTGTGGGAGAAGACAATGCTTGGGTTTTCATTTGTGCAACAAGTGGGTTTAGAGGACCCTGTTCACCATAAGAGGGCAGAGTCTACATGGAAGTAAGGAAACCTTAATGTTTTCCTAATGGGCTTGTTAAATTCTTGACCAGTGCCTATTACCTTTGCCGCAAACTTTCCAGTCTCACTACTTTCCTGCTTCTTCCTCTTCTCTGTGGCTTGCAAAAACAGTGTACCTTCTATATACGGAGGATACTTTTGTTTTGTTTTATTCCTTCTGTCTCATGATGTTCCTCTAAGAAATCACAACCCTCCAAGTATTCATTAATTTATGCAGTCTGCAGTTTTCATGGGCTACTACATGGCAAAGTACTAGGTTAAAGGAAAGGTATAGGTCAGGAACTGAGCAAAGTTCACAATGATGAAGCCATTGGGGAAATGAACCTGATGGAAGACCTCTCTCTCTCTCTCTCTCTGCCTCTCCTTCTCTCTCTGTGTAACTCTGATTTTCAAATAAATAAATAAATCTTTAAAAACTAACAAAATATACTAATAACCTGGTGGCAACACCTTTCTATCAGAACATGTGAAGCACTCAAACACAGTTTGTCCCAGAAAGTCAACCATAGGGCATATCTTCTACTGCACTTGTGGACATCTCTGAGGGGGGTAAGGGGCACTTATTTCTTCCCCTCTTCTTTCTTAGCACTCTCACAGTTATAACTTCTATCGATGCTTCCAAAGACCAGTCTCTATGAAATTGTAGAACTAATATCCTCCTATGTCAAAAGTGTCATGGGTTTAAACACAGAACCCAAAATAAGATAAGTAACTGGCCTTCTTAATTACACAGTGTGGAATGTAAGATTCTCAGTGGAGCACTGGGTAATATAAAGTGCTGGGCAGAGAAAAACTGTTACTTATCTGTATTTATGATGCTGTAATTCTCCTCTTTATGCAAACTCAGATTAAAAGAGCTCCCGTTAGTGGGCAGCACTGTTGCATAGTGGGTAAAGCTACTGCCTGCCTTGTCAGCATCCTATATGGGTGCCGGTTGGGATCCTGGCTGCTGCACTTCCCATCCAGCTCTCTGCTGTGGACTGGGAAAACAGTAGAAGTTGGCCCAAATCCCTCATCTCCTGCACCCACCTATGAGACCTGGACAAAGTTCTGCCTTTCAAATAAATAAATAATTATTTAAAAAAACAGCTTCATCTCAGAAGGAGCTCCTGGCTACTGGCTCCAAATTGGCATACCTCCAGCTATTGCTGCCAATTGGGGAATGAACCATCGGATGGAAGACCTCTCTCTCTTTCTCTCTCTCTCTCCTCTCTCTGTGTAACTCTTTCAAATGAATAAATAAATCTTTAAAAAAGTAGCTCCAGTTATTGACAACACAGTAGACTTGCATTAATTTTGGTTCCCTTCTCACTTTGCAAAGGGATCAGTGGCAGGTCAAAACAGTTGACAGCCTTGCTAACAGGAGAAGAGATAGCTGAAGACAGAAAATGAAAAGCAGCCAAATACATCATCAAAGAAAGAGAAGTGGACCCCATCCAACACAAGCCTTTAAAAGTGGATGCTCACAATTAATGTGTGAAACAGCTGCCCACTGAAATCTTGTCTAGGGAGGGAAGATGTCCTAAGTTCTGCTTTTGTAAACTCCAGTCATAAATCTGTCCTAATAAATCTGTCCCTGGCATCTCTTTTACAAACATACTGGACCCACTGACCATTGGAAATGCGGTTCTAATCATGTAGGCTGCCATTTAAACCCACCAATGCTGTAACAGCTAAGAAACTTGAATTTGATGCTCAATTCTCAGGAAATCATTCCAGCTGAGCCTAGGGCCATTAATAGAAACTCCTTGGATCCTCCACTGTCTCTGTGCCTGTTTTAAAGAAGGGAGATTTCCCACCCCATGTTTCTGGAACAGCTTCAAATTCCACATTGGAAAAATTTGATAATTAATACTTGAGAGGGATCAACACACAAAGCAGCTATTCACGCTTCACACTGCTCCCCACCAGGAAGATGAGATGCAGGATGAGAGCAGTGGGGCAGATCCTAGACAGATCCTCCTGCCCACCCCTCTGCTGCCCCAGGCTCCCTCCTGAGGGCCATCCAGCCCCACCCTGCAGGAACCAGCCCAGGAAACATCAAGAGACAAGGCAGACTGCATTCTGAGACCACCCACAGTGGGAACCCTGCTTATTTAACTGTGGAGATCAGGAGTCTTTCTGCCTTCCTTCCCTGTGAGTGCAGGTTCCCAGAACGCTGCCCCCTCTCTCCTGTAACCACTAAATAAAGCACATTAGGGACAGTTTAGGTGAGGTACTGCAGGAGAGAGTCCGGGCACTTTGAGCCTGGGAAATAGAGGTGGGAGACAGAGCAGCCCGGGTCCCAGCCCTGACCTCGGGAGAAGCTGCCAGGATCGCTGGCACACTTCTCCCACATGTGTCTCCGCCCCTTCCTGCATGCCAAACCTGCAGCAGAAAGTCCCTGGAGCAGGTACCCTTTCTTCCAGATACACGGGGAGTGAAATTGGGAGTGTGGAGAAGAGAGTCCCTGGCATGTGGGACCCACAGTTGGTGGATGAAGAGGGAAGAAGCAGCAGGAGGCAGGCTCAGGGTGAGCACTCGGAAACTGCCTGGGATCGCACGTGCAGAGCAGGAGTTGCAGTAAATGCCAGAGAAGGAGCAGCATAGCCCCCAGGGTTGACACTGATCAAGGAATGAACTCCCCTGGTCCAACTCTGAGCCCCAGGGACAGGCAGTGGCAGGTGCATGCCCACAGGTATTTGGAAAGCAGAATACCTCGGAGCTACTGGGAACTCTGGGAAATGGAGTCCAGGCTGCAGCATCCCTAGAGACACCAGCTGTTCCTCCGAAAAGCTGCAGTCAGGGGTGGGTGCCCACAACCAGAGGGCATTTGCTTTTGTTAAGTCCCTCCTTCCTTTCCTTCCCACACCAAAATCTCAGGGATCAGTTGCTGTTCCTTTCCTGCATCAAATCTGAAAGAGTGACACTCACTTCTGCTAACTAACCCCAAATCCTGGCTCCCTCATAACCTCTGTCTCTTCCAGAAAAATCTTATTTACTACTTTGGCCCTAGAAATCATAAATGACTATGATAGAATGTAACTTTTAACAGAGGTGTAGAAGGCATGGTTTAATATCCAGTTTTGAGAATACAATTTTCATTTGTGTTTTATTGATGTTTATACTTCTTTTAAGATTCATTTTTTTTATTTAGAAGTCAGAGTTACAGAGAAGGAGAGGCACAGAGAGAGAGAGAGAGAGAGAGAGGTGTTTTCCATCTGCTGGTTCACTCCCCAATTCGCAGCAGCACCACAGCGCCGACCCCTTATAGTTCCTTTCAAATCATTTTACACTGTCTTTTTATTAATCTAGTACAGAGAGAGAAGAATGGACACAGAGCTAACTCTGTCCAAAATCTTGCTTGTATTGCATCAGAATACAAAATTTGGGAAGGAAGAAGGCAAAACTGACTCACACCCAGAAAACATGTAGGAAATTGCCACTCAAGAAACCAAAAGTCAGCTGAGGCACCCAAAACAAGGACAGCAAGCCAGAATTGGAGCAAGCCAACAGCTGTGCCCTGATTGAAAAAGACCATTCCTCTTGTGCCCTGAACGCAATATTGCCACCTCAAAACAAAAGCTCACATCAGAAAATTCATTACAAACCATGATACATAAGAAAAAAGAGAAAAAAACCAAAGAAATGCAAGAATCCATAATGATATTGGGCTTGATTTAGTCGCAGGGAAACCGGCCGTTCCCGGATTCATTCACCCCTCCAGCTGACTGCCTGTGGAATTCTGACTGAATTAACCTGAAAATCACAGTGAAACTCAATTTGGAGGCAATTAATATCTGTCACCTCAGCCAAAGTGTTCCATTTGATTTTCCAAAACACAAAAACTCACCTTGGTCATGATACCTCTAAATTTCTAAGCTTCAAATGCCTATTAGTTGTCTTTTTAAATTCATAATGGCTACTCTGTCCAAACTCTTGTTTGTATGGTGTCAGAATACAAAATTTGGGAAGGAAGAAGGCAAAACCAACTCAGACCCAGAAAACATTTAGGAAATTGCCGCTCAAGAAACCAAAAGTCAATTGAGGCACCCAAAACAATGACAGCAAGCCAGAATTGGAGCAAGCCAACAGCTGTGCCCTGTTTGAAAAAGACCATTCCTCCGGTGCCCTGAACTCTATATTGCCGCCTCAAAACCAAAGCTCACATCAGAAAATTCATTACAAACCATGATAAATAAGGGAAATGTGGAAAAACCAAAAAAATGCAAGAGTCCTTTGTAATATTTGACTGGATTTAGACACAAGGAAACTGGCTGTTTCCAGATTCGTCCCCCTTCCACAGACTGACTTTGGAATCTGATTGAATTCATCTCAAAATCGCACTCACACTCAATTTGGAGGGTATTAGTATCTGTCCCATCAGCAGAAGGGTTCCATTTCATTTTCCAAAACACAGAAACTCATCTTGGTCGTGTTGCCTGTAGATTTCTAATCCTGAAAGGCCAATTTGCTGTGTTTTTTTCTTCTTTCCTAACGGCTACTCTGTCCAAAATCTTGCTTCTATTGCATCAGAATACAAAATTTGGGAATAAGAAGGCAAAACTGACTCAGACCCAGAAAATATGTAGAAATTGCCACTCAAGAAACCACAAATCAGCTGAGGCACCCAAAACAATGACAGGAAGCCAGAATTGGTGCAAGCCAACAGCTGTGCCCTGTTTGAAAAAGACCATTCCTCTTGTGCCCTGAACTCAATATTGCCACCTCAAAACCAAAGCTCACATCACAAAATTCATTACAAACTATGATAAATAAGGGAAATGTGAAAAAGCCAAAGAAATGCAAGAGTCCTTTGTGATATTTGGCTGGATTTAGACACAAGGAAACTGGCTGGTTCCAGATTCATTGCCCCCTTCCACAGACTGACTTTGGAATTCTGAGTGAATTGACCTCAAAATGGCACTCACACTCAATTTTTAGGGAGTTAGAATCTGTCCCCTCAGGAAAAGGGTTCCATGTCATTTCCCAAACACAGAAACTCATCTTGGTCATGTGCCTGTAGATTTCTACTCCCGAAAGGGCAATTTGCTCTGTTTTTTTTTTTCTTTCCTAATGGCTACTCTGTCCAAAATCTTGCTTGTATTACATCAGAATACAAAATTTGAGAATAAGAAAGCAAAACCGATTCAGACCCAGAAAATATTTAGGAAATTGGCACTCAAGAAATCACAAATTAGCTGAGGCACCCAAAACAATGACAGCAAGCCAGAATTGGAGCAAGCCAACAGCTGTGCCCTGTTTGAAAAAGACCAATTCTCTTGTGCCCTGAACTCAAAAAAGCAGGCTCAAAACCAAAGGTCACATCAGAAAATTCATTACAAACCATGATACATAAGAAAAATGAGAAAAAAGCCAAAGAAATGCAAGAATCCATAATGATATTGGGCTTGATTTAGTCGCAAGGAAACTGGCCGTTCCCGGATTCATCCACCCCTCCAGCTGACTGCCTGTGGAATTCTGACTGAATTAACCTGAAAATCGCAATGAAGCTCAGTTGGGAGGCAATTAATATCTGTCACCTCAGCCAAAGTGTTCCATTTGATTTTCCAAAACATAAAAACTCACCTTGGTCGTATTACCTATAGATGTCTAAGCTTCAAAAGCCTATTTGTTGTGTTTTTTTATTTCATAATGGTTACTCTGACAAACTCTTGTTTGTATGGCATCAGAATACAAAATTTGGGAAGGTAGACGGCAAACCCAACTCAGACCCAGAAAACATTTAGGAAATTGCCGCTCAAGACACCACAAATCGGCTGAGGCACCCAAAATAATGACAGTAAGCCAGAATTGAAGCAGGCCAACAGCTGTGCCCTGTTTGAAAAAGACCATTCCTCTTGTGCCCTGAACTCAATATGCCAGCCTCAAAACCAAAGCTGACATCAAAAAATTCATGAGAAACCATGATAAATAAGAAAAATGAGAAAAAAGCCAAAGAAATGCAAGGATTCATAATGATATTGGGCTTGATTTAGTCACAAGGAAACCGGCTGTTCCCGGATTCATCCACCCCTCCAGCTGACTGCCTGTGGAATTCTGACTGAATTAACCTGAAAATCACAGTGAAACTCAGTTTGGAGGCAATTAATATCTGTCACCTCAACCAAAGTGTTCCATTTGATTTTGCAAAACACAAAAACTCACCTTGGTTGTGGTACCTGTAGATTTCAAAGCTTCAAATGCCTATTTGTTGTGTTTTTTATTTCATAATGGCTACTATGCCGAAACTCTTGTTTGTATGGCATCAGAATACAAAATTTGGGAAGGAAGAAGGCAAAACCAACTCAGACCCAGAAAACATTTAGGAAATTGCTGCTCACAAAACCACAAATCGGCTGAGGCACTGAAATCTATGATAGCAAGCCAGAATTGGAGCAAGCCAACAGCTGTGCCCTGATTGAAAAAGAAACTTCCTCTTGTGCGCTGAACTCCATATTGCAACCTCAAAACCAAAGTTCACATCAGAAAACTGATTACAAACCATGATAAATAAGAAAAATGAGAAAAAAGCCAAAGAAATGCAAGAATCCATAATGATATTGGGCTTGATTTAGTCGCAAGGAAACCGGCTGTTCCCAGAATCATCCACCCCTCCAGCTGACTGCCTGTGGAATTCTGAGTGAATTAACCTGATAATCGCAGTGAAACTCAGTTTGGAGGCAATTAATATCTGGCACCTCAGCCAAAGTGTTCCATTGTATTTCCCAACACACAAAAACTCACCTTGGTCGTGTTACCTGTAGATTTCTAAGCTTCAAACGCCGATTGGTTGTGTTGTTTATTTAATAATGTCTACTCTGTCCAAACTCTTGTTTGTATGGCGTCAGAATACAACATTGGAGAATGAAGAAGGCAAAACCAACTCAGACCCAGAAAACATGTAGGAAATTGCCGCTCAAGAAACCACAAATCGGCTGAGGCACCCAAAAAATGACAGCAAGCCAGAATAGGAGCAAGCCAACAGCTGTGCCCTGTTTGAAAAAGACCATTCCTCCGGTGCCCTGAACTCAATATTGCAACCTCAAAACCAAAGCTCACATCAGAAAATTCATTACAAACCATGATAAATAAGAAAAATGAGAAAAAAGCCAAAGAAATGCAAGAATCCATAATGATATTGGGCTTGATTTAGTTTCAAGGAAAACGGCTGTTCCCGGATTCATCCACCCCTCCAGCTGACTGCCTGTGGAATTCTGACTGAATTAATCTGAAAATCGCAGTGAAACTCAGTTTGGAGGCAATTACTATCTGTCACCTCAGCCAAAGTGTTCCATTTGATTTTCCAAAACACAAAACCTAACCTTGGTTGTGTTACCTGTAGATTTCTAAGCTTCAAACGCCTATTTGTTGTGTTTTTTATTTCATAATGGCTACTCTGCCGAAACTCTTGTTTGTATGGCATCAGAATACAAAATTTGGGAAGGAAGACTGAAAACCCAACTCAGACCCAGAAAACATTTAGCAAATTGCTGCTCAAGAAACCAAAAGTCAGCTGAGGCACCCAAAACAATGACAGCAAGCCAGAATTGGAGCAGGCCAACCGCTGTGCCATGTTTGAAAAAGACCATTCCTCTGGTGCCCTGAACTCCATATTGCAGCCTCAAAACAAAAGATCACCTCAGAAAATTCATTAAAATCCATGATAAATAAGAAAACGGAGAAAAAAGCCAAAGAAATGCAAGAATCCATAATGATATTGGGCTTGATTGAATCACAAAGAAACCTGCTGTTCCCGGATTCATTCACCCCTCCAGCTGACTGCCTGTGGAATTCTGACTGAATTAACCTGAATATCGCAGTGAAACTCAGTTTGGAGGAAATTACTATCTTTCACCTCAGCCAAACTGTTCCATTTGATTTTCCAAAACACAAAAACTCACCTTGGTCATGTTACCTGTACATTTCTAAGCTTCAAACGCCTATTTGTTGTGTTTTTTTATTTCATAATGGCTACTCTGACAAACTCTTGTTTGTATGGCGTCAGAATACAAAATTTGGGAAGGAAGAAGGCAAAACCAACTCAGACCCCGAAAACATTTAGCAAATTGCTGCTCAAGAAACACACATCAGCTGAGGCACCCAAAACAATGACAGCAAGCCAGACTTGGAGCAGGCCAACAGCTGTGCTCTCTTTGACAAAGAACCTTCCTCTTGCACCCTGAACTCCATATGCCAGCCTCAAAAACAAAGCTCACATCAGATTTTCATTACAAACCATGATAAATCAGAAAAAGGAGAAAAAAGCCAAAGAAATACAAGAATCCATAATGATATTGGGCTTGATTCAGTCGCAAGGAAACCGGCTGTTCCCAGATTCATCCACCCCTCCAGAAAATTTGAGAAGGAAGACGGCAAAACCAACTCAGACCCAGAAAACAATTAGGAAATTGCCACTCAACAAACCAAAATTCAGCTGAGGCAACCAAAATAATAACAGCAAGCCAGAATTGGAGCAAACCAACAGCTTTGCCCTTTTTTAAAAAGAACCTTCCTCTAGTGCCCTGAACTCCATATTACATCCTCAAAACCAAAGCTCACATCAGAAAATTCATTACAAACCCTGAAAAACAAAAAAAATGAGAAAAAAGCCAAAGAAATGCAAGAATCCATAATGATATTGTGCTTGATTTAGTCACAAAGAAACCGGCTGTTCCCGTATGCATCCACCCCTCCACCTGACTGCCTGTGGAATTTTGAGTCAATTAACCAGAAGATCGCAGTGACACTCAGTTTGGAGGCAATGAGTATCTGTCACCTCAGGCAAAGTGTTCCATTTTATTTTCCAAAACACAAAAACTCACCTTGGTCATGTTACCTCTAAATTTCTAAGCTTCAAACGCCTATTTGTAGTGTTTTTTATTTCATAATGGCTACTCTCCCCAAACTCTTGTTTGCATGGCGTCAAAATACAACATTTGGGAAGGAAGAAGGCAAAACCAACTCAGACCCAGAAAATATTTAGTAAATTGCCGCTCAAGAAACCAAAAGTCAACTGAGGCACCCAAAGAAATGACAGCAAGCCAGAATTGGAGCAGGCCAACAGCTGTGCCCTGAATGAAAAAGGACCTTCCTCTTGTGCCGTGAACTCCATATTGCAGCCTCAAAACCAAAGCTCACATCAGAAAATTCATTACAACCATGATATATAAGAAAAATGAGAAAAAAAACAAAGAAATGCAAGAATCCATAATGATATTGGGCTTGATTTAATCACAAGGAAACCGGCTGTTCCTGGTTTCATTCACCCCTCCAGCTGACTGCCTGTGGAATTCTGACTGAATTAACCTGAAAATCACAGTGAAACTCAATTTGGAGGCAATTACTATCTGTCACCTTAGCCAAACTGTTCCTTTTCATTTTCCAAAACAGAAAAACTCACCTTGGTCGTGTTACCTGTACATTTCTAAGCTTCAAATGCCTATTTGTTGTGTTTTTTATTTCATAATGGCTACTCTGCCCAAACTCTTGTTTTCATGGCGTCAGAATACAAAATTTGAGAAGGTAGACGGAAAACCAACTCAGACCCAGAAAACATTTATCAAATTCCCACTCAAGAAACACACATCAGCACAGGCACCCAAAACAATGACTGCAAGCCAGACTTGGAGCAGGCCAACAGCTGTGCCCTGTTTGAAAAGAACCTTCCTCTTGCACCCTGAACTCCATATTGCAGCCTCAAAACCAAAGCTCACATCAGAAAATTCATTACAAACCATGATAAATAAGAAAAATGAGAAAAAACCCAAAGAAATGCAAGAATCCATAATGATATTGGGTTTGATTCAGTCGCAAGGAAACCGGCTGTTCCCGGATTCATCCACCCCTCCAGCTGACTGCCTGTGGAATTCTGACTGAATTAACCTGAAAATCACAGGGATACTCAATTTGGAGGCAATTAATATCTGGCACCTCAGCCAAAGTGTTCCATTGTATTTCCCAACACACAAAAACTCACCTTGGTCGTGTTACCTGTAGATTTCTAAGCTTCAAACGCCGATTGGTTGTGTTTTTTATTTAATAATGTCTACTCTGTCCAAACTCTTGTTTGTATGGCGTCAGAATACAACATTGGAGAATGAAGAAGGCAAAACCAACTCAGACCCAGAAAACATGTAGGAAATTGCCGCTCAAGAAACCACAAATCGGCTGAGGCACCCAAAAAATGACAGCAAGCCAGAATAGGAGCAAGCCAACAGCTGTGCCCTGTTTGAAAAAGACCATTCCTCCGGTGCCCTGAACTCAATATTGCAACCTCAAAACCAAAGCTCACATCAGAAAATTCATTACAAACCATGACACATAAGAAAAATGAGAAAAAAGCCAAAGAAATGCAAGAATCCATAATGATATGTGCCTTGATTTAGTCGCAAGGAAACCGGCTGTTCCTGCATTCATCCACCCCTCCTGCTTACAGCCTGTGGAATTCTGACTGAGTTAACCTGAAAATCGCAATGAAACTCAGTTTGGAGGCAATTACTATCTGTCACCTCAGCCAAAGTGTTCCATTGTATTTTCCAAAACACAAAAACTCACCTTGGTCGTGTTACCTGTAGATTTCTAAGCTTCAAACGCCTATTAGTTGTGTTTTTTATTTCATAATGGCTACTCTGCCGAAACTCTTGTTTGTATTGCGTCAGAATGCAAAATTTGGGAAGGAAGAAGGCAAAACCAACTCAGACCCAGAAAACATTTTGCAAATTGCCCCTGAAGAAACCACAAATCAGCTGAGGCTCTCAAAACAATGACAGCCAGCCAGAATTGGAGCATGCCAACAGCTGTGCCCTCTTTGAAAAAGACCATTCCTCCAGTGCCCTGAACTCCATATTGCAGCCTCAAAACCAAAGCTCACATCAGAAAATTCATTACAAACCATGATAAATAAGAAAACGGAGAAAAAAGCCAAAGAAATGCAAGAATCCATAATGATATTGGCCTTGATTCAGTCGCAAGGAAACCGGCTGTTCCCGGATTCATCCACCCCTCCACCTGACTGCCTGTGGAATTCTGACTGAATTCACCTGGAAATCGCAGTGAAACTCCGTTAGGAGGCAATTAATATCTGTCACCTCAGCCAAAGTGTGCCATTTGATTTTCCAAAACACAAAATCTCACCTTGGTCGTGTTACCTGTAGATTTCAAAACTTCAAACGCCTATTTGTTGTGTTTTTTAATATCATAATGGCTACTCTGCACAAACTCTTGTTTGTATGGCATCAGAAAAGAAAATTTGAGAAGGAAGATGGCAAAACCAACTCAGATCCAGAGAACATTTAGGAAATTGCCACTCAAGAAACCGAAAGTCAGCTGATGCACCAAAACAATGAAGGCAAGCCAGAATTGGAGCAAATCAACAGCTGAACCCTGTTAGAAAAAGACCATTCTTCCAGTGCCGTGAACTCCATATTGCAGCCTCAAAACCAAAGCTCACATCAGAAAATTCATTACAAACCATGATAAATAAGAAAAATGATAAAAAAGCCAAAGAAATGCAAGAATCCATAATGATATTCGGCTAGTTTTAGTCGCAATGAAACCGGCTGTTCCCGGATTCATCCACCCCTCCAGCTGACTGCCTGTGGAATTCTGACTGAATTAACCTGAAAATCACAGTGAAGCTCAGTTTGGAGGCAATTAATATCTGTCACCTCAGCCAAAGTGTTCCATTTGATTTTCCAAAACACAAAAACTCACTTTGGTCATGTTACCGGTAGATTTATAAGCTTCAAATGCCTATTTGTTGAGTTTTTTGTTTCATAATGGCTACTCTGCCGAAACTCTTGTTTGTATGGCGTCAGAATACAAAATTTGGGAAGGAAGAAGGCAAAAGCAACTCAGACCCAGAAAGCATTTAGGAAATTGCCGCTCAGAATCCACAAATCGGCTGAGGCACCCAAAACAATGACAGCAAGCCAGAATTGAAGCAGGCCAACAGCTGTGCCCTGTGTGAAAAAGATCATTCCTCCGATGCCCTTAACTCCATATTGCAGCCACAAAACCAAAGCTCACATCAGAATATTCATTACAAACCATGATAAATAAGAAAACGGAGAAAAAACCCAAAGAAATGCAAGAATTCATAATGACATTTGGCCTTATTATTCACAAGGAAACCAGCTGTTCCCAGATTCATCCACCCCTCCAGCTGACAGCCTGTGGAATTCTGACTGAATTCACCTGAAAATCGCAGTGAAACTCAGCTTGGAGGCAATTATTATCTGTCACCTCAGACCATTTTATTTTCCAAAACACAAAAACTCACCTTCGTCGTGTTACCTGCAGGTTTATAAGCTTCAAAACATATTTGTTATGTTTTTTATTTCATAATGGCTACTCTGTCCAAACTCTTGTTTGTAAGGCATCAGAATACAAAATTTGTTAAGAAGAAGGCAAAACGAACTCAGACGCAGAAAACATGTAGGAAGTTGTTGCTCAAGTAACCAAAATTCAGCTGAGGCACTCAATACAATGAAAGCAAGCCAGAATTGGAGCAGGCCAACAGCTGTGCGCTGTTTGAAAAAACAATTCCCCCAGTGTCCTGAACTCCATATTGCAGCCTCAAAACCAAAGCTCACCTCAGAAAATTCATTACAAACCATGATAAATAAGAAAAATGAGAAAAAACCCAAAGAAATGCAAGAATCCATAATGATATTGGGCTTGATTCAGTCGCAAGGAATCCGGCTGTTCCCGGATTCATCCACCCCTCCAGCTGACTGCCTGTGGAATTATGACTGAATTAACCTGAAAATCGCAGGGAAACTCAGTTTGGAGTCAATTAATATCTGTCACCTCAGCCAAAGTGTTCCACTTGATTTTCCAAAACACAAAACCTCACCTTGGTAGTGTTACCTGTAGATTTCTCAGCTTCAAACGCCTATTTGTGGAGTTTATTTCATAATGGCAGCTCTGTCCAAACTCTTGTTTGTATTTCCTCAGAATACAAAATTTGGGAAGGAAGAAGGAAAAACCAACACAGACGCAGAAAACATTTAGGAAATTGCCGCTCAAGAAACCACAAATTTGCTGAGGCATCGAAAAAAAATGACAGCAAGCCAGAATTGGTGCAAGACAACAGCTGTGCCCTGATTGAAATAGAACCTTCCTCTTGTGCCATGAACTCCATATTGCAGCCTGAAAACCAAAGCTCACATCAGAAAATTCATTACAAACCATAAAAAATAAGAAAAATGATAAAAAAGCCAAAGAAATGCAAGAATCCATAATGATATTGGGCTTGATTTAGTCGCAAGGAAACCGGCTGTTCCCAGATACATCCACCCCTCCAGCTGTCTGCCTGTGGAATTCTGAGTTTATTAACCAGAGAATCGCAGTGAAACTCAGTTTGGAGGCAATTAATATCTGTCACCTCAGCCAAAGTGTTCCATTTTATTTTCCAAAACACAAAAACTTACCTTGGTCGTATTACCTGCAGATGGATAACCGTCAAACACCTATTTGTTGTGTTTTTTATTTCATAATGGCTACTCTGTCCAAATTCTTGTTTGTATTGCGTCAGAATACAAAATTTGGAAGGAAAAAAAAAAAAAACTCAGACCAGAAAACATTTAGGAAAATGCCGCTCAAGAAACCACAAATCGGCTGAGGCACCCAAAACAATGTCAGTAAGCCAGAATTGGAGCAAGCAAACAGATGTGCCCTGTTTGAAAAAGACCATTCCTCTTATGCTCAGATTTCAGTATGCCATCCTCAAAACCAAAGCTCACATCAGAAAATTCATTACAAACCATGATAAATAAGAAAACGGAGAAAAAAGCCAAAGAAATGCAAGAATCCTTAATGATATTGGGCTTGATTTAGTCACAAGGAAACTGGCTGTTCCCTGATACATCCACCCCTCCAGCTGACTGCCTGTGTAATTCTGACTGAATTCACCTGAAAATTTCAGAGCAGCTCAGTGGGGAGGCAATTAATATCTGTCACCTCAGACGATTTTATTTTCCAAAACACAAAAACTCACCATGGTCGTGTTACCTGTAGATTTCTAAGCTTCAAAACATATTTGTTGTGTTTTTTATTTCATAATGGCTACTCTGCCCAAACTCTTGTTTGTACTCTGTCAGAATACAAAATTTGGGAAGGAAGAAGGCAAAACCAACTGAGACCCTGAAAACATTTAGGAAATTGCTGCTCAAGAATCCAAAAGTCAGCTGAGGCACCCAAAACAAAGACAGCAAGCCAGAATTGGAGCAGGCCAACAGCTGTGCCCTGTTTGAGAAAGAACCTTCCTCTTGCGCCCTGAACTCCATATTGCAGCCTCAAAACCAAAGCTCACATCAGAAAATTCATAACAAACCATGATAAAGAAGAAAACGGAGAAAAAAGCCAAAGAAATGCAAGAATCCATAATGATATTGGGCTTGATTTAGTTGCAAGGAAACCGGCTGTTCCCGGATTCATCCACCCCTCCAGCTGACTGCCTGTGGAATTCTGACTGAATTAACCTGAAAATCGCAGTGAAACTCAGTTTGGGGGCAATTAATATCTGTCACCTCAGCCAAAGTGTTCCATTTGATTTTCCAAAACACAAAAACTCACCTTGGTCATGTTACCTGTAGATTTGTAAGCTTCAAACACTTATTTGTTGTGTTTTTTATTTCATAATGGCTACTCTGCCCAAACTCTTGTTTGTATGGCATCAGAATACAAAATTTGGGAAGGAAGACGGCAAAACCAACTCAGACCCAGAAAACATGTAGGAAATTGCCGCTCAAGAAACCACAAATCGGCTGAGGCACTCAAAAAAATGACAGCAAGCCAGAATTGGAGGAGGCCAACAGCTGTGCCCCATTTTAAAAAGACCATTCCTCTTGTGCCCTGAACTCAATACGCCAGCCTTGAAACCAAATCTCACATCAGAAAATTCATTACAAAGCATGATAAATAAGGGAAATGTGAAAAAGCCAAAGAAATGCAAGAGTCCTTTGTGATATTTGGCTGGATTTAGACACATTGAAACTGGCTGTTTCCAGTCATCCCCCCGTACCACAGACTGACTTTGGAATTCTGATTGAATTCTCCGCAAAATCGGACTGACACTAAATTAGGATGGAATTAGAATCTGTTCCCTCAGCAGAAGGGTTCCCTGTCATTTTCCAAAACACAGAAACTCAACTTGGTCGTGTTGCCTGTAGATTTCTAATCCTGAAAGGGCAACTTGCTGTGTTTTTTTTTTTCTTTCCTAATGGCTACTCTGTCCAAAATCTTGATTGTATTGCACCAGAATACAAAATTTGGGAATAAGAAGGCAAAACCAACTCAGACCCAGAAACATTTAGGAAATTGCCGCTCAAGGAACCACAAATCGGCTGAGGCACCCAAAACAATGACAGCAAGCCAGAATTGCAGCAAGCCAACAGCTGTGCCCTGATTGAAAAAGAACCTTCCTCTGGTGCCCTGAACTCCATATTGCAGCCTCAAAACCAAAGCTCACATCAGAAAATTCATTACAATCCATGATAAATAAGAAAACGGAGAAAAAAGCCAAAGAAATGCAAGAATCCATAATGATATTGGGCTTGATTCAGTCGCAAGAAAACGGGCTGTTCCCGGATTCATCCATTGCTCCAGCTGACAGCCTGTGGAATTCTGACTGAATTCACCTGAAAATCGCAGTGAAACTCAGTTTGGAGGCAGTTATTATCTGTCACCTCAGACCATTTTATTTTCCAAAACACAAAAACTCACCTTGGTCGTGTTACCTGTAGATTTCTCAGCTTCATACACCTATTTGTTGTGTTTTTTATTTCATAATGGGTACTCTGCCCAAACTCTTGTTTGTAAGGCATCAGAATACAAAATTAGTTAAGGAAGAAGGCAAAACCAACTCAGACCCAGAAAACATGTAGGAAATTGTTGCTCAAGAAAAAAAAATTCAGCTAAGGCACTCAAAACAATGACAGCAAGCCAGAATTAGAGCAGGCCAACAGCTGTGCCCTGTTTGAAAAAAACTATTCCCCCGGTGCCCTGAACTCCATATTGCAGCCTCAAAACTAAAGCTCACATCAGAAAATTCATTACAAACCATGATAAATAAGAAAAAGGAGAAAAAAGCCAAAGAAATGCAAGAATCCATAATGATATTGGGCTTAATTTAGTCGCAAGGAAACCGGCTGTTCCCGGATTCATCCACCCCTCCAGCTGATTGCCTGTGGAATTCTGACTGAATTTACCTGAAAATCGCAGTGAAACTCAGTTTGGAGGTAATTAATATTTGTCACCTCAGCCAAAGTGTTCCATTTTATTTTCCAAAACATAAAAACTCACCTTGGTCGTGTTACCTGTAGATTTATAATCTTCAAGTGACTATTTGCTGTGTATTTTATTTCATAATGGCTACTCTGCCCAAACTCTTGTTTGCATGGCGTCAGAATACAAAATTTGGGAAAGAAGAAGGGAAAACCAACTCAGACCCAGAAAACATTTAGGAAATTGCCGCTCAAGAATCCAAAATTCAGCTGAGGCACCCAAAACAAAGACAGCAAGCCAGAATTGGAGCAAGCCAACAGCTGTGCCCTGTTTGAGAAAGAACCTTCGTCTTGCGCCCTGAACTCCATATTGCAGCCTCAAAACCAAAGCTCACATCAGAAAATTCATAACAAACCATGATAAAGAAGAAAACGGAGAAAAAAGCCAAAGAAATGCAAGAATCCATAATGATATTGGGCTTGATTTAGTTGCAAGGGAACCGGCTGTTCCTGATTCATCCACCCCTGCAGCTGACTGCCTGTGGAATTCTGACTGAATTAACCTGAATATGGCAGTGAAACTCAGTTTGGAGGCAATTAGTATCTGTCACCTCAGCCAAAGTGTTCCATTTCATTTTCCAAAACACAAAAACTCCCCTTGGTCGTGTTACTTGTAGATTTCTAAGCTTCAAATGCTATTTCTTGTGTTTTTTATTTCATAATGGCTACTCTGTCCAAACTCTTGTTTGTATTGCGTCAGAATGCAAAATTTGGGAAGGAAGAAGGCAAAACCAACTGAGACCCAGAAAACATTTAGGAAATTGCCGCTCAAGAAACCACAAATTGGCTGAGGCACTCAAAACAATGACTGCAAGCCAGAATTGGAGCAGGCCAACAGCTGTGCCCTGTTTGAAAAAGACCATTCCTCCGGTGCCCTGAAGTCCATATTGCAGCCTCAAAATAAAGCTCACATCAGAAAATTCATTACAAACCATGATAAATAAGAAAAAGGAGAAAAAAGCCAAAGAAATGCAAGAATCCCTAATGATATTGGGCTTGATTCAGTGGCAAGGGAACCGGCTGTTCCCGGATTCATCCACCCCTCCAGCTGACTGCCTGTGGAATTCTGACTGAATTAACCTGAAAATCACAGTGAAACTCAGTTTGGAGGCAATTAATATCTGTCACCTCAGCCAAAGTGTTCCATTTGATTTTCCAAAACACAAAAACTCACCTTGGTCGTGTTACCTGTAGATTTAAAAGCTGCAAATGCCTATTTGTTTTGTTTTTTATTTCATAATGGCTACTCTGTCCAAACTCTTGTTTGTACTCTGTCAGAATACAAAATTTGGGTAGGAGGAAGGCAAAACCAACTCAGACCCAGAAAACATTTAGGAAATTGCCACTCAACAAACCAAAAATCTGCTGAGGCACCCAAAACAATGATAGTAAGCCAGAATTGGAGCAAGCAAAGAGCTGTGTCCTGTTTGAAAAAGAACCTTCCTCTTCTACCCTGAACTCAAAATGCCAGCCTCAAATCCAAAGCTCACAGCAGAAAATTTATTACACACCATGATAAATAAAAAAAGGAGAAAAAAGCCAAAGAAATACAAGAATCCCTAATGATATTGGGTTTGATTTAGTCGCAAGAAAACCGGCTGTTCCCGGATTCATCCAACCCTCCAGCCTACTGCCTGTAGAATTCTGACTGAATTAACCTGAATTGAGGTAATTACTATCTGTCACCTCAGCCAAAGTGTTCCATTTTATTTTCCAAAACACAAAAACTCCCCTTGGTCGTGTTACCTGTAGATTTCTATGCTTCAAACGCCTATTTGTTGTGTTTTTTATTTCATAATGGCTACTCTGCCCAAACTCTTGTTTCTATGGCAGCAGAAAAGAAAATTTGGGAAGGAAGACGACAAATCCAACTCAGACCCAGAAAACATTTAGTAAATTGCCGCTCAAGAAACCACAAATCAGCTGAGGCACCCAAAACAATGAAGGCAAGCCAGAATTGGAGCAAGCCAACAGCTGTGCCCTGTTTGAAAAAGACCATTCTTCCAGTGCAGTGAACTCCATATTGCAGCCTCAAAACCAAAGCTCACATCAGATAATTCATTACAAATCATGATAAATCAGAAAAATGAGAAAAAAGCCAAAGAAATGCAAGAATCCATAATGATATTGGGCTTGATTCAGTCGCAAGGAATCCGGCTGTTCCCGGACTCATCCACCCCTCCAGCTGACTGCCTGTGGAATTATGACTGAATTAACCTGAAAATCACAGGGAAACTCAGTTTGGAGTCAATTAATATCTGTCACCTCAGCCAAAGTGTTCCATTTGATTTTCCAAAACACAAAAACTCACCTTGGTCGTGTTACCTGTTGATTTCTAAGCTTCAAAAGCCTATTTGTTGTGTTTTTTATTTCATAATGGCTACTCTGTCCAAACTCTTGTTTGTATGGCGTCAGAATACAAAATTTGGTAAGGAAGAAGGCAAACCCAACTCAGACCCAGAAAACATGTAGGAAATTGTCGCTCAAGAAACCAAAAGTCAGCTGAGGCACCCAAAAGAATGACAGCAAGCCAGAATTGGAGGAAGCCAACAACTGTGCCCTGTTTTCAAAAGACCATTCTTCCAGGGCTGTGAACTCCATATTGCAGCCTCAAAACCAAAGCTCACATCAGAATATTCATTAAAACCATGAAAAAGAAGAAAACGGAGAAAAAAGCCAAAGAAATGCAAGAATCCATAATGCTATTTGGCTTGATTCAGGAGGGCGGAGCCAAGATGGCGGAATATTGAGGGCGCGCACCGATAGTCCGGGAAAATTTAGTTTAATGAAAGGGGAGTTAAGGTAGCCGCAGAAAATAGAACCAAGAAAAAATTGCAGGGGAAACCCTTCTGGATGGAGCAGCCGTGAATCGGAGGACCTACTGGGAGAACAAGGTCACCCACCGCGGGGAAGCCAAGTCGCGGGACCGAGCTGCAGAAGCCCCAGGGTCTGTGCGCCAGTGCTTCAAGGGGAGTGCATGCCACACAGACAATAGCGGGGAGACTTGGGATGCTCTGGGCACCGAGTCCACACATCGGCGCTGGAAGGGGAGGTGAGCTCAATAACCCGAGACATTGGTGGGGAAACGGGGGTCAGAATCTAGAGGGGGGCCGGAAAGTGCAGCAAACTTACTACCGGAAAGAAGGGGAAAAAAAAGCTTCGGGGTTTCTCTTCCCCCTAACCTTGCAAAGGTTACAAGGCTGCAAGGCTTGAAGAATTCCCAAGAGACAAAGAGCAGGCCTCCTCTCTGGATTTACATATCAATGGGGAAGAGTTAAGGAACTGAGTCACTACAATTCAGTAGCCTAGGCAACCCAGTGGGAGTCCAGAGGAGCCAAAGACTGGAAGCTAAATACCATCAATTCTGCACAGCCCTGCCCTGCGGTGTTACTTACCCCCTGAATAAATAAAATAAATAAATAAATAAAAAGAGAGAGATTTACCAAGCATAACCTGAGGGTGTCACCTTTGCACACCCTTAACCAGGAAGAACCAGGCAGAGCTCTCAGGCCGCACCTATCTCAAGCCTCCAAGGCTCCTCCAACAGCAGGCAGTCCACTTAACACAGACACAGTATAAAAAAAAAAAAAAAGAAAAAACCGCACAGTGACACAAGAAGAATTAACTATGCCAAGTAACAAACACAGAAATAGAGGGAGCAAGATCAACGATGACACTATGATGCCTCCAAATAAGCAAAACACCCCAAGCCAAGAGTATGAAGATGATGAGATAGAAGAAATGCAAGATACGGATTTCAAAAAATTTATGATAAGAACATTTAGAAGTTTTCAAAAGCAAATCCTTGAACTACAGAAATCCTTAATGGACAAGATTGAAAATCTCTCTCGTGAAAATGAAATTTTAAGGAAGAGTCAAAATGAAACTCAGAAACCAGTAGAACAGGAAAGTGTAATAGTCAAGAGAAATCAAAATGAAATGAAGAGCTCAATAGATCAAATGACAAACACATTAGAAAGCCTTAAAAACAGAATGGGTGAAGCAGAAGAGAGAATATCGGACTTAGAAGATAGAGCACAGGAAAACATACAGTCAAACCAAAGAAAAGAAGAGGAAATTAGAAACCTAAAAAATATTGTTGGGAATCTACAGGATACTATTAAAAAAACCAACATTCGAGTTCTAGGAGTTCCTGAAGGCATGGAGAGAGAGAAAGGATTGGAAGGCCTTTTTAGTGAGATACTAGCAGAGAACTTTCCAGGTTTGGAGAAGGACAGAGATATCCTAGTACAGGAAGCTCATAGAACCCCCAATAAACATGACCAAAAGAGATCCTCACCACGACACGTGGTAATTAAACTTACCACAGTGAAACATAAAGAAAAGATCCTAAAATGTGCAAGAGAGAAACGTCAGATTACTCTCAGAGGATCTCCAATCAGACTCACAGCTGACTTCTCATCAGAAACCCTACAAGCTAGGAGGGAATGGCGAGACATAGCACAGGTGCTAAGAGAGAAAAATTGCCAGCCCAGAATATTATATCCTGCCAAGCTCTCATTTGTGAATGAAGGTGAAATAAAGACCTTTCATAGCAAACAGAAATTGAAGGACTTTGTGGCCACTCGTCCGGCCCTGCAAAAGATACTTAAAGATGTGCTACACTCAGAAACACAGAAACACGGCCATCAATATGAAAGAAGGGAAAGGAAGAACACCTATCAGTAAAAGAGCATGGGAAGCTCAAAGCATATACTAGAAAATATTTCCGGGAAAATGGCAGGGCAAAGTCACTACATATCAATAGTCACATTGAACATTAATGGTCTGAATTCTTCAGTTAAAAGACACCGTTTGGCTGACTGGCTCACAGAACACAACCCAACTATTTGTTGCCTACAAGAAACACATCTCTCTAACAAAGAGGCATGCAGACTGAAAGTGAAAGGTTGGAAAAAGATATTCCATGCCAACAGAAACCAAAAAAAAGCAGGTGTAGCCCTATTAATATCAGACAAAATAAACTTTAATACAAAAACTGTTAAGAGAGACAAAGAGGGACACTATATAATGATTAAGGGTTCAATTCAACAGGAAGATGTAACTATTATAAATGTATATGCACCTAATTACAGGGCACCGTTCTATTTAAAAGATATGTTAAGGGACTTAAAGTGAGATTTAGATTCCAATACAATAGTACTGGGGGACTTCAATACTCCACTCTCAGAAATAGACAGATCATCCGGACAGAAGATCAACAAGGAAACAGCAGATTTAATTGACACTATTGCCCAAATGGATCTAACAGATATCTACAGAACTTTCAACCCTACATCTACAGACTTCACATTCTTCTCAGCAGCGCATGGAACCTTCTCTAGGATTGATCACATACTAGGCCATAAAGCAAGTCTCAGCAAATTTAAAAGAATTAGAATCATACCATGCAGCTTCTCAGACCACAGCGGGATGAAGCTGGAAATTAGCAACTCAGGAAACCCCAGAAAGTATGCAAACACATGGAGACTGAACAACATGCTCCTGAATGAACACTGGGTCATTCAAGAAATCAAAAGAGAAATCAAAAACTTTCTGGAAGTAAATGAAGACAACAACACAACATATCAAAACTTATGGGATACAGAAAAAGCAATATTGAGAGGCAAATTTATAGCAATAGGTGCCTATATCAAGAAATTGGAAAGGTACCAAATAAATGAGCTTTCAGCGCACCTCAAGGACCTAGAAAAACTGCAGCAAACCAAACCCAAATCTAGTAGGAGAAGAGAACTAATTAAAACCAGAGAAGAAATTAACAGGATTGAATCCAAAAAAACATTACAAAAAATCAGCCAAGCGAGAAGCTGGTTTTTTGAAAAAATAAACAAAATTGACACCCCATTGGCCCAACTAACTAAAAAAAGAAGAGAAAAGACCCAAATCAATAAAATCAGAGATGAAAAAGGAAACGTAACAACAGACACCACAGAAATAAAAAGAATCATCAGAAATTACTACAAGGACCTGTATGCCAGCAAACAGGAAAACCTATCAGAAATGGATAGATTCCTGGACACATGCAATCTACCAAAATTGAACCATGAAGACATCGAAAACCTAAATAGACCCATAACTGAAACAGAAATTGAAACAGTAATAAAGGCCCTCCCAACAAAGAAAAGCCCAGGACCAGATGGATTCACTGCTGAATTCTACCAGACATTTAAAGAAGAACTAATCCCATTTCTTCTCAAACTATTCAGAACAATCGAAAAAGAGGGAATCCTCCCAAATTCTTTCCATGAAGCCAGCATCACCTTAATCCCTAAGCCAGAGAAAGATGCAGCACTGAAAGAAAATTACAGACCAATATCCCTGATGAACATAGATGCAAAAATCCTCAATAAAATTCTGGCCAATAGAATACAACAACACATCAGGAAAATCATCCACCCAGACCAAGTGGGATTCATCCCTGGTATGCAGGGATGGTTCAACATTCGCAAATCAATCAATGTGATTCACCACATTAACAGACTGCAGAAGAAAAACCATACGGTTATCTCAATTGATGCAGAGAAAGAATTTGATAAAATTCAACACCCTTTCATGATGAAAACTCTAAGCAAATTGGGTATAGAAGGAACATTCCTCAATATAATCAAAGCAATTTATAAAAAACCCACAGCCAGCATCCTATTGAATGGGGAAAAGTTGGAAGCATTTCCACTGAAATCTGGCACCAGGCAGGGATGCCCACTCTCACCACTGCTATTTAACATAGTTCTGGAAGTTTTAGCCAGAGCCATCAGACAAGAAAAAGAAATCAAAGGAATACAAATCAAGAAGGAAGAAGTCAAACTATCCCTCTTTGCAGACGACATGATTCTGTACTTAAAGGATCCAAAGAACTCTACTAAGAGACTATTGGAACTCATAGAGGAGTTTGGCAAAGTGGCAGGATATAAAATCAATGCACAAAAATCAACAGCCTTTGTATACACAAGCAATGCCATGACTGAGAAAGAACTGCTAAGATCAATCCCATTCACAATAGCTACAAAAACAATCAAATACCTTGGAATAAACTTAACCAAGGACGTTAAAGATCTCTACGATGAAAATTACAAAACCTTAAAGAAAGAAATAGAAGAGGATACCAAAAAATGGAAAAATCTTCCATGCTCATGGATTGGAAGAATCAACATCATCAAAATGTCCATTCTCCCAAAAGCAATTTATAGATTCAATGCAATCCCAATCAAGATACCAAAGACATTCTTCGCAGATCTAGAAAAAATGATGCTGAAATTCATATGGAGGCACAAGAGACCTCGAATAGCTAAAGCAATCTTGTACAACAAAAACAAAGCCGGAGGCATCACAATACCAGACTTCAGGACATACTACAGGGCAGTTGTAATCAAAACAGCATGGTACTGGTACAGAAACAGATGGATAGACCAATGGAACAGAATTGAAACACCAGAAATCAACCCAAACATCTACAGCCAACTTATATTTGATCAAGGATCTAAAACTAATTCCTGGAGCAAGGACAGTCTATTCAATAAATGGTGCTGGGAAAACTGGATTTCCACGTGCAGAAGCATGAAGCAAGACCCCTACCTTACACCTTACACAAAAATCCACTCAACGTGGATTAAAGACCTAAATCTACGTCCTGACACCATTAAGTTATTAGAGAACATTGGAGAAACCCTTCAAGATATTGGCACAGGCAAAGAATTTCTGGAAAAGACCCGGGAGGCACAGACAGTCAAAGCCAAAATCAACTATTGGGATTGCATCAAATTGAGAAGTTTCTGTACTGCAAAAGAAACAGTCAGGAGAGTGAAGAGACAACCGACAGAATGGGAAAAAATATTTGCAAACTATGCAACAGATAAAGGGTTAATAACCAGAATCTACAAAGAGATCAAGAAACTCCACAAAAACAAAACCAACAACCCACTTAAGAGATGGGCCAAGGACTTCAATAGACATTTTTCAAAAGAGGAAATCCAAATGGCCAACAGGCACATGAAAAAATGTTCAAGGTCACTAGCAATCAGGGAAATGCAAATCAAAAGCACAATGAGGTTTCACCTCACCCCGGTTAGAATGGCTCACATACAGAAATCTACCAACAACAGATGCTGGCGAGGATGTGGGGAAAAAGGGACACTAACCCACTGTTGGTGGGAATGCAAACTGGTCAAGCCACTATGGAAATCAGTCTGGAGATTCCTCAGAAACCTGAATATAACCCTACCGTTCGACCCAGCCATCCCACTCCTTGGAATTTACCCAAAGGAGTTTAAATTGATAAACAAAAAAGCGGTCTACACCCTAATGTTTATTGCAGCACAATTCACAATAGCCAAGACCTGGAACCAACCTAAATGCCCATCAATGGTAGACTGGATAAAGAAATTATGGGATATGTATTCTTTAGAATACTATACCGCAGTAAGAAACAACGAAATCCAGTCATTTGCAACAAAATGGAGGAATCTGGAACACATCATGCTGAGTGAAGTAAGCCAGTCCCAAAGGGACAAATACCATATGTTCTCCCTGATCGGTGACAACTGACTGAACACCAAAAAGGAAACCTCCTGAAGTGAAATGGACACTATGAGAAATGGTGACTTGATCAGCATAGCCCTGACTGCTAATGGACAACTTAATACATTATCCCTCATAGTATTTTTTTTTGTCTGTTCTACTTAATATGACTGGTTTAATTCTGTAATTATCACACAGTTATTCTTAAGTGTTGAAAATTAACTGAAATGTGATCCCTGTTAAACATAAGAGTGGGAATAAGAGAGGGAAGAGATGTATAATTTGGGGCATGCTCAGGCTGACTTGCCCCAATTGGTAGAGTTGGAAACATACCAGGGGATTCCAATTCAATCCCATCAAGGTGGCATGTGCCAATGCCATCTCACTATTCCAAGTGATCAATTTCAGTTCACAATTGATCATAATGAAAGGACTAAGAGTCAAAGGGAGCACATAAACAAGTCTAGTATCTGCTAACACTAACCGATAGAATAAATAAAGGGGAGAGTGATCCAACATGGGAAGTGAGATACTCAGCAGACTCATAGAATGGCGGATGTCCTAAATAGCACTCTGGCCTCAGAATCAGCCCTAAAGGCACTCGCATCTGGCTGAAAAGCCCATGAGAGTATTTCAGGCATGGAAAGCCAAGACACTCTGGCAAAAAGATCTCTGTGAGTGAGATCCCAGTGGAAAGAACAGGTCTTCAAAGAGGGAGGTGCCTTTCTCTGAAGGGAGGAGAGAACCTCCACTTTGACTATGACCGTGTCTAAACAAGATAAGAGTCGGAGAACTCAAGGGGCTTCCATAGCCTTGGAAACTCATGACTGGTGCATAGGGAGATTACTGATGCCATAAACAGGAGTGTCAATTTGTAAAGTCAACAACAGGAGTCACTGTGCACTTACTCCTCATGTAGGATCTCTGTCCTTAATGTGCTGTACACTGAGGCTTAATGCTATAACGAGTACTCAAACAGTATATTTCACTTTGTGTTTCTATGGGGGTGCAAACGATTGAAATCTTTACTTAATGTACACTAAACTGATCTTCTGTAAAAAAAAAAAAAAAAAAAAAAGAAAGAAATTATCAATTCCCAACTTGACTCTCACTGGGATTAAACATGACAATAGGTCTGCTCTGATTTCATCATCATTTAAAAAAAAATCATCTATTATTTTTCACTTTATGTTTCTGTGTGGGAGCAAACTGTTGAAATCCTTACTTAAGGTATACTAAGCTGATCTTCTGTATATTAAGATAATCGAAAATGAATCTTGATGTGAATGGACGGGGAGAGGGAGTGGGAAAGGGGAGGGTTGTGGGTGGGAGGGACGGTATGGGGGGGTAAGCCATTGTAATCCATAAGTCGTACTTTGGAAATTTATATTCATTAAATAAAAGATAAAAAAAAATTAAAAAAAAAACAAATGCAAAAAAAAAATAAAAGGATCTGTGCTATCAAAAAAAAAAAAAAGGAGAAAAAAGCCAAAGAAATGCAAGAATCCATAATGATATTGGGCTTGATTCAGTCGCAAGGAAACCGGCAGTTCCCGGATTCATCCACCCTCTAGCTGACTGCTTGGGGAATTCTCACTGAATTAATCTGAAAATCGCAGTGAAACTCAGGTTGGAATCCATTAATATCTGTCACCTCAGCCAAAGTGTTCCATTTGATTTTGCAAAACACAAAAACTCACCTTGTTCATGTTACCTGTAGATTTATAAGCTTCAAATGCCTATTTGTTGTGTTTTTTATTTCATAATGGCTACTCTGCCCAAACTCTTGTTTGTATTGCGTCCGAATACAAAATTTTGGTAGGAGGAAGGCAAAACCAACTCAGACCCAGAAAAAATTTAGGAAATTGCCACTCAAGAAACCAAAGGTCAGCTGAGGCACCCAAAACAATGACAGCAAGCCAGAATTGGAGCAAGCCAACAATGTGCCCTGATGGAAAAAGAAACATCCTCTTGTGCTCTGAACTCAAAATGTCAGCCTCAAAAGCAAAGCTCACATCAGAAAATTCATTACAAAGCATGATAAATAAGAAAAATGAGAATAAATCTAAAGAAATGCAAGATTCCATAATGATAAAAGGCTTGATTTAGTCGCAAGGAAACCGGTTGTTCACGGATTCATCCACCCCTACAGCTGACTGCCTGTGGAATTCTGACTGAATTAACCTGAAAATCACAGTGAAACTCAGTTTGGAGGCAAATAATATCTCTCACCACAGCCAAAGTGTTCTATTTTATATTCCAAAACACAAAAACTCACCTTGGTCATGTTACCTGTAGATGTGTAAGCTTCAAATGCGTATTTGTTGTGTTTTTTATTTCATAATGGCTACTCTGTCCAAACTCTTGTTTGTATTGCGTCAGAATACAAAATTTGGGAAGGAAGAAGGCAAAACCAACTCAGACCCAGAAAACATTTAGGAAATTGCCGCTCAAGAAACCAAACTCAGCTGAGGCACCCAAACCAATGACAGTAAGCCAGAATTGGAGCAAGCAAAGATCCGTGCCCTGTTTGAATAAGACCCTTCTTCCGGTGTCCTGAACTCCATATTGCAGCCTGAAAAGCAAAGCTCACATCAGAAAATTCATTACAAACCATGATAAATAAGAAAAAGGAGAAAAAAGCCAAAGAAATGCAAGAATCCATAATGATATTGGGCTTGATCTAGTTGCAAGGAAATCGGGTCCTCCCAGATTCATCCCCCCCTCCAGCTGACTGCCTGTGGAATGCTGACTGAATTAACCTGAAAATCCCAGGGAAACTTAGTTTGGAGGCAATTAATATCTGTCACCTCAGCCAAAGTGCTCCATTTGATTTTCCAAAACACAAAAACTCACCTTGGTGGTGTTACCTGTAGATTTATAAGCTTCAAACGCCGATTTGTTGTGTTTTTTATTTCATAATGGCTACTCTGCCCCAACTCTTGTTTGTATTGTGTCTGAATACAACATTTGGGAAGGAAGAAGGGAAAACCAACTCAGACCTAGAAACATTTAGGTAATTGCCACTCAACAAACCAAAATTGAGCTGAGGCACCCAAAATAATGACAGCTAGCCAGAATTGGAGCAAGTCAACAGCTGTGCCCTGATTGAAAAAGAACCTTCCTCTTGTGCCCTGAACTCAATATGCCAGCCCCAAAATTCAAAGCTCACATCAGAAAATTCATTACAAACCATGATAAATAAGAAAAATGAGAAAAATCCAAAGAAATGCAAGAATCCATAATGATATTGGGCTTGATTCAGTCGAAAGGAAACCGGCTGTTCCCGGATTCATCCACCCTCCAGCTGACTTCTTGGGGAATTCTCACTGAATTAATCTGAAAATCGCAGTGAAACTCAGTTTGGAGTCAATTAATATCTGTCACCTCAGCCAAAGTGTTCCATTTGATTTTCCAAAACACAAAAACTCACCTTGGTCGTGTTACCTGTAGATTTCTAAGCTTCAAACGCCTATTTGTTGTGTTTTTTTATTTCATAATGGCTACTCTACCCAAACTCTTGTTTGTATTGCGTCAGAATACAACATTTGCGAAAGAAGAAGGCAAAACCAACTCAGACCCAGAAAACATGTAGGAAATTGCCACTCAACAAACCAAAATTGAGCTGAGGCACCCAAAATAATGACAGCAAGCCAGAATTGGAGCAAGTCAACAGCTGTGCCCTGATTGAAAAAGAACCTTCCTCTAGTGCCCTGAACTCAATATGGCAGCCTCAAAACCAAAGCTCACATAAGAAAATTCATTACAAACCATGATAAATAAGAAAAATGAGAAGGAAGCCAAAAAAATGCAAGAATCCATAATGATATTGGGCTTGATTCAGTGGCAAGGAAATGGGCTGTTCCCGGATTCATCCACCCCTCCAGCTGACTGCCTGTGGAATGCTGACTGAATTAACCTGAAAATCGCAGTGAAACTCAGTTTGGAGTCAATTACTATCTGTCACCTCAGCCAAAGTGTTCCATTTGATTTTCCAAAACACAAAAACTCACCTTTGTGGTGTTACCTGTAGATTTCTAAGCTTCAAACGCCGATTTGTTGTGTTTTTTATTTCATAATGGCTACTCTGCCCCAACTCTTGTTTGTATTGTGTCAGAACACAAAATTTGGGTAGGAGGAAGGCAAAAGCAACTCAGACCCAGAAACATTTAGGAAATTGCCGCTCACGAAAGCAAAAGTCAGCTGAGGCACCCAAAAAATGACAATAAGACAGAATTGGAGCAAGCAAAGAGCTGTGCCCTGTTTGAAAAAGATCCTTCCTCTTCTGCAATTAACTCCATACTGCAGCCTCAAAACCAAAGCTCACATCAGAAAATTCATTACAAACCATGATAAATAAGAAAAATGAGAATAAATCCAAAGAAATGGAAGATTCCATAATGATATTAGGTTTGATTTAGTCACAAGTAAACCGGTTGTTCCCGGATTCATCCACCCCTACAGCTGACTGCCTGTGGAATTCTGACTGAATTAACCTGAAAATCACAGTGTAACTCAGTTTGGAGGCAATTAATATCTGTCACCACAGCCAAAGTGTTCTATTTTATATTCCAAAACACAAAAACTCACCTTGGTCATGTTACCAGTAGGTGTCTAAGCTTCAAACGCCTATTTGTTGTGTTTTTTATTTCATAATGGCTACTCTGTCCAAACTCTTGTTTGTATTGCGTCAGAAGATAACATTTGGGAAGGAAGAAGGCAAAACCAACTCAGATCAGAAAGCATTTAGGAAATTGCCGCTCAAGAAACCAAACTCAGCTGAGGCACCCAAACCAATGACAGTAAGCCAGACTGGAGCAAGCAAAGAGGTGTGACCTGATTGAAAAAGAACCATCCTCTTCTGCCCTGAACTCCATATTTCATCCTCAAAATAAAGCTCACATCAGAAAATTCATTACAAACCATGATGAATAAGAAAAAGGAGAAAGAAACCAAAGAAATGCAAGAATCCATAATGATATTAAGCTTGATTTAGTCGTAAGTAAACCGGCTGTTCCCGGATTCATCCACCCCTCCAGCCGACTGCCTGTGGAATTCTGAATGAATTAACTTGAAAATCGCAGTGAAACTCAGTTTGGAGGCAATTAATATCTGTCACCTCAGCCAAAGTGTTCCATTTGATTTTCCAAAACACAAAAACTCACCTTGGTCGTGTTACCTGTAGATGTATAAGCTTCAAACGCCTATTTGTTGTGTTTTTTCTTTCATAATGGCTACTCTGCCGAAACTCTTGTTTGTATTTCGTCAGAATACAAAATTTGGGAAGGAAGAAGGCAAAACCAACTCAGACCCAGAAAACATTTAGGAAATTGCCGCTCAGAAAGCACAAATCGGCTGAGACACCAAAAACAAGACAGCAAGCCAGAATTGGAGCAAGTCAACAGCTGTGCCCTGATTGAAAAAGAACCATCCTCTTGTGTCCTGAACTCAAAATGCAGGCCTCAAATCCAAAGCTCACATCAGAAAATTCATTACAAACCATGATAAATAAGAAAAAGGAGAAAAAAGCCAAAGAAATGCAAGAGTCCTTTGTGATACTTGGCGGGATTTAGAAACAAGGAAACTGGCTGTTTCCGGATTCATCCCCCCATCCACAGACTGACTTTGGAATTCTGATTGAATTCTCCGTAAAATCAGACTGACACTAAATTAGGATGGAATTAGAATCTGTTCCCTCAGCAGAAGGTTTCCATGTCATTTTCAAACCACAGAAACTCATCTTGGTCATGTTGCCTGTAGATTTCTAATCCTGAAAGGCCAATTTGCTGTGTTTTTCGTTTTCTTTCATAATGGCTACTCTATCCAAAATCTTGATTGTATTGCATCAGAATAGACATTTGGGAAGGAAGAAGGCAAAACCAACTGAGACCCAGAAAACATTCAGCAAACTGACCCTCAAGAAACCAAAACTCAGCTGAGGCACCCAACAATGACAGCAAGCCAGAATTGGAGCAAGCAAACAGCTGTGCCCTGATTGAAAAAGACCATTCCTCTTGTGCCCTGAACTGAATATGCCAGCCTCAAACCAAAGCTCACATCAGAAAATTCATTACAAACCTTGATAAATAAGAAAAATGAGAAAAAAGCCAAAGAAATGCAAGCATCCATAATGATATTGGGCTTGATTAGTCGCAAGGAAACCAGCTGTTCCCGCATTCATCCAACCCTCCAGCTGACTGCCTGTGGACTTCTGACTAAATTAACCTGAAAATCCCAGTGAAACTCAGTTTGGAGGCAATTACTATCTGTCACATCAGCCAAAGTGTTCCATTGTATTTTCCAAAACACAAAAACTCACCTTGGTCGTGTTACCTGTAGATTTATAAGCTTCAAATGCCTATGTGTTGTGTTTTTTTATTTCATAATGGCTACTCTGTCCAAAATCTTGTTTGTATTGCGTCAGAATACAAAATTTGGGAAGGAAGAAGGCAAAACCAACTCAGACCCAGAAAACATTTAGGAAATTGCCGCTCAAGAAACTACAAATCAGCTGAGGGACCCAAAACAATGACAGCAAAGCAGAATTGAAACAAGCCAACAGCTGTGCCCTATTGAAAAATACAATTTCTGGTGCCTTGAACTCAATATGCCAGCCTCAAAACCAAAGCTCACATCAGAAAATTCATTACAAACCATGACAAATAAGAAAAATCAGAAAACAGCCAAATAAATGCAAGAATCCATAATGATATAGGGCTGGATTTAGTCGCGAGGAAACCGGCTGTTCCTGGATTCATCCACCCCTCCAGCTGACTGCCTGTGGAATTCTGACTGAATTAACCTGAAAATCACAGTAAAACTCAGTTTGGAGGCAATTACTATCTGTCACCTCAGCCAAAGTGTTCCATTTGATTTTCCAAAACACAAAACCTCACCTTGGTCGTGTTACCTGTAGCTTCAAAAGCCTATTTGTTGTGTTTTTTATTTCCTAATGGCTACTCTGTCCAAACTCTTGTTTGCATTGTGTCAGAATACAAAATTTGGGAAAAAGAAGGCAAAACCAACTCAGAACCAGTAAACATTTAGGAAATTGCCACTGAGGAAACCACAAATCAGCTGAGGCACCAAAACCAATGACAGCAAGCCAGAATTGGAGCAAGGCAACAGCTGTTCCCTGATTGAAAAAGACCATTCCTCAGGTTCCCTGAACTCCATATTGCAGACTCAAAACCAAAGAATACATCAGCAAATTCATTACAAACCATGATAAATAAGAAAAATGAGAAAAATGCCAAAGAAATGCAAGAATCCATAATGATATTGGGCTTGATTTAGTCGCAAGGAAACCAGCTGTTCCCGCATTCATCCAACCCTCCAGCTGACTGCCTGTGGACTTCTGACTAAATTAACCTGAAAATCGCAGTGAAACTCAGTTTGGAGGCAATTACTATCTATAACATCAGCCAAAGTGTTCCATTGTATTTTCCAAAACACAAAAACTCACCTTGGTCGTGTTACCTGTAGATTTATAAGCTTCAAACGCCTATGTGTTGTGTTTTTTTATTTCATAATGGCTACTCTGTCCAAAATCTTGTTTGTATTGCGTCAGAATACAAAATTTGGGAAGGAAGAAGGCAAAACCAACTCAGACCCAGAAAACATTTAGGAAATTGCCGCTCAAGAAACTACAAATCAGCTGAGGGACCCAAAACAATGACAGCAAAGCAGAATTGATGCAAGCCAACAGCTGTGCCCTATTGAAAAATACAATTTCTGGTGCCTTGAACTCAATATGCCAGCCTCAAAACCAAAGCTCACATCAGAAAATTCATTACAAACCATGGCAAATAAGAAAAATCAGAAAACAGCCAAATAAATGCAAGAATCCATAATGATATAGGGCTGGATTTAGTCGCGAGGAAACCGGCTGTTCCTGGATTCATCCACCCCTCCAGCTGACTGCCTGTGGAATTCTGACTGAATTAACTTGAAAATCGCAGTGAAACTCAGTTTGGAGGCAATTAATATCTGTCACCTCAGCCAAAGTGTTCCATTTGATTTTCCAAAACACAAAACCTCACCTTGGTCGTGTTACCTGTAGCTTCAAATGCTTATTTGTTGTGTTTTTTATTTCATGATGGCTACTCTGTCCAAACTCTTGTTTGCATTGTGTCAGAATACAAAATTTGGGAATAAGAAGGCAAAACCAACTCAGAATCAGTAAACATTTAGGTAATTGCCACTGAGGAAACCACAAATCAGCTGAGGCACCCAAACCAAGGACAGCAAGCCAGAATTGGAGCAAGGCAACAGCTGTTCCCTGATTGAAAAAGACCATTCCTCAGGTTCCCTGAACTCCATATTGCAGCCTCAAAACCAAAGAACACATCAGCAAATTCATTACAAACCATGACAAATAAGAAAAATGAGAAAATAGACAAAGACATGCAAGAATCCATAATGACATTGGGCTGGATTTAGTCGCAAGGAAACCGGCTGTTCCCGAATTCATCCACCACTCCAGCCGACTGCCTGTGGAATTCTGACTGAATTAACCTGAAAATCGCAGTGAAACTCAGTTTGGAGGCAATTAATATCTGTCACCTCAGCCAAAGTGTTCCATTTTATTTTCCAAAACACAAAAACTCACCAAAAGTCAGCTGAGGCACCCAAAACAAGGACAGCAAGCCAGAATTGGAGCAAGCCAACAGCTGTGCCGTGATTGAAAAAGAACCTTCCTCTTGTGCCCTGAACTCAATATGCCAGCCTCAAAACCAAAGCTCACATCAGAAAATTCATTACAAACCATGATAAATAAGAAAAATGAGAAATGAGCAAAGAAATGCGCCAGTTCTTAGTGATATTGGGTAGGATTTAGTCACAAAGAAACCGGCTATTCCCGGATTCATCCACCAATCCAGCTGACTGACTGTGGAATTCTGACTGAATTAACCTAAAAATTGCAGTGAAACTCAGTTTGGAGGCAATTACTATCTGTCACCTCAGCCAAAGTGTTCCATTTGATTTTCCAAAACAGAAAAACTCACATTGGTCGTGTTACCTGTAGATTTCTAAGCTTCAAATGCCTATTTGTTTTGTTTTTTTCTTTCATAATGGCTACTCTGTCCAAACTCTTGTTTGTATGGCGTCAGAATACAAAATTTGGGAAGTAAGAAGGCAAAACCAACTCAGACCCACAAAACATTTACGAAATTGCCGCTCAAGAAAACACATCTGCTGAGGTACCCAAAACCTTGAAAGCAAGACAGAATTAGAGCAAGTCAACAGCTGTGCCTTTTTTGAAAAAGACCATTCCTCCCATGCCCTGAACTCCATATTCCAGCCTCGAAACCAAAGCTCACATCAGAAAATTCATTACAAACCATGATAAAGAAGAAAAATGAGAAAAAAGCCAAAGAAATGCAGGAGTTCTTAGTGATATTGGGCTTGATTAATTCCCATGATAACAGCTATTTCCAGATTCATCCACACCTCCCAGCTGATTGTCTGTGGTTTCTGACAGAATTAACATGAAAATCACAGTGAACCTCAGTTTGGAGGCAATTAATATCTGTCACCTCAGCCAAAGTGTTCCATTTGATTTTCCAAAACACAAAAACTCAGCTTGTTCATGTTACCTGTAGATTTGTAAGCTCGAACGCTTTTTATTGTGTTTTTTATTTCATAATGGCTACTCTGCCCAAACACTTGTTTGTGTTGCGTCAGAATACAAAATGTGGGAAGGAAGAAGGCAAAACCAACTCAGACCCAGAAAACATTTAGGAAATTGCCACTCAAGAAACCAAACATCAGCTGAGGCACCCAAAGCAATGACAGCAAGCCAAAATTGTAGCAAGCCAACAGCTGTGCCCTGATTGAAAAAGAACCTTCCACTTATGCCCTGAACTCCATATTGCAGCCTCAAAACCAAAGCTCACATCAGAAAATTCATAACAAACCATGATAAATAAGGGAAATGTGAAAAAGCCAAAGAAATGCAAGAGTTCTTTGTGATATTTGGCTTGATTTATACAAAAGGAAACTGACTGTTTCCAGATTCGTCCCCCCCTTCCACAGACTGACTTTGGAATTCTGATTGAATTCACCTCAAAATCGCACTCACACTCAATTTGGAGGGAATGAGAATCTGTCCCCTCAGCAGAAGGGTTCCATGTCATTTTCCAAAACACAGAAACTCATACTGGTCGAGTTGCCTGTAGATATCTAATCCTGAAAGGGCAATTTGCTATGTTTTTTTTTTTTCTTTCATAATGGCTACTCTGTCAAAATCTTGCTTGTATTGCATCAGAATACAAAATTTGGGAATAAGAAGGCAAATCCTACTCAGACCCAGAAAACATTTAGGGAATTGCCACTCAAGAAACCACAAATATTCTGAGGCATCCAAAACAATGACAGCAAGCTGGAATTGGAGGAAGCCAACAGCTGTGCCCTGATTGAAAAAGAACCTTCCTCTTGTGCCCTGAACTCAATATGCCAGCCTCAAAACCAAAGCTCACATCAGAAAATTCATTACAAACCATGATAAATCAGAAAAATGAGACAAAAGCCAAAGAAATGCACGAGTTCTTCGTGATATTTGGCTGGATTTAGACACAAGGAAACTGGCTGTTTAAAGATTCATCACCCCTTCCACAGACAGACTTTGGAATTCTGATTGAATTCACCTCAAAATCGCACTCACACTCAATTTGGAGGGAATTAGAATCTGTCCCCTCAGCAGAAGGGTTCCATGTCATTTTCCAAAACACAGAAACTCATCTTGGTCGAGTTGCCTGTAGATTTCTAATCCTGAAAGGGCAATTTGCTGTGTTTTTTTTTCTTTCATAATGGCTACTCTGTCAAAATCTTGCTTGTATTGCATCAGAATACAAAATTTGGGAATAAGAAGGCAAAACCAACTCAGACCCAGAAAACATTTAGGAAATTGCCGCTCAAGAAACCACAAATCGGCTGAGGCACCCAAAACAATGACATCCAGCCAGAATTGTAGGAAGCCAACAGCTGTGCCCTGATTGAAAAAGAACCTCCCTCTTGTGCACAAAAATTCAATATGCCAGCCTCAAAACCAAAGCTCACATCAGAAAATTCATTACAAACCATGATAAATAAGAAAAATGAGAAAAAAGCCAAAGAAATGCAGAATTTTTTAGGGATATTGGGCTTGAATTATGGCCATGTAAACGGCTGTTTCCAGATTCATCCACACCTCCCAACTGAGTGTCTTTGGTTTCTGAATGAATTAACAAAAAAATCGCAGTGAAACTCGGTTTTGGAGGCAATTAATATCTGTCACCTCAGCCATAGTGTTCAATTTTATTTTCGAAAACACAAAAACTTACTTGCTCGTGTTACCTGTACATATATAAGCTTCAAACACATATTTGTTGTGTTTTTTATTTCATAATGGCTACTCTGTCCTAACTCTTGTTTGTATTACGTCAGAATACAAAATTTTGGAAGGAAGAAGGCAAAACCAACTCAGACCCAGAAAACATGTAGGAAATTGCCGCTAAAGAAACCAAAATCAGCTGAGGCACGCAAAACAATGACAGCAAGCCAGAATTGCAACAAGCCAACAGCTGTGTCCTGTTTGAAAAAGACCATTGATCCGGTCATGTTGCCTATAGATTTCTAATCCTGAAAGGGCAATTTGCTGTGTTTTTTTTTTTTTTTCTTTCATAATGGCTACTCTGTCCAAAATCTTGCGTATGTTGCGTCAGAATACAAAATTTGGGAATAAGAAGGCAAATCCGACTCAGACCCAGAAAACATTTAGGAAACTACAACACAAGAATCCACAAATCAGCTGAGGAACCCAAAACAATGACAGCAAGCAGAATTGGAGCACGCCAACAGCTGTGCCCTGATTGAAAAAGAACCTTCCTCTTGTGCCCTGAACTCCATATTGCTGCCTCAAAACCAAAGGTCACATCAGAAAATTCATTACAAACCATGATAAATAAGAAAAATCAGAAAAAAAGCCAAAGAAATGCAAGAATCCATAATGATATTGGGCTTGATTTAGTCGCATGGAAGCCAGCAGTTCCCAGATTCATCCACGCCTAAAGCTGACTGCCTGTGGAATTCTCACAGAATTAACCCGAAAATCGCAGTGAAACTCGGTTTGGAGGCAATTAATATCTGTCACCTCAGCCAAAGTTTTCCATTTCATTTTCCAAAACAAAAAAACTCACTTTGGTCGTGTTACCTGCAGATTTAAAATCTTGAAACGCTATTTGTTGTGCTGTTTATTTCATAATGACTACTCTGTACAAACTCTTCTTTGCATTGCATCAGAATACTAAATTTGGGAAGGAAGAAGGCAAAACCAACTCAGACCCAGAAAACATTTAGGAAATTGCCACTCAAGAAACCACAAATTAGCTGCGACACCCAAAACCTTGAAAGCAAGACAGAATTGGAGCAAGACAACAGCTGTGCCCTGATTGAACAAGACCATTAATCCAGTGCCCAGAACTCCATATTGCAGCCTCAAAACCAAAGCTCCCATCAGAAAATTCATTACAAACCATGAAAAATAAGGGAAATCTGAGAAAGCCAAAGAAATTCAAGAGTCCTTTGTGATATTTGGCTGGATTGAGACAGAAGGAAATAGTCTGTTCCCGGATTCATCCCCCCCTTCCACAGACAGACTTTGGAATTCTGACTGAATTCACCTCAAAATCGCACTCTCACTCAATTTGGAGGGAATTAGAATCTGTCCCCTCAGCAGAAGGGTTCCATGTCATTTTCCAAAACACAGAAACATATCTTGGTCGTGTTGCCTGTAGATTTCTAATCCTGAAAGGGCAATTTGCTGTGTTTTTTTTTTTTTTTCCTTCATAATGGCTACTCTGTCCAAAATCTTGCTTGTATTACGTCACAATACAAAATTTGGGAATAAGAAGGCAAATCCGACTCAGACACAGAAAACATTTAGGAAACTGCAGCACAAGAATCCACAAATCAGCTGAGGAACCCACAACAAGGACTGCAAGCAGAATTGCAGCAAGACAACAGCAGTGCCCTGATTGAAAAAGAACCTTCCTCTTGTGCCCTGAACTCAATATGCCAGCCTCAAAACCAAAGCTCATATCAGAAAATTCATTACAAATCATGATAAATAAGAAAAATGAGAAAAAAGCCAAAGAAATGCAAGAATCCATAATGATATTGGGCTGGATTTAGTCGCAAGGATACGGGCTGTTCCCGGATTCATCCACCCCTCCAGCTGACTGCCTGTGGAATTCTGACTGAATTTACCTGAAAATCGCAGTGAAACTCAGTTTGGAGGCAATTAATATCTGTCACCTCAGCCAAAGTGTTCCATTTGATTTTCCAAAACACAAAAACTCACCTTGGTTGTGTTACCTGTAGATTTCCAAGCTTCAAACGCCTATTTGTTGTGTTTTTTATTTCATAATGGCTACTCTGTCCAAACTCTTGTTTGTATTGCATCAGAATACAAAATTTGGGAATAAGAAGGCAAATCCTACTCAGACCCAGAAAACATTTAGGGAATTGCCACTCAAGAAACCACAAATATTCTGAGGCATCCAAAACAATGACAGCAAGCTGGAATTGGAGCAAGCCAACAGCTGTGCCCTGATTGAAAAAGAACCTTCCTCTTGTGCCCTGAACTCAATATGCCAGCCTCAAAACCAAAGCTCACATCAGAAAATTCATAACAAACCATGATAAACAAGAAAAATGAGAAAAAAGCCAAAGAAATGCAGGAGTTCTTAGTGATGTTGGGCTTGATTTATTCCCTTGTTAATGGCTGTTTCCAGATTAATCCACACCTCCCAGCTGAGTGTCTGTGGTTTCTGTCTGAATTAACACGAAAATCGCAGTGAAACTCAGTTTGGAGGCAATTAATATCTGTCACCTCAGCCAAAGTGTTCCACTTCATTTTCCAAAACACAAAAACTCACCTTGGTCGAGTTACCTGTAGACTTCTAAGCTTCAAACACCTATTTGTTGTGTTGTTTATTTCATAATGACTACTCTGCCCAAACTCTTGTTTTTATTGCGTCAGAATACAAAATTTGGAAAGGAAGAAGTCAAAACCAATTCAGACCCAGAAAACATTTAGGAATTGCCGCTCAAGAAACCAAAAGTCAGCTGAGGTACCCAAAACAATGACAGCAAGGCAAAACGGGAGCAAGGCAACAACTGTGCCCTGGTTGAAAAAGACCATTTCTCCGGTGCCCTGAACTCCATATTGCAGCCTCAAAACCAAAGCTCACATCAGAAAATTCATTACAAACCTTGATAAATAAGGGAAATGTGAAAAAGCCAAAGAAATGCAAGAGTTCTTTGTGATATTTGGCTGGATTTACACAGAAGGAAACTGGCTGTTTAAAGATTCATCCCCCCCTTCCACAGACAGACTTTGGAATTCTGATTGAATTCACCTCAAAATCGCACTCACACTCAATTTGGAGGGAATGAGAATCTGTCCCCTCAGCAGAAGGGTTCCATGTCATTTTCCAAAACACAGAAACTCATATTGGTCGAGTTGCCGGTAGATATCTAATCCTGAAAGGGCAATTTGCTGTGTTTTTTTTTTTTTTCTTTCATAATGGCTACTCTGTCAAAATCTTGCTTGTATTGCATCAGAATACAAAATTTGGGAATAAGAAGGCAAAACCGACTCAGACCCAGAAAACATTTAGGAAATTGCCACTCAAGAAACCACAAATCGGCTGAGGCACCCAAAACAATGACAGCAAGCCAGAATTGGAGCAAGCCAACAGCTGTGCCCTGATTGAAAAAGAACCTTCCTCTTGTGCCCTGAACTCAATATGCCAGCCTCAAAACCAAAGCTGACATCAGAAAATTCATTACAAACCATGATAAATAAGAAAAATGAGAAAAAAGCCAAAGAAATGCAGGAGTTCTTAGTAATATTGGGCTTGATTTATTGCCATGTAAATGGCTGTTTCCAGATTCATCAACCCCCCAGCTGACTGCCTGTGGAATTCTGACTGAATTAACCTGAAAATCACTGTGAAACTCAGTTTGGAGGCAATTAATATCTGTCACCTCAGCCAAAGTGTTCCATTTTATTTTCTAAAACACAAAAACTCACCTTGGTAGGATTACCTGTAGATGTCTAAGTTTCAACCTCCTATTTGGTGTGTGTTTTTTTTCATAATGGCTACTCTGTCCAAACTATTGTTTGTGTTGTGTCAGAATACATAATTTGGGAAGGAAGACGGCAAAACCAACTCAGACCCAGAAAACATTTAGGAAATTGCCGCTCAAGAAACCAAAAGTCAGCTGAGGCACCAAAAACATGGACAGTAAGCCAGAATTGGAGCACTCCAACAGCTGTGCTCTGATTGAAAAAGAACCTTCCTCTTGTGCCCTGAACTCAACATGCCAGCCTCAAAACCAAAGCTCACATCAGAAAATTCATTGCAAACGATGATAAACAAGAAAAATGAGAAAAAAGCCAAAGATATGCAGGAATTCTTAGTAATATTGGGCTTGATTTATTCCCTTATTGATGGCTGTTTCCAGATTCATCCACATGTCCCAGCTGAGTGTCTGTGGTTTCTGACTGAATTAAAATGAAATTCACAGTAAAACTTGCTTTGGATGCAATTAATATGTGTCACCTCAGCCAAAGTGTTCCATTTGATTTTCCAAAACACAAAAACTCACCTTCGTCGTGTTACCTGTGGATTTTGAAGCTTCAAAAGCCTATTTGTTGTGTTTTTTATTTCATAATGGCTACTCTGTCCAAACTCTTGTTTGTATTGCGTCAGAATACAAAATTTGGGAAGGAAGAAGGCAAAACCAACTCAGACCCAGAAAACATTTAGGAAATTGCTGCTCAAGAAACCACAAATCAGCTGAGGCACCCAAAACAATGACTGAAGCCAGAATTGTACCACACAAACAGTTGTGCCCTGATTGAAAAAGAACCATCCTCTTGTGCCCTGAACTCAATATGCCAGCCTGTGGATTTCTAAGCTTCAAACGCCTATTTGTTGTGTTTTTTAGTTCATAATGGCTACTCTGTCCAAACTCTTGTTTGTATTGCTTCAGAATACAAAATATGGGAAGGAAGGAGGAAAAACAAACTCAGACCCAGAAAACATTTAGGAATTTGTCGCTCAAGAAACCAAAAGTCAGCTGAGACACCCAAAACAATGAAAGCAAGCCAGAATTGGAGCAAGCCAACAGCTGCGCCCTGATTGAAAAATAACCATCCTCTTGTGCCCTGAACTCAATATGCCGGCCTCAAAACCAAAGTTCACATCAGAAAATTCATTACAAACCATGATAAAAAAGGGAAATGTGAAAAAGCCAAAGAAATGCAAGAGTACTTTACTGATATTTGGCTGGATTTAGACACAAGGAAACTGGCTGTTTCCAGATTCATCGCCCCTTTCACTGCCTGACTTTGGAATTCTGATGGATTTCACCTCAAAATTGCACTCACACTCATTTTCGAGGGAATTAGTATCTGTCCCCTCAGCAGAAAGGTTCCACGTCATTTTCCAAAACACAGAAACTCATCTTGGTCGTCTTGCCTGTAGATTTCTAATCCTGAAAGGGTAATTTGATGTGTTTTTTTTTTTTTTTTTCATAATGGCTACTCTGCAAAAACTCTTGTTTGTATTGTGTCAGAATACAAAATTTGGGAAAGAAGAATGCAAAACTGACTCAGACACAGAAAACACTTTGAATGTTGCCGCTCAAGAACCACAGATCAGCTGAGGCATCCTAAACAATGACAGTAAGCCAGAATTGGAGAATACCAACAGCTGTTCCCTGATTGAAAAGTACCATCCTCTTGTTCCCTGAACTCAATATGCCAGCCTCAAAACCAAAGCTCACATCAGAAAATTCACTACAAACCATGATAAATAAGAAAAATGAGAAAAAAACCAAAGAAATGGAAGAATTTATAATGATATTTGGTTGGATTCCGTCGCAAGGAAACTGCTGTTCCCGGATTCATCCACCCCTCCAGCTGACTGCCTGTGGAATTCTGACTAAATTAACCTGAGAATCCAAGTGAAACTCAGTTGGAGGCAATTAACATCTGTCACCTCAGCGAAAGTGTTCCAATTTATTTTCAAAAACACAAAACCTCACCTTGGTCGTGTTACCTGTAGATTTCTGAGCTTCAAACACATATTTGTTGTGTTTTTCATTTCTTAATGGCTACACTGTCCAAACTCGTGTTTGTATTGCATCAGAATACGAAATTTGGGAAGGAAAAAGGCAAACCCAACTCAGAACCAGAAAACACTTAGGAAATTGCAGCTCAACACACCAAAATTGAGCTTAGGCACCCAAAACAATGACAGCAAGCCAGAATTGGAGCAAGCCAACAACTGTGTCCTGATTGAAAAAGAACCTTCCTCTTGTGCCCTGAACTCCATATGCCAGCCTCAAAACCAAAGATGACATCAGAAAATTCATTACAAACCATGATAAACAAGAAAAATGAGAAAAAAAAATGCAAGAATCCGTAATGATATTGGGCTTGATTCAGTCGCAAGGAAACTGGCTCTTCCCAGATTCATTCCGCTCTCCAGCTGACTGCCTGTGGAATTCTGACTGAATTAACCTGAAAATCGCAGTGAAACTCAGTTTGGAGGCAATTAATAACTGTCACCTCAGCCAAAGTGTTCCATTTTATTTTCCAAAACACAAAAACTCACCTTGGTCGTGTTTCCTGTAGCATCAAAGGCCAATTTGTTGTGTTTTTTATTTCAGAATGGCTACTCTGTATAAACTCTTGTTTGTATGGCATCAGAATACAAAATTTGGGAAGTAAGAAGGCAAAACCAACTCAGACCCCGAAAACATTTAAGAAATTGCCACAGAAGAAACCAGAAATTGGCTGAGGCACCCAAAACAATGACAGCAAGCCAGAATTGGAGAACGCCAACAGCTGTGCCCTGATTGAAAAAGAACCTTCCTCTTAAGCCCTGAACTCAATATGCCAGCCTCAAAACCAAAGATGACATCAGAAAATTCATGACAAACCATGATAAATAAGAAAAAGGAGAAAAAAAGCTAAAGAAATGCAAGAATCCATAATGATATTGGGCTTGATTTAGTCCCAAGGAAACCAGCTGTTCCCGGATTAATCCACCACTCCAGCTGTCTGCCTGTGGAATTTTGACGGTTTTAACCTGAAAATCACAGTGAAACTCAGTTTGGAGGCAGTTAATATCTGTCATCTCAGCCAAAGTGTTCCATTTTATTTTCCAAAACACAAAAACTCACCTTGGTCGTGTAACCTGTAGATTTTTAAGCTTCAGATGCCCATTTGTTGTGTTTTGTATTTCATAATCGGTACTCTGCCCAAAGTCATGTTTGTATGGCATCGGAATAAAAAATTTGGGAAGGAGGAAGCTAAACCAAATCAGACCCAGGAAACATTTAGGAAATTGCCGCTCAACAAAGCAAAATTGAGCTGAGGCACCCAAAACAATGACAGCAAGCCAGAATTGAAGCAAGACAACAGCTGTGCCCTGTTTGAAAAAGACCATTCCTCCAGTACCCTGAACTCCATAATGCAGCCTCACAACCAAAGCTCATCTCAGAAAATTCATTACAAACCATGATAAATAATGGAAATGTGAAAAAGCCAAAGAAATGCAAGCCTATGGAATCCAAACTGAATTAACTGAATTAACCTGAAAATCGCAGTGAAACTAGTTTGGAGACCATTAATATCTGTCACCTCAGCCAAAGTGTTCCATTGTATTTTCCAAAACACAAAAACTCACCTTGGTCATGTTACCTGCAGATTTGTAAGCTTCAAACACCTATTTGTTGTGTTTTTTATTTTATAATGGCTACTCTGTCCAAAATCTTGCTTGTATTGCATCAGAATACAAAATTTGGGAAGGAAGAAGGCAAAGCCAACTCAGACCCAGAGAACATTTGGAAAATTGCCACACAAGAAACCACAAATCGGCTGAGGCACCCAAAACAATGACAGCAAGCCAGAAGTGGAGCAAGCCAACAGCTGTGCCCTGATTGAAAAAGAACCATCCTCTTGTGCCCTGAACTCCATATTACAGCCTCAAAAACAAAGCTCACATCAGAAAATTCATTACAAACCGTGATAAATAAAAAAAAGTGAAAAAATCCAAAGAAATGCAAGAATCCATAATGATATTGGGCTTGATTTAGTTGGAAGGAAACTTACTATTCCCGTATTCATCCACCCCTGCAGCTGACTGCCTGTGGAATTCAGACTGAATTAACCTGACAATCGCAGGAAGCTCAAGAAAAAAATTTCAGCTGAGTCACCCAAAACAATGACAGCAAGCCAGAATTGGAGCAAGCCAACAGCTCTGCCCTGTTTGAAAAAGACCATTCCTCCGGTGCCCTGAACTCCATATTGCACCCTCAAAACCAAAGCTCACATCAGAAAATTCATTACAAACCATGATAAATAAGGGAAATGTGAAAAAGCCAAAGAAATGCAAGAGTCCTTTGTGATATTTGGCAGGATTTAGACACAAAGAAACTGGCTTTTTCCAGATTCATCTCCCCCTTCCACAAACTGACTTTGGAATTCTGATTGAATTCACCTCAAAATCACACTCACACTCAATTTAGAGGGAATTAGAATCTGTCACCTCAGTAGAAGCGTTCCATGTCATTTTCCAAAACACAGAATCTCATCTTGGTTGTGCTGCCTATGGATTTCTAATCCTGAAAAGGCAATTTGCTTCAAACACCTATTTGTTGTGTTTTTTATTTTATAATGGCTACTCTGTCCAAAATCTTGCTTGTATTGCATCAGAATATAAAATTTGGGAAGCAAGAAGGCAAAACCGACTCAGACCCAGAAAACATTTCGCAAATTGCCACATAAGAAACCACAAATCAGCTGAGGCACCCAAAACAATGACAAGAAGCCAGAATTTGAGGAAGCCAAAAGCTGTGCCCTGATTGAAAAAGAACCTTCCTCTTGTGCCCTGAACTCAATATGCCAGCCTCAAAACCGAAGATCACATCAGAAAATTCATTACAAACCATGATAAATAAGAAAAAGGAGAAAAAATCCGGAGAAATGGAAAATCCATAATGATATTGGGCTTGATTTAGTCACTAGGAAACCGGCTGTTCCCGGATTCATCCACCCCTGCAACTGACTGCCTGTGGAATTCTGACTGAATTAACCTCAAAATAAGAGTGAAACTCAGTTTGGAGGCAATTAATATCTGTCACCTCAGCCAAAGTGTTCCATTTGATTTTCCAAAACACAAAACCTCACCTTGGTCGTGTTACCTGTAGATTTCTAAGCTTCAAATGCCTATTTGTTGTGTTTTTTATTTCATAATGGGTACTCGGCCCAAACTCTTGTTTGTATGCCTTCAGAATACAAAATTTGGGAAGGAAGAAGGAAAAACCAACTCAGACCCAGAAATCATTTAGGAAAATGCCGATCAAGAAACCACAAATCGGCTGAGGTACCCAAAACAATGACAGCAAGCCAGAATTGGAGCAGGCCAACAGCTGTGCCCTGTTTGAAAAAGAACCATCCTCTTCTGCCCTGAACTCCATATTCCAGCCTCAAAACCAAAGCTCATATCAGAAAATTCATTACAAATCATGATAAATAAGAAAAATGAGAAAAAAGCCAAAGAAATGCAAGAATCCATAATGATATTGGGCTTGATTTAGTCGCAAGGAAACCGGTTGTCCCGGATTCTTCCATCCCTCCAGCTGAATGCCTGTGGAATTCTGACTGAATTAACCTGGAAATCGCAGAGAAACTCAGTTTGGAGGCAGTTAATATCTGACACCTCAGCCAAAGTGTTCCATTTGATTTTCCAAAACACAAAAACTCACCTTGGTTGTGTTACCTGTAGATTTCTAAGCTTCAAATGCCTATTTGTTGTGTTTTTTTATTTCATAATGGCTACTTTAACCAAACTCCTGTTTGTATTGCGTCAGAATACAAAATTTGGGAAGGAAGAAGGCAAAACCAACTCAGACCCAGAAATCATTAAGGAAATTGCTGCTCAAGAAACCAAAAGTCAGCTGAGGCACCCAAACCAATGACAGTAAGCCAGATTGCAGCAAGAAAAGAGGTGTGCCCTGATTACAAACAACCATCCTCTTCTGCCCAGAACTCCATATTGCAGCCTCAAAATAAAGCTCACATCAGAAAATTCATTACAAACCCGGATAAATAAGAAAAATGAGAAAAAAGCCAAAGAAATGCAAGAATCCATAATGATATTTTGCTTGATTTAGTCACAAGGAAATTGGCTCTTCCCAGATTCATACCCCCCTCCAGCTGACTGCCTGTGGAATTCTGACTGAATTAACCTGAAAATCACAGTGAAACTCATTTTGGAGGCAATTAATGTCTGTCACCTCAGCCAAAGTGTTCCATTTGATTTTGCAAAACACAAAAACTCACCTTGGTCGTGTTACCTGTAGATTTCCAAGCTTCAAACGCGTATTTGTTGTGTTTTTTTTATTTCATAATGGCTACTCTGTCAAAACTCTTGTTTGTATTGCCTCAGAATACAACATTTGGGAAGGAAGAAGGCAAAACCAACTCAGACCCAGAAAACATTTAGGAAATTGCCACTCAACAAACCCAATTTGAGCTGAGGCACCCAAAATAATGACAGCAAGGCAGAATTAGAGCAAGTCAACAGCTGTGCATTGACTGAGAAAGAACCTTCGTCTAGTGCCCTGAACTCCATATTGCAGCCTCAAAACCAAAGGTCACATCAGAAAATTCATTACAAATCATCATAAATAAGAAAAAAGAGAAAAAAGCCAAAGCAATGCAAGAATCCATAATGATATTTGGCTTGATTCAGTCGAAAGGAAATCGGCTCTTTCCAGATTCATCCACCCCTCCATCTGACTACCTGTGGAATTTGAGAGAATTAACCTAAAAATCGCAGTGAAACTCAGTTTGGAGGCCATTAATATCTGTCTCCACAACCAAAGTGTTCCATTTTATTTTCCAAAACACAAAACCTCACCTTCGTCGTGTTACCTGTAGATTTCTGAGCTTCAAACGACTATCTGTTGTGTTTTTTATTTCATAATGGCTACTTTAACCAAACTCTTGTTTGTATTGCGTCAGAATACAACAGTTGGGAAGGAAGAAGGCAAAACCAACTCAGACCCAGAAAACATTTAGGAAATTGCCCCTGAAGAAAGCAAAAGTCAGCTGAGGTACCCAAATCAATGAAATTAAACCAGATTGGATCAAGCAAAGAGGTGTTTCCTGATTGAAAAAGAACCATCCTCTTCTGCCCTGAAGTCCATATTGCAGCCTCAAAACCAAAGCTCACATCAGAAAATTCATTACAAACCTTGATAAATAAGAAAACGGAGAAAGAAGCCAAAGAAATGCAAGAATCCATAATGACATTGGGCTTGATTCAGTCGCAAGGAAACCGGCTGTTCCCGGATCATTCACCCCTCCAGCTGACTCCCTGTGCAATTCTGACTGAATTAACCTGAAAATTGCAGTGAAACTCAGTTTGGAGGCAATTACTATCTGTCACCTCAGCCAAATTGTTTCATTTGATTTTCCAAAACACAAAACCTCACCTTGGTCATGTTACCTGTAGATTTCTAAGCTTTAAATGCCTATTTGTTGCGTTTTTTCTTTCATAATGGCTACTCTGCCCAAACTCTTGTTTGTAAGGCATCAGAATAGAAAATTTGGGAAGGAAGAAGGTAAAACGAACTCAGACCCAGAAAACATTTAGGAAATTGCCACTCAAGAAACCACAAATCAGCTGAGGCAGCCAAAACAATGACAGCATGCCAGAATTGGAGCAGGGCAACAGCTGTGCCCTGTTTGAAAAAGACCATTCTTTTAGTGCCATGAACTCCATATTGCAGCCTCAAAACCAAATTCACATCAGAAATTTCATTACAAACCATGATAAATAATGGAAATGTGAAAAAGCCAAAGAAATGCAAGAGTCCTTTGTGATATTTGGTGGGATTAGACACAAGGAAACTGGCTGTTTCCGGATTCATCCCCCCATCCACAGACTGACTTTGGAATTCTGATTGAATTCACCTCAAAATCCCACTCACATTCAATTTGGATGAATTAGTATCTGTCCCCTCAGCAGAAGGGTTCCATGTCATTTTCCAAACCACAGAAACTCATCTTGGTCATGTTGCCTGTAGATTTCTAATCCTGAAAGGCCAATTTGCTGTGTTTTTTGTTTTCTTTCATAATGGCTACACTGTCCAGAATCTTGCTTGTATTGCATGAGAATACAAAATTTGGGAAGGAAGAAGGCAAAACCAACTCAGACCCAGAAAATATTCAGCAAACTGACCCTCAAGAAACCAAAAGTCAGCTGAGGCACCCAACAATGACAGCAAGCCAGAATTGGAGCAAGCCAACAACTGTGCCCTGATTGAAAAAGACCATTCCCCTTGTGCCCTGAACGCAATATACCAGCCTTAAAACCAAAGCTCACATAAGAAAATTCATTACAAACCATGATAAATTAGAAAACGGAGAAAAAAGCCAAGGAAATGCAAGAATCCATAATGATATTGGGCTTGATTCAGTCGCAAGGAAACGGGCTGTTCCCGGATTCATCCACCCCTCCAGCTGACTGCCTTTGGAATTCTGACTGAATTAACCTGGAAATCGCAGTGAAACTCAGTTTGGAGGCAATTAATATCTGTCACCTCAGCCGAAGTGTTCCATTTGATTTTCCAAAACACAAAAACTAACCTTGGTCGTGTTACCTGTAGATTTCTAAGCTTCGAACGCCTATTTGTTTTGTTTTTTTTTTTTTTATTTCATAATGGCTACGCAGCCCAAACTCTTGTTTGTATGGCAGCAGAAAAGAATTTTGGGAAGGAAGACTGCAAAACCAACTCAGACCCAGAAAACATTCAGGAAATTGCTGCTCAAGAAACCAAAAGTCAGCTGAGGCACCCAAAACAATGACAGCAAGCCAGAATTGGAGCTGGCCAACAGCTGTGCCCTGATTTAAAAAGACCATTCCCCCGGTGCCCTGAAGTCCATATTGCAGCCTCAAAACCAAAGCTCACATCAGAAAATTCATAACAAACCATGATAAACAAGAAAAAGGAGAAAAAAGCCAAAGAAATGCAAGAATCCATAATGATATTGGGCTTGATGTAGTCGCAAGGAAACTGGCTGTTCCCGGATTCATCCACCCCTCCAGCTGACTGCCTGTGGTATTCTGACTGAATTCACCTGAAAATCGCAGTGAAACTCAGTTTGGAGGCAATTACTATCTGTCACCTCAGCCAAAGTGTTCCAGTTGATTTTCCAAAACACAAAACCTCACCTTGGTCATGTTACCTGTAGATTTCTAAGCTTCGATCACCTATTTGTTGTGTTTTTTATTTCATAATGGCTGCTCTGTCCAAACTCTTGTTTGTAATGCGACAGAATACAAAATTTGGGAAGGAAGAAGGCAAAACCAACTCAGACCCAGAAAACATTTAGGAAATTGCCACTCAACAAACCAAAATTGAGCTGAGGCATGCAAAACAAGACAGCAAGCCAGAATTGGAGCAAGCCAAGAGCTGTGCCCTGTTTAAAAAAAAAAAACCTTCCTCTTGTGCCCTGAACTCCATATTGCAGCCTCAAAACCAAATCTCACATCAGAAAATTCATTACAAAGCATGATAAATCCGAAAAATGAGAAAAAAGCCAAAGAAATGCAAGAGTCCTTTCTGATATTTGGCTGCATTTAGTCGCAAGGAAACCGGCTGTTCCAGGATTCATCCCCCCCTCCAGCTGACTGCCTGTGGAATTCTCACTGAATTAACCTGAAAATCGCAGTGAAACTCAGCTTGTAGGCAATTAATATCTGTCACCTCAGCCAAAGTGTTCCATTTAATTTTCCAAAACACAAGAACTCACCTTGGTCGTGTTACGAGTAGACTTATAAGTTTCATACGACTATTTGTTGTGTTTTTTATTTCATAATGACTACTCTGCCCAAACTCTTGTTTGTATCGTGTCAGAATACAAAATTTGGGAAGGAAGAAGGCAAAACCAACTCAGTCCCAGAAAACATTTAGGACATTGCCGCTCAAGAAACCAAAAGTCAGCTGAGGCTCCCAAAACAATGACAGCAAGCCAGAATTGGAGCAAGCCAACATCTGTACCCTGTTTGAAACAGACCATTCCTCCGGTGCCCTGAACTCTACATTGCAACCTCAAAACCAAAGCTCACATCAGAAATTTCATTACAAACCATGATAAATAAGGGAAATGTGAAAAAGCCAAAGAAATGCAAGAGTCCTTTGTGATACTTGGTGGGATTTAGAAACAAGGAAACTGGCTGTTTCCGGATTCATCACCCCATCCACAGACTGACTTTGGAATTCTGATTGAATTCATCTCAAAATTGCACTCACACTCAATTTGGAGGAAATTAGTATCTGTCCCCTCAGCAGGAGTCCAAGTCATTTTCCAAAACACAGAAACTCATCTTGATTGTGCTACCTGTACAGTTCTAAACATGAAAGGCCAATTTGCTTTGTTTTTTTTTTCTTTCATAATGGCTACTCTGTCAAAATCTTGCTTGTATTGCATCAGAATACAAAATTTGGGAATAAGCAGGCAAAACTAACTCAGACCCAGAAAACATTTAGCATATTGCCACTCAAGAATCCACAAATCAGCTGAGGCACCCAAAATAATGACAGCAAGCCAGAATTGGTGCAAACCAACAGCTGTGCCCTGATTGAAAAACAACCTTCCTCTTGTGCCCTGAACTGAATATGCCAGCTTAAAACCAAAGCTCACATCAGAAAACTCATTACAAACCATGATATATAAGAAAAATGAGAAAAAGGCCAAAGAAACGCAAAATCCATAATGATATTGGGCTTGATTTATTCCTATGTAAACAGCTGTTTCCAGATTCATCCACAACTCCCAGCTGAGTGACTAGGGATTCTGACTGAATTAACCTCAAAATCGCAGTGAAATTCGGTTTGGAGACAATTAATATCTGTCACCTCAGCCAAAGTGTTCCATTTAATTTTCCAAAACAAAAAAACTCATTTTGGTCGTGTTACCTATAGATTTCTAAGCTTCAAACGCCTATTTCTTGTGTTGTTTATTTCATAATGGTTACTCTGAACAAACTCTTGCTTGTATTGCATCAGAATACAAAATTTGGGAAAGAAGAAGGCAAAACCAAATGAGACTCAGAAAACGTTTAGGAAATTGCCGCTCAAGAAACCAAAAGTCAGCTGAGGCACCCAAAACCATGACAGCAAGCCAGAATTGGAGCAAGCCAACAGCTGTGCCCTGATTGAAAAAGGCCATTCTTCCGGTACACTGAACTCCATATTCCAGCCTCAAAACCAAAGCTCACATCAGGAAATTCATTACAAACCATGATAAATAAGAAAACGGAGAAAAAAGCCAAGGAAATGCAAGAACCCATAATGATATTGGGCTTCATTTAGTCGCAAGGATACGGGCTGTTCCCGGATTCATCCACCCCTCCAGCTGACTGCCTGTGGAATTCTGACTGAATTCACCTGAAAATCGCAGTGAAACTCAGTTTGGAGGCAATATATATCTTTCACCTCAGCCAAAGTGTTCCATTGTATTTTCCAAAACACAAAAACTCACCTTGGTTGTGTTACCTGTACATTTCCAAGCTTCAAACGCCTATTTGTTGTGTTTTTTATTTCATAATGGCTACTCTGTTCAAACTCTTGTTTGTATCGCATCAGAATACAAAATTTGGGAATAAGAAGGCAAATCCTACTCAGACCCAGAAAACATTTAGGGAATTGCCACTCAAGAAACCACGAATCTTCTGAGGCACCCAAAACCATGACAGCAAGCTGGAATTGGAGCAAGCCAACAGCTGTGCCCTGATTGAAACAGAACCTTCCTCTTGTGCCCTGAACTACATATTGCAGCCTCAAAACCAAAGCTCACATCAGAAATTTCATTAAAAACCATGATAAATAAGAAAAATGAGAGAAAAGCCAAAGAAATGCACGAGTTCTTAGTGATATTTGGCTGCATTTAGACACAAGGAAACTGGCTGTTTCAAGATTCATACACACCTTCCACTGACTGACTTTGGAATTCTGATTGATTTCACCTCAAAATCGCCCTCACACTCAATTTGGAGGGAATTAGAATCTGTCCCCTCAGCAGAAGGGTTCCATGTCATATTCCAAAACACAGAAACTAATCTTGATCATGTTGCCAGTAGATTTCTAATCCTGAAAGGGCAATTTCTGTGTTTTTTTTTTCTTTCATAATGGCTACTCTGTCCAAATCTTGCTTGTATTGCTCAGAATACAAAATATGGGGATAAGAAGGCAAAACCGACTCAGACCCAAAAAACATGAAGGAAATTGCCGCTCAAGAAACCACAAATCAGCTGAGGCACCCAAAACAATGACAGCAAGCCAGAATTGGAGCAAGCCAACAGCTGTGCCCTGATTGAAAAAGAACCTTCCTCTTATGCCCTGAACTCAATATGCCAGCCTCAAAACCAAAGCTCACATCAGAAAATTCATTACAAACCATCATAAATAAGAAAAATGAGAAAAAAGCCAAAGAAGTGCAGGAGTTCTTAGTGATGTTGGGCTTGATTTATTCCCTTGTTAATGGCTGTTTCCAGATTAATCAACACCTCCCAGCTGAGTGTCTGTGGTTTCTATCCGAATTAACACGAAAATCGTAGTGAAACTCGGTTTGGAGGCAATTAATATCTGTCACCTCAGCCAAAGTGTTCCATTTGATTTTCCAAAACACAAAAACTCACCTTGGTTGAATTACCTGTAGATTTCTAAGCTTCAAACACCTATTTGTTGTGTTCTTTATTTCATAATGACTACTCTGCCCAAACTCTTGTTTTTATTGCGTCAGAATACAAAATATGGGAAGGAAGAAGCCAAAACCAATTCAGACCCAGAAAACATTTAGGAATTGCCGCTCAAGAAACCAAAAGTCAGCTGAGGCACCCAAAACAATGACAGCAAGGCAAAATGGGAGCAAGGCAACAACTGTGCCCTGGTTGAAAAAGACCATTCCTCCAGTGCCCTGAACTCCATATTGCAGCCTCAAAACCAACGCTCACATCAGAAAATTCATTACAAACCATGATAAATAAGGGAAATGTGAAAAAGCCAAAGAAATGCAAGAGTACTTTGTGATATTTGGCTGGATTTAGACAGAAGGAAACTGGCTGCTTAAAGATTCATCCCCCCCTTCCACAGACTGACTTTGGAATTCTGATTGAATTCACCTGAAAATCGCACTCACACTCAATTTGGAGGGAATTAGAATCTGTCCCCTCAGCAGAAGGGTTCCATGTCATTTTCCAAAACACAGAAACTCATCTTGGTCGAGTTGCCTGTAGATTTCTAATCCTGAAAGGGCAATGCGCTGTGGTTTTTTTTTTTTTTTCTTTCATAATGGCTACTCTGCCAAAATCTTGCTTGTATTCCATCAGAATACAAAATTGGGGAATAAGAAGGCAAAACCGACTCAGACCCAGAAAACATTTAGGAAATTGCCGCTCAAGAAACCACAAATCGACTAAGGCAAACAAAACAATGACAGCAAGCCAGAAGTGGAGCAAGCCAACAGCTGTGCCCTGATTGAAAAAGAACCTTCCTCTTGTGCCCTGAGCTCAATATACCAGCCTCAAAACCAAAGCTCACATCAGAAAATTCATTACAAACCATGATAAATAAGGGAAATGTGAAAAAGCCAAAGAAATGCAGGAGTTCTTAGTAATATTGGGCTTGATTTATTGCCATGTAAATGGCTGTTTCCAGATTCATCCACACCTCCCAGCTGAGTGTCTGTGGTTTCTGACTGAATTAACCTGAAAATCGCAGTGAAACTCGGTTTGGAGGCAATTAATATCTGTCACCTCAGCCAAAGTGTTCCATTTTATTTTCCAAAACTCAAAAACTCACCTTAGTCTTCTTACCTGTAGATTTCAAAACTTCAAATGCCTATTTGTTTTGTTTTTTCTTTCATAATTGCTACTCTCTCCAAACTCTTGTTTGTATTGCGTCAGAATACAAAATTTGGCAAGGAAGAAGGCAAAACCAACTCAGACCCAGAAAACATTTAGGAAATTGCCACTCAAGAAACAAAAAGTCAGCTGAGGAACCCACAACAATGACAGCAAGCCAGAATTGGAGAAAGCCAACAGCTGTGCCCTGATTGAAAAAGAACCTTCCGCTTGTGCCCTGAAATCAATATGCCAGCCTCAAAACCAAAGCTCACATCAGAAAATTCATTACAAACCATGATAAATAAGAAAAATGAGAAAAAAGCCAAAGAAATGCAGGAGTTCTTAGGGATATTGGGCTTGAATTATGGCCATGTAAATGGCTGTTTCCAGATTCATCCACACCTCCCAACTGAGTGTCTTTGGTTTCTGAATGAATTAATAAAAAAGTCGCAGTGAAACTCGGTTTTGGAGCCAATTAATATCTGTAACCTCAGCCAGAGTGTTCAATTTTATTTTCGAAAACACAAAAACTTACCTTGCTCGTGTTACCTGTACATATATAAGCTTCAAACGCCTATTTGTTGTGTTTTTTATTTCATAATGGCTACTCTGTCCAAACTCTTGTTTGTATTACGTCAGAATACAAAATTGGGAAGGAAGAAGACAAAACCAACTCAGACCCAGAAAACATGTAGGAAATTGCCACTAAAGAAACCAAAAACAGCTGAGGCACGCAAAACAATGACAGCAAGCCAGAATTGCAACAAGCCAACAGCTGTGTCCTGTTTGAAAAAGACCATTGATCCATTGCCCTGAACTCAATATGCCATACTCAAAACCAAAGCTCACATCAGAAAATTCATTACAAACCATGATAAATCAGACAAATGAGACAAAAGCCAAAGAAATGCACGAGTTCTTAGTGATATTTGGCTGGATTTAGACACAAGGAAACTGGCTGTTTAAAGATTCATACCCACCTTCCACTGACTGACTTTGGAATTCTGATTGATTTCACCTCAAAATCGCACTCACACTCAATTTGGAGGGAATTAGAATCTGTCCCCTCAGCAGAAGGGTTCCATGTCATTTTCCAAAACACAGAAACTAATCTTGATCATGTTGCCAGTAGATTTCTAATCCTGAAAGGGCAATTTCTGTGTTTTTTTTTTTCTTTCATAATGGCTACTCTGTCCAAATCTTGCTTGTATTGCATCAGACTACAAAATATGGGAATAAGAAGGCAAAACCGACTCAGACCCAGAAAACATTAAGGAAATTGCCACTCAAGAAACCACAAATCAGCTGAGGCTCCCAAAACAATGACAGCAACCAGAATTGGAGAAAGCCAACAGCTGTGCCCTGATTGAAAAAGAACCTTCCTCTTGTGCCATGAACTCCATATTGCAGCCTCAAAACCAAAGCTCACATCAGAAAATTCATTACAAACCATGATGAATAAGGAAAATCAGAAAAAAGCCAAAGAAATGCAAGAATCCATAATGATATTGGGCTTGATTCAGTCACAAGGAAACCGGCTGTTCCCAGATGCATCCACCCCTCCAGCTGACTGCCTGTGGAATTCTGAGTGAATTAACCTGAAAATCGCAGTGAAACTCAGTTTGGAGGCAATTAATATCTGTCACCTCAGCCAAAGTGATCCATTTGATTTTCCAAAACACAAAAACTCACCTTGGTCCTGTTACCTGTAGATTTATATGCTTCGAACACCTTTTGTTGTGTTTTTTATTTCATAATGGCTACTCTGTCCAAACTCTTGTTTGCATTGTGTCAGAATGCAAAATTTGGGAAGGAAGAAGGCAAAACCAATTCAGACCCAGAAAACATTTAGGAAATTGCCACTCAGGAAAGCTGAAGTCAGCTGAGGCACCCAAAACAATGACAGCAAGCCAGAAGTGGAGCAAGCCAACAGCTGTACACTATTTGAAAAAGGCCACTCCTCCGGTGCCCTGAACTCCATATTGCAGCCTTAAAACCAAAGCTCACATCAGAAATTTCATTTCAAACCTTGATAAATAAGGGAAATGTGAAAGAGCCAAGGAAATGCAAGAGTCCTTTGTGATATTTGGCTGGATTTAGACAAAAGGAAATTGCCTGTTTCAACATTCATCCCCCCTTCCATAGACTGACTTTGGAATTCTGATTGAATTCACCTCAAAATCTCACTCATACTGTATTTGGAGGGAATTAGAATCTGTCCCCTCAGCAGAACGGTTCCATGTCATTTTCCAAAACACAGAAACTCATATTGGTCGTGTTGCCTGTAGAATTCTAATCCTGAAAGGGCAATTTGCTGTGTTTTTTTTTTTTTTCTTTCATAATGGCTACTCTGTCCAAACTCTGCTTGTATTGCATCAGAATACAAAATTTGGGAAGGTAGAAGGCAAAACCAACTCAGACCCATAAAACATTTAGGAAATTGCTGCTGAAGAAACTGCAAATCAGCTGAGGCACCCAAAACAATGACAGCAAGCCAGAATTGGAGCAAGCCAACAGCTGTGCCCTGATTGAAAAAGAACCTTCCTCTTGTGCCCTGAACTCAATATGCCAGCCTCAAAACCAAAGCTCACATCAGAAAATTCATTACAAACCATGATAAATAAGAAAAAAGAGAAAAAGCCAAAGAAATGCAAGAATCCATAATGATATTGGGCTTTTTTAGTCACAAGGAAACCAACTGTTGCAGGATTCATCCACCCCTCCAGCTGACTGCCTGTGGAATTCTGACTGAATTAACCTGATATTCGCAGTGAAACTCAGTTTAGAGGCTATTGATATCTGTCACCTCAGCCAAAGTGTTCCATTTGATTTTCCAAAACACAAAAACTCACCTTGGTCATGTTACCTGTAGATTTCTAAGCTACAAATGCCTATTTGTTTTTGTATTTTCTTTCATAATGGCTACTCTGTCCAAACTCTTGTTTGTATTGCGTCAGAATACAACATTTGGGAAGGAAGAAGGCAAAACCAACTCAGACCCAGAAAACATTTAGGAAATTGCCGCTCAAGAAACCACACATCTGCTGAGGCACCCAAAACCTTGAAAGAAAGATAGAATTGGAGCTAGACAACAGCTGTGCCCTGTTTGAAAAAGAACCTTCCTCTGGTGCCCTGAACTCAATATGCCAGCCTCAAAATCGAAGCTCACATCAGAAAATTCATTACAAACCAGGATAAATAAGAAAAATGAGAAATGAGCAAAGAAATGCGCCAGTTCTTAGTGATATTGGGTAGGATTTAGTCACAAGGAAACCAACTGTTGCAGGATTCATCCACCCCTCCAGCTGACTGCCTGTGGAATTCTGACTGAATTAACCTGATATTCGCAGTGAATCTCAGTTTAGAGGCTATTGATATCTGTCACCTCAGCCAAAGTGTTCCATTTGATTTTCCAAAACACAAAAACTCACCTTGGTCGTGTTACCTGTAGATTTCTAAGCTACAAATGCCTATTTGTTTTTGTTTTTTCTTTCATAATGGCTACTCTGTCCAAACTCTTGTTTGTATTGCCTCAGAATACAAATTTCGGAAGGAAGAAGGCAAAACCAACTCAGACCCCGAAAACATTTAGGAAATTGCCACTCAAGAAACCACACATCTGCTGAGGCACCCAAAACCTTGAAAGAAAGATAGAATTGGAGCTAGACAACAGCTGTGCCCTGTTTGAAAAAGACCATTAATCCAGTGCCCCGAACTCAACATGCCAGCCTCAAAACCAAAGCTCACATCAGAAAATTCATTACAAACCATGATAAATAAGAAAAATGCAAAAAAAGCCAAGAAATGCAAGAATCCATAATGATAATGGGCTTGATTTAGTCGCAAGGAAACCGGCTGTTTTTTTGTTGTGTTTTTTATTTCATACTGGCTACTGTGCCCAAACTCTTGTTTGCATTGTGTCAGAATACAAAATGTGGGAAGGAAGAAGGCAAAACCAACTCAGACCCAGAAAACATTTAGGAAATTGCCGCTCAAGAAACCAAAAGTCAGCTGAGGCACCCAAAGCAATGACAGCAATCCAAAATTGGAGCAAGCCAACAGCTGTGCCCTGTTTGAAAAAGACCATTCCTCCGTTGCCCTGAACTCCATATTGCAGCCTCAAAACCGAAGCTCACATCAGAAAATTCATTACAAACCATGATAAATAAGGGAAATGTGAAAAAGCCAAAGAAATGCAAGAGTCCTTTGTGATATTTGAATGGATTAGACACAAGGAAACTGGCTGTATCCAGATTCATCCCCCCCTTCCACAGACTGACTTTGGAATTCTGATTGAATTTACATCAAAATCGCACTCACACTCAATTTGGAGGGAATTAGAATCTGTCCCCTCAGCAGAAGGGTTCCATGTCACTTTCCAAAACAAAGAAACTCATCTTGATCATGTTGCCTGTAGATTTCTAATCCTGAAAGGGCAATTTGCTGTGTTTTTTTTTTTTTTCTTTCATAATGGCTACTCTGTCCAAAATCTTACAAACCATGATAAATAAGAAAAAGGAGAAAAAAGCCGAAGAAATACAAGAGGCTTTGTGGTATTTGGCTGGATTTAGTCGCAAAGAAACCAGCTATTCCCAGATTCATCCACCCCTCCAGGTGACGGCCTGTGGAATTCTGACCTAACTAACCTGAAAATCGCAGTGAAACTCAGTTTGGAGGCAATTAATATCTGTCACCTCAGCCAAAGTGTTCCATTTTATTTTCTAAAACAGAAAACCTCACCTTGCTCTTGTTACCTGTAGATTTCTAAGCTTCATAAGCCTATTTGTTGTGTTTTTTATTTCATAATGGCTGCTCTGTCCTAGCTTTTGTTTGAATGGCGACAGAATATAAAATTTGGGAAGGAAGAAGGCAAAACCAACTCAGACCCAGAAAACTTTCAGGAAATTGCAGCTCAAAAAACCAAAAGTCAGCTGAGGCACACCAAACAATGACAACAAGCCAGAATTGGAGCAAGCCAACAGCTGTGCCCTGATGGAAACAGAACCTTCCTCTTGTGCCCTGAACTCCATATTGCAGCCTCAAAACCAAAGCTCACATCAGGAAATTTATTACAAACCATGATAAATAAGAAAAATGAGAAAAAAGCCAAAGAAATGGAAGAATCCATAATGATATTGGGCTTGATTTAGTCGCAAGGAAACCGGCTATTCCCGGTTTCATTAACCCTCAGCTGACTGCCTCTGGAATTCTGACTGTATTATCCTGAAAATCGCAGTGAAACTCAGTTTGGAGGCAATTAATATTTGTCACCTCAGCCAAAGTGTTCCATTGTATTTTGCAAAAGACAAAACCTCACCTTGGTCGTGTTACCTGTAGATTTCTAAGCTTCAAATGCCTATTTGTTGTGTTGTTTATTTCAAAATGGCTACTCTGTCCAAACTCTTGTTTGTATTGCGTCAGAATACAAAATTTGGGAAGGAAGAAGGCAAAACCAACTGAGATTCAGAAAACATTTAGGAAATTGCCACTCAAGAAACTGAAGGACACTGAGGCACTCAAAACCTTGAAAGCAAGACAGAATTGGATTAAGCCAACAGCTGTTACCTGATTGAAAAAGACCATTCCTCCGGTGCCCTGAAATCCATATTGCAGCCTCAAAACCAAAGCTCACATCAGAAAATTCATTACAAACCATGAAAAATAAGAAAAATCCTAAAAAATCCAAAGAAATTCAGGAGTTCTTAGTGATATTGGTCTTGAATCATTCCCTTGTTAATGGCTGTTTCCAGATTCATCCATACCTCCCAGCTGAATGTCTGTAGTTTCTGACTGAATTAACATGAAAATCACAGTGAAACTCGGTTTGGAGGCAATTACTATCTGTCACCTCAGCCAAAGTGTTCCATTTTATTTTCCAAAACACAAAAACTCACCTTGGTCGTGTTACCTGTAGATTTCTAAGCTTCAAACGGCTATTTGTTGTGTTGTTTATTTCATAATGGCTACTCTGTCTAAACTCTTGTTTATATTGTGTCAGAATACAAAATTTGGGAAGGAAGAAGGCATATCCAACTGAGACTCAGAAAACATTTAGGAAATTGCCGCTCAAGAAACCTAAAGTCAGCTGAGGCACCCAAAACAATGACAGCAATCCAGAACTTGAGCAAGCCAACAGCTGTGCCCTGATTGAAAAAGACCATTAATCCAGTGCCTGAACTCCATATTCAAGCCTCAAAACCAAAGCTCACATCAGAAAATTCATTACAAACCATGATAAATAGAAAAATGAGAAAAAAGCCAAAGAATTGCAAGAATCCATAATGATATTGGGCTTGATTTAGCTGCAAGGAAACCGGCTGTCCCGGATTCATCCGCCCCTGCAGCTGACTGCCTGTGGAATTCTGACTGAATTAACCTGAAAATCACAGTGAAACTCAGTTTGGAGGCAATTAATATCTGTCACCTCAGCCAAAGTGTTCCATTTTATTTTCCAAAACACAAAAACTCACCTTGGTCGTGTTACCTGTAGATTTCTAAGCTTCAAACACCTATTTGTTGTGTTCTTTATTTCATAATGGCTACTGTGCCCAAACTCTTGTTTGTATTGTGGTAGAATACAAAATTTGGGAAGGAAGAAGGCAAAACCAACTCAGACCCAGAAAACATTTAGGAAATTGCCGCTCAAGAAACCAAAAGTCAGCTGAGGCACCCAAAACAATGACAGCAAGGCAAAATGGGAGCAAGGCAACAACTGTGCCCTGTTTGAAAAAGACCATTCCTCCTGTGCCCTGAACTCCATATTCCAGCCTCAAAACCAAAGCTCACATCAGAAAATTCATTACAAACCATGATAAATAAGGGAAATGTGAAAAAGCCAAAGAAATGCAAGAGTCCTTTGTGATAATTGGCTGGATTCAGACACAAGGAAACTGGCTGTTTCCAGATTCATATCCCCTTCCACAGACTGACTTTGGAATTCTGATTGAATTCACCTCAAAATCGCACTCACACTCAATTTGGAGGGAATTAGTATGTGTCCCCTCAGCAGAAGCGTTCCATGTCATTTTCCAAAACACAGAAACTCATCTTGGTCGAGTTGCCTGTAGATTTCTAATCCTGAAAGGGCAATTTGCTGTGTTATTTTTTCTTTCATAATGGCTACTCTGTCAAAATCTTGCTTGTATTGCATGAGAATACAAAATTTGGGAAGGAAGAAGGTAAAACCGACTCAGACCCCGAAAACATTTAGGAAATTACTGCTCAAGAAACCACTAATCGGCTGAGGCACCCAAAACAATGACAGCAAGCCAGAATTGGAGCAAGCCAACACCTATGCCCTGATTGAAAAGAACCTTCCTCTTGTGCCCTGAACTCAATATGCCAGCCTCAAAACAAAAGCTCACATCAGAAAATTCATTACAAACCATGATAAATAAGAAAAATGAGAAAAAAGCCAAAGAAATGCAGGAGTTCTTAGTAATATTGGGCTTGATTTATTGCCATGTATACGGCTGTTTCCAGATTCATCCACACCTCCCAGCTGAGTGTCTGTGGCTTCTGACTGAATTAACATGAAAATAGCAGTGAAACTCGGTTTGGAGGCAATTAATATCTGTCACCTCAGCCAAAGTGTTCCATTTTATTTTCCAAAACTCAAAAACTCACCTTCGTCTTCTTACCTGTAGATTTCAAACTTGAAATTCCTATTTGTTGTGTTTTTTATTTCATAATTGCTACTCTGTCCAAACTCTTGTTTGTATTGCGTCAGAATGCAAAATTTGGGAAGGAAGAAGGCAAAACCAACTCAGACCCAGAAAACATTTAGGAAATTGCCACTCAAGAAACCAAAAGTCAGCTGAGGCACCCACAACAATGACAGCAAGCCAGAATTGAGAAAGGAAACAGCTGTGCCCTGATTGAAAAATAACCTTCCTCTTGTGCCCTAAACTCAGTATGCCAGCCTCAAAACCAAAGCTCACATCAGAAAATTCATTACAAACCATGATAAATAAGAAAAATGAGAAAAAACCTAAGAAATGCCGGAGCTCTTAGGGATATTGGGCTTGATTTATGGCCATGTAAACGGCTGTTTCCAGATTCATCCACACCTCCCAAATGAGTGTCTTTGGATTCTGAATGAATTAACAAAAAAATCGCAGTGAAACTCGGTTTTGGAGGCAATTAATATCTGTCACCTCAGCCAGAGTGTTCAATTTTATTTTCGAAAACAAAAAACTTACCTTGGTCTTGTGACCAGTACATATACAAGCTTCAAACGCATATTTGTTGTATTTTTTATTTCATAATGGCTACTCTGTCCAAACTCTTGTTTGTATTATGCCAGAATACAAAATTTGGGGAGGAAGAAGGCAAAACCAACTCAGACCCAGAAAACATTTAGGAAATTGCCGCAAAGAAACCACAAATGGGCTGAGGCACCCAAAACCTTGAAAGCAAGCCAGAATTGGAGCAAGCCAACAGCTGTGCTCTGATTGAACAAGACCATTAATCCAGTGTCCTGAACTCCATATTCCAGCCTCAAAACCAAAGCTCACAAAAAAAAATCATTACAAACAATGATAAATAAGGGAAATGTGAAAAAACCAAAGAAATGCAAGAGTCCTTTGTGATATTTGGCAGGATTTAGACACAAGGAAACTGGCTGTTTCCAGATACATCCCCCCCTTCCACAGACTGACTTTGGAATTCTGACTCAATTCACCTCAAAATCGCACTCACACTCAATTTGGAGGGAAATAGTATCTGTCACCTCAGCAGAAGTGTTCCATGTCATTTTACAAAACACAGAAACTCATCTTGGTCGTGTTGCCTATAGATTTCTAATCCTGAAAGGGCAATGCGCTGTGGTTTTTTTTTTTTTTTCTTTCATAATGGCTACTCTGTCCAAAATCTTGCTTGTATTGCATCAGAATACAAAATTTGGGAATAAGAAGGCAAAGCCGACTCAGACCCAAAAAACATTTAGGAAACTGCAGAAAAAGAATCCACAAATCAGCTAAGGAACCCAAAAAAATGACAGCAAGCCAGAATTGGAGCACGCCAACAGCTGTGCCCTGATTGAAAAAGAACCTTCCTCTTGTGCCCTAAACTCAATATGCCAGCCACAAAACCAAAGCTCACATCAGAAAATTCATTTCAAACCATGATAAATAGGAAAAATCAGAAAAAAGTCAAAGAAATGCAGGAGATCTTAGTGATATTGGGCTTGATTTATTCCTAAGTAAACAGCTGTTTCCAGATTCATCCACAACTCCCAGCTGAGTGAATAGGGATTCTGACTGAATTAACCTCAAAATGGCAGTGAAATTCGGTTTGGAGACAATTAATATCTGTCACCTTAGCCAAAGTGTTCCATTTTATTTTCCAAAAATAGAAAAACTCACTTTGGTCATGTTACCTATAGATTTCAAAGCTTCAAACGCCTATTTGTTGTGTTTTTTATTTCATAATGGCTACTCTGTCCAAAATCTTGCTTGTATTGCATCAACATACAAAATTTCGGAAGGTAGAAAGCAAAGCCAACTCAGACCCAGAAAACATTTAGGAAATTTTCACTGAAGAAACCAAAAGTCAGCTGAGGCACCCAAACGAATGACAGCAAGCCAGAATTGGAGCACGCCAACAGCTGTGCCCTGATTGAATAAGAAACTTCCTCTTATGCCCTGAACTACAAATGCCAGCCTCAAATCCAAAGCTAGCATCAGAAACTTCATTACAAACCAGGATAAATAAGAAAAATTAGAACAAAGCCAAAGAAATGCAAGAATCCATAATGATATTGGGTTTGATTTAGTTGCAAGGAAACCGGCTGTTCCCGGATTCATCCAACACTCCAGCTGACTGCCTGTGGAATTCTGACTGAATTAACCTGAAAATCGCAGTGAAACTCAGTTTGGATGCAATTAATATCTGTCATCTCAGCCAAAGTGTTCCATTGTATTTTCCAAAACACAAAAACTCACCTTGGTCATGTTACCTGTACATTTGTAAGCTTCAAACACCTATTTGTTGTGTTTTTTATTTCATAATGGCTATTCTGTACAAACTCTTCTTTGCATTGCATCAGAATACAAAATTTGGGAAGGAAGAAGGCAAAGCCAACTCAGACCCCGAAAACATTTGGGAAATTGCCACACAAGAAACCACAAATCGGCTGAGGCACTCAAAACAATGACAGCAAGCCAGAATTGGAGCAAGCCAACAGCTGTGCCCTGATTGAAAAAGAACCATCCTCTTGTGCCCTGAACTCCATATTGCAGACTCAAAACCAAAGCTCACATCAGAAAATTCATTACAAACCATGATAAATAAGGGAAATGTGAAAAAGCCAAAGAAATGCAAGAGTCCTTTTTGATATTTGGCTGGATGTAGACACAAAGAAACTGGCTGTTTCCAGATTCATCCCCCCCTTCCACAGACTGACTTTGGAATTTGGATTGAATTCACCTCAAAATCGCACTCACACTCATTTTGGAGGGAATTAGAATCTGTCCCCTCAGCAGAAGCGTTCCATGTCATTTTCCAAAACACAGAATCTCATCTTGGTTGTGTTGCCTATGGATTTCTAATCCTGAAAGGTCAATTTGCTGTGTTTTTTTTTTTCTTTCATAATGGCTACTCTGTCCAAAATCTTGCTTGTATTGCATCAGAATACAAAATTTGGGAAGGAAGAAGGCAAAACCAACTCAGACCCCGAAAACATTTAGGAAATTGCCACTCAAGAAACCACAAATCAGCTGAGGCACCCAAAACAATGACAGCAAGCCAGAAGTGGAGCAAGCCAACAGCTGTGCCCTGATTGAAAAAGAACCTTCCTCTTGTGCCCTGAAGTCAATATGCCAGCCTCAAAACCAAAGCTCACATCAGAAAATTCATTACAAACCATGATAAATAAGAAAAAAGAGAAAAAAGCCAAAAAAATGCAAGAATCCATAATGATATAGGGCTTGATTTAGTCGCTAGGAAACCGGCTGTTCCTGGATTCATCCACCCCTCCAGCTGACTGCCTGTGGAATTCTGACTGAATTTACCTGAAAATCGCAGTGAAACTCAGTTTGGAGGCCATTAATATCTGTCACCTCAGCCAAAGTATTCCATTTTATTTTCATAAACACAAAAACTCACCTTGGTCATGTTACCTGTAGATTTCTAAGCTTCCAACGCCTATTTGTTGTGTTTTTTATTTCATAATGGCTATTCTGTACAAACTCTTCTTTGCATTGCATCAGAATACAAAATTTGGGAAGGAAGAAGGCAAAGCCAACTCAGACCCCGAAAACATTTGGGAAATTGCCACACAAGAAACCACAAATCGGCTGAGGCACTCAAGACAATGACAGCAAGCCTTAATTGGAGCAAGCCAACATCTGTGTCCTGATTGAAAATGAACCATCCTCTTGTGCCCTGAACTCCATATTGCTGCCTCAAAACCAAAGCTCACATCAGAAAATTCATTACAAACCATGATAAATAAGAAAAAAGAGAAAAAAGCCAAAGAAATGCAAGAATCCATAATCATATTGGGTTTGATTTAGTTGCAAGGAAACCGGCTGTTCCCAGATTCATCCACCCCTCCAGCTGACTGCCTGTGGAATTCTGACTGAATTAACCTGACAATTGCAGTGAAACTCAAGAAACCAAATTTCAGCTGAGGCACCCAAAACAAAGACAATAGCCAGAATTGGAGCACACCAACAGCTGTGCCCTGTTTGAAAAAGACCATTCCTCCAGTGCCCTGAACGCCATATTGCAGCCTCAAAACCAAAGCTCACATCAGAAAATTCATTACAAACCATGATAAATAAGGGAAATGTGAAAAAGCCAAAGAAATGCAAGAGTCCTTTTTGATATTTGGCTGGATGTAGACACAAAGAAACTGGCTGTTTCCAGATTCATCCCCCCCTTCCACAGACTGACTTTGGAATTTGGATTGAATTCACCTCAAAATCGCACTCACACTCATTTTGGAGGGAATTAGAATCTGTCCCCTCAGCAGAAGCGTTCCATGTCATTTTCCAAAACACAGAAACTCATCTTGGTTGTGTTGCCTATGGATTTCTAATCCTGAAAGGTCAATTTGCTGTGTTTTTTTTTTCTTTCATAATGGCTACTCTGTCCAAAATCTTGCTTGTATTGCATCAGAATACAAAATTTGGGAAGGAAGAAGGCAAAACCAACTCAGACCCCGAAAACATTTAGGAAATTGCCACTCAAGAAACCACAAATCAGCTGAGGCACCCAAAACAATGACAGCAAGCCAGAAGTGGAGCAAGCCAACAGCTGTGCCCTGATTGAAAAAGAACCTTCCTCTTGTGCCCTGAAGTCAATATGCCAGCCTCAAAACCAAAGCTCACATCAGAAAATTCATTACAAACCATGATAAATAAGAAAAAAGAGAAAAAAGCCAAAAAAATGCAAGAATCCATAATGATATAGGGCTTGATTTAGTCGCTAGGAAACCGGCTGTTCCTGGATTCATCCACCCCTCCAGCTGACTGCCTTTGGAATTCTGACTGAATTTACCTGAAAATCACAGTGAAACTCAGTTTGGAGGCCATTAATATCTGTCACCTCAGCCAAAGTATTCCATTTTATTTTCATAAACACAAAAACTCACCTTGGTCATGTTACCTGTAGATTTCTAAGCTTCCAACGCCTATTTGTTGTGTTTTTTATTTCATAATGGCTATTCTGTACAAACTCTTCTTTGCATTGCATCAGAATACAAAATTTGGGAAGGAAGAAGGCAAAACCAACTCAGACCCCGAAAACATTTGGGAAATTGCCACTCAAGAAACCACAAATAGGCTGAGGCACCCAAAACAATGACAGCAAGCCAGAATTGGAGCAAGCCAACAGCTGTGCCCTGATTGAAAAAGAACCTTCCTCTTGTGCCCTGAACTCAATATGCCAGCCTCAAAACCAAAGCTCACATCTGAAAATTCATTACAAACCATGATATATAAGGGAAATGTGAAAAAGCCAAAGAAATGCAAGAGTCCTTTGTGATATTTGGCTGGATTTAGACACAAAGAAACTGGCTGTTTCCAGATTCATCCCCCCCTTCCACAGACGGACTTTGGAATTCTGATTGAATTCACCTCAAAATCGCTCTCACACTCCATTTGGAGGGAATTAGAATCTGTCACCTCAGCAGAAGCGTTCCATGTCATTTTCCAAAACACAGAATCTCATCTTGCTTGTGTTGCCTATGGATTTCTAATCCTGAAAGGTCAATTTGCTGTGTTTTTTTTTTTTTTCTTTCATAATGGCTACTCTGTCCAAAATCTTGCTTGTATTGCATCAGAATACAAAATTTGGAAGGAAGAAGGCAAAACCAACTCAGACCCCGAAAACATTTAGGAAATTGCCACACAAGAAACCGCAAATCAGCTGAGGCACCCAAAACAATGACAGCAAGCCAGAATTGGAGCAAGCCAACAGCTGTGCCCTGATTGAAAAAGAACCTTCCTCTTGTGCCCTGAACTCAATATTCCAGCCTCAAAACCAAAGCTCACATCAGAAAATTCATTAAAAACCATGATAAATAAGAAAAAAGTGAAAAAGCCAAAGAAATGCAAGAATCCATAATGATATTGGGATTTTTTTTAGTTGCAAGGAAACCGGCTGTTCCCAGATTCATCCACCACTAAAGCTGACTGCCTGTGGAATTCTGACTGAATTAATCCTACAATCCCAGTGAAACTCAAGAAACCAAATTTCAGCTGAGGCACCCAAAACAAAGACAATAGCCAGAATTGGAGCACACCAACAGCTGTGCCCTGTTTGAAAAAGACCATTCCTCCGGTGCCCTGAACTCTATATTGCAGCCTCAAAACCAAAGCTCACATCAGAAAATTCATTACAAACCATGATAAATAAGGGAAATGTGAAAAAGCCAAAGAAATGCAAGAGTCCTTTGTGATATTTGGCTGGATTTAGACACAAAGAAACTGGCTGTTTCCAGATTCATCCCCCCCTTCCAAAGACTGACTCTGGAATTCTGATTGAATTCACCTCAAAATCGCACTCACACTCATTTGGGAGGGAATTAGAATCTGTCCCCTCAGCAGAAGCGTTCCATGTCATTTTCCAAAACACAGAAACTCATCTTGGTCGTGTTGCCTGTAGATTTCTAATCCTGAAAGGGCAATGCGCTGTGTTTTTTTTTTTTTTTTTTTTTTACTTTCATAATGGCTACTCTCCAAAATCTTGCTTGTATTGCATCAGAATACAAAATTTGGGAATAAGAAGGCAAAACCGACTCAGACCCAGAAAACATTTAGGAAATTGCCACTCAAGAAACCACAAATCGGCTGAGGCACCCAAAACAATGACAGCAAGCCAGATTGGAGCAAGCCAACAGCTGTGCCCTGATTGAAAAAGAACCTTCCTCTTGTGCCCTGAACTCAATATGCCAGCCTCAAAACCAAAGCTCACATCAGAATATTCATTACAAAGCATAATAAATAAGGGAAATGTAAAAAAGCCAAAGAAATGCAAGAGTCCTTTGTGATATTTGGCAGGATTTAGACACAAAGAAACTGGCTGTTTCCAGATTCATCCCCCCCTTCCACAGACTGACTTTGGAATTCTGATTGAATTCACCTCAAAATCGCTCTCACACTCCATTTGGAGGGAATTAGAATCTGTCAACTCAGCAGAAGCGTTCCTTGTCATTTTCCAAAACACAGAATCTCATCTTGCTTGTGTTGCCTATGGATTTCTAATCCTGAAAGGTCAATTTGCTGTGTTTTTTTTTTTTCTTTCATAATGGCTACTCTGTCCAAAATCTTGCTTGTATTGCATCAGAATACAAAATTTGGAAGGAAGAAGGCAAAACCAACTCAGACCCCGAAAACATTTAGGAAATTGCCACACAAGAAACCGCAAATCAGCTGAGGCACCCAAAACAATGACAGCAAGCCAGAATTGGAGCAAGCCAACAGCTGTGCCCTGATTGAAAAAGAACCATCCTCTTGTGCCCTGAACAAAATATGCCAGCCTCAAAACCAAAGCTCACATCAGAAAATTCATTACAAACCATGATAAATAAGAAAAAAGTGAAAAAGCCAAAGAAATGCAAGAATCCATAATGATATTGGGTTTTTTTTTTAGTTGCAAGGAAACCGGCTGTTCCCAGATTCATCCACCACTAAAGCTGACTGCCTGTGGAATTCTGACTGAATTAATCTGACAATCCCAGTGAAACTCAAGAAACCAAATTTCAGCTGAGGCACCCAAAACAAAGACAATAGCCAGAATTGGAGCACACCAACAGCTGTGCCCTGTTTGAAAAAGACCATTCCTCCGGTGCCCTGAACTCTATATTGCAGCCTCAAAACCAAAGCTCACATCAGAAAATTCATTACAAACCATGATAAATAAGGGAAATGTGAAAAAGCCAAAGAAATTCAAGAGTCCTTTGTGATATTTGGCTGGATTTAGACACAAAGAAACTGGCTGTTTCCAGATTCATCCCCCCCTTCCAAAGACTGACTCTGGAATTCTGATTGAATTCACCTCAAAATCGCACTCACACTCATTTGGGAGGGAATTAGAATCTGTCCCCTCAGCAGAAGCGTTCCATGTCATTTTCCAAAACACAGAAACTCATCTTGGTCGTGTTGCCTGTAGATTTCTAATCCTGAAAGGGCAATGCGCTGTGTTTTTTTTTTTTTTTTTTTTTTTTTTTACTTTCATAATGGCTACTCTCCAAAATCTTGCTTGTATTGCATCAGAATACAAAATTTGGGAATAAGAAGGCAAAACCGACTCAGACCCAGAAAACATTTAGGAAATTGGCACCCAAGAAACCACAAATCGGCTGAGGCACCCAAAACAATGACAGCAAGCCAGAATTGGAGCAAGCCAACAGCTGCGCCCTGATTGAAAAAGAACCTTCCTCTTGTGCCCTGAACTCAATATGCCAGCCTCAAAACCAAAGCTCACATCAGAAAATTCATTACAAACCATGATAAATAAGGGAAATGTGAAAAAGCCAAAGAAATGCAAGAGTCCTTTGTGATATTTGGCAGGATTTAGACACAAAGAAACTGGCTGTTTCCAGATTCATCCCCCCCTTCCACAGACTGACTTTGGAATTCTCATTGAATTCACCTCAAAATCACTCTCACACTCCATTTGGAGGGAATTAGAATCTGTCACCTCAGCAGAAGCATTCCCTGTCATTTTCCAAAACACAGAATCTCATCTTGCTTGTGTTGCCTATGGATTTCTAATCCTGAAAGGTCAATTTGCTGTTTTTTTTTTTTTTCTTTCATAATGGCTACTCTGTCCAAAATCTTGCTTGTATTGCATCAGAATACAAAATTTGGGAAGGAAGAAGGCAAAACCAACTCAGACCCCGAAAACATTTAGGAAATTGCCACACAAGAAACCAAAAGTCAGCTGAGGCACCCAAAACAATGACAGCAAGCCAGAAGTGGAGCAAGCCAACAGCTGTGCCCTGATTGAAAAAGAACCTTCCTCTTGTGCCCTGAAGTCAATATGCCAGCCTCAAAACCAAAGCTCACATCAGAAAATTCATTACAAACCATGATAAATAAGAAAAAAGAGAAAAAGCCAAAGAAATGCAAGAATCCATAATGATATTGGGTTTTTTTTTAGTTGCAAGGAAACCGGCTGTTCCCAGATTCATCCACCACTAAAGCTGACTGCCTGTGGAATTCTAACTGAATTAACCTGACAATCCCAGTGAAACTCAAGAAACCAAATTTCAGCTGAGGCACCCAAAACAAAGACAATAGCCAGAATTGGAGCACACCAACAGCTGTGCCCTGTTTGAAAAAGACCATTCCTCCGGTGCCCTGAACTCTATATTGCAGCCTCAAAACCTAAGCTCACATCAGAAAATTCATTACAAACCATGATAAATAAGGGAAATGTGAAAAAGCCAAAGAAATGCAAGAGTCCTTTGTGATATTTGGCAGGATTTAGACACAAAGAAACTGGCTATTTCCAGATTCATCCCCCCCTTCCACAGACTGACTCTGGAATTCTGATTGAATTCACCTCAAAATCGCACTCACACTCATTTGGGAGGGAATTAGAATCTGTCCCCTCAGCAGAAGCGTTCCATGTCATTTTCCAAAACACAGAAACTCATCTTGGTCGTTTTGCCTGTAGATTTCTAATCCTGAAAGGGCAATGTGCTGTGTTTTTTTTTTTTTTTCTTTCATAATGGCTACTCTCCAAAATCTTGCTTGTATTGCATCAGAATACAAAATTTGGGAATAAGAAGGCAAAACCGACTCAGACCCAGAAAACATTTAGGAAATTGCCACTCAAGAAACCACAAATCGGCTGAGGCACCCAAAACAATGACAGCAAGCCAGAAGTGGAGCAAGCCAACAGCTGTGCCCTGATTGAAAAAGAACCTTCCTCTTGTGCCCTGAACTCAATATGCCAGCCTCAAAACCAAAGCTCACATCAGAAAATTCATTACAAACCATGTTAAATAAAAAAAAAGAGAAAAAGCCAAAGAAATGCAAGAATCCATAATGATATTGGGTTTGATTTAGTTGCAAGGAAACCGGCTGTTCCCAGATTCATCCACCCCTCCAGCTGACTGCCTGTGGAATTCTGACTGAATTAACCTGAAAATCACAGTGAAACTCAGTTTGGAGGCAAGTAATATCTGTCACCTCAGCCAAAGTGTTCCACTTATTTTTCCAAAACAAAAAAACTCACCTTGGTCATTTTACCTGTAGATTTCTAAGCTTCAAATGCCTATTTGTTGTGTTTTTTATTTCATAATGGCTACTCTACACAAACTCTTCTTTGCATTGCATCAGAATACAAAATTTGGGAAGGAAGAAGGCAAAGCCAACTCAGACCCAGAAAACATTTGTGAAATTGCCACACAGAAACCACAAATCGGCTGAGGCACTCAAAACAATGACAGCAAGACAGAAGTGGAGCAAGCCAACAGCTGTGCCCTGATTGAAAAAGAACCATCCTCTTGTGCCCTGAACTCCATATTGCAGCCTCAAAACCAAAGCTCACATCAGAAAATTCATTAGAAACCATGATAAATAAAAAAAAGAGAACAAAGCCAAAGAAATGCAAGAATCCATAATGATATTGGGTTTGATTTAGTTGCAAGGAAACCGGCTGTTCCCAGATTCATCTACCACTAAAGCTGACTGCCTGTGGAATTCTGACTGAATTAACCTGACAATCACAGTGAAACTCAAGAAACCAAATTTCAGCTGAGGCACCCAAAACAAAGACAATAGCCAGAATTGGAGCACACAAACAGCTGTGTCCTGTTTGAAAAAGACCATTCCTCTGGTGCCCTGAACTCTATATTGCAGCCTCAAAACCAAAGCTCACATCAGGAAATTCATTACAAACCATCATAAATAAGGGAAATGTGAAAAAGCCAAAGAAATGCAAGAGTCCTTTTTGATATTTGGCTGGATTTAGACACAAAGAAACTGGCTGTTTCCAGATTCATCCCCCTCTTCCACAGACTGACTCTGGAATTCTGATTGAATTCACCTCAAAATCGCACTCACACTCATTTTGGAGGGAATTAGAATCTGTCCCCTCAGCAGAAGAGTTCTATGTCATTTTCCAAAACACAGAAACTCATCTTGGTCATGTTGACTGTAGATTTCTAATCCTGAAAGGTCAATGCGCTGTGATTTTTTTTTTTTTCTTCCATAATGGCTACTCTCCAAAACATGCGTGTATTGCATCAGAATACAAAATTTGGGAAGGAAGAAGGAAAAACCAACTCAGACCCAGAAAACATTTAGGAAATTGCCACTCAAGAAACCACAAATCGGGTGAGGCAACGAAAACAATGACAGCAAGCCAGAATTGGAGCAAGCCAACAGCTGTGCCCTGATTGAAAAAGAACCTTCCTCTTGAGCCCTGAACTCAATATGCCAGCCTCAAAACCAAAGCTCACATCAGAAAATTCATTACAAACCATGATAAATAAGAAAAATGAGAAAACAGCCAAAAAAATGCAAGAATCCATAATGATATTGGACTTGATTTAGTCTCAAGAATACCGAATGATCCCGGATTCATCCACCCCTGCAGCTGATGCCTGTGGAATTCTGACTGAATTAACCTGAAAATCGTAGTGAAACTCAGTTTGGAGGGAATTAATATCTGTCACCTCAGCCAAAGTGTTCCATTTTATTTTCCAAAACACAAAAACTCACCTTGGTCGTGTTACCTATAGATTTATATGCTTCAAATGCCTATTTGTTGTGTTTTGTATTTCATAATGGCTACTCTGTCCAAACTCTTGGTTCTGTTGCGTCCGAATCACAAAGTTTAGGAACGAAGAAGGCAAAACCAACTCAGACCCAGAAAACATTTAGGAAATTGCCACACAAGAAAACACAAATCGGCTGAGGCACCCAAAACAATGACAGCAAGCCAGAAGTGGAGCAAGCCAACAGCTGTGCCCTGATTGAAAAAGAACCTTCCGCTTGTGCCCTGAACTCAATATGCCAGCCTCAAAACCAAAGCTCACATCAGAAAATTCATAACAAACCATGAAAAAAAGAAAAATGAGAAAAAAGCCAAAGAAATGCAGGAGTTCTTAGTGATATTGGGCTTGATTTAGTGGCAAGGAAACAGGATGTTCCCAGATTCATCCAACCCTCCAGCCAACTGCCTGTGGAATTCTGACTGAATTAACCTGAAAATCGCAGTGAAACTCACTTTGGAGGCAATTAATATCTGTCACCTCAGCCAAATTGTTCCATTTTATTTTGCAAAACACAAAAACTCACCTTGGTAGTGTTACCTGTAGATTTCTAAGCTTCAAACGCCTATTTGTTGTGTTTTTTTATTTCATAATGGCTACTCTGCCGAAACTCTTGTTGTATTGCGTCATAATACAAAATTTGGGAAGGAAGAAGGCAAAGCCAACGCAGACCCAGAAAACATTTAGGAAATTGCCACACAACAAACCACAAATCGGCTGAGGCACCCAAAACAATGACAGCAAGCCAAAATTGGAGCAAGCCAACAGCTTTACCCTGTTTGAAAAAGACCATTCCTTCAGTGCCCTGAACTCCTTATTGCAGCCTCAAAACCAAAGCTCACATCAGAAAATTCATTACAAACCATGATAAATAAGGGAAATGTGAAAAAACCAACGAAATGCAAGAGTCCTTTGTGATATTTGGCAGGATTTAGACACAAGGAAACTGGCGGTTTCCAGATTCATCCCCCCCTTCCACAGACTGACTTTGGAATTCTGATTGAATTCACCTCAAAATCACTCTCACACTCAATATGGAGGGAATTAGAATCTGTCAACTCAGCAGAAGCGTTCCATGTCGTTTTTAAAAACACAGAAACTCATCTTGGTTGTGTTGCCTATAGATTTCTAATCCTGAAAGGGCAATTTGCTGTGTTTTTTTTTTTTTTTTCTTTCATAATGGCTACTCTGTCCAAAATCTTGCTTGTATTGCATCAGAATACAAAATTTGGGAATAAGAAGACAAAACCGACTCAGACCCAGAAAACGTTTTGGAAATTGCTACTCAAGAAACCAAAAGTCAGCTGAGGCACCCAAAACAATGACAGCAAGCCAGAAGTGGAGCACGCCAACAGCTGTGCCCTGATTGAAAAAGAACCATCCTCTTGTGCCCTGAACAAAATATGCCAGCCTCAAAACCAAAGCTCACATCAGAAAATTCATTACAAACCATGATAAATAAGAAAAAAGAGAAAAAGCCAAAGAAATGCAAGAATCCATAATGATATTGAGTTTTTTTTAGTTGCAAGGAAACCGGCTGTTCCCAGATTTATCCACCACTAAAGCTGACTGCCTGTGGAATTCTGACTGAATTAACCTGACAATCGCAGTGAAACTCAAGAAACCAAATTTCAGCTGAGGCACCCAAAACAAAGACAATAGCCAGAATTGGAGCACACCAACAGCTGTGCCCTGTTTGAAAAAGACCATTCCTCCGGTGCCCTGAACTCTATATTGCAGCCTCAGAACCAAAGCTCACATCAGAAAATTCATTACAAACCATGATAAATAAGGGAAATGTGAAAAAGCCAAAGAAATGCAAGAGTCCTTTGTGATATTTGGCAGGATTTAGACACAAAGAAACTGATGTTTCCAGATTCATCCCCCCCTTCCACAGACTGACTCTGGAATTCTGATTGAATTCACCTCAAAATCGTACTCACACTCATTTTGGAGGGAATAAGAATATGTCCCCTCAGTAAAAGCGTTCCATGTCATTTTCCAAAACACAGAAACTCATCTTGGTCGTGTTGCCTGTAGATTTCTAATCCTGAAAGGGCAATGCGCTGTGGTTTTTTTTTTTTTTTCTTTCATAATGGCTACTCTCCAAAATCTTGCTTGTATTGCATCAGAATACAAAATTTGGGAATAAGAAGGCAAAACCGACTCAGACCCAGAAAACATTTAGGAAATTGCCACTCAAGAAACCACAAATCGGCTGAGGCACCCAAAACAATGACAGCAAGCCAGAATTGGAGCAAGCCAACAGCTGTGCCCTGATTGAAAAAGACCATTCCTCCGGTGCCCTGAACTCTATATTGCAGCCTCAAAACCAAAGCTCACATCAGAAAATTCATTACAAACCATGATAAATAAGGGAAATGTGAAAAAGCCAAAGAAATGCAAGAGTCCTTTGTGATATTTGGCAGGATTTAGACACAAAGAAACTGGCGGTTTCCAGATTCATCCCCCCTTCCACAGACTGACTTTGGAATTCTGATTGAATTCACCTCAAAATCGCTCTCACACTCCATTTGGAGGGAATTAGAATCTGTCCCCTCAGCAGAAGCATTCCATGTCATTTTCCAAAACACAGAATCTCACCTTGGTTGTGTTGCCTATGGATTTCTAATCCTGAAAGGTCAATTTGCTGTGTTTTTTTTTTTTTCTTTCATAATGGCTACACTGTCCAAAAGCTTGCTTGTATTGCATCAGAATACAAAATTTGGGAAGGAAGAAGGCAAAACCAACTCAGACCCCGAAAACATTTAGGAAATTGCCACACAAGAAACCGCAAATCAGCTGAGGCACCCAAAACAATGACAGCAAGCCAGAAGTGGAGCAAGCCAACAGCTGTGCCCTGATTGAAAAAGAACCTTCCTCTTGTGCCCTGAACTCAATATGCCAGACTCAAAACCAAAGCTCACATCAGAAAATCCATTACAAACCATGATAAATAAGGGAAATGTGAAAAAGCCAAAGAAATCCAAGAGTCCTTTGTGATATTTGGCAGGATTTAGACACAAAGAAACTGGCTTTTTCCAATTCATCCCCCCCCCTTCCACAGACTGACTTTGGAATTCTGATTGAATTCACCTCAAAATCGCTCTCACACTCCATTTGGAGGGAATTAGAATCTGTCCCCTCAGCAGAAGCGTTCCCTGTCATTTTCCAAAACACAGAATCTCATCTTGGTTGTGTTGCCTATGGATTTCTAATCCTGAAAGGTCAATTTGCTGTGTTTTTTTTTTTCTTTCATAATGGCTACTCTGTCCAAAATCTTGCTTGTATTGCATCAGAATACAAAATTTGGGAAGGAAGAAGGCAAAACCAACTCAGACCCCGAAAACATTTAGGAAATTGCCACACAAGAAACCGCAAATCAGCTGAGGCACCCAAAACAATGACAGCAAGCCAGAAGTGGAGCAAGCCAACAGCTGTGCCCTGATTGAAAAAGAACCTTCCTCTTGTGCCCTGAAGTCAATATGCCAGCCTCAAAACCAAAGCTCACATCAGAAAATTCATTACAAACCATGATAAATAAGAAAAAAGAGAAAAAGCCAAAGAAATGCAAGAATCCATAATGATATTGGGTTTTTTTTAGTTGCAAGGAAACCGGCAGTTCCCAGATTCATCCACCACTAAAGCTGACTGCCTGTGGAATTCTGACTGAATTGACCTGACAATCCCAGTGAAACTCAAGAAACCAAATTTCAGCTGAGGCACCCAAAACAAAGACAATAGCCAGAATTGGAGCACACCAACAGCTGTGCCCTGTTTGAAAAAGACCATTCCTCCGGTGCCCTGAACTCTATATTGCAGCCTCAAAACCAAAGCTCACATCAGAATATTCATTACAAAGCATGATAAATAAGGGAAATGTGAAAAAGCCAAAGAAATGCAAGAGTCCTTTGTGATATTTGGCAGGATTTAGACACAAAGAAACTGGTGGTTTCCAGATTCATCACCCCCTTCCACAGACTGACTTTGGAATTCTGATTGAATTCACCTCAAAATCACTCTCACACTCCATTTGGAGGGAATTAGAATCTGTCCCCTCAGCAGAAGCGTTCCATGTCATTTTCCAAAACACAGAATCTCACATTCGTTGTGTTGCCTATGGATTTCAAATCCTGAAAGGTCAATTTGCTGTGTTTTTTTTTTTTCTTTCATAATGGCTACACTGTCCAAAAGCTTGCGTGTATTGCATCAGAATACAAAATTTGGGAATGAAGAAGGCAAAACCAACTCAGACCCCGAAAACATTTAGGAAATTGCCACACAAGAAACCACAAATCAGCTGAGGCACCCAAAACAATGACAGCAAGCCAGAAGTGGAGCAAGCCAACAGCTGTGCCCTGATTGAAAAAGAACCTTCCTCTTGTGCCCTGAACTCAATATGCCAGCCTCAAAACCAAAGCTCACATCAGAAAATTCATTACAAACCATGATAAATAAGAAAAAAAGAAAAAAGCCAAAAAAATGCAAGAATCCATAATGATATAGGGCTTGATTTAGTCGCTAGGAAACCGGCTGTTCCCGGATTCATCCACCCCTCCAGCTGTCTGCCTGTGGAATTCTGACTGAATTAACCTGAAAATCACAGTGAAACTCAGTTTGGAGGCAATTAATATCTGTCACCTCAGCCAAAGTGTTCCATTTTATTTTCATAAACACAAAAACTCACCTTGGTCATGTTACCTGTAGATTTCTAAGCTTCAAACGCCTATTTGTTGTGTTTTTTATTTCATAATAGGTATTCTGTACAAACTCTTCTTTGCATTGCATCAGAATACAAAATTTGGGAAGGAAGAAGGCAAAGCCAACTCAGACCCCGAAAACATTTGGGAAATTGCCACACAAGAAACCACAAATCGGCTGAGGCACTCAAAACAATGACAGCAAGCCAGAAGTGGAGCAAGCCAACAGCTGTGCCCTGATTGAAAAAGAACCATCCTCTTGTGCCCTGAACTCCATATTGCAGCCTCAAAACCAAAGCTCACATCAGAAAATTCATTACAAACCATGATAAATAAGAAAAAAGAGAAAAATCCAAAGAAATGCAAGAATCCATAATGATATTGGGTTTGATTTAGTTGCAAGGAAACCGGCTGTTCCCAGATTCATCCACCACTAAAGCTGACTGCCTGTGGAATTCTGACTGAATTAACCTGACAATCCCAGTGAAACTCAAGAAACCAAATTTCAGCTGAGGCACCCAAAACAAAGACAATAGCCAGAATTGGAGCACACCAACAGCTGTGCCCTGTTTGAAAAAGACCATTCCTCCGGTACCCTGAACTCCATATTCCAGCCTCAAAACCAAACCTCACATCAGAAAATTCATTACAAACCATGATAAATAAGGGAAATGTGAAAAAGCCAAAGAAATGCAAGAGTACTTTTTGATATTTGGCTGGATTTAGACACAAAGAAACTGGCTGTTTCCAGATTCATCCCCCCCTTCCACAGACTGACTTTGGAATTCTGATTGAATTCACCTCAAAATCGCACTCACACTCCATTTGGAGGGAATTAGAATCTGTCACCTCAGCAGAAGCGTTACATGTCATTTTCCAAAACACAGAAACTCATCTTGGTCGTGTTGCCTGTAGATTTCTAATCCTGATAGGTCAATGCGCTGTGTTTTTTTTTTTTTCTTTCATAATGGCTACTCTCCAAAATCTTGCTTGTATTGCATCAGAATACAAAATTTGGGAAAAAGAAGGCAAAACCGACTCAGACCCAGAAAACATTTAGGAAATTGCCACTCAAGAAACCACAAATCGGCTGAGGCACCCAAAACAATGACAGCAAGCCAGAAGTGGAGCAAGCCAACAGCTGTGCCCTGATTGAAAAAGAACCATCCTCTTGTGCCCTGAACTCAATATGCCAGCCTCAAAACCAAAGCTCACATCAGAAAATTCATTACAAACCATGATAAATAAGGGAAATATGAAAAAGCCAAAGAAATGCAAGAGTCCTTTGTGATACTTGGTAGGATTTAGACACAAAGAAACTGGCTTTTTCCAGATTCATCCCCCCCTTCCACAGATTGACTTTGGAATTCTGATTGAATTCACCTCAAAATCGCTCTCACACTCCATTTGGAGGGAATTAGAATCTGTCACCTCAGCAGAAGCGTTCCATGTCATTTTCCAAAACACAGAATCTCACCTTGGTTGTGTTGCCTATGGATTTCTAATCCTGAAAGGTCAATTTGCTGTTTTTTTTTTTCTTTCATAATGGCTACTCTGTCCAAAATCTTGCTTGTATTGCATCAGAATACAAAATTTGGGAAGGAAGAAGGCAAAACCAACTCAGACCCCGAAAACATTTAGGAAATTGGCACTCAAGAAACCACAAATCAGCTGAGGCACCCAAAACAATGATAGCAAGCCAGAAGTGGAGCAAGCCAACAGCTGTGCCCTGATTGAAAAAGAACCTTCCTCTTGTGCCCTGAACTCAATATGCCAGCCTCAAAACCAAAGCTCACATCAGAAAATTCATTACAAACCATGATAAATAAGAAAAATAGAAAAAAAGCCAAAGAAATGCAAGAATCCATAATGATATAGGGCTTGATTTAGTCGCTAGGCAACTGGCTGTTCCCGGATTCATCCACCCCTCCAGCTGACTGCCTGTGGAATTCTGACTGAATTAACCTGAAAATCACAGTGAAACTCAGTTTGGAGGCAATTAATATCTGTCACCTCAGCCAAAGTGTTCCATTTTATTTTCATAAACACAAAAACTCACCTTGGTCATGTTACCTGTAGATTTCTAAGCTTCAAACGCCTATTTGTTGTGTTTTTTATTTCATAATAGGTATTCTGTACAAACTCTTCTTTGCATTGCATCAGAATACAAAATTTGGGAAGGAAGAAGGCAAAGCCAACTCAGACCCCGAAAACATTTGGGAAATTGCCACACAAGAAACCACAAATCGGCTGAGGCACTCAAAACAATGACAGCAAGCCAGAAGTGGAGCAAGCCAACAGCTGTGCCCTGATTGAAAAAGAACCATCCTCTTGTGCCCTGAACTCCATATTGCAGCCTCAAAACCAAAGCTCACATCAGAAAATTCATTACAAACCATGATAAATAAGAAAAAAGAGAAAAATCCAAAGAAATGCAAGAATCCATAATGATATTGGGTTTGATTTAGTTGCAAGGAAACCGGCTGTTCCCAGATTCATCCACCACTAAAGCTGACTGCCTGTGGAATTCTGACTGAATTAACCTGACAATCCCAGTGAAACTCAAGAAACCAAATTTCAGCTGAGGCACCCAAAACAAAGACAATAGCCAGAATTGGAGCACACCAACAGCTGTGCCCTGTTTGAAAAAGACCATTCCTCCGGTGCCCTGAACTCCATATTCCAGCCTCAAAACCAAAGCTCACATCAGAAAATTCATTACAAATCATGATAAATAAGGGAAATGTGAAAAAGCCAAAGAAATGCAAGAGTCCTTTTTGATATTTGGCTGGATGTAGATACAAAGAAACTGTCGGTTTCCAGATTCATCCCCCCCTTCCACAGACTGACTTTGGAATTCTGATTGAATTCACCTCAAAATCGCACTCACACTCCATTTGGAGGGAATTAGAATCTGTCCCCTCAGCAGAAGCGTTCCATGTCATTTTCCAAAACACAGAAACTCATCTTGGTCGTGTTGCCTGTAGATTTCTAATCCTGAAAGGTCAATGCGCTGTGTTTTTTTTTTTTTTCTTTCATAATGGCTACTCTCCAAAATCTTGCTTGTATTGCATCAGAATACAAAATTTGGGAATAAGAAGGCAAAACCGACTCAGACCCAGAAAACATTTAGGAAATTGCCGCTCAAGAAATCACAAATCGGCTGAGGCACCCAAAACAATGACAGCAAGCCAGAATTGGAGCAAGCCAACAGCTGCGCCCTGATTGAAAAAGAACCTTCCTCTTGTGCCCTGAACTCAATATGCCAGCCTCAAAACCAAAGCTCACATCAGAAAATTCATTACAAACCATGATAAATAAGAAAAAAGAGAAAAAAGCCAAAGAAATGCAAGAGTCCTTTGTGATTTTTGACTGGATTTAGACACAAAGAAACTGGCTGTTTCCAGATTCATCCCCCCCTTCCACAGACTGACTTTGGAATTCTCATTGAATTCACCTCAAAATCGCTCTCACACTCCATTTGGAGGGAATTAGAATCTGTCACCTCAGCAGAAGCGTTCCCTGTCATTTTCCAAAACACAGAATCTCACGTTGGTTGTGTTGCCTATGGATTTCTAATCCTGAAAGGTCAATTTGCTGTGTTTTTTTTTTTTTCTTTCATAATGGCTACTCTGTCCAAAAGCTTGCTTGTATTGCATCAGAAAACAAAATTTGGGAATAAGTAGGCAAAACCAACTCAGACCACGAAAACATTTAGGAAATTGCCACTCAAGAAACCACAAATCAGCTGAGGCACCCAAAACAATGACAGCAAGCCAGAATTGGAGCACACCAACAGCTGTGCCCTGATTGAAAAAGAACCTTCCTCTTGTGCCCTGAACTCAATATGCCAGCCTCAAAACCAAAGCTCACATCAGAAAATTCATTACAAACCATGATAAATAAGGGAAATGTGAAAAAGTCAAAGAAATGCAAGAGTCCTTTTTGATATTTGGCTGGATTTAGACACAAAGAAACTGGCTGTTTCCAGATTCATCCCCCCCTTCCACAGACTGACTTTGGAATTGATTGAATTCACCTCAAAATCACACTCACACTCATTTTGGAGGGAATTAGAATCTGTCCCCTCAGCAGAAGGGTTAAATGTCATTTTCCAAAACACAGAAACTCATCTTGGTCGTGTTGCCTGTAGATTTCTAATCCTGAAAGGGCAATGCGCAGTGTTTTTTTTTTTTTTTTTCTTTCCTAATGGCTACTCTCCAAAATCTTGCTTGTATTGCATCAGAATACAAAATTTGGGAAAAAGAAGGCAAAACCGACTCAGACCCAGAAAACATTTAGGAAATTGCCACTCAAGAAACCACAAATCGGCTGAGGCACCCAAAACAATGACAGCAAGCCAGAAGTGGAGCAAGCCAACAGCTGTGCCCTGATTGAAAAAGAACCTTCCTCTTGTGCCCTGAACTCAATATGCCAGCCTCAAAACCAAAGCTCACATCAGAAAATTCATTACAAACCATGATAAATAAGAAAAAAGAGAAAAAAGCCAAAGAAATGCAAGAGTCCTTTGTCGTATTTGGCAGGATTTAGACACAAAGAAACTGGCTGTTTCCAGATTCATCCCCCCTTTCCACAGACTGACTTTGGAATTCTGATTGAATTCACCTCAAAATCGCACTCACACTCCATTTGGAGGGAATTAGAATCTGTCACCTCAGCAGAAGCATTCCATGTCATTTTCCAAAACACAGAATCTCATCTTGGTTGTGTTGCCTATGGATTTCTAATCCTTAAAGGTCAATTTGCTGTTTTTTTTTTTTCTTTCATAATGGCTACTCTGTCCAAAATCTTGCTTGTATTGCATCAGAATACAAAATTTGGGAAGGAAGAAGGCAAAACCAACTCAGACCCTGAAAACATTTGGGAAATTGCCACACAAGAAACCGCAAATCAGCTGAGGCACCCAAAACAATGACAGCAAGCCTGAAGTGGAGCAAGCCAACAGCTGTGCCCTGATTGAAAAACAACCTTCCTCTTGTGCCCTGAACTCAATATGCCAGCCTCAAAACCAAAGCTCACATTAGAAAATTCATTACAAACCATGATAAATAAGAAAAATAGAAAAAAAGCCAAAGAAATACAAGAATCCATAATGATATAGGGCTTGATTTAGTCGCTAGGCAACCGGCTGTTCCCGGATTCATCCACCCCTCCAGCTGACTGCCTGTGGAATTCTGACTGAATTAACCTGAAAATCACAGTGAAACTCAGTTTGGAGGCAGTTAATATCTGTCACCTCAGCCAAAGTGTTCCATTTTTTTTTCCAAAACACAAAAACTCACCTTGGTCATGTTACCTGTAGATTTCTAAGCTTCAAATGCCTATTTGTTTTGTTTTTTATTTCATAATGGCTACTCTCTACACACTCTTCTTTGCATTGCATCAGAATACAAAATTTGGGAAGGAAGAAGGCAAAGCCAACTCAGACCCTGAAACCATTTGGGAAATTGCCACACAAGAAACCACAAATCGGCTGAGGCACTCAAAACAATGACAGCAAGCCAGAAGTGGAGCAAGCCAACAGCTGTGCCCTGATTGAAAAAGAACCATCCTCTTGTGCCCTGAACTCCATATTGCAGCCTCAAAACCAAAGCTCACATCAGAAAATTCATTACAAACCATGATAAATAAGAAAAAAGTGAAAAAGCCAAAGAAATGCAAGAATCCATAATGATATTGGGTTTGATTTAGTTGCAAGGAAACCGGCTGTTCCCAGATTCATCCACCACTAAAGCTGACTGCCTGTGGAATTCTGACTGAATGAACCTGACAATCGCAGTGAAACTCAAGAAACCAAATTTCAGCTGAGGCACCCAAAACAAAGACAATAGCCAGAATTGGAGCACACCAACAGCTGTGTCCTGTTTGAAAAAGACCATTCCTCAGGTGCCCTGAACTCTATATTGCAGCCTCAAAACCAAAGCTCACATCAGAAAATTCATTACAAACCATGATAAATAAGGGAAATGTGAAAAAGCCAAAGGAATGCAAGAGTCCTTTGTGATATTTGGCAGGATTTAGACACAAAGAAACTGGCTGTTTCCAGATTCATCCCCCTCTTCCACAGACTGACTCTGGAATTCTGATTGAATTCACCTCAAAATCGCACTCACACTCATTTGGGAGGGAATTAGAATCTGTCCCCTCAGCAGAAGCGTTCTATGTCATTTTCCAAAACACAGAAACTCATCTTGGTTGTGTTGCCTGTAGATTTCTAATCCTGAAAGGTCAATGCGCTGTGGTTTTTTTTTTTTTCTTTCATAATGGCTACTCTCCAAAACATGCTTGTATTGCATCAGAATACAAAATTTGGGAATAAGAAGGCAAAACCGACTCAGACCCAGAAAACATTTAGGAAATTGGCACTCAAGAAACCACAAATCGGCTGAGGCACCCAAAACAATGACAGCAAGCCAGAAGTGGAGCAAGCCAACAGCTGCGCCCTGATTGAAAAAGAACCTTCCTCTTGTGCCCTGAACTCAATATGCCAGCCTCAAAACCAAAGCTCACATCAGAAAATTCATTACAAACCATGATAAATAAGAAAAATGAGAAAAAAGCCAAAAAAATGCAAGAATCCATAATGATATTGGACTAGATTTAGTCTCAAGAAAACCGAATGTTCCCGCATTCATCCACCCCTCCAGCTGATGCCTGTGGAATTCTGACTGAATTAACCTGAAAATCGTAGTGAAACTCAGTTTGGAGGGAATTAATATCTGTCACCTCAGCCAAAGTGTTCCATTTTATTTTCCAAAACACAAAAACTCACCTTGGTCGTGTTACCTGTAGATTTATATTCTTCAAATGCCTAATTGTAATGTTTTTTATTTCATAATGGCTACTCTGTCCAAACTCTTGTTTGTGTTGCGTCAGAATTACAAAATTTGGGAAGGAAGAAGGGAAAACCAACTCAGACCCAGAAAACATTTAGGAAATTGCCACACAAGAAACCACAAATCGGCTGAGGCACCCAAAACAATGACAGCAAGGCAGAATTGAAGCAGGCCAACAGCTGTGCCCTTTTTGAAAAAGACCATTCCTCCTGTGCACTGAACTCTATATTGCAGCCTCAAAACCAAAGCTCACATCAGAAAATTCATTACAAACCATGGAAAAAAGAAAAAAGAGAAAGAAGCCAAAGAAATGCAAGAGTCCTTTGTGATATTGGGCTTGATTTAGTTGCAAGGAAACCAGCTGTTCCCGGATTCATCCACCCCTCCTAGCTGACTGGCTGTGGAATTCTGATTGAATTCACCTGAAAATCGCACTCACTCTCGATTTGGAGGAAATTAATATCTGCCCCTCAGTGGAAGGGTTCTATGTCATTTTCCAAAACCCAAAAACTCATCTTGGTCATGTTGCCTATGATTTCTAATCATGAAAACCCAATATGTTCTGTTTTTCAATTTCCTGATGGATCCTCGTTCTAAACCCTTGTTTGTATTGCATCAGAATACACAATTTGAAAAGGAAAAAGGCAAAACAAACTCAGACCAACAAAGCATTTAGGAAAAAGTCGCTCAAAATGAAAAATTGCCTGAGGCACCAAAAAGCAATTACAGAAAGCCAGAATTGGAGAGAAACAAAAGCTGTGCCCTAATTGAAAAAGACCATTCCTCTGGTTCCCTGAACTCCTTAAGCCAGCCTCAAAACCACAACCCACATCAGAAAATTTATTACAAACCATGATAAATAAGAAAATGTGAAAAATGCAAAAAAGAAAAAGAAATGCAAGAGTCCTTCGTGATATGGCGCTTGTTTTAGTACAAGGAAACCAGCTGTTTCCGGATTCATCCACCCCTCCCAGCTGACTGACTGTGGAATTCTGATTGTATTCACCTGAAAAGAGAGAACATTTATAAGTATATTGGGACTGTGGAACCTGTCATTTACCAATCACATGTTAGACTGAATCATAGACCAAATATAGGGAAGAAATCCTATGCATGTAAACCTTGTGGGAATTCATTCAGTATTAAATACCCTCCATCACAGCACTCATATTGTGGAAAACCCTCATGTGTGTAATGATTGTGTGGAAACCACTCACCAGAAGTCAGATCTCATTAGACATCAGAGAATTCACACAGGGTTGAAATCTTACAAATCTAATGACTGTGGGAAGTTCTTTGGCCAGAAGAAACACCTCATAAATCATCAGAGAATTCACACAGGTGAGAAACCTTTTGAATGTAATGACTGTGGAAAATCCTTTGGCCAGAAGGCAAACCTCATAAATCATCAGAGAATTCACACAGGTGAGAAACCTTATGAATGCAATTACTATGGAAAATCCTTTGGCCAGAAGGCAAACCTCATAAATCATCAGAGAATTCACAGAGGGGAGAAACCTTATGAATGCAATCATTGTGGAAAAGCCTTTGCTGAGAAATCAAAGCTCACAAAGCATCAGACAATTTGTACTGGGGGAAACCTTATGATTGCAATGACTGTGGAAAAACCTTTGCTGAGAAGTCAAACCTCAGAAAGTATCAGAGCCTTCACACCATGGAGAAAGCTTATAAATGAAATGACTGTGGAAAAGCCTTTGGTCCCATCCTTGCATACCAAGGATAAATCCCACTTGGTCTGGGTGGATGATCTTTCTGATGCATTGTTGGATTCAATTGGCCAGAATTCTGTTGCAGATCTTTGCATGTATGTTCATCAGGGAAATTGGTCTATAATTACTTTCTTTGTTGCACTTTTTTCAAGTTTAGGAATGAAGGTGATGTTGGCTTCATAGAAAGAATTTGGGAGAATCGCCTCTCTCTCAATTGTTTTGAATAACTTGAGAAGAATTGCAGTTAGTGCTTTAAATGTCTGTTAGAATTCAGCAGTGAAGCCTTCCAGTTTTGGGGTTTTCTTGGTAGTGATGGTCTTTATTACTGGTATCATTTCCATCTGGTTATGTGTGTGTTTAGGTTTTCTATATCTTTGTTGCTCAATTTAGGTAGGTTTTATGGATGGAAGGATGGTGGAAAGCCTCTTTGCTGTACTTCATAACTCATAAGATATCAGAGTATCCACACAGGGAATTTTCTACTTGACCTTTTTGTGCAAGTTATATCTCATGAAATATTAGAGAATTCACCAAGGGGAGAAATGCATGAATATAATACATGTGAATAGCCTTTGTGGTGCAAATCAGACCTCATCAAACATAAAAGAATTCTCATGGGGAGCAATTTTATGAATGTAATGACTCAGAGCCTTTTACCATAATTCAGCCCTCATTGTACATCATCAAATTCATATAGGGAAAAACTCCTTTGAAAGTAAAATCCCTTTAATTAGAAGCCATACCTCATAAGACAACAGGGAATTCACGTGGGAGAGAAACCTTATGGGTGTAATGAGTGTTGGAAAGCTCTGCCCAAATCTCTCCTTATATCAGAATGCACAACATATATATCTAATGAATGAAATAAATGTGAGAAAGTCATTTCACATAGGTAATGCCTCATAATCCATCATGGAATTTGAACAAGGGAGAGACCTTAACAATATAATGAATGTGGAAGAGCTTTTCTCCAAAATTCATGTAAGTATTGTGACAAAACCTTTTGCTGGAAATCACATCCTATCCAACAGAGACTCATGTAAAGGAGAAAGCTTATAAATATTATTAGAGTCAGAAGTCAATGGTACATCAGAGAATTGACACAGGTGGTTTCTTAGGCGTATACTGATTGTGCAAAAACATTTTCTTTATTTCAGGCTTGTATAGACACAGAATTCACAAAAGGTGATAGTCTTTGCATGCTGTAAATACAATAAAACCTTTAGCCAGAAATTAGACATCAACAGACTTCAGAGAATTCATAAGGAACAAAAGTCTATGCAATGAATTTGGAAAATGTATTTCTGTTATAAATCAGTCTTCAATTCCCATGAATAGACTCACAAATGAGAAAACATGCATGCATAGAAAAGTTTTGTACCATAAATTATCTCTAGATGGTAAACTAATATATCACACAAAAGAAATATCATGAGTGTAATGGAATTGGGAAACCCTTTGCTATAAGGCAGATTTCCAGAAAGCTTAGCAAGATTACAGAAAAGTCTCTGAAAATGTAACATGTCTGAAAGATTTGTTGGCATCACAAACTGGAGGATAGCTCAAGTGCATGTGTTTTTGTGCCTGGCATCCAAATTGATATCTCTTTTTCTTTGATGAATTCCTTGTTTATTTATTTAGCAGATTTAGAGACAAAGGATTCCTGTCCATTGATTTACTACTATATGCCCACAATTGCCATGGTAAAGTATATGGCAAAAACTGAGTGCTGGGGGCTGTGAATCTGATTCATCACTGATAACATTGAAGACATTGGTTCCTGGTTCTTATGCTGCTATGCATGGAAATGTTTCTCTAATTTCATTTTCAAATAGTTCATTGTTAATATAAAGAAATGCTTCTAATTTTTAAAATTTCATTGAAATAATTTGTGATTAATGTGTCCTAGTCATGCATTATTACAGGGTGTAGTGCAATATTTGCACACATTTATGCAGTAAAAAGTGATCAAGCTAAGCAACTACAGTTTTATTAAGTTTTTAAAGAGTTATTTATTTGAAAGACAGAGTTACAGAGAGAAGTAGCAGCAGAGAGAGAGAGAGGTCTTCCTCTGCCGGTTCACTCCCCAGATGGCCACAATGGCCGGAGCTCTGCCAATCTGATTCCAGGAACCAGGAGCTTCTTCCAGATCTCCCACTTGGGTGCAGGGACCCAAGGACTTGGGCCATCTTCTACTGCTTTCCCAGGCCATAGCAGAGAGTTGGATCAGAAGAGGAGCAGCCAGGACTAGAACTGGTACCCACATGGGATGCTGGTGCTTCAGGCCAGGGTGTTAGCCCACTGTGCCACAATGCTGGCCCCCAAGCAACTACAGTTTCTAATTCTTCTCCATGATTTGAGACTACCAGCTCCTCTCCTTCAGTTCTTTACACAGAACCTAATATGGTTGAATGTAGTCATCTCATTATATTATGGAACACCAGAAGTTCTTTCTGCCTCTTTGATTTTTGATACCTATTATCCAATCCCCCTCTATCCCTAGCTGCTTCCCTTCTCAGCCTCTAGTAATCACAGTTCTGTGTTCAGATCCATTATTTTCTTTCACTTCCACATGCGACAAGGACCAGGTGACATTTGTGTTCCTGCTTCTGTCTTATTTCAATTAATTTAATAATATTTTGTTCTTTTTTTGTATCTAAAAGAGGTTGCCCTGTCCATTGTTTTTCATTGATGGACAGCTAGATTGGTTTCAAATCCTGGCTGCAGTGAACTGTGTTATAGTGGCTGTGTTATGGGAAAATTGCTGTATCTTTGATATGCTCTCCTCCTTTCCTTCTAATAAAATTTCCTTATTCTATATAGCCAAGAGCAAGATAACTCTCACATGGTAGGTCAATTTTTATCTTAGTTTAATTTTTGTTATTTATTTGAAAGAGTTACAATAGAGGTAGAGACACAGAGAGGTCCTCCATTAGCTGGTTCGCTCTACAGATGACTACAAAGGCCAGAGTTATGCCATTATGAAACCTGGAGACGGGAGCTTCCTCTGGGTCTCCCACATGGGTGCATGGGCCCAAGGACTTGGGCCATCTTCTACTGCTATCCCAGGAGATAGCAGAGAGCTGGATTGGAAGAAGAGCAGCTGGAACTAGAACTGGCACCCAAATGGGATGCTGGCCCTTCAGGCCAGGGCTTTAACTCACTGCACAACAGCGCCAGCCCCAATTTTTATCCTTTTTAAGGAATGACCATACTGTTCTGCATAACATCTGTACTAACTTGTGTTTTCACCCACCATATATGATGGTTTTCTTTTCCCATGTGCTCTCTAGCATTTGTTATTTTTTATCAGTTTGGCATAAAAATGATATAGTATTGTTCATGTTTTTGTGTATTTTGAAATCAGTTAATTTGTTTATTAAATCTTTATTATTTGAAAGGTGGATTTAGAGAGAGAGGGAAAGACATAGATAGCTTTCATCTGCTGGCTCACACCCCAGAGAGTTTCAACAGTTGAGCCTGGGGCATGCTGGAGTCAGGAGCTTCATCCAAGTCTCCCACATGAGTGGCAAGGACCTGAGTCCTTCGTCCATCTTCTGCTGGTTTCCCAGGTGTTTAGCAGTGAGCTAAATTGGAAGTGGAGATTCCTAAACTCAAAGTGGAACTCAGATGTTATGCTGGCCTCACAGATTGCAGCTTTCCCCACTTGGCCACAATGCCAGCCCCTCTATCAATTTAATTCCTCAAAAATAGCTCAGTAATGTTGGCATCTATCTCATTTTGTTTTTTCTCTGTTATTATTCAACTTATTGATGTCTTATTTTTGTTCACATTATTCCTCTCAATTGCTCTACCTGAGGTGAGTAGGGCTGCTGTGTTGCTTAAATGAAGTGTATGCTTTAGATTACTCATTTAATGAGTGCATGTCATTCACATAGCACTTCACTGAAGTTCTACTATGTCCCAAATCCTCTTCTAGGCACAGAATTTAGACCACTTTTCTCTTAGGCCCAGATCTTGCCTTTAACATACTACTTGGAATTTAGTAGCTCATGAAATCTGCAGACTGCATAAATGAATGAATATTTTGAGGGCTGTGCTTTTGTGGAGGAACTTCATAGGAGACCGAAGGAATAAAATAAATCAAAAGTATCCACAGTATATAGAATGTATACTATTTTACAAGTCACAGAGAAGAAGAAGAAGAAGGAAAGTAGTAAGACTAGAAAGTTTGTGGCAAGACTAACAGGCGCTGGTCAAGAACTTAATAAGCACATTAGGAAAGCAGTAAGGTTTCTTTTTTTTTTTTTTTTTTTGAGGAAAAGTTTTTATTTCTAGTGATGAAATTGGCTACAGAACATTATGAAAGTTTAAAAATACAAAGAGAAATTGTCTATAATTAATAGATTCAAAATTTGACAATCAGTGAATATCATTATTAGTCATTACCAACAACAGTTATTGATTTGAAAGGCAGAGTGACAGGAAGAGGGAACCACTGCTTCACTCCCCAGACACTTGCAATAGCCAAAGCTTGACCAAGCCAAAACCAGGAACTGGGAATTCATTCTGGATGTCCCATTTGGGTGCAGGGACCCAAGCACTTCTGCCATCCTCCGTCTCCTCCCAGGGTGCACACTAGCAGAAACTTGCCTCAAAGCAGAGAAGCTACCACTCAAGCCAGGCATTTGTATATGGGATGTGGGTGTGTGGTGGTGATAGCAAGCCCTCATGGATAAAAAAAAAAAAAAAAAAAAAAAAAAAAAAAACAAAGTTATTTCTATGCCAAGGAAATTACTCTGTAGTCTTTCTCTTATAAACTACGTATTGCTGAACCTAGATAATTTTTCCTTTATTTAACAATGACATGAAAATGTCAGTTGAGTTGGCTTTCCTGAAGACCTTGTTTCTTGAATATTAGTGGCTAGCTGAGATAAATTCTTTTCATCTCTTTCTCGCTTCGGCAGCACATGTGCTCGCTTCGGCAGCACATATACTAAAATTGGAATGATACAGAGAAGATTAGCATGCCCCTGCGCAGTAAGGTTTCTTTACCTCCCTGTAGACTCTGCTCTCCAGAGGTGAACAGGGTCCTCTAAACCCACTTGCTGCACACACAAACACCTGAGTGTTGTATTCTCCCACAGGTGTTGGAGACTGATATGGTGTTCTGATTTATATTTACATAATGGCTAGTGACATCGGGCATATTCACATGTTTTGACCATGTACATTTCTTCTGAGAAATGTCTATTCAGATCCTTGCCTGTTTCTTCACTGTATTTTTTGGAGTTTTTCCAATTCATGTAAATGTTCTGGAAATCTGTAAACATTCAGAGTTTTAATTTTTCCTGCCATCTGTTCATTGTATCTACACTCTGATGTTTACTTTGTTGTGAAGAAGTATCTTAGTTGGATATACTCAAATGTCTCTGTTTTTATTTTTGTGACTATTGCTATTGGAATCTTACCCAAAAGCTATTGTGTGTTGACAATATTTAGAGTTTCCCTATGTTTACTTGGGTTTGGGTCTTATGATTACATTTTAATTCACTGTGAGTTCACTTTCACATAGTGTAAGAGATGTTGGAGTCTCTTTTCAGGCTTCTACATATGGATAATCAAGTTCCTCTGCACCACTTGTGAAAGAGATTCTTCTTTCTCCAGTTCATTTGAGTTCCTTTGTTAAATATGAGTTGCTGGTAGAAATTTGGGTTTATTTCTATGCTACCAAGTCTTTTCCATTGAACTATGTGTCTGTTATTATATCAGTGCTAACACTTCTTCTTTTTTTTTTGCAGTATATTTATTTGAAAGGCAGAGTTACAGAGAGGTAGAGGCAGAGAGAGAGAGAGGTCTTCCATCCACTGGTTTACTCCCCAAATGGCCACAATGGCCGGAGCTCTGTTGATCTGAATCCAAGTGTCAGGAGCTTCTTCCAGGTCTCTATGCAGGTGCAGGGGCCCAAAGACTTTGGCCATTTTCTACTTTTTTCTCAGGCTATACCAGAGAGGGGTATAAGAAGTGGAGCAGCTGGGAAACATACTGGCACCCATATGAGATGCCGGCACTGCAGACGGTGACTTTACCTGCTTTGTCATAGTGCTGACCCCTGTAATATGTCTTAAAATATGGTGTGATGTCTCCAGCTTTTTTTTTGCTTTATAATATTGCTTTAGATGTTAAGCATCTCTCATGTTTCTATGTGAATTTTAGCATCATTTTTTCTAGCTCTGAGAACATCGTTGGTATGTTGATTGGGATTACATTGAATTTGCAAATTGCTTTTGGTAGTATGGATATTTTGGTATTATTCTTCCCATTCACAAACATAAGTTTTCTGTGAGACTTTCAAAAAGCCTTGACAAAAATTGGACTTTATTACACAAAAATTCATCACTTTTTGGGATCATTTAAATCCATAATTTTGCACTAATATTTGATAAATAATTAAAGACTTTGAGCATTTTAGTAGGAGAAATTAAAATATTTATCAATTTATTCAAATATTGTTTAGATGTGATATTCAAATATTGTTTAGAGCCATTGTCTATATACCCTCTAAATTACGATCTTTTTGCTTTTTGCCTGTTAAACTTGTCCCTTGATTCAAGAACCCTTTTTAATGTAATGTAAACTGAAAATGTCATTTCATAAGCTAAAAAAAATGACAAAGAAGGAAAAAGAAGGGAGGGAGGTTGAGTATATAATTATGTTCTCCGAATTTTTTCTATAAAACATATTGAATCATTTAAAAGCTAATTAAAATTAAACTCAAAATTGGACCATTATGACCAATATTTAAAACAAGTGATTAAAAACTGTAGATGTCTTCAATTTTGATTATCATTCTTCTTTAGAATATCTGAAAGAAATCCGGCTTCTCACTTTAAAATATACCAGTGTGTTAGAATTCAGTATTAAATGACTTTGTTTAAAAGTTTTATTTAATCTATTGCTTTAAGTAGTAATACTATGGCCATTGTAAAACAAAATCCTTATCATTTTTCATAAAACAGAAAGGGCCTTTAAAACATCATCACTAAAAATATTAAGAGACCTAAAATATAACATTCTTAAAACCCAAGTGATACCATTCAAAATTTTCAAATATGCAGGGATAGTTCATGTCAAGTAACTAAATAATTGTTAAGTGTATATATGGAATAGCTTCTATAAATTCTTTTGGCAAGGGCTGGCACTGTGGCATAGTGGGTGAGGCTGCCACCTGCAGTGCTGGTATTCCATAGGGGCATCAGTTCAAGACCTGGCTGCTCCACTTCCTATCCAGCTCTCTGCTATGGCCTGGGAAACACTATAAAATGGTGCAAGTCCTTGGGCCCCTGCACCTGCATAGGAGACCAGGAAGAGGCTCCTGGCTCCTGCCTTCCAGTCAGCACAGCTCCAGCCATGGAGGCCAACTGTGGAGTGAACCAGTGAATGGAAGACCACTCTCTCTGCCTGTCCTTCTCTCTCTGTGTAATTCTGACTTTCAAATAATATAAATAAATCTTTAAAAATTTTTTTGGCAAATAGATGAAGCTACTTGTTATACATTTCAAATAAATAGCAAACATACTAGAAAAATATATTGAATAAAATTTAAGCAACTCATAGCTATACACAGAAATTTCTCACCATAACAACATAGCAACCACTAAATTTCCAAATTCAATTTTCCACAACTTAGAATCTTTAACTCCAGAAGGAGTACAAAATTGACAGAACAGTGGCCTATGTATCAGGATACCTAATGCTAATACAGAATTATCCCTGCCACAACTTACCTATGTGACCTTGAACAATTCACTTTACTTCTCTGGGCTTGGCATTTAGCATCCTCATGTGATAAAGGAGGCTTGGATAAGATCAGTTGTACTCTATCTTGAGACTTCAATGATCTCTCAGTTTCCAAACAGGCACCTTAAGGGAAAGTAAACCTTTAGATCAAAGCTTACATTTTTAAATATAAATATATTTTAAACTGTTTCTACAACTAGTACAAAACAACACATTCAAATGTGTACCATGCCACTTTTCAATATTTGGGAATAATTAATGCATCATTTTAGAGCATTGTCTTGAGGCCAGTGCTGTGGTGTAGCTAGTAAAGCCACTGCATGCAGTGGGGGCATCCCACATGGAGGCCGGTTCAAGTCCAGGCTGCTCCATTTTCCATTCAGCTGTCTGCTATAGCCTGGGAGAGCAGTAGGAAGTTGGCCCAAGTCCTTGGGCCCCTGAATCTGCATGGGAGACCCTGAAGAGGTCCTGGCTCCTGGTTTCAGATTGGCATATCTCTGACCTTTTAGGCCATCTGGGGAGTGAACCAGCAGATGGAGGACCTCTCTCTCTCTCTCTCTTCCTCTTGTTCACTATCTGTGTAACTCTGACTTCCAAATAAATAAATAAATAAATCTTTTAAAAAATCAAAAGAATATTGTCTGGCACACAGTGAACCACTAAGTACAAGATATTATTAGTAATATTAGATTGAAATATTGAAATAAACTAGGCAATAAGCCTTAAGATGCAAATTAATACCAAGAAATATAATCTCAAATTTCTGTGTTCAACAAGGTAGTCTCTTTTCACTACTAACTTTATACTAAATAAGATATTTTGATATTTTGTTAAGAGTAAATTTATCGGGGGCCAGCGCCGTGGCTCACTTGGTTAATTCTCCACCTGTGGTGCTGGTATCCCTTATGGGCAAAGTGTTCTAGTCCTGGTTGCTCCTCTTTCAGTCCAGCTTTCTGCTATGGCCCGGGAAGGCAGTAGAGGATGGCCCAAGTGCTTGGGCCCTGCACCCGGATGGGAGACCAGGAGAAAGCACCTGACTCCTGGCTTTGGATGGGCACAGCTCCAACTGTGGCAGCCATCTGGGGACTGAACCAATGGAAGGAAGACCTTTCTGATTTCTCACTGTATATAACTCTACCTGTCAAATAAAAAAAAATTATTAGTTTTTCATAAAAACTGCAGTATTGAAAAAGTTCTAAAATCCCTCTAATTCTAAATGTCTGTGACTGCTAACTCATTAGCACATATTGCATTCTTTACATCTGGGTAATCATGACAATTCACTTTTAAATGATTAACAGATCTGCTGTTATATATAAATACATGCTTTTCCGAAAATCATACAATAAGCAGGCTACATACTTTACTTCAAGTAGAACTGCCATATCCAGTCCTACAATTGTAAATAAGACAGTTTCAATTGTTCAGCATTATCAATTATAAATTCCAATCGTGTAGCAATACTCATAAGAATTTAGGGGGCCGATGCTGTGGAGTAGCAAGTAGAGCTGTGGCTTGCAGTGCTGACATTCCAATTGGGTGCCAGTTCAAGTCCTGGCTACTCAAATTACTATCCATCTTTTTAGGCAAGTAAGACTTACTATCCAGCAGTAGAGGATGGCCCAGGCCCTTGGGCTCCTGCACCTGCATAGGAGACCCAAAAGAAGCTGCTGGCTCCTGGCTTTGGATTGGCAGAGCTCCAGCCATTGTGGCCAAATGGGGAGTGAACCAGCGGTTGGAAGACTGCTCTCTCTCTCTCTCTCTCCTTCTCTGTGTAACTCTGATTTTCAAGTAAAATAAATGAATCTTTTTTTAAAAAGGATGAAATAAAAAGGAAGATGAAGATTACAAAATTGTTTAATTTTTTTAATAAATATAAATTTCCAAAGTACAGCTTTTGGATTACAGTGGCTTCCCCTCCCCCAAAACATCCCTCCCACCCATAATCCTCCTATTTCCTGCTTCCTCTCCCATCCCAGAAGATTACAAAATTGTATGAAGGACATTTGTACAGTAAACAAATATACTGATTTCCAATGCAATATTTGAATACTTGAAGCAGGAAGGCTAAGTACTTCTTTGCCAAAATAACATGTTTTCTCCAGTGTAAAACCCATTTGCCATCCCAATACACAAAGGGATTTGGGGCAAGAAGGAAAAAAGAAGTCCACACATGCAGAAATTTTAAGCAAAACAAAATAGAGAATGTATTTAGTTTCATGTAAATCACATGAGAATTAATAGTATTCTACCAATTTGCAACAAATATTTTTAACTTTAATGAATGAATGAACTTTCAGTTACATAGCAGGAAACTTCTACCCTCTCCCATAAAACTGAAAGAGAAACTTTTTAAAAGTAAAAACTGATGAAAGAATTCTGCAATACATGTTAATGTTAAGTAGCCCAGCAGAGTTTATTTAGAAATACAAACACACACACAGAAAATAAATACATTAAAATCTTACTGAATAGTCCAGTAATAGTTCAGGATCCAATATGTGTGCAAAAGATTCTGGATTTCCCAGTCACTTTGTATAGGAAATGATGTGCTTTGCTATGTAGCATGTAACTTTAGATTCCTGAACACCTCCACTTTGCTTCTTACCCTGAGTCCCAGCAAATACAGGAACACAGCTGTTGAGTCATTCATTTTCTGGATTTGGGAATATCAAAGAATTAATGAGTATAGAAAGTTGTACAGCAAAGACCAAGAATATCCAAGGGAGGTCAGGAAAATCAATTGAACAAGTCAAACTACTATGAATGTATACTGAATGCTCTGTTTTTAATATGTCTTACTTACCTAAAAAGACATGAGGGCTATTGCTCTCTCTCTTAATACAACTAAGGAGAAGATATCACCAATGCTCAAGAAAAATGAATACACAGCAGAGCTAATACAAAATCCCCAAATTCCAAAATAGAAAAACTGGATATGCACTCCTTACACACACCCTGAAGTGGCAATGAAGTAGAACAAATCTAAAATTAGAAAAAAATCTTTTTTTAAAGATTTATTTATTTATTTGAAAGTCAGAGTTGCACAGAGAGAGGCAGAGAAGAGAGAGGGGTCTTCCATCCACTGGTTCTCTCCCCAGTTGGCTGCAATGGCCAGAGTTGTGCCAATCCAAAGCCAGGAGCAAGGAGCTTCTTCCAGGTCTCCCACATGGGTGCAGGGGCCCAGGACTTGGGCCATCTTCTACTGCTTTCCCAGGCTATAGCAGAGATCTGGATCCATATGAGCTGCCAGCACTGCAAGTGGTGGCTCTACCCACTATGCCACACCACTGGCCCCGAAAATTCTTGTCAAATTAAGAACATTTAACCTTTGTTTTAGAGTGCATTATTAAAATATCTAAACTGGGGGAATACATAATTTCTTTCTTTAGAAATCAGAAGAGAAAAAGAACACTTCAAGCCTACTGTGACACCACACAGAAGGAATGGAGAATCATGATCCCAATTAGCCTAGGGACAGAATAAAAGGGAGGGAAATAGGAACAACAGAATTAAGATGAATAAGCTTTGACAGCTGAGGGAATCTGAATGTAAAGAAAAGGCATGCAGTTAACTGAAACAATAGAGATAATTCTGAGAGGAAAAAACATTGTTAAGTCATATTAATGGGGCCAGAGCTGTGACTTAGTAAAGTAAAAAAAAAAATCTAAAATTTGTTTTTAAATTATATAATTAAAAAAGATAAAAAAGATGTTCAATCTTAAGTCTCTACAGCATAAGATATACATCAATTTTCCCAGGTTCTATTTGCATTTATTAACAAAGTTTCATGGGTGTAATCACTAAAGTGGCTCCAATAAGTCTTTTTATAAAAATTATTTTTTATTTTGACAGGCAGAGTGGACAGTGAGAGAGACAGAGAGAAAGGTCTTCCTTTTTCTGTTGGTTTACCCCCTAGTGACCGCTGCGGCCAGTGTGCTGCAGCTGGCACATGGCGCTGATCCAAAGCCAGGAGCCAAGTGCTTCCTCCTGGTCTCCCATGCAGGTATGGGGCCCAAGCACTTTGGCCATCCTCCATTGCACTCCTGGGCCATAGCAGAGAGCTGGACTGGAAGTGGAGCAACTGGGACAGAATCTGGCTCTCCCAGCAGGACTAGAACTTGGTGTGCCTGCACCGCAGGTGGAGGATTAGCTTATTGAGCCATGGAGCCTGCCTCCAATAAGTCTTAACCTGGGATGCAACTAAATTTAACAAGGATACTCAATAGGAATTTTAGAAGAATTCCAAAATATGTATCAGAATAAAAATAAATACTTTACTTGGTACATCTCATTTTAACTATACTATTGTCTAAATTTCCAAATGTCAGATGTACTAAAAAAATCCCCAAAGCAGCAGAGTTGGTCCGACATGATGAGGAATAAAATAAAGAAAATGAGAATTCGCAGATCCCAGATTAAAATAACCAAGAAGGCCCAATAAAAGAAAACTCAATGTCTTCATACACTAACATTTATTACCTCAGATTTATTTAACAAAAAGGTGATTATTCCAGCTACATCCTATTAGGTAGCCCAATTTTACCTGCTAAATCCATTTAAAAAAAGCACCTCATGATATATTACTAAAATCATATTGCTATATGCCATCCACCATGTCCACTGTACCTTATACCTAATGTTAACAGATCTGATGAAAATCAGTAGATAAATGATGTGTCTTAACCACGTGTGGGAAATGTCTTTTGTTCAACGTTTTTCCAAAAACCCCTCAGTCTCAGTTTGCCTTCACCTTGAAAAGACACTTCTGAGGTTTACTAATCAGTCCAGCTTCTTCGGGCCTCCCTCCAATGCAAGGGGCTAAAATCCATCAAAATAAACTCTAGGCACTGTCCTTGTGCTCCCAGTGACTTTTTCACTCTAGGGGCTCACAAACCTTCTAAATTCTTTAGATCACCTGTGATGTCCATTAGTTCTCAAAGACTATGATGCAAGTAATTTCCCCTCTTGGAACCTTGTTATTAACTGTGCTGTATGAGAAATGAAGTCTCCTACACACCTTGTGCTTATGATTCTCCAAACCATGTTGCCTGCTAGGACTTTGGCCATGAATATAGGACAGCAATACCTGAACATGATTACTGAGATCTCCTTAATAAAGGATAGACTGGGGCCAGCACTGTGGTGCAGTGGTGTAATCCTTTACCTGCAATGCTGGCACCCCATATGAGCACCAGTTCTAGTCCCCATTTCTCCTTTTCCCATCCAGCTCTCTGCAATAGCCTGGGAAAGCAGTAGAAGCTGTTCCAAGTGCTTTGGTCCCTGCCAAAATATGGGAGACCTGGAAGCTCCTAGCTCAGATTGGCCCAGCTGCAGACTTTGCAGTCATTAGGGGAGTAAATGAGCATATGGAAGACCTTTCTGTGTCTCTTCTTCTCACTCTCTGTAAGTAAACCTGTCAACTACATAAATAAATTCCTTATATATATATTTACATTTATTTATATATTTATGTATATAAATATATTCATATATAAAATATATTATAATTTATCATACAATATATTATATAATATATAATTATAAACAGATAATATTATATAATTTATTATATGTATTTTATATATATATATATATATATTATTGAGATGACTTCAATAGCCAGAGTGTGGCCAGGTTGAAACCAGGAGCTTTTCCTCTGATGTGTGTCCCAGGAACCCAGGTACTTGGAGCATCTTTCACTGCTTTTTCAATCCATTGGTAAGGAGCTGGATCAGAAATAATTATTTATATATAAATAACAAATTCATATATAATATATACAATTATATATTTATAATAATTATATGCAATTCTATATTATGTATAGAAATATATAGTATAATATATAATATATATTATAATATATAAATATATATATGATGGACCAAAATATGGTATTCTCCATTTGGCAGAAGGGACAGGCTCCAATATCTACTGTCTATGTCAGTATGTCAGCATAATGCAGGAGGTAACCCCTCTACCAAATAAGAAAATCTATTTCAGTTCAGCTGGACATCATTCTGCTGACTGTTGACCTTATTACTGTTAGTCTGGATGCTTTCATTGGTTGCAATCCAGAGACCCAATTTTCCCATAGATATAAACATCAGCAAACATGAAAATTTGGTAAGAAAAGCTTAAACTGAGAGTTATGATTAATAACTATTTTTTTTTTAATTTTTATTTAATGCATATAAATTTCCAAAGTACGACTTATGGATTACAATGGCTTCCCCCCCATACCGTCCCTCCCACCCACAACCCTCCCCTTTCCCACTCCCTCTCCCCTTCCATTCACATCAAGATTCATTTTTGATTATCTTAATATACAGAAGATCAGCTTAGTATACATCAAGTATGGATTTCAACAGTTTGCTCCCACACAGAAACATAAAGTGAAAAATAATAGATGATTTTTTTTTAAATGATGATGAAATCAGAGCAGACCTATTGTCATGTTTAATCCCAGTGAGAGTCAAGTTGGGAATTGATAATTTCTTTTTTTTTTTTAACAGAGGATCAGTTTAGTATGCATTAAGTAAGGATTTCAACAGTTTGCACCCCCATAGAAACACAAAGTGAAATATATTGTTTGAGTACTCGTTATAGCATTAAATCTCAATGTACAGCACATTAAGGATAGAGACCCTACATGAGGAGTAAGTGCACAGTGACTCCTGTTGTTGACTTTACCAATTGACACTCCTGTCTATGGCATCAGTAATCTCCCTATGCTCCAGTCATGAGTTTCCAAGGCTATGGAAGCCCTCTGAGTTCTCCGACTCTTATCTTGTTTAGACAAGGTCGTAGATAACCCTACGGTTCGACCCAGCCATCCCACTCCTTGGAATTTACCCAAAGGAATTTAAATTGGCAAACAAAAAAGAGGTCTGCACCCTAATGTTTATTGCAGCACAATTCACAATAGCTAAGACCTGGAACCAACCTAAATGCCCATCAACGATAGACTGGATAAAGAAATTATGGGATATGTACTCTTTAGAATACTATACCGCAGTAAGAAACAACGAAATCCAGTCATTTGCAACAAAATGGAGGAATCTGGAACACATCATGCTGAGTGAAATAAGCCAGTCCCAAAGGGACAAATACCATATGTTCTCCCTGATCAGTGACAACTGACTGAACACCAAGAGGGAAACCTGTTGGAGTGAGGTGGACACTATGGGAAATGGTGGCTTGATCAGCATAGCCCTGACTGTTAATGAACAACTTAATACATTATCCCTCTTAGTAGTTTTTTTTATCTGTTCTACTTAATATGACTGGTTTAGATCTGTAATTGATGCACAGTTATTCTTAAGTGTTGAAAATTAACTGAAATGTGATCCCTGTTGAACATGGTGGTGGGAATGGGAGAGGGAAGAGATGTATAATTTGGGACATGCTCAGGCTGACTTGCCCCAAGTGGTGGAGTTGGAAGCATACCAGGGGATTCCAATTCAATCCCATTGAGGTGGCATGTACCAATGCCATCTCACTGTTCCAGGTGATCAGTTTCAGTTCACAGTTGGTCATGGTGGAGGGACTGGGAGTCAAAGGGAGCACATAGACAAGTCTAGTACCTGCTAACGCTAACCGATGGAGTAAATAAAGGGGAGAGTGATCCAACATGGGAAGTGAGATACTCAGCAGACTCATAGAATGGCAGATGTCCTAAATAGCACTCTGGCCTCAGAATCAGCCCTAAAGGCATTTGGAGCTGGCTGAAAAGCTCATGAGAGTATTTCAGGCATGGAAAGCCAAGACACTCTGGCAAAAGATCTCTGCGAGTGAGATCCCAGTGGAAAGAACAGGTCATCAAAGAAGGAGGTACCTTTCTCTGAAGGGAGGAGAGAACCTCCACTTTGACTATGACCTTGTCTAAACAAGATTAATAACTATTTTAACAAAATTTCTCAGAACCCATCTAATCCAAACCTTGGACAATTGGAAGACATTGTACTTGGCCCACCCATAATCAAAATGGATTCTAAATCCTTCAACTGCAAGGAGAGTATCATAGACATTAATGCTCCAAACAGATCCAGTTCTCTGCTAATGTGTCTGGAAAAGCAGCACAGGGTGACTCAAATATTGGGGCTCCAGCACCCTTGTGAGAGACCTGGAAGAAGCCCCTGGCTCCTGATATCAGTCTGGCCTAGCCGCAGTCATTGCAGCCATTTGAGGAGTGAACAAACCAGGAGGAAGATCAATCTCTCCCATTCTCTCCATCTAGTGCTGCCTTTCAAATTCATAAAAGGATCTTTAAGAAAATAGATCACTTCAATAAATTTGCCATTGCTCAGTCATGATGACTTTTACTACCTTCAGTTCTTTTTCAAAAGATTTATTTATTGGAAAGGCAGATAGAGGAGCTGGTGGTTGTGGTGCAGTGGACAAAGCTGCTATCTGTTACATTGGCATCCTGTATGTGCACCAGTTTAAGTACCAGCTATTCCATTTCTGATCCAGCTCCTTACCAATGGACTGAAAAAGCAGGGAAAGATGGCCCAAGTGCCTGGGATGCTGCCACGCACATTGCAGGAAAAGCTCCTTGCTGCCATGCACATCGGAGGGAAAGCTCCTGGCTTCAACCTGGCCACACTCTGGCTATTAAAGTCATCTCAAAAATGAATTAGGTGGTGGAAGATTTCTGTCTCTCCCTCTCTCTGTAACTCTTTCAAGTAAGTAATTAAATATTTTAACATGATAAAAAAGGCAGAGACACACAGAGACAAAGAGAGAAGGAAAGAGAAGCAGAGAGATCTCCCATCTGCTGGTTTACTTTCTATATGGCTACAACTGTGCAAGACCAGGTTCTCAAGTCCCCATTGAGGTTACAGTTCTCCAATTTGACGACAGGAATGAAAGAATTTGAGCTATTATACATTGCTTCCCAGGGATATTAACATGAAGCTGATTAGGAAGTGTAGTACCCAAAACTCAGATTAGCACTGCAATATAGGCTGTGGGCATCTGTTGTGACTGCTAACAAATTGGAAATCCTAGAGTAAAAATCAACATATTCCTGGACATACACAATATACCAAAATTGAGTCATGAAGACACATAGAAAAGCTAAACAAATCAAAAACCAAGACAGAGATTGGATGAGTAATAAAGACCCTCCCAACAAGCAAAAGTCCAGGATCAGACAGCCTCACTATTGAATTCTACAGGACTTTTAAAGAACTAATGCTTCTCAAACTATTCAACACAATTGAAAGAGAGACAATCCTCTCAAACTCCTTCTATTAATCCTGCATCACCTTAATTCTTCAACTAGAAAAAGATACAGTGGAGAGAGAGTACTATAGAAAAATATCCCTGATGGGGGCCAGTGCCATAGCACACTGGGTTGATCCTCCACCCGTGGAGACGGCATCCCATATGGGTGCCAGTTCTGGTCCCGGTTGCTGCTATTCCAGTCCAGCTTTCTGCACTGGACTGGGAGGGCAGTGGAGGATGGCCCAAGTGCCTGGGTCCCTGCACCCGCATGGGTGACCAGGGAGATGCTCCTGACTCTGGCTTCCGATTGGACCAGCACTACCTGTTGGGCCATATGGAGCATAAACAAGCAGATAAAATACTTCTGTCTCTCTGCCTCTGCCTCTCCATCTCTGTAACTCAATCTTTCAAATAAATAATTCTTTTGAAAAGGTCAACAAACAATAAAGGCTGGTGGAGAGGGAGAGAAAAAGGTACCCTAATCCACTGTTGGTGGGAATGAAGCTAGTGCAACCATTATGGAAGGCAGTATCAAAGTTCCTCAGAAATCTGAAAACAAACATACCATGTGATCCTGCCATCTGACTACTGGGAATTTATCTGCATGAAATGAAATAGAATATGCACAGGCATGAGTTATCTGTACCCTCATGTTTATTACAGCTCAATTCACAATAGCTAACATGAAATCAACCCAGATGTCCATCAACTGGTGACTGGAACAAAAATATGAGCTATATATACAGTGTAAAATACTATTCAACCATAATTGAGAATGAAATCCCATCTTCTGTAACTAAATGGATGAACTGGAAACAAGTATGCTTCATGAAAGAAGCCAGTCCCCAAAAGACAAATACCATATGTTTTCTCTGACTGGTGGTAATTAATATATAGACAACAAAAAGCAGCATATGAGTTAAATTGACATTTTGAGATTTGAGTATTGTTCATAGCACTTTTCTGTACTCTTTGATAGAGTACACAACATATACTCATTGATATTTCTGCTACTACTTGCTGAATTCTTTATTTTGTAGAGGGTTAAAGCTTGTGATTCTAAAATAAAATCAAAGCATGCAGCTGTCAAAATTAAAAGAAAATAAAACAAGAAGGAGGGAGTTGGAAATATGAGAACAAGGGAAGATAGGATAGGATGTTATCAGTTTGCTCTTCAATCTGTATATATAAATTACATGAAATTTGTTCACTTAATATGCATTTAAAAATATAAACTTAACACTGGAAGAAAAAGACCTGAGATCAGTGTTTTCTGGATTACCACTAATAAAATTTAGTCTTCATTTATGTCTGACCATATTTAATTTCTTATTTATTTATTTTATAAGAAAATTAACATCACCATTCCTAACAAGTCCATCCTGCTTCATGCATATCTATCAGTTCCCACTATGCTAATAATTTCTCATGAACTTAAATCCATATCATCTTAAAAAGATGCAATGTGGGGCTGGCGCTGTGGCATAGCAGATAAAGTTGTTGCCTGCAGTGTTGGCAAGCCATATGGGTGCCAGTTCAAGTCGCGGCTGCTCCACTTCTGAACCAGCTCTCTGCTATGTCCTGGGAAAGCATTAGAAGGTGGCCCAAGTCCTTGGGGCCTTGCACACATGTGAAAGACCCTGAAGAAGCTCCTGGCTTCAGATTGACACAGACCAGTCATTGCGGCCAACTGGGAGTAAACCAGCTGATGGAAGACCTCTCTGTCTCTGTCTGTCTGTCTCTCTCTCTCTACCTCTTCTCTATTTGTGCAACTCTTTCAAATAAATAAATTAATATTTAAGAAAAAAGCCTGATTCATGTTATTATTTATGTGTTTTAGAGGCTTTGCAGATGTTGATTACATGTGCCATGAAAACCCATTAAAATGCAAATCCTATAAGAGGCAACTCCATGTGCACTAAACTGGTAAAATCCAGTGCATGTGTTGAGAAAAACACACTAGCAATACATTTCAAAAAGCTGTGAAATATTATAAGTTGCTGTCAAAAGCTAAAAATCTGACAATGACTCATTATGTCATTTATTTATATATAATGCTGAGAAAATCAGAAGTATTTGTTAAAACTTCTGCTAAAATGCACTAGATTTATAATTTTTAAATGCATCTTTCCTAGATGTAATGCAGTCCTGTACTACTTTAGAGTATCAGAAATTTAAAATGTTGGACTGGTGCTGTGGTGGAGCAGGTTAACACCCTGGTCTGAAGCGCCAGCATCCCATATGGGGGCCGGTTCAATACTCAGCTGCTCCACTTCTGATCCTGCTCTCTGCTATGGCCTGGCAAAGTAGTAGAAGATGGCCCAAGTCCTTGGGCCCCTGTACCCATCTGGGAGACCGGGAACTAGCTCCTGCCTCCTGGCTTCAGATCAGCACAGCTCTGGAAGTTGCAATCAATTAGGGAGTGAACACCAGATGGAAGACCTCTCTCTTTCTCTCTGTCTCTCCTCTCTGTCTGTAACTCGACTTGTACATAAATAAATAAATCTTTAAAACAATTAAGAAATTTAACATGTGAAAGGTTTTTAAAAAATGTATTTCTTTATTGTGAGGCAGAGTTACAGATATAGAGAGGAAGAGAAAGAGAGGTCTTCTATCAACTGGTTCACCCCTAAATGGCCAGAATGGCTGGAGCTGGGCCGATCTGAAGCCAGGTGCCAGAAGCCAGGAGTCAGCAGCTTCCTCCAGGTCTCTCACATGGGTGCAGGGGCCCAAGAACTGAGGGCATATTGCACTGCTTTCCTAGGCCATTAGTAAAGAGCTGGATTGGAAGTGCAGGAGCAGGGACTCAAACTGGTGCCCATGTGGGATGCTGGTGCTGCAGGTGGATGCTTAATCTACTATGCCACAGAGTGGGCCCAGTGAATGGTTTTAGGAAGACATCTTTCATGTAGACTAGGCTGCAATATTGCAAGGTAAGGTTTAGCTTTTATTCCCACACATCAGTATTCATCTTTTAGCAACTATAAATACTGAATATCATACATATAGACATAAATATAGGTAACTGCAGATTTTGTTGTCATTCTTTCTAATTCTCTTTTTAATGTCTGCTAATAGGTCATCTTATGGATTATTATATTGATGTTACCCATACACAACCATCAGGCATTTCCACTGTTGAATGTGTTTATGAGTACAGGTAGATTTGTGTGTACATGAATGCACATTTGATGGAGATAGCACTGACAGTAATACTGTGAGAAATCCTAACGCTGATTCCAAACTTTCTGTCCTCCGCAGAGATGGCTGTCATTGAAGTAGACCACAGGGCCCCTTTTGCTGTTATGGACTGAAATGTGCCTCCCTAAAACTCTAACACGGAAGTGCTAACCAGCAACATGACTCTACCTGAAGAAAGTGCTTTTAAGCAGATCAAATGGTAGATGTGTCTGTCACATCGGAGAAAGGCTTCTGGAAAAATCGAGCCTATTTAAGCACCTTGATCTGATATTTTCAAGCTCTACAACTCTGAGAAGTAAAATTCCATGATTTAAATCATATTCTCTGTGGTATTTTCTTAGCAAATTAATATATCCTCATTTCTGCCAGCATTTTCTATTGTCATCCAGAAGGTCCTAGTGATTAGCAGAGAAATATAGAAACTAAAAACTGTGATTTTAGATTACCAAGTATCTACTAACACAAAAAGATCCCAGAAGCCACCTACTACCATCCTCCAGGACCCAGAAAAAAAACAGGAAGGAGTCAAGTTGCAGGGCAGTAGAAAAAAGTGAATAATGAAAGATCACAGCAGAAGTAAATAAGGAAGTGTTTGGTGCTGTGGTGTAGTGGATTAAAGCCTTGACCTGCTGTGCATGCATCCCATATGTTGCTGCTAGGAGACCAGGTGCTCCACTTCCAATCCAGCTCCCTACTAATACACCTGGGAAATTGGTGGAAGATGGACCGTGTTCTACGGTGCTGGCACCCACATGAGAGACTTGGAAGAAGCATCTGGCCTTTCCAATAAATAAATAAATCTTAAAAATATAGAAACAGTGTTAGCACTGTTGGAAAACAGACTCATAGTTCAGTGTAAAAGTATAGGCAGCTGAAATAAACCGACTTTTCTACAGGCAACTCCTATTTAACAAAGGAAAGAAAACAAAAAGGAGAAAGAAGAACCCCTTTAGCATATGGTTTAAAGGAAAGTGATTATCCATATGTAGAAGCCTGAAAATATACCCAAAACCTCATACACTATGTAAAAGCAACTCAAGGTGAATTAAAAGTCTAAATATAAAACCAGAAACTAAGTAAACATATGAGAAACTATAAAACATAAGCATAGATAACAGTTTTGGGTAAGATTCCAAAAGCACAAGTAACAAAAATAAAATATAGAAATTTGAGCATATCATATTAAGATACATCTTCACAACAAAGTAATCAACAGAGTGAACATACAATGGACAGAATGGCAGGAAACATTGAAAACTCTGATTATGACAAAAGATTGATAGCCAGAACATACATATATAGAACTGGGAAAATCTCCAAATAAGAAGCAAAATGTACAGCTAAGAAATGGGCAAGGATCAAAACAGATGTTTCTCAGAAGAAGAAATCTCAATGGTCAAGACATAGATGAACATGCCCAATATCACTAGCCATTAGGGAAATGTAAATCAAAACCAATAGCAGACTCCATCTGTGGGAGAAGACAATGCTTGGGTTTTCATTTGTGCAACAAGTGGGTTTAGAGGACCCTGTTCACCATAAGAGGGCAGAGTCTACATGGAAGTAAGGAAACCTTAATGTTTTCCTAATGGGCTTGTTAAATTCTTGACCAGTGCCTATTACCTTTGCCGCAAACTTTCCAGTCTCACTACTTTCCTGCTTCTTCCTCTTCGCTGTGGCTTGCAAAAACAGTGTACCTTCTATATACGGAGGATACTTTTGTTTTGTTTTATTCCTCCTATCTCATGATGTTCCTCTAAGAAATCACAACCCTCCAAGTATTCATTAATTTATGCAGTCTGCAGTTTTCATGGGCTACTACATGGCAAAGTACTAGGTTAAAGGAAAGGTATAGGTCAGGAACTGAGCAAAGTTCACAATGATGAAGCCATTGGGGAAATGAACCTGATGGAAGACCTCTCTCTCTCTCTCTCTCTCTCTCTGCCTCTCCTTCTCTCTCTGTGTAACTCTGATTTTCAAATAAATAAATAAATCTTTAAAAACTAACAAAATATACTAAAAACCTGGTGGCAACACCTTTCTATCAGAACATGTGAAGCACTCAAACACAGTTTGTCCCAGAAAGTCAACCATAAGGGCATATCGTCTACTGCACTTGTGGACATCTCTGAGGGAGGTAAGGGGCACTTATTTCTTCCCCTCTTCTTTCTTACCACTCTCACAGTTATAACTTCTATCGATGCTTCCAAAGACCAGTCTCTATGAAATTGTAGAACTAATATCCTCCCATGTCAAAAGTGTCATGGGTTTAAACACAGAACCCAAAATAAGATAAGTAACTGGCCTTCTTAATTACACAGTGTGGAATGTAAGATTCTCAGTGGAGCACTGGGTAATATAAAGTGCTGGGCAGAGAAAAACTGTTACTTATCTGTATTTATGATGCTGTAATTCTCCTCTTTATGCAAACTCAGATTAAAAGAGCTCCCGTTAGTGGGCAGCACTGTTGCATAGTGGGTAAAGCTACTGCTGCCTTGTCAGCATCCTATATGGGTGCCGGTTGGGATCCTGGCTGCTGCACTTCCCATCCAGCTCTCTGCTGTGGACTGGGAAAACAGTAGAAGTTGGCCCAAACCCCTCATCTCCTGCACCCACCTATGAGACCTGGACAAAGTTCTGCCTTTCAAATAAATAAATAATTATTTAAAAAAACAGCTTCATCTCAGAAGGAGCTCCTGGCTACTGGCTCCAAATTGGCATACCTCCAGCTATTGCTGCCAATTGGGGAATGAACCATCGGATGGAAGACCTCTCTCTCTTTCTCTCTCTCTCTCTCTCCTCTCTGTGTAACTCTTTCAAATGAATAAATAAATCTTTAAAAAAGTAGCTCCAGTTATTGACAACACAGTAGACTTGCATTAATTTTGGTTCCCTTCTCACTTTGCAAAGGGATCAGTGGCAGGTCAAAACAGTTGACAGCCTTGCTAACAGGAGAAGAGATAGCTGAAGACAGAAAATGAAAAGCAGCCAAATACATCATCAAAGAAAGAGAAGTGGACCCCATCCAACACAAACCTTTAAAAGTGGATGCTCACAATTAATGAGTGAAACAGCTGCCCACTGAAATCTTGTCTAGGGAGGGAAGATGTCCTAAGTTCTGCTTTTGTAAACTCCAGTCATAAATCTGTCCTAATAAATCTGTCCCTGGCATCTCTTTTACAAACATACTGGACCCACTGACCATTGGAAATGTGGTTCTAATCATGTAGGCTGCCATTTAAACCCACCAATGCTGTAACAGCTAAGAAACTTGAATTTGATGCTCAATTCTCAGGAAATCATTCCAGCTGAGCCTAGGGCCATTAATAGAAACTCCTTGGATCCTCCACTGTCTCTGTGCCTGTTTGAAAGAAGGGAGATTTCCCACCCCATGTTTCTGGAACAGCTTCAAATTCCACATTGGAAAAATTTGATAATTAATACTTGAGAGGGATCAACACACAAAGCAGCTATTCACGCTTCACACTGCTCCCCACCAGGAAGATGAGGTGCAGGATGAGAGCAGTGGGGCAGATCCTAGACAGATCCTCCTGCCCACCCCTCTGCTGCCCCAGGCTCCCTCCTGAGGGCCATCCAGCCCCACCCTGCAGGAACCAGCCCAGGAAACATCAAGAGACCAGGCCAGACTGCATTCTGAGACCACCCACAGTGGGAACCCAGCTTATTTAACTGTGGAGATCAGGAGTCTTTCTGCCTTCCTTCCCTGTGAGTGCAGGTTCCCAGAACACTGCCCCCTCTCTCCTGTAACCACTAAATAAAGCACATTAGGGACAGTTTAGGTGAGGTACTGCAGGAGAGAGTCCGGGCACTTTGAGCCTGGGAAATAGAGGTGGGAGACAGAGCAGCCCGGGTCCCAGCCCTGACCTCGGGAGAAGCTGCCAGGATCGCTGGCACACTTCTCCCACATGTGTCTCCGCCCCTTCCTGCATGCCAAACCTGCAGCAGAAAGTCCCTGGAGCAGGTACCCTTTCTTCCAGATACACGGGGAGTGAAATTGGGAGTGTGGAGAAGAGAGTCCCTGGCATGTGGGACCCACAGTTGGTGGATGAAGAGGGAAGAAGCAGCAGGAGGCAGGCTCAGGGTGAGCACTCGGAAACTGCCTGGGATCGCACGTGCAGAGCAGGAGTTGCAGTAAATGCCAGAGAAGGAGCAGCATAGCCCCCAGGGTTGACACTGATCAAGGAATGAACTCCCCTGGTCCAACTCTGAGCCCCAGGGACTGGCAGTGGCAGGTGCATGCCCACAGGTATTTGGAAAGCAGAATACCTTGGAGCTACTGGGAACTCTAGGAAATGGAGTCCAGGCTGCAGCATCCCTAGAGACACCAGCTGTTCCTCCAAAAAGCTGCAGTCAGGGGTGGGTGCCCACAACCAGAGGGCATTTGCTTTTGTTAAGTCCCTCCTTCCTTTCCTTCCCACACCAAAATCTCAGGGATCAGTTGCTGTTCCTTTCCTGCATCAAATCTGAAAGAGTGACACTCACTTCTGCTAACTGACCCCAAATCCTGGCTCCCTCATAACCTCTGTCTCTTCCAGAAAAATCTTATTTACTACTTTGGCCCTAGAAATCATAAATGACTATGATAGAATGTAACTTTTAACAGAGGTGTAGAAGGCATGGTTTAATATCCAGTTTTGAGAATACAATTTTCATTTGTGTTTTATTGATGTTTATACTTCTTTAAGATTCATTTTTTTATTTAGAAGTCAGAGTAACAGAGAAGGAGAGGCACAGAGAGAGAGAGAGAGAGAGAGGTGTTTTCCATCTCCTGCTTCACTCCTCAATTGGCAGCAGCAGCACAGCGCTGACCCCTTATAGTTCTTTACAAATCATTTTACACTGTCTTTTTATTCATCTAGTAAAGAAACAGAAGAATGGACACAGAGCTAACTCTATCCAAAATCTTGCTTGTATTGCATCAGAATACAAAATTTGGGAAGGAAGAAGGCAAAACTGACTCAGACCCAGAAAACATGTAGGAAATTGCCACTCAAGAAACCAAAAGTCAGCTGAGGCACCCAAAACAATGACAGCAAGCCAGAATTGGAGCAAGCCAACAGCTGTGCCCTGATTGAAAAAGACCATTCCTCTTGTGCCCTGAACTCAATATTGCCGCCTCAAAACAAAAGCTCACATCAAAAAATTCATTACAAACCATGATACATAAGAAAAAAGAGAAAAAAAGCCAAAGAAATGCAAGAATCCATAATGATATTGGGCTTGATTTAGTCGCAGGGAAACCGGCCGTTCCCGGATTCATTCACCCCTCCAGCTGAATGCTTGTGGAATTCTGACTGAATTAACCTGAAAATCACAGTGAAACTCAGTTTGGAGGCAATTAATATCTGTCACCTCAGCCAAAGTGTTCCATTTGATTTTCCAAAACACAAAAACTCACCTTGGTCATGTTGCCTGTAAATTTCTAAGCTTCAAACACCTATTAGCTGTCTTTTTTAATTCATAATGGCTACTCTGTCCAAACTCTTGTTTGTATTGCGTCAGAATACAACATTTGGGAAGGAAGAAGGCAAAACAAACTCAGACCCAGAAAACATTTAGGAAATTGCCGCTCAAGAAACCACAAATCGGCTGAGGCACTCAAAACTACGACAGCAAGAGGCACCCAAAACATTTAGGAAATTGCTGCTCAAGAAGCCAAAAGTCACTGAGGCACCCAAAACAATGACAGCAAGCCAGAATTGGAGCAAGCCAACAGCTTTACCCTTTTTGAAAAAGAACCTTCCTCTTGTGCCCTGAACTCCACATTGCAGCCTCAAAACCAAAGCTCACATCAGAAAATTCATTACAAACCATGATAGAGAAAAGAGAAAAAAGCCAAAGAAATACAAGAAACCATAATGATATTGGGCTTGATTTAGTCGCAAGGAAACCGGCTGTTTCCGGATTCATCCAACCCTCCAGCTGACGGCCTGTGGATTTCTGACTGAATTAACCTGAAAATCGCAGGGAAACTCAGTTTGGAGGCAATTAATATCTGTCACCTCAGCCAAAGTGTTCCATTTGATTTTCCAAAACACAAAACCTCACCTTGGTCGTGTTACCTATAGATTTCTAAGCTTCAAACGCCTATTTGTTTTGTGTTTTATTTCATAATGGCTACTCTGCCCACAGTCTTGTTTGTATGGCGTCAGAATACAAAATTTGGGAAGGTAGAAGGGAAAAGCAACTCAGACCCAGAAAACATTTAGGAAATTGCTGCTCAAGAAACCACAAATCGGCTGAGGCACCCAAAACAATGACAGCAAGCCAGAATTGAAGCAGGCCAACAGCTGTGCCCTGTTTGAAAAAGACCATTCCTCCGGTGCCCTGAAGTCCATATTGCAGCCTCAAAACCAAAGCTCACATCGGAAAATTCATTACAAACCATGATAAATAAGAAAAAGGAGAAAAAAGCCAAAGAAATGGAAGAATCCATAATGAAATCAGAGTAGATATAGTCGCAAGGAAACCGGCTGTTTCCGGATTCATCCACCCCTCCAGCTGACTGCCTGTGGAATTCTGACTGAATTAACCAGAAAATCGCAGTGAAACTCAGTTTGGAGGCAATTAATATATATCACCTCAGCCAAAGTGTTCCATTTGATTTTCCAAAACACAAAAACTCACCTTGGTCGTGTTACCTGTAGATTTCTAAGCTTCAAATGCCTATTTGTTGTGTTTTTCTATTTCATAATGGCTACTCTGCCGAAACTCTTGTTTGTATGGCGTCAGCATATAAAATTTGGGAAGGAAGAAGGCAAAACCAACTCAGACCCAGAAAACATTTAGGAAATTGCCGCTCACAAACCACATATCGGCTGAGGCACCCAAAACAATGACAGCAAGCCAGAATTGGAGCAGGCCAACAGCTGTGCCCTGTTTGAAAAAGACCATTCCCCCGGTGCTCTGAACTGCATATTGCCGCCATAAAACCAAAGCTCACATCAGAAAATTCATTACAAACCATGATAAATAAGAAAAATGAGAAAAAAGCCAAACAAATGCAAGAATCCATAGTGACATTTGGCCTTATTAGTCACAAGGAAACCGGCTGTTGCTGGATTCATCCTCTGCTCCAGCTCACTGCCTGTGGAATTCTGACTGAATTAACCTGAAAATCGCAGTGAAACTCAGTTTGGAGGCAATTACTATCTGTCACCTCAGGCAAAGTGTTCCATTTGATTTTCCAAAACACAAAAACTCACCTTGGTCGTGTTACCTGTAGATTTCTAAGCTTCAAATGCCTATTTGTTGTGTTTTTTATTTCAAAATGGCTACTCTGCCCAAACTCTTGTTTGTATGGCGTCAGAATACAAAATTTGGGAAGGAAGAAGGCAAAACCAATTCAGGCCCAGAAAACATTTAGGAAATTGCCACTCAAGAAACCAAGTCAGCTGAGGCACCCACAACAATGACAGCAAGCCATAATTGGAGCAAGCCAACAGCTGTACCCTGTTTGAAAAAGAACCTTCCTCTTGTACCCTGAACTCAATATGCCAGCCTCAGAACCAAAGCTCACATCAGAAAATTCATTACAAACCATGATAAATAAGAAAAAGGAGAAAAAAGACAAAGAAATGCAAGAATCCGTAATGATATCGGGCTTGATATAGTCGCAAGGAAACCGGCTGCTCCCGGATTCATCCACCCCTCCAGCTGACTGCCTATGGAATTCTGACTGAATTAACCTCAAAATAGCAGTGAAACTCATTTTGGAGACAATTAATATTTGTCACCTCAGCTAAAGTGTTCCATTTTATTTTGCAAAACACAAAAACTCACCTTGGTCGTGTTACCTGTAGATTTCTAAACTTCAAATGCCTATTTGTTGTGTTTTTTATTTCATAATGGCTATTCTACCGAAACTCTTGTTTGTATGGCGTCAGAATACAAAATTTGGGAAGGAAGAAGGGAAAAACAACTCAGACCCAGAAAACATTTCGCAAATTGCCACTCAAGAAACCACAAATCAGCTGAGGATCCCAAACAATGAAAGCAAGCCAGAATTGAGGCAGGCCAATAGCTGTGCCCTGTTTGAAACAGAACATTCCTCTTGCTACCTGAACTCCATTTTGCAGCCTCAAAACCAAAGCTCATATCAGAAAATTCATTACAAACAATGATTAATAAGAAAAAGGAGAAAAAGCCAAAGAAATGCAAGAATCCGTAATGTTATTGGGCTTGAATTAGTCACATGGCAGCCGGCTGTTCGCGGATTCATTCACCCCTCCAGTTGACTGCCTGTGGAATTCTGACTGAATTAACCTGAAAATCGCAGTGAAACTCACTTTGGAGGCAATTACTATCTGTCACCTCAGCCAAAGTGTTCCATTTTATTTTCCAAAACACAAAAAATCACCTTGGTCATGTTACCTGTAGATTTCTAAGCTTCAAACGCCTATTTGTTGTGTTTTTTATTTCATAATGGCTACTCTGTCCAAACTCTTGTTTGTTTGGCGTCAGAATACAAAATTTCAGAAGGAAGAAGGCAAAACCAACTCAGACCCAGAAAATATTCAGGAAATTTCCGCTCAAGAAACCAAAAGTTAGCTGAGGCACCCAAAGCAATGACAGCAAGCCAGAATTAGAGCAAGCCAACAGCTGTGCCCTGTTTGAAAAAGAACCTTCCTCTTCTGCCCTGAACTCAATATGCCAGCCTCAGAACCAAAGCTCACATCAGAAAATTCATTATAAAGCATGATAAATAAGAAAAAGGAGAAAAAAGAAAAGAAAAGCAAGAATCCATAATGATATTGGGCTTGATTCAGTCGCAAGGAAACCGGCTGTTCCCGGAATCATCCGCCCCTCCAGCTGACTGCATGTGTAATTCTGACTGAATTAACCTGAAAATCGCAGTGAAACTCACTTTGGAGGCAATTACTATCTGTCACCTCAGCCAAAGTGTTCCATTTGATTTTCCAAAACACAAAAACTCACCTTGGTTGTGTTACCTGTAGATTTCCAAGCTTCAAACGCCTATTTGTTGTGTTTTTCTATTTCATAATGGCTACTCTGCCGAAACTCTTGTTTGTATGGCGTCAGCATATAAAATTTGGGAAGGAAGAAGGCAAAACCAACTCAGACCCAGAAAACATTTAGGAAATTGCCACTCACAAACCACATATCGGCTGAGGCACCCAAAACAATGACAGCAAGCCAGAATTGGAGCAGGTCAACAGCTGTGCCCTGTTCGAAAAAGACCATTCCCCCGGTGCCCTGAACTCCATATTGCAGCCACAAAACCAAAGCTCACATCAGAAAATTCATTACAAACCATGATAAATAGGAAATCAGAGAAAAAAGCCAGAGAAATGCAAGAATCCATAATGACATTTGGCCTTATTAGTCACAAGGAAACCGGCTGTCGCTGGATTCATCCTCTGCTCCAGCTGACTGCCTGTGGAATTCTGACTGAATTAACCGGAAAATCGCAGTGAAACTCAGTTTGGAGGCAATTACTATCTGTCACCTCAGCCAAAGTGTTCCATTTGATTTTCCAAAACACAAAAACTCACCTTGGTCGTGTTACCTGTAGATTTTGAAGGTTTAAACGCCTATTTGTTGTGTTTTTTATTTCATAGTGGCTACTCTGATGAAACTCTTGTTTGTATGGCATCAGAATACAAAATTTGGGAAGGAAGAAGGCAAAACCAACTCAGACCCAGAAACATTTAGGAAATTGCCGCTCAGAATACACAAATCGGCTGAGGCACCCAAAATAATGACAGCAAGCCAGAATTGGAGCAGGCCAACTTCTGTGCCCTGTTTGAAAAAGAGCCTTCCTCTTGCACCCTGAACTCCAGATTGCAGCCTCAAAACCAAAGCTCACATCAGAAAATTAATTACAAACCATGATAAATAAGAAAAAGGAGAAAAAAGCCAAAGAAATGCAAGAATCCATAATGATATTGGGCTTGATTCAGTCACAAGGAAACCGGCTGTTCCTGGATTCATCCACCCGTCCAGCTGACTGCCTGTGGAATTCTGACTGAATTAACTTGAAAATCACAGTGAAACTCAGTTTGGAGGCAATTAATATCTGTCACCTCAGCCAAAGTGTTCCATTTGATTTTCCAAAACACAAAAACTCACCTTGGTCGTGTTACCTGTAGATTTCTAAGCTTCAAATGCCTATTTGTTGTGTGTTTCATTTCATAATGGCTACTCTCCCCAAACTCTTGTTTGTATGCCGTCAGAATACAAAATTTGGGAAGGAAGAAGGCAAAACCAACTCAGACCCAGAAAACATTTAGGAAATTGCCACTCAGAATCCACAAATAGGCTGAGGTACTCAAAACAATGACAGGAAGCCAGAATTGGAGCAGGAAAAACAGCTGTGCCCTGTTTGAAAAAGACCATTCCTCTGGTGCCCTGAACTCCATATTCAGCCACAAACCAAAGCTCACATCAGAAAATTCATTACAAACCATGATAAATAAGAAAACAGAGAAAAAAGCCAAAGAAATGCAAGAATCCATAGTGACATTTGGCCTTATTAGTCACAAGGAAACCGGCTGTCGCTGGATTCATTCTCTGCTCCAGCTGACTGCCTGTGGAATTCTGACTGAATTCACCTGAAAATTGCAGTGAAACTCAGTTTGGAGCCAATTACTATCTGTCACCTCAGCCAAAGTGTTCCATTTGATTTTCCAAAACACAAAAACTCACTTTGGTCAAGTTACCTGTAGATTTTGTAGGTTTAAACGCCTATTTCTTGTGTTTTTTTTATTTCATAATGGCTAATCTGCCCAAACTCTTGTTTGTGTGCCATCACAATACATAATTTGGGAAGGAAGAAGGCAAAACCAACTCAGACCCAGAAACATTTAGGAAATTGCCGCTCAAGAAACCAAAAATCAGCTGAGGCACCCAAAACAATGACAGCAAGCCAGAATTGAAGCAGGCCAACAGCTGTGCCCTGTTTGAAAAAGACCATTCCTCTGGTGCCCTGAACTCCATATTGCAGCCTCAAAACCAAAGCTCACATCAGAAAATTCATTACAAACCATAAAAAATAAGACAAATGAGAAAAAAGACAAGGAAATGCAAGAATCCATAATATTGGGTTTGATTCAGTCGCAAGGAAACCAGCTTTTCCCGGATTCATCCACCCCTCCAGCTGACTGCCTGTGGGTTTCTAACTGAATTAACCTGAAAATCACAGTGAAACTCCGTTTGAAGGCAATTACTATCTGTCACCTCAGCCAAAGTGTTCCATTTTATTTTCCAAAACACAAAAACTCACCTTGGTCATGTTACCTGTAGATTTCTAAGCTTCAAACGCCTATTTGTTGTGTTTTTTATTTCATAATGGCTATTCTGCCAAAACTCTTGTTTGTATGGCAGCAGAAAAGACAATTTGGATATGAAGACGGTAAAACCAACTCAGACCCAGAAAACATTTAAAAAATTGCCACTCAAGAAACCAAAATAGGCTGAGGCACCCAAAACAATGAAGGCAAGCCAGAATTGGAGCAAGCCACAGCTGTACCCTGTTTAAAATGACCATACTTCCAGTGCCGTGAACTCCATACTGCAGCCTCAAAACCAAAGCTCACATCAGAAAATTCATTACAAACCATGATAAATAAGAAAACATAGAAAAAAGCCAAAGAAATGCAAGAATTCATAATGATATTGGGCTTGATTCAGTCGCAAGGAAACCGGCTATTCCCAGATTCATCCACCCCTCCAGCTGACTGCCTGTGCAATTCTGACTGAGTTAACCTGAAAATCGGAGTGAAACTCAGTTGGGAGGCAATTAATATATGTCACCTCAGCCAAAGTGTTCCATTTGATTTTCCAAAACACAAAAACTCCCCTTGGTCATGTTACCTGTAGATTTATAAGCTTCAAAATCCTATTTGCTGTGTTTTTTATGTCATAATGGCTACTCTCCCCAAACTCTTGTTTGTAGAAATCAGAATACAAAATTTGGGAAGGTAGAAGGCAAAACCAACTCAGACCCAGAAAACATGTAGGAAATTGCAGCTCAGGAAACCACAAATCGGCTGAGGCTCAAAACAATGACAGCAAGCCAGAATTGGAGCAGGCCAACAGCTTTGCCCTGTTTAAAAGGTCCATTCCCCCGGTGCCCTGAACTCCATATTGCAGCCTCAAAACCAAAGCTCACATCAGAAAATTCATTACAACCCATGATAAATAAGAAAAATGAGAAAAAAGCCAAAGAAATGCAAGAATCAATAATGATATTGGGCTTGATTTAGTTGCAAGGAAACTGGCTGTTCCCAGATTCATCCACCCCTCCAGCTGACTGCCTGTGGAATTCTGACTGAATTCACCTGAATATCGCAGTGAAACTCAGTTTGGAGGCAATTAATATCTGTCACCTCAGCCAAAGTGTTCCATTTTTTTTTCCAAAACACAAAAACTCACCTTGGTAATGTTACCTGTAGATTTCTAAGCTTCAAATGCCTATTTGTTGTGGTTTTTATTTCATAATTGCTACTCTGTCCAAACTCTTGTTTGTGTTGCCTCAGAATACAAAATTAGGGAAGGAAGAAGGAAAAACCAACTCAGATGCACAAAACATTTAGGAAATTGCCGCTCAAGAAACCACAAATTAGCTGAGGTATCGAAAACAATGACAGCAAGCCAGAATTGGAGCAAGACAACAGCTGTGCCCTGATTGAAATAGAACCTTCCTCTTGTGCCATGAACTCCATATTGCAGCCTCAAAACCAAAGCTCACATCAGAAAATTCATTACAACCCATGATAAATAAGAAAAAGGAGAAAAAAGCCAAAGAAATGGAAGAATCCATAATGATATTGGGCTTGATTTAGTCGCAAGGAAACCGGCTGTTCCCAGATACATCCACTCCTCCAGCTGACAGCCTGTGGAATTCTGAGTGAATTAACCGGAGAAACACAGTGAAACTCAGTTTGGAGGCAATTAATATCTGTCACCTCAGCCAAAGTGTTCCATTTGATTTTCCAAAACACAAAACCTCACCTTGGTCATGTTACCTGTAGATTTCAAAGCTTCAAATGCCTATTTGTTGTGTTTTTATTTCATAATGGCTACTCTCCCCAAACTCTTGTTTGTATGCCGTCAGAATACAAAATTTGGGAAGGAAGAAGGCAAACCCAATTCAGACGCAGAAAACATGTAGGAAATTGCCGCTCAAGAAACTAAAAGTCAGCTGAGGCACCCAAAACAATGACAGCAAGCCAGAATTGGAGCAGGCCAACAGCTGTGCCCTGTTTGAAAAAGACCATTCCTCTGTTACCCTGAACTCCATATTGCAGCCTCAAAACCAAAGCTCACATCAGAAAATTCATTACAAACTATGATAAATTAGGGAAATGTGAAAAAGCCAAAGAAATGCAAGAGTCCTTTGTGATACTTGGCGGGATTAGACAAAAGGAACCTGGCTGTTTCCAGATTCATCCCCCCATCCACAGACTGACTTTGGACTTCTGATTGAATTCACCTCAAAATCCCACTCACATTCAATTTGGATGAATTAGTATCTCTCCCCTCAGCAGAAGGATTCCATATCATTTTCCAAACCACAGAAACTCATCTTGGTCATGTTGCCTGTAGATTTCTAATCCTGAAAGGCCAATTTGCTGTGTTTTTTGTTTTCTTTCATAATGGCTACTCTGTCCACAATCTTGCTTGTATTGCATGAGAATACACAATTTGGGTATGAAGAAGGGAAAACCAACTCAGACCCAGAAAATATTCAGCAAACTGACCCTCAAGAAACCAAAAGTCAGCTGAGGCACCCAACAATGACAGCAAGCCAGAATTGGAGCAAGCCAACAACTGTGCCCCAATTGAAAAAGAACCATTCTCTTGTGCCATGAACTCCATATTGCAGCCTCAAAACCAAAGCTCACATCAGAAAATTCATTACAAACCATGATAAATAAGGGAAATGTGAAAAAGCCAAAGAAATGCAAGAGTCCTTTGTGATATTTGGCTGGATTTAGACACAAAGAAACTGGCTGTTTCAGGATTCATCCCACCCTTAAACAGACTGACTTTGGAATTCTGATTGAATTCACCTCAAAATTGCACTCACACTCAATTTGGAGGAAATTAGTATCTGTCCCCTCGGCAGAAGGAGTCCAAGTCATTTTCCAAAACACAGAAACTCATCTTGATTGTGTTGCCTGTATAGTTCTAAACATGAAAGGCCAATTTGCTTTGTTTTTTTTTTTTTTTCTTTCATAATGGCTACTCTGTCAAAATCTTGCTTGTATTGCATCAGAATACAAAATTTGGGAATAAGAATGCAAAACTAACTCAGACCCAGAAAACATTTAGGATATTGCCACTCAAGAATCCACAAATCAGCTGAGGCACCCAAAACAATGACAGCAAGCCAGAATTGGAGCAGGCCAACAGCTGTGCCCTGATTGAAAAACAACCTTCCTCTGGTGCCCTGAACTGAATATGCCAGCTTAAAACCAAAGCTCACATCAGAAAACTCATTACAAACTATGATACATAAGAAAAATGAGAAAAAAGCCAAAGAAACGCAAGAATCCATAATGATATTGGGCTTGATTTAGTCAAAAGGAAACCGGCTATTCCCAGATTCATCCACCCCTCCAGCTGACTGCCTGTGGAATTCTGACGGAATTAACCTGAAAATTGCAGGGAAACTCAGTTTGGAGGCAATTAATATCTGTCACCTCAGCCAAAGTGTCCCATTTTATTTTCCAAAACACAAAAACTCACCTTGGTCGTATTACCTGTGGATTTCTAAGCTTCAAACGCCTATTTATTGTGTTTTTTTTTTATGGCAAAATGGCAAGTCTGTCCAAACTCTTGTTTGTATTGGGTCAGAATACAAAATTTTGGAAGGAAGAAGGAAAACCAACTCAGACGAACAAAACATTTAGGAAATTGATGCTCAAGAAACCTCAAATCGGCGGAGGCAACCAAAACAATGACAGTAAACCAGAATTGGAGTAACACAACAGCTGTGCCCTGATTGAATAAGAACCTTCCTCTTGTGCCCTGAACTCCATATGCCAGCCTCAAAACCGAAGCTCACATCAGAAAATTCATTACAAACCATGATAAATCAGAAAAATGAGACAAAAGCCAAAGAAATGCAAGAATCCATAATGATGTTGGGCTGGATTTAGTTTCAAGGAAACCGGCTGTTCCCAGATTCATCCACCCCTCCAGCTGACTGCCTGTGGAATTCTGACTGAATTAACCGGAAAATCGCAGTGAAACTCAGTTTGGAGGCAATTAATATATGTCACCTCAGCCAAACTGTTCCAGTTGATTTTCCAAAACACAAAAACTCACCTTGGTCATGTTACCTCTGGATTTCTAAGCTTCAAAACCTATTTATTGTGTTTTTTATTTCATAATGGCCACTCTGCCCAAACTCTTGTTTGTATTGTGTCAGAATACAAAATTTGGGAAGGAAGAAGGCAAAACCAACTCAGACCCAGAAAACTTTTAGGAAATTGCTGCTCAAAAAACCTCAAATTGGCGGAGGCACCCAAAACAATGACAGCAAGCCAGAATTGGAGCAGGCCAACAGCTGTGCTCTGTTTGAAAAAGACCGTTCCCCCGGTGCCCTGAACTCCATATTGCAGCCTCAAAACCAAAGCTCACATCAGAAAATTCATTACAAACCATGATAAATAAGAAAAATGAGAAAAAAGCCAAAGAAATCAAGAATCCATAATGATATTGGGCTTCATTTAGTCGCAAGAAAACGGGCTGTTCCCGGATTCAACCACCCCTCCTGCTGACTGCCTGTGGAATTCTGACTGAATTAACCTGAAAATCGCAGTGAAACTCAGTTTGGAGGCAATTAATATCTGTCACCTCAGCCAAAGTGTTCCATTTGATTTTCCAAAACACAAAAACTCCCCTTGGTCATGTTACCTGTAGATTTCTAAGCTTCAAAAGCCTATTTGTGGTGTTTTTTATTTCATAATGGCTACTCTGTCCAAAATCTTGCTTGTATTGCATCAGAATACAAAATTTGGGAAGGAAGAAGGCAAAACCAACTCAGACCCAGAAAACATTTAGGAAATTGCCGCTCAAGAAACCACAAATCGGCTGAGGCACTCAAAACAATGACAACAAGCCAGAATTGGTGCAGGCCAACAACTGTGCCCTGTTTGAAAAAGACCATTACTCAGGTGTCCTGAACTCCATATTGCAGCCTCAAAACCAAAGCTCACATCAGAAAATTCATTACACAGCATGCTATATCAGAAAAAGGAGAAAAAAGCCAAAGAATTGCAAGAATCCATAATGATATTGGGCTTGATTTAGTCGCAAGGATACCGGCTGTTCCCGGATTCATCCACCCCTCCAGCTGACTGCCTGTGGATCTGACTGAATTCACCTGAAAATCGCAGTGAACCTCAGTTTGGAGGCAATTAATATCTGTCACCTCAGCCAAAGTGTTCCATTTGATTTTCCAAAACACAAAAACTCACCTTGCTCGTGTTACCTATGGATTTATAAGCTTCAAAACCTATTTGTTGTGATTTTATTGCATAATGGCTACTCTGCCGAAACTCTTGTTTGTATGGCGTCAGAATACAACATTTGGGAAGGAAGAAGGCAAAACCAACTCAGACCCGGAAAACATGTAGTAAATTGTCGCTCAAAAGACCAATAATCGGCTGAGGCACCCAAAACAATGACAGCAAGGCAGAATAGGAGCAAGTCAACAGCTGTGCACTTTTTGAAAAATAACCTTCCTCCGGTGCCCTGAACTCGATATTGCAGCCTCAAAACCAAAGCTCACATCAGAAAATTCATTACAAACCATGATAAATAAGAAAAATGAGACAAAAGCCAAAGAAATGCAAGAATCCATAATGATATTGGGCTTGATTGAGTCGCAAGGAAACCGGCTGTTCCCAGAATCATCCACCCCTCCAGCTGATGCCTGTGGAATTATGACTGAATTAACGGGAAAATCGCAGTGAACCTCAGTTTGGAGGCAATTAATATCTGTCACCTCAGCCAAAGTGTTCCATTTGATTTTTCAAAACACAAAAACTCACCTTGGTCGTGAACCTGTAGATTTCTAAGCTTCAAACGCCTATTCGTTGTGTTTTTTATTTCATAATCGCTACTCTGTCTGAACTCATGTTTGTATTGCGTCACAATACAAAATTTGGGAAGGAAGAAGGTAAAAACCTCTCAGACCCAGAAAACATTTAGGAAATTGCCGCTCAAGAAACCAAAAGTCTGCTGAGGCACCCAAAACAATGACAGCAAAGCAAACTTGGAGCAAGTCAACAGCTGTGCCCTTTTTGAAAAATAACCTTCCTCTTGTGCCCTGAACTCCATATTGCAGCCTCAAAACCAAAGCTCACATCAGAAAATTCATTACAAACCATGATAAATAAGAAAAATGAGACAAAAGCCAAAGAAATGCTAGAATCCATAATGATATTGGGCTTGATTTAGTCGCAAGGAAACCGGCTATTCCCAGATTCATCCACCCCTCAAGCTGACTGCCTGTGGAATTCTGACTGAATTAACCTGAAAATCGCAGTGAACCTCAGTTTGGAGGCAATTAATATCTGTCACCTCAGCCAAAGTGTTCCATTTTATTTTCCAAAATCAAAAACTCACCTTGGTCTCGTTACGAGTAGACTTATAAGCTTCAAATGCCTATTTGTTGTGTTTTTTATTTCATAATGGCTACTCTGCCCAAACTCTTGTTTGTATTCCATCAGAATACAAAATTTGGGAAGGAAGAAGGCAAAACCAACTCAGACCCAGAAAACATTTAGGACATTGCCGCTCAAGATACCAAAAGTCAGCTGAGGCTCCCAAAACAATGACAGCAAGCCAGAATTGGAGCAAGCCAACATCTGTACCCTGTTTGAAAAAGACCATTCCTCAGGTGCCCTGAACTCAATATTGCAACCTCAAAACCAAAGCTCACATCAGAAAATTCATTACAAACCATGATAAATAAGAAAAATGAGAAAAAAGCCAAAGAAGTGCAAGAATCAAGAATGATATTGGGCTTGATTTAGTCGCAAGGAAACCGGCTGTTCCCGGATTCATCCACACCTCCAGCTGACTGCCTGTGGACTTCTGACTGAATTCACCTGAAAATCGCAGTGAAACTCAGTTTGGAGGCTATTAATATCTGTGACCTCAACAAAGTGTTCCATTTTATTTTCCAAAACACAAAAACTCACCTTGGTCGTGTTTCCTGTATTTTTCTAAGCTTCAAACGCCTTTTTGTTGTGTTTTTTATTTCATAATGGCTACTCCGCCCAAACTCTTGTTTGCATGGCGTCAGAATACATAATATGGGAAGGAAGAAGGCAAAACCAACTCAGACCCAGAAAACCTTTAGGAAATTGCCGCTCAAGAAACCACAAATCGGCTGAGGCACTCAAAACAATGACAGCAAGCCAGAATTGGAGCAGCACAACAGCTGTGCCCTGTTTGAAAAAGACCATACCTCTGGTGCCCTGAACTCCATATTGCAGACTCAAAACCAAAGCTGACATCAGGAAATTCATTACAAACCATGATAAATAAGAAAAATGAGAAAAAAGCCAAAGAAATGCAAGAATCCATAATGACATTGGGCTTGATTCAATCGCAAGGAAACAGGCTGTTCCCGGATTCATCCACCCCTCCAGCTGACTGCCTGTGGAATTCTGACTGAATTAACCTGAAAATCGCAGTGAAACTCAGTTTGGAGGCAATTAATATCTGTAACCTCAGCCAAAGTGTTCCATTTCATTTTCCAAAACACAAAAACTCACCTTGGTCGTGTTACCTGTAGATTTCTAATCTTCTAACACCTATTTGTTGTGTTTTTTTATTTCCTAATGGCTGCTCTGTCCAAACTCTTGTTTGTAATGCGACAGAATACAAAATTTGGGAAGGAAGAAGGCAAAACCAACTCAGACCCAGAAAACATGTAGGAAATTGCCACTCAACAAACCAAAATTGAGCTGAGGCATGCAAAACAATGACAGCAAGCCAGAATTGGAGCAAGCCAAGAGCTGTGCCCTGTTTAAAAAAAAAAAACATTCCTCTTGTGCCCTAAACTCCATATTGCAGCCTCAAAACCAAATCTCACATCAGAAAATTCATTACTAAGCAGGATAAATCAAAAAATGAGAAAAATGCCAAAGAAATACAGGAGACCTTTCTGATATTGGGCTGGATTTAGTCGCAAGGAAACCGGCTGCTCCCAGATTCATCCACCTCTCCAGCTGACTGCCTGTGGAATTCTCACTGAATTCACCTGAAAATCGCAGTCAAACTCAGTTTGGAGGCCATTAATATCTGTGACCTCAACAAAGTGTTCCATTTTATTTTCCAAAACACAAATACTCACCTTGGTCGTGTTTCGAGTAGACTTATAAGCTTCAAACGCCTATTTGTTGTGTTTTTTATTTCATAATGACTGCTCTGTCCAAACTCTTGTTTGTATTCCATCAGAATACAAAATTTGGGAAGGAAGAAGGCAAAACCAACTCAGACCCAGAAAACATTTAGGAAATTGCCGCTCAAGGAACAAAGGGCCGCTGAGGAACCCAAAACTTTGAAAGCAAGACAGAATTGGAGCAAGCCAACAGCTGTGCCCTGATTGAAAAAGACCATTCCTCTGGTGTCCTGAACTCGATATTGCAACCTCAAAACCAAACCTCAGATCAGAAAATTCATTACAAATCATGATAAATAAGAAAAATCAGAAAAAATCCAAGGAAATGCAGAAGTTCTTAGTGATATTGGGCTTGATTTATTCCCTTGTTAATGGCTGTTTCCAGATTCTTCTATACCTCCCAACTGAGTGTCTGTGGTTTCTGCTGAATCAATATGAAATTCGCTGTGAAACTCGGTTTGGAGGCAATTAGTATCTGTCACCTCAGCAAAAGTGTTCCATGTCTTTTTACAAAACACAAAATCTCACCTTGGTCGTGTTACCTGTAGCTTTCAAAAGCCTATTTGATGTGTTTTTTATTTCATAATGTCTATTCTGTCCAAAATCTTGCTTGTATTGCGTCAGAATACAAAATTTGGGAAGTAAGAGGACAAAACCATCTGAGACTCAGAAAACGTTTAGGAAATTGCCACTCAAGAAACCTCAAATCGGCGGAGGCACCCAAAACAATGACAGCAAGCCAGAATTGGAGCAAGCCAGCAGCTGTGCCCTGATTGAAAAAGACCATTCCTCCGGTGCCCTGATCTCCATATTGCAGCCTCAAAACCAAAGCTCACATCAGAAAATTCATTACAAACCTTCATACATAAGAAAAATGAGAAAATACCCAAAAATGCAAGAATCCATAATGATATTGGGCTTGATTTAGTCGCAAGGAAACTGGCTGTTCCCGGATTCATCCAACCCTGCAGCTGACTGCCTGTGGAATTCTGACTGAATTAACCTGAAAATCGCAGTGAAACTCAGTTTGGAAGCAATTAATAACTGTCACCTCAGCTAAAGTGTTCCACTTTATTTTCTAAAACACAAAAACTCACCTCGGTCGTGTTACCTGTAGATTTCTAAGCTTCAAACGCCTATTTGTTGTGTTTTTTATTTCATAATGGCTACTCTGCCCAAACTCTTGTTTGTATTTGTGCAGAATACAAATATTGGGAAGGAATAAAGCAAAACCAACTCAGACCCAGAAAACATTTAGGAAATTGCCGCTCAAGCAACAAAGGGCCGCTGAGGAACCCAAATCTTTGAAAGCAAGACAGAATTGGAGCAAGCCAACAGCTGTGCCCTGATTGAAAAAGACCATTCCTCCGGTGTCCTGAACTCGATATTGCAACCTCAAAACCAAACCTCAGATCAGAAAATTCATTACAAACCATGATAAAAAAGAAAAATCAGAAAAAATCCAAAGAAATGCAGGAGTTCTTAGTGATATTGGGCTTGATTTATTCCCTTGTTAATGGCTGTTTCCAGATTCTTCTACACCTCCCAGCTGAGTGTCTGTGGTTTCTGACTGAATTAAAATGAAATTCGCTGTGAAACTCGGTTTGGAGGCAATTACTATCTGTCACCTCAGCCAAAGTGTTCCATGTCTTTTTACAAAACACAAAATCTCACCTTGGTCGTGTTACCTGTATCTTCAAAAGCCTATTTGATGTGTTTTTTATTTCATAATGTCTACTCTGTCCAAAGTCTTGTTTGTATGCCATCAGAAAAGAAAATTTGGGAAGGAAGACGGCAAAACCAACTCAGACCCAGAAAACATTTAGGAAATTGCCAATCAAGAAACCGAAAGTCAGCTGAGGCACCCAAAACAATGACAGCAAGCCAGAATTGGAGCAGGCCAACAGCTGTGCCCTGATTGAAAAAGACCATTCCTCCGGTGCCCTGAACTCCATATTGCAGCCTCAAAACCAAAGATCACATCAGAAAATTCATTACAAACCATGATAAATAAGAAAAATGAGAAAAAAGCCAAAGAAATGCAAGAATCCATAATGATATTGGGCTTGATTTAGTCGCAAGGAAACCGGCTGTTCCCGGATTCATCCACCCCTCCAGCTGACAGCTTGTGGAATTCTGACTGAATTAACCTGAAAATCGCAGTGAAACTCAATTTGGAGGCAATTAATATCTGTCACCTCAGCCAAAGTGTTCCATTTGATTTTCCAAAACACAAAAGCTCACCTTGGTTGTGTTACCTGTAGATTTCTAAGCTTCAAATGCCTATTTGTTGTGTTTTTTATTTCATAATGGCTACTCTGCCCAAACTTTTGTTTCTATTGCGTCAGATTACAAAATTTGGGAAGGAAGAAGGCAAAACCAACTCAGACCCAGAAAACATTTAGGAAATTGCCGCTCAAGAAACAAACGGCCGCTGAGGAACCCAAAACAATGACAGCAGCCAGAATTGGAGGAAGCCAACAGCTGTGCCCTGATTGAAAAAGACCATTCCCCCGGTGGCCTGAACTCCATATTGCAGCCTCAAAACCAAAGCTCACATCAGAAAATTCATTACAAACCATGATAAATAACAAAAATGAGAAAAAAGCCAAATAAATGCAAGAATCCAGAATGATATTCGGCTTGATTTAGTTGCAAGGAAACCGGCTGTTCCCAGATTCATCCACCCCTCCAGCTGACTGCCTGTGGAATTCTGACTGAATTAACCTGAAAATCGCAGGGAAACTCAGTTTGGAGGCAATTAATATCTGTCACCTCAGCCAAAGTGTTCCATTTGATTTTCCAAAACACAAAAACTCACCTTGGTTGTGTTACCTGTAGATTTCTAAGCTTCAAACGCATATTTGTCGTGTTTTTTATTTCATAATGGCTACTCTGCCCAAACTCTTGTTTGTATTCCATCAGAATACAAAATTTGGGAAGGAAGAAGGCAAAACCAACTCAGACCCAGAAAACATTTAGGAAATTGCCGCTCAAGAAACAAAGGGCCGCTGAGGAAGCCAAAACCTTGAAAGCAAGACAGAATTGGAGCAAGCCAACAGCTGTGCCCTGATTGAAAAAGACCATTCCTCCGGTGTCCTGAACTCGATATTGCAGCCTCAAAACCAAAGCTCACATTAGAAAATTCATTACACACCATGATAAATAAGAAAAATCAGAAAAAATCCAAAGAAATGCAGGAGTTCTTAGTGATATTGGGCTTGATTTATTCCCTTGTTAATGGCTGTTTCCAGATTCTTCTATACCTCCCAGCTGAGTGTCTGTGGTTTCTGACTGAATTAAAATGAAATTCGCTGTGAAACTCGGTTTGGAGGCAATTAATATCTGTCACCTCAGCAAAAGTGTTCCATATCTTTTTCCAAAACACAAAATCTCACCTTGGTCGTATTACCTGTAGCTTTCAAAAGCCTATTTGATGTGTTTTTTATTTCATAATATCTATTCTGTCCAAAATCTTGCTTGTATTACGTCAGAATACAAAATTTGGGAAGGAAGAGGACAAAAACAACTGAGACTCAGAAAACGTTTAGGAAATTGCCACTCAAGAAACCTCAAATCGGCGGAGGCACCCAAAACAATGACAGCAAGCCAGAATTGGAGCAAGCCAGCAGCTGTGCCCTGATTGAAAAAGACCATTCCTCCGGTGCCCTGATCTCCATATTGCAGCCTCAAAACCAAAGCTCACATCAGAAAATTCATTACAAACCATGTTAAATAAGAAATATCAGAATAAAGCCAAAGAAATGCAAGAATCCATAATGATATTGGGCTTCATTTAGTTGCAAGGAAACCAGCTATTCCCGGATTCATCCACCCCTCCAGCTGACTGCCTGTGGAATTCTGACTGAATTAACCTGAACAGAGGCAGTTAATATCTGTCACCACAGCCAACTTGTTCCATTTGATTTTCCAAAACACAAAATCTCACCTTGGTCGTGTTACCTGTAGCTTCAAAAGCCTATTTGTTGTGTTTTTTTATTTCCTAATGGCTACTCTGTCCAAACTCTTGTTTGTATTGTGTCAGAATACAAAATTTGGGAAGGAAGAAGGAAAACCAACTCAGACCAAGAAAACATTTAGGATATTGATGCTCAAGAAACTTCAAATCGGCGGAGGCACCCAAAACAATGACAGCAAGCCAGAATTGGAGCAAGCCAACAGCTGTGACCTGATTGAATAAGAACCTTCCTCTTGTGCCCTGAACTCCATATGCCAGCCTCAAAACCAAAGCTCACATCAGAAAATTCATTACAAACCACTAAAATTAAGAAAAATGAGAAAAAGGCCAAAGAAATTCAAGAATTCATAATGATATTGGGCTTGATTTTGTCGCAAGGAAACCGTATATTCCCAGATTCATCCACCTCTCCAGCTGATGCCTGAGGAATATTGACTGAATTACCTGAACGGAGGCAGTTAATATCTGTCACCACAGCCAAAGTGTTCCATTTCATTTTCCAAAACAAAATCTCACCTTGGTCGTGTTACCTGTAGCTTTCAAAAGCCTATTTGATGTGTTTCTTATTTCATAATGGCTATTCTGTCCAAACTCTTGTTTCTGTTGCGTCAGAATACAAAATTTGGGAAGGAAGAGGACAAAACCTACGGAGACTCAGAAAACGTTTAGGAAATTGCCACTCAAGAAACCTCAAATCGGCGGAGGCACCCAAAACAATGACAGCAAGCCAGAATTGGAGCAGGCCAACAGCTGTACCCTGATTGAAAAAGACCATTCCTCCGGTGCCCTGAACTCCATACTGCAGTCTCAAAACCAAAGCTCACATCAGAAAATTCATTACAAACCATGATAAATAAGAAAAATGAGAAAATAGACAAAGAAATGCAAGAATCAAGAATGATATTGGGCTGGATTTAGTTGCAAGGAAACCGGCTGTTCCCGGATTCATCCACCCATCCAGCTGACTGCCTGTGGAATTCTGACTGAATTAACCTGAACGGAGGCAGTTAATATCTGTCACCACAGCCAAAGTGTGCCATTTTATTTTCCAAAACACAAAATCTCACCTTGGTCGTGTTACCTGTATCTTCAAAAGCCTATTTGTTGTGTTTTTTATTTCCTAATGGCTACTCTGTCCAAACTCTTGTTTGTATTGTGTCAGAATACAAAATTTGGGAAGGAAGAAGGAAAACCAACTCAGACCCAGAAAACATTTAGGAAATTGCCATTCAAAAATCCAAATTCAGCTGAGGCACCCAAAACAATGACAGCAAGCCAGAATTGGAGCAGCACAACAGCTGTGCCCTGTTTGGAAAAGACCATTCCCCCGGTGGCCTGAACTCCATATTGCAGCCTCAAAACCAAAGCTCACATCAGAAAATTTATTACAAATCATGATAAATAACAAAAATGAGAAAAAAGGCAAAGAAATGCAAGAATCCAGAATGATATTGGGCTTGATTCAGTTGCAAGGAAACTGGCTGTTCCCGGATTCATCCACCCCTCCATCTGACTGCCTGTGGAATTCTGACTGAATTAACCTGAAAATCACAGTGAAACTCTGTTTGGAGGCAATTAATATCTATCACCTCAGCCAAAGTGTTCCATTTTATTTTCCAAAACACAAAAGCTCACCTTGGTCGTGTTACCTGTAGATTTCTAAGCTACAAATGCCTATTTGTTGTGTTTTTCATTACAAAATGGCTACTCTGTCCAAACTCTTGTTTCTACTGCGGCAGAATACAAAATTTGGGAAGGAATAAGGCAAAACCAACACAGACCCAGAAAACTTTCAGGAAAATGCCACACAAGAAACCAAATTTGGAGGGAATTAGAATCTGTCCCCTCAGCAAAAGGGTTCCATGTCATTTTCCAAAACACAGAAACACATCTTGTTCATATTGCCTACATTTCTCATTCTGAAAGGGCAATTTGATGTGTTTTTTTTTTTTTTCTTTCATAATGGCTACTCTGTCCAAATCTTGCTTGTATTGCATCAGAATACAAAATTTGGGAATAAGAAGGCAAAACCGACTCAGACCCAGAAAACATTTAGGAAATTGGCACTCAAGAAACCACAAATCTCCTGAGGCACCCAAACAATGACAGCAAGCCAGAATTGGAGAAGGCCAACAGCTGTGCCCTGATTGAAAAAGAACCTTCCACTTGTGCCCTGAACTCAATATGCCAGCCTCAAAACCAAAGCTCACACCAGAAAATTCATTACAAACCATGATAAATAAGAAAGATGAGAAAAAAGCCAAAGAAATGCAAGAATCCATAATGATATTGGCCTTGATACTGTCGCAAGGAAATCGGCTGTTCCCAGATTCATCCACAGCTCCAGCTGACTGCCTGTGGAATCCCGACTGAATTTATGAGAAAATCGCAGTGAAACTCAGTTTGGAGGCAATTAATATCTGTCACCTCAGCCAAAGTGTTCCATTTTATTTTCCAAAACAAAAAAAATCATATTGGCGTGTTACCAGCAGATTTATAATCTGTATATGTCTATTTGTTGCATTGTGTCAGAATACAAAATTTGGGAAGGAAGAAGGCAAAACCAACTCAGACCCAGAAAACATTTAGGAAATTGCCGCTCAAGAAACCAAAAGTCAGCTGAAACCCCAAAACCAATGACAGCAACCCAGAATTGGAGCAAGCTAACAGCTGTGCCCTGTTTTAAAAAGACCATTCTTCCCGTGCCCTGAACTCCATATTGCCGTCTCAAAACCAAAGCTCACATCAGAATATTCATTACAAACCTTGATAATAAGGGAAATGTGAAAAAGTCAAATAAATGCAAGAGTCCTTTGTGATATTTGGCTGGATTTAGACACAAGGAAACTGGCTGTTTCCAGATTCATCAACCCCTTCCACAGACTGACTTTGGAATTCTGATGGAATTCACCTCAAAATCGCACTCACACTCAATTGGAAGGTAATTAGAATCTGTCCCCTCAGCAGAAGTGTTCCAAGTCATTATCCAAAACACAGAAACTCATCTTGGTCTTGTTCCCTGTAGCTTTTGAATCCTGAAAGGGCTTTTTGCCGTATTTTCTTTTTTTTCATAATAGCTACTCTGTCCAAAATCTTGCTTGTATTGCATCAGAATACAAAATTTGGGAAGCAAGAAGGCAAAACCAACTCAGACCCAGAAAACATTTGGTAAATTACCATTCAAGTAACCACAAATCGGCTGAAGCACCCAAAACAATGACAGCAAGCCAGAATTGGAGCAAGCCAACAGCTGTGCCCTGATTGAAAAAGAACCATCCTCTTGTGCCCTGAACTCAATATGCCAACCACAAAAACAAAGCGCACATCAGAAAATTCATTACAAACCATCATACATAACAAAAATGAGAAAAAAGCCAAAGAAATGCAAGAATCCATAATGATATTGGGATTGATTTAGTTGTAAGGAATCCGGCTATTCCTGGATTCGTCCACCCCTCGAGGTGACTGCCTAGGCAATTCTCACTGAATTAACCTGAAAATCACAGGGAAACTCAGTTTGGAGGCAATTAATATATGTCACCTGAGCCAAAGTGTTCCATTTTATTTTCCAAAACACAAAAACTCACCTTGGTCGTGTTACCTGTAGATTTCTAAGCTTCAAACGCCTATTTGTTGTGTTTTTATTTCATAATGGCTACTCTGTCCAAACTCTTGTTTGTATTGAGTCAGAATAAAAAATTTGGGAATAAGAAGAAAAAACCGTGTCAGACCCAGAAAACATTTAGGAAATTGCCACTCAAGAAACCTCAAATTTGCTGAGGCACCCAAAACAATGACAGCAAGCCAGAATTAGAGCAAGCCAACAGCTGTGCCCTGATTGAAAAAGAACATTTCTCTTGTGCCCGGAAGTTCTTATTGCAGCCTCAAATCCAAAGCTCACATCAAAAATTCATTACCAACCATGATAAATAAGAAAAAAGAGAAAAAAGCCAAAGAAATGCAAGAATCCATAATGATATTGGTCTTGATTTAGTCGTAAGAAATCTGGCTAGTCCTGGATTCATCCACCCCTCCAGGTGACTGCCTGTGCAATTCTCACTGAATTAACCTGAAAATCACAGTGAAACTCAGTTTGGAGGCAATTAATATCTGTCACCTCAGCCAAAGTGTTCCATTTGATTTTCCAAAACACAAAAACTCACCTTGGTCGTGTTACCTGTAGATTTCTAAGCTTCAAACGCCTATGTGTTGTGTTTTTTATTTCATAATGGCTACTCTGTCCAAACTCTAGTTTATATTTCTTCAGAATACAAAATTTGGGAAGGAAGAAGGCAAAACCAACTCCGACCAAGAAAACATTTAGGAAATTGCCGCTCAAGAAACCAAAAGTCAGCTGAGGCACCCAAAACAAGGACAGCAAGCCAGAATTGGAGCAAGCCAACAGCTGTGCCCTGATTGAAAAAGAACCTTCCTCTTGTGCCCTGAACCCAATATGCCAGCATCAAAACCAAAGCTCACATCAGAAAATTCATTACAAACCATGATAAAAAGAAAAATGAGAAAATAGCCAAGGAAATGCAAGAATCCATAATGATATTGGGCTTGATTCAGTCACAACGAAACCGGCTGTTCCCGGATTCATCCACCCCTCCAGCTGACTGCCTGTGGAATTCTGACTGAATTAACCTGAAAATCACAGTGAAACTCAGTTTGGAGGCAGTTAATATCTGTCACCTCAGCCAAAGTGTTCCATTTTATTTTCCAAAACAAAAAAACTCACTTTAGTCATGTTTCCTATAGATTTCAAAGCGTCAAACGCCTATTTGTTGTGTTTTTTCTTTCATAATGGCTACTCTGTCCAAAATCTTGCTTGTATTGCATCAACATACAAAATTTCGGAAGGTAGAAGGCAAAGCCAACTCGGACCCAGAAAACATTTAGGAAATTGCCACTCAAGAAACCAAAAGTCAGCTGAGGCTCCCAAAACCATGACAGCAAGCCAGAATTGGAGCAGGCAATCAGCTGAGTCCTGATTGAAAAAGGCCATTCTTCCGGTACCCTGAACTCCATATTCCAGCCTCAAAACCAAAGCTCACATCAGGAAATTCATTACAAACCACGATACATAAGAAAAATGAGAAAAAAGCCAAGAAATGCAAGAAACCATAATGATATTGAACTGGATTTAGTTGCAAGGAAACCGGCTGTTCCCGGATTCATCCAACACTCCAGCTGACTGCGTGTGGAATTCTGACTGAATTAACCTGAAAATTGCAGTGAAACTCAGTTTGGAGGCAATTAATATCTGTCACCTCAGCCAAAGTGTTCCATTTTATTTTCCAAAACACAAAAAATCACCTTGGTCTTGTTACCTGTAGATTTCCAAGCTTCAAATGCCTATTTGTTGTGTTGTTTATTTCATAATGGCTACTCTGTCCAAACTCTTCTTTGCATTGCATCAGAATACAAAATTTGGGAATAAGAAGGCAAATCCAACTCAGACACAGAAAACATTTATGAAATTGCCACTCAAGAAACCACGAATCTTCTGAGGCATCCAAAACAATGACAGCAAGCCGGAATTGGAGCAAATCAACAACTGTGCCCTGATTGAAACAGAACCATCCTCTTGTGCCCTGAACTCAATATGCCAGCCTCAAAACCAAAGCTCACATCAGAAAATGCATTACAAACCATTACAAATAAGAAAAATGAGAAAAAAAGCCAAAGAAATGCAAGAATCCATAATGATATTGGACTTGATTTAGTCGCAAGGAAACCGGATGTTCCTGCATTCATCCACCCCTACAGCTGACTGCCTGTGGAATTCTGACTGAATTAACCTGAAAAATGCAGTGAAACTCAGTTTGAAGGCAATTAATATCTGTCACCTCAGCCAAAGTGTTCCATTTGATTTGCCAAAACACAAAACCTTATCTTGTCCTGTTACCTGTAGATTTCTGAGCTTCAAACGCCTATTTGTAGTGTTTTTTATTTCATAGTGGCTATTCTGCCCAAACTCTTGTTTGTATTGCGTCAGAATACAAAATTTGGGAAGGAAGAAGGCAAAACCAACTCAGACCCAGAAAACATTTAGGAAATTGCCGCTCAAGAAACCACAAATCGGCTGAGGCACTCAAAACAATGACAGCAAGCCGGAATTGGAGCAGGCCAACAGCTGTGCCCTGTTTGAAAAAGACTATTCCTCCGGTGCCCTGAACTCCATATTGCAGACTCAAAACCAAAGCTCACATCAGAAAATTCATTACAAACCATGATAAATAAGAAAAATGAGAAAAAAGCCAAAGAAATGCAAGAATCCATAATGATATTGGGCTTGGTTCAGTCGCAAGGAAACTGGCTGTTCCCGGATTCATCCACCCCTCCAGCTGACTGCCTGTGGAATTGTGACTGAATTAACCTGAATATGCAGTGAAACTCCGTTTGGAGGCAGTAAATAACTGTCACCTCAGCCAAAGTGTTCCATTTGATTTTCCAAAACACAAAAACTCCCCTTGGTCGTGTTACCTGTAGATTTCTAAGCTTCAAAAGCCTATTTGTTGTGTTTTTTATTTCATAATAGCTACTCTGCCCAAATTCTTGTTTGTATTGTGTCAGAATACAACATTTGGGGAGGAAGAAGGCAAAACCAACTCAGACCCAGAAAACATTTTGGAAATTGCCGCTCAAGAACCACTAATCGGCTGAGGCACTCAAAACAATGACAGCAAGCCAGAATTGTAGCAGGCCAATAGCTGTGCCGTGTTTGAAAAAGACCATTGCCCCGGTGCCCTGAACTCTATATTGCAGCCTCAAAACCAAAGCTGACATCAGAAAATGCATTACAAACCATGATAAATAAGAAAAATGAGAAAAAAGCCAAAGAAATGCAAGAATCCATAATGATATTTTCTTTGAGTTAGTCGCAAGGAAACCGGCTGTTCCTGGATTCATCCACCCCTCCAGCGGACTGCCTGTGGAATTCTGACAGAATTAACCTGAAAATCGCAGTGAAACTCAGTTTGGAGGCAATTAATATCTGTCACCTCAGACCATTTTATAATCTAAAACACAAACACTCACCTTGCTCATGTTACCTGTAGATTTCTAAGCTTCAAACGCCTATTTGTTGTATTTTTTATTTCATAATGGCTACTCTGTCCAGAAAACATTTAAAATTTCCGCTCAAGAAACCACAAATCGGCTGAGGTACTTAAAACAATGACAGCAAGCCAGAATTGGAGCAGGCCAACAGCTGTGCCCTGTTTGAAAAAGACCATTCCTCCGGTGCCCTGAACTCAATATGCCAGCTTCAAAACCAAAGCTCACATCAGAAAATTCATTACAAACCATGATAAATAAGAAAACGGAGAAAAAAGCCAAAAAATGCAAGAATCCATAATGATATTGGGCTTGATTCACTCGAAGGAAACAGGCTGTTCCAGGATTCATCCACCCCTGCAGCTGACTGCCTGTGGTATTCCGACTGAATTAACCTGAAAATCACAGTGAAACTCAGATTGGAGGCAATTAATATCTGTCACCTCAGCCAAAGTGTTCCATTTTCTTTTCCAAAACACAAAAACTCACCTTGGTCGTGTTACCTGTAGAGTTCTAAGCTTCAAACGACTATTTGTTGTGTTTTTTATTTCATAATGGCTACTTTAACCAAACTCTTGTTTGTATTGCATCAGAATACAACATTTTGGAAGGAAGAAGGCAAAACCAACTCACACCCAGAAATCATTTAGGAAATTGCCGCTCAAGAAACCAAAAGTCAGCAGAGGTACCCAAAGCAATGACATTAAACCAGATTGGAGCAAGCAAAGAGGTGTGCCCTGATTGAAAAAGAACCATTCTCTTCTGCACTGAAGTCTATATTGCAGCCTCAAAATAAAGCTCACATCAGAAAATTCATTACAAACCATGATAAATAAGAAAAATAAGAAAAAAGCCAAAGAAATGCAAGAATCTATAATGATATTGGGCTTGATTCAATCGCAAGGAAACCGGCTGTTCCCGGATTCATCCACCCCTCCAGCTGACTGCCTGTGGAATTCTGACTGAATTCACCTGAAAATTGCAGTGAAACTCAGTTTGGAGGCAATTAATATCTGTCACCTCAGCCAAAGTGTTCCATTTTGTTTTCGAAAACACAAAAACTCACCTTGCTCGTGTTACCTGTCGATTTCTAAGCTTCAAATGACTATTTGTTGTGTTTTTTATTTCATAATGGCTACTCTGCCGAAACTCTTGTTTGTATTGCGTCAGAATACAAAATTTGGGAAGGAAGAAGGTAAAACCAATTCGGGCCCAGAAAACATGTAGTAAATTGTCGCTCAAAAGACCAATAATCGGCTGAGGCACCCAAAACAATGACAGCAAGCCAGAATTGGAGCAGGCCAGCAGCTGTGCCCTGTTTGAAAAAGACCATTCCTCTGTTACCCTGAACTCAAAATGCCAGCCTCAAAACCAAAGCTCACATCCGAAAATTTATTACAAACCATGATAAATAAGAAAGATGAGAAAAAAGCCAAAGAAATGCAAGAATCCACAATGATATTGGGCTTGATTTAGTCGCAAGGAAACCATCTTTCCCGTATTCATCCACCCCTCCAGCTGACTGCCTGTGGAATTCTGACAGAATTAACCTGAAAATCGCAGTGAAACTCAGTTTGGAGGCAATTAATATGTGTCACCTCAGCCAAAGTGTTCCATTTGATTTTCCAAAACACAAAATCTCACCTTGGTCGTGTTACCTGTAGATTTCTAAGCTTCAAACTCCTATTTCTTGTGTTTTTTTTTTATTTCATAATGGCTACTCTGTCCAACCTCTTGTTTGTATGGCGTCAGAATACAAAATTTGGGAAGGAAGAAGGCAAAACCAACTCTGACCCAGAAAACATTTAGGAAATTGCCACTCAACACACCAAAAATCAGCTGAGGCACCCAAAACAATGACAGCAAGCCAGAACTGGAGCAAGCAAATGGCTGTGCCCTGTTTGAAAAAGAACCTTCCTCTTGTGCCCTGAACTCCATATTGCAGACTCAAAACCAAAGCTCACATCAGAAAATTTATTACAAACCATGATACATAAGAGAAATGAGAAAAAGCCAAAGAAATGCAAGAATCCATAATGATATTGGGCTTGATTTAGTCTCAAGGAAATCAGCTCTTCCCAGATTCATCCCCCCCTCCAGCTGACTACCTGTGGAATTCTGACTGAATTAACCTGAAAATCACAGTGAAACTCAGTTTGGAAGCAATTAATATCTGTCACCTCAGCCAAAGTGTTCCATTTGATTTTCCAAAACACAAAAACTCACCATGGTCGTGTTACCTGTAGATTTCTAAGCTTCAAAAGCCTATTTGTTGTGGTTTTTATTTCATAATGGCTACTCTGTCCAAACTCTTGTTTGTATGCCGTCAGAATACAAAATTTGGGAAGGAAGAAGGCAAAACCAACTCAGACCCAGAAAACATTTAGGAAATTGCCGCTCAAGAAACCAAAAGTCAGCTGAGGTACCCAAACCAATTACATTAAACCAGAATTGGAGCAAGCAAAGAGCTGTGCCCTGATTGAAAAAGAACCATCCTCTTCTGCCCTGAACTCCATCTTCCAGACTCAAAACCAAAGCTCACATCAGAAAATTCATTACACACCATGATAAATAAGAAAAATGAGAATAAATCCAAAGAAATGCAAGATTCCATAATGATATTAGGTTTGATTAGGCGCAAGGAAACCGGTTGTTCCCAGATTCATCCACCCCTCCAGCTGACTGCCTGTGGAATTCTGACTGAATTAACCTGAAAATCACAGTGAAACTCAGTTTGGAGGCAATTAATATCTGTCACCACAGCCAAAGTGTTCCATTTTATATTCCAAAACACAAAAACTCACCTTGGTCATGTTACCAGTAGATGTCTAAGCTTCAAACGCCTATTTGTTGTGTTTTTTATTTCATAATGGCTACTCTGTCTAAACTCTTGTTTGTATTGCGTCAGAAGCAACATTTGAAGGAAGAAGGCAAAACCAACTCAGACCCAGAAAACATTTAGGAACTTGCCGCTCAAGAAAGCAAACTCAGCTGTGGCACCCAAACCAATGACAGTAAGCCAGAATTGGAGCAAGCAAAGGTCTGTGCCCTGATTGAATATGGCCATTCCTCCGGTGCCCTGAACTCCATCTTGCAGACTCAAAACCAAAGCTCACATCAGAAAATTCATTACAAACCATCATAAATAAGAAAAATGAGAAAAAAGCCAAAGAAATGCAAGAATCCATAATGATATTGGGCTTGATTCAGTCGCAAGGAAACCGGCTGTTCCCAGATTCATCCACCCCTCCATCTGGCTACCTGTGGAATTCGACTGAATTAACCTGAACATCGCAGTGAAACTCAGTTTGGAGGCAATTAATATCTGTCACCTCAGTCAAAGTGTTCCATTTGATTTTCCAAAACACAAAAACTCACCTTGGTCGTGTTTTCTGTACATGTATAACCTTGAAATGCTTGTTTGTTGTGTTTTTTATTTCATAATGGCTACTTTGACCAAACTCTTGTTTATATTGCATCAGAATACAACATTTGGGAAGGAAGAAGGAAAAACCAACTCAGACCCAGAAAACATTTAGGAAAATGCCGCTCAAGAAACCACAAATCGGCTGAGGCACCCAAAACAATGACAGCAAGCCAGAATTGGAGCAAGCCAACACTTATGCCCTGATTGAAAATGCCATTCCTCTTGTGCCCTGAACTCCATATGCCAGCCTAAAAACCAAAGCGCACATCAGAAAATTCATTACAAACCATGATAAATAAGAAAAATAAGAGCCAAAGAAATGCAAGAATCCATAATGATATTGGGCCTGATTTAGTCGCAAGGAAACCGGCTGTTCCCGGATTCATCTACCCCTCCAGGTGACTCCCTGTGGAATTCTGACTGAATTAACCTGAATATCGCAGTGAAACTCAGTTTGGAGGCAATTAATATCTGTCACCTAGCCAAAGTGTTCCATTTGACTTTCCAAAACACAAAAACTCACCTTGGTCGTGTTACCTGTAGATTTCTAAGCTTCAAACGCCTATTGGTTGTGTTTTTCATTCCATAATGGCTACTCTGTCCAAACTCTTGTTTGTATGGCGTCAGAATACAACATTTGGGAAGGAAGAAGGCAAAACCAACTCAGACCCAGAAAACATTTAGGAAATTTCCACTCAAGAAACCAAAAGTCAGCTGAGGCTCCCAAAATAATGACAGCAAGCCAGAATTGGAGCAAGCCAACAGCTGTGCCCTGATGGAAAAAGGCCATTCCTCCGGTGCCCTGAACTCCATATTGCAGCTTCAAAACCAAAGCTGACATCAGAAAATTCATTACAAACCATGATAAATAAGACAAATGAGAAAAAAGACAAAGAAATGCAAGAATCCATAATGATATTGGGCTGGATTTTTTCGCAAGGATACCGGCTGTTCCCAGTTCATCCACCCCTCCAGCTGACTGCCTGTGGAATTGTGACTGAATTCACCTGAAAATCGCAGTGAAACTCAGTTTGGAGGCAATTTATATCTGTCACCTCAGCCAACGTGTTCCATTTGATTTTCCAAAACACAAAACCTCACCTTGGTCATGTTACCTGTAGATTTCTAAGCTTCAAATGCCTATTTGCTGTGTTTTTCATTACAAAATGGCTGCTCTGCCCAAACTCTTGTTTGTATGGCGTCAGAATACAAAATTTGGGAAGGAAGAAGGCAAAACCAACTCAGACCCTGAAAACATGCAGGAAATTGCTGCTCAAGAAACCAAAAGTCAGCTGAGGCACTTAAAACAATGACAGCAAGCCAGAATTTGAGCAGGCCAATAGCTGTGCCCTGTTTGAAAAAGAACCTTCCTCTTGTGCCCTGAACTCAATATGCCAGCCTCAAAACCAAATCTCACATCAGAAAATTCATTACAAACCTTGATAAATAAAAAATGAGAAAAAAGCCAAAGAAATGCAAGAATCCATAATGATATTAGGCTTGTTTTATTCGCATGGAAACCGGCTGTTCCCAGATTCATCCACCCCTCCAGCTGACTGCCTGTGGAATTCTGACTGAATTAACCTGAAAATCGCAGTGAAACTCAGTTTGGTAGCAATTAATATCTGTCACCTCAGCCAAAGCGTTCCATTTTATGTTCCAAAACACAAAAACTCACCATGGTCGTGCTACCTGTAGATTTCTAAGCTTCAAAATCCTATTTCTTGTGGTTTTTATTTCATAATGGCTACTCTGCCCAAACTCTTGTTTGTATGGCATCAGAAAAGATAATTTGGGAAGGCAGACAGCAAAACCAACTCAGACCCAGAAAACCCATAATGATATTGGGCTGGATTTATTCGCAAGGATACCGGCTGTGCCCAGATTCATCCACCCCTACAGCTGACTGCCTGTGGAATTGTGACTGAATTCACCTGAAGTCAGCCGCGGCACCCAAAACAATGACGGGAAGCAAGAATTGGAGCAGGCCAACAGCTGTGCCCTGTTTGAAAAAGACCATTCCTCTTGTGCCCTGAACTCCATATGCCAGCCTCAAAACCAAAGCTCACATCAGAAAATTCATCACAAACCATGATAAATAAGAAAAAGGAGAAAAAAGCCAAAGAAATGCAAGAATCCATAATGATATTCAGCTTGATTTCGTCACAAGGAAACTGGCTGTTCCCGGATTCATCCACCCCTCCAGCGGACTGCCTGTGGAATTCTGACGGAATTCACCTGAAAATCGCAGTGAAACTCAGTTTGGAGGCAATTACTATCTGTAACCTCAGCCAAAGTGTTCCATTTGATTTTCTAAAACACAAAAACTCACCTTGGTCGTGTTACCTGTAGATTTCTAAGCTTTAAACGCATATTTGTAGTGTTTTTTATTTCATAATGGCTACTCTGCCGAAACTCTTGTTTGCATGCCATCAGAAAAGAAAATTTGGGAAGGAAGAAGGCAAAACCAACTCAGACCCAGCAAACATTTAGGAAATTGCCGCTCAAGAAACCAAAATTCAGCTGAGGCACCCAAAGAAATGACAGCAAGCCAGATTTGGAGCAGGCCAACAGCTATGCCCTGTTTGAAAAAGAGTATTCCTCCGGTACCCTGAACTCCATATGCCAGCCTCAAAACCAAAGCTCACATCAGAAAATTCATTACAAACCATGATAAATAAGTAAAATGAGAAAAAAGCCAAAGAAATGCAAGAATCCATAATGATATTGGGCTTGATTTAGTCGCAAGGAAACCGGCTGTTCCCAGATTCATCCACCACTCCTGCTGACTGCCTGTGGAATTCTGACTGAATTAACCAGAAAATCGCAGTGAAACTCACTTTGGAGGCAATATATATCTGTGACCTCAGCCAAAGTATTCCATTTGATTTTCCAAAACATAAAAACTCACCTTGGTTATGTTACCTGTAGATTTCTAAGCTTCAAAGGCCTATTTGTAATGTTTTTTAATTCATAATGGCAACTCTGTCCAAACTATTGGTTGTATCGTGTCAGAATACAATATTTGGGAAGGAAGAAGGCAAAACCAACTCAGACCCAGAAAACATTTAGTAAATTGCCACTCAAGAAACCAAAAGACAGCTGAGGCACCCAAAACAATGACAGCAAGCCAGAATTGGAGCATGCCAACAGCTGTGCCCTGATTGAAAAAGAACCTTCCTCTGGTGACCTGAACTCAATATGCCAGCCTCAAAACCAAAGCTCACATCAAAAAATTCATTACAAACCATGATAAATAAGAAAAATGAGAAAAAAGCGAAAGAAATGCAAGAATCCATAATGATATTGGGCTGGATTTAGTCGCCAGGAAACCGGCTATTCCCGGATTCATCCACCGCTCCTGCTGATTGCCTGTGGAATTCTGACTGAATTCACCTGAAAATCGCAGTGAAACTCAGTTTGGAGGCAATTAATATCTGTCTCCTCAGGCAAAGTGTTCCATTTGATTTTCCAAAACACAAGAACTCACCTTGGTCGTGTTACCTGTAGATTTCTAAGCTTCAAACGCCTATTTGCTGTGTTTTTTCATTACAAAATGGCTACTCTGCCCAAACTCTTGTTTGTATTGTGGCAGAATACAAAATTTGGGAAGGAAGAAGGCAAAACCAACTCAGACGCAGAAAACATTTAGGATATTGCCGCTCAAGAAACCACAAATCGTCTGAGGCTCCCAAAACAATGACAGCAAGCCAGAATTGGAGCAGGCCAAGAGCTGTGCCCTGTTTGAAAAAGAGCATTCCCAGCCGGCTCCGCGGCTCATTAAGCTAATCCTCCACCTAGCGGCCCCAGCACACCAGGTTCTAGTCCCGGTCTGGGTGCGGATTCTGTCCCGGTTGCCCCTCTTCCAGGCCAGCCCTCTGCTGTGGCCAGGGAGTGCAGTGGAGGATGGCCCAAGTGCTGGGGCACTGCACCCCATGGGAGACCAGGAAAAGCACCTGGCTCCTGGTTCCTGCAATCGGATCAGCGCGGTGCGCCCGCCGCAGCACACTGGCCGCGGCGGCCATTGGAGGGTGAACCAACGGCAAAGGAAGAAATTTCTCCCTGTCTCTCTCTCTCACTGTCCACTCTGCCTGTCAAGAAAAAAAAAAAAAGGAAAAAGACCATTCCCCCGGATCCTGAACTCCATATTGCAGCTTCAAAATCAAAGCTCACCTCAGAAAATTCATTACAAACCATGATAAATAAGAAAAATAAGAAAAAGGCCAAAGAAATGCAAGAATCCATTATGATATTGGGCTTGATTCACTCGAAGGAAACAGGCTGTTCCAGGATTCATCCACCCCTGCAGCTGACTGCCTGTGGTATTCTGACTGAATTAACCTGAAAATCACAGTGAAACTCAGTTTGGAGGCAATTAATATCTGTCACCTCAGCCAAAGTGTTCCATTTGATTTTCCAAAACACAAAAACTCACCTTGGTCGTGTTACCTGTAGATTTCTAAGCTTCAAACGCCTATTTGCTGTGTTTTTTCATTACAAAATGGCTACTCTGTCCAAACTCTTGTTTGTATTGCATCAGAATACAAAATTTGGGAAGGAAGAAGGCAAAACCAACACAGACCCAAAAAACATCTAGTAAATTGACACACTGGAATCCACAAATTTGCTGAAGCACTCAAAACATTGACAGCAAGCCAGAATTGGAGGAGGCCAACAGCTGTGCCCCGATTGAAAAGAACCATCCTCTTGTTCCCTGAACCCAATATGCCAGCCTTAAAACCAAAGCTCACATCAGAAAATTTATTACAAACCATGATACATAAGAGAAATGAGAAAAAGCCAAAGAAATGCAAGAATCCATAATGATATTGGGCTTGATTTAGTCTCAAGGAAATCAGCTCTTTCCAGATTCATCCCCCCCTCCAGCTGACTACCTGTGGAATTCTGACTGAATTAACCTGAAAATCACAGTGAAACTCAGTTTGGAAGCAATTAATATCTGTCACCTCAGCCAAAGTGTTCCATTTGATTTTCCAAAAGACAAAAACTCACCATGGTCGTGTTACCTGTAGATTTCTAAGCTTCAAAAGCCTATTTGTTGTGGTTTTTATTTCATAATGGCTACTCTGTCCAAACTCTTGTTTGTATGCCGTCAGAATACAAAATTTGGGAAAGAAGAAGGCAAAACCAACTCAGACCCAGAAAACATTTAGGAAATTGCCGCTCAAGAAACCAAAAGTCAGCTGAGGTACCCAAACCAATTACATTAAACCAGAATTGGAGCAAGCAAAGAGCTGTGCCCTGATTGAAAAAGAACCATCCTCTTCTGCCCTGAACTCCATCTTCCAGACTCAAAACCAAAGCTCACATCAGAAAATTCATTACACACCATGATAAATAAGAAAAATGAGAATAAATCCAAAGAAATGCAAGATTCCATAATGATATTAGGTTTGATTAGGCACAAGGAAACCGGTTGTTCCCAGATTCATCCACCCCTCCAGCTGACTGCCTGTGGAATTCTGACTGAATTAACCTGAAAATCACAGTGAAACTCAGTTTGGAGGCAATTAATATCTGTCACCACAGCCAAAGTGTTCCATTTTATATTCCAAAACACAAAAACTCACCTTGGTCATGTTACCAGTAGATGTCTAAGCTTCAAACGCCTATTTGTTGTGTTTTTTATTTCATAATGGCTACTCTGTCTAAACTCTTGTTTGTATTGCGTCAGAAGCAACATTTGAAGGAAGAAGGCAAAACCAACTCAGACCCAGAAAACATTTAGGAACTTGCCGCTCAAGAAAGCAAACTCAGCTGTGGCACCCAAACCAATGACAGTAAGCCAGAATTGGAGCAAGCAAAGGTCTGTGCCCTGATTGAATATGGCCATTCCTCCGGTGCCCTGAACTCCATCTTGCAGACTCAAAACCAAAGCTCACATCAGAAAATTCATTACAAACCATCATAAATAAGAAAAATGAGAAAAAAGCCAAAGAAATGCAAGAATCCATAATGATATTGGGCTTGATTCAGTCGCAAGGAAACCGGCTGTTCCCAGATTCATCCACCCCTCCATCTGGCTACCTGTGGAATTCGACTGAATTAACCTGAACATCGCAGTGAAACTCAGTTTGGAGGCAATTAATATCTGTCACCTCAGTCAAAGTGTTCCATTTGATTTTCCAAAACACAAAAACTCACCTTGGTCGTGTTTTCTGTACATGTATAACCTTGAAATGCTTGTTTGTTGTGTTTTTTATTTCATAATGGCTACTTTGACCAAACTCTTGTTTATATTGCATCAGAATACAACATTTGGGAAGGAAGAAGGAAAAACCAACTCAGACCCAGAAAACATTTAGGAAAATGCCGCTCAAGAAACCACAAATCGGCTGAGGCACCCAAAACAATGACAGCAAGCCAGAATTGGAGCAAGCCAACACTTATGCCCTGATTGAAAATGCCATTCCTCTTGTGCCCTGAACTCCATATGCCAGCCTAAAAACCAAAGCGCACATCAGAAAATTCATTACAAACCATGATAAATAAGAAAAATAAGAGCCAAAGAAATGCAAGAATCCATAATGATATTGGGCCTGATTTAGTCGCAAGGAAACCGGCTGTTCCCGGATTCATCTACCCCTCCAGGTGACTCCCTGTGGAATTCTGACTGAATTAACCTGAATATCGCAGTGAAACTCAGTTTGGAGGCAATTAATATCTGTCACCTAGCCAAAGTGTTCCATTTGACTTTCCAAAACACAAAAACTCACCTTGGTCGTGTTACCTGTAGATTTCTAAGCTTCAAACGCCTATTGGTTGTGTTTTTCATTCCATAATGGCTACTCTGTCCAAACTCTTGTTTGTATGGCGTCAGAATACAACATTTGGGAAGGAAGAAGGCAAAACCAACTCAGACCCAGAAAACATTTAGGAAATTTCCACTCAAGAAACCAAAAGTCAGCTGAGGCTCCCAAAATAATGACAGCAAGCCAGAATTGGAGCAAGCCAACAGCTGTGCCCTGATGGAAAAAGGCCATTCCTCCGGTGCCCTGAACTCCATATTGCAGCTTCAAAACCAAAGCTGACATCAGAAAATTCATTACAAACCATGATAAATAAGACAAATGAGAAAAAAGACAAAGAAATGCAAGAATCCATAATGATATTGGGCTGGATTTTTTCGCAAGGATACCGGCTGTTCCCAGTTCATCCACCCCTCCAGCTGACTGCCTGTGGAATTGTGACTGAATTCACCTGAAAATCGCAGTGAAACTCAGTTTGGAGGCAATTTATATCTGTCACCTCAGCCAACGTGTTCCATTTGATTTTCCAAAACACAAAACCTCACCTTGGTCATGTTACCTGTAGATTTCTAAGCTTCAAATGCCTATTTGCTGTGTTTTTCATTACAAAATGGCTGCTCTGCCCAAACTCTTGTTTGTATGGCGTCAGAATACAAAATTTGGGAAGGAAGAAGGCAAAACCAACTCAGACCCTGAAAACATGCAGGAAATTGCTGCTCAAGAAACCAAAAGTCAGCTGAGGCACTTAAAACAATGACAGCAAGCCAGAATTTGAGCAGGCCAATAGCTGTGCCCTGTTTGAAAAAGAACCTTCCTCTTGTGCCCTGAACTCAATATGCCAGCCTCAAAACCAAATCTCACATCAGAAAATTCATTACAAACCTTGATAAATAAAAAATGAGAAAAAAGCCAAAGAAATGCAAGAATCCATAATGATATTAGGCTTGTTTTATTCGCATGGAAACCGGCTGTTCCCAGATTCATCCACCCCTCCAGCTGACTGCCTGTGGAATTCTGACTGAATTAACCTGAAAATCGCAGTGAAACTCAGTTTGGTAGCAATTAATATCTGTCACCTCAGCCAAAGCGTTCCATTTTATGTTCCAAAACACAAAAACTCACCATGGTCGTGCTACCTGTAGATTTCTAAGCTTCAAAATCCTATTTCTTGTGGTTTTTATTTCATAATGGCTACTCTGCCCAAACTCTTGTTTGTATGGCATCAGAAAAGATAATTTGGGAAGGCAGACAGCAAAACCAACTCAGACCCAGAAAACCCATAATGATATTGGGCTGGATTTATTCGCAAGGATACCGGCTGTGCCCAGATTCATCCACCCCTACAGCTGACTGCCTGTGGAATTGTGACTGAATTCACCTGAAGTCAGCCGCGGCACCCAAAACAATGACGGGAAGCAAGAATTGGAGCAGGCCAACAGCTGTGCCCTGTTTGAAAAAGACCATTCCTCTTGTGCCCTGAACTCCATATGCCAGCCTCAAAACCAAAGCTCACATCAGAAAATTCATCACAAACCATGATAAATAAGAAAAAGGAGAAAAAAGCCAAAGAAATGCAAGAATCCATAATGATATTCAGCTTGATTTCGTCACAAGGAAACTGGCTGTTCCCGGATTCATCCACCCCTCCAGCGGACTGCCTGTGGAATTCTGACGGAATTCACCTGAAAATCGCAGTGAAACTCAGTTTGGAGGCAATTACTATCTGTAACCTCAGCCAAAGTGTTCCATTTGATTTTCTAAAACACAAAAACTCACCTTGGTCGTGTTACCTGTAGATTTCTAAGCTTTAAACGCATATTTGTAGTGTTTTTTATTTCATAATGGCTACTCTGCCGAAACTCTTGTTTGCATGCCATCAGAAAAGAAAATTTGGGAAGGAAGAAGGCAAAACCAACTCAGACCCAGCAAACATTTAGGAAATTGCCGCTCAAGAAACCAAAATTCAGCTGAGGCACCCAAAGAAATGACAGCAAGCCAGATTTGGAGCAGGCCAACAGCTATGCCCTGTTTGAAAAAGAGTATTCCTCCGGTACCCTGAACTCCATATGCCAGCCTCAAAACCAAAGCTCACATCAGAAAATTCATTACAAACCATGATAAATAAGTAAAATGAGAAAAAAGCCAAAGAAATGCAAGAATCCATAATGATATTGGGCTTGATTTAGTCGCAAGGAAACCGGCTGTTCCCAGATTCATCCACCACTCCTGCTGACTGCCTGTGGAATTCTGACTGAATTAACCAGAAAATCGCAGTGAAACTCACTTTGGAGGCAATATATATCTGTGACCTCAGCCAAAGTATTCCATTTGATTTTCCAAAACATAAAAACTCACCTTGGTTATGTTACCTGTAGATTTCTAAGCTTCAAAGGCCTATTTGTAATGTTTTTTAATTCATAATGGCAACTCTGTCCAAACTATTGGTTGTATCGTGTCAGAATACAATATTTGGGAAGGAAGAAGGCAAAACCAACTCAGACCCAGAAAACATTTAGTAAATTGCCACTCAAGAAACCAAAAGACAGCTGAGGCACCCAAAACAATGACAGCAAGCCAGAATTGGAGCATGCCAACAGCTGTGCCCTGATTGAAAAAGAACCTTCCTCTGGTGACCTGAACTCAATATGCCAGCCTCAAAACCAAAGCTCACATCAAAAAATTCATTACAAACCATGATAAATAAGAAAAATGAGAAAAAAGCGAAAGAAATGCAAGAATCCATAATGATATTGGGCTGGATTTAGTCGCCAGGAAACCGGCTATTCCCGGATTCATCCACCGCTCCTGCTGATTGCCTGTGGAATTCTGACTGAATTCACCTGAAAATCGCAGTGAAACTCAGTTTGGAGGCAATTAATATCTGTCTCCTCAGGCAAAGTGTTCCATTTGATTTTCCAAAACACAAGAACTCACCTTGGTCGTGTTACCTGTAGATTTCTAAGCTTCAAACGCCTATTTGCTGTGTTTTTTCATTACAAAATGGCTACTCTGCCCAAACTCTTGTTTGTATTGTGGCAGAATACAAAATTTGGGAAGGAAGAAGGCAAAACCAACTCAGACGCAGAAAACATTTAGGATATTGCCGCTCAAGAAACCACAAATCGTCTGAGGCTCCCAAAACAATGACAGCAAGCCAGAATTGGAGCAGGCCAAGAGCTGTGCCCTGTTTGAAAAAGAGCATTCCCAGCCGGCTCCGCGGCTCATTAAGCTAATCCTCCACCTAGCGGCCCCAGCACACCAGGTTCTAGTCCCGGTCTGGGTGCGGATTCTGTCCCGGTTGCCCCTCTTCCAGGCCAGCCCTCTGCTGTGGCCAGGGAGTGCAGTGGAGGATGGCCCAAGTGCTGGGGCACTGCACCCCATGGGAGACCAGGAAAAGCACCTGGCTCCTGGTTCCTGCAATCGGATCAGCGCGGTGCGCCCGCCGCAGCACACTGGCCGCGGCGGCCATTGGAGGGTGAACCAACGGCAAAGGAAGAAATTTCTCCCTGTCTCTCTCTCTCACTGTCCACTCTGCCTGTCAAGAAAAAAAAAAAAAGGAAAAAGACCATTCCCCCGGATCCTGAACTCCATATTGCAGCTTCAAAATCAAAGCTCACCTCAGAAAATTCATTACAAACCATGATAAATAAGAAAAATAAGAAAAAGGCCAAAGAAATGCAAGAATCCATTATGATATTGGGCTTGATTCACTCGAAGGAAACAGGCTGTTCCAGGATTCATCCACCCCTGCAGCTGACTGCCTGTGGTATTCTGACTGAATTAACCTGAAAATCACAGTGAAACTCAGTTTGGAGGCAATTAATATCTGTCACCTCAGCCAAAGTGTTCCATTTGATTTTCCAAAACACAAAAACTCACCTTGGTCGTGTTACCTGTAGATTTCTAAGCTTCAAACGCCTATTTGCTGTGTTTTTTCATTACAAAATGGCTACTCTGTCCAAACTCTTGTTTGTATTGCATCAGAATACAAAATTTGGGAAGGAAGAAGGCAAAACCAACACAGACCCAAAAAACATCTAGTAAATTGACACACTGGAATCCACAAATTTGCTGAAGCACTCAAAACATTGACAGCAAGCCAGAATTGGAGGAGGCCAACAGCTGTGCCCCGATTGAAAAGAACCATCCTCTTGTTCCCTGAACCCAATATGCCAGCCTTAAAACCAAAGCTCACATCAGAAAATTTATTACAAACCATGATACATAAGAGAAATGAGAAAAAGCCAAAGAAATGCAAGAATCCATAATGATATTGGGCTTGATTTAGTCTCAAGGAAATCAGCTCTTTCCAGATTCATCCCCCCCTCCAGCTGACTACCTGTGGAATTCTGACTGAATTAACCTGAAAATCACAGTGAAACTCAGTTTGGAAGCAATTAATATCTGTCACCTCAGCCAAAGTGTTCCATTTGATTTTCCAAAAGACAAAAACTCACCATGGTCGTGTTACCTGTAGATTTCTAAGCTTCAAAAGCCTATTTGTTGTGGTTTTTATTTCATAATGGCTACTCTGTCCAAACTCTTGTTTGTATGCCGTCAGAATACAAAATTTGGGAAAGAAGAAGGCAAAACCAACTCAGACCCAGAAAACATTTAGGAAATTGCCGCTCAAGAAACCAAAAGTCAGCTGAGGTACCCAAACCAATTACATTAAACCAGAATTGGATCAAGCAAAGAGCTGTGCCCTGATTGAAAAAGAACCATCCTCTTCTGCCCTGAACTCCATCTTCCAGACTCAAAACCAAAGCTCACATCAGAAAATTCATTACACACCATGATAAATAAGAAAAATGAGAATAAATCCAAAGAAATGCAAGATTCCATAATGATATTAGGTTTGATTAGGCACAAGGAAACCGGTTGTTCCCAGATTCATCCACCCCTCCAGCTGACTGCCTGTGGAATTCTGACTGAATTAACCTGAAAATCACAGTGAAACTCAGTTTGGAGGCAATTAATATCTGTCACCACAGCCAAAGTGTTCCATTTTATATTCCAAAACACAAAAACTCACCTTGGTCATGTTACCAGTAGATGTCTAAGCTTCAAACGCCTATTTGTTGTGTTTTTTATTTCATAATGGCTACTCTGTCTAAACTCTTGTTTGTATTGCGTCAGAAGCAACATTTGAAGGAAGAAGGCAAAACCAACTCAGACCCAGAAAACATTTAGGAACTTGCCGCTCAAGAAGCAAACTCAGCTGAGGCACCCAAACCAATGACAGTAAGCCAGAATTGGAGCAAGCAAAGGTCTGTGCCCTGATTGAATATGGCCATTCCTCCGGTGCCCTGAACTCCATCTTGCAGACTCAAAACCAAAGCTCACATCAGAAAATTCATTACAAACCATCATAAATAAGAAAAATGAGAAAAAAGCCAAAGAAATGCAAGAATCCATAATGATATTGGGCTTGATTCAGTCGCAAGGAAACCGGCTGTTCCCAGATTCATCCACCCCTCCATCTGGCTACCTGTGGAATTCGACTGAATTAACCTGAACATCGCAGTGAAACTCAGTTTGGAGGCAATTAATATCTGTCACCTCAGTCAAAGTGTTCCATTTGATTTTCCAAAACACAAAAACTCACCTTGGTCGTGTTTTCTGTACATGTATAACCTTGAAATGCTTGTTTGTTGTGTTTTTTATTTCATAATGGCTACTTTGACCAAACTCTTGTTTATATTGCATCAGAATACAACATTTGGGAAGGAAGAAGGAAAAACCAACTCAGACCCAGAAAACATTTAGGAAAATGCCGCTCAAGAAACCACAAATCGGCTGAGGCACCCAAAACAATGACAGCAAGCCAGAATTGGAGCAAGCCAACACTTATGCCCTGATTGAAAATGCCATTCCTCTTGTGCCCTGAACTCCATATGCCAGCCTAAAAACCAAAGCGCACATCAGAAAATTCATTACAAACCATGATAAATAAGAAAAATAAGAGCCAAAGAAATGCAAGAATCCATAATGATATTGGGCCTGATTTAGTCGCAAGGAAACCGGCTGTTCCCGGATTCATCTACCCCTCCAGGTGACTCCCTGTGGAATTCTGACTGAATTAACCTGAATATCGCAGTGAAACTCAGTTTGGAGGCAATTAATATCTGTCACCTAGCCAAAGTGTTCCATTTGACTTTCCAAAACACAAAAACTCACCTTGGTCGTGTTACCTGTAGATTTCTAAGCTTCAAACGCCTATTGGTTGTGTTTTTCATTCCATAATGGCTACTCTGTCCAAACTCTTGTTTGTATGGCGTCAGAATACAACATTTGGGAAGGAAGAAGGCAAAACCAACTCAGACCCAGAAAACATTTAGGAAATTTCCACTCAAGAAACCAAAAGTCAGCTGAGGCTCCCAAAATAATGACAGCAAGCCAGAATTGGAGCAAGCCAACAGCTGTGCCCTGATGGAAAAAGGCCATTCCTCCGGTGCCCTGAACTCCATATTGCAGCTTCAAAACCAAAGCTGACATCAGAAAATTCATTACAAACCATGATAAATAAGACAAATGAGAAAAAAGACAAAGAAATGCAAGAATCCATAATGATATTGGGCTGGATTTTTTCGCAAGGATACCGGCTGTTCCCAGTTCATCCACCCCTCCAGCTGACTGCCTGTGGAATTGTGACTGAATTCACCTGAAAATCGCAGTGAAACTCAGTTTGGAGGCAATTTATATCTGTCACCTCAGCCAACGTGTTCCATTTGATTTTCCAAAACACAAAACCTCACCTTGGTCATGTTACCTGTAGATTTCTAAGCTTCAAATGCCTATTTGCTGTGTTTTTCATTACAAAATGGCTGCTCTGCCCAAACTCTTGTTTGTATGGCGTCAGAATACAAAATTTGGGAAGGAAGAAGGCAAAACCAACTCAGACCCTGAAAACATGCAGGAAATTGCTGCTCAAGAAACCAAAAGTCAGCTGAGGCACTTAAAACAATGACAGCAAGCCAGAATTTGAGCAGGCCAATAGCTGTGCCCTGTTTGAAAAAGAACCTTCCTCTTGTGCCCTGAACTCAATATGCCAGCCTCAAAACCAAATCTCACATCAGAAAATTCATTACAAACCTTGATAAATAAAAAATGAGAAAAAAGCCAAAGAAATGCAAGAATCCATAATGATATTAGGCTTGTTTTATTCGCATGGAAACCGGCTGTTCCCAGATTCATCCACCCCTCCAGCTGACTGCCTGTGGAATTCTGACTGAATTAACCTGAAAATCGCAGTGAAACTCAGTTTGGTAGCAATTAATATCTGTCACCTCAGCCAAAGCGTTCCATTTTATGTTCCAAAACACAAAAACTCACCATGGTCGTGCTACCTGTAGATTTCTAAGCTTCAAAATCCTATTTCTTGTGGTTTTTATTTCATAATGGCTACTCTGCCCAAACTCTTGTTTGTATGGCATCAGAAAAGATAATTTGGGAAGGCAGACAGCAAAACCAACTCAGACCCAGAAAACCCATAATGATATTGGGCTGGATTTATTCGCAAGGATACCGGCTGTGCCCAGATTCATCCACCCCTACAGCTGACTGCCTGTGGAATTGTGACTGAATTCACCTGAAGTCAGCCGCGGCACCCAAAACAATGACGGGAAGCAAGAATTGGAGCAGGCCAACAGCTGTGCCCTGTTTGAAAAAGACCATTCCTCTTGTGCCCTGAACTCCATATGCCAGCCTCAAAACCAAAGCTCACATCAGAAAATTCATCACAAACCATGATAAATAAGAAAAAGGAGAAAAAAGCCAAAGAAATGCAAGAATCCATAATGATATTCAGCTTGATTTCGTCACAAGGAAACTGGCTGTTCCCGGATTCATCCACCCCTCCAGCGGACTGCCTGTGGAATTCTGACGGAATTCACCTGAAAATCGCAGTGAAACTCAGTTTGGAGGCAATTACTATCTGTAACCTCAGCCAAAGTGTTCCATTTGATTTTCTAAAACACAAAAACTCACCTTGGTCGTGTTACCTGTAGATTTCTAAGCTTTAAACGCATATTTGTAGTGTTTTTTATTTCATAATGGCTACTCTGCCGAAACTCTTGTTTGCATGCCATCAGAAAAGAAAATTTGGGAAGGAAGAAGGCAAAACCAACTCAGACCCAGCAAACATTTAGGAAATTGCCGCTCAAGAAACCAAAATTCAGCTGAGGCACCCAAAGAAATGACAGCAAGCCAGATTTGGAGCAGGCCAACAGCTATGCCCTGTTTGAAAAAGAGTATTCCTCCGGTACCCTGAACTCCATATGCCAGCCTCAAAACCAAAGCTCACATCAGAAAATTCATTACAAACCATGATAAATAAGTAAAATGAGAAAAAAGCCAAAGAAATGCAAGAATCCATAATGATATTGGGCTTGATTTAGTCGCAAGGAAACCGGCTGTTCCCAGATTCATCCACCACTCCTGCTGACTGCCTGTGGAATTCTGACTGAATTAACCAGAAAATCGCAGTGAAACTCACTTTGGAGGCAATATATATCTGTGACCTCAGCCAAAGTATTCCATTTGATTTTCCAAAACATAAAAACTCACCTTGGTTATGTTACCTGTAGATTTCTAAGCTTCAAAGGCCTATTTGTAATGTTTTTTAATTCATAATGGCAACTCTGTCCAAACTATTGGTTGTATCGTGTCAGAATACAATATTTGGGAAGGAAGAAGGCAAAACCAACTCAGACCCAGAAAACATTTAGTAAATTGCCACTCAAGAAACCAAAAGACAGCTGAGGCACCCAAAACAATGACAGCAAGCCAGAATTGGAGCATGCCAACAGCTGTGCCCTGATTGAAAAAGAACCTTCCTCTGGTGACCTGAACTCAATATGCCAGCCTCAAAACCAAAGCTCACATCAAAAAATTCATTACAAACCATGATAAATAAGAAAAATGAGAAAAAAGCGAAAGAAATGCAAGAATCCATAATGATATTGGGCTGGATTTAGTCGCCAGGAAACCGGCTATTCCCGGATTCATCCACCGCTCCTGCTGATTGCCTGTGGAATTCTGACTGAATTCACCTGAAAATCGCAGTGAAACTCAGTTTGGAGGCAATTAATATCTGTCTCCTCAGGCAAAGTGTTCCATTTGATTTTCCAAAACACAAGAACTCACCTTGGTCGTGTTACCTGTAGATTTCTAAGCTTCAAACGCCTATTTGCTGTGTTTTTTCATTACAAAATGGCTACTCTGCCCAAACTCTTGTTTGTATTGTGGCAGAATACAAAATTTGGGAAGGAAGAAGGCAAAACCAACTCAGACGCAGAAAACATTTAGGATATTGCCGCTCAAGAAACCACAAATCGTCTGAGGCTCCCAAAACAATGACAGCAAGCCAGAATTGGAGCAGGCCAAGAGCTGTGCCCTGTTTGAAAAAGAGCATTCCCAGCCGGCTCCGCGGCTCATTAAGCTAATCCTCCACCTAGCGGCCCCAGCACACCAGGTTCTAGTCCCGGTCTGGGTGCGGATTCTGTCCCGGTTGCCCCTCTTCCAGGCCAGCCCTCTGCTGTGGCCAGGGAGTGCAGTGGAGGATGGCCCAAGTGCTGGGGCACTGCACCCCATGGGAGACCAGGAAAAGCACCTGGCTCCTGGTTCCTGCAATCGGATCAGCGCGGTGCGCCCGCCGCAGCACACTGGCCGCGGCGGCCATTGGAGGGTGAACCAACGGCAAAGGAAGAAATTTCTCCCTGTCTCTCTCTCTCACTGTCCACTCTGCCTGTCAAGAAAAAAAAAAAAAGGAAAAAGACCATTCCCCCGGATCCTGAACTCCATATTGCAGCTTCAAAATCAAAGCTCACCTCAGAAAATTCATTACAAACCATGATAAATAAGAAAAATAAGAAAAAGGCCAAAGAAATGCAAGAATCCATTATGATATTGGGCTTGATTCACTCGAAGGAAACAGGCTGTTCCAGGATTCATCCACCCCTGCAGCTGACTGCCTGTGGTATTCTGACTGAATTAACCTGAAAATCACAGTGAAACTCAGTTTGGAGGCAATTAATATCTGTCACCTCAGCCAAAGTGTTCCATTTGATTTTCCAAAACACAAAAACTCACCTTGGTCGTGTTACCTGTAGATTTCTAAGCTTCAAACGCCTATTTGCTGTGTTTTTTCATTACAAAATGGCTACTCTGTCCAAACTCTTGTTTGTATTGCATCAGAATACAAAATTTGGGAAGGAAGAAGGCAAAACCAACACAGACCCAAAAAACATCTAGTAAATTGACACACTGGAATCCACAAATTTGCTGAAGCACTCAAAACATTGACAGCAAGCCAGAATTGGAGGAGGCCAACAGCTGTGCCCCGATTGAAAAGAACCATCCTCTTGTTCCCTGAACCCAATATGCCAGCCTTAAAACCAAAGCTCACATCAGAAAATTTATTACAAACCATGATACATAAGAGAAATGAGAAAAAGCCAAAGAAATGCAAGAATCCATAATGATATTGGGCTTGATTTAGTCTCAAGGAAATCAGCTCTTTCCAGATTCATCCCCCCCTCCAGCTGACTACCTGTGGAATTCTGACTGAATTAACCTGAAAATCACAGTGAAACTCAGTTTGGAAGCAATTAATATCTGTCACCTCAGCCAAAGTGTTCCATTTGATTTTCCAAAAGACAAAAACTCACCATGGTCGTGTTACCTGTAGATTTCTAAGCTTCAAAAGCCTATTTGTTGTGGTTTTTATTTCATAATGGCTACTCTGTCCAAACTCTTGTTTGTATGCCGTCAGAATACAAAATTTGGGAAAGAAGAAGGCAAAACCAACTCAGACCCAGAAAACATTTAGGAAATTGCCGCTCAAGAAACCAAAAGTCAGCTGAGGTACCCAAACCAATTACATTAAACCAGAATTGGATCAAGCAAAGAGCTGTGCCCTGATTGAAAAAGAACCATCCTCTTCTGCCCTGAACTCCATCTTCCAGACTCAAAACCAAAGCTCACATCAGAAAATTCATTACACACCATGATAAATAAGAAAAATGAGAATAAATCCAAAGAAATGCAAGATTCCATAATGATATTAGGTTTGATTAGGCACAAGGAAACCGGTTGTTCCCAGATTCATCCACCCCTCCAGCTGACTGCCTGTGGAATTCTGACTGAATTAACCTGAAAATCACAGTGAAACTCAGTTTGGAGGCAATTAATATCTGTCACCACAGCCAAAGTGTTCCATTTTATATTCCAAAACACAAAAACTCACCTTGGTCATGTTACCAGTAGATGTCTAAGCTTCAAACGCCTATTTGTTGTGTTTTTTATTTCATAATGGCTACTCTGTCTAAACTCTTGTTTGTATTGCGTCAGAAGCAACATTTGAAGGAAGAAGGCAAAACCAACTCAGACCCAGAAAACATTTAGGAACTTGCCGCTCAAGAAGCAAACTCAGCTGAGGCACCCAAACCAATGACAGTAAGCCAGAATTGGAGCAAGCAAAGGTCTGTGCCCTGATTGAATATGGCCATTCCTCCGGTGCCCTGAACTCCATCTTGCAGACTCAAAACCAAAGCTCACATCAGAAAATTCATTACAAACCATGATAAATAAGAAAAATGAGAAAAAAGCCAAAGAAATGCAAGAATCCATAATGATATTGGGCTTGATTCAGTCGCAAGGAAACCGGCTGTTCCCAGATTCATCCACCCCTCCATCTGGCTACCTGTGGAATTCGACTGAATTAACCTGAACATCGCAGTGAAACTCAGTTTGGAGGCAATTAATATCTGTCACCTCAGTCAAAGTGTTCCATTTGATTTTCCAAAACACAAAAACTCACCTTGGTCGTGTTTTCTGTACATGTATAACCTTGAAATGCTTGTTTGTTGTGTTTTTTATTTCATAATGGCTACTTTGACCAAACTCTTGTTTATATTGCATCAGAATACAACATTTGGGAAGGAAGAAGGAAAAACCAACTCAGACCCAGAAAACATTTAGGAAAATGCCGCTCAAGAAACCACAAATCGGCTGAGGCACCCAAAACAATGACAGCAAGCCAGAATTGGAGCAAGCCAACACTTATGCCCTGATTGAAAATGCCATTCCTCTTGTGCCCTGAACTCCATATGCCAGCCTAAAAACCAAAGCGCACATCAGAAAATTCATTACAAACCATGATAAATAAGAAAAATAAGAGCCAAAGAAATGCAAGAATCCATAATGATATTGGGCCTGATTTAGTCGCAAGGAAACCGGCTGTTCCCGGATTCATCTACCCCTCCAGGTGACTCCCTGTGGAATTCTGACTGAATTAACCTGAATATCGCAGTGAAACTCAGTTTGGAGGCAATTAATATCTGTCACCTAGCCAAAGTGTTCCATTTGACTTTCCAAAACACAAAAACTCACCTTGGTCGTGTTACCTGTAGATTTCTAAGCTTCAAACGCCTATTGGTTGTGTTTTTCATTCCATAATGGCTACTCTGTCCAAACTCTTGTTTGTATGCCCTCAGAATACAAAATTTGGGAAGGAAGAAGGCAAAACCAACTCAGACCCAGAAAACATTTAGGAAATTTCCACTCAAGAAACCAAAAGTCAGCTGAGGCTCCCAAAATAATGACAGCAAGCCAGAATTGGAGCAAGCCAACAGCTGTGCCCTGATGGAAAAAGGCCATTCTTCCGGTGCCCTGAACTCCATATTGCAGCTTCAAAACCAAAGCTGACATCAGAAAATTCATTACAAACCATGATAAATAAGACAAATGAGAAAAAAGACAAAGAAATGCAAGAATCCATAATGATATTGGGCTGGATTTATTCGCAAGGATACCGGCTGTTCCCAGTTCATCCACCCCTCCAGCTGACTGCCTGTGGAATTGTGACTGAATTCACCTGAAAATCGCAGTGAAACTCAGTTTGGAGGCAATTTATATCTGTCACCTCAGCCAACGTGTTCCATTTGATTTTCCAAAACACAAAACCTCACCTTGGTCATGTTGCCTGTAGATTTCTAAGCTTCAAATGCCTATTTGCTGTGTTTTTCATTACAAAATGGCTGCTCTGCCCAAACTCTTGTTTGTATGGCGTCAGAATACAAAATTTGGGAAGGAAGAAGGCAAAACCAACTCAGACCCTGAAAACATGCAGGAAATTGCTGCTCAAGAAACCAAAAGTCAGCTGAGGCACTTAAAACAATGACAGCAAGCCAGAATTCGAGCAGGCCAACAGCTGTGCCCTGTTTGAAAAAGGCCATTCCTCCGGTGCCCTGAACTGCGTATTGCAGCCTCAAAACCAAATCTCACATCAGAAAATTCATTACAAACCATGATAAATAAGAAAAATGAGAAAAAAGCCAAAGAAATGCAAGAATCCATAATGATATTAGGCTTGTTTTATTCGCATGGAAACCGGCTGTTCCCAGATTCATCCACCCCTCCAGCTGACTGCCTGTGGAATTCTGACTGAATTAACCTGAAAATCGCAGTGAAACTCAGTTTGGTAGCAATTAATATCTGCCACCTCAGCCAAAGCGTTCCATTTTATGTTCCAAAACACAAAAACTCACCATGGTCGTGCTACCTGTAGATTTCTAAGCTTCAAAATCCTATTTCTTGTGGTTTTTATTTCATAATGGCTACTCTGCCCAAACTCTTGTTTCTATGGCATCAGAAAAGATAATTTGGGAAGGCAGACAGCAAAACCAACTCAGACCCAGAAAACCCATAATGATATTGGGCTGGATTTATTCGCAAGGATACCGGCTGTGCCCAGATTCATCCACCCCTACAGCTGACTGCCTGTGGAATTGTGACTGAATTCACCTGAAGTCAGCCGCGGCACCCAAAACAATGACGGGAAGCAAGAATTGGAGCAGGCCAACAGCTGTGCCCTGTTTGAAAAAGACCATTCCTCTTGTGCCCTGAACTCCATATGCCAGCCTCAAAACCAAAGCTCACATCAGAAAATTCATCACAAACCATGATAAATAAGAAAAAGGAGAAAAAAGCCAAAGAAATGCAAGAATCCATAATGATATTCAGCTTGATTTCGTCACAAGGAAACCGGCTGTTCCCGGATTCATCCACCCCTCCAGCGGACTGCCTGTGGAATTCTGACGGAATTCACCTGAAAATCGCAGTGAAACTCAGTTTGGAGGCAATTACTATCTGTAACCTCAGCCAAAGTGTTCCATTTGATTTTCTAAAACACAAAAACTCACCTTGGTCGTATTACCTGTAGATTTCTAAGCTTTAAACGCATATTTGTAGTGTTTTTTATTTCATAATGGCTACTCTGCCGAAACTCTTGTTTGCATGCCATCAGAAAAGAAAATTTGGGAAGGAAGAAGGCAAAACCAACTCACACCCAGCAAACATTTAGGAAATTGCCGCTCAAGAAACCAAAATTCAGCTGAGGCACCCAAAGAAATGACAGCAAGCCAGATTTGGAGCAGGCCAAAGCTATGCCCTGTTTGAAAAAGAGTATTCCTCCGGTACCCTGAACTCCATATGCCAGCCTCAAAACCAAAGCTCACATCAGAAAATTCATTACAAACCATGATAAAGAAGTAAAATGAGAAAAAAGCCAAAGAAATGCAAGAATCCATAATGATATTGGGCTTGATTTAGTCGCAAGGAAACCGGCTGTTCCCAGATTCATCCACCACTCCTGCTGACTGCCTGTGGAATTCTGACTGAATTAACCAGAAAATCGCAGTGAAACTCACTTTGGAGGCAATATATATCTGTGACCTCAGCCAAAGTATTCCATTTGATTTTCCAAAACATAAAAACTCACCTTGGTTATGTTACCTGTAGATTTCTAAGCTTCAAAGGCCTATTTGTAATGTTTTTTAATTCATAATGGCAACTCTGTCCAAACTATTGGTTGTATCCTGTCAGAATACAATATTTGGGAAGGAAGAAGGCAAAACCAACTAAGATCCAGAAAACATTTAGTAAATTGCCACTCAAGAAACCAAAAGACAGCTGAGGCACCCAAAACAATGACAGCAAGCCAGAATTGGAGCATGCCAACAGCTGTGCCCTGATTGAAAAAGAACCTTCCTCTGGTGACCTGAACTCAATATGCCAGCCTCAAAACCAAAGCTCACATCAAAAAATTCATTACAAACCATGATAAATAAGAAAAATGAGAAAAAAGCGAAAGAAATGCAAGAATCCATAATGATATTGGGCTGGATTTAGTCGCCAGGAAACCGGCTATTCCCGGATTCATCAACCGCTCCTGCTGATTGCCTGTGGAATTCTGACTGAATTCACCTGAAAATCGCAGTGAAACTCAGTTTGGAGGCAATTAATATCTGTCTCCTCAGGCAAAGTGTTCCATTTGATTTTCCAAAACACAAAAACTCACCTTGGTCATGTTACCTGTAGATTTCTAAGCTTCAAACGCCTATTTGCTGTGTTTTTCATTACAAAATGGCTACTCTGCCCAAACTCTTGTTTGTATTGTGGCAGAATACAAAATTTGGGAAGGAAGAAGGCAAAACCAACTCAGACGCAGAAAACATTTAGGATATTGCCGCTCAAGAAACCACAAATCGTCTGAGGCTCCCAAAACAATGACAGCAAGCCAGAATTGGGGCAGGCCAAGAGCTGTGCCCTGTTTGAAAAAGAGCATTCCCAGCCGGCTCCGCGGCTCATTAAGCTAATCCTCCACCTAGCGGCCCCAGCACACCAGGTTCTAGTCCCGGTCTGGGTGCGGATTCTGTCCCGGTTGCCCCTCTTCCAGGCCAGCCCTCTGCTGTGGCCAGGGAGTGCAGTGGAGGATGGCCCAAGTGCTGGGGCACTGCACCCCATGGGAGACCAGGAAAAGCACCTGGCTCCTGGTTCCTGCAATCGGATCAGCGCGGTGCGCCCGCCGCAGCACACTGGCCGCGGCGGCCATTGGAGGGTGAACCAACGGCAAAGGAAGAAATTTCTCCCTGTCTCTCTCTCTCACTGTCCACTCTGCCTGTCAAGAAAAAAAAAAAAAAGGAAAAAGACCATTCCCCCGGATCCTGAACTCCGTATTGCAGCTTCAAAACCAAAGCTCACCTCAGAAAATTCATTACAAACCATGATAAATAAGAAAAATAAGAAAAAGGCCAAAGAAATGCAAGAATCCATTATGATATTGGGCTTGATTCACTCAAAGGAAACAGGCTGTTCCAGGATTCATCCACCCCTGCAGCTGACTGCCTGTGGTATTCTGACTGAATTAACCTGAAAATCACAGTGAAACTCAGTTTGGAGGCAATTAATATCTATCACCTCAGCCAAAGTGTTCCATTTGATTTTCCAAAACACAAAAACTCACCTTGGTCATGTTACCTGTAGATTTATAAGCTTCAAACGCCTATTGGTTGTGTTTTTTATTTCATAACACCTACTCTGTCCAAACTCTTGTTTGTATTGCATCAGAATACAAAATTTGGGAAGGAAGAAGGCAAAACCAACACAGACCCAAAAAACATCTAGTAAATTGACACACTGGAATCCACAAATTTGCTGAAGCACTCAAAACATTGACAGCAAGCCAGAATTGGAGGAGGCCAACAGCTGTGCCCTGATTGAAAAGAACCATCCTCATGTTCCCTGAACCCAATATGCCAGCCTTAAAACCAGAGCTCACATCAGAAAATTTATTACAAACCATGATACATAAGAGAAATGAGAAAAAGCCAAAGAAATGCAAGAATCCATAATGATATTGGGCTTGATTTAGTCTCAAGGAAATCAGCTCTTCCCAGATTCATCCCCCCCTCCTGCTGACTACCTGTGGAATTCTGACTGAATTAACATGAAAATCACAGTGAAACTCAGTTTGGAAGCAATTAATATCTGTCACCTCAGCCAAAGTGTTCCATTTGATTTTCCAAAACACAAAAACTCACCATGGTCGTGTTACCTGTAGATTTCTAAGCTTCAAAAGCCTATTTGTTGTGGTTTTTATTTCATAATGGCTACTCTGTCCAAACTCTTGTTTGTATTGCGTCAGAATACAAAATTTGGGAAGGAAGAAGGCAAAACCAACTCAGACCCAGAAAACATTTAGGAAATTGCCGCTCAAGAAACCAAAAGTCAGCTGAGGTACCCAAACCAATTACATTAAACCAGAATTGGAGCAAGCAAAGAGCTGTGCCCTGATTGAAAAAGAACCATCCTCTTCTGCCCTGAACTCCATCTTCCAGACTGAAAACCAAAGCTCACATCAGAAAATTCATTACACACCATGATAAATAAGAAAAATGAGAATAAATCCAAAGAAATGCAAGATTCCATAATGATATTAGGTTTGATTAGGCGCAAGGAAACCGATTGTTCCCAGATTCATCCACCCCTCCAGCTGACTGCCTGTGGAATTCTGACTGAATTAACCTGAAAATCACAGTGAAACTCAGTTTGGAGGCAATTAATATCTGTCACCTCAGCCAAAGTGTTCCATTTTATATTCCAAAACACAAAAACTCACCTTGGTCATGTTACCAGTAGATGTCTAAGCTTCAAACGCCTATTTGTTGTGTTTTTTATTTCATAATGGCTACTCTGTCTAAACTCTTGTTTGTATTGCGTCAGAAGCAACATTTGAAGGAAGAAGGCAAAACCAACTCAGACCCAGAAAACATTTAGGAACTTGCCGCTCAAGAAAGCAAACTCAGCTGAGGCACCCAAACCAATGACAGTAAGCCAGAATTGGAGCAAGCAAAGGTCTGTGCCCTGATTGAATATGGCCATTCCTCCGGTGCCCTGAACTCCATCTTGCAGACTCAAAACCAAAGCTCACATCAGAAAATTCATTACAAACCATGATAAATAAGAAAAATGAGAAAAAAGCCAAAGAAATGCAAGAATCCATAATGATATTGGGCTTGATTCAGTCGCAAGGAAACCGGCTGTTCCCAGATTCATCCACCCCTCCATCTGGCTACCTGTGGAATTCGACTGAATTAACCTGAACATCGCAGTGAAACTCAGTTTGGAGGCAATTAATATCTGTCACCTCAGTCAAAGTGTTCCATTTGATTTTCCAAAACACAAAAACTCACCTTGGTCGTGTTTTCTGTACATGTATAACCTTGAAATGCTTGTTTGTTGTGTTTTTTATTTCATAATGGCTACTTTGACCAAACTCTTGTTTATATTGCATCAGAATACAACATTTGGGAAGGAAGAAGGAAAAACCAACTCAGACCCAGAAAACATTTAGGAAAATGCCGCTCAAGAAACCACAAATCGGCTGAGGCACCCAAAACAATGACAGCAAGCCAGAATTGGAGCAAGCCAACACTTATGCCCTGATTGAAAATGCCATTCCTCTTGTGCCCTGAACTCCATATGCCAGCCTAAAAACCAAAGCGCACATCAGAAAATTCTTTACAAACCATGATAAATAAGAAAAATAAGAGCCAAAGAAATGCAAGAATCCATAATGATATTGGGCTTGATTTAGTCGCAAGGAAACCGGCTGTTCCCGGATTCATCTACCCCTCCAGGTGACTGCCTGTGGAATTCTGACTGAATTAACCTGAATATCGCAGAGAAACTCAGTTTGGAGGCAATTAATATCTGTCACCTAGCCAAAGTGTTCCATTTGACTTTCCAAAACACAAAAACTCACCTTGGTCGTGTTACCTGTAGATTTCTAAGCTTCAAACGCCTATTGGTTGTGTTTTTCATTCCATAATGGCTATTCTGTCCAAACTCTTGTTTGTATGGCGTCAGAATACAACATTTCGGAAGGAAGAAGGCAAAACCAACTCAGACCCAGAAAACATTTAGGAAATTTCCACTCAAGAAACCAAAAGTCAGCTGAGGCTCCCAAAATAATGACAGCAAGCCAGAATTGGAGCAAGCCAACAGCTGTGCCCTGATGGAAAAAGGCCATTCCTCCGGTGCCCTGAACTCCATATTGCAGCTTCAAAACCAAAGCTGACATCAGAAAATTCATTACAAACCATGATAAATAAGACAAATGAGAAAAAAGACAAAGAAATGCAAGAATCCATAATGATATTGGGCTGGATTTATTCGCAAGGATACCGGCTGTTCCCAGATTCATCCACCCCTCCAGCTGACTGCCTGTGGAATTGTGACTGAATTCACCTGAAAATCGCAGTGAAACTCAGTTTGGAGGCAATTTATATCTGTCATCTCAGCCAACGTGTTCCATTTGATTTTCCAAAACACAAAACCTGACCTTGGTCATGTTACCTGTAGATTTCTAAGCTTCAAATGCCTATTTGCTGTGTTTTTCATTACAAAATGGCTGCTCTGCCCAAACTCTTGTTTGTATGGCGTCAGAATACAAAATTTGGGAAGGAAGAAGGCAAAACCAACTCAGACCCTGAAAACATGCAGGAAATTGCTGCTCAAGAAACCAAAAGTCAGCTGAGGCACTTAAAACAATGACAGCAAGCCAGAATTTGAGCAGGCCAATAGCTGTGCCCTGTTTGAAAAAGGCCATTCCTCCGGTGCCCTGAACTGCATATTGCAGCATCAAAACCAAATCTCACATCAGAAAATTCATTACAAACCTTGATAAATAAAAAATGAGAAAAAAGCCAAAGAAATGCAAGAATCCATAATGATATTAGGCTTGTTTTATTCGCATGGAAACCGGCTGTTCCCAGATTCATCCACCCCTCCAGCTGACTGCCTGTGGAATTCTGACTGAATTAACCTGAAAATCGCAGTGAAACTCAGTTTGGTAGCAATTAATATCTGTCACCTCAGCCAAAGCGTTCCATTTTATGTTCCAAAACACAAAAACTCACCATGGTCGTGCTACCTGTAGATTTCTAAGCTTCAAAATCCTATTTCTTGTGGTTTTTATTTCATAATGGCTACTCTGCCCAAACTCTTGTTTGTATGGCATCAGAAAAGATAATTTGGGAAGGCAGACAGCAAAACCAACTCAGACCCAGAAAACCCATAATGATATTGGGCTGGATTTATTCGCAAGGATACCGGCTGTGCCCAGATTCATCCACCCCTACAGCTGACTGCCTGTGGAATTGTGACTGAATTCACCTGAAGTCAGCCGCGGCACCCAAAACAATGACGGGAAACAAGAATTGGAGCAGGCCAACAGCTGTGCCCTGTTTGAAAAAGACCATTCCTCTTGTGCCCTGAACTCCATATGCCAGCCTCAAAACCAAAGCTCACATCAGAAAATTCATCACAAACCATGATAAATAAGAAAAAGGAGAAAAAAGCCAAAGAAATGCAAGAATCCATTATGATATTGGGCTTGATTCACTCGAAGGAAACAGGCTGTTCCAGGATTCATCCACCCCTGCAGCTGACTGCCTGTGGTATTCTGACTGAATTAACCTGAAAATCACAGTGAAACTCAGTTTGGAGGAAATTAATATCTGTCACCTCAGCCAAAGTGTTCCATTTGATTTTCCAAAACACAAAAACTCACCTTGGTCGTGTTACCTGTAGATTTCTAAGCTTCAAACGCCTATTTGTTGTGTTTTTTATTTCATAATACGTACTCTGTCCAAACTCTTGTTTGTATTGCATCAGAATACAAAATTTGGGAAGGAAGAAGGCAAAACCAACACAGACCCAAAAAACATCTAGTAAATTGACACACTAGAATCCACAAATTTGCTGAAGCACTCAAAACATTGACAGCAAGCCAGAATTGGAGGAGGACAACAGCTGTGCCCTGATTGAAAAGAACCATCCTCTTGTTCCCTGAACCCAATATGCCAGCCTTAAAACCAGAGCTCACATCAGAAAATTTATTGCAAACCATGATACATAAGAGAAATGAGAAAAAGCCAAAGAAATGCAAGAATCCATAATGATATTGGGCTTGATTTAGTCGCAAGGAAACCGGCTGTTCCTGGATTCATCCACCCCTGCAGCTGAATGCCTGTGGAATTCTGATGGAATTAACCTGAAAATCGCAGGGAAACTCAGTTTGGAGGCAATTAATATCTGTCACCTCAGCCAAAGTGTTCCATTTTCTTTTCCAAAACACAAAAACTCACCTTGGTCGTGTTACCTGTAGATTTCTGAGCTTCAAACGCCTATTTGTTGCACTTTTTATTTCATAATAGCTACTCTGTCCAAACTCTTGTTTGTATTGCATCAGAATACAAAATTTGGGAAGGAAGAAGGCAAAACCAACTCAGACCCAGAAAATATTTAGGAAATTACTGCTCAAGGAACCAAAAGTAAGCTGAGGCATGCAGAACAATGACAGCAAGACAGAATTGGAGCAAGCCAACAGCTATGCCCTGATTGAAAAAGAACCATTCTCTTGTACCCTGAAATCCATTTTGCAGCCTCAAAACCAAAGCTCACATCAGAAAATTCATAACAAACCATGATAAATAAGGGAAATGTGAAAAAGCCAAAGAAATGCAAGAGTCCTTTGTGATATTTGGCTGGATTTAGACACAAGGAAACTGGCTGTTTCAGGATTCATCCCACCATTAAACAGACTGACTTTGGAATTCTGATTGAATTCACCTCAAAATTGCACTCACACTCAATTTGGAGGAAATTAGTATCTGTCCCCTCAGCAGAAGGGGTCCATGTCACTATCCAAAACAAAGAAACTCATCTTGATTGTGTTGCCTGTACAGTTCTAATCCTGAAAGGCCAATTTCCTTTGTTTTTTTTTTTTTCTTTCATAATGGCTACTCTGTAAAAATCTTGCTTGTATTGCATCAGAATACAAAATTTGGGAATAAGAAGGCAAAAGTAACTCAGACCCAGAAAACATTTAGGAAATTGCCACTCAAGAATCCACAAATCAGCTGAGGCACCCAAAACAATGACAGCAAGCCAGAATTGGAGCAACCCAACAGCTGTGCCCTGATTGAAAAACAACCCTCCTCTTGTGCCCTGAACTCAATATGCCAGCTTAAAACCAAAGCTCACATCAGAAAATTCATTACAAACCATGATAAATAAGACAAATGAGAAAAAGCCAAAGAAATGCAAGAATCCATAATGATATTGGGCTTGATTTAGTCGCAAGGAAATCGGCTCGTCCAAGATTCATCCCCCCCTCCAGCTGACTGCCTGTGGAATTCTGACTGAATTAACCTGAAAATCGCAGTGACAATCAGTTTGGAGGCAATTACTATCTGTCACCTCAGCCAAAGTGCTCCACTTTATTTTCCAAAACACAAAAACTCACTTGGTCTTGTTACCTGTAGATGTATAAGCTTCAAACCAAAGTGTTCCATTTGATTTTCCAAAACACAAAATCTCACCTTGGTCGTGTTACCTGTAGCTTCAAATGCCTATTTGTTGTGTTTTTAATTTCATAATGGCTACTCTGTCCAAACTCTTGTTTGTATTGCGTCAGAATAGAAAATTTGGGAAGGAAGAAGGCAAAACCAACTGAGACCCAGAAAACATTTAGGAAATTGCCACTCAAGAAACCACAACTCGGCTGAGGCACCCAAACCAATGACAGCAAGCCAGAATTGGAGCAACCCAACAGCTGTGCCCTGATTGAAAAAGTTCCTTCCTTTTGTGACCTCAACTCAATATGCCAGCCTAAAAACCAAAGCTCACATCAGAAAATTCATTACAAACCATGATAAATAAGAAAAATGAGAAAAAAGTCAAAGAAATGCAAGAATCCATAATGATATTGGACTTCATTTAGTCACAAGGAAACCGGCTATTACCGGATTCATCCACCCATCCAGCTGACTGACTGTGGAATTCTGACTGAATTAAGCTGAATGGAGGCAGTTAATATCTGTCACCACAGCCAAAGTGTTCCATTTTATTTTCCAAAACACAAAATCTCACCTTGGTCATGTTGCCTGTAGATTTCTAAGCTTCAAACGCCTATTTGTTGTGTTTTTTATTTCATAATGGCTACTCTGTCCAAACTCTTGTTTATATTGTGTCAGAATACAAAATTTGGGAAGAAAGCAGGCAAAACCAACTGAGACTCAGAAAACATTTACCGAATTTCCGCTCAAGAAACCAAAAGTCAGCTGAGGCACCAAAAACAATGAAAGCAAGCCAGAACTTGAGCAAGCCAACAGCTGTGCCCTGATTGAAAAAGACCATTAATCCAGTGCCCTGAACTCCATATTGCAGTCTCAAAACCAAAGCTCACATCAGAAAATTCATTACAAACCATGATAAATAAGAAAAATGAGAAAAAAGCCAAAGAATTGCAAGAATCCATAATGATATTGGGCTTGATTTAGTCATAAGGAAACTGGCTGTTCCCGGATTCATCCACCCCTCCAGCTGACTGCCTGTGGATTTCTGACTGAATTAACCTGAAAATCACAGTGAAACTCTGTTTGGAGGCAATTAATATCTGTCACCTCAGCCAAAGTGTTCCATTGTATTTTCCAAAACACAAAAACTCACCTTGGTCGTGTTACCTGTAGATGTATAAGCTTCAAACGCCTATTTGTTTTGTTGCTTATTTCATAATGGCTACTGTAAACAAACTCTTGTTTGTATTGCATCAGAATACAAAATTTGGGAAGAAAGAAGGCAAAATCAACTCAGACCCAATAATCATTTAGGAAAATGCCGTTCAAGAAACCAAAAGTCAGCTGAGACACCCAAAACAATGACAGCAAGCCAGAAGTGGAGCAAGCCAACAGCTGTGCCCTGATTGAAAAAGAACCATCCTCTTGTGCCCTGAACTCCATATTGCAGCCTCAAAAGCAAAGCTCACATCAGAAAATTCATTACAAACCAGGATAAATAAGGGAAATGTGAAAAAAACAAAGAAATGCAAGAGTCCTTTGTGATATTTGGCTGGATTTAGACACAAGGAAACCGGCTGTTCCCGGATTCTTCCACCACTCCAGCTGACTGCCTGTGGAATTCTGACTGAATTAACCTGAAAATCGCAGTGAAACTCAGTTTGGAGGCAATTAATATCTGTCACCTCAGCCAAAGTGTTTCATTTGATTTTCCAAAACACAAAACCTCACCTTGGTCATGTTACCTGTAGATTTCTAAGCTTCAAATGCCTATTTGCTGTGTTGTTTATTTCAAAGTGGCTACTTTGTCCAAATTCTTGTTTGTATTGCGTCAGAATACAAAATTTGGGAAGGAAGAAGGCAAAACCAACTGAGATTCAGAAAACATTTAGGAAATTGCCGCTCAAGAAACTGAAGGACACTGAGGCACCCAAAACCTTGAAAGGAAGACAGAATTGGAGTAAGCCAACAGCTGTTACCTGATTGAAAAAGACCATTCCTCCGGTGCCCTGAACTCCATCTTGCCGGTTCAAAACCAAAGCTCACATCAGAAAATTTATTACAAACCATGAAAAATAAGAAAAATCCTAAAAAATCCAAAGAAATTCAGGAGTTCTTAGTGATATTGGGCTTGAATCATTCCCTTCTTAATGGCTGTTTCCAGATTCATCCATACCTCCCAGCTGAGTGTCTGTGGTTTCTGACTGAATTAACATGAAAATCGCAGTGAAACTCGGTTTGGAGGCAATTACTATCTGTCACCTCAGCCAAAGTGTTCCATTTGATTTTCCAAAACACAAAAACTCACCTTGGTCGTGTTACCTGTAGATTTCTAAGCTTCAAATGCATATTTGTTGTGTTGTTTATTTCATAATGGCTACTCTGTCCAAACTCTTGTTTATATTGCGTCAGAATACAAAATTTGGGAAGGAAGAAGGCAAATCCAACTGAGACTCAGAAAACATTTAGGAAATTGCCGCTCAAGAAACCTAAAGTCAGCTGAGGCACCAAAAAAAATGACAGCAATCCAGAAATTGAGCAAGCCAACAGCTGTGCCCTGATTGAAAAAGACCATTAATCCAGTGCCTGAATTCCATATTCAAGCCTCAAAACCAAAGCTCACATCAGAAAATTCATTACAGACCATGATAAATAAGAAAAATGAGAAAAAAGCCAAAGAAATGCAAGAATCCATAATGATATTGGGCTTGATTTAGTTGCAAGGAAACCGGCTGTTCCCGGATTCATCCACCCCTCCAGCTGACTGCCTGTGGAATTCTGACTGAATTCACCTGAAAATTGCAGTGAAACTCAGTTTGGAGGCAATTAATATCTGTCACCTCAGCCAAAGTTTCCATTTTATTTTCCAAAACACAAAAACTCACCTTGGTCGTGTTACCTGTAGATTTCTAAGCTTCAAACACCTATTTGTTGTGTTTTTTATTTCATAATGGCTACCGTGCCCAAACTCTTGTTTGTATAGTGGCAGAATACAAAATTTGGGAAGGAAGAAGCCAAAACCAACTCAGACCCAGAAAACATTTAGGAAATTGCCGCTCAAGAAACCAAAAGTCAGCTGAGGCACCCAAAACAATGACAGCAAGGCAAAATGGGAGCAAGGCGACAACTGTGCCCTGTTTGAAAAAGACCATTCCTCCTGTACCCTGAACTCCATATTCCAGCCTCAAAACCAAAGCTCACAGCAGAAAATTCATTACAAACCATGATAAATAAGGGAAATGTGAAAAAGCCAAAGAAATGCAGGAGTCCTTTGTGAAATTTGGTTGGATTCAGACACAAGGAAACTGGCTGTTCCCAGATTCATACCCCCTTCCACAGACAGACTTTGGAATTCTGATTGAATTCACCTCAAAATCGCACTCACACTCAATTTGGAGGGAATTAGGATCTGTCCCCTCAGCAGAAGGGTATCATGTCATTTTCCAAAACACAGAAACTCATCTTGGTCGAGTGTCCTGTAGATTTCTAATCCTGAAAGGGCAATTTGCTGTGTTATTTTTTCTTTCATAATGGCTACTCTGTCAAAATCTTGCTTGTATTGCATCAGAATACAAAATTTGGGAAGGAAGAAGGTAAAACCGACTCAGACCCAGAAAATATTTAGCAAATTACCGCTCAAGAAACCACAAATCGGCTGAGGCACCCAAAACAATGACAGCAAGCCAGAATTGGAGCAAGCCAACAGCTGTGCCCTGATTGAACAAAACCATTAATCCAGTGCCCTGAACTCCATATTCCAGCCTCAAAACCAAAGCTCACAAAAAATAATCATTACAAAAAATGATAAATAAGGGAAATCTGAGAAAGCCAAAGTAATTCAAGAGTCCTTTGTGGTATTTGGCTGGATTTAGACAGAAGGAAACAGGCTGTTTCTGGATTCATCCCCCCCTTCCACAGACTGACTTTGGAATTCTGACTCAATTCACCTCAAAATCGCACTCACACTCAATTTGGAGGGAATTAGTATCTGTCCCCTCAGCAGAAGTGTTCCATGTGAATTTCCAAAACACAGAAACTCATCTTGGTCGTGTTGCCTGTAGATTTCTAATCCTGAAAGGGCAATTTACTATGTTTTTTTTTTCTTTCATAATGGCTACTCTGTCCAAAATCTTGCTTGTATTGCGTCAGAATACAAAATTTGGGAATAAGAAGGCAAATCCGATCAGAACCAGAAAACATTTAGGAAACTGCAGAAAAAGAATCCACAAATCAGCTGAGGCACCCAAAACAATGACAGCAAGCAGAATTGGAGCACGGCAACAGCTGTGCCCTGATTGAAAAAGAACCTTCCTCTTGTGCCCTAAACTCAATATGCCAGCCACAAAACCAAAGCTCACATCAAAAAATTCTTTTCAAACCATGATAAATAGGAAAAATCAGAAAAAAGCCAAAGAAATGCAAGTTTTCTTAGTGATATTGGGCTTGATTTATTCCTAAGTAAACAGCTGTTTCCAGATTCATCCACAACTCCCAGCTGAGTGAATAGGGATTCTGACTGAATTCACCTCAAAATGGCAGTGAAATTCGGTTTGGAGACAATTAATATCTGTCACCTCAGCCAAAGTGTTCCATTTTATTTTCCAAAACAAAAAAACTCACTTTGGTCATGTTACCTATAGATTTCCAAGCTTCAAACGCCTATTTGTTGTGTTTTTTATTTCATAATGGCTACTCTGTCCAAAATCTTCCTTGTATTGCATCACATACAAAATTTGGGAAGGTAGAAGGCAAAGCCAACTCAGACACAGAAAACATTTAGGAAATTGCCACTCAAGAAACCAAAAGTCAGCTGAGGCACCCAAAACCATGACAGCAAGCCAGAATTGGAGGAGGCAATCAGCTGAGTCCTGATTGAAAAAGGCCATTCTTCCGGGACCCTGAACTCCATATTCCAGCCTCAAAACCAAAGCTGACATCAGGAAATTCATTACAAACCACGATACATAAGAAAAATGAGAAAAAAGCCAAGAAATGCAAGAATCCATAATGATATTGAGCTGGATTTAGTCGCAAGGAAACGGGCTGTTCCCGGATTCATCCACCCCTCCAGCTGACTGCCTGTGGAATTCTGACTGAATTAACCTGAAAATCGCAGTGAAACTCAGTTTGGAGGCAATTAATATCTGTCACCTCAGCCAAAGTGTTCCATTTGATTTTCCAAAACAGAAAAACTCACCTTGGTTGTTTTACCTGTAGATGTCTAAGTTTCAACATCCTATTTGTTGTGTGTTTTCTTTCATAATGGCTACTCTGTCCAAACTCTTGTTTGTATTGCATCAGAATACAAAATTTCAGAAGGAAGAAGGCAACACCAAATCAGACCCAGAAAACATTTAGGAAATTGCCGCTCAAGAAGCCAAAAGTCACTGAGGCACCCAAAACAATGACAGCAAGCCAGAAGAGGAGCAAGCCAACAGCTGTGCCCTGATTGAAAAAGAACCTTCCTCTTGTGCCCTGAACTCAATATGCCAGCCTCAAAACCAAAGCTCACATCAGAAAATTCATTACAAACCATGATAAATAAGAAAAAAGAGAAAAAAGCCAAAGAAATGCAAGAATCCATAATGATATAGGGCTTGATTTAGTCGCTAGGAAACCGATTGTTCCCAGATTCATCCACCCCTCCAGCTGACTGCCTGTGGAATTCTGACTGAATTAACCTGAAAATCACAGTGAAACTCAGTTTGGAGGCAATTAATATCTGTCACCTCAGCCAAAGTGTTCCATTTTATATTCCAAAACACAAAAACTCACCTTGGTAGTGTTACTTGTAGATTTCTAAGCTTCAAACGCCTATTAGTTGTGTTTTTTCTTTCGTAATGGCTACTCTGTCCAAACTCTTCTTTGCATTGCATCAGAATACAAAATTTGGGAAGGAAGAAGGCAAAGCCAACTCAGACCCTGAAAACATTTCGGAAATTGCCACACAAGAAACCACAAATCGGCTGAGGCACTCAAAACAATGACAGCAAGCCAGAAGTGGAGCAAGCCAACAGCTGTGCCCTGATTGAAAAAGAACCATCCTCTTGTGCCCTGAACTCCATATTGCAGCCTCAAAACCAAAGCTCACATCATAAAATTCATTACAAACCATGATAAATAAGAAAAAAGAGAAAAAAGCCAAAGAAATGCAAGAATCCATAATGATATTGGGTTTGATTTAGTTGCAAGGAAACCGGCTGTTCCCAGATTCATCCACTACTAAAGCTGATGGCCTGTGGAATTCTGACTGAATTAACCTGACAATCGCAGTGAAACTCAAGAAACCAAATTTCAGCTGAGGCACCCAAAACAAAGACAATAGCCAGAATTGGAGCAGGCCAACAGCTGTGCCCTGTTTGAAAAGACCATTCCTCCTGTGCCCTGAACTCAAAATGCCAGCCTCAAAACCAAAGCTCACATCAGAAAATTCATTACAAACCATGATAAATAAGGGAAATGTGAAAAAGCCAAAGAAATGCAAGAGTCCTTTGTGATATTTGGCAGGATTTAGACACAAAGAAACTGGCTGTTTCCAGATTCATCCCCCCCTTCCACAGACTGACTTTGGAATTCTGATTGAATTCACCTCAAAATCGCTCTCACACTCCATTTGGAGGGCATTAGAATCTGTCCCCTCAGCAGAAGCGTTCCATGTCATTTTCCAAAACACAGAATCTCATCTTGGTTGTGTTGCCTATGGATTTCTAATCCTGAAAGGTCAATTTGCTGTGTTTTTTTTTTCTTTCATAATGGCTACTCTGTCCAAAATCTTGCTTGTATTGCATCAGAATACAAAAATTGGGAAGGAAGAAGGCAAAACCAACTCAGACCCATAAAACATTTAGGAAATTGCCACACAAGAAACCACAAATCAGCTGAGGCACCCAAAACAATGACAGCAAGCCAGAAGTGGAGCAAGCCAACAGCTGTGCCCTGATTGAAAAAGAACCTTCCTCTTGTGCCCTGAACTCAATATGCCAGCCTCAAAACCAAAGCTCACATCAGAAAATTCATACAAACCATGATAAATAAGGGAAATGTGAAAAAGCTGAAGAAATGCAAGCCTGTGGAATCCTAACTGAATTAACTGAATTAACCTGAAAATCGCAGTGAAACTGAGTTTGGAGGCAATTAATATCTGTCACCTCAGCCAAAATGTTCCATTTCATTTTCCAAAACACAAAAACAGCTTGGTCATGTTACCTGTAGATTTGTATGCTTCAAACACATATTTGTTGTGTTTTTTATTTCATAATGGCTACTCTGACCAAAATCTTGCTTGTATTGCATCAGAATACAAAATTTGGGAAGGAAGAAGGCAAAGCCAACTCAGACCCAGAGAACATTTAGGAAATTGCCACTCAAGAAACCAAAAGACAGCTGAGGCACCCAAAATAATGACAGCAAGCCAGAATTGGAGCAAGCCAACAGCTGTGCCCTGATTGAAAAAGAACCTTCCTCTTGTACCCTGAACTCAATATGCCAGCCTCAAAACCAAAGCTCATATCAGAAAATTCATTACAAACCATGATAAATAAGAAAAAAGAGAAAAAAGCCAAAAAAATGCAAGAATCCATAATGATATAGGGCTTGATTTAGTCGCTAGGAAACGAGCTGTTCACGGATTCATCCACCCCTCCAGCTGCTGCCTGTGGAATTCTGAATGAATTAACCTGAAAATCGCAGTGAAACTCAGTTTGGAGGCAATTAATATCTGTCACCTCAGCCAAAGTGTTCCATTTTATTTTCCAAGACACAAAAACTCACCTTGGTCATGTTACCTGTAGATTTCTAAGCTTCAAACGCCTATTAGTTGTGTTTTTTATTTCATAATGGCTACTCTGTCGAAAATCTCGCTTGTATTGCATCAGAATACAAAATTTGGGAAGGAAGAAGGCAAAGCCAACTCAGACCCAGAGAACATTTAGGAAATTGCCACACAGGAAACCACAAATTGGCTGAGGAACCCAAAACAATGACAGCAAGCCAGAATTGCAGCAAGCCAACAACTGTACCCTCTTTGAAAAAGACAGGTCCTCCAGTACCCTGAACTCCATATTGCAGCCTCAAAACCAAGCTCACATCAGAAAATTCATTAGAAACCATGATAAATCAAGGAAATGTGAAAAAGCCATAGAAATGCAAGAGTCCTTTTTGATATTTGGCTGGATTCAGATACAAGGAAACTGGCTGTTTCCAGATTCATTCCCCCCTTCCACAGACTGACTTTGGAATTCTGATTGAATTCACCTCAAAATCGCACTCACACTCAATTTGGAGGGAATTAGAATCTGTCCCCTCAGCAGAAGGGTTACATGTCATTTTCCAAAACACAGAAACTCATCTTGGTCGTGTAGCCTGTAGATTTCTAATCCTGAAAGGGCAATGCGCTGTGTTTTTTTTTTTTTTTCTTTCATAATGGCTACTCTCCAAAATCTTGCTTGTATTGCATCAGAATACAAAATTTGGGAATAAGTAGGCAAAACCGACTCAGACCCAGAAAACATTTAGGAAATTGGCACTCAAGAAACCACAAATCAGCTGAGACACCCAAAACAATGACAGCAAGGCAGAATTGGAGCAAGCCAACAGCTGTGCCCTGATTGAAAAAGAACCTTCCTCTTGTGCCTGAACTCAATATGCCAGCCTCAAAACCAAAGCTCACATCAGAAAATTCATTACAAACCATGATAAATAAGAAAAAAGAGAAAAAAGCCAAAAAAATGCAAGAATCCATAATGATATAAGGCTTGATTTAGTCACAAGGAAACCGGATCTTCCCGGATTCATCCACCCCTCCAGCTGACTGCCTGTGGAATTCTGACTGAATTAACCTGAAAATCACAGTGAAACTCAGTTTGGAGGCAATTAATATCTGTCACCTCAGCCAAAGTGTTCCATTTTATTTTCATAAACACAAAAACTCACCTTGGTCATGTTACCTGTACATTTCTAAGCTTCAAAACCTATTTGTTGTGTTTTTTATTTCATAATGGCTTTTCTGTACAAACTCTTCTTTGCATTGCATCAGAATACAAAATTTGGGAAGGAAGAAGGCAAAGCCAACTCAGACCCAGAAAACATTTGGGAAATTGCCACACAAGAAACCACAAATCGGCTGAGGTACTCAAAATAAGGACAGCAAGCCAGAACTGCAGCCAGCCAACAGCTGTGCCCTGATTGAAAAAGAACCATCCTCTTCTGCCCTGAACTCAATATGCCAGCCTCAAAACCAAAGCTCACATCAGAAAATTCATTACAAACCATGATAAATAAGAAAAAAGAGAAAAAAGCCAAAGAAATGCAAGAGTACCTTGTGATATTTGGCTGGATTTAGACACAAGGAAACTGGATGTTTCCAGATTCATCCCCCCCTTCCACAGACTGACTTTGGAATTCTGATTGAATTCACCTCAAAATCGCACTCACAATCATTTGGGAGGGAATTAGAATCTGTCCCCTCAGCAGAAGCGTTCTATGTCATTTTCCAAAACACAGAAACTCATCTTGGTCGTGTTGCCTGTAGATTTGTAATCCTGAAAGGGCAATGCGCTTTTTTTTTCTTTCATAATGGCTACTCTCCAAAATCTTGCTTGTATTGCATCAGAATACAAAATTTGGGAATAAGTAGGCAAAACCGACTCAGACCCAGAAAACATTTAGGAAATTGGCACTCAAGAAACCACAAATCGGCTGAGGTACCCAAAACAATGACAGCAAGCCAGAAGTGGAGCAAGCCAACAGCTGTGCCCTGATTGAAAAAGAACCTTCCTCTTGTGCCCTGAACTCAATATGCCAGCCTCAAAACCAAAGCTCACATCAGAAAATTCATTACAAACCATGATAAATAAGGGAAATGTGAAAAAGCCAAAGAAATGCAAGAGTCCTTTGTGATATTTGGCAGGATTTAGACACAAAGAAACTGGCTGTTTCCAGATTCATCCCCCCCTTCCACAGACCGACTTTGGAATTCTGATTGAATTCACCTCAAAATCGCTCTCACACTCCAATTGGAGGGCATTAGAATCTGTCCCCTCAGCAGAAGCGTTCCATGTCATTTTCCAAAACACAGAATCTCACCTTGGTTGTGTTGCCTATGGATTTCTAATCCTGAAAGGTCAATTTGCTGTGTTTTTTTTTTTTTTCTTTCATAATGGCTACTCTGTCCAAAATCTTGCTTGTATTGCATCAGAATACAAAAATTGGGAAGGAAGAAGGCAAAACCAACTCAGACCCCAAAAACATTTAGGAAATTGCCACACAAGAAACCACAAATCAGCTGAGGCACCCAAAACAATGACAGCAAGCCAGAAGAGGAGCAAGCCAACAGCTGTACCCTGTTTGAAAAAGAACCTTCCTCTTTTACCCTGAACTCAATATGCCAGCCTCAAAACCAAAGCTCACATCAGAAAATTCATTACAAACCATGATAAATAAGAAAAAAGAGAAAAAAGCCAAAAACATGCAAGAATCCATAATGATATAGGGCTTGATTTAGTCGCTAGGAAACGGCTCTTCCCGGATTCATCCACCCCTCCAGCTCACAGCCTGTGGAATTCTGACTGAATTAACCTGAAAATCACAGTGAAACTCAGTTTGGAGGCAATTAATATCTGTCACCTCAGCCAAAGTGTTCCATTTTATTTTCATAAACACAAAAACTCACCTTGATCATGTTACCTGTAGATTTCTAAGCTTCAAACGCCTATTTGTTGTGTTTTTTCTTTCATAATGGCTATTCTGTACAAACTTCTTTAAATTGCATCAGAATACAAAATTTGGGAAGGAAGAAGGCAAAGCCAACTCAGACCCTGAAAACATTTGGGAAATTGCCACACAAGAAACCACAAATCGGCTGAGGCACTCAAAACAATGACAGCAAGCCAGAAGTGGAGCAAGCCAACAGCTGTGCCCTGATTGAAAAACAACCTTCCTCTTGTGCCCTGAACTCAATATGCCAGCCTCAAAACCAAAGCTCACATCAGAAAATTCATTACAAACCATGATAAATAAGAAAAAAGAGAAAAAAGCCAAAGAAATGCAAGAATCCATAATGATATTGGGTTTGATTTAGTTGCAAGGAAACCGGCTGTTCCCAGATTCATCCACCACTAAAGCTGACTGCCTGTGGAATTCTGACTGAATTAACCTGACAATCGCAGTGAAACTCAAGAAACCAAATTTCAGCTGAGGCACCCAAAACAAAGACAATAGCCAGAATTGGAGCACACCAACAGCTGTGCCCTGTTTGAAAAAGACCATTCCTCAGGTGTCCTGAACTCTATATTGCAGTCTGAAAACCAAAGCTCACATCAGAAAATTCATTACAAACCATGATAAATAAGGGAAATGTGAAAAAGCCAAAGAAATGCAAGAGTCCTTTGTGATATTTGGCTGGATTTAGACACAAAGAAACTGGCTGTTTCCAGATTCATCCCCCCCTTCCACAGACTGACTTTGGAATTCTGATTGAATTCACCTCAAAATCGCTCTCACACTCCATTTGGAGGGAATTAGAATCTGTCACCTCAGCAGAAGCGTTCCATGTCATTTTCCAAAACACAGAATCTCATCTTGGTTGTGTTGCCTATGCATTTCTAATCCTGAAAGGTCAATTTGCTGTGTTTTTTTTTTTTCTTTCATAATGGCTACTCTGTCCAAAATCTTGCTTGTATTGCATCATACAAACTCTTGTTTGTATGGCGTCAGAATACAAAATTTGGGAAGGAAGAAGGCAAAACCAACTCAGACCCAGAAAACATTTAGGAAATTGCCACTCAAGAAACCAAGTCAGCTGAGGCACCCACAACAATGACAGCAAGCCAGAAGAGGAGCAAGCCAACAGCTGTACCCTGTTTGAAAAAGAACCTTCCTCTTTTACCCTGAACTCAATATGCCAGCCTCAGAACCAAAGCTCACATCAGAAAATTCATTACAAACCATGATAAATAAGAAAAAGGAGAAAAAAGCCAAAGAAATGCAAGAATCCGTAATGATATCGGGCTTGATATAGTCGCAAGGAAACCGGCTGCTCCCGGATTCATCCACCCCTCCAGCTGATTGCCTTTGGAATTTTGACTGAATTAACCTCAAAATAGCAGTGAAACTCATTTTGGAGACAATTAATATTTGTCACCTCAGCTAAAGTGTTCCATTTTATTTTGCAAAACACAAAAACTCACCTTGGTCGTGTTACCTGTAGATTTCTAAACTTCAAATGCCTATTTGTTGTGTTTTTTATTTCATAATGGCTATTCTACCCAAACTCTTGTTTGTATGGCGTCAGAATACAAAATTTGGGAAGGAAGAAGGGAAAAACAACTCAGACCCAGAAAACATTTAGCAAATTGCCACTCAAGAAACCACAAATCAGCTGAGGATCCCAAACAATGAAAGCAAGCCAGAATTGAGGCAGGCCAATAGCTGTGCCCTGTTTGAAACAGAACATTCCTCTTGCTCCCTGAACTCCATTTTGCAGCCTCAAAACCAAAGCTCATATCAGAAAATTCATTACAAACCATGATAAATAAGAAAAAGGAGAAAAAAGCCAAAGAAATGCAAGAATCCGTAATGTTATTGGGCTTGATTTAGTCACATGGAAGCCGGCTGTTCGCGGATTCATTCACCCCTCCAGTTGACTGCCTGTGGAATTCTGACTGAATAAACCTGAAAATCGCAGTGAAACTCAGTTTGGAGGCAATTAATATCTGTCACCTCAGCCAAAGTGTTCCATTTTATTTTCCAAAACACAAAAAATCACCTTGGTCATGTTACCTGTAGATTTCTAAGCTTCAAACGCCTATTTGTTGTGTTTTTTTATTTCATAATGGCTACTCTGCCCAAGCTCTTGTTTGTTTGGCGTCAGAATACAAAATTTCAGAAGGAAGAAAGCAAAACCAACTCAGACCCAGAAAATATTCAGGAAATTGCCGCTCAAGAAACCAAAAGTTAGCTGAGGCACCCAAAGCAATGACAGCAAGCCAGAATTTAGCAAGCCAACAGCTGTGCCCTGTTTGAAAAAGAACCTTCCTCTTCTGCCCTGAACTCAATATGAAAGCCTCAGAACCAAAGCTCACATCAGAAAATTCATTACAAACCATGATAAATAAGAAAAAGGAGAAAAAAGAAAAGAAAAGCAAGAATCCATAATCATATTGGGCTTGATTCAGTCGCAAGGAAACCGGCTGTTCCCGGAATCATCCGCCCCTCCAGCTGACTGCATGTGTAATTCTGACTGAATTAACCTGAAAATCGCAGTGAAACTCACTTTGGAGGCAATTACTATCTGTCACCTCAGCCAAAGTGTTCCATTTTATTTTCCAAAACACAAATCTCACCTTGGTCGTGTTACCTGTAGATTTCTAAGCTTCAAATGCCAATTTTTGTGTTTTTCTATTTCATAATGGCTACTCTGCCGAAACTCTTGTTTGTATGGCGTCAGAATACAAAATTTGGGTAGGAAGAAGGCAAAACCAACTCAGACCCAGAAAACATTTAGGAAATTGCCGCTCACAAACCACATATCGGCTGAGGCACCCAAAACAATGACAGCAAGCCAGAATTGGAGCAGGCCAACTGCTGTGCCCTGTTTGAAAAAGACCATTCCCCCGGTGCTCTGAACTCCATATTGCAGCCATAAAACCAAAGCTCACATCAGAAAATTCATTACAAACCATGATAAATAGGAAATCAGAGAAAAAAGCCAAAGAAATGCAAGAATCCATAATGACATTTGGCCTTATTAGTCACAAGGAAACCGGCTGTAGCTGGATTCATCCTCTGCTCCAGCTCACTGCCTGTGGAATTCTGACTGAATTAACCTGAAAATCGCAGTGAAACTCAGTTTGGAGGCAATTAATATCTGTCACCTCAGCCAAAGTGTTCCATTTTATTTTCCAAAACACAAAAACTCACCTTGGTCATGTTACCTGTAGATTTCTAAGCTTCAAATGCCTATTTGTTGTGTTTTTTATTTCATAATAGCTACTCTGCCCAAACTCTTGTTTGTATGGCGTCAGAATACAAAATTTGGGAAGGAAGAAGGCAAAACCAACTCAGACCCAGAAAACATTTAGGAAATTGCCACTCAAGAAACCAGAAATCAGCTGAGGCATCCAAAACAATGACAGCAAGCCATAATTGGAGCAAGCCAACAGCGGTACCCTGTTTGAAAAAGAACCTTCCTCTTTTACCCTGAACTCAATATGCCAGCCTCAGAACCAAAGCTCACATCAGAAAATTCATTACAAACCATGATAAATAAGAAAAATGAGAAAAAAGCCAAAGAAATGCAAGAATCTGTAATGATATCGGGTTTGATATAGTCGCAAGGAAACCGGCTGTTCCCGGATTCATCCACACATCCAGCTGACTGCCTATGGAATTCTGACTGAATTAACCTCAAAATAGCAGTGAAACTCATATAGGAGACAATTAATATCTGTCACCTCAGCCAAAGTGTTCCATTTTATTTTGCAAAACACAAAAACTCACCTTGGTCGTGTTACCTGTAGATTTCTAAGCTTCAAACGCGTATCTCTTGTGTTTTTTATTTCATAATGGCTATTCTACCCAAACTCTTGTTTGTATGGCGTCAGAATACAAAATTTGGGAAGGAAGAAGGCAAAACCAACTCAGACCCAGAAAACATTTCGCAAATTGCCACTCAAGAAACCACAAATCAGCTGAGGATCCCAAAACAATGAAAGCAAGCCATAATTGGGGCAGGCCAATAGCTGTGCCCTGTTTGAAACAGAACCTTCCTCTTGCTCCCTGAACTCCATATTGCAGCCTCAAAACCAAAGCTCATATCAGAAAATTCATTACAAACCATGATAAATAAGAAAAAGGAGAAAAAAGCCAAAGAAATGCAAGAATCCATAATGATATAGGGCTTGATTTAGTCGCTAGGAAACCAGCTGTTCCCAGATAAATCTACCCCTCCAGCTGACAGCCTGTGGAATTCTGACTGAATTAACCTGAAAATCACAGTGAAACTCAGTTTGGAGGCAATTAATATCTGTCACCTCAGCCAAAGTGTTCCATTTTATTTTCCAAAACACAAAAAATCACCTTGGTCGTGTTACCTGTAGATTTCTAAGCTTCAAATGCCTATTTGTTGTGTTTTTCATTTCATAATGGCTACTCTACCCAAACTCTTGTTTGTTTGGCGTCAGAATACAAAATTTGGGAAGGAAGAAGGCAGAACCAACTCAGACCCAGAAAACATTTAGGAAATTGCCACTCAAGAAACCAAGTCAGCTGAGGCATGCAAAACAATGACAGCAAGCCAGAATTGGAGCAAGCCAACAGCTGTGCCCTGTTTGAAAAAGAACCTTCCTCTTCTGCCCAGAACTCAATATGCCAGCCTCAGAACCAAAGCTCACATCTCAACATTCATTACAAACCATGATAAATAAGAAAAAGGAGAAAAAAGCAAAAGAAAAGCAAGAATCCATAATGATATAGGGCTTGATTTAGTCGCTAGGAAACCAGCAGTTCCAGGAATCATCCACCCCTCCAGCTGACTGCCTGTGGAATTCTGACAGAATTATCCTGAAAATCGCAGGGAAACTCAGTTTGGAGGCAATTAATATCTATCACCTCAGCCAAAGTGTTCCATTTGATTTTGCAAAACACAAATCTCACCTTGGTCGTGTTACCTGTAGATTTCTAAGCTTCAAACCCCTTTTGTTGAGTTTTTCTATTTCATAATGCCTACTCTGCCGAAACTCTTATTTGTATGGTGTCAGCATACAAAATTTGGGAAGGAAGAAGGCAAAACCAACTCAGACCCAGAAAACATTTAGGAAATTGCCACTCACAAACCACATATCGGCTGAGGCACCCAAAACAATGACAGCAAGCCAGAATTGGGGCAGGCCAATAGCTGTGCCCTGTTTGAAACAGAACATTCCTCTTGCTCCCTGAACTCCATTTTGCAGCCTCAAAACCAAAGCTCACATCAGAAAATTCATTACAAACCATGATAAATAGGAAATCAGAGAAAAAAGCCAAAGAAATGCAAGAATCCATAATGACATTTGGCCTTATTAGTCACAAGGAAACCGGCTGTTCCCGGATTCATCCTCTGCTCCACCTGACTGCCTGTGGAATTCTGACTGAATTAACCTGAAAATCGCAGTGAAACTCAGTTTGGAGGCAATTACTATCTGTCACCTCAGCCAAAGTGTTCCATTTTATTTTCCAAAACACAAAAACTCACCTTGGTTGTGTTACCTGTAGATTTCTAAGCTTCAAACGCCTATTTGTTGTGTTTTTTATTTCATAATGGCTACTCTGCCCAAACTGTTGTTTGTATTGCGTCAGAATACAAAATTTGAGAAGGAAGAGGGCAAAACCAACTCAGACCCAGAAAACATTTAGGAAATTGCTGCTCAGAATCCACAAATCGGCTGAGGCACGCAAAACAATGACAGCAAGCCAGAATTGGAGCAGGCCAACAGCTGTGCCCTGATTGAAAATCAACCTTCCTCTGGTGCCCTGAACTGAATATGCCAGCTTAAAACCAAAGCTCACATCAGAAAACTCATTACAAACCATGATACATAAGAAAAATGAGAAAAAAGCCAAAGAAATGCAACAATCCATAATGATATTGGGCTTGATTTAGTCAAAAGGAAACTGGCTATTCCCAGATTCATCCACCCCTCCAGCTGACTGCCTGTGGAATTCTGACGGAATTATCCGGAAAATCGCAGGGAAACTCAGTTTGGAGGCAATTAATATCTGTCACCTCAGCCAAAGTGTCCCATTTTATTTTCCAAAACACAAAAACTCACCTTGGTCGTATTACCTGTGGATTTCTAAGCTTCAAACGCCTATTTATTGTGTTTTTTTTTTATGGCAAAATGGCAAGTCTGTCCAAACTCTTTTTTGTATTGGGTCAGAATACAAAATTTTGGAAGGAAGAAGGAAAACCAACTCAGACGAACAAAACATTTAGGAAATTGATGCTCAAGAAACCTCAAATCGGCGGAGGCAACCAAAACAATGACAGTAAGCAAGAATTGGAGTAACCCAGCAGCTGTGCCCTGATTGAATAAGAACCTTCCTCTTGTGCCCTGAACTCCATATGCCAGCCTCAAAAACGAAGCTCACATCAGAAAATTCATTACAAACCATGATAAATCAGAAAAATGAGACAAAAGCCAAAGAAATGCAAGAATCCATAATGATGTTGGAATGGATTTAGTTTCAAGGAAACCGGCTGTTCCCAGATTCATCCACCCCTCCAGCTGACTGCCTGTGGAATTCTGACTGAATTAACCGGAAAATCGCAGTGAAACTCAGTTTGGAGGCAATTAATATGTCACCTCAGCCAAACTGTTCCATTTGATTTTCCAAAACACAAAAACTCACCTTGGTCATGTTACCTCTGGATTTCTAAGCTTCAAAACCTATTTGTTGTGTTTTTTATTTCATAATGGCCACTCTGCCCAAACTCTTGTTTGTATTGCGTCAGAATACAAAATTTGGGAAGGAAGAAGGCAAAACCAACTCAGACCCAGAAAACTTTTAAGAAATTGCTGCTCAAAAAACCTCAAATTGGCGGAGGCACCCAAAACAATGACAGCAAGGCAGAATTGGAGCAGGCCAACAGCTGTGCTCTGTTTGAAAAAGACCGTTCCCCCGGTGCCCTGAACTCCATATTACAGCCTCAAAACCAAAGCTCACATCAGAAAATTCATTACAAACCATGATAAATAAGAAAAATGAGAAAAAAGCCAAAGAAATCAAGAATCCATAATGATATTGGGCTTCATTTAGTCGCAAGAAAACGGGCTGTTCCCGGGTTCATCCACCCCTGCTGCTGACTGCCTGTGGAATTGTGACTGAATTAACCTGAAAATCTCAGTGAAACTCAGTTTGGAGGCAATTAATATCTGTCACCTCAGCCAAAGTGTTCCATTTTATTTTCCAAAACACAAAAACTCACCTTTGTTGTGTTACCTGTAGATTTCTAAGCTTCAAAAGCCTATTTGTGGTGTTTTTTATTTCATAATGGCTACCCTGCCGAAACTCTTGCTTGCATGGCGTCAGAATACAAAATTTGGGAAGGAAGAAGGCAAAACCAACTCAGACCCAGAAAACATTTAGGAAATTGCCGCTCAAGAAACCACAAATCGGCTGAGGCACTCAAAACAATGACAGCAAGCCAGAATTGGTGCAGGCCAACAGCTGTGCCCTGTTTGAAAAAGACCATTCCTCAGGTGCCCTGAACTCCATACTACAGCCTCAAAACCAAAGCTCACATCAGAAAATTCATTACAAAGCATGCTATATCAGAAAAAGGAGAAAAAAGCCAAAGAAATGCAAGAATCAAGAATGATATTGGGCTTGATTTAGTCGCAAGGAAACCGGCTGTTCCCGGATTCATCCACACCTCCAGCTGACTGCTTGTGGAATTCTGACTGAATTCACCTGAAAATCACAGTGAAACTCAGTTTGGAGGCAATTAATATCTGTCACCTCAGCCAAAGTGTTCCATTTTATTTTCCAAAACACAAAAACTCACCTTGCTCGTGTTACCTATGGATTTATAAGCTTCAAAACCTATTTGTTGTGATTTTATTGCATAATGGCTACTCTGCCGAAACTCTTGTTTGTATGGCGTCAGAATACAACATTTGGGAAGGAAGAAGGCAAAACCAACTCAGACCCTGAAAACATGTAGTAAATTGTCGCTCAAAAGACCAATAATCGGCTGAGGCACCCAAAACAATGACAGCAAGGCAGAATAGGAGCAAGTCAACAGCTGTGCACTTTTTGAAAAATAACCTTCCTCCGGTGCCCTGAACTCCATATTGCAGCCTCAAAACCAAAGCTCACATCAGAAAATTCATTACAAACCATGATAAATAAGAAAAATGAGACAAAAGCCAAAGAAATGCAAGAATCCATAATGATATTGGGCTTGATTGAGTCGCAAGGAAATTGGCTGTTCCCAGATTCATCCAACCCTCCAGCTGATGCCTGTGGAATTATGACTGAATTAACCGGAAAATCGCAGTGAACCTCAGTTTGGAGGCAATTAATATCTGTCACCTCAGCCAAAGTGTTCCATTTTATTTTCCAAAATCAAAAACTCACCTTGGTCTCGTTACGAGTAGACTTATAAGCTTCAAACGCCTATTTGTTGTGTTTTTTATTTCATAATGACTACTCTGTCCAAACTCTTGTTTGTATTCCATCAGAATACAATATTTGGGAAGGAAGAAGGCAAAACCAACTCAGACCCAGAAAACATTTAGGACATTGCCGCTCAAGATACCAAAAGTCAGCAGAGGCTCCCAAAACAATGATAGGAAGCCAGAATTGGAGCAAGCCAACATCTATACCCTGTTTGAAAAAGACCATTCCTCAGGTGCCCTGAACTCAATATTGCAACCTCAAAACCAAAGCTCACATCAGAAAATTCATTACAAACCTTGATAAATAAAAAATGAGAAAAAAGCCAAAGAAATGCAAGAATCCATAATGATATTGGGCTTGATTTAGTCGCAAGGAAACCGGCTGTTCCCGGATTCATCCACACCTCCAGCTGACTGCCTGTGGACTTCTGACTGAATTCACCTGAAAATCGCAGTGAAACTCAGTTTGGAGGCTATTAATATCTGTGACCTCAGCCAAAGTGTTCCATTTTATTTTCCAAAACACAAAAACTCACCTTGGTCGTGTTACCTGTATTTTTCTAAGCTTCAAACGCCTTTTTGTTGTGTTTTTTATTTCATAATGGCTACTCCGCCCAAACTCTTGTTTGTATGGCGTCAGAATACAACATTTGGGAAGGAAGAAGGCAAAACCAACTCAGACCCAGAAAACCTTTAGGAAATTGCCGCTCAAGAAACCACAAATCGGCTGAGGCACTCAAAACAATGACAGCAAGCCAGAATTGGAGCAGCACAACAGCTGTGCCCTGTTTGAAAAAGACCATACCTCTGGTGCGCAGAACGCCATATTACAGCCTCAAAACCAAAGCTGACATCAGAAAATTCATTACAAACCATGATAAATAAGAAAAATGAGAAAAAAGCCAAAGAAACGCAAGAATCCATAATGACATTGGGCTTGATTCAGTCGCAAGGAAATGGGCTGTTCCTGGATTCATCCACCCCTCCAGCTGACTGCCTGTGGAATTCTGACTGAATTAACCTGAAAATCGCAGTGAAACTCAGTTTGGAGGCAATTAATATCTGTAACCTCAGCCAAAGTGTTCCATTTCATTTTCCAAAACACAAAAACTCACCTTGGTCGTGTTACCTGTAGATTTCTAAGCTTCTAACACCTATTTGTTGTGTTTTTTATTTCATAATGGCTGCTCTGTCCAAACTCTTGTTTGTAATGCGACAGAATACAAAATTTTGGAAGGAAGAAGGCAAAACCAACTCAGACCCAGAAAACATTTAGGAAATTGCCACTCAACAAACCAAAATTGAGCTGAGGCATGCAAAACAATGACAGCAAGCCAGAATTGGAGCAAGCCAAGAGCTGTGCCCTGTTTAAAAAAAAAAACCTTCCTCTTATGCCCTAAACTCCATATTGCAGCCTCAAAACCAAATCTCACATCAGAAAATTCATTACAAAGCAGGATAAATCAAAAAATGAGAAAAATGCCAAAGAAATACAGGAGACCTTTCTGATATTGGGCTGGATTTAGTCGCAAGGAAACCGGCTGCTCCCAGATTCATCCACCCCTCCTGCTGACTGCCTGTGGAATTCTCACTGAATTAACCTGAAAATCGCAGTCAAACTCAGTTTGGAGGCCATTAATATCTGTGACCTCAACAAAGTGTTCCATTTTATTTTCCAAAACACAAATACTCACCTTGGTCGTGTTTCGAGTAGACTTATAAGCTTCAAACGCCTATTTGTTGTGTTTTTTATTTCATAATGACTGCTCTGTCCAAACTCTTGTTTGTATTCCATCAGAATACAAAATTTGGGACGGAAGAAGGCAAAACCAACTCAGACCCTGAAAACATTTAGGACATTGTGGCTCAAGAAACCACAAATCGGCTGAGGCACCCAAAACAATGACAGCAAGCCAGAATTGGAGCAAGCCAACATCTATACCCTGTTTGAAAAAGACCATTCCTCCGGTGCCCTGAACGCCATATTGCCGCCTCAAAACCAAAGCTCACATCAGAAAATTTATTACAAACCATGCTAAATAAGAAAAAGGAGAAAAAAGCCAAAAAAATGCAAGAATCCATAATGATATTGGGCTTGATTTAGTCGCAAGGAAACCAGCTGTTCCCGGATTCATCCACCCCTCCAGCTGACTGCCAGTGGAATTATGACTGAATTAACCTGAAAATCGCAGGGAAACTCAGTTTGGAGGCAATTAATATCTGTCACCTCAGCAAAAGTGTTCCATGTCTTTTTACAAAACACAAAATCTCACCTTGGTCGTGTTACCTGTAGCTTTCAAAAGCCTATTTGATGTGTTTTTTATTTCATAATGTCTATTCTGTCCAAACTCTTGTTTGTATTGCGTCACAATACAAAATTTGGGAAGTAAGAGGACAAAACCATCTGAGACTCAGAAAACGTTTAGGAAATTGCCACTCAAGAAACCTCAAATCGGCGGAGGCACCCAAAACAATGACAGCAAGCCAGAATTGGAGCAAGCCAGCAGCTGTGCCCTGATTGAAAAAGACCATTCCTCCGGTGCCCTGATCTCCATATTGCAGCCTCAAAACCAAAGCTCACATCAGAAAATTCATTACAAACCTTCATACATAAGAAAAATGAGAAAATACCCAAAAATGCAAGAATCCAGAATGATATTGGTCTGGATTTCTTTGCAAGGAAACCGGCTGTTCCCGGATTCATCCAACCCTGCAGCTGACTGCCTGTGGAATTCTGACTGAATTAACCTGAAAATCGCAGTGAAACTCAGTTTGGAAGCAATTAATAACTGTCACCTCAGCTAAAGTGTTCCACTTTATTTTCTAAAACACAAAAACTCACCTCGGTCGTGTTACCTGTAGATTTCTAAGCTTCAAATGCCTATTTGTTGTTTTTTTTGTTTCATAATGGCTACTCTGCCCAAACTCTTGTTTGTATTTGGGCAGAATACAAATATTGGGAAGGAATAAAGCAAAACCAACTCAGACCCAGAAAACATTTAGGAAATTGCCGCTCAAGCAACAAAGGGCCGCTGAGGAACCCAAATCTTTGAAAGCAAGACAGAATTGGAGCAAGCCAACAGCTGTGCCCTGATTGAAAAAGACCATTCCTCCGGTGTCCTGAACTCGATATTGCAACCTCAAAACCAAACCTCAGATCAGAAAATTCATTACAAACCATGATAAAAAAGAAAAATCAGAAAAAATCCAAAGAAATGCAGGAGTTCTTAGTGATATTGGGCTTGATTTATTCCCTTGTTAATGGCTGTTTCCAGATTCTTCTACACCTCCCAGCTGAGTGTCTGTGGTTTCTGACTGAATTAAAATGAAATTCGCTGTGAAACTCGGTTTGGAGGCAATTAATATCTGTCACCTCAGCAAAAGTGTTCCATGTCTTTTTACAAAACACAAAATCTCACCTTGGTCGTGTTACCTGTAGGTTTCAAAAGCCTATTTGATGTGTTTTTTATTTCATAATGTCTACTCTGTCCAAAGTCTTGTTTGTATGCCATCAGAAAAGAAAATTTGGGAAGGAAGACGGCAAAACCAACTCAGACCCAGAAAACATTTAGGAAATTGCCAATCAAGAAACCGAAAGTCAGCTGAGGCACCCAAATAAATGGCAGCAAGCCAGAATTGGAGCAGGCCAACAGCTGTGCCCTTATTGAAAAAGACCATTCCTCCGGTGCCCTGAACTCCATATTGCAGCCTCAAAACCAAAGATCACATCAGAAAATTCATTACAAACCATGATAAATAAGAAAAATGAGAAAAAAGCCAAAGAAATGCAAGAATCCATAATGATATTGGGCTGGATTTAGTCGCAAGGAAACCGGCTGTTCCCGGATTCATCCACCCCTCCAGCTGACAGCTTGTGGAATTCTGACTGAATTAACCTGAAAATCGCAGTGAAACTCAATTTGGAGGCAATTAATATCTGTCACCTCAGCCAAAGTGTTCCATTTGATTTTCCAAAACACAAAAACTCACCTTGGTTGTGTTACCTGTAGATTTCTAAGCTTCAAACGCCTATTTGTTGTGTTTTTTATTTCATAATGGCTACTCTGCCCAAACTTTTGTTTCTATTGCATCAGATTACAAAATTTGGGAAGGAAGAAGGCAAAACCAACTCAGACCCAGAAAACATTTAGGAAATTGCCGCTCAAGAAACAAAGGGCCGCTGAGGAAGCCAAAACCTTGAAAGCAAGACAGAATTGGAGCAAGCCAACAGCTGTGCCCTGATTGAAAAAGACCATTCCTCCGGTGTCCTGAACTCGATATTGCAACCTCAAAACCAAACCTCAGATCAGAAAATTCATTACAAACCATGATAAATAAGAAAAATCAGAAAAAATCCAAAGAAATGCAGGAGTTCTTAGTGATATTGGGCTTGATTTATTCCCTTGTTAATGGCTGTTTCCAGATTCTTCTATACGTCCCAGCTGAGTGTCTGTGGTTTCTGACTGAATTAAAATGAAATTCGCTGTGAAACTCGGTTTGGAGGCAATTAATATCTGTCACCTCAGCAAAAGTGTTCCATATCTTTTTCCAAAGCACAAAATCTCACCTTGGTCGTGTTACCTGTAGCTTTCAAAAGCCTATTTGATGTGTTTTTTATTTCATAATGTCTATTCTGTCCAAAACCTTGCTTGTGTTACGTCAGAATACAAAATTTGGGAAGGAAGAGGACAAAAACAACTGAGACTCAGAAAACGTTTAGGAAATTGCCACTCAAGAAACCTCAAATCGGCGGAGGCACCCAAAACAATGACAGCAAGCCAGAATTGGAGCAAGCCAGCAGCTGTGCCCTGATTGAAAAAGACCATTCCTCCGGTGCCCTGAACTCCATATTGCAGCCTCAAAACCAAAGCTCACATCAGAAAATTCATTACAAACCATGATAAATAAGAAATATCAGAATAAAGCCAAAGAAATGCAAGAATCCATAATGATATTGGGCTTCATTTAGTTGCAAGGAAACCGGCTATTCCCGGATTCATCCACCCCTCCAGCTGACTGCCTGTGGAATTCTGACTGAATTAACCTGAACGGAGGCAGTTAATATCTGTCACCACAGCCAACTTGTTCCATTTGATTTTCCAAAACACAAAATCTCACCTTGGTCGTGTTACCTGTAGCTTCAAAAGCCTATTTGTTGTGTTTTTTATTTCCTAATGGCTACTGTGTCCAAACTCTTGTTTGTATTGTGTCAGAATACAAAATTTGGGAAGGAAGAAGGAAAACCAACTCAGACCAAGAAAACATTTAGGATATTGATGCTCAAGAAACTTCAGATCGGCGGAGGCACCCAAAACAATGACAGCAAGCCAGAATTGGAGCAACCCAACAGCTGTGACCTGATTGAATAAGAACCTTCCTCTTGTGCCCTGAACTCCATATGCCAGCCTCAAAACCAAAGCTCACATCAGAAAATTCATTACAAACCATTAAAATTAAGAAAAATGAGAAAAAGGCCAAAGAAATTCAAGAATTCATAATGATATTGGGCTTGATTTAGTCGCAAGGAAACCGTATATTCCCAGATTCATCCACCTCTCCAGCTGATGCCTGAGGAATATTGACTGAATTAACCTGAACGGAGGCAGTTAATATCTGTCACCACAGCCAAAGTGTTCCATTTCATTTTCCAAAACAAAATCTCACCTTGGTCGTGTTACCTGTAGCTTTCAAAAGCCTATTTGATGTGTTTTTTTTATTTCATAAAGGCTATTCTGTCCAAACTCTTGTTTGTGTTGCGTCAGAATACAAAATTTGGGAAGGAAGAGGACAAAACCAACTGAGACTCAGAAAACGTTTAGGAAATTGCCACTCAAGAAACCTCAAATCGGCGGAGGCACCCAAAACAATGACAGCAAGCCAGAATTGGAGCAGGCCAACAGCTGTGCCCTGATTGAAAAAGACCATTCCTCCGGTGCCCTGAACTCCATACTGCAGCCTCAAAACCAAAGCTCACATCAGAAAATTCATTACAAACCATTATAAATCAGAAAAATGAGAAAAAAGCCAAAGAAATGCAGGAGTTCTTAGTGATATTGGGCTTGATTTATTCCCTTGTTAATGGCTGTTTCCAGATTCTTCTATACGTCCCAGCTGAGTGTCTGTGGTTTCTGACTGAATTAAAATGAAATTCGCTGTGAAACTCGGTTTGGAGGCAATTAATATCTGTCACCTCAGCCAAAGTGTTCCATTTTATTTTCCAAAACTCAAAAACTCACCTTAGTCTTCTTACCTGTAGATTTCTAAGCTTCAAATGTCTATTTGTTGTGTTTTTTATTTCATCATTGCTACTCTGTCCAAACTCTTGTTTGTATTGCGTCAGAATACAAAATTTGGGAATAAGAAGGAAAAACCGTGTCAGACCCAGAAAACATTTAGGAAATTGCCACTCAAGAAACCAAAAGTCAGCTGAGGAACCCACAACAATGACAGCAAGCCAGAATTGGAGAAAGCCAACAGCAGTGCCCTGATTGAAAGAGAACCTTCCTCTTGTGCCCTGAACTCAATATGCCAGCCTCAAAAGCAAAGCTCACATCAGAAAATTCATTACAAACCATGATAAATAAGAAAAATGAGAAAAAAGCCAAAGAAATGCAGGAGTTCTTAGGGATATTGGGCTTGAATTATGGCCATGTAAACGGCTGTTTCCAGATACATCCACACCTCCCAACTGAGTGTCTTTGGTTTCTGAAGGAATTAACAAAAAAATCGCAGTGAAACTCGGTTTTGGAGGCAATTAATATCTGTCACCTCAGCCAGAGTGTTCAATTTTTCTTTCGAAAACACAAAAACTTACCTTGCTCGTGTTACCTGTACATATATAAGCTTCAAACGCATATTTGTTGTGTTTTTTATTTCATAATGGCTACTCTGTCCAAACTCTTGTTTGTATTACGTCAGAATACAAAATTTGGAAAGGAAGAAGGCAAAACCAACTCAGACCCAGAAAACATGTAGGAAATTGCCGCTAAAGAAACCAAAAACAGCTGAGGCACGCAAAACAATGACAGCAAGCCAGAATTGCAACAAGCCAACAGCTGTGTCCTGTTTGAAAAAGACCATTGATCCGGTGCCCTGAACTCAATATGCCAGCCTCAAAACCAAAGCTCACATCAGAAAATTCATTACAAACCATGATAAATCAGAAAAATGAGACAAAAGCCAAAGAAATGCACGAGTTCTTAGTGATATTTGGCTGGATTTAGACACAAGGAAACTGGCTGTTTAAAGATTCATACCCACCTTCCACTGACTGACTTTGGAATTCTGATTGATTTCACCTCAAAATTGCACTCACACTCAATTTGGAGGGAATTAGAATCTGTCCCCTCAGCAGAAGGGTTCCATGTCATTTTCCAAAACACAGAAACTAATGTTGATCATGTTGCCAGTAGATTTCTAATCCTGAAAGGGCAATTTCTGTGTTTTTTTTTTTTCTTTCATAATGGCTACTCTGTCCAAATCTTGCTTGTATTGCATCAGAATACAAAATATGGGAATAAGAAGGCAAAACCGACTCAGACCCAGAAAACATTAAGGAAATTGCCGCTCAAGAAACCACAAATCGGCTGAGGTTCCCAAAACAATGACAGCAAGCCAGAATTGGAGCAAGCCAACAGCTGTGCCCTGATTGAAAAAGAACCTTCCTCTTGTGCCCTGAACTCAATATGCCAGCCTCAAAACCAAAGCTCACATCAGAAAATTCATTACAAATCATCATAAATAAGAAAAAAGAGAAAAAAGCCAAAGAAATGCAAGAATCCATAATCATAGTGGCTTGAATTAGTTGCAAGGAAACCGGCTGTTCCCGGATTCATCCACCCCTCCAGCTGACTGCGTGTGGAATTCTGACTGAATTAACCTGAAAATCGCAGTAAGACTGAGTTTGGAGGCAATAATATCAGTCACCTCAGCCAAAGTGTTCCATTTGATTTTCCAAATCACAAAAACTCACCTTGGTCGTGTTACCCTTAGATTCATAAGCTTCAAACGCTAATTTATTGTTTTTTTTTTTTTTTATTTCATGATGGCTACTCTGTCCAAACTCTTGTTTGTATTGCGTCAGAATACAAAATGTGGGAAGGAAGAAGGGAAAACCAACTCAGACCCAGAAAACATTTAGGAAATTGCCGCTCAAGAAACCACAAATCGGCTGAGGCACCCAAAACCTTGAAAGCAAGACAGAATTGAAGCAAGCCAACAGCTGTGCCCTGATTGAACAAGACCATTAATCCAGTGCCCTGAACTCCATATTCCATCCTCAAAACCAAAGCTCACATCAGAAAATTCATTACAAACCATGATAAATAAGGGAAATCTGAGAAAGCCAAAGAAATTCAAGAGTCCTTTGAGGTATTTGTCTGATTTAGACACAAAGAAACTGGTTGTTTAAAGATTCATCCCCCCCTTCCACAGACAGACTTTGGAATTCTGATTGAATTCACCTCAAAATCGCACTCACACTCAATTTGGAGGGAATTAGAATCTGTCCCCTCAGCAGAAGGGTTCCATGTCATTTTCCAAAACACAGAAACTCATCTTGGTCGTGTTGCCTATAGATTTCTAATCCTGAAAGGGCAATTTGCTGTGTTTTTTTTTTCTTTCATAATGGCTACTCTGTCCAAATCTTGCTTATGTTGCATCAGAATACAAAATTTGGGAATAAGAAGGCAAATCCGACTCAGACCTAGAAAACATTTAGGAAACTACAACACAAGAATCCACAAATCAGCTGAGGCACCCAAAACAATGACAGCAAGCAGAATTGCAGCAAGCCAACAGCTGTGCCCTGATTGAAAAAGAACCTTCCTCTTGTGCCCTGAACTCCATATTGCAGCCTCAAAACCAAAGCTCACATCAGAAAATTCATTACAAACCATGATAAATAAGGGAAATCTGAGACAGCCAAAGAAATTCAAGAGTCCTTTGTGGTATTTGGCTGGATTTAGACACAAAGAAACTGGTTGTTTAAAGATTCATCCCCCCCTTCCACAGACAGACTTTGGAATTCTGATTGAATTCACCTCAAAATCGCACTCACACTCAATTTGGAGGGAATTAGAATCTGTCCCCTCAGCAGAAGTGTTCCATTTCATTTTCCAAAACACAGAAACTCATCTTGGTCGAGTTGCCTGTAGATTTCTAATCCTGAAAGGGCAATTTGCTGTGTTTTATTTTTTTTTTCTTTTATAATGGCTACTCTGCCAAAATCTTGCTTGTATTGCATCAGAATACAAAATTTGGGACGGAAGAAGGCAAAAACGACTCAGACCCAGAAAACATTTAGGAAATTGCCGCTCAAGAAACCACAAATCGGCTGAGGCACCCAAAACAATGACAGCAAGCCAGAATTGCAGCAAGCCAACATCTGTGCCCTGATTGAAAAAGAACCTTCCTCTTGTGCCCTGAGCTCAATATACCAGCCTCAAAACCAAAGCTCACATCAGAAAATTCATTACAAACCATGATAAATAAGAAAAATGAGAAAAAAGCCAAAGAAATGCAGGAGTTCTTAGTAATATTGGGCTTGATTTATTGCCATGTAAACGGCTGTTTCCAGATTCATCCACACCTCCCTGCTGAGTATCTGTGGTTTCTGACTGAATTAACCTGAATATCGCAGTGAAACTCGGTTTGGAGGCAATTAATATCTGTCACCTCAGCCAAAGTGTTCCATTTTATTTTCCAAAACTCAAAAACTCACCTTAGTCTTCTTACCTGTAGATTTCAAAACTTCAAATGCCTATTTGTTTTGTTTTTTATTTCATAATGGCTACTCTGCCCAAGCTCTTGTTTGTATTGCGTCAGAATACAAAATTTGGGAAGGAAGAAGGCAAAACCAACTCAGACCCAGAAAGCATTTAGGAAATTGCCACTCAAGAATCCAAAAGTCAGCGGAGGAACCTACAACAATGACAGCAAGCCAGAATTGGAGCAAGCCAACATCTGTGCCCTGATTGAAAAAGAACCTTCCTCTTGTGCCCTGAGCTCAATATACCAGCCTCAAAACCAAAGCTCACATCAGAAAATTCATTACAAACCATGATAAATAAGAAAAATGAGAAAAAAGCCAAGGAAATGCAGGAGTTCTTAGTAATATTGGGCTTGATTTATTGCCATGTAAACGGCTGTTTCCAGATTCATCCACACCTCCCAGCTGAGTGTCTGTGGTTTCTGACTGAATTAACCTGAAAATCGCAGTGAAACTCGGTTTGGAGGCAATTAATATCTGTCACCTCAGCCAAAGTGTTCCATTTTATTTTCCAAAACTCAAAAACTCACCTTAGTCTTCTTACCTGTAGATTTCTAAGCTTCAAATGCCTATTTGTTGTGTTTTTTATTTCATCATTGCTACTCTGTCCAAACTCTTGTTTGTATTGCGTCAGAATACAAAATTTGGGAATAAGAAGGAAAAACCGTGTCAGACCCAGAAAACATTTAGGAAATTGCCACTCAAGAAACCAAAAGTCAGCTGAGGAACCCACAACAATGACAGCAAGCCAGAATTGGAGAAAGCCAACAGCTGTGCCCTGATTGAAAAAGAACCTTCCTCTTGTGCCCTGAACTCCATATGCCAGCCTCAAAAGCAAAGCTCACATCAGAAAATTCATTACAAACCATGATAAATAAGAAAAATGAGAAAAAAGCCAAAGAAATGCAGGAGTTCTTAGGGATATTGGGCTTGAATTATGGCCATGTAAACGGCTGTTTCCAGATTCATCCACACCTCCCAACTGAGTGTCTTTGGTTTCTGAATGAATTAACAAAAAAATCGCAGTGAAACTCGGTTTTGGAGGCAATTAATATCTGTCACCTCAGCCAGAGTGTTCAATTTTACTTTCGAAAACACAAAAACTTACCTTGCTCGTGTTACCTGTACATATATAAGCTTCAAACGCATATTTGTTGTGTTTTTTATTTCATAATGGCTACTCTGTCCAAACTCTTGTTTGTATTACGTCAGAATACAAAATTTGGGAAGGAAGAAGGCAAAACCAACTCAGACCCAGAAAACATGTAGGAAATTGCCACTAAAGAAACCAAAAACAGCTGAGGCGCGCAAAACAATGACAGCAAGCCAGAATTGCAACAAGCCAACAGCTGTGTCCTGTTTGAAAAAGACCATTGATCCGGTGCCCTGAACTCAATATGCCAGCCTCAAAACCAAAGCTCACATCAGAAAATTCATTACACACCATGATAAATAAGAAAAATGAGAATAAATCCAAAGAAATGCAAGATTCCATAATGATATTAGGTTTGATTTAGTCGCAAGGAAACCGGTTGTTCCCAGATTCATCCACCCCTCCAGCTGACTGCCTGTGGAATTCTGACTGAATTAACCTGAAAATCACAGTGAAACTCAGTTTGGAGGCAATTAATATCTGTCACCACAGCCAAAGTGTTCCATTTTATATTCCAAAACACAAAAACTCACCTTGGTCATGTTACCAGTAGATGTCTAAGCTTCAAACGCCTATTTGTTGTGTTTTTTATTTCATAATGGCTACTCTGTCTAAACTCTTGTTTGTATTGCGTCAGAAGCAACATTTGAAGGAAGAAGGCAAAACCAACTCAGACCCAGAAAACATTTAGGAACTTGACGCTCAAGAAAGCAAACTCAGCTGAGGCACCCAAACCAATGACAGTAAGCCAGAATTGGAGCAAGCAAAGGTCTGTGCCCTGATTGAATATGGCCATTCCTCCGGTGCCCTGAACTCCATCTTGCAGACTCAAAACCAAAGCTCACATCAGAAAATTCATTACAAACCATCATAAATAAGAAAAATGAGAAAAAAGCCAAAGAAATGCAAGAATCCATAATGATATTGGGCTTGATTCAGTCGCAAGGAAACCGGCTGTTCCCAGATTCATCCACCCCTCCATCTGGCTACCTGTGGAATTCAACTGAATTAACCTGAACATCGCAGTGAAACTCAGTTTGGAGGCAATTAATATCTGTCACCTCAGTCAAAGTGTTCCATTTGATTTTCCAAAACACAAAAACTCACCTTGGTCGTGTTTTCTGTACATGTATAACCTTGAAATGCTTGTTTGTTGTGTTTTTTATTTCATAATGGCTACTCTGCCGAAACTCTTGTTTGTATTGCATCAGAATACAAAATTTGGGAAGGAAGAAGGAAAAACCAACTCAGACCCAGAAAACATTTAGGAAAATGCCGCTCAAGAAACCACAAATCGGCTGAGGCACCCAAAACAATGACAGCAAGCCAGAATTGGAGCAAGCCAACAGCTGTGCCCTGATTGAAAATGACCATTCCTCTTGTGCCCTGAACTCCATATGCCAGCCTAAAAACCAAAGCGCACATCAGAAAATTCATTACAAACCGTGATAAATAAGAAAAATAAGAGCCAAAGAAATGCAAGAATCCATAATGATATTGGGCTTGATTTAGTCGCAAGGAAACCGGCTGTTCCCGGATTCATCTACCCCTCCAGGTGACTGCCTGTGGAATTCTGACTGAATTAACCTGAATATCGCAGTGAAACTCAGTTTGGAGGCAATTAATATCTGTCACCTAGCCAAAGTGTTCCATTTGACTTTCCAAAACACAAAAACTCACCTTGGTCGTGTTACCTGTAGATTTCTAAGCTTCAAACGCCTTTTGGTTGTGTTTTTCATTCCATAATGGCTACTCTGTCCAAACTCTTGTTTGTATGCCGTCAGAATACAAAATTTGGGAAGGAAGAAGGCAAAACCAACTCAGACCCAGAAAACATTTAGGAAATTTCCACTCAAGAAACCAAAAGTCAGCTGAGGCTCCCAAAATAATGACAGCAAGCCAGAATTGGAGCAAGCCAACAGCTGTGCCCTGATGGAAAAAGGCCATTCCTCTGGTGCCCTGAACTCCATATTGCAGCTTCAAAACCAAAGCTTACATCAGAAAATTCATTACAAACCATGATAAATAAGACAAATGAGAAAAAAGACAAAGAAATGCAAGAATCCATAATGATATTGGGCTGGATTTATTCGCAAGGATACCGGCTGTTCCCAGTTCATCCACCCCTCCAGCTGACTGCCTGTGGAATTGTGACTGAATTCACCTGAAAATCGCAGTGAAACTCAGTTTGGAGGTAATTAATATCTGTCACCTCAGCCAACGTGTTCCATTTGATTTTCCAAAACACAAAACCTCACCTTGGTCATGTTACCTGTAGATTTCTAAGCTTCAAATGCCTATTTGCTGTGTTTTTCATTACAAAATGGCTGCTGTGCCCAAACTCTTGTTTGTATGGCGTCAGAATACAAAATTTGGGAAGGAAGAAGGCAAAACCAACTCAGACCCTGAAAACATGCAGGAAATTGCTGCTCAAGAAACCAAAAGTCAGCTGAGGCACTCAAAACAATGACAGCAAGCCAGAATTGGAGCAGGCCAACAGCTGTGCCCTGTTTGAAAAAGGCCATTCCTCCGGTGCCCTGAACTGCATATTGCAGCCTCAAAACCAAATCTCACATCAGAAAATTCATTACAAACCTTGATAAATAAAAAATGAGAAAAAAGCCAAAGAAATGCAAGAATCCATAATGATATTAGGTTTGTTTTATTCGCATGGAAACCGGCTGTTCCCAGATTCATCCACCCCTCCAGCTGACTGCCTGTGGAATTCTGACTGAATTAACCTGAAAATCGCAGTGAAACTCAGTTTGGTAGCAATTAATATCTGTCACCTCAGCCAAAGCGTTCCATTTTATGTTCCAAAACACAAAAACTCACCATGGTCGTGTTACCTGTAGATTTCTAAGCTTCAAAATCCTATTTCTTGTGGTTCTTATTTCATAATGGCTACTCTGCCCAAACTCTTGTTTCTATGGCATCAGAAAAGATAATTTGGGAAGGCAGACAGCAAAGCCAACTCAGACCCAGAAAACCCATAATGATATTGGGCTGGATTTATTCGCAAGGATACCGGCTGTGCCCAGATTCATCCACCCCTACAGCTGACTGCCTGTGGAATTGTGACTGAATTCACCTGAAGTCAGCCGCGGCACCCAAAACAATGACGGGAAGCAAGAATTGGAGCAGGCCAACAGCTGTGCCCTGTTTGAAAAAGACCATTCCTCTTGTGCCCTGAACTCCATATGCCAGCCTCAAAACCAAAGCTCACATCAGAAAATTCATCACGAACCATGATAAACAAGAAAAAGGAGAAAAAAGCCAAAGAAATGCAAGAATCCATAATGATATTCAGCTTGATTTCGTCACAAGGAAACCGACTGTTCCCGGATTCATCCAACCCTCCAGCGGACTGCCTGTGGAATTCTGACTGAATTAACCTGAAAATCACAGTGAAACTCAGTTTGGAGGCAATTAATATCTGTCACCTCAGCCAAAGTGTTCCATTTGATTTTCCAAAACACAAAAACTCACCTTGGTCGTGTTACCTGTAGGTTTCTAAGCTTCAAACGGCTATTTGTTGTGTTTTTTATTTCATAATACATACTCTGTCCAAACTCTTGTTTGTATTGCATCAGAATACAAAATTTGGGAAGGAAGAAGGCAAAACCAACACAGACCCAAAAAACATCTAGTAAATTGACACACTAGAATCCACAAATTTGCTGAAGCACTCAAAATATTGACAGCAAGCCAGAATTGGAGGAGGCCAACAGCTGTGCCCTGATTGAAAAGAACCATCCTCTTGTTCCCTGAACCCAATATGCCAGCATTAAAACCAGAGCTCACATCAGAAAATTTATTACAAACCATGATACATAAGAGAAATGAGAAAAAGCCAAAGAAATGCAAGAATCCATAATGATATTGGGCTTGATTTAGTCGCAAGGAAACCGGCTGTTCCTGGATTCATCCACCCCTGCAGCTGAATGCCTGTGGAATTCTGATGGAATTAACCTGAAAATCGCAGGGAAACTCAGTTTGGAGGCAATTAATATCTGTCACCTCAGCCAAAGTGTTCCATTTTCTTTTCCAAAACACAAAAACTCACCTTGGTCGTGTTACCTGTAGATTTCTGAGCTTCAAACACCTATTTCTTGCACTTTTTATTTCATAATAGCTACTCTGTCCAAACTCTTGTTTGTATTGCATCAGAATACAAAATTTGGGAAGGAAGAAGGCAAAACCAACTCAGACCCAGAAAATATTTAGGAAATTACTGCTCAAGAAACCAAAAGTAAGCTGAGGCATGCAGAACAATGACAGCAAGACAGAATTGGAGCAAGCCAACAGCTGTGCCCTGATTGAAAAAGAACCTTCCTCTTGTGCACTGAACTCAATATGCCAGCCTCAAAACCAAAGCTCACATCAGAAAATTCATTACAAACCACGATAAATAAGGGAAATCTGAGAAAGCCAAAGAAATTCAAGAGTCCTTTGTGGTATTTGGCTGGATTTAGACACAAGGAAACTGGCTGTTTCAGGATTCATCCCACGCTTAAACAGACTGACTTTGGAATTCTGATTGAATTCACCTCAAAATTGCACTCACACTCAATTTGGAGGAAATTAGTATCTGTCCCCTCAGCAGAAGGGGTCCATGTCACTTTCCAAAACATAGAAACTCATCTTGATTGTGTTGCCTGTACAGTTCTAATCCTGAAAGGCCAATTTCCTTTGTTTTTTTTTTTTTCTTTCATAATGGCTACTCTGTAAAAATCTTGCTTGTATTGCATCAGAATACAAAATTTGGGAATAAGAAGGCAAAAGTAACTCAGACCCAGAAAACATTTAGGATATTGCCACTCAAGAATCCACAAATCAGCTGAGGCACCCAAAACAATGACAGAAGCCAGAATTGGAGCAACCCAACAGCTGTGCCCTGATTGAAAAACAACCCTCCTCTTGTGCCGTGAACTCAATATGCCAGCTTAAAACCAAAGCTCACATTAGAAAATTCATTACAAACCATGATAAATAAGAAAAATGAGAAAAAGCCAAAGAAATGCAAGAATCCATAATGATATTGGGCTTGATTTAGTCGCAAGGAAATCGGCTCGTCCAAGATTCATCCCCCCCTCCAGCTGACTGCCTGTGGAATTCTGACTGAATTAACCTGAAAATCGCAGTGACAATCAGTTTGGAGGCAATTACTATCTGTCACCTCAGCCAAAGTGTTCCACTTTATTTTCCAAAACACAAAAACTCACTTGGTCTTGTTACCTGTAGATGTATAAGCTTCAAACGCCTATTTGTTGTGTTTTTTATTTCATAATGGCTACTCTGTCAAAACTCTTGTTTGTATTGCCTCAGAATACAAAATTTGGGAAGAGAGAAGGCAAAATCAACTCAGACCCAGTAATCATTTAGGAAAATGCCGTTCAAGAAACCAAAAGTCAGCTGAGACACCCAAAACAATGACAGCAAGCCAGAAGTGGAGCAAGCCAACAGCTCTGCCCTGTTTGAAAAAGACCATTCCTCCGGTGCCCTGAACTCCATATTGCCGCCTGAAAAGCAAAGCTCACATCAGAAAATTCATTACAAACCAGGATAAATAAGGGAAATTTGAAAAAACAAAGAAATGCAAGAGTCCTTTGTGATATTTGGCTGGATTTAGACACAAGGAAACCGGCTGTTCCCGGATTCATCCACCACTCCAGCTGACTGCCTGTGGAATTCTGACTGAATTAACCTGAAAATCGCAGTGAAACTCAGTTTGGAGGCAATTAATATCTGTCACCTCAGCCAAAGTGTTTCATTTGATTTTCCAAAACACAAAAACTAACCTTGGTCGTGTTACCTGTAGATTTCTAAGCTTCAAACACATATTTGTTGTGTTTTTTACTTCATAATGGCTACTGTGCCCAAACTCTTGTTTGTATTGCGTCAGAATACAAAATTTGGGAAGGAAGAAGGCAAAACCAACTGAGAATCAGAAAACATTTAGGAAATTGCTACACAAGAAACCACAAATCGGCTGAGGCACCCAAAACAATGACAGCAAGCCAGAAGTGGAGCAAGCCAACAGCTGTGCCCTGATTGAAAAAGAACCTTCCTCTTGTGCCCTGAACTCATTATGCCAGCCTCAAAACCAAAGCTCAAACCAGAAAATTCATTACAAACCATGATAAATCAGGGAAATGTGAAAAAGCCAAAGAAATGCAAGAGTCCTTTGTGATAATTATCTGGAATTACACAATAGAAAACTGGCTATTTCCAGATTCATCCCCCCCTTCCACAGACTGACTTTGGAATTCTGATTGAATTCACCTCAAAATCGCTCTCACACTCCATTTGGAGGGAATTAGAATCTGTCCCCTCAGCAGAAGGGTTCCATGTCATTTTCCAAAACAAAGAAACTCATCTTGCTCATGTTGCCTGTAGATTTCTAATCCTGAAAGGGTAATTTGCTGTGTTTTTTTTTTTCTTTCATAATGGCTACTCTGTCCAAAATCTGCTTGAATTGCATCAGAATACAAAATTTGGGAATAAGAAGGCAAAACCAACTGAGACCCAGAAAACATTTAGGAAATTACCACCCAAGAATCCACAAATCGCCTGAGGGACACAAAAAAATGACAGCAAAGCAGAATTGAAGTAAGCCAACAGCTGTGCCCTCATTGAAAAATACCATTCCTCTGGTGCCTTGACCTCAACATGCCAGCCTCAAAACCAAAGGTCACATCAGAAAATTCATTACAAACTATGATAAATAAGAAAAATCAAAAAAAGCCAAAGAAATGCAAGAATCCATAATGATATTGGACTTCATTTAGTCGCAAGGAAACCGGCTGTTCCCGGATTCATCCACCCCTCCATGGGAATGCCTGTGGACTTCTGACTGAATTATCCTGAAAATCGCAGTGAAACTCAGTTGGGAGACTATTAATATCTATCACCTCAGCCAAAGTGTTCCATTTGATTTTCCAAAACACAAAAACTCAACTTGGTCATGTTACCTGTAGCTTCAAATGCCTATTTGTTTTCTTTTTTATTTCATGATGGCTACTCTGTCCAAACTATTGTTTGCATTGTGTCAGAATAAAAAATTTGGAAATAAGAAGGCAAAACCAACTCTGAACCAGTAAACATTTAGGAAATTGCCACTGAAGAAACCAGAACTCGGCTGAGGCACCCAAACCAATGACAGCAAGCCAGAATTGGAGCAAGGCAACAGCTGTTCCCTGATTAAAAAAGAACTGTCCTCTTGCACCCTGAACTCAATATGCCAGCATGAAAACCAAAGCTCACATCTGAAAATTCATTACAAACCATAATTAATAAGAAAAATGAGAAAAAAAGCCAAAGAAATGCAAGAGTTCTTAGTGATATTGTGCTGGATTTAGTCGCAAGGCAACCGGCTGTTCTCGGATTCATCCACCCCTCCAGCTGACTGCCTGTGGAGTTCTGACTGAATTATCCTGAAAATCGCAGTGAAACTCAGTTTGGAGGCAATTAATATCTGTCACCTCAGCCAAAGTTTCCATTGTATTTTCCAAAACAGAAAAACTCACCTTGGTCGTGTTACCTGTAGATTTCTAAGCTACAAACACCTATCTGTTGTGTTTTTTATTTCATAATGGCTACCGTGCCTAAACTCTTGTTTGTATTGTGGCAGAATACAAAATTTGGGAAGGAAGAAGGCAAAACCAACTCAGACCCAGAAAACATTTAGGAAATTGCCGCTCAAGAATCCACAAATTGGCTGAGGCACCAAAACCAATGATAGCAAGTCAGAATTGGAGCAAGCCAACAGCTCTGCCCTGATTGAAAAAGAACATCCTCTTGTGCCCTGAACTGAATATGCCAGCCTCAAAACCACAGCTCACATCAGAAAATTCATTACAAACCATGATAAATAAGGAAAATCAGAAAAAAGCCAAAGAAATGCAAGAATCCATAATGATATTGGGCTTGATTCAGTCACAAGGAAACCGGCTGTTCCCAGATGCATCCACCCCTCCAGCTGACTGCCTGTGGAATTCTGAGTGAATTAACCCGAAAATCGCAGTGAAACTCAGTTTGGAGGCAATTAATATCTGTCACCTCAGCCAAAGTGATCCATTTGATTTTCCAAAACACAAAAACTCACCTTGGTCGTGTTATCCGTAGATTTATATGCTTCGAACACCTTTTGTTGTGTTTTTTATTTCATAATGGCTACTCTGTCGAAACTCTTGTTTGCATTGTGTCAGAATGCAAAATTTGGGAAGGAAGAAGGCAAAACCAATTCAGACCCAGAAAACATTTAGGAAATTGCCACTCAGGAAACCTGAAGTCAGCTGAGGCACCCAAAACAATGACAGCAAGCCAGAATTGGAGCAAGCCAACAGCTGTATACTGTTTGAAAAAGACCATTCCTCCGGTGCCCTGAACTCCATATTGCAGCCTTAAAACCAAAGCTCACATCAGAAATTTCATTTCAAACCTTGATAAATAAGGGAAATGTGAAAGAGCCAAGGAAATGCAAGAGTCCTTTGTGATATTTGGCTGGATTTAGAGAAAAGGAAACTGCCTGTTTCAACATTCATCCCCCCTTCCATAGACTGACTTTGGAATTCTGATTGAATTCACCTCAAAATCTCACTCACACTGTATTTGGAGGGAATTAGAATCTGTCCCCTCAGCAGAACGGTTCCATGTCATTTTCCAAAACACAGAAACTCATCTTGGTCGTGTTGCCTGTAGAATTCTAATCCTGAAAGGGCAATATGCTGTTTTTTTTTTTTCTTCATAATGACTACTCTGTCCAAACTCTGCTTGTATTGCATCAGAATACAAAATTTTTGAAGGTAGAAGGCAAAACCAACTCAGACCCAGAAAACATTTAGGAAATTGCTGCTGAAGAAACCAAAAGTCAGCTGAGGCACCCAAACCAATGACAGCAAGCCAATTGGAGCTAGCCAACAGCTGTGCCCTGATTGAAAAAGAACCTTCCTCTTGTGCCCTGAACTCAATATGCCAGCCTCAAAACCAAAGCTCACATCAGAAAATTCATTACAAACCATGATAAATAAGAAAAATGAGAAAAAAGCCAAAGAAATGCAAGAATCCATAATGATATTGGGCTTTTTTAGTCTCAAGGAAACCGGCTGTTCCCGGATTCTTCCATCCCTCCAGCTGACTGCCTGTGGAATTCTGACTGAATTAACCTGTAAATCGCAGTGAAACTCAGTTTGGAGGGAATTAATATTTGTCACCTCAGCCAAAGTGTTCCATTTGATTTTCCAAAACAAAAAAACTCACCTCGGTCTTGTTACCTGTAGATTTATAAGCTTCAAAGCCCTATTTGCTGTGGTTTTTATTTCATAATGGCTACTCTGTACAAACTCTTCTTTGCATTGCATCAGAATACAAAATTTGGGAAGGAAGACGGCAAAAGCAACTCAGACCCAGAAAACATTTAGGAAATTGCCACTCAAGAAACCACAAATTGGCTGAGGCACCCAAAACAATGATAGCAAGAAAGAATTGGAGCAAGCCAACAGCTGTGCCCTGTTTGAAAAAGAACCTTCCTCTTTTGTCCTGAACTCAATATGCCAGCCTCAAAATTGATGCTCACATCAGAAAATTCATTACAAACCAGGATAAATAAGAAAAATGAGAAATGAGCAAAGAAATGCGCCAGTTCTTAGTGATATTGTGTAGGATTTAGTAACAAGGAAACCGGCTGTTCCCGGATTCATCGAACCCTCCAGGTGACTGCCTGTGGAATTCTGACTGAATTAACCTGATATTCGCAGTGAAACTCAGTTTAGAGTCTATTGAAATCTGTCACCTCAGCCAAAGTGTTCCATTTGATTTTCCAAAACACAAAAACTCACCTTTGTCGTGTTACCTGTAGATTTCTTAGCTTCAAATGCCTATTTGTTTTCTTTTTTATTTCATGATGGCTACTCTGTCCAAACTCTTGTTTGTATTGCCTCAGAATACAAAATTTGGGAAGGAAGAAGGCAAAACCAACTGAGAATCAGAAAACATTTAGGAAATTTCCGCTCAATAAACCACACATTTGCTGAGGCACCCAAAACCATGAAAGAAAGATAGAATTGGAGCTAGCCAACAGCTGTGCCCTGTTTAAAAAAGACCATTAATCCAGTGCCCTGAACTCAACATGCCAGCCTCAAAACCAAAGCTCACATCAGAAAACTCATTACAAACCATGATAAATAAGAAAAATGCAAAAAAAGCCAAGAAATGCAAGAATCCATAATGATATTTGGCTTGATTTAGTCGCAAGGAAACCGTCTGTTTTTGTTGTGTTTTTTTTATTTCATACTGGCTACTGTGCCCAAACTCTTGTTTGCATTGTGTCAGAATACAAAATGTGGAAAGGAAGAAGACAAAACCAACTCAGACCCAGAAAACATTTATGAAATTGCCGCTTAAGAAACCAAAAGTCAGCTGAGGCACCCAAAGCAATGACAGCAAGCCAAAATTGGAGCAAGCCAACAGCTGTGCCCTGATTGAAAAAGAACCTTCCTCTTGTGCCCTGAACTCCATATTGCAGCCTAAAACTAAAGATCACATCAGAAAATTCATTAGAAACCATGATAAATAAGGGAAATGTGAAAAAGCCAAAGAAATGCAAGAGTTCTTTGTGATATTTGGCTGGATTAGACACAAGGAAACTGACTGTTTCCAGATTTGTCCCCCCCTTCCACAGACTGACTTTGGAATTCTGATTGAATTTACCTCAAAATCACTCTCACACTCAATTGGAGGGAATTAGAATCTGTCGCCTCAGCAGAAGGGTTCCATGTCACTTTCCAAAACAAAGAAACTCATCTTGATCATGTTGCGTGTAGATTTCTAATCCTGAAAGGGCAATTTGCTGTGTTTTTTTTTTTTTCTTTCATAATGGCTACTCTGTCCAAAATCTTACAAACCTTGATAAATAAGAAAAATGAGAAAAAAGCCGTAGAAATACAAGAAGCTTTGTGGTATTTGGCTGGATTTAGTCGCAAGGAAACCGGCTGTTCCCAGATTCATCCACCCCTTCAGGTGATGGCCTGTGGAATTCTGACCTAACTAACCTGAAAATCGCAGTGAAACTCAGTTTGGAGGCAATTAATATCTGTCACCTCAGCCAAAGTGTTCCATTTGATTTTCCAAAACACAAAACCTCACCTTGCTCTTGTTACCTGTAGATTTCTAAGCTTCACAAGCCTATTTGTTGTGTTTTTTATTTCATAATGGCTGCTCTCCCCAAAATCTTGTTTGTATTGCGTCAGAATACAAAATTTGGGAAGGAAGAAGGCAAAACCAACTCAGACCCAGAAAACTTTTAGGAAATTGAGGCTCAAAAAGCAAAAGTCAGCTGAGGCATCCAAAACAATGACAGCAAGCCAGAATTGGAGCAAGCCAACAGCTGTGCCCTGATTGAAAAAGAACCTTCTTCTTGTGCCCTGAACTCCATATTGCAGCCTCAAAACCAAAGCTCACATCAGAAAATTCATTACAAACCATGATAAATAAGAAAAATGAGAAAAAAGCCAAAGAAATGCAAGAATCCATAATGATATTGGGCTTCATTGAGTCGCAAGGAAACCGGCTGTTCCCGGATTCATCAACCCTCAGCTGACTGCCTGTGGAATTCTGACTGTATTATCCTGAAAATCGCAGTGAAACTCAGTTTGGAGGCAATTAATATTTGTCACCTCAGCCAAAGTGTTCCATTGTATTTTGCAAAACACAAAACCTCACCTTGGTCATGTTACCTGTAGATTTCTAAGCTTCACAAGCCTATTTGTTGTGTTTTTTATTTCATAATGGCTGCTCTCCCCAAAATCTTGTTTGTATTGCGTCAGAATACAAAATTTGGGAAGGAAGAAGGCAAAACCAACTGAGATTCAGAAAACATTTAGGAAATTGCCGCTCAAGAAACTGAAGGACACTGAGGCACCCAAAACCTTGAAAGGAAGACAGAATTGGAGTAAGCCAACAGCTGTTACCTGATTGAAAAAGACCATTCCTCTGGTGCCCTGAACTCCATCTTGCAGGTTCAAAACCAAAGCTCACATCAGAAAATTCATTACAAACCATGAAAAATATGAAAAATCCTAAAAAATCCAAAGAAATTCAGGAGTTCTTAGTGATATTGGGCTTGAATCATTCCCTTGTTAATGGCTGTTTCCAGATTCATCCACACCTCCCAGCTGAGTGTCTGTGGTTTCTGACTGAATTAACATGAAAATCGCAATGAAGCTCAGTTGGGAGGCAATTACTATCTGTCACCTCAGCCAAAGTGTTCCATTTGATTTTCAAAAACACAAAAACTCACCTTGGTCGTGTTACCTGTAGATTTCTAAGCTTCAAATGCATATTTGTTGTGTTGTTTATTTCATAATGGCTACTCTGTCCAAACTCTGGTTTATATTGCGTCAGAATACAAAATTTGGGAAGGAAGAAGGCAAATCCAACTGAGACTCAGAAAACATTTAGGAAATTGCCGCTCAAGAAACCTAAAGTCAGCTGAGGCACCAAAAAAATGACAGCAATCCAGAACTTGAGCAAGCCAACAGCTGTGCCCTGATTGAAAAAGACCATTAATCCAGTGCCTGAACTCCATATTCAAGCCTCAAAACCAAAGCTCACATCAGAAAATTCATTACAGACCATGATAAATAAGAAAAATGAGAAAAAAGCCAAAGAAATGCAAGAATCCATAATGATATTGGGCTTGATTTAGTTGCAAGGAAACCGGCTGTTCCCGGATTCATCCACCCCTCCAGCTGACTGCCTGTGGAATTCTCACTGAATTCACCTGAAAATCACAGTGAAACTCAGTTTGGAGGCAATTAATATCTGTCACCTCAGCCAAAGTGTTCCATTTTATTTTCCAAAACACAAAAACTCACCTTGGTCGTGTTACCTGTAGATTTCTAAGCTTCAAACACCTATTTGTTGTGTTTTTTATTTCATAATGGCTACCGTGCCCAAACTCTTGTTTGTATTGCGTCAGAATACAAAATTTGGGAAGGAAGAAGCCAAAACCAACTCAGACCCATAAAACATTTAGGAATTTGCCGCTCAAGAAACCAAAATCAGCTGAGGCACCCAAAACAATGACAGCAAAGCAAAATGGGAGCAAGGCGACAACTGTGCCCTGTTTGAAAAAGACCATTCCTCCTGTGCCCTGAACTCCATATTCCAGCCTCAAAACCAAAGCTCACAGCAGAAAATTCATTACAAAGCATGATAAGTAAGGGAAATGTGAAAAATCCAAAGAAATGCAGGAGTCCTTTGTGATATTTGGCTGGATTCAGACACAAGGAAACTGGCTGTTTCCAGATTCATACCCCCTTCCACAGACAGACTTTGGAATTCTGATTGAATTCACCTCAAAATTGCACTCACACTCAATTTGGAGGGAATTAGGATCTGTCCCCTCAGCAGAAGGGTATCATGTCATTTTCCAAAACACAGAAACTCATCTTGGTCGAGTTGCCTGTAGATTTCTAATCCTGAAAGGGCAATTTGCTGTGTTATTTTTTCTTTCATAATGGCTACTCTGTCAAAATCTTGCTTGTATTGCATCAGAATACAAAATTTGGGAAGGAAGAAGGTAAAACCGACTCAGACCCAGAAAATATTTAGCAAATTACCGCTCAAGAAACCACAAATCGGCTGAGGCACCCAAAACAATGACAGCAAGCCAGAATTGGAGCAAGCCAACAGCTGTGCCCTGATTGAACAAAACCATTAATCCAGTGCCCTGAACTCCATATTCCAGCCTCAAAACCAAAGATCACAAAAAATAATCATTACAAACCATGATAAATAAGGGAAATCTGAGAAAGCCAAAGAAATTCAAGAGTCCTTTGTGGTATTTGGCTGGATTTAGACAGAAGGAAACAGGCTATTTCTGGATTCATCCCCCCCTTCCACAGACTGACTTTGGAATTCTGACTCAATTCACCTCAAAATCGCACTCACACTCAATTTGGAGGGAATTAGTATCTGTCCCCTCAGCAGAAGTGTTCCATGTGAATTTCCAAAACACAGAAACTCATCTTGGTCGTGTTGCCTGTAGATTTCTAATCCTGAAAGGGCAATGCGCTTTTTTTTTTTTTCTTTCATAATGGCTACTCTGTCCAAAATCTTGCTTGTATTGCGTCAGAATACAAAATTTGGGAATAAGAAGGCAAATCCGATCAGAACCAGAAAACATTTAGGAAACTGCAGAAAAAGAATCCACAAATCAGCTAAGGAATCCAAAACAATGACAGCAAGCAGAACTGGAGCACGCCAACAGCTGTGCCCTGATTGAAAAAGAACCTTCCTCTTGTGCCCTAAACTCAATATGCCAGCCACAAAACCAAAGCTCACATCAAAAAATTCTTTTCAAACCATGATAAATAGGAAAAATCAGAAAAAAGCCAAAGAAATGCAAGTTTTCTTAGTGATATTGGGCTTGATTTATTCCTAAGTAAACAGCTGTTTCCAGATTCATCCACAACTCCCAGCTGAGTGAATAGGGATTCTGACTGAATTCACCTCAAAATGGCAGTGAAATTCGGTTTGGAGACAATTAATATCTGTCACCTCAGCCAAAGTGTTCCATTTTATTTTCCAAAACAAAAAAACTCACTTTGGTCATGTTACCTATAGATTTCCAAGCTTCCAAGCCTATTTGTTGTGTTTTTTATTTCATAATGGCTACTCTGTCCAAAATCTTCCTTGTATTGCATCACATACAAAATTTGGGAAGGTAGAAGGCAAAGCCAACTCAGACTCAGAAAACATTTAGGAAATTGCCACTCAAGAAACCAAAAGTCAGCTGAGGCACCCAAAACGATGACAGCAAGCCAGAATTGTAGGAGGCAATCAGCTGAGTCCTGATTGAAAAAGGCCATTCTTCCGGGACCCTGAACTCCATATTCCAGCCTCAAAACCAAAGCTGACATCAGGAAATTCATTACAAACCACGATACATAAGAAAAATGAGAAAAAAGCCAAGAAATGCAAGAATCCATAATGATATTGAGCTGGATTTAGTCGCAAGGAAACGGGCTGTGCCCGGATTCATCCACCCCTCCAGCTGACTGCCTGTGGAATTCTGAGTGAATTAACCCGAAAATCGCAGTGAAACTCAGTTTGGAGGCAATTAATATCTGTCACCTCAGCCAAAGTGTTCCATTTTATTTTCCATAACACAAAAACTCACCTTGGTCGTGTTATCTGTAGATTTCTAAGCTTCAAACACATATGTGTAGTGTTTTTTATTTCATAATGGCTGCACTGGCCAAACTCTTGTTTGTATTGTGTCAGAATACAAAATTTGGGAAGGAAGAAGGCAAAACCAACTCAGACCCAGAAAACATTTAGGAAATTGCCGCTCAAGAAATCACAAATCAGCTGAGGCACCCAAAAAAATGTCAGGATGCCAGAATTAGAACACGCCAACAGCTGTGCCCTGATTGAAAAAGAACCTTCCTCTTGTGCCCTGAACTCAATATGCCAGCCTCAAAACCAAAGCTCACATCAGAAAATTCATTACAAACCATGATAAATAAGAAAAATCAGAAAAAAGCCAAAGAAATGCAGGAGTTCTTAGTGATATTGGGCTTGATTTATTCTCTTATTGCTGGCTGGTTGCAGATTCATCAACAACTCCCAGCTGAGTGTCTGTGGTTTCTGACGGAATTAACATGAAAATCGCAGTGAAACTCGGTTTGGAGGCAATTAATATCTGTCACCTCAGTCAAAGTGTTCCACTTTATTTTCCAATACACAAAAACTCACCTTGGTCATGCTACCTGCAGATTTCTAAGCTTCAAACGCAATTTGTTGTGTTGTTTATTTCATAATGGCTACTGTGCCCAAACTCTTGTTTGTATTGTGTCAGAATGCAAAATTTCAAAAGGGAGAAGGCAAAAGTAACTCTGACCCAGAAAACATTTAGGAAATTTTCACTCAAGAAACCAAAAGTCAGCTGAGGCACCCAAAGCAATGACAGCAAGCCAGAATTGGAGCATGCCAACAGCTGTGCCCTGATTGAAAAAGAACCTTCCTCTTGTGCCCTGAACTCAATATGCCAGCCTCAAAACCAAAGCTCACATCAGAAAATTCATTACAAACCATGATAAATAAGAAAAATGAGAAAAAAGCCAAAGAAATGCAAGAATCCCTAATTATATTGGGCTTGATTTAGTCGCAAGGAAACCGGCTGTTCCCGGATTCATTCGCCCCTCAAGCTGACGGCCTGTGGAATTCTGACTGAATTAACCTGAAAATCGCAGTGAAACTCAGTTTGGAGACAATTAATATCTGTCACCTCAGCCAAAGTGTTCCATTTGATTTTCCAAAACAGAAAAACTCACCTTGGTTGTTTTACCTGTAGATGTCTAAGTTTCAACATCCTATTTGTTGTGTGTTTTATTTCATAATGGCTACTCTGTCCAAACTCTTGTTTGTATTGCATCAGAATACAAAATTTCAGAAGGAAGAAGGCAACACCAAATCAGACCCAGAAAACATTTAGGAAATTGCCGCTCAAGAAGCCAAAAGTCACTGAGGCACCCAAAACAATGACAGCAAGCCAGAAGTGGAGCAAGCCAACAGCTGTGCCCTGATTGAAAAAGAACCTTCCTCTTGTGCCCTGAACTCAATATGCCAGCCTCAAAACCAAAGCTCACATCAGAAAATTCATTACACACCATGATAAATAAGAAAAAAGAGAAAAAAGCCAAAGAAATGCAAGAATCCATAATGATATAGGGCTTGATTTAGTCGCTAGGAAACCGTATGTTCCTGGATTCATCTACCCCTCCAGCTGACTGCCTGTGGAATTCTGACTGAATTAACCTGAAAATCACAGTGAAACTCAGTTTGGAGGCAATTAATATCTGTCACCTCAGCCAAAGTGTTCCATTTGATTTTCCAAAACACAAAAACTCACCTTGGTAGTGTTACTTGTAGATTTCTAAATTTCAAACGCCTATTAGTTGTGTTTTTTCTTTCGTAATGGCTATTCTGTACAAACTCTTTTTTGCATTGCATCAGAATACAAAATTTGGGAAGGAAGAAGGCAAAGCCAACTCAGACCCTGAAAACATTTGGGAAATTGCCACACAAGAAACCACAAATCGGCTGAGGCACTCAAAACAATGACAGCAAGCCAGAAGTGGAGCAAGCAAACAGCTATGCCCTGATTGAAAAAGAACCATCCTCTTGTGCCCTGAACTCCATATTGCAGCCTCAAAACCAAAGCTCACATCAGAAAATTCATTACAAACCATGATAAATAAGAAAAATGAGAAAAAAGCCAAAGAAATGCAAGAAACCATAATGATATTGGGTTTGATTTAGTTGCAAGGAAACCGGCTGTTCCCAGATTCATCCACCACTAAAGCTGACTGCCTGTGGAATTCTGACTGAATTAACCTGACAATCTCAGTGAAACTCAAGAAACCAAATATCAGCTGAGGCATCCAAAACAAAGACAATAGCCAGAAATGGAGCAGGCCAACAGCTGTGCCCTGTTTGTAAAAGACCATTCCTCCGGTGCCCTGAACTCAAAATGCCAGCCTCAAAACCAAAGCTCACATCAGAAAATTCATTACAAACCATGATAAATAAGGGAAATGTGAAAAAGCCAAAGAAATGCAAGAGTCCTTTGTGATATTTGGCAGGATTTAGACACAAAGAAACTGGCTGTTTCCAGATTCATCCCCCCCTTCCACAGACTGACTTTGGAATTCTGATTGAATTCACCTCAAAATCGCTCTCACACTCCATTTGGAGGGAATTAGAATCTGTCACCTCAGCAGAAGCGTTCCATGTCATTTTCCAAAACACAGAATCTCATCTTGGTTGTGTTGCCTATGGATTTCTAATCCTGAAAGGTCAATTTGCTGTGTTTTTTTTTTTTCTTTCATAATGGCTACTCTGTACAAAATCTTGCTTGTATTGCATCAGAATACAAAAATTGGGAAGGAAGAAGGCAAAACCAACTCAGACCCCGAAAACATTTAGGAAATTGCCACACAAGAAACCACAAATCAGCTGAGGCACCCAAAACAATGACAGCAAGCCAGAAGTGGAGCAAGCCAACAGCTGTGCCCTGATTGAAAAAGAACCTTCCTCTTGTGCCCTGAACTCAATATGCCAGCCTCAAATCTAAGCTCACATCAGAAAATTCATACAAACCATGATAAATAAGGGAAATGTGAAAAAGCTGAAGAAATGCAAGCCTGTGGAATCCTAACTGAATTAACTGAATTAACCTGAAAATCGCAGTGAAACTGAGTTTGGAGGCAATTAATATCTGTCACCTCAGCCAAAATGTTCCATTTCATTTTCCAAAACACAAAAACAACTTGGTCATGTTACCTGTAGATTTGTATGCTTCAAACACCTATTTGTTGTGTTTTTTATTTCATAATGGCTACTCTGTCCAAAATCTTGCTTGTATTGCATCAGAATACAAAATTTGGGAAGGAAGAAGGCAAAACCAACTCAGACCCTGAAAACATTTAGGAAATTGCCACACAAGAAACCAGAAATCGGCTGAGGCACTCAAAACAATGACAGCAAGCCAGAATTGGAGCAAGCCAACAGCTGTGCCCTGATTGAAAAAGAACCATCCTCTTGTGCCCTGAACTCAATATGCCAGACTCAAAACCAAAGCTCTCATCAGAAAATTCATTACAAACCATGATAAATCAGGGAAATGTGAAAAACCCAAAGAAATGCAAGAGTTCTTTTTGATATTTGGCTGGATTCAGATAAAAGGAAACTGGCTGTTTCCAGATTCATCCCCCCCTTCCACAGACTGACTTTGGAATTCTGATTGAATTCACCTCAAAATCGCACTCACACTCAATTTGGAGTGAATTAAAATCTGTCCCCTCAGCAGAAGGGTTCCATGACTTTTTCCAAAACACAGAAACTCATCTTGGTCGTGTTGCCTGTAGATTTCTAATCCTGAAAGGGCAATGCGCTTTTTTTTTTTTTCTTTCATAATGGCTACTCTCCAAAATCTTGCTTGTATTGCATCAGAATACAAAATTTGGGAATAAGAAGGCAAAACCGACTCAGACCCAGAAAACATTTAGGAAATTGGCACTCAAGAAACCACAAATCGGCTGAGGCACCCAAAACAATGACAGCAAGCCAGAATTGGAGCAAGCCAACAGCTGTGCCCTGATTGAAAAAGAACCTTCCTCTTGTGCCCTGAATTCAATATGCCAGACTCAAAACCAAAGCTCACATCAGAAAATTCATTACAAACCATGATAAATAAGGGAAATGTGAAAAAGCCAAAGAAATGCAAGAGTCCTTTGTGATATTTGGCAGGATTTAGACACAAAGAAACTGGCTGTTTCCAGATTCATCCCCCCCTTCCACAGACCGACATTGGAATTCTGATTGAATTCACCTCAAAATCGCTCTCACACTCCATTTGGAGGGCATTAGAATCTGTCCCCTCAGCAGAAGCGTTCCATGTCATTTTCCAAAACACAGAATCTCACCTTGGTTGTGTTGCCTATGGATTTCTAATCCTGAAAGGTCAATTTGCTGTGTTTTTTTTTTTTTTTCATAATGGCTACTCTGTCCAAAATCTTGCTTGTATTGCATCAGAATACAAAAATAGGGAAGGAAGAAGGCAAAACCAACTCAGACCCATAAAACATTTAGTAAATTGCCACACAAGAAACCACAAATCAGCTGAGGCACCCAAAACAATGACAGCAAGCCAGAAGTGGAGCAAGCCAACAGCTGTGCCCTGATTGAAAAAGAACCTTCCTCTTGTGCCCTGAACTCAATATGCCAGCCTCAAAACCAAAGCTCACATCAGAAAATTCATTACAAACCATGATAAATAAGAAAAAAGAGAAAAAAGCCAAAAAAATGCAAGAATCCATAATGATATAGGGCTTGATTTAGTCGCTAGGAAACCGGCTGTTCCCAGATACATCCACCCCTCCAGCTGACAGCCTGTGGAATTCTGACTGAATTAACCTGAAAATCACAGTGAAACTCAGTTTGGAGGCAATTAATATCTGTCACCTCAGCCAAAGTGTTCCATTTTATTTTCCAAAACACAAAAACTCACCATGGTCATGTTACCTGTAGATTTCTAAGCTTCAAACACCTATTTGTTGTCTTTTTTCTTTCATAATGGCTATTCTGTACAAACTCTTCTTTGCATTGCATCAGAATACAAAATTTGGGAAGGAAGAAGGCAAAGCCAACTCAGACCCTGAAAACATTTGGGAAATTGCCACACAAGAAACCACAAATCGGCTGAGGCACTCAAAACAATGACAGCAAGCCAGAAGTGGAGCAAGCCAACAGCTGTGCCCTGATTGAAAAACAACCTTCCTCTTGTGCCCTGAGCTCAATATGCCAGCCTCAAAACCAAAGCTCACATCAGAAAATTCATTACAAACCATGATAAATAAGAAAAAAGAGAAAAAAGCCAAAAAAATGCAAGAATCCATAATGATATTGGGTTTGATTTAGTTGCAAGGAAACCGGCTGTTCCCAGATTCATCCACCACTAAAGCTGACTGCCTGTGGAATTCTGACTGAATTAACCTGACAATCGCAGTGAAACTCAAGAAACCAAATTTCAGTTGAGGCACCCAAAACAAAGACAATAGCCAGAATTGGAGCACACCAACAGCTGTGCCCTGTTTGAAAAAGACCATTCCTCAGGTGCCCTGAACTCTATATGCCAGACTCAAAACCAAAGCTCACATCAGAAAATTCATTACAAACCATGATAAATCAGGGAAATGTGAAAAAGCCAAAGAAATGCAAGAGTCCTTTGTGATATTTGGCTGGATTTAGACACAAAGAAACTGGCTGTTTCCAGATTCATCCCCCCCTTCCACAGACTGACTTTGGAATTCTGATTGAATTCACCTCAAAATCGCTCTCACACTCCATTTGGAGGGAATTAGAATCTGTCACCTCAGCAGAAGCGTTTATGTCATTTTCCAAAACACAGAAACTCATCTTGGTCGTGTTGCCTGTAGATTTCTAATCCTGAAAGGGCAATGCGCTTTTTTTTTTTTCCTTTCATAATGGCTACTCTCCAAAATCTTGCTTGTATTGCATCAGAATACAAAATTTGGGAATAAGAAGGCAAAACCGACTCAGACCCAGAAAGCATTTAGGAAATTGCCACACAAGAAACCACAAATCAGCTGAGGCACCCAAAACAATGACAGCAAGCCAGAAGTGGAGCAAGCCAACAGCTGTGCCCTGATTGAAAAAGAACCTTCCTCTTGTGCCCTGAACTCAATATGCCAGACTCAAAACCAAAGCTCACATCAGAAAATTCATTACAAACCATGTTAAATAAGGGAAATGTGAAAAAGCCAAAGAAATGCAAGAGTCCTTTGTGATATTTGGCAGGATTTAGACACAAAGAAACTGGCTGTTTCCAGATTCATCCCCCCCTTCCACAGACCGACATTGGAATTCTGATTGAATTCACCTCAAAATCGCTCTCACACTCCATTTGGAGGGCATTAGAATCTGTCCCCTCAGCAGAAGCGTTCCATGTCATTTTCCAAAACACAGAATCTCACCTTGGTTGTGTTGCCTATGGATTTCTAATCCTGAAAGGGCAATTTGCTGTGTTTTTTTTTTTCTTTCATAATGGCTACACTGTCCAAAATCTTGCTTGTATTGCATCAGAATACAAAAATTGGGAAGGAAGAAGGCAAAACCAACTCAGACCCCGAAAACATTTAGGAAATTGCCACACAAGAAACCACAAATCAGCTGAGGCACCCAAAACAATGACAGCAAGCCAGAAGTGGAGCAAGCCAACAGCTGTGCCCTGATTGAAAAAGAACCTTCCTCTTGTGCCCTGAACTCAATATGCCAGCCTCAAAACCAAAGCTCACATCAGAAAATTCATTACAAACCATGATAAATAAGAAAAAAGAGAAAAAATCCAAAAAAATGCAAGAATCCATGATGATATAGGGCTTGATTTAGTCGCTAGGAAACCAGCTGTTCACGGATTCATCCACCCCACCAGCTGACAGCCTGTGGAATTCTGAATGAATTAACCTGAAAATCGCAGTGAAACTCAGTTTGGAGGCAATTAATATCTGTCACCTCAGCCAAAGTGTTCCATTTGATTTTCCAAAACACAAAAACTCACCTTGGTCATGTTACCTGTTGATTTCTAAGCTTCAAACGCCTATTAGTTGTGTTTTTTATTTCATAATGGCTACTTTGTTGAAAATCACGCTTGTATTGCATCAGAATACAAAATTTGGGAAGGAAGGAGGCAAAGCCAACTCAGACCCAGAGAACATTTAGGAAATTGCCACACAGGAAACCACAAATTGGCTGAGGAACCCAAAACAATGACAGCAAGCCAGAATTGCAGCAAGCCAACAACTGTACCCTCTTTGAAAAAGACAGGTCCTCCAGTACCCTGAACTCCATATTGCAGCCTCAAAACCAAGCTCACATCAGAAAATTCATTACAAACCATGATAAATCAGGGAAATGTGAAAAAGCCAAAGAAATGCAAGAGTCCTTTTTGATATTTGGCTGGATTCAGATACAAGGAAACTGGCTGTTTCCAGATTCATACCCCCCTTCCACAGACTGACTTTGGAATTCTGATTGAATTCACCTCAAAATCGCACTCACACTCAATTTGGAGGGCATTAGAATCTGTCCCCTCAGCAGAAGGGTTCCTTGTCATTTTCCAAAACACAGAAACTCATCTTGGTCGTGTAGCCTGTAGATTTATAATCCTGAAAGGGCAATTCGCTGTGTTTTTTTTTTTTTTTCTTTCATAATGGCTACTCTCCAAAATCTTGCTTGTATTGCATCAAAATACAAAATTTGGAAATAATTTGGGAAGGCAAAACCGACTCAGACCCAGAAAACATTTAGGAAATTGGCACTCAAGAAACCACAAATCGGCTGAGGCACCCAAAACAATGACAGCAAGCCAGAATTGGAGGAAGCCAACAGCTGTGCCCTGATTGAAAAAGACCCTCCTCCGGTTCCCTGAACTGCATATTGCAGCCTCTAAACCAAAGCTCACATCAGAAAATTCATTACAAATCATGAGAAATAAGAAAAAAGAGAAAAATCCAAAGAAATGCAAGAATCCATAATGATATTGGGTTTGATTTAGTTGCAAGGAAACCGGCTGTTCCCAGATTCATCCACCACTAAAGCTGACTGCCTGTGGAATTCTGACTGAATTAACCTGACAATCGCAGTGAAACTCAAGAAACCAAATTTCAGCTGAGGCACCCAAAACACTGACAGGAAGCCAGAATTGGAGCACACCAACAGCTGTGCCCTGTTTGAAAAAGACCATTCCTCCGGTGCCCTGAACTCTATATTGCAGCCTCAAAACCAAAGCTCTCATCAGAAAATTCATTACAAACCATGATAAATCAGGGAAATGTGAAAAAGCCAAAGAAATGCAAGAGTTCTTTTGGATATTTGGCTGGATTCAGATAAAAGGAAACTGGCTGTTTCCAGATTCATCCCCCCCTTCCACAGATTGACTTTGGAATTCTGATTGAATTCACCTCAAAATCGCACTCACACTCAATTTGGAGTGAATTAAAATCTGTCCCCTCAGCAGAAGGGTTCCATGACTTTTTCCAAAACACAGAAACTCATCTTGGGCGTGTTGCCTGTAGATTTCTAATCCTGAAAGGGCAATGCGCTGATTTTTTTTTTTTTTTCCTTTCATAATGGCTACTCTCCAAAATCTTGCTTGTATTGCATCAGAATACAAAAATTGGGAAGGAAGAAGGCAAAACCAATCAGACCCCGAAAACATTTAGGAAATTGCCACACAAGAAACCACAAATCAGCTGAGGCACCCAAAACAATGACAGCAAGCCAGAAGTGGAGCAAGCCAACAGCTGTGCCCTGATTGAAAAAGAACCTTCCTCTTGTGCCCTGAACTCAATATGCCAGCCTCAAAACCAAAGCTCACATCAGAAAATTCATTACAAACCATGATAAATAAGAAAAAAGAGAAAAAATCCAAAAAAATGCAAGAATCCATAATGATATAGGGCTTGATTTAGTCGCTAGGAAACCAGCTGTTCACGGATTCATCCACCCCACCAGCTGACAGCCTGTGGAATTCTGAATGAATTAACCTGAAAATCGCAGTGAAACTCAGTTTGGAGGCAATTAATATCTGTCACCTCAGCCAAAGTGTTCCATTTGATTTTCCAAAACACAAAAACTCACCTTGGTCATGTTACCTGTTGATTTCTAAGCTTCAAACGCCTATTAGTTGTGTTTTTTATTTCATAATGGCTACTCTGTTGAAAATCACGCTTGTATTGCATCAGAATACAAAATTTGGGAAGGAAGGAGGCAAAGCCAACTCAGACCCAGAGAACATTTAGGAAATTGCCACACAGGAAACCACAAATTGGCTGAGGAACCCAAAACAATGACAGCAAGCCAGAATTGCAGCAAGCCAACAACTGTACCCTCTTTGAAAAAGACAGGTCCTCCAGTACCCTGAACTCCATATTGCAGCCTCAAAACCAAGCTCACATCAGAAAATTCATTACAAACCATGATAAATCAGGGAAATGTGAAAAAGCCAAAGAAATGCAAGAGTCCTTTTTGATATTTGGCTGGATTCAGATACAAGGAAACTGGCTGTTTCCAGATTCATACCCCCCTTCCACAGACTGACTTTGGAATTCTGATTGAATTCACCTCAAAATCGCACTCACACTCAATTTGGAGGGCATTAGAATCTGTCCCCTCAGCAGAAGGGTTCCTTGTCATTTTCCAAAACACAGAAACTCATTTTGGTCGTGTAGCCTGTAGATTTATAATCCTGAAAGGGCAATTCGCTGTGTTTTTTTTTTTTTTTCTTTCATAATGGCTACTCTCCAAAATCTTGCTTGTATTGCATCAAAATACAAAATTTGGAAATAATTTGGGAAGGCAAAACCGACTCAGACCCAGAAAGCATTTAGGAAATTGGCACTCAAGAAACCACAAATCGGCTGAGGCACCCAAAACAATGACAGCAAGCCAGAAGTGGAGCAAGCCAACAGCTGTGCCCTGATTGAAAAAGACCCTCCTCTGGTTCCCTGAACTGCATATTGCAGCCTCTAAACCAAAGCTCACATCAGAAAATTCATTACAAATCATGAGAAATAAGAAAAAAGAGAAAAATCCAAAGAAATGCAAGAATCCATAATGATATTGGGTTTGATTTAGTTGCAAGGAAACCGGCTGTTCCCAGATTCATCCACCACTAAAGCTGACTGCCTGTGGAATTCTGACTGAATTAACCTGACAATCGCAGTGAAACTCAAGAAACCAAATTTCAGCTGAGGCACCCAAAACACTGACAGGAAGCCAGAATTGGAGCACACCAACAGCTGTGCCCTGTTTGAAAAAGACCATTCCTCCGGTGCCCTGAACTCTATATTGCAGCCTCAAAACCAAAGCTCTCATCAGAAAATTCATTACAAACCATGATAAATCAGGGAAATGTGAAAAAGCCAAAGAAATGCAAGAGTTCTTTTGGATATTTGGCTGGATTCAGATAAAAGGAAACTGGCTGTTTCCAGATTCATCCCCCCCTTCCACAGATTGACTTTGGAATTCTGATTGAATTCACCTCAAAATCGCACTCACACTCAATTTGGAGTGAATTAAAATCTGTCCCCTCAGCAGAAGGGTTCCATGACTTTTTCCAAAACACAGAAACTCATCTTGGGCGTGTTGCCTGTAGATTTCTAATCCTGAAAGGGCAATGCGCTGTGTTTTTTTTTTTTTTTTCTTTCATAATGGCTACTCTCCAAAATCTTGCTTTTATTGCATCAGAATACAAAAATTGGGAAGGAAGAAGGCAAAACCAATCAGACCCCGAAAACATTTAGGAAATTGCCACACAAGAAACCACAAATCAGCTGAGGCACCCAAAACAATGACAGCAAGCCAGAAGTGGAGCAAGCCAACAGCTGTGCCCTGATTGAAAAAGAACCTTCCTCTTGTGCCCTGAACTCAATATGCCAGCCTCAAAACCAAAGCTCACATCAGAAAATTCATTACAAACCATGATAAATAAGAAAAAAGAGAAAAAATCCAAAAAAATGCAAGAATCCATGATGATATAGGGCTTGATTTAGTCGCTAGGAAACCAGCTGTTCACGGATTCATCCACCCCACCAGCTGACAGCCTGTGGAATTCTGAATGAATTAACCTGAAAATCGCAGTGAAACTCAGTTTGGAGGCAATTAATATCTGTCACCTCAGCCAAAGTGTTCCATTTGATTTTCCAAAACACAAAAACTCACCTTGGTCATGTTACCTGTTGATTTCTAAGCTTCAAACGCCTATTAGTTGTGTTTTTTATTTCATAATGGCTACTCTGTTGAAAATCACGCTTGTATTGCATCAGAATACAAAATTTGGGAAGGAAGGAGGCAAAGCCAACTCAGACCCAGAGAACATTTAGGAAATTGCCACACAGGAAACCACAAATTGGCTGAGGAACCCAAAACAATGACAGCAAGCCAGAATTGCAGCAAGCCAACAACTGTACCCTCTTTGAAAAAGACAGGTCCTCCAGTACCCTGAACTCCATATTGCAGCCTCAAAACCAAGCTCACATCAGAAAATTCATTACAAACCATGATAAATCAGGGAAATGTGAAAAAGCCAAAGAAATGCAAGAGTCCTTTTTGATATTTGGCTGGATTCAGATACAAGGAAACTGGCTGTTTCCAGATTCATACCCCCCTTCCACAGACTGACTTTGGAATTCTGATTGAATTCACCTCAAAATCGCACTCACACTCAATTTGGAGGGCATTAGAATCTGTCCCCTCAGCAGAAGGGTTCCTTGTCATTTTCCAAAACACAGAAACTCATCTTGGTCGTGTAGCCTGTAGATTTATAATCCTGAAAGGGCAATTCGCTGTGTTTTTTTTTTTTTTCTTTCATAATGGCTACTCTCCAAAATCTTGCTTGTATTGCATCAAAATACAAAATTTGGAAATAATTTGGGAAGGCAAAACCGACTCAGACCCAGAAAACATTTAGGAAATTGGCACTCAAGAAACCACAAATCGGCTGAGGCACCCAAAACAATGACAGCAAGCCAGAATTGGAGCAAGCCAACAGCTGTGCCCTGATTGAAAAAGACCCTCCTCCGGTTCCCTGAACTGCATATTGCAGCCTCTAAACCAAAGCTCACATCAGAAAATTCATTACAAATCATGAGAAATAAGAAAAAAGAGAAAAATCCAAAGAAATGCAAGAATCCATAATGATATTGGGTTTGATTTAGTTGCAAGGAAACCGGCTGTTCCCAGATTCATCCACCACTAAAGCTGACTGCCTGTGGAATTCTGACTGAATTAACCTGACAATCGCAGTGAAACTCAAGAAACCAAATTTCAGCTGAGGCACCCAAAACACTGACAGGAAGCCAGAATTGGAGCACACCAACAGCTGTGCCCTGTTTGAAAAAGACCATTCCTCAGGTGCCCTGAACTCTATATTGCAGCCTCAAAACCAAAGCTCTCATCAGAAAATTCATTACAAACCATGATAAATCAGGGAAATGTGAAAAAGCCAAAGAAATGCAAGAGTTCTTTTGGATATTTGGCTGGATTCAGATAAAAGGAAACTGGCTGTTTCCAGATTCATCCCCCCCTTCCACAGATTGACTTTGGAATTCTGATTGAATTCACCTCAAAATCGCACTCACACTCCATTTGGAGTGAATTAAAATCTGTCCCCTCAGCAGAAGGGTTCCATGACTTTTTCCAAAACACAGAAACTCATCTTGGGCGTGTTGCCTGTAGATTTCTAATCCTGAAAGGGCAATGCGCTGTGTTTTTTTTTTTTTTTTCTTTCATAATGGCTACTCTCCAAAATCTTGCTTGTATTGCATCAGAATACAAAAATTGGGAAGGAAGAAGGCAAAACCAATCAGACCCCGAAAACATTTAGGAAATTGCCACACAAGAAACCACAAATCAGCTGAGACACCCAAAACAATGACAGCAAGCCAGAAGTGGAGCAAGCCAACAGCTGTGCCCTGATTGAAAAAGAACCTTCCTCTTGTGCCCTGAACTCAATATGCCAGCCTCAAAACCAAAGCTCACATCAGAAAATTCATTACAAACCATGATAAATAAGAAAAAAGAGAAAAAATCCAAAAAAATGCAAGAATCCATGATGATATAGGGCTTGATTTAGTCGCTAGGAAACCAGCTGTTCACGGATTCATCCACCCCACCAGCTGACAGCCTGTGGAATTCTGAATGAATTAACCTGAAAATCGCAGTGAAACTCAGTTTGGAGGCAATTAATATCTGTCACCTCAGCCAAAGTGTTCCATTTGATTTTCCAAAACACAAAAACTCACCTTGGTCATGTTACCTGTTGATTTCTAAGCTTCAAACGCCTATTAGTTGTGTTTTTTATTTCATAATGGCTACTCTGTTGAAAATCACGCTTGTATTGCATCAGAATACAAAATTTGGGAAGGAAGGAGGCAAAGCCAACTCAGACCCAGAGAACATTTAGGAAATTGCCACACAGGAAACCACAAATTGGCTGAGGAACCCAAAACAATGACAGCAAGCCAGAATTGCAGCAAGCCAACAACTGTACCCTCTTTGAAAAAGACAGGTCCTCCAGTACCCTGAACTCCATATTGCAGCCTCAAAACCAAGCTCACATCAGAAAATTCATTACAAACCATGATAAATCAGGGAAATGTGAAAAAGCCAAAGAAATGCAAGAGTCCTTTTTGATATTTGGCTGGATTCAGATACAAGGAAACTGGCTGTTTCCAGATTCATACCCCCCTTCCACAGACTGACTTTGGAATTCTGATTGAATTCACCTCAAAATCGCACTCACACTCCATTTGGAGGGCATTAGAATCTGTCCCCTCAGCAGAAGGGTTCCTTGTCATTTTCCAAAACACAGAAACTCATCTTGGTCGTGTAGCCTGTAGATTTATAATCCTGAAAGGGCAATTCGCTGTGTTTTTTTTTTTTTCTTTCATAATGGCTACTCTCCAAAATCTTGCTTGTATTGCATCAAAATACAAAATTTGGAAATAATTTGGGAAGGCAAAACCGACTCAGACCCAGAAAACATTTAGGAAATTGGCACTCAAGAAACCACAAATCGGCTGAGGCACCCAAAACAATGACAGCAAGCCAGAATTGGAGCAAGCCAACAGCTGTGCACTGATTGAAAAAGACCCTCCTCCGGTTCCCTGAACTGCATATTGCAGCCTCTAAACCAAAGCTCACATCAGAAAATTCATTACAAATCATGAGAAATAAGAAAAAAGAGAAAAATCCAAAGAAATGCAAGAATCCATAATGATATTGGGTTTGATTTAGTTGCAAGGAAACCGGCTGTTCCCAGATTCATCCACCACTAAAGCTGACTGCCTGTGGAATTCTGACTGAATTAACCTGACAATCGCAGTGAAACTCAAGAAACCAAATTTCAGCTGAGGCACCCAAAACACTGACAGGAAGCCAGAATTGGAGCACACCAACAGCTGTGCCCTGTTTGAAAAGACCATTCCTCCTGTGCCCTGAACTCAATATTGCAGCCTCAAAACCAAAGCTCTCATCAGAAAATTCATTACAAACCATGATAAATCAGGGAAATGTGAAAAAGCCAAAGAAATGCAAGAGTTCTTTTGGATATTTGGCTGGATTCAGATAAAAGGAAACTGGCTGTTTCCAGATTCATCCCCCCCTTCCACAGATTGACTTTGGAATTCTGATTGAATTCACCTCAAAATCGCACTCACACTCAATTTGGAGTGAATTAAAATCTGTCCCCTCAGCAGAAGGGTTCCATGACTTTTTCCAAAACACAGAAACTCATCTTGGGCGTGTTGCCTGTAGATTTCTAATCCTGAAAGGGCAATGCGCTGTGTTTTTTTTTTTTTTTCTTTCATAATGGCTACTCTCCAAAATCTTGCTTGTATTGCATCAGAATACAAAAGTTGGGAATAAGTAGGCAAAACCAACTCAGACCCAGAAAACATTTAGGAAATTGGCACTCAAGAAACCACAAATCAGCTGAGACACCCAAAACAATGACAGCAAGCCAGAATTGGAGCAACCCAACAGCTGTGCCCTGATTGAAAAAGAACCTTCCTCTTGTGCCTGAACTCAATATGCCAGCCTCAAAACCAAAGCTCACATCAGAAAATTCATTACAAACCATGATAAATACGACAAAAGAGAAAAAAGCCAAAAAAATGCAAGAATCCATAATGATATAAGGGTTGATTTAGTCACAAGGAAACCGGCTGTTCCCGGATTGATCCACCCCTCCAGCTGACTGCCTGTGGAATTCTGACTGAATTAACCTGAAAATCACAGTGAAACTCAGTTTGGAGGCAATTAATATCTGTCACCTCAGCCAAAGTGTTCCATTTGATTTTCATAAACACAAAAACTCACCTTGGTCATGTTACCTGTAGATTTCTAAGCTTCAAACGCCTATTTGTTGTGTTTTTTATTTCATAATGGCTATTCTGTACAAACTCTTCTTTGCATTGCATCAGAATACAAAATTTGGGAAGGAAGAAGGCAAAGCCAACTCAGACCCTGAAAACATTTGGGAAATTGCCACACAAGAAACCACAAATCTGCTGAGGTACTCAAAATAAGGACAGCAAGCCAGAACTGCAGCCAGCCAACAGCTGTGTCCTGATTGAAAAAGAAACATCCTCTTGTGCTCTGAACTCAATATGCCAGCCTCAAAACCAAAGCTCACATGAGAAAATTAATTACAAACCATGATAAATAAGACAAAAGAGAAAAAAGCCAAAGAAATGCAAGAGTACTTTGTGATATTTGGCTGGATTTAGACACAAGGAATCTGGCTGTTTCCAGATTCATCCCCCCCTTCCACAGACTGACTTTGGAATTCTGATTGAATTCACCTCAAAATCGCTCTCACACTCCATTTGGAGGGAATTACAATCTGTCCCCTCAGCAGAAGCATTCTATGTCATTTTCCAAAACACAGAAACTCATCTTGGTCGTGTTGCCTGTAGATTTCTAATCCTGAAAGGGCAATGCGCTTTTTTTTTTTTTCTTTCATAATGGCTACTCTCCAAAATCTTGCTTGTATTGCATCAGAATACAAAATTTGGGAATAAGAAGGCAAAACCGACTCAGACCCAGAAAACATTTAGGAAATTGGCACTCAAGAAACCACAAATCAGCTGAGGCACCCAAAACAATGACAGCAAGCCAGAATTGGAGCAAGCCAACAGCTGTGCCCTGATTGAAAAAGAACCTTCCTCTTGTGCCCTGAACTCAATATGCCAGCCTCAAATCTAAGCTCACATCAGAAAATTCATACAAACCATGATAAATCAGGGAAATGTGAAAAAGCCAAAGAAATGCAAGAGTCCTTTGTGATATTTGGCTGGATTTAGACACAAAGAAACTGGCTGTTTCCAGATTCATCGCCCCCTTCCACAGACCGACTTTGGAATTCTGATTGAATTCACCTCAAAATCGCTCTCACACTCCATTTGGAGGGCATTAGAATCTGTCCCCTCAGCAGAAGCGTTCCATGTCATTTTCCAAAACACAGAATCTCACATTGGTTGTGTTGCCTATGGATTTCTAATCCTGAAAGGTCAATTTGCTGTGTTTTTTTTTTTTTTCTTTCATAATGGCTACTCTGTCCAAAATCTTGCTTGTATTGCATCAGAATACAAAAATTGGGAAGGAAGAAGGCAAAACCAACTCAGACCCCGAAAACATTTAGGAAATTGCCACACAAGAAACCACAAATCAGCTGAGGCACCCAAAACAATGACAGCAAGCCAGAAGTGGAGCAAGCCAACAGCTGTGCCCTGATTGAAAAAGAACCTTCCTCTTGTGCCCTGAACTCAATATGCCAGCCTCAAAACCAAAGCTCACATCAGAAAATTCATTACAAACCATGATAAATAAGGGAAATGTGAAAAAGCCAAAGGAATGCAAGAGTCCTTTGTGATATTTGGCTGGATTCAGATAAAAGGAAACTGGCTGTTTCCAGATTCATCCCCCCCTTCCACAGACTGACTCTGGAATTCTGATTGAATTCACCTCAAAATCGCACTCACACTCATTTTGGAGGGAATTAGAATCTGTCCCCTCAGCAGAAGCGTTCTATGTCATTTTCCAAAACACAGAAACTCATCTTGGTTGTGTTGCCTGTAGATTTCTAATCCTGAAAGGTCAATCCGCTGTGTTTTTTTTTTTTTTTCTTTCATAATGGCTACTCTCCAAAACATGCTTGTATTGCATCAGAATACAAAATTTGGGAATAAGAAGGCAAAACCGACTCAGACCCAGAAAACATTTAGGAAATTGGCACTCAAGAAACCACAAATCGGCTGAGGCACCCAAAACAATGACAGCAAGCCAGAAGTGGAGCAAGCCAACAGCTGCGCCCTGATTGAAAAAGAACCTTCCTCTTGTGCCCTGAACTCAATATGCCAGCCTCAAAACCAAAGCTCACATCAGAAAATTCATTACAAACTATGATAAATAAGAAAAATGAGAAAAAAGCCAAAAAAATGCAAGAATCCATAATGATATTGGACTAGATTTAGTCTCAAGAAAACCGAATGTTCCCGCATTCATCCACCCCTCCAGCTGATGCCTGTGGAATTCTGACTGAATTAACCTGAAAATCGTAGTGAAACTCAGTTTGGAGGGAATTAATATCTGTCACCTCAGCCAAAGTGTTCCATTTTATTTTCCAAAACACAAAAACTCACCTTGGTCGTGTTACCTGTAGATTTATATTCTTCAAATGCCTAATTGTAATGTTTTTTATTTCATAATGGCTACTCTGTCCAAACTCTTGTTTGTGTTGCGTCAGAATTACAAAATTTGGGAAGGAAGAAGGGAAAACCAACTCAGACCCAGAAAACATTTAGGAAATTGCCACACAAGAAACCACAAATCGGCTGAGGCACCCAAAACAATGACAGCAAGGCAGAATTGAAGCAGGCCAACAGCTGTGCCCTTTTTGAAAAAGACCATTCCTCCTGTGCACTGAACTCTATATTGCAGCCTCAAAACCAAAGCTCACATCAGAAAATTCATTACAAACCATGAAAAAAAGAAAAAAGAGAAAAAGCCAAAGAAATGCAAGAGTCCTTTGTGATATTGGGCTTGATTTAGTTGCAAGGAAACCAGCTGTTCCCGGATTCATCCACCCCTCCTAGCTGACTGGCTGTGGAATTCTGATTGAATTCACCTGAAAATCACACTCACTCTCGATTTGGAGGAAATTAATATCTGCCCCTCAGTGGAAGGGTTCTATGTCATTTTCCAAAACCCAAAAACTCATCTTGGTCATGTTGCCTATGATTTCTAATCATGAAAACCCAATATGTTCTGTTTTTCAATTTCCTGATGGATCCTCGTTCTAAACCCTTGTTTGTATTGCATCAGAATACACAATTTGAAAAGGAAAAAGGCAAAACAAACTCAGACCAACAAAGCATTTAGGAAAAAGTCGCTCAAAATGAAAAATTGCCTGAGGCACCCAAAGCAATTACAGAAAGCCAGAATTGGAGAGAAACAACAGCTGTGCCCTAATTGAAAAAGACCATTCCTCTGGTTCCCTGAACTCCTTAAGCCAGCCTCAAAACCACAACCCACATCAGAAAATTTATTACAAACCATGATAAATAAGAAAATGTGAAAAATGCAAAAAAGAAAAAGAAATGCAAGAGTCCTTCGTGATATGGCGCTTGTTTTAGTACAAGGAAACCAGCTGTTTCCGGATTCATCCACCCCTCCCAGCTGACTGACTGTGGAATTCTGATTGTATTCACCTGAAAAGAGAGAACATTTATAAGTATATTGGGACTGTGGAACCTGTCATTTACCAATCACATGTTAGACTGAATCATAGACCAAATATAGGGAAGAAATCCTATGCATGTAAACCTTGTGGGAATTCATTCAGTATTAAATACCCTCCATCACAGCACTCATATTGTGGAAAACCCTCATGTGTGTAATGATTGTGTGGAAACCACTCACCAGAAGTCAGATCTCATTAGACATCAGAGAATTCACACAGGGTTGAAATCTTACAAATCTAATGACTGTGGGAAGTTCTTTGGCCAGAAGAAACACCTCATAAATCATCAGAGAATTCACACAGGTGAGAAACCTTTTGAATGTAATGACTGTGGAAAATCCTTTGGCCAGAAGGCAAACCTCATAAATCATCAGAGAATTCACACAGGTGAGAAACCTTATGAATGCAATTACTATGGAAAATCCTTTGGCCAGAAGGCAAACCTCATAAATCATCAGAGAATTCACAGAGGGGAGAAACCTTATGAATGCAATCATTGTGGAAAAGCCTTTGCTGAGAAATCAAAGCTCACAAAGCATCAGACAATTTGTACTGGGGGAAACCTTATGATTGCAATGACTGTGGAAAAACCTTTGCTGAGAAGTCAAACCTCAGAAAGTATCAGAGCCTTCACACCATGGAGAAAGCTTATAAATGAAATGACTGTGGAAAAGCCTTTGGTCCCATCCTTGCATACCAAGGATAAATCCCACTTGGTCTGGGTGGATGATCTTTCTGATGCATTGTTGGATTCAATTGGCCAGAATTCTGTTGCAGATCTTTGCATGTATGTTCATCAGGGAAATTGGTCTATAATTACTTTCTTTGTTGCACTTTTTTCAAGTTTAGGAATGAAGGTGATGTTGGCTTCATAGAAAGAATTTGGGAGAATCGCCTCTCTCTCAATTGTTTTGAATAACTTGAGAAGAATTGCAGTTAGTGCTTTAAATGTCTGTTAGAATTCAGCAGTGAAGCCTTCCAGTTTTGGGGTTTTCTTGGTAGTGATGGTCTTTATTACTGGTATCATTTCCATCTGGTTATGTGTGTGTTTAGGTTTTCTATATCTTTGTTGCTCAATTTAGGTAGGTTTTATGGATGGAAGGATGGTGGAAAGCCTCTTTGCTGTACTTCATAACTCATAAGATATCAGAGTATCCACACAGGGAATTTTCTACTTGACCTTTTTGTGCAAGTTATATCTCATGAAATATTAGAGAATTCACCAAGGGGAGAAATGCATGAATATAATACATGTGAATAGCCTTTGTGGTGCAAATCAGACCTCATCAAACATAAAAGAATTCTCATGGGGAGCAATTTTATGAATGTAATGACTCAGAGCCTTTTACCATAATTCAGCCCTCATTGTACATCATCAAATTCATATAGGGAAAAACTCCTTTGAAAGTAAAATCCCTTTAATTAGAAGCCATACCTCATAAGACAACAGGGAATTCACGTGGGAGAGAAACCTTATGGGTGTAATGAGTGTTGGAAAGCTCTGCCCAAATCTCTCCTTATATCAGAATGCACAACATATATATCTAATGAATGAAATAAATGTGAGAAAGTCATTTCACATAGGTAATGCCTCATAATCCATCATGGAATTTGAACAAGGGAGAGACCTTAACAATATAATGAATGTGGAAGAGCTTTTCTCCAAAATTCATGTAAGTATTGTGACAAACCTTTTGCTGGAAATCACATCCTATCCAACAGAGACTCATGTAAAGGAGAAAGCTTATAAATATTATTAGAGTCAGAAGTCAATGGTACATCAGAGAATTGACACAGGTGGTTTCTTAGGCGTATACTGATTGTGCAAAAACATTTTCTTTATTTCAGGCTTGTATAGACACAGAATTCACAAAAGGTGATAGTCTTTGCATGCTGTAAATACAATAAAACCTTTAGCCAGAAATTAGACATCAACAGACTTCAGAGAATTCATAAGGAACAAAAGTCTATGCAATGAATTTGGAAAATGTATTTCTGTTATAAATCAGTCTTCAATTCCCATGAATAGACTCACAAATGAGAAAACATGCATGCATAGAAAAGTTTTGTACCATAAATTATCTCTAGATGGTAAACTAATATATCACACAAAAGAAAAATCATGAGTGTAATGGAATTGGGAAACCCTTTGCTATAAGGCAGATTTCCAGAAAGCTTAGCAAGATTACAGAAAAGTCTCTGAAAATGTAACATGTCTGAAAGATTTGTTGGCATCACAAACTGGAGGATAGCTCAAGTGCATGTGTTTTTGTGCCTGGCATCCAAATTGATATCTCTTTTTCTTTGATGAATTCCTTGTTTATTTATTTAGCAGATTTAGAGACAAAGGATTCCTGTCCATTGATTTACTACTATATGCCCACAATTGCCATGGTAAAGTATATGGCAAAAACTGAGTGCTGGGGGCTGTGAATCTGATTCATCACTGATAACATTGAAGACATTGGTTCCTGGTTCTTATGCTGCTATGCATGGAAATGTTTCTCTAATTTCATTTTCAAATAGTTCATTGTTAATATAAAGAAATGCTTCTAATTTTTAAAATTTCATTGAAATAATTTGTGATTAATGTGTCCTAGTCATGCATTATTACAGGGTGTAGTGCAATATTTGCACACATTTATGCAGTAAAAAGTGATCAAGCTAAGCAACTACAGTTTTATTAAGTTTTTAAAGAGTTATTTATTTGAAAGACAGAGTTACAGAGAGAAGTAGCAGCAGAGAGAGAGAGAGGTCTTCCTCTGCCGGTTCACTCCCCAGATGGCCACAATGGCCGGAGCTCTGCCAATCTGATTCCAGGAACCAGGAGCTTCTTCCAGATCTCCCACTTGGGTGCAGGGACCCAAGGACTTGGGCCATCTTCTACTGCTTTCCCAGGCCATAGCAGAGAGTTGGATCAGAAGAGGAGCAGCCAGGACTAGAACTGGTACCCACATGGGATGCTGGTGCTTCAGGCCAGGGTGTTAGCCCACTGTGCCACAATGCTGGCCCCCAAGCAACTACAGTTTCTAATTCTTCTCCATGATTTGAGACTACCAGCTCCTCTCCTTCAGTTCTTTACACAGAACCTAATATGGTTGAATGTAGTCATCTCATTATATTATGGAACACCAGAAGTTCTTTCTGCCTCTTTGATTTTTGATACCTATTATCCAATCCCCCTCTATCCCTAGCTGCTTCCCTTCTCAGCCTCTAGTAATCACAGTTCTGTGTTCAGATCCATTATTTTCTTTCACTTCCACATGCGACAAGGACCAGGTGACATTTGTGTTCCTGCTTCTGGCTTATTTCAATTAATTTAATAATATTTTGTTCTTTTTTTGTATCTAAAAGAGGTTGCCCTGTCCATTGTTTTTCACTGATGGACAGCTAGATTGGTTTCACATCCTGGCTGCAGTGAACTGTGTTATAGTGGCTGTGTTATGGGAAAATTGCTGTATCTTTGATATGCTCTCCTCCTTTCCTTCTAATAAAATTTCCTTATTCTATATAGCCAAGAGCAAGATAACTCTCACATGGTAGGTCAATTTTTATCTTAGTTTAATTTTTGCTATTTATTTGAAAGAGTTACAATAGAGGTAGAGACACAGAGAGGTCCTCCATTAGCTGGTTCTCTCTACAGATGACTACAAAGGCCAGAGTTATGCCATTCTGAAACCTGGAGACAGGAGCTTCCTCTGGGTCTCCCTCATGGGTGCATGGGCCCAAGGACTTGGGCCATCTTCTACTGCTATCCCAGGAGATAGCAGAGAGCTGTATTGGAAGAAGAGCAGCTGGAACTAGAACTGGCACCCAAATGGGATGCTGGCCCTTCAGGCCAGGGCTTTAACTCACTGCACAACAGCGCCAGCCCCAATTTTTATCCTTTTTAAGGAATGACCATACTGTTCTGCATAACATCTGTACTAACTTGTGTTTTCACCTACCATATATGGTGGTTTTCTTTTCCCATGTGCTCTCTAGCATTTGTTATTTTTTATCAGTTTGGCATAAAAATGATATAGTATTGTTCATGTTTTTGTGTATTTTGAAATCAGTTAATTTGTTTATTAAATATTTATTATTTGAAAGGTGGATTTAGAGAGAGAGGGAAAGACATAGATAGCTTTCATCTGCTGGCTCACACCCCAGAGAGTTTCAACAGTTGAGCCTGGGGCATGCTGGAGTCAGGAGCTTCATCCAAGTCTCCCACATGAGTGGCAAGGACCTGAGTCCTTCGTCCATCTTCTGCTGGTTTCCCAGGTGTTTAGCAGTGAGCTAAATTGGAAGTGGAGATTCCTAAACTCAAAGTGGAACTCAGATGTTATGCTGGCCTCACAGATTGCAGCTTTCCCCACTTGGCCACAATGCCAGCCCCTCTATCAATTTAATTCCTCAAAAATAGCTCAGTAATGTTGGCATCTATCTCATTTTGTTTTTTCTCTGTTATTATTCAACTTATTGATGTCTTATTTTTGTTCACATTATTCCTCTCAATTGCTCTACCTGAGGTGAGTAGGGCTGCTGTGTTGCTTAAATGAAGTGTATGCTTTAGATTACTCATTTAATGAGTGCATGTCATTCACATAGCACTTCACTGAAGTTCTACTATGTCCCAAATCCTCTTCTAGGCACAGAATTTAGACCACTTTTCTCTTAGGCCCAGATCTTGCCTTTAACATACTACTTGGAATTTAGTAGCTCATGAAATCTGCAGACTGCATAAATGAATGAATATTTTGAGGGCTGTGCTTTTGTGGAGGAACTTCATAGGAGACCGAAGGAATAAAATAAATCAAAAGTATCCACAGTATATAGAATGTATACTATTTTACAAGTCACAGAGAAGAAGAAGAAGAAGGAAAGTAGTAAGACTAGAAAGTTTGTGGCAAGACTAACAGGCGCTGGTCAAGAACTTAATAAGCACATTAGGAAAGCAGTAAGGTTTCTTTTTTTTTTTTTTTTTGAGGAAAAGTTTTTATTTCTAGTGATGAAATTGGCTACAGAACATTATGAAAGTTTAAAAATACAAAGAGAAATTGTCTATAATTAATAGATTCAAAATTTGACAATCAGTGAATATCATTATTAGTCATTACCAACAACAGTTATTGATTTGAAAGGCAGAGTGACAGGAAGAGGGAACCACTGCTTCACTCCCCAGACACTTGCAATAGCCAAAGCTTGACCAAGCCAAAACCAGGAACTGGGAATTCATTCTGGATGTCCCATTTGGGTGCAGGGACCCAAGCACTTCTGCCATCCTCCGTCTCCTCCCAGGGTGCACACTAGCAGAAACTTGCCTCAAAGCAGAGAAGCTACCACTCAAGCCAGACATTTGTATATGGGATGTGGGTGTGTGGTGGTGATAGCAAGCCCTCATAGATAAAAAAAAAAAAAGACAAAGTTAATTCTATGCCAAGGAAATTACTCTGTAGTCTTTCTCTTATAAACTACGTATTGCTGAACCTAGATAATTTTTCCTTTATTTAACAATGACATGAAAATGTCAGTTGAGTTGGCTTTCCTGAAGACCTTGTTTCTTGAATATTAGTGGCTAGTTGAGATAAATTCTTTTCATCTCTTTCTCGCTTCGGCAGCACATGTGCTCGCTTCGGCAGCACATATACTAAAATTGGAACGATACAGAGAAGATTAGCATGCCCCTGCGCAGTAAGGTTTCTTTACCTCCCTGTAGACTCTGCTCTCCAGAGGTGAACAGGGTCCTCTAAACCCACTTGCTGCACACACAAACACCTGAGTGTTGTATTCTCCCACAGGTGTTGGAGACTGATATGGTGTTCTGATTTATATTTACATAATGGCTAGTGACATTGGGCATATTCACATGTTTTGACCATGTACATTTCTTCTGAGAAATGTCTATTCAGATCCTTGCCTGTTTCTTCACTGTATTTTTTGGAGTTTTTCCAATTCATGTAAATGTTCTGGAAATCTGTAAACATTCAGAGTTTTAATTTTTCCTGCCATCTGTTCATTGTATCTACACTCTGATGTTTACTTTGTTGTGAAGAAGTATCTTAGTTGGATATACTCAAATGTCTCTGTTTTTATTTTTGTGACTATTGCTATTGGAATCTTACCCAAAAGCTATTGTGTGTTGACAATATTTAGAGTTTCCCTATGTTTACTTGGGTTTGGGTCTTATGATTACATTTTAATTCACTGTGAGTTCACTTTCACATAGTGTAAGAGATGTTGGAGTCTCTTTTCAGGCTTCTACATATGGATAATCAAGTTCCTCTGCACCACTTGTGAAAGAGATTCTTCTTTCTCCAGTTCATTTTAGTTCCTTTGTTAAATATGAGTTGCTGGTAGAAATTTGGGTTTATTTCTATGCTACCAAGTCTTTTCCATTGAACTATGTGTCTGTTATTATATCAGTGCTAACACTTCTTCTTCTTTTTTTTTTTTTTTTTGCAGTATATTTATTTGAAAGGCAGAGTTACAGAGAGGTAGAGGCAGAGAGAGAGAGAGGTCTTCCATCCACTGGTTTACTCCCCAAATGGCCACAATGGCCGGAGCTCTGTTGATCTGAATCCAAGTGTCAGGAGCTTCTTCCAGGTCTCTATGCAGGTGCAGGGGCCCAAAGACTTTGGCCATTTTCTACTTTTTTCTCAGGCTATACCAGAGAGGGGTATAAGAAGTGGAGCAGCTGGGAAACATACTGGCACCCATATGAGATGCCAGCACTGCAGACGGTGACTTTACCTGCTTTGTCATAGTGCTGACCCCTGTAATATGTCTTAAAATATGGTGTGATGTCTCCAGCTTTTTTTTGCTTTATAATATTGCTTTAGATGTTAAGCATCTCTCATGTTTCTATGTGAATTTTAGCATCATTTTTTCTAGCTCTGAGAACATCGTTGGTATGTTGATTGGGATTGCATTGAATTTGCAAATTGCTTTTGGTAGTATGGATATTTTGGTATTATTCTTCCCATTCACAAACATAAGTTTTCTGTGAGACTGTCAAAAAGCCTTGACAAAAATTGGACTTTATTACACAAAAATTCATCACTTTTTGGGATCATTTAAATCCATAATTTTGCACTAATATTTGATAAATAATTAAAGACTTTGAGCATTTTAGTAGGAGAAATTAAAATATTTATCAATTTATTCAAATATTGTTTAGATGTGATATTCAAATATTGTTTAGAGCCATTGTCTGTATTCCCTCTAAATTACGATCTTTTTGCTTTTTGCCTGTTAAACTTGTCCCTTGATTCAACAACCGTTTTTAATGTAATGTAAACTGAAAATGTCATTTCATAAGCTAAAAAAAATGACAAAGAAGGAAAAAGAAGGGAGGGAGGTTGAGTATATAATTATGTTCTCCGAATTTTTTCTATAAAACATATTGAATCATTTAAAAGCTAATTAAAATTAAACTCAAAATTGGACCATTATGACCAATATTTAAAACAAGTGATTAAAAACTGTAGATGTCTTCAATTTTGATTATCATTCTTCTTTAGAATATCTGAAAGAAATCCAGTTTCTCACTTTAAAATATACCAGTGTGTTAGAATTTAGTATTAAATGACTTTGTTTAAAAGTGTTATTTAATCTATTGCTTTAAGTAGTAATACTATGGCCATTGTAAAACAAAATCCTTATCATTTTTTATAAAAAAGGAAGGGCCTTTTAAACATCATCACTAAAAATATTAAGAGACCTAAAATATAACATTCTTAAAACCCAAGTGATACCATTCAAAATTTTCAAATATGCAGGGATAGTTCATGTCAAGTAACTAAATAATTGTTAAGTGTATATATGGAATAGCTTCTATAAATTCTTTTGGCAAGGGCTGGCACTGTGGCATAGTGGGTGAGGCTGCCACCTGCAGTGCTGGTATTCCATAGGGGCATCAGTTCAAGAACTGGCTGCTCCACTTCCTATCCAGCTCTCTGCTATGGCCTGGGAAACACTATAAAATGGTACAAGTCCTTGGGCCCCTGCAACTGCATAGGAGACCAGGAAGAGGCTCCTGGTTCCTGCCTTCCAGTCAGCACAGCTCCAGCCATGGAGGCCAACTGTGGAGTGAACCAGTGAATGGAAGACCACTCTCTCTGCCTCTCCTTCTCTGTCTGTGTAATTCTGACTTTCAAATAATATAAATAAATCTTTAAAAAATTCTTTTGGCAAATAGATGAAGCTATTTGTTATACATTTCAAATAAATAGCAAACATACTAGAAAAATATATTGAATAAAATTTAAGCAACTCATAGCTATACACAGAAATTTCTCACCATAACAACATAGCAACCACTAAATTTCCAAATTCAATTTTCCACAACTTAGAATCTTTAACTCCAGAAGGAGTACAAAATTGACAGAACAGTGGCCTATGTATCAGGATACCTAATGCTAATACAGAATTATCCCTGCCACAACTTACCTATGTGACCTTGAACAATTCACTTTACTTCTCTGGGCTTGGCATTTAGCATCCTCATGTGATAAAGGAGGCTTGGATAAGATCAGTTGTACTCTATCTTGAGACTTCAATGATCTCTCAGTTTCCAAACAGGCACCTTAAGGGAAAGTAAACCTTTAGATCAAAGCTTACATTTTTAAATATAAATATATTTTAAACTGTTTCTACAACTAGTACAAAACAACACATTCAAATGTGTACCATGCCACTTTTCAATATTTGGGAATAATTAATGCATCATTTTAGAGCATTGTCTTGAGGCCAGTGCTGTGGTGTAGCTAGTAAAGCCACTGCATGCAGTGGGGGCATCCCACATGGAGGCCGGTTCAAGTCCAGGCTGCTCCACTTTCCATCCAGCTGTCTGCTATAGCCTGGGAGAGCAGTAGGAAGTTGGCCCAAGTCCTTGGGCCCCTGAATCTGCATGGGAGACCCTGAAGAGGTCCTGGCTCCTGGTTTCAGATTGGCATATCTCTGACCTTTTAGGCCATCTGGGGAGTGAACCAGCAGATGGAGGACCTCTCTCTCTTCCTCTTGTTCACTATCTGTGTAACTCGGACTTCCAAATAAATAAATAAATAAATCTTTTAAAAAATCAAAAGAATATTGTCTGGCACACAGTGAACCACTAAGTACAAGATATTATTAGTAATATTAGATTGAAATATTGAAATAAACTAGGCAATAAGCCTTAAGATGCAAATTAATACCAAGAAATATAATCTCAAATTTCTGTGTTCAACAAGGTAGTCTCTTTTCACTACTAACTTTATACTAAATAAGATATTTTGATATTTTGTTAAGAGTAAATTTATCGGGGGCCAGCGCCGTGGCTCACTTGGTTAATTCTCCACCTGTGGTGCTGGTATCCCTTATGGGCAAAGTGTTCTAGTCCTGGTAGCTCCTCTTTCAGTCCAGCTTTCTGCTATGGCCCGGGAAGGCAGTAGAGGATGGCCCAAGTGATTGGGCCCTGCACCCGGATGGGAGACCAGGAGAAAGCACCTGACTCCTGGCTTTGGATGGGCACAGCTCCAACTGTGGCAGCCATCTGGGGACTGAACCAATGGAAGGAAGGCCTTTCTGATTTCTCACTGTATATAACTCTACCTGTCAAATAAAAAAAATTATTAGTTTTTCATAAAAACTGCAGTATTGAAAAAGTTCTAAAATCCCTCTAATTCTAAATGTCTGTGACTGCTAACTCATTAGCACATATTGCATTCTTTACATCTGGGTAATCATGACAATTCACTTTTAAATGATTAACGGATCTGCTGTTATATATAAATACATGCTTTTCCGAAAATCATAAAATAAGCAGGCTACATACTTTACTTCAAGTAGAACTGCCATATCCAGTCCTACAATTGTAAATAAGACAGTTTCAATTGTTCAGCATTATCAATTATAAATTCCAATCGTGTAGCAATACTCATAAGAATTTAGGGGGCTGATGCTGTGGAGTAGCAAGTAGAGCTGTGGCTTGCAGTGCTGACATTCCAATTGGGTGCCAGTTCAAGTCCTGGCTACTCAAATTACTATCCATCTTTTTAGGCAAGTAAGACTTACTATCCAGCAGTAGAGGATGGCCCAGGCCCTTGGGCTCCTGCACCTGCATAGGAGACCCAAAAGAAGCTGCTGGCTCCTGGCTTTGGATTGGCAGAGCTCCAGCCATTGTGGCCAAATGGGGAGTGAACCAGCGGTTGGAAGACTGCTCTCTCTCTCTCCTTCTCTGTGTAACTCTGATTTTCAAGTAAAATAAATGAATTTTTTTTAAAAAAAGGATGAAATAAAAAGGAAGATGAAGATTACAAAATTGTTTAATTTTTTTAATAAATATAAATTTCCAAAGTACAGCTTTTGGATTACAGTGGCTTCCCCTCCCCTAAAACATCCCTCCCACCCATAATCCTCCTATTTCCTGCTTCCTCTCCCATCCCAGAAGATTACAAAATTGTATGAAGGACATTTGTACAGTAAACAAATATACTGATTTCCAATGCAATATTTGAATACTTGAAGCAGGAACGCTAAGTACTTCTTTGCCAAAATAACATGTTTTCTCCAGTGTAAAACCCATTTGCCATCCCAATACAAAAAGGGATTTGGGGCAAGAAGGAAAAAAGAAGTCCACACATGCAGAAATTTTAAGCAAAACAAAATAGAGAATGTATTTAGTTTCATGTAAATCACATGAGAATTAATAGTATTCTACCAATTTGCAACAAATATTTTTAACTTTAATGAATGAATGAATTTTCAGTTACATAGCAGGAAACTTCTACCCTCTCCCATAAAACTGAAAGAGAAACTTTTTAAAAGTAAAAACTGATGAAAGAATTCTGCAATACATGTTAATGTTAAGTAGCCCAGCAGAGTTTATTTAGAAATACAAACACACACACAGAAAATAAATACATTAAAATCTTACTGAATAGGTCAGTAATAGTTCAGGATCCAATATGTGTGCAAAAGATTCTGGATTTCCCAGTCACTTTGTATAGGAAATGATGTGCTTTGCTATGTAGCATGTAACTTTAGATTCCTGAACACCTCCACTTTGCTTCTTACCCTGAGTCCCAGCAAATACAGGAACACAGCTGTTGAGTCATTCATTTTCTGGATTTGGGAATATCAAAGAATTAATGAGTATAGAAAGTTGTACAGCAAAGACCAAGAATATCCAAGGGAGGTCAGGAAAATCAATTGAACAAGTCAAAATACTATGAATGTATACTGAATGCTCTGTTTTTAATATGTCTTACTTACCTAAAAAGACATGAGGGCTATTGCTCTCTCTCTCTTAATACAACTAAGGAGAAGATATCACCAATGCTCAAGAAAAATGAATACACAGCAGAGCTAATACAAAATCCCCAAATTCCAAAATAGAAAAACTGGATATGCACTCCTTACACACACCCTGAAGTGGCAATGAAGTAGAACAAATCTAAAATTAGAAAAAAATCTTTTTTTAAAAGATTTATTTATTTATTTGAAAGTCAGAGTTGCACAGAGAGAGGCAGAGAAGAGAGAGGGGTCTTCCATCCACTGGTTCTCTCCCCAGTTGGCTGCAATGGCCAGAGTTGTGCCAATCCAAAGCCAGGAGCAAGGAGCTTCTTCCAGGTCTCCCACATGGGTGCAGGGGCCCAGGACTTGGGCCATCTTCTACTGCTTTCCCAGGCTATAGCAGAGATCTGGATCCATATGAGCTGCCAGCACTGCAAGTGGTGGCTCTACCCACTATGCCACACCACTGGCCCCGAAAATTCTTGTCAAATTAAGAACATTTAACCTTTGTTTTAGAGTGCATTATTAAAATATCTAAACTGGGGGAATACATAATTTCTTTCTTTAGAAATCAGAAGAGAAAAAGAACACTTCAAGCCTACTGTGACACCACACAGAAGGAATGGAGAATCATGATCTCAATTAGCCTAGGGACAGAATAAAAGGGAGGGAAATAGGAACAACAGAATTAAGATGAATAAGCTTTGACAGCTGAGGGAATCTGAATGTAAAGAAAAGGCATGCAGTTAACTGAAACAATAGAGATAATTCTGAGAGGAAAAAACATTGTTAAGTCATATTAATGGGGCCAGAGCTGTGACTTAGTAAAGTAAAAAAAAAAATCTAAAATTTGTTTTTAAATTATATAATTAAAAAAGATAAAAAAGATGTTCAATCTTAAGTCTCTACAGCATAAGATATACATCAATTTTCCCAGGTTCTATTTGCATTTATTAACAAAGTTTCATGGGTGTAATCACTAAAGTGGCTCCAATAAGTCTTTTTATAAAAATTATTTTTTATTTTGACAGGCAGAGTGGACAGTGAGAGAGACAGAGAGAAAGGTCTTCCTTTTTCTGTTGGTTTACCCCCTAGTGACCGCTGCGGCCAGTGTGCTGCAGCTGGCACATGGCGCTGATCCAAAGCCAGGAGCCAAGTGCTTCCTCCTGGTCTCCCATGCAGGTACGGGGCCCAAGCACTTTGGCCATCCTCCATTGCACTCCTGGGCCATAGCAGAGAGCTGGACTGGAAGTGGAGCAACTGGGACAGAATCTGGCACTCCCAGCAGGACTAGAACTTGGTGTGCCTGTGCTGCAGGTGGAGGATTAGCTTATTGAGCCATGGAGCCTGCCTCCAATAAGTCTTAACCTGGGATGCAACTAAATTTAACAAGGATACTCAATAGGAATTTTAGAAGAATTCCAAAATATGTATCAGAATAAAAATAAATACTTTACTTGGTACATCTCATTTTAACTATACTATTGTCTAAATTTCCAAATATCAGATGTACTAAAAAAATCCCCAAAGCAGCAGAGTTGGTCCGACATGATGAGGAATAAAATAAAGAAAATGAGAATTCGCAGATCCCAGATTAAAATAACCAAGAAGGCCCAATAAAAGAAAACTCAATGTCTTCATACACTAACATTTATTACCTCAGATTTATTTAACAAAAAGGTGATTATTCCAGCTACATCCCATTAGGTAGCCCAATTTTACCTGCTAAATCCATTTAAAAAAAGCACCTCATGATATATTACTAAAATCATATTGCTATATGCCATCCACCATGTCCACCGTACCTTATACCTAATGTTAACAGATCTGATGAAAATCAGTAGATAAATGATGTGTCTTAACCACGTGTGGGAAATGTCTTTTGTTCAACGTTTTTCCAAAAACCCCTCAGTCTCAGTTTGCCTTCACATTGAAAAGACACTTCTGAGGTTTACTAATCAGTCCAGCTTCTTCGGGCCTCCCTCCAATGAAAGGGGCTAAAATCCATCAAAATAAACTCTAGGCACTGTCCTTGTGCTCCCAGTGACTTTTTCACTCTAGGGGCTCACAAACCTTCTAAATTCTTTAGATCACCTGTGATGTCCATTAGTTCTCAAAGACTATGATGCAAGTAATTTCCCCTCTTGGAACCTTGTTATTAACTGTGCTGTATGAGAAATGAAGTCTCCTACACACCTTGTGCTTACGATTCTCCAAACCATGTTGCCTGCTAGGACTTTGGCCATGAATATAGGACAGCAATACCTGAACATGATTACTGAGATCTCCTTAATAAAGGATAGACTGGGGCCAGCACTGTGGTGCAGTGGTGTAATCCTTTACCTGCAGTGCTGGCACCCCATATGAGCACCAGTTCTAGTCCCCATTTCTCCTTTTCCCATCCAGCTCTCTGCAATAGCCTGGGAAAGCAGTAGAAGCTGTTCCAAGTGCTTTGGTCCCTGCCAAAATGTGGGAGACCTGGAAGCTCCTAGCTCAGATTGGCCCAGCTGCAGACATTGCAGTCATTAGGGGAGTAAATGAGCATATGGAAGACCTTTCTCTCTGTCTCTTCCTCTCACTGTCTGTAAGTACACCTGTCAAATACGTAAATAAATTCTATATATATATATATTTACATTTATTTATATATATTTATGTATATAAATATATTCATATATAAAATATATTATGCTTTATCATATATTATATAATATATAATAATTATAAACAGATAATATTATATAATTTATTATAACTATTATATATATCATATATATATATTATTGAGATGACTTCAATAGCCAGAGTGTGGCCAGGTTGAAGCCAGGAGCTCCTCCTCCAATGTGTGTGGCAGCAACCCAGGCACTTGGACCATCTTTCACTGGTTTTTCAATCCATTGGTATGGAGCTGGATCAGAAATAATTATATATTTATATATAAATAAATTCATATATAATATTTATATATAATTATATATTATATATTTATGATAATTATATGTAATTCTATATTATGTATAGAAATATATAATATATATTATAATATATAAATATATATATGATGGATCAAAATGCGGCATTCTCCATTTGGCAGAAGAGACAGGCTCCAATATCTACTGTCTATGTCAGTATGTCAGTATAATGCAGGAGGTAACCCCTCTACCAAATAAGAAAAGCTATTTCAGTTCAGCTGGACATCATTCTGCTGACTGTTGACCTTATTACTGTTAGTCTGGATGCTTTCATTGGTTGCAATCCAGAGACCCAATTTTCCCATAGATATAAACATCAGCAAACATGAAAATTTGGTAAGAAAAGCTTAAACTGAGAGTTATGATTAATAACTATTTTAACAAAATTTCTCAGAACCCATCTAATCCAAACCTTGGACAATTGGGAGCTGTTGTACTTGGCCCACCCATAATTGAAATGGATTCTAAATCCTTCAACTGCAAGGAGAGTATCATAGACATTAATGCTCCAAACGGATCCAGTTCCCTGCTAATGTGTCTGGAAAAGCAGCACAGGGTGACTCAAATATTGGGGCTCCTGCACCCATGTGAGAGACCTGGAAGAAGCCCCTGGCTCCTGATATCAGTCTGGCCTAGCCACAGTCACTGCAGCCATTTGAGGAGCGAACAAACCAGGAGGAAGATCCATCTCTCCCACTCTCTCTTTCTAGTGCTGCCTTTCAAATTCATAAATAGACCTTTAAGAAAGTCGATCACTTCAATAAATTTGTCATTGCTCAGTCATGATGACTTTTACTACCTTCAGTTCTTTTTCAAAAGATTTATTTATTGGAAAGGCAGAAAGAGGAGCTGGTGGTTGTGGTGCAGTGGACAAAGTTGCTATCTGTTACATTGGCATCCTCTACGTGCACCAGTTCAAGTACCAGCTATTCCATTTCTGATCCAGCTCCTTACCAATGGACTGAAAAAGCAGGGAAAGTTGGCCCAAGTGGCTGGGATGCTGCCAAACACATCGGAGGAAAAGCTCCTGGCTTCAACCTGGCCACACTCTGGCTATTAAAGTCATCTCAAAAATGAATTAGGTGGTGGAAGATTTCTGTCTCTCCCTCTCTCTGTAACTCTTTCAAATAAGTAATTAAATATTTTAATATGATAAAAAATGGCAGAGAGACACAGAGACAAAGAGAGAAGGAAAGAGAAGCAGAGAGATCTCCCATCTGCTGGTTCACTTTCTATATGGCTACCACTGTGCAAGACCAGGTTTCAAGTCCCCATTGAGGTTACAGTTCTCCAAATTAGATGACAAGAAGGAAAGAATTTGAGCTATTATCCATTGCTTCCCAGGGATATTAACATGAAACTGATTTGGAAGTGGAGTACCCAAAACTCAGATTAGCACTGCAATATATGATGCGGGCATCTGTTGTGATGGTTAACAAATTGGAAAACCTAGAGGAAAAATCAACAGATTCCTGGACATACACAATATACCAAAATTGAGTCATGAAGACACATAGAAAAGCTAAACAAATCAAAAACCAAGACAGAGATTGGATGAGTAATAAAGACCCTCCCAACAAGGAAAAGTCCAGGATCAGACAGCCTCACTATTGAATTCTACAAGTCTTTTAAAGAACTAATGATTCTCAAACTATTCAACACAATTGAAAGAGAGACAATCCTCTCAAACTCCTTCTATTAATCTGACAATGACTCATTCTATCATTTATTTATACATAATGTTGAGAAAATCAGAAGTATTTGTTAGGACTTCTGCTAAAATGCACTAGATTTATAATTTTTAAATACATCTTTCCTAGATATAATGCAGTCCTTTGCTACTTTAGAGTATCAGAAATTTAAAATGTTGGACTGGTGCTGTGGTGGAGCAGGTTAACACCCTCGCCTGAAGCTCCAGCATCCCATATGGGGGCCGGTTCAATACTCAGTTGCTACACTTCTGATCCTGCTCTCTGCTATGGCCTGGCAAAGTAGTAGAAGATGGCCCAAGTCCTTGGGCCCCTGTACCGATCTGGGAGACCTGGAACTAGCTCCTGGCTCCTGGCATCGGATCAGCACAGCTATGGCAGTTGCAATCAATTAGGGAGTGAACATCAGATGGAAGACCTCCCTCTTTCTCTCTGGTTCTCCTCTCTGTCTGTAACTCGACTTGTACATAAATAAATAAATAAATCTTTAAAACAATTAAGAAATTTAAAAAGGGAAAAGTTTTTAAAAAATGTATTTCTTTATTGTGAGGCAGAGTGACAGATATAGAGAGGAAGAGAAAGAGAGGTCTGCTATCCACTGGTTCACCCCTAAATGGCCAGAATGGCTGGAGCTGGGCCGATCTGAAGCCAGGTGCCAGAAGCCAGGAGTCAGCAGCTTCCTCCAGGTCTCTCACATGGGTGCAGGGGCCCAAGCACTCAGGGCATATTCCACTGCATTCCTAGGCCATTAGCAAAGAGCTGGATTGGAAGTGCAGGAGCAGGGACTCAAACTGGTGCCCATGTGGGATGTTGGTGCTGCAGGTGGATGCTTAATCTACTATGCCACAGAATGGGCCCAGGGAAAGGTTTTAGGAAGACATCTTTCATGTAGACTAGGCTGCAATATTGCAAGGTAAGGTTTAGCTTTTATTTCCACACATCAGTATTCATCTTTTAGCAACTATAAATACTGAATATCATACATATAGACATAAATATAGGTAACTGCAGATTTTGTTGTCATTCTTTCTAATTCTCTTTTAATGTCTGCTAATAGGCCATCTTATGGATTATTATATTGATGTTATCTGTACACAACCATCAGGCATTTCCACTGTTGAATGTGTTTATGTGTACAGGTAGTTTTGTTTGTGTGTACATGAATGCACATTTGATGGAGATAGCACTGACAGTAATAATGTGAGAAATCCTAATGCTGATTTCAAACTTTCTATCCTCCGCAGAGATGGCTGTCATTGAAGTAGACCACAGGGCCCCTTTGCTGTTGTGGACTGAAATGTGCCTCCCTAAAACTCAAACACTGAAGTGCTAACCACCAACATAACTCTACCTGAAGAAAGTGCTTTTAAGCAGATCAAATGATAGATGTGTCTGTCACATCAGAGAAGGGCTTCTGGAAAAATCGAGCCTATTAGCACCTTGATCTGATATTTTCAAGCTCTACAACTCTGAGAAGTAAAATTCCATGATTTAAATCATATTCTCTGTGGTATTTTCTTAGCAAATTAATATATCCTCATTTCTGCTAGCATTTTCTGCTGTCATCTAGAAGGTCCTCGTGATTAGCAGAGAAATATAGAAAGTAAAAACTATGATTTTAGATTACCAAGTACCTACTAACATAAAAAAAAAAAGATATCCCAGAAGCAACCTACTACCATCCTCCAGGACCCAGAAAAAAAAAAAAAACAGGAATGAGTCAAGTTGTGGGGCAGTAGAAAAGTGAATAATGAAAGATCACAGCAGAAGTAAATAAGGAAGGGTTTGATGCTGTGGTGTAGTAGGTTAATGCCTTGTCCTGCTGTGCATGTATCCCATATGTTGTTGCTCGAAGACCAGGTTCTCCACTTCCAATCCAGCTCCCTACTAATGCACCTGGGAAATTGGTGGAAGATGGACCATGTTCTTGGGTGCTGGCACCCACATGAGAGACTTGGAAGAAGCATCTGGCCTTTCAAATAAAGAAATCTTAAAAAAAATAGAAGCAGTGTTAGCACTGTTGGAAAAACAGACACATAGTTCAATGGAAAAAATAGGCAGCTGAAATAAACTGACTTTTCTACAGCCAACCCCTATTTAATAAAGGAAAGAAAACAAACAGGAGAAAGAAGAATCCCCTTAGCAAATGGTTTAAAGGAAAGTGATTATCCATATGTAGAAGCCTGAAAAGATACCCCAACACCTCATACACTATGTAAAAGCAACTCAAGGTTAATTAAAAGTCTAAATATAAAACCAAAACCTTGAGAGCTTGTTTTGAGGTTCTAGCAGGGGAGCGCAGCTACTCGTATACCCTTGACCGAAGACCGGTCCTCCTCTAGCGGGGAAGGTCGTCCTCTTCGACCCAGCACGCAGCTTCAGGAGGGACGCACATGGAGTGGTGAGGGAGGAAGGGGACACCCGCCTAGCCAGCCAGATCAGCCGAATCAACCCTGGCGATCAATGGGGTGACAGATGTCGCAGCCAGATCGCCCTCACATCCTGAGTTCATGCCGGAGCTGAGGGAAGGAAGCAATGCCGTCGGATCTGGCCGCTCTGCGGGAGTCTGAGGAACAACTCACACCAGGTGGCCGCCGTTCCGTCGTCATGGGTAAAGGAGACCCCAACAAGCCAAGGGGCAAAATGTCCTCCTATGCCTTCTTCGTGCAGACGTGCCGGGAAGAGCACAAGAAGAAACACCCTGACTCTTCGGTCAATTTCGCAGAATTCTCTAAGAAATGCTCGGAGAGATGGAAGACCATGTCTGCAAAGGAAAAGTCCAAGTTTGAAGATATGGCAAAAAGTGAAAAAGCTCGTTATGACAGGGAGATGAAAAATTACGTTCCTCCCAAGGGTGATAAGAAGGGAAAGAAAAAGGATCCCAATGCTCCTAAAAGACCACCATCTGCCTTCTTTCTCTTTTGCTCTGAACATCGCCCAAAGATCAAAAGTGAACACCCTGGCCTGTCCATTGGGGACACTGCAAAAAAATTGGGTGAGATGCGGTCTGAACACTCAGCCAAAGATAAACAACCATATGAACAGAAAGCAGCTAAGCTAAAGGAGAAATATGAAAAGGATATTGCTGCATACCGTGCCAAGGGCAAAAGTGAAGCGGGAAAGAAGGGCCCTGGTAGGCCCACAGGCTCAAACAAGAAGAATGAACCTGAAGATGTGGAGGAAGAAGAGGAAGAAGAAGAAGATGAAGATGATGAGGAAGAGGATGAAGATGAAGAATAAATGGCTATCCTGTAATGATGAGTGTGGAGTGTGCGTGTGTGCTCAGGCAGTTGTTTTGCTAAGAATGTGAATTCAAGTGCAGCTCAATATTAGCTTCAGTATAAAAAAACTGTACAGATTTTTGTATAGCTGATAAGATTCTTTGTAGAGAAAATACTTTTTTTAAAAAATGCAGGTTGTAGCTTTTTGAGGGGCTACTACATACAGTTAGATTTTAAAGCTTCTGATGTTGAATGTTCCTAAATATTTAATGGTTTCTTTAATTTCTTGACTTGTGTATGGTAGCGCAGCAAAGTTGTAGGAATTAGTATCATTTGTAAATTTGGATTTTTTGTTAGGATGTTGCATTCTGTGTTGTTTTTTTAAAAAAAATTTTGTAATAAAATTATGTATGTTAAAAAAAAACCCAAAACCTAAGTAAACATATGAGAAACTGTAAAACATTAGCAGAGACAACAGTTTGCATAAGATTCCAAAAGCACAAGTAACAAAAATAAAATATACAAATTTGAGCATATCAAATTAAGATACATCTTCACAACAAAGTAATCAACAGAGTGAAGATACAATGGACGGAATGGCAGGAAACATTGAAAACTCTGACTATGACAAAAGATTGATAGCCAGAACATACATATATAGAACTGGAAAAACTCCAAACAAGAAGCAAAATGTACACGTAAGAAATGGGCAATGATCAGAATAGATGTTTCTCAGAAGAAGAAATCTCAATTGTCAAGACATAGATGAACATGCCCAATATCACTAGCCATTAGGGAAATGTAAATCAAAACCAATAGCAGACTCCATCTGTGGGAGAAGACAATGCTTGGGTTTTCATTTGTGCAACAAGTGGGTTTAGAGGACCCTGTTCACCATTAGAGGGCAGAGTCTACATGGAAGTAAAGAATCCTTAATACTTTCCTAATGGGAGAAGAGGAAGCCTGAGACCTCGCAAGCGGGAAGTGGTCCAGAAACTGCTCAGGTGTGGGTGTAGGTGGCTGAGCAACAGGCAGTCCTGCCTTGATTCCCCACAAAGATACAGGGGAAACCCTTCTGGATGGAGCAGGCGTGAATCGGAGGACCTACTGGGAGAACAAGGTCGCCCACCGCGCGGAAGCCAAGTCGCGGGACCCAGACGCAGAAGCCCCAGGGTCTGCGCGACAGTGCTCCAAGGGGAGTTCATGCCACACAGACAACAGCGGGGAGACTTGGGACGCTCAGGGCTCCGAGTCCACACATCGGCGCTGGAAGGGGAGGTGAGCTCAATAACCCGAGACATTGGTGGGGAAACGGGGGTCAGAATCTAGAGGGGGGCCGGAAAGTGCAGCAAACTCACTACCGGAAAGAAGGAAAAAAAAAAGCTTTGGGGTTTCTCTTCCCCCTAACCTTGCAAAGGTTACAAGGCTGCAAGGCTTGAAGAATTCCCAAGAGACAAAGAGCAGGCCTCCTCTTTGGATTTACATATCAATGGGGGAGAGTTAAGGAACTGAGTCACTACAATTCAGTAGCCTAGCCAACCCAGTGGGAGTCCAGAGGAGCCAAAGACTGGAAGCTAAATACCATCAATTCTGCACAGCCCTGCCCTGCGGTGTTACTTACCCCCTGAATAAATAAAATAAATAAATAAATAAAAAGAGAGAGATTTACCACGCATAACCTGAGGGTGTCACCTTTGCACACCCTTAACCAGGAAGAACCAGGCAGAGCTCTCAGGCCGCACCCATCTCAAGCCTCCAAGGCTCCTCCAACAGCAGGCAGTCCACTTAACACAGACACAGTATAAAAAAAAAAAAAAAGAAAAAAAACGCACAGTGACGCAAGAAGAATTAACTATGCCGAGCAACAAACACAGAAATAGAGGGAGCAAGATCAACGATGACACTATGATGCCTCCAAATAAGCAAAACACCCCAAGCCAAGAGTATGAAGATGATGAGATAGAAGAAATGCAAGATACGGATTTCAAAAAATTTATGATAAGAACATTTAGAAGTTTTCAAAAGCAAATCCTTGAACTACAGAAATCCTTAATGGACAAGATTGAAAATCTCTCTCGTGAAAATGAAATTTTAAGGAAGAGTCAAAATGAAACTCAGAAACTAGTAGAACAGGAAAGTGTAATAGTCAAGAGAAATCAAAATGAAATGAAGAGCTCAATAGATCAAATGACAAACACATTAGAAAGCCTTAAAAACAGAATGGGTGAAGCAGAAAAGAGAATATCGGACTTAGAAGATAGAGCACAGGAAAACATACAGTCAAACCAAAGAAAAGAAGAGGAAATTAGAAACCTAAAAAATATTGTTGGGAATCTACAGGATACTATTAAAAAAACCAACATTCGAGTTCTAGGAGTTCCTGAAGGCATGGAGAGAGAGAAAGGATTGGAAGGCCTTTTTAGTGAGATACTAGCAGAGAACTTTCCAGGTTTGGAGAAGGACAGAGATATCCTAGTACAGGAAGCTCATAGAACCCCCAATAAACATGACCAAAAGAGATCCTCACCACGACACGTGGTAATTAAACTTACCACAGTGAAACATAAAGAAAAGATCCTAAAATGTGCAAGAGAGAAACGTCAGATTACTCTCAGAGGATCTCCAATCAGACTCACAGCTGACTTCTCATCAGAAACCCTACAAGCTAGGAGGGAATGGCGAGACATAGCACAGGTGCTAAGAGAGAAAAATTGCCAGCCCAGAATATTATATCCTGCCAAGCTCTCATTTGTGAATGAAGGTGAAATAAAGACCTTTCATAGCAAACAGAAATTGAAAGACTTTGTGGCCACTCGTCCGGCCCTGCAAAAGATACTTAAAGATGTGCTACACTCAGAAACACAGAAACACGGCCATCAATATGAAAGAAGGGAAAGGAAGAACACCTACCAGTAAAAGAGCATGGGAAGCTCAAAGCATATACTAGAAAATATTTCCGGGAAAATGGCAGGGCAAAGTCACTACGTATCAATTGTCACATTGAACATTAACGGTCTGAATTCTTCAGTTAAAAGACACCGTTTGGCTGACTGGCTCACAGAACACAACCCAACTATTTGTTGCCTACAAGAAACACATCTCTCTAACAAAGAGGCATGCAGACTGAAAGTGAAAGGTTGGAAAAAGATATTCCATGCCAACAGAAACCAAAAAAAAAGCAGGTGTAGCCATATTAATATCAGACAAAATAAACTTTAATACAAAAACTGTTAAGAGAGACAAAGAGGGACACTATATAATGATTAAGGGTTCAATTCAACAGGAAGATGTAACTATTATAAATGTATATGCACCTAATTACAGGGCACCGGTCTATTTAAAAGATATGTTAAGGGACTTAAAGGGAGATTTAGATTCCAATACAATAGTACTGGGGGACTTCAATACTCCACTCTCAGAAATAGACAGATCATCTGGACAGAAGATCAACAAGGAAACAGCAGATTTAATTGACACTATTGTCCAAATGGATCTAACAGATATCTACAGAACTTTCAACCCTACATCTACAGACTTCACATTCTTCTCAGCAGCGCATGGAACCTTCTCTAAGATTGATCAGATACTAGGCCATAAAGCAAGTCTCAGCAAATTTAAAAGAATTAGAATCATACCATGCAGCTTCTCAGACCACAGTGGGATGAAGCTGGAAATTAGCAACTCAGGAAACCCCAGAAAGTATGCAAACACATGGAGACTGAACAACATGCTCCTGAATGAACACTGGGTCATTCAAGAAATCAAAAGAGAAATCAAAAACTTTCTGGAAGTAAATGAAGACAACAACACAACATATCAAAACTTATGGGATACAGCAAAAGCAGTATTGAGAGGCAAATTTATAGCAATAGGTGCCTACATCAAGAAATTGGAAAGGTACCAAATAAATGAGCTTTCAGCGCACCTCAAGGACCTAGAAAAACTGCAGCAAACCAAACCCAAATCTAGAAGGAGAAGAGAAATAATTAAAACCAGAGAAGAAATTAACAGGATTGAATCCAAAAAAACATTACAAAAAATCAGCCAAGCGAGAAGCTGGTTTTTTGAAAAAATAAACAAAATTGACACCCCATTGGCCCAACTAACTAAAAAAAAGAAGAGAAAAGACCCAAATCAATAAAATCAGAGATGAAAAAGGAAACGTAACAACAGACACCACAGAAATAAAAAAGAATCATCAGAAATTACTACAAGGACCTGTATGCCAGCAAACAGGAAAACCTATCAGAAATGGATAGATTCCTGGACACATGCAATCTACCAAAATTGAACCATGAAGACATCGAAAACCTAAATAGACCCATAACTGAAACAGAAATTGAAACAGTAATAAAGGCCCTCCCAACAAAGAAAAGCCCAGGACCAGATGGATTCACTGCTGAATTCTACCAGACATTTAAAGAAGAACTAATCCCATTTCTTCTCAAACTATTCAGAACAATCGAAGAAGAGGGAATCCTCCCAAATTCTTTCTATGAAGCCAGCATCACCTTAATCCCTAAGCCAGAGAAAGATGCAGCACTGAAAGAGAATTACAGACCAATATCCCTGATGAACATAGATGCAAAAATCCTCAATAAAATTCTGGCCAATAGAATACAACAACACATCAGGAAAATCATCCACCCAGACCAAGTGGGATTCATCCCTGGTATGCAGGGATGGTTCAACATTCGCAAATCAATCAATGTGATTCACCACATTAACAGACTGCAGAAGAAAAACCATATGGTTATCTCAATTGATGCAGAGAAAGCATTTGATAAAATTCAACACCCTTTCATGATGAAAACTCTAAGCAAATTGGGTATAGAAGGAACATTCCTCAATATAATCAAAGCAATTTATAAAAAACCCACAGCCAGCATCCTATTGAATGGGGAAAAGTTGGAAGCATTTCCACTGAAATCTGGCACCAGGCAGGGATGCCCACTCTCACCACTGCTATTTAACATAGTTCTGGAAGTTTTAGCCAGAGCCATCAGACAAGAAAAAGAAATCAAAGGAATACAAATCAAGAAGGAAGAAGTCAAACTATCCCTCTTTGCAGACGACATGATTCTGTACTTAAAGGATCCAAAGAACTCTACTAACAGACTATTGGAACTCATAGAGGAGTTTGGCAAAGTGGCAGGATATAAAATCAATGCACAAAAATCAACAGCCTTTGTATACACAAGTAATGCCATGACTGAGAAAGGACTGCTAAGATCAATCCCATTCACAATAGCTACAAAAACAATCAAATACCTTGGAATAAACTTAACCAAGGACGTTAAAGATCTCTACGATGAAAATTACAAAACCTTAAAGAAAGAAATAGAAGAGGATACCAAAAAATGGAAAAATCTTCCATGCTCATGGATTGGAAGAATCAACATCATCAAAATGTCCATTCTCCCAAAAGCAATTTATACATTCAATGCAATCCCAATCAAGATACCAAAGACATTCTTCGCAGATCTAGAAAAAATGATGCTGAAATTCATATGGAGGCACAAGAGACCTCGAATAGCTAAAGCAATCTTGTACAACAAAAACAAAGCCGGAGGCATCACAATACCAGACTTCAGGACATACTACAGGGCAGTTGTAATCAAAACAGCATGGTACTGGTACAGAAACAGATGGATAGACCAATGGAACAGAATTGAAACACCAGAAATCAATCCAAACACCTACAGCCAACTTATATTTGATCAAGGATCTAAAACTAATTCCTGGAGCAAGGACAGTCTATTCAATAAATGGTGCTGGGAAAACTGGATTTCCACGTGCAGAAGCATGAAGCAAGACCCCTACCTTACACCTTACACAAAAATCCACTCAACGTGGATTAAAGACCTAAATCTACGTCCTGACACCATTAAGTTATTAGAGAACATTGGAGAAACCCTTCAAGATATTGGCACAGGCAAAGAATTTCTGGAAAAGACCCGGGAGGCACAGACAGTCAAAGCCAAAATCAACTATTGGGATTGCATCAAATTGAGAAGTTTCTGTACTGCAAAAGAAACAGTCAGGAGAGTGAAGAGACAACCGACAGAATGGGAAAAAATATTTGCAAACTATGCAACAGATAAAGGGTTAATAACCAGAATCTACAAAGAGATCAAGAAACTCCACAAAAACAAAACCAACAACCCACTTAAGAGATGGGCCAAGGACTTCAATAGACATTTTTCAAAAGAGGAAATCCAAATGGCCAACAGGCACATGAAAAAAGGTTCAAGGTCACTAGCAATCAGGGAAATGCAAATCAAAAGCACAATGAGGTTTCACCTCACCCCGGTTAGAATGGCTCACATACAGAAATCTACCAACAACAGATGCTGGCGAGGATGTGGGGAAAAAGGGACACTAACCCACTGTTGGTGGGAATGCAAACTGGTCAAGCCACTATGGAAATCAGTCTGGAGATTCCTCAGAAACCGTTCGACCCAGCCATCCCACTCCTTGGAATTTACCCAAAGGAGTTTAAATTGATAAACAAAAAAGCGGTCTGCACCCTAATGTTTATTGCAGCACAATTCACAATAGCCAAGACCTGGAACCAACCTAAATGCCCATCATTGGTAGACTGGATAAAGAAATTATGGCATATGTATTCTTTAGAATACTATACCGCAGTAAGAAACAACGAAATCCAGTCATTTGCAACAAAATGGAGGAATCTGGAACACATCATGCTGAGTGAAGTAAGCCAGTCCCAAAGGGACAAATACCATATGTTCTCCCTGATCAGTGACAACTGACTGAACACCAAAAAGGAAACCTCCTGAAGTGAAATGGACACTATGAGAAATGGTGACTTGATCAGCATAGCCCTGACTGCTAATGGACAACTTAATACATTATCCCTCATAGTATTTTTTTTTGTCTGTTCTACTTAATATGACTGGTTTAATTCTGTAATTATCACACAGTTATTCTTAAGTGTTGAAAATTAACTGAAATGTGATCCCTGTTAAACATAAAAGTGGGAATAAGAGAGGGAAGAGATGTATAATTTGGGGCATGCTCGGGCTGACTTGCCCCAATTGGTAGAGTTGGAAACATACCAGGGGATTCCAATTCAATCCCATCAAGGTGGCATGTGCCAATGCCATCTCACTATTCCAAGTGATCAATTTCAGTTCACAATTGATCATAATGAAAGGACTAAGAGTCAAAGGGAGCACATAAACAAGTCTAGTATCTGCTAACACTAACCGATAGAATAAATAAAGGGGAGAGTGATCTAACATGGGAAGTGAGATACTCAGCAGACTCATAGAATGGCGATGTCCTAAATAGCACTCTGGCCTCAGAATCAGCCCTAAAGGCACTCGCATCTGGCTGAAAAGCCCATGAGAGTATTTCAGGCATGGAAAGCCAAGACACTCTGGCAAAAAGATCTCTGTGAGTGAGATCCCAGTGGAAAGAACAGGTCTTCAAAGAGGGAGGTGCCTTTCTCTGAAGGGAGGAGAGAACCTCCACTTTGACTATGACCTTGTCTAAACAAGATAAGAGTCGGAGAACTCAAGGGGCTTCCATAACCTTGGAAACTCATGACTGGTGCAAAGGGAGATTACTGATGCCATAAACAGGAGTGTCAATTTGTAAAGTCAACAACAGGAGTCACTGTGCACTTACTCCTCATGTAGGATCTCTGTCCTTAATGTGCTGTACACTGAGGCTTAATGCTATAACGACTACTCAAACAGTATATTTCACTTTGTGTTTCTATGGGGGTGCAAACGATTGAAATCTTTACTTAATGTACACTAAACTGATCTTCTGTAAAAAAAAAAAAAAAAAGAAATTATCAATTCCCAACTTGACTGTCACTGGGATTAAACATGACAATAGGTCTGATCTGATTTCATCATCATTTAAAAAAAAAATCATCTATTATTTTTCACTTTATGTTTCTGTGTGGGAACAAACTGTTGAAATCCTTACTTAAGGTATACTAAGCTGATCTTCTGTATATTAAGATAATCAAAAATGAATCTTGATGTGAATGGAAGGGGAGAGGGAGTGGGAAAGGGGAGGGTTGTGGGTGGGAGGAACGGTATGGGGGGGAAAGCCATTGTAACCCATGAGTCGTACTTTGGAAATTTATATTCATTAAATAAAAGATAAAAAAAAGAAAATAAAAAAAATAAAAAAAATACTTTCCTAATGGGCTTGTTGAATTCTTGACTAGTGCCTATTACCTTTGCCACAACCTTTCCAGTCTCACTACTTTCCTTCTTCTTCCTCTTCTCTATAGCTTGCAAAAACAGTATATCTTCTATATACGGAGGATACTTTTGTTTTGTTTTATTCCTTCTGTCTCATGATGTTCCTCTAAGAAATCACAACCCTCCAAATATTCATTCATTTATGCAGTCTGCAGTTTTCATGGGCTACTACATGGCAAAGTACTAGGTTAAAGGAAAGGTATAGGTCAGGAACTGAGCAAAGTTCACAATGATGTAGTATTATCTGGGGAAATGAACCTGATGGAAGACATCTCTCTCTCTCTCTCTCTCTCTCTCTCTCTCTCTGTCTCTCCTTCTCTCTCTGTGTAGCTCTGATTTTCAAATAAATAAATAAATCTTTAAAAACTAACTAAATAAATATACTAATAACCTGGTGGCAACACCTTTCTATAAGAACATGTGAAGCACTCAAACACAGTTTGTCCCAGAAAGTCAGCCATAGTTTTCAAGGGCACATCTTCTACTCCATTTGTGGACATCTCTGAGTGGAGTAAGGGGCACTTATTTCTTCCCCTCTTCTTTCTTACCACTCTCACAGTTATAACTTCTATTGATGCTTCCACAGAGCAGTCTTTATGAAATTGTAGAACTAATATCCTCCCATTTTAAAAATGTCATGGGTTTAACCACAGAACCCAAAATAAGACAATTAACTGACCTTCTTAATTACACAGTGTGGAATGTAAGATTCTCAGTGGATCACTGGGTAACTGTAAAGTACTGGGCAGAGAAAAAGATGTTACTTATCTGTATTTATGATGTTGTAATTCTCCACTTTATGCAAACTCAGATTAAAAGGGCTCCAGTTAGTGGGCAACACTGTTGCATAGTGGGTAAAGCTACTGCCTGCAGTGTCAGCATCCTATATGGGTGCCGGTTGGGATCCTGGCTGCTGCACTTCCCATCCAGCTCTCTGCTGTGGCCTGGGAAAACAGTAGAAGATGGCCCAAATCCCTCATCTCCTGCACCCACCTATGAGACCTGGACAAAGCTCCTGGCTTCTGGTTGTGGATCCAAACAGCTCCAACCATTGATTTCTGTTTCTACCACTCTGTAACTCTGCCTTTCAAATAAATAAATAATTATTTTAAAAAACAGCTTCATCCCAGAAGAAGCTCCTGGCTTCAGACTGGCACAGCTCCAGCTGTTGCTGCCAATTGGGGAGTGAACCATCGGACAGAAGACGTCTCTCTCTCTTTCTCTCTCTCTCCTCTCTCTGTGTAACTCTTTCAAATGAATAAATAAATCTTTAAAAAAGTAGCTCCAGTTATTGACAACACAGTAGACTTGCATTAATTTTAGTTCCCTTCTCACTTTGCAAAGGGATCAGCGTCAGGTCAAAACAGTTGACAGCCTTGCTAACAGGAGAAGAAATAGCTGAAGACAGAAAATGAAAAGCAGCCAAATAAATCATCAAAGAAAGAGAAGTGGACCACATCCAACACAAACCTTTAAAAGTGGATGCTCACAATTAACGAGTGAAACAGCTGCCCACTGAAATCTTATCTAGGGAGGGAAGATGTCCTAAGTTCTGCTTCTGTAAACTCCAGTCATAAATCTATCCTAATAAATCTGTCCCCGGCATCTCTTTTACAAACATACTGGACCCACTGACCATTGGAAATGTGGACCTAAGTCATGAAGGCTGCCATTTAAACCCACCAATGCTGTAACAGCTAAGAAACTTGAATTTGATGCACAATTCTCAGGAAATCATTCCAGCTGAGCCTAGGGCCATTAATAGAAACTCCTTGGATCCTCCCCTGTCTCTGTGCCTGTTTGAAAGAAGGGAGTTTTCCCACCCCAGGTTTCTGGAACAGCTTCAAATTCCACATTGGAAAAGTCTGATAATTAATACTTGAGAGGGATCAATGCGCACTTCACACTGCTCCCCAGCAGGAAGATGAGGTGCAGGATGAGAGCAGTGGGGCAGAACCTAGTCAGATCCTCCTGCCCACCCCTCTGCTGCCCCAGGCTCCCTGCTGAAGGCCACCCAGACCCACCCTGCAGGAACCAGTCCAGTAAACATCAAGAGGCCTGGCCAGACTGCATTCTGAGACCACCCACAGTGGGAACCCAGCTTATTTAACTGTGGAGAGCTGGAGTCTTTCTGCCTTCCTTCCCTGCGTGTGCATGTTCCCAGAATGCTGCCCCCTCTCTCCTGTAACCACTAAATAAAGCGCATTAGGGACAGTTTGGGTGAGGTCCTGCAGGAGAGATTCCAGGCACTGGGAGCCTGGGAAGTGGAGGTGGGAGACAGAACAGCCCGGGTCCCAGTCCTGACCTCGGGGGAAGCTGCCATGATCTATGGCTCCCTGGCACCCACCCTTCTCCCACACATGTCCTGCCCCTTCCTGCATGCCAAACCTGCAGCAGAAAGTCCCTGGAGGAGGTACCCTTTCTTCTGGACACACGGGGAGCGATTCGGGGAGTGGCAGGAAGAGACTCCCTGGTAAGTGGGACCCACAGGTGAATGATGAAGAGGGAAGATGCAGCAGGAGGCAGGCTCGGGGTGAGCACTTGGAAACTCCCTGGGATCGCACGTGCAGAGCAGGAGATGCAGTAAATGCCAGAGAAGGAGAAGCACAGCCCCCAGGGCTGACCCTGATCAGGGAATGAACTCCCTCTGTTCCAACTCAGGCCCCAGGGAATGGCAGCAGCATGCACATGTGCACAGGCATTCAGAAGGCATAATACATCTGAGCTCCTGGGAACTCTGGGAAATGGAGTACAGGCCACATCATCCATAGAGACACCAGCTGGCCCTCCCAAAGGCTGTAGTCAGGGGTGGGTGCCCACAACCAGAGGGCCTTTGCTTTTATTCAGTCCCTCCTTCCTTTCCTTCCCCCCACCAAAATCTCAGGGATCAGTTGCTTTCTTCCTTTCCTGAATCAAATCTGAAAGAGTGACACTCACTGCTGCTAACTGACCCCAAATCCTGGCTCCCTCATAACCTCTGTCTCTTCCAGAAAAATCTTATTTACTACTTTGGCCCTAGAAATCATAAATGACTATGATAGAATGTAGCTTTTAACAGAGGTGTAGAAGGCATGGTTTAATATCCAGTTTTGAGAATACAATTTTCATTTGTGTTTTATTGATGTTTATAGTTCTTTTAAGATTTATTGATTTATTTGGAAGTCAGAGTTACAGAGAAGGAGAGGCAGAGACAGAGAGAGAGAGAGAGGTTTACCATCTGCTGGTTCACTCCCCAATTGGCAGCAGCAGCACAGCACCGACCCCTTATAGTTCTTTTCAAATCATTTTACACTGTCGTTTTATTCATCTAGTACAGAGACAGAAGAATGGACACAGAGCTAACATAGCTGCGTATTCAAAGAGACAGGTTAAGGGTTTAAATGCCTTATATCATAGCATTTATACCTTAGATTAATTCTGGGGACAGTATTATCTGGAGTTTACAAAATAGAAACTGAATGGAAAGAGCTTAGAAAAGCATGGTGTTTTTTTAATATCATAAAAAAGTCTAAGTTAAAGGCCAATCAAGGGGCCAGCACTGTGGCATAGCATGTAAAGCATTGACATTCCATATGGGTGGAGGTTGAACCCGGATACTCTGCTTTCGATCCAACTCTCTGCTATGGCCAGGGAAAGCGGTGGAAGATGGCCCAAGTCCTTGGGCAGCTGCATCTGTGTGGGAGACCCAGAAGAAGCTCCTGACTGCTGGCATTGGAGCTGTACAGCTCCAGCCATTGTGACCAATTGGTGAGTGAACCAAAAGATGGAAGATGCTTCTCTCTCTCTCTCTCTCTCCCCTTCCTCTCTGTGTAACTGTGACTTTCAAATAAATAAATAACTGTTTTTTAGAATGTCAATCAATATATAATACTAGCTTAAAGATATTTCTTTTGTCTTGTGTCTCAGTTTTTAAAATCTGATTTATCAAATGGAAAAATGTGAGAGAGATGAAGAGTACCTACAAAAATAATTTACTGTAATTATTTACTGTAATAATTTACTGTAATGATGTACTGTAATTTATAGTAATAATGTACTGTAAAGAACCACATAGGATTATAACTTGTCTAGAAAACAAAGGAGATTCAAAGTTGCTATTTTTCATGGTTATTTGTTCTTATTTTTAATATTAAGATAGTATATAAATATTATGCACTCCTAGGTATTTGTGTGTTGTTTGATATGTTTTATTTTTTAATCAGAAATTCAAAGAGATAACTGGGTAACATGGAGTTCTGTGTTTCTGATTACTTCTCTCAATTAGAGATCATGGGATTAGAGTTAGTGCTAGATTAAGAATGCTTCAATCTTTATCCACTGACTTCACCCCAGCATTTACTATGTTAAACAATATTCTTTGGGTAGATGGCTCTTTCTTGCCAGACTGTAAACTTCATGGGGTCTAGAAACATATTTGCTTTGACACTAAAACTCAGCATCTTGACAGTCAGTCTTTTAGTTGAATAAATACATGATATACAAAATAAATATTTCTGCCCCTCAAGAACTGCCTAAGAGAGAAGAAAATAGAAATCAATTTGATGACTCTCAGTATTAGGTGAATATATAATTTGTCATTCTGACATAAGCCTTGTCATAAAAAGGGCATATGAATAAATCACACAGAGTTGAAGTGTATGAACACCTAGGGCCAAGTGGATTAAAAGTTCAGCCTAGCTATGTAAGGCATTCCATGTCAATAGGAGAGGAAGGAGGAAGAGGGGAGGGAGTGTAGGTGGGAAGGTGGTTACGGTGGGAAGAATCACCATGCTCATTACTTAGCAGCAAAGAGAGAATCTGTGATCATTTGTTGCTTAAGAAAGGGTGATAGGCATTATTTAATTATAATGCAGGCATCAGTGTTCTTCTGTCTCTGAAATAGGAAGTCTATAACTCAGAATTCCTTGCTGTTTCATCAAAAACAATTCAAAACAAAAACCTAATTAAGCATAAGTGGAAGTTACGCATTAGAAGTCTATTCCAATCTCTAGGAGGTTCAGGGGTTGGAAAATTCATCTAAAATCTTGCTGAAAAATGTCCCACACATTTTCCATGAACACTACCCTTAAGCATAAGCTTTTTTTAAAAAAAAAGATTTATTTATTTGAAAGTCAGAATTACAGAGAGAGGAGAGGCAGAGAGAGAGAGAGAGAGAGAGAATCGTCCATCTGCTGGTTTACTCCCCAATTGGATGCAATGGCCAGAGCTGAGCTGATCCAAAGCCAGGAGCTAGGAGCTTCTTCCAGGTCTCCCATGTGGGTTCAGGGGTCCAAGGACATGGGCCATTTTCTACTGCTTTCTCATGCCACAGCACACCTGGATTGGAAGTGGAGCAGGCTGGACTCCAACCGGTGACCATATGGGATGCTGGCACTGCAGGAGGCAGCCTCACCTGCTATACCACAGCACCAGCCCCCATAAGCCCTATCTTCTGCAGAACCAGCACCCCAGACACCAGCCACCACATGGCATCCCATGGCACATTCAACCCTGGCAATGTTCTGCAGCTCTTGCTCCTCTCCACTTTCACTGGAAGAATCTGCAACTCCTTGTTTTCATGCAAGTAATTCTGATTCAGATGATGCCCCTGACACAATTGGCTGGCAAGTGCCATGGCATGTGTCCACGGCCTAGCTAAATGCAAAGCTGGAACATTTCACTGCCATGGTGAGATACGGACTCCATCTAATGAAGTAGGGGATTTTTCAGGGAGTCTAGAGAATCAAATATGACAAAATGACAAATCTTAACCAAAGAGTGCCGTGGTACAGATGAAGAGAACCCAAAACGTATTTTTCTATCTTTTCTTTTCTGAGTTAAGTGCCTAAAAACAAAGCCAATGAGGGTTAAACAGACCCATTCTGAAAATTCCTTAACATCTTCATTTTCATCCAAATTAATATATTACTTGAAGGAAATAAATTTTACATAAATGAAAATGCAGCACCACAGACAATTGTACAGAACATAGCCCTTCAGTTAGCTTCAAACCATCTGGGTGCATTAATGTGTTCTTCCAGAACCCAAGCTGCTGTACAATAGAACCACAGCCTCTGACATTCCTCCTCCACCCTGATGGATCTTGGGTTTTCCTCCCACCTCCCCTCTCCTGTGAATACATCAGTAGCAGGACAAATGGAATCCAAAGATACGATGATGTTATTTAACATGGAATAAACATAGTGTTTTAGTCAGTACAATCCTCAATACTACAATAATAATTCCGAGTTCACTGATTATGAAAGTAAGTATATGAAATCTATTCCTAAGTAATCACACCATCGAGAGCTGAATGTAGACTTTCAGAGGGAAACAGAGAATTGTGTAGAGATGTGTATCTCTATAATACAGATCTACCGCTGTACTTTATAGACAGTACACCATGTTTGTATTTTCTTGTTTTTTGTGGTTTTTTTTTTTTTTTTGCAGTCTGGAATAGTTTATTACATCCAGCTTGTCACTTTGGAAATTTTATGATTAGACACTAATATACAACAAATTTTGAATCCTTACAGACAATATAGAGCACCCTAGGCCCTCCCAAGGGCAGAAAACAGACCAAGAGCTCATAGACTAGCTGCAACTGCAAGAAGCAGATGAAGATATCGTCAGAAAGATACATATTCCTGCAGTGTGGCTGCTGAGCAGTTCTGCCCTTATGGATCTCATCTCTGTTTCAGATCATTAAAGAAAGTTACATGCTTTCTGACATTTCTAAAGATTTCAATAATGAGAATCTAATATATGTTCACTATGCTAAGAGCTTCAGAACAGCCCAAAGATGTGGGCCATCTATTGCTTTCCCAGGCCATAGCAGAGAGCTGGATCAGAAGAGGAGCAGCTGGGACTAGAACCGGAGCCCATATGGGATGCTGGCACTTCAGACCAGTGCTTTAACCTGCTGTGCCACAGCACTGGCCACAACGTAGTATTTCTAATAGAAGAGATGGTTAAGTCATTAACTCCTCTAAAATACAAGTTAAGTATTAGTTTTGAAACTCTGATTCATTCATGAGAAAAACAAAAGGTTAATTTTCACTCTTTGCTTCTGGGTATGTAAATTTTCTTCTAAGAAATTAATCATGACTTTTACATTTCAGACCCTATTATGAGTAAGTAGAGAATATTGTGGGGTCATACGCTCATTCTATCAAAGGAACATTTCTCCAATTAAAGAAAACATTATGGGCATCCCATATGGGCACTGGTTTGAGTCCTTGCTGCTCCACTTCTGATCTAGCTCCTGGCTATGTCCTGAGAAAGCAGTAGAAAATGTCCCAAGTGCTTGGGCCCATGCACATGCATGGGAGAACTTGAAGCTTTTAGCTCCTGGCTTCAGATCAGCGCAGCTCCAGCCATTGCAACCAGCTGGGGAGTAAACCATCAGATGGAAGACCTCTCTCTCTCTCTCTCTCTCTCTGTGTGTGTGTGTGTGTGTGGGTGGGTGTTTGTAACTCTTTCAAATAAATAAACAAATCTTTAAAAAAAAAAGCCAGGGGTCAGGGAAATTTCATCGAGGTCTCTCGCTTGGGTGCAAGACTCAAGGATTTCTACCATATTCTACTGTTTTCCCAGTATGTTTTCAGAGACCTGCATCAGAAGTAGAACATGCAATGGTGCCCATAGAGGATGCTAGTGCTGCAGGTGTTGCTATAACCCATTTTGCCACAGTGCTGGCCCTGTAACAATTTTTAATTCCTAGGAATTAACAGGGAAGAAAGAAGTATGGCAGGATACCTTTTTTAAAAAAAAATATTTTATTCATTTGAAAAAGTTATATGGAGAGGTAGAGAGTGAGCTGATCAGAAGCCAGGAGCCAGGAGCTTTTTCTGGGTCTCCACATGAGCAAAAGGGCCCAAGGACTTGGGCCATCCTATAATGTTTTCCCAGGTGCATTAGCAGGAGGCTGGACTGGAAGTGGAGCAGCTGGGACTCTACCAGCACTCATATGGGATGCCTGTATTTCAGGCCAGGGCTTTAACCTGATGTGCCATAGTGCTAGCTCCAACAGGTGACCTTTTACGCTCAATAATCTCTTCTTGGTATTGGCAGCAGTTTGTAATTTTTTGTTTATTTGCCTTCTTCTTAATCTATATTTTTAAAAAAATTACAAAAAGTTCCAGCACCCTGAGAACCTCCATCACAAGGGCATACCATCAGATGTTTGTCCAGAAAAGGGTGGTGTAGATGCAACGTGGAAAATGCAAGGTGAGTTGATTCATCTTTCTCAGGCTGTGGTTTCCATGGGCAACTTTTACAACCAACTGCCTTATTTGTTCCTCTTCCACAGAGTGGAAAACACGTTAAGTCATCCTATTTAGCCAAAAGCCAGTGGCAGCACTTCAATATGTCATCAATCCAGGGCCAGCGTTGTGGCACAAAGGAATAAGTTGCCAACTGCAACAGCAGCATGCCTTATGGCACTGCTTTGAGACTCACCTCCTTCACTTCTCGTCCAGCTCTTTGCTTGGGAAAGCAGCAAAGATTGCCCAAGTGTTTGGGTTCCTGCACCCCCATGGGGGACTGGAGCAGACTTCCAGGGTCCTGGCTTCGGCCTGGCTCAGCCCCAGCTTTTGTGGCCATCTGGAAGTGAGCCAGCAGATGAAAGATAGATCTCTCTCTCTCTCTCTCTCTCTCTTCCTTTTACCTAAACATACATTATATACATAAATGAAGATGCATCAATGTAGCAACTTTTTGAGGAAAAGTCTTCTGATTATTGCAGGTACTGTCTCAATGCATAAAAATATTCAGACACAAAAATTATAAACTGATTTATATTTATATTTCTCAACCACATACTTTTCAGAAAAAATTGTCTGCCACTCAGCATCAGGTATCAGTCTGAAAGCATTCATTAAAAAATCAAGTAATTTAACTAAACACAAAAACCTCTAGTATAGGCTGCATATAAACCAGTGGCTTCCATGGGTATACACAGATTGATTTTTGTTAATTTACAGGGATCACTGCACTTCCCTGGCACGGAGCTGTCTGAAGAGTTTAAACACTGATGGGTGTGGCATTATTTCTGATATTTGCTTATTATCCAGAGTGCATTTATTCAATATCTATCATGAACTCCACACTCTATATATAAATCTATTTCAAATATGTTGATATTTAATGGTACTTACACACTTAAAAACTGAGCTAATCCTCCTAACTTCTCTCTGGAATAGCTATGCCTTTGACATTGCCTTTTTTCACACATATGGAAATGCATATATGCTTCTGTATGGTACTTCAGAATTTATAAAAGGCTTTTCAGGTAAAATTTACATAACATCATGTGAAAGTGGCCAAAGGACACAGTCTTCTCATTACAGAGGGGAGAGGTATGAAGTCACTCTCTGAACAGTTACTCAGATTCTGTCAATCAGGTTCAGAACCTTATTAGGTATCAGATACACATCTAGATTTTTTCCCTACTGTCTCTTTGTCAGAATTCCCAGCTTATGAGTGAACTTCAGTCTGAATGAATGCTAATATTCAAGGTTCTAAGTGAAAAAATTACTGAGGTTTGTATTGGTGAGGAAAGCATGTATCTAAATGTTACTTGTATTTAATAATAAGTATTGAATCATGAAACTGAATATAAGATTATGCAAATTTTTAAGATGAAGAGCATATATTTAAAACCACATTCTTACATTTTGCAAACGTGTTGAAACAGCTTACTGGAGCATGTGTTTGGCATAGTGGTAAAGCCTTCCACATCCCAGTCAGAATTCTCAGGGCTCAAGCCCTAGCCCTGCTTCTGCTTCTGGCTTCCTGCTAACAGAACCCTGGGAGGCAGCAGCTGATGGCTCAAGTACTTGAGTCCCTGCCACCTGTGTGGGAGACCCACACTGAGTTCCTGGCTTCAGCCTGACCCAGCTCTGGTTGGTGCAGACATTTGAGGAATGAGCAATAAATGGAAGGGCTCTCTCTGCCTTGCAAATAAACAAAAATAACTATACAGACATTTCCTTAAGGTGTCTTGCTCACTTTTAAATGATTTCCCTTTTCACAGTAAAATGCCTTACTGTCCTCTTTAGTTACAATGCATGTTTTGCTCTCCATGTCCACTCCTGAGCTCCAAGTACTGGCAGCTCACCCTAGCATGCTGACTGGTTCCAATGTTCAAGTACTCATCTCCCATTCTCTTTTGGTGGGTCTACTGGAAAGAAAGGAGAGTATCTACAGTAGTTAATATCTTACTGTTGCTCTTGCTGTCCACCTGCAGGCCTGAAGGATGATCAGCTGAATACACACTGTGATGTTCTGGACGTAGTTTCCAAACTTCAGTCACTTTGCAGTGGAGGGACTCTGTCCTCGCCAATCACCTGAAAGCCTGCAGGAGTAGGGAGAAGCTGTGTTTGAAGAATTCACAAATACAGTGCATTGAAGCCAACCACTACCACCCCCACCACACCCCTACTTCAGGTTCTGGAAAATCCCAAACCAGGAGTTTGGGACCAGCAGTGGTTCAGGAGGTGACCTCAACTCCTTACTCTGAACAGCTCCAAAGTGCCTGGTGCACCCAGCGGGAGCTCAGCGCCTCGACCTCCCACCCTCCTGCCCTTGCCACCAGGACGCCCAGCTCCCAGAGCCTCCAGGAGGCCTGCAGCAGACCAGCAGGTCCAGGCGCACTGGGTTGTGCATCCAGAGCAAACCCAAAATACAGGCCCAGCTCAAGTGTCACCTCCCCACAAAGTCTCTGTATCCTACTCCCTCCCGGAAGGCTGCGGGCCAGCACTCAGAACTGGGAGTCGCGGCATTTGGGGTTCACCCATGCTCCCATGAAGGAAGATGCCCCCATGGGAACCCCGCTCCACCTGTGGGCAGGGCTGGGGAAGGAGGGCTGAGTAAGCCTCCACCCTAGGACTGCAGCCTGGGAAAGTCCAGGGCCCCAGCACCCTTGCCGGGCATGGGGTCTCACTAAGTGTGCTCTGAGCCAGGGCCTCAGCCATCAGCAGCTCTCTTGCTTCCAGAATCTGCTGCAGGACAGCTCAGGCTCCACCCAGTGGGGAACCTCGGGCCAATCCTTCCTGCCCTGGGGCAGGACCAGTGCTGCCAGACCCGCCCCATGTAGGCTGGCTATAAAGGCGGTGGTCATTGTTGGGCAGCTGGTAGTTGCCACCTCTCCCGCTGGCCCTGCTGGCTGAGGCTTGCAGCACGTGCTGCGCTTGGGGAAGTAATGAAGGCCAAGTCTCATCAGGAAAACCAAGTGCGCGGTGCTGATTTACTCACTGACACAGCATCTGTGTGGTCTGTATGGGCAGACAGGGGGAAGGGTTTCGTAGGAGGGCGCTGTTGGCACACTGGGCCTCATGCAGCTGCCTGCTATAGGCATCCAGGGCAGCAGAGTCCTGCAGGGTCCCTAGAGTCCTGGCCATGCTGTGCCTTCCATCATCCACCCTCCTGCACTGATGCTGGGGGAAGTGCTTCTGCGGTTGATATCTCATTTGAATCCATGGTCATTTTCTCATGATGGGCTGATCTCACACAGTGACAATCATGGGACAAATCACTGTTCTGCAGCATCTTCCTACCAGGAGCATTGCAGGTAGACAGGGGGCCACGGGTGACCAATGGCACCTCCTGTGCATGGTCTCTGGCCCATCCAGGACTAAAGGTGGAAAGGGAAGGAGAGGAGTAGGCTCAAGGCAGTACTGCTGCAGGTTCCATCAGGTGCAAAATGTCTCCCAATTGTGATTAACCTTGCAGGGAAACTGTCTCCTTTTGTGGGCCAGAGACAGCATCTGCCTTATTAGCTGTGCAGTGTATTGATAATTAAAATTTGGGCAGTCCTATCTTTAGTGCTCACAGCATAGTTACATTCTGAGGAACTGATGAAACTGCTTAGTACTTCGGGGCTGAGTGTAATATTAGGTGGGTAAGCCTGTTGTTGGCTTTTGGTTTATAGCTATTGGGCGACTTTATTTGGTAAAAATGCTTTCAGGCTCAGTAGTGTATTCAAGGATGACCACTTACTGAATTGTCTTTTTTTTTTTTTTTTTGTAAGAATAAGAGTACTGAAGACCGGGTTGAGCTACCTATGGCAAAACTCCACCATTCCTGGGAAGGCCACAATTGGCAAGAAAAGCAGGTAGCAAGCTTTCATCAAGTAAGTTGAGATTCCTGTGTTTGCAATCTGAAGAGCTCACTGCTGAGCTGGGAGGGGAACTGCTCTGAGCACAACTCATTAGAGAACTGCTCTTGCAGACCTTCCCCGAAGGAAGCACTGTTGTGGTCAGAAGCATTCCAGGAGCTGCTGGCCAGCAATTGTGAATTAGGCTTGAATTGAATCCATTGCAAGTATCACAAGAGTGCAGAAAGGCTGTGTCCTCAAATCAGCAGCTCACCAAGGAGAATTTGACTTAACCTAGAAGGTCTGTTTATCTCCGCTTATTTTGCAGCATATTCACACCAGGTGGGGAAGATAAATCACCCTTCAGCTCTGCAATGGCAGTGCTCTTGGTTGAGGCTGAGGATGCTTTTCATTGCATGCAGTATTTGCAAGAGACTTAGTTCCCTGAGGATTTATGCCTCTCCTGTAAATACATTTTTGGCACTAAAACAAACTGAAGTATTTCTGTTTTAGTAGTATGGAACCAATGAAGTATTTTGCCTACAGGCATCTTTGTCTTTAAAGAGCTAAATCCGCAGGATTACAGGATTGAGTAAAAACGAGAATAGCTAATCCTAGTACTAGAAAAGTACAAGGGATTATTTCATCATTAGCTTCCTCATATTCCTCATGTTTCTTTTTATTTTTCTGCCTGCTCTTCCCTACATACAGATGGTCTGGCTGTATTGGAGGCTTTTCTAAAAACTGAATTCTGTGAAGAAAATATAGGCTACTGGCTGGCTTGTGAAAACTTCCAAGAAAGATCCACCCACCCCAGAAGCCATCCTTATATGCAAGAAAAATATATACACTCTTCTTAGAAAAAGGCCCAAAAGAGGTAAGACACAATTCCTCATTTCAGCATAAAGAGTACACTCTTGACATCAAGATGCAACAAAAGAAGTAAAGACATAAGACTAAAGCAAGGGCCAGGGAATCTGAAAAGCTTCCTCTCCTGGTATCCTGTCTTTCAAATAAGTCTCCCCAGACCTGGCAGGTGGAGCTCATCACACATTACCGCTTCTAATTTTCACTTTCAAAGAGCAGAGCCCCCTTCTCTAACAAAGGATAATGAGTGATCTTTGTCTCAGATGAACATGCTTTCAAACCAGAACTCTTATTATCCAAAATATAAAAGAAGCTATGACTCCCAGCTTTACAACTGCCTGGAAAAGGGTGTATTACTTGATGGAGAATAACTTTTTGAAGTTGTATTTATTTGCAAGGCATAGTTACAGAGAGAAAAAGAGAGGAAACACAGAGGTCCATCTGCTGACTCACTCCCTAAATGGCCACAATGGCCAGGGCTGGGCCAGGCTGAAGCCAGCAGCTTCCTCCAGGTCTCCCATGTGGGGGCAGAGGACCAAGTGCTTGGGACATTCTCTGCTGCTTTACCCAGCAAGGAGCTAGGGAAGAAGTAGAGCAGCTGGGAGTCAAACTGGCATCCATGTGGGATGTTAGTGCTGCAGGCAGCAGTGTAACTTGCTATGCCACAACACCAGCCCCCAGAAAGAACTCTTATCCCTGGTCTTTCTTTTGAGTCAGAATGCTACCAGGATTTGTGTTGAAAACCACAGATCACCACAGAACCCCATGAGAAGAAAAAGGAGCCCCAGAGTAGAGGACATGTTCTGTTTCCTAAGGCAGAAGTTTTTGACTGCCAGAGACGAACATTCAGTTCAGCCTGGGTGTTTGGGAAACATCCCTCACAACTGTTGATTCCAGTTCAGGTAGTAAATCAGGAAGCTGGTGACTATCCAGGAGATGCCTGTATCAGAACAGCTTCCACCACCGTGAAGACACAGGCAGGAAATACATGGTCTGAGTGGGGTGGGTCTCACTGGAAAAGCAGGACTCTGAGATGGAAGATAATGCAATGGAATGCTGTTGTTCCGGACTCACTTAAAATCAATAGGTCTGGGATTCTGTGGCCTTAGCTACCTAGCTCTACATCTTTCCTTAAATCCATCCATATTACCACATGGTTTTAGTTCTAGGTTTTAAGTCCAAACTAATGTAACATGTTTATTATGTAGAATCATCCATTCTATTGTTGTGTATTGCTGAAGCTGAAGTGATGTTTGAATTGTTAAATGGTATATAAAATAGTGAGTGCTCATGTGTAGAAAACCACAGTGGCTGTTCCAGTGCCAAAAACTCTTGAAGGCAGTTAAGCTTTGAAGTGGTCTTTGAATATTTGAATACATTTATTTTGATAACTAATGTCATTGAATACTCAGAGTCCAGGTGTGAGTTGATTTGATTTTGGTAACTGGAAATATGACCAACATAAGATCTTTGTAGTAGAGAAGAAGCATGCATTACTGAATCTGTTCAGGGATCACAAAGTGACCTGAATTGACCAGTTTGGGGTGGAAATACCTGAGGCACCACTGGAGCCTGGGCCGGGCTGCTGTGGGTGGGGCAGAAGGAGAGGGGAGATGCCTGGGACCTGCGGGCCAAGGCTGCAGGTGTTCCTATTGGCCCCTGGTCACCCGTGGGGCCTCAGACCCTCTCACAATGGAACCGCACATGCACCTCAGATCGTTTTTACCCCTAATTCCACTTTAAAGAAAAGTTTATCAAGGCTGGCACCATGGTTTGGGGGTGCAACCAGAACTGCAAGGCCTGCATCACAGTTGCTGATTCAAATCCCTGCCGCCCAAATTCCTGTCCCACTCCAGCCAACAGGTGCAGTGGTGATGGACAGGTGCTTGGACCCCACACCACATGGGAGAACTGGAAGGGGGCTCATCGGCCTTCAGCCTCACCCAAACATTGGGGGATCAAACCAGCAGATGGAAGACCCCTGTCTCTATGCCTTTCAAATAAATCTCTTAAAATAAATAAAAAAGAAATGCAAAAATAAAAAAGAACCAGCTAAATAGAAGTGAACTGTATGGAGACAAACACCAATATTACATTACTCAACTCTCCACTGCTCCAATGAACAAAGAAGACAAATAAGAGGGATATAGGCCTCCCCTTTTTTGTTATGCTTCCCTTGGTTCTAACTAGCATGGGCTTCCAGAAAATGCACAAGGAATCCATTCTCTTCTGTGGTCAATACATGATCTCAGAATTTCCCTTATTCATTTGCCTAACAGATTTTGATTATGTTACTCTAAGGAAAGGGAAGGCAACAAAACTGCCCTTTTCCCCCATTTTAAAAATCTATTATTTATTTGAAAGGCAGAGTTACAAAGAAGTGGTAGAGACAGATCTTCCATCTGCTGGTTCACTTCCCAAATTGACCTCAGCTGAGCCAATCTAAAGCCAGGTGCTTCTTGCAGGCCTCCCACATGAATGCAGTGGTTCAAGCACTTGGGCCACCTTCTGATGCTTTCCCAGGCACATTAGCAGGGAGCTAGATTGTAGGTGGAGCAGCTGGGACTTGAATCAGCACCCATATGGGATGCTGGCACAGCAGGCCATGGCTTTACCCACTGTGTTGGTACTGTGTGTGTTTGTGTGTGTGTATGTATTTTTATTTCAAAGACTCATTTATTTATTTGAAAGGCAAGGTTAGAGAGGGAGAGACATAAGAAAAGAGATCTTTCAACCTCTGGTTCACTCCCCAAATGTCCACAACAGCAGAGGCTGGGCCAAGCCAAAGCCTGGAGGCTGAACAGCAGATAATCTTTAGTTATTAATTTAAAATGAATAGGCTGTAGCTGGTGCTGTGGCATATAAGGTGAAGCCACCACCTGCAGTGCTGGCATCCCCTATGGGCACTGGTTCATATCCCAGCTGCTCTGCTTCTAATCTAGCTCCCTGCTAATGTGCCTGGGAAAGCAGCAGGAGATGGCCCAAATACTTGGGCCCCTGAATCCATGTGGGAGAACTGGAAGAAGCACCTGGCTTTGGATTAGCCCAGCTCCAGCTGCTTGCAGCCACGTGGGGAGTAAAACAGCAGACAGAACATCTCTGTCTATTTCTGTGTCTCTCTCTATAATTCTGTCTTTCAAATTAATAAATAAATCTTTAAAAAGGGTTTATTAACATATACTATAATCCAATCCAGGAGCAGTAAGAGAAGCATTAAATATTGCTACCTATATTTTTATTTATTTTTTTATTTTTAAATTTTTTAAACTTTTATTTAGTAAATATAATTTTCCAAAGTACAGTTTATGGATTACAAAGGCTTCCCCCCCATAACTTCCCTCCCAACAGCACCCCTCCCATCTCCCACTCCCTCTCCCATTCCATTCATATCAAGATTAATTTTCAATTATCTTTATACACAGAAGATCGATTTAGTTTATATTCAGTTAAGATTTCATCAGTTTGCAGAACACAGAACATAAAGTGTAAAATACTGTTTGAGTACTAGTTATAGCATTACTTCACATTGGACAACACATTAAGGACAGAGATCCCACATAAGGAGTAAGCACACAGTTATTCCTGTTGTTGACTTAACAATCTGACACTCTTGTTTATGGCATCCGAAATCTCCCTGGGCTCTAGTCATGAGTTGCCAAGGCTATGGAAGCCTCTTGAGTTCACTGAGTTCGATCTTACTTAGACAAGGTCATAGTCAAAGTGGAAGTTCTCTCCTCCCTTCAGAGAAAGGTACCTCCTTCTTTGATGGCCTGTTCTTTCTACTGGGATCTCACTCACAGAGATCTTTTATTTAGGTCCTTTTTTTTTTTCTTTTTTGCCAGAGTGGCTTTCTGCTGCTCCTCCGCACGCGGAGGAGCCACACCGGACCGGACGCTTGTTGTTCCCTTTTTTTACAAGTCCTTTCTATAGTAAAGTAAGAATAAGTAAACAGCAAACTCCCAAAGCAAGAATGAGTAGAGAGAAGTGAGAAAGAATGACGTAACGAACTTCCCCGCGAACTCTCCAATGCACTCTCCAACCAACCCACACCACCATGCCATCTCTCTCCTCCTATATAGTCCTCTCCACCAATCCGTGCTCTGCTACCCACACGCCGAGCGCGCCACTCTCCTCCAATCAGGAGCGGCTCTTGCAGCTTATCAAGTTGGTAAGGGGCAGCTGGGTAGAAGCTGTACGCTCCTCTCCCAGCACCACATTGTGGGAGAGCAGATGCATAGAATAAGTCTTAATTCCAGTAACAGTATAGTCCGAGTTGCTCCCCACAGATCCCCCTTTCTTTTTAATTTTTTGGCGTTGATACGCGCCTGTGTAAAGTTCAGCGTGATCTTCATGCTATTGACTGTCTTGTTTGTCATGCTACTTCAGAGTTCCTTGAAAAATGTCCCATATTCAAGATCCCAGGGATTGGTTATTCATTGTTTTTCTTCCTCAAATAGAGTTTTTTTCTTCTAGCTCTTCTGCTGGTAGGTTTACCAACCGAATTCTTCTCTCAGGGGTCCATATTGGTTGTGCCGCACCCTGTGGAAAAAAACAAACGGCGCCTCGTATTCTTCTGAGTAAGGGGAACGGGCCTTTCCATTGGTTGTCCTGTAAATCCTTCCACATTATCCACTGTATTGATTCCTTATCAGCTGATTGAGCATGCATTTCTGCAGGTGTTTTACCATTCTTTTTCTTGTTCAAAAAATTAATTGTATAAAGAGCTAGGGCCAAGGCATCCTTGTTGGATGTGGCCATTTCCCCTATTCCCCCTTTTTGTTTAATTATTAAATTTTTTAAATATAAGTGAGTGCGTTCTACCACAGCTTGCCCTTGTGGATTGTATGGAATACTGGTAATATGGGAGATTCCGAATTCTTTCAAAAATGCAGCAAAACGAGTTGATGTATACGCTGGGCCGTTATCCATTTTGATCACATGAGGAACTCCCCAGGCTGCAAAAGCCTGCAAGCAGTGTTGGATTACTTGTTGTACTCCTTCTTTATTCATGGCTGTGGCCATAACTACACCTGAATATGTATCTACAGTGACGTGAACACAGCTTTGTCGCCCAAAAGAGGGGATATGTGTAACGTCCATCTGCCAGATATGTCCTGGTTTAAGGCCACGGGGATTGGCTCCCGCAGGAATCTTTGGAACTATGGTAACAACGCACTTTTCACAGGATCTAATAATATCTTCTGCTTGCTTGCAGGGAATATTAAATTTAAAACTTAAAGTGTGGGTGTTAACATGCCATTTAGAGTGATATTCTTTAGCTTGTTCCAAAGCGGTGCATGCAAGCAAGAATCTTGAATAATGATCTGCCATCATGTTTCCTCGAGTAAGTGGGCCAGGTAAATTAGAATGAGCTCTTATGTGGCCTATGTAAATAGCATGCTCTCTTTGATTTAATAACCCCTGAATTTCACTTAAATAAGAATAGACTGAGGAGGATTTAAGAATAAGGCACTGTGTAGCAAGCATCTGAACTGCATTCACCACATATGCACTATCAGACAAAATATTCATGGGTGCGCTCTCTCTGCGTAATACTGTTGCGATAATAGCTAATTCTGCATGTTGTGGAGAAGGGGATGCTGTTAAGACAAAATATCGTTGATTGTTAAATATAGCTGTTCCTGTTCCGCCTTTAGCTCCATCCGTAAATATGGTAACTGCCCCTTGAATTGGATCCCTTCGCACCTTCTGCACCCGTTTTATTGAAACCTGTGTGCAGAAGTTAACAAATGGATGGCGAGGGTAGTGATTGTCAATCTCTATTTGTAGAATGAGAACTATGTATGCCCATTGCCAGCATTCCCTTGTAAAGGCTTCTACTGCCTCTTGAGCAAAGGGAACTACACATCGCTTTGGAGTCTTCCCCGCCATTTCTGTCACCTTTTTTATTGCTGTTAATATCAAATCAGCCACTGCTATGCCTTGGGTGTATAGTACACGCGGTGCATGTGAATGTGGGTATACAAACAACAAGGGTTCTCCTTGCCAAATGACTGCGAAGGGATACAGCTGTTCCATAAAAATTAATATTTCTAGGGCTTGTTGTGGATCACATCTTTCCATCTGCATTGCTTTAATTTGTTTTTCGATTTTCTGTAACGCCAAGCGGGCTTCTTTTGTCAATCTACGAGGGGAATCAAGCTGGGCATCTCCTTCTAAAATATTGAATAATGGCATCATATCTTCGGTGGTTAATTTACAATAGGGCCTCAACCAATTTAAATTGCCACATAATTTTTGGAAGTCATTAAGGGTCTGCAACCCATCTATTGCAATTTCAAATTCTAATGGGGTCACCTTTTCAGAAGTTACTTTAAGCCCTAAGTACTGTACTACTTCCCCTTTTTGTATCTTCTCTGGCGCTACTTGTAACCCAACTTTTTCCAAATATAATAGCAGCAGCTTATATGCTTCCATAAGGTGACTTTCACTTTCAGCCGTTATTAACAAGTCATCCATGTAGTGTAAAATTTGTACTTTTGGGCACTGTTGTCGAACCGGCTCTACTGCCTGGTCAACATATAGCTGGCATATGGCAGGACTGTTAGTCATTCCTTGGGGAAGCACCTTCCATTCATATCTTTTGTCGGGACCTTGATGATTAATGGAAGGTACGGTGAAAGCAAACCTCTGAATGTCTTGTTCATGTAGAGGTATGCTAAAAAAGCAGTCCTTCAGATCGAGTACTATTAATGGCCAATGCTTTGGGATCATAGTAGGAACCGGGAGTCCAGGTTGTAATGCCCCCATGGGTTGCATCTGCTGATTAACAGCCCGTAAATCATGCAACAACTGGTATTTCCCCGATTTTTTCTTTATCACGAATACTGGCGTATTCCATGGGGAGGTTGATGGTTGCAAATGGCCTGCCTCTAATTGTTGTAACACTATATCATTTACCGCAGCCAACTTTTCCTGGGTAAGGGGCCACTGTGGTATCCACTTTGGCTTGTTGTCCAGCCATGACAATGGTAGCGGCTGCATCTCAGTGGCCCCCACGAAAAACCCGTGTCCTGTCTTTTAAAATCGCCTTTGGGCTGGGCTAGGTCCCTTCTGCCTTCTCTGGAGCCTAATCCTCTCTCCTGATATCCCTTTTTATACATAATACGCCGTCCTGTAGAACTCTCCAATTGGTCCTCATTTGTTAATGTCAGTCCCAATTGTTCTAAAATGTCTCTTCCCCATAATGTGATGGGGAGTGCACTAACATAAGGTTGCACATTTCCCTTGTTCCCTTCTTGATCCTGCCAATGAAGCACCTGAGCACTTCTTGATGGTGTCATGGCCGCACCTAGGCCTACTAAAGTATTATCTCCTGGCTGAAGGGGCCATGACTTCGGCCAATCATTTTCTGAAATTATACTTACATCTGCACCTGTATCTAGCAGGCCCTGAATCGACTTTCCTCTAATGGTTAAGGTCCACAGAGGTCGATCTGCTAAAGATAGGGACAAGGCTGTAAATTTCTCCCCTTGGGGTCCATGAACATCCTGCGCTCCAATCATGATCAGCATTTGAGCCACAGGTTCTTCTGGCTTGATTTGAATAATACCCTTTGTAGATTGTATTAGCACTTTTAACTTATCAAAAGGTAATTGAATGACTCCGGTAATGACCATTAGGCCTCTTAAAGCATTTGTTTCTTTTCCTATGATTATTCCAAGTCCCTTATGCTCCGCTGAAATTGTTTCTGCCCTCACCTCTATGGCTTGTGGCCCCATTTGAGGTGTTAGTACCGAATATTCGGTGGCTCGTAACTCTGCGCAGTAAATATTTGGTTTTTGTATTGTTGGGACCGTGGCACCCACCAATTGTTTTGGCCCCAGGGTGCAGGGGCCCACATTCCGTTTTTTTGCTGTTGTCCATATACACCTGATCTTCTTATGGGGCCCGGCTCATTTGGCATCCTCAGGGGATTGCCTGCGCTATTCATTTTAAAGTAACATTCACTGACCCAATGATTGATTCCCTCTTCTACAGCGTGGGCAAAGGCCTGGTCTTCTCGAGTTCTCTATGCCCTGCCGATCTCGGGCTGGAAATTTCACCCTACATTCCCTCATTAGATGCCCTTCTCAACCACATCTAAAGCATATTCGTCCCCTCATGTTCTGTCTAAATTGTCGGGTTACAGCTACTGCAGCATGTGATCCAGAAGCTACATCATCCATGACATCCCTACAGATTTTCAAAAAGGTAGGGATGTCTTTATGCTGCCATGGTCTAAGAGCTTCACGACATGTTTTATTGGCCTGTTCATACGCCAATCTTCTGACTAAGGGCATTGCTTCTTCCACAGTTTCAAAAATGTTTCCTGCTGCTTCCATTAATCTGTTCACGAAGTCAGCGTAAGGTTCAGTAGGGCCCTGTACTATCTTAGTTAGGCTGTGTCTTATTTCTCCTTTTCTGGGTATCACCTTCCAGGCTCTTCTTGCTATCTCTCTCACTTGTAAGAGGACAGCTGTTGGTAATCGGGCCTGCTCATCAGGATTGGCAAATCGCCCTTCTCCATTTAACATTTCCTCATCCCATGCTTGATTCCCTGCTTGATAGTTCTGCTTTGAATATTCTCGCGCGAATTCTTTATAAGCAGCTAACCATAAGAGGAAGTCACCCCCACCCAACACCGCCTTTACTAAGTTTCTCCAATCCTCGGGTATTAGGCCTTGCTGCCCAATGTTATCAAGGATTGCCTGAGTGTAACTTGCATGGGGCCCATACAATTGTACTGATTGTTGCAACTCTTTAAGTAATTTATGGTCAAGAGGTGTCCAACCCCTGTTTTCCTGTTGATCCTGAATTACAGGAAACACCTGGCCTGGTTCCTGGTACTGCTCCCAAGCAGGTTTTCTATAAACAGCTCCCCTTTGCTTGCTTTCGGTTCTCGGCCTTTCTATCTCCTCCTGCATACCTACTCCCTCCATCACTCCTTTTTCCTCCTCCCACTCTTCTTCAATCTCATGTGGAAAAAAGGGGCTTTTCTTTACAGGAGGAAACTTTGGTAGTACTAATGGGCGATACCGGGGTGGTGATTCATCCTTTATGGTTGAATTTGCCAGCCTTGTAGGGCCAGGATATATTCTTGGCATCTCTCTCGGGGGCGAGGTTCCCTCTTCAGCTTCCTTCTCCCCCACGTAAGCTTCCTGGCTCTCTAAATCCTTCTTTGATTTTCTTCTCACCTGTTCATTACAATAGCTGCTCTCCTGGCTGCCCTGCCATAATTCTTCCTGCAATTCACTCCCCTCATTAAGCAACAACTCGATCCCTTCCGTGGGGTCCTGAAGCACCTGATCAACGAGTTGCCACAGCTTCAGCACTTCTATCGATTCCCCAGCCTCGCGTAATTTCCATCCCACCTGCCTCCACTGCTGTAGAAACCAGGGGGACATCTCCACGACTGCTCTTACGAAAGCATGAATTTTCCTCCCCCCTCGTTTCCCTCGCTTAGAAGAAAAGCTGCGAGGAGGTGGGGAGTAGGAAGAGAGAGAAACCACATTCAGCCCACAATGGATGATCTTTAGGGAGAAATAGAGAATGGTGCCTAGCAGGAGGAAGAGGTAGCCAGTGGGCAAAGAGTAGCCAAAGAACTCCATTGTCTGTACCGTCTGTGACATGTTGGAGCGGTGGGCGTAATGGAAGACTGAGTCTCCCAGACGTTCCCAGTTAATACCTCTTTCCTAGCTTCTAATTTTCTTCCCCCACGGCTTTTTTCCTGGGTTCTAACTAGCTTTTCACCGGCACTCTTTCCATCTGGCCTTCCCCTAGGCTCTTTGCTAGTCTCTCTCTCCGGTAATTTCCCACTTCTTCCCGTTTTTTCCCTCCTAGGTTTCCTATCTGAGTCACGGCACCATTTGCTGCTCCTCCGCACGCGGAGGAGCCACACCAGACCGGACGCTTGTTGTTCCCTTTTTTAACAAGTCCTTTCTATAGTAAAGTAAGAATAAGTAAACAGCAAACTCCCAAAGCAAGAATGAGTAGAGAGAAGTGAGAAAGAATGAAGTAACGAACTTCCCCGCGAACTCTCCAACGCACTCTCCAACCAACCCACACCACCATGCCATCTCTCTCCTCCTATATAGTCCTCTCCACCAATCCGTGCTCTGCTACTCACATGCTGAGCCCGCCGCTCTCCTCCAATCAGGAGCGGCTCTTGCAGCTTATCAAGTTGGTAAGGGGCAGCTGGGTAGAAGCTGTACGCTCCTCTCCCAGCGCCACATTGTGGGAGAGCAGATGCATAGAATAAGTCTTAATTCCAGTAACAGTATAGTCCGAGTTGCTCCCCACAGCTTTCCATACCTAAAATACTCTCATGGGCTCTTCAGCCAGATCTGAGTGCCTTAAGGGCTGATTCTGAGGCCAGAGTGCTGTTTAGGACATCTGCTATTCTACGAGACTGCTGTGTATCGCACTTCCCATGCTACCTATATTTTATATAGTCTAAGTATTGTATAAACTAAAATATACAACACTAGGAGTATGCTATCAGTAATTACACTACCAATCTCAGTGATTATAAATAAGAATGTTAGCAACTATACTGATTCTGAACAGTGATTCAATGTTTCTGTTTTTAAATTTAAAAATGCCCATGAACTTGAATGTTTCTGTGTAGCTCCTAATAGAACTACAAGCCTTAGAAGTTCTATGCTGTTTAACATTTCATCTTCAGTGCCAACTTGATTATTACACTGCCAGTTTATAAAACACTTCACAGTCATGTGAACCTTACCATAAGATAGGACTGTGTAGAATAAATCCTTTAACTACAAAGACAATCTTATCTCACAAGGGAGGAAGATCCAGAGGGGTCAAATGACTTGCTAATGTCACTTAGCTCTGTTGGCACAGAAACAAGGAAAGCTCTCAGCTTCCTGCCACCTCCCCTTACACCACCTGCCTCAACTAGACGAGCCTGTAATTTTAAGGATGCTCAGGTCCCATGAGTTTAAATGAATTTTTCAAGGTTACATGACAAGTACCAAAGCCAGAAGCAAAAATTATTGCTTCCATCTTTCTCTTCCTTGTCCACAATGGAAGTTTGATGTACACTTATGCATTATTCAAATATCATTTACAACCAAGAAGCATTATTTTTCCCCAAAAATAACAATGACACTACTTTTTCCATTGAGGAAGTTATTTTAATGGATGATGCAAACATACTTGTTTTGTTTTTTACTTTGAGATGCAAAGAAATGAACAAGTAGACAGAGAAGTGGTATTCACCCTCTAGTTAACTGCTGAAATGTCCACAGCGGTCAGGGCTGGCCCAGGAGCAGGGAACCTAATCATCTGAACCATCACTTGCTAGCTACCAGGGTCTACATTATCTGAAAGTTGGAGTCAGGGGCTGGAACCGGGAATCAAACCCAAAAACTCCAATGTGGGACACAGACATCTGAACCATAAGGCTGCACCCTGGCTTCCAGACTTGTTTTTTCACCAGTCCTCTGAAAAGGAAAGTTAATTACAACCTGAAATCCAAGACTCTGGAGTCCTCAGGTGTGTGTGTCTATGCATGAGAGTTAGTTGGGTAGATCAAGAGTCTGCAGTTTAGAGAGAACAGAAGAGTGAAACATGTGTCAGAGGATGTCAGCATTGGAGAGGTGGCTGTGCTCTAGTCAGAGGCTGAGGAGGACAAGTCCACAGAGAGCAGCAGCACCAAGGGAGAATGCTATACTAGCAAGTAAGGAGAAAAAATGTTGAAAAATAAATATGTGAAAAGGATTTATTTATCTGGAAGATGGAGTTATAAAGAAGGAGAGACAGGGAGGGGGAGAGAGAGATCTTCCATCTGCAGGTCAACCCACCAAATGGACACAATGTCTGGGACTGGGTCAGATCAAAGCCAGGATCTGGAACTCCACCCAAGTCTCCCTCATGGGTGGCAGGGACTCAAGAACTTGGGTTGTCTGCTGCTTTCTCAGATGCATTGCCAGAGAGCTGGATGGGAAGTACAGCAGCTGAGACACAAACAGTGGCCATATGGGATGCCAGCATCAGTGGCAACAGATTATCCTAATGCATCACAACACTGGCTCCAACAAATGAACTTAGGTAAACAAGTCCAAATGCCAGGGAAACATCAGATAAAATGCCAAGGATGAGCATTGTGGTGCAGCAGGGTAAACCACTACTTAGGAGGCATACCTCATTCTTAAGTATGAGGATGTCTTTTAACCACTTTTGTACAAGAGAGTACAAGCCAGAACACCATAGCATCTTCCAGATTCGGCACTGCCTGTTCTCAGGGGGCCCCCCACAAACTCCTGTGCTTCCCCTGGGCAGTTTGTTTTGGCTGAAGCCAGCCAGAACCCTGGGGTCATTGGAGTAGGAAATGGGATTAAAGGATTTCATGCTGCAAAACTGCTCCAAGCCAGTTTTTTCACTGAGAGACAGAGACCCAGAATGACCTCCCCGGAGCTCACAAGACCATGCCTGGACACCTGCCAGGGAAAAAGTTGGAAAAAAAAATCCAGATTCTGGAATCTTCTGGAACATTCTAGAATATTCTAGAATTTTCCCAGAATGTCCTAGAGATTTTGTAGGATGTTCCAGAATGTTCCAAAATGCCACCTAGTTATCCTAGGGGGATTCTGGGATGCAGGTCTGAGTGGAAATTCCCCAGCCAGGTGCAGCGGGTGTCCTGGTGCTGTGCCCAGCCCGGCTGACATTTACACAGCGCACATAGCCTAAGCACCTGCACACATGGGAGGGGAGTCAAGGGGGTGTGGCCACTCCAGGACATCCTGTGCTGATTTCTGGGGGCCGTAGTAATTTCCAGCCCATCAGAAGAGGTTCTCGGCCCCCCAAGATGGTCACCGGGCAATCTGGAATGTTCTAGGACATTCTACAAAAATCTAGAAATACTGAGAACATTCTAAAAAATTCCAGGACCCCCAAAGACTTTCACTGCATGTTCTGGGAACATTCTAGAAAATTCTGAGAATATTCACCATTGTTTCTAGAACATTTCTAAAACCCCAATGATGCCTACCTGGTGTTCAGGAAAAATTCCAAGAACATTCTGGAAACATTCTGGAAAAATTTCTGAGAGCATTCTTGAAAATTCTGAGTGTATTCTAGAACGTTTTAGTAAATTCTATGACCCCCGAAGACACTCAGCAGGTATTCTAGAAAAAGTTCTAAGAACATTCTAGAAAGTTCTAAAAAAAACTCCATAAAATTCTAGAATATTCTAAGACCTGAGAAACACTCGCCTAGTGTCCTTGAAACATTCTAGAAAATTCTGGAAAATCCCTAGCCCCAGAGAATCCATAATGGAAGCTCATGGAAGCTCCTGGAACATTCTGGAATGCCCCGGGACCTCATCCCATCCCAGTGCCACCTGGATGTTTGCACAACCTCAGCCCTGCCCACTTCTCCCAAGCCCTGGCTATAAAGAGATGCCTGGTAGCAGCCGGTTCCAGACGACGAAAAGACGATGATGATGAAGGCTCTCATTCTTGCCCTTGTGGTGGGCGTGGCCTGTGCCCAGGTATCAATTACTCGCATCATTTGTGCAATGTTCCATAATGTCCTAGAATGTTCCAGAATGTTCCAGATGATTGCAATAGACTCTCTAGCAGGCTCTACGGGAGCAACTGGAATGTTCCAGAATATTCCAGGATGTTCTAGAACACATCCAGACAATTCTACAATGTTCTAGAATGTTCCAGAATCTTTCCAATTTTGTTTCTAACAATTCTAGGATGTTCTGGAATGTTCTAGAATCTCTCCCCCAGAATATTACAGAACATTCTGGAATGTTACAGACAGTCCCAGTAGACTCTAGCAGGACCTAGGGAAGCATCCAGAGTGTTCCAGAAAAATTCCATAATGTTCTAGAATGTTCCAGAATGTTCTAGAAAATGCCTCTGGAACGTCCCAGCATGCCCCAGGATGTCCCAGCATGCTCCACAATGCCCTGAAACATTCCACCATGTTCCAGCATGCCCTGGCACACCCTGAATGCCCACCTCTCCCCCTGAAGTTGAAGGCCAGAACTACTTCAAGTTCCTGGTGCAGGAGAATGGCCACATCTTCTTTCTCAATCAGAATGTGGGCACCGATGGCACTGCCACCTGCGTCACCCTTACTGCTGGTGAGCCCCCTGCACACACATGTGGATACAGCCAGCACCTGCTAGAAAGAGAGTCTGACCCTGACTGTATACACAGACCCTGAGTGTATGCAACCAGTCCAGAGCTTGACCCTGACTGTATACATGGATCCTGAGTGTATACAGTCGGCTCCTACTAGGGACACACATTGCAACCTGAAAGCCTGACCCTGCTGTATACAGTTAGCACCCACTAGAGAGAGATACATTCTGACCGTGACCGTATACAATCAGTGCCTACTATGCAGAATAACTTTGACCCTGGTGCATCCTAGAGGGGCTTGGCCAGCTGTATACTGGTGGCACACACTAGAGAGAGAGCCTGACCCTGGCTGTGTTCAGGCAGCACCTACTAAATACAAGATCCTCAACCCCAGCACACCCTAGAGGGGGGCTCGGCCAGCTGTATACAGTCAGTGCATACTAAGTAGATCCCATCCTGTCCGGGGTGGGCTTGGCTGACTGTATACAGTCAGCACCCACTAGATGGGGCAAGCACATACAGTCAGCACCTACTAGATATCTGGGGCAGGTTTTGCTGAATGTATACAGTCAGTGCTTACTGAACAGAACCATCCCAGCCCCATCCTATCCTGGATGATTTTGGTTGACTGTATACAGTCAGCACACACTAGAAGGAGCCATCCTGACTGTGACTGTATACAGTTGGTGCAGACCCAGTGGTAGTTAGTGGGCACCCTCTAGACAGAGGCACCCTCGGTGTACACAGCACGGAGCCCATGCTGCCTGAGGTGCGTCTGGCTGGCTGTATACAGTCAGCGCCCACTAGACAGGGCAAGTGTATACAGCTGGCGCCACCCACAGCCCAGGACCAGGAGCTGAGCGATAAGCACCTGGCACAGTTCTTGGTGTTAATGAAGGAGAACGGGATCCCCGGGGGAACATGGAGTGTGTGGCCAGCATGGGTGAGCTGGGGGTGTGGCCAGTGTGGAGGGTTCATGGCCAGGATGGGCATGGCTGTCACGAGTGAGCCAGGGGTGTGGCCAGGGTGGAGGCATGGCTGTGAGCTGGGGGCATGGCTGACATGGATGAGAATCAGGTGTGGTCTGGGTGGAGGGGAATGAACTGGTGGGTGTGGCCTGGGTGGAACATTCCAGGGGGTTCCAGAAAAATCTAGAAAACTCTAGAACGTTCCATGGAGCCACCAGGCCATCCCATGCTGACTCAGCCAATTTCTCCTCCCTGACAGACACCTGTCCCCAGTGATGATGCTGACGCCCAGGTGAGCAGTGTGGTGCCAGCCAGTCCTCACACCTTCCCAGGGGAACATTCTAGAGTGTTTCCGAAATATCCCAGAATGTTCTAGATGTTCAGGCAACAGGAATATTCTGGAACATTCCAGAGCATTCTGCGACATTTCCAGAATGCTCCACATTTTTTTTCTCCTCCCCAACAGGTAAAAAGCCAACGTCTCCCTGCCCCTCACTTGCAATCTCTGCTGGAAGCTTCTGGAATGTTCTGGGATGTTTTCAGAATGTTCCAGAATGTTCTGGAATGTCCCATAAGCCTCTGTCCCCAGCTCGCTCTCAGTTTCTCTTTCTCATTGATGTCATAAACTGATTGCACACGACTGTGGATTCTGTGGTCTCTCTGGAATGCTCCCACATCTGGCTCCCAGAGGCCCTTGGGGCCCCCATGTCTGGCTCAGAATCCCCTGGGAGAAACCATGCCCTCACTTCTGGCTCCCAGAAACCCCTAGGTCCCCTACTCCAGCGCCATCTTCCCCACCACCCACACCTTGTGGGAACATTGGGTTGGGGATCAGGACTATCAATCACCATAGCCCTGCCCATTTCCAGGCCCCAAGCCTGCACCAGGGGCTGCATTGGTGTCTCTAAAGCTCCATACAGGTCTCCATCTGGGTCTCAAAGGCTCCATATGGGTCCCCAGGGGCTCCATATGGGTCTCTAGGGCTTCATCCGGGTCTCCAGAGCTCTATCCAAGTCCCCATGGCTCCATCCATATCTCCAGGGGCTCCATCCAGATCTCTAAGGCTCCATCCAGGTCTCTAGCAGGTGCATGGGCCCACCAGGAGCTCCATCCAGGTCTCTAGGGCTCCATCTGGGTCTCGGGGGCTACAACCAGTTCTCTAACAGGTGCACAGGGCTCCATCCGGGTCCCCATGGCTCCATCCATATCTCTAGAGGCTCCATCTGAGTCTCTAGCAGGTGCCTGGGGCTCCCAGGAGCCCCATCTGGGTCTTTAGGGCTCCATCTGGGTCTCCAGGGGCTGCATCTGGGTCTCTAACAAGTGCACAGGGGCTCCATCTGAGTCTCTAGGGGCTCCATCTGGGTCTCCAGGGATCCATCCAGGTCTCTAAGGCTCCATCTGGGTCCCCAAGGCTCTACCCATATCTCTAGGGGCTCGATCTGGGTCTCTAGGGGCTCCATCCAGATCTCTAACAGGTGCATTGGGCCCCAAGGAGCTCCATCCAGGTCTCTAGGGCTCCATCTGGGTCTCTAGCAAGTGCCTGGGGCTCCCAGGAGCTCCATCCAGGTCTTTAAGGCTCCATCCAAGTCTGCAGGAGCTCCATCTGGGTCTCCAGGGATTCATCCAGGTCTCTAAGGCTCCATCTGGGTCCCCAAGGCTCTACCCATATCTCTAGGGGCTCCATCTGGGTCTCTAGAGGCTCCATCTGGGTCTCTAGCAGGTGCCGGGGGCTCCCAGGAGCTCCTTCCAGGTCTTTAGGGCTCCATCCAGGTCTCCAGGGGCTCCATCTGGGTATCTAGGGGCTCCATACAGGTCTCCAGGGCTCCATTGGGTCTCCAGGGGTTGCATCCAGGTCTCTAGCAAGTGCACCGGGCCTCCATCTGGGTCCCCAGGGCTTCATCCAGGTCCCCAGCAGGTGCCCAGGGCCCCCAGGAGCTCCATTTCCAGTCCAGCTGGAACCCTCCCCCCAAAGCTGGGGACCCCCAAGGCACCTGGGCCAGAACCGTGGAAAATGCAGAGACTGTGGGAACATGGCTAGGCAACTCCATGAAGGCATCCTCCACGCCTCTGGCTTTCTCTCGTTGCTACGCAACCCCGTGCAGGCTTGCCCGGGGCTGCGGGGCTTAACCCAGTTGCTAGGCAATCCCTCAAAGGTGCGTTCAGGGCCTCTGGCTTAAGCAAGTTGCTAGGCAATCCCACTCATGCACACTAATTATTTAATTATTTTTTAAATTAATTTTAAAAGAATTTTAATGAATTTTTTTTTTATTTTTTGACAGGCAGAGTGGGCAGCGAGAGAGTGAGACAGAGAGAAAGGTCTTCCTTTGCCATTGGTTCACCCTCCAATGGCTGCTGCCGCCAGCGCGCTGCGGCCAGTGCACCACGCTGATCCGATGGCAGGCGCCAGGTACTTCTCCTGGTCTCCCATGGGGTGCAGGGCCCAAGCACTTGGGCCATCCTCCACTGCACTCCTGGGCCACAGCAGAGAGATGGACTGGAAGAGGGGCAACTGGGGCAGAATCCGGTGCCCCGACTGGGACTAGAACCCGGTGTGCTGGTGCTGAAAGGCGGAGGATCAGCCTAGTGTGCCGCGGCGCCGGCCAATTTTAATGAATTTTTAAATGGAATTTGAATGTCTTTTTACATTTTTAATTTTTACTTAATTTTTAATTTTTAATGAATTTTTAAATGAAATTTTTAAGAAATGTATTTTTAGATTTTCTGATGACAGCCATATTGGAGTCTGGCAAATTCTCGTTCTGACATCAGCAGCAGAATGTTGGATCCTGGCAAATTCTCATTATGACAGGAATGACAGGCATCTTGGAGGCTGGCAAATTTTTCTGACAGGAGTGGCAGCCATGTTGGAGTCTGGCAGTGTGTTTTCTGATGTCAGTGGTGGCCATCTTGGATTCTGGCAATTGTTTTGACAGGAGCTATAGCCATATTGGATCCTGACAAAATTTCTCTGACAAAAACTCAAGGGAGTCCCTGTAAGAAAAGGTGTCTTTCGGACCCAGGACCAATTTGCTGAGAGAAACTTGTATGAGAATTAAAATGTTTTTCCTGAGTGACAGGTCTATTCTGAGTGATGGACAGGTTTCTGAGTGATGGACAAGGGTGACTGGGTGATGGACAGGTGTCCCCGCCAAGAGCCCTGGGACCCCCAAAGACCCTCAGAGACCCCCAGAGATGCTGAAAGACCCTGAGAGAACCCCAGAGACAACTGGGACCCACAGAGACCCCCAGGGACCAACAGAGACCCTCTGGGAAGTGACTATAAGAACCTGGAAGTACACCAGAAGTACCCAAAAATGGGTATAAACAGAACCAAAGTGACTGAAAATGGGTATACAATGGCCGGAAGTGGACCGGAAGTGACTTAGGAACCCAGAAGTAGACTAAAGTGAGTCTGAGAACCCTGAAGTGACATAAATTAGCTGGAAGTTAGTGACTGTAGGAATCGGGAAGTTGACTGGAATTGACTCTGGGAATGCAGAAGTGGACTGGAAGTGGGTCTAGAATGACCAGAAGTGGGTTTAGGAAATTGAAAGTGGACCAGAAATGAATGCAAAGAGGGGAGGGAAGGAAGGAAGGGATGAGTCATGCTGAGACTCCTGCTGAGTCATCAGGAAATTCTGCTGAATCATCACTAGCACACACCTTGTGAGCCATCATTATACATACCCACTTAATCCTCATTATCCCAGACCTGGTGAGTCATTGAGAAACTTCTGCTGAGTCACCATTTTATACCTGCTGAGTCATTATTACCTACCAGGCATCCTTACCCACAAAGGTAGACAACTACACCTGCCAAGTCATACTCTTAGGCCAGTGAGTCGCACTTCTAAAATTGCTGAATCATGCTTCCAGACCTCCTGAGTTGTGCTTCTAAACTTGGTGAGTCATGCTTCAAACATGAACCCTAACCCAAATCCCATCCCCACCCTAACCTTGACATCAAACCTAACCTGCTGAGTCATGGCACCAGGCCAGCTGAGTCATGCTTCTACCCCTAAATCTAACCCAAGGTTGCAACGAAGGAAGGAGGGGCCCCTTGCACCTGCTGGGACTGGATGGAGGTCCTGAGCACCCCATGCACCTGCTGGAAACCAGGATGGAGCCCCTGGGGACCCAAATTGAGCTCTGGAGACCCAGATGGAGCACTGAAGAACCAGATGGAGCCATGGAAACCCAGATGAGGCTCCTAGAGACTGTATGGATCCCTGTGCACCTGCTAGAGACCCAGATGGAGCCCTAGAGACCTGGACGGAGGCCCCGGCACTTGGATGGAGGACCTGGGGACTTGGCTGGTGGCCTGGAGACCCGGATGGAGACCAGGAGATCTGTATGAAGGCCCTAGAGACTGAATGGAGCCCTGGGGACCCAGATGGGGCAATGTATACCTGCTAGAGACTAGGATGGAGCTGCTGGGGACCACCCTATCTCTCAGGACCCCTTGACAGGGCTCAGGTCTCTAAAGAGAACATGTGGGGACCAGGGAGGTGGTAATGATGAGTCAGCAGAAATTTCATGATGACTCAGAAGGTATGGTAATGATGACCCAGCAGAAATTTCATGATGACTCAGCATAAATGGATGGTGCTGACTCAGGAGCGAGGAAATGGATGGACAGGAGGAAGTGGTGGCCCTTTGTGAACTTCTGGCTGTGGGAGACCCTGAGGAAGTGTGCTCCCAGCACTGAAGGATGCAGGATCTCTGTACTTGCGAACTCCAGATAGCTGGGTCTGGGGAGAGTGCAGGGGTGACCTGCGCAGGCCCTGCTGCAGCCACCCTGGGACCTTGAGGCCAACCCATGGGTGCCACAGGGCCCCTCAGGGTCTCTCCCAGCCAGTGCTGTGCCAATCCTCCCTTCTTATCTCTGGCTCTCAACTGATTCTGGGATTTTTCCAACCCGGAGGTGGGGGCACCAGACCAGAGGTCAGGGAATGGTGGGGGGTGAGGGCCACCAGGTGCCCCGTGCACCCTGTGGGAGCCAACCCATGACCCCACCACATGGCTGTGGAGGAAGGCTGGCTGCAGGGTTTCTGGAGGCCCCAGGGCTGGGAGTGAACCCTGGTACACATGACTGCTAGAGGGCACAGAGAATGCAGCTACTCCCCCTCAGTGTGGGGTGACCCTGGCACTTCCCTGCCAAGGGTGGAAGCAGATGCTGAGCTAGTCTTAGAGCACTGCTCTCTCCAGTCCTGTTATCCATGGGTTCTCAGTCTGGGAAGACAGGTTTCAAAGTGTTTTCAGAAGACTTGGCATCCTAAGAACTGCTGGAAACTCACAGTCACAGTCAGTGTCATTCTAGAGCAAAGGTGCATTCGATGTGAATAATCAGGTTTGTGTTTTGAGTCTGCAATCCTTTCAGTCTATATGTTAGGTCCCTATGTTGTTACCTGTTTCCAAGTGATTGCAAGACATTGCTGTGAAAATTAAAAAAAAAAAAAAAGAAGTGATAGGAAATAAATTGAGATATTAAATTTTGTGTTTTTTATTTTTATTTTTTGGCAAAGTTAGACAGTGAGAGACAGAAAGATCTTCCTTCCATTGGTTCACCCCCCAAATGGCTGCTACGGCCAGTGTGCAGCACTGATCCAAATCCAGCTGCCAGATACCTCCTCATGGTCTCTCATATGGGTGCAGGGCCCAGGCAGTTCGGCCATCTTCCACTGCCTTCCCAGGCCACAGCAGAGAGCTGGACTGCAAGAGGAGCAGCCAGGACTAGAACCCGGTGCCCATATAAGATGCTGGCACTACATGTGGAGGATTAACCAAGTGAGCCACGGCACTGGCCCCAATTTTGTGTTTTTCCACACCCCCTGGTCCCTCAGTCTTCCAGAGGCAGTCACAGATTTTGTTATGATTATCTGTACTTCTTACTTCTAAAGTAGGCTTTACGGACACATATTAGCCTCAGAGACAAGGAGTCTGTCACGTGGCATCTTTAAATGGTGGTTGCTCAAAGGGAGGCTTTATCATGACAAACAGACAGTGGAGAAGTAGAATTCTGATGCATGAATGGCCTCCCTAGACACAGTCTTATTCCATGTGCCTTCATAAGTCTCCATCCCCTGTGTCTCCAGCACCTCTTTTTAAAAAAGATTTATTTGAAAATTACATAGAGGGCCAGTGCCATGGCTCACTAGGCTAATCCTCTGGCTGTGGCACTGGCACTCTAGGTTCTAGTCTTGGTTGCTCCACTTCCAGTCCAGTTCTCTGCTGTGGCCCGGGAAGGCAGTGGAGGATGGCTCAACTTACTTGGACCCTGCACCCGCATGGAGACCAGGAGGGAACACCTGGCTCCTGGCTTTGGATTGCCACTATGCACTGGCCGTGGCAACCATTTGGGGTGTGAATCAATGGAAGGAAGATCTTTATCTCTCTCTCGCTGCCTAACTCTGTCCAAAAAAACCCCATGAAATTTAATATCTCAAGTTATTTCCTTATCACATAGAGGGAGAGACAGAGGCATAGAGAGACAGAAAGAGCTTCCATCCTCTGGCTCACTCTCCAATTGGTTGCAATGGCCAGGGTTGGGCCCATCTGAAGCCAGGAGTCAGGCCTTTGGAGCTTCTTCTGGGTCTCCTACGTGGGTGGCAGAGGACAAAACAGTAAGGCCATCTTCCACTGCTTTCCCAGGTCTTTGGCAGGGAGCTGGATCTGAACGGGAACAGCCAGCATACAAACCAGCACCCATATGGAATGCCAACATTATAGGTAGTGGTGTAACCCACTGCACCACAATGCCAGACCCTCCATCACATCTTTCCTTGAGTGTCCATCTGTGCCTGCATCCCAAGCCAGCTGTCAGGTCCTCCAGCCCCTCTGCATGAAGCTGTGATCTCCCATCAGTTATCTGCATCTCTACTCCAGAGTATTATCCTGCTACCCTGGAGTGACTTCATAGCCTGAGCCTTCAGCTCATGGCAGCCTTCAGATACCTCTCTGCCCTTTGCTTGAAGTCATTGTCTTCCTTGGGCTTCTAGATCCCCTATGACTTCAGCCTCGGCTTTTTTCTTGTGTCCCCATGCTAAATGCCTGCACCCTAAACATCTCATGTGTCTTCATCTCCTGTTCTCTTCCCAGGGTCTCCACGCACTTTGAAGGTTTGGTTATGTGGTTAACTGTTGAGGAACAATGTGGTTTTCTATGAGCTTTAGCCATTGTGAATAAAGCTGCTATATATATTTTCATGTCAGCTTTTATCAAGGCATACGTTTTCACACCAGCTCTGTAAATATATTAGAACATGTATGGTGTATGACACGGTATTGGATTCCTAATAACATGCCAAGATGTCTGATAAAGCATCTACCCCATGATGCATTCTCACCAGGAATGAATGAGATGTCATGCTACTCTATCCTTGAAAGCATTTGTAATGTGTGTTTTTAAGTGTAACCATCCTGATACACAGTGTATCCATCTTGTTGCTGTCTAAATGTGCTCTTCCTTTATGTACAGTACATTTCTTTTTCTCAGAATTCTCTAATATTCAGATTGGTTTATATGCTTTTTTATTTATTTGACAGATAGAGTTAGACAGTGAGAAAGAAAGAGACAGAGAGAAAGGTCTTCCTTCCATTGGTGCATCCCCCAATGGCCACTATGGCTGGAACTATGCTGATCCGAAGCCAGGAGCCAGGTGCTTCCTCCTGGTCTCTGATGTGGGTGCAGAGCCCAAGCACTTGGGCCATCCTCCACTGCACTCCCAGGCCACAACAGAGAGCTGGACTGGAAGAGGAGCAACTGGGACTAGAACCCTGTGCCCATATGGGATGCCAGCACTACAAGTGGAGGATTAACCAAGTGAGCCATGGTGCCAGCCCCATATATATTTATTTTATTATGCATTTTACGTGTGTCTCTATGTATTCTGGCAGTATTTAAATTTGAAGGCATTTATTTTCCTGTTACTGAGTTCTCCAAGTTTTTGTTAAATTTGCATACAATTCCTTCAAGTGTGTATTTTTCTTTTTTATACGATTAATTTATTTATTTGAAAGGAACAGTTACAAAGAGGGAGACACATAGTGAGACAGAGAGACAGATCTTTCATCACTGGTTCACTCTAAAAATGACCACAATGGCTAGTTCTGTGCCAGACTGAAGCCAGAAGCCTGGAACTCCATCTGGGTCTCCCATGTGGATGACAGGGGCCCAAGCACTTGGGTCACCTTCTGCTGCTTCCCCAGACACATTAGCAGGGAGCTGGATGGGATGTGGAGTTGAACTAGTGCTCATATGGGATGCCAGTGTCACAGAGCATGGCTTAACCTGCTGTGTGACAATACCAGCCACTGTTTTGCCTTTGATAATAGGCATTCTAACTGGAGTAACTTGGTGTCTAATTGTGGTTTTGATTTGTATTTGCATTTCCCTGTTAATTAGTGATGCTGAACATTTTTCATGTACTTCTTGGCCATTTGTATGCCTTTCTTTGACAAATGAGCATTTAGATCTAATGCCAATTTTAAAATCTGTTCATTTTTCATTGAGTTTTTAAAATGTCTTAAAGGGTGTATACACCTTAATAGGTGTATATTTTCTAAATATTTTCTCCAATTTCATATTGTCTCTTTGTTATGTTGATTATTTTGTTTGCTTTGCAGAAGTTTTTTAATTTGGTAAAATTCCAGGGCCAGTGCCGTGGCTCACTTGCTGCAGTGCCGGCATTCCATATGGGCACTGGGTTCTAGTCCCAGTTGCTCCTCTTCCAGTCCAGCTCTCTGCTGCATCCCAGAATGGCAGTGGAGGATGGCCCAAGTGCTTGGGCCCTGCACCCATATGGGAGACCACAAGGAAGCACCTTGCTCCTGGCTTTGCTCCTGGCACAGCGCCAGCCATAGTGGCCATTTGGGGAGTGAACCAATGGAAGGAAGATCTTTCTCTTTGTCTCTGTCTCTCACTGTCTATAACTCTACCTGTTAAATAAATAAAAAAGTGCATTTGACTATTTTTGCTTTTTTCTTCTAGTGCTTTGTTGTCGTATCCTTCAAATACTTACTCAATCCAATGTCCTGAAGCATTTTTTTCCTAGTACTTTCAGATCTTACATTTAAGTCTTTAAATAATTTTGAATTGAGTGTAAAATTATTTATTTGAGAGCAGATAAACAAAAAGAGAGAGCTCTCATGTTGATTGACTCCACAAATGCCCACAAAGGACAGGACTGGGCCAAACAGAAGCCAATAGTGTGGAATTCAACCCAGCTTTCCTGCATGGTGGAAGGAACCCAGTACTTGAGTTATCCCTACTCCCTCCCAGTATCTGCATTAGCAGGAAACTAGAGTCAGGAGTCAGAGCTGGGTATCTACTAGGTACTTTGATATGAGACACTAGCATCTTAACTGACATCTTAATGCCTAGGGTAAATGAACACCTTTGAGTTCAGTTTTGTATATGATGAGAGATAAAGTTTAAATCTTCTATGTGTGAATATTCAATATTCAAAGCACCATTCATTGAAAAGACTGTCCTTTCTGCAGTGAATATTCTTAGCATTTCTGCTGAAGATCAGCTCGTAGGAGATGTTTACCTTTAGGCTCTCCAAAATTTTTTATTAATATAAAGAGAACAGATATCATGTATTTTATAAATACAATGCTAAGAAGATATCCATAGTCCCCTCATTCCCTCCATCAATCCCCACTCACCTTTCCTTTTTCTCTATAAGTTTTGCAAAAATATAAATTCAAAAAAACATGATTTCACAATTTTCTTTTGAACCTTGGGTTTAGTGCACCACTAACCATACTATTCAACAAATAAAAAAAAATCCAAAACCACAGTTTGACTAGTGTATTCACAAGGGCTAAAAACAATAATCAAATCATAAATCTATTTCATTCTTATTTATTCTTGTATCCTATATTAATCAGAACTTATCAGGGAAGAAATGACATTCATCTTTCTTGAATTGCTCATTTCAATAAGCATAATGGTTTGCAGTTGCATTCATGTATTGCAAAGACAGGGTTTCATTCTTTTTTATGACTGAGCAGTATTCCATACTACTCATTTTCTTTTTCCAGACATCAGTTAATGGGAATCTGATTTGATTGCTTATCTTAATTATTGCCAATTGAGGTGCAGTAAACATGGGGGTTATAAATAACTCTTCCAAAGCCTGATTTCATCTAGTTTGGGTAAATTCCCATGGGTGGGATTGCTGGGTCATATAGTAGATCTATTTTCAGATTTCTGAGGAATATCCTTACTGTCTTCCATAATGGTTGTACTACTTTACATTCCTATGAACAGCGTATAAGTGTGCCTTTTCTCCAACATCCTTACCAGCATTTATTATTTTTTTTCATTTTTGGATGATAGACATTCTAACTGGGATGAGATGAAACTTTATGGTGTTTTTGCATTTCCCTGATGGTTAGTGATGCTGAGTATCTTTTCATGTGTCTGTAGGCCATTTGTATTGATTGCATCCTTTGAAAATTTTCTGTGCATGTCCTTTGCCCATTTCTTAACTGCATTATTTTATTGAAGTTGAGTCTCTTAAGATCTTTATGAACATCAGATTGTTGTACCTGAGTGAGTGCAAACAAAAGAGCTCCACAGATTGATAAAATTTGGTGGTCCTTTATTGCGGGTGGTGGAGAGTGGGCTCATGCCCTAAAGAACTCTCGACCCTGAAGCCCAAAGCAACAGGGTTTACAAAGGCAAAAACCACAAAATCGGGAGGGGAATTCATGCTTGCTAGGAATAGGGGGGAATACATGGTTACTGGTTACTGGTTACTGACCTAAAACCTATGTGAAACTAGTATCAATTATAATCTAGTATCAATAAGCTAGTATCAATAAGCTAGTATCAATTATATTGACAACACCAGTTACAATCTTAACAATTCCAATTATAATCTTGACATTAATCCAGGTATTGGTTTTAATCATACGTAGGACTTAGACAAATTACAGTTTTTATCATTAACCCAGGTGTAGTCTATCCACTTCCAAGCTTGAGCGATCATGCTAGGGGGTTTCTGTGCTCTGCCAAGTGAGATGTAGTGGACTGCTATTATTCAAATGTTTTAGATCATAGTCTCAGACCAGAGTCTCATGGTGTGGGGGGGGGCACCTTCCCAGAATGGAGTCTCAAGTGCTCCAAAATGGAGTCCCTACTGTCAAGGTGTTACGTCAAGATATTAACCCTTTATCAGTTATATAGTTTGCAAATATTTTCTACCACTCTTCACTTTGCTTAGTGTTTCCTTTGCAGCACAAATCTTCTAAGCTTGATGTAATCCCTTTTGTCTCTTTCTGCTTTCATTGCCTGTGCTTCTGGGGTCTTTACCAAGAAGTCTTTCCTATGCTAATATCTTGCAGTTTTCCCAATATTTTCCTCTAGTAATTTGTTGATATCAGGCCATAGATTTAGAGTCATGATCAGTTGTGAGTTGATTTTTGTATGGGTGTAAGTACAGGTTTTGTTTCATATGTCTGCATGTTGAGATCCAATTTTCCCAACACTATTTGTTGAAGAGACTGTCCTTTCTCCAGGGATTGATTTTAGCTCATTTGTCAAAGACTAGTTGGTTGTAGCTGCATGGATTAATTTTTTTGGTTTATATTTTGTTTCATTGGTATACATGTCTTTTTCTGTTCCAGTCCCAGGCTGTTTTGTTTGTAACTGCCCTGTAGTATGTCTTGAAATCTGGTCTTCTGATACTTCCAACTTTTTCTTGTTTAATGTTGCTTTAGTTATTTGGGGGTCTCTTGTGTTTCTACACAAATTTAAGCATTCTTTTTTTCTAGATCTGAGAAGAATGTTCTTGGAGTTTTGATTGGGGTCTCATTGAATCTATAAATCGCTTTGGGTAGTATGAACATTTTGATGATATTATTTTTTCCAGTGCACAAACATGAAATATTTTTCCATTTTTGTGTGTGTTCTTCTATTTCTTCCTTTAATGTTTTTCAATTTTCATTGTGAAGATCTTTCAAATTCTTAGTTAAATTTGTTCCAAGGTATTTAATTTTTTAGTAGGTATTATGGTTGGTATTGTACTTACAAGTTCTCAGCCTGAATTCATCAAATACAAATATATTTAGCTTATCCAATTCCCAAAGGATTCAAAGTTCACTTTTTTGGTACATTATAAAAATTGTATAAGGAGTTGTTAATTATCCATCCCAGATAATAATTCCTGTCAGATCCTTCATAGAAAGATACAATTATAAATGTGGATGTTAGTTATAAGTGTAGGTGTTGATGAATCTGCCATAGTTTACTGTGGTATTTTTGGTTAAATTTTAAGTCATTCCTGATTACAAACTGATGAGTATCATAACATTTGTGGCAGTGAAGTGTGCTCATAACTTAACATTCCTACTTTCTCTGAATTCTGAATGGTTCAAGCTGGACATGGAAAGAAGTCAAAATGTAAGCTTTCTAGCCCACAGAGTTGTTGGTCTTGGTGCTTAGCAACAAAGATTCCTTTCCATTGCCCTAGTACATTACATTGCATCCTTACCTAGTCACTTACAGAGCACAGGTTTTTTGCTAAATTTACAGTATAAAAAAGGGCAGACAAGAACCCATGTTCTCATAGGCATCCTAGAAAAGTGCTAAATAAAGAAAAAGGGGGGTGGTAGCTCATTGCCTCTTTCATCTCTCCATTCATGCAAGTCATTCATAAATCCCACATAGAGGAACAAGTGAGCAGGGGTCAGGAGCAGTGCTCTAATGTTTAGGCATTTTACTTTGTGGAGGGGGTTGTATCCTTGTCAGCCTACATTCAAAAAAGATACTCTGTCCCAGGAAAACAAGGAGACTAGGAAAGTCAGCATACCCAAATTGTTTCTTTTAATTTTAAAGACTCTCTTGTGTCCAACTGTGGTCACTATGTTAAAAGGAATATTTAGAAGACTGTGAACATTTTGAATGTTGAGCAAGGAGTTGCTCTCCTATGACATGGGTGAATCTATTGTAAGAACAACATGCATGAGTACATTCTTATAGAATATTTCTGCAGTGGTTTTTGAGTTCTTACAGATTTGAGTTTTATAAAATGATGCCAAATCATTATATTTACTTGTTTACTCAAGAGACACAAATATTTTTCTTTAAAGTGAAGAAACAAATTGTAAATGTTGAGAAGCAATTAATTTTGGGATGTGTTAATTTGGAATAACCAGTAAGGATGGCTAATATATATATATACATATATATATGTACAAATTTAAAATGCAAACCAAGAAGTGAAAAATGTTTTTGTTACTTTAAAAATGAACGTTATAAATTCTCTCCTTAAACTATATTTCACCAGGTACGTGGCTCACAAGGCTAATCCTCCGCCTGCAGTGCTGGCACCCCAGGTTCTAGTCCCGGTTGCTCCTCTTCCAGTCCATCTCTCTGCTGTGGCCCAGGAGAGCAATGGAGGATGGCCCAAGTGCTTGGGCCCTGCACCCACATGGGAGATCAGGAGGCCATAGTGGCCATTTGGTGGGTGAACCAATGGAAGGAAGACCTTTCTCTCTGTCTCTCTCACTGTCTAACTCTGCCTGGCAAAAAATAAATAAATAAATAAATAAATAAATAAATTTTGCCTTGTACACTCTCAGTTCTTATTCTGAAGATGTTAAAGTGTATCACATTTTTATTGAGAAGCAAAGAAAAATGTTCCATTTTAGAATATTAAAAACATACAATTTAAATTTTGCTGAACAGTTTGTAATAGTTGAATTTGTATTTTTAGGCATAAATATGTTTTCTTATTGATGTGTTATGACAGATATATTATTTTCATGGTAGTGGAATGTATGAGGTAAATGATCCAACAGATTTGTTTTCATTAGATCAAACTTTCCATGGGGTACCTAAACTTAGAATGAGTTTGATATCACAACACTATTTACATTCTCTGTAAGAAAAATAAAGGACATTTGTCCCTAGATTTCAAATCACAGAATGAGATAGTCCAATTTATTTTTGGTTCTCAGTGAGGTATTGCTGTGTTTTATAACACCATGCTTTCATGAAAGATAGATTTTTATTCAAAAGTTCACATTTGTACCACATTTTTTTTCTGTAGGTCTAAAATTTTTCTAAAGGTCAATCTTTCTATAAAAAAGTTCATATGTGTTGCCTGATGTAATCAATTTCTTTTTTTCTAGATTTATTTTTATTTATTTGAAAGACAGAGTTATATAGAGAGGTAGAGACAGAGAGAAAAGTCTTCAATCTGCTGGTTCACTTCCCAATTGGCTGCAAAAGCCGGAGCTGAGCTGATCTGAAGCCCGGAGCCAGGAGCTTTTCTCAGGTCTCCCACATGGGTGCAGGGGCCCAAGGACTCGAGCCATCCTCTGATGCTTTCCCAGGTGCATTAGCAAGGAGCCAGATCAGAAGTGGAGCAACTGGAACTCAAACCAGCACCCATATGGGATGCTGGCACCCTAGGTTGGGGTTTTAACATGCTGTGCCCTGTAATCAATTTCTAAAGTGTATACACTGACAAGAAGAATTACACAAAGTACACTCATCTAACAAGGCATATCTTTGCTAAATTTAAAGACAATGGCTTTACCTGCTACACGTAATGCTAGCCTCAAGTATTTGCTTTGGAGCAATACTCATCTGCAGTTTTCATAGGTTTTATCAGAAAGTATCATTTGATAGTAAATCCTTTTAGTGAATATATGAAAAAGATCAAACATTGAATTTGTGAAAAAAAATGGCTGCCATTCAGATCATGCCAAGTCTAAGGCTTTGCCACTTCATGATTATATATCCTTGGGCAAACCAGTTACTTACCTCTTCATGCCTCAGTTGCATTTTCTTTAAAGTTAAAATAACAGGAGCTACCTCCATTTTTCTGGAAACATAAAATTCAGGAAACATCACCTGGTATAAAATAAATGTTAGCAATTATTATTATTATCTATTCACATTTTCCTAAATAAAGGTATTTAAATATCTGTGCCTTTATGCTTAATGTTGTAGTGTACACATTTAGATACAACTCAAAATTTATTTGAAATTATATACATTCAAGTTTTGTAAAACTTCATATTTTGCTTGACATGGTAACTCAAACTAGATTCAATTCCTTTTAATTTGATGAGTGAGCCATTTCTTATCTAATTCCCTGGATAATGTAACTTATTCACTCATTTGTGCTTTGTGATGATACCTGCCTCTTTGTCAAAACAGTAACTAAACTGCATCCTTTTTGGTCAAAAATAAATCAATAGAGTAAATTGGTATTTAAAGAAAGGGACTATTCTTTGGCAGTAATCTTAAACTAGCACATTGATGCACTTTGGTAAGTGCATTGGAGACTTGCTGATTGTGTATGTACATTTGTGAATGTATGTATGGTACATGGGTATGTGTGTGTGTGTGTGTGTGTGTGCTCAATTTAAAGCTACAATAAAATTGTAGCATTATCCAAAGAAATAATTCTAGAAAATCATAGTTTGCAATGATTTTTGCTCTTTGGAGATTATGATGTTTAGATGATGCCTAAAGTTTCTGTGAATTTTTTTCAGAATTCTAGTAATATACAACACTGAAATTCATAAAGAAGGGGAAAATAGTTGGGTTCAAAGATATCATTAGACTACAGAACCAATCAGCCATAATTCAGGCCTCCAAATTAAACTACTTGTATGAGAAAATTTAAGTAGTTGTACTGATGTCACATATTGTTTGCAAACAAATGTATCTTTTTAAAAATTATTTATCTATTTACTTATTTATTTGAAAGCCAGAGTTACACAGAGAGAGAAGAAGAGGCAGAAAGAAGAGAGATAGGTCTTCCATCTGCTGGTTCACTCCCCAATTGGCTGCAATGACTAGAGCTGCACTGACCCAAAGCCAGGAGCCAGGAGCATCTTCTGGGTCCCCCATGCGAGTTCTGGGGCTCATGGACTTAGACCATCTTGCATTGCTTTCCCAGGCCTTAGCAGAGAGCTGGCTCAGAAATGGAGCAGCCGGGACTCAAACCGGCATCCATTTGGGATGCTAGCACTGCCAGGCTGCAGCTTTACCCGCTATGCCACAGTGCCAACCCCAAATGTATATTAACATTACTGTATTTGGTAAACACATAACATTAGTGTTAAAAGAATAAATAATTATAAACCTCAGTGAAGGCAATTTGTCATTAGGTAACAAAACCATGCAATGCATTCAATTGATTTCTAGTCTAGATATTTTTTCATAAAGAAATTTTAAACAAAATTATATTGATGCCAAAATATTCACAATAGAATGATTCCCTGAAGTGCAAACATATGGTAATCATTTACATTGGATGATTGCTTGATAAAATACATCGATAAATTTCATGTAGTCTATCATTTAATAAATCCTTTAAATTAATTGAATTAGTTTGAGGATATGCTTTGAAGAGCGTCTATAAAATGTGTAGGGCAATAATTTATACTGACAATCATAACTTCCCCCACCCACCCATAACCCTCCTATTTCCTGCTCCCTCTCCCATCCCAGAAGATTACAAAATTGTATGAAGGACATTTGTACAGTAAACAAATATACTGATTTCCAATGCAATATTTGAATACTTGAAGCAGGAAAGCTAAGTACTTCTTTGCCAAAATAACATGTTTTGTCCAGTGTAAAACCCATTTGCCATCCCAATACACAAAGGGATTTGGGGCAAGAAGGAAAAAAGAAGTCCACACATGCGGAAATTTTAAGCAAAACAAAATAGAGAATGTATTTAGTTTCATGAAAATCACACAAGAATTAATAGTATTCCACCCATTTCCAACAAATATTTTTAACTTTAATGAATGAATGAATTTTCAGTTACATAGCAGAAAGCTTCTACCCTCTCCCATAAAACTGAAAGAGAAATTTTTAAAAAGTAAAAACTGATGAAAGAATTCTGCAATACATGTTAATGTTAAGTAGCCCAGCAGAGTTTATTTAGAAATACAAACACACACACAGAAAATAAATACATTAAAATCTTACTGAATAGTCCAGTAATAATTCAGGATCCAATATGTGTGCAAAAGATTCTGGATTTCCCACTCACTTTGTATAGGAAATGATGTGCTTTGCTATGTAGCATGTACCTGTAGATTCCTGAACACCTCCACTTTGCTTCTTACCCTGAGTCCCAGCAAATACAGGAACACAGCTGTTGAGTCATTCATTTTCTGGATTTGAGAATATCAAAGAATTAATGAGTATAGAAAGTTGTACAGCAGAGACCAAGAATGTCCAAGGGAGGTCACGTAAATCAATTGAACAAGTCAAACTACTATGAATGTATACTGAATGCTCTGTTTTTAATATGTCTTACTTACCTAAAAAAGACATGAGGGCTATTGCTCTCTCTCTTAATACAACTAAGGAGAAGATATCACCAATGCTCGAGAAAAATGAATACACAGCAGAGCTAATACAAAATCCCAAAAATCCAAAATAGAAAAACTGGATATGCACTCTTTACACACACCCTGAAGTGACAATGAAGTAGAACAAATCTAAAATTAGAAAAAAATCTTTTTTTAAAGATTTATTTATTTATTTTAAAGTCAGAATTACACAGAGAGAGGCAGAGAAGAGAGAGGGGTCTTCCATCCACTGGTTCACTCCCCAGTTGGCTGCAATGGCCAGAGTTGTGCCAATCCAAAGCCAGGAGCAAGGAGCTTCTTCCAGGTCTCCCACATGGGTGCAGGGGCCCAGGACTTGGGCCATCTTCTACTGCTTTCCCAGGCTATAGCAGAGATCTGGATCCATATGAGCTGCCAGCACTACAAGTGGTGGCTCTACCCACTATGCTACACCACTGGCCCCGAAAATTCTTGTCAAATTAAGAATATTTAACCTTTGTTTTAGAATGAATTATTAAAATATCTAAACTGGGGGAATACATAATTTCTTTCTTTAGAAATCAGAAGAGAAAAAGAACACTTCAAGGCTACTCTGACACCACACAGAAGGAATGGAGAATCATGACCTCAATTAGCCTAGGGACAGAATAAAAGGGAGGGAAATAGGAACAACAGAATTAAGATGAATAAGCTTTGACAGCTGAGAGAATCTGAATGTAAAGAAAAGGCATCCAGATAACTGAAACAATAGAGATAAGTCTGAGAGGAAAAAACATTGTTAAGGCATATTAATGGGGCCAGAGCTGTGGCTTAGTAAAGTAAAAAAAAATCTAAAATTTGTTTTTAAATTATATAATTAAAAAAGATAAAAAAAGATATTCAATCTTAAGTCTCTACAGCATAAGATATACATCAATTTTCCCAGGTTCTATTTGCATTAATTAACAAAGTTTCATGGGTATAATCACTAGAGTGGCTCCAATAAGTCTTTTTTATAAAAATTATTTTTTAGTTTGACAGGCAGAGTAGACAGTGAGAGAGAGACAGAGAGAAAGGTCTTCCTTATTCTGTTGGTTTACCCCCCCAGTGGCCACTGCGGCCAGTGTGCTGTGGCTGGCACACTGCGCTGATCCAAAATCAGGAGCCAGGTGCTTCCTCCTGATCTCCCATACAGGTGCAGGGCCCAAGCACTTGTGCATCCTCCACTGCACTCCTGGGCCATAGCAGAGAGCTGGACTGGAAGAGGAGCAACTGGGACAGAATCTGGCTCTCCCAGCAGGACCAGAACTCAGTGTGCCTGCGCTGCAGGTGGAGGATTAGCCTATTGAGCCATGGCACCTGTCTCCAATAAGTCTTAACCTGGGATGCAAGTAAATTTAACAAGGATACTCAATAGGAATTTTAGAAGAATTCCAAAATATGTATCTGAATAAAAATAAGTACTTTATTTGGTACATCTCATATTAACTATACTATTGTCTAAATTTCCAATTGTCAGATGTACTAAAAAAATCCCAGAAGCAGCAGAGTTGGTCCAACATGATGAAGAATAAAATAAAATTTTTCAGTTAAAACTTGCCTAGAGAAAATGAGAATTCACAAATCCCAGATTAAAATAACCAAGAAGGCCCAATAAAAGAAAACTCAATGTCATCATACACTAACATTTATTACCTCAGATTTATTTAGTAAAAAGGTGATTATTCCAGCTATATCCCATTAGGTAGCCCAATTTTACCTGCTAAATCCATTAAAAGAAAAAGCACCTCATGATATATTACTAAAATCATATTGCTATATGCCATCCACCATGTCCCCTGTACCTTATACTTAATGTTAACAGATCTGATGAAATCAATAAATAAATGATGTGTCTTAACCAAGTGTGGGAAATGCATTTTGCTCCAAGTTTTTCCAAAAACCCCTCAGTCTCAGTTTGCCTTCACCTTGAAAAGACACTTCTGAGGTTTACAAATCAGTCCAGCTTCATTGGGCCTCCCTCCAATGAAAGGGGCTAAAATCCATCAAAATAAACTCTAGGCACTGTCCTTGTGCTCCCAGCAGTCATTAGGGGAGTAAATGAGCATATGGAAGACCTTTCTCTGTCTCTTCCTCTCACAGTCTGTAAGTACACCTGTCAAATACATAAATAAATAATTTATATATATACATTTATTTATATATTTATGTATATAAATATATTCAATATAAAATATATTATAGTTTAACATACAATATATTATATAATATATAATAATTATAAACAGATTTTATATAATTTATTATTAATATTATATATAATATACATATATATTATTGAGATGACTTCAACAACCAGCGTGTGTCCAGTTTGAAACCAGGAGCTTCTCCTCCGCTCTGTGTCGCAGCAACCCAGGCACTTGAACCATCTTTCACGGCTTTTTCAATCCATTGGTAAGGAGCTGGATCAGAAATAATTATATATTTATATATAAATAATAAATTCATATATAATTATATATTTATAATAATTATATGTAATTCTATATTATGTATAGAAATATATAATATAATATATATTATAATATATAAATATATATATGATGGACCAAAATGTAGTATTCTCCATTTGGCAGAAGGGACAGGCTCCAACATCTACTGTCTATGTCAGTATGTCAGCATAATGCAGGAGGTAACCCCTCTACCAAATAAGAAAAGCTATTTCAGTTCAGCTGGACATCATTCTGCTGACTGTTGACCTTATTACTGTTAGTCTGGATGCTTTCATTGGTTGCAATCCAGAGACCCAATTTTCCCATAGATATAAACATCAGCAAACAAGAAAATTGGGTAAGAAAAGCTTAAGCTCAGAGTTATGATTAATAACTATTTTAACAAAATTTCTCAGATCCCATCTAATCCAAACCTTGGACAATTGGAAGCTGTTGTACTTGGCCCACCCATAATTGAAACGGATTCTAAATCCTTCAACTGCAAGGAGAGTATCATAGACATTAATGCTCCAAATGGATCCAGTTCCCTGCTAATGTGTCTGGAAAAGCAGCACAGGGTGACTCAAATATTGGGGCTCCTGCACCCATGTGAGAGACCTGGAAGAAGCCCCCAGCTCCTGATATCAGTCTGGCCTAGCCACAGTCATTGCAGCCATTTGAGGAGTGAACAAACCAGGAGGAAGATCCATCTCTCCCACTCTCTCTTTCTAGTGCTGCCTTTCAAATTCATAAATAGATCTTTAAGAAAATAGATCACTTCAATAAATTTGCCATTGCTCAGTCATGATGACTTTTACTACCTTCAGTTCTTTTTCAAAAGATTTATTTATTGGAAAGACAGAAAGAGGAGCTGGTGGTTGTGGTGCAGTGGACAAAGTTGCTATCTGTTACATTGGCATCCTGTATGTGCACCAGTTCAAGTACCAGCTATTCCATTTCTGATCCAGCTCCTTACCAATGGACTGAAAAAGCAGGGAAAGATGGCCCAAGTGCCTGGGATGCTGCCACACACATCAGAGGAAAAGCTCCTGGCTTCAACCTGGCCACACTCTGGCTATTAAAGTCATCTCAAAAATGAATTAGGTGGTGGAAGATTTCTGTCTCTCCCTCTCTCTGTAACTCTTTCAAATAAGTAATTAAATATTTTAACATGATAAAAAAGGCAGAGAGACACAGAGAAAAAGAGAGAAGGAAAGAGAAGCAGAGAGGTCTCCCACCTGCTGGTTCACTTTCTATATGGCTACAACTGTGCAAGACCAGGTTTCAAATCCCCATTGAGTTACAGTTCTCCAAATTAGATGACAGGAAGGAAAGTATTTGAGCTATTATCCGTTGCTTCCTAGGGGTATTAACATGAAGCTGATTTGGAAGTGTAGTACCCAAAACTCAGATTAGCACTGCAATATAGGATGTGGGCATCTGTTGTGACTGCTAACAAATTGGAAATCCTAGAGGAAAAATCAACAGATTCCTGGACATATACAATATACCAAAATTGAGTCATGAAGACACATAGAAAAGCTAAACAAACCAAAAACCAAGACAGAGATTGGATGAGTAATAAAGACCCTCCCAACAAGCAAAAGTCCAGGATCAGACAGCCTCACTATTGAATTCTACAGGACTTTTAAAGAGCTAATGCTTCTCAAACTATTCAACTCAATTGAAAGAGAGACAATCCTCTCAAACTCCTTCTATTAATCCTGCATCACCTTAATTCTTCAACTAGAAAAAGATACAGTGGAGAGAGAGTACTATAGAAAAATATCCCTGATGGGGGCCAGTGCCATGGCACACTGGGTTGATCCTCCACCCGTGGAGCCAGCATCCCCTATGGGTGCCAGTTCTGGTCCCAGTTGCTCCTCTTCCAGTCCAGCTTTCTGCTCTGGACTGGGAGGGCAGTGGAGGATGGCCCAAGTGCCTGGGTCCCTGCACCCACTTGGGTGACCAGGGAGATGCTCCTAACTCTGGCTTCCGATTGGACCAGCACCACCTGTTGTGCCATATGGAGAATAAACAAGCAGATAAAATACTTATGTCTCTCTGCCTCTGCCTCTGCCTCTCCCTATAAGTAACTCTACCTTTCAAATAAATAATTCTTTGGAAAAAGTCAACAAACAATAAAGGATGGTGGAGAGGGAGAGAAAAAGGTACCCTAACCCACTGTTGGTGGGAATGAAGCTAGTACAGCCATTATGGAAGGCAGTATCAAAGTTCCTCAGAAATCTGAAAACAAACATACCATATGATCCTGCCATCTGACTCCTAGGAATTTATCCACATGAAATGAAATAGAATATGCATAGGCATGAGTTATCTGTACCTCATGTTTATTACAATTCAATTCACAATAGCTAACATGGAATCAACCCAGAAGTCCATCAACTGGTGACTGGAAAAAGAATATGAGCTATAAATACAGTGTAAAATACTATTCAGCCATAATTGTGAATGAAATCCTATCTTTTGTAACTAAATGGATGAACTGGAAAAAAGTATGCTTCATGAAAGAAGCCAGTCCCCAAAAGACAAATACCATATGTTTTCTCTGACTGGTGGTAATTAATATATAGACAACGAAAAGTAGCATATGAGTTAATATGACATTTTGAGATTTGAGTATTGTCCATAGCACTTTTCTGTACTCTTTCATAGAGTACACAACATATACTCATTGATATTTCTGCTACTACTTGCTGAATTCTTTACTTTGTAGAGGGTTAAAGCTTGTGATTCTAAAATAAAATCAAAGCATGCAGCTGTCAAAATTAAAAGAAAATAAAACGAGAAGGAGGGAGTTGGAAATATGAGACCAAGGGAAGATAGGATAGGATGTTATCAGTTTGCTCTTCAAACTGTATATATAAATTACATGAAATTTGTTCACTTAATATGCATTTAAAAATATAAACTTAACACTGGAAGAAAAAGACCTGAGATCAGTGTTTTCTGGATCACCACTAATAAAATTTAGTCTTCATTTATGTCTGACCATATTTAATTTCTTATTTATTTATTTTATAAGAAAATTAACATCACCATTCCTAACAAGTCCATCCTGCTTCATCCATATCTATCAGTTCCCACTATGCTAATAATTTCTCATGAACTTAAATCCATATCATCTTAAAGTGATGTAATGTGGGGCTGGTGCTGTGGCATAGCAGATAAAGTTGCTGCCTGCAGTGCTGGCAAGCCATATGGGTGCCAGTTCAAGTCGTGGCTGCTCCACTTCTGAACCAGCTCTCTGCTATGGCCTGGGAAAGCATTAGAAGGTGGCCCAAGTCCTTGGGGCCTTGCACACATGAGAGATCCGGAAGTAGCTCCTGGCTTCGGATTGACACAGACCAGCCATTGCGGCCAACTGGGAGTAAACCAGCAGATGGAAGACCTCTCTGTCTCTGTCTGTCTGTCTGTCTGTCTCTTTCTCTACCTCTCCTCTATTTGTGCAGCACTTTCAAATAAATAAATAAATCTTTAAGAAAAAAACCTGATTCATGTTATTATTTATGTGTTTTAGAGGCTTTCCAGATGTTGATTACATGTGCCATGGAAACCCATTAAAATGCAAATCCTATAAGAGGCAACCCTTATAGGTAAAATCCAGTGGATGTGTTGAGAAAAACACACTAGCAATACATTTCAAAAAGCTGTAAAATGTTATAAGTTGCTGTCAAAAGCTAAAAATCTGACAATGACTCATTATGTCATTTAGTACATAATGCTGAGAAAATCAGAAGTATTTGTTAAAACTTCTGCTAAAATGCACTAGATTTATAATTTTTAAATGCATCTTTCCTAGATATAATGCAGTCCTGTACTACTTTAGAGTATCAGAAATTTAAAATGTTGGACTGGTGCTGTGGTGGAGCAGGTTAACACCCTGGACTGAAGTGCCAGCATCCCATATGGGGGCCGGTTCAATACTCAGCTGCTCCACTTCTGATCCTGCTCTCTGCTATGGCCTGGCAAAGTAGTAGAAGATGACCCAAGTCCTTGGGCCCCTGTACCCATCTGGGAGACCTGGAACTAGCTCCTGGCTCCTGGCTTCAGATCAGCACAGCTCTGGCAGTTGCAATCAATTAGGGAGTGAACATCAGATGGAAGACCTCTCTCTTTCTCTCTGGCTCTCCTCTCTGTCTGTAACTCAACTTGTAAATAAATAAATAAATGAATCTTTAAAACAATTAAGAAATTTAACATGTGAAAGGTTTTTAAAAAATGTATTTCTTTATTGTGAGGCAGAGTTACAGATATAGAGAGGAAGAGATAGAGAGGTCTTCTATCAACTGGTTCACCCCTAAATGGCCAGAATGGCTGGAGCTGGGCCGTTTGGAAGCCAGGTGCCAGAAGCCAGGAGCCAGCAGCTTCCTCCAGGTCTCTCACATGGGTGCAGGGGCCCAAGCACTCAGGGCATATTCCAGAGCTTTCCTAGGCCATTAGTAAAGAGCTGGATTGGAAGTGCAGGAGCAGGGACTCAAACTGGTGCCCATGTGGGATGCTGGTGCTGCAGGTGGATGCTTAATCTACTATGCCACAGAGTGGGCCCAGGGAAAGGTTTTAGGAAGACATCTTTCATGTAGACTAGGCTGCAATATTGCAAGGTAAGGTTTAGCTTTTATTTCCACACATCAGTATTCATCTTTTAGCAACTATAAATACTGAATATCATACATATAGCCATAAATATAGGTAATTGCAGATTTTGTTGTCATTCTTTCTAATTCTTTTTTTAATGTCTCCTAATAGGCCATCTTATGGATTATTATATTGATGTTACCTGTACACAACCATCAGGCATTTCCACTGTTGAATGTGTTTATGTGTACAGGTAGTTTTGTTTGTGTGTACATGAATGCACATTTGATGGAGATAGCAGACAGTAATACTGTGAGAATTCCTAACGCTGATTTTAAACTTTCTGTCCTCTGCAGAGATGGCTGTCATTGAAGTAGACCACAGGGCCCCTTTTGCTGTTGTGAACTGAAATGTAGATTAAATGATAGATGTGTCTGTCACATCGGAGAAATACTTCTGAAAAAATCGAGCCTATTTAAGCACCCTGATCTACATTTTCAACCTCCACAACTCTGAGAAGTAAAATTCCATGATTTACATCATATTTTCTGTGGTATTTTCTTAACAAATTTATATATCCTCATTTCTGCCAGCATTTTCTGCTGTCATCTAGAAGGTCCTTGTGAGTAGCAGAGAAATATAGAAACTAAAAACTGTGATTTTAGATTACCAAGTATCTACTAACACAAAAAAGATATCCCAGAAGCAACCTACTACCATCCTCCAGGACCCAGAAAAAAAAAAAAGGAATGAGTCAAGATGCAGGGCAGTAGAAAAAAGTGAATAATGAAAGATCACATCAGAAGTAAATAAGGAAGGGTTTGATGCTGTGGTGTAGTGGATTAAAGCCTTGACCTGCTGTGCATGCATCCCATATGTTGCTGTTAGGAGACCAGGTGCTCCACTTCCAATCCAGCTCCCTACTAATGCACCTGGGAAATTGGTGGAAGATGGACCGTGTTCTTGGGTGCTGGCACCCACATGAGAGACTTGGAAGAAGCATCTGGCTTTTCCAATAAATAAATAAATCTTAAAAAAATAGAAGCAGTGTTAGCACTGTTGGAAAAACAGACACATAGTTCAATGGAAAAGAATAGGCAGCTGAAATTTACCGACTTTTCTACAGGCAACTCCTATTTAACAAAGGAAAGAAAACAAACAGGAGAAAGAAGAATCCCTTTCGCAAATGGTTTAAAGGAAAGTGATTATCCATATGTAGAAACCTGAAAAGATACCCCAACACCTTATACACTATGTAAAAGCAACTCAAGGTGAATTAAAAGTCTAAATATAAAACCAAAAACTAAGTAAACATATGAGAAGCTGTAAAACATTAGCATAGACAACAGTTTTGGGTCAGATTCCAAAAGCACAAGTAACAAAATAAAATATACAAATTTGAGCATATCAAATTAAGATACATCTTCACAACAAAGTAATCAACAGAGTGAAGATACAATGGACAGAATGGCAGGAAACATTGAAAACTCTGACTATGACAAAAGATTGATAGCCAAAACATACTTATATAGAACTGGAAAAACTCCAAACAAGAAGCAAAATGTACAGTTCAGAAATGGAGAATGATCTGAATAGATGTTTCTCAGAAGAAGAAATCTCAATGGTCAAGACATAGATGAACATGCCCAATATCACTAGCCATTAGGGAAATGTAAATCAAAACCAATAGCAGACTCCATCTGTGGGAGAAGACAATGCTTGGGCTTTCATTTGTGCAACAAGTGGGTTTAGAGGACCCTGTTCACCATTAGAGGGCAGAGTCTACATGGAAGTAAGGAAACCTTAATGTTTTCCTAATGGGCTTGTTAACTTCTTGACCAATGCCTATTACTTTTGCCACAAACTTTCCAGTCTCACTACTTTCCTGCTTCTTCCTCTTCGCTGTGGCTTGCAAAAACAGTATACCTTCTATATACGGAGGATACTTTTGTTTTGTTTTATTCCTTCTGTCTCATGATGTTCCTCTAAGAAATCACAACCCTCCAAGTATTCATTCATTTATGCAGTCTGCAGTTTTCATGGGCTACTACATGGCAAAGTACTAGGTTAAAGGAAAGGTATAGGTCAGGAACTGAGCAAAGTTCACAATGATGAAGCCATTGGGGAAATGAACCTGATGGAAGACCTCTCTCTCTCTCTCTCTCTCTCTGCCTCTCCTTCTCTCTCTGTGTAACTTTGATTTTCAAATAAATAAATAAATCTTTAAAAACTAACTAAATATACTAATAACTTGGTGGCAACACCTTTCTATCAGAACATGTGAAGCACTCAAACACAGTTTGTCCCAGAAAGTCAGCCATAGTTTTCAAGGGCATGTCTTCTACTCCATTTGTGGACACCTCTGTGTGGCGTAAGGGCACTTATTTCTTCCCTTCTTCTTTCTTACCACTCTCACAGTTATAACTTCTATCAATGCTTCCACAGACCAGTCTCTATGAAATTGTAGAACTAATATCCTCCCATGTCAAAAATGTCATGGGTTTAAACACAGAACCCAAAATAAGACAAGTAACTGACCTTCTTATTTACACAGTGTGGAAAGTAAGATTCTCAGTGGATCACTGGGTAACTGTAAAGTACTGCGCAGAGAAAAACTGTAACTTATCTGTATTTATGATGCTGTAATTCTCCACTTTATGCATACTCAGATTAAATGAGCTCCCGTTAGTGGGCAGCACTGTTGCATAGTGGGTAAAGCTACTGCCTGCAGTGTCAGCATCCTATATGGGTGCCGGTTATGATCCTGGCTGCTGCACTTCCAATCCAGCTCTCTGCTGTGGCCTGGGAAAACAGTAGAAGATGGCCCAAATCCCTCATCTCCTGCACCCACCTATGAGACCTGGACAAAGCTCCTGGCTTCTGGTTGTGGATCCAAACAGCTCCAGCCATTGATCTCTGTTTCTGCCACTCTGTAACTCTGCCTTTCAAATAAATAAATAATTATTTAAAAAAACAGCTTCATCCCAGAAGAAGTTCCTGGCTACTGGCTTCAGACTGGCACAGCTCCAGCTGTTGCTACCAATTGGGGAGGGAACCATCGGATGGAAGATGTCTCTCTCTTTCTCTCTCTCTCTCTCTCCTCTCTCTGTGTAACTCTTTCAAATGAATAAATAAATCTTTAAAAAAGTAGCTCCAGTTATTGACAACACAGTAGACTTGCATTAATTTTAATTCCCTTCTCACTTTGCAAAGGGATCAGTGGCAGGTCAAAACAGTTGAGAGCCTTGCTAACAGGAGAAGAAATAGCTGAAGACAGAAAATGAAAAGCAGCCAAATACATCATCAAAGAAAGAGAAGTGGACCTCATCCAACACAAACCTTTAAAAGTGGATGCTCACAATTAACGAGTGAAACAGCTGCCCACTGAAATCTTATCTAGGGAGGGAAGATGTCCTAAGTTCTGCTTCTGTAAACTTCAGTCATAAATCTGTCCTAATAAATCTGTCCCCAGCATCTCTTTTACAATCATACTGGACCCACTGACCATTGGAAATGTGGTCCTAAGTCATGTAGGCTGCCATTTAAACCCACCAATGCTGTAACAGCTAAGAAACTTGAATTTGATGCTCAGTTCTCAGGAAATCATTCCAACTGAGCCTAGGGCCATTAATAGAAACTCCTTGGATCCTCCACTGTCTCTGTGCCTGTTTGAAAGAAGAGAGTTTTCCCACCCCAGGTTTCTGGAACAGCTTCAAATTCCACATTGGAAAAATCTGATAACTAATATGAGAGGGATCAACACACAAAGCAGCTATTCATGCTTCACACTGCTCCCCACCAGGAAGATGAGATGCAGGATGAGAGCAGTGGGGCAGATCCTAGTCAGATCCTTCTTCCCACCCCTCTGCTGCCCCAGGCTCCCTGCTGAAGGCCATCCTGCCCCACCCTGCAGAAACCAGCCCAGGAAACATCAAGAGGCCCAGCCCAACTGTATTCTAAGACCACCCACAGTGGGAACCCAGCTTATTTAACTGTGGAGAGCCAGAGTCTTTCCGCCTTCCTTCTCTGCGTGTGCAGGTTTCCAGAACGCTGCCCTCTCTCTCCTGTAACCACTAGATTAAGCACATTAGGGACAGTTTGGGTGAGGTTCTGCAGGAGAGAGTCCAGGCACTGGGAGCCTGAGAAGCAGAGGTGGGAGACAGAACAGCCCAGGTCCCAGCCCTGACCTCGGGGGAAACTGCCAGGATCTCTGGTGCCCTGGCACCCACCCTTCTCCCACACATGTCCCCACCCCATCCTGCACACCAAACCTGCAGCAGAAAGTCCCCGAGCAGGTAAGCTTTCTTCCAGAAACACGGGGAGCAAAGCAGGGAGTGTGGGGAACAGAGTCCCTGGTAACTGGGACCCACAGGTGGACAATGAAGAGGGAAGAAGCAGCAGGAGGCAGGCTCAGGTGAGCACTTGGAAACTGCCTGGGATTGCACATGCAGAGCAGGTGATGCAGTAAATGAGAGAGAAGGAGCACCACAGCCCCCAGGGCTGACCCTGATCAGGGAATGAACTCCCTCTGGTCCAACTCAGACCCCCAGGGACTGGCAGTTTTACACACATGTGCACAGGCATTCGGGAAGCAGAATATGTTGGAGCTCCTGGGAACTCTGGGAAATGGAGTCCAGTCCGCAGCATCCATAGAGACACCAGCTGGCCCTCCCCAAAGGCTGCAGTCGGGGGTGGGTGCCCACAACCAGAGGGCATTTCCTTTTGTTCAGTCCCTCCTTCCTTTCCTTCCCAACCCAAAATCTCAGGGATCAGTTGCTGTTCTTCCTTTCCTGAATCAAATCTGAAAGAGTGACACTCACTGCTGCTAACTGACCCCAAATCCTGGCTCCCTCATAACCTCTGTCTCTTCCAGAAAAATCTTATTTACTACTTTGGCCCTAGAAATCATAAATGACTATGATAGAATGTAACTTTTAACAGAAGTGAGGAAGGCATGGTTTAATATCCAGTTTTGAGAATACAATTTTCATTTGTGTTTTATTGATGTTTATAGTTCTTTTAAGATTTGTTGATTTATTTGGAAGTCAGAGTTACAGAGAAGGAGAGGCAGAGAGAGAGAGAGAGAGAGGTGTTTTCCATCTGCTGGTTCACTCCCCAATTGGCAGCAGCACCACAGCGCTGACCCCTTATAGTTCTTTTCAAATCATTTTACACTTTCTTTTTATTCATCTAGTACAGAGACAGAAGAATGGACACAGAGCTAACATAGCTGAGTATTCAAGGAGACAGGTTAAGGGGTTAAATGCCTCATATCATATCATTTATACCTTAGATTAATTCTGGGGACAGTATTATCTGGAATTTACAAAGTAGAAACTGAATGGAAAGAGCTTAGAAAAATACGGTGTTTTTTAATATCATTAAAAAGTCTAAGATAAAGGCTAACCAAGGGGCCAGCACTGTGAAATAGCAGGTAAAGCTACTGCCAGCATGGACATTCCATATGGGTGGAGGTTGAGCCCGGCTAGTCTGCTTTCAATCCAACTCTCTGCTATGGCCAGGGAAAGTGGTGGAAGATGGCCGAAGTCCTTGGGCAGCTGCACCTGTGTGGGAGACCCAAAAGAAGCTCCTGGCTGCTGGCATTGCAGCAGTACAGCTCCAGCCATTGTGACCAACTGCTGAGTGATCCAAAAGATGGAAGATGTCTCTCTCTCTCTCTCTCGCCTTCTACTCTGTGTAACTCTGACTTTCAAATAAATAAATAAATCTTTTTTAGAGAGCCAATCAACATATAACACTAGCATAAAAATCTTTCTTTTGTCTTGGGTCTCAGTTTTTATAATCTGATTTCTCAAATGGAAAAATGTGAGAGAGATGAAGTGTACCTACAAAAATAATTTACTATACTTATTTACTGTAATAATTTACTGTAATGATGTACTGTAATTTACTGTAATAATTTACTGTAAAGAACCACATAGGATTATAACTTGTCTAGAAAACAAAGGAGATTCAAAGTTGCTATTATTTAATGGTTATTTTTTCTTATTTTTAATATCAAGATAGTATATAAATATTATGCACTCCTGGGTATTTCTGTGTTGTTTGATATGTTTTATTTTTAAGCAGAAATTCAAAGAGATAACTGGGTAACATGGAGTTCTGTGTTTCTGATTACTTCTCTCAATTAGAGATCATGGGATTAGAGTTGGTGCTAGATTAAGAATGCTTCAATCTTTATCCACTGGCTTCACACCAGCATTTACTATGTTAAAAAATATTCTTTGGGTAGATTGCTCTTTCTTGCCAGACTGTAAACTTCATGGGGTCTAGAAACATATTTGCTTTGACACTAAAACTCAGCATCTTGACAGTCAGTCTTTTAGTTGAATAAATACATGATATACAAAATAAATATTTCTGCCCCTCAAGAACTGCCTAAGAGAGAAGAAAATAGAAATCAATTTGATGACTCTCAGTATTAGGTGAATATATAATTTGTCGTTCTGACATAAGCTTGGTCATAAAAAGGGAATATGAATAATTACACACAGTTGAAGTGTATGAACACCTAGGGCCAGCGGGTTAAATGTTCACCCTAGCAATGTAAGGCATTCCATGTCAATAGGAGAGGAAGGAGGAAGAGGGGAGGGGGTGTAGGTGGGGAGGTGGGTACGGAGGGAAGAATCACCATGCTCATTACTTAGCAGCAAAGAGAGAATCTGTGATCATTTGTTGCTTAAGAAAGGGTGATAGGCATTATTTAATTATAATGCAGGCATCAGTGTTTTCCTGTCTCTGAAATAGGAAGTCTATAACTCAGAATTCCTTGCTGTTTCATCAAAAACAATTCAAAACAAAAACCTAATTAAGCATAAGAGGAAGTTACGCATTAGAAGTCTATTCTAATCTCTAGGAGGTTCAGGGGTTGGAAAATTCATCCAAAATCTTGCTGCCAAATGTCCCATACATTTTCCATGACCACTACCCATCAGCATAAGCTCTTTTAAAAAAAAGAAAGATTTATTTATTTGAAAGTCAGAGTTACACAGAGAGAAGAGAGGCAGAGAGAGAGAGAGAGAGAGAGAGAGAGAATCTTCCATCTGCTGGTTTACTCCCCAATTGGATGCAATGGCCAGAGCTGAGCTGATCCAAAGCCAGGAGCTAGGAGCTTCTTCCAGGTCTCCCATGTGGGTTCAGGAGTCCAAGGATGTGGGCAATATTCTAATGCTGTCTCAGGCCATAGTAGAGCTGGATCAGAAATGGAGCAGCGGGACTTGAACCAGTGACCATATGGGATGCTGGCACTGCAGGCGGCAGACTTACCTGCTACACCACAGCACCAGCCCCCATAAGCCCTATCTTCTGCAGAACCAGCACCCCAGACACCAGCCACCACATGGCATCCCATGGCACACTCACCCCTGGCAATGTGCTGCAGCTCCTGCTCCTCTCCACTTTCACTGGAAGAATCTGCAACTCCTTGTTTTCATGCAAGTAATTCTGATTCAGATGATGACCCTGACACAATTGGCTGGCAAGTGCCATGGCATGTGTCCATGGCCTAGCTAAATGCAAAGCTGGAACATTTTAAACTTTTCACTGCCATGGTGAGACACGGACTCCATCTAATGAAGTAGGGGATTTTTCAGGGAGTCTAGAGAATCAAATATGACAAAATGACAAATCTTAACCAAAGAGTGCCGTGGTACAGATGAAGAGAACCCAAAATGTATTTTTCTATCTTTTCTTTTCTGAGTTAAGTGCCTAAAAACAAAGCCAATGAGGGTTAAACAGACCCATTCTGAAAATTCCTTAACATCTTCATTTTCATCCAAATTAATATATTGCTTGAAGAAAATAAATTTTACATAAATGAAAATGCAGTACCACAGACAAGTGTACAGAACATAGGCCCTCAGTTAGCTTCAAACCATCTGGGTCCATTAATGTGTTCTTCCAGAATCAAAGCTGCAGTACAATAGAACCACAGCCTCTGACATTCCTCCTCCACCCCGATGGATCTTGGGTTTTCCTCCCACCTCCCCTCTCCTGTGAATACATCAGTAGCAGAACAAATGGAATCCAAAGATACGATGATGTTATTTAACATGGAATAAACACAGTGTTTTAGTCAGTATAATCCTCAATACTACACTAATAATTCCGAGTTCACTGATTATGAAAGTAAGTATAAGAAATCTCTTCCTAAGTAATCATAACATCGAGAGCTGAATGTAGACTTTCAAAGTGAAAGAGAGAATAGTGTAGAGATGTGTATCTCTATAATAGAGATTTACCGCTGTAATTTATAGACAGTACACCATGTTTGTATTTTTTTTTGTAGTCCTGCATATTTTATTACATGCAGCTTGTCACTTTGGAAATTTTATGATTAGACACTAATATGCAACAAATTTTGAATCCTTACAGATAATATAGAGCACCCTAGGCCCTCCCAAGGGCAGAAAACAGACCAAGAGCTCATAGACTGGCTGCAACTGCAAGAAGCAGATGAAGATATCGTCAGAAAGATACATATTCCTGCAGTGTGGCTGCTGAGCAGTTCTGCCCTTATGGATCTCATCTCTGTTTCAGATCGTTAAAGAAAGTTACATGCTTTCTGACATTTCTAAAGATTTCACTAATGAGAATCTAAGATATCTTCACTACGCTAAGAGCCTCAGAACAGCCCAAAGACTTGGGCCATCTTCTACTGCTTTCCCAGGCCATAGCAGAGAGCTGGATCAGAAGAGTAGCAGCCGGGACTAGAACCGGAGCCCATATGGGATGCTGGCATTCAGGCCAGTGCTTTAACCTACTGTGCCACAGCACTGGCCACAACATAGTATTTCTAATAGAAGAGATGGTTAAGTCATTAACTCCTCTAAAATACAAGTTAAGTATTAGTTTTGAAACTCTGATTCATTCATGAGAAAAACAAAAGGTTAATTTTCTCTCTTTGCTTCTGGGTATGTAAATTTTCTTCTAAGAAATTAATCATGACTTTTACATCTCAGACCCTATTATGAGTAAGTAGAGAATATTGTGGGGTCATACGCTCATTCTATCAAAAGAACATTTCTCCAATTAAAGAAAACATTATGGGAATCCCATATGGGAACTGGTTTGAGTCCTTGCTCCTTGCTGCTCCACTTCTGATCAAGCTACTTGCTATGGCCTGGGAAAGCAGTAGAAAATGGCCCAAGTGCTTGGGCCCATGCACATGCATGGGAGGCCAGAGCTATGGCCCAGCAGATTAACACCCTGGCCGGAAGCACTGTCATCCCATAAGGGCACTGGTTCAAGACCGGGCTGCTCAACTTCTGATCAAGCTTTTAGCTTATGGCCTGGGAAAGCAGTAGGAGAAGGCCCAAGTCCTTGGGCCCAAGCCTAAGTGGGAGACATGGAAGAAGTTCCTCGTTCCTGGCTTCAGATCAGTACAGCTCCAGCCATTACAACCAGTTGGGGAGTAAACCATCAGATGGAAGACTTCCCTCCCTCTCTCTCTCTTTCTCTCTCTCTCTCTCTCTGTGTGTGTGTAACTCTTTCAAATAAATAAACAAATCTTTAAAAAAAAAAGCCAGGAGTCAGGGAAATTTCATCCAGGTCCCTTGCTTGGGTGCAGGACCCAAGGATTTACCATATTCTGCTGCTTTCCCAGGTATGTTAGCAGGGAGCTGGATCAGAAGTAGAACATGCAATTGGTGCCCATAGAGGATGCTAGTGCTGCAGTTGTTGGTATAACCCATTTTGCCACAGTGCTGGCCCCATAACAATTTATAATTCCTAGTAATTAACAGGGAAGAAAGAAGTATGGCAGGATACCTTTTTTTTAGAAAAATTATTTTATTTATTTGAAAAAGTTATATAGATAGGGAGAGAGAGAGAGAGAGAGAGAGAGAGAGAGAGAATCTTCTGTCTGCTGGTTCACTGCCCAAATGGCTACAATGGACAGAGCTGAGCTGAACTGAAGCCAGGAGCAAGGAGTTTCTTCTGGGTCTCCCACATGTGCAAAAGGTCTCAAGGACTTGGGCCATCCTCTACTGCTTTCCCAGGTGCATTAGCAGAAGCCTGGACTGGAGGTGGAGCAGCCGGAACTCTACCAGCACTCATATGGGATGCCTGTATTTCAGGCCAGGGCTTTAACCTGATGTGCCACAGTGCTGGCTCCAACAGGTGACCTTTTACTCTCAATAATCTCCTCTTGGTATTGGCAGCAGTTTGTAATTTTTTGTTTATTTGCCTTCTTCTTAATCTATATTTTTAAAAAATTACAAAATGTTCCAGCACCCTGAGAACCTCCATCACAAGGGCATACCATCAGATGTTTGTCCAGAAAAGGGTGGTGTAGATGCAAGGTGGAAAATGCAAGGTGAGTTGATTCATCTTTCTCAGGCTGTGGTTTCCATGGGCAACTTTTACAACCAACTGCCTTATTTGTTCCTCTTCCACAGAGTGGAACACATGTTAAGTCATCCTATTTAGCCAAAAGCCAGTGGCAGCACTTCAATATGTCATCAATCCAGGGACAGCATTGTGGTACAAAGAGGTAAGTTGCCAACTGCAACAGCAGCATGCCTTATGGCACTGCTTTGAGACTCACCACCTTCACTTCTCATTCAGCTCTTTGCTTGGGAAAGCAACAAAGATTGCCCAAGAGTTTGGGTTCCTGCACCCCCATGGGGGACTGGGACAGAGTTCCAGGGTCCTGGCTTCAGCCTGGCTCAGCCCCAGCTATTGTGGCCATCTGGAAGTGAGCCAGCAGATGGAAGATAGAGATCTCTCTCTCTATTACTTTTACCTAAGCATACATTACATACATAAATGAAGATGCATCAATATAGCAACTTGTTGAGGAAAAGTCTTCTGATTATTGCAGGTTTTGTTTGAATGCAGAAAAATCTTCAGACACAAAAATTATAAACTGATTTATATTTATATTTCTCAACCACATACTTTTCAGAAAAAATTGTCTGCCACTCAGCATCAGGTATCAGTCTGAAAGCATTCATTAAAAAATCAAGTAATTTTACTAAGCACAAAAACCTCTAGTATAGACTGCATATAAACCAGTGGCTTCCATGGGTATACACAGATTGATTTTTGTTAATTTACAGGGATCACTGCACTTCCCTGGCATGGAGCTGTCTGAAGAGTTTAAACCCTGATGGGTGTGGCATTATTTCTGATATTTGCTTATTATCCAGAGTGCATTTATTAAATATCTATCTTGAACTCCACACTCTATAAATCTATTTCAAATATGTAGATATTTAATGGTACTTACACATTTACAAACTGAGCTAATCCTCCTAACTTCTCTCTGGAATAGCTATGCCTTTGACATTGCCTTTTTTCACTCATATGGAAATGCATAATATGCTTCTGTATGGTACTTCAGAATTTATAAAAGGCTTTTCAGGTAAGATTTACATAACATCATGTGAAAGTGGCCAAAGGACACAGTCTTCTCATTACAGAGGGGAGAGGTATGAAGTCACTCTCTGAACAGTTACTCAGATTCTATCAGTCAGGTTCAGAATCTTATTAGGTATCAGATACACATCTAGATTTTTTTCCCTACTGTCTCTTTGTCAGAATTCCCAGCTTATGAGTGAACTTCATCTGAATGAATGCTAATATTCAAGGTTCTAAGTGAAAAAATTACTGAGGTTTGTATTGGTGAGGAAAGCATGTGTCTAAATGTTACATGTATTTAATAATAAGTATTGAATCATATGAAACTGAATATAAGATTATGCAAATTTTTAAGATGAAGAGCATATATTTAAAACCACATTCTTACATTTTGCAAACGTGTTGAAACAGCTTACTGGAGCATGTGTTTGGCATAGTGGTAAAGCCTTCCACATCCCAGTCAGAATGCTCAGGGCTCAAGCCCTAGCCCTGCTTCTGCTTCTGGCTTCCTGCTAACAGAACCCTGGGAGGCAGCAGCTGATGGCTCAAGTACTTGAGTCCCTGCCACCTGTGTGGGAGACCCACACTGAGTTCCTGGCTTCAGCCTGACCCAGCTCTGGTTGGTGCAGACATTTGAGGAATGAGCAGGAAATGGAAGGGCTCTCTCTGCCTTGCAAATAAACAAAAATAACTATACAGACCTTTTCTTAAGGTGTCTTGTTCACATCTAAATGATTTCCCTTTTCACAGTAAAATGCCTAACTGTCCTCTTTAGTAACAATGCATGTTTTGCTCTCCATGTCCACTCCTGAGCTCCAAGTACTGGCAGCTCACCCTAGCATGCTGACTGGTTCCAATGTTCAAGTACTCATCTCCCATTCTCTTTTGGTGGGTCTACCAGAAAGAAAGGAGAGTATCTACAGTAATTAATATCTTACTGTGGCTCTTGCTGTCCACCTGCAGGCCTGAAGGATGACCACCTGAATACACACTGTGATGTTCTGGACGTAGTTTTCAAACTTCAGTCACTTTGCAGCTGAGGGACTCTGTCCTCGTCAATCACTTGAAAGCCTGCAGGAGTAGGGAGAAGCTGTGTTTGAAGAATTCACAAATACAGTGCATTGAAGCCAACCACTACCACCCCCACCACACCCCTACTTCAGGGTTCTGGCAAATCCCAAACCAGGAGTTTGGGACCAGCAGTGGTTCAGGAGGTGACCTCAACTCCTTACTCTGAACAGCTCCAAAGAGCCTGGTGCACCCAGCGGGAGCTCAGCACCTCGAACTCCCACCCTCCTGCCCTTGCCACCAGGATGCCCGGCTCCCAGAGCCTCCAGGAGGCCTGCAGCAGACCCGCAGGTCCAGGTGCACTGGGATGTGCGTCCAGAACTAACCCAAAATACAGGCCCAGCTTAAGTGTCACCTCCCCACAAAGTCACTGTCACCTACTCCCTCCCGGAAGGCTGCAGGCCAGCACCCGGCACCGGGTGTCATGGCATTTGGGGTTCACCCGCTCTCCCTCAAAGGAAGATGCCCCCGTGGGAACCCCGCTCCACCTGCGGCAGGGCTGGGGGTGGAAGGGCCGAGCCAGCCTCCACCCTAGGACTGCAGCCTGGGAAAGTCCAGGGCCCCAGTGCCCTTGCCAGGCATAGGGTCTCTCTAAGTGTACTCTGAGCCAGGGCCTCAGCCATCAGCAGCTCTCTTGCTTCCAGAATCTGCTGCAGGGCAGTTCAGGCTCAGTCCAGCAGGGGGCCTCAGGACAATCGTTGCTGCCCTGAGGCAGGACCAGTGCTGCAAGACCCGCCCCATGCTAGGCTGGCTATAGAGGCGGTGGACATTGGTGGGCAGCTGGTAGTTGCAGTGTGTGCGCATGACATGGGTGGTGTTAGGTTCTTGGCTGTCCCGTTTCGTGCCTTGGGGCTAAAATGCCGGTGGTGGCCCCTGAGTCAGGAGGGGCAGGAGAAGAAGAGACAGACCTGGTGAGTGTGACTGCCCACCTCTCCTGCCAGCCCTGCTGGCTGAGGCTTGCAGCACGTGCTGCACTTGGGGAAGCAATGAAGGCCAAGTCTCAGCAGGAAAACCAAGTGCGCGGTGCTGATTTACTCACTGACACAGCATCTGTGTGGTCTGCATGGGCAGACAGGGGGAAGGGTTTGGTAGAAGGGTGCTGGAGGTGCACTGGGCCTTTGTGCTGCTGCCTGCTGTAGGCATCCAGGGCAGCAGAGTCCTGCGGGGTCCCTAGAGATCCTGGCCATGCTGTGCCTTCCATCATCCACCCTCCTGCACTGATGCTGGGGGAAGTGCTTCTGCGGTTGATATCTCATTGGAATCCATGGTCATTTTCTCATGATGGGCTGATCTCACACAGTGACAATCATGGAACAAATCACTGTTCTGTGGCATCTGCCTCCCAGGAGCATTGCAGGTGGACAGGGGGAAACGGGTGACTGGTGGCACCTCCTGTGCATGGTCTCTGTCCCATCCTGGACCGAAGGTGGAAAGGGAAGGAGAGGAGCTGGCTCAAAGCAGTCCCGCTGCGGGTTCCATTAGGTGCAAAATGTCTCCCGATTGCGGTTAACCTTGCAGAGAAACTGTCTCCTTTTGTGGGCAAGTGACAGCATCTGCTTTATTAGCTGTGCAGTGTATTGATAATTAAAATTTGGGCATCCCTATCTATAGTCCTCACAGCATAGTTACATTCTGAGGAAGTGATGAAACTGCTCAGTACTTCGGGGCTGAGTGTAATATTAGGTGGGCAAGCCTGTTGTTGGCTTTTGGTTTATAGCTATTGGGCGACTTTATTTGGTGAAAATGCATTCAGGCTCAGTAGTGTATTCAAGGATGACCACTTAGTGAATTGTCTTTTTTTTTTTTTTTTGTAAGAATAAGAGTATTGAAGACTGGGTTGAGCTACCTATGGCAAAACTCCACCATTCCTGGGAAGGCCACAATTGGCAAGAAAAGCAGGTAGCAAGCTTTCACCAAGTAAGTTGAGATTCCTGTGTTTGCAATCTGAAGAGCTCACTGCTGAGCTGGGAGGGGAACTGCTCTGAGCACAACTCATTAGAGAACTGTTCTTGCAGACCTTCCCCGAAGGAAGCACTGTTGTGGTCAGAAGCATTCCAGGAGCTGCTGGCCAGCAATTGTGAATTAGGCTTGAATTGAATCCACTGCAAGTATCACAAGAGTGCAGAAAGGCTGTGTCCTCAAATCAGCAGCTCACCAAGGAGAATTTGACTTAACCTAGAAGGTCTGTTTATCTCCGCTTATTTCTCAACATATTCACACCAGGTGGGGAAGATAAATCACCCTTCAGCTCTGCAATGGCAGTGCTCTTGGTTGAGGCTGAGGATGCTTTTCATTGCATGCAGTATTTGCAAGAGACTTAGTTCCCTGAGGATTTATGCCTCTCCTGTAAATACATTTTTGGCATTAAAACAAACTGAAGTATTTCTGTTTTAGTAGTATGGAACCAACTTAAGTATATTGCCTACTGGCATCTTTGTCTTTAAAGAGCTAAATCCACAGGATTACAGGATTGAGTAAAAACAAGAGAATAGCTAATCCTAGTACTAGAAAAGCACAAGGGAATGTTTGATCATTAGCTTCCTTATATTCCTCATGTTTCTTTTTATTTTTCTGCCTGCTCTTCCCTACATACAGATGGTCTGGCTGTATTGGAAGCTTTTTTAAAAACTGAATTCTGTGAAGAAAATATAGGCTACTGGCTAGCTTGTGAAAACTTCCAAAAAAATCCACCCACCCCAGAAGCTATCCTTATATGCAAGAAAAATATATACACTCTGCTTAGAAAAAGGCCCAAAAGAGGTTAGACACAATTCCTCATTTCAGCATAAAGTGTACACTCTTGACATCAAGAAGCAACAAAAGAAGTAAAGACATAAGACTAAAGCAAGGGCCAGGGAATCTGAAAAGCTTCCTCTCCTGATGCCCTGACTTTCAAATAAGTCTCCCCAGACCTGGCAGGTGGAGCTCATCACACATTACAGCTTCTGATTTCCACTTTCAAAGAGAAGAGCCCCCTTTTCTAACAAAGGATAATGAGTGATCTTTGTTTCAGATGAACACGCTTTCAAACCAAAACTCTTATTATCCAAAATATAAGAGAAGCTATGACTCCCAGCTTTACAACTGCCTCGAAAAGGGTGTATTGCTTGATGGAGAATAACTTTCTGAAGTTGTATTTATTGGCAAGGCAGAGTTACAGAGAGAAAAAGAGAGGGAAAGACAGCGGTCCATCTGCTGGCTCACTCCCTAAATGGCCACAATGGCCAGGGCTGGGCCAGGCTGAAGCCAGCAGCTTCCTCCAGGTCTCCCATGTGGGGGCAGAGGACCAAGCGCTTGGGACATTCTCTGCTGCTTTACCCAGCAAGGAGTTGTGGAAGAAGTAGAGCAGCTGGGAGTCAAACCGGCATCCATGTGGGTTGTTAGTGCTGCAGGCAGCAGTGTAACTTGCTATGCCACAACACCAGCCCCCAGAAAGAACTCTTATCCCTGGTCTTTCTTTTGAGTCAGAATGCTCCCAGGACTTGTGTTGAAAACCACAGATCACCACAGAACCCCATGAGAAGAAAAAGGAGTCCCAGAGTAGAGGACATGTTCTGTTTCCTACGGCAGAAGTTTTTGACTGCCAGAGACGAACATTCAATTCAGCCTGGGTGTTTGGGAAATATACCTCGCAACTGGGGATTCCAGTTCAGGTAGTAAATCAGGAAGCTGCTGACTGTCCAGGAGATGCCTGTATCAGAACAGCTTCCACCACCGTGAAGACACAGGCAGGAAATACGTGGTCTGAGTGGGGTGGGTCTCACTGGAAAAGCAGGACTCTGAGATGGAAGATAATGCAATGGAATGCTGTTGTTCCAGACTCACTTAAAATCAATAGGTCTGGGATTCTGTAGCCTTAGCTACCTAGCTCTACATCTTTCCTTAAATCCATCCATATTACCACATGGTTTTAATTCTAGGTTTTAAGTCCAAACTAATGTAACATGTTTATTATGTAGAATCATCCATTCTATTGTTGTGTATTGCTGAAGCTGAAGTGATGTTTGAATTGTTAAATGGTATATAAAATAGTGAGTGCTCATGTGTAGAAAACCACAGTGGCTGTTCCAAGTGCCAAACACTCTTGAAGGCAGTTAAGCTTTGAAGTGGTCTTTGAATATTTGAATACATTTATTTTGATAACTAATGTCATTGAATACTCAGAGTCCAGGTGTGAGTTGATTTGATTTTTGTAACTGGAAATATGACCAACATAAGATCTTTGTAGTAGAGAAGAAGCATGCATTACTGAATCTGTGCAGGGAGAACTGACAGCCCCCAGAGCTGAGATGAGGGTGGCAAGGAAGATGCTCTTTTCTAAACCTAAGTCACAGCACATCTTTAGAACGACCCAGGGTTAAAATTACTAACAGAATCTTTAATTAAACATTAAGGTATTTGATGAGAATAGAACATTGACCTAAATCCCTTCTTGAGGATTAAGAACCAGCTAAATAGGAGGCTGCGGTGGTGACCTCGAAGGGGTTGGAGCCTGGGGTCAGGGGTCGTGGGTCCCAATGGCTGGTCCAGAATCATCACGGGCTACCTGGGTCGTGGGCCAGCACCATGGCTCGGGGCTCCAGAGGTCGGGGGAAGCCTGCTGGGCCCCTTCTTGCTTCCTTCTTTGGGCAGAAGTCAGGCATCACAAAGTGACCTAAAGTGACCAGTTTGGTGCCGAAATCCCTGAGGCACCACTGGAGCCCGGGGCCAGGCCTGCAGGCAGGGCAGAAGCAGAGGGGAGACACCGGGACCTGGGGACCATGGCTTCAGGTGTTTCTGTTGGCCCCCAGGCACCCACGGGGCCTCAGCCTCTCTCACAACAGAAATGTGCATGCACCTCAGACCATTTTTACCCTTAATTCCACTTTAAAGAAAGGTTCATCGAGGACGGACTCATGGCATGGGGGTGCAACCACAGCCTGCATGGCCCACATCATGGGCACCAGTTCCATTCCCTGACGCCCTACTTCCTCTCCAACTCCAGCCAACGAGTGCAGTGGTGATGGACAGGTGCTTGGACCCCACACCACATGGAGATGGGAGGGGGCTCATGGGCCTTCAGCCTCACCCAAACATTGGGGAATCAAACCAGCAGATCGAAGACCCCTGTCTCTATGCCTTTCAAATAAATCTCTTAAAATAAATAAAAAAGAAATGCAAATAAAAAGAACCAGCTAAATAGACATGAACTGTATGGAGACAAACACCAATATTACATTACTCAACTCTCCACTGCTCCAATGAACAAAGAAGACAAATAAGAGGGATATAGGCCTCCCCTTTTTTGTTATCCTTCCCTTGGTTCCAACTAGCATGGGCTTCCAGAAAATGCGCAAGGAATCCATTCTCTTCTATGGTCAATACATGATCTCAGAATTTCCCTTATTCATTTGCCTAACAGATTTTGATTATGTCACTCTAGGTAAAGGGAAGGCAAGAAAACTGCCCTTTTCCCCCATTTTTAAAATCTATTATTTATTTGAAAGGCAGAGTTATAGAGAAGGGGTAGAGACAGATCTTCCATCTGCTGGTTCACTTCCCAAATTGGCCTCAGCTGAGCCAATCTAAAGTCAGGCGCTTCTGCCAGGCCTCCCACATGAATGCAGTGGTTCAAGCACTTGGGCCACCTTCTGATGCTTTCCCAGGCACATTAGCAGGGAGCTAGATTGGAAGTGGAGCAGCTGGGACTTGAATCAGCACCCATATGGGATGCTGGCACAGCAGGCCATGGCTTTACCCACTGTGTTGGTACCGTGTGTTTGTGTGTGTGTATGTGTGTGTGTGTATGTATGCATGTATTTTTATTTCAAAGACTCATTTATTTATTTGAAAGGCAAGGTTAGAGAGGGAGAGACATAAGAAGAGAGATCTTTCAACCTCTGGTTCACTCCCCAAATGTCCACAACAGCAGAGGCTGGGCCAAGCCAAAGCCTGGAGGCTGAAAAGCAGATAATCTTTAGTTATTAATTTAAAATGAATAGGCTGTAGCTGGTACTGTGGCATATAAGGTAAAGCCACCACCTGCAGTGCTGGCATTCCCTATGGGCACTGGTTCATGTCCCAGCTGCTCTGCTTCTAATCTAGCTCCCTGCTAATGTGCCTGGGAAAGCAGCAGGAGATGGCCCAAATACTTGGGTGCCTGAATCCATGTGAGAGAGCTGGAAGAATCACCAGGCTTTGGATTAGCCCAGCTCCAGCTGCTTGCAGCCACATGGGGATTAAAACAGCAGACAGATCATCTCTATTTATGTGTCACTCTTTATAATGCTGTCTTTCAAATAAATAAATAAATAAACCTTTAAAAAAGGTTTATTAATGTATGCTATAATCCAATCCAGGAACAGTAAGAGAAGCATTAAATATTGCTACCTATATTTTTATTTTTTAATTTTTTTAAACTTTTATTTAGTGAATATAATTTTCCAAAGTACAGTGTATGGATTACAAAGGCTTCCCCCCATAACTCCCCTCCCACCAGCACCCCGCCCATCTCCCACTCCCTCTCCCATTCCATTTACATCAAGATTCTTTTTCAATCATCTTTATACAAAGAAGATCGATTTAGTTTATATTAAGTTTTCATCAGTTTGCAGCACACAGAACATAAAGTGTAAAATACTGTTTGAGTACTAGTTATAGCATTACTTCACATTGGACAACACATTAAGGACAGAGATCCCACATAAGGAGTAAGCACACAGTGATTCCTGTTGTTGACTTAACAATCTGACACTCTTGTTTATGGCATCAGAAATCTCCCTGGGCTCTAGTCATGAGTTGCCAAGGCTATGGAAGCCTCTTGAGTTCACTGACTTCGATCTTATTTAGACAAGGTCATAGTCAAAGTGGAAGTTCTCTCCTCCCTTCAGAGAAAGGTACCTCCTTCTTTGATGGCCCGTTCTTTCTACTGGGATCTCACTCACAGAGATCTTTTATTTAGGTCCTTTTCTTTTCTTTTTTTCTTTTTTTGCCAGAGTTTCTTTCCATACCTAAAATACTCTCATAGGCTCTTCAGCTAGATCTGAGTGCCTTAAGGGCTGATTCTGAGGCCAGAGTGCTGTTTAGGACATCTGCCATTCTACAAGACTGCTGTGTATCGCACTTCCCATGCTACCTATATTTTATATAGTCTGAGTATTGTATAAACTAAAATATACAACACTAGGAGTATGCTATCAGTAATTACACTGCCAATCTCAGTGATTATAAATAAGAATTTTAGCAACTATACTGATTCTGAACAGTGATTCAATGATTCTGTTTTTAAATTTAAAAATGCCCATGAACTTGAATGTTTCTGTGTAGCTCCTCATAGAACTACAAGCTTTAGAATTTCTATGCTGTTTAGCATTTCATCTTCAGTGCGAACTTGATTATTACACTGCCAGTTTATAAAACACTTCACAGTCATGTGAGCCTAACCATAAGATAGGACTGTGTAGAATAAATCCTTTAACTATAAAGACAATCTTATCTCACAAGGGAGGAAGATCCAGAGGGGTCAAATGACTTGCTAATGTCACTTAGCTCTGTCAGCACAGAAACAAGGAAAGCTCTCAGCTTCCTGCCACCTCCCCTTACACCACCTGCCTCAACTAGATGAACCTGTAATTTTAAGGACACTCAGGCACCATGAGTTTAAATGAATTTTTCAAGGTTACATGACAAGTACCAAAGCCAGAAGCAAAAATTATTGCTTCCATCTTTCTCTTCCTTGTCCACAATGGAAGTCCGATGTACAGTTATGCATTATTCTAATATCACAACCAAGAAGCATTATTTTTCCCCAATTTAACAATGAAACTTTTTTTCCATTGAGGAAGTTATTTTAATGGATGATAGAAACATACTTTTTTGTTTTTTAATTGGAGATGCAAAGAAATGAACAAGTAGACAGAGAAGTAGTATTCACCCTCTAGTTCACTGCTGAAATGTCCCCAGTGGCCAGGGCTGTCCCAGGAGTAGGGAACCCAATCATCTGAGCCATTTCTTGCTAGCTCCCAGGGTCTACATTATCAGGAATTTGGAGGCAGGTACTGGAACCAGGAATCAAACCAAGAAACTCCAATATGAGACATAGGCATTTGAACCACAAGGCTACACCCTGGCTTCCAGACTTGTTTTTTCACCAGTCCTCTGAAAAGGAAAGTTAATTACAACCTGAAATCCAAGACTCTGGAGTCCTCAGGTGTGTGCTTCTATGCAAGTTGATGCATTAGAGTTACATATGTTGCCCAAGAGTCTGCAGTTTAGAGAGAACAGAAGAGTGAAACATGTGTCAGAGGATGTCAGCATTGGAGAGGTGGCTGTGCTCTAGTCAGAGGCTGAGGAGGACAAGTCCACAGGGAGCAGCAGCTTGATTTAGTCACAAGGAAACCGGCTGTTTCTGGATTCATCCACCCCTCCCAGCTGACTGGCTGTGGAATTCTGATTGAATTCACCTGAAAATCCCACTCCCACTCGATTTGGAGGGAATTAATATCTGTCCCCTAAGTAAAAGGGTTCCATTTCTTTTTCCAAACCACAAAAAATCATGTTGGTTGCGTTGCCTGTAAATTTCTAAGCATGAAACACCAATTTTTTTTTTTTTAATTTCATAATAGCTACTCTGTCTGAACTCTTGTTTGTATTGCATCAGAATACAAAATCTTGGGAGGAAGAAGGCAAAACCAACTCAGACCCAGAAAACATTTAGAAAATTGCTGCTTAAGTACCAAAATTAGCAGAGGCACACAAAACAGTGACAGAAAGCCAGAATTGGAGCAAGCCAACAGCTATGCCCTGATTCAAAAAGACGGTTCCTGCTGTACCCTGAACTCCTTATTCCAGCCTCCAAACCAAAGCTAACATCAGAAAATTCATTACAAACCATGATAAATAAGAAAACTGTGAAAAAAGCCAAAGAAATGCAAGAGTCCTTAGTGATATTGGGCTTGATTTAGTCACAAGGAAACCGGCTGTTTCTGGATACATCCACCCCTCCCAGCTGACTTGCTGTGGAATTCTGATTGAATTAACCTGAAAATCACAGTCAAACTCGATTTGGAGGAAATTAATATCTGTCCCCACAGCAAATTGGTTCCATTTCATTTTCCAAAACACAAAAATTCATCTTAGTTATCCTGCCTGTAGATTTCTAAGCCTGAAAAGCCAATTTATTATGTTTTTTATTTCATAATGGATCCTCTGTCTAACTTCTTGTTTGTACTGCATCAGAATACAAAATTTGGGATGGAAGAAGGCAAAAGAAACTCAGACCAAGAAAACATTTAGAAAATTGCTGCTCAAAACCAAAAATTGGCTGAGGCACCCAAAACAATGACAGCAAGCCAGAATTGGAGCAAGCCAACATCTGTGCCCTGATTGAAAAAGACCATTCCTCCCGTGCCCTGGACTCCATATTCCAGTCTGAAAACTAAAGCTCACATCAGAAAATTCATTACAAATCATGATAAATAAGACAAATGTGAAAAAAGCCAAAGAAATGCAAGAGTCCTTTGTGATATTAGGCTTGATTTAGTCCCATGTAAACTGGCTGTTTCTGGATTCATCCACCCCTCCCAGCTGAATGGCTGTGGAATTCTGATTGAATTCACCTGAAAATCGCACTCACACCTGATTGGGTGGGAATTAATATCTGGTGCTGGTTCTGCGGGCTGGGGCTTTAACCCACTGTGCGATAGCACTGGCCCCTGTAAGTGGTTTCCTTAATTATTCCCAGCTTTCTGTCTGTTTTGTTTTTAGATTTATAATAATTTCTTAATGAAAATGGATGTAGGAAGGTAAATTTTATTCTCAGGGAATATATAGAAACAAGATGTATGATGAATTTGTCATGACTATCAATCATTGCATTTATCCAAGAAAAGGCAATGTCATCTCTCATTTTCTGTTGCCATAGCAAAATATATATTTGTTATATGATTTCAATTGAAGTCAAGGATAATATTCTAAATTTTGGGGTCATAATGTCCAACACATTCTTTAGTGTTATACAGATGATGTAGTGGGCAGTGTTTTAGTTCCACCCTGGAAATAAACACTTAGCATTCTGCAAGAGAATTACTTACCTAGGGCTAAACCACAAATCAGTGACATTTATTATTTTTTTTGACAGGCAGAGTGGACAGTGAGAGAGAGAGAGACAGAGAGAAAGGTCTTCCTTTGCCGTTGGTTCACCCTCCAATGGCCACCATGGCCGGTGCACAGCAGCCGGCCCACTGTGCTGATCTGATGGCAGGAACCAGGTACTTATCCTGGTCTCCCATGGGATGCAGGGCCCAAGGACTTGGGCCATCCTCCACTGCACTCCCTGGTCACAGCAGAGAGCTGGCCTGGAAGAGGGGCAACTGGGACAGAATCTGGCACCCCGACTGGGACTAGAATGAAGTGTGCCAGCGCCACAAGGTGGAGGATTAGCCTAGTGAGCCGCGGCGCTGGCTGCATTTATTTTTTTTAATTGTTAGAGTAATGCAGTCCTTAATAGTTTGAGGAGATGAACTTGATTCCCAGCTAGAGTAAGAACACTGTGGGGAAAATAATCTACTGCATGTTCTTTCACGTTTTAAGATTGTATTTAACAATTTATTTATTTATTTAAAAGAGTTACACAGAGAGAGGAGAGGCAGAGAGAAAGAGACAGAGGAGAGATCTTTCATTCAACATTTCACTCTCCAATTGGCTGCACTGGCCGGGCTGCACCCATCTAAAGCCAGGAGCCAGGAGAATTTTCTGGGTATCCCACACGGCTTCAAAGGCCCAAATCCTTGGGCCTTCTTCTACTGCTTTCCCAGGTCATAGCAGAGAGCTGGATCAAAATTAGAGCAGCTGGGTCTTGAAACGGTGCCCATATGGGATGCTGGTGCTTTAGGCCAGGGCATTAACCCACTGTGCCACAGTGCCAGCCCCAAGGTTTATTTATTAACTTATTTGAAAGGCAGAGTAATAGAGATAGGGAGAGATGGGTAGTGAGAAAGAGATATCTTCCATCTGCTGGTTCATTCAACAAATGGCCACAATGGTTGGCCAGGCCAAAGCCAGGAGTCTGGAACTCTATCTGGGTCTCCCATATTTGTGGAATTGGCCCAAATACTCAGGCCATCTTTCACTGCTCTTTCAGCCACTTTAGCAGGGAACTCAATTGGAAGTGGAGCACCAAGGACTCAAATTGTCTGTCCACATGGGATGCCTGAATTGCAGGTGGAGATCTACCTGCTGTACCACAATGCTGGTGCCTACTGCAGGTTCTCAAAGCTCTCTGTATTTCCCTCAGTCACAAATGCAGATTATAGTACAGAATTTCTCAGGTTCTGTTCTTGGGTAAATAACTCCATAGCTTTTACTTTAATTTGTTATCATGTTATTTCAGTTCTTTAAATGTTTATGAGTAGAATAATTATAGAAAAAGCAAAAGCTACTTTCTATTCTTTCTTGAATCTCCTCCCTTACTTAAAATATTTATGAGCCTGATAGAGAAAGAAATTGATGGAGTGAGAGAAAGCTAGAAAGCTCCCATGCACTTCTTCACTGCCTAAATAAAAATATCAAACAGAGGTGGGGCACAACTGAAGCCAAGAGTCAGGAATGGAATCTAGGCCTCCCTCTTGGTTGGCATCACCATTGCTTCCCCTGGTCTGCATTAGCTGGGAGCTGGAAACTGGAGCTGGCACTGAAATCCAACTTTGGAAATTTGATGCAGAGAGAGAGTATCTGAGCTGGCATCATAAACACTAAGTTAAATGCCTACTGTCTCTTTTAAAAATTTTTTTCTCTGCCATAATTGCATTGACTGTGTATAGTGTTTTTCTGGAAATTCTTCATTGTTCAATCCCTTCATAACTTCCCTGATGGTTTCTTGTCTTTTTTCCTGAATACTTCTACATTCTTCTGAACACTGCTCATTCCAGAGTGACTCTTGTCCCCCTTTCAGCCTACTGTGCAATTGCCCTTGACATAGTCTGGCCTTTGTGAACAGAAATTCCTGTTTCCCTCCAGCTTGGGCAATTTTCACAGCCTTTATACCATAGGTTTGATCCCCTGTGGAATGCTTCTGTGTGGCTGCCCAAATGCTCATAAATCTGAAATGAAATGGCATTCTTGCTTCTTCATCCATACCCATGTAGAAGATATACAACTGCCATTGTTTGTTAGGTGACAGAGTTGACATGTTGACCAGGAGTGTTCTGTCACAGGGGATGATAGCATTTGAAGACCTGGCTGTGTACTTTACCTGGGAGGAATGGCAGAACATGAACCAAGCTCAGAAAATCCTGTACAGGGATGTGATGCTGGAGACCTACAGCAGCCTGTTCTCCCTGGGTGAGTGACACTCATCACATGCCCAATGGTAACATTTTCTTGCTATTTGACAACTAAGTGAGCACTATTCATAAAGTTGAATGAGGGACAGGTATAGAATTTGAGTCCATGAAGAATCTGAATATCTATCACCTGGGAAGGATTTCACATTGGAACATTTGTTGCATAGCTCCTGGACCAAGCTGTACTCCTTTCATTAACCCAAGATAGTGATTTCACAAAGTCTATATTGTTTCCATTAGTAGGGCACTGCAGGACCAAACCTGACTTGATCTTCAAGTTGGAGCAAGGAGCAGAGCCATGGATGGGGGAAGAATGCCTACATCAGAGCCTTCCATATCAGTGTGTACATAACGGGCAGGGAGGCCAAAGCAGAAGCAGTGCAACAGATATTGACTGGTGTTCTTTCCACGAGTTTTTCCCAAGTCTTACTCCTGAAGACAGCTGGTCCTGTGATTCAGACACAGACATTCTACAGTATCTATGGAGATCAGTATCTCTGGTAAAGGCAAAGGAAATGAAGTTTTCTGTGAAAATCAACAAACCTCCAGAAACTCAAATTATCACAGAGGAGTGTTTATAGAAAGAAACAAGAGGAGGCAACCAGGGCTGATGTCTTCACAATGAGTTAGAAATCAATTTTCAATAATTGAGCAGACTCTGGGTTGCAGGAATAAATTATTTCAACTGGTGGGAATGTATAGCCAAGGTGGTATATTGGAACTTTCTGTAACTGTTTCCCTCCAGCTTGGGCAATTTTCACAGCCTTTATACCATAGGTTTGATCCCCTGTGGAATGCTTCTGTGTGGCTGCCCAAATGCTCATAAATCTGAAATGAAATGGCATTCTTCCTTCTTCATCCATACCCATGTAGAAGATATACAACTGCCATTGTTTGTTAGGTGACAGAGTTGACATGTTGTAGTTATTAGAAGATTAGGATGTCAGGTTTCCTTAGAAATATGGGGAAACTATAATAGTGCAGATAAAACAGAGATTTTCATTAGAAAAATCCCACAAATGCTGTTTGCCTGGGAAGACAGAACACAAGACAACCACATATTCAAATCTTGTCCCATGAATGTGATCCTGCTTAGAGTATAGACACATTTCACTCTTTACCTTCAAGGAAATGATCTAGTAAAACTTCCCCATATTTATGGTTGAAATATCACAGAAGTACAAAACCCACAATTTTTCTAAAAATGAATTGAAAAAGGGGCTGGCACCGTGGCTCACATGGTTAATCCTCCCCCTGCAGCACCAGCATCCCATATGGGCCCCGGGTTCTAGTCCTGGTTGCTCCTCTTCCAGTCCAGCTCTCTGCTGTGGCCCGGGAGGGCAGTGGAGGATGGCCCAAATGCTTGGGCCCCTGCACCTACAATGGAGATAAGGAGGAAGCACCTGGCTCCTGGATTTGGATTGGCATAGATCCAAATGTATTTGCCATTTGAGGGGTGAGCCAATGGAAGGAAGATCTTTGTCTCTGTCTCTCACAGTCTAACTCTCACAAATAAAGAAATAAAAATACATTAAAAAATGAACTGAAGAAATGGACAGGGAAAAATTGGTTTCTAGATTACAGGTGAATATATTTATTAAATATTAGTCCATTCTGTGAAGTCTTATTCATTTTTGTGAAAGTAGAAAGTGAGAGAGAAACAGTGAGGAATAGATTTTCTATTAACTCTCTCCCCAAATACTATCAACAGTTATGACTAATCTGAAGCCAGAAGCCTGGAATTTCACCTACTCATCTCTATCACAGGGTCCCAAGCACATGAACCATTATCTGCTGCTTTCCAGTATCTATTATCTCAGAGCTGTATTGGAAGCAGAGTAGCCTCGGCTTAAACTGGCACTGTTTTGAGATACAGGCATCCCAAGCAGTGATTTAAGACATCTTACCACAAAAACCATTCAATCATACTTGGAAAAAATTCTGGTAGTAAACAGGATCATGGATGAACATTGGAAAATCTATGGATACAATTTAATATATTAATGTATAATGGAGAAAACCTGTATATTCATAAATATGTATCTTCTAATCATTTTTTGAAAATCTTATGATGGAATGAGGATATAAGCCTGAGCCATTCTCCCTCATTGCCCAAAGTAGATAAACTTTGGAATGTATTCCTTGCCCTTGAAACTCAATTGGGTCTCACAGCCTATTGCCTTCATACCCCACCCTGCATTATTTTCCAGGTTCCTAAGGCCCCCACCCAGTTCCTGGAATTCCCCTCCACTGCTGCCCCCTACCCTCATGCCCAGCCTTAGCCCTCCTCAAAAAGGTCTGGCCCCTGGGAATTGGGGCCTTCATGCTCCATCTTGTACAGGCAGTTGGTCACCCACCCCTGTGGATTAATTTTCTCTGAATAAATTCTGTCTGGCTGTAAATTCATACACTTTCTCCTCTATTCTACAACTCTTTTCCTAACATTTTGGTGCCCTGTGTGAGGAGGCACAAATGCAGAACTTTTCCTAACATCTTATCCCTCTTAAATACAAGTAACTTCATTCCTTTTACACGAGTATGCTAGAAGAAACAATTATATTTGATGTAGTGACATCATTTTTTTCTCACTTCAGTTGCCATGAAACTGGATGAACTGATTAAGACCAACCAGAAAAGTCTGGAGAAAAATCTGCATCAGGATGTTATGACAAATAATAAGACATTAACTCCCAAGGGAGTTGAATTCAGAAAAACACTTAATTTAAGTATAAGCCATATTCCAAAACTGAGTATCAAAAAGAGAAACTATTCAGGAATAAAACCTGAAGAATGCAGTATATGTCACAATATGTGTCCCCATTGTGGGCCTGATCAACTACAAGCTGGAGAGAAATTTTGTGCTACTAAGGTACCTGGGAACACTCTCCAGTTCTGTGAACCTCTTAATCAACAGCACAATATTCAGATCAAGGAGCAGGCACTTGAACAAATTGGACAAGGGAAAGTCTTCAAAAGCAAGAATATATTCTGTGAATCTGAGAAGCTTTTTATGGTAGAAACCTGTAATAAGTCAATTGCCACTATTGGCAAGACAACTCAAATAGTACAAGATTTCCATAAGAATTCTAACCTCAGTATACATCAACAAAGTCCCAAAAGAGAGAACGTTTATAAGTATATTGGGCCTGTGGAACCTGTTATTTACCAATCACATGTTAGACTGAATCATAGACCAAATATAGGGAAGAAATCCTATGCATGTAAACCTTGTGGGAAGTCATTCAGTATTAAATTCTGCCATACCCTCCATCACAGCACTCATATAAGTGGAAAACCCTCATGTGTGTAATGATTGTGGAGAAACCACTCACCAGAAGTCAGATCTCATTAGACATCAGAGAATTCACACAGGGTTGAAATCTTATAAATGTAATGACTGTGGGAAGTTCTTTGGCCAGAAGAAACACCTCATAAATCATCAGAGAATTCACACAGGTGAGAAACCTTATGAATGTAATGACTGTGCAAAATCCTTTGGCCAGAAGGCAAACCTCCTAAATCATCAGAGAATTCACACAGGGGAGAAACCTTATGAATGTAATCATTGTGGAAAAGCTTTTGGCCAGAAATCAACACTCACAAATCATCAGAGAAGTCACACAGGGGAGAAACCTTATGAATGCAATGACTGTGGAAAAACCTTGGGCCAGAAGTCAAACCTCATAAATCATCAGAGAAGTCACACAGGGGATAAGCGTTTATGAGTGCAATGACTATGGAAAACTCTTTGGCCAGAAGCCACACCTCATAAATCATCAGAGAATTCAGACAGGGGATACGCCTTATGAATGCAGTGACTGCAGAAAAGCCTTTGGCCAGAAGGCAAACCTCAGAAAGCATCAGAGAATTCACACAGGGGAGAAACCTTATGAATGCAATTACTGTGGAAAAACCTTAGGCCAGAATTCAAACCTCAGAAAGCATCAGAGAATGCACACAGAAGACAAGCATTATGAATGCAATGCCTGCGGAAAAAGCTTTGGCCAGAAATCACAACTCAAAATGCATCAGAGAAGTCACACAGGGGAGAAACCTTATGAATGCAATAATTGTGGAAAAGCCTTTGCTGAGAAGTCAAAGCTCACAAAGCATCAGACAATTTGTACTGGGGGAAACCTTATGATTGCAATGACTGTGGAAAAACCTTTGCTGAGAAGTCAAACCTCAGAAAGTATCAGAGCCTTCACACCATGGAGAAAGCTTATAAATGAAATGACTGTGGAAAAGCCTTTGGTCCCATCCTTGCATACCAAGGATAAATCCCACTTGGTCTGGGTGGATGATCTTTCTGATGCATTGTTGGATTCAATTGGCCAGAATTCTGTTGCAGATCTTTGCATGTATGTTCATCAGGGAAGTTGGTCTATAATTACTTTCTTTGTTGCACTTTTTTCAGGTTTAGGAATGAAGGTGATGCTGGCTTCATAGAAAGAATTTGGGAGAATCACCTCTCTCTCAATTGTTTTGAATAACTTGAGAAGAATTGCAGTTAGTGCTTTAAATGTCTGTTAGAATTCAGCAGTGAAGCCATCCAGTCCTGGGGTTTTCTTGGCGGCGAGGATCTTTATTACTGATATCATTTCCATCCGGTTATGTGTGTGTTTACGTTTTCTATATCTTTGTTGCTCAATTTAGGTAGGTTTTATGGATGGAAGGATGGTGGAAAGCCTCTTTGCTGTACTTCATAACTCATAAGATATCAGAGAATCCACACAAGGAATTTTCTACATGACCTTTTTGTGCAAGTTATATCTCATGAAATATTAGAGAATTCACCAAGGGGAGAAATGCATGAATGTAATACATGTGAATAAGCCTTTGTGGTGCAAATCAGACCTCATCAAACATAAAAGAATTCTCATGGGGAGCAATTTTATGAATGTAATGACTCAGAGCCTTTTACCATAATTCAGCCCTCATTGTACATCATCAAATTCATATAGGGAAAAACTCCTTTGAAAGTAAAATCCCTTTAATTAGAAGCCATACCTCATAAGACAACAGGGAATTCACGTGGGAGAGAAACCTTATGGGTGTAATGAGTGTTGGAAAGCTCTGCCCAAATCTCTCCTTATATCAGAATGCACAACATATATATCTAATGAATGAAATAAATGTGAGAAAGTCATTTCACATAGGTAATGCCTCATAATCCATCATGGAATTTGAACAAGGGAGAGACCTTAACAATATAATGAATGTGGAAGAGCTTTTCTCCAAAATTCATGTAAGTATTGTGACAAAACCTTTTGCTGGAAATCACATCCTATCCAACAGAGACTCATGTAAAGGAGAAAGCTTATAAATATTATTAGTGTGAAAAGGTTGTTTGTCAGAAGTCAATGGTACATCAGAGAATTGACACAGGTGGTTTCTTAGGAGTATACCGATTGTGTAAAAACATTTTCTTTATTTCAGGCTTGTATAGATACAGAATTCACAAAAGGTGATAGTCTTTGCATGCTGTAAATACGATAAAACCTTTAGCCAGAAATTAGACATCAACAGACTTCAGAGAATTCATAAGGAACAAAAGTCTATGCAATGAATTTGGAAAAAGTATTTCTGCTATAAATCAGTCTTCAATTCCCATGAATAGACTCACAAATGAGAAAACATGCATGCATACAAAAGTTTTGTACCATAAATTATCTCTAGATGGTAAACTAATATATCACACAAAAGAAAAATCATGAGTATAATGGAATTGGGAATCGCTTTGCTATAAGGCAGAGTTCCAGAAAGCTTAGCAAGATTACAGAAAAGTCTCTGAAAATGTAACATGTCTGAAAGATTTGTTGGCATCACAAACTGGAGGATAGCTCAAGTGCATGTGTTTTTGTGACCTGGCATCCAAATTGATATCTCTTTTTCTTTGATGAATTCCTTGTTTATTTATTTAGCAGATTTAGAGACAAAGGATTCCTGTCCATTGATTTACTACTATATGCCCACAATTGCCATGGTAAGGTCTATGGCAAAAACTGAGTGCTGGGGGCTGTGAATCTGATTCATCACTGATAACATTGAAGACATTGGTTCCTGGTTCTTATGCTGCTATGCATGGAAATGTTTCTCTAATTTCATTTTCAATTAGTTCATTGTTAATATAAAGAAATGCTTCTAATTTTTAAAATTTCATTGAAATAATTTGTGATTAATGTGTCCTAGTCATGCATTATTACAGGGTGTAGTGCAATATTTGCACACATTTATGCAGTAAAAAGTGATCAAGCTAAGCAACTACAGTTTTATTAATTTTTAAAGAGTTATTTATTTGAAAGACAGAGTTACAGAGAGAAGTAGCAGCAGAGAGAGAGAGAGGTCTTCCTCTGCCGGTTCACTCCCCAGGTGGCCCAATGGCCGGAGCTCTGCCAATCTGATGCCAGGAACCAGGAGCTTCTTCCAGATCTCCCACTTGGGTGCAGGGACCCAAGGACTTGGGCCATCTTCTACTGCTTTCCCAGGCCATAGCAGAGAGTTGGATCAGAAGAGGAGCAGCCAGGACTAGAACTGGTACCCACAGGGGATGCTGGTGCTTCAGGCCAGGGTGTTAGCCCACTGTGCCATAATGCTGGCCCCCAAGCAACTACAGTTTCTAATTCTTCTCCATGATTTGAGACTACCAGTTCCTCTCTTTCAGTTCTTTACACAGAACCTAATATGGTTGAATGTAGTCATCTCATTATATTATGGGGCACCAGAAGTTCTTTCTGCCTCTTTGTATTTTGTTACCTATTATCCAATCCCCCTCTATCCCTAGCTGCTTCCCTTCTCAGCCTCTAGTAATCACAGTTCTGTGTTCAGATCCATTATTTTCTCTCACTTCCACATGTGACAAGGACCAGGTGACATTTGTGTTCCTGCTTCTGGCTTATTTCAATTAATTTAATAATATTTGGTCTTTTTTGAATCTAAATGAAGTTCCCCTGTCCATTTTTTTCATTGATGGATAGCTAGATTGGTTTCAAATCCTGGCTGCAGTGAACTGTGTTATAGTGGCTGTGTTATGGGAAAATTGCTGTATCTTTGATATGCTCTTCTCCTTTCCTTCTAATAAAAGTTCCTTATTCTATATAGCCAAGAGCAAGATAACTCTCACATGGTAGGTCAATTTTTATCTTATTTTAAATTTTTGTTATTTATTTGAAAGAGTTACAATAGAGATAGGGACACAGAGAGGTCCTCCATTAGCTGGTTCGCTCTACAGATGACTACAAAGGCCAGAGTTATGCCATTCTGAAACCTGGAGACAGGAGCTTCCTCTGGGTCTCCCACATGGGTGCATGGGCCCAAGGACTTGGGCCATCTTCTACTGCTATCCCAGGAGATAGCAGAGAGCTGGATTGGAAGAAGAGCAGCTGGAACTAGAACTGGCACCCAAATGGGATGCTGGCCCCTCAGGCGCTGCACAACAGCACCGGCCCAATTTTTATCCTTTTTAAGGAATGGCCATACTGTTCTGCATAACATCTGTACTAACTTGTGTTTTCATCCACCATATATGATGGTTTTCTTTTCCCATGTGCTCTCTAGCATTTGTTATTTTTTATCAGTTTGGCATCAAGATGATATAGTATTGTTCATGTTTTTGTGTATTTTGAAATCAGTTAATTTGTTTATTAAATCTTTGTTTATTTGAAAAGTGGATTTAGAGAGAGGAGGAAAGACAGAGATAGCTTTCATCTGCTGGCTCACACCCCAGAGAGTTTCAAAGTTGAGCCTGGGGCATGCTGAAGTCAGGAGCTTCATCCAAGTCTCCCACATCAGTGGCAAGGACCCAAGTCCTTCGTCCATCTTCTGCTGATTTCCCAGGTGTTTAGCAGTGAGCTAAATTGGAAGTGGAGATTCCTAAGCTCAAAGTGGAACTCACATGATATGCTGGCCTCACAGATTGCAGCTTACCCCACTTAGCCACAATGCCAGCCCCTCTATCAATTTAATTCCTCAAAAATAGGTCAGTAATGTTGGCATCTATCTCATTTTGTTTTTTCTCTGTTATTATTCAACTTATTGATGTCTTATTTTTGTTCACATTATTCCTCTCAATTGCTCTACCTGAGGTGAGTAGGGCTGCTGTGTTGCTTGAATGCAGTGTATGCTTTAGATTACTCATTTACTGAGTGCATGTCATTCACATAGCACTTCACTGAAGTTCTACTATGTCCCAAATCCTCTTCTAGGCACAGAATTCAGACCACTTTTCTCTTAGGCCTAGATCTTGCCTTTAACATACTATTTGGAATTTAGTAGCTCATGAAATCTGCAGACTGCATAAATGAATGAATATTTTGAGGGCTGTGTTTTTGTGGAGGAACTTCATAGGAGACCGAAGGAATAAAATAAATCTAAAGTATCCACAGTATACAGAATGTATACTATTTTACAAGCCACAGAGAAGAGGAAGAAGAAGGAAAGTAGTGAGACTAGAAAGTTTGTGGCAAGACTAACAGGCACTGGTCAAGAACTTAATAAGCCCATTAGGAAAGCAGTAAGGTTTCTTTGTCTCCCCGTAGACTCTGCTCTCCAGAGGTGAACAGGGTCCTCTAAACCCACTTGCTGCACACACAAACACCTGAGTGTTGTATTCTCCCACAGGTGTTGGAGACTGATATGGTGTTCTGATTTATATTTACATAATGGCTAGTGACATCGGGCATATTCACATGTTTTGACCATTTACATTTCTTCTGAGAAATGTCTATTCAGATCCTTGCCTGTATTTTTTGGAGTTTTTCCAATTCATGTAAATGTTCTGGAAATCTGTAAACATTCAGAGTTTTAATTTTTCCTGCCATCTGTTCATTGTATCTACACTCTGATGTTTACTTTGTTGTGAAGAAGTATCTTAGTTGGATATACTCAAATGTCTCTGTTTTTATTTTTGTGACTATTGCTATTGGAATCTTACCCAAAAGCTATTGTGTGTTGACAATATTTAGAGTTTCCCTATGTTTACTTGGGTTTGGGTCTTATGATTAGATTTTTCATTCACTGTGAATTCACTTTCACATAGTGTAAGTGATGTTGGAGTCTATTTTCAGGCTTCTACATTTGGATCATCAAGTTCCTCTGCACCACTTGTGAAAGAGATTCTTCTTTCTCCAGTTCATTTGAGTTCCTTTGTTAAATATGAGTTGCTGGTAGAAATTTGGGTTTATTTCTATGCTACCTAGTTTTTTCCATTGAACTATGTGTCTGTTATTATATCAGTGCTAACACTTCTTCTTTTTGTGTTTTTTTTTTTTTTGCAGTTTATTTATTTATTTGAAAGGCAGAGTCACAGAGAGGTAGAGGCAGAGAGAGAGAGAGGTCTTCCATCCACTGGTTTACTCCCCAAATGGCCACAATGGCCGGAGCTCTGTTGATCTGAATCCAAGTGTCAGGAGCTTCTTCCAGGTCTCTATGCAGGTGCAGGGGCCCAAAGACTTTGGCCATTTTCTACTTTTTTCTCAGGCTATACCAGAGAGGGGTATAAGAAGTGGAGCAGCTGGGAAACATACTGGCACCCATATGAGATACCGGCACTGCAGACGGTGACTTTACCTGCTTTGTCATAGTGCTGACCCCTGTAATATGTCTTAAAATATGGTGTGATGTCTCCAGCTTTTTTTTGCTTTATAATATTTCTTTAGATGTTAAGCATCTCTCATGTTTCTATATGAATTTTAGCATCATTTTTTCTAGCTCTGAGAACATCGTTGGTATGTTGATTGGGATTGCATTGAATTTGCAAATTGCTTTTGGTAGTATGGACATTTTGATATTATTCTTCCCATTCACAAACATAAGTTTTCTGTGAGACTGTTAAAAAGCCTTGACAAAAATTGGACTTTATTACACAAAAATTCATCACTTTTTGGGATCATTTAAATCCATAATTTTGCACTAATATTTGATAAATAATGAAAGACTTTCTCTGAGCATTTTAGTAGGAGAAATTAAAATATTTATTTTATCAATTTCTTCAAATATTGTTTAGATGTGATATTCAAATATTGTTTAGAGCCATTGTCTGTATTCCCTCTAAATTACGATCTTTCTGCTTTTTGCCTGTTAAACTTGTCCCTTGATTCAACAACCCTTTTTAATGTAATGTAAATGGAAAATGTCATTTCATAAGCTAAAAAAAAAATGACAAAGAAGGAAAAAGAAGGGAGGGAGGTTGAATATATAATTATGTTCTCTTAATTTTTTCTATGAACCGTACTGAATCTTTTAAAAGCTAATGAAAATTAAAACTCTAAATTGGACCATTATGACCAATATTTAAAACAAGTGATTAAAAACTGTAGATGTCTTCAATTTTGATTATCATTCTTATTTAGAATATCTGAAAGAAATCCGGCTTCTCACTTAAAATATACCAGTGTTTTAGAATTCAGTATTAAATGACTTTGTTTAAAAGTGTTATTTAATCTATTGCTTTAAGTGGTAATACTATGGCCATTGTAAAACAAAATCCTTATCATTTTCCATAAAACAGAAAGGGCCTTTAAAACATCATCACTAAAAATATTAAGAGACCTAAAATATAACATTCTTAAAACCCAAGTGATACCATTCAAAATTTTCAAATATGCAGGGATAGTTCATGTCAAGTAACTAAATAATTGTGAAGTGTATATATGGAATAGCTTCTATAAATTCTTTTGGCAAGGGCTGGCACTGTGCCATAGTGGGTGAGGCTGCCACCTGCAGTGCTGGTATTCCATAGGGGCATCAGTTCAAGACCTGGCTGCTCCACTTCCTATCCAGCTCTCTGCTATGGCCTGGGAAAGCATTATAAAATGGTGCAAGTCCTTGGGCCCCTGCACCTGCATAGGAGACCAGGAAGAGGCTCCTGGCTCCTGCCTTCCAGTTGGCACAGCTCCAGCCATGGAGGCCAACTGTGGAGTGAACCAGTGAATGGAAGACCACTCTCTCTGCCTCTCCTTCTCTGTCTGTGTAATTCTGACTTTCAAATAATATAAATAAATCTTTAAAAAATTATTTTGGCAAATAGATGAAGCTACTTGTTGTACATTTCAAATAAATAGCAAACATACTAGAAAAATATATTGAATAAAATTTAAGCAACTCATAGCTATACACAGAAATTTCTCACCATAACAACATAGCAACCACTAAATTTCCAAACTTAATTTTCCACAACTTAGAATCTTTAACTCCAGAAGGAGTATGAAATTGACAGAACAGTGGCCTATGTATCAGGATACCTAATGCTAATACAGAATTATCCCTGCTACAACTTACCTGTGTGACCTTGAACAATTCACTTTACTTCTCTGGGCCTTGGCATTTAGCATCCTCATGTGATAAAGGAGGCTTGGATAAGATCAGTTGTACTCTATCTTGAGACTTCAACGATCTCTCAGTTTCGAACAGGCACCTTAGGGGAAAGTAAACCTTTAGATCAAAGCTTACATTTTTAAATCTAAATATATTTTAAACTCTTTCTACAACTAGTACAAAACAACACATTCAAATGTGTACCATGCCACTTTTCAATATTTGGGAATAATTAATGCATCATTTTAGAGCATTGTCTTGAGGCCAGTGCTGTGGTGTAGCCAGTAAAGCCACTGCATGCAGTGGGGGCATCCCATATGGAGGCTGGTTCAAGTCCCAGCTGCTCCACTTTCCATCCAGCTGTCTGCTATAGCCTGGGAGAGCAGTAGGAAGTTGGCCCAAGTCCTTGGGCCCCTGAATCTGCATGGGAGACCCTGAAGAGGTCCTGGCTCCTGGTTTCAGATTGGCATATCTCTGACCTTTTAGGCCATCTGGGGAGTGAACCAGCAGATGGAGGACCTCTCTCTCTCTTTTCCTCTTGTTCACTATCTGTGTAACTCTGACTTCCAAATAAATAAATAAATCCTTTAAAAAATCAAAAGAATATTGTCTGGCACACAGTGAACCACTAAGTACAAGATATTATTAGTAATATTAGATTGAAATGTTGAAATAAACTAGGCAATAAGCCTTAAGATGCAAATTAATACCAAGAAATATAATCTCAAATTTCTGTGTTCAACAAGGTAGTCTCTTTTTCACTACTAACTTTATACTGAATAAGATATTTTGATATTTTGTTAAAAGTAAATTTATCAGAGGCCAGCGCCATGGCTTACTTGGTTAATTCTCTGCCTGTAGTGCGGGTATCCCATATGGGCAAAGGGTTCTAGTCGTGGTTGCTCCTCTTTCAGTCCAGCTCTCTGCTATGGCCCAGGAAGGCAGTGGAGGATGGCCCAAGTGCTTGGGCCCTGCACCCGGATGGGAGACCAGGAGAAAGCACCTGACTCCTGGCTTTGGATGGGCACAGCTCCAACTGTGGCAGCCATTTGGGGAGTGAACCAACGGAAGGAAGACCTTTCTGTCTTTCTGTCTATAACTCTACCTGTCAAATAAAAAAAATTATTAGTTTTTCATAAAAACTGCAGTATTGAAAAGGTTCTAAAATCCCTCTAATTCTAAATGTCTGTGACTGCTAACTCATTAGCACATATTGCATTCTTTACATCTGGGTAATCATGATAATTCACTTTTAAATGATTAACAGATCTGCTGTTATATATAAATACATGCTTTTCCAAAAATCATACAATAAGCAGGCTACATAATTTACTTCAAGTAAAATTGCCATATCCAGTCCTACAATTGTAAATAAGACAGTTTCAATTGTTCAGCATTATCAATTATAAATTCCAATAGCGTAGCAATAGTCATAAAAATAAAGGATCCGATGCTGTGGTGTAGCAAGTAAAGCTGTGGCTTGCAGTGCTGACATCCCACATGGGTGCCAGTTCAAGTCCTGGCTACTCAAATTACTATCCATCTTTTTAGGCAAGTAAGACTTACTATCCAGCAGTAGAGGATGGCCCAGGCCCTTGGGCTCCTGCACCTGCATAGGAGACCCAAAAGATGCTGCTAGCTCCTGGCTATGGATCGGCACAGCTCCAGCCATTGTGGCCAAATGGGGAGTGAACTAGCGGTTGGAAGACTGCTCTCTCTCTCTCTCTCTCTCTCTCTCTCTCTCCTTCTCTGTGTGTGTAACACTGAATTTCAAGTAAAATAAATGAATCTTTTTTTAAAAAGGACGAAATAAAAAGGAAGATGAATATTATAAAATTGTTTAACTTTTATTTAATAAATATAAATTTCCAAAGTACAGCTTTTGGATTACAGTGGGTTCCCCTACCCCATAACTTCCCTCCCACCCATAACCCTCCTATTTCCTGCTCCCTCTCATATCCCAGAATATTACAAAATTGTATAAAAGACATTTGTACAGTAAACAAATATACTGATTTCTAATGTAATATTTGAATACTTGAAGCAGCAAGGCTAAGTACTTCTTAGCCAAAATAACATGTTTTGTCCAGTGTAAAACCCATTTACCATCCCAATACACAAAGGGATTTGGGGCAATAAGGAAAAAAAGAAGTCCACACATGCAGAAATTTTAAGCAAAACAAAATAGAGAATGTATTTAGTTTCATGAAAATCACACGAGAATTAATAGTATTCCACTCATTTCCAATAAATATTTTTAAGTTTAATGAATGAATGAATTTTCAGTTACATAGCAGAAAGCTTCTACCCTCTCCCATAAAACTGAAAAAGAAACTTTTTAAAAGTAAAAACTGATGAAAGAATTCTGCAATACATGTTAATGTTAAGTAGCGCAGCAGAGTTTATTTAGAAATACAAACACACACACAGAAAATAAATACATTAAAATCTTACTGAATAGGTCAGTAATAGTTCAGGATCCAATATAGTGTGCAAAAGATTCTGGATTTCCCAGTCACTTTGTATAGGAAATGATGTGCTTTGCTATGTAGCATGTACCTGTAGATTCCTGAACACCTCCACTTTGCTTCTTACCCTGAGTCCTAGCAAATACAGGAACACAGCTGTTGAATCATTCATTTTCTGGATTTGGGAATATCAAAGAATTAATCAGTATAGAAAATTGTACAGCAGAGACCAAATATCCAAGGGAGTTCAGGAAAATGAATTGAACAAGTCAAACTACTATGAATGTATACTGAATGCTCTGTTTTAATATGTCTTACTTACCTAAAAAGACATGAGGGCTATTGCTCTCTCTCTCTTAATACAACTAAGGAGAAGATATCACCAATGCTCAAGAAAAATGAATAGACAGCAGAGCTAATACAAAATCCCAAAAATCTAAAATAGAAAAACTGGATATGCACTCTTTACACATACAATGAAGTGACAATGAAGTAGAACAAATCTAAAATTAGAAAAAAATCTTTTTTTAAAGATTTATTTATTTATTTGAAAGTCAGAGTTACACAGAGAGGCAGAGAAGAGAGAGGGGTCTTCCATTCACTGGTTTACTGCCCAGTTGGCTGCAATGGCCAGAGTTGCTCCGATCCAAAGCCAGGAGCAAGGAGCTTCTTCCAGGTCTCCCACATGGGTGCAGGGGCCCAGGACTTGGGCCATCTTCTACTGCTTTCCCAGGCTATAGCAGAGATCTGGATCCATATGAGATGCCAGCACTGCAAGTGGTGGCTCTACCCACTACGCCACACCGCTGGCCCCAAAAATTCTTGTCAAATTAAGAATATTTAACCTTTGATTTAGAATGAATTATTAAAATATCTAAACTGGGGGAATACATAATTTCTTTCTTTAGAAATCAGAAGAGAAAAAGAACACTTCAAGGCTACTCTGACACCACACAGAAGGAATGGAGAATCATGACCTCAATTAGCCTAGGGACAGAATAAAAGGGAGGGAAATAGGAACAACAGAATTAAGATGAATAAGCTTTGACAGCTGAGAGAATCTGAATGTAAAGAAAAGGCATCCAGTTAACTGAAACAATAGAGATAAGTCTGAGAGGAAAAAACATTGTTAAGACATATTAATGGGGCCAGAGCTGTGGCTTAGTAAAGTCAAAAAAAATCAAAAATTTGTCGTTAAATTATATAATTAAAAAAGATAAAAAAAGATATTCAATCTTAAGTCTCTATAGCATAAGATATACATCAATTTTCCCAGGTTCTATTTGCATTTATTAACAAAGTTACATGGGTATAATCACTACAGTGACTCCAATAAGTCTTTTTATAAAAATTATTTTTTATTTTGACAGGCAGAATGGATAGTGAGAGAGACAGAGAGAAAGGTCTTCCTTTTTTTCTGTTGGATTACCCCCCAATGGCTGCTGCAGCCAGTTTGCTGGACTTGAAGAGGAGCAACTGGGACAGAATCTGGCACTCCCAGCAGGACTAGAACTCGGTGTGCCTGTGCTGCAGGTGGAGGATTAGCCTATTGAGCCATGGCACCAGCCTCCAATAACTCTTAACCTGAGATGCAACTAAACTTAACAAGGATACTCAATAGGAATTTTAGAAGAATTCCAAAATATGTATCAGAATAAAAATAAATACTTTTCTTGGTACATCTCTTTTTAACTATACTATTGTCCAAATTTCCAATTGTCAGAATTACAAAAAAAATCCCAGAAGCAGCAGAGTTGGTCCAACATGATGAGGAATACAATTAAGTTTTTCAGTTACAACTTACCTAGAGAAAATGAGAATTCTCAGATCCCAGATTAAAATAACCAAGAAGGCCCAATAAAAGAAAACTCAATGTCTTCATACACTAACATTTATTACCGCAGATGTGTTTAACAAAAAGGTGATTATTCCAGCTATATCCCATTAGGTAACCCAATTTTAGCTGCTAAATCCAATTAAAAAAAAAGCACCTCATGATATATTACTAAAATCATATTGCTATATACCATCCACAATGTCCACTGAACCTTATACCTAATGTTAACAGATCTGATGAAAATCAATAGATAAATGATGTGTCTTAACCAAGTGTGGCAAATGCGTTTTGTTCAAAGTTTTTCCAAAAATCCTGAGTCTCAGTTTGCCTTCACCTTGAAAAGAAACTTTTGAGGTTTATAAATCAGTCTAGCTTCTTTGGGCCTCACTCCAATGCAAGGGGCTAAAATCCATCAAAATAAACTCTAGGCACTGTCCTTGTGCTCCCAGTGACTTTTTCACTCTAGGGGCTCACAAACCTTCTAAATTCTTTAGATCACCTGTGATGTCCATTAGTTCTCAAAGACTATGATGCAAGTAATTTCCCCTCTTGGAACCTTGTTATTAACTGTGCTGTATGAGAAATGAAGTCTCCTACACACCTTGTGCTTACGATTCTCCAAACCATGTTGTCTGCTAGGACTTTGGCCATGAATATAGGACAGCAATACCTGAACATGATTACTGAGATCTCCTTAATAAAGGATAGACTGGGGCCAGCACTGTGGTGCAGTGGTGTAATCCTTTACTTGCAATGCTGGCACCCCATATGAGCACCAGTTCTAGTCCCCATTTCTCCTTTTCCCATCCAGCTCTCTGCAATAGCCTGGGAAAGCAGTAGAAGCTGTTCCAAGTGCTTTGGTCCCTGCCAAAATATGGGAGACCTGGAAACTGCTAGCTCAGATTGGCCCAGCTGCAGACATTGCAGTCATTGGCGGAGTAAATGAGCATATGGAAGACCTTTCTCTCTGTCTCTTCCTCTCACTGTCTGTAAGTAAACCTGTCAAATACATAAATAAATTCTTTATATATATATTTACATTTATTTATATATATTTATGTATATAAATATATTCATATATAAAATATATTATAATTTAGCATATAATATCTTATATGTGTTAATTAAAAATAGATAATATTATATAATTTATTATAAGTATTATATATAATATATATTTTTTAATAACTATTTTAACAAAATTTCTCAGAACCCATCTAATCCAAACCTTGGACAATTGGGAGCTGTTGTACTTGGCCCACCCATAATTGAAATGGATTCTAAATCCTTCAACTGCAAGGAGAGTATCATAGACATTAATGCTCCAAACGGATCCAGTTCCCTGCTAATGTGTCTGGAAAAGCAGCACAGGGTGACTCAAATATTGGGGCTCCTGCACCCTTGTGAGAGACCTGGAAGAAGCCCCTGGCTCCTGATATCAGTCTGGCCTAGCTGCAGTCATTGCAGCCATTTGAGGAGTGAACAAACCAGGAGGAAGATCAATCTCTCCCATTCTCTCTTTCTAGTGCTGCCTTTCAAATTCATAAAAGGATCTTTAAGAAAATAGATCACTTCAATAAATTTGCCATTGCTCAGTCATGATGACTTTTACTACCTTCAGTTCTTTTTCAAAAGATTTATTTATTGGAAAGGCAGATAGAGGAGCTGGTGGTTGTGGTGCAGTGGACAAAGCTGCTATCTGTTACATTGGCATCCTGTATGTGCACCAGTTTAAGTACCAGCTATTCCATTTCTGATCCAGCTCCTTACCAATGGACTGAAAAAGCAGGGAAAGTTGGCCCAAGTGCCTGGGATGCTGCCACGCACATTGCAGGAAAAGCTCCTGGCTTCAACCTGGCCACACTCTGGCTATTAAAGTCATCTCAAAAATGAATTAGGTGGTGGAAGATTTCTGTCTCTCCCTCTCTCTGTAACTCTTTCAAATAAGTAATTAAATATTTTAATATGATTAACAAAAAGGCAGAGAGACACATAGATAAAAAAGAAGGAAAGAGAAGCAGAGAGATCTCCCATCTTCTGGTTCACTTTCTATATGGCTACAACTGTGCAAGACCAGGTTTCAAATCCCCATTGAGGTTACAGTTCTCCAAATTAGATGACAGGAAGGAAAGTATTTGAGCTATTATCCGTTGCTTCCTAGGGGTATTAACATGAAATTGGTTTGGAAGTGGAGTACCCAAAACTCAGATTAGCACTGCAATATAGGATGTGGGCATCTGTTGTGACTGCTAACAAATTGGAAATCCTAGAGGAAAAATCAACAGATTCCTGGACATACACAATATACCAAAATTGAGTCATGAAGACACATAGAAAAGCTAAACAAACCAAAAACCAAGACAGAGATTGGATGAGTAATAAAGACCCTCCCAACAAGCAAAAGTCCAGGATCAGACAGCCTCACTATTGAATTCTACAGGACTTTTAAAGAACTAATCATTCTCAAATTATTCAACACAATTGAAAGAGAGACAATCCTCTCAAACTCCTTCTATTAATCCTGCATCACCCTAATTCTTCAACTAGAAAAAGATACAGTTGAGAGAGAGTACTATAGAAAAATATCCCTGATGGGGGCCAGTGCCATAGCACACTGGGTTGATCCTCCACCCGTGGAGACAGCATCCCCTATGGGTGCCAGTTCTGGTCCCGGTTGCTGCTATTCCAGTCCAGCTTTCTGCTCTGGACTGGGAGGGCAGTGGAGGATGGCCCAAGTGCCTGGATCCCTGCACCCGCATGGGTGACCAGGGAGATGCTCCTAACTCTGGCTTCCGATTGAACCAGCACCACCTGTTGTGCCATATGGAGCATAAACAAGCAGATAAAATACTTCTGTCTCTCTGCCTCTGCCTCTCCCTATAATTAACTACACCTTTCAAATAAATAATTCTTTTGAAAAGGTCAACAAACAATAAAGGCTGGTGGAGAGGGAGAGAAAAAGGTACCCTAACCCACTGTTGGTGGGAATGAAGCCATTATGGAAGGCAGTATCAAAGTTCCTCAGAAATCTGAAAACAAACATACCATATGATCCTGCCATCTGACTCCTAGGAATTTATCCACATGAAATGAAATAGAATATGCATAGGCATGAGTTATCTGTACCCTCATGTTTATTACAGCTCAATTCATAATAGCTAACATGGAATCAACCCAGAAGTCCATCAACTGGTGACTGGAACAAAAATATGAGCTATATATACAGTGTAAAATACTATTCAGCCATAATTGTGAATGAAATCCTATCTTTTGTAACTAAATGGATGAACTGGAAAAAAGTATGCTTCATGAAAGAAGCCAGCCCCCAAAAGACAAATACCATATGTTTTCTCTGACTGGTGGTAATTAATATATAGACAACGAAAAGTAGCATATGAGTTAAATTGATATTTTGAGATTTGAGTATTGTTCATAGCACTTTTCTGTACTCTTTGATAGAGTAAACAACATATACTCATTGATATTTCTGCTACTACTTGCTGAATTCTTTATTTTGTAGAGGGTTAAAGCTTGTGATTCTAAAATAAAATCAAAGCATGCAGCTGTCAAAATTAAAAGAAAATAAAACGAGAAGGAGGGAGTTGGAAATATGAGACCAAGGGAAGATAGGGTAGGATGTTATCAGTTTGCTCTTCAATCTGTATATATAAATTACATGAAGTTTGTTCACTTAATATGCATTTAAAAATATAAACTTAACACTGGAAAAAAAAGACCTGAGATCAGTGTTTTCTGGATCACCATTAAAAAAATTTAGTCTTCATTTATGTCTGACCATATTTAATTTCTTATTTATTTATTTTATAAGAAAATTAACATCACCATTCCTAACAAGTCCATCCTGCTTCATCCATATCTATCAGTTCCCACTATGCTAATAATTTCTCATGAACTTAAATCCATATCATCTTAAAGTGATGTAATGTGGGGCAGGCGCTGTGGCATACCAGATAAAGTTGCTTCCTGCAATGCTGGCAAGCCATGTGGGTGCCAGTTCAAGACGTGGCTGCTCCACTTCTGAACCAGCTCTCTGCTATGGCCTTGGAAAGCAGTAGAAGGTGGCCCAAGTCCTTGGGGCCTTGCACACATGAGAGATCCGGAAGTAGCTCCTGGCTTCGGATTGACACAGACCAGCCATTGCGGCCAACTGGGAGTAAACCAGCAGATGGAAGACCTCTATGTTTCTGTCTGTCTGTCTCTCTCTCTACCTCTCCCCTATTTGTGCAACTCTTTCAAATAAATAAATCTTTAAGAAAAAAGCCAGAATCATGTCATTATTTATGTGTTTTAGAGGCTTTGCAGATGTTGATTACATGTGCCATGAAAACCCATCAAAATGCAAATCCTATAAGAGGCAACTCCATGTGCACTAAACTGGTAAAATCCAGTGCATGTGTTGAGAAAAACACACTAGCAATACATTTCAAAAAGCTGTGAAATATTATAAGTGGCTGTCAAAAGCTAAAAATCTGACAATGACTCATTATGTCATTTATTTATACATAATGCTGAGAAAATCAGAAGTATTTGTTAAAAATTCTGCTAAAATGCACTAGATTTATAATTTTTAAATGCATCGTTCCTAGATGTAATGCAGTCCTGTGCTACTTTAGAGTATCAGAAATTTAAAATGCTGGACTTGTGCTGTGTTGGAGCAGGTTAACTCCCTGGCCTGAAGCACCAGCATCCCATATGGGGGCCGGTTCAATACTCAGCTGCTCCACTTCTGATCCTGCTCTCTGCTATGGACTGGGAAAGTAGTAGAAGGTGGCCCAAGTCCTTGGGCCCCTGTACCCATCTGGGAGACCTGGAACTAGCTCCTGGCTCCTGGCTTTGGATCAGCACAGCTCTGGCAGTTGCAATCAATTAGGGAGTGAACATCAGATGGAAGACCTCTCTCTTTCTCTCTGGCTCTTCTCTCTGTCTGTAACTCAACTTGTAAATAAATAAATAAATCTTTAAAACAATTAAGAAACTTAAAAAGGGAAAGGTTTTTAAAAATGTATTTATTTATTGTGAGGCAGAATTACAGATATAGAGAGGAAGAGAAGGAGAGGTCTTCTATCGACTGGTTCCCCCCTAAATGGCCAGAATGGCTGGAGCTGGGCCGATCTGAAGCCAGGTGCCAGAAGCCAGGAGCCAGCAGCTTCCTCCAGGTCTCTCACATGGGTGCAGGGGCCCAAGCACTCAGGGCATATTCCAGAGCTTTCCTAGGCCATTAGTAAAGAGCTGGATTGGAAGTGCAGGAGCAGGGACTCAAACTGGTGCCCATGTGGGATGCTGGTGCTGCAGGTGGATGCTTAATCTACTATTCCACAAAGTGGGCCCAGGGAAAGGTTTTAGGAAGACATCTTTCATGTAGACTAGGCTGCAATATTGCAAGGTAAGGTTTAGCTTTTATTCCCACACATCAGTATTCATCTTTTAGCAACTATAAATACTGAATATCATACATATAGACATAAATATAGGTAATTGCAGATTTTTTTGTCATTCTTTCTAATTCTCTTTTAATGTCTGCTAATAGGCCATCTTATGGATTATTATATTGATGTTACCCGTACACAACCATCAGGCATTTCCACTGTTGAATGTGTTTATGTGTACAGGTAGTTTTGTTTGTGTGTACATGAATGCACATTTGATGGAGATAGCACTGACAGTAATACTGTGAGAATTCCTAACGCTGATTTCAAACTTTCTGTCCTCCGCAGAGATGGCTGTCATTGAAGTAGACCACAGGGCCCCTTTTGCTGTTGTGAACTGAAATGTGCCTCCCTAAAACTCAAACACTGAAGTGCTAATCACCAACATGACTTTACCTGAGGAAAGTAGTTTTAAGCAGATCAAATGATAGATGTGTCTGTCACATCGGAGAAAGGCTTCTGGAAAACTCGAGCCTATTAGCACCTTGATCTGATATTTTCAAGCTCTACAACTCTGAGAAGTAAAATTCTATGATGTAAATCATATTCTCTGTGGTATTTTCTTAGCAAATTAATATATCCTCATTTCTGCCAGCATTTTCTGCTGTCATCTAGAAGGTCCTCGTGATTAGCAGAGAAATATAGAAACTAATAACTATGATTTTTGATTACCAATTATCTACTAACACAAAAAAGATATCCCAGAAGCAACCTACTACCATCCTCCAGGACCCAGAAAAAAAAAAAAAAGGAATGAGTCAAGATGCAGGGCAGTAGAAAAAAGTGAATAATGAAAGATCACAGCAGAAGTAAATAAGGAAGGGTTTGATGCTGTGGTGTAGTGGGTTAAAGCCTTGACCTGCTGTGCATGCATCCCATATGTTGCTGCTAGGAGACCAGGTGCTCCACTTCCAATCCAGCTCCCTACTAATGCACCTGGGAAATTGGTGGAAGATGGACCGTGTTCTACAGTTCTGGCACCCACATGAGAGACTTGGAAGAAGCATCTGGCCTTTCAAATAAATAAATAAATCTTAAAAAAAATAGAAGCAGTGTTAGCACTATTGGAAAACAGACAAATAGTTCAATGGAAAAGAATAGGCAGCTGAAATTTACCGACTTTTCTACAGGCAACTCCTATTTAACAAAGGAAAGAAAACAAACAGGAAAAAGAAGAATCCCTTTAGCATATGGTTTAAAGGAAAGTGATTATCCATATGTAGAAGCCTGAAAATATACCCAACACCTCATACACTATGTAAAAGCAACTCATGGTGAATTAAAAGTCTAAATATAAAACCAAAAACTAAGTAAACATATGAGAAACTATAAAACATAAGCATAGACAACAGTTTTGGGTAAGATTCCAAAAGCACAAGTAACAAAAATAAAATATACAAATTTGAGCATATCAAATTAAGATACATCTTCACAACAAAGTATTCAACAGAATGAACATACAATGGACAGAATGGCAGGAAACATTGAAAACTCTGACTATGACAAAAGATTGATAGCCAGAACATACATATATAGAACTGGAAAAACTCCAAACAAGAAGTAAAATGTACACTTAAGAAATGGGCAATGATCAGAATAGATGTTTCTCAGAAGAGGAAATCTCAATGGTCAAGACATATATGAACATGCCCAATATCACTAGCCATTAGGGAAATGTAAATCAAAACCAATAGCAGACTCCATCTGTGGGAGAAGACAATGCTTGGGTTTTCATTTGTGCAACAAGTGGGTTTAGAGGACCCTGTTCACCATAAGAGGGCAGAGTCTACATGGAAGTAAGGAAACCTTAATGTTTTCCTAATGGGCTTGTTAAATTCTTGACCAGTGCCTATTACCTTTGCCGCAAACTTTCCAGTCTCACTACTTTCCTGCTTCTTCCTCTTCTCTGTGGCTTGCAAAAACAGTGTACCTTCTATATACGGAGGATACTTTTGTTTTGTTTTATTCCTCCTATCTCATGATGTTCCTCTAAGAAATCACAACCCTCCAAGTATTCATTAATTTATGCAGTCTGCAGTTTTCATGGGCTACTACATGGCAAAGTACTAGGTTAAAGGAAAGGTATAGGTCAGGAACTGAGCAAAGTTCACAATGATGAAGCCATTGGGGAAATGAACCTGATGGAAGACCTCTCTCTCTCTCTCTCTCTCTCTGCCTCTCCTTCTCTCTCTGTGTAACTCTGATTTTCAAATAAATAAATAAATCTTTAAAAACTAACTAAATAAATATACTAATAACCTGGTGGCAACACCTTTCTATAAGAACATGTGAAGCACTCAAACACAGTTTGTCCCAGAAAGTCAGCCATAGTTTTCAAGGGCACGTCTTCTACTCCATTTGTGGACACCTCTGTGTGGCGTAAGGGACACTTATTTCTTCCCCTCTTCTTTCTTACCACTCTCACAGTTATAACTTCTATCGATGCTTCCACAGACCAGTCTCTATGAAATTGTAGAACTAATATCCTCCCATGTCAAAAATGTCATGGGTTTAAACACAGAACCAAAATAAAACAAGTAACTGGCTTTCTTAATTACACAGTGTGGAAAGTAAGATTCTCAGTGGATCACTGGGTAACTGTAAAGTACTGCGCAGAGAAAAACTGTAACTTATCTGTATTTATGATGCTGTAATTCTCCACTTTATGCATACTCAGATTAAAAGAGCTCCCGTTAGTGTGCAGCACTGTTGCATAGTGAGTAAAGCTACTGCCTTCAGTGTCAGCATCTTATATGGGTGCTGGTTGGGATCCTGGCTGCTGCACTTCCCATCCAGCTCTCTGCTGTGGCCTGGGAAAACAGTAGAAGATGGCCCAAATCCCTCATCTCCTGCACCCACCTATGAGACCTGGACAAAGCTCCTGGCTTCTGGTTGTGGATCCAAACAGCTCCAGCCATCTATCTCTGTTTCTGCCACTCGGTAACTCTGCCTTTCAATTAAATAAATAATTATTTAAAAAAACAGCTTCATCCCAGAAGAAGTTCCTGGCTACAGGCTTCAGACTGGCACAGCTCCAGCTGTTGCTGCCAATTGGGGAGTGAACCATCGGACGGAAGACGTCTCTCTCTCTCTCTCTCTCTCTCTCTCTGTCTGTCTCTCTCCTCTCTCTGTGTAACTCTTTCAAATGAATAAATAAATCTTTAAAAATGTAGCTCCAGTTATTGACAACACAGTAGACTTGCATTAATTTTAGTTCCCTTCTCACTTTGCAAAGGGATCAGTGGCAGGTCAAAACAGTTGACAGCCTTGCTAACAGGAGAAGAGATAGCTGAAGACAGAAAATGAAAAGCAGCCAAATACATCATCAAAGAAAGAGAAGTGGACCCCATCCAACACAAACCTTTAAAAGTGGATGCTCACAATTAACGAGTGAAACAGCTGCCCACTGAAATCTTATCTAGGGAGGGAAGATGTCCTAAGTTCTGCTTCTGTAAACTTCAGTCATAAATCTGTCCTAATAAAGCTGTCCCTGGCATCTCTTTTACAAACACACTGGACCCACTGACCATTGGAAATTGTGGTCCTAAGTCATGTAGGCTGCCATTTAAACCCACCAATGCTGTAACAGCTAAGAAACTTGAATTTGATGCTGAGTTCTCAGGAAATCATTCCAGCTGTGCCTAGGGCCATTAATAGAAACTCCTTGGATCCTCCCCTGTCTCTGTGCCTGTTTGAAAGAAGGGAGTTTTCCCACCCCAGGTTTCTGGAACAGCTTCAAATTCCACATTGGAAAAATCTGATAACTAATACTTGAGAGGGATCAATGCATAAAGCAGCTATTCACGCTTCACACTGCTCCCCACCAGGAAGATGAGGTGCAGGATGAGAGCAGTGGGGCAGATCCTAGTCAGATCCTTCTTCCCACCCCTCTGCTGCCCCAGGCTCCCTGCTGAAGACCATCCAGCCCCACCCTGCAGGAACCAGCCCAGGAAACATCAAGAGACCAGGCCAGACTGCATTCTGAAAACACCCACAGTTGGAACCCAGCTTATTTAACTGTAGAGAGTGGGAGTCTTTCTGCCTTTCTTCCCTGCATATGCAAGTTCCCAGAACGCTGCCCTCTCTCTCCTGTAACCACTAAATAAAGCACATTAGGGACAGTTTGGATGAGGTTCTGCAGGAGAGAGTCCAGCCTGAGAAGCAGAGGTGGGAGACAGAACAGCCCAGGTCCCAGCCCTGACCTCAGGGGAAGTTGCCAGGATCACTGGTGCCCTGGCACCCACCCTTCTCCCACACATGTCCCCACCCCTTACTGCATGTCAAACCTGCAGCAGAAAGTCCCTGGAGCAGGTACGCTTTCTTCCAGAAACATGGGGAGCGAAGCGGGCAGTGTGGGGAAGAGAGTCCCTGGTACATGGGACCCACAGGCAGAAGATGAAGAGGGAAGAAGCAGTAGGAGGCAGGCTCAGGGTGAGCACTTGGAAACTGCCTGGGATTGCACGTGCAGGGCAGGAGTTGCAGTAAATGCCAGAGAAGGAGCAGCACAGCCCCTAGGGCTGACCCTGATCAGGGAATGAACTCCCTCTGGTCCAACTCAGACCCCCAGGGACTGGCTGTTAGCAGGCACATGGGCACAGGCATTTGGAAGGCAGGATAGGTCGGAGCTCCTGGGAACTCTGGGAAATGGAGTCCAGGCTGCAGCATTCATAGAGACACCAGCTGGCCCTCCCCAAAGGCTGCAGTCGGGGGTGGGTGCCCACAACCAGAGGGCATTTCCTTTTGTTCAGTCCCTCCTTCCTTTCCTTCCCCTCCAAAAATCTCAGGGATCAGTTGCTGTTCTTCCTTTCCTGAATCAAATCTGAAAGAGTGACACTCACTGCTGCTAACTGACCCCAAATCCTGGCTCCCTCATAACCTCTGTCTCTTCCAGAAAAATCTTATTTACTACTTTGGCCCTAGAAATCATAAATGACTATGATAGAATGTAACTTTTAACAGAGGTGAGGAAGGCATGGTTTAATATCCAGTTTTGAGAATACAATTTTCATTTGTATTTTATTGATGTTTATAGTTCTTTTAAGATTTATTGATTTATTTGGAAGTCAGAGTTACAGAGAAGGAGAGGCACACACAGAGAGAGAGAGAGGTGTTTTCCATCTGCTGGTTCACTCCCCAATTGGCAGCAGCACCACAGCGCCGACCCCTTATAGTTCTTTTCAAATCATTTTACACTGTCTTTTTATTCATCTAGTACAGAGACAGAAGAATGGACACAGAGCTAACATAGCTGAGTATTCAAGGAGACAGGTTAAGGGGTTAAATGCCTCATATCATATTATTTATACCTTAGATTAATTCTGGGGACAGTATTATCTGGAGTTTACAAAGTAGAAACTGAATGGAAAGAGCTTAGAAAAATACGGTGTTTTTTAATATCATTAAAAAGGCCTATCAAGGGGCCAGCACTGTGAAATAGCAGGTAAAGCTACTGCCAGCATGGACATTCCATATGGGTGGAGGTTGAGCCCGGCTAGTCTGCTTTCAATCCAACTCTCTGCTATGGCCAGGGAAAGCAGTGGAAGATGGCCCAAGTCCTTGGGCAGCTGCACCTGTGTGAGAGACCCAGAAGAACCCCCTGGCTGCTGGCATTGGAGCTGTACAGCTCCAGCCATTGTAACCAATTGGTGGGTGAACCAAAAGATGGAAGATGTCTCTCTCTCTCTCTCTCCCTTTCTACTCTGTGTAACTCTGACTTTCAAATAAATAAATAAATCTTTTTTTAGAGAGCCAATCAACATATAACACTAGCATAAAAATCTTTCTTTTGTCTTGGGTCTCAGTTTTTAAAATCTGATTTCTCAAAGGGAAAAAATGTGAGAGAGATGAAGTATACCGACAAAAATAATGTACTGTAATTATTTACTGTAATTATATATTGTAATGATGTACTGTAATTTACTGTAAAGAACCACATAGGATTATAACTTGTCTAGAAAACAAAGGAGATTCAAAGTTGCTATTATTTCATGGTTATTTTTTCTTATTTTTAATATCAAGATAGTATATAAATATTATGCACTCCTAGGTATTTGTGTGTTGTTTGATATGTTTTATTTTTAAGCAGAAATTCAAAGAGATAACTGGCTAACATGGAGTTCTGTGTTTCTGATTACTTCTCTCAATTAGAGATCATGGGATTAGAGTTGGTGCTAGATTAAGAATGCTTCAATTTTTATCCACTGACTTCACACCAGCATTTACTATGTTAAACAATATTCTTGGGGTAGATGGCTCTTTCTTGCCAGACTGTAAACTTCATGGGGTCTAGAAACATATTTGCTTTGACACTAAAACTCAGCATCTTGACAGTCAGTCTTTTAGTTGAATAAATACATGATATACAAAATAAATATTTCTGCCCCTCAAGAACTGCCTAAGAGAGAAGAAAATAGAAATCAATTTGATGATTCTCAGTATTAGGTGAATATATAATTTGTCGTTCTGACATAAGCTTGGTCATAAAAAGGGCATATGAATAATTACACACAGTTGAAGTGTATGAACACCTAGGGCCAAGCGGGATAAATGTTCACCCTAGCTATGTATGGCACTCCATGTCAATAGGAGAGGAAGGAGGAAGAGGGGAGGGAGTGTAGGTGGGGAGGTGGTTACGGAGGGAAGAATCACCATGCTCATTACTTAGCAGCAAAGAGGGAATCTGTGATCATTTGTTGCTTAAGAAACGGTGATAGGCATTATTTAATTATAATGCAGGCATCAGTGTTCTCCTGTCTCTGAAATAGGAAGTCTATAACTCAGAATTCCTTGCTGTTTCATCAAAAACAATTCAAAACAAAAACCTAATTAAGCATAAGAGGAAGTTATGCATTAGAAGTCTATTCTAATCTCTAGGAGGTTCAGGGGTTGGAAAATTCATCCAAAATCTTGCTGCCAAATGTCCCATACATTTTCCATGACCACTATCCATAAGCATAAGCTCTTTAAAAAAAGATTTATTTATTTGAAAGTCAGAGTTACACAGAGAGAGGAGAGGCACAGAGAGAGAGAGAGAGAGAGAGAATCTTCCATCTGCTGGTTTACTCCCCAATTGGATGCAATGGCCAGAGCTGAGCTGATCCAAAGCCAGGAGCTAGGAGTTTCTTCCAGGTCTCCCATGTGGGTTCAGGGGTGCAAAGACGTGGGCCATCTTATATTGCTTTCTCAGGCCATAGCACAGCTGGATCATAAGAGGAGCAGCTGGGACTTGAACCAGTGACCATATGGGATGCTGGCACTGCAGGCGGCAGACTTACCTGCTACACCACAGCACCAGCCCCCATAAGCCCTATCTTCTGCAGAACCAGCACCCCAGACACCAGCCACCACATGGCATCCCATGGCACACTCACCCCTGGCAATGTGCTGCAGCTCCTGCTCCTCTCCACTTTCACTGGAAGAATCTGCAACTCCTTGTTTTCATGCAAGCAATTCTGATTCAGATGATGCCCCTGACACAATTGGCTGGCAAGTGCCATGGCATGTGTCCACGGCCTAGCTAAATGCAAAGCTGGAACATTTTAAACTTTTCACTACCATGGTGAGACACGGACTCCATCTAATGAAGTAGGGGATTTTTCAGGGAGTCTAGAGAATCAAATATGACAAAATGACAAATCTTAACCAAAGAGTGCCGTGGTACAGATGAAGAGAACCCAAAATGTATTTTTCTATCTTTTCTTTACTGAGTTAAGTGCCTAAAAACAAAGCCAATGAGGGTTAAACAGACCCATTCTGAAAATTCCTTAACATCTTCATTTTCATCCAAATTAATATATTGCTTGAAGAAAATAAATTTTACATAAATGAAAATGCAGTACCACAGACAAGTGTACAGAACATAGGCCCTCGGTTAGCTTCAAACCATCTGGGTCCATTAATGTGTTCTTCCAGAACCCAAGCTGCAGTACAATAGAACCACAGCCTCTGACATTCCTCCTCCACCCCGATGGATCTTGGGTTTTCCTCCCACCTCCCCTCTCCTGTGAATACATCAGTAGCAGAACAAATGGAATCCAAAGATACGATGATGTTATTTAACATGGAATAAACATAGTGTTTTAGTCAGTACAATCCTCAATACTACACTAATAATTCCGAGTTCACTGATTATGAAAGTAAGTATAAGAAATCTCTTCCTAAGTAATCATAACATCGAGAGCTGAATGTAGACTTTCAAAGTGAAAGAGAGAATTGTGTAGAGATGTGTATCTCTATAATACAGATTTACCGCTGTACTTTATAGACAGTACACCATGTTTGTATTTTTTTTGGCAGTCTAGCATAGTTTATTATATCCAGCTTGTCAGTTTGGAAATTTTATGATTAGACACTAATATACAATGAATTTTGAATCCTTACAGATAATATAGAGCACCCTAGGTCCTCCCAAGGGCAGAAAACAGACCAAGAGCTCATAGACTGGCTGCAACTGCAAGAAGCAGATGAAGATATCGTCAGAAAGATACATATTCCTGCAGTGTGGCTGCTGAGCAGTTCTGCCCTTATGGATCTCATCTCTGTTTCAGATCATTAAAGAAAGTTGATGCTTTATGAAATTTCTAAAGATTTCACTAATGAGAATCTAAGATATGTTCACTATGCTAAGAGCCTCAGAACAGCCCAAAGACTTGGGCCATCTATTGCTTTCCCAGGCCATAGCAGAGAGCTGGATCAGAAGAGGAGCAGCCGGGACTAGAGCCGGAGCCCATATGGGATGCTGACACTTCAGGCCAGTGCTTTAACCCGCTGTGCCACAGCACTGGCCACAATGTAGTATTTCTAATAGAAGAGATGGTTAAGTCATTAACTCCTCTAAAATACAAGTTAAGTATTAGTTTTTAAACTCTGCTTCATTCATGAGAACAACAAAATTTTCTCTCTTTGCTTCTGGGTATGTAAATTTTCTTCTAAGAAATTAATCATGACTTTTACATCTCAGACCCTATTATGAGTAAGTAGAGAATATTGTGGGGTCATACGCTCATTCTATCAAAAGAACATTTCTCCAATTAAAGAAAACATTATGGGCATCCCATATGGGCACTGGTTGGAGTCCTTGCTGCTCCACTTCTGATCCAGCTCCTTGCTATGGCCTGGGAAAGCAGTAGAAAATGGCCCAAGTGCTTGGGCCCATGCACATGCATGGGAGACCTTGAAGCTCCTGGCTCTTGGCTTCAGATGAGCCCAGCTCCAGCCGTTGCAGCCAACTGGAAAGTGAACCAGCAGATGGAAGACTTCTCTCTCTCTATGCAACTCTGCCTTTCAAATAAATAAATCAATCTTTGGGAAAAATAAGATGTCCAAGTCTTACATCAGAGTACTGGGCTTCAGTGCCTAGCTCTGGTTCCTAACTCCAGCTTCATGCAAATACTGATCCTATAAGGCAGCACTGATGGCTCAAGTATTCAGGTTTCTGCCCACACATGGGAGATTAAGAATGAGTTCATGGGCTGGCGCCATGGCTCACTTGGTAAATCCTCTGCCTGCAGCACCAGCATTCCATTTGTGTGCCGTGTTCTAGTCCTGGTTATTCTTCTTCCAGTCCAGCTCTCTGCTGTGGCATGGGAGGGCAGTGGAGGATGGCCCAAGTGCTTAGGCTCCTGCACCTTCATGGAAAACCAGGAAGAAGCACCTGGCTACGGGCTTTGAATTGGCATAGTGCCAGCTGTAGTGGCCATTTGGGGAATGAACCAGCAGATGGAAGACCTTTCTTTCTGTTTCTCTCACTGTCTTTATCTCTACCTGTCAAATAATCAAAAAAATTGAGTTCACACTCCTGGCTTCAGCCTGACCCAGTTCTGGCTGTTGCAGGCATTTGGGGGAGTAAAGCAGAGAATCAGAGTGCATTTTCATTCTCTCTCCCTCTGCCTCCTAATTAAGTAAAAAAAAAATTAAAGACACTCAAACTGGACTAAAGGAAATAATATAGGTAAGTGTCCCACTTCTTTCATATGACCAACAACTAGGTACTAAAAGTTTTCAGTTTTTCCACTCACCACATCCTTTGCCCATGGCATTTAATTTCCTAGGTTTTAATTTTTCTTTTCCCTAGGTAAAATGTGACCACTTGGTGCCAGTGCTGTAGCATGAGGTAAGACACTGCCTGCAATGCCGGTAACCCATATGGGTGCTATCTGAGTCTCAGCAGCTCCCCTTCCAATCCGGCTTCCTGCTAATGGTCCCAGAAAAGCAACAGAAGATAACTGGGGCCCTGCCACCCACATGGGACACCCAGATGAAGTTCCTGTCTTCAGTCTGGCCCAGCCCAGGCCACTGCAGCCACCTGAGGAGTAAACCAGCAGATAGATAATCTGTCTCTTCCACTCTGCTACATTTTCAAATATATGCATCAATCTTCCTTTAAAAAATAAAAACAAAAACCATTTAAGCTTTCAAAGGTATACAAGAAAGAAGTTTACAGCACTGATAAATTCAGGACCTAAACCATCTTCATGAGTGAAAAAAGCAAAGCAAAGAGCAATATACAGAATGATACTGAGTGGGTTTTTAAAAGCATATATTTTGATCCCTAAATTTCTAAACCATGAACATGATTATTACATAAATATATTTATATATTTTTAAGAATTGTTTTATTTACTTGAGAAAGGTCTTCCATCTGTGGCTTCACTCCCCAAATTACTGAAAACCTGGGGCTGGGCCAGGGCAAAGCCAGGAGTAGGGGCCAATGCTATGGCACAGCAGGTTTACAACCTTAGCTTGAAGCACTGGCTCCCATAAGGGTGCTGGTGAAAGACGGGGCTGCTCCACTTCTGATCAAGCTTACAGCTTATGGTCTGGGAAAGCAGTAGGAGATGGCCGAAGTCCTTGGGCCCCTGCACCTAAGTGGGAGACCTGGAAGAAGCTCCTGGTTCCTGGCTTCAGATCAGCACAGCTCCAGCCATTGCAACCAGTTGGGGAGTAAACCATCAGATGGAAGACCTCCCTCTCTCTCTCTCTCTCTGTGTGTGTGTGTGTGTGTGTGTGTGTAACTCTTTCAAATAAATAAACAAATCTTTAAAAAAAAAAGCCAGGAGTCAGGGAAATTTCATCCAGGTCCCTCGCTTGGGTGCAGGACCCAAGGATTTGTACCATATTCTTCTGCTTTCCTAGGTATGTTAGCAGGGAGCTGGATCAGAAGTAGAACATGCAATTGGTGCCCATAGAGGATGCTAGTGCTGCAGCTGTTGGTATAACCCATTTTTGCCACAGTGCTGGCCCCGACAATTTTTAATTCCTAGGAATTAACAGGGATGAAAGAAGTATGGCAGGATACCTTTTTATCAGAAAAAATATTTTATTTATTTGAAAATGTTATATAGAGATGTAGAGAGAGAGAGAGAGAGAAAGAGAGAGAGAATCTTCTGTCTGCTGGTTCACTGCCCAAATGGCTACAATGGACAGAGCTGAGCTGATCTGAAGCCAGGAGCAAGGAGCTTTTTCTGGGTCTCCCACATGAGCAAAAGGGCCCAAGGACTTGGGCCATCCTCTACTGCTTTCCCAGGTGCATTAGCAGGAGGCTGGACTGGAAGTGGAGCAGCTGGAACTCTACCAGCTCTCATATGGGATGCCTGTATTTCAGGCCAGGGCTTTAACCTGATGTGCCACAGTGCTGGCTCCAACAGGTGACCTTTTACTCTCAATAATCTCTTCTTGCTATTGGCAGCAGTTTGTAATTTTTTGTTTATTTGCCTTCTTCTTAATCTATATTTTTAAAAAATTACAAAAAGTTCCAGCACCCTGAGAACCTCCATCACAATGGCGTACAATCAGATGTTCATCCACAAAGTGTGGTGTAGATGCAAGGTGGAAAATGCAAGGTGAGTTGATTCATCTTTCTCAGGCTGTGGTTTCCATGGGCAACTTTTACAACCAACTGCCTTATTTGTTCCTCTTCCACAGAGTGGAACACATGTTAAGTCATCCTATTTAGCCAAAAGCCAGTGGCAGCACTTCAATATGTCATCAATCCAGGGCCAGCATTGTGGCACAAAGGAGTAAGTTGCCAACTGCAACAGCAGCATGCCTTATGGCACTGCTTTGAGACTCACCTCCTTCACTTCTCATCCAGCTCTTTGCTTGGAAATGGAGCAAAGATTGCCCAAGAGTTTGGGTTCCTGCACCCACATGGGGGACTGGGACAGAGTTCCAGGGTCCTGGCTTCAGCCTGGCTAGCCCCAGCTATTGTGGCCATCTGGAAGTGAGCCAGCAGATGAAAGATAGAGATCTCTCTCTCTCCTTCTCTCTCTCTCTCTTCCTTTTACCTAAGCATACATTACATAAATAAATGAAAATGCATCAATATAGCAACTTTTTGAGGAAAAGTCTTCTGATTATTGCAGGTATTGTCTCAATGCATAAAAATCTTCAGACACAAAAATTATAAACTGATTTATATTTATATTTCTCAACCACATACTTTTCAGAAAAAATTGTCTGCCATTCAGCATCAGGTATCAGTCTGAAAGCATTCATTAAAAAATCAAGTTATTTTACTAAACACAAAAACATCTAGTATAGGCTGCATATAAACCAGTGGCTTCCATGGGTATACACAGATTGATTTTTGTTAATTTACAGGGATCACTGCACTTCCCTGGCATGGAGCTGTCTGAAGAGTTTAAACACTGATTGGTGTGGCATTATTTCTGATATTTGCTTATTATCCAGAGTGCATTTATTAAATATCTATCTTGAACTCCACACTCTATAAATCTATTTCAAATATGTAGATATTTAATGGTACTTACACACTTACGAACTGAGCTAATCCTCCTAACTTCTCTCTGGAAAAGCTATGCCTTTGACATTGCATTTTTTCACTCATATGGAAATGCATAATATGCTTCTGTATGGTACTTCAGAATTTATAAAAGGCTTTTCAGGTAAGATTTACATAACATCATGTGAAAGTGGCCAAAGGACACAGTCTTCTCATTACAGAGGGGAGAGGTATGAAGTCACTCTCTGAACAGTTACTCAGATTCTGTCAGTCAGGTTCAGAATCTTATTAGGTATCAGATACACATCTAGATTTTTTTCCCTACTGTCTCTGTCAGAATTCCCAGCCTATGAGTGAACTTTAGTCTGAATGAATGCTAATATTCAAGGTTCTAAGTGAAAAAATTACTGAGGTTTGTATTGGTGAGTAAAGCATGTGTCTAAACATTACATGTATTTAATAATAAGTATTGAATCACATGAAACTGAATATAAGATTATGCAAATTTTTAAGATAAAGAGCATATATTTAAAACCACATTCTTACATTTTGCAAACGTGTTGAAACAGCTTACTGGAGCATGTGTTTGGCATAGTGGTAAAGCCTTCCACATCCCAGTCAGAATGCCCAGGGCTCAAGCCCTAGCCCTGCTTCTGCTTCTGGCTTCCTGCTAACAGAACCCTGGGAGGCAGCAGCTGATGGCTCAAGTACTTGAGTCCCTGCCACCTGTGTGGGAGACCCACACTGAGTTCCTCGCTTCAGCCTGAACCAGCTCTGGTTGGTGCAGACATTTGAGGAATGAGCAGTAAATGGAAGGGCTCTCTCTGCCTTTCAAATAAACAAAAATAACTATACAGACCTTTTCTTAAGGTGTCTTGCTCACTTCTAAATGATTTCCCTTTTCACAGTAAAATACCTAACTGTCCTCTATAGTAACAGTGCATGTTTTGCTCTCCATGTCCACTCCTGAGCTCCCAGTACTGGCAGCTCACCCTAGCAAACTGACTGGTTCCAATGTTCAAGTACTCATCTCCCATTCTCTTTTGGTGGGTCTACCGGAAAGAAAGGAGAGTATCTACAGTAATTAATATCTTACTGTTGCTCTTGCTGTCCACCTGCAGGCCTGAAGGATGACCAGCTGAATACACACTGTGAAGTTCTGGACGTAGTTTCCAAACTTCAGTCACTTTGCAGCAGAGGGACTCTGTTCTCATCAATCACCTGAAAGCCTGCAGGAGTAGGGAGAAGCTGTGTTTGAAGAATTCACAAATACAGTGCATTGAAGCCAACCACTACCACCCCCACCACACCCCTACTTCAGGGTTCTGGCAAATCCCAAACCAGGAGTTTGGGACCAGCAGTGGTTCAGGAGGTGACCTCAACTCCTTACTCTGAACAGCTCCAAAGTGCCTGGTGCACCCAGCGGGAGCTCAGCGCCTCGACTTCCCGCCCTCCTGCCCTCCCCACCAGGAATTCGGCTCCCAGAGCCTCCAGGAAGCCTGCAACAGACCCGCAGAGAGGAATGTGTGTCCAGAGCTAACCCAAAATACAGGCCCAGCTCAAGTGTCACTTCCCCACAAAGTCACTGTCTTCTACTCCCTCCCGGACGGGTGTAGGCCAGCACCCAGCACTCGCAGTTGCAGCATTTGGGGTTCACCCGTTCTCCCTTGAGGGATGATGCCCCCGTGGGAACCCTGCTCCACCTGCGGGCAGGGCTGGGGGAAGAAGGGCTGAGCCAGCCTCCACCCTAGGAAAGTCCAGAGCCCCAGCGCCCTTGCAGGTCATGGGTTCTCCCTGAGTGTGCTCTGAGCCAGGGCCACAGCCATCAGCAGCTCTCTTGCTTCCAGAATCTGATGCTGGGCAGCTCAGGCTCAGCCCAGCAGGGGGCATCAGGCCAATCATTGCTGCCCTGGGGCAGGACTAGAGCTGCAAGACCCACCCCATGATAGGCTGGCTATGAAGGCAGTGGTCATTGGTGGGCAGCTAGTAGTTGCGGTGTGTGTGGGTGATGTGGGTGGTGTTAGGTTCTTGGCCGTCCCATTTTGTACCTTGTGGCTAGAATGCAGGTGGTGGCCCGAGAGTCAGGAGGGGCAGGAGAAGAAGAGAGAGACCTTGTGAGTGCAACTGTCCACCTCTCCCACCAGCCCTGCTGGCTGAGGCTTGCAGCATGTGCTGCAGTTGGGGAAGCAATGAAGGCTGAGTCTCAGCAGGAAAACCAAGTGCGTGGTGCTAATTTGCTCGCTGATGCAGCATCTATGTGGTCTGCATGGGCAGACAGGGGGAAGGGTTTGGTAGGAGGGTGCTGGAGGCACACTGGGCCCTTGTGCAGCAGGGGGGTGGTAGCTCATTGCCTCTTTCATCTCTCCATTCATGCAAGTCATTCATAAATCCCACATAGAGGAACAAGTGAGCAGGGGTCAGGAGCAGTGCTCTAATGTTTAGGCATTTTACTTTGTGGAGGGGGTTGTATCCTTGTCAGCCTACATTCAAAAAAGATACTCTGTCCCAGGAAAACAAGAAGACTAGGAAAGTCAGCATACCCAAATTGTTTCTTTTAATTTTAAAGACTCTCTTGTGTCCAACTGTGGTCACTATGTTAAAAGGAATATTTAGAAGACTGTGAACATTTTGAATGTTGAGCAAGGAGTTGCTCTCCTATGACATGGGTGAATCTATTGTAAGAACAATATGCATGAGTACATTCTTATAGAATATTTCTGCAGTGGTTTTTGAGTTCTTACAGATTTGAGTTTTATAAAATGATGCCAAATCATTATATTTACTTGTTTACTCAAGAGACACAAATATTTTTCTTTAAAGTGAAGAAACAAATTGTAAATGTTGAGAAGCAATTAATTTTGGGATGTGGTAATTTGCAATAACCAGTAAGGATGGCTAATATATATATATACATATATATATGTACAAATTTAAAATGCAAACCAAGAAGTGAAAAATGTTTTTGTTACTTTAAAAATGAACGTTATAAATTCTCTCCTTAAACTATGATTAGCCTTGTGGCTCACAAGGCTAATCCTCCGCCTGCAGTGCTGGCACCCCAGGTTCTAGTCCCGGTTGCTCCTCTTCCAGTCCATCTCTCTGCTGTGGCCCAGGAGAGCAATGGAGGATGGCCCAAGTGCTTGGGCCCTGCACCCACATGGGAGATCGGGAGGCCATGGTGGCCATTTGGTGGGTGAACCAATGGAAGGAAGACCTTTCTCTCTGTCTCTCTCACTGTCTAACTCTGCCTGGCAAAAAATAAATAAATAAATAAATAAATAAATTTTGCCTTGTACACTCTCAGTTCTTATTCTGAAGATGTTAAAGTGTATCACATTTTTATTGAGAAGCAAAGAAAAATGTTCCACTTTAGAATATTAAAAACATACAATTTAAATTTTGCTGAACAGCTTGTAATAGTTGAATTTGTATTTTTAGGCATAAATGTGTTTTCTTCTTGATGTATTATGACAGATATATTATTTTCATGGTAGTGGAATGTATGAGGTAAATGATCCAACAGATTTGTTTTCATTAGATCAAACTTTCCATGGGGTACCTAAACTTAGAATGAGTTTGATATCACAACACTATTTACATTCTCTGTAAGAAAAATAAAGGACATTTGTCCCTAGATTTCAAATCACAGAATGAGATAGTCCAATTTATTTTTGGTTTTCCGTGATGTATTGCTGTGTTTTATAATACCATACATTCATGAAAAATAGATTTTTATTCAAAAGTTCACATTTGTGCCACTTTTTTTTCTGTAGGTCTAAAATTTTTCTAAAGGTCAATCTTTCTATAAAAAAGTTCATATGTGTTGCCTGATGTAATCAATTTCTTTTTTTCTAGATTTATTTTTATTTATTTGAAAGACAGAGTTATATAGAGAGGTAGAGACAGAGAGAAAAGTCTTCAATCTGCTGGTTCACTTCCCAATTGGCTGCAAAAGCCGGAGCTGAGCTGATCTGAAGCCCGGAGCCAGGAGCTTTTCTCAGGTCTCCCACACAGGTGCAGGGGCCCAAGGACTTGAGCCATCCTCTGATGCTTTCCCAGGTGCATTAGCAAGGAGCCAGATCAGAAGTGGAGCAACTGGAACTCAAACCAGCACCCATATGGGATGCTGGCACCCTAGGTTGGGGTTTTAACATGCTGTGCCACAGCACTGGCCCCTGTAATCAATTTCTAAAGTGTATACACTGACAAGAAGAATTACACAAAGTACACTCATCTAACAAGGCATATCTTTGCTAAATTTAAAGACAATGGCTTTACCTGCTACACGTAATGCTAGCCTCAAGTATTTGCTTTGGAGCAATACTCATCTGCAGTTTTCATAGGTTTTATCAGAAAGTATCATTTGATAGTAAATCCTTTTAGTGAATATATGAAATAGATCAAACATTGAATTTGTGAAAAAAAATGGCTGCCATTCAGATCATGCCAAGTCTAAGGCTTTGCCACTTCATGATTATATATCCTTGGGCAAACCAGTTACTTACCTCTTCATGCCTCAGTTGCATTTTCTTTAAAGTTAAAATAACAGGAGCTACCTCCATTTTTCTGGAAACATAAAATTCAGGAAACATCACCTGGTATAAAATAAATGTTAGCAATTATTATTATTATCTATTCACATTTTCCTAAATAAAGGTATTTAAATATCTGTGCCTTTATGCTTAATGTTGTAGTGTACACATTTAGATACAACTCAAAATTTATTTGAAATTATATACATTCAAGTTTTGTAAAACTTCATATTTTGCTTGACATGGTAACTCAAACTAGATTCAATTCCTTTTAATTTGATGAGTGAGCCATTTCTTATCTAATTCCCTGGATAATGTAACTTATTCACTCATTTGTGCTTTGTGATGATACCTGCCTCTTTGTCAAAACAGTAACTAAACTGCATCCTTTTTGGTCAAAAATAAATCAATAGAGTAAATTGGTATTTAAAGAAAGGGACTATTCTTTGGCAGTAATCTTAAACTAGCACATTGATGCACTTTGGTAAGTGCATTGGAGACTTGCTGATTGTGTATGTACATTTGTGAATGTATGTATGGTACATGGGTATGTGTGTGTGTGTGTGTGTGTGTGTGCTCAATTTAAAGCTACAATAAAATTGTAGCATTATCCAAAGAAATAATTCTAGAAAATCATAGTTTGCAATGATTTTTGCTCTTTGGAGATTATGATGTTTAGATGATGCCTAAAGTTTCTGTGAATTTTTTTCAGAATTCTAGTAATATACAACACTGAAATTCATAAAGAAGGGGAAAATAGTTGGGTTCAAAGATATCATTAGACTACAGAACCAATCAGCCATAATTCAGGCCTCCAAATTAAACTACTTGTATGAGAAAATTTAAGTAGTTGTACTGATGTCACATATTGTTTGCAAACAAATGTATCTTTTTAAAAATTATTTATCTATTTACTTATTTATTTGAAAGCCAGAGTTACACAGAGAGAGAAGAAGAGGCAGAAAGGAGAGAGGGAGGTCTTCCATCTGCTGGTTCACTCCCCAATTGGCTGCAATGACTAGAGCTGCACCGACCCAAAGCCAGGAGCCAGGAGCATCTTCTGGGTCCCCCATGCGAGTTCTGGGGCTCATGGACTTGGACCATCTTCCAGTGCTTTCCCAGGCCTTAGCAGAGAGGTGGCTCAGAAATGGAGCAGCTGGGACTCAAACTGGCATCCATTTGGGATGCTAGCACTGCCAGGCTGCAGCTTTACCCGCTATGCCACAGTGCCAACCCCAAATGTATATTAACATTACTGTATTTGGTAAACACATAACATTAGTGTTGAAAGAATAAATAATTATAAACCTCAGTGAAGGCAATTTGTCATTAGGTAACAAAACCATGCAATGCATTCAACTGAATTCTAGTCCAGATATTTTTTCATAAAGAAATTTTAAACAAAATTATATTGATGCCAAAATATTCACAATAGAATGATTCCCTGAAGTGCAAACATATGGTAATCATTTACATTGGATGATTGCTTGATAAAATACATCGATAAATTTCATGTAGTCTATCATTTAATAAATCCTTTAAATTAATTGAATTAGTTTGAGGATATGCTTTGAAGAGTGTCTATAAAAAGTGTAGGGCAATAATTTATACTGACAATCATAACTTCCCCCACCCACCCATAACCCTCCTATTTCCTGCTCCCTCTCCCATCCCAGAAGATTACAAAATTGTATGAAGGACATTTGTACAGTAAACAAATATACTGATTTCTAATGCAATATTTGAATACTTGAAGCAGGAAGGCTAAGTACTTCTTAGCCAAAATAACATGTTTTGTCCAGTGTAAAACCCATTTGCCATCCCAATACACAAAGGGATTTGGGGCAAGAAGGAAAAAAGAAGTCCACACATGCAGAAATTTTAAGCAAAACAAAATAGAGAATGTATTTAGTTTCATGTAAATCACACGAGATTTAATAGTATTCTACCAATTTCCAACAAATATTTTAACTTTAATGATGAATGAATTTTCAGTTACATAGCAGAAAACTTCTACCCTCTCCCATAAAACTGAAAGAGAAACTTTTTAAAAGTAAAAACTGATGAAAGAATTCTGCAATACATGTTAATGTTAAGTAGCCCAGCAGAGTTTATTTAGAAATACAAACACACACACAGAAAATAAATACATTAAAATCTTACTGAATAGTCCAGTAATAGTTCAGGATCCAATATGTGTGCAAAAGATTCTGGATTTCCCAGTCACTTTGTATAGGAAATGATGTGCTTTGCTATGTAGCATGTAACTTTAGATTTCTGAACACCTCCACTTTGCTTCTTACCCTGAGTCCCAGCAAATACAGGAACACAGCTGTTGAGTCATTTATTTTCTGGATTTGGGAATATCAAAGAATTAATGAGTATAGAAAGTTGTACAGCAAAAACCAAGAATATCCAAGGGAGTTCAGGAAAATCAATTGAACAAGTCAAAATACTATGAATGTATACTGAATGCTCTGTTTTTAATATGTCTTACTTACCTAAAAAGACATGAGGGCTATTGCTCTCTCTCTTAATACAACTAAGGAGAAGATATCACCAATGCTCAAGAAAAATGAATACACAGCAGAGCTAATACAAAATCCCAAAAATCCAAAACAGAAAAACTGGATATGCACTCTTTACACATACAATGAAGTGGCAATGAAGTAGAACAAATCTAAAATTAGAAAAAAATCTTTTTTTAAAGATTTATTTATTTATTTTAAAGTCAGAATTACACAGAGAGAGGCAGAGAAGAGAGAGGGGTCTTCCATCGACTGGTTCACTCCCCAGTTGGCTGCAATGGCTAGAGTTGCACCGATCCAAAGCCAGTAGCAAGGAGCTTCTTCCAGGTCTCCCACATGGGTGCAGGGGCCAAGGACTTGGGCCATCTTCTACTGCTTTCCCAGGCTATAGCAGAGATCTGGATCCATATGAGATGCCAGCACTGCAAGTGGTGGCTCTACCCACTACGCCACACCGATGGCCCCAAAAATTCTTGTCAAATTAAGAACATTTAACCTTTGTTTTAGAATGAATTATTAAAATATCTAAACTGGGGGAATACATAATTTCTTTCTTTAGAAATCAGAAGAGAAAAAGAACACTTCAAGGCTACTCTGACACCACACAGAAGGAATGGAGAATCATGACCTCAATTAGCCTAGGGACAGAATAAAAGGGAGGGAAATAGGAACAACAGAATTAAGATGAATAAGCTTTGACAGCTGAGAGAATCTGAATGTAAAGAAAAGGCATCCAGTTAACTGAACCAATAGAGATAAGTCTGAGAGGAAAAAACATTGTTAAGACATATTAATGGGGCCAGAGCTGTGGCTTAGTAAAGTCAAAAAAAATCTAAAATTTGTTTTTAAATTATATAATTAAAAAAGATAAAAAAGATGTTCAATCTTAAGTCTCTACAGCATAAGATATACATCAATTTTCCCAGGTTCTATTTGCATTAATTAACAAAGTTTCATGGGTATAATCACTAGAGTGGCTCCAATAAGTCTTTTTATAAAAATTATTTTTTAGTTTGACAGGCAGAGTGGACAGTGAGAGAGAGAGACAGAGAGGAAGGTCTTCCTTTTTCTGTTGGTTTACCCCCCAGTGGCCGCTGCGGCCAGTGTGCTGCGGCCGGCACACTGCGCTGATCCAAAAGCAGGAGCGGGGTGCTTCCTCCTGATCTCCCATGCAGGTGCAGGGCCCAAGCACTTGGGCCATCCTCCACTGCACTCCTGGGCCATAGCAGAGAGCTGGACTGGAAGAGGAGCAACTGGGACAGAATCTGGTGCTCCCACCAGGACTAGAACTCGGTGTGCCTACACCGCAGGTGGAGGATTAGCCTATTGAGCCATGGCACCTGTCTCCAATAAGTCTTAACCTGGGATGCAACTAAATTTAACAAGGATACTCAATAGGAATTTTAGAAGAATTCCCAAAATATGTTATCTGAATAAAAATAAGTACTTTACTTGGTACATCTCATATTAACTATACTATTGTCTAAATTTCCAATTGTCAGGTGTACTAAAAAAATCCCAGAAGCAGCACAGTAGGTCCAACATGATGAAGAATAAAATAAAGATTTTCAGTTACAACTTGCCTAGAGAAAATGAGAATTCACAGATCCCAGATTAAAATAGCCAAGAAGGCCCAATAAAAGAATACTCAATGTATTCATATACTAACATTTATTACCTCAGATTTATTTAACAAAAAGGTGATTATTCCAGCTATATCCCATTAGGTAGCCCAATTTTACCTGCTAAATCCATTAAAAGAAAAAAGCACCTCATGATATGCTACTAAAATCATATTTCTATATGAAATCCACCATGTCCCCTGTACCTTATATTTAATGTTAACAGATCTGATGAAAATCAATAGATAAATGATGTGTCTTAACCAAGTGTGCAAATGCATTTTGCTCCAAGTTTTTCCAAAAACCCCTCAGTTTAAGTTTGCCTTCACCTTGAAAAGACACTTCTGAGGTTTACAAATCAGTCCAGCTTCTTTGGGCCTCCCTCCAATGAAAGGGCTAAAATCCATCAAAATAAACTCTAGGCACTGTCCTTGTGCTCCCAGTGACTTTTTCACTCTAAGGGCTCACAAACCTTCTAAATTCTTTAGATCACCTGTGATGTCCATTAGTTCTCAAAGACTATGATGCAAGTAATTTCCCCTCTTGGAACCTTGTTATTAACTGTGCTGTATGAGAAATGAAGTCTCCTACACACCTTGTGCTTATGATTCTCCAAACCATGTTGCCTGCTAGGACTTTGGCCATGAATATAGGACAGCAATACCTGAACATGATTACTGAGATCTCCTTAATAAAGGATAGACTGGGGCCAGCACTGTGGTGCAGTGGTGTAATCCTTTACCTGCAATGCTGGCACCCCATATGAGCACCAGTTCTAGTCCCCATTTCTCCTTTTCCCATCCAGCTCTCTGCAATAGCCTGGGAAAGCAGTAGAAGCTGTTCCAAGTGCTTTGGTCCCTGCCAAAATATGGGAGACCTGGAAGCTCCTAGCTCAGATTGGCCCAGCTGCAGACATTGCAGTCATTAGGGGAGTAAATGAGCATATGGAAGACCTTTCTCTTTGTCTCTTCTTCTCACTCTCTGTAAGTAAACCTGTCAACTACATAAATAAATTCTTTATATATATATTTACATTTATTTATATATTTATGTATATAAATATATTCATATATAAAATATATTATAATTTATCATACAATATATTATATAATATATAATTATAAACAGATAATATTATATAATTTATTATATGTATTATATATATATATATATATATATATTATTGAGATGACTTCAATAGCCAGAGTGTGGCCAGGTTGAAACCAGGAGCTTTTCCTCTGATGTGTGTCCCAGGAACCCAGGTACTCGGAGCATCTTTCACTGCTTTTTCAATCCATTGGTAAGGAGCTGGATCAGAAATAATTATTTATATATAAATAACAAATTCATATATAATAATTATATACAATTATATATTTATAATAATTATATGCAATTCTATATTATGTATAGAAATATATAATATTATATATAATATAATATATATTATAATATATAAATATATATATGATGGACCAAAATATGGTATTCTCCATTTGGCAGAAGGGACAGGCTCCAATATCTACTGTCTATGACAGTATGTCAGCATAATGCAGGAGGTAACCCCTCTACCAAATAAGAAAAGCTATTTCAGTTCAGCTGGACATCATTCTGCTGACTGTTGACCTTATTACTGTTAGTCTGGATGCTTTCATTGGTTGCAATCCAGAGACCCAATTTTCCCATAGATATAAACATCAGCAAACATGAAAATTTGGTAAGAAAAGCTTAAACTGAGAGTTATGATTAATAACTATTTTAACAAAATTTCTCAGAACCCATCTAATCCAAACCTTGGACAATTGGGAGCTGTTGTACTTGGCCCACCCATAATTGAAATGGATTCTAAATCCTTCAACTGCAAGGAGAGTATCATAGACATTAATGCTCCAAACGGATCCAGTTCTCTGCTAATGTGTCTGGAAAAGCAGCACAGGGTGACTCAAATATTGGGGCTCCAGCACCCTTGTGAGAGACCTGGAAGAAGCCCCTGGCTCCTGATATCAGTCTGGCCTAGCCGCAGTCATTGCAGCCATTTGAGGAGTGAACAAACCAGGAGGAAGATCAATCTCTCCCATTCTCTCTATCTAGTGCTGCCTTTCAAATTCATAAAAGGATCTTTAAGAAAATAGATCACTTCAATAAATTTGCCATTGCTCATTCATGATGACTTTTACTACCTTAAATTCTTTTTCAAAAGATTTATTTATTGGAAAGGCAGGTAGAGGAGCTGGTGGTTGTGGTGCAGTGGACAAAGCTGCTATCTGTTACATTGGCATCCTGTATGTGCACCAGTTCAAGTACCAGCTATTCCATTTCTGATCCAGCTCCTTACCAATGGACTGAAAAAGCAGGGAAAGATGGCCCAAGTGCCTGGGATGCTGCCACGCACATTGCAGGAAAAGCTCCTTGCTGCCATGCACATCGGAGGGAAAGCTCCTGGCTTCAACCTGGCCACACTCTGGCTATTAAAGTCATCTCAAAAATGAATTAGGTGGTGGAAGATTTCTGTCTCTCCCTCTCTCTGTAACTCTTTCAAGTAAGTAATTAAATATTTTAATATGATAAAAAAGGCAGAGACACACAGAGACAAAGAGAGAAGGAAAGAGAAGCAGAGAGATCTCCCATCTGCTGGTTCACTTTCTATATGGCTACCACTGTGCAAGACCAGGTTCTCATGTCCCCATTGAGGTTACAGTTCTCCAATTTGACGACAGGAATGAAAGAATTTGAGCTATTATACATTGCTTCCCAGGGATATTAACATGAAGCTGATTTGGAAGTGTAGTACCCAAAACTCAGATTAGCACTGCAATATAGGCTGTGGGCATCTGTTGTGACTGCTAACAAATTGGAAATCCTAGAGTAAAAATCAACATATTCCTGGACATACACAATATACCAAAATTGAGTCATGAAGACACATAGAAAAGCTAAACAAACCAAAAACCAAGACAGAGATTGGATGAGTAATAAAGACCCTCCCAACAAGGAAAAGTCCAGGATCAGACAGCCTCACTATTGAATTCTACAGGACTTTTAAAGAACTAATGCTTCTCAAACTATTCAACACAATTGAAAGAGAGACAATCCTCTCAAACTCCTTCTATTAATCCTGCATCACCTTAATTCTTTAACTAGAAAAGATACAGTTGAGAGAGAGTACTATAGAAAAATATCCCTGATGGGGGCCAGTGCCATAGCACACTGGGTTGATCCTCCACCCGTGGAGACGGCATCCCCTATGGGTGCCAGTTCTGGTCCCGGTTGCTGCTATTCCAGTCCAGCTTTCTGCACTAGACTGGGAGGGCAGTGGAGGATGGCCCAAGTGCCTGGATCCCTGCACCCGCATGGGTGACCAGGGAGATGCTCCTGACTCTGGCTTCCGATTGGACCAGCACTACCTGTTGGGCCATATGGAGCATAAACAAGCAGATAAAATACTTCTGTCTCTCTGCCTCTGCCTCTCCATCTCTGTAACTCAATCTTTCAAATAAATAATTCTTTTGAAAAGGTCAACAAACAATAAAGGCTGGTGGAGAGGGAGAGAAAAAGGTACCCTAACCCACTGTTGGTGGGAATGAAGCTAGTGCGACCATTATGGAAGGCAGTATCAAAGTTCCTCAGAAATCTGAAAACAAACATACCATGTGATCCTGCCATCTGACTACTGGGAATTTATCTGCATGAAATGAAATAGAATATGCACAGGCATGAGTTATCTGTACCCTCATGTTTATTACAGCTCAATTCACAATAGCTAACATGGAATCAACCCAGATGTCCATCAACTGGTGACTGGAACAAAAATATGAGCTATATATACAGTGTAAAATACTATTCAACCATAATTGAGAATGAAATCCCATCTTCTGTAACTAAATGGATGAACTGGAAACAAGTATGCTTCATGAAAGAAGCCAGTCCCCAAAAGACAAATACCATATGTTTTCTCTGACTGGTGGTAATTAATATATAGACAACAAAAAGCAGCATATGAGTTAAATTGACATTTTGAGATTTGAGTATTGTTCATAGCACTTTTCTGTACTCTTTGATAGAGTACACAACATATACTCATTGATATTTCTGCTACTACTTGCTGAATTCTTTATTTTGTAGAGGGTTAAAGCTTGTGATTCTAAAATAAAATCAAAGCATGCAGCTGTCAAAATTAAAAGAAAATAAAACAAGAAGGAGGGAGTTGGAAATATGAGAACAAGGGAAGATAGGATAGGATGTTATCAGTTTGCTCTTCAATCTGTATATATAAATTACATGAAATTTGTTCACTTAATATGCATTTAAAAATATAAACTTAACACTGGCAGAAAAAGACCTGAGATCAGTGTTTTCTGGATTACCACTAATAAAATTTAGTCTTCATTTATGTCTGACCATATTTAATTTCTTATTTATTTATTTTATAAGAAAATTAACATCACCATTCCTAACAAGTCCATCCTGCTTCATGCATATCTATCAGTTCCCACTACGCTAATAATTTCTCATGAACTTAAATCCATATCATCTTAAAAAGATGCAATGTGGGGCTGGCGCTGTGGCATAGCAGATAAAGTTGTTGCCTGCAGTGCTGGCAAGCCATGTGGGTGCCAGTTCAAGTCGTGGCTGCTCCACTTCTGAACCAGCTCTCTGCTATGGCCTGGGAAAGCATTAGAAGGTGGCCCAAGTCCTTGGGGCCTTGCACACATGTGAAAGACCCTGAAGAAGCTCCTGGCTTCAGATTGACACAGACCAGTCATTGCGGCCAACTGGGAGTAAACCAGCTGATGGAAGACCTCTCTGTCTCTGTCTGTCTCTCTCTCTCTCTCTACCTCTCCTCTATTTGTGCAACTCTTTCAAATAAATAAATTAATATTTAAGAAAAAAGCCTGATTCATGTTATTATTTATGTGTTTTAGAGGCTTTGCAGATGTTGATTACATGTGCCATGAAAACCCATTAAAATGCAAATCCTATAAGAGGCAACTCCATGTGCACTAAACTGGTAAAATCCAGTGCATGTGTTGAGAAAAACACACTAGCAATACATTTCAAAAAGCTGTGAAATATTATAAGTGGCTGTCAAAAGCTAAAAATCTGACAATGACTCATTATGTCATTTATTTATATATAATGCTGAGAAAATCAGAAGTATTTGTTAAAACTTCTGCTAAAATGCACTTGATTTATAATTTTTAAATGCATCTTTCCTAGATGTAATGCAATCCTGTACTACTTTAGAGTATCAGAAATTTAAAATGTTGGACTGGTGCTGTGGTGGAGCAGGTTAACACCCTGGACTGAAGTGCCAGCATCCCATATGGGGGCCGGTTCAATACTCAGCTGCTCCACTTCTGAACCTGCTCTCTGCTATGGCCTGGCAAAGTAGTAGAAGATGGCCCAAGTCTTTGGGCCCCTGTACCCATCTGGGAGACTGGGAACTAGCTCCTGGCTCCTGGCTTCAGATCAGCACAGCTCTGGCAGTTGCAATCAATTAGGGAGTGAACACCAGATGGAAGACCTCTCTCTTTCTCTCTGTCTATCCTCTCTGTCTGTAACTCGACTTGTACATAAATAAATAAATCTTTAAAACAATTAAGAAATTTAACATGTGAAAGGTTTTTAAAAATGTATTTCTTTATTGTGAGGCAGAGTTACAGATATAGAGAGGAAGAGATAGAGAGGTCTTCTATCAACTGGTTCACCCCTAAATGGCCAGAATGGCTGGAGCTGGGCCGATCTGAAGCCAGGTGCCAGAAGCCAGGAGTCAGCAGCTTCCTCCAGGTCTCTCACATGGGTGCAGGGGCCCAAGAACTCAGGGCATATTGCACTGCTTTCCTAGGCCATTAGTAAAGAGCTGGATTGGAAGTGCAGGAGCAGGGACTCAAACTGGTGCCCATGTGGGATGCTGGTGCTGCAGGTGGATGCTTAATCTACTATGCCACAGAGTGGGCCCAGTGAATGGTTTTAGGAAGACATCTTTCATGTAGACTAGGCTGCAATATTGCAAGGTAAGGTTTAGCTTTTATTCCCACACATCAGTATTCATCTTTTAGCAACTATAAATACTGAATATCATACATATAGACATAAATATAGGTAACTGCAGATTTTGTTGTCATTCTTTCTAATTCTCTTTTTAATGTCTGCTAATAGGCCATCTTATGGATTATTATATTGATGTTACCCATACACAAGCATCAGGCATTTCCACTGTTGAATGTGTTTATGAGTACAGGTAGATTTGTGTGTACATGAATGCACATTTGATGAATATAGCACTGACAGTAATACTGTGAGAAATCCTAACGCTGATTCCAAACTTTCTGTCCTCCGCAGAGATGGCTGTCATTGAAGTAGACCACAGGGCCCCTTTTGCTGTTATGGACTGAAATGTGCCTCCCTAAAACTCTAACACGGAAGTGCTAACCAGCAACATGACTCTACCTGAAGAAAGTGCTTTTAAGCAGATCAAATGGTAGATGTGTCTGTCACATCGGAGAAAGGCTTCTGGAAAAATCGAGCCTATTTAAGCACCTTGATCTGATATTTTCAAGCTCTACAACTCTGAGAAGTAAAATTCCATGATTTAAATCATATTCTCTGTGGTATTTTCTTAGCAAATTAATATATCCTCATTTCTGCCAGCATTTTCTATTGTCATCCAGAAGGTCCTAGTGATTAGCAGAGAAATATAGAAACTAAAAACTGTGATTTTAGATTACCAAGTATCTACTAACACAAAAAGATCCCAGAAGCCACCTACTACCATCCTCCAGGACCCAGAAAAAAAACAGGAAGGAGTCAAGTTGCAGGGCAGTAGAAAAAAGTGAATAATGAAAGATCACAGCAGAAGTAAATAAGGAAGGGTTTGGTTCTGTGGTGTACTGGGTTAAAGCCTTGACCTGCTGTGCATGCATCCCATATGTTGCTGCTAGGAGACCAGGTGCTCCACTTCCAATCCAGCTCCCTACTAATGCACCTGGGAAATTGGTGGAAGATGGACCATGTTCTACGGTGCTGGCACCCACATGAGAGACTTGGAAGAAGCATCTGGCCTTTCCAATAAATAAATAAATCTTAAAAATATAGAAACAGTGTTAGCACTGTTGGAAAACAGACTCATAGTTCAATGTAAAAGTATAGGCAGCTGAAATAAACCGACTTTTCTACAGGCAACTCCTATTTAACAAAGGAAAGAAAACAAACAGGAGAAAGAAGAACCCCTTTAGCATATGGTTTAAAGGAAAGTGATTATCCATATGTAGAAGCCTGAAAATATACCCAAAACCTCATACACTATGTAAAAGCAACTCAAGGTGAATTAAAAGTCTAAATATAAAGCCAGAAACTAAGTAAACATATGAGAAACTATAAAACATAAGCATAGATAACAGTTTTGGGTCAGATTCCAAAAGCACAAGTAACAAAAATAAAATATAGAAATTTGAGCATATCATATTAAGATACATCTTCACAACAAAGTATTCAACAGAGTAAAGATACAATGGACAGAATGGCAGGAAACATTGAAAACTCTGACTATGACAAAAGATTGATAGGCATAACATACATATATTGAACTGGGAAAATCTCCAAATAAGAAGCAAAATGTACAGCTAAGAAATGGGCAAGGATCAGAACAGATGTTTCTCAGAAGAAGAAATCTCAATGGTCAAGACATAGATGAACATGCCCAATATCACTAGCCATTAGGGAAATGTAAATCAAAACCAATAGCAGACTCCATCTGTGGGAGAAGACAATGCTTGGGTTTTCATTTGTGCAACAAGTGGGTTTAGAGGACCCTGTTCACCATAAGAGGGCAGAGTCTACATGGAAGTAAGGAAACCTTAATGTTTTCCTAATGGGCTTGTTAAATTCTTGACCAGTGCCTATTACCTTTGCCGCAAACTTTCCAGTCTCACTACTTTCCTGCTTCTTCCTCTTCTCTGTGGCTTGCAAAAACAGTGTACCTTCTATATATGGAGGATACTTTTGTTTTGTTTTATTCCTTCTGTCTCATGATGTTCCTCTAAGAAATCACAACCCTCCAAGTATTCATTAATTTATGCAGTCTGCAGTTTTCATGGGCTACTACATGGCAAAGTACTAGGTTAAAGGAAAGGTATAGGTCAGGAACTGAGCAAAGTTCACAATGATGAAGCCATTGGGGAAATGAACCTGATGGAAGACCTCTCTCTCTCTCTCTCTCTGCCTCTCCTTCTCTCTCTGTGTAACTCTGATTTTCAAATAAATAAATAAATCTTTAAAAACTAACAAAATATACTAATAACCTGGTGGCAACACCTTTCTATCAGAACATGTGAAACACTCAAACACAGTTTGTCCCAGAAAGTCAACCATAGGGCATATCTTCTACTGCACTTGTGGACATCTCTGAGGGGGGTAAGGGGCACTTATTTCTTCCCCTCTTCTTTCTTAGCACTCTCACAGTTATAACTTCTATCGATGCTTCCAAAGACCAGTCTCTATGAAATTGTAGAACTAATATCCTCCTATGTCAAAAGTGTCATGGGTTTAAACACAGAACCCAAAATAAGATAAGTAACTGGCCTTCTTAATTACACAGTGTGGAATGTAAGATTCTCAGTGGAGCACTGGGTAATATAAAGTGCTGGGCAGAGAAAAACTGTTACTTATCTGTATTTATGATGCTGTAATTCTCCTCTTTATGCAAACTCAGATTAAAAGAGCTCCCGTTAGTGGGCAGCACTGTTGCATAGTGGGTAAAGCTACTGCCTGCCTTGTCAGCATCCTATATGGGTGCCGGTTGGGATCCTGGCTGCTGCACTTCCCATCCAGCTCTCTGCTGTGGACTGGGAAAACAGTAGAAGTTGGCCCAAACCCCTCATCTCCTGCACCCACCTATGAGACCTGGACAAAGTTCTGCCTTTCAAATAAATAAATAATTATTTAAAAAAACAGCTTCATCTCAGAAGGAGCTCCTGGCTACTGGCTCCAAATTGGCATACCTCCAGCTATTGCTGCCAATTGGGGAATGAACCATCGGATGGAAGACCTCTCTCTCTTTCTCTCTCTCTCTCCTCTCTCTGTGTAACTCTTTCAAATGAATAAATAAATCTTTAAAAAAGTAGCTCCAGTTATTGACAACACAGTAGACTTGCATTAATTTTGGTTCCCTTCTCACTTTGCAAAGGGATCAGTGGCAGGTCAAAACAGTTGACAGCCTTGCTAACAGGAGAAGAGATAGCTGAAGACAGAAAATGAAAAGCAGCCAAATACATCATCAAAGAAAGAGAAGTGGACCCCATCCAACACAAGCCTTTAAAAGTGGATGCTCACAATTAATGTGTGAAACAGCTGCCCACTGAAATCTTGTCTAGGGAGGGAAGATGTCCTAAGTTCTGCTTTTGTAAACTCCAGTCATAAATCTGTCCTAATAAATCTGTCCCTGGCATCTCTTTTACAAACATACTGGACCCACTGACCATTGGAAATGTGGTTCTAATCATGTAGGCTGCCATTTAAACCCACCAATGCTGTAACAGCTAAGAAACTTGAATTTGATGCTCAATTCTCAGGAAATCATTCCAGCTGAGCCTAGGGCCATTAATAGAAACTCCTTGGATCCTCCACTGTCTCTGTGCCTGTTTGAAAGAAGGGAGATTTCCCACCCCATGTTTCTGGAACAGCTTCAAATTCCACATTGGAAAAATTTGATAATTAATACTTGAGAGGGATCAACACACAAAGCAGCTATTCACGCTTCACACTGCTCCCCACCAGGAAGATGAGGTGCAGGATGAGAGCAGTGGGGCAGATCCTAGACAGATCCTCCTGCCCACCCCTCTGCTGCCCCAGGCTCCCTCCTGAGGGCCATCCAGCCCCACCCTGCAGGAACCAGCCCAGGAAACATCAAGAAACAAGGTAGACTGCATTCTGAGACCACCCACAGTGGGAACCCGGCTTATTTAACTGTGGAGATCAGGAGTCTTTCTGCCTTCCTTCCCTGTGAGTGCAGGTTCCCAGAACGCTGCCCCCTCTCTCCTGTAACCACTAAATAAAGCACATTAGGGACAGTTTAGGTGAGGTACTGCAGGAGAGAGTCCGGGCACTTTGAGCCTGGGAAATAGAGGTGGGAGACAGAGCAGCCCGGGTCCCAGCCCTGACCTCGGGAGAAGCTGCCAGGATCGCTGGCACACTTCTCCCACATGTGTCTCCGCCCCTTCCTGCATGCCAAACCTGCAGCAGAAAGTCCCTGGAGCAGGTACCCTTTCTTCCAGATACACGGGGAGTGAAATTGGGAGTGTGGGGAAGAGAGTCCCTGGCATGTGGGACCCACAGTTGGTGGATGAAGAGGGAAGAAGCAGCAGGATGCAGGCTCAGGGTGAGCACTCGGAAACTGCCTGGGATCGCACGTGCAGAGCAGGAGTTGCAGTAAATGCCAGAGAAGGAGCAGCATAGCCCCCAGGGTTGACACTGATCAAGGAATGAACTCCCCTGGTCCAACTCTGAGCCCCAGGGACAGGCAGTGGCAGGTGCATGCCCACAGGTATTTGGAAAGCAGAATACCTCGGAGCTACTGGGAACTCTGGGAAATGGAGTCCAGGCTGCAGCATCCCTAGAGACACCAGCTGTTCCTCCGAAAAGCTGCAGTCAGGGGTGGGTGCCCACAACCAGAGGGCATTTGCTTTTGTTAAGTCCCTCCTTCCTTTCCTTCACACACCAAAATCTCAGGGATCGGTTGCTGTTCCTTTCCTGCATCAAATCTGAAAGAGTGACACTCACTTCTGCTAACTGACCCCAAATCCTGGCTCCCTCATAACCTCTGTCTCTTCCAGAAAAATCTTATTTACTACTTTGGCCCTAGAAATCATAAATGACTATGATAGAATGTAACTTTTAACAGAGGTGTAGAAGGCATGGTTTAATATCCAGTTTTGAGAATACAATTTTCATTTGTGTTTTATTGATGTTTATACTTCTTTTAAGATTCATTTTTTTATTTAGAAGTCAGAGTTACAGAGAAGGAGAGGCACAGAGAGAGAGAGAGAGAGAGAGGTGTTTTCCATCTGCTGGTTCACTCCCCAATTGGCAGCAGCACCACAGCGCCGACCCCTTATAGTTCTTTTCAAATCATTTTACACTGTCTTTTTATTCATCTAGTACAGAGAGAGAAGAATGGACACAGAGCTAACTCTGTCCAAAATCTTGCTTGTATTGCATCAGAATACAAAATTTGGGAAGGAAGAAGGCAAAACTGACTCACACACAGAAAACATGTAGGAAATTGCCACTCAAGAAACCAAAAGTCAGCTGAGGCACCCAAAACAAGGACAGCAAGCCAGAATTGGAGCAAGCCAAGAGCTGTGCCCTGATTGAAAAAGACCATTCCTCTTGTGCCCTGAACGCAATATTGCCGCCTCAAAACAAAAGCTCACATCAGAAAATTCATTACAAACCATGATACATAAGAAAAAAGAGAAAAAAAACAAAGAAATGCAAGAATCCATAATGATATTGGGCTTGATATAGTCGCAGGGAAACCGGCCGTTCCCGGATTCATTCACCCCTCCAGCTGACTGCCTGTGGAATTCTGACTGAATTAACCTGAAAATCACAGTGAAACTCAATTTGGAGGCAATTAATATCTGTCACCTCAGCCAAAGTGTTCCATTTGATTTTGCAAAACACAAAAACTCACCTTGGTCATGTTACCTCTAAATTTCTAAGCTTCAAATGCCTATTAGTTGTCTTTTTTAATTCATAATGGCTACTCTGTCCAAACTCTTGTTTGTATGGTGTCAGAATACAAAATTTGGGAAGGAAGAAGGCAAAACCAACTCAGACCCAGAAAACATTTAGGAAATTGCCACTCAAGAAACCAAAAGTCAGCTGAGGCACCCAAAACAATGACAGCAAGCCAGAATTGGAGCAAGCCAACAGCTGTGCCCTGTTTGAAAAAGACCATTCATTCGGTGCCCTGAACTCTATATTGCCGCCTCAAAACCAAAGCTCACATCAGAAAATTCATTACAAACCATGATAAATAAGGGAAATGTGGAAAAACCAAAAAAATGCAAGAGTCCTTTGTAATATTTGACTGGATTTAGACACAAGGAAACTGGCTGTTTCCAGATTCGTCCCCCTTCCACAGACTGACTTTGGAATCTGATTGAATTCATCTCAAAATCGCACTCACATTCAATTTGGAGGGTATTAGTATCTGTCCCCTCAGCAGAAGGGTTCCATTTCATTTTCCAAAACACAGAAACTCATCTTGGTCGTGTTGCCTGTAGATTTCTAATCCTGAAAGGCCAATTTGCTGTGTTTTTTCCTTCTTTCCTAACGGCTACTCTGTCCAAAATCTTGCTTCTATTGCATCAGAATACAAAATTTGGGAATAAGAAGGCAAAACTGACTCACACCCAGAAAATATGTAGGAAATTGCCACTCAAGAAACCACAAATCAGCTGAGGCACCCAAAACAATGACAGGAAGCCAGAATTGGTGCAAGCCAACAGCTGTGCCCTGTTTGAAAAAGACCATTCCTCTTGTGCCCTGAACTCAATATTGCCACCTCAAAACCAAAGCTCACATCACAAAATTCATTACAAACTATGATAAATAAGGGAAATGTGAAAAAGCCAAAGAAATGCAAGAGTCCTTTGTGATATTTGGCTGGATTTAGACACAAGGAAACTGGCTGGTTCCAGATTCATTGCCCCCTTCCACAGACTGACTTTGGAATTCTGAGTGAATTGACCTCAAAATGGCACTCACACTCAATTTTTAGGGAGTTAGAATCTGTCCCCTCAGGAAAAGGGTTCCATGTCATTTCCCAAACACAGAAACTCATCTTCGTCGTGTTGCCTGTAGATTTCTACTCCCGAAAGGGCAATTTGCTCTGTTGTTTTTTTTTTTTTCTTTCCTAATGGCTACTCTGTCCAAAATCTTGCTTGTATTACATCAGAATACAAAATTTGAGAATAAGAAGGCAAAACCGATTCAGACCCAGAAAATATTTAGGAAATTGGCACTCAAGAAATCACAAATCAGCTGAGGCACCCAAAACAATGACAGCAAGCCAGAATTGGAGCAAGCCAACAGCTGTGCCCTGTTTGAAAAAGACCAATTCTCTTGTGCCCTGAACTCAAAATAGCAGGCTCAAAACCAAAGGTCACATCAGAAAATTCATTACAAACCATGATACATAAGAAAAATGAGAAAAAAGCCAAAGAAATGCAAGAATCCATAATGATATTGGGCTGGATTTAGTCGCAAGGAAACTGGCCGTTCCCGGATTCATCCACCCCTCCAGCTGACTGCCTGTGGAATTCTGACTGAATTAACCTGAAAATCGCAATGAAGCTCAGTTGGGAGGCAATTAATATCTGTCACCTCAGCCAAAGTGTTCCATTTGATTTTCCAAAACACAAAAACTCACCTTGGTCGTATTACCTATAGATGTCTAAGCTTCAAAAGCCTATTTGTTGTGTTTTTTTATTTCATAATGGTTTCTCTGACAAACTCTTGTTTGTATGGCATCAGAATACAAAATTTGGGAAGGTAGACGGCAAACCCAACTCAGACCCAGAAAACATTAAGGAAATTTCCGCTCAAGACACCACAAATCGGCTGAGGCACCCAAAATAATGACAGTAAGCCAGAATTGGAGCAAGCCAACAGCTGTGCCCTGTTTGAAAAAGACCATTCATTCGGTGCCCTGAACTCAATATGCCAGCCTCAAAACCAAAGCTGACATCAAAAAATTCATGAGAAACCATGATAAATAAGAAAAATGAGAAAAAAGCCAAAGAAATGCAAGGATTCATAATGATATTGGGCTTGATTTAGTCACAAGGAAACCGGCTGTTCCCGGATTCATCCACCCCTCCAGCTGACTGCCTGTGGAATTCTGACTGAATTAACCTGAAAATCACAGTGAAACTCAGTTTAGAGGCAATTAATATCTGTCACCTCAACCAAAGTGTTCCATTTGATTTTGCAAAACACAAAAACTCACCTTGGTTGTGGTACCTGTAGATTTCAAAGCTTCAAATACCTATTTGTTGTGTTTTTTATTTCATAATGGCTACTATGCCGAAACTCTGGTTTGTATGGCGTCAGAATGCAAAATTTGGGAAGGAAGAAGGCAAAACCAACTCAGACCCAGAAAACATTTAGGAAATTGCTGCTCCCAAAACCACAAATTGGCTGAGGCACTCAAAACTATGACAGCAAGCCAGAATTGGAGCAAGCCAACAGCTGTGCCCTGATTGAAAAAGACCATTCCTCTTGTGCCCTGAACTCCATATTGCAACCTCAAAACCAAAGTTCACATCAGAAAACTGATTACAAACCATGATAAATAAGAAAAATGAGAAAAAAGCCAAAGAAATGCAAGAATCCATAATGATATTGGGCTTGATTTAGTCGCAAGGAAACCGGCTGTTCCCAGAATCATCCACCCCTCCAGCTGACTGCCTGTGGAATTCTGACTGAATTAACCTGATAATCGCAGTGAAACTCAGTTTGGAGGCTATTAATAACTGGCACCTCAGCCAAAGTGTTCCATTGTATTTCCCAACACACAAAAACTCACCTTGGTCGTGTTACCTGTAGATTTCTAAGCTTCAAACGCCGATTGGTTGTGTTTTTTATTTAATAATGTCTACTCTGTCCAAACTCTTGTTTGTATGGCGTCAGAATACAACATTTGCGAATGAAGAAGGCAAAACAGCTCAGACCCAGAAAACATGTAGGAAATTGCCGCTCAAGAAACCACAAATCGGCTGAGGCACCCAAAAAATGACAGCAAGCCAGAATTGGAGCAAGCCAACAGCTGTGCCCTGTTTGAAAAAGACCATTCCCCCGCTGCCCTGAACTCAATATTGCAACCTCAAAACCAAAGCTCACATCAGAAAATTCATTACAAACCATGATAAATAAGAAAAATGAGAAAAAAGCCAAAGCAATGCAAGAATCCATAATGATATTGGGCTTGATTTAGTTTCAAGGAAAACGGCTGTTCCCGGATTCATCCACCCCTCCAGCTGACTGCCTGTGGAATTCTGACTGAATTAACCTGAAAATCGCAGTGAAACTCAGTTTGGAGGCAATTACTATCTGTCACCTCAGCCAAAGTGTTCCATTTGATTTTCCAAAACACAAAACCTAACCTTGGTTGTGTTACCTGTAGATTGCTAAGCTTCAAACGCCTATTTGTTGTGTTTTTTATTTCATAATGGCTACTCTGCCGAAACTCTTGTTTGTATGGCATCAGAATACAAAATTTGGGAAGGTAGACCGAAAACCCAACTCAGACCCAGAAAACATTTAGCAAATTGCTGCTCAAGAAACCAAAAGTCAGCTGACGCACCCAAAACAATGACAGCAAGCCAGAATTGGAGCAGGCCAACCGCTGTGCCATGTTTGAAAAAGACCATTCCTCTGGTGCCCTGAACTCCATATTGCAGCCTCAAAACAAAAGATCACCTCAGAAAATTCATTAAAATCCATGATAAATAAGAAAACGGAGAAAAAAGCCAAATCAATGCAAGAATCCATAATGATATTGGGCTTGATTGAATCACAAAGAAACCGGCTGTTCCCGGATTCATTCACCCCTCCAGCTGACTGCCTGTGGAATTCTGACTGAATTAACCTGAATATCGCAGTGAAACTCAGTTTGGAGGCAATTACTATCTTTCACCTCAGCCAAACTGTTCCATTTGATTTTCCAAAACACAAAAACTCACCTTGGTCATGTTACCTGTACATTTCTAAGCTTCAAACGCCTATTTGTTGTGTTTTTATTTCATAATGGCTACTCTGACAAACTCTTGTTTGTATGGCGTCAGAATACAAAATTTGGGAAGGAAGAAGGCAAAACCAACTCAGACCCAGAAAACATTTAGCAAATTGCTGCTCAAGAAACACACATCAGCTGAGGCACCCAAAACAATGACAGCAAGCCAGACTTGGAGCAGGCCAACAGCTGTGCCCTGTTTGACAAAGAACCTTCCTCTTGCACCCTGAACTCCATATGCCAGCCTCAAAAACAAAGCTCACATCAGAAAATTCATTACAAACCATGATAAATAAGAAAAATTGAAAAAAGCCAAAAAATGCAAGAATCCATAATATTGGGCTTGATTCAGTCGCAAGGAAACCGGCTGTTCCCGGATTCATCCAGCCCTCCAGCTGACTGCCTGTGGATTTCTAACTGAATTAACCTGAAAATCACAGTGAAACTCTCTTTGGAGGCAATTACTATCTGTCACCTCAGCCAAAGTGTTCCATTTTATTTTCCAAAACACAAAAACTCACCTTGGTCATGTTACCTGTAGATTTCTAAGCTTCAAACGCCTATTTGTTGTGTTTTTTATTTCATAATGGCTATTCTGCCCAAACTCTTGTTTGTATGGCAGCAGAAAAGAAAATTTGGATACGAAGATGGTAAAACCAACTCAGACCCAGAAAACATTTAAAAAATTGCCACTCAAGAAACCAAAATCAGCTGAGGCACCCAAAACAATGAAGGCAAGCCAGAATTGGAGCAAGCCACAGCTGTACCCTGTTTAAAATGACCATACTTCCAGTGCCGTGAACTCCATACTGCAGCCTCAAAACCAAAGCTCACATCAGAAAATTCATTACAAACCATGAAAAATAAGAAAACATAGAAAAAAGCCAAAGAAATGCAAGAATTCATAATGATATTGGGCTTGATTCAGTCGCAAGGAAACCGGCTATTCCCAGATTCATCCACCCCTCCAGCTGACTGCCTGTGCAATTCTGACTGAGTTAACCTGAAAATCGCAGTGAAACTCAGTTTGGAGGCAATTAATATCTGTCACCTCAGCCAAAGTGTTCCATTTGATTTTCCAAAACACAAAAACTCCCCTTGGTCATGTTACCTGTAGATTTATAAGCTTCAAAATCCTATTTGCTGTGTTTTTTATGTCATAATGGCTACTCTCCCCAAACTCTTGTTTGTAGAAATCAGAATACAAAATTTGGGAAGGTAGAAGGCAAAACCAACTCAGACGCAGAACACATGTAGGAAATTGCAGCTCAGGAAACCACAAATCGGCTGAGGCTCAAAACAATGACAGCAAGCCAGAATTGGAGCAGGCCAACAGCTTTGCCCTGTTTAAAAGGTCCATTCCCCCGGTGCCCTGAACTCCATATTGCAGCCTCAAAACCAAAGCTGACATCAGAAAATTCATTACAACCCATGATAAATAAGAAAAAGGAGAAAAAAGCCAAAGAAATGCAAGAATCCATAATGATATTGGGCTTGATTTAGTTGCAAGGAAACTGGCTGTTCCCAGATTCATCCACCCCTCCAGCTGACTGCCTGTGGAATTCTGACTGAATTCACCTGAATATCGCAGTGAAACTCAGTTTGGAGGCAATTAATATCTGTCACCTCAGCCAAAGTGTTCCATTTTTTTTTCCAAAACACAAAAACTCACCTTGGTAATGTTACCTGTAGATTTCTAAGCTTCAAATGCCTATTTGTTGTGGTTTTTATTTCATAATTGCTACTCTGTCCAAACTCTTGTTTGTGTTGCCTCAGAATACAAAATTAGGGAAGGAAGAAGGAAAAACCAACTCAGATGCACAAAACATTTAGGAAATTGCCGCTCAAGAAACCACAAATTAGCTGAGGTATCGAAAACAATGACAGCAAGCCAGAATTGGAGCAAGACAACAGCTGTGCCCTGATTGAAATAGAACCTTCCTCTTGTGCCCTGAACTCCATATTGCAGCCTCAAAACCAAAGCTCACATCAGAAAATTCATTACAAACCATAAAAAAGAAGAAAAATGATAAAAAAGCCAAAGAAATGGAAGAATCCATAATGATATTGGGCTTGATTTAGTCGCAAGGAAACTGGCTGTTCCCAGATACATCCACCCCTCCAGCTGACAGCCTGTGGAATTCTGAGTGAATTAACCGGAGAAACACAGTGAAACTCAGTTTGGAGGCAATTAATATCTGTCACCTCAGCCAAAGTGTTCCATTTGATTTTCCAAAACACAAAACCTCACCTTGGTCGTGTTACCTGTAGATTTCAAAGCTTCAAATGCCTATTTGTTGTGTTTTTATTTCATAATGGCTACTCTCCCCAAACTCTTGTTTGTATGGCATCAGAATACAACATTTGGGAAGGAAGAAGGCAAACCCAATTCAGACCCAGAAAACATTTAGGAAATTGCCGCTCAAGAAACTAAAAGTCAGCTGAGGCACCCAAAACAATGACAGCAAGCCAGAATTGGAGCAGGCCAACAGCTGTGCCCTGTTTGAAAAAGACCATTCCTCCGTTACCCTGAACTCCATATTGCAGCCTCAAAACCAAAGCTCACATCAGAAAATTCATTACAAACCATGATAAATAATGGAAATGTGAAAAAGCCAAAGAAATGCAAGAGTCCTTTGTGATACTTGGCGGGATTAGACAAAAGGAACCTGGCTGTTTCCAGATTCATCCCCCCATCCACAGACTGACTTTGGACTTCTGATTGAATTCACCTCAAAATCCCACTCACATTCAATTTGGATGAATTAGTATCTCTCCCCTCAGCAGAAGGATTCCATATCATTTTCGAAACCACAGAAACTCATCTTGGTCATGTTGCCTGTAGATTTCTAATCCTGAAAGGCCAATTTGCTGTGTTTTTTGTTTTCTTTCATAATGGCTACTCTGTCCACAATCTTGCTTGTATTGCATGAGAATACACAATTTGGGTATGAAGAAGGGAAAACCAACTCAGACCCAGAAAATATTCAGCAAACTGACCCTCAAGAAACCAAAAGTCAGCTGAGGCACCCAACAATGACAGCAAGCCAGAATTGGAGCAAGCCAACAACTGTGCCCCAATTGAAAAAGAACCATTCTCTTGTGCCATGAACTCCATATTGCAGCCTCAAAACCAAAGCTCACATCAGAAAATTCATTACAAACCATGATAAATAAGGGAAATGTGAAAAAGCCAAAGAAATGCAAGAGTCCTTTGTGATATTTGGCTGGATTTAGACACAAGGAAACTGGCTGTTTCAGGATTCATCCCACCCTTAAACAGACTGACTTTGGAATTCTGATTGAATTCACCTCAAAATTGCACTCACACTCAATTTGGAGGAAATTAGTATCTGTCCCCTCGGCAGAAGGAGTCCAAGTCATTTTCCAAAACACAGAAACTCATCTTGATTGTGTTGCCTGTACAGTTCTAAACATGAAAGGCCAATTTGCTTCGTTTTTTTTTTTTTCTTTCATAATGGCTACTCTGTCAAATTCTTGCTTGTATTGCATCAGAATACAAAATTTGGGAATAAGAATGCAAAACTAACTCAGACCCAGAAAACATTTAGGAAATTGCCACTCAAGAATCCACAAATCAGCTGAGGCACCCAAAACAATGACAGCAAGCCAGAATTGGAGCAGGCCAACAGCTGTGCCCTGATTGAAAAACAACCTTCCTCTGGTGCCCTGAACTGAATATGCCAGCTTAAAACCAAAGCTCACATCGGAAAACTCATTACAAACCATGATACATAAGAAAAATGAGAAAAAAGCCAAAGAAACGCAAGAATCCATAATGATATTGGGCTTGATTTAGTCAAAAGGAAACCGGCTATTCCCAGATTCATCCACCCCTCCAGCTGACTGCCTGTGGAATTCTGACGGAATTATCCGGAAAATCGCAGGGAAACTCAGTTTGGAGGCAATTAATATCTGTCACCTCAGCCAAAGTGTCCCATTTTATTTTCCAAAACACAAAAACTCACCTTGGTCGTATTACCTGTGGATTTCTGAGCTTCAAACGCCTATTTATTGTGTTTTTTTTTATGGCAAAATGGCAAGTCTGTCCAAACTCTTGTTTGTATTGGGTCAGAATACAAAATTTTTGAAGGAAGAAGGAAAACCAACTCAGACGAACAAAACATTTAGGAAATTGATGCTCAAGAAACCTCAAATCGGCGGAGGCAACCAAAACAATGACAGTAAACCAGAATTGGAGTAACACAGCAGCTGTGCCCTGATTGAATAAGAACCTTCCTCTTGTGCCCTGAACTCCATATGCCAGCCTCAAAACCGAAGCTCACATCAGAAAATTCATTACAAACCATGATAAATCAGAAAAATGAGACAAAAGCCAAAGAAATGCAAGAATCCATAATGATGTTGGGCTGGATTTAGTTTCAAGGAAACCGGCTGTTCCCAGATTCATCCACCCCTCCAGCTGACTGCCTGTGGAATTCTGACTGAATTAACCGGAAAATCGCAGTGAAACTCAGTTTGGAGGCAATTAATATATGTCACCTCAGCCAAACTGTTCCATTTGATTTTCCAAAACACAAAAACTCACCTTGGTCATGTTACCTCTGGATTTCTAAGATTCAAAACCTATTTGTTGTGTTTTTTATTTCATAATGGCCACTCTGCCCAAACTCTTGTTTGTATTGCGTCAGAATACAAAATTTGGGAAGGAAGAAGGCAAAACCAACTCAGACCCAGAAAACTTTTAGGAAATTGCTGCTCAAAAAACCTCAAATTGGCGGAGGCACCCAAAACAATGACAGCAAGCCAGAATTGGAGCAGGCCAACAGCTGTGCTCTGTTTGAAAAAGACCGTTCCCCCGGTGCCCTGAACTCCATATTACAGCCTCAAAACCAAAGCTCACATCAGAAAATTCATTACAAACCATGATAAATAAGAAAAATGAGAAAAAAGCCAAAGAAATCAAGAATCCATAATGATATTGGGCTTCATTTAGTCGCAAGAAAACGGGCTGTTCCCGGATTCAACCACCCCTCCTGCTGACTGCCTGTGGAATTCTGACTAAATTAACCTGAAAATCGCAGTGAAACTCAGTTTGGAGGCAATTACTATCTGTCACCTCAGCCAAAGTGTTCCATTTTATTTTCCAAAACACAAAAACTCACCTTTGTTGTGTTACCTGTAGATTTCTAAGCTTCAAAAGCCTATTTGTGGTGTTTTTTATTTCATAATGGCTACCCTGCTGAAACTCTTGTTTGCATGGCGTCAGAATACAAAATTTGGGAAGGAAGAAGGCAAAACCAACTCAGACCCAGAAAACATTTAGGAAATTGCCACTCAAGAAACCACAAATCGGCTGAGGCACTCAAAACAATGACAGCAAGCCAGAATTGGAGGAAGCCAACAGCTGTGCCCTGTTTGAAAAAGACCATTCCTCAGGTGCACTGAACTCCATATTGCAGCCTCAAAACCAAAGCTCACATCAGAAAATTCATTACACAGCATGCTATATCAGAAAAAGGAGAAAAAAGCCAAAGAAATGCAAGAATCAAGAATGATATTGGGCTTGATTTAGTCGCAAGGAAACCGGCTGTTCCCGGATTCATCCACACCTCCAGCTGACTGCCTGTGGATCTGACTGAATTCACCTGAAAATCGCAGTGAAACTCAGTTTGGAGGCAATTAATATCTGTCACCTCAGCCAAAGTGTTCCATTTTATTTTCCAAAACACAAAAACTCACCTTGCTCGTGTTACCTATGGATTTATAAGCTTCAAAACCTATTTGTTGTGATTTTATTGCATAATGGCTACTCTGCCGAAACTCTTGTTTGTATGGCGTCAGAATACAACATTTGGGAAGGAAGAAGGCAAAACCAACTCAGACCCTGAAAACATGTAGTAAATTGTCGCTCAAAAGACCAATAATCGGCTGAGGCACCCAAAACAATGACAGCAAGGCAGAATAGGAGCAAGTCAACAGCTGTGCCCTGTTTGAAAAAGACCATACCTCTGGTGCCCTGAATTCCATATTGCAGCCTCAAAACCAAAGCTCACATCAGAAAATTCATTACAAACCATGATAAATAAGAAAAATGAGACAAAAGCCAAAGAAATGCAAGAATCCATAATGATATTGGGCTTGATTGAGTCGCAAGGAAACCGGCTGTTCCCAGAATCATCCACCCCTCCAGCTGATGCCTGTGGAATTATGACTGAATTAACGGGAAAATCGCAGTGAACCTCAGTTTGGAGGCAATTAATATCTGTCACCTCAGCCAAAGTGTTCCATTTGATTTTTCAAAACACAAAAACTCACCTTGGTCGTGAACCTGTAGATTTCTAAGCTTCAAATGCCTATTTGTTGTGTTTTTTATTTCATAATCGCTACTCTGTCTGAACTCATGTTTGTATTGCGTCACAATACAAAATTTGAGAAGGAAGAAGGTAAAAACCTCTCAGACCCAGAAAACATTTAGGAAATTGCCGCTCAAGAAACCAAAAGACAGCTGAGGCACCCAAAACAATGACAGCAAGGCAGACTTGGAGCAAGTCAACAGCTGTGCCCTTTTTGAAAAATACCCTTCCTCTTGTGCCCTGAACTCCATATTGCAGCCTCAAAACCAAAGCTCACATCAGAAAATTCATTACAAACCATGATAAATAAGAAAAATGAGACAAAAGCCAAAGAAATGCTAGAATCCATAATGATATTGAGCTTGATTGAGTCGCAAGGAAATTGGCTGTTCCCAGATTCATCCACCCCTCCAGCTGACTGCCTGTGGAATTATGACTGAATTAACCTGAAAATCGCAGTGAACCTCAGTTTGGAGGCAATTAATATCTGTCTCCTCAGCCAAAGTGTTCCATTTGATTTTCCAAAACACAAAAACTCACCTTGGTTGTGTTACCTGTAGATTTCTAAGCTTCAAACGCCTATTTGTTGTGTTTTTTATTTCATAATGGCTACTCTGCCCAAACTCTTGTTTGTATTCCATCAGAATACAAAATTTGGGAAGGAAGAAGGCAAAACCAACTCAGACCCAGAAAACATTTAGGAAATTGCCGCTCAAGATACCAAAAGTCAGCTGAGGCTCCCAAAACAATGACAGCAAGCCAGAATTGGAGCAAGCCAACATCTGTACCCTGTTTGAAAAAGACCATTTCTCAGGTGCCCTGAACTCAATATTGCAACCTCAAAACCAAAGCTCACATCAGAAAATTCATTACAAACCATGATAAATAAGAAAAATGAGAAAAAAGCCAAAGAAGTGCAAGAATCAAGAATGATATTGGGCTTGATTTAGTCGCAAGGAAACCGGCTGTTCCCGGATTCATCCACCCCTCCAGCTGACTGCCTGTGGACTTCTGACTGAATTCACCTGAAAATCGCAGTGAAACTCAGTTTGGAGGCTATTAATATCTGTGACCTCAACAAAGTGTTCCATTTTATTTTCCAAAACACAAAAACTCACCTTGGTCGTGTTACCTGTATTTTTCTAAGCTTCAAACGCCTTTTTGTTGTGTTTTTTATTTCATAATGGCTACTCCGCCCAAACTCTTGTTTGTATTGCGTCAGAATTCATAATTTGGGAAGGAAGAAGGCAAAACCAACTCAGACCCAGAAAACCTTTAGGAAATTGCCGCTCAAGAAACCACAAATCGGCTGAGGCACTCAAAACAATGACAGCAAGCCAGAATTGGAGCAGGCCAACAGCTGTGCCCTGTTTGAAAAAGACCATACCTCTGGTGCCCTGAACTCCATATTGCAGCCTCAAAACCAAAGCTGACATCAGAAAATTCATTACAAACCATGATAAATAAGAAAAATGAGAAAAAAGCCAAAGAAACGCAAGAATCCATAATGACATTGGGCTTGATTCAGTCGCAAGGAAACGGGCTGTTCCCGGATTCATCCACCCCTCCAGCTGACTGCCTGTGGAATTCTGACTGAATTAACCTGAAAATCGCAGTGAAACTCAGTTTGGAGGCAATTAATATCTGTAACCTCAGCCAAAGTGTTCCATTTCATTTTCCAAAACACAAAAACTCACCTTGGTCGTGTTACCTGTAGATTTCTAAGCTTCTAACAACTATTTGTTGTGTTTTTTTATTTCATAATGGCTGCTCTGTCCAAACTCTTGTTTGTAATGCGACAGAATACAAAATTTGGGAAGGAAGAAGGCAAAACCAACTCAGACCCAGAAAACATTTAGGAAATTGCCACTCAACAAACCAAAATTGAACTGAGGCATGCAAAACAATGACAGCAAGCCAGAATTGGAGCAAGCCAAGAGCTGTGCCCTGTTTAAAAAAAAAAAAAAAACCTTCCTCTTGTGCCCTAAACTCCATATTGCAGCCTCAAAACCAAATCTCACATCAGAAAATTCATTACAAAGCAGGATAAATCAAAAAATGAGAAAAATGCCAAAGAAATACAGGAGACCTTTCTGATATTGGGCTGGATTTAGTCGCAAGGAAACCGGCTGCTCCCAGATTCATCCACCCCTCCAGCTGACTGCCTGTGGAATTCTCACTGAATTCACCTGAAAATCGCAGTCAAACTCAGTTTGGAGGCCATTAATATCTGTGACCTCAACAAAGTGTTCCATTTTATTTTCCAAAACACAAATACTCACCTTGGTCGTGTTTCGATTAGACTTATAACTTCAAACGCCTATTTGTTGTGTTTTTTATTTCATAATGACTGCTCTGTCCAAACTCTTGTTTGTATTCCATCAGAATACAAAATTTGGGAAGGAAGAAGGCAAAACCAACTCAGACCCTGAAAACATTTAGGACATTGTGGCTCAAGAAACCACAAATTGGCTGAGGCACCCAAAACAATGACAGCAAGCCAGAATTGGAGCAAGCCAACATCTGTACCCTGTTTGAAAAAGACCATTCCTCCGGTGCCCTGAACGCCATATTGCCGCCTCAAAACCAAAGCTCACATCAGAAAATTTATTAGAAACCATGATAAATAAGAAAAAGGAGAAAAAAAGCCAAAGAAATGCAAGAATCCATAATGATATTGGGCTTGATTTAGTCGCAAGGAAACCAGCTGTTCCCGGATTCATCCACCCCTCCAGCTGACTGCCTGTGGAATTATGACTGAATTAACCTGAAAATCGCAGGGAAACTCAGTTTGGAGGCAATTAATATCTGTCACCTCAGCCAAAGTGTTCCATTTGATTTTCCAAAACACAAAACTTCACCTTGGTCGTGTTACCTGTATTTTTCTAAGCTTCAAACGCCTTTTTGTTGTGTTTTTTATTTCCTAATGGCTACTCTGATGAAACTCTTGTTTGTATTGCGTCAGAATACAAATTTGGGAAGGAAGAAGGCAAAACCAACTCAGACCCAGAAAACCTTTAGGAAATTGCCGCTCAAGAAACCACAAATCGGCTGAGGCATTCAAAACAATGACAGCAAGCCAGAATTGGAGCAGGCCAACAGCTGTGCCCTGTTTGAAAAAGACCATACCTCTGGTGCCCTGAACTCCATATTGCAGCCTCAAAACCAAAGCTGACATCAGAAAATTCATTACAAACCATGATAAATAAGAAAAATGAGAAAAAAGCCAAAGAAACGCAAGAATCCATAATGACATTGGGCTTGATTCAGTCGCAAGGAAACGGGCTGTTCCCGGATTCATCCACCCCTCCAGCTGACTGCCTGTGGAATTCTGACTGAATTAACCTGAAAATCGCAGTGAAACTCAGTTTGGAGGCAATTAATATCTGTAACCTCAGCCAAAGTGTTCCATTTCATTTTCCAAAACACAAAAACTCACCTTGGTCGTGTTACCTGTAGATTTCTAAGCTTCTAACAACTATTTGTTGTGTTTTTTTATTTCATAATGGCTGCTCTGTCCAAACTCTTGTTTGTAATGCGACAGAATACAAAATTTGGGAAGGAAGAAGGCAAAACCAACTCAGACCCAGAAAACATTTAGGAAATTGCCACTCAACAAACCAAAATTGAACTGAGGCATGCAAAACAATGACAGCAAGCCAGAATTGGAGCAAGCCAAGAGCTGTGCCCTGTTTAAAAAAAAAAAAAAACCTTCCTCTTGTGCCCTAAACTCCATATTGCAGCCTCAAAACCAAATCTCACATCAGAAAATTCATTACAAAGCAGGATAAATCAAAAAATGAGAAAAATGCCAAAGAAATACAGGAGACCTTTCTGATATTGGGCTGGATTTAGTCGCAAGGAAACCGGCTGCTCCCAGATTCATCCACCCCTCCAGCTGACTGCCTGTGGAATTCTCACTGAATTCACCTGAAAATCGCAGTCAAACTCAGTTTGGAGGCCATTAATATCTGTGACCTCAACAAAGTGTTCCATTTTATTTTCCAAAACACAAATACTCACCTTGGTCGTGTTTCGAGTAGACTTATAACTTCAAACGCCTATTTGTTCTGTTTTTTATTTCATAATGACTGCTCTGTCCAAACTCTTGTTTGTATTCCATCAGAATACAAAATTTGGGAAGGAAGAAGGCAAAACCAACTCAGACCCTGAAAACATTTAGGACATTGTGGCTCAAGAAACCACAAATTGGCTGAGGCACCCAAAACAATGACAGCAAGCCAGAATTGGAGCAAGCCAACATCTGTACCCTGTTTGAAAAAGACCATTCCTCCGGTGCCCTGAACGCCATATTGCCGCCTCAAAACCAAAGCTCACATCAGAAAATTTATTACAAACCATGATAAATAAGAAAAAGGAGAAAAAAGCCAAAGAAATGCAAGAATCCATAATGATATTGGGCTTGATTTAGTCGCAAGGAAACCAGCTGTTCCCGGATTCATCCACCCCTCCAGCTGACTGCCTGTGGAATTCTGATTGAATTAACCTGAAAATCGCAGGGAAACTCAGTTTGGAGGCAATTAATATCTGTCACCTCAGCCAAAGTGTTCCATTTGATTTTCCAAAACACAAAAACTCACCTTGGTTGTGTTACCTGTAGATTTCTAAGCTTCAAACGCCTATTTGTTGTGTTTTTTATTTCATAATGGCTACTCTGCCCAAACTTTTGTTTGTATTGCGTCAGATTACAAAATTTGGGCAGGAAGAAGGCAAAACCAACTCAGACCCAGAAAACATTTAGGAAATTGCCGCTCAAGGAACAAAGGGCCGCTGAGGAACCCAAAAATTTGAAAGCAAGACAGAATTGGAGCAAGCCAACAGCTGTGCCCTGATTGAAAAAGACCATTCCTCCGGTGTCCTGAACTCCATATTGCAGCCTCAAAACCAAAGCTCACATCAGAAAATTCATTACAAACCTTCATACATAAGAAAAATGAGAAAATACCCAAAAATGCAAGAATCCAGAATGATATTGGGCTTGATTGAATTGCAAGGAAACCGGCTGTTCCCGGATTCATCCAACCCTGCAGCTGACTGCCTGTGGAATTCTGACTGAATTAACCGGAAAATCGCAGTGAAACTCAGTTTGGAAGCAATTAATAACTGTCACCTCAGCTAAAGTGTTCCACTTTATTTTCTAAAACACAAAAACTCACCTCGGTCGTGTTACCTGTAGATTTCTAAGCTTCAAACGCCTATTTGTTGTGTTTTTTGTTTCATAATGGCTACTCTGCCCAAACTTTTGTTTCTATTGCGTCAGATTAGAAAATTTGGGAAGGAAGAAGGCAAAACCAACTCAGACCCAGAAAACATTTAGGAAATTGCCGCTCAAGAAACAAATGGCCGCTGAGGAACCCAAAACAATGACAGCAAGCCAGAATTGGAGGAAGCCAACAGCTGTGCCCTGTTTGAAAAAGACCATTCCCCCGGTGGCCTGAACTCCATATTGCAGCCTCAAAACCAAAGCTCACATCAGAAAATTCATTACAAACCATGATAAATAACAAAAATGAGAAAAAAGCCAAATAAATGCAAGAATCCAGAATGATATTCGGCTTGATTTAGTTGCAAAGAAACCGGCTGTTCCCAGATTCATCCACCCCTCCAGCTGACTGCCTGTGGAATTCTGACTGAATTAACCTGAAAATCGCAGTGAAACTCAGTTTGGAGGCAATTAATATCTGTCACCTCAGCCAAAGTGTTCCATTTGATTTTCCAAAACACAAAAACTCACCTTGGTTGTGTTACCTGTAGATTTCTAAGCTTCAAACGCATATTTGTCATGTTTTTTATTTCATTAAGGCTACTCTGCCCAAACTCTTGTTTGTATTGCGTCAGATTACAAAATTTGGGAAGGAAGAAGGCAAAACCAACTCAGACCCAGAAAACATTTAGGAAATTGCCGCTCAAGAAACAAAGGGCCGCTGAGGAAGCCAAAACCTTGAAAGCAAGACAGAATTGGAGCAAGCCAACAGCTGTGCCCTGATTGAAAAAGACCATTCCTCCGGTGTCCTGAACTCGATATTGCAGCCTCAAAACCAAAGCTCACATCAGAAAATTCATTACAAACCATGATAAATAAGAAAAATCAGAAAAAATCCAAAGAAATGCAGGAGTTCTTAGTGATATTGGGCTTGATTTATTCCCTTGTTAATGGCTGTTTCCAGATTCTTCTATACCTCCCAGTTGAGTGTCTGTGGTTTCTGACTGAATTAAAATGAAATTCGCTGTGAAACTCGGTTTGGAGGCAATTAATATCTGTCACCTCAGCAAAAGTGTTCCATATCTTTTTCCAAAACACAAAATCTCACCTTGGTCGTGTTACCTGTAGCTTTCAAAAGCCTATTTGATGTGTTTTTTATTTCATAATGTCTATTCTGTCCAAAATCTTGCTTGTATTACGTCAGAATACAAAATTTGGGAAGGAAGAGGACAAAAACAACTGAGACTCAGAAAACGTTTAGGAAATTGCCACTCAAGAAACCTCAAATCGGCGGAGGCACCCAAAACAATGACAGCAAGCCAGAATTGGAGCAAGACAACAGCTGTGCCCTGATTGAAAAAGACCATTCCTCCGGTGCCCTGAACTCCATATTGCAGCCTCAAAACCAAAGCTCACATCAGAAAATTCATTACAAACCATGATAAATAAGAAATATCAGAATAAAGCCAAAGAAATGCAAGAATCCATAATGATATTGGGCTTCATTTAGTTGCAAGGAAACCGGCTATTCCCGGATTCATCCACCCCTCCAGCTGACTGCCTGTGGAATTATGACTGAATTAACCTGAACGGAGGCAGTTAATATCTGTCACCACAGCCAACTTGTTCCATTTGATTTTCCAAAACACAAAACTTCACCTTGGTCGTGTTACCTGTAGCTTCAAAAGCCTATTTGTTGTGTTTTTTATTTCCTAATGGCTACTCTGTCCAAACTCTTGTTTGTATTGTGTCAGAATACAAAATTTGGGAAGGAAGAAGGAAAACCAACTCAGACCAAGAAAACATTTAGGATATTGATGCTCAAGAAACTTCAAATCGGCGGAGGCACCCAAAACAATGACAGCAAGCCAGAATTGGAGCAAGCCAACAGCTGTGACCTGATTGAATAAGAACCTTCCTCTTGTGCCCTGAACTCCATATGCCAGCCTCAAAACCAAAGCTCACATCAGAAAATTCATTACAAACCACTAAAATTAAGAAAAATGAGAAAAAGGCCAAAGAAATTCAAGAATTCATAATGATATTGGGCTTGATTTTGTCGCAAGGAAACCGTATATTCCCAGATTCATCCACCTCTCCAGCTGATGCCTGAGGAATATTGACTGAATTAACCTGAACGGAGGCAGTTAATATCTGTCCCCACAGCCAAAGTGTTCCATTTCATTTTCCAAAACAAAATCTCACCTTGGTCGTGTTACCTGTAGCTTTCAAAAGCCTATTTGATGTGTTTTTTATTTCATAATGGCTATTCTGTCCAAACTCTTGTTTCTGTGGCGTCAGAATACAAAATTTGGGAAGGAAGAGGACAAAACCAACTGAGACTCAGAAACCGTTTAGGAAATTGCCACTCAAGAAACCTCAAATCGGCGGAGGCACCCAAAACAATGACAGCAAGCCAGAATTGGAGCAGGCCAACAGCTGTGCCCTGTTTGGAAAAGACCATTCCTCCGGTGCCCTGAACTCCATACTGCAGCCTCAAAACCAAAGCTCACATCAGAAAATTCATTACAAACCATGATAAATAAGAAAAATGAGAAAATAGACAAAGAAATGCAAGAATCAAGAATGATATTGGGCTGGATTTAGTTGCAAGGAAACCGGCTGTTCCCGGATTCATCCACCCATCCAGCTGACTGCCTGTGGAATTCTGACTGAATTAACCTGAACGGAGGCAGTTAATACCTGTCAATACAGCCAAAGTGTGCCATTTTATTTTCCAAAACACAAAATCTCACCTTGGTCGTGTTACCTGTATCTTCAAAAGCCTATTTGTTGTGTTTTTTATTTCCTAATGGCTACTCTGTCCAAACTCTTGTTTGTATTGTGTCAGAATACAAAATTTGGGAAGGAAGAAGGAAAACCAACTCAGACCCAGAAAACATTTAGGAAATTGCCACTCAAGAAACCGAAAGTCAGCTGAGGCACCCAAATAAATGGCAGCAAGCCAGAATTGGAGCAGGCCAACAGCTGTGCCCTGATTGAAAAAGACAATTCCTCCGGTGCCCTGAACTCCATATTGCAGCCTCAAAACCAAAGATCACATCAGAAAATTCATTACAAACCATGATAAATAAGAAAAATGAGAAAAAAGCCAAAGAAATGCAAGAATCCATAATGATATTGGGCTTGATTTAGTCGCAAGGAAACCGGCTGTTCCCGGATTCATCCACCCCTCCAGCTGACAGCTTGTGGAATTTTGACTGAATTAACCTGAAAATCGCAGTGAAACTCAATTTGGAGGCAATTAATATCTGTCACCTCAGCCAAAGTGTTCCATTTGATTTTCCAAAACACAAAAGCTCACCTTGGTTGTGTTACCTGTAGATTTCTAAGCTTCAAACGCCTATTTGTTGTGTTTTTTATTTCATAATGGCTACTCTGCCCAAACTTTTGTTTCTATTGCGTCAGATTACAAAATTTGGGAATAAGAAGGCAAAACCAACTCAGACCCTGAAAACATTTAGGAAATTGCCGCTCAAGAAACAAACGGCCGCTGAGGAACCCAAAACAATGACAGCAAGCCAGAATTGGAGGAAGCCAACAGCTGTGCCCTGATTGAAAAAGACCATTCCCCCGGTGGCCTGAACTCCATATTGCAGCCTCAAAACCAAAGCTCACATCAGAAAATTCATTACAAACCATGATAAATAACAAAAATGAGAAAAAAGCCAAATAAATGCAAGAATCCAGAATGATATTCGGCTTGATTTAGTTGCAAAGAAACCGGCTGTTCCCAGATTCATCCACCCCTCCAGCTGACTGCCTGTGGAATTCTGACTGAATTAACCTGAAAATCGCAGTGAAACTCAGTTTGGAGGCAATTAATATCTGTCACCTCAGCCAAAGTGTTCCATTTGATTTTCCAAAACACAAAAACTCACCTTGGTTGTGTTACCTGTAGATTTCTAAGCTTCAAACGCATATTTGTCGTGTTTTTTATTTCATAATGGCTACTCTGCTGAAACTCTTGTTTGTATTGCGTCAGAATACAAAATTTGACAAGGAAGAAGGCAAAACCAACTCAGACCCAGAAAACATTTAGGAAATTGCCGCTCAAGGAACAAAGGGCCGCTGAGGAAGCCAAAACCTTGAAAGCAAGACAGAATTGGAGCAAGCCAACAGCTGTGCCCTGATTGAAAAAGACCATTCCTCCGGTGTCCTGAACTCGATATTGCAGCCCCAAAACCAAAGCTCACATCAGAAAATTCATTACAAACCATGATAAATAAGAAAAATCAGAAAAAATCCAAAGAAATGCAGGAGTTCTTAGTGATATTGGGCTTGATTTATTCCCTTGTTAATGGCTGTTTCCAGATTCTTCTATACCTCCCAGCTGAGTGTCTGTGGTTTCTGACTGAATTAAAATGAAATTCGCTGTGAAACTCGGTTTGGAGGCAATTAATATCTGTCACCTCAGCCAAAGTGTTCCATATCTTTTTCCAAAACACAAAATCTCACCTTGGTCGTGTTACCTGTAGCGTTCAAAAGCCTATTTGATGTGTTTTTTATTTCATAATGGCTATTCTGTCCAAACTCTTGTTTCTGTTGCGTCAGAATACAAAATTTGGGAAGGAAGAGGACAAAACCAACTGAGACTCAGAAACAGTTTAGGAAATTGCCACTCAAGAAACCTCAAATCGGCGGAGGCACCCAAAACAATGACAGCAAGCCAGAATTGGAGCAGGCCAACAGCTGTACCCTGATTGAAAAAGACCATTCCTCCGGTGCCCTGAACTCCATACTGCAGCCTCAAAACCAAAGCTCACATCAGAAAATTCATTACAAACCATGATAAATAAGAAAAATGAGAAAAAAAGTCAAAGAAATGCAAGAATCCAGAATGATATTGGCCTTGATACTGTCGCAAGGAAACCGGCTGTTCCCAGATTCATCCACCCCTCCAGCTGACAGCCTGTGGAATTCTGACTGAATTAACCTGAACGAAGGCAGTTAATATCTGTCACTACAGCCTAAGTGTTCCATTTTATTTTTTCAAAACACAAAATCTCACCTTGGTCGTGTTACCTGTAGCTTAAAACACCTATTTGATGTGTTTTTTATTTCATAATGGCTACTCTGTCCAAACTCTTGTTTGTATTGCGTCAGAATATAAAATTTGGGAAGGAAGAAGGCAAAACCAACTCAGACCCAGAAAACGTTTAGGAAATTGCCATTCAAAAATCCAAATTCAGCTGAGGCACCCAAAACAATGACAGCAAGCCAGAATTGGAGCAGGCCAACAGCTGTGCCCTGTTTGGAAAAGACCATTCCCCCGGTGGCCTGAACTCCATATTGCAGCCTCAAAACCAAAGCTCACATCAGAAAATTCATTACAAATCAAGATAAATAACAAAAATGAGAAAAAAGGCAAAGAAATGCAAGAATCCAGAATGATATTGGGCTTGATTCAGTTGCAAGGAAACTGGCTGTTCCCGGATTCATCCACCCCTCCATCTGACTGCCTGTGGAATTCTGATTGAATTAACCTGAAAATCGCAGTGAAACTCTGTTTGGAGGCAATTAATATCTGTCACCTCAGCCAAAGTGTTCCATTTTATTTTCCAAAACACAAAAGCTCACCTTGGTCGTGTTACCTGTAGATTTCTAAGCTACAAATGCCTATTTGTTGTGTTTTTCATTACAAAATGGCTACTCTGTCCAAACTCTTGTTTCTACTGCAGCAGAATACAAAATTTGGGAAGGAAAAAGGCAAAACCAACACAGACCCAGAAAACTTTCAGGAAAATGCCACACAAGAAACCAAATTTGGAGGGAATTAGAATCTGTCCCCTCAGCAAAAGGGTTCCATGTCATTTTCCAAAACACAGAAACACATCTTGTTCATATTGCCTACAGTTCTCATTCTGAAAGGGCAATTTGATGTGTTTTTTTTTTTCTTTCATAATGGCTACTCTGTCCAAAATCTTGCTTGTATTGCATCAGAATACAAAATTTGGGAATAAGAAGGCAAAACCGACTCAGACCCAGAAAACATTTAGGAAATTGGCACTCAAGAAACCACAAATCTCCTGAGGCACCCAAACAATGACAGCAAGCCAGAATTGGAGCAGGCCAACAGCTGTGACCTGATTGAAAAAGAACCTTCCACTTGTGCCCTGAACTCAATATGCCAGCCTCAAAACCAAAGCTGACATCAAAAAATTCATTACAAACCATGATAAATAAGAAAAAAGAGAAAAAAGCCAAAGAAATGCTAGAATCCATAATGATATTGAGCTTGATTGAGTCGCAAGGAAATCGGCTGTTCCCAGATTCATCCACAGCTCCAGCTGACTGCCTGTGGAATTCTGACTGAATTAACCTGAATATCGCAGTGAAACTCAGTTTGGAGGCAATTAATAACTGTCACCTCAGCCAAAGTGTTCCATTTTATTTTCCAAAACAAAAAAAATCATATTGGCGTGTTACCAGCAGATTTATAATCTGTAAATGTCTATTTGTTGCATTGTGTCAGAATACAAAATTTGGGAAGGAATAAGGCAAAACTAACTCAGACCCAGAAAAAATTTAGAAAATTGCCGCTCAAGAAACCAAAAGTCAGCTGAAACCCCAAAACCAATGACAGCAACCCAGAATTGGAGCAGCTAACAGCTGTGCCCTGTTTTAAAAAGACCATTCTTCCGGTGCCCTGAACTCCATATTGCCGTCTCAAAGGCAAAGCTCACATCAGAATATTCATTACAAACCTTGATAATAAGGGAAATGTGAAAAAGTCAAATAAATGCAAGAGTCCTTTGTGATATTTGGCTGGATTTAGACACAAGGAAACTGGCTGTTTCCAGATTCATCAACCCCTTCCACAGACTGACTTTGGAATTCTGATGGAATTCACCTCAAAATCGCACTCACACTCAATTGGAAGGTAATTAGAATCTGTCCCCTCAGCAGAAGTGTTCCAAGTCATTATCCAAAACACAGAAACTCATCTTGGTCTTGTTCCCTGTAGCTTTTGAATCCTGAAAGGGCTTTTTGCCGTATTTTCTTTTTTTTCATAATAGCTACTCTGTCCAAAATCTTGCTTGTATTGCATCAGAATACAAAATTTGGGAATAACAAGGCAAAACCAACTCAGACCCAGAAAACATTTAGTAAATTACCACTCAAGTAACCACAAATCGGCTGAAGCACCCAAAACAATGACAGCAAGCCAGAATTGGAGCAAGCCAACAGCTGTGCCCTGATTGAAAAAGAACCATCCTCTTGTGCCCTGAACTCAATATGCCAACCTCAAAAACAAAGCGCACATCAGAAAATTCATTACAAACCATCATACATAACAAAAATGAGAAAAAAGCCAAAGAAATGCAAGAATCCATAATGATATTGGGATTGATTTAGTTGTAAGGAATCCGGCTATTCCTGGATTCGTCCACCCCTCGAGGTGACTGCCTGTGCAATTCTCACTGAATTAACCTGAAAATCACAGGGAAACTCAGTTTGGAGGCAATTAATATATGTCACCTGAGCCAAAGTGTTCCATTTTATTTTCCAAAACACAAAAACTCACCTTGGTCGTGTTACCTGTAGATTTCTAAGCTTCAAACGCCTATTTGTTGTGTTTTTTATTTCATAATGGCTACTCTGTCCAAACTCTTGTTTGTATTGAGTCAGAATAAAAAATTTGGGAATAAGAAGAAAAAACCGTGTCAGACCCAGAAAACATTTAGGAAATTGCCACTCAAGAAACCTCAAATTTGCTGAGGCACCCAAAACAATGACAGCAAGCCAGAATTAGAGCAAGCCAACAGCTGTGCCCTGATTGAAAAAGAACATTTCTCTTGTGCCCGGAAGTTCTTATTGCAGCCTCAAATCCAAAGCTCACATCAAAAATTCATTACCAACCATGATAAATAAGAAAAAAGAGAAAAAAGCCAAAGAAATGCAAGAATCCATAATGATATTGGGCTTGATTTAGTCGTAAGAAATCTGGCTAGTCCTGGATTCATCCACCCCTCCAGGTGACTGCCTGTGGAATTCTGACTGAATTAACCTGAAAATCACAGTGAAACTCAGTTTGGAGGCAATTAATATCTGTCACCTCAGCCAAAGAGTTCCATTTGATTTTCCAAAACACAAAAACTCACCTTGGTCGTGTTGCCTGTAGATTTCTAATCCTGAAAGGGCAATCCGCTGTGTTTTTTTTTTTTTTCTTTCTTTCATAATGGCTACTCTCCAAAATCTTGCTTGTATTGCATCAGAATACAAAATTTGGGAATAAGTAGGCAAAACCGACTCAGACCCAGAAAACATTTAGGAAATTGCCACTCAAGAAACCACATCGGCTGAGGCACCCAAAACAATGACAGCAAGCCAGAAGTGGAGCAAGCCAACATCTGTGTCCTGATTGAAAAAGAACCTTCCTCTTGTGCCCTGAACTCAATATGCCAGCCTCAAAACCAAAGCTCACATCAGAAAATTCATTACAAACCATGATAAATAAGGGAAATGTGAAAAAGCCAAAGAAATGCAAGAGTCCTTTGTGATATTTGGCAGGATTTAGACACAAAGAAACTGGCTGTTTCCAGATTCATCCCCCCCTTCCACAGACCGACTTTGGAATTCTGATTGAATTCACCTCAAAATCGCTCTCACACTCCATTTGGAGGGCATTAGAATCTGTCCCCTCAGCAGAAGCGTTCCATGTCATTTTCCAAAACACAGAATCTCACCTTGGTTGTGTTGCCTATGGATTTCTAATCCTGAAAGGTCAATTTGCTGTGTTTTTTTTTTTTTCTTTCATAATGGCTACTCTGTCCAAAATCTTGCTTGTATTGCATCAGAATACAAAAATTGGGAAGGAAGAAGGCAAAACCAACTCAGACCCCGAAAACATTTAGGAAATTGCCACACAAGAAACCACAAATCAGCTGAGGCACCCAAAACAATGACAGCAAGCCAGAAGTGGAGCAAGCCAACAGCTGTGCCCTGATTGAAAAAGAACCTTCCTCTTGTGCCCTGAACTCAATATGCCAGCCTCAAAACCAAAGCTCACATCAGAAAATTCATTACAAACCATGATAAATAAGAAAAATGAGAAAAAAGCCAAAGAAATGCAGGAGTTCTTAGTGATATTGGGCTTCATGTATTCCCATGTAAACGGCTGTTTCCAGATTCTTCCACACCTCCCAGCTGAGTGAATGTGTATTCTGACTGAATTAACCTGGAAATCGCCGTGAAACTCACTTTGGAGGGAATTAGAAATTGTCCCCTCAGCAGAAGCGTTCCATGACACTTTCTAAAACACAAAAACTCACCTTGGTCATGTTACCTATCGATTTCTAAGCTTCAAATGCGTAATGTTGTGTTTTTAATTTCATAATGGCTACTCTGTCCAAACTCTTGTTTGTATTGCGTCAGAATAGAAAATTTGGGAAGGAAGAAGGCAAAACCAACTGAGACCCAGAAAACCTTCAGAAAATGTGGATCAAAAAACAACAACGCTGAGGCACCCAAAACCTTTAAAGCAAGACAGAATTGTAGCAAACCAATAGCTGTGCCCTGATTGAAAAAGAACCTTCCTCTTGTGCCCTGAACCCAATATGCCAGCATCAAAACCAAAGCTCACATCAGAAAATTCATTACAAACCATGATAAAAAGAAAAATGAGAAAATAGCCAAGGAAATGCAAGAATCCATAATGATATTGGGCTTGATTCAGTGACAACGAAACAGGCTGTTCCCAGATCCATCCACCCTTCCAGCTGATTGCCTGTGGACTTCTGAATGAATTAACCTGAAAATCGCAGTGAAACTCAGTTTGGAGACTATTAATATCTGTCACCTCAGCCAAAGTGTTCCATTTTATTTTCCAAAACACAAAAACTCACCTTAGTCGCGTTACCTGTAGATTTCTAAGCTTCAAACGCCTATTTGTTGTGCTTTTAATTTCATAATGGCTACTCTGTCTAAACTCTTGTTTATATTTCTTCAGAATACAAAATTTGGGAAGGAAGAAGGCAAAACCAACTCAGACCCAGAAAACATTTAGGAAATTGCTGCTCAAGAAACCTCAAATCGGCTGGGGCACCTAAACCAATGACAGCAAGCCAGAATTGGAGCAAGCCAACAGCTGTGCCCTGATTGAAAAAGAACCATTCTCTTGTGCACTGAACTCCATATTGCAGCCTCAAAAACAAAGCTCACATCAGAAAATTCATTATTCTGTCCAAACTCTTGTTTGTATTGAGTCAGAATACAAAATTTGGGAAGGAAGAAGGCAAAACCAACTCAGACCCAGAAAACATTTAGAAAATTGCCTCTCAAGAAACCAAACACCGCTGAGGCACCCAAAAACTTAAAACAAGACAGAATTGGAACAAGCCAACAGCTGTGCCCTGATTGAAAAAGAACCTTCCTCTTGTGCCCTGAACTCAATATTCCAGACTCAAAACCAAAGCTCACATCAGAAAATTCATTACAAAGCATGATAAATAAGAAAAAAGAGAAAAAAGGCAAAGAAATGCAGGAGTTCTTAGTAATATTGGGCATGATTTATTGCCATGTAAACGGCTGTTTCCAGATTCATCCACACCTATCAGCTAATGTCTGTGGTTTCTGACTGAATTAACCTGAAAATCGCAGTGAAACTCGGTTTGGAGGCAATTAATATCTGTCACCTCAGCCAAAGTGTTCCATTTTATCTTCCAAAACTCAAAAACTCACCTTAGTCTTCTTACCTGTAGATTTCAAAACTTCAAATGCCTATTTGTTTTGTTTTTTATTTCATAATGGCTACTCTGCCCAAGCTCTTGTTTGTATTGCGTCAGAATACAAAATTTGGCAAGGAAGAAGGCAAAACCGACTCAGACCCAGAAAACATTTAGGAAATTGCCACTCAAGAATCCAAAAGTCAGCGGAGGAACCTACAACAATGACAGCAAGCCAGAATTGGAGCAAGCCAACAGCTGTGCCCTGATTGAAAAAGAACCTTCCTCTTGTGCCCTGAGCTCAATATACCAGCCTCAAAACCAAAGCTCACATCAGAAAATTCATTACAAACCATGATAAATCAGAAAAATGAGAAAAAAGCCAAAGAAATGCAGGAGTTCTTAGTAATATTGGGCTTGATTTATTGCCATGTAAACGGCTGTTTCCAGATTCATCCACACCTCCCAGCTGAGTGTCTGTGGTTTCTGACTGAATTAACCTGAAAATCGCAGTGAAACTCGGTTTGGAGGCAATTAATATCTGTCACCTCAGCCAAAGTGTTCCATTTTATTTTCCAAAACTCAAAAACTCACCTTAGTCTTCTTACCTGTAGATTCTAAGCTTCAAATGCCTATTTGTTTTGTTTTTTATTTCATCATTGCTACTCTGTCCAAACTCTTGTTTGTATTGCGTCAGAATACAAAATTTGGGATTAAGAAGGAAAAACCGTGTCAGACCCAGAAAACATTTAGGAAATTGCCACTCAAGAAACCAAAAGTCAGCTGAGGAACCCACAACAATGACAGCAAGCCAGAATTGGAGAAAGCCAACAGCTGTGCCCTGATTGAAAGAGAACCTTCCTCTTGTGCCCTGAACTCAATATGCCAGCCTCAAAAGCAAAGCTCACATCAGAAAATTCATTACAAACCATGATAAATCAGAAAAATTAGAAAAAAGCCAAAGAAATGCAGGAGTTCTTAGGGATATTGGGCTTGAATTATGGCCATGTAAACGGCTGTTTCCAGATTCATCCACACCTCCCAACTGAGTGTCTTTGGTTTCTGAATGAATTAACAAAAAAATCGCAGTGAAACTCGGTTTTGGAGGCAATTAATATCTGTCACCTCAGCCAGAGTGTTCAATTTTATTTTCATAAACACAAAAACTTACCTTGCTCGTGTTACCTGTACATATATAAGCTTCAAACGCATATTTGTTGTGTTTTTTATTTCATAATGGCTACTCTGTCCAAACTCTTGTTTGTATTACGTCAGAATAGAAAATTTGGAAAGGAAGAAGGCAAAACCAACTCAGACCCAGAAAACATGTAGGAAATTGCCGCTAAAGAAACCAAAAACAGCTGAGGCACGCAAAACAATGACAGCAAGCCAGAATTGCAACAAGCCAACAGCTGTGTCCTGTTTGAAAAAGACCATTGATCCGGTGCCCTGAACTCAATATGCCAGCCTCAAAACCAAAGCTCACATCAGAAAATTCATTACAAACCATGATAAATCAGAAAAATGAGACAAAAGCCAAAGAAATGCACGATTTCTTAGTGATATTTGGCTGGATTTAGACACAAGGAAACTGGCTGTTTAAAGATTCATCCCCCCCTTCCACTGACTGACTTTGGAATTCTGATTGATTTCACCTCAAAATTGCACTCACACTCAATTTGGAGGGAATTAGAATCTGTCCCCTCAGCAGAAGGGTTCCATGTCATTTTCCAAAACACAGAAACTAATCTTGATCACGTTGCCAGTACATTTCTAATCCTGAAAGGGCAATTTCTGTGTTATTTGTTTTTCTTTCATAATGGCTACTCTGTCCAAATCTTGCTTGTATTGCATCAGAATACAAAATATGGGAATAAGAAGGCAAAACCGACTCAGACCCAGAAAACATTAAGGAAATTGCCGCTCAAGAAACCACAAATCGGCTGAGGTTCCCAAAACAATGACAGCAAGCCAGAATTGGAGCAAGCCAACAGCTGTGCCCTGATTGAAAAAGAACCTTCCTCTTGTGCCCTGAACTCAATATGCCAGCCTCAAAACCAAAGCTCACATCAGAAAATTCATTACAAACCATGATAAATAAGAAAAAAGAGAAAAAAGCCAAAGAAATGCAAGAATCCATAATCATAGTGGCTTGAATTAGTTGCAAGGAAACCGGCTGTTCCCGGATTCATCCACCCCTCCAGCTGACTGCCTGTGGAATTCTGACTGAATTAACCTGAAAATCGCAGTAAGACTCAGTTTGGAGGCAATAATATCAGTCACCTCAGCCAAAGTGTTCCATTTGATTTTCCAAATCACAAAAACTCACCTTGGTCGTGTTACCCTTAGATTCATAAGCTTCAAACGCTAATTTGTTTTTTTTTTTTTTTATTTCATGATGGCTACTCTGTCCAAACTCTTGTTTGTATTGCGTCAGAATACAAAATGTGGGAAGGAAAAGGGAAAACCAACTCAGACCCAGAAAACATTTAGGAAATTGCCGCTAAAGAAACCACAAATCGGCTGAGGCACCCAAAACCTTGAAAGCAAGACAGAATTGGAGCAAGCCAACAGCTGTGCCCTGATTGAACAAGACCATTAATCCAGTGCCCTGAACTCCATATTCCATCCTCAAAACCAAAGCTCACATCAGAAAATGCATTAGAAACCATGATAAATAAGGGAAATCTGAGAAAGCCAAAGAAATTCAAGAGTCCTTTTTGGTATTTGGCTGGATTTAGACAGAAGGAAACTGGCTGTTTCCGGATTCATCCCCCCCTTCCACAGACAGACTTTGGAATTCTGATTGAATTCACCTCAAAATCGCACTCACACTCAATTTGGAGGGAATTAGAATCTGTCCCCTCAGCAGAAGGGTTCCATGTCATTTTCCAAAACACAGAAACTCATCTTGGTCGAGTTGCCTGTAGATTTCTAATCCTGAAAGGGCAATTTGCTGTGTTTTTTTTTTTTTTTCTTTCATAATGGCTACTCTGTCCAAATCTTGCTTATGTTGCATCAGAATACAAAATTTGGGAATAAGAAGGCAAATCCGACTCAGACCTAGACAACATTTAGGAAACTGCAACACAAGAATCCACAAATCAGCTGAGGCACCCAAAACAATGACAGCAAGCAGAATTGCAGCAAGACAACAGCTGTGCCCTGATTGAAAAAGAACCTTCCTCTTGTGCCCTGAACTCAATATGCCAGCCTCAAAACCAAAGCTCACATCAGAAAATTCATTACAAACAATGATAAATAAGAAAAATCAGAAAAAAAGCCAAAGAAATGCAAGAATCCATAATGTTATTGGGCTTGATTTAGTCGCAAGGAAGCCAGCAGTTCCCGGATTCATCCACGCCTAAAGCTGACTGCCTGTGGAATTCTCACAGAATGAACCCGAAAATCGCAGTGAAACTCGGTTTGGAGGCAATTAATATCTGTCACCTCAGCCAAAGTGTTCCATTTTATTTTCCAAAACAAAAAAACTCACTTTGGTCGTGTTACCTGCAGATTTAAAATCTTGAAACGCCTATTTGTTGTGTTGTTTATTTCATAATGGCTACTCTGTCCAAACTCTTCTTTGCATTGTATCAGAATACTAAATTGGGGAAGGAAGAAGGCAAAACCAACTCAGACCCCGAAAACATTTAGGAAATTGCCGCTCAAGAAACCACAAATCAGCTGAGGCACCCAAAACCTTGAAAGCAAGACAGAATTGGAGGAAGCCAACAGCTGTGCCCTGATTGAACAAGACCATTAATCCAGTGCCCAGAACTCCACATTGCAGCCTCAAAACCAAAGCTCACATCAGAAAATTCATTACAAACCATGATAAATAAGGGAAATCTGACAAAGCCAAAGAAATTCAAGAGTCCTTTGTGGTATTTGGCTGGATTTAGACACAAAGAAACTGGTTGTTTAAAGATTCATCACCCCTTCCACAGACAGACTTTGGAATTCTGATTGAATTCACCTCAAAATCGCACTCACACTCAATTTGGAGGGAATTAGAATCTGTCCCCTCAGCAGAAGTGTTCCATGTCATTTTCCAAAACACAGAAACTCATCTTGGTCGAGTTGCCTGTAGATTTCTAATCGTGAAAGTGCAATTTGCTGTGTTTTTTTTTTTTCTTTCATAATGGCTACTCTGCCAAAATCTTGCTTGTATTGCATCAGAATACAAAATTTGGAAGGAAGAAGGGAAAACCGACTCAGACCCAGAAAACATTTAGGAAATTGCCGCTCAAGAAACCACAAATCGGCTGAGGCACCCAAAACAATGACAGCAAGCCAGAATTGCAGCAAGCCAACATCTGTGCCCTGATTGAAAAAGAACCTTCCTCTTGTGCCCTGAGCTCAATATACCAGCCTCAAAACCAAAGCTCACATCAGAAAATTCATTACAAACCATGATAAATAAGAAAAATGAGAAAAAAGCCAAAGAAATGCAGGAGTTCTTAGTAATATTGGGCTTGATTTATTGCCATGTAAACGGCTGTTTCCAGATTCATCCACACCTCCCAGCTGAGTGTCTGTGGTTTCTGACTGAATTAACCTGAATATCGCAGTGAAACTCGGTTTGGAGGCAATTAATATCTGTCACCTCAGCCAAAGTGTTCCATTTTATCTTCCAAAACTCAAAAACTCACCTTAGTCTTCTTACCTGTAGATTTCAAAACTTCAAATGCCTATTTGTTTTGTTTTTTATTTCATAATGGCTACTCTGCCCAAGCTCTTGTTTGTATTGCGTCAGAATACAAAATTTGGCAAGGAAGAAGGCAAAACCAACTCAGACCCAGAAAACATTTAGGAAATTGCCACTCAAGAATCCAAAAGTCAGCGGAGGAACCTACAACAATGACAGCAAGCCAGAATTGGAGAAAGCCAACAGCTGTGCCCTGATTGAAAAAGAACCTTCCTCTTGTGCCCTGAGCTCAATATACCAGCCTCAAAACCAAAGCTCACATCAGAAAATTCATTACAAACCATGATAAATAAGAAAAATGAGAAAAAAGCCAAAGAAATGCAGGAGTTCTTAGTAATATTGGGCTTGATTTATTGCCATGTAAACGGCTGTTTCCAGATTCATCCACACCTCCCAGCTGAGTGTCTGTGGTTTCTGACTGAATTAACCTGAAAATCGCAGTGAAACTCGGTTTGGAGGCAATTAATATCTGTCACCTCAGCCAAAGTGTTCCATTTTATTTTCCAAAACTCAAAAACTCACCTTAGTCTTCTTACCTGTAGATTTCTAAGCTTCAAATGCCTATTTGTTTTGTTTTTTATTTCATCATTGCTAGTCTGTCCAAACTCTTGTTTGTATTGCGTCAGAATACAAAATTTGGGATTAAGAAGGAAAAACCGTGTCAGACCCAGAAAACATTTAGGAAATTGCCACTCAAGAAACCAAAAGTCAGCTGAGGAACCCACAACAATGACAGCAAGCCAGAATTGGAGAAAGCCAACAGCTGTGCCCTGATTGAAAAAGAACCTTCCTCTTGTGCCCTGAACTCAATATGCCAGCCTCAAAAGCAAAGCTCACATCGGAAAATTCATTACAAACCATGATAAATAAGAAAAATGAGAAAAAAGCCAAAGAAATGCAGGAGTTCTTAGGGATATTGGGCTTGAATTATGGCCATGTAAATGGCTGTTTCCAGATACATCCACACCTCCCAACTGAGTGTCTTTGGTTTCTGAATGAATTAACAAAAAAATCCCAGTGAAACTCGGTTTTGGAGACAATTAATATCTGTCACCTCAGCCATAGTGTTCAATTTTATTTTCATAAACACAAAAACTTACCTTGCTCGTGTTACCTGTACATATATAAGCTTCAAACGCATATTTGTTGTGTTTTTTATTTCATAATGGCTACTCTGTCCAAGTTCTTGTTTGTATTACGTCAGAATACAAAATTTGGAAAGGAAGAAGGCAAAACCAACTCAGACCCAGAAAACATGTAGGAAATTGCCGCTAAAGAAACCACAAATCAGCTGAGGCACCCAAAACCTTGAAAGCAAGACAGAATTGGAGCAAGCCAACAGCTGTGCCCTGTTTTAAAAAGACCATTCCTGCGGTGCCCTGAACTCCATATAGCAGCCTCAAAACCAAAGCTCCCATCAGAAAATTCATTACAAACCATGATAAATAAGGGAAATCTGAGAAAGCCAAAGAAATTCTAGAGTCCTTTGTGGTATTTGGCTGGATTTAGACACAAAGAAACTGGCTGTTTCCAGATTCATCCCCCCCTTCCACAGACAGACCTTGGAATTCTGATTGAATTCACCTCAAAATCGCACTCACACTCAATTTGGAGGGAATTAGAATCTGTCCCCTCAGCAGAAGTGTTCCATGTCATTTTCCAAAACACAGAAACTCATCTTGGTCGAGTTGCCTGTAGATTTCTAATCCTGAAAGGGCAATTTGCTGTGTATTTTTTTTTTCTTTCGTAATGGCTACTCTGCCAAAATCTTGCTTGTATTGATTCAGAATACAAAATTTGGGAATAAGAAGGCAAATCCGACTCAGACCCAGAAAACATTCAGGAAATTGCCGCTCAAGAAACCACCAATCGGCTGAGGCACCCAAAACAATGACAGCAAGCCAGAATTGGAGCAAGCCAACAGCTGTGCCCTGATTGAAAAAGAACCTTCCTCTTGTGCCCTGAGCTCAATGTACCAGCCTCAAAACCAAAGCTCACATCAGAAAATTCATTACAAACCATGATAAATAAGAAAAATGAGAAAAAAGCCAAAGAAATGCAGGAGTTCTTAGTAATATTGGGCTTGATTTATTGCCATGTAAACGGCTGTTTCCAGATTCATCCACACCTCCCAGCTGAGTGTCTTTGGTTTCTGAATGAATTAACAAAAAAATCGCAGTGAAACTCGGTTTGGAGGCAATTAATATCTGTCACCTCAGCCAAAGTGTAACATTTTATCTTCCAAAACCCAAAAACTCACCTTAGTCTTCTTACCTGTAGATTTCAAAACTTCAAATGCCTATTTGTTTTGTTTTTTATTTCATGATGGCTACTCTGTCCAAACTCTTGTTTGTATTGCGTCAGAATACAAAATTTGGGAAGAAAGAAGGCAAAACCAACTCAGACCCAGAAAACATTTAGGAAATTGCCACTCAAGAATCCAAAAGTCAGCTGAGGAACCCACAACAATGACAGCAAGCCAGAATTGGAGCAAGCCAACAGCTGTGCCCTGATTGAAAAAGAACCTTCCTCTTGTGCCCTGAACTCCATATGCCAGCCTCAAAACCAAAGCTCACATCAGAAAATTCATTACAAACCATGATAAATAAGAAAAATGAGAAAAAAAGCCAAAGAAATGCAGGAGTTCTTAGGGATATTGGGCTTGAATTATGGCCATGTAAACGGCTGTTTCCAGATACATCCACACCTCCCAACTGAGTGTCTTTGGTTTCTGAATGAATTAACAAAAAAATCGCAGAGAAACTCGGTTTTGGAGGCAATTAATATCTGTTACCTCAGCCAGAGTGTTCAATTTTACTTTCGAAAACAGAAAAACTTACCTTGCTCGTGTTACCTCTACATATATAAGCTTCAAACGCATATTTGTTGTGTTTTTTCTTTCATAATGGCTACTCTGTCCAAACTCTTGTTTGTATTACGTCAGAATACAAAATTTGGAAAGGAAGAAGGCAAAACCAACTCAGACCCAGAAAACATGTAGGAAATTGCCGCTAAAGAAACCAAAAACAGCTGAGGCACGCAAAACAATGACAGTAAGCCAGAATTGCAACAAGCCAACAGCTGTGTCCTGTTTGAAAAAGACCATTGATCCGGTGCCCTGAACTCAATATGCCAGCCTCAAAACCAAAGCTCACATCAGAAAATTCATTACAAACCATGATAAATCAGAAAAATGAGACAAAAGCCAAAGAAATGCACGAGTTCTTAGTGATATTTGGCTGGATTTAGACACAAGGAAACTGGCTGTTTAAAGATTCATCCCCCCTTCCACTGACTGACTTTGGAATTCTGATTGATTTCACCTCAAAATTGCACTCACACTCAATTTGGAGGGAATTAGAATCTGTCCCCTCAGCAGAAGGGTTCCATGTCATTTTCCAAAACACAGAAACTAATGTTGATCATGTTGCCAGTAGATTTCTAATCCTGAAAGGGCAATTTCTGTGTTTTTTTTTCTTTCATAATGGCTACTCTGTCCAAATCTTGCTTGTATTGCATCAGAATACAAAATATGGGAATAAGAAGGCAAAACCGACTCAGACCCAGAAAACATTAAGGAAATTGCCGCTCAAGAAACCACAAATCAGCTGAGGCACCCAAAACAATGACAGCAAGCCAGAATTGGAGCAAGCCAGCAGCTGTGCCCTGATTGAAAAAGAACCTACCTCTTGTGCCCTGAATTCAATATGCCAGCCTCAAAACCAAAGCTCACATCAGAAAATTCATTACAAACCATGATAAATAAGAAAAAAGAGAAAAAAGCCAAAGTAATGCAAGAATCCTTAATGATATTGGGCTTGATTTAGTCGCAAGGAAACCGGCTGTCCCCAGATTCATCCATACCTCCAGCTGTCTGCCTGTGGAATTCTGACTGAATTACCCTGAAAATCGCAGTGAAACTCAGTTTGGAGTCAATTAATATCTGTGACCTCAGCCAAAATGTAACATTTTTTTTTCCAAAACACAAAAACTCACCTTGGTCATGTAACCTCTAGATTTTTAAGCTTCAAATGCCCATTTGTTGTGTTTTGTATTTCATAATCGGTACTCTGCCCAAACTCTTGTTTGTATGGCGTCAGAATACAAAATTTGGGAAGGAGGAAGGCAAAACCAAATCAGACCAAGAAAACATTTAGGAAATTGCTGCTCAACAAACCAAAATTGAGCTGAGGCACCCAAAACAATGACAGCAAGCCAGAATTGGAGCAAGCCAACAGCTGTGCCCTGTTTGAAAAAGACCATTCCTCCAGTACCCTGAACTCCATATTCCAGCCTCAAAACCAAAGCTCACATCAGAAAATTCATTACAAACCATGATAAATAAGGGAAATGAGAAAAAGCCAAAGAAATGCAAGCCTGTGGAATCCTAACTGAATTAACTGAATTAATCTGAAAATCGCAGTGAAACTCGGTTTTGGAGGCAATTAATATCTGTCACCTCAGCCAGAGGGTTCAATTTTAATTTCGAAAACAAAAAATCATACCTTAGTCTTGTGACCAGTACATATATAAGCTTCAAACGCATATTTGTTGTGTTTTTTATTTCCTAATGGCTACTCTGTCCAAACTCTTGTATGTATTACGCCAGAATACAAAATTTGGGAAGGAAGAAGGCAAAACCTACTCAGAGCCAGAAAACATGTAGGAAATTGCCGCTCAAGAAACCACAAATGGGCTGAGGCACCCAAAACCTTGAAAGCAAGCCAGAATTGGAGCAAGCCAACAGCTGTGCCCTGATTGAACTAGACCATTAATCCAGTGCCCTGAACTCCATATTCCAGCCTCAAAACCAAAGCTCACAAAAAAAATCATTACAAACAATGATAAATAAGGGAAATCTGAGAAAGCCAAAATAATTCAAGAGTCCTTTGTGGTATTTGGCTGGATTTAGACAGAAGGAAACAGGCTGTTTCCCGATTCATCCCCCCCTTCCACAGACTGACTTTGGAATTCTGACTCAATTCACCTCAAAATCGCACTCACACTCAATTTGGAGGGAATTAGTATCTGTCCCCTCAGCAGAAGTGTTCCATGTCATTTTCCAAAACACAAAAACTCATCTGAGTCATGTTGCCTGTAGACATCTAATCCTGAAAGGGCAATTTACTGTGTTTTTTTTTTTTCTTTCATAATGACTACTCTGTCCAAAATCTTGCTTGTATTGCGTCAGAATACAAAATTTGGGAATAAGAAGGCAAATCCGACTCAGACCCAGAAAACATTTAGGAAACTGCAGAAAAAGAATCCACAAATCAGCTAAGGAATCCAAAACAATGACAGCAAGCAGAACTGGAGCACGCCAACAGCTGTGCCCTGATTGAAAAAGAACCTTCCTCTTGTGCCCTAAACTCAATATGCCAGCCACAAAACCAAAGCTCACATCAGAAAATTCATTTCAAACCATGACAAATAGGAAAAATCTGAAAAAAGCCAAAGAAATGCAAGTTTTCTTAGTGATATTGGGCTTGATTTATTCCTAAGTAAACAGCTGTTTCCAGATTCATCCACAACTCCCAGCTGAGTGAATAGGGATTCTGACTGAATTAACCTCAAAATGGCAGTGAAATTCGGTTTGGAGACAATTAATATCTGTCACCTCAGCCAAAGTGTTCCATTTTATTTTCCAAAACAAAAAAACTCACTTTGCTCATGTTTCCTATAGATTTCAAAGCGTCAAACGCCTATTTGTTGTGTTTTTTATTTCATAATGGCTACTCTGTCCAAAATCTTGCTTGTATTGCATCAACATACAAAATTTCGGAAGGTAGAAGGCAAAGCCAACTCAGACCCAGAAAACATTTAGGAAATTGCCACTCAAGAAACCAAAAGTCAGCTGAGGCTCCCAAAACCATAACAGCAAGCCAGAATTGGAGCAGGCAATCAGCTGACTCCTGATTGAAAAAGGCCATTCTTCCGGTACCCTGAACTCCATATTCCAGCCTCAAAACCAAAGCTCACATCAGGAAATTCATTACAAACCACGATACAAAGAAAAATGAGAAAAAAGCCAAGAAATGCAAGAAACCATAATGATATTGAGCTGGATTTAGTTGCAAGGAAACCGGCTGTTCCCGGATTCATCCAACACTCCAGCTGACTGCGTGTGGAATTCTGACTGAATTAATCTGAAAATTGCAGTGAAACTCAGTTTGGAGGCAATTAATATCTGTCACCTCAGCCAAAGTGTTCCATTTTATTTTCCAAAACACAAAAACTCACCTTGGTCGTGTTACCTGTAGATTTCCAAGCTTCAAATGCCTATTTGTTGTGTTGTTTATTTCATAATGGCTACTCTGCCCAAACTCTTGTTTGTATTGCGTCAGAATACAAAATTTGGGAAGGAAGAAGGCAAATCCAACTCAGACACAGAAAACATTTAGGAAATTGCCGCTCAAGAAACCACAAATCGGCTGAGGCACTCAAAACAATGACAGCAAGCCAGAATTGGAGCAGGCCAACAGCTGTGCCCTGTTTGAAAAAGACTATTCCTCCGGTGCCCTGAACTCCATATTGCAGCCTCAAAACCAAAGCTCACATCATAAAATTCATTACAAACCATGATAAATAAGAAAAATGAGAAAAAAGCCAAAGAAATGCAAGAATCCATAATGATATTGGGCTTGGTTCAGTCGCAAGGAAACCGGCTGTTCCCGGATTCATCCACCCCTCCAGCTGACTGCCTGTGGAATTGTGACTGAATTAACCTGAATATCGCAGTGAAACTCCATTTGGAGGCAGTAAATAAATGTCACCTCAGCCAAAGTGTTCCATTTGATTTTCCAAAACACAAAAACTCCCCTTGGTCGTGTTCCCTGTAGATTTCTAAGCTTCAAAAGCCTATTTGTTGTGTTTTTTATTTCATAATAGCTACTCTGCCCAAACTTTTGTTTGTATTGTGTCAGAATACAACATTTGGGAAGGAAGAAGGCAAAACCAACTCAGACCCAGAAAACATTTTGGAAATTGCCGCTCAAGAACCACTAATCGGCTGAGGCACTCAAAACAATGACAGCAAGCCAGAATTATAGCAGGCCAACAGCTGTGCCGTGTTTGAAAAAGACCATTGCCCCGGTGCCCTGAACTCTATATTGCAGCCTCAAAACCAAAGCTGACATCAGAAAATGCATTACAAACCATGATAAATAAGAAAAATGAGAAAAAAGCCAAAGAAATGCAAGAATCCATAATGATATTGGGCTTGAGTTAGTCGCAAGGAAACCGGCTGTTCCTGGATTCATCCACCCCTCCAGCGGACTGCCTGTGGAATTCTGACAGAATTAACCTGAAAATCGCAGTGAACCTCAGTTTGGAGGCAATTAATATCTGTCACCTCAGACCATTTTATTATCTAAAACACAAACACTCACCTTGCTCGTATTACCTGTAGATTTCTAAGCTTCAAACGCCTATTTGTTGTATTTTTTATTTCATAATGGCTACTCTGTCCAGAAAACATTTAAAATTTCCGCTCAAGAAACCACAAATCGGCTGAGGTACTTAAAACAATGACAGCAAGGCAGAATTGGAGCAGGCCAACAGCTGTGCCCTGTTTGAAAAAGACCATTCCTCCGGTGCCCTGAACTCAATATGCCAGCCTCAAAACCAAAGCTCACATCAGAAAATTCATTACAAACCATGATAAATAAGAAAACGGAGAAAAAAGCCAAAAATTGCAAGAATCCATAATGATATTGGGCTTGAGTTAGTCGCAAGGAAACCGGCTGTTCCCGGATTCATCCACCCCTTCAGCGGACTGCCTGTGGAATTCTGACTGAATTAACCTGAATATCGCAGTGAAACTCAGTTTGGAGGCAATTAATATCTGTCACCTAGCCAAAGTGTTCCATTGTATTTTCCAAAACACAAAAACTCCCCTTGGTCGTGTTACCTGTAGATTTCTAAGCTTAAAACGCCTATTTGTAGTGTTTTTTATTTCATAATGGCTACTTTAAACAAACTCTTGTTTGTATTGCGTCAGAATACAAAATTTGGGAAGGAAGAAGGCAAAACCAACTCAGACCCAGAAAACATTTAAGAAATTGCCGCTCAAAAAACCACAAATCGGCTGAGGCACTCAAAACAATGACAGCAAGGCAGAATTGGAGCAGGCCAACAGCTGTGCCCTGTTTGAAAAAGACCATTCCTCCGGTGCCCTGAACTCCATATTGCAGCCTCAAAACCAAAGCTGACATCAGAAAATTCATTACAAACCATGATAAATAAGAAAGATGAGAAAAAAGCCAAAGAAATGCAAGAATCCATAATGATATTGGGCTTGGTTCAGTCGCAAGGAAACCGGCTGTTCCCGGATTCATCCACCCCTCCAGCTGACTGCCTGTGGAATTGTGACTGAATTAACCTGAATATCGCAGTGAAACTCCATTTGGAGGCAGTAAATAAATGTCACCTCAGCCAAAGTGTTCCATTTGATTTTCCAAAACACAAAAACTCCCCTTGGTCGTGTTCCCTGTAGATTTCTAAGCTTCAAAAGCCTATTTGTTGTGTTTTTTATTTCATAATAGCTACTCTGCCCAAACTCTTGTTTGTATTGTGTCAGAATACAACATTTGGGAAGGAAGAAGGCAAAACCAACTCAGACCCAGAAAACATTTTGGAAATTGCCGCTCAAGAACCACTAATCGGCTGAGGCACTCAAAACAATGACAGCAAGCCAGAATTATAGCAGGCCAACAGCTGTGCCGTGTTTGAAAAAGACCATTGCCCCGGTGCCCTGAACTCCATATTCCAGCCTCAAAACCAAAGCTCACATCAGGAAATTCATTACAAACCACGATACAAAGAAAAATGAGAAAAAAGCCAAGAAATGCAAGAAACCATAATGATATTGAGCTGGATTTAGTTGCAAGGAAACCGGCTGTTCCCGGATTCATCCAACACTCCAGCTGACTGCGTGTGGAATTCTGACTGAATTAATCTGAAAATTGCAGTGAAACTCAGTTTGGAGGCAATTAATATCTGTCACCTCAGCCAAAGTGTTCCATTTTATTTTCAAAAACACAAAAACTCACCTTGGTCTTGTTACCTGTAGATTTCCAAGCTTCAAATGCCTATTTGTTGTGTTGTTTATTTCATAATGGCTACTCTGCCCAAACTCTTGTTTGTATTGCGTCAGAATACAAAATTTGGGAAGGAAGAAGGCAAATCCAACTCAGACACAGAAAACATTTAGGAAATTGCCGCTCAAGAAACCACAAATCGGCTGAGGCACTCAAAACAATGACAGCAAGCCAGAATTGGAGCAGGCCAACAGCTGTGCCCTGTTTGAAAAAGACCATTCCTCCGGTGCCCTGAACTCCATATTGCAGCCTCAAAACCAAAGCTGACATCAGAAAATTCATTACAAACCATGATAAATAAGAAAAATGAGAAAAAAGCCAAAGAAATGCAAGAATCCATAATGATATTGGGCTTGGTTCAGTCGCAAGGAAACCGGCTGTTCCCGGATTCATCCACCCCTCCAGCTGACTGCCTGTGGAATTGTGACTGAATTAACCTGAATATCGCAGTGAAACTCCATTTGGAGGCAGTAAATAAATGTCACCTCAGCCAAAGTGTTCCATTTGATTTTCCAAAACACAAAAACTCCCCTTGGTCGTGTTCCCTGTAGATTTCTAAGCTTCAAAAGCCTATTTGTTGTGTTTTTTATTTCATAATAGCTACTCTGCCCAAACTCTTGTTTGTATTGTGTCAGAATACAACATTTGGGAAGGAAGAAGGCAAAACCAACTCAGACCCAGAAAACATTTTGGAAATTGCCGCTCAAGAACCACTAATCGGCTGAGGCACTCAAAACAATGACAGCAAGCCAGAATTATAGCAGGCCAACAGCTGTGCCGTGTTTGAAAAAGACCATTGCCCCGGTGCCCTGAACTCTATATTGCAGCCTCAAAACCAAAGCTGACATCAGAAAATGCATTACAAACCATGATAAATAAGAAAAATGAGAAAAAAGCCAAAGAAATGCAAGAATCCATAATGATATTGGCTTTGAGTTAGTCGCAAGGAAACCGGCTGTTCCTGGATTCATCCACCCCTCCAGCTGACTGCCTGTGGAATTCTGACTGAATTAACCTGAAAATCGCAGTGAACCTCAGTTTGGAGGCAATTAATATCTGTCACCTCAGACCATTTTATTATCTAAAACACAAACACTCACCTTGCTCGTATTACCTGTAGATTTCTAAGCTTCAAACGCCTATTTGTTGTATTTTTTATTTCATAATGGCTACTCTGTCCAGAAAACATTTAAAATTTCCGCTCAAGAAACCACAAATCGGCTGAGGTACTTAAAACAATGACAGCAAGGCAGAATTGGAGCAGGCCAACAGCTGTGCCCTGTTTGAAAAAGACCATTCCTCCGGTGCCCTGAACTCAATATGCCAGCCTCAAAACCAAAGCTCACATCAGAAAATTCATTACAAACCATGATAAATAAGAAAACGGAGAAAAAAGCCAAAAATTGCAAGAATCCATAATGATATTGGGCTTGAGTTAGTCGCAAGGAAACCGGCTGTTCCCGGATTCATCCACCCCTTCAGCGGACTGCCTGTGGAATTCTGACTGAATTAACCTGAATATCGCAGTGAAACTCAGTTTGGAGGCAATTAATATCTGTCACCTAGCCAAAGTGTTCCATTGTATTTTCCAAAACACAAAAACTCCCCTTGGTCGTGTTACCTGTAGATTTCTAAGCTTAAAACGCCTATTTGTAGTGTTTTTTATTTCATAATGGCTACTTTAAACAAACTCTTGTTTGTATTGCGTCAGAATACAAAATTTGGGAAGGAAGAAGGCAAAACCAACTCAGACCCAGAAAACATTTAAGAAATTGCCGCTCAAAAAACCACAAATCGGCTGAGGCACTCAAAACAATGACAGCAAGGCAGAATTGGAGCAGGCCAACAGCTGTGCCCTGTTTGAAAAAGACCATTCCTCCGGTGCCCTGAACTCCATATTGCAGCCTAAAAACCAAAGCTTACATCAGAAAATTCATTTAAACCATGATAAATAAGAAAGATGAGAAAAAAGCCAAAGAAATGCAAGAATCCAGAATGATATTGGGCTTGATTGAGTTGCAAGGAAACCGGCTGTTCCCGGATTCATCAACCCCTCCAGCTGACTGCCTGTGGAATTCTGACTGAATTAACCTGAAAATCGCAGTGAAACTCAGTTTGGAGGCAATTAATATCTGTCACCTCAGCCAAAGTGTTCCATTTGATTTTCCAAAACACAAAAACTCACCTTGGTCGTGTTACCTGTAGATTTCTAAATTTCAAAAGACTATTTGTTGTGTTTTGTATTTCACACTGGCTACTTGCCCCAAACTCTTGTTTGTATGGCGTCAGAATACAAAATTTGGGAAGGAAAAAGGCAAAACCAACTCAGACGCAGAACACATGTAGGAAATTGCAGCTCAAGAAACCAAAAGTCAGCTGAGGCACTCAAAACAATAACAGCAAGCCAGAATTGGAGCAGGCCAAAAGCTGTGCCCTGTTTGAAAAAGACCATTCCTCCGGTGCCCTGAACTCAATATGCCAGCCTCAAAACCAAAGCTCACATCAGAAAATTCATTAAAAACCATGATAAATAAGAAAACGGAGAAAAAAGCCAAAAAATGCAAGAATCCATAATGATATTGGGCTTGAGTTAGTCGCAAGGAAACCGGCTGTTCCCGGATTCATCCACCCCTTCAGCAGACTGCCTGTGGAATTCTGACTGAATTAACCTGAATATCGCAGTGAAACTCAGTTTGGAGGCAATTAATATCTGTCACCTAGCCAAAGTGTTCCATTGTATTTTCCAAAACACAAAAACTCCCCTTGGTCGTGTTACCTGTAGATTTCTAAGCTTAAAACGCCTATTTGTAGTGTTTTTTATTTCATAATGGCTACTTTAAACAAACTCTTGTTTGTATTGCGTCAGAATACAAAATTTGGGAAGGAAGAAGGCAAAACCAACTCAGACCCAGAAAACATTTAAGAAATTGCCGCTCAAAAAACCACAAATCGGCTGAGGCACTCAAAACAATGACAAGCAAGGCAGAATTGGAGCAGGCCAACAGCTGTGCCGTGTTTGAAAAAGACCATTCCTCCGGTGCCCTGAACTCCATATTGCAGCCTCAAAACCAAAGCTGACATCAGAAAATTCATTTAAACCATGATAAATAAGAAAGATGAGAAAAAAGCCAAAGAAATGCAAGAATCCAGAATGATATTGGGCTTGATTGAGTTGCAAGGAAACCGGCTGTTCCCGGATTCATCAACCCCTCCAGCTGACTGCCTGTGGAATTCTGACTGAATTAACCTGGAAATCGCAGTGAAACTCAGTTTGGAGGCAATTAATATCTGTCACCTCAGCCAAAGTGTTCCATTTGATTTTCCAAAACACAAAAACTCCCCTTGGTCGTGTTCCCTGTAGATTTCTAAGCTTCAAAAGCCTATTTGTTGTGTTTTTTATTTCATAATAGCTACTCACCCCAAACTCTTGTTTGTATTGTGTCAGAATACAACATTTGGGAAGGAAGAAGGCAAAACCAACTCAGACCCAGAAAACATTTTGGAAATTGCCGCTCAAGAACCACTAATCGGCTGAGGCACTCAAAACAATGACAGCAAGCCAGAATTATAGCAGGCCAACAGCTGTGCCGTGTTTGAAAAAGACCATTGCCCCGGTGCCCTGAACTCTATATTGCAGCCTCAAAACCAAAGCTGACATCAGAAAATGCATTACAAACCATGATAAATAAGAAAAATGAGAAAAAAGCCAAAGAAATGCAAGAATCCATAATGATATTGGCTTTGAGTTAGTCGCAAGGAAACCGGCTGTTCCTGGATTCATCCACCCCTCCAGCTGACTGCCTGTGGAATTCTGACTGAATTAACCTGAAAATCGCAGTGAACCTCAGTTTGGAGGCAATTAATATCTGTCACCTCAGACCATTTTATTATCTAAAACACAAACACTCACCTTGCTCGTATTACCTGTAGATTTCTAAGCTTCAAACGCCTATTTGTTGTATTTTTTATTTCATAATGGCTACTCTGTCCAGAAAACATTTAAAATTTCCGCTCAAGAAACCACAAATCGGCTGAGGTACTTAAAACAATGACAGCAAGGCAGAATTGGAGCAGGCCAACAGCTGTGCCCTGTTTGAAAAAGACCATTCCTCCGGTGCCCTGAACTCAATATGCCAGCCTCAAAACCAAAGCTCACATCAGAAAATTCATTACAAACCATGATAAATAAGAAAACGGAGAAAAAAGCCAAAAATTGCAAGAATCCATAATGATATTGGGCTTGAGTTAGTCGCAAGGAAACCGGCTGTTCCCGGATTCATCCACCCCTTCAGCGGACTGCCTGTGGAATTCTGACTGAATTAACCTGAATATCGCAGTGAAACTCAGTTTGGAGGCAATTAATATCTGTCACCTAGCCAAAGTGTTCCATTGTATTTTCCAAAACACAAAAACTCCCCTTGGTCGTGTTACCTGTAGATTTCTAAGCTTAAAACGCCTATTTGTAGTGTTTTTTATTTCATAATGGCTACTTTAAACAAACTCTTGTTTGTATTGCGTCAGAATACAAAATTTGGGAAGGAAGAAGGCAAAACCAACTCAGACCCAGAAAACATTTAAGAAATTGCCGCTCAAAAAACCACAAATCGGCTGAGGCACTCAAAACAATGACAGCAAGGCAGAATTGGAGCAGGCCAACAGCTGTGCCCTGTTTGAAAAAGACCATTCCTCCGGTGCCCTGAACTCCATATTGCAGCCTAAAAACCAAAGCTTACATCAGAAAATTCATTTAAACCATGATAAATAAGAAAGATGAGAAAAAAGCCAAAGAAATGCAAGAATCCAGAATGATATTGGGCTTGATTGAGTTGCAAGGAAACCGGCTGTTCCCGGATTCATCCACCCCTCCAGCTGACTGCCTGTGGAATTCTGACTGAATTAACCTGAAAATCGCAGTGAAACTCAGTTTGGAGGCAATTAATATCTGTCACCTCAGCCAAAGTGTTCCATTTGATTTTCCAAAACACAAAAACTCACCTTGGTCGTGTTACCTGTAGATTTCTAAATTTCAAAAGACTATTTGTTGTGTTTTGTATTTCACACTGGCTACTTGCCCCAAACTCTTGTTTGTATGGCGTCAGAATACAAAATTTGGGAAGGAAAAAGGCAAAACCAACTCAGACGCAGAACACATGTAGGAAATTGCAGCTCAAGAAACCAAAAGTCAGCTGAGGCACTCAAAACAATAACAGCAAGCCAGAATTGGAGCAGGCCAAAAGCTGTGCCCTGTTTGAAAAAGACCATTCCTCCGGTGCCCTGAACTCAATATGCCAGCCTCAAAACCAAAGCTCACATCAGAAAATTCATTAAAAACCATGATAAATAAGAAAACGGAGAAAAAAGCCAAAAAATGCAAGAATCCATAATGATATTGGGCTTGAGTTAGTCGCAAGGAAACCGGCTGTTCCCGGATTCATCCACCCCTTCAGCAGACTGCCTGTGGAATTCTGACTGAATTAACCTGAATATCGCAGTGAAACTCAGTTTGGAGGCAATTAATATCTGTCACCTAGCCAAAGTGTTCCATTGTATTTTCCAAAACACAAAAACTCCCCTTGGTCGTGTTACCTGTAGATTTCTAAGCTTAAAACGCCTATTTGTAGTGTTTTTTATTTCATAATGGCTACTTTAAACAAACTCTTGTTTGTATTGCGTCAGAATACAAAATTTGGGAAGGAAGAAGGCAAAACCAACTCAGACCCAGAAAACATTTAAGAAATTGCCGCTCAAAAAACCACAAATCGGCTGAGGCACTCAAAACAATGACAAGCAAGGCAGAATTGGAGCAGGCCAACAGCTGTGCCGTGTTTGAAAAAGACCATTCCTCCGGTGCCCTGAACTCCATATTGCAGCCTCAAAACCAAAGCTGACATCAGAAAATTCATTTAAACCATGATAAATAAGAAAGATGAGAAAAAAGCCAAAGAAATGCAAGAATCCAGAATGATATTGGGCTTGATTGAGTTGCAAGGAAACCGGCTGTTCCCGGATTCATCAACCCCTCCAGCTGACTGCCTGTGGAATTCTGACTGAATTAACCTGGAAATCGCAGTGAAACTCAGTTTGGAGGCAATTAATATCTGTCACCTCAGCCAAAGTGTTCCATTTGATTTTCCAAAACACAAAAACTCCCCTTGGTCGTGTTTCCTGTAGATTTCTAAGCTTCAAAAGACTATTTGTTGTGTTTTGTATTTCACACTGGCTACTCACCCCAAACTCTTGTTTGTATGGCGTCAGAATACAAAATTTGGGAAGGAAAAAGGCAAAACCAACTCAGACTCAGAAAACATGTAGGAAATTGCAGCTCAAGAAACCAAAAGTCAGCTGAGGCACTCAAAACAATAACAGCAAGCCAGAATTGGAGCAGGCCAAAAGCTGTGCCCTCTTTGAAAAAGACCATTCCCCCGGTGCCCTGAACTCCATATTGCAGCCTCACAACCAAAGCTCACATCAGGAAATTCATTACAAACCATGAAAAATAAGGAAAATGAGAAAAAAGCCAAAGAATTCCAAGAATGCATAATGATATTGGGCTTGATTTAGTCTCAAGGAAACCGGCTGTTCCAGGATTCATCGACCACTGCAGCTGACTGCCTGTGGAATTCTGACTGAATTCAGCTGAAAATCGCAGTGAAACTCAGATTGGAGGCAATTAATATCTGTCACCTCAGCCAAAGTGTTCCATTTTCTTTTCCAAAACACAAAAACTCACCTTGGTCGTGTTACCTGTAGAGTTCTAAGCTTCAAACGACTATTTGTTGTGTTTTTTATTTCATAATGGCTACTTTAACCAAACTCTTGTTTGTATTGCATCAGAATACAACATTTGGGAAGGAAGAAGGCAAAACCAACTCACACCCAGAAATCATTTAGGAAATTGCCGCTCAAGAAACCAAAAGTCAGCAGAGGTACCCAAAGCAATGACATTAAACCAGATTGGAGCAAGCAAAGAGGTGTGCCCTGATTGAAAAAGAACCATTCTCTTCTGCACTGAAGTCTATATTGCAGCCTCAAAATAAAGCTCACATCAGAAATTTCATTACAAACCATGATAAATAAGAAAAATAAGAAAAAAGCCAAAGAAATGCAAGAATCTATAATGATATTGGGCTTGATTCAATCGCAAGGAAACCGGCTATTCCCAGATTCATCCACCCCTCCAGCTGACTGCCTGTGGAATTCTGACTGAATTCACCTGAAAATTGCAGTGAAACTCAGTTTGGAGGCAATTAATATCTGTCACCTCAGCCAAAGTGTTCCATTTTATTTTCGAAAACACAAAAACTCACCTTGCTCGTGTTACCTGTCGATTTCTAAGCTTCAAATGACTATTTGTTGTGTTTTTTATTTCATAATGGCTACTCTGCCGAAACTCTTGTTTGTATTGCGTCAGAATACAAAATTTGGGAAGGAAGAAGGCAAAACCAATTCAGGCCCAGAAAACATGTAGTAAATTTCCGCTCAAAAGACCAATAATCGGCTGAGGCACCCAAAACAATGACAGCAAGCCAGAATTGGAGCAGGCCAACAGCTGTGCCCTGTTTGAAAAAGACCATACCTCTGTTACCCTGAACTCCATATTGCAGCCTCAAAACCAAAGCTCACATCAGAAAATTCATTACAAACCATGATAAATAAGAAAACGAAGAAAAAAGCCAAAGAAATGCAAGAATCCCTAATGATATTGGGCTTGATTTAGTCGCAAGGAAATTGGCTGTTCCCAGATTCATCCACCCCTCCAGCTGACTGCCTGTGGAAATATGACTGAATTAACCGGAAAATCGCAGTGAACCTCAGTTTGGAGGCAATTAATATCTGTCACCTCAGCCAAAGTGTTCCATTTTATTTTCCAAAACACAAAAACTCACCTTGGTCATGTTTCCTGTAGATTTCTAAGCTTCAAACGCCTATTTGTTGTGTTTTTTATTTCATAATCGGTACTCTGTCTGAACTCATGTTTGTATTGCGTCACAATACAAAATTTGGGAAGGAAGAAGGCAAAAACCTCTCAGACACAGAAAACATTTAGGAAATTGCCGCTCAAGAAACCAAAAGTCAGCTAAGGCACCCAAAACAATGACAGCAAGGCAGAATTGGAGCAAGTCAACAGCTGTGCCCTTTTTGAAAAATAACCTTCCTCTTGTGCCCTGAACTCCATATTGCAGCCTCAAAACCAAAGCTCACATCATAAAATTCATTACAAATCATGATAAATAAGAAAAATGAGAAAAAAGCCAAATAAATGCTAGAATCCATAATGATATTGGGCTTGATTTAGTCGCAAGGAAATTGGCTGTTCCCAGATTCATCCACCCCTCCAGCTAACTGCCCGTGGAATTCTGACTGAATTAACCTGAAAATCGCAGTGAAACTCAGTTTAGAGGCCATTAATATCTGTCACCTCAGCCAAAGTGTTCCATTTTATTTGCCAAAACACAAAACCTCATCTTGTCCTGTTACCTGTAGATTTCTAAGCTTCAAAAGCCTATTTGTTGTGTTTTTTATTTCATAATAGCTACTCTGCCCAAACTCTTGTTTGTATTGTGTCAGAATACAACATTTGGGAAGGAAGAAGGCAAAACCAACTCAGACCCAGAAAACATTTTGGAAATTGCCGCTCAAGAACCACTAATCGGCTGAGGCACTCAAAACAATGACAGCAAGCCAGAATTATAGCAGGCCAACAGCTGTGCCGTGTTTGAAAAAGACCATTGCCCCGGTGCCCTGAACTCTATATTGCAGCCTCAAAACCAAAGCTGACATCAGAAAATGCATTACAAACCATGATAAATAAGAAAAATGAGAAAAAAGCCAAACAAATGCAAGAATCCATAATGATATTGGGCTTGATTTAGTCGCAAGGAAACCGGCTGTTCCTGGATTCATCCACCCCTCCAGCTGACTGCCTGTGGAATTCTGACTGAATTAACCTGAAAATCGCAGTGAAACTCAGTTTGGAGGCAATTAATATCTGTCACCTCAGACCATTTTATTATCCAAAACACAAAAAATTCACCATGCTCGTGTTACCTGTAGATTTCTAAGATACAAACGCCTATTAGTTGTATTTTTTATTTCATAATGGCTACTCTGTCCAGAAAACATTTAAAATTTCCGCTCAAGAAGCCACAAATCGGCTGAGGTACTTAAAACAATGACAGCAAGCCAGAATTGGAGCAGGCCAACAGCTGTGCCCTGTTTGAAAAAGACCATTCCTCCGGTGCCCTGAACTCAATATGCCAGCCTCAAAACCAAAGCTCACATCAGAAAATTCATTACAAACCATGATAAATAAGAAAACGGAGAAAAAAGCCAAAAAATGCAAGAATCCATAATGATATTGGGCTTGAGTTAGTCGCAAGGAAACCGGCTGTTCCCGGATTCATCCAACCCTTCAGTGGACTGCCTGTGGAATTCTGACTGAATTAACCTGAATATCGCAGTGAAACTCAGTTTGGAGGCAATTAATATCTGTCACCTAGCCAAAGTGTTCCATTGTATTTTCCAAAACACAAAAACTCCCCTTGGTCGTGTTACCTGTAGATTTCTAAGCTTAAAACGCCTATTTGTAGTGTTTTTTATTTCATAATGGCTACTTTAAACAAACTCTTGTTTGTATTGCGTCAGAATACAAAATTTGGGAAGGAAGAAGGCAAAACCAACTCAGACCCAGAAAACATTTAAGAAATTGCCGCTCAAAAAACCACAAATCGGCTGAGGCACTCAAAACAATGACAGCAAGGCAGAATTGGAGCAGACTAACAGCTGTGCCGTGTTTGAAAAAGACCATTCCTCCGGTGCCCTGAACTCCATATTGCAGCCTCAAAACCAAAGCTCACTTCAGAAAATTCATTACAAACCATGAAAAATAAGGAAAATGAGAAAAAAGCCAAAGAATTCCAAGAATGCATAATGATATTGGGCTTGATTTAGTCTTAAGGAAACCGGCTGTTCCTGGATTCATTGACCACTGCAGCTGACTGCCTGTGTAATTCTGACTGAATTCACCTGAAAATCGCAGTGAAACTCAGTTTGGAGGCAATTAATATCTGTCACCTCAGACCATTTTATTATCCAAAACACATGACCTCACCTTGGTCGTGTTACCTGTAGATTTCTAAGCTTCAAACGCCTATATGCTATGTTTTTCATTACAAAATGGCTACTCTGCAAAAACTCTTGTTTGTATTGCGTCAGAATACAAAATTTGGGAAGGAAGAAGGCAAAATCAACTCAGACCCAGAAAACATGTAGGAAATTGCCGCTCAAGAAACCACAAATCGGCTGAGGCACTCAAAGCAATGACAGCAAGCCAGAATTAGAGCAGACTAACAGCAGTGCCCTGATTGAAAAAGACCATTCCCCCGGTGCCCTGAACTCCATATTGCAGCCTCATAACCAAAGCTGACATCACAAAATTCATTACAAACCATGATAAATAAGAAAAATGCGAAAAATCCAAAGAAATGCAAGAATCCATAATGATATTGGGCTTGATTTAGTCGCAAGGAAACGGGCTGTTCCCGGATTCATCCACCCCTCCAGCTGACTGCCTGTGGAATTCTGACTGAATTAACCTGAAAATCGCAGTGAAACTCAGTTTGGAGGCAATTAATATCTCTCAAATCAGCCAAAGTGTTCCATTTTATTTTCCAAAACACAAAAACTCACCTTGGTCGTGTTACCTGTAGATTTCTAAGCTTCAAACGCCTATGTGTTGTGTTTTTTATTTCATAATGGCTACTCTACCCAAACTCTTCTTTCTATGGCGTCAGAATACAAAATTTGGGAAGGAAGGGGGCAAAACCAACTCAGACCCAGAAAACATGTAGGAAATTGCCGCTCAAGAATCCACAAATCGGCTGAGGCACTCAAAAGAATGACAGCAAACCAGAATTGGAGCAGGCCAACAGCTCTGCCCTGTTTGAAAAAGACCATTCCTCCGTTACTCTGAACTCCATATTGCAGCCTCAAAACCAAAACTCACATCAGAAAATTCATTAGAAACGATGATAAATATGAAAACGAAGAAAAAAGCCAAAGAAATGCAAGAATCCATAATGCTATTGGGCTTGATTGAGTCGCAAAGAAACCAGTTGTTCCCGGGTTCATCCACCCCTCCAGCTGACAGCCTGTGGAATTCTGACTGAATTAACCTGAAAATCGCATTGAAACTCTTTTTGGAGGCAATTAACATCTGTCACCTCAGCCAAAGTGTTCCATTTGATTTTCCAAAACACAAAAACTCACCTTGGTCGTGTTACCTGTAGATTTCTAAGCTTCAAACGCCTATTTGTTGTGTTTTTTATTTCATAATGGCTACTCTGCTGAAACTCTTGTTTGTATTGCGTCAGAATACAAAATTTGACAAGGAAGAAGGCAAAAGCAACTCAGACGCAGGAAACATTCAGAAAATTGCCGCTCAAGAAACCACAAATAAGCTGAGGCACCCAAAATAAAATGACAGCAAGCCAGAATTGGAGCAGGCCAACAGCTGTGCCCTGTTTGAAAAGGACCATTCCTCCGGTGCCCTGAACTCAAAATGCCAGCCTCAAAACCGAAGCTCACATCAGAAAATTCATTACAAACCATGATAAATCAGAAAAATGAGACAAAAGCCAAAGAAATGCAAGAATCCATAATGATGTTGGGCTGGATTTAGTTTCAAGGAAACCGGCTGTTCCCAGATTCATCCACCCCTCCAGCTGACTGCCTGTGGAATTCTGACTGAATTAACCTGAAAATCGCAGTGAAACTCAGTTTGGAGGCAATTAATATGTGTCACCTCAGCCAAAGTGTTCCATTTGATTTTCCAAAACACAAAATCTCACCTTGGTCGTGTTACCTGTAGATTTTAAGCTTCAAACTCCTATTTCTTGTGTTTTTTTTATTTCATAATGGCTACTCTGTCCAACCTCTTGTTTGTATGGCGTCAGAATACAAAATTTGGGAAGGAAGAAGGCAAAACCAACTCTGACCCAGAAAACATTTTGGAAATTGCCACTCAACACACCAAAAATCAGCTGAGGCACCCAAAACAATGACAGCAAGCCAGAACTGGAGCAAGCAAATGGCTGTGCCCTGTTTGAAAAAGAACCTTCCTCTTGTGCCCTGAACTCCATATTGCAGACTCAAAACCAAAGCTCACATCAGAAAATTCATTACAAACCTTGATAAATAAAAAATGAGAAAAAAGCCAAAGAAATGCAAGAATCCATAATGATATTAGGCTTGTTTTATTCGCATGGAAACCGGCTGTTCCCAGATTCATCCACCCCTCCAGCTGACTGCCTGTGGAATTCTGACTGAATTAACCTGAAAATCGCAGTGAAACTCAGTTTGGTGGCAATTAATATCTGTCACCTCAGCCAAAGCGTTCCATTTTATGTTCCAAAACACAAAAACTCACCATGGTCGTGCTACCTGTAGATTTCTAAGCTTCAAAATCCTATTTCTTGTGGTTTTTATTTCATAATGGCTACTCTGCCCAAACTCTTGTTTGTATGGCATCAGAAAAGATAATTTGGGAAGGCAGACAGCAAAACCAACTCAGACCCAGAAAACCCATAATGATATTGGGCTGGATTTATTTGCAAGGATACCGGCTGTGCCCAGATTCATCCACCCCTACAGCTGACTGCCTGTGGAATTGTAACTGAATTCACCTGAAGTCAGCCGCGGCACCCAAAACAATGACGGGAAGCAAGAATTGGAGCAGGCCAACAGCTGTGCCCTGTTTGAAAAAGACCATTCCTCTTGTGCCCTGAACTCCATATGCCAGCCTCAAAACCAAAGCTCACATCAGAAAATTCATCACAAACCATGATAAATAATAAAAAGGAGAAAAAAGCCAAAGAAATGCAAGAATCCATAATGATATTCAGCTTGATTTCGTCACAAGGAAACTGGCTGTTCCCGGATTCATCCACCCCTCCAGCGGACTGCCTGTGGAATTCTGACGGAATTCACCTGAAAATCGCAGTGAAACTCAGTTTGGAGACAATTACTATCTGTAACCTCAGCCAAAGTGTTCCATTTGATTTTCTAAAACACAAAAACTCACCTTGGTCGTATTACCTGTAGATTTCTAAGCTTTAAACGCATATTTGTAGTGTTTTTTATTTCATAATGGCTACTCTGCCGAAACTCTTGTTTGCATGCCATCAGAAAACAAAATTTGGGAAGGAAGAAGGCAAAACCAACTCAGACCCAGCAAACATTTAGGAAATTGCCGCTCAAGAAACCAAAATTCAGCTGAGGCACCCAAAGAAATACAGCAAGCCAGATTTGGAGCAGGCCAACAGCTATGCCCTGTTTGAAAAAGAGTATTCCTCCGGTACCCTGAACTCCATATGCCAGCCTCAAAACCAAAGCTCACATCAGAAAATTCATTACAAACCATGATAAATAAGTAAAATGAGAAAAAAGCCAAAGAAATGCAAGAATCCATAATGATATTGGGCTTGATTTAGTCGCAAGGAAACCGGCTGTTCCCAGATTCATCCACCACTCCTGCTGACTGCCTGTGGAATTCTGACTGAATTAACCAGAAAATCGCAGTGAAACTCACTTTGGAGGCAATATATATCTGTGACCTCAGCCAAAGTATTCCATTTGATTTTCCAAAACATAAAAACTCACCTTGGTTATGTTACCTGTAGATTTCTAAGCTTCAAAGGCCTATTTGTAATGTTTTTTAATTCATAATGGCAACTCTGTCCAAACTATTGGTTGTATCGTGTCAGAATACAATATTTGGGAAGGAAGAAGGCAAAACCAACTAAGATCCAGAAAACATTTAGTAAATTGCCACTCAAGAAACCAAAAGACAGCTGAGGCACCCAAAACAATGACAGCAAGCCAGAATTGGAGCATGCCAACAGCTGTGCCCTGATTGAAAAAGAACCTTCCTCTGGTGACCTGAACTCAATATGCCAGCCTCAAAACCAAAGCTCACATCAAAAAATTCATTACAAACCATGATAAATAAGAAAAATGAGAAAAAAGCGAAAGAAATGCAAGAATCCATAATGATATTGGGCTGGATTTAGTCGCCAGGAAACCGGCTATTCCCGGATTCATCCACCGCTCCTGCTGATTGCCTGTGGAATTCTGACTGAATTCACCTGAAAATCGCAGTGAAACTCAGTTTGGAGGCAATTAATATCTGTCTCCTCAGGCAAAGTGTTCCATTTGATTTTCCAAAACACAAAAACTCACCTTGGTCGTGTTACCTGTAGATTTCTAAGCTTCAAACGCCTATTTGCTGTGTTTTTCATTACAAAATGGCTACTCTGCCCAAACTCTTGTTTGTATTGTGGCAGAATACAAAATTTGGGAAGGAAGAAGGCAAAACCAACTCAGACGCAGAAAACATTTAGGATATTGCCGCTGAAGAAACCACAAATCGTCTGAGGCTCCCAAAACAATGACAGCAAGCCAGAATTGGAGCAGGCCAAGAGCTGTGCCCTGTTTGAAAAAGAGCATTCCCAGCCGGCTCCGTGGCTCATTAAGCTAATCCTCCACCTAGCAGCCCCAGCACACCAGGTTCTAGTCCCGGTCTGGGTGCGGATTCTGTCCCGGTTGCCCCTCTTCCAGGCCAGCCCTCTGCTGTGGCCAGGGAGTGCAGTGGAGGATGGCCCAAGTGCTGGGGCACTGCACCCCATGGGAGACCAGGAAAAGCACCTGGCTCCTGGTTCCTGCAATCGGATCAGCGCGGTGCGCCCGCTGCAGCACACTGGCCGCGGCGGCCATTGGAGGGTGAACCAACGGCAAAGGAAGAAATTTCTCCCTGTCTCTCTCTCTCACTGTCCACTCTGCCTGTCAAGAAAAAAAAAAAAAAGGAAAAAGACCATTCCCCCGGATCCTGAACTCCATATTGCAGCTTCAAAACCAAAGCTCACATCAGAAAATTCATTACAAACCATGATAAATAAGAAAAATAAGAAAAAGGCCAAAGAAATGCAAGAATCCATTATGATATTGGGCTTGATTCACTCGAAGGAAACAGGCTGTTCCAGGATTCATCCACCCCTGCAGCTGACTGCCTGTGGAATTCTGACTGAATTAACCTGAAAATCACAGTGAAACTCAGTTTGGAGGCAATTAATATCTGTCACCTCAGCCAAAGTGTTCCATTTGATTTTCTAAAACACAAAAACTCACCTTGGTCGTGTTACCTGTAGATTTCTAAGCTTCAAACGCCTATTTGTTGTGTTTTTTATTTCATAATACCTACTCTGTCCAAACTCTTGTTTGTATTGCATCAGAATACAAAATTTGGGAAGGAAGAAGGCAAAACCAACACAGACCCAAAAAACATCTAGTAAATTGACACACTAGAATCCACAAATTTGCTGAAGCACTCAAAACATTGACAGCAAGCCAGAATTGGAGGAGGCCAACAGCTGTGCCCTGATTGAAAAGAACCATCCTCTTGTTCCCTGAACCCAATATGCCAGCCTTAAAACCAGAGCTCACATCAGAAAATTTATTACAAACCATGATACATAAGAGAAATGAGAAAAAGCCAAAGAAATGCAAGAATCCATAATGATATTGGGCTTGATTTAGTCGCAAGAAAACCGGCTGTTCCTGGATTCATCCACCCCTGCAGCTGAATGCCTGTGGAATTCTGATGGAATTAACCTGAAAATCGCAGGGAAACTCAGTTTGGAGGCAATTAATATCTGTCACCTCAGCCAAAGTGTTCCATTTTCTTTTCCAAAACACAAAAACTCACCTTGGTCGTGTTACCTGTAGATTTCTGAGCTTCAAACGCCTATTTGTTGCACTTTTTATTTCATAATAGCTACTCTGTCCAAACTCTTGTTTGTATTGCATCAGAATACAAAATTTGGGAAGGAAGAAGGCAAAACCAACTCAGACCCAGAAAATATTTAGGAAATTACTGCTCAAGGAACCAAAAGTAAGCTGAGGCATGCAGAACAATGACAGCAAGACAGAATTGGAGCAAGCCAACAGCTGTGCCCTGATTGAAAAAGAACCATTCTCTTGTACCCTGAAATCCATTTTGCAGCCTCAAAACCAAAGCTCACAGCAGAAAATTCATTACAAACCATGATAAATAAGGGAAATGTGAAAAAGCCAAAGAAATGCAAGAGTCCTTTGTGATATTTGGCTGGATTTAGACACAAGGAAACTGGCTGTTTCAGGATTCATCCCACCCTTAAACAGACTGACTTTGGAATTCTGATTGAATTCACCTCAAAATTGCACTCACACTCAATTTGGAGGAAATTAGTATCTGTCCCCTCAGCAGAAGGGGTCCATGTCACTTTCCAAAACAAAGAAACTGAAAAGGAAATGTAACAACAGACACCACAGAAATAAAAAGAATCATCAGAAATTACTACAAGGACTTGTATGCCAGCAAACAGGGAAACCTATCAGAAATGGATAGATTCCTGGACACATGCAACCTACCTAAATTGAACCAGGAAGACATCGAAAACCTAAACAGACCCATAACTGAGACAGAAATTGAAACAGTAATAAAGGCCCTCCCAACAAAGAAAAGCCCAGGACCAGATGGATTCACTGCTGAATTCTACCAGACATTTAAAGAAGAACTAACTCCAATTCTTCTCAAACTATTCAGAACAATTGAAGAAGAGGGAATCCTCCCAAATTCTTTCTATGAAGCCAGCATCACCTTAATTCCTAAGCCGGGAAAAGATGCAGCACTGAAAGAGAATTACAGACCAATATCCCTGATGAACATAGATGCAAAAATCCTCAATAAAATTCTCGCCAATAGAATGCAACAACACATCAGAAAGATCATCCACCCAGACCAAGTGGGATTTATCCCTGGTATGCAGGGATGGTTTAATGTGCGCAAGACAATCAATGTGATACACCACATTAACAGACTGCAGAAGAAAAACCATATGATTCTCTCAATAGATGCCGAGAAAGCATTTGATAAAATACAACACCCGTTCATGATGAAAACTCTAAGCAAACTGGGTTTGGAAGGAACATTCCTCAATACAATCAAAGCAATCTATGAAAAACCCACAGCCAACATCCTATTGAATGGGGAAAAGTTGGAAGCATTTCCACTGAGATCTGGGACCAGACAGGGATGTCCACTCTCACCACTGCTATTCAATATAGTTCTGGAGGTTCTAGCCAGAGCTATTAGGCAAGAAAAAGAAATTAAAGGGATACAAATTGGGAAGGAAGAACTCAAACTATCCCTCTTTGCAGATGACATGATTCTTTATTTAGGGGACCCAAAGAACTCTACCAAGAGACTATTGGAACTCATAGAAGAGTTTGGCAAAGTAGCAGGGTATAAAATCAATGCACAAAAATCAACAGCCTTTGTATACACAGACAATGCCATGGCTGAGGAAGAAATTCTAAGATCAATCCCATTCACAATAGCTACAAAAACAATCAAATACCTTGGAATAAACTTAACCAAGGACGTTAAAGATCTCTACGATGAAAATTACAAAACCTTAAAGAAAGAAATAGAAGAGGATACCAAGAAATGGAAAAATCTTCCATGCTCATGGATTGGAAGAATCAATATCATCAAAATGTCCATTCTCCCAAAAGCAATTTATAGATTCAATGCAATACCAATCAAGATACCGAAGACCTTCTTCTCAGATCTGGAAAAATTGGTGCTGAAATTTATATGGAGGCACAAGAGACCTCGAATAGCTAAAGCAATCTTGTACAACAAAAACAAAGCCGGAGGCATCACAATACCAGATTTCAGGACATACTACAGGGCAGTTGTAATCAAAACAGCATGGTACTGGTACAGAAACAGAAGGATAGACCAATGGAACAGAATTGAAATACCAGAAATCAACCCAAACATCTACAGCCAACTTATATTTGATCAAGGATCTAAAACTAATTCCTTGAGCAAGGACAGTCTATTCAATAAATGGTGCTGGGAAAATTGGATTTCCACGTGCAGAATCATGAAGCAAGACCCCTACCTTACACCTTACACAAAAATCCACTCAACATGGATTAAAGACCTAAATCTACGACCTGACACCATCAAGTTACTAGAGAACATTGGAGAAACCCTTCAAGATATTGGCACAGGCAAAGAGTTTCTGGAAAAGACCCGGGAGGCACAGGCAGTCAAAGCCAAAATTAACTATTGGGATTGCATCAAATTGAGAAGTTTCTGTACTGCAAAAGAAACAGTCAGGAGAGTGAAGAGACAACCGACAGAATGGGAAAAAATATTTGCAAACTATGCAACAGATAAAGGGTTAATAACCAGAATCTACAAAGAGATCAAGAAACTCCACAAAAACAAAACCAACAACCCAATTAAGAGATGGGCCAAGGACCTCAATAGACATTTTTCAAAAGAGGAAATCCAAATGGCCAACAGGCACATGAAAAAATGTTCAAGGTCATTAGCAATCAGGGAAATGCAAATCCAAACCACAATGAGGTTCCACCTCACCCCGGTTAGAATGGCTCACATTCAGAAATCTACCAACAACAGATGCTGGCGAGGATGTGGGGAAAAAGGGACACTAACCCACTGTTGGTGGGAATGCAAACTGGTCAAGCCACTATGGAAATCAGTCTGGAGATTCCTCAGAAACCTGAAGATAACCCTACCGTTCGACCCAGCCATCCCACTCCTTGGAATTTACCCAAAGGAATTTAAATTGGCAAACAAAAAAGCGGTCTGCAGCCTAATGTTTATTGCAGCTCAATTCACAATAGCTAAGACCTGGAACCAACCTAAATGCCCATCAACGGTAGACTGGATAAAGAAATTATGGGATATGTACTCTTTAGAATACTATACTGCAGTAAGAAACAACGAAATCCAGTCATTTGCAACAAAATGGAGGAATCTGGAACACATCATGCTGAGTGAAATAAGCCAGTCCCAAAGGGACAAATACCATATGTTCTCCCTGATCGGTGACAACTGACTGAACACCAAAAAGGAAACTTGTTGAAGTGAAAGGGACACTATGGGAAACGGTGACTTGATCAGCATAGCCCTGACTGTTAATGAACAACTTAATACATTATCCCTCTTAGTAGTTTTTTTGTCTGTTCTACTTAATATGACTGATTTAATTCTGTAATTAATACACAGTTATTCTTAAGTGTTGAAATTTAACTGAAATGTGATCCCTGTTAAACATAAGAGTAGGAATAAGAGAGGGAAGAGATATATAATTTGGGACATGCTCAAGCTGACTTGCCCCAAATGGTAGAGTTAGAAACATACCAGGGGACTCCAATTTAATCCCATCAAGGTGGCATGTACCAATGCCATCTCACTAGTCCAAGTGATCAATTTCAGTTCGCAATTGATCATAATGAAAGGACTAAGAGTCAAAGGGAGCACATAAGCAAGTCTAGTACCTGCTAACACTAACCGATAGAATAAATAAAGGGGAGAGTGATCCAACATGGGAAGTGAGATACTCAGCAGACTCATAGAATGGCAGATGCCCTAAATAGCACTCTGGCCTCAGAATCAGCCCTAAAGGCATTCAGATCTGGCTGAAAAGCCCATGAGAGTATTTCAGGCATGGAAAGCCAAGACACTCTGGCAAAAGATCTCTATGAGTGAGATCTCAGTGAAAAGAACAGGTCTTCAAAGAAGGAGGTACCTTTCTCTGAAGGGAGGAGAGAACCTCCACTTTGACTATGACCTTGTCTAAACAAGATAAGAGTCGGAGAACTCAAGGGGCTTCCATAGCCTTGGAAACTCATGACTGGAGCATAGGGAGATTACTGATGCCATAGACAGGAGTGTCAATTGGTAAAGTCAACAACAGGAGTCACTGTGCACTTACTCCTCATGTAGGATCTCTGTCATTAATGTGCTGTGCATTGAGATTTAATGCTATAACGAGTACTCAAATAATATATTTCACTTTGTGTTTCTATGGGGGTGCAAACTGTTGAAATCTTTACTTAATGCATACTAAACTGATCCTCTGTAAAAAAAAAAAAAAAAAAAAAAAAAGAAAAGAATAGAAACTATCAACTCCCAACTTGACTCCAAACAAACTTGACTCCAACAAAATTTGGGAAGGAAGAAGGCAAAACCAACTGAGACTCAGAAAACATTTAGGAAATTGCCGCTCAAGAAACCAAAAGTCAGCTGAGGCACCAAAAAAATGACAGCAATCCAGAATTTGAGCAAGCCAACAGCTGTGCCCTGATTGAAAAAGACCATTAATCCAGTGCCTGAACTCCATATTCAAGCCTCAAAACCAAAGCTCACATCAGAAAATTCATTACAAACCATGATAAATAAGAAAAATGAGAAAAAAGCCAAAGAAATGCAAGAATCCATAATGATATTGGGCTTGATTTAGTTGCAAGGAAACCGGCTGTTCCCGGATTCATCCACCCCTCCAGCTGACTGCCTGTGGAATTCTGACTGAATTAACCTGAAAATTGCAGTGAAACTCAGTTTGGAGGCAATTAATATCTGTCACCTCAGCCAAAGTTTCCATTTTATTTTCCAAAACACAAAAACTCACCTTGGTCGTGTTACCTGTAGATTTCTAAGGTTCAAACACCTATTTGTTGTGTTTTTTATTTCATAATGGCTACCGTGCCCAAGCTCCTGTTTGTATTGTGGCAGAATACAAAATTTGGGAAGGAAGAAGCCAAAACCAACCCAGACCCATAAAACATTTAGGAAATTGCCGCTCAAGAAACCAAAAGTCAGCTGAGGCACCCAAAACAATGACAGCAAGGCAAAATGGGGGCAAGGCGACAACTGTGCCCTGTTTGAAAAAGACCATTCCTCCTGTGCCCTGAACTCCATATTCCAGCCTCAAAACCAAAGCTCACAGCAGAAAATTCATTACAAACCATGATAAATAAGGGAAATGTGAAAAAGCCAAAGAAATGCAGGAGTCCTTTGTGATATTTGGCTGGATTCAGACACAAGGAAACTGGCTGTTCCCAGATTCATACCCCCTTCCACAGACAGACTTTGGAATTCTGATTGAATTCACCTCAAAATCGCACTCACACTCAATTTGGAGGGAATTAGGATCTGTCCCCTCAGCAGAAGGGTATCATGTCATTTTCCAAAACACAGAAACTCATCTTGGTCGAGTTGCCTGTAGATTTCTAATCCTGAAAGGGCAATTTGCTGTGTTATTTTTTCTTTCATAATGGCTACTCTGTCAAAATGTTGCTTGTATTGCATCAGAATACAAAATTTGGGAAGGAAGAAGGTAAAACCGACTCAGACCCAGAAAATATTTAGCAAATTACCGCTCAAGAAACCACAAATTGGCTGAGGCACCCAAAACAATGACAGCAAGCCAGAATTGGAGCAAGCCAACAGCTGTGCCCTGATTGAACAAAACCATTAATCCAGTGCCCTGAACTCCATATTCGAGCCTCAAAACCAAAGCTCACAAAAAATAATCATTACAAACAATGATAAATAAGGGAAATCTGAGAAAGCCAAAGAAATTCAAGAGTCCTTTGTGGTATTTGGCAGGATTTAGACAGAAGGAAACAGGCTGTTTCTGGATTCATCCCCCCCTTCCACAGACTGACTTTGGAATTCTGACTCAATTCACCTCAAAATCGCACTCACACTCAATTTGGAGGGAATTAGTATCTGTCCCCTCAGCAGAAGTGTTCCATGTGAATTTCCAAAACACAGAAACTCATCTTGGTCGTGTTGCCTGTAGATTTCTAATCCTTAAAGGTCAATTTGCTGTGTTTTTTTTTTTTCTTTCATAATGGCTACTCTGTCCAAAATCTTGCTTGTATTGCGTCAGAATACAAAATTTGGGAATAAGAAGGCAAATCCGATCAGAACCAGAAAACATTTAGGAAACTGCAGAAAAAGAATCCACAAATCAGCTGAGGCACCCAAAACCATGACAGCAAGCCAGAATTGGAGCAAGCCAACAGCTGTGCCCTGATTGAAAAAGAACCTTCCTCTTGTGCCCTAAACTCAATATGCCAGCCACAAAACCAAAGATCACATCAAAAAATTCTTTTCAAACCATGATAAATAGGAAAAATCAGAAAAAAGCCAAAGAAATGCAAGTTTTCTTAGTGATATTGGGCTTGATTTATTCCTAAGTAAACAGCTGTTTCCAGATTCATCCACAACTCCCAGCTGAGTGAATAGGGATTCTGACTGAATTCACCTCAAAATGGTAGTGAAATTCGGTTTGGAGACAATTAATATCTGTCACCTCAGCCAAAGTGTTCCATTTTATTTTCCAAAACAAAAAAACTCACTTTGGTCATGTTACCTATAGATTTCCAAGCTTCAAACGCCATTTGTTGTGTTTTTTATTTCATAATGGCTACTCTGTCCAAAATCTTCCTTGTATTGCATCACACACAATTTGGGAAGGTAAAAGGCAAAGCCAACTCAGAAACAGAAAACATTTAGGAAATTGCCACTCAAGAAACCAAAAGTCAGCTGAGGCACCCAAAACCATGACAGCAAGCCAGAATTGGAGGAGGCAATCAGCTGAGTCCTGATTGAAAAAGGCCATTCTTCCGGGACCCTGAACTCCATATTCCAGCCTCAAAACCAAAGCTGACATCAGGAAATTCATTACAAACCACGATACATAACAAAAATGAGAAAAAAGCCAAGAAAAGCAAGAATCCATAATGATATTGAGCTGGATTTAGTCGCAAGGAAACGGGCTGTTCTCGGATTCATCCACCCCTCCAGCTGACTGCCTGTGGAATTCTGACTGAATTAACCTGAAAATCGCAGTGAAACTCAGTTTGGAGGCAATTAATATCTGTCACCTCAGCCAAAGTGTTCCATTTTATTTTCCATAACACAAAAACTCACCTTGGTCGTGTTATCTGTAGATTTCTAAGCTTCAAACACCTATGTGTAGTGTTTTTTATTTCATAATGGCTGCTCTGGCCAAACTCTTGTTTGTATTGTGTCAAAATACAAAATTTGGGAAGGAAGAAGGCAAAACCAACTCAGACCCAGAAAACATTTAGGAAATTGCCGCTCAAGAAATCACAAATCAGCTGAGGCACCCAAAAAAATGTCAGGATGCCAGAATTGGAACACGCCAACAGCTGTGCCCTGATTGAAAAAGAACCTTCCTCTTGTGCCCTGAACTCAATATGCCAGCCTCAAAACCAAAGCTCACATCAGAAAATTCATTACAAACCATGATAAATAAGAAAAATCAGAAAAAATCCAAAGAAATGCAGGAGATCTTAGTGATATTGGGCTTGATTTATTCTCTTATTGCTGGCTGGTTGCAGATTCATCAACAACTCCCAGCTGAGTGTCTGTGGTTTCTGACTGAATTAACATGAAAATCGCAGTGAAACTCGGTTTGGAGGCAATTAATATCTGTCACTTCAGCCAAAGTGTTCCATTTTATTTTCCAATACACAAAAACTCACCTTGGTCATGCTACCTGCAGATTTCTAAGCTTCAAATGCAATTTGTTGTGTTGTTTATTTCATAATGGCTACTGTGCCCAAACTATTGTTTGTATTTTGTCAGAATGCAAAATTTCAAAAGGGAGAAGGCAAAACCAACTCAGACCCAGAAAACATTTAGGAAATTTTAACTCAAGAAACCAAAAGTCAGCTGAGGCACCCAAAACAATGACAGCAAGCCAGAAGTGGAGCACGCCAACAGCTGTGCCCTGATTGAAAAAGAACCTTCCTCTTGTGCCCTGAACTCAATATGCCAGCCTCAAAACCAAAGCTCACATCAGAAAATTCATTACAAACCATGATACATAAGAAAAATGAGAAAAAAGCCAAAGAAATGCAAGAATCCCTAATTATATTGGGCTTGATTTAGTCGCAAGGAAACCGGCTGTTCCCGGATTCATTCGCCCCTCAAGCTGACGGCCTGTGGAATTCTGTCTGAATTAACCTGAAAATCGCAGTGAAACTCAGTTTGGAGGCAATTAATATCTGTCACCTCAGCCAAAGTGTTCCATTTGATTTTCCAAAACAGAAAAACTCACCTTGGTTGTTTTACCTGTAGATGTCTAAGTTTCAACATCCTATTTGTTGTGTGTTTTCTTTCATAATGGCTACTCTGTCCAAACTCTTGTTTGTATTGCATCAGATAAAAAATTTGGGAAGGAAGAAGGCAACACCAAATCAGACCCAGAAAACATTTAGGAAATTGCCGCTCAAGAAGCCAAAAGTCACTGAGGCACCCAAAACAATGACAGCAAGCCAGAAGAGGAGCAAGCCAACAGCTGTGCCCTGATTGAAAAAGAACCTTCCTCTTGTGCCCTGAACTCAATATGCCAGCCTCAAAACCAAAGCTCACATCAGAAAATTCATTACAAACCATGATAAATAAGAAAAATGAGAAAAAAGCCAAAGAAATGCAAGAAACCATAATGATATTGGGTTTGATTTAGTTGCAAGGAAACCGGCTGTTCCCAGATTCATCCACCACTAAAGCTGACTGCCTGTGGAATTCTGACTGAATTAACCTGACAATCGCAGTGAAACTCAAGAAACCAAATTTCAGCTGAGGCACCCAAAACAAAGACAATAGCCAGAATTGGAGCAGGCCAACAGCTGTGACCTGTTTGAAAAAGACCATTCCTCCGGTGCCCTGAACTCAAAATGCCAGCCTCAAAACCAAAGCTCACATCAGAAAATTCATTACAAACCATGATAAATCAGGGAAATGTGAAAAAGCCAAAGAAATGCAAGAGTCCTTTGTGATATTTGGCAGGATTTAGACACAAAGAAACTGGCTGTTTCCAGATTCATCCCCCCCTTCCACAGACTGACTTTGGAATTCTGATTGAATTCACCTCAAAATCGCTCTCACACTCCATTTGGAGGGAATTAGAATCTGTCCCCTCAGCAGAAGCGTTCCATGTCATTTTCCAAAACACAGAATCTCATCGTGGTTGTGTTGCCTATGGATTTCTAATCATGAAAGGTCAATTTGCTGTGTTTTTTTTTTTTTCTTTCATAATGGCTACTCTGTCCAAAATCTTGCTTGTATTGCATCAGAATACAAAAATTGGGAAGGAAGAAGGCAAAACCAACTCAGACCCAGAAAACATTTAGGAAATTGCCACACAAGAAACCACAAATCAGCTGAGGCACCCAAAACAATGACAGCAAGCCAGAAGTGGAGCAAGCCAACAGCTGTGCCCTGATTGAAAAAGAACCTTCCTCTTGTGCCCTGAACTCAATATGCCAGCCTCAAAACCAAAGCTCACATCAGAAAATTCATACAAACCATGATAAATAAGGGAAATGTGAAAAAGCTGAAGAAATGCAAGCCTGTGGAATCCTAACTGAATTAACTGAATTAACCTGAAAATCGCAGTGAAACTGAGTTTGGAGGCAATTAATATCTGTCACCTCAGCCAAAATGTTCCATTTCATTTTCCAAAACACAAAAACTCACCTTGGTCATGTTACCTGTAGATTTGTATGCTTCAAACACCTATTTGTTGTGTTTTTTATTTCATAATGGCTACTCTGACCAAAATCTTGCATGTATTGCATCAGAATACAAAATTTGGGAAGGAAGAAGGCAAAGCCAACTCAGACCCAGAAAACTTTTAGGAAATTGCAGCTCAAAAAACCAAAAGTCAGCTGAGGCACCCAAAACAATGACAGCAAGCCAGAATTGGAGCAAGCCAACAGCTGTGCCCTGATTGAAAAAGAACCTTCCTCTTGTGCCCTGAATTCAATATGCCAGCCTCCAAACCAAAGCTTACATCAGAAAATTCATTACAAACCATGACAAATAAGAAAAAAGAGAAAAAAGCCAAAAAAAATGTAAGAATCCATAATGATATTGGGCTTGATTTAGTCGCTAGGAAACCAGCTGTTCACGGATTCATCCACCCCTCCAGATGCTGCCTGTGGAATTCTGAATGAATTAACCTGAAAATCGCAGTGAAACTCAGTTTGGAGTCAATTAATATCTGTGACCTCAGCCAAAGTGTAACATTTTTTTTTCCAAAACACAAAAACTCACCTTGGTCATGTAACCTGTAGATTTTTAAACTTCAAATGCCCATTTGTTGTGTTTTGTATTTCATAATGGGTACTCTGTCGAAAATCTCGCTTGTATTGCATCAGAATACAAAATTTGGGAAGGAAAAAGGCAAAGCCAACTCAGACCCAGAGAACATTTAGGAAATTGCCACACAGGAAACCACAAATTGGCTGAGGAACCCAAAACAATGACAGCAAGACAGAATTGCAGCAAGCCAACAACTGTACCCTCTTTGAAAAAGACAGGTCCTCCAGTACCCTGAACTCCATATTGCAGCCTCAAAACCAAGCTCACATCAGAAAATTCATTACAAACCATGATAAATCAGGGAAATGTGAAAAAGCCAAAGAAATGCAAGAGTCCTTTTTGATATTTGGCTGGATTCAGATACAAGGAAACTGGCTGTTTCCAGATTCATCCCCCCCTTCCACAGACTGACTTTGGAATTCTGATTGAATTCACCTCAAAATCGCACTCACACTCAATTTGGAGGGAATTAGAATCTGTCCCCTCAGCAGAAGGGTTCCTTGTCATTTTCCAAAACACAGAAACTCATCTTGGTCGTGTAGCCTGTAGATTTCTAATCCTGAAAGGGCAATGCGCTGTGTTTTTTTTTTTTTTTCTTTCATAATGGCTATTCTCCAAAATCTTGCTTGTATTGCATCAGAATACAAAATTTGGGAATAAGTAGGCAAAACCGACTCAGACCCAGAAAACATTTAGGAAATTGGCACTCAAGAAACCACAAATCAGCTGAGACACCCAAAACAATGACAGCAAGGCAGAATTGGAGCAAGCCAACAGCTGTGCCCTGATTGAAAAAGAACCTTCCTCTTGTGCCTGAACTCAATATGCCAGCCTCAAAACCAAAGCTCACATCAGAAAATTCATTACAAACCATGATAAATAAGAAAAAAGAGAAAAAAGCCAAAAAAATGCAAGAATCCATAATGATATAAGGCTTGATTTAGTCACAAGGAAACCGGCTGTTCCCGGATTTATCCACCCCTCCAGCTGACTGCCTGTGGAATTCTGACTGAATTAACCTGAAAATCACAGTGAAACTCAGTTTGGAGGCAGTTAATGTCTGTCACCTCAGCCAAAGTGTTCCATTTTATTTTCATAAACACAAAAACTCACCTTGGTTATGTTACCTGTAAATTTCTAAGCTTCAAACACCTATTTGTTGTGTTTTTTATTTCATAATGGCTATTCTGTACAAACTCTTCTTTGCATTGCATCAGAATACAAAATTTGGGAAGGAAGAAGGCAAAGCCAACTCAGACCCAGAAAACATTTGGGAAATTGCCACACAAGAAACCACAAATCGGCTGAGGCACTCAAAACAATGACAGCAAGCCAGAAGTGGAGCAAGCCAACAGCTGTGCCCTGATTGAAAAAGAACCTTCCTCTTGTGCCCTGAACTCAATATGCCAGCCTCAAAACCAAAGCTCACATCAGAAAATTCATTACAAACCATGATAAATAAGAAAAAAGAGAAAAAAGCCAAAAAATGCAAGAATCCATAATGATATTGGGTTTGATTTAGTTGCAAGGAAACCGGCTGTTCCCAGATTCATCCACCACTAAAGCTGACTGCCTGTGGAATTCTGACTGAATTAACCTGACAATCGCAGTGAAACTCAAGAAACCAAATTTCAGCTGAGGCACCTAAAACAAAGACAATAGCCAGAATTGGAGCACACCAACAGCTGTGCCCTGTTTGAAAAAGACCATTACTCAGGTGCCCTGAACTCTATATTGCAGCCTCAAAACCAAAGCTCACATCAGAAAATTCATTACAAACCATGATAAATTAGGGAAATGTGAAAAAGCCAAAGAAATGCAAGAGTCCTTTGTGATATTTGGCTGGATTTAGACACAAAGAAACTGGCTGTTTCCAGATTCATCCCCCCCTTCCACAGACTGACTTTGGAATTCTGATTGAATTCACCTCAAAATCGCTCTCACACTCCATTTGGAGGGAATTAGAATCTGTCCGCTCAGCAGAAGCGTTCCATGTCATTTTGCAAAACACAGAATCTCATCGTGGTTGTGTTGCCTATGGATTTCTAATCCTGAAAGGTCAATTTGCTCTGTTTTTTTATTTTTCTTTCATAATGGCTACTTTGTCCAAAATCTTGCTTGTATTGCGTCAGAATACAAAATTTGGGAAGGAAGAAGACAAAACCAACTCAGACCCCGAAAACATTTAGGAAATTGCCACACAAGAAACCACAAATCAGCTGAGGCACCCAAAACAATGACAGCAAGCCAGAAGTGGAGCAAGCCAACAGCTGTGCCCTGATTGAAAAAGAACCTTCCTCTTTTACCCTGAACTCAATATGCCAGCCTCAAAACCAAAGCTCACATCAGAAAATTCATTACAAACCATAATAAATAAGGGAAATGTGAAAAAGCCAAAGAAATGCAAGAGTCCTTTGTGATATTTGGCAGGATTTAGACACAAAGAAACTGGCTGTTTCCAGATTCATCCCCCCCTTCCACAGACTGACTTTGGAATTCTGATTGAATTCACCTCAAAATCGCTCTCACGCTCCATTTGGAGGGAATTAGAATCTGTCACCTCAGCAGAAGCGTTCCATGTCATTTTCCAAAACACAGAATCTCATCTTGGTTGTGTTGCCTATGGATTTCTAATCCTGAAAGGTCAATTTGCTGTGTTTATTTTTTTCTTTCATAATGGCTACTCTGTCCAAAATCTTGCTTGTATTGCATCATACAAACTCTTGTTTGTATGGCGTCAGAATACAAAATTTGGGAAGGAAGAAGGCAAAACCAACTCAGGCCCAGAAAACATTTAGGAAATTGCCACTCAAGAAACCAAGTCAGCTGAGGCACCCACAACAATGACAGCAAGGCATAATTGGAGCAAGCCAACAGCTGTACCCTGTTTGAAAAAGAACCTTCCTCTTTTACCCTGAACTCAATATGCCAGCCTCAGAACCAAAGCTCACATCAGAAAATTCATTACAAACCATGATAAATAAGAAAAAGGAGAAAAAAGACAAAGAAATGCAAGAATCCGTAATGATATCGGGCTTGATATAGTCGCAAGGAAACCGGCTGCTCCCGGATTCATCCACCCCTCCAGCTGACTGCCTATGGAATTTTGACTGAATTAACCTCAAAATAGCAGTGAAACTCATTTTGGAGACAATTAATATTTGTCACCTCAGCTAAAGTGTTCCATTTTATTTTGCAAAACACAAAAACTCACCTTGGTTGTGTTACCTGTAGATTTCTAAACTTCAAATGCCTATTTGTTGTGTTTTTTATTTCATAATGGCTATTCTACCCAAACTCTTGTTTGTATGGCGTCAGAATACAAAATTTGGGAAGGAAGAAGGGAAAAACAACTCAGACCTAGAAAACATTTAGCAAATTGCCACTCAAGAAACCACAAATCAGCTGAGGATCCCAAACAATGAAAGCAAGCCAGAATTGAGGCAGGCCAATAGCTGTGCCCTGTTTGAAACAGAACATTCCTCTTGCTCCCTGAACTCCATTTTGCAGCCTCAAAACCAAAGCTCATATCAGAAAATTCATTACAAACCATGATAAATAAGAAAAAGGAGAAAAAAGCCAAAGAAATGCAAGAATCCGTAATGTTATTGGGCTTGATTTAGTCACATGGAAGCCGGCTGTTCGCGGATTCATTCACCCCTCCAGTTGACTGCCTGTGGATTTCTGACTGAATTAACCTGAAAATCACAGTGAAACTCAGTTTGGAGGCAATTAATATCTGTCACCTCAGCCAAAGTGTTCCATTTGATTTCCAAAACACAAATCTCACCTTGGTCGTGTTACCTGTAGATTTCTAAGCTTCAAACGCCTATTTGTTTTGTTTTTCTATTTCATAATGGCTACTCTGCCGAAACTCTTGTTTGTATGGCGTCAGAATACAAAATTTGGGTAGGAAGAAGGCAAAACCAACTCAGACCCAGAAAACATTTAGGAAATTGCCTCTCACAAACCACATATCGGCTGAGGCACCCAAAACAATGACAGCAAGCCAGAATTGGAGCAGGCCAACTGCTGTGCCCTGTTTGAAAAAGACCATTCCCCCGGTGCTCTGAACTCCATATTGCAGCCATAAAACCAAAGCTCACATGAGAAAATTCATTACAAACCAGGATAAATAGGAAATCAGAGAAAAAAGCCAAAGAAATGCAAGAATCCATAATGACATTTGGCCTTATTAGTCACAAGGAAACCGGCTGTAGCTGGATTCATCCTCTGCTCCAGCTCACTGCCTGTGGAATTCTGACTGAATTAACCTGAAAATCACAGTGAAACTCAGTTTGGAGGCAATTAATATCTGTCACCTCAGCCAAAGTGTTCCATTTGATTTTCCAAAACACAAAAACTCACCTTGGTCATGTTACCTGTAGATTTCTAAGCTTCAAATGCCTATTTGTTGTGTTTTTTATTTCATAATAGCTACTCTGCCCAAACTCTTGTTTGTATGGCGTCAGAATACAAAATTTGGGAAGGAAGAAGGCAAAACCAACTCAGACCCAGAAAACATTTAGGAAATTGCCACTCAAGAAACCAGAAATCGGCTGAGGCATCCAAAACAATGACAGCAAGCCATAATTGGAGCAAGCCAACAGCTGTGCCCTGTTTGAAAAAGAACCTTCCTCTTTTACCCTGAACTCAATATGCCAGCCTCAGAACCAAAGCTCACATCAGAAAATTCATTACAAACCATGATAAATAAGAAAAATGAGAAAATAGCCAAAGAAATGCAAGAATCTGTAATGATATCGGGCTTGATATAGTTGCAAGGAAACCAGCTGTTCCCGGATTCATCCACCCATCCAGTTGACTGCCTATGGAATTCTGACTGAATTAACCTCAAAATAGCAGTGAAACTCATATAGGAGACAATTAATATCTGTCACCTCAGCTAAAGTGTTCCATTTTATTTTGCAAAACACAAAAACTCACCTTGGTCGTGTTACCTGTAGATTTCTAAGCTTCAAACACCTATTTCTTGTGTTTTTTATTTCATAATGGCTATTCTACCCAAACTCTTGTTTGTATGGCGTCAGAATACAAAATTTGGGAAGGAAGAAGGCAAAACCAACTCAGACCCAGAAAACATTTCGCAAATTGCCACTCAAGAAACCACAAATCAGCTGAGGATCCCAAAACAATGAAAGCAAGCCAGAATTGGGGCAGGCCAATAGCTGTGCCCTGTTTGAAACAGAACCTTCCTCTTGCTCCCTGAACTCCATATTGCAGCCTCAAAACCAAAGCTCACATCAGAAAATTCATTACAAACCATGATAAATAAGAAAAAGGAGAAAAAAGCAGAAGAAATGCAAGAATCCGTAATGTTATTGGGCTTGATTTAGTCACATGGAAGCCGGCTGTTCGCGGATTCATTCACCCCTCCAGTTGACTGCCTGTGGAATTCTGACTGAATTCACCTGAAAATCGCAGTGAAACTCAGTTTGGAGGCAATTAATATCTGTCACCTCAGCCAAAGTGTTCCATTTGATTTTGCAAAACACAAATCTCACCTTGGTCGTGTTACCTGTAGATTTCTAAGCTTCAAACACCTATTTGTTGTGTTTTTCATTTCATAATGGCTACTCTGCCCAAACTCTTGTTTGTTTGGCGTCAGAATACAAAATTTGGGAAGGAAGAAGGCAAAACCAACTCAGACCCAGAAAACATTTAGGAAATTGCCACTCAAGAAACCAAGTCAGCTGAGGCATGCAAAACAATGACAGCAAGCCAGAATTGGAGCAAGCCAACAGCTGTGCCCTGTTTGAAAAAGAACCTTCCTCTTCTGCCCAGAACTCAATATGCCAGCCTCAGAACCAAAGCTCACATCAGAACATTCATTACAAACCATGATAAATAAGAAAAAGGAGAAAAAAGCAAAAGAAAAGCAAGAATCCATAATGATATAGGGCTTGATTTAGTCGCTAGGAAACCGGCTGTTCCAGGAATCATCCACCCCTCCAGCTGACTGCCTGTGGAATTCTGACAGAATTATCCTGAAAATCGCAGGGAAACTCAGTTTGGAGGCAATTAATATCTGTCACCTCAGCCAAAGTGTTCCATTTGATTTTGCAAAACATAAATCTCACCTTGGTCGTGTTACCTGTAGATTTCTAAGCTTCAAACCCCTTTTGTTGAGTTTTTCTATTTCATAATGCCTACTCTGCCGAAACTCTTATTTGTATGGCGTCAGCATACAAAATTTGGGAAGGAAGAAGGCAAAACCAACTCAGACCCAGAAAACATTTAGGAAATTGCCACTCACAAACCACATATTGGCTGAGGCACCCAAAACAATGACAGCAAGCCAGAATTGGAGCAGGTCAACAGCTGTGCCCTGTTTGAAAAAGACCATTCCCCCGATGCCCTAAACTCCATATTGCAGCCACAAAACCAAAGCTCACATCAGAAAATTCATTACAAAACATGATAAATAGGAAATCAGAGAAAAAAGCCAAAGAAATGCAAGAATCCATAATGACATTTGGACTTATTAGTCACAAGGAAACCAGCTGTTCCCGGATTCATCCTCTGCTCCAGCTGACTGCCTGTGGAATTCTGACTGAATTAACCTGAAAATCGCAGTGAAACTCAGTTTGGAGGCAATTACTATCTGTCACCTCAGCCAAAGTGTTCCATTTTATTTTCCAAAACACAAAAACTCACCTTGGTCATGTTACCTGTAGATTTCTAAGCTTCCAACGCCTATTTGTTGTGTTTCTTATTTCATAATGGCTACTCTGCCCAAACTGTTGTTTGTATGGCGTCAGAATACAAAATTTGAGAAGGAAGAGGGCAAAACCAACTCAGACCCCGAAAACATTTAGGAAATTGCTGCTCAGAATCCACAAATCGGCTGAGGCACCCAAAACAATGACAGCAAGCCAGAATTGAAGCAGGCCAACAGCTGTGCCCTGTTTGAAAAAGACCATTCCTCTGGTGCCCTGAACTCCATATTGCAGCCTCAAAACCAAAGCTCACATCAGAAAATTCATTACAATCCATGATAAATAAGAAAACATAGAAAAAATCCAAAGAAATGCAAGCATCCTTAATGACATTTGTCCTGAATAGTCACAAGGAAACCGGCTGTTCCCGGATTCATCCACACCTCCAGCTGACAGCCTGTGGAATTCTGACTGAATTAACCTGAAAATCGCATTGAAACTCAGTTTGGAGGCAATTAATATCTGTCACCTCAGCCAAAGTGTTCCATTTTATTTTCCAAAACACAAAAAATCACCTTGGTCATGTTACCTGTAGATATCTAAGCTTCAAACACCTATTTGTTGTGTTTTTTATTTCATAATGGCTACTCTGCCCAAACTCTTGTTTGTTTGGCGTCAGAATACAAAATTTCAGAAGGAAGAAGGCAAAACCAACTCAGACCCAGAAAATATTCAGGAAATTGCCACTCAAGAAACCAAAAGTTAGCTGAGGCAACCAAAGCAATGACAGCAAGCCAGAATTAGAGCAAGCCAACAGCTGTGCCCTGTTTGAAAAAGAACCTTCCTCTTCTGCCCTGAACTCAATATGCCAGCCTCAGAACCAAAGCTCACATCAGAAAATTCATTACAAACCATGATAAATAAGAAAAAAGAGAAAAAAGCCAAAAAATGCAAGAATCCATAATGATATTGGGCTTGATTCAGTCACAAGGTAACCGGCTGTTTCCGGAATCATCTGCCCCTCCAGCTGACTGCCTGTGTAATTCTGACTGAATTAACCTGAAAATCGCAGTGAAACTCACTTTGGAGGCAATTAATATCTGTCACCTCAGCCAAAGTGTTCCATTTGATTTTGCAAAACACAAATCTCACCTTGGTCGTGTTACCTGTAGATTTCTAAGCTTCAAACGCCTATTTGTTGTGTTTTTCTATTTCATAATGGCTACTCTGCCGAAACTCTTGTTTGTATGGCGTCAGAATACAAAATTTGGGTAGGAAGAAGGCAAAACCAACTCAGACCCAGAAAACATTTAGGAAATTGCCGCTCACAAACCACATATCGGCTGAGGCACCCAAAACAATGACAGCAAGCCAGAATTGGAGCAGGACAACTACTGTGCCCTGTTTGAAAAAGACCATTCCCCCGGTGCTCTGAACTCCATATTGCAGCCATAAAACCAAAGCTCACATCAGAAAATTCATTACAAACCATGATAAATAGGAAATCAGAGAAAAAAGCCAAAGAAATGCAAGAATCCATAATGACATTTGGCCTTATTAGTCACAAGGAAACCGGCTGTAGCTGGATTCATCCTCTGCTCCAGCTCACTGCCTGTGGAATTCTGACTGAATTAACCTGAAAATCGCAGTGAAACTCAGTTTGGAGGCAATTAATATCTGTCACCTCAGCCAAAGTGTTCCATTTTATTTTCCAAAACACAAAAACTCACCTTGGTCATGTTACCTGTAGATTTCTAAGCTTCAAATGCCTTTTTGTTGTGTTTTTTATTTCATAATAGCTACTCTGCCCAAACTCTTGTTTGTATGGCGTCAGAATACAAAATTTGGGAAGGAAGAAGGCAAAACCAACTCAGACCCAGAAAACATTTAGGAAATTGCCACTCAAGAAACCAAGTCAGCTGAGGCACCCACAACAATGACAGCAAGCCATAACTGGAGCATGCCAACAGCGGTACCCTGTTTGAAAAAGAACCTTCCTCTTTTACCCTGAACTCAATATGCCAGCCTCAGAACCAAAGCTCACATCAGAAAATTCATTACAAACCATGATAAATAAGAAAAATGAGAAAAAAGCCAAAGAAATGCAAGAATCTGTAATGATATCGGGCTTGATATAGTCGCAAGGAAACCGGCTGTTCCCGGATTCATCCACCCATCCAGCTGACTGCCTATGGAATTCTGACTGAATTAACCTCAAAATAGCAGTGAAACTCATATAGGAGACAATTAATATCTGTCACCTCAGCTAAAGTGTTCCATTTTATTTTGCAAAACACAAAAACTCACCTTGGTCGTGTTACCTGTAGATTTCTAAGCTTCAAACACCTATTTCTTGTGTTTTTTATTTCATAATGGCTATTCTACCCAAACTCTTGTTTGTATGGCGTCAGAATACAAAATTTGGGAAGGAAGAAGGCAAAACCAACTCAGACCCAGAAAACATTTCGCAAATTGCCACTCAAGAAACCACAAATCAGCTGAGGATCCCAAAACAATGAAAGCAAGCGAGAATTGGGGCAGGCCAATAGCTGTGCCCTGTTTGAAACAGAACCTTCCTATTGCTCCCTGAACTCCATATTGCAGCCTCAAAACCAAAGCTCACATCAGAAAATTCATTACAAACCATGATAAATAAGAAAAAGGAGAAAAAAGCCAAAGAAATGCAAGAATCCGTAATGTTATTGGGCTTGATTTAGTCACATGGAAGCCGGCTGTTCGCGGATTAATTCACCCCTCCAGTTGACTGCCTGTGGAATTCTGACTGAATTAACCTGAAAATCACAGTGAAACTCAGTTTGGAGGCAATTAATATCTGTCACCTCAGCCAAAGTGTTCCATTTTATTTTGCAAAACACAAAAAATCACCTTGGTCGTGTTACCTCTAGATTTCTAAGCTTCAAATGCCTATTTGTTGTGTTTTTCATTTCATAATGGCTACTCTGCACAAACTCTTGTTTGTTTGGCATCAGAATACAAAATTTGGGAAGGAAGAAGGCAAAACCAACTCAGACCCAGAAAACATTTAGGAAATTGCCACTCAAGAAACCAAGTCAGCTGAGGCACCCAAAGCAATGACAGCAAGCCAGAATTGGAGCAAGCCAACAGCTGTGCCCTGTTTGAAAAAGAACCTTCCTCTTCTGCCCAGAACTCAATATGCCAGCCTCAGAACCAAAGCTCACATCAGAACATTCATTACAAACCATGATAAATAAGAAAAAGGAGAAAAAAAGCAAAAGAAAAGCAAGAATCCATAATGATATAGGGCTTGATTTAGTCGCTAGGAAACCGGCTGTTCCAGGAATCATCCACCCCTCCAGCTGACTGCCTGTGGAATTCTGACAGAATTATCCTGAAAATCGCAGGGAAACTCAGTTTGGAGGCAATTAATATCTGTCACCTCAGCCAAAGTGTTCCATTTGATTTTGCAAAACACAAATCTCACCTTGGTCGTGTTACCTGTAGATTTCTAAGCTTCAAACCCCTTTTGTTGAGTTTTTCTATTTCATAATGCCTACTCTGCCGAAACTCTTATTTGTATGGCTTCAGCATACAAAATTTGGGAAGGAAGAAGGCAAAACCAACTCAGACCCAGAAAACATTTAGGAAATTGCCACTCACAAACCACATATCGGCTGAGGCACCCAAAACAATGACAGCAAGCCAGAATTGGAGCAGGTCAACAGCTGTGCCCTGTTTGAAAAAGACCATTCCCCCGGTGCCCTAAACTCCATATTGCAGCCACAAAACCAAAGCTCACATCAGAAAATTCATTACAAACCATGATAAATAGGAAATCAGAGAAAAAAGCCAAAGAAATGCAAGAATCCATAATGACATTTGGCCTTATTAGTCACAAGGAAACCGGCTGTTCCCGGATTCATCCTCTGCTCCAGCTGACTGCCTGTGGAATTCTGACTGAATTAACCTGAAAATCGCAGTGAAACTCAGTTTGGAGGCAATTACTATCTGTCACCTCAGCCAAAGTGTTCCATTTTATTTTCCAAAACACAAAAACTCACCTTGGTCATGTTACCTGTAGATTTCTAACCTTCAAACGCCTATTTGTTGTGTTTTTTATTTCATAATGGCTACTCTGCCCAAACTCTTGTTTGTGTGCCATCAGAATACATAATTTGGGAAGGAAGAAGGCAAAACCAACTCAGACCCCCAAAACATTTAGGAAATTGCCGCTCAAGAAACCAAAAATCAGCTGAGGCACCCACAACAATGACAGCAAGCCAGAATTGAAGCAGGCCAACAGCTGTGCCCTGTTTGAAAAAGAACCTTCCTCTTGTACCCTGAACTCAATATGCCAGCCTCAAAACCAAAGCTCACATCAGAAAATTCATTACAATCCATGATAAATAAGAAAACATAGAAAAAATCCAAAGAAATGCAAGAATCCATAATGACATTTAGCCTGAATAGTCACAAGGAAACCCGCTGTTCCCGGATTCATCCACAACTCCAGCTGACAGCCTGTGGAATTCTGACTGAATTAACCTGAAAATCGCAGTGAAACTCAGTTTGGAGGCAATTACTATCTGTCACCTCAGCCAAAGTGTTCCATTTTATTTTCCAAAACAGAAAAACTCACTTTGGTCATGTTACTGGTAGATTTTGAAGGTTTAAACGCCTATTTGTTGTGTTTTTTATTTCATAGTGGCTACTCTGCTGAAACTCTTGTTTCTATGGCATCAGAATACATAATTTGGGAAGGAAGAAGGCAAAACCAACTCAGACGCAGAAAACATTTAGGAAATTGCCACTCAAGAAACCAAAAGTTAGCTGAGTCACCCAAAACAATGATAGCAAGCCAGAATTGGAGCAAGCCAACAGCTGTACCCTGATTGAAAAAGAACCTTCCTCTTGTGCCCTGAACTCCATATTGCAGCCTCAAAACCAAAGCTCACATCAGAAAATTCATTACAAACCATAAAAAATAAGAAAAATGAGAAAAAATCAAGGAAATGCAAGAATCCATAATATTGGGCTTGATTCAGTCGCAAGGAAACCGGCTGTTCCCGGATTCATCCAGCCCTCCAGCTGACTGCCTGTGGATTTCTAACTGAATTAACCTGAAAATCACAGTGAAACTCCGTTTGGAGGCAATTACTATCTGTCACCTCAGCCAAAGTGTTCCATTTTATTTTCCAAAACACAAAAACTCACCTTGGTCATGTTACCTGTAGATTTCTAAGCTTCAAACGCCTATTTGTTGTGTTTTTTATTTCATAATGGCTATTCTGCCCAAACTCTTGTTTGTATGGCAGCAGAAAAGAAAATTTGGATACGAAGACGGTAAAACCAACTCAGACCCAGAAAACATTTAAAAAATTGCCACTCAAGAAACCAAAATCAGCTGAGGCACCCAAAACAATGAAGGCAAGCCAGAATTGGAGCAAGCCACAGCTGTACCCTGTTTAAAATGACCATACTTCCAGTGCCGTGAACTCCATACTGCAGCCTTAAAACCAAAGCTTACATCAGAAAATTCATTACAAACCATGATAAATAAGAAAACATAGAAAAAAGCCAAAGAAATGCAAGAAATCATAATGATATTGGGCTTGATTCAGTCGCAAGGAAACCGGCTATTCCCAGATTCATCCACCCCTCCAGCTGACTGCCTGTGCAATTCTGACTGAGTTAACCTGAAAATCGCAGTGAAACTCAGTTTGGAGGCAATTAATATCTGTCACCTCAGCCAAAGTGTTCCATTTGATTTTCCAAAACACAAAAACTCCCCTTGGTCATGTTACCTGTAGATTTATAAGCTTCAAAATCCTATTTGCTGTGTTTTTTATGTCATAATGGCTACTCTCCCCAAACTCTTGTTTGTAGAAATCAGAATACAAAATTTGGGAAGGTAGAAGGCAAAACCAACTCAGACGCAGAACACATGTAGGAAATTGCAGCTCAGGAAACCACAAATCGGCTGAGGCTCAAAACAATGACAGCAAGCCAGAATTGGAGCAGGCAAACAGCTTTGCCCTGTTTAAAAGGTCCATTCCCCCGGTGCCCTGAACTCCATATTGCAGCCTCAAAACCAAAGCTGACATCAGAAAATTCATTACAACCCATGATAAATAAGAAAAAGGAGAAAAAAGCCAAAGAAATGCAAGAATCAATAATGATATTGGGCTTGATTTAGTTGCAAGGAAACTGGCTGTTCCCAGATTCATCCACCCCTCCAGCTGACTGCCTGTGGAATTCTGACTGAATTCACCTGAATATCGCAGTGAAACTCAGTTTGGAGGCAATTAATATCTGTCACCTCAGCCAAAGTGTTCCATTTTTTTTTCCAAAACACAAAAACTCACCTTGGTAATGTTACCTGTAGATTTCTAAGCTTCAAATGCCTATTTGTTGTGGTTTTTATTTCATAATTGCTACTCTGTCCAAACTCTTGTTTGTGTTGCCTCAGAATACAAAATTAGGGAAGGAAGAAGGAAAAACCAACTCAGATGCACAAAACATTTAGGAAATTGCCGCTCAAAAAACCACAAATTAGCTGAGGTATCGAAAACAATGACAGCAAGCCAGAATTGGAGCAAGACAATAGCTGTGCCCTGATTGAAATAGAACCTTCCTCTTGTGCCATGAACTCCATATTGCAGCCTCAAAACCAAAGCTCACATCAGAAAATTCATTACAAACCATAAAAAATAAGAAAAATGATAAAAAAGCCAAAGAAATGGAAGAATCCATAATGATATTGGGCTTGATTTAGTCGCAAGGAAACTGGCTGTTCCCAGATACATCCACCCCTCCAGCTGACAGCCTGTGGAATTCTGACTGAATTAACCGGAGAAACACAGTGAAACTCAGTTTGGAGGCAATTAATATCTGTCACCTCAGCCAAAGTGTTCCATTTGATTTTCCAAAACACAAAACCTCACCTTGGTCGTGTTACCTGTAGATTTCAAAGCTTCAAATGCCTATTTGTTGTGTTTTTATTTCATAATGGCTACTCTCCCCAAACTCTTGTTTGTATGGCATCAGAATACAAAATTTGGGAAGGAAGAAGGCAAACCCAATTCAGACCCAGAAAACATTTAGGAAATTGCCGCTCAAGAAACTAAAAGTCAGCGGAGGCACCCAAAACAATGACAGCAAGCCAGAATTGGAGCAGGCCAACAGCTGTGCCCTGTTTGAAAAAGACCATTCCTCCGTTACCCTGAACTCCATATTGCAGCCTCAAAACCAAAGCTCACATCAGAAAATTCATTACAAACCATGATAAATAATGGAAATGTGAAAAAGCCAAAGAAATGCAAGAGTCCTTTGTGATACTTGGCGGGATTAGACAAAAGGAACCTGGCTGTTTCCAGATTCATCCCCCCATCCACAGACTGACTTTGGACTTCTGATTGAATTCACCTCAAAATCCCACTCACATTCAATTTGGATGAATTAGTATCTCTCCCCTCAGCAGAAGGATTCCATATCATTTTCGAAACCACAGAAACTCATCTTGGTCATGTTGCCTGTAGATTTCTAATCCTGAAAGGCCAATTTGCTGTGTTTTTTGTTTTCTTTCATAATGGCTACTCTGTCCACAATCTTGCTTGTATTGCATGAGAATACACAATTTGGCTATGAAGAAGGGAAAACCAACTCAGTTCCAGAAAATATTCAGCAAACTGACCCTCAAGAAACCAAAAGTCAGCTGAGGCACCCAACAATGACAGCAAGCCAGAATTGGAGCAAGCCAACAACTGTGCCCTGATTGAAAAAGAACCATTCTCTTCTGCCATGAACTCCATACTGCAGCCTCAAAACCAAAGCTCACATCAGAAAATTCATTACAAACCATGATAAATAAGGGAAATGTGAAAAAGCCAAAGAAATGCAAGAGTCCTTTGTGATATTTGGCTGGATTTAGACACAAGGAAACTGGCTGTTTCAGGATTCATCCCACCCTTAAACAGACTGACTTTGCAATTCTGATTGAATTCACCTCAAAATTGCACTCACACTCAATTTGGAGGAAATTAGTATCTGTCCCCTCGGCAGAAGGAGTCCAAGTCATTTTCCAAAACACAGAAACTCATCTTGATTGTGTTGCCTGTACAGTTCTAAACATGAAAGGCCAATTTGCTTCATTTTTTTTTTCTTTCATAATGGCTACTCTGTCAAAATCTTGCTTGTATTGCATCAGAATACAAAATTTGGGAATAAGAATGCAAAACTAACTCAGAACAAGAAAACATTTAGGATATTGCCACTCAAGAATCCACAAATCAGCTGAGGCACCCAAAACAATGACAGCAAGCCAGAATTGGAGCAGGCCAACAGCTGTGCCCTGATTGAAAAACAACCTTCCTCTGGTGCCCTGAACTGAATATGCCAGCTTAAAACCAAAGCTCACATCAGAAAACTCATTACAACCATGATACATAAGAAAAATGAGAAAAAAGCCAAAGAAACGCAAGAATCCATAATGATATTGGGCTTGATTTAGTCAAAAGGAAACCGGCTATTCCCAGATTCATCCACCCCTCCAGCTGACTGCCTGTGGAATTCTGACGGAATTATCCGGAAAATCGCAGGGAAACTCAGTTTGGAGGCAATTAATATCTGTCACCTCAGCCAAAGTGTCCCATTTTATTTTCCAAAACACAAAAACTCACCTTGGTCGTATTACCTGTGGATTTCTGAGCTTCAAACGCCTATTTATTGTGTTTTTTTTTATGGCAAAATGGCAAGTCTGTCCAAACTCTTGTTTGTATTGGGTCAGAATACAAAATTTTTGAAGGAAGAAGGAAAACCAACTCAGACGAACAAAACATTTAGGAAATTGATGCTCAAGAAACCTCAAATCGGCGGAGGCAACCAAAACAATGACAGTAAACCAGAATTGGAGTAACACAGCAGCTGTGCCCTGATTGAATAAGAACCTTCCTCTTGTGCCCTGAACTCCATATGCCAGCCTCAAAACCGAAGCTCACATCAGAAAATTCATTACAAACCATGATAAATCAGAAAAATGAGACAAAAGCCAAAGAAATGCAAGAATCCATAATGATGTTGTGCTGGATTTAGTTTCAAGGAAACCGGCTGTTCCCAGATTCATCCACCCCTCCAGCTGACTGCCTGTGGAATTCTGACTGAATTAACCTGAAAATCGCAGTGAAACTCAGTTTGGGGGCAATTAATATCTGTCACCTCAGCCAAACTGTTCCATTTGATTTTCCAAAACACAAAAACTCACCTTGGTCATGTTACCTGTAGATTTGTAAGCTTCAAACACTTATTTGTTGTGTTTTTTATTTCATAATGGCCACTCTGCCCAAACTCTTGTTTGTATTGCGTCAGAATACAAAATTTGGGAAGGAAGAAGGCAAAACCAACTCAGACCCAGAAAACTTTTAGGAAATTGCTGCTCAAAAAACCTCAAATTGGCGGAGGCACCCAAAACAATGACAGCAAGCCAGAATTGGAGCAGGCCAACAGCTGTGCTCTGTTTGAAAAAGACCGTTCCCCCGGTGCCCTGAACTCCATATTACAGCCTCAAAACCAAAGCTCACATCAGAAAATTCATTACAAACCATGATAAATAAGAAAAATGAGAAAAAAGCCAAAGAAATCAAGAATCCATAATGATATTGGGCTTCATTTAGTCGCAAGAAAACGGGCTGTTCCCGGATTCAACCACCCCTCCTGCTGACTGCCTGTGGAATTCTGACTGAATTAACCTGAAAATCGCAGTGAAACTCAGTTTGGAGGCAATTACTATCTGTCACCTCAGCCAAAGTGTTCCATTAGATTTTCCAAAACACAAAAATCACCTTGGTCGTGTTACCTGTAGATTTTGAAGGTTTAAACGCCTATTTGTTGTGTTTTTTATTTCATAGTGGCTACTCTGCTGAAACTCTTGTTTGTATGGCATCAGAATACAAAATTTGGGAAGGAAGAAGGCAAAACCAACTCCGACCAAGAAAACATTTAGGAAATTGCCGCTCAAGAAACCAAATGTCAGCTGAGGCACCCAAAACAAGGACAGCAAGCCAGAATTGGAGCAAGCCAACAGCTGTGCCCTGATTGAAAAAGAACCTTCCTCTTGTGCCCTGAACTCAATATGCCAGCCTCAAAACCAAAGCTCACATCAGAAAATTCATTACAAACCATGATAAATAAGAAAAATGAGAAAAAAGCCAAAGAAATGCAGGAGTTCTTAGTGATATTGGGCTTCATTTATTCCCATGTAAACTGCTGTTTGCAGATTCTTCCACACCTTCCAGCTGAGTGAATGTGTATTCTGACTGAATTAACCTGGAAATCGCAGTGAAACTCACTTTGGAGGGAATTAGAAATTGTCCCCTCAGCAGAAGTGTTCCATGACACTTTCTAAAACACAAAAACTCACCTTGGTCGTGTTACCTATCGATTTCTAAGCTTCAAATGCGTAATGTTGTGTTTTTAATTTCATAATGGCTACTCTGTCCAAACTCTTGTTTGTATTGCGTCAGAAAATTTGGGAAGGAAGAAGGCAAAACCAACTCAGACCCAGAAAACATTCAGAAAATGTGGATCAAAAAACAACAACGCTGAGGCACCCAAAACCTTTAAAGCAAGACAGAATTGTAGCAAACCAATGGCTGTGCCCTGATTGAAAAAGAACCTTCCTCTTATGCCCTGAACCCAATATGCCAGCATCAAAACCAAAGCTCACATCAGAAAATTCATTACAAACCATGATAAAAAGAATAATGAGAAAATAGCCAAGGAAATGCAAGAATCCATAATGATATTGGGCTTGATTCAGTCACAACGAAACCGGCTGTTCCCAGATCCATCCACCCTTCCAGCTGACTGCCTGTGGACTTCTGAATGAATTAACCTGAAAATCGCAGTGAAACTCAGTTTGGAGACTATTAATATCTGTCACCTCAGCCAAAGTGTTCCATTTTATTTTCCAAAACACAAAAACTCACCTTAGTCGTGTTACCTGTAGATTTCTAAGCTTCAAACGCCTATTTGTTGTGCTTTTAATTTCATAATGGCTACTCTGTCTAAACTCTTGTTTATATTTCTTCAGAATACAAAATTTGGGAAGGAAGAAGGCAAAACCAACTCAGAACCAGTAAACATTTAGGAAATTGCCACTGAGGAAACGACAAATTGGCTGAGGCACCCAAACCAATGACAGCAAGCCAGAATTGGAGCAAGGCAACAGCTGTGCCCTGATTAAAAAAGACCATTCCTCAGGTTCCCTGAACTCCATATTGCAGCCTCAAAACCAAAGAACACATCAGCAAATTCATTACAAACCATGATAAATAAGAAAAATGAGAAAATAGACAAAGACATGCAAGAATCCATAATGATATTGGGCTAGATTTAGTCGCAAGGAAACCGGCTGTTCCCGGATTCATCCACCCCTCCAGCTGACTGCCTGTGGAATTCTCACTGAATTCACCTGAAAATCACTGTGAAACTCAGTTTGGAGGCAATTAATATCTGTCACCTCAGCCAAAGTCTTCCATTTCATTTTCCAAAACACAAAACCTCACCTTGGTTGAGTTACCTGTAGATTTCTAAGCTTCCAACGCCTATTTGTTGTGTTTTTTATTTCATAATGGCTACTCTGCCCAAACTCTTGTTTGTATGGCGTCAGAATACAAAATTTGGGAAGAAGGCAAAACCAACTCAGACCCAGAAAACATTTAGGAAATTGCCGCTCAAGTAACCAAAAGTCAGCTGAGGCACCCAAAACAAGGACAGCAAGCCAGAATTGGAGCAAGCCAACAGCTGTGCCCTGATTGAAAAAGAACCTTCCTCTTGTGCCCTGAACTCAATATGCCAGCCTCAAAACTAAAGCTCACATCAGAAATTTCATTACAAACAATGATAAATAATGGAAATGTGAAAAAGCCAAAGAAATGCAAGAGTCCTTTGTGATATTTGGCTGGATTTAGACAGAAGGAAACTGGCTGTTTAAAGATTCATCCCCCCCTTCCACAGACTGACTTTGGAATTCTGACTCAATTCACCTCAAAATCGCACTCACACTCAATTTGGAGGGAATTACTATCTGTCCCCACAGCAGAAGTGTTCCATGTCATTTTCCAAAACACAGAAACTCATCTTGCTCATGTTGCCTGTAGATTTCTAATCCTGAAAGGGTAATTTGGTGTGTTTTTTTTTTCTTTCATAATGGGTACTCTGTCCAAAATCTTGCTTGTATTGCATCAGAATACAAAATTTGGGAATTAGAAGGCAAAACCAACTCAGACCCAGAAAACATTTAGGAAATTACCACTCAAGAATCCACAAATTGGCTGAGGGACACAAAAAAATGACAGCAAGCCAGAAGTGGAGCAAGCCAACAGCTGAGCCCTGTTTGAAAAAGACCATTCCTCTGGTGCCCTGAACTCAATATGCCAGCCTCAAAACCAAAGATCACACAAGAAAATTCATTACAAACCATGATGAATAAGAAAAATGAGAAAAAAGCCGAAGAAATGCAAGAATCCATAATGATATTGGGCTTGATTTAGTCTCAAGGAAACCGGCTGTTCCCGGATTCATCCAACCCTAAAGCTGACTGCCTGTAGACTTCTGACTAAATTAACCTGAAATTCGCAGTGAAACTCAGTTTGGAGGCAATATATAACTGTCACCTCAGCCAAAGTGTTCCATTTTATTTTCCAAAACACAAAAACTCACCTTGTTCATGTTACCTGTAGATTTATAAGCTTCAAATGCCTATGTGTTGTGTTTTTTATTTCATAATGGCTACTCTGTCCAAACTCTTGTTTGTATTGCGTCAGAATACAAAATTTGGGGAGGAAGAAGGCAAAACCAACTCAGACCCAGAAAACATTTAGGAAATTGCTGCTCAAGAAACCTCAAATCGGCTGGGGCACCTAAACCAATGACAGCAAGCCAGAATTGGAGCAAGCCAACAGCTGTGCCCTGATTGAAAAAGAACCATTCTCTTGTGCACTGAACTCCATATTGCAGCCTCAAAACCAAAGCTCACATCAGAAAATTCATTATTCTGTCCAAACTCTTGTTTGTATTGCGTCAGAATACAAAATTTGGCAAGGAAGAAGGCAAAACCAACTCAGACCCAGAAAACATTTAGAAAATTGCCTCTCAAGAAACCAAACACCGCTGAGGCACCCAAAAACTTAAAACAAGATAGAATTGGAACAAGCCAACAGCTGTGCCCTGATTGAAAAAGAACCTTCCTCTAGTGCCCTGAACTCAATATGCCAGTCTCAAAACCAAAGCTCACATCAGAAAATTCATTACAAACCATGATAAATAAGAAAAAAGAGAAAAAAGCCAAAGAAATGCAGGAGTTCTTAGTAATATTGGGCTTGATTTATTGCCATGTAAACGGCTGTTTCCAGATTCATCCACACCTCCCAGCTGAATGTCTGTGGTTTCTGACTGAATTAACCTGAAAATCGCAGTGAAACTCGGTTTGGAGGCAATTAATATCTGTCACCTCAGCCAAAGTGTTCCATTTTATCTTCTAAAACTCAAAAACTCACCTTAGTCTTCTTACCTGTAGATTTCAAAACTTCAAATGCCTATTTGTTTTGTTTTTTATTTCATAATGGCTACTCTGCCCAAGCTCTTGTTTGTATTGCGTCAGAATACAAAATTTGGCAAGGAAGAAGGAAAAACCGTGTCAGACCCAGAAAACATTTAGGAAATTGCCACTCAAGAAACCAAAAGTCAGCTGAGGAACCCACAACAATGACAGCAAGCCAGAATTGGAGAAAGCCAACAGCTGTGCCCTGATTGAAAGAGAACCTTCCTCTTGTGCCCTGAACTCAATATGCCAGCCTCAAAACCAAAGCTCACATCAGAAAATTCATTACAAACCATGATAAATAAGAAAAATGAGAAAAAAGCCAAAGAAATGCAGGAGTTCTTAGGGATATTGGGCTTGAATTATGGCCATGTAAACGGCTGTTTTATCCCTCATAGTATTTTTTTTGTCTGTTCTACTTAATATGACTGCTTTAATTCTGTAATTATCACACAGTTATTCTTAAGTGTTGAAAATTAACTGAAATGTGATCCCTGTTAAACATAAAAGTGGGAATAAGAGAGGGAAGAGATGTATAATTTGGGGCATGCTCGGGCTGACTTGCCCCAATTGGTAGAGTTGGAAACATACCAGGGGATTCCAATTCAATCCCATCAAGGTGGCATGTGCCAATGCCATCTCACTATTCCAAGTGATCAATTTCAGTTCACAATTGATCATAATGAAAGGACTAAGAGTCAAAGGGAGCACATAAACAAGTCTAGTATCTGCTAACACCAACCGATAGAATAAATAAAGGGGAGAGTGATCCAACATGGGAAGTGAGATACTCAGCAGACTCATAGAATGGCGGATGTCCTAAATAGCACTCTGGCCTCAGAATCAGCCCTAAAGGCACTCGGATCTGGCTGAAAAGCCCATGAGAGTATTTCAGGCATGGAAAGCCAAGACACTCTGGCAAAAAGATCTCTGTGAGTGAGATCCCAGTGGAAAGAACAGGTCTTCAAAGAGGGAGGTGCCTTTCTCTGAAGGGAGGAGAGAACCTCCACTTTGACTATGACCTTGTCTAAACAAGATAAGAGTCGGAGAACTCAAGGGGCTTCCATAGCCTTGGAAACTCATGACTGGTGCATACGGAGATTACTGATGCCATAAACAGGAGTGTCAATTTGTAAAGTCAACAACAGGAGTCACTGTGCACTTACTCCTCATGTAGGATCTCTGTCCTTAATGTGCTGTACACTGAGGCTTAATGCTATAACGAGTACTCAAACAGTATATTTCACTTTGTGTTTCTATGGGGGTGCAAACTGTTGAAATCTTTACTTAATGTACACTAAACTGATCTTCTGTTAAAAAAAAAAAAAAAAAAAAAAAAAAGAAACTATCAATTCCCAACTTGACTCTCACTGGGATTAAACATGACAATAGGTCTGATCTGATTTCATCATCATTTAAAAAAAAATCATCTATTATTTTTCACTTTATGTTTCTGTGTGGGAACAAACTGTTGAAATCCTTACTTAAGGTATACTAAGCTAATCTTCTGTATACTAAGATAATCGAAAATGAATCTTGATGTGAATGGAAGGGGAGAGGGAGTGGGAAAGGGGAGGGTTGTGGGTGGGAGGGACGGTATGGGGGGGAAAGCCATTGTAACCCATGAGACGTACTTTGGAAATTTATATTCATTAAATAAAAGATAAAAAAAATAAAAAAAAAAAAAAAAAAAAAAGAAAAATGAGAAAAAAGCCAAAGAAATGCAGGAGTTCTTAGGGATATTGGGCTTGAATTATGGCCATGTAAACGGCTGTTTCCAGATTCATCCACACCTCCCAACTGAGTGTCTTTGGTTTCTGAATGAATTAACAAAAAAATCGCAGTGAAACTCGGTTTTGGAGGCAATTAATATCTGTCACCTCAGCCAGAGTGTTCAATTTTACTTTCAAAAAACACAAAAACTTACCTTGCTTGTGTTACATGTACATATATAAGCTTCAAACGCATATTTGTTGTGTTTTTTATTTCATAATGGCTACTCTGTCCAAACTCTTGTTTGTATTACGTCAGAATACAAAATTTGGGAAGGAAGAAGGCAAAACCAACTCAGACCCAGAAAACATGTAGGAAATTGCCACTAAAGAAACCAAAAACAGCTGAGGCATGCAAAACAATGACAGCAAGCCAGAATTGCAACAAGCCAACAGCTGTGTCCTGTTTGAAAAAGACCATTGATCCGGTGCCCTGAACTCAATATGCCAGCCTCAAAACCAAAGCTCACATCAGAAAATTCATTACAAACCATGATAAATCAGAAAAATGAGACAAAAGCCAAAGAAATGCACGAGTTCTTAGTGATATTTGGCTGGATTTAGACACAAGGAAACTGGCTGTTTAAAGATTCATCCCCCCCTTCCACTGACTGACTTTGGAATTCTGATTGATTTCACCTCAAAATTGCACTCACACTCAATTTGGAGGGAATTAGAATCTGTCCCCTCAGCAGAAGGGTTCCATGTCATTTTCCAAAACACAGAAACTAATCTTGGTCATGTTGCCAGCAGATTTCTAATCCTGAAAGGGAAATTTCTGTGTTTTTTTTTTTCTTTCATAATGGCTACTCTGTCCAAATCTTGCTTGTATTGCATCAGAATACAAAATATGGGAATAAGAAGGCCAAACCGACTCAGACCCAGAAAACATTAAGGAAATTGCCGCTCAAGAAACCACAAATCGGCTGAGGCACCCAAAACAATGACAGCAAGCCAGAATGGAGCAAGCCAACAGCTGTGCCCTGATTGAAAAAGAACCTCCCTCTTGTGCCCTGAACTCAATATTGCAGCCTCAAAACCAAAGCTCACATCAGAAAATTCATTACAAACCATGATAAATAAGAAAATGGAGAAAAAGCCAAAGAAATGCAAGAATCCATAATGATAGTGGGCTTGATTTAGTTGCAAGGAAACCGGCTGTTCCCAGATTCATCCACAGTTCCAGCTGACTGCCTGTGGAATTCCGACTGAATTAACCTGAAAATCGCAGTAAGACTCAGTTTGGAGGCAATAATATCAGTCACCTCAGCCAAAGTGTTCCATTTTATTTTCAAATCACAAAAACTCACCTTGGTCATGTTACCCTTAGATTTATAAGCTTCAAACGCTAATTTGTTTTTTTTTTTTTTTATTTCATAATGGCTACTCTGTCAAAACTCTTGTTTGTATTGCGTCAGAATACAAAATGTGGGAAGGAAGAAGGGAAAACCAACTCAGACCCAGAAAACATTTAGGAAATTGCCGCTCAAGAAACCACAAATCGGCTGAGGCACCCAAAACCTTGAAAGCAAGACAGAATTGGAGCAAGCCAACAGCTGTGCCCTGATTGAACAAGACCATTAATCCAGTGCCCAGAACTCCATATTGCAGCCTCAAACCAAAGCTCACATCAGAAAATTCATTACAAACCATGATAAATAAGGGAAATCTGAGAAAGCCAAAGAAATTCAAGAGTCCTTTGTGGTATTTGGCTGGATTTAGACAGAAGGAAACTGGCTGTTTCCGGATTCATCCCCCCCCCTTCCACAGACAGACTTTGGAATTCTGATTGAATTCACCAGAAAATCGCACTCACACTCAATTTGGAGGGAATTAGAATCTGTCCCCTCAGCAGAAGGGGTCCATGTCATTTTCCAAAACACAGAAACTCATCTTGGTCGTGTTGGCTATAGATTTCTAATCCTGAAAGGGCAATTTGCTGTGTTTTTTTTTTCTTTCATAATGGCTACCCTGTCCAAAATCTTGCTTATGTTGCATCAGAATACAAAATTTGGGAATAAGAAGGCAAATCCGACTCAGACACAGAAAACATTTAGGAAACTGCAACACAAGAATCCACAAATCAGCTGAGGCACCCAAAACAATGACAGCAAGCAGAATTGCAGCAAGACAACAGCTGTGCCCTGATTGAAAAAGAACCTTCCTCTTGTGCCCTGAACTCCATATTGCAGCCTCAAAACCAAAGCTCACATCAGAAAATTCATTACAAACAATGATAAATAAGAAAAATCAGAAAAAAAGCCAAAGAAATGCAAGAATCCATAATGATATTGGGCTTGATTTAGTCGCAAGGAAGCCAGCAGTTCCCAGATTCATCCACGCCTAAAGCTGAGTGCCTGTGGAATTCTCACAGAATGAACCCGAAAATCACAGTGAAACTCCGTTTGGAGGCAATTAATATCTGTCACCTCAGCCAAAGTTTTCCATTTTATTTTCCAAAACAAAAAAACTCACTTTGGTCGTGTTACCTGCAGATTTAAAATCTTGAAACGCCTATTTGTTGTGTTGTTTATTTCATAATGGCTACTCTGTACAAACTCTTCTTTGCATTGCATCAGAATACTAAATTTGGGAAGGAAGAAGGCAAAACCAACTCAGACCCAGAAAACATTTAGGAAATTGCCGCTCAAGAAACCACAAATAAGCTGAGGCACCCAAAACCTTGAAAGCAAGACAGAATTGGAGCAAGCCAACAGCTGTGCCCTGATTGAACAAGACCATTAATCCAGTGCCCAGAACTCCATATTGCAGCCTCAAAACCAAAGCTCACATCAGAAAATTCATTACAAACCATGATAAATAAGGGAAATCTGAGAAAGCCAAAGAAATTCAAGAGTCCTTTGTGGTATTTGGCTGGATTTAGACAGAAGGAAACTGGCTGTTTCCAGATTCATCCCCCCCTTCCACAGACAGACCTTGGAATTCTGATTGAATTCACCTCAAAATCGCACTCACACTCAATTTGGAGGGAATTAGAATCTGTCCCCTCAGCAGAAGTGTTCCATGTCATTTTCCAAAACACAGAATCTCATCTTGGTCGAGTTGCCTGTAGATTTCTAATCCTGAAAGGGCAATTTGCTGTGTTTTTTTTTTCTTTTATAATGGCTACTCTGCCAAAATCTTGCTTGTATTGCATCAGAATACAAAATTTGGGAATAAGAAGGCAAAACCGACTCAGACCCAGAAAACATTTAGGAAATTGCCGCTCAAGAAACCACAAATCGGCTGAGGCACCCAAAACAATGACAGCAAGCCAGAATTGGAGCAAGCCAACAGCTGTGCCCTGATTGAAAAAGAACCTTCCTCTTGTGCCCTGAACTCAATATACCAGCCTCAAAACCAAAGCTCACATCAGAAAATTCATTACAAACCATGATAAAGAAGAAAAATGAGAAAAAAGCCAAAGAAATGCAGGAGTTCTTAGTAATATTGGGCTTGATTTTTTGCCATATAAATGGCTGTTTCCAGATTCATCCACACCTCCCAGCTGAATGTCTGTGGTTTCTGACTGAATTAACCTGAAAATCGCAGTGAAACTCGGTTTGGAGGCAATTAATATCTGTCACCTCAGCCAAAGTGTTCAATTTATCTTCCAAAACTCAAAAACTCATCTTAGTCTTCTTACCTGTAGATTTCAAAACTTCAAATGCCTATTTGTTTTGTTTTTTTTTTTTCATAATTGCTACTCTGTCCAAACTCTTGTTTGTATTGCGTCAGAATACAAAATTTGGGAAGGAAGAAGGCAAAACCAACTCAGACCCAGAAAACATTTAGGAAATTGACACTCAAGAAACCAAAAGTCAGCTGAAGAACCCACAACAATGACAGCAAGCCAGAATTGGAGAAAGCCAACAGCTGTGCCCTGATTGAAAAAGAACCTTCCTCTTGTGCCCTGAACTCAATATACCAGCCTCAAAACCAAAGCTCACATCAGAAAATTCATTACAAACCATGATAAATAAGAAAAATGAGAAAAAAGCCAAAGAAATGCAGGAGTTCTTAGGGATATTGGGCTTGAATTATGGCCATGTAAACGGCTGTTTCCAGATTCATCCACACCTCGCAACTGAGTGTCTTTGGTTTCTGAATGAATTAACAAAAAAATCGCAGTGAAACTCGGTTTTGGAGGCAATTAATATCTGTCACCTCAGCCAGAGTGTTCAATTTTACTTTCAAAAACACAAAAACTTACCTTGCTCGTGTTACCTGTACATATATAAGCTTCAAACGCATATTTGTTGTGTTTTTTCTTTCATAATGGCTACTCTGTCCAAACTCTTGTTTGTATTACGTCAGAATACAAAATTTGGAAAGGAACAAGGCAAAACCAACTCAGACCCAGAAAACATTTAGGAAATTGCCGCTCAAGAAACCACAAATCAGCTGAGGCACCCAAAACCTTGAAAGCAAGACAGAATTGGAGCAAGCCAACAGCTGTGCCCTGTTTTAAAAAGACCATTCCTGCGGTGCCCTGAACTCCATATTGCAGCCTCAAAACCAAAGCTCCCATCAGAAAATTCATTACAAACCACGATAAATAAGGGAAATCTGAGAAAGCCAAAGAAATTCAAGAGTCCTTTGTGGTATTTGGCTGGATTTAGACAGAAGGAAACTGGTTGTTTCCAGATTCATCCCCCCCTTCCACAGACAGACCTTGGAATTCTGATTGAATTCACCTCAAAATCGCACTCACACTCAATTTGGAGGGAATTAGAATCTGTCCCCTCAGCAGAAGTGTTCCATGTCATTTTCCAAAACACAGAAACTCATCTTGGTCGAGTTGCCTGTAGATTTCTAATCCTGAAAGGGCAATTTGCTGTGTATTTTTTTTTCTTTCGTAATGGCTACTCTGCCAAATCTTGCTTGTATTGATTCAGAATACAAAATTTGGGAATAAGAAGGCCAAACCGACTCAGACCCAGAAAACATTTATGAAATTGCCGCTCAAGAAACCACAAATCGGCTGAGGCACCCAAAACAATGACAGCAAGCCAGAAGTGGAGCAAGCCAACAGCTGTGCCCTGATTGAAAAAGAACCTTCCTCTTGTGCCCTGAACTCAATATACCAGCCTCAAAACCAAAGCTCACATCAGAAAATTCATTACAAACCATGATAAAGAAGAAAAATGAGAAAAAAGCCAAAGAAATGCAGGAGTTCTTAGTAATATTGGGCTTGATTTTTTGCCATGTAAACGGCTGTTTCCAGATTCATCCACACCTCCCAACTGAGTGTCTTTGGTTTCTGAATGAATTAACAAAAAAATCGCAGTGAAACTCGGTTTGGAGGCAATTAATATCTGTCACCTCAGCCAAAGTGTTCCATTTTATCTTCCAAAACCCAAAAAGTCACCTTAGTCTTCTTACCTGTATATTTCAAAACTTCAAATGCCTATTTGTTTTGTTTTTTTATTTCATAATTGCTACTCTGTCCAAACTCTTGTTTGTATTGCGTCAGAATACAAAATTTGGGAAGGAAGAAGGCGAAACCAACTCAGACCCAGAAAACCTTTAGGAAATTGCCACTCAAGAAACCAAAAGTCAGCTGAGGAACCCACAACAATGACAGCAAGCCAGAATTGGAGAAAGACAACAGCTGTGCCCTGATTGAAAAAGAACCTTCCTCTTGTGCCCTGAACTCAATATGCCAGCCTCAAAACCAAAGCTCACATCAGAAAATTCATTACAAACCATGATAAATAAGAAAAATGAGAAAAAAGCCAAAGAAATGCAGGAGTTCTTAGGGATATTGGGCTTGAATTATGGCCATGTAAACGGCTGTTTCCAGATTCATCCACACCTCCCAACTGAGTGTCTTTGGTTTCTGAATGAATTAAAAAAAAAATTGCAGTGAAACTCGGTTTTGGAGGCAATTAATATCTGTTACCTCAGCCAGAGTGTTCAATTTTACTTTCGAAAACACAAAAACTTACCTTGCTCGTGTTACCTGTACATATATAAGCTTCAAACGCCTATTTGTTGTGTTTTTTCTTTCGTAATGGCTACTCTGTCCAAACTCTTGTTTGTATTACGTCAGAATACAAAATTTGGAAAGGAAGAAGGCAAAACCAACTCAGACCCAGAAAACATGTAGGAAATTGCCGCTAAAGAAACCAAAAACAGCTGAGGCACGCAAAACAATGACAGCAAGCCAGAATTGCAACAAGCCAACAGCTGTGTCCTGTTTGAAAAAGACCATTGATCCGGTGCCCTGAACTCAATATGCCAGCCTCAAAACCAAAGCTCACATCAGAAAATTCATTACAAACCATGATAAATCAGAAAAATGAGACAAAAGCCAAAGAAATGCACGAGTTCTTAGTGATATTTGGCTGGATTTAGACACAAGGAAACTGGCTGTTTAAAGATTCATCCCCCCTTCCACTGACTGACTTTGGAATTCTGATTGATTTCACCTCAAAATCGCACTCACACTCAATTTGGAGGGAATTAGAATCTGTCCCCTCAGCAGAAGCGTTCCATGTCATTTTCCAAAACACAGAAACTAATGTTGATCATGTTGCCAGCAGATTTCTAATCCTGAAAGGGCAATTTCTGTGTTTTTTATTTCTTTCATAATGGCTACTCTGCCAAAATCTTGCTTGTATTGCATCAGAATACAAAATATGGGAATAAGAAGGCAAAACCGACTCAGACCCAGAAAACATTAAGGAAATTGCCACTCAAGAATCCACAAATCAGCTGAGGCACCCAAAACAATGACAGCAAGCCAGAATTGGAGCAAGCCAACAGCTGTGCCCTGATTGAAAAAGAACCTTCCTCTTGTGCCCTGAATTCAATATGCCAGCCTCCAAACCAAAGCTCACATCAGAAAATTCATTACAAACCATGACAAATAAGAAAAAAGAGAAAAAAGCCAAAGAAATGCAAGAATCCTTAATGATATTGGGCTTGATTTAGTCGCAAGGAAACCGGCTGTCCCCAGATTCATCCATACCTCCAGCTGTCTGCCTGTGGAATTCTGACTGAATTACCCTGAAAATCGCAGTGAAACTCAGTTTGGAGTCAATTAATATCTGTGACCTCAGCCAAAGTGTAACATTTTTTTTTCCAAAACACAAAAACTCACCTTGGTCATGTAACCTGTAGATTTTTAAACTTCAAATGCCCATTTGTTGTGTTTTGTATTTCATAATCGGTACTCTGCCCAAACTCCTGTTTGTATGGCGTCAGAATACAAAATTTGGGAAGGAGGAAGGCAAAACCAAATCAGACCAAGAAAACATTTAGGAAATTGCCGCTCAACAAACCAAAATTGAGCTGAGGCACCCAAAACAATGACAGCAAGCCAGAATTGGAGCAAGCCAACAGCTGTGCCCTGTTTGAAAAAGACCATTCCTCCAGTACCCTGAACTCCATATTCCAGCCTCAAAACCAAAGCTCACATCAGAAAATTCATTACAAACCATGATAAATAAGGGAAATGAGAAAAAGCCAAAGAAATGCAAGCCTGTGGAATCCTAACTGAATTAACTGAATTAATCTGAAAATCGCAGTGAAACTCGGTTTTGGAGGCAATTAATATCTGTCACCTCAGCCAGAGTGTTCAATTTTAATTTCGAAAACAAAAAATCATACCTTGGTCTTGTGACCAGTACATATATAAGCTTCAAACGCATATTTGTTGTGTTTTTTATTTCATAATGGCTACTCTGTCCAAACTCTTGTTTGTATTACGCCAGAATACAAAATTTGGGAAGGAAGAAGGCAAAACCTACTCAGAGCCAGAAAACATGTAGGAAATTGCCGCTCAAGAAACCACAAATGGGCTGAGGCACCCAAAACCTTGAAAGCAAGCCAGAATTGGAGCAAGCCAACAGCTGTGCCCTGATTGAACTAGACCATTAATCCAGTGCCCTGAACTCCATATTGCAGCCTCAAAACCAAAGCTCACAAAAAAAAAATCATTACAAACAATGATAAATAAGGGAAATCTGAGAAACCCAAAATAATTCAAGAGTCCTTTGTGGTATTTGGCTGGATTTAGACAGAAGGAAACAGGCTGTTTCCGGATTCATCCCCCCCTTCCACAGACTGACTCTGGAATTCTGACTCAATTCACCTCAAAATCGCACTCACACTCAATTTGGAGGGAATTAGTATCTGTCCCCTCAGCAGAAGTGTTCCATGTCATTTTCCAAAACACAAAAACTCATCTTAGTCGTGTTGCCTGTAGACTTCTAATTCTGAAAGGGCAATTTACTGTGTTTTTTTTTTTTTTCTTTCATAATGGCTACTCTGTCCAAAATCTTGCTTGTATTGCGTCAGAATACAAAATTTGGGAATAAGAAGGCAAATCCGACTCAGACCCAGAAAACATTTAGGAAACTGCAGAAAAAGAATCCACAAATCAGCTAAGGAATCCAAAACAATGACAGCAAGCAGAACTGGAGCACGCCAACAGCTGTGCCCTGATTGAAAAAGAACCTTCCTCTTGTGCCCTAAACTCAATATGCCAGCCACAAAACCAAAGCTCACATCAGAAAATTCATTTCAAACCATGATAAATAGGAAAAATCAGAAAAAAGCCAAAGAAATGCAAGTTTTCTTAGTGATATTGGGCTTGATTTATTCCTAAGTAAACAGCTGTTTCCAGATTCATCCACAACTCCCAGCTGAGTGAATAGGGATTCTGACTGAATTCACCACAAAATGGCAGTGAAATTCGGATTGGAGACAATTAATATCTGTCACCTCAGCCAAAGTGTTTCATTTTATTTTCCAAAACAAAAAAACTCACTTTGGTCATGTTTCCTATAGATTTCAAAGCGTCAAACGCCTATTTGTTGTGTTTTTTATTTCATAATGGCTACTCTGTCCAAAATCTTGCTTGTATTGCATCAACATACAAAATTTCGGAAGGTAGAAGGCAAAGCCAACTCAGACCCAGAAAACATTTAGGAAATTGCCACTCAAGAAACCAAAAGTCAGCTGAGGCTCCCAAAACCATGACAGCAAGCCAGAAGTGGAGCAGGCAATCAGCTGAGTCCTGATTGAAAAAGAACCTTCCTCTTGTGCCTGAATCAATATGCCAGCCTCAAAACCAAAGCTCACATCAGAAAATGCATTACAAACCATGATAAATATGACAAAAGAGAAAAAAGCCAAAAAAATGCAAGAATCCATAATGATATAAGGCTTGATTTAGTCACAAGGAAACCGGCTGTTCCCGGATTCATCCACCCCTCCAGCTGACAGCCTGTGGAATTCTGACTGAATTAACCTGAAAATCACAGTGAAACTCAGTTTGGAGGCAATTAATATCTGTCACCTCAGCCAAAGTGTTCCATTTTATTTTCATAAACACAAAAACTCACCTTGGTCATGTTACCTGTAGATTTCTAAGCTTCAAACGCCTATTTGTTGTGTTTTTTCTTTCATAATGGCTATTCTGTACAAACTCTTCTTTGCATTGCATCAGAATACAAAATTTGGGAAGGAAGAAGGCAAAGCCAACTCAGACCCTGAAAACATTTGGGAAATTGCCACACTAGAAACCACAAATCTGCTGAGGTACTCAAAATAAGGACAGCAAGCCAGAACTGCAGCCAGCCAACAGCTGTGCCCATATTGAAAAAGAACCATCCTCTTCTGCCCTGAACTCAATATGCCAGCCTCAAAACCAAAGCTCACATGAGAAAATTAATTACAAACCATGATAAATAAGAAAAAAGAGAAAAAAGCCAAAGAAATGCAAGAGTACTTTGTGATATTTGGCTGGATTTAGACACAAGGAAACTGGCTGTTTCCAGATTCATCCCCCCCTTCCACAGACTGACTTTGGAATTCTGATTGAATTCACCTCAAAATCGCACTCACACTCATTTGGGAGGGAATTAGAATCTGTCCCCTCAGCAGAAGCGTTCTATGTCATTTTCCAAAACACAGAAACTCATCTTGGTCGTGTTGCCTGTAGATTTCTAATCCTGAAAGGGCAATGCGCTTTTTTTTTTTTCTTTCATAATGGCTACTCTCCAAAATCTTGCTTGTATTGCATCAGAATACAAAATTTGGGAATAAGAAGGCAAAACCGACTCAGACCCAGAAAACATTTAGGAAATTGGCACTCAAGAAACCACAAATCGGCTGAGGCACCCAAAACAATGACAGCAAGCCAGAATTGGAGCAAGCCAACAGCTGTGCCCTGATTGAAAAAGAACCTTCCTCTTGTGCCCTGAACTCAATATGCCAGACTCAAAACCAAAGCTCACATCAGAAAATTCATTACAAACCATGATAAATAAGGGAAATGTGAAAAAGCCAAAGAAATGCAAGAGTCCTTTGTGATATTTGGCAGGATTTAGACACAAAGAAACTGGCTGTTTCCAGATTCATCCCCCCCTTCCACAGACCGACTTTGGAATTCTGATTGAATTCACCTCAAAATCGCTCTCACACTCCATTTGGAGGGCATTAGAATCTGTCCCCTCAGCAGAAGCGTTCCATGTCATTTTCCAAAACACAGAATCTCACCTTGGTTGTGTTGCCTATGGATTTCTAATCCTGAAAGGTCAATTTGCTGTGTTTTTTTTTTTCTTTCATAATGGCTACTCTGTCCAAAATCTTGCTTGTATTGCATCAGAATACAAAAATTGGGAAGGAAGAAGGCAAAACCAACTCAGACCCCGAAAACATTTAGTAAATTGCCACACAAGAAACCACAAATCAGCTGAGGCACCCAAAACAATGACAGCAAGCCAGAAGTGGAGCAAGCCAACAGCTGTGCCCTGATTGAAAAAGAACCTTCCTCTTGTGCCCTGAACTCAATATGCCAGCCTCAAAACCAAAGCTCACATCAGAAAATTCATTACAAACCATGATAAATAAGAAAAAAGAGAAAAAAGCCAAAAAAATGCAAGAATCCATAATGATATAGGGCTTGATTTAGTCGCTAGGAAACCGGCTGTTCCCAGATACATCCACCCCTCCAGCTGACAGCCTGTGGAATTCTGACTGAATTAACCTGAAAATCACAGTGAAACTCAGTTTGGAAGCAATTAATATCTGTCACCTCAGCCAAAGTGTTCCATTTTATTTTCATAAACACAAAAACTCACCTTGGTCATGTTACCTGTAGATTTCTAAGCTTCAAACGCCTATTTGTTGTGTTTTTTCTTTCATAATGGCTACTCTGTACAAACTCTTCTTTGCATTGTATCAGAATACAAAATTTGGGAAGGAAGAAGGCAAAGCCAACTCAGACCCTGAAAACATTTGGGAAATTGCCACACAAGAAACCACAAATCGGCTGAGGCACTCAAAACAATGACAGCAAGCCAGAAGTGGAGCAAGCCAACAGCTGTGCCCTGATTGAAAAAGAACCTTCCTCTTGTGCCCTGAACTCAATATGCCAGCCTCAAAACCAAAGCTCACATCAGAAAATTCATTACAAACCATGATAAATAAGAAAAAAGCCAAAAAAATGCAAGAATCCATAATGATATTGGGTTTGATTTAGTTGCAAGGAAACCGGCTGTTCCCAGATTCATCCACCACTAAAGCTGACTGCCTGTGGAATTCTGACTGAATTAACCTGACAATCGCAGTGAAACTCAAGAAACCAAATTTCAGCTGAGGCACCCAAAACAAAGACAATAGCCAGAATTGGAGCACACCAACAGCTGTGCCCTGTTTGAAAAAGACCATTCCTCAGGTGCCCTGAACTCTATATTGCAGTCTGAAAACCAAAGCTCACATCAGAAAATTCATTACAAACCATGATAAATAAGGGAAATGTGAAAAAGCCAAAGAAATGCAAGAGTCCTTTGTGATATTTGGCTGGATTTAGACACAAAGAAACTGGCTGTTTCCAGATTCATCCCCCCCTTCCACAGACTGACTTTGGAATTCTGATTGAATTCACCTCAAAATCGCTCTCACACTCCATTTGGAGGGAATTACAATCTGTCCCCTCAGCAGAAGCGTTCTATGTCATTTTCCAAAACACAGAAACTCATCTTGGTCGTGTTGCCTGTAGATTTCTAATCCTGAAAGGGCAATGCGCTTTTTTTTTTTTCTTTCATAAAGGCTACTCTCCAAAATCTTGCTTGTATTGCATCAGAATACAAAATTTGGGAATAAGAAGGCAAAACCGACTCAGACCCAGAAAACATTTAGGAAATTGGCAGTCAAGAAACCACAAATCGGCTGAGGCACCCAAAACAATGACAGCAAGCCAGAATTGGAGCAAGCCAACAGCTGTGCCCTGATTGAAAAAGAACCTTCCTCTTGTGCCCTGAACTCAATATGCCAGACTCAAAACCAAAGCTCACATCAGAAAATTCATTACAAACCATGATAAATAAGGGAAATGTGAAAAAGCCAAAGAAATGCAAGAGTCCTTTGTGATATTTGGCAGGATTTAGACACAAAGAAACTGGCTGTTTCCAGATTCATCCCCCCTTTCCACAGACCGACTTTGGAATTCTGATTGAATTCACCTCAATATCACTCTCACACTCCATTTGGAGGGCATTAGAATCTGTCCCCTCAGCAGAAGCGTTCCATGTCATTTTCCAAAACACAGAATCTCACCTTGGTTGTGTTGCCTATGGATTTCTAATCCTGAAAGGTCAATTTGCTGTGTTTTTTTTTTTCTTTCATAATGGCTACTCTGTCCAAAATCTTGCTTGTATTGCATCAGAATACAAAAATTGGGAAGGAAGAAGGCAAAACCAACTCAGACCCCGAAAACATTTAGGAAATTGCCACACAAGAAACCACAAATCAGCTGAGGCACCCAAAACAATGACAGCAAGCCAGAAGTGGAGCAAGCCAACAGCTGTGCCCTGATTGAAAAAGAACCTTCCTCTTGTGCCCTGAACTCAATATGCCAGCCTCAAAACCAAAGCTCACATCAGAAAATTCATTACAAACCATGATAAATAAGAAAAAAGAGAAAAAAGCCAAAAAAATGCAAGAATCCATAATGATATAGGGCTTGATTTAGTCGCTAGGAAACCGGCTGTTCCCGGATACATCCACCCCTCCAGGTGACAGCCTGTGGAATTCTGACTGAATTAACCTGAAAATCACAGTGAAACTCAGTTTGGAGGCAATTAATATCTGTCACCTCAGCCAAAGTGTTCCATTTGATTTTCATAAACACAAAAACTCACCTTGGTCATGATACCTGTAGATTTCTAAGCTTCAAACGCCTATTTGTTGTGTTTTTTCTTTCATAATGGCTATTCTGTACAAACTCTTCTTTGCATTGCATCAGAATACAAAATTTGGGAAGGAAGAAGGCAAAGCCAACTCAGACCCTGAAAACATTTGGGAAATTGCCACACAAGAAACCACAAATCGGCTGAGGCACTCAAAACAATGACAGCAAGCCAGAAGTGGAGCAAGCCAACAGCTGTGCCCTGATTGAAAAAGAACCTTCCTCTTGTGCCCTGAACTCAATATGCCAGCCTCAAAACCAAAGCTCACATCAGAAAATTCATTACAAACCATGATAAATAAGAAAAAAGCCAAAAAAATGCAAGAATCCATAATGATATTGGGTTTGATTTAGTTGCAAGGAAACCGGCTGTTCCCAGATTCATCCACCACTAAAGCTGACTGCCTGTGGAATTCTGACTGAATTAACCTGACAATCGCAGTGAAACTCAAGAAACCAAATTTCAGCTGAGGCACCCAAAACAAAGACAATAGCCAGAATTGGAGCACACCAACAGCTGTGCCCTGTTTGAAAAAGACCATTCCTCAGGTGCCCTGAACTCTATATTGCAGTCTGAAAACCAAAGCTCACATCAGAAAATTCATTACAAACCATGATAAATAAGGGAAATGTGAAAAAGCCAAAGAAATGCAAGAGTCCTTTGTGATATTTGGCTGGATTTAGACACAAAGAAACTGGCTGTTTCCAGATTCATCCCCCCCTTCCACAGACGGACTTTGGAATTCTGATTGAATTCACCTCAAAATCGCTCTCACACTCCATTTGGAGGGAATTACAATCTGTCCCCTCAGCAGAAGCGTTCTATGTCATTTTCCAAAACACAGAAACTCATCTTGGTCGTGTTGCCTGTAGATTTCTAATCCTGAAAGGGCAATGCGCTTTTTTTTTTTTTCTTTCATAATGGCTACTCTCCAAAATCTTGCTTGTATTGCATCAGAATACAAAATTTGGGAATAAGAAGGCAAAACCGACTCAGACCCAGAAAACATTTAGGAAATTGGCACTCAAGAAACCACAAATCGGCTGAGGCACCCAAAACAATGACAGCAAGCCAGAATTGGAGCAAGCCAACAGCTGTGCCCTGATTGAAAAAGAACCTTCCTCTTGTGCCCTGAACTCAATATGCCAGACTCAAAACCAAAGCTCACATCAGAAAATTCATTACAAACCATGATAAATAAGGGAAATGTGAAAAAGCCAAAGAAATGCAAGAGTCCTTTGTGATATTTGGCAGGATTTAGACACAAAGAAACTGGCTGTTTCCAGATTCATCCCCCCCTTCCACAGACCGACTTTGGAATTCTGATTGAATTCACCTCAAAATCGCTCTCACACTCCATTTGGAGGGCATTAGAATCTGTCCCCTCAGCAGAAGCGTTCCATGTCATTTTCCAAAACACAGAATCTCACCTTGGTTGTGTTGCCTATGGATTTCTAATCCTGAAAGGTCAATTTGCTGTGTTTTTTTTTTTTTTCTTTCATAATGGCTACTCTGTCCAAAATCTTGCTTGTATTGCATCAGAATACAAAAATTGGGAAGGAAGAAGGCAAAACCAACTCAGACCCCGAAAACATTTAGGAAATTGCCACACAAGAAACCACAAATCAGCTGAGGCACCCAAAACAATGACAGCAAGCCAGAAGTGGAGCAAGCCAACAGCTGTGCCCTGATTGAAAAAGAACCTTCCTCTTGTGCCCTGAACTCAATATGCCAGCCTCAAAACCAAAGCTCACATCAGAAAATTCATTACAAACCATGATAAATAAGAAAAAAGAGAAAAAAGCCAAAAAAATGCAAGAATCCATAATGATATAGGGCTTGATTTAGTCGCTAGGAAACCGGCTGTTCCCGGATACATCCACCCCTCCAGGTGACAGCCTGTGGAATTCTGACTGAATTAACCTGAAAATCACAGTGAAACTCAGTTTGGAGGCAATTAATATCTGTCACCTCAGCCAAAGTGTTCCATTTGATTTTCATAAACACAAAAACTCACCTTGGTCATGATACCTGTAGATTTCTAAGCTTCAAACGCCTATTTGTTGTGTTTTTTCTTTCATAATGGCTATTCTGTACAAACTCTTCTTTGCATTGCATCAGAATACAAAATTTGGGAAGGAAGAAGGCAAAGCCAACTCAGACCCTGAAAACATTTGGGAAATTGCCACACAAGAAACCACAAATCGGCTGAGGCACTCAAAACAATGACAGCAAGCCAGAAGTGGAGCAAGCCAACAGCTGTGCCCTGATTGAAAAAGAACCTTCCTCTTGTGCCCTGAACTCAATATGCCAGCCTCAAAACCAAAGCTCACATCAGAAAATTCATTACAAACCATGATAAATAAGAAAAAAGCCAAAAAATGCAAGAATCCATAATGATATTGGGTTTGATTTAGTTGCAAGGAAACCGGCTGTTCCCAGATTCATCCACCACTAAAGCTGACTGCCTGTGGAATTCTGACTGAATTAACCTGACAATCGCAGTGAAACTCAAGAAACCAAATTTCAGCTGAGGCACCCAAAACAAAGACAATAGCCAGAATTGGAGCACACCAACAGCTGTGCCCTGTTTGAAAAAGACCATTCCTCAGGTGCCCTGAACTCTATATTGCAGTCTGAAAACCAAAGCTCACATCAGAAAATTCATTACAAACCATGATAAATAAGGGAAATGTGAAAAAGCCAAAGAAATGCAAGAGTCCTTTGTGATATTTGGCTGGATTTAGACACAAAGAAACTGGCTGTTTCCAGATTCATCCCCCCCTTCCACAGACGGACTTTGGAATTCTGATTGAATTCACCTCAAAATCGCTCTCACACTCCATTTGGAGGGAATTACAATCTGTCCCCTCAGCAGAAGCGTTCTATGTCATTTTCCAAAACACAGAAACTCATCTTGGTCGTGTTGCCTGTAGATTTCTAATCCTGAAAGGGCAATGCGCTTTTTTTTTTTTTTCTTTCATAATGGCTACTCTCCAAAATCTTGCTTGTATTGCATCAGAATACAAAATTTGGGAATAAGAAGGCAAAACCGACTCAGACCCAGAAAACATTTAGGAAATTGCCGCTCAAGAAACCACAAATCGGCTGAGGCACCCAAAACAATGACAGCAAGCCAGAATTGGAGCAAGCCAACAGCTGTGCCCTGATTGAAAAAGAACCTTCCTCTTGTGCCCTGAACTCAATATGCCAGACTCAAAACCAAAGCTCACATCAGAAAATTCATTACAAACCATGATAAATAAGGGAAATGTGAAAAAGCCAAAGAAATGCAAGAGTCCTTTGTGATATTTGGCAGGATTTAGACACAAAGAAACTGGCTGTTTCCAGATTCATCCCCCCCTTCCACAGACCGACTTTGGAATTCTGATTGAATTCACCTCAAAATCGCTCTCACACTCCATTTGGAGGGCATTAGAATCTGTCCCCTCAGCAGAAGCGTTCCATGTCATTTTCCAAAACACAGAATCTCACCTTGGTTGTGTTGCCTATGGATTTCTAATCCTGAAAGGTCAATTTGCTGTGTTTTTTTTTTTTTTCTTTCATAATGGCTACTCTGTCCAAAATCTTGCTTGTATTGCATCAGAATACAAAAATTGGGAAGGAAGAAGGCAAAACCAACTCAGACCCCGAAAACATTTAGTAAATTGCCACACAAGAAACCACAAATCAGCTGAGGCACCCAAAACAATGACAGCAAGCCAGAAGTGGAGCAAGCCAACAGCTGTGCCCTGATTGAAAAAGAACCTTCCTCTTGTGCCCTGAACTCAATATGCCAGCCTCAAAACCAAAGCTCACATCAGAAAATTCATTACAAACCATGATAAATAAGAAAAAAGAGAAAAAAGCCAAAAAAATGCAAGAATCCATAATGATATAGGGCTTGATTTAGTCGCTAGGAAACCGGCTGTTCCCAGATACATCCACCCCTCCAGCTGACAGCCTGTGGAATTCTGACTGAATTAACCTGAAAATCACAGTGAAACTCAGTTTGGAGGCAATTAATATCTGTCACCTCAGCCAAAGTGTTCCATTTGATTTTCATAAACACAAAAACTCACCTTGGTCATGTTACCTGTAGATTTCTAAGCTTCAAACGCCTATTTGTTGTGTTTTTTCTTTCATAATGGCTATTCTGTACAAACTCTTCTTTGCATTGCATCAGAATACAAAATTTGGGAAGGAAGAAGGCAAAGCCAACTCAGACCCTGAAAACATTTGGGAAATTGCCACACAAGAAACCACAAATCGGCTGAGGCACTCAAAACAATGACAGCAAGCCAGAAGTGGAGCAAGCCAACAGCTGTGCCCTGATTGAAAAACAACCTTCCTCTTGTGCCCTGAACTCAATATGCCAGCCTCAAAACCAAAGCTCACATCAGAAAATTCATTACAAACCATGATAAATAAGAAAAAAGCCAAAAAAATGCAAGAATCCATAATGATATTGGGTTTGATTTAGTTGCAAGGAAACCGGCTGTTCCTAGATTCATCCACCACTAAAGCTGACTCCCTGTGGAATTCTGACTGAATTAACCTGACAATCGCAGTGAAACTCAAGAAACCAAATTTCAGCTGAGGCACCCAAAACAAAGACAATAGCCAGAATTGGAGCACACCAACAGCTGTGCCCTGTTTGAAAAAGACCATTCCTCAGGTGCCCTGAACTCTATATTGCAGTCTGAAAACCAAAGCTCACATCAGAAAATTCATTACAAACCATGATAAATAAGGGAAATGTGAAAAAGCCAAAGAAATGCAAGAGTCCTTTGTGATATTTGGCTGGATTTAGACACAAAGAAACTGGCTGTTTCCAGATTCATCCCCCCCTTCCACAGACTGACTTTGGAATTCTGATTGAATTCACCTCAAAATCGCTCTCACACTCCATTTGGAGGGAATTACAATCTGTCCTCTCAGCAGAAGCGTTCTATGTCATTTTCCAAAACACAGAAACTCATCTTGGTCGTGTTGCCTGTAGATTTCTAATCCTGAAAGGGCAATGCGCTTTTTTTTTTTTCTTTCATAATGGCTACTCTCCAAAATCTTGCTTGTATTGCATCAGAATACAAAATTTGGGAATAAGAAGGCAAAACCGACTCAGACCCAGAAAACATTTAGGAAATTGCCGCTCAAGAAACCACAAATCGGCTGAGGCACCCAAAACAATGACAGCAAGCCAGAATTGGAGCAAGCCAACAGCTGTGCCCTGATTGAAAAAGAACCTTCCTCTTGTGCCCTGAACTCAATATGCCAGCCTCAAAACCAAAGCTCACATCAGAAAATTCATTACAAACCATGATAAATAAGGGAAATGTGAAAAAGCCAAAGAAATGCAAGAGTCCTTTGTGATATTTGGCAGGATTTAGACACAAAGAAACTGGCTGTTTCCAGATTCATCCCCCCCTTCCACAGACCGACTTTGGAATTCTGATTGAATTCACCTCAAAATCGCTCTCACACTCCATTTGGAGGGCATTAGAATCTGTCCCCTCAGCAGAAGCATTCCATGTCATTTTCCAAAACACAGAATCTCACCTTGGTTGTGTTGCCTATGGATTTCTAATCCTGAAAGGTCAATTTGCTGTGTTTTTTTTTTTTTCTTTCATAATGGCTACTCTGTCCAAAATCTTGCTTGTATTGCATCAGAATACAAAAATTGGGAAGGAAGAAGGCAAAACCAACTCAGACCCCGAAAACATTTAGGAAATTGCCACACAAGAAACCACAAATCAGCTGAGGCACCCAAAACAATGACAGCAAGCCAGAAGTGGAGCAAGCCAACAGCTGTGCCCTGATTGAAAAAGAACCTTCCTCTTGTGCCCTGAACTCAATATGCCAGCCTCAAAACCAAAGCTCACATCAGAAAATTCATTACAAACCATGATAAATAAGAAAAAAGAGAAAAAAGCCAAAAAAATGCAAGAATCCATAATGATATAGGGCTTGATTTAGTCGCTAGGAAACCGGCTGTTCCCAGATACATCCACCCCTCCAGCTGACAGCCTGTGGAATTCTGACTGAATTAACCTGAAAATCACAGTGAAACTCAGTTTGGAGGCAATTAATATCTGTCACCTCAGCCAAAGTGTTCCATTTGATTTTCATAAACACAAAAACTCACCTTGGTCATGATACCTGTAGATTTCTAAGCTTCAAACGCCTATTTGTTGTGTTTTTTCTTTCATAATGGCTATTCTGTACAAACTCTTCTTTGCATTGCATCAGAATACAAAATTTGGGAAGGAAGAAGGCAAAGCCAACTCAGACCCTGAAAACATTTGGGAAATTGCCACACAAGAAACCACAAATCGGCTGAGGCACTCAAAACAATGACAGCAAGCCAGAAGTGGAGCAAGCCAACAGCTGTGCCCTGATTGAAAAAGAACCTTCCTCTTGTGCCCTGAACTCAATATGCCAGCCTCAAAACCAAAGCTCACATCAGAAAATTCATTACAAACCATGATAAATAAGAAAAAAGCCAAAAAAATGCAAGAATCCATAATGATATTGGGTTTGATTTAGTTGCAAGGAAACCGGCTGTTCCCAGATTCATCCACCACTAAAGCTGACTGCCTGTGGAATTCTGACTGAATTAACCTGACAATCGCAGTGAAACTCAAGAAACCAAATTTCAGCTGAGGCACCCAAAACAAAGACAATAGCCAGAATTGGAGCACACCAACAGCTGTGCCCTGTTTGAAAAAGACCATTCCTCAGGTGCCCTGAACTCTATATTGCAGTCTGAAAACCAAAGCTCACATCAGAAAATTCATTACAAACCATGATAAATAAGGGAAATGTGAAAAAGCCAAAGAAATGCAAGAGTCCTTTGTGATATTTGGCTGGATTTAGACACAAAGAAACTGGCTGTTTCCAGATTCATCCCCCCCTTCCACAGACGGACTTTGGAATTCTGATTGAATTCACCTCAAAATCGCTCTCACACTCCATTTGGAGGGAATTACAATCTGTCCCCTCAGCAGAAGCGTTCTATGTCATTTTCCAAAACACAGAAACTCATCTTGGTCGTGTTGCCTGTAGATTTCTAATCCTGAAAGGGCAATGCGCTTTTTTTTTTTTTCTTTCATAATGGCTACTCTCCAAAATCTTGCTTGTATTGCATCAGAATACAAAATTTGGGAATAAGAAGGCAAAACCGACTCAGACCCAGAAAACATTTAGGAAATTGCCGCTCAAGAAACCACAAATCGGCTGAGGCACCCAAAACAATGACAGCAAGCCAGAATTGGAGCAAGCCAACAGCTGTGCCCTGATTGAAAAAGAACCTTCCTCTTGTGCCCTGAACTCAATATGCCAGACTCAAAACCAAAGCTCACATCAGAAAATTCATTACAAACCATGATAAATAAGGGAAATGTGAAAAAGCCAAAGAAATGCAAGAGTCCTTTGTGATATTTGGCAGGATTTAGACACAAAGAAACTGGCTGTTTCCAGATTCATCCCCCCCTTCCACAGACCGACTTTGGAATTCTGATTGAATTCACCTCAAAATCGCTCTCACACTCCATTTGGAGGGCATTAGAATCTGTCCCCTCAGCAGAAGCGTTCCATGTCATTTTCCAAAACACAGAATCTCACCTTGGTTGTGTTGCCTATGGATTTCTAATCCTGAAAGGTCAATTTGCTGTGTTTTTTTTTTTTTTCTTTCATAATGGCTACTCTGTCCAAAATCTTGCTTGTATTGCATCAGAATACAAAAATTGGGAAGGAAGAAGGCAAAACCAACTCAGACCCCGAAAACATTTAGGAAATTGCCACACAAGAAACCACAAATCAGCTGAGGCACCCAAAACAATGACAGCAAGCCAGAAGTGGAGCAAGCCAACAGCTGTGCCCTGATTGAAAAAGAACCTTCCTCTTGTGCCCTGAACTCAATATGCCAGCCTCAAAACCAAAGCTCACATCAGAAAATTCATTACAAACCATGATAAATAAGAAAAAAGAGAAAAAAGCCAAAAAAATGCAAGAATCCATAATGATATAGGGCTTGATTTAGTCGCTAGGAAACCGGCTGTTCCCAGATACATCCACCCCTCCAGCTGACAGCCTGTGGAATTCTGACTGAATTAACCTGAAAATCACAGTGAAACTCAGTTTGGAGGCAATTAATATCTGTCACCTCAGCCAAAGTGTTCCATTTGATTTTCATAAACACAAAAACTCACCTTGGTCATGTTACCTGTAGATTTCTAAGCTTCAAACGCCTATTTGTTGTGTTTTTTCTTTCATAATGGCTATTCTGTACAAACTCTTCTTTGCATTGCATCAGAATACAAAATTTGGGAAGGAAGAAGGCAAAGCCAACTCAGACCCTGAAAACATGTGGGAAATTGCCACACAAGAAACCACAAATCGGCTGAGGCACTCAAAACAATGACAGCAAGCCAGAAGTGGAGCAAGCCAACAGCTGTGCCCTGATTGAAAAACAACCTTCCTCTTGTGCCCTGAACTCAATATGCCAGCCTCAAAACCAAAGCTCACATCAGAAAATTCATTACAAACCATGATAAATAAGAAAAAAGCCAAAAAAATGCAAGAATCCATAATGATATTGGGTTTGATTTAGTTGCAAGGAAACCGGCTGTTCCCAGATTCATCCACCACTAAAGCTGACTCCCTGTGGAATTCTGACTGAATTAACCTGACAATCGCAGTGAAACTCAAGAAACCAAATTTCAGCTGAGGCACCCAAAACAAAGACAATAGCCAGAATTGGAGCACACCAACAGCTGTGCCCTGTTTGAAAAAGACCATTCCTCAGGTGCCCTGAACTCTATATTGCAGTCTGAAAACCAAAGCTCACATCAGAAAATTCATTACAAACCATGATAAATAAGGGAAATGTGAAAAAGCCAAAGAAATGCAAGAGTCCTTTGTGATATTTGGCTGGATTTAGACACAAAGAAACTGGCTGTTTCCAGATTCATCCCCCCCTTCCACAGACTGACTTTGGAATTCTGATTGAATTCACCTCAAAATCGCTCTCACACTCCATTTGGAGGGAATTACAATCTGTCCTCTCAGCAGAAGCGTTCTATGTCATTTTCCAAAACACAGAAACTCATCTTGGTCGTGTTGCCTGTAGATTTCTAATCCTGAAAGGGCAATGCGCTTTTTTTTTTTTCTTTCATAATGGCTACTCTCCAAAATCTTGCTTGTATTGCATCAGAATACAAAATTTGGGAATAAGAAGGCAAAACCGACTCAGACCCAGAAAACATTTAGGAAATTGCCGCTCAAGAAACCACAAATCGGCTGAGGCACCCAAAACAATGACAGCAAGCCAGAATTGGAGCAAGCCAACAGCTGTGCCCTGATTGAAAAAGAACCTTCCTCTTGTGCCCTGAACTCAATATGCCAGCCTCAAAACCAAAGCTCACATCAGAAAATTCATTACAAACCATGATAAATAAGGGAAATGTGAAAAAGCCAAAGAAATGCAAGAGTCCTTTGTGATATTTGGCAGGATTTAGACACAAAGAAACTGGCTGTTTCCAGATTCATCCCCCCCTTCCACAGACCGACTTTGGAATTCTGATTGAATTCACCTCAAAATCGCTCTCACACTCCATTTGGAGGGCATTAGAATCTGTCCCCTCAGCAGAAGCATTCCATGTCATTTTCCAAAACACAGAATCTCACCTTGGTTGTGTTGCCTATGGATTTCTAATCCTGAAAGGTCAATTTGCTGTGTTTTTTTTTTTTTCTTTCATAATGGCTACTCTGTCCAAAATCTTGCTTGTATTGCATCAGAATACAAAAATTGGGAAGGAAGAAGGCAAAACCAACTCAGACCCCGAAAACATTTAGGAAATTGCCACACAAGAAACCACAAATCAGCTGAGGCACCCAAAACAATGACAGCAAGCCAGAAGTGGAGCAAGCCAACAGCTGTGCCCTGATTGAAAAAGAACCTTCCTCTTGTGCCCTGAACTCAATATGCCAGCCTCAAAACCAAAGCTCACATCAGAAAATTCATTACAAACCATGATAAATAAGAAAAAAGAGAAAAAAGCCAAAAAAATGCAAGAATCCATAATGATATAGGGCTTGATTTAGTCGCTAGGAAACCGGCTGTTCCCGGATACATCCACCCCTCCAGCTGACAGCCTGTGGAATTCTGACTGAATTAACCTGAAAATCACAGTGAAACTCAGTTTGGAGGCAATTAATATCTGTCACCTCAGCCAAAGTGTTCCATTTGATTTTCATAAACACAAAAACTCACCTTGGTCATGTTACCTGTAGATTTCTAAGCTTCAAACGCCTATTTGTTGTGTTTTTTCTTTCATAATGGCTATTCTGTACAAACTCTTCTTTGCATTGCATCAGAATACAAAATTTGGGAAGGAAGAAGGCAAAGCCAACTCAGACCCTGAAAACATTTGGGAAATTGCCACACAAGAAACCACAAATCGGCTGAGGCACTCAAAACAATGACAGCAAGCCAGAAGTGGAGCAAGCCAACAGCTGTGCCCTGATTGAAAAACAACCTTCCTCTTGTGCCCTGAACTCAATATGCCAGCCTCAAAACCAAAGCTCACATCAGAAAATTCATTACAAACCATGATAAATAAGAAAAAAGCCAAAAAAATGCAAGAATCCATAATGATATTGGGTTTGATTTAGTTGCAAGGAAACCGGCTGTTCCCAGATTCATCCACCACTAAAGCTGACTCCCTGTGGAATTCTGACTGAATTAACCTGACAATCGCAGTGAAACTCAAGAAACCAAATTTCAGCTGAGGCACCCAAAACAAAGACAATAGCCAGAATTGGAGCACACCAACAGCTGTGCCCTGTTTGAAAAAGACCATTCCTCAGGTGCCCTGAACTCTATATTGCAGTCTGAAAACCAAAGCTCACATCAGAAAATTCATTACAAACCATGATAAATAAGGGAAATGTGAAAAAGCCAAAGAAATGCAAGAGTCCTTTGTGATATTTGGCTGGATTTAGACACAAAGAAACTGGCTGTTTCCAGATTCATCCCCCCCTTCCACAGACTGACTTTGGAATTCTGATTGAATTCACCTCAAAATCGCTCTCACACTCCATTTGGAGGGAATTACAATCTGTCCTCTCAGCAGAAGCGTTCTATGTCATTTTCCAAAACACAGAAACTCATCTTGGTCGTGTTGCCTGTAGATTTCTAATCCTGAAAGGGCAATGCGCTTTTTTTTTTTTCTTTCATAATGGCTACTCTCCAAAATCTTGCTTGTATTGCATCAGAATACAAAATTTGGGAATAAGAAGGCAAAACCGACTCAGACCCAGAAAACATTTAGGAAATTGCCGCTCAAGAAACCACAAATCGGCTGAGGCACCCAAAACAATGACAGCAAGCCAGAATTGGAGCAAGCCAACAGCTGTGCCCTGATTGAAAAAGAACCTTCCTCTTGTGCCCTGAACTCAATATGCCAGCCTCAAAACCAAAGCTCACATCAGAAAATTCATTACAAACCATGATAAATAAGGGAAATGTGAAAAAGCCAAAGAAATGCAAGAGTCCTTTGTGATATTTGGCAGGATTTAGACACAAAGAAACTGGCTGTTTCCAGATTCATCCCCCCCTTCCACAGACCGACTTTGGAATTCTGATTGAATTCACCTCAAAATCGCTCTCACACTCCATTTGGAGGGCATTAGAATCTGTCCCCTCAGCAGAAGCGTTCCATGTCATTTTCCAAAACACAGAATCTCACCTTGGTTGTGTTGCCTATGGATTTCTAATCCTGAAAGGTCAATTTGCTGTGTTTTTTTTTTTCTTTCATAATGGCTACTCTGTCCAAAATCTTGCTTGTATTGCATCAGAATACAAAAATTGGGAAGGAAGAAGGCAAAACCAACTCAGACCCCGAAAACATTTAGGAAATTGCCACACAAGAAACCACAAATCAGCTGAGGCACCCAAAACAATGACAGCAAGCCAGAAGTGGAGCAAGCCAACAGCTGTGCCCTGATTGAAAAAGAACCTTCCTCTTGTGCCCTGAACTCAATATGCCAGCCTCAAAACCAAAGCTCACATCAGAAAATTCATTACAAACCATGATAAATAAGAAAAAAGAGAAAAAAGCCAAAAAAATGCAAGAATCCATAATGATATAGGGCTTGATTTAGTCGCTAGGAAACCGGCTGTTCCCGGATACATCCACCCCTCCAGCTGACAGCCTGTGGAATTCTGACTGAATTAACCTGAAAATCACAGTGAAACTCAGTTTGGAGGCAATTAATATCTGTCACCTCAGCCAAAGTGTTCCATTTGATTTTCATAAACACAAAAACTCACCTTGGTCATGTTACCTGTAGATTTCTAAGCTTCAAACGCCTATTTGTTGTGTTTTTTCTTTCATAATGGCTATTCTGTACAAACTCTTCTTTGCATTGCATCAGAATACAAAATTTGGGAAGGAAGAAGGCAAAGCCAACTCAGACCCTGAAAACATTTGGGAAATTGCCACACAAGAAACCACAAATCGGCTGAGGCACTCAAAACAATGACAGCAAGCCAGAAGTGGAGCAAGCCAACAGCTGTGCCCTGATTGAAAAAGAACCTTCCTCTTGTGCCCTGAACTCAATATGCCAGCCTCAAAACCAAAGCTCACATCAGAAAATTCATTACAAACCATGATAAATAAGAAAAAAGCCAAAAAAATGCAAGAATCCATAATGATATTGGGTTTGATTTAGTTGCAAGGAAACCGGCTGTTCCCAGATTCATCCACCACTAAAGCTGACTGCCTGTGGAATTCTGACTGAATTAACCTGACAATCGCAGTGAAACTCAAGAAACCAAATTTCAGCGGAGGCACCCAAAACAAAGACAATAGCCAGAATTGGAGCACACCAACAGCTGTGCCCTGTTTGAAAAAGACCATTCCTCAGGTGCCCTGAACTCTATATTGCAGTCTGAAAACCAAAGCTCACATCAGAAAATTCATTACAAACCATGATAAATAAGGGAAATGTGAAAAAGCCAAAGAAATGCAAGAGTCCTTTGTGATATTTGGCTGGATTTAGACACAAAGAAACTGGCTGTTTCCAGATTCATCCCCCCCTTCCACAGACGGACTTTGGAATTCTGATTGAATTCACCTCAAAATCACTCTCACACTCCATTTGGAGGGAATTACAATCTGTCCCCTCAGCAGAAGCGTTCTATGTCATTTTCCAAAACACAGAAACTCATCTTGGTCGTGTTGCCTGTAGATTTCTAATCCTGAAAGGGCAATGCGCTTTTTTTTTTTTTCTTTCATAATGGCTACTCTCCAAAATCTTGCTTGTATTGCATCAGAATACAAAATTTGGGAATAAGAAGGCAAAACCGACTCAGACCCAGAAAACATTTAGGAAATTGCCACTCAAGAAACCACAAATCGGCTGAGGCACCCAAAACAATGACAGCAAGCCAGAATTGGAGCAAGCCAACAGCTGTGCCCTGATTGAAAAAGAACCTTCCTCTTGTGCCCTGAACTCAATATGCCAGACTCAAAACCAAAGCTCACATCAGAAAATTCATTACAAACCATGATAAATAAGGGAAATGTGAAAAAGCCAAAGAAATGCAAGAGTCCTTTGTGATATTTGGCAGGATTTAGACACAAAGAAACTGGCTGTTTCCAGATTCATCCCCCCTTTCCACAGACCGACTTTGGAATTCTGATTGAATTCACCTCAAAATCGCTCTCACACTCCATTTGGAGGGAATTAGAATCTGTCCCCTCAGCAGAAGCGTTCCATGTCATTTTCCAAAACACAGAATCTCACCTTGGTTGTGTTGCCTATGGATTTCTAATCCTGAAAGGTCAATTTGCTGTGTTTTTTTTTTTTCTTTCATAATGGCTACTCTGTCCAAAATCTTGCTTGTATTGCATCAGAATACAAAAATTGGGAAGGAAGAAGGCAAAACCAACTCAGACCCCGAAAACATTTAGGAAATTGCCACACAAGAAACCACAAATCAGCTGAGGCACCCAAAACAATGACAGCAAGCCAGAAGTGGAGCAAGCCAACAGCTGTGCCCTGATTGAAAAAGAACCTTCCTCTTGTGCCCTGAACTCAATATGCCAGCCTCAAAACCAAAGCTCACATCAGAAAATTCATTACAAACCATGATAAATAAGAAAAAAGAGAAAAAAGCCAAAAAAATGCAAGAATCCATAATGATATAGGGCTTGATTTAGTCGCTAGGAAACCGGCTGTTCCCAGATACATCCACCCCTCCAGCTGACAGCCTGTGGAATTCTGACTGAATTAACCTGAAAATCACAGTGAAACTCAGTTTGGAGGCAATTAATATCTGTCACCTCAGCCAAAGTGTTCCATTTGATTTTCATAAACACAAAAACTCACCTTGGTCATGTTACCTGTAGATTTCTAAGCTTCAAACGCCTATTTGTTGTGTTTTTTCTTTCATAATGGCTATTCTGTACAAACTCTTCTTTGCATTGCATCAGAATACAAAATTTGGGAAGGAAGAAGGCAAAGCCAACTCAGACCCTGAAAACATTTGGGAAATTGCCACACTAGAAACCACAAATCGGCTGAGGCACTCAAAACAATGACAGCAAGCCAGAAGTGGAGCAAGCCAACAGCTGTGCCCTGATTGAAAAAGAACCTTCCTCTTGTGCCCTGAACTCAATATGCCAGCCTCAAAACCAAAGCTCACATCAGAAAATTCATTACAAACCATGATAAATAAGAAAAAAGCCAAAAAAATGCAAGAATCCATAATGATATTGGGTTTGATTTAGTTGCAAGGAAACCGGCTGTTCCCAGATTCATCCACCACTAAAGCTGACTGCCTGTGGAATTCTGACTGAATTAACCTGACAATCGCAGTGAAACTCAAGAAACCAAATTTCAGCTGAGGCACCCAAAACAAAGACAATAGCCAGAATTGGAGCACACCAACAGCTGTGCCCTGTTTGAAAAAGACCATTCCTCAGGTGCCCTGAACTCTATATTGCAGTCTGAAAACCAAAGCTCACATCAGAAAATTCATTACAAACCATGATAAATAAGGGAAATGTGAAAAAGCCAAAGAAATGCAAGAGTCCTTTGTGATATTTGGCTGGATTTAGACACAAAGAAACTGGCTGTTTCCAGATTCATTCCCCCCTTCCACAGACTGACTTTGGAATTCTGATTGAATTCACCTCAAAATCGCTCTCACACTCCATTTGGAGGGAATTACAATCTGTCCTCTCAGCAGAAACGTTCTATGTCATTTTCCAAAACACAGAAACTCATCTTGGTCGTGTTGCCTGTAGATTTCTAATCCTGAAAGGGCAATGCGCTTTTTTTTTTTTTTCTTTCATAATGGCTACTCTCCAAAATCTTGCTTGTATTGCATCAGAATACAAAATTTGGGAATAAGAAGGCAAAACCGACTCAGACCCAGAAAACATTTAGGAAATTGGCACTCAAGAAACCACAAATCGGCTGAGGCACCCAAAACAATGACAGCAAGCCAGAAGTGGAGCAAGCCAACAGCTGTGCCCTGATTGAAAAAGAACCTTCCTCTTGTGCCCTGAACTCAATATGCCAGACTCAAAACCAAAGCTCACATCAGAAAATTCATTACAAACCATGATAAATAAGGGAAATGTGAAAAAGCCAAAGAAATGCAAGAGTCCTTTGTGATATTTGGCAGGATTTAGACACAAAGAAACTGGCTGTTTCCAGATTCATCCCCCCCTTCCACAGACCGACTTTGGAATTCTGATTGAATTCACCTCAAAATCGCTCTCACACTCCATTTGGAGGGCATTAGAATCTGTCCCCTCAGCAGAAGCGTTCCATGTCATTTTCCAAAACACAGAATCTCACCTTGGTTGTGTTGCCTATGGATTTCTAATCCTGAAAGGTCAATTTGCTGTGTTTTTTTTTTTCTTTCATAATGGCTACTCTGTCCAAAATCTTGCTTGTATTGCATCAGAATACAAAAATTGGGAAGGAAGAAGGCAAAACCAACTCAGACCCCGAAAACATTTAGGAAATTGCCACACAAGAAACCACAAATCACCTGAGGCACCCAAAACAATGACAGCAAGCCAGAAGTGGAGCAAGCCAACAGCTGTGCCCTGATTGAAAAACAACCTTCCTCTTGTGCCCTGAACTCAATATGCCAGCCTCAAAACCAAAGCTCACATCAGAAAATTCATTACAAACCATGATAAATAAGAAAAAAGAGAAAAAAGCCAAAAAAATGCAAGAATCCATAATGATATAGGGCTTGATTTAGTCGCTAGGAAACCGGCTGTTCCCGGATACATCCACCCCTCCAGCTGACAGCCTGTGGAATTCTGACTGAATTAACCTGAAAATCACAGTGAAACTCAGTTTGGAGGCAATTAATATCTGTCACCTCAGCCAAAGTGTTCCATTTGATTTTCATAAACACAAAAACTCACCTTGGTCATGTTACCTGTAGATTTCTAAGCTTCAAACGCCTATTTGTTGTGTTTTTTCTTTCATAATGGCTATTCTGTACAAACTCTTCTTTGCATTGCATCAGAATACAAAATTTGGGAAGGAAGAAGGCAAAGCCAACTCAGACCCTGAAAACATTTGGGAAATTGCCACACAAGAAACCACAAATCGGCTGAGGCACTCAAAACAATGACAGCAAGCCAGAAGTGGAGCAAGCCAACAGCTGTGCCCTGATTGAAAAAGAACCTTCCTCTTGTGCCCTGAACTCAATATGCCAGCCTCAAAACCAAAGCTCACATCAGAAAATTCATTACAAACCATGATAAATAAGAAAAAAGCCAAAAAAATGCAAGAATCCATAATGATATTGGGTTTGATTTAGTTGCAAGGAAACCGGCTGTTCCCAGATTCATCCACCACTAAAGCTGACTGCCTGTGGAATTCTGACTGAATTAACCTGACAATCGCAGTGAAACTCAAGAAACCAAATTTCAGCTGAGGCACCCAAAACAAAGACAATAGCCAGAATTGGAGCACACCAACAGCTGTGCCCTGTTTGAAAAAGACCATTCCTCAGGTGCCCTGAACTCTATATTGCAGTCTGAAAACCAAAGCTCACATCAGAAAATTCATTACAAACCATGATAAATAAGGGAAATGTGAAAAAGCCAAAGAAATGCAAGAGTCCTTTGTGATATTTGGCTGGATTTAGACACAAAGAAACTGGCTGTTTCCAGATTCATCCCCCCCTTCCACAGACTGACTTTGGAATTCTGATTGAATTCACCTCAAAATCACTCTCACACTCCATTTGGAGGGAATTACAATCTGTCCCCTCAGCAGAAGCGTTCTATGTCATTTTCCAAAACACAGAAACTCATCTTGGTCGTGTTGCCTGTAGATTTCTAATCCTGAAAGGGCAATGCGCTTTTTTTTTTTTTTCGTTCATAATGGCTACTCTCCAAAATCTTGCTTGTATTGCATCAGAATACAAAATTTGGGAATAAGAAGGCAAAACCGACTCAGACCCAGAAAACATTTAGGAAATTGGCACTCAAGAAACCACAAATCGGCTGAGGCACCCAAAACAATGACAGCAAGCCAGAATTGGAGCAAGCCAACAGCTGTGCCCTGATTGAAAAAGACCATTCCTCAGGTGCCCTGAACTCTATATTGCAGTCTGAAAACCAAAGCTCACATCAGAAAATTCATTACAAACCATGATAAATAAGGGAAATGTGAAAAAGCCAAAGAAATGCAAGAGTCCTTTGTGATATTTGGCTGGATTTAGACACAAAGAAACTGGCTGTTTCCAGATTCATCCCCCCCTTCCACAGACTGACTTTGGAATTCTGATTGAATTCACCTCAAAATCGCACTCACACTCATTTGGGAGGGAATTAGAATCTGTCCCCTCAGCAGAAGCGTTCTATGTCATTTTCCAAAACACAGAAACTCATCTTGGTCGTGTTGCCTGTAGATTTCTAATCCTGAAAGGGCAATGCGTTGTGGTTTTTTTTTTTTTTCTTTCTTTCATAATGGCTACTCTCCAAAATCTTGCTTGTATTGCATCAGAATACAAAATTTGGGAATAAGTAGGCAAAACCGACTCAGACCCAGAAAACATTTAGGAAATTGCCACTCAAGAAACCACATCGGCTGAGGCACCCAAAACAATGACAGCAAGCCAGAAGTGGAGCAAGCCAACATCTGTGTCCTGATTGAAAAAGAACCTTCCTCTTGTGCCCTGAACTCAATATGCCAGCCTCAAAACCAAAGCTCACATCAGAAAATTCATTACAAACCATGATAAATAAGGGAAATGTGAAAAAGCCAAAGAAATGCAAGAGTCCTTTGTGATATTTGGCAGGATTTAGACACAAAGAAACTGGCTGTTTCCAGATTCATCCCCCCCTTCCACAGACCGACTTTGGAATTCTGATTGAATTCACCTCAAAATCGCTCTCACACTCCATTTGGAGGGCATTAGAATCTGTCCCCTCAGCAGAAGCGTTCCATGTCATTTTCCAAAACACAGAATCTCACCTTGGTTGTGTTGCCTATGGATTTCTAATCCTGAAAGGTCAATTTGCTGTGTTTTTTTTTTTTTTCTTTCATAATGGCTACTCTGTCCAAAATCTTGCTTGTATTGCATCAGAATACAAAAATTGGGAAGGAAGAAGGCAAAACCAACTCAGACCCCGAAAACATTTAGGAAATTGCCACACAAGAAACCACAAATCAGCTGAGGCACCCAAAACAATGACAGCAAGCCAGAAGTGGAGCAAGCCAACAGCTGTGCCCTGATTGAAAAAGAACCTTCCTCTTGTGCCCTGAACTCAATATGCCAGCCTCAAAACCAAAGCTCACATCAGAAAATTCATTACAAACCATGATAAATAAGAAAAAAGAGAAAAAAGCCAAAAAAATGCAAGAATCCATAATGATATAGGGCTTGATTTAGTCGCTAGGAAACCGGCTATTCCCAGATACATCCACCCCTCCAGCTGACAGCCTGTGGAATTCTGACTGAATTAACCTGAAAATCACAGTGAAACTCAGTTTGGAGGCAATTAATATCTGTCACCTCAGCCAAAGTGTTCCATTTGATTTTCATAAACACAAAAACTCACCTTGGTCATGTTACCTGTAGATTTCTAAGCTTCAAACGCCTATTTGTTGTGTTTTTTCTTTCATAATGGCTATTCTGTACAAACTCTTCTTTGCATTGCATCAGAATACAAAATTTGGGAAGGAAGAAGGCAAAGCCAACTCAGACCCTGAAAACATTTGGGAAATTGCCACACAAGAAACCACAAATCGGCTGAGGCACTCAAAACAATGACAGCAAGCCAGAAGTGGAGCAAGCCAACAGCTGTGCCCTGATTGAAAAAGAACCTTCCTCTTGTGCCCTGAACTCAATATGCCAGCCTCAAAACCAAAGCTCACATCAGAAAATTCATTACAAACCATGATAAATAAGAAAAAAGCCAAAAAAATGCAAGAATCCATAATGATATTGGGTTTGATTTAGTTGCAAGGAAACCGGCTGTTCCCAGATTCATCCACCACTAAAGCTGACTGCCTGTGGAATTCTGAGTGAATTAACCTGACAATCGCAGTGAAACTCAAGAAACCAAATTTCAGCTGAGGCACCCAAAACAAAGACAATAGCCAGAATTGGAGCACACCAACAGCTGTGCCCTGTTTGAAAAAGACCATTCCTCAGGTGCCCTGAACTCTATATTGCAGTCTGAAAACCAAAGCTCACATCAGAAAATTCATTACAAACCATGATAAATAAGGGAAATGTGAAAAAGCCAAAGAAATGCAAGAGTCCTTTGTGATATTTGGCTGGATTTAGACACAAAGAAACTGGCTGTTTCCAGATTCATCCCCCCCTTCCACAGACGGACTTTGGAATTCTGATTGAATTCACCTCAAAATCGCTCTCACACTCCATTTGGAGGGAATTACAATCTGTCCTCTCAGCAGAAGCGTTCTATGTCATTTTCCAAAACACAGAAACTCATCTTGGTCGTGTTGCCTGTAGATTTCTAATCCTGAAAGGGCAATGCGCTTTTTTTTTTTTTTCGTTCATAATGGCTACTCTCCAAAATCTTGCTTGTATTGCATCAGAATACAAAATTTGGGAATAAGAAGGCAAAACCGACTCAGACCCAGAAAACATTTAGGAAATTGCCGCTCAAGAAACCACAAATCGGCTGAGGCACCCAAAACAATGACAGCAAGCCAGAATTGGAGCAAGCCAACAGCTGTGCCCTGATTGAAAAAGAACCTTCCTCTTGTGCCCTGAACTCAATATGCCAGACTCAAAACCAAAGCTCACATCAGAAAATTCATTACAAACCATGATAAATAAGGGAAATGTGAAAAAGCCAAAGAAATGCAAGAGTCCTTTGTGATATTTGGCAGGATTTAGACACAAAGAAACTGGCTGTTTCCAGATTCATCCCCCCCTTCCACAGACCGACTTTGGAATTCTGATTGAATTCACCTCAAAATCGCTCTCACACTCCATTTGGAGGGCATTAGAATCTGTCCCCTCAGCAGAAGCGTTCCATGTCATTTTCCAAAACACAGAATCTCACCTTGGTTGTGTTGCCTATGGATTTCTAATCCTGAAAGGTCAATTTGCTGTGTTTTTTTTTTTTCTTTCATAATGGCTACTCTGTCCAAAATCTTGCTTGTATTGCATCAGAATACAAAAATTGGGAAGGAAGAAGGCAAAACCAACTCAGACCCCGAAAACATTTAGGAAATTGCCACACAAGAAACCACAAATCAGCTGAGGCACCCAAAACAATGACAGCAAGCCAGAAGTGGAGCAAGCCAACAGCTGTGCCCTGATTGAAAAAGAACCTTCCTCTTGTGCCCTGAACTCAATATGCCAGCCTCAAAACCAAAGCTCACATCAGAAAATTCATTACAAACCATGATAAATAAGAAAAAAGAGAAAAAAGCCAAAAAAATGCAAGAATCCATAATGATATAGGGCTTGATTTAGTCGCTAGGAAACCGGCTGTTCCCAGATACATCCACCCCTCCAGCTGACAGCCTGTGGAATTCTGACTGAATTAACCTGAAAATCACAGTGAAACTCAGTTTGGAGGCAATTAATATCTGTCACCTCAGCCAAAGTGTTCCATTTGATTTTCATAAACACAAAAACTCACCTTGGTCATGTTACCTGTAGATTTCTAAGCTTCAAACGCCTATTTGTTGTGTTTTTTCTTTCATAATGGCTATTCTGTACAAACTCTTCTTTGCATTGCATCAGAATACAAAATTTGGGAAGGAAGAAGGCAAAGCCAACTCAGACCCTGAAAACATTTGGGAAATTGCCACACTAGAAACCACAAATCGGCTGAGGCACTCAAAACAATGACAGCAAGCCAGAAGTGGAGCAAGCCAACAGCTGTGCCCTGATTGAAAAACAACCTTCCTCTTGTGCCCTGAACTCAATATGCCAGCCTCAAAACCAAAGCTCACATCAGAAAATTCATTACAAACCATGATAAATAAGAAAAAAGCCAAAAAAATGCAAGAATCCATAATGATATTGGGTTTGATTTAGTTGCAAGGAAACCGGCTGTTCCCAGATTCATCCACCACTAAAGCTGACTGCCTGTGGAATTCTGACTGAATTAACCTGACAATCGCAGTGAAACTCAAGAAACCAAATTTCAGCTGAGGCACCCAAAACAAAGACAATAGCCAGAATTGGAGCACACCAACAGTTGTGCCCTGTTTGAAAAAGACCATTCCTCAGGTGCCCTGAACTCTATATTGCAGTCTGAAAACCAAAGCTCATATCAGAAAATTCATTACAAACCATGATAAATAAGGGAAATTTGAAAAAGCCAAAGAAATGCAAGAGTCCTTTGTGATATTTGGCTGGATTTAGACAGAAGGAAACTGGCTGTTTCCAGATTCATCCCCCCCTTCCACAGACTGACTTTGGAATTCTGATTGAATTCACCTCAAAATCGCTCTCACACTCCATTTGGAGGGAATTACAATCTGTCCCCTCAGCAGAAGCGTTCTATGTCATTTTCCAAAACACAGAAACTCATCTTGGTCGTGTTGCCTGTAGATTTCTAATCCTGAAAGGGCAATGCGCTTTTTTTTTTTTTCTTTCATAATGGCTACTCTCCAAAATCTTGCTTGTATTGCATCAGAATACAAAATTTGGAAATAAGAAGGCAAAACCGACTCAGACCCAGAAAACATTTAGGAAATTGGCACTCAAGAAACCACAAATCGGCTGAGGCACCCAAAACAATGACAGCAAGCCAGAAGTGGAGCAAGCCAACAGCTGTGCCCTGATTGAAAAAGAACCTTCCTCTTGTGCCCTGAACTCAATATGCCAGACTCAAAACCAAAGCTCACATCAGAAAATTCATTACAAACCATGATAAATAAGGGAAATGTGAAAAAGCCAAAGAAATGCAAGAGTCCTTTGTGATATTTGGCAGGATTTAGACACAAAGAAACTGGCTGTTTCCAGATTCATCCCCCCCTTCCACAGACCGACTTTGGAATTCTGATTGAATTCACCTCAAAATCGCTCTCACACTCCATTTGGAGGGCATTAGAATCTGTCCCCTCAGCAGAAGCGTTCCATGTCATTTTCCAAAACACAGAATCTCACCTTGGTTGTGTTGCCTATGGATTTCTAATCCTGAAAGGTCAATTTGCTGTGTTTTTTTTTTTCTTTCATAATGGCTACTCTGTCCAAAATCTTGCTTGTATTGCATCAGAATACAAAAATTGGGAAGGAAGAAGGCAAAACCAACTCAGACCCCGAAAACATTTAGGAAATTGCCACACAAGAAACCACAAATCACCTGAGGCACCCAAAACAATGACAGCAAGCCAGAAGTGGAGCAAGCCAACAGCTGTGCCCTGATTGAAAAAGAACCTTCCTCTTGTGCCCTGAACTCAATATGCCAGCCTCAAAACCAAAGCTCACATCAGAAAATTCATTACAAACCATGATAAATAAGAAAAAAGAGAAAAAAGCCAAAAAAATGCAAGAATCCATAATGATATAGGGCTTGATTTAGTCGCTAGGAAACCGGCTGTTCCCGGATACATCCACCCCTCCAGCTGACAGCCTGTGGAATTCTGACTGAATTAACCTGAAAATCACAGTGAAACTCAGTTTGGAGGCAATTAATATCTGTCACCTCAGCCAAAGTGTTCCATTTGATTTTCATAAACACAAAAACTCACCTTGGTCATGTTACCTGTAGATTTCTAAGCTTCAAACGCCTATTTGTTGTGTTTTTTCTTTCATAATGGCTATTCTGTACAAACTCTTCTTTGCATTGCATCAGAATACAAAATTTGGGAAGGAAGAAGGCAAAGCCAACTCAGACCCTGAAAACATTTGGGAAATTGCCACACAAGAAACCACAAATCGGCTGAGGCACTCAAAACAATGACAGCAAGCCAGAAGTGGAGCAAGCCAACAGCTGTGCCCTGATTGAAAAAGAACCTTCCTCTTGTGCCCTGAACTCAATATGCCAGCCTCAAAACCAAAGCTCACATCAGAAAATTCATTACAAACCATGATAAATAAGAAAAAAGCCAAAAAAATGCAAGAATCCATAATGATATTGGGTTTGATTTAGTTGCAAGGAAACCGGCTGTTCCCAGATTCATCCACCACTAAAGCTGACTGCCTGTGGAATTCTGACTGAATTAACCTGACAATCGCAGTGAAACTCAAGAAACCAAATTTCAGCTGAGGCACCCAAAACAAAGACAATAGCCAGAATTGGAGCACACCAACAGCTGTGCCCTGTTTGAAAAAGACCATTCCTCAGGTGCCCTGAACTCTATATTGCAGTCTGAAAACCAAAGCTCACATCAGAAAATTCATTACAAACCATGATAAATAAGGGAAATGTGAAAAAGCCAAAGAAATGCAAGAGTCCTTTGTGATATTTGGCTGGATTTAGACACAAAGAAACTGGCTGTTTCCAGATTCATCCCCCCCTTCCACAGACTGACTTTGGAATTCTGATTGAATTCACCTCAAAATCGCTCTCACACTCCATTTGGAGGGAATTACAATCTGTCCCCTCAGCAGAAGCGTTCTATGTCATTTTCCAAAACACAGAAACTCATCTTGGTCGTGTTGCCTGTAGATTTCTAATCCTGAAAGGGCAATGCGCTTTTTTTTTTTCGTTCATAATGGCTACTCTCCAAAATCTTGCTTGTATTGCATCAGAATACAAAATTTGGGAATAAGAAGGCAAAACCGACTCAGACCCAGAAAACATTTAGGAAATTGGCACTCAAGAAACCACAAATCGGCTGAGGCACCCAAAACAATGACAGCAAGCCAGAATTGGAGCAAGCCAACAGCTGTGCCCTGATTGAAAAAGAACCTTCCTCTTGTGCCCTGAACTCAATATGCCAGACTCAAAACCAAAGCTCACATCAGAAAATTCATTACAAACCATGATAAATAAGGGAAATGTGAAAAAGCCAAAGAAATGCAAGAGTCCTTTGTGATATTTGGCAGGATTTAGACACAAAGAAACTGGCTGTTTCCAGATTCATCCCCCCCTTCCACAGACCGACTTTGGAATTCTGATTGAATTCACCTCAAAATCGCTCTCACACTCCATTTGGAGGGCATTAGAATCTGTCCCCTCAGCAGAAGCGTTCCATGTCATTTTCCAAAACACAGAATCTCACCTTGGTTGTGTTGCCTATGGATTTCTAATCCTGAAAGGTCAATTTGCTGTGTTTTTTTTTTTTCTTTCATAATGGCTACTCTGTCCAAAATCTTGCTTGTATTGCATCAGAATACAAAAATTGGGAAGGAAGAAGGCAAAACCAACTCAGACCCCGAAAACATTTAGGAAATTGCCACACAAGAAACCACAAATCAGCTGAGGCACCCAAAACAATGACAGCAAGCCAGAAGTGGAGCAAGCCAACAGCTGTGCCCTGATTGAAAAAGAACCTTCCTCTTGTGCCCTGAACTCAATATGCCAGCCTCAAAACCAAAGCTCACATCAGAAAATTCATTACAAACCATGATAAATAAGAAAAAAGAGAAAAAAGCCAAAAAAATGCAAGAATCCATAATGATATAGGGCTTGATTTAGTCGCTAGGAAACCGGCTGTTCCCGGATACATCCACCCCTCCAGCTGACAGCCTGTGGAATTCTGACTGAATTAACCTGAAAATCACAGTGAAACTCAGTTTGGAGGCAATTAATATCTGTCACCTCAGCCAAAGTGTTCCATTTTATTTTCATAAACACAAAAACTCACCTTGGTCATGTTACCTGTAGATTTCTAAGCTTCAAACGCCTATTTGTTGTGTTTTTTCTTTCATAATGGCTATTCTGTACAAACTCTTCTTTGCATTGCATCAGAATACAAAATTTGGGAAGGAAGAAGGCAAAGCCAACTCAGACCCTGAAAACATTTGGGAAATTGCCACACAAGAAACCACAAATCGGCTGAGGCACTCAAAACAATGACAGCAAGCCAGAAGTGGAGCAAGCCAACAGCTGTGCCCTGATTGAAAAAGAACCTTCCTCTTGTGCCCTGAACTCAATATGCCAGCCTCAAAACCAAAGCTCACATCAGAAAATTCATTACAAACCATGATAAATAAGAAAAAAGCCAAAAAAATGCAAGAATCCATAATGATATTGGGTTTGATTTAGTTGCAAGGAAACCGGCTGTTCCCAGATTCATCCACCACTAAAGCTGACTGCCTGTGGAATTCTGACTGAATTAACCTGACAATCGCAGTGAAACTCAAGAAACCAAATTTCAGCTGAGGCACCCAAAACAAAGACAATAGCCAGAATTGGAGCACACCAACAGCTGTGCCCTGTTTGAAAAAGACCATTCCTCAGGTGCCCTGAACTCTATATTGCAGTCTGAAAACCAAAGCTCACATCAGAAAATTCATTACAAACCATGATAAATAAGGGAAATGTGAAAAAGCCAAAGAAATGCAAGAGTCCTTTGTGATATTTGGCTGGATTTAGACACAAAGAAACTGGCTGTTTCCAGATTCATCCCCCCCTTCCACAGACTGACTTTGGAATTCTGATTGAATTCACCTCAAAATCGCTCTCACACTCCATTTGGAGGGAATTACAATCTGTCCTCTCAGCAGAAGCGTTCTATGTCATTTTCCAAAACACAGAAACTCATCTTGGTCGTGTTGCCTGTAGATTTCTAATCCTGAAAGGGCAATGCGCTTTTTTTTTTTTTCTTTCATAATGGCTACTCTCCAAAATCTTGCTTGTATTGCATCAGAATACAAAATTTGGGAATAAGAAGGCAAAACCGACTCAGACCCAGAAAACATTTAGGAAATTGCCGCTCAAGAAACCACAAATCGGCTGAGGCACCCAAAACAATGACAGCAAGCCAGAATTGGAGCAAGCCAACAGCTGTGCCCTGATTGAAAAAGAACCTTCCTCTTGTGCCCTGAACTCAATATGCCAGACTCAAAACCAAAGCTCACATCAGAAAATTCATTACAAACCATGATAAATAAGGGAAATGTGAAAAAGCCAAAGAAATGCAAGAGTCCTTTGTGATATTTGGCAGGATTTAGACACAAAGAAACTGGCTGTTTCCAGATTCATCCCCCCCTTCCACAGACCGACTTTGGAATTCTGATTGAATTCACCTCAAAATCGCTCTCACACTCCATTTGGAGGGCATTAGAATCTGTCCCCTCAGCAGAAGCGTTCCATGTCATTTTCCAAAACACAGAATCTCACCTTGGTTGTGTTGCCTATGGATTTCTAATCCTGAAAGGTCAATTTGCTGTGTTTTTTTTTTTCTTTCATAATGGCTACTCTGTCCAAAATCTTGCTTGTATTGCATCAGAATACAAAAATTGGGAAGGAAGAAGGCAAAACCAACTCAGACCCCGAAAACATTTAGGAAATTGCCACACAAGAAACCACAAATCAGCTGAGGCACCCAAAACAATGACAGCAAGCCAGAAGTGGAGCAAGCCAACAGCTGTGCCCTGATTGAAAAAGAACCTTCCTCTTGTGCCCTGAACTCAATATGCCAGCCTCAAAACCAAAGCTCACATCAGAAAATTCATTACAAACCATGATAAATAAGAAAAAAGAGAAAAAAGCCAAAAAAATGCAAGAATCCATAATGATATAGGGCTTGATTTAGTCGCTAGGAAACCGGCTGTTCCCAGATACATCCACCCCTCCAGCTGACAGCCTGTGGAATTCTGACTGAATTAACCTGAAAATCACAGTGAAACTCAGTTTGGAGGCAATTAATATCTGTCACCTCAGCCAAAGTGTTCCATTTGATTTTCATAAACACAAAAACTCACCTTGGTCATGTTACCTGTAGATTTCTAAGCTTCAAACGCCTATTTGTTGTGTTTTTTCTTTCATAATGGCTATTCTGTACAAACTCTTCTTTGCATTGCATCAGAATACAAAATTTGGGAAGGAAGAAGGCAAAGCCAACTCAGACCCTGAAAACATTTGGGAAATTGCCACACTAGAAACCACAAATCGGCTGAGGCACTCAAAACAATGACAGCAAGCCAGAAGTGGAGCAAGCCAACAGCTGTGCCCTGATTGAAAAAGAACCTTCCTCTTGTGCCCTGAACTCAATATGCCAGCCTCAAAACCAAAGCTCACATCAGAAAATTCATTACAAACCATGATAAATAAGAAAAAAGCCAAAAAAATGCAAGAATCCATAATGATATTGGGTTTGATTTAGTTGCAAGGAAACCGGCTGTTCCCAGATTCATCCACCACTAAAGCTGACTGCCTGTGGAATTCTGACTGAATTAACCTGACAATCGCAGTGAAACTCAAGAAACCAAATTTCAGCTGAGGCACCCAAAACAAAGACAATAGCCAGAATTGGAGCACACCAACAGCTGTGCCCTGTTTGAAAAAGACCATTCCTCAGGTGCCCTGAACTCTATATTGCAGTCTGAAAACCAAAGCTCATATCAGAAAATTCATTACAAACCATGATAAATAAGGGAAATTTGAAAAAGCCAAAGAAATGCAAGAGTCCTTTGTGATATTTGGCTGGATTTAGACAGAAGGAAACTGGCTGTTTCCAGATTCATCCCCCCCTTCCACAGACTGACTTTGGAATTCTGATTGAATTCACCTCAAAATCGCTCTCACACTCCATTTGGAGGGAATTACAATCTGTCCCCTCAGCAGAAGCGTTCTATGTCATTTTCCAAAACACAGAAACTCATCTTGGTCGTGTTGCCTGTAGATTTCTAATCCTGAAAGGGCAATGCGCTTTTTTTTTTTTTCTTTCATAATGGCTACTCTCCAAAATCTTGCTTGTATTGCATCAGAATACAAAATTTGGAAATAAGAAGGCAAAACCGACTCAGACCCAGAAAACATTTAGGAAATTGGCACTCAAGAAACCACAAATCGGCTGAGGCACCCAAAACAATGACAGCAAGCCAGAAGTGGAGCAAGCCAACAGCTGTGCCCTGATTGAAAAAGAACCTTCCTCTTGTGCCCTGAACTCAATATGCCAGACTCAAAACCAAAGCTCACATCAGAAAATTCATTACAAACCATGATAAATAAGGGAAATGTGAAAAAGCCAAAGAAATGCAAGAGTCCTTTGTGATATTTGGCAGGATTTAGACACAAAGAAACTGGCTGTTTCCAGATTCATCCCCCCCTTCCACAGACCGACTTTGGAATTCTGATTGAATTCACCTCAAAATCGCTCTCACACTCCATTTGGAGGGCATTAGAATCTGTCCCCTCAGCAGAAGCGTTCCATGTCATTTTCCAAAACACAGAATCTCACCTTGGTTGTGTTGCCTATGGATTTCTAATCCTGAAAGGTCAATTTGCTGTGTTTTTTTTTTTTTCTTTCATAATGGCTACTCTGTCCAAAATCTTGCTTGTATTGCATCAGAATACAAAAATTGGGAAGGAAGAAGGCAAAACCAACTCAGACCCCGAAAACATTTAGGAAATTGCCACACAAGAAACCACAAATCAGCTGAGGCACCCAAAACAATGACAGCAAGCCAGAAGTGGAGCAAGCCAACAGCTGTGCCCTGATTGAAAAAGAACCTTCCTCTTGTGCCCTGAACTCAATATGCCAGCCTCAAAACCAAAGCTCACATCAGAAAATTCATTACAAACCATGATAAATAAGAAAAAAGAGAAAAAAGCCAAAAAAATGCAAGAATCCATAATGATATAGGGCTTGATTTAGTCGCTAGGAAACCGGCTGTTCCCAGATACATCCACCCCTCCAGCTGACAGCCTGTGGAATTCTGACTGAATTAACCTGAAAATCACAGTGAAACTCAGTTTGGAGGCAATTAATATCTGTCACCTCAGCCAAAGTGTTCCATTTTATTTTCATAAACACAAAAACTCACCTTGGTCATGTTACCTGTAGATTTCTAAGCTTCAAACGCCTATTTGTTGTGTTTTTTCTTTCATAATGGCTATTCTGTACAAACTCTTCTTTGCATTGCATCAGAATACAAAATTTGGGAAGGAAGAAGGCAAAGCCAACTCAGACCCTGAAAACATTTGGGAAATTGCCACACTAGAAACCACAAATCGGCTGAGGCACTCAAAACAATGACAGCAAGCCAGAAGTGGAGCAAGCCAACAGCTGTGCCCTGATTGAAAAAGAACCTTCCTCTTGTGCCCTGAACTCAATATGACAGCCTCAAAACCAAAGCTCACATCAGAAAATTCATTACAAACCATGATAAATAAGAAAAAAGCCAAAAAAATGCAAGAATCCATAATGATATTGGGTTTGATTTAGTTGCAAGGAAACCGGCTGTTCCCAGATTCATCCACCACTAAAGCTGACTGCCTGTGGAATTCTGACTGAATTAACCTGACAATCGCAGTGAAACTCAAGAAACCAAATTTCAGCTGAGGCACCCAAAACAAAGACAATAGCCAGAATTGGAGCACACCAACAGCTGTGCCCTGTTTGAAAAAGACCATTCCTCAGGTGCCCTGAACTCTATATTGCAGTCTGAAAACCAAAGCTCACATCAGAAAATTCATTACAAACCATGATAAATAAGGGAAATGTGAAAAAGCCAAAGAAATGCAAGAGTCCTTTGTGATATTTGGCTGGATTTAGACAGAAGGAAACTGGCTGTTTCCAGATTCATCCCCCCCTTCCACAGACTGACTTTGGAATTCTGATTGAATTCACCTCAAAATCGCTCTCACACTCCATTTGGAGGGAATTACAATCTGTCCCCTCAGCAGAAGCGTTCTATGTCATTTTCCAAAACACAGAAACTCATCTTGGTCGTGTTGCCTGTAGATTTCTAATCCTGAAAGGGCAATGCGCTTTTTTTTTTTTCTTTCATAATGGCTACTCTCCAAAATCTTGCTTGTATTGCATCAGAATACAAAATTTGGAAATAAGAAGGCAAAACCGACTCAGACCCAGAAAACATTTAGGAAATTGGCACTCAAGAAACCACAAATCGGCTGAGGCACCCAAAACAATGACAGCAAGCCAGAAGTGGAGCAAGCCAACAGCTGTGCCCTGATTGAAAAAGAACCTTCCTCTTGTGCCCTGAACTCAATATGCCAGACTCAAAACCAAAGCTCACATCAGAAAATTCATTACAAACCATGATAAATAAGGGAAATGTGAAAAAGCCAAAGAAATGCAAGAGTCCTTTGTGATATTTGGCAGGATTTAGACACAAAGAAACTGGCTGTTTCCAGATTCATCCCCCCTTTCCACAGACCGACTTTGGAATTCTGATTGAATTCACCTCAAAATCGCTCTCACACTCCATTTGGAGGGAATTAGAATCTGTCCCCTCAGCAGAAGCGTTCCATGTCATTTTCCAAAACACAGAATCTCACCTTGGTTGTGTTGCCTATGGATTTCTAATCCTGAAAGGTCAATTTGCTGTGTTTTTTTTTTTTTTCTTTCATAATGGCTACTCTGTCCAAAATCTTGCTTGTATTGCATCAGAATACAAAAATTGGGAAGGAAGAAGGCAAAACCAACTCAGACCCCGAAAACATTTAGGAAATTGCCACACAAGAAACCACAAATCAGCTGAGGCACCCAAAACAATGACAGCAAGCCAGAAGTGGAGCAAGCCAACAGCTGTGCCCTGATTGAAAAAGAACCTTCCTCTTGTGCCCTGAACTCAATATGCCAGCCTCAAAACCAAAGCTCACATCAGAAAATTCATTACAAACCATGATAAATAAGAAAAAAGAGAAAAAAGCCAAAAAAATGCAAGAATCCATAATGATATAGGGCTTGATTTAGTCGCTAGGAAACCGGCTGTTCCCAGATACATCCACCCCTCCAGCTGACAGCCTGTGGAATTCTGACTGAATTAACCTGAAAATCACAGTGAAACTCAGTTTGGAGGCAATTAATATCTGTCACCTCAGCCAAAGTGTTCCATTTGATTTTCATAAACACAAAAACTCACCTTGGTCATGTTACCTGTAGATTTCTAAGCTTCAAACGCCTATTTGTTGTGTTTTTTCTTTCATAATGGCTATTCTGTACAAACTCTTCTTTGCATTGCATCAGAATACAAAATTTGGGAAGGAAGAAGGCAAAGCCAACTCAGACCCTGAAAACATTTGGGAAATTGCCACACAAGAAACCACAAATCGGCTGAGGCACTCAAAACAATGACAGCAAGCCAGAAGTGGAGCAAGCCAACATCTGTGTCCTGATTGAAAAAGAACCTTCCTCTTGTGCCCTGAACTCAATATGCCAGCCTCAAAACCAAAGCTCACATCAGAAAATTCATTACAAACCATGATAAATAAGAAAAAAGCCAAAAAAATGCAAGAATCCATAATGATATTGGGTTTGATTTAGTTGCAAGGAAACCGGCTGTTCCCAGATTCATCCACCACTAAAGCTGACTGCCTGTGGAATTCTGACTGAATTAACCTGACAATCGCAGTGAAACTCAAGAAACCAAATTTCAGCTGAGGCACCCAAAACAAAGACAATAGCCAGAATTGGAGCACACCAACAGCTGTGCCCTGTTTGAAAAAGACCATTCCTCAGGTGCCCTGAACTCTATATTGCAGTCTGAAAACCAAAGCTCACATCAGAAAATTCATTACAAACCATGATAAATAAGGGAAATGTGAAAAAGCCAAAGAAATGCAAGAGTCCTTTGTGATATTTGGCTGGATTTAGACACAAAGAAACTGGCTGTTTCCAGATTCATCCCCCCCTTCCACAGACTGACTTTGGAATTCTGATTGAATTCACCTCAAAATCGCTCTCACACTCCATTTGGAGGGAATTACAATCTGTCCCCTCAGCAGAAGCGTTCTATGTCATTTTCCAAAACACAGAAACTCATCTTGGTCGTGTTGCCTGTAGATTTCTAATCCTGAAAGGGCAATGCGCTTTTTTTTTTTTCTTTCATAATGGCTACTCTCCAAAATCTTGCTTGTATTGCATCAGAATACAAAATTTGGGAATAAGAAGGCAAAACCGACTCAGACCCAGAAAACATTTAGGAAATTGCCGCTCAAGAAACCACAAATCGGCTGAGGCACCCAAAACAATGACAGCAAGCCAGAATTGGAGCAAGCCAACAGCTGTGCCCTGATTGAAAAAGAACCTTCCTCTTGTGCCCTGAACTCAATATGCCAGACTCAAAACCAAAGCTCACATCAGAAAATTCATTACAAACCATGATAAATAAGGGAAATGTGAAAAAGCCAAAGAAATGCAAGAGTCCTTTGTGATATTTGGCTGGATTTAGACACAAAGAAACTGGCTGTTTCCAGATTCATCCCCCCCTTCCACAGACTGACTTTGGAATTCTGATTGAATTCACCTCAAAATCGCACTCACACTCATTTGGGAGGGAATTAGAATCTGTCCCCTCAGCAGAAGCGTTCTATGTCATTTTCCAAAACACAGAAACTCATCTTGGTCGTGTTGCCTGTAATTTTCTAATCCTGAAAGGGCAATGCCCTGTGTTTTTTTTTTTTTTCTTTCTTTCATAATGGCTACTCTCCAAAATCTTGCTTGTATTGCATCAAAATACAAAATTTGGGAATAAGTAGAGAAAAACCGACTCAGACCCAGAAAACATTTAGGAAATTGCCACTCAAGAAACCACAAATCGGCTGAGGCACCCAAAACAATGACAGCAAGCCAGAAGTGGAGCAAGCCAACATCTGTGTCCTGATTGAAAAAGAACCTTCCTCTTGTGCCCTGAACTCAATATGCCAGCCTCAAAACCAAAGCTCACATCAGAAAATTCATTACAAACCATGATAAATAAGGGAAATGTGAAAAAGCCAAAGAAATGCAAGAGTCCTTTGTGATATTTGGCAGGATTTAGACACAAAGAAACTGGCTGTTTCCAGATTCATCCCCCCTTTCCACAGACCGACTTTGGAATTCTGATTGAATTCACCTCAAAATCGCTCTCACACTCCATTTGGAGGGAATTAGAATCTGTCCCCTCAGCAGAAGCGTTCCATGTCATTTTCCAAAACACAGAATCTCACCTTGGTTGTGTTGCCTATGGATTTCTAATCCTGAAAGGTCAATTTGCTGTGTTTTTTTTTTTTCTTTCATAATGGCTACTCTGTCCAAAATCTTGCTTGTATTGCATCAGAATACAAAAATTGGGAAGGAAGAAGGCAAAACCAACTCAGACCCCGAAAACATTTAGGAAATTGCCACACAAGAAACCACAAATCAGCTGAGGCACCCAAAACAATGACAGCAAGCCAGAAGTGGAGCAAGCCAACAGCTGTGCCCTGATTGAAAAACAACCTTCCTCTTGTGCCCTGAACTCAATATGCCAGCCTCAAAACCAAAGCTCACATCAGAAAATTCATTACAAACCATGATAAATAAGAAAAAAGAGAAAAAAGCCAAAAAAATGCAAGAATCCATAATGATATAGGGCTTGATTTAGTCGCTAGGAAACCGGCTGTTCCCAGATACATCCACCCCTCCAGCTGACAACCTGTGGAATTCTGACTGAATTAACCTGAAAATCACAGTGAAACTCAGTTTGGAGGCAATTAATATCTGTCACCTCAGCCAAAGTGTTCCATTTGATTTTCATAAACACAAAAACTCACCTTGGTCATGTTACCTGTAGATTTCTAAGCTTCAAACGCCTATTTGTTGTGTTTTTTCTTTCATAATGGCTATTCTGTACAAACTCTTCTTTGCATTGCATCAGAATACAAAATTTGGGAAGGAAGAAGGCAAAGCCAACTCAGACCCTGAAAACATTTGGGAAATTGCCACACAAGAAACCACAAATTGGCTGAGGCACTCAAAACAATGACAGCAAGCCAGAAGTGGAGCAAGCCAACAGCTGTGCCCTGATTGAAAAAGAACCTTCCTCTTGTGCCCTGAACTCAATATGCCAGCCTCAAAACCAAAGCTCACATCAGAAAATTCATTACAAACCATGATAAATAAGAAAAAAGCCAAAAAAATGCAAGAATCCATAATGATATTGGGTTTGATTTAGTTGCAAGGAAACCGGCTGTTCCCAGATTCATCCACCACTAAAGCTGACTGCCTGTGGAATTCTGACTGAATTAACCTGACAATCGCAGTGAAACTCAAGAAACCAAATTTCAGCTGAGGCACCCAAAACAAAGACAATAGCCAGAATTGGAGCACACCAACAGCTGTGCCCTGTTTGAAAAAGACCATTCCTCAGGTGCCCTGAACTCTATATTGCAGTCTGAAAACCAAAGCTCACATCAGAAAATTCATTACAAACCATGATAAATAAGGGAAATGTGAAAAAGCCAAAGAAATGCAAGAGTCCTTTGTGATATTTGGCTGGATTTAGACACAAAGAAACTGGCTGTTTCCAGATTCATCCCCCCCTTCCACAGACTGACTTTGGAATTCTGATTGAATTCACCTCAAAATCGCTCTCACACTCCATTTGGAGGGAATTACAATCTGTCCCCTCAGCAGAAGCGTTCTATGTCATTTTCCAAAACACAGAAACTCATCTTGGTCGTGTTGCCTGTAGATTTCTAATCCTGAAAGGGCAATGCGCTTTTTTTTTTTTTTCGTTCATAATGGCTACTCTCCAAAATCTTGCTTGTATTGCATCAGAATACAAAATTTGGGAATAAGAAGGCAAAACCGACTCAGACCCAGAAAACATTTAGGAAATTGGCACTCAAGAAACCACAAATCGGCTGAGGCACCCAAAACAATGACAGCAAGCCAGAATTGGAGCAAGCCAACAGCTGTGCCCTGATTGAAAAAGAACCTTCCTCTTGTGCCCTGAACTCAATATGCCAGCCTCAAAACCAAAGCTCACATCAGAAAATTCATTACAAACCATGATAAATAAGGGAAATGTGAAAAAGCCAAAGAAATGCAAGAGTCCTTTGTGATATTTGGCTGGATTTAGACACAAAGAAACTGGCTGTTTCCAGATTCATCCCCCCCTTCCACAGACTGACTTTGGAATTCTGATTGAATTCACCTCAAAATCGCACTCACACTCATTTGGGAGGGAATTAGAATCTGTCCCCTCAGCAGAAGCGTTCTATGTCATTTTCCAAAACACAGAAACTCATCTTGGTCGTGTTGCCTGTAGATTTCTAATCCTGAAAGGGCAATGCGCTGTGTTTTTTTTTTTTTTTTCTTTCTTTCATAATGGCTACTCTCCAAAATCTTGCTTGTATTGCATCAGAATACAAAATTTGGGAATAAGTAGGCAAAACCGACTCAGACCCAGAAAACATTTAGGAAATTGCCACTCAAGAAACCACATCGGCTGAGGCACCCAAAACAATGACAGCAAGCCAGAAGTGGAGCAAGCCAACATCTGTGTCCTGATTGAAAAAGAACCTTCCTCTTGTGCCCTGAACTCAATATGCCAGCCTCAAAACCAAAGCTCACATCAGAAAATTCATTACAAACCATGATAAATAAGGGAAATGTGAAAAAGCCAAAGAAATGCAAGAGTCCTTTGTGATATTTGGCAGGATTTAGACACAAAGAAACTGGCTGTTTCCAGATTCATCCCCCCCTTCCACAGACCGACTTTGGAATTCTGATTGAATTCACCTCAAAATCGCTCTCACACTCCATTTGGAGGGCATTAGAATCTGTCCCCTCAGCAGAAGCGTTCCATGTCATTTTCCAAAACACAGAATCTCACCTTGGTTGTGTTGCCTATGGATTTCTAATCCTGAAAGGTCAATTTGCTGTGTTTTTTTTTTTTTTCTTTCATAATGGCTACTCTGTCCAAAATCTTGCTTGTATTGCATCAGAATACAAAAATTGGGAAGGAAGAAGGCAAAACCAACTCAGACCCCGAAAACATTTAGGAAATTGCCACACAAGAAACCACAAATCAGCTGAGGCACCCAAAACAATGACAGCAAGCCAGAAGTGGAGCAAGCCAACAGCTGTGCCCTGATTGAAAAAGAACCTTCCTCTTGTGCCCTGAACTCAATATGCCAGCCTCAAAACCAAAGCTCACATCAGAAAATTCATTACAAACCATGATAAATAAGAAAAAAGAGAAAAAAGCCAAAAAAATGCAAGAATCCATAATGATATAGGGCTTGATTTAGTCGCTAGGAAACCGGCTATTCCCAGATACATCCACCCCTCCAGCTGACAGCCTGTGGAATTCTGACTGAATTAACCTGAAAATCACAGTGAAACTCAGTTTGGAGGCAATTAATATCTGTCACCTCAGCCAAAGTGTTCCATTTGATTTTCATAAACACAAAAACTCACCTTGGTCATGTTACCTGTAGATTTCTAAGCTTCAAACGCCTATTTGTTGTGTTTTTTTTTTCATAATGGCCATTCTGTACAAACTCTTCTTTGCATTGCATCAGAATACAAAATTTGGGAAGGAAGAAGGCAAAGCCAACTCAGACCCTGAAAACATTTGGGAAATTGCCACACAAGAAACCACAAATCGGCTGAGGCACTCAAAACAATGACAGCAAGCCAGAAGTGGAGCAAGCCAACAGCTGTGCCCTGATTGAAAAAGAACCTTCCTCTTGTGCCCTGAACTCAATATGCCAGCCTCAAAACCAAAGCTCACATCAGAAAATTCATTACAAACCATGATAAATAAGAAAAAAGCCAAAAAAATGCAAGAATCCATAATGATATTGGGTTTGATTTAGTTGCAAGGAAACCGGCTGTTCCCAGATTCATCCACCACTAAAGCTGACTGCCTGTGGAATTCTGACTGAATTAACCTGACAATCGCAGTGAAACTCAAGAAACCAAATTTCAGCTGAGGCACCCAAAACAAAGACAATAGCCAGAATTGGAGCACACCAACAGCTGTGCCCTGTTTGAAAAAGACCATTCCTCAGGTGCCCTGAACTCTATATTGCAGTCTGAAAACCAAAGCTCACATCAGAAAATTCATTACAAACCATGATAAATAAGGGAAATGTGAAAAAGCCAAAGAAATGCAAGAGTCCTTTGTGATATTTGGCTGGATTTAGACACAAAGAAACTGGCTGTTTCCAGATTCATCCCCCCCTTCCACAGAGGGACTTTGGAATTCTGATTGAATTCACCTCAAAATCGCTCTCACACTCCATTTGGAGGGAATTACAATCTGTCCTCTCAGCAGAAGCGTTCTATGTCATTTTCCAAAACACAGAAACTCATCTTGGTCGTGTTGCCTGTAGATTTCTAATCCTGAAAGGGCAATGCGCTTTTTTTTTTTTTTCTTTCATAATGGCTACTCTCCAAAATCTTGCTTGTATTGCATCAGAATACAAAATTTGGGAATAAGAAGGCAAAACCGACTCAGACCCAGAAAACATTTAGGAAATTGCCGCTCAAGAAACCACAAATCGGCTGAGGCACCCAAAACAATGACAGCAAGCCAGAATTGGAGCAAGCCAACAGCTGTGCCCTGATTGAAAAAGAACCTTCCTCTTGTGCCCTGAACTCAATATGCCAGCCTCAAAACCAAAGCTCGCATCAGAAAATTCATTACAAACCATGATAAATAAGAAAAAAGAGAAAAAAGCCAAAAAAATGCAAGAATCCATAATGATATAGGGCTTGATTTAGTCGCTAGGAAACCGGCTGTTCCCAGATACATCCACCCCTCCAGCTGACAGCCTGTGGAATTCTGACTGAATTAACCTGAAAATCACAGTGAAACTCAGTTTGGAGGCAATTAATATCTGTCACCTCAGCCAAAGTGTTCCATTTGATTTTCATAAACACAAAAACTCACCTTGGTCATGTTACCTGTAGATTTCTAAGCTTCAAACGCCTATTTGTTGTGTTTTTTCTTTCATAATGGCTATTCTGTACAAACTCTTCTTTGCATTGCATCAGAATACAAAATTTGGGAAGGAAGAAGGCAAAGCCAACTCAGACCCTGAAAACATTTGGGAAATTGCCACACTAGAAACCACAAATCGGCTGAGGCACTCAAAACAATGACAGCAAGCCAGAAGTGGAGCAAGCCAACAGCTGTGCCCTGATTGAAAAAGAACCTTCCTCTTGTGCCCTGAACTCAATATGACAGCCTCAAAACCAAAGCTCACATCAGAAAATTCATTACAAACCATGATAAATAAGAAAAAAGCCAAAAAAATGCAAGAATCCATAATGATATTGGGTTTGATTTAGTTGCAAGGAAACCGGCTGTTCCCAGATTCATCCACCACTAAAGCTGACTGCCTGTGGAATTCTGACTGAATTAACCTGACAATCGCAGTGAAACTCAAGAAACCAAATTTCAGCTGAGGCACCCAAAACAAAGACAATAGCCAGAATTGGAGCACACCAACAGCTGTGCCCTGTTTGAAAAAGACCATTCCTCAGGTGCCCTGAACTCTATATTGCAGTCTGAAAACCAAAGCTCACATCAGAAAATTCATTACAAACCATGATAAATAAGGGAAATGTGAAAAAGCCAAAGAAATGCAAGAGTCCTTTGTGATATTTGGCTGGATTTAGACAGAAGGAAACTGGCTGTTTCCAGATTCATCCCCCCCTTCCACAGACTGACTTTGGAATTCTGATTGAATTCACCTCAAAATCGCTCTCACACTCCATTTGGAGGGAATTACAATCTGTCCCCTCAGCAGAAGCGTTCTATGTCATTTTCCAAAACACAGAAACTCATCTTGGTCGTGTTGCCTGTAGATTTCTAATCCTGAAAGGGCAATGCGCTTTTTTTTTTTTCTTTCATAATGGCTACTCTCCAAAATCTTGCTTGTATTGCATCAGAATACAAAATTTGGGAATAAGAAGGCAAAACCGACTCAGACCCAGAAAACATTTAGGAAATTGGCACTCAAGAAACCACAAATCGGCTGAGGCACCCAAAACAATGACAGCAAGCCAGAAGTGGAGCAAGCCAACAGCTGTGCCCTGATTGAAAAAGAACCTTCCTCTTGTGCCCTGAACTCAATATGCCAGCCTCAAAACCAAAGCTCACATCAGAAAATTCATTACAAACCATGATAAATAAGGGAAATGTGAAAAAGCCAAAGAAATGCAAGAGTCCTTTGTGATATTTGGCTGGATTTAGACACAAAGAAACTGGCTGTTTCCAGATTCATCCCCCCCTTCCACAGACTGACTTTGGAATTCTGATTGAATTCACCTCAAAATCGCTCTCACACTCCATTTGGAGGGAATTACAATCTGTCCTCTCAGCAGAAGCGTTCTATGTCATTTTCCAAAACACAGAAACTCATCTTGGTCGTGTTGCCTGTAGATTTCTAATCCTGAAAGGGCAATGCGCTTTTTTTTTTTTTCTTTCATAATGGCTACTCTCCAAAATCTTGCTTGTATTGCATCAGAATACAAAATTTGGGAATAAGAAGGCAAAACCGACTCAGACCCAGAAAACATTTAGGAAATTGGCACTCAAGAAACCACAAATCGGCTGAGGCACCCAAAACAATGACAGCAAGCCAGAATTGGAGCAAGCCAACAGCTGTGCCCTGATTGAAAAAGAACCTTCCTCTTGTGCCCTGAACTCAATATGCCAGACTCAAAACCAAAGCTCACATCAGAAAATTCATTACAAACCATGATAAATAAGGGAAATGTGAAAAAGCCAAAGAAATGCAAGAGTCCTTTGTGATATTTGGCTGGATTTAGACACAAAGAAACTGGCTGTTTCCAGATTCATCCCCCCCTTCCACAGACTGACTTTGGAATTCTGATTGAATTCACCTCAAAATCGCACTCACACTCATTTGGGAGGGAATTAGAATCTGTCCCCTCAGCGGAAGCGTTCTATGTCATTTTCCAAAACACAGAAACTCATCTTGGTCGTGTTGCCTGTAGATTTCTAATCCTGAAAGGGCAATGCGCTGTGTTTTTTTTTTTTTCTTTCTTTCATAATGGCTACTCTCCAAAATCTTGCTTGTATTGCATCAAAATACAAAATTTGGGAATAAGTAGAGAAAAACCGACTCAGACCCAGAAAACATTTAGGAAATTGCCACTCAAGAAACCACAAATCGGCTGAGGCACCCAAAACAATGACAGCAAGCCAGAAGTGGAGCAAGCCAACATCTGTGTCCTGATTGAAAAAGAACCTTCCTCTTGTGCCCTGAACTCAATATGCCAGCCTCAAAACCAAAGCTCACATCAGAAAATTCATTACAAACCATGATAAATAAGGGAAATGTGAAAAAGCCAAAGAAATGCAAGAGTCCTTTGTGATATTTGGCAGGATTTAGACACAAAGAAACTGGCTGTTTCCAGATTCATCCCCCCTTTCCACAGACCGACTTTGGAATTCTGATTGAATTCACCTCAAAATCGCTCTCACACTCCATTTGGAGGGAATTAGAATCTGTCCCCTCAGCAGAAGCGTTCCATGTCATTTTCCAAAACACAGAATCTCACCTTGGTTGTGTTGCCTATGGATTTCTAATCCTGAAAGGTCAATTTGCTGTGTTTTTTTTTTTTTTCTTTCATAATGGCTACTCTGTCCAAAATCTTGCTTGTATTGCATCAGAATACAAAAATTGGGAAGGAAGAAGGCAAAACCAACTCAGACCCCGAAAACATTTAGGAAATTGCCACACAAGAAACCACAAATCAGCTGAGGCACCCAAAACAATGACAGCAAGCCAGAAGTGGAGCAAGCCAACAGCTGTGCCCTGATTGAAAAAGAACCTTCCTCTTGTGCCCTGAACTCAATATGCCAGCCTCAAAACCAAAGCTCACATCAGAAAATCATTACAAACCATGATAAATAAGAAAAAAGAGAAAAAAGCCAAAAAAATGCAAGAATCCATAATGATATAGGGCTTGATTTAGTCGCTAGGAAACCGGCTGTTCCCAGATACATCCACCCCTCCAGCTGACAGCCTGTGGAATTCTGACTGAATTAACCTGAAAATCACAGTGAAACTCAGTTTGGAGGCAATTAATATCTGTCACCTCAGCCAAAGTGTTCCATTTGATTTTCATAAACACAAAAACTCACCTTGGTCATGTTACCTGTAGATTTCTAAGCTTCAAACGCCTATTTGTTGTGTTTTTTCTTTCATAATGGCTATTCTGTACAAACTCTTCTTTGCATTGCATCAGAATACAAAATTTGGGAAGGAAGAAGGCAAAGCCAACTCAGACCCTGAAAACATTTGGGAAATTGCCACACAAGAAACCACAAATCGGCTGAGGCACTCAAAACAATGACAGCAAGCCAGAAGTGGAGCAAGCCAACAGCTGTGCCCTGATTGAAAAAGAACCTTCCTCTTGTGCCCTGAACTCAATATGCCAGCCTCAAAACCAAAGCTCACATCAGAAAATTCATTACAAACCATGATAAATAAGAAAAAAGCCAAAAAAATGCAAGAATCCATAATGATATTGGGTTTGATTTAGTTGCAAGGAAACCGGCTGTTCCCAGATTCATCCACCACTAAAGCTGACTGCCTGTGGAATTCTGAGTGAATTAACCTGACAATCGCAGTGAAACTCAAGAAACCAAATTTCAGCTGAGGCACCCAAAACAAAGACAATAGCCAGAATTGGAGCACACCAACAGCTGTGCCCTGTTTGAAAAAGACCATTCCTCAGGTGCCCTGAACTCTATATTGCAGTCTGAAAACCAAAGCTCACATCAGAAAATTCATTACAAACCATGATAAATAAGGGAAATTTGAAAAAGCCAAAGAAATGCAAGAGTCCTTTGTGATATTTGGCTGGATTTAGACAGAAGGAAACTGGCTGTTTCCAGATTCATCCCCCCCTTCCACAGACTGACTTTGGAATTCTGATTGAATTCACCTCAAAATCGCTCTCACACTCCATTTGGAGGGAATTACAATCTGTCCCCTCAGCAGAAGCGTTCTATGTCATTTTCCAAAACACAGAAACTCATCTTGGTCGTGTTGCCTGTAGATTTCTAATCCTGAAAGGGCAATGCGCTTTTTTTTTTTTTTCGTTCATAATGGCTACTCTCCAAAATCTTGCTTGTATTGCATCAGAATACAAAATTTGGGAATAAGAAGGCAAAACCGACTCAGACCCAGAAAACATTTAGGAAATTGCCACTCAAGAAACCACAAATCGGCTGAGGCACCCAAAACAATGACAGCAAGCCAGAATTGGAGCAAGCCAACAGCTGTGCCCTGATTGAAAAAGAACCTTCCTCTTGTGCCCTGAACTCAATATGCCAGACTCAAAACCAAAGCTCACATCAGAAAATTCATTACAAACCATGATAAATAAGGGAAATGTGAAAAAGCCAAAGAAATGCAAGAGTCCTTTGTGATATTTGGCTGGATTTAGACACAAAGAAACTGGCTGTTTCCAGATTCATCCCCCCCTTCCACAGACTGACTTTGGAATTCTGATTGAATTCACCTCAAAATCGCACTCACACTCATTTGGGAGGGAATTAGAATCTGTCCCCTCAGCAGAAGGGTTCCATGTCATTTTCCAAAACACAGAAACTCATCTTGGTCGTGTTGCCTGTAGATTTCTAATCCTGAAAGGGCAATGCGCTGTGTTTTTTTTTTTTTTTTCTTTCTTTCATAATGGCTACTCTCCAAAATCTTGCTTGTATTGCATCAGAATACAAAATTTGGGAATAAGTAGGCAAAACCGACTCAGACCCAGAAAACATTTAGGAAATTGCCACTCAAGAAACCACATCGGCTGAGGCACCCAAAACAATGACAGCAAGCCAGAAGTGGAGCAAGCCAACATCTGTGTCCTGATTGAAAAAGAACCTTCCTCTTGTGCCCTGAACTCAATATGCCAGCCTCAAAACCAAAGCTCACATCAGAAAATTCATTACAAACCATGATAAATAAGGGAAATGTGAAAAAGCCAAAGAAATGCAAGAGTCCTTTGTGATATTTGGCAGGATTTAGACACAAAGAAACTGGCTGTTTCCAGATTCATCCCCCCCTTCCACAGACCGACTTTGGTATTCTGATTGAATTCACCTCAAAATCGCTCTCACACTCCATTTGGAGGGCATTAGAATCTGTCCCCTCAGCAGAAGCGTTCCATGTCATTTTCCAAAACACAGAATCTCACCTTGGTTGTGTTGCCTATGGATTTCTAATCCTGAAAGGTCAATTTGCTGTGTTTTTTTTTTTTCTTTCATAATGGCTACTCTGTCCAAAATCTTGCTTGTATTGCATCAGAATACAAAAATTGGGAAGGAAGAAGGCAAAACCAACTCAGACCCCGAAAACATTTAGGAAATTGCCACACAAGAAACCACAAATCAGCTGAGGCACCCAAAACAATGACAGCAAGCCAGAAGTGGAGCAAGCCAACAGCTGTGCCCTGATTGAAAAAGAACCTTCCTCTTGTGCCCTGAACTCAATATGCCAGCCTCAAAACCAAAGCTCACATCAGAAAATTCATTACAAACCATGATAAATAAGAAAAAAGAGAAAAAAGCCAAAAAAATGCAAGAATCCATAATGATATAGGGCTTGATTTAGTCGCTAGGAAACCGGCTATTCCCAGATACATCCACCCCTCCAGCTGACAGCCTGTGGAATTCTGACTGAATTAACCTGAAAATCACAGTGAAACTCAGTTTGGAGGCAATTAATATCTGTCACCTCAGCCAAAGTGTTCCATTTGATTTTCATAAACACAAAAACTCACCTTGGTCATGTTACCTGTAGATTTCTAAGCTTCAAACGCCTATTTGTTGTGTTTTTTCTTTCATAATGGCTATTCTGTACAAACTCTTCTTTGCATTGCATCAGAATACAAAATTTGGGAAGGAAGAAGGCAAAGCCAACTCAGACCCTGAAAACATTTGGGAAATTGCCACACAAGAAACCACAAATCGGCTGAGGCACTCAAAACAATGACAGCAAGCCAGAAGTGGAGCAAGCCAACAGCTGTGCCCTGATTGAAAAAGAACCTTCCTCTTGTGCCCTGAACTCAATATGCCAGCCTCAAAACCAAAGCTCACATCAGAAAATTCATTACAAACCATGATAAATAAGAAAAAAGAGAAAAAGCCAAAAAAATGCAAGAATCCATAATGATATTGGGTTTGATTTAGTTGCAAGGAAACCGGCTGTTCCCAGATTCATCCACCACTAAAGCTGACTGCCTGTGGAATTCTGACTGAATTAACCTGACAATCGCAGTGAAACTCAAGAAACCAAATTTCAGCTGAGGCACCCAAAACAAAGACAATAGCCAGAATTGGAGCACACCAACAGCTGTGCCCTGTTTGAAAAAGACCATTCCTCAGGTGCCCTGAACTCTATATTGCAGCCTCAAAACCAAAGCTCACATCAGAAAATTCATTACAAACCATGATAAATTAGGGAAATGTGAAAAAGCCAAAGAAATGCAAGAGTCCTTTGTGATATTTGGCTGGATTTAGACACAAAGAAACTGGCTGTTTCCAGATTCATCCCCCCTTCCACAGACTGACTTTGGAATTCTGATTGAATTCACCTCAAAATCGCACTCACACTCATTTGGGAGGGAATTAGAATCTGTCCCCTCAGCAGAAGCGTTCTATGTCATTTTCCAAAACACAGAAACTCATCTTGGTCGTTTTGCCTGTAGATTTCTAATCCTGAAAGGGCAATGCGCTGTGTTTTTTTTTTTTTCTTTCTTTCATAATGGCTACTCTCCAAAATCTTGCTTGTATTGCATCAGAATACAAAATTTGGGAATAAGAAGGCAAAACCGACTCAGACCCAGAAAACATTTAGGAAATTGGCACTCAAGAAACCACAAATCGGCTGAGGCACCCAAAACAATGACAGCAAGCCAGAAGTGGAGCAAGCCAACAGCTGTGCCCTGATTGAAAAAGAACCTTCCTCTTGTGCCCTGAACTCAATATGCCAGCCTAAAACCAAAGCTCACATCAGAAAATTCATTACAAACCATGATAAATAAGGGAAATGTGAAAAAGCCAAAGAAATGCAAGAGTCCTTTGTGATATTTGGCAGGATTTAGACACAAAGAAACTGGCTGTTTCCAGATTCATCCCCCCCTTCCACAGACTGACTTTGGAATTCTGATTGAATTCACCTCAAAATCGCTCTCACACTCCATTTGGAGGGAATTAGAATCTGTCACCTCAGCAGAAGCGTTCCATGTCATTTTCCAAAACACAGAATCTCATCTTGGTTGTGTTGCCTATGGATTTCTAATCCTGAAAGGTCAATTTGCTGTGTTTTTTTTTTTTTTTCTTTCATAATGGCTACTCTGTCCAAAATCTTGCTTGTATTGCATCAGAATACAAAATTTGGGAAGGAAGAAGACAAAACCAACTCAGACCCCGAAAACATTTAGGAAATTGCCACACAAGAAACCACAAATCAGCTGAGGCACCCAAAACAATGACAGCAAGCCAGAAGTGGAGCAAGCCAACAGCTGTGCCCTGATTGAAAAAGAACCTTCCTCTTGTGCCCTGAACTCAATATGCCAGCCTCAAAACCAAAGCTCACATCAGAAAATTCATTACAAACCATGATAAATAAGGGAAATGTGAAAAAGCCAAAGAAATGCAAGAGTCCTTTGTGATATTTGGCAGTATTTAGACACAAAGAAAGTGGCTGTTTCCAGATTCATCCCCCCCTTCCACAGACTGACTTTGGAATTCTGATTGAATTCACCTCAAGATCGCTCTCACACTCCATTTGGAGGGAATTAGAATCTGTCACCTCAGCAGAAGCGTTCCATGTCATTTTCCAAAACACAGAATCTCATCTTGGTTGTGTTGCCTATGGATTTCTAATCCTGAAAGGTCAATTTGCTGTGTTTTTTTTTTTCTTTCATAATGGCTACTCTCCAAAATCTTGCTTGTATTGCATCAGAATACAAAATTTGGGAAGGAAGAAGGCAAAACCAACTCAGACCCAGAAAACATTTAGTAAATTGCCACACAAGAAACCACAAATCAGCTGAGGCACCCAAAACAATGACAGCAAGCCAGAAGTGGAGCAAGCCAACAGCTGTGCCCTGATTGAAAAAGAACCTTCCTCTTGTGCCCTGAACTCAATATGCCAGCCTCAAAACCAAAGCTCACATCAGAAAATTCATTACAAACCATGATAAATAAGAAAAAAGAGAAAAAAGCCAAAGAAATGCAAGAGTCCTTTGTGATATTTGGCAGGATTTAGACACAAAGAAACTGGCTGTTTCCAGATTCATCCCCCCCTTCCACAGACTGACTTTGGAATTTTGATTGAATTCACCTCAAAATCGCTCTCACACTCCATTTGGAGGGAATTAGAATCTGTCATCTCAGCAGAAGCGTTCCATGTCATTTTCCAAAACACAGAATCTCACCTTAGTTGTGTTGCCTATGGATTTCTAATCCTGAAAGGTCAATTTCTTGTGTTTTTTTTTTTTTCTTTCATAATGGCTACTCTGTCCAAAATTTTGCTTGTATTGCATCAGAATACAAAATTTGGGAAGGAAGAAGACAAAACCAACTCAGACCCCGAAAACATTTAGGAAATTGCCACACAAGAAACCACAAATCAGCTGAGGCACCCAAAACAATGACAGCAAGCCAGAAGTGGAGCAAGCCAACAGCTGTGCCCTGATTGAAAAAGAACCTTCCTCTTGTGCCCTGAACTCAATATTCCAGCCTCAAAACCAAAGCTCACATCAGAAAATTCATTACAAACCATGATAAATAAGGGAAATGTGAAAAAGCCAAAGAAATGCAAGAGTCCTTTGTGATATTTGGCAGGATTTAGACACAAAGAAACTGGCTGTTTCCAGATTCATCCCCCCCTTCCACAGACTGACTTTGGAATTCTGATTGAATTCACCTCAAGATCGCTCTCACACTCCATTTGGAGGGAATTAGAATCTGTCCCCTCAGCAGAAGCGTTCCATGTCATTTTCCAAAACACAGAATCTCATCTTGGTTGTGTTGCCTATGGATTTCTAATCCTGAATGGTAAATTTGCTGTGTTTTTTTTTTTTCTTTCATAATGGCTACTCTGTCCAAAATCTTGCTTGTATTGCATCAGAATACAAAAATTGGGAAGGAAGAAGGCAAAACCAACTGAGAACCCGAAAACATTTAGGAAATTGCCACACAAGAAACCACAAATCAGCTGAGGCACCCAAAACAATGACAGCAAGCCAGAAGTGGAGCAAGCCAACAGCTGTGCCCTGATTGAAAAAGAACCTTCCTCTTGTGCCCTGAACTCAATACGCCAGCCTCAAAACCAAAGCTCACATCAGAAAATTCATTACAAACCATGATAAATAAGAAAAAAGAGAAAAAAGCCAAAAAAATGCAAGAATCCATAATGATATTGGGTTTGATTTAGTTGCAAGGAAACTGGCTGTTCCCAGATTCATCCACCACTAAAGCTGACAGCCTGTGGAATTCTGACTGAATTAACCTGACAATCCCAGTGAAACTCAAGAAACCAAATTTCAGCTGAGGCACCCAAAACAAAGACAATAGCCAGAATTGGAGCAAACCAACAGCTGTGTCCTGTTTGAAAAAGACCATTCCTCCGGTGCCCTGAACTCTATATTGCAGCCTCAAAACCAAAGCTCACATCAGAAAATTCATTACAAACCATGATAAATAAGGGAAATGTGAAAAAGCCAAAGAAATGCAAGAGTCTTTTGTGATATTTGGCTGGATTTAGACACAAAGAAACTGGCTGTTTCCAGATTCATCCCCCCCTTCCACAGACTGACTCTGGAATTCTGATTGAATTCACCTCAATATCACACTCACACTCATTTTGGAGGGAATTAGAATCTGTCCCCTCAGCAGAAGCGTTCTATGTCATTTTCCAAAACACAGAAACTCATCTTGGTTGTGTTGCCTGTAGATTTCTAATCCTGAAAGGGCAATGCGCTGTGTTTTTTTTTTTTTTCTTTCATAATGGCTACTCTGTCCAAATCTTGCTTGTATTGCATCAGAATACAAAATTTGGGAATAGGAAGGCAAAACCGACTCAGACCCAGAAAACATTTAGGAAATTGGCACTCAAGAAACCACAAATCGGCTGAGGCACCCAAAACAATGACAGCAAGCCAGAATTGGAGCAAGCCAACAGCTGTGCCCTGGTTGAAAAAGACCCTTCCTCTTGTGCCCTGAACTCAATATGCCAGCCTCAAAACCAAAGCTCACATCAGAAAATTCATTACAAACCATGATAAATAAGAAAAATGAGAAAAAAGCCAAAAAAATGCAAGAATCCATGATGATATTGGACTTGATTTATTCTCAAGAAAACCGAATGTTCCCGGATTCATCCACACCTCCAGCTGATGCATGTGGAATTCTGTCTGAATTAACCTGAAAATCACAGTGAAACTCATTTTGGAGGCAATTAATATCTGTCTCCTCAGCCAAAGTGTTCCATTTTATTTTCATAAACACAAAAACTCACCTTGGTCGTGTTACCTGTAGATTTATATTCTTCAAATGCCCATTTGTAATGTTTTTTATTTCATAATGGCTACTCTGTCCAAACTCTTGTTTGTGTTGCGTCAGAATACAGAATTTGGGAATGAAGAAGGCAAAGCCAACTCAGACCCAGAAAACATTTAGGAAATTGCCACACAAGAAACCACAAATCGGCTGAGGCACCCAAAACAATGACAGCAAGCCAGAATTGAAGCAGGCCAACAGCTATGCCCTGTTTGAAAAAGACCATTCCTCCTGTGCACTGAACTCTATATTGCAGCCTCAAAACCAAAGCTCACATCAGAACATTCATTACAAACCATGATAAAAAGAAAAAAGAGAAAGAAGCCAAAGAAATGCAAGAGTCCTTTGTGATATTGGGCTTGATTTAGTTGCAAGGAAACCAGCTGTTCCCGGATTCATCCACCCCTCCTAGCTGACTGGCTGTGGAATTCTGATTGAATTCACCTGAAAATCGCACTCACTCTCGATTTGGAGGAAATTAATATCTGCCCCTCAGTGGAAGGGTTCTATGTCATTTTCCAAAACCCAAAAACTCATCTTGGTCATGTTGCCTATGATTTCTAATCATGAAAACCCAATATGTTCTGTTTTTCAATTTCCTGATGGATCCTTGTTCTAAACCCTTGTTTGTATTGCATCAGAATACACAATTTGAAAAAGAAAAAGGCAAAACCAACTCAGACCAACAAAGCATTTAGGAAAAAGTCGCTCAAAATGAAAAATTGCCTGAGGCACCCAAAGCAATTACAGAAAGCCAGAATTGGAGAGAAACAACAGCTGTGCCCTAATTGAAAAAGACCATTCCTCTGGTTCCCTGAACTCCTTAAGCCAGCCTCAAAACCACAACCCACATCAGAAAATTTATTACAAACCATGATAAATAAGAAAATGTGAAAAATGCAAAAAAGAAAAAGAAATGCAAGAGTCCTTCGTGATATGGCGCTTGTTTTAGTACAAGGAAACCAGCTGTTTCCGGATTCATCCACCCCTCCCAGCTGACTGACTGTGGAATTCTGATTGTATTCACCTGAAAAGAGAGAACATTTATAAGTATATTGGGACTGTGGAACCTGTCATTTACCAATCACATGTTAGACTGAATCATAGACCAAATATAGGGAAGAAATCCTATGCATGTAAACCTTGTGGGAATTCATTCAGTATTAAATACCCTCCATCACAGCACTCATATTGTGGAAAACCCTCATGTGTGTAATGATTGTGTGGAAACCACTCACCAGAAGTCAGATCTCATTAGACATCAGAGAATTCACACAGGGTTGAAATCTTACAAATCTAATGACTGTGGGAAGTTCTTTGGCCAGAAGAAACACCTCATAAATCATCAGAGAATTCACACAGGTGAGAAACCTTTTGAATGTAATGACTGTGGAAAATCCTTTGGCCAGAAGGCAAACCTCATAAATCATCAGAGAATTCACACAGGTGAGAAACCTTATGAATGCAATTACTATGGAAAATCCTTTGGCCAGAAGGCAAACCTCATAAATCATCAGAGAATTCACAGAGGGGAGAAACCTTATGAATGCAATCATTGTGGAAAAGCCTTTGCTGAGAAATCAAAGCTCACAAAGCATCAGACAATTTGTACTGGGGGAAACCTTATGATTGCAATGACTGTGGAAAAACCTTTGCTGAGAAGTCAAACCTCAGAAAGTATCAGAGCCTTCACACCATGGAGAAAGCTTATAAATGAAATGACTGTGGAAAAGCCTTTGGTCCCATCCTTGCATACCAAGGATAAATCCCACTTGGTCTGGGTGGATGATCTTTCTGATGCATTGTTGGATTCAATTGGCCAGAATTCTGTTGCAGATCTTTGCATGTATGTTCATCAGGGAAATTGGTCTATAATTACTTTCTTTGTTGCACTTTTTTCAAGTTTAGGAATGAAGGTGATGTTGGCTTCATAGAAAGAATTTGGGAGAATCGCCTCTCTCTCAATTGTTTTGAATAACTTGAGAAGAATTGCAGTTAGTGCTTTAAATGTCTGTTAGAATTCAGCAGTGAAGCCTTCCAGTTTTGGGGTTTTCTTGGTAGTGATGGTCTTTATTACTGGTATCATTTCCATCTGGTTATGTGTGTGTTTAGGTTTTCTATATCTTTGTTGCTCAATTTAGGTAGGTTTTATGGATGGAAGGATGGTGGAAAGCCTCTTTGCTGTACTTCATAACTCATAAGATATCAGAGTATCCACACAGGGAATTTTCTACTTGACCTTTTTGTGCAAGTTATATCTCATGAAATATTAGAGAATTCACCAAGGGGAGAAATGCATGAATATAATACATGTGAATAGCCTTTGTGGTGCAAATCAGACCTCATCAAACATAAAAGAATTCTCATGGGGAGCAATTTTATGAATGTAATGACTCAGAGCCTTTTACCATAATTCAGCCCTCATTGTACATCATCAAATTCATATAGGGAAAAACTCCTTTGAAAGTAAAATCCCTTTAATTAGAAGCCATACCTCATAAGACAACAGGGAATTCACGTGGGAGAGAAACCTTATGGGTGTAATGAGTGTTGGAAAGCTCTGCCCAAATCTCTCCTTATATCAGAATGCACAACATATATATCTAATGAATGAAATAAATGTGAGAAAGTCATTTCACATAGGTAATGCCTCATAATCCATCATGGAATTTGAACAAGGGAGAGACCTTAACAATATAATGAATGTGGAAGAGCTTTTCTCCAAAATTCATGTAAGTATTGTGACAAAACCTTTTGCTGGAAATCACATCCTATCCAACAGAGACTCATGTAAAGGAGAAAGCTTATAAATATTATTAGAGTCAGAAGTCAATGGTACATCAGAGAATTGACACAGGTGGTTTCTTAGGCGTATACTGATTGTGCAAAAACATTTTCTTTATTTCAGGCTTGTATAGACACAGAATTCACAAAAGGTGATAGTCTTTGCATGCTGTAAATACAATAAAACCTTTAGCCAGAAATTAGACATCAACAGACTTCAGAGAATTCATAAGGAACAAAAGTCTATGCAATGAATTTGGAAAATGTATTTCTGTTATAAATCAGTCTTCAATTCCCATGAATAGACTCACAAATGAGAAAACATGCATGCATAGAAAAGTTTTGTACCATAAATTATCTCTAGATGGTAAACTAATATATCACACAAAAGAAAAATCATGAGTGTAATGGAATTGGGAAACCCTTTGCTATAAGGCAGATTTCCAGAAAGCTTAGCAAGATTACAGAAAAGTCTCTGAAAATGTAACATGTCTGAAAGATTTGTTGGCATCACAAACTGGAGGATAGCTCAAGTGCATGTGTTTTTGTGCCTGGCATCCAAATTGATATCTCTTTTTCTTTGATGAATTCCTTGTTTATTTATTTAGCAGATTTAGAGACAAAGGATTCCTGTCCATTGATTTACTACTATATGCCCACAATTGCCATGGTAAAGTATATGGCAAAAACTGAGTGCTGGGGGCTGTGAATCTGATTCATCACTGATAACATTGAAGACATTGGTTCCTGGTTCTTATGCTGCTATGCATGGAAATGTTTCTCTAATTTCATTTTCAAATAGTTCATTGTTAATATAAAGAAATGCTTCTAATTTTTAAAATTTCATTGAAATAATTTGTGATTAATGTGTCCTAGTCATGCATTATTACAGGGTGTAGTGCAATATTTGCACACATTTATGCAGTAAAAAGTGATCAAGCTAAGCAACTACAGTTTTATTAAGTTTTTAAAGAGTTATTTATTTGAAAGACAGAGTTACAGAGAGAAGTAGCAGCAGAGAGAGAGAGAGGTCTTCCTCTGCCGGTTCACTCCCCAGATGGCCACAATGGCCGGAGCTCTGCCAATCTGATTCCAGGAACCAGGAGCTTCTTCCAGATCTCCCACTTGGGTGCAGGGACCCAAGGACTTGGGCCATCTTCTACTGCTTTCCCAGGCCATAGCAGAGAGTTGGATCAGAAGAGGAGCAGCCAGGACTAGAACTGGTACCCACATGGGATGCTGGTGCTTCAGGCCAGGGTGTTAGCCCACTGTGCCACAATGCTGGCCCCCAAGCAACTACAGTTTCTAATTCTTCTCCATGATTTGAGACTACCAGCTCCTCTCCTTCAGTTCTTTACACAGAACCTAATATGGTTGAATGTAGTCATCTCATTATATTATGGAACACCAGAAGTTCTTTCTGCCTCTTTGATTTTTGATACCTATTATCCAATCCCCCTCTATCCCTAGCTGCTTCCCTTCTCAGCCTCTAGTAATCACAGTTCTGTGTTCAGATCCATTATTTTCTTTCACTTCCACATGCGACAAGGACCAGGTGACATTTGTGTTCCTGCTTCTGGCTTATTTCAATTAATTTAATAATATTTTGTTCTTTTTTTGTATCTAAAAGAGGTTGCCCTGTCCATTGTTTTTCACTGATGGACAGCTAGATTGGTTTCACATCCTGGCTGCAGTGAACTGTGTTATAGTGGCTGTGTTATGGGAAAATTGCTGTATCTTTGATATGCTCTCCTCCTTTCCTTCTAATAAAATTTCCTTATTCTATATAGCCAAGAGCAAGATAACTCTCACATGGTAGGTCAATTTTTATCTTAGTTTAATTTTTGCTATTTATTTGAAAGAGTTACAATAGAGGTAGAGACACAGAGAGGTCCTCCATTAGCTGGTTCTCTCTACAGATGACTACAAAGGCCAGAGTTATGCCATTCTGAAACCTGGAGACAGGAGCTTCCTCTGGGTCTCCCTCATGGGTGCATGGGCCCAAGGACTTGGGCCATCTTCTACTGCTATCCCAGGAGATAGCAGAGAGCTGTATTGGAAGAAGAGCAGCTGGAACTAGAACTGGCACCCAAATGGGATGCTGGCCCTTCAGGCCAGGGCTTTAACTCACTGCACAACAGCGCCAGCCCCAATTTTTATCCTTTTTAAGGAATGACCATACTGTTCTGCATAACATCTGTACTAACTTGTGTTTTCACCTACCATATATGGTGGTTTTCTTTTCCCATGTGCTCTCTAGCATTTGTTATTTTTTATCAGTTTGGCATAAAAATGATATAGTATTGTTCATGTTTTTGTGTATTTTGAAATCAGTTAATTTGTTTATTAAATATTTATTATTTGAAAGGTGGATTTAGAGAGAGAGGGAAAGACATAGATAGCTTTCATCTTCTGGCTCACACCCCAGAGAGTTTCAACAGTTGAGCCTGGGGCATGCTGGAGTCAGGAGCTTCATCCAAGTCTCCCACATGAGTGGCAAGGACCTGAGTCCTTCGTCCATCTTCTGCTGGTTTCCCAGGTGTTTAGCAGTGAGCTAAATTGGAAGTGGAGATTCCTAAACTCAAAGTGGAACTCAGATGTTATGCTGGCCTCACAGATTGCAGCTTTCCCCACTTGGCCACAATGCCAGCCCCTCTATCAATTTAATTCCTCAAAAATAGCTCAGTAATGTTGGCATCTATCTCATTTTGTTTTTTCTCTGTTATTATTCAACTTATTGATGTCTTATTTTTGTTCACATTATTCCTCTCAATTGCTCTACCTGAGGTGAGTAGGGCTGCTGTGTTGCTTAAATGAAGTGTATGCTTTAGATTACTCATTTAATGAGTGCATGTCATTCACATAGCACTTCACTGAAGTTCTACTATGTCCCAAATCCTCTTCTAGGCACAGAATTTAGACCACTTTTCTCTTAGGCCCAGATCTTGCCTTTAACATACTACTTGGAATTTAGTAGCTCATGAAATCTGCAGACTGCATAAATGAATGAATATTTTGAGGGCTGTGCTTTTGTGGAGGAACTTCATAGGAGACCGAAGGAATAAAATAAATCAAAAGTATCCACAGTATATAGAATGTATACTATTTTACAAGTCACAGAGAAGAAGAAGAAGAAGGAAAGTAGTAAGACTAGAAAGTTTGTGGCAAGACTAACAGGCGCTGGTCAAGAACTTAATAAGCACATTAGGAAAGCAGTAAGGTTTCTTTTTTTTTTTTTTTTTGAGGAAAAGTTTTTATTTCTAGTGATGAAATTGGCTACAGAACATTATGAAAGTTTAAAAATACAAAGAGAAATTGTCTATAATTAATAGATTCAAAATTTGACAATCAGTGAATATCATTATTAGTCATTACCAACAACAGTTATTGATTTGAAAGGCAGAGTGACAGGAAGAGGGAACCACTGCTTCACTCCCCAGACACTTGCAATAGCCAAAGCTTGACCAAGCCAAAACCAGGAACTGGGAATTCATTCTGGATGTCCCATTTGGGTGCAGGGACCCAAGCACTTCTGCCATCCTCCGTCTCCTCCCAGGGTGCACACTAGCAGAAACTTGCCTCAAAGCAGAGAAGCTACCACTCAAGCCAGGCATTTGTATATGGGATGTGGGTGTGTGGTGGTGATAGCAAGCCCTCATGGATAAAAAAAAAAAAAAAAAAAAAAAAAAAAGTTATTTCTATGCCAAGGAAATTACTCTGTAGTCTTTCTCTTATAAACTACGTATTGCTGAACCTAGATAATTTTTCCTTTATTTAACAATGACATGAAAATGTCAGTTGAGTTGGCTTTCCTGAAGACCTTGTTTCTTGAATATTAGTGGCTAGCTGAGATAAATTCTTTTCATCTCTTTCTCGCTTCGGCAGCACATGTGCTCGCTTCGGCAGCACATATACTAAAATTGGAATGATACAGAGAAGATTAGCATGCCCCTGCGCAGTAAGGTTTCTTTACCTCCCTGTAGACTCTGCTCTCCAGAGGTGAACAGGGTCCTCTAAACCCACTTGCTGCACACACAAACACCTGAGTGTTGTATTCTCCCACAGGTGTTGGAGACTGATATGGTGTTCTGATTTATATTTACATAATGGCTAGTGACATCGGGCATATTCACATGTTTTGACCATGTACATTTCTTCTGAGAAATGTCTATTCAGATCCTTGCCTGTTTCTTCACTGTATTTTTTGGAGTTTTTCCAATTCATGTAAATGTTCTGGAAATCTGTAAACATTCAGAGTTTTAATTTTTCCTGCCATCTGTTCATTGTATCTACACTCTGATGTTTACTTTGTTGTGAAGAAGTATCTTAGTTGGATATACTCAAATGTCTCTGTTTTTATTTTTGTGACTATTGCTATTGGAATCTTACCCAAAAGCTATTGTGTGTTGACAATATTTAGAGTTTCCCTATGTTTACTTGGGTTTGGGTCTTATGATTACATTTTAATTCACTGTGAGTTCACTTTCACATAGTGTAAGAGATGTTGGAGTCTCTTTTCAGGCTTCTACATATGGATAATCAAGTTCCTCTGCACCACTTGTGAAAGAGATTCTTCTTTCTCCAGTTCATTTGAGTTCCTTTGTTAAATATGAGTTGCTGGTAGAAATTTGGGTTTATTTCTATGCTACCAAGTCTTTTCCATTGAACTATGTGTCTGTTATTATATCAGTGCTAACACTTCTTCTTTTTTTTGCAGTATATTTATTTGAAAGGCAGAGTTACAGAGAGGTAGAGGCAGAGAGAGAGAGAGGTCTTCCATCCACTGGTTTACTCCCCAAATGGTCACAATGGCCGGAGCTCTGTTGATCTGAATCCAAGTGTCAGGAGCTTCTTCCAGGTCTCTATGCAGGTGCAGGGGCCCAAAGACTTTGGCCATTTTCTACTTTTTTCTCAGGCTATACCAGAGAGGGGTATAAGAAGTGGAGCAGCTGGGAAACATACTGGCACCCATATGAGATGCCGGCACTGCAGACGGTGACTTTACCTGCTTTGTCATAGTGCTGACCCCTGTAATATGTCTTAAAATATGGTGTGATGTCTCCAGCTTTTTTTTGCTTTATAATATTGCTTTAGATGTTAAGCATCTCTCATGTTTCTATGTGAATTTTAGCATCATTTTTTCTAGCTCTGAGAACATCGTTGGTATGTTGATTGGGATTACATTGAATTTGCAAATTGCTTTTGGTAGTATGGATATTTTGGTATTATTCTTCCCATTCACAAACATAAGTTTTCTGTGAGACTTTCAAAAAGCCTTGACAAAAATTGGACTTTATTACACAAAAATTCATCACTTTTTGGGATCATTTAAATCCATAATTTTGCACTAATATTTGATAAATAATTAAAGACTTTGAGCATTTTAGTAGGAGAAATTAAAATATTTATCAATTTATTCAAATATTGTTTAGATGTGATATTCAAATATTGTTTAGAGCCATTGTCTATATTCCCTCTAAATTACGATCTTTTTGCTTTTTGCCTGTTAAACTTGTCCCTTGATTCAAGAACCCTTTTTAATGTAATGTAAACTGAAAATGTCATTTCATAAGCTAAAAAAAATGACAAAGAAGGAAAAAGAAGGGAGGGAGGTTGAGTATATAATTATGTTCTCCGAATTTTTTCTATAAAACATATTGAATCATTTAAAAGCTAATTAAAATTAAACTCAAAATTGGACCATTATGACCAATATTTAAAACAAGTGATTAAAAACTGTAGATGTCTTCAATTTTGATTATCATTCTTCTTTAGAATATCTGAAAGAAATCCGGCTTCTCACTTTAAAATATACCAGTGTGTTAGAATTCAGTATTAAATGACTTTGTTTAAAAGTTTTATTTAATCTATTGCTTTAAGTAGTAATACTATGGCCATTGTAAAACAAAATCCTTATCATTTTTCATAAAACAGAAAGGGCCTTTAAAACATCATCACTAAAAATATTAAGAGACCTAAAATATAACATTCTTAAAACCCAAGTGATACCATTCAAAATTTTCAAATATGCAGGGATAGTTCATGTCAAGTAACTAAATAATTGTTAAGTGTATATATGGAATAGCTTCTATAAATTCTTTTGGCAAGGGCTGGCACTGTGCCATAGTGGGTGAGGCTGCCACCTGCAGTGCTGGTATTCCATAGGGGCATCAGTTCAAGACCTGGCTGCTCCACTTCCTATCCAGCTCTCTGCTATGGCCTGGGAAACACTATAAAATGGTGCAAGTCCTTGGGCCCCTGCACCTGCATAGGAGACCAGGAAGAGGCTCCTGGCTCCTGCCTTCCAGTCAGCACAGCTCCAGCCATGGAGGCCAACTGTGGAGTGAACCAGTGAATGGAAGACCACTCTCTCTGCCTGTCCTTCTCTCTCTGTGTAATTCTGACTTTCAAATAATATAAATAAATCTTTTTTTATTTTTTTTTTTTTTTTTATTTTTGACAGGCAGAATGGACAGTGAGAGAGAGAGAGACAGAGAGAGAAAGGTCTTCCTTTGCCGTTGGTTCACCCTCCAATGGCCGCCGCTGCAGCCGGCGCACCGCGCTGATCTGATGGCAGGAGCCAGGATCCAGGTGCTTTTCCTGGTCTCCCATGGGGTGCAGGGCCCAAGCACCTGGGCCATCCTCCACTGCACTCCCTGGCCATAGCAGAGAGCTGGCCTGGAAGAGGGGCAACCGGGACAGAATCCGGCGCCCCAACCGGGTCTAGAACCCGGTGTGCCGGCGCCACAAGGTGGAGGATTAGCCTATTGAGCCACGGCGCCGGCATATAAATAAATCTTTAAAAAATTCTTTTGGCAAATAGATGAAGCTACTTGTTATACATTTCAAATAAATAGCAAACATACTAGAAAAATATATTGAATAAAATTTAAGCAACTCATAGCTATACACAGAAATTTCTCACCATAACAACATAGCAACCACTAAATTTCCAAATTCAATTTTCCACAACTTAGAATCTTTAACTCCAGAAGGAGTACAAAATTGACAGAACAGTGGCCTATGTATCAGGATACCTAATGCTAATACAGAATTATCCCTGCCACAACTTACCTATGTGACCTTGAACAATTCACTTTACTTCTCTGGGCTTGGCATTTAGCATCCTCATGTGATAAAGGAGGCTTGGATAAGATCAGTTGTACTCTATCTTGAGACTTCAATGATCTCTCAGTTTCCAAACAGGCACCTTAAGGGAAAGTAAACCTTTAGATCAAAGCTTACATTTTTAAATATAAATATATTTTAAACTGTTTCTACAACTAGTACAAAACAACACATTCAAATGTGTACCATGCCACTTTTCAATATTTGGGAATAATTAATGCATCATTTTAGAGCATTGTCTTGAGGCCAGTGCTGTGGTGTAGCTAGTAAAGCCACTGCATGCAGTGGGGGCATCCCATATGGAGGCCGGTTCAAGTCCAGGCTGCTCCATTTTCCATTCAGCTGTCTGCTATAGCCTGGGAGAGCAGTAGGAAGTTGGCCCAAGTCCTTGGGCCCCTGAATCTGCATGGGAGACCCTGAAGAGGTCCTGGCTCCTGGTTTCAGATTGGCATATCTCTGACCTTTTAGGCCATCTGGGGAGTGAACCAGCAGATGGAGGACCTCTCTCTCTCTCTCTCTTCCTCTTGTTCACTATCTGTGTAACTCTGACTTCCAAATAAATAAATAAATAAATCTTTTAAAAAATCAAAATAATATTGTCTGGCACACAGTGAACCACTAAGTGAAAAAGCAGATGGAGGAACTCTCTCTCTTCCTCTTGTTCACTATCTGTGTAACTCGGACTTCCAAATAAATAAATAAATAAATCTTTTAAAAAATCAAAATAATATTGTCTGGCACACAGTGAACCACTAAGTACAAGATATTATTAGTAATATTAGATTGAAATATTGAAATAAACTAGGCAATAAGCCTTAAGATGCAAATTAATACCAAGAAATATAATCTCAAATTTCTGTGTTCAACAAGGTAGTCTCTTTTCACTACTAACTTTATACTAAATAAGATATTTTGATATTTTGTTAAGAGTAAATTTATCGGGGGCCAGCGCCGTGGCTCACTTGGTTAATTCTCCACCTGTGGTGCTGGTATCCCTTATGGGCAAAATGTTCTAGTCCTGGTTGCTCCTCTTTCAGTCCAGCTTTCTGCTATGGCCCGGGAAGGCAGTAGAGGATGGCCCAAGTGCTTGGGCCCTGCACCCGGATGGGAGACCAGGAGAAAGCACCTGACTCCTGGCTTTGGATGGGCACAGCTCCAACTGTGGCAGCCATCTGGGGACTGAACCAATGGAAGGAAGGCCTTTCTGATTTCTCACTGTATATAACTCTACCTGTCAAATAAAAAAAAATATTAGTTTTTCATAAAAACTGCAGTATTGAAAAAGTTCTAAAATCCCTCTAATTCTAAATGTCTGTGACTGCTAACTCATTAGCACATATTGCATTCTTTACATCTGGGTAATCATGACAATTCACTTTTAAATGATTAACAGATCTGCTGTTATATATAAATACATGCTTTTCCGAAAATCATACAATAAGCAGGCTACATACTTTACTTCAAGTAGAACTGCCATATCCAGTCCTACAATTGTAAATAAGACAGTTTCAATTGTTCAGCATTATCAATTATAAATTCCAATCGTGTAGCAATACTCATAAGAATTTAGGGGGCTGATGCTGTGGAGTAGCAAGTAGAGCTGTGGCTTGCAGTGCTGACATTCCAATTGGGTGCCAGTTCAAGTCCTGGCTACTCAAATTACTATCCATCTTTTTAGGCAAGTAAGACTTACTATCCAGCAGTAGAGGATGGCCCAGGCCCTTGGGCTCCTGCACCTGCATAGGAGACCCAAAAGAAGCTGCTGGCTCCTGGCTTTGGATTGGCAGAGCTCCAGCCATTGTGGCCAAATGGGGAGTGAACCAGCGGTTGGAAGACTGCTCTCTCTCTCTCCTTCTCTGTGTAACTCTGATTTTCAAGTAAAATAAATGAATTTTTTTAAAAAAAGGATGAAATAAAAAGGAAGATGAAGATTACAAAATTGTTTAATTTTTTTTAATAAATATAAATTTCCAAAGTACAGCTTTTGGATTACAGTGGCTTCCCCTCCCCCAAAACATCCCTCCCACCCATAATCCTCCTATTTCCTGCTTCCTCTCCCATCCCAGAAGATTACAAAATTGTATGAAGGACATTTGTACAGTAAACAAATATACTGATTTCCAATGCAATATTTGAATACTTGAAGCAGGAACGCTAAGTACTTCTTTGCCAAAATAACATGTTTTCTCCAGTGTAAAACCCATTTGCCATCCCAATACAAAAAGGGATTTGGGGCAAGAAGGAAAAAAGAAGTCCACACATGCGGAAATTTTAAGCAAAACAAAATAGAGAATGTATTTAGTTTCATGTAAATCACATGAGAATTAATAGTATTCTACCAATTTGCAACAAATATTTTTAACTTTAATGAATGAATGAATTTTCAGTTACATAGCAGGAAACTTCTACCCTCTCCCATAAAACTGAAAGAGAAACTTTTTAAAAGTAAAAACTGATGAAAGAATTCTGCAATACATGTTAATGTTAAGTAGCCCAGCAGAGTTTATTTAGAAATACAAACACACACACAGAAAATAAATACATTAAAATCTTACTGAATAGTCCAGTAATAGTTCAGGATCCAATATGTGTGCAAAAGATTCTGGATTTCCCACTCACTTTGTATAGGAAATGATGTGCTTTGCTATGTAGCATGTACCTGTAGATTCCTGAACACCTCCACTTTGCTTCTTACCCTGAATCCCAGCAAATACGGGAACACAGCTGTTGAGTCATTCATTTTCTGGATTTGAGAATATCAAAGAATTAATGAGTATAGAAAGTTGTACAGCAGAGACCAAGAATGTCCAAGGGAGGTCACGTAAATCAATTGAACAAGTCAAAATACTATGAATGTATACTGAATGCTCTGTTTTTAATATGTCTTACTTACCTAAAAAGACATGAGGGCTATTGCTCTCTCTCTTAATACAACTAAGGAGAAGATATCACCAATGCTCAAGAAAAATGAATACACAGCAGAGCTAATACAAAATCCCCAAATTCCAAAATAGAAAAACTGGATATGCACTCCTTACACACACCCTGAAGTGGCAATGAAGTAGAACAAATCTAAAATTAGAAAAAAATCTTTTTTTAAAAGATTTATTTATTTATTTGAAAGTCAGAGTTGCACAGAGAGAGGCAGAGAAGAGAGAGGGGTCTTCCATCCACTGGTTCTCTCCCCAGTTGGCTGCAATGGCCAGAGTTGTGCCAATCCAAAGCCAGGAGCAAGGAGCTTCTTCCAGGTCTCCCACATGGGTGCAGGGGCCCAGGACTTGGGCCATCTTCTACTGCTTTCCCAGGCTATAGCAGAGATCTGGATCCATATGAGCTGCCAGCACTGCAAGTGGTGGCTCTACCCACTACGCCACACCACTGGCCCTGAAAATTCTTGTCAAATTAAGAACATTTAACCTTTGTTTTAGAGTGCATTATTAAAATATCTAAACTGGGGGAATACATAATTTCTTTCTTTAGAAATCAGAAGAGAAAAAGAACACTTCAAGCCTACTGTGACACCACACAGAAGGAATGGAGAATCATGATCTCAATTAGCCTAGGGACAGAATAAAAGGGAGGGAAATAGGAACAACAGAATTAAGATGAATAAGCTTTGACAGCTGAGGGAATCTGAATGTAAAGAAAAGGCATGCAGTTAACTGAAACAATAGAGATAAGTCTGAGAGGAAAAAACATTGTTAAGTCATATTAATGGGGCCAGAGCTGTGACTTAGTAAAGTAAAAAAAAAAAAATCTAAAATTTGTTTTTAAATTATATAATTAAAAAAGATAAAAAAGATGTTCAATCTTAAGTCTCTACAGCATAAGATATACATCAATTTTCCCAGGTTCTATTTGCATTTATTAACAAAGTTTCATGGGTGTAATCACTAAAGTGGCTCCAATAAGTCTTTTTATAAAAATTATTTTTTATTTTGACAGGCAGAGTGGACAGTGAGAGAGACAGAGAGAAAGGTCTTCCTTTTTCTGTTGGTTTACCCCCTAGTGACCGCTGCCGCCAGTGTGCTGCGGCTGGCACATGGCGCTGATCCAAAGCCAGGAGCCAAGTGCTTCCTCCTGGTCTCCCATGCAGGTACGGGGCCCAAGCACTTTGGCCATCCTCCATTGCACTCCTGGGCCATAGCAGAGAGCTGGACTGGAAGTGGAGCAACTGGGACAGAATCTGGCTCTCCCAGCAGGACTAGAACTTGGTGTGCCTGCACCGCAGGTGGAGGATTAGCTTATTGAGCCATGGAGCCTGCCTCCAATAAGTCTTAACCTGGGATGCAACTAAATTTAACAAGGATACTCAATAGGAATTTTAGAAGAATTCCAAAATATGTATCAGAATAAAAATAAATACTTTACTTGTTACATCTCATTTTAACTATACTATTGTCTAAATTTCCAAATGTCAGATGTACTAAAAAAATCCCCAAAGCAGCAGAGTTGGTCCGACATGATGAGGAATAAAATAAAGAAAATGAGAATTCGCAGATCCCAGATTAAAATAACCAAGAAGGCCCAATAAAAGAAAACTCAATGTCTTCATACACTAACATTTATTACCTCAGATTTATTTAACAAAAAGGTGATTATTCCAGCTACATCCCATTAGGTAGCCCAATTTTACCTGCTAAATCCATTTAAAAAAAGCACCTCATGATATATTACTAAAATCATATTGCTATATGCCATCCACCATGTCCACTGTACCTTATACCTAATGTTAACAGATCTGATGAAAATCAGTAGATAAATGATGTGTCTTAACCACGTGTGGGAAATGTCTTTTGTTCAACGTTTTTCCAAAAACCCCTCAGTCTCAGTTTGCCTTCACATTGAAAAGACACTTCTGAGGTTTACTAATCAGTCCAGCTTCTTCGGGCCTCCCTCCAATGAAAGGGGCTAAAATCCATCAAAATAAACTCTAGGCACTGTTCTTGTGCTCCCAGTGACTTTTTCACTCTAGGGGCTCACAAACCTTCTAAATTCTTTAGATCACCTGTGATGTCCATTAGTTCTCAAAGACTATGATGCAAGTAATTTCCCCTCTTGGAACCTTGTTATTAACTGTGCTGTATGAGAAATGAAGTCTCCTACACACCTTGTGCTTACGATTCTCCAAACCATGTTGCCTGCTAGGACTTTGGCCATGAATATAGGACAGCAATACCTGAACATGATTACTGAGATCTCCTTAATAAAGGATAGACTGGGGCCAGCACTGTGGTGCAGTGGTGTAATCCTTTACCTGCAGTGCTGGCACCCCATATGAGCACCAGTTCTAGTCCCCATTTCTCCTTTTCCCATCCAGCTCTCTGCAATAGCCTGGGAAAGCAGTAGAAGCTGTTCCAAGTGCTTTGGTCCCTGCCAAAATGTGGGAGACCTGGAAGCTCCTAGCTCAGATTGGCCCAGCTGCAGACATTGCAGTCATTAGGGGAGTAAATGAGCATATGGAAGACCTTTCTCTCTGTCTCTTCCTCTCACTGTCTGTAAGTACACCTGTCAAATACGTAAATAAATTCTATATATATATATATTTACATTTATTTATATATATTTATGTATATAAATATATTCATATATAAAATATATTATGCTTTATCATATATTATATAATATATAATAATTATAAACAGATAATATTATATAATTTATTATAACTATTGTATATATCATATATATATATTATTGAGATGACTTCAATAGCCAGAGTGTGGCCAGGTTGAAGTCAGGAGCTCCTCCTCCAATGTGTGTGGCAGCAACCCAGGCACTTGGACCATCTTTCACTGGTTTTTCAATCCATTGGTATGGAGCTGGATCAGAAATAATTATATATTTATATATAAATAAATTCATATATAATATTTATATATAATTATATATTATATATTTATGATACTTATATGTAATTCTATATTATGTATAGAAATATATAATATATATTATAATATATAAATATATATATGATGGATCAAAATGCGGCATTCTCCATTTGGCAGAAGAGACAGGCTCCAATATCTACTGTCTATGTCAGTATGTCAGTATAATGCAGGAGGTAACCCCTCTACCAAATAAGAAAAGCTATTTCAGTTCAGCTGGACATCATTCTGCTGACTGTTGACCTTATTACTGTTAGTCTGGATGCTTTCATTGGTTGCAATCCAGAGACCCAATTTTCCCATAGATATAAACATCAGCAAACATGAAAATTTGGTAAGAAAAGCTTAAACTGAGAGTTATGATTAATAACTATTTTAACAAAATTTCTCAGAACCCATCTAATCCAAACCTTGGACAATTGGGAGCTGTTGTACTTGGCCCACCCATAATTGAAATGGATTCTAAATCCTTCAACTGCAAGGAGAGTATCATAGACATTAATGCTCCAAACGGATCCAGTTCCCTGCTAATGTGTCTGGAAAAGCAGCACAGGGTGACTCAAATATTGGGGCTCCTGCACCCATGTGAGAGACCTGGAAGAAGCCCCTGGCTCCTGATATCAGTCTGGCCTAGCCACAGTCACTGCAGCCATTTGAGGAGCGAACAAACCAGGAGGAAGATCCATCTCTCCCACTCTCTCTTTCTAGTGCTGCCTTTCAAATTCATAAATAGACCTTTAAGAAAGTCGATCACTTCAATAAATTTGTCATTGCTCAGTCATGATTACTTTTACTACCTTAAATTCTTTTTCAAAAGATTTATTTATTGGAAAGGCAGAAAGAGGAGCTGGTGGTTGTGGTGCAGTGGACAAAGTTGCTATCTGTTACATTGGCATCCTCTACGTGCACCAGTTCAAGTACCAGCTATTCCATTTCTGATCCAGCTCCTTACCAATGGACTGAAAAAGCAGGGAAAGTTGGCCCAAGTGGCTGGGATGCTGCCACGCACATCGGAGGAAAAGCTCCTGGCTTCAACCTGGCCACACTCTGGCTATTAAAGTCATCTCAAAAATGAATTAGGTGGTGGAAGATTTCTGTCTCTCCCTCTCTCTGTAACTCTTTCAAATAAGTAATTAAATATTTTAATATGATAAAAAATGGCAGAGAGACACAGAGACAAAGAGAGAAGGAAAGAGAAGCAGAGAGATCTCCCATCTGCTGGTTCACTTTCTATATGGCTACCACTGTGCAAGACCAGGTTTCAAGTCCCCATTGAGGTTACAGTTCTCCAAATTAGATGACAAGAAGGAAAGAATTTGAGCTATTATCCATTGCTTCCCAGGGATATTAACATGAAACTGATTTGGAAGTGGAGTACCCAAAACTCAGATTAGCACTGCAATATATGATGCGGGCATCTGTTGTGATGGTTAACAAATTGGAAAACCTAGAGGAAAAATCAACAGATTCCTGGACATACACAATATACCAAAATTGAGTCATGAAGACACATAGAAAAGCTAAACAAATCAAAAACCAAGACAGAGATTGGATGAGTAATAAAGACCCTCCCAACAAGGAAAAGTCCAGGATCAGACAGCCTCACTATTGAATTCTACAAGTCTTTTAAAGAGCTAATGCTTCTCAAACTATTCAACACAATTGAAAGAGAGACAATCCTCTCAAACTCCTTCTATTAATCTGACAATGACTCATTCTATCATTTATTTATACATAATGTTGAGAAAATCAGAAGTATTTGTTAGGACTTCTGCTAAAATGCACTAGATTTATAATTTTTAAATACATCTTTCCTAGATGTAATGCAGTCCTTTGCTACTTTAGAGTATCAGAAATTTAAAATGTTGGACTGGTGCTGTGGTGGAGCAGGTTAACACCCTCGCCTGAAGCTCCAGCATCCCATATGGGGGCCGGTTCAATACTCAGCTGCTCCACTTCTGATCCTGCTCTCTGCTATGGCCTGGCAAAGTAGTAGAAGATGGCCCAAGTCCTTGGGCCCCTGTACCGATCTGGGAGACCTGGAACTAGCTCCTGGCTCCTGGCATCGGATCAGCACAGCTATGGCAGTTGCAATCAATTAGGGAGTGAACACCAGATGGAAGACCTCCCTCTTTCTCTCTGGTTCTCCTCTCTGTCTGTAACTCGACTTGTAAATAAATAAATAAATAAATCTTTAAAACAATTAAGAAATTTAAAAAGGGAAAAGTTTTTAAAAAATGTATTTCTTTATTGTGAGGCAGAGTGACAGATATAGAGAGGAAGAGAAAGAGAGGTCTGCTATCCACTGGTTCACCCCTAAATGGCCAGAATGGCTGGAGCTGGGCCGATCTGAAGCCAGGTGCCAGAAGCCAGGAGTCAGCAGCTTCCTCCAGGTCTCTCACATGGGTGCAGGGGCCCAAGCACTCAGGGCATATTCCACTGCATTCCTAGGCCATTAGCAAAGAGCTGGATTGGAAGTGCAGGAGCAGGGACTCAAACTGGCGCCCATGTGGGATGTTGGTGCTGCAGGTGGATGCTTAATCTACTATGCCACAGAGTGGGCCCAGGGAAAGGTTTTAGGAAGACATCTTTCATGTAGACTAGGCTGCAATATTGCAAGGTAAGGTTTAGCTTTTATTCCCACACATCAGTATTCATCTTTTAGCAACTATAAATACTGAATATCATACATATAGACATAAATATAGGTAACTGCAGATTTTGTTGTCATTCTTTCTAATTCTCTTTTAATGTCTGCTAATAGGCCATCTTATGGATTATTATATTGATGTTATCTGTACACAACCATCAGGCATTTCCACTGTTGAATGTGTTTATGTGTACAGGTAGTTTTGTTTGTGTGTACATGAATGCACATTTGATGGAGATAGCACTGACAGTAATAATGTGAGAAATCCTAATGCTGATTTCAAACTTTCTATCCTCCGCAGAGATGGCTGTCATTGAAGTAGACCACAGGGCCCCTTTGCTGTTGTGGACTGAAATGTGCCTCCCTAAAACTCAAACACTGAAGTGCTAACCACCAACATAACTCTACCTGAAGAAAGTGCTTTTAAGCAGATCAAATGATAGATGTGTCTGTCACATCAGAGAAGGGCTTCTGGAAAAATCGAGCCTATTAGCACCTTGATCTGATATTTTCAAGCTCTACAACTCTGAGAAGTAAAATTCCATGATTTAAATCATATTCTCTGTGGTATTTTCTTAGCAAATTAATATATCCTCATTTCTGCTAGCATTTTCTGCTGTCATCTAGAAGGTCCTCGTGATTAGCAGAGAAATATAGAAAGTAAAAACTATGATTTTAGATTACCAAGTACCTACTAACATAAAAAAAAAGATATCCCAGAAGCAACCTACTACCATCCTCCAGGACCCAGAAAAAAAAAAAAAAAAACAGGAATGAGTCAAGTTGTGGGGCAGTAGAAAAGTGAATAATGAAAGATCACAGCAGAAGTAAATAAGGAAGGGTTTGATGCTGTGGTGTAGTAGGTTAATGCCTTGTCCTGCTGTGCATGTATCCCATATGTTGTTGCTCGAAGACCAGGTTCTCCACTTCCAATCCAGCTCCCTACTAATGCACCTGGGAAATTGGTGGAAGATGGACCATGTTCTTGGGTGCTGGCACCCACATGAGAGACTTGGAAGAAGCATCTGGCCTTTCAAATAAAGAAATCTTAAAAAAAAATAGAAGCAGTGTTAGCACTGTTGGAAAAACAGACACATAGTTCAATGGAAAAAATAGGCAGCTGAAATAAACTGACTTTTCTACAGCCAACCCCTATTTAATAAAAGAAAGAAAACAAACAGGAGAAAGAAGAATCCCCTTAGCAAATGGTTTAAAGGAAAGTGATTATCCATATGTAGAAGCCTGAAAAGATACCCCAACACCTCATACACTATGTAAAAGCAACTCAAGGTTAATTAAAAGTCTAAATATAAAACCAAAACCTTGAGAGCTTGTTTTGAGGTTCTAGCAGGGGAGCACAGCTACTCGTATACCCTTGACCGAAGACCGGTCCTCCTCTAGCGGGGAAGGTCGTCCTCTTCGACCCAGCACGCAGCTTCAGGAGGGACGCACATGGAGTGGTGAGGGAGGAAGGGGACACCCGCCTAGCCAGCCAGATCAGCCGAATCAACCCTGGCGATCAATGGGGTGACAGATGTCGCAGCCAGATCGCCCTCACATCCTGAGTTCATGCCGGAGCTGAGGGAAGGAAGCAATGCCGTCGGATCTGGCCGCTCTGCGGGAGTCTGAGGAACAACTCACACCAGGTGGCCGCCGTTCCGTCGTCATGGGTAAAGGAGACCCCAACAAGCCAAGGGGCAAAATGTCCTCCTATGCCTTCTTCGTGCAGACGTGCCGGGAAGAGCACAAGAAGAAACACCCTGACTCTTCGGTCAATTTCGCAGAATTCTCTAAGAAATGCTCGGAGAGATGGAAGACCATGTCTGCAAAGGAAAAGTCCAAGTTTGAAGATATGGCAAAAAGTGAAAAAGCTCGTTATGACAGGGAGATGAAAAATTACGTTCCTACCAAGGGTGATAAGAAGGGAAAGAAAAAGGATCCCAATGCTCCTAAAAGACCACCATCTGCCTTCTTTCTCTTTTGCTCTGAACATCGCCCAAAGATCAAAAGTGAACACCCTGGCCTGTCCATTGGGGACACTGCAAAAAAATTGGGTGAGATGCAGTCTGAACACTCAGCCAAAGATAAACAACCATATGAACAGAAAGCAGCTAAGCTAAAGGAGAAATATGAAAAGGATATTGCTGCATACCGTGCCAAGGGCAAAAGTGAAGCGGGAAAGAAGGGCCCTGGTAGGCCCACAGGCTCAAACAAGAAGAATGAACCTGAAGATGTGGAGGAAGAAGAGGAAGAAGAAGAAGATGAAGATGATGAGGAAGAGGATGAAGATGAAGAATAAATGGCTATCCTGTAATGATGAGTGTGGAGTGTGCGTGTGTGCTCAGGCAGTTGTTTTGCTAAGAATGTGAATTCAAGTGCAGCTCAATATTAGCTTCAGTATAAAAAAACTGTACAGATTTTTGTATAGCTGATAAGATTCTTTGTAGAGAAAATACTTTTTTTAAAAAATGCAGGTTGTAGCTTTTTGAGGGGCTACTACATACAGTTAGATTTTAAAGCTTCTGATGTTGAATGTTCCTAAATATTTAATGGTTTCTTTAATTTCTTGACTTGTGTATGGTAGCGCAGCAAAGTTGTAGGAATTAATATCATTTGTAAATTTGGATTTTTTGTTAGGATGTTGCATTCTGTGTTGTTTTTTTAAAAAAAATTTTGTAATAAAATTATGTATGTTAAAAAAAAACCCAAAACCTAAGTAAACATATGAGAAACTGTAAAACATTAGCAGAGACAACAGTTTGCATAAGATTCCAAAAGCACAAGTAACAAAAATAAAATATACAAATTTGAGCATATCAAATTAAGATACATCTTCACAACAAAGTAATCAACAGAGTGAAGATACAATGGACGGAATGGCAGGAAACATTGAAAACTCTGACTATGACAAAAGATTGATAGCCAGAACATACATATATAGAACTGGAAAAACTCCAAACAAGAAGCAAAATGTACAGTTCAGAAATCGAGAATGATCTGAATAGATGTTTCTCAGAAGAAGAAATCTCAATTGTCAAGACATAGATGAACATGCCCAATATCACTAGCCATTAGGGAAATGTAAATCAAAACCAATAGCAGACTCCATCTGTGGGAGAAGACAATGCTTGGGTTTTCATTTGTGCAACAAGTGGGTTTAGAGGACCCTGTTCACCATTAGAGGGCAGAGTCTACATGGAAGTAAAGAATCCTTAATACTTTCCTAATGGGAGAAGAGGAAGCCTGAGACCTCGCAAGCGGGAAGTGGTCCAGAAACTGCTCAGGTGTGGGTGTAGGTGGCTGAGCAACAGGCAGTCCTGCCTTGATTCCCCACAAAGATACAGGGGAAACCCTTCTGGATGGAGCAGGCGTGAATCGGAGGACCTACTGGGAGAACAAGGTCGCCCACCGCGCGGAAGCCAAGTCGCGGGACCCAGACGCAGAAGCCCCAGGGTCTGCGCGACAGTGCTCCAAGGGGAGTGCATGCTACACAGACAACAGCGGGGAGACTTGGGACGCTCAGGGCTCCGAGTCCACACATCGGCGCTGGAAGGGGAGGTGAGCTCAATAACCCGAGACATTGGTGGGGAAACGGGGGTCAGAATCTAGAGGGGGGCCGGAAAGTGCAGCAAACTCACTACCGGAAAGAAGGAAAAAAAAAAGCTTTGGGGTTTCTCTTCCCCCTAACCTTGCAAAGGTTACAAGGCTGCAAGGCTTGAAGAATTCCCAAGAGACAAAGAGCAGGCCTCCTCTTTGGATTTACAGATCAATGGGGGAGAGTTAAGGAACTGAGTCACTACAATTCAGTAGCCTAGCCAACCCAGTGGGAGTCCAGAGGAGCCAAAGACTGGAAGCTAAATACCATCAATTCTGCACAGCCCTGCCCTGCGGTGTTACTTACCCCCTGAATAAATAAAATAAATAAATAAATAAAAAGAGAGAGATTTACCACGCATAACCTGAGGGTGTCACCTTTGCACACCCTTAACCAGGAAGAACCAGGCAGAGCTCTCAGGCCGCACCCATCTCAAGCCTCCAAGGCTCCTCCAACAGCAGGCAGTCCACTTAACACGGACACAGTATAAAAAAAAAAAAAAAGAAAAAAAACGCACAGTGATGCAAGAAGAATTAACTATGCCGAGTAACAAACACAGAAATAGAGGGAGCAAGATCAACGATGACACTATGATGCCTCCAAATAAGCAAAACACCCCAAGCCAAGAGTATGAAGATGATGAGATAGAAGAAATGCAAGATACGGATTTCAAAAAATTTATGATAAGAACATTTAGAAGTTTTCAAAAGCAAATCCTTGAACTACAGAAATCCTTAATGGACAAGATTGAAAATCTCTCTCGTGAAAATGAAATTTTAAGGAAGAGTCAAAATGAAACTCAGAAACTAGTAGAACAGGAAAGTGTAATAGTCAAGAGAAATCAAAATGAAATGAAGAGCTCAATAGATCAAATGACAAACACATTAGAAAGCCTTAAAAACAGAATGGGTGAAGCAGAAGAGAGAATATCGGACTTAGAAGATAGAGCACAGGAAAACATACAGTCAAACCAAAGAAAAGAAGAGGAAATTAGAAACCTAAAAAATATTGTTGGGAATCTACAGGATACTATTAAAAAAAACAACATTCGAGTTCTAGGAGTTCCTGAAGGCATGGAGAGAGAGAAAGGATTGGAAGGCCTTTTTAGTGAGATACTAGCAGAGAACTTTCCAGGTTTGGAGAAGGACAGAGATATCCTAGTACAGGAAGCTCATAGAACCCCCAATAAACATGACCAAAAGAGATCCTCACCACGACACGTGGTAATTAAACTTACCACAGTGATACATAAAGAAAAGATCCTAAAATGTGCAAGAGAGAAACGTCAGATTACTCTCAGAGGATCTCCAATCAGACTCACAGCTGACTTCTCATCAGAAACCCTACAAGCTAGGAGGGAATGGCGAGACATAGCATAGGTGCTAAGAGAGAAAAATTGCCAGCCCAGAATATTATATCCTACCAAGCTCTCATTTGTGAATGAAGGTGAAATAAAGACCTTTCATAGCAAACAGAAATTGAAAGACTTTGTGGCCACTCGTCCGGCCCTGCAAAAGATACTTAAAGATGTGCTACACTCAGAAACACAGAAACACGGCCATCAATATGAAAGAAGGGAAAGGAAGAACACCTACCAGTAAAAGAGCATGGGAAGCTCAAAGCATATACTAGAAAATATTTCCGGGAAAATGGCAGGGCAAAGTCACTACGTATCAATTGTCACATTGAACATTAACGGTCTGAATTCTTCAGTTAAAAGACACCGTTTGGCTGACTGGCTCACAGAACACAACCCAACTATTTGTTGCCTACAAGAAACACATCTCTCTAACAAAGAGGCATGCAGACTGAAAGTGAAAGGTTGGAAAAAGATATTCCATGCCAACAGAAACCAAAAAAAAAGCAGGTGTAGCCATATTAATATCAGACAAAATAAACTTTAATACAAAAACTGTTAAGAGAGACAAAGAGGGACACTATATAATGATTAAGGGTTCAATTCAACAGGAAGATGTAACTATTATAAATGTATATGCACCTAATTACAGGGCACCGGTCTATTTAAAAGATATGTTAAGGGACTTAAAGGGAGATTTAGATTCCAATACAATAGTACTGGGGGACTTCAATACTCCACTCTCAGAAATAGACAGATCATCTGGACAGAAGATCAACAAGGAAACAGCAGATTTAATTGACACTATTGTCCAAATGGATCTAACAGATATCTACAGAACTTTCAACCCTACATCTACAGACTTCACATTCTTCTCAGCAGCGCATGGAACCTTCTCTAAGATTGATCACATACTAGGCCATAAAGCAAGTCTCAGCAAATTTAAAAGAATTAGAATCATACCATGCAGCTTCTCAGACCACAGTGGGATGAAGCTGGAAATTAGCAACTCAGGAAACCCCAGAAAGTATGCAAACACATGGAGACTGAACAACATGCTCCTGAATGAACACTGGGTCATTCAAGAAATCAAAAGAGAAATCAAAAACTTTCTGGAAGTAAATGAAGACAACAACACAACATATCAAAACTTATGGGATACAGCAAAAGCAGTATTGAGAGGCAAATTTATAGCAATAGGTGCCTACATCAAGAAATTGGAAAGGTACCAAATAAATGAGCTTTCAGCGCACCTCAAGGACCTAGAAAAACTGCAGCAAACCAAACCCAAATCTAGAAGGAGAAGAGAAATAATTAAAACCAGAGAAGAAATTAACAGGATTGAATCCAAAAAAACATTACAAAAAATCAGCCAAGCGAGAAGCTGGTTTTTTGAAAAAATAAACAAAATTGACACCCCATTGGCCCAACTAACTAAAAAAAAGAAGAGAAAAGACCCAAATCAATAAAATCAGAGATGAAAAAGGAAACGTAACAACAGACACCACAGAAATAAAAAAGAATCATCAGAAATTACTACAAGGACCTGTATGCCAGCAAACAGGAAAACCTATCAGAAATGGATAGATTCCTGGACACATGCAATCTACCAAAATTGAACCATGAAGACATCGAAAACCTAAATAGACCCATAACTGAAACAGAAATTGAAACAGTAATAAAGGCCCTCCCAACAAAGAAAAGCCCAGGACCAGATGGATTCACTGCTGAATTCTACCAGACATTTAAAGAAGAACTAATCCCATTTCTTCTCAAACTATTCAGAACAATCGAAGAAGAGGGAATCCTCCCAAATTCTTTCTATGAAGCCAGCATCACCTTAATCCCTAAGCCAGAGAAAGATGCAGCACTGAAAGAGAATTACAGACCAATATCCCTGATGAACATAGATGCAAAAATCCTCAATAAAATTCTGGCCAATAGAATACAACAACACATCAGGAAAATCATCCACCCAGACCAAGTGGGATTCATCCCTGGTATGCAGGGATGGTTCAACATTCACAAATCAATCAATGTGATTCACCACATTAACAGACTGCAGAAGAAAAACCATATGGTTATCTCAATTGATGCAGAGAAAGCATTTGATAAAATTCAACACCCTTTCATGATGAAAACTCTAAGCAAATTGGGTATAGAAGGAACATTCCTCAATATAATCAAAGCAATTTATAAAAAACCCACAGCCAGCATCCTATTGAATGGGGAAAAGTTGGAAGCATTTCCACTGAAATCTGGCACCAGGCAGGGATGCCCACTCTCACCACTGCTATTTAACATAGTTCTGGAAGTTTTAGCCAGAGCCATCAGACAAGAAAAAGAAATCAAAGGAATACAAATCAAGAAGGAAGAAGTCAAACTATCCCTCTTTGCAGACGACATGATTCTGTACTTAAAGGATCCAAAGAACTCTACTAACAGACTATTGGAACTCATAGAGGAGTTTGGCAAAGTGGCAGGATATAAAATCAATGCACAAAAATCAACAGCCTTTGTATACACAAGTAATGCCATGACTGAGAAAGGACTGCTAAGATCAATCCCATTCACAATAGCTACAAAAACAATCAAATACCTTGGAATAAACTTAACCAAGGACGTTAAAGATCTCTACGATGAAAATTACAAAACCTTAAAGAAAGAAATAGAAGAGGATACCAAAAAATGGAAAAATCTTCCATGCTCATGGATTGGAAGAATCAACATCATCAAAATGTCCATTCTCCCAAAAGCAATTTATACATTCAATGCAATCCCAATCAAGATACCAAAGACATTCTTCGCAGATCTAGAAAAAATGATGCTGAAATTCATATGGAGGCACAAGAGACCTCGAATAGCTAAAGCAATCTTGTACAACAAAAACAAAGCCGGAGGCATCACAATACCAGACTTCAGGACATACTACAGGGCACTTGTAATCAAAACAGCATGGTACTGGTACAGAAACAGATGGATAGACCAATGGAACAGAATTGAAACACCAGAAATCAATCCAAACACCTACAGCCAACTTATATTTGATCAAGGATCTAAAACTAATTCCTGGAGCAAGGACAGTCTATTCAATAAATGGTGCTGGGAAAACTGGATTTCCACGTGCAGAAGCATGAAGCAAGACCCCTACCTTACACCTTACACAAAAATCCACTCAACGTGGATTAAAGACCTAAATCTACGTCCTGACACCATTAAGTTATTAGAGAACATTGGAGAAACCCTTCAAGATATTGGCACAGGCAAAGAATTTCTGGAAAAGACCCGGGAGGCACAGACAGTCAAAGCCAAAATCAACTATTGGGATTGCATCAAATTGAGAAGTTTCTGTACTGCAAAAGAAACAGTCAGGAGAGTGAAGAGACAACCGACAGAATGGGAAAAAATATTTGCAAACTATGCAACAGATAAAGGGTTAATAACCAGAATCTACAAAGAGATCAAGAAACTCCACAAAAACAAAACCAACAACCCACTTAAGAGATGGGCCAAGAACCTCAATAGACATTTTTCAAAAGAGGAAATCCAAATGGCCAACAGGCACATGAAAAAAGGTTCAAGGTCACTAGCAATCAGGGAAATGCAAATCAAAAGCACAATGAGGTTTCACCTCACCCCGGTTAGAATGGCTCACATACAGAAATCTACCAACAACAGATGCTGGCGAGGATGTGGGGAAAAAGGGACACTAACCCACTGTTGGTGGGAATGCAAACTGGTCAAGCCACTATGGAAATCAGTCTGGAGATTCCTCAGAAACCGTTCGACCCAGCCATCCCACTCCTTGGAATTTACCCAAAGGAGTTTAAATTGATAAACAAAAAAGCGGTCTGCACCCTAATGTTTATTGCAGCACAATTCACAATAGCCAAGACCTGGAACCAACCTAAATGCCCATCATTGGTAGACTGGATAAAGAAATTATGGGATATGTATTCTTTAGAATACTATACCGCAGTAAGAAACAACGAAATCCAGTCATTTGCAACAAAATGGAGGAATCTGGAACACATCATGCTGAGTGAAGTAAGCCAGTCCCAAAGGGACAAATACCATATGTTCTCCCTGATCGGTGACAACTGACTGAACACCAAAAAGGAAACCTCCTGAAGTGAAATGGACACTATGAGAAATGGTGACTTGATCAGCATAGCCCTGACTGCTAATGGACAACTTAATACATTATCCCTCATAGTATTTTTTTTGTCTGTTCTACTTAATATGACTGGTTTAATTCTGTAATTATCACACAGTTATTCTTAAGTGTTGAAAATTAACTGAAATGTGATCCCTGTTAAACATAAAAGTGGGAATAAGAGAGGGAAGAGATGTATAATTTGGGGCATGCTCGGGCTGACTTGCCCCAATTGGTAGAGTTGGAAACATACCAGGGGATTCCAATTCAATCCCATCAAGGTGGCATGTGCCAATGCCATCTCACTATTCCAAGTGATCAATTTCAGTTCACAATTGATCATAATGAAAGGACTAAGAGTCAAAGGGAGCACATAAACAAGTCTAGTATCTGCTAACACTAACCGATAGAATAAATAAAGGGGAGAGTGATCTAACATGGGAAGTGAGATACTCAGCAGACTCATAGAATGGCGATGTCCTAAATAGCACTCTGGCCTCAGAATCAGCCCTAAAGGCACTCGCATCTGGCTGAAAAGCCCATGAGAGTATTTCAGGCATGGAAAGCCAAGACACTCTGGCAAAAAGATCTCTGTGAGTGAGATCCCAGTGGAAAGAACAGGTCTTCAAAGAGGGAGGTGCCTTTCTCTGAAGGGAGGAGAGAACCTCCACTTTGACTATGACCTTGTCTAAACAAGATAAGAGTCGGAGAACTCAAGGGGCTTCCATAACCTTGGAAACTCATGACTGGTGCAAAGAAAGATTACTGATGCCATAAACAGGAGTGTCAATTTGTAAAGTCAACAACAGGAGTCACTGTGCACTTACTCCTCATGTAGGATCTCTGTCCTTAATGTGCTGTACACTGAGGCTTAATGCTATAACGAGTACTCAAGCAGTATATTTCACTTTGTGTTTCTATGGGGGTGCAAACGATTGAAATCTTTACTTAATGTACACTAAACTGATCTTCTGTAAAAAAAAAAAAAGAAATTATCAATTCCCAACTTGACTCTCACTGGGATTAAACATGACAATAGGTCTGATCTGATTTCATCATAATTTAAAAAAAAAATCATCTATTATTTTTCACTTTATGTTTCTGTGTGGGAACAAACTGTTGAAATCCTTACTTAAGGTATACTAAGCTGATCTTCTGTATATTAAGATAATCAAAAATGAATCTTGATGTGAATGGAAGGGGAGAGGGAGTGGGAAAGGGGAGGGTTGTGGGTGGGAGGGACGGTATGGGGGGGAAAGCCATTGTAACCCATGAGTCGTACTTTGGAAATTTATATTCATTAAATAAAAGATAAAAAAAAGAAAATAAAAAAAATAAAAAAAATACTTTCCTAATGGGCTTGTTGAATTCTTGACTAGTGCCTATTACCTTTGCCACAACCTTTCCAGTCTCACTACTTTCCTTCTTCTTCCTCTTCTCTATAGCTTGCAAAAACAGTATATCTTCTATATACGGAGGATACTTTTGTTTTGTTTTATTCCTTCTGTCTCATGATGTTCCTCTAAGAAATCACAACCCTCCAAATATTCATTCATTTATGCAGTCTGCAGTTTTCATGGGCTACTACATGGCAAAGTACTAGGTTAAAGGAAAGGTATAGGTCAGGAACTGAGCAAAGTTCACAATGATGTAGTATTATCTGGGGAAATGAACCTGATGGAAGACATATCTCTCTCTCTCTCTCTCTCTCTCTCTCTCTCTCTCTCTCTCTCTTTCTCTCTGTCTCTCCTTCTCTCTCTGTGTAGCTTTGATTTTCAAATAAATAAATAAATCTTTAAAAACTAACTAAATAAATATACTAATAACCTGGTGGCAACACCTTTCTATAAGAACATGTGAAGCACTCAAACACAGTTTGTCCCAGAAAGTCAGCCATAGTTTTCAAGGGCACATCTTCTACTCCATTTGTGGACATCTCTGAGTGGAGTAAGGGGCACTTATTTCTTCCCCTCTTCTTTCTTACCACTCTCACAGTTATAACTTCTATTGATGCTTCCACAGAGCAGTCTTTATGAAATTGTAGAACTAATATCCTCCCATTTTAAAAATGTCATGGGTTTAAACACAGAACCCAAAATAAGACAATTAACTGACCTTCTTAATTACACAGTGTGGAATGTAAGATTCTCAGTGGATCACTGGGTAACTGTAAAGTACTGGGCAGAGAAAAAGATGTTACTTATCTGTATTTATGATGTTGTAATTCTCCACTTTATGCAAACTCAGATTAAAAGGGCTCCAGTTAGTGGGCAACACTGTTGCATAGTGGGTAAAGCTACTGCCTGCAGTGTCAGCATCCTATATGGGTGCCGGTTGGGATCCTGGCTGCTGCACTTCCCATCCAGCTCTCTGCTGTGGCCTGGGAAAACAGTAGAAGATGGCCCAAATCCCTCATCTCCTGCACCCACCTATGAGACCTGGACAAAGCTCCTGGCTTCTGGTTTTGGATCCAAACAGCTCCAACCATTGATTTCTGTTTCTACCACTCTGTAACTCTGCCTTTCAAATAAATAAATAATTATTTTAAAAAACAGCTTCATCCCAGAAGAAGCTCCTGGCTTCAGACTGGCACAGCTCCAGCTGTTGCTGCCAATTGGGGAGTGAACCATCGGACAGAAGACGTCTCTCTCTCTTTCTCTCTCTCTCCTCTCTCTGTGTAACTCTTTCAAATGAATAAATAAATCTTTAAAAAAGTAGCTCCAGTTATTGACAACACAGTAGACTTGCATTAATTTTAGTTCCCTTCTACTTTGCAAAGGGATCAGCGTCAGGTCAAAACAGTTGACAGCCTTGCTAACAGGAGAAGAAATAGCTGAAGACAGAAAATGAAAAGCAGCCAAATAAATCATCAAAGAAAGAGAAGTGGACCACATCCAACACAAACCTTTAAAAGTGGATGCTCACAATTAACGAGTGAAACAGCTGCCCACTGAAATCTTATCTAGGGAGGGAAGATGTCCTAAGTTCTGCTTCTGTAAACTCCAGTCATAAATCTATCCTAATAAATCTGTCCCCGGCATCTCTTTTACAAACATACTGGACCCACTGACCATTGGAAATGTGGACCTAAGTCATGAAGGCTGCCATTTAAACCCACCAATGCTGTAACAGCTAAGAAACTTGAATTTGATGCACAATTCTCAGGAAATCATTCCAGCTGTGCCTAGGGCCATTAATAGAAACTCCTTGGATCCTCCCCTGTCTCTGTGCCTGTTTGAAAGAAGGGAGTTTTCCCACCCCAGGTTTCTGGAACAGCTTCAAATTCCACATTGGAAAAGTCTGATAATTAATACTTGAGAGGGATCAATGCACACTTCACACTGCTCCCCACCAGGAAGATGAGGTGCAGGATGAGAGCAGTGGGGCAGAACCTAGTCAGATCCTCCTGCCCACCCCTCTGCTGCCCCAGGCTCCCTGCTGAAGGCCACCCAGACCCACCCTGCAGGAACCAGTCCAGTAAACATCAAGAGGCCTGGCCAGACTGCATTCTGAGACCACCCACAGTGGGAACCCAGCTTATTTAACTGTGGAGAGCTGGAGTCTTTCTGCCTTCCTTCCCTGCGTGTGCATGTTCCCAGAATGCTGCCCCCTCTCTCCTGTAACCACTAAATAAAGCGCATTAGGGACAGTTTGGGTGAGGTCCTGCAGGAGAGATTCCAGGCACTGGGAGCCTGGGAAGTGGAGGTGGGAGACAGAACAGCCCGGGTCCCAGTCCTGACCTCGGGGGAAGCTGCCATGATCTATGGCTCCCTGGCACCCACCCTTCTCCCACACATGTCCTGCCCCTTCCTGCATGCCAAACCTGCAGCAGAAAGTCCCTGGAGGAGGTACCCTTTCTTCTGGACACACGGGGAGCGATTCGGGGAGTGGCGGGAAGAGACTCCCTGGTAAGTGGGACCCACAGGTGAATGATGAAGAGGGAAGATGCAGCAGGAGGCAGGCTCGGGGTGAGCACTTGGAAACTCCCTGGGATCGCACGTGCAGAGCAGAAGATGCAGTAAATGCCAGAGAAGGAGAAGCACAGCCCCCAGGGCTGACCCTGATCAGGGAATGAACTCCCTCTGTTCCAACTCAGGCCCCAGGGAATGGCAGCAGCATGCACATGTGCACAGGCATTCAGAAGGCATAATACATCTGAGCTCCTGGGAACTCTGGGAAATGGAGTACAGGCCACATCATCCATAGAGACACCAGCTGGCCCTCCCAAAGGCTGTAGTCAGGGGTGGGTGCCCACAACCAGAGGGCCTTTGCTTTTATTCAGTCCCTCCTTCCTTTCCTTCCCCCCACCAAAATCTCAGGGATCAGTTGCTTTCTTCCTTTCCTGAATCAAATCTGAAAGAGTGACACTCACTGCTGCTAACTGACCCCAAATCCTGGCTCCCTCATAACCTCTGTCTCTTCCAGAAAAATCTTATTTACTACTTTGGCCCTAGAAATCATAAATGACTATGATAGAATGTAGCTTTTAACAGAGGTGTAGAAGGCATGGTTTAATATCCAGTTTTGAGAATACAATTTTCATTTGTGTTTTATTGATGTTTATAGTTCTTTTAAGATTTATTGATTTATTTGGAAGTCAGAGTTACAGAGAAGGAGAGGCAGAGACAGAGAGAGAGAGAGAGGTTTACCATCTGCTGGTTCACTCCCCAATTGGCAGCAGCAGCACAGCACCGACCCCTTATAGTTCTTTTCAAATCATTTTAAACTGTCTTTTTATTCATCTAGTACAGAGACAGAAGAATGGACACAGAGCTAACATAGCTGCGTATTCAAAGAGACAGGTTAAGGGTTTAAATGCCTTATATCATAGCATTTATACCTTAGATTAATTCTGGGGACAGTATTATCTGGAGTTTACAAAATAGAAACTGAATGGAAAGAGCTTAGAAAAGCATGGTGTTTTTTAATATCATAAAAAAGTCTAAGTTAAAGGCCAATCAAGGGGCCAGCACTGTGGCATAGCATGTAAAGCATTGACATTCCATATGGGTGGAGGTTGAACCCGGCTACTCTGCTTTCGATCCAACTCTCTGCTATGGCCAGGGAAAGCGGTGGAAGATGGCCGAAGTCCTTGGGCAGCTGCATCTGTGTGGGAGACCCAGAAGAAGCTCCTGACTGCTGGCATTGGAGCTGTACAGCTCCAGCCATTGTGACCAATTGGTGAGTGAACCAAAAGATGGAAGATGCTTCTCTCTCTCTCTCTCTCTCCCCTTCCTCTCTGTGTAACTGTGACTTTCAAATAAATAAATAACTGTTTTTTAGAATGTCAATCAATATATAATACTAGCTTAAAGATATTTCTTTTGTCTTGTGTCTCAGTTTTTAAAATCTGATTTATCAAATGGAAAAATGTGAGACAGATGAAGAGTACCTACAAAAATAATTTACTGTAATTATTTACTGTAATAATTTACTGTAATGATGTACTGTAATTTATGGTAATAATGTACTGTAAAGAACCACATAGGATTATAACTTGTCTAGAAAACAAAGGAGATTCAAAGTTGCTATTTTTCATGGTTATTTGTTCTTATTTTTAATATCAAGATAGTATATAAATATTATGCACTCCTAGGTATTTGTGTGTTGTTTGATATGTTTTATTTTTTAATCAGAAATTCAAAGAGATAACTGGGTAACATGGAGTTCTGTGTTTCTGATTACTTCTCTCAATTAGAGATCATGGGATTAGAGTTGGTGCTAGATTAAGAATGCTTCAATCTTTATCCACTGACTTCACCCCAGCATTTACTATGTTAAACAATATTCTTTGGGTAGATGGCTCTTTCTTGCCAGACTGTAAACTTCATGGGGTCTAGAAACATATTTGCTTTGACACTAAAACTCAGCATCTTGACAGTCAGTCTTTTAGTTGAATAAATACATGATATACAAAATAAATATTTCTGCCCCTCAAGAACTGCCTAAGAGAGAAGAAAATAGAAATCAATTTGATGACTCTCAGTATTAGGTGAATATATAATTTGTCATTCTGACATAAGCCTTGTCATAAAAAGGGCATATGAATAATCACACAGAGTTGAAGTGTATGAACACCTAGGGCCAAGTGGATTAAAAGTTCAGCCTAGCTATGTAAGGCATTCCATGTCAATAGGAGAGGAAGGAGGAAGAGGGGAGGGAGTGTAGGTGGGAAGGTGGTTACGGTGGGAAGAATCACCATGCTCATTACTTAGCAGCAAAGAGAGAATCTGTGATCATTTGTTGCTTAAGAAAGGGTGATAGGCATTATTTAATTATAATGCAGGCATCAGTGTTCTTCTGTCTCTGAAATAGGAAGTCTATAACTCAGAATTCCTTGCTGTTTCATCAAAAACAATTCAAAACAAAAACCTAATTAAGCATAAGTGGAAGTTACGCATTAGAAGTCTATTCCAATCTCTAGGAGGTTCAGGGGTTGGAAAATTCATCTAAAATCTTGCTGAAAAATGTCCCACACATTTTCCATGAACACTACCCTTAAGCATAAGCTTTTTTTTAAAAAAAAAGATTTATTTATTTGAAAGTCAGAATTACAGAGAGAGGAGAGGCAGAGAGAGAGAGAGAGAGAGAGAGAGAATCGTCCATCTGCTGGTTTACTCCCCAATTGGATGCAATGGCCAGAGCAGAGCTGATCCAAAGCCAGGAGCTAGGAGCTTCTTCCAGGTCTCCCATGTGGGTTCAGGGGTCCAAGGACATGGGCCATTTTCTACTGCTTTCTCAGGCCACAGCACACCTGGATTGGAAGTGGAGCAGGCTGGACTCCAACCGGTGACCATATGGGATGCTGGCACTGCAGGAGGCAGCCTCACCTGCTATACCACAGCACCAGCCCCCATAAGCCCTATCTTCTGCAGAACCAGCACCCCAGACACCAGCCACCACATGGCATCCCATGGCACATTCAACCCTGGCAATGTTCTGCAGCTCTTGCTCCTCTCCACTTTCACTGGAAGAATCTGCAACTCCTTGTTTTCATGCAAGTAATTCTGATTCAGATGATGCCCCTGACACAATTGGCTGGCAAGTGCCATGGCATGTGTCCACGGCCTAGCTAAATGCAAAGCTGGAACATTTCACTGCCATGGTGAGACACGGACTCCATCTAATGAAGTAGGGGATTTTTCAGGGAGTCTAGAGAATCAAATATGACAAAATGACAAATCTTAACCAAAGAGTGCCGTGGTACAGATGAAGAGAACCCAAAACGTATTTTTCTATCTTTTCTTTTCTGAGTTAAGTGCCTAAAAACAAAGCCAATGAGGGTTAAACAGACCCATTCTGAAAATTCCTTAACATCTTCATTTTCATCCAAATTAATATATTACTTGAAGGAAATAAATTTTACATAAATGAAAATGCAGCACCACAGACAATTGTACAGAACATAGCCCTTCAGTTAGCTTCAAACCATCTGGGTGCATTAATGTGTTCTTCCAGAACCCAAGCTGCAGTACAATAGAACCACAGCCTCTGACATTCCTCCTCCACCCCAATGGATCTTGGGTTTTCCTCCCACCTCCCCCTCCTGTGAATACATCAGTAGCAGGACAAATGGAATCCAAAGATACGATGATGTTATTTAACATGGAATAAACATAGTGTTTTAGTCAGTACAATCCTCAATACTACAATAATAATTCCGAGTTCACTGATTATGAAAGTAAGTATATGAAATCTATTCCTAAGTAATCACACCATCGAGAGCTGAATGTAGACTTTCAGAGGGAAAGAAACAGAGAATTGTGTAGAGATGTGTATCTCTATAATACAGATCTACCGCTGTACTTTATAGACAGTACACCATGTTTGTATTTTCTTGTTTTTTGTGGTTTTTTTTTTTTTTTGCAGTCTGGAATAGTTTATTACATCCAGCTTGTCACTTTGGAAATTTTATGATTAGACACTAATATACAACAAATTTTGAATCCTTACAGACAATATAGAGCACCCTAGGCCCTCCCAAGGGCAGAAAACAGACCAAGAGCTCATAGACTAGCTGCAACTGCAAGAAGCAGATGAAGATATCGTCAGAAAGATACATATTCCTGCAGTGTGGCTGCTGAGCAGTTCTGCCCTTATGGATCTCATCTCTGTTTCAGATCATTAAAGAAAGTTACATGCTTTCTGACATTTCTAAAGATTTCAATAATGAGAATCTAATATATGTTCACTATGCTAAGAGCTTCAGAACAGCCCAAAGATGTGGGCCATCTATTGCTTTCCCAGGCCATAGCAGAGAGCTGGATCAGAAGAGGAGCAGCTGGGACTAGAACCGGAGCCCATATGGGATGCTGGCACTTGAGACCAGTGCTTTAACCTGCTGTGCCACAGCACTGGCCACAACGTAGTATTTCTAATAGAAGAGATGGTTAAGTCATTAACTCCTCTAAAATACAAGTTAAGTATTAGTTTTGAAACTCTGATTCATTCATGAGAAAAACAAAAGGTTAATTTTCACTCTTTGCTTCTGGGTATGTAAATTTTCTTCTAAGAAATTAATCATGACTTTTACATTTCAGACCCTATTATGAGTAAGTAGAGAATATTGTGGGGTCATACGCTCATTCTATCAAAGGAACATTTCTCCAATTAAAGAAAACATTATGGGCATCCCATATGGGCACTGGTTTGAGTCCTTGCTGCTCCACTTCTGATCTAGCTCCTGGCTATGTCCTGAGAAAGCAGTAGAAAATGTCCCAAGTGCTTGGGCCCATGCACATGCATGGGAGAACTTGAAGCTTTTAGCTCCTGGCTTCAGATCAGCGCAGCTCCAGCCATTGCAACCAGCTGGGGAGTAAACCATCAGATGGAAGACCTCTCTCTCTCTCTCTCTCTGTGTGTGTGTGTGTGTGTGTGGGTGGGTGTTTGTAACTCTTTCAAATAAATAAACAAATCTTTAAAAAAAAAAAAGCCAGGGGTCAGGGAAATTTCATCGAGGTCTCTCGCTTGGGTGCAAGACTCAAGGATTTCTACCATATTCTACTGTTTTCCCAGTATGTTTTCAGAGACCTGCATCAGAAGTAGAACATGCAATGGTGCCCATAGAGGATGCTAGTGCTGCAGGTGTTGCTATAACCCATTTTGCCACAGTGCTGGCCCTGTAACAATTTTTAATTCCTAGGAATTAACAGGGAAGAAAGAAGTATGGCAGGATACCTTTTTTAAAAAAAATATTTTATTCATTTGAAAAAGTTATACGGAGAGGTAGAGAGTGAGCTGATCAGAAGCCAGGAGCCAGGAGCTTTTTCTGGGTCTCCACATGAGCAAAAGGGCCCAAGGACTTGGGCCATCCTATAATGTTTTCCCAGGTGCATTAGCAGGAGGCTGGACTGGAAGTGGAGCAGCTGGGACTCTACCAGCACTCATATGGGATGCCTGTATTTCAGGCCAGGGCTTTAACCTGATGTGCCATAGTGCTAGCTCCAACAGGTGACCTTTTACGCTCAATAATCTCTTCTTGGTATTGGCAGCAGTTTGTAATTTTTTGTTTATTTGCCTTCTTCTTAATCTATATTTTTAAAAAAATTACAAAAAGTTCCAGCACCCTGAGAACCTCCATCACAAGGGCATACAATCAGATGTTTGTCCAGAAAAGGGTGGTGTAGATGCAACGTGGAAAATGCAAGGTGAGTTGATTCATCTTTCTCAGGCTGTGGTTTCCATGGGCAACTTTTACAACCAACAGCCTTATTTGTTCCTCTTCCACAGAGTGGAAAACACGTTAAGTCATCCTATTTAGCCAAAAGCCAGTGGCAGCACTTCAATATGTCATCAATCCAGGGCCAGCGTTGTGGCACAAAGGAGTAAGTTGCCAACTGCAACAGCAGCATGCCTTATGGCACTGCTTTGAGACTCACCTCCTTCACTTCTCGTCCAGCTCTTTGCTTGGGAAAGCAGCAAAGATTGCCCAAGTGTTTGGGTTCCTGCACCCCCATGGGGGACTGGGGCAGACTTCCAGGGTCCTGGCTTCGGCCTGGCTCAGCCCCAGCTTTTGTGGCCATCTGGAAGTGAGCCAGCAGATGAAAGATAGATCTCTCTCTCTCTCTCTCTCTCTCTTCCTTTTACCTAAGCATACATTACATACATAAATGAAGATGCATCAATGTAGCAACTTTTTGAGGAAAAGTCTTCTGATTATTGCAGGTACTGTCTCAATGCATAAAAATATTCAGACACAAAAATTATAAACTGATTTATATTTATATTTCTCAACCACATACTTTTCAGAAAAAATTGTCTGCCACTCAGCATCAGGTATCAGTCTGAAAACATTCATTAAAAAATCAAGTAATTTAACTAAACACAAAAACCTCTAGTATAGGCTGCATATAAACCAGTGGCTTCCATGGGTATACACAGATTGATTTTTGTTAATTTACAGGGATCACTGCACTTCCCTGGCACGGAGCTGTCTGAAGAGTTTAAACACTGATGGGTGTGGCATTATTTCTGATATTTGCTTATTATCCAGAGTGCATTTATTCAATATCTATCATGAACTCCACACTCTATATATAAATCTATTTCAAATATGTTGATATTTAATGGTACTTACACACTTAAAAACTGAGCTAATCCTCCTAACTTCTCTCTGGAATAGCTATGCCTTTGACATTGCCTTTTTTCACACATATGGAAATGCATATATGCTTCTGTATGGTACTTCAGAATTTATAAAAGGCTTTTCAGGTAAAATTTACATAACATCATGTGAAAGTGGCCAAAGGACACAGTCTTCTCATTACAGAGGGGAGAGGTATGAAGTCACTCTCTGAACAGTTACTCAGATTTTGTCAATCAGGTTCAGAACCTTATTAGGTATCAGATACACATCTAGATTTTTTCCCTACTGTCTCTTTGTCAGAATTCCCAGCTTATGAGTGAACTTCAGTCTGAATGAATGCTAATATTCAAGGTTCTAAGTGAAAAAATTACTGAGGTTTGTATTGGTGAGGAAAGCATGTATCTAAATGTTACTTGTATTTAATAATAAGTATTGAATCATGAAACTGAATATAAGATTATGCAAATTTTTAAGATGAAGAGCATATATTTAAAACCACATTCTTACATTTTGCAAACGTGTTGAAACAGCTTACTGGAGCATGTGTTTGGCATAGTGGTAAAGCCTTCCACATCCCAGTCAGAATTCCCAGGGCTCAAGCCCTAGCCCTGCTTCTGCTTCTGGCTTCCTGCTAACAGAACCCTGGGAGGCAGCAGCTGATGGCTCAAGTACTTGAGTCCCTGCCACCTGTGTGGGAGACCCACACTGAGTTCCTGGCTTCAGCCTGACCCAGCTCTGGTTGGTGCAGACATTTGAGGAATGAGCAATAAATGGAAGGGCTCTCTCTGCCTTGCAAATAAACAAAAATAACTATACAGACATTTCCTTAAGGTGTCTTGCTCACTTTTAAATGATTTCCCTTTTCACAGTAAAATGCCTTACTGTCCTCTTTAGTTACAATGCATGTTTTGCTCTCCATGTCCACTCCTGAGCTCCAAGTACTGGCAGCTCACCCTAGCATGCTGACTGGTTCCAATGTTCAAGTACTCATCTCCCATTCTCTTTTGGTGGGTCTACTGGAAAGAAAGGAGAGTATCTACAGTAGTTAATATCTTACTGTTGCTCTTGCTGTCCACCTGCAGGCCTGAAGGATGATCAGCTGAATACACACTGTGATGTTCTGGACGTAGTTTCCAAACTTCAGTCACTTTGCAGTGGAGGGACTCTGTCCTCGTCAATCACCTGAAAGCCTGCAGGAGTAGGGAGAAGCTGTGTTTGAAGAATTCACAAATACAGTGCATTGAAGCCAACCACTACCACCCCCACCACACCCCTACTTCAGGTTCTGGAAAATCCCAAACCAGGAGTTTGGGACCAGCAGTGGTTCAGGAGGTGACCTCAACTCCTTACTCTGAACAGCTCCAAAGTGCCTGGTGCACCCAGCGGGAGCTCAGCGCCTCGACCTCCCACCCTCCTGCCCTTGCCACCAGGACGCCCAGCTCCCAGAGCCTCCAGGAGGCCTGCAGCAGACCAGCAGGTCCAGGCGCACTGGGTTGTGCATCCAGAGCAAACCCAAAATACAGGCCCAGCTCAAGTGTCACCTCCCCACAAAGTCTCTGTATCCTACTCCCTCCCGGAAGGCTGCGGGCCAGCACTCAGAACTGGGAGTTGCGGCATTTGGGGTTCACCCATGCTCCCATGAAGGAAGATGCCCCCATGGGAACCCCGCTCCACCTGTGGGCAGGGCTGGGGAAGGAGGGCTGAGTAAGCCTCCACCCTAGGACTGCAGCCTGGGAAAGTCCAGGGCCCCAGCACCCTTGCCGGGCATGGGGTCTCACTAAGTGTGCTCTGAGCCAGGGCCTCAGCCATCAGCAGCTCTCTTGCTTCCAGAATCTGCTGCAGGACAGCTCAGGCTCCACCCAGTGGGGAACCTCGGGCCAATCCTTCCTGCCCTGGGGCAGGACCAGTGCTGCCAGACCCGCCCCATGTAGGCTGGCTATAAAGGCGGTGGTCATTGTTGGGCAGCTGGTAGTTGCCACCTCTCCCGCTGGCCCTGCTGGCTGAGGCTTGCAGCACGTGCTGCGCTTGGGGAAGTAATGAAGGCCAAGTCTCATCAGGAAAACCAAGTGCGCGGTGCTGATTTACTCACTGACACAGCATCTGTGTGGTCTGTATGGGCAGACAGGGGGAAGGGTTTCGTAGGAGGGCGCTGTTGGCACACTGGGCCTCATGCAGCTGCCTGCTATAGGCATCCAGGGCAGCAGAGTCCTGCAGGGTCCCTAGAGTCCTGGCCATGCTGTGCCTTCCATCATCCACCCTCCTGCACTGATGCTGGGGGAAGTGCTTCTGCGGTTGATATCTCATTTGAATCCATGGTCATTTTCTCATGATGGGCTGATCTCACACAGTGACAATCATGGGACAAATCACTGTTCTGCAGCATCTTCCTACCAGGAGCATTGCAGGTAGACAGGGGGCCACGGGTGACCAATGGCACCTCCTGTGCATGGTCTCTGGCCCATCCAGGACTAAAGGTGGAAAGGGAAGGAGAGGAGTAGGCTCAAGGCAGTACTGCTGCAGGTTCCATCAGGTGCAAAATGTCTCCCAATTGTGATTAACCTTGCAGGGAAACTGTCTCCTTTTGTGGGCCAGAGACAGCATCTGCCTTATTAGCTGTGCAGTGTATTGATAATTAAAATTTGGGCAGTCCTATCTTTAGTGCTCACAGCATAGTTACATTCTGAGGAACTGATGAAACTGCTTAGTACTTCGGGGCTGAGTGTAATATTAGGTGGGTAAGCCTGTTGTTGGCTTTTGGTTTATAGCTATTGGGCGACTTTATTTGGTAAAAATGCTTTCAGGCTCAGTAGTGTATTCAAGGATGACCACTTACTGAATTGTCTTTTTTTTTTTTTTTTTTGTAAGAATAAGAGTACTGAAGACCGGGTTGAGCTACCTATGGCAAAACTCCACCATTCCTGGGAAGGCCACAATTGGCAAGAAAAGCAGGTAGCAAGCTTTCATCAAGTAAGTTGAGATTCCTGTGTTTGCAATCTGAAGAGCTCACTGCTGAGCTGGGAGGGGAACTGCTCTGAGCACAACTCATTAGAGAACTGCTCTTGCAGACCTTCCCCGAAGGAAGCACTGTTGTGGTCAGAAGCATTCCAGGAGCTGCTGGCCAGCAATTGTGAATTAGGCTTGAATTGAATCCATTGCAAGTATCACAAGAGTGCAGAAAGGCTGTGTCCTCAAATCAGCAGCTCAACAGGGAGAATTTGACTTAACCTAGAAGGTCTGTTTATCTCCGCTTATTTTGCAGCATATTCACACCAGGTGGGGAAGATAAATCACCCTTCAGCTCTGCAATGGCAGTGCTCTTGGTTGAGGCTGAGGATGCTTTTCATTGCATGCAGTATTTGCAAGAGACTTAGTTCCCTGAGGATTTATGCCTCTCCTGTAAATACATTTTTGGCACTAAAACAAACTGAAGTATTTCTGTTTTAGTAGTATGGAACCAATGAAGTATTTTGCCTACAGGCATCTTTGTCTTTAAAGAGCTAAATCCGCAGGATTACAGGATTGAGTAAAAACGAGAATAGCTAATCCTAGTACTAGAAAAGTACAAGGGATTATTTCATCATTAGCTTCCTCATATTCCTCATGTTTCTTTTTATTTTTCTGCCTGCTCTTCCCTACATACAGATGGTCTGGCTGTATTGGAGGCTTTTCTAAAAACTGAATTCTGTGAAGAAAATATAGGCTACTGGCTGGCTTGTGAAAACTTCCAAGAAAGATCCACCCACCCCAGAAGCCATCCTTATATGCAAGAAAAATATATACACTCTTCTTAGAAAAAGGCCCAAAAGAGGTAAGACACAATTCCTCATTTCAGCATAAAGAGTACACTCTTGACATCAAGATGCAACAAAAGAAGTAAAGACATAAGACTAAAGCAAGGGCCAGGGAATCTGAAAAGCTTCCTCTCCTGGTATCCTGTCTTTCAAATAAGTCTCCCCAGACCTGGCAGGTGGAGCTCATCACACATTACCGCTTCTAATTTTCACTTTCAAAGAGCAGAGCCCCCTTCTCTAACAAAGGATAATGAGTGATCTTTGTCTCAGATGAACATGCTTTCAAACCAGAACTCTTATTATCCAAAATATAAAAGAAGCTATGACTCCCAGCTTTACAACTGCCTGGAAAAGGGTGTATTACTTGATGGAGAATAACTTTTTGAAGTTGTATTTATTTGCAAGGCATAGTTACAGAGAGAAAAAGAGAGGAAACACAGAGGTCCATCTGCTGACTCACTCCCTAAATGGCCACAATGGCCAGGGCTGGGCCAGGCTGAAGCCAGCAGCTTCCTCCAGGTCTCCCATGTGGGGGCAGAGGACCAAGTGCTTGGGACATTCTCTGCTGCTTTACCCAGCAAGGAGCTAGGGAAGAAGTAGAGCAGCTGGGAGTCAAACTGGCATCCATGTGGGATGTTAGTGCTGCAGGCAGCAGTGTAACTTGCTATGCCACAACACCAGCCCCCAGAAAGAACTCTTATCCCTGGTCTTTCTTTTGAGTCAGAATGCTACCAGGATTTGTGTTGAAAACCACAGATCACCACAGAACCCCATGAGAAGAAAAAGGAGCCCCAGAGTAGAGGACATGTTCTGTTTCCTAAGGCAGAAGTTTTTGACTGCCAGAGACGAACATTCAGTTCAGCCTGGGTGTTTGGGAAACATCCCTCACAACTGTTGATTCCAGTTCAGGTAGTAAATCAGGAAGCTGGTGACTATCCAGGAGATGCCTGTATCAGAACAGCTTCCACCACTGTGAAGACACAGGCAGGAAATACATGGTCTGAGTGGGGTGGGTCTCACTGGAAAAGCAGGACTCTGAGATGGAAGATAATGCAATGGAATGCTGTTGTTCCAGACTCACTTAAAATCAATAGGTCTGGGATTCTGTGGCCTTAGCTACCTAGCTCTACATCTTTCCTTAAATCCATCCATATTACCACATGGTTTTAGTTCTAGGTTTTAAGTCCAAACTAATGTAACATGTTTATTATGTAGAATCATCCATTCTATTGTTGTGTATTGCTGAAGCTGAAGTGATGTTTGAATTGTTAAATGGTATATAAAATAGTGAGTGCTCATGTGTAGAAAACCACAGTGGCTGTTCCAGTGCCAAAAACTCTTGAAGGCAGTTAAGCTTTGAAGTGGTCTTTGAATATTTGAATACATTTATTTTGATAACTAATGTCATTGAATACTCAGAGTCCAGGTGTGAGTTGATTTGATTTTGGTAACTGGAAATATGACCAACATAAGATCTTTGTAGTAGAGAAGAAGCATGCATTACTGAATCTGTTCAGGGATCACAAAGTGACCTGAATTGACCAGTTTGGGGTGGAAATACCTGAGGCACCACTGGAGCCTGGGCCGGGCTGCTGTGGGTGGGGCAGAAGGAGAGGGGAGATGCCTGGGACCTGCGGGCCAAGGCTGCAGGTGTTCCTATTGGCCCCTGGTCACCCGTGGGGCCTCAGACCCTCTCACAATGGAACCGCACATGCACCTCAGATCGTTTTTACCCCTAATTCCACTTTAAAGAAAAGTTTATCAAGGCTGGCACCATGGTTTGGGGGTGCAACCAGAACTGCAAGGCCTGCATCACAGTTGCTGATTCAAATCCCTGCCGCCCAAATTCCTGTCCCACTCCAGCCAACAGGTGCAGTGGTGATGGACAGGTGCTTGGACCCCACACCACATGGGAGAACTGGAAGGGGGCTCATCGGCCTTCAGCCTCACCCAAACATTGGGGGATCAAACCAGCAGATGGAAGACCCCTGTCTCTATGCCTTTCAAATAAATCTCTTAAAATAAATAAAAAAGAAATGCAAAAATAAAAAAGAACCAGCTAAATAGAAGTGAACTGTATGGAGACAAACACCAATATTACATTACTCAACTCTCCACTGCTCCAATGAACAAAGAAGACAAATAAGAGGGATATAGGCCTCCCCTTTTTTGTTATGCTTCCCTTGGTTCTAACTAGCATGGGCTTCCAGAAAATGCACAAGGAATCCATTCTCTTCTGTGGTCAATACATGATCTCAGAATTTCCCTTATTCATTTGCCTAACAGATTTTGATTATGTTACTCTAAGGAAAGGGAAGGCAACAAAACTGCCCTTTTCCCCCATTTTAAAAATCTATTATTTATTTGAAAGGCAGAGTTACAAAGAAGTGGTAGAGACAGATCTTCCATCTGCTGGTTCACTTCCCAAATTGACCTCAGCTGAGCCAATCTAAAGCCAGGTGCTTCTTGCAGGCCTCCCACATGAATGCAGTGGTTCAAGCACTTGGGCCACCTTCTGATGCTTTCCCAGGCACATTAGCAGGGAGCTAGATTGTAGGTGGAGCAGCTGGGACTTGAATCAGCACCCATATGGGATGCTGGCACAGCAGGCCATGGCTTTACCCACTGTGTTGGTACTGTGTGTGTTTGTGTGTGTGTATGTATTTTTATTTCAAAGACTCATTTATTTATTTGAAAGGCAAGGTTAGAGAGGGAGAGACATAAGAAAAGAGATCTTTCAACCTCTGGTTCACTCCCCAAATGTCCACAACAGCAGAGGCTGGGCCAAGCCAAAGCCTGGAGGCTGAACAGCAGATAATCTTTAGTTATTAATTTAAAATGAATAGGCTGTAGCTGGTGCTGTGGCATATAAGGTGAAGCCACCACCTGCAGTGCTGGCATCCCCTATGGGCACTGGTTCATATCCCAGCTGCTCTGCTTCTAATCTAGCTCCCTGCTAATGTGCCTGGGAAAGCAGCAGGAGATGGCCCAAATACTTGGGCCCCTGAATCCATGTGGGAGAACTGGAAGAAGCACCTGGCTTTGGATTAGCCCAGCTCCAGCTGCTTGCAGCCACGTGGGGAGTAAAACAGCAGACAGAACATCTCTGTCTATTTCTGTGTCTCTCTCTATAATTCTGTCTTTCAAATTAATAAATAAATCTTTAAAAAGGGTTTATTAACATATACTATAATCCAATCCAGGAACAGTAAGAGAAGCATTAAATATTGCTACCTATATTTTTATTTATTTTTTTATTTTTAAATTTTTTAAACTTTTATTTAGTAAATATAATTTTCCAAAGTACAGTTTATGGATTACAAAGGCTTCCCCCCCATAACTTCCCTCCCAACAGCACCCCTCCCATCTCCCACTCCCTCTCCCATTCCATTCATATCAAGATTAATTTTCAATTATCTTTATACACAGAAGATCGATTTAGTTTATATTCAGTTAAGATTTCATCAGTTTGCAGAACACAGAACATAAAGTGTAAAATACTGTTTGAGTACTAGTTATAGCATTACTTCACATTGGACAACACATTAAGGACAGAGATCCCACATAAGGAGTAAGCACACAGTTATTCCTGTTGTTGACTTAACAATCTGACACTCTTGTTTATGGCATCCGAAATCTCCCTGGGCTCTAGTCATGAGTTGCCAAGGCTATGGAAGCCTCTTGAGTTCACTGAGTTCGATCTTACTTAGACAAGGTCATAGTCAAAGTGGAAGTTCTCTCCTCCCTTCAGAGAAAGGTACCTCCTTCTTTGATGGCCTGTTCTTTCTACTGGGATCTCACTCACAGAGATCTTTTATTTAGGTCCTTTTTTTTTTCTTTTTTGCCAGAGTGGCTTTCTGCTGCTCCTCCGCACACGGAGGAGCCACACCGGACCGGACGCTTGTTGTTCCCTTTTTTTACAAGTCCTTTCTATAGTAAAGTAAGAATAAGTAAACAGCAAACTCCCAAAGCAAGAATGAGTAGAGAGAAGTGAGAAAGAATGAAGTAACGAACTTCCCCGCGAACTCTCCAATGCACTCTCCAACCAACCCACACCACCATGCCATCTCTCTCCTCCTATATAGTCCTCTCCACCAATCCGTGCTCTGCTACCCACACGCCGAGCGCGCCGCTCTCCTCCAATCAGGAGCGGCTCTTGCAGCTTATCAAGTTGGTAAGGGGCAGCTGGGTAGAAGCTGTACGCTCCTCTCCCAGCACCACATTGTGGGAGAGCAGATGCATAGAATAAGTCTTAATTCCAGTAACAGTATAGTCCGAGTTGCTCCCCACGGATCCCCCTTTCTTTTTAATTTTTTGGCGTTGATACGCGCCTGTGTAAAGTTCAGCGTGATCTTCATGCTATTGACTGTCTTGTTTGTCATGCTACTTCAGAGTTCCTTGAAAAATGTCCCATATTCAAGATCCCAGGGATTGGTTATTCATTGTTTTTCTTCCTCAAATAGAGTTTTTTTCTTCTAGCTCTTCTGCTGGTAGGTTTACCAACCGAATTCTTCTCTCAGGGGTCCATATTGGTTGTGCCGCACCCTGTGGAAAAAAACAAACGGTGCCTCGTATTCTTCTGAGTAAGGGGAACGGGCCTTTCCATTGGTTGTCCTGTAAATCCTTCCACATTATCCACTGTATTGATTCCTTATCAGCTGATTGAGCATGCATTTCTGCAGGTGTTTTACCGTTCTTTTTCTTGTTCAAAAAATTAATTGTATAAAGAGCTAGGGCCAAGGCATCCTTGTTGGATGTGGCCATTTCCCCTATTCCCCCTTTTTGTTTAATTATTAAATTTTTTAAATATAAGTGAGTGCGTTCTACCACAGCTTGCCCTTGTGGATTGTATGGAATACTGGTAATATGGGAGATTCCGAATTCTTTCAAAAATGCAGCAAAACGAGTTGATGTATACGCTGGGCCGTTATCCATTTTGATCACATGAGGAACTCCCCAGGCTGCAAAAGCCCGCAAGCAGTGTTGGATTACTTGTTGTACTCCTTCTTTATTCATGGCTGTGGCCATAACTACACCTGAATATGTATCTACAGTGACGTGAACACAGCTTTGTCGCCCAAAAGAGGGGATATGTGTAACGTCCATCTGCCAGATATGTCCTGGTTTAAGGCCACGGGGATTGGCTCCCGCAGGAATCTTTGGAACTATGGTAACAACGCACTTTTCACAGGATCTAATAATATCTTCTGCTTGCTTGCAGGGAATATTAAATTTAAAACTTAAAGTGTGGGTGTTAACATGCCATTTAGAGTGATATTCTTTAGCTTGTTCCAAAGCGGTGCATGCAAGCAAGAATCTTGAATAATGATCTGCCATCATGTTTCCTCGAGTAAGTGGGCCAGGTAAATTAGAATGAGCTCTTATGTGGCCTATGTAAATAGCATGCTCTCTTTGATTTAATAACCCCTGAATTTCACTTAAATAAGAATAGACTGAGGAGGATTTAAGAATAAGGCACTGTGTAGCAAGCATCTGAACTGCATTCACCACATATGCACTATCAGACAAAATATTCATGGGTGCGCTCTCTCTGCGTAATACTGTTGCGATAATAGCTAATTCTGCATGTTGTGGAGAAGGGGATGCTGTTAAGACAAAATATCGTTGATTGTTAAATATAGCTGTTCCTGTTCCGCCTTTAGCTCCATCCGTAAATATGGTAACTGCCCCTTGAATTGGATCCCTTCACACCTTCTGCACCCGTTTTATTGAAACCTGTGTGCAGAAGTTAACAAATGGATGGCGAGGGTAGTGATTGTCAATCTCTATTTGTAGAATGAGAACTATGTATGCCCATTGCCAGCATTCCCTTGTAAAGGCTTCTACTGCCTCTTGAGCAAAGGGAACTACACATCGCTTTGGAGTCTTCCCCGCCATTTCTGTCACCTTTTTTATTGCTGTTAATATCAAATCAGCCACTGCTATGCCTTGGGTGTATAGTACACGCGGTGCATGTGAATGTGGGTATACAAACAACAAGGGTTCTCCTTGCCAAATGACTGCGAAGGGATACAGCTGTTCCATAAAAATTAATATTTCTAGGGCTTGTTGTGGATCACATCTTTCCATCTGCATTGCTTTAATTTGTTTTTCGATTTTCTGTAACGCCAAGCGGGCTTCTTTTGTCAATCTACGAGGGGAATCAAGCTGGGCATCTCCTTCTAAAATATTGAATAATGGCATCATATCTTCGGTGGTTAATTTACAATAGGGCCTCAACCAATTTAAATTGCCACATAATTTTTGGAAGTCATTAAGGGTCTGCAACCCATCTATTGCAATTTCAAATTCTAATGGGGTCACCTTTTCAGAAGTTACTTTAAGCCCTAAGTACTGTACTACTTCCCCTTTTTGTATCTTCTCTGGCGCTACTTGTAACCCAACTTTTTCCAAATATAATAGCAGCAGCTTATATGCTTCCATAAGGTGACTTTCACTTTCAGCCGTTATTAACAAGTCATCCATGTAGTGTAAAATTTGTACTTTTGGGCACTGTTGTCGAACCGGCTCTACTGCCTGGTCAACATATAGCTGGCATATGGCAGGACTGTTAGTCATTCCTTGGGGAAGCACCTTCCATTCATATCTTTTGTCGGGACCTTGATGATTAATGGAAGGTACGGTGAAAGCAAACCTCTGAATGTCTTGTTCATGTAGAGGTATGCTAAAAAAGCAGTCCTTCAGATCAAGTACTATTAATGGCCAATGCTTTGGGATCATAGTAGGAACCGGGAGTCCAGGTTGTAATGCCCCCATGGGTTGCATCTGCTGATTAACAGCCCGTAAATCATGCAACAACTGGTATTTCCCCGATTTTTTCTTTATCACGAATACTGGCGTATTCCATGGGGAGGTTGATGGTTGCAAATGGCCTGCCTCTAATTGTTGTAACACTATATCATTTACCGCAGCCAACTTTTCCTGGGTAAGGGGCCACTGTGGTATCCACTTTGGCTTGTTGTCCAGCCATGACAATGGTAGCGGCTGCATCTCAGTGGCCCCCACGAAAAACCCGTGTCCTGTCTTTTAAAATCGCCTTTGGGCTGGGCTAGGTCCCTTCTGCCTTCTCTGGAGCCTAATCCTCTCTCCTGATATCCCTTTTTATACATAATACGCCGTCCTGTAGAACTCTCCAATTGGTCCTCATTTGTTAATGTCAGTCCCAATTGTTCTAAAATGTCTCTTCCCCATAATGTGATGGGGAGTGCACTAACATAAGGTTGCACATTTCCCTTGTTCCCTTCTTGATCCTGCCAATGAAGCACCTGAGCACTTCTTGATGGTGTCATGGCCGCACCTAGGCCTACTAAAGTATTATCTCCTGGCTGAAGGGGCCATGACTTCGGCCAATCATTTTCTGAAATTATACTTACATCTGCACCTGTATCTAGCAGGCCCTGAATCGACTTTCCTCTAATGGTTAAGGTCCACAGAGGTCGATCTGCTAAAGACAGGGACAAGGCTGTAAATTTCTCCCCTTGGGGTCCATGAACATCCTGCGCTCCAATCATGATCAGCATTTGAGCCACAGGTTCTTCTGGCTTGATTTGAATAATACCCTTTGTAGATTGTATTAGCACTTTTAACTTATCAAAAGGTAATTGAATGACTCCGATAATGACCATTAGGCCTCTTAAAGCATTTGTTTCTTTTCCTATGATTATTCCAAGTCCCTTATGCTCCGCTGAAATTGTTTCTGCCCTCACCTCTATGGCTTGTGGCCCCATTTGAGGTGTTAGTACCGAATATTCGGTGGCTCGTAACTCTGCGCAGTAAATATTTGGTTTTTGTATTGTTGGGACCGTGGCACCCACCAATTGTTTTGGCCCCAGGGTGCAGGGGCCCACATTCCGTTTTTTTGCTGTTGTCCATATACACCTGATCTTCTTATGGGGCCCGGCTCATTTGGCATCCTCAGGGGATTGCCTGCGCTATTCATTTTAAAGTAACATTCACTGACCCAATGATTCCCTCTTCTACAGCGTGGGCAAAGGCCTGGTCTTCTCGAGTTCTCTATGCCCTGCCGATCTCGGGCTGGAAATTTCACCCTACATTCCCTCATTAGATGCCCTTCTCAACCACATCTAAAGCATATTCGTCCCCTCATGTTCTGTCTAAATTGTCGGGTTACAGCTACTGCAGCATGTGATCCAGAAGCTACATCATCCATGACATCCCTACAGATTTTCAAAAAGGTAGGGATGTCTTTATGCTGCCATGGTCTAAGAGCTTCACGACATGTTTTATTGGCCTGTTCATACGCCAATCTTCTGACTAAGGGCATTGCTTCTTCCACAGTTTCAAAAATGTTTCCTGCTGCTTCCATTAATCTGTTCACGAAGTCAGCGTAAGGTTCAGTAGGGCCCTGTACTATCTTAGTTAGGCTGTGTCTTATTTCTCCTTTTCTGGGTATCACCTTCCAGGCTCTTCTTGCTATCTCTCTCACTTGTAAGAGGACAGCTGTTGGTAATCGGGCCTGCTCATCAGGATTGGCAAATCGCCCTTCTCCATTTAACATTTCCTCATCCCATGCTTGATTCCCTGCTTGATAGTTCTGCTTTGAATATTCTCGCGCGAATTCTTTATAAGCAGCTAACCATAAGAGGAAGTCACCCCCACCCAACACCGCCTTTACTAAGTTTCTCCAATCCTCGGGTATTAGGCCTTGCTGCCCAATGTTATCAAGGATTGCCTGAGTGTAACTTGCATGGGGCCCATACAATTGTACTGATTGTTGCAACTCTTTAAGTAATTTATGGTCAAGAGGTGTCCAACCCCTGTTTTCCTGTTGATCCTGAATTACAGGAAACACCTGGCCTGGTTCCTGGTACTGCTCCCAAGCAGGTTTTCTATAAACAGCTCCCCTTTGCTTGCTTTCGGTTCTCGGCCTTTCTATCTCCTGCATACCTACTCCCTCCATCACTCCTTTTTCCTCCTCCCACTCTTCTTCAATCTCATGTGGAAAAAAGGGGCTTTTCTTTACAGGAGGAAACTTTGGTAGTACTAATGGGCGATACCGGGGTGGTGATTCATCCTTTATGGTTGAATTTGCCAGCCTTGTAGGGCCAGGATATATTCTTGGCATCTCTCTCGGGGGCGAGGTTCCCTCTTCAGCTTCCTTCTCCCCCACGTAAGCTTCCTGGCTCTCTAAATCCTTCTTTGATTTTCTTCTCACCTGTTCATTACAATAGCTGCTCTCCTGGCTGCCCTGCCATAATTCTTCCTGCAATTCACTCCCCTCATTAAGCAACAACTCGATCCCTTCCGTGGGGTCCTGAAGCACCTGATCAACGAGTTGCCACAGCTTCAGCACTTCTATCGATTCCCCAGCCTCGCGTAATTTCCATCCCACCTGCCTCCACTGCTGTAGAAACCAGGGGGACATCTCCACGACTGCTCTTACGAAAGCATGAATTTTCCTCCCCCCTCGTTTCCCTCGCTTAGAAGAAAAGCTGCGAGGAGGTGGGGAGTAGGAAGAGAGAGAAACCACATTCAGCCCACAATGGATGATCTTTAGGGAGAAATAGAGAATGGTGCCTAGCAGGAGGAAGAGGTAGCCAGTGGGCAAAGAGTAGCCAAAGAACTCCATTGTCTGTACCGTCTGTGACATGTTGGAGCGGTGGGCGTAATGGAAGACTGAGTCTCCCAGACGTTCCCAGTTAATACCTCTTTCCTAGCTTCTAATTTTCTTCCCCCACGGCTTTTTTCCTGGGTTCTAACTAGCTTTTCACCGGCACTCTTTCCGTCTGGCCTTCCCCTAGGCTCTTTGCTAGTCTCTCTCTCCGGTAATTTCCCACTTCTTCCCGTTTTTTCCCTCCTAGGTTTCCTATCTGAGTCACGGCACCATTTGCTGCTCCTCCGCATGCGGAGGAGCCACACCGGACCGGACGCTTGTTGTTCCCTTTTTTAACAAGTCCTTTCTATAGTAAAGTAAGAATAAGTAAACAGCAAACTCCCAAAGCAAGAATGAGTAGAGAGAAGTGAGAAAGAATGAAGTAACGAACTTCCCCGCGAACTCTCCAACGCACTCTCCAACCAACCCACACCACCATGCCATCTCTCTCCTCCTATATAGTCCTCTCCACCAATCCGTGCTCTGCTACTCACATGCTGAGCCCGCCGCTCTCCTCCAATCAGGAGCGGCTCTTGCAGCTTATCAAGTTGGTAAGGGGCAGCTGGGTAGAAGCTGTACGCTCCTCTCCCAGCGCCACATTGTGGGAGAGCAGATGCATAGAATAAGTCTTAATTCCAGTAACAGTATAGTCCGAGTTGCTCCCCACAGCTTTCCATACCTAAAATACTCTCATGGGCTCTTCAGCCAGATCTGAGTGCCTTAAGGGCTGATTCTGAGGCCAGAGTGCTGTTTAGGACATCTGCTATTCTACGAGACTGCTGTGTATCGCACTTCCCATGCTACCTATATTTTATATAGTCTAAGTATTGTATAAACTAAAATATACAACACTAGGAGTATGCTATCAGTAATTACACTACCAATCTCAGTGATTATAAATAAGAATGTTAGCAACTATACTGATTCTGAACAGTGATTCAATGTTTCTGTTTTTAAATTTAAAAATGCCCATGAACTTGAATGTTTCTGTGTAGCTCCTAATAGAACTACAAGCCTTAGAAGTTCTATGCTGTTTAACATTTCATCTTCAGTGCCAACTTGATTATTACACTGCCAGTTTATAAAACACTTCACAGTCATGTGAACCTTACCATAAGATAGGACTGTGTAGAATAAATCCTTTAACTACAAAGACAATCTTATCTCACAAGGGAGGAAGATCCAGAGGGGTCAAATGACTTGCTAATGTCACTTAGCTCTGTTGGCACAGAAACAAGGAAAGCTCTCAGCTTCCTGCCACCTCCCCTTACACCACCTGCCTCAACTAGACGAGCCTGTAATTTTAAGGATGCTCAGGTCCCATGAGTTTAAATGAATTTTTCAAGGTTACATGACAAGTACCAAAGCCAGAAGCAAAAATTATTGCTTCCATCTTTCTCTTCCTTGTCCACAATGGAAGTTTGATGTACACTTATGCATTATTCAAATATCATTTACAACCAAGAAGCATTATTTTTCCCCAAAAATAACAATGACACTACTTTTTCCATTGAGGAAGTTATTTTAATGGATGATGCAAACATACTTGTTTTGTTTTTTACTTTGAGATGCAAAGAAATGAACAAGTAGACAGAGAAGTGGTATTCACCCTCTAGTTAACTGCTGAAATGTCCACAGCGGTCAGGGCTGGCCCAGGAGCAGGGAACCTAATCATCTGAACCATCACTTGCTAGCTACCAGGGTCTACATTATCTGAAAGTTGGAGTCAGGGGCTGGAACCGGGAATCAAACCCAAAAACTCCAATGTGGGACACAGACATCTGAACCATAAGGCTGCACCCTGGCTTCCAGACTTGTTTTTTCACCAGTCCTCTGAAAAGGAAAGTTAATTACAACCTGAAATCCAAGACTCTGGAGTCCTCAGGTGTGTGTGTCTATGCATGAGAGTTAGTTGGGTAGATCAAGAGTCTGCAGTTTAGAGAGAACAGAAGAGTGAAACATGTGTCAGAGGATGTCAGCATTGGAGAGGTGGCTGTGCTCTAGTCAGAGGCTGAGGAGGACAAGTCCACAGAGAGCAGCAGCACCAAGGGAGAATGCTATACTAGCAAGTAAGGAGAAAAAATGTTGAAAAATAAATATGTGAAAAGGATTTATTTATCTGGAAGATGGAGTTATAAAGAAGGAGAGACAGGGAGGGGGAGAGAGAGATCTTCCATCTGCAGGTCAACCCACCAAATGGACACAATGTCTGGGACTGGGTCAGATCAAAGCCAGGATCTGGAACTCCACCCAAGTCTCCCTCATGGGTGGCAGGGACTCAAGAACTTGGGTTGTCTGCTGCTTTCTCAGATGCATTGCCAGAGAGCTGGATGGGAAGTACAGCAGCTGAGACACAAACAGTGGCCATATGGGATGCCAGCATCAGTGGCAACAGATTATCCTAATGCATCACAACACTGGCTCCAACAAATGAACTTAGGTAAACAAGTCCAAATGCCAGGGAAACATCAGATAAAATGCCAAGGATGAGCATTGTGGTGCAGCAGGGTAAACCACTACTTAGGAGGCATACCTCATTCTTAAGTATGAGGATGTCTTTTAACCACTTTTGTACAAGAGAGTACAAGCCAGAACACCATAGCATCTTCCAGATTCGGCACTGCCTGTTCTCAGGGGGCCCCCCACAAACTCCTGTGCTTCCCCTGGGCAGTTTGTTTTGGCTGAAGCCAGCCAGAACCCTGGGGTCATTGGAGTAGGAAATGGGATTAAAGGATTTCATGCTGCAAAACTGCTCCAAGCCAGTTTTTTCACTGAGAGACAGAGACCCAGAATGACCTCCCCGGAGCTCACAAGACCATGCCTGGACACCTGCCAGGGAAAAAGTTGGAAAAAAAAATCCAGATTCTGGAATCTTCTGGAACATTCTAGAATATTCTAGAATTTTCCCAGAATGTCCTAGAGATTTTGTAGGATGTTCCAGAATGTTCCAAAATGCCACCTAGTTATCCTAGGGGGATTCTGGGATGCAGGTCTGAGTGGAAATTCCCCAGCCAGGTGCAGCGGGTGTCCTGGTGCTGTGCCCAGCCCGGCTGACATTTACACAGCGCACATAGCCTAAGCACCTGCACACATGGGAGGGGAGTCAAGGGGGTGTGGCCACTCCAGGACATCCTGTGCTGATCTCTGGGGGCCGTAGTAATTTCCAGCCCACCAGAAGAGGTTCTCGGCCCCCCAAGATGGTCACTGGGCAATCTGGAATGTTCTAGGACATTCTACAAAAATCTAGAAATACTGAGAACATTCTAAAAAATTCCAGGACCCCCAAAGACTTTCACTGCATGTTCTGGGAACATTCTAGAAAATTCTGAGAATATTCACCATTGTTTCTAGAACATTTCTAAAACCCCAATGATGCCTACCTGGTGTTCAGGAAAAATTCCAAGAACATTCTGGAAACATTCTGGAAAAATTTCTGAGAGCATTCTTGAAAATTCTGAGTGTATTCTAGAACGTTTTAGTAAATTCTATGACCCCCGAAGACACTCAGCAGGTATTCTAGAAAAAGTTCTAAGAACATTCTAGAAAGTTCTAAAAAAAAACTCCATAAAATTCTAGAATATTCTAAGACCTGAGAAACACTCGCCTAGTGTCCTTGAAACATTCTAGAAAATTCTGGAAAATCCCTAGCCCCAGAGAATCCATAATGGAAGCTCATGGAAGCTCCTGGAACATTCTGGAATGCCCCGGGACCTCATCCCATCCCAGTGCCACCTGGATGTTTTCACAACCTCAGCCCTGCCCACTTCTCCCAAGCCCTGGCTATAAAGAGATGCCTGGTAGCAGCCGGTTCCAGACGACGAAAAGACGATGATGATGAAGGCTCTCATTCTTGCCCTTGTGGTGGGCGTGGCCTGTGCCCAGGTATCAATTACTCGCATCATTTGTGCAATGTTCCATAATGTCCTAGAATGTTCCAGAATGTTCCAGATGATTGCAATAGACTCTCTAGCAGGCCCTACGGGAGCAACTGGAATGTTCCAGAATATTCCAGGATGTTCTAGAACACATCCAGACAATTCCACAATGTTCTAGAATGTTCCAGAATCTTTCCAATTTTGTTTCTAACAATTCTAGGATGTTCTGGAATGTTCTAGAATCTCTCCCCCAGAATATTACAGAACATTCTGGAATGTTACAGACAGTCCCAGTAGACTCTAGCAGGCCCTAGGGAAGCATCCAGAGTGTTCCAGAAAAATTCCATAATGTTCTAGAATGTTCCAGAATGTTCTAGAAAATGCCTCTGGAACGTCCCAGCATGCCCCAGGATGTCCCAGCATGCTCCACAATGCCCTGAAACATTCCACCATGTTCCAGCATGCCCTGGCACACCCTGAATGCCCACCTCTCCCCCTGAAGTTGAAGGCCAGAACTACTTCAAGTTCCTGGTGCAGGAGAATGGCCACATCTTCTTTCTCAATCAGAATGTGGGCACCGATGGCATTGCCACCTGTGTCACCCTTACTGCTGGTGAGCCCCCTGCACACACATGTGGATACAGCCAGCACCTGCTAGAAAGAGAGTCTGACCCTGACTGTATACACAGACCCTGAGTGTATGCAACCAGTCCAGAGCTTGACCCTGACTGTATACATGGATCCTGAGTGTATACAGTCGGCTCCTACTAGGGACACACATTGCAACCTGAAAGCCTGACCCTGCTGTATACAGTTAGCACCCACTAGAGAGAGATACATTCTGACCGTGACCGTATACAATCAGTGCCTACTATGCAGAATAACTTTGACCCTGGTGCATCCTAGAGGGGCTTGGCCAGCTGTATACTGGTGGCACACACTAGAGAGAGAGCCTGACCCTGGCTGTGTTCAGGCAGCACCTACTAAATACAAGATCCTCAACCCCAGCACACCCTAGAGGGGGGCTCGGCCAGCTGTATACAGTCAGTGCATACTAAGTAGATCCCATCCTGTCCGGGGTGGGCTTGGCTGACTGTATACAGTCAGCACCCACTAGATGGGGCAAGCACATACAGTCAGCACCTACTAGATATCTGGGGCAGGTTTTGCTGAATGTATACAGTCAGTGCTTACTGAACAGAACCATCCCAGCCCCATCCTATCCTGGGTGATTTTGGTTGACTGTATACAGTCAGCACACACTAGAAGGAGCCATCCTGACTGTGACTGTATACAGTTGGTGCAGACCCAGTGGTAGTTAGTGGGCACCCTCTAGACAGAGGCACCCTCGGTGTACACAGCACGGAGCCCATGCTGCCTGAGGTGCGTCTGGCTGGCTGTATACAGTCAGCGCCCACTAGACAGGGCAAGTGTATACAGCTGGCGCCACCCACAGCCCAGGACCAGGAGCTGAGCGATAAGCACCTGGCACAGTTCTTGGTGTTAATGAAGGAGAACGGGATCCCCGGGAGAACATGGAGTGTGTGGCCAGCATGGGTGAGCTGGGGGTGTGGCCAGTGTGGAGGGTTCATGGCCAGGATGGGCATGGCTGTCACGAGTGAGCCAGGGGTGTGGCCAGGGTGGAGGCATGGCTGTGAGCTGGGGGCATGGCTGACATGGATGAGAATCAGGTGTGGTCTGGGTGGAGGGGAATGAACTGGTGGGTGTGGCCTGGGTGGAACATTCCAGGGGGTTCCAGAAAAATCTAGAAAACTCTAGAACGTTCCATGGAGCCACCAGGCCATCCCATGCTGACTCAGCCAATTTCTCCTCCCTGACAGACACCTGTCCCCAGTGATGATGCTGACGCCCAGGTGAGCAGTGTGGTGCCAGCCAGTCCTCACACCTTCCCAGGGGAACATTCTAGAGTGTTTCCGAAATATCCCAGAATGTTCTAGATGTTCAGGCAACAGGAATATTCTGGAACATTCCAGAGCATTCTGCGACATTTCCAGAATGCTCCACATTTTTTTTCTCCTCCCCAACAGGTAAAAAGCCAACGTCTCCCTGCCCCTCACTTGCAATCTCTGCTGGAAGCTTCTGGAATGTTCTGGGATGTTTTCAGAATGTTCCAGAATGTTCTGGAATGTCCCATAAGCCTCTGTCCCCAGCTCGCTCTCAGTTTCTCTTTCTCATTGATGTCATAAACTGATTGCACACGACTGTGGATTCTGTGGTCTCTCTGGAATGCTCCCACATCTGGCTCCCAGAGGCCCTTGGGGCCCCCATGTCTGGCTCAGAATCCCCTGGGAGAAACCACGCCCTCACTTCTGGCTCCCAGAAACCCCTAGGTCCCCTACTCCAGCGCCATCTTCCCCACCACCCACACCTTGTGGGAACATGGGGTTGGGGATCAGGACTATCAATCACCATAGCCCTGCCCATTTCCAGGCCCCAAGCCTGCACCAGGGGCTGCATTGGTGTCTCTAAAGCTCCATACAGGTCTCCATCTGGGTCTCAAAGGCTCCATATGGGTCCCCAGGGGCTCCATACGGGTCTCTAGGGCTTCATCCGGGTCTCCAGAGCTCTATCCAAGTCCCCATGGCTCCATCCATATCTCCAGGGGCTCCATCCAGATCTCTAAGGCTCCATCCAGGTCTCTAGCAGGTGCATGGGCCCACCAGGAGCTCCATCCAGGTCTCTAGGGCTCCATCTGGGTCTCGGGGGCTACAACCAGTTCTCTAACAGGTGCACAGGGCTCCATCCGGGTCCCCATGGCTCCATCCATATCTCTAGAGGCTCCATCTGAGTCTCTAGCAGGTGCCTGGGGCTCCCAGGAGCCCCATCTGGGTCTTTAGGGCTCCATCTGGGTCTCCAGGGGCTGCATCTGGGTCTCTAACAAGTGCACAGGGGCTCCATCTGAGTCTCTAGGGGCTCCATCTGGGTCTCCAGGGATCCATCCAGGTCTCTAAGGCTCCATCTGGGTCCCCAAGGCTCTACCCATATCTCTAGGGGCTCGATCTGGGTCTCTAGGGGCTCCATCCAGATCTCTAACAGGTGCATTGGGCCCCAAGGAGCTCCATCCAGGTCTCTAGGGCTCCATCTGGGTCTCTAGCAAGTGCCTGGGGCTCCCAGGAGCTCCATCCAGGTCTTTAAGGCTCCATCCGAGTCTGCAGGAGCTCCATCTGGGTCTCCAGGGATTCATCCAGGTCTCTAAGGCTCCATCTGGGTCCCCAAGGCTCTACCCATATCTCTAGGGGCTCCATCTGGGTCTCTAGAGGCTCCATCTGGGTCTCTAGCAGGTGCCGGGGGCTCCCAGGAGCTCCTTCCAGGTCTTTAGGGCTCCATCCAGGTCTCCAGGGGCTCCATCTGGGTATCTAGGGGCTCCATACAGGTCTCCAGGGCTCCATTGGGTCTCCAGGGGTTGCATCCAGGTCTCTAGCAAGTGCACCGGGCCTCCATCTGGGTCCCCAGGGCTTCATCCAGGTCCCCAGCAGGTGCCCAGGGCCCCCAGGAGCTCCATTTCCAGTCCAGCTGGAACCCTCCCCCCAAAGCTGGGGACCCCCAAGGCACCTGGGCCAGAACCGTGGAAAATGCAGAGACTGTGGGAACATGGCTAGGCAACTCCATGAAGGCATCCTCCACCCCTCTGGCTTTCTCTCGTTGCTACGCAACCCCGTGCAGGCTTGCCCGGGGCTGCGGGGCTTAACCCAGTTGCTAGGCAATCCCTCAAAGGTGCGTTCAGGGCCTCTGGCTTAAGCAAGTTGCTAGGCAATCCCACTCATGCACACTAATTATTTAATTATTTTTTAAATTAATTTTAAAAGAATTTTAATGAATTTTTTTTTTATTTTTTGACAGGCAGAGTGGGCAGCGAGAGAGTGAGACAGAGAGAAAGGTCTTCCTTTGCCATTGGTTCACCCTCCAATGGCTGCTGCCGCCAGCGCGCTGCGGCCAGTGCACCACGCTGATCCGATGGCAGGCGCCAGGTACTTCTCCTGGTCTCCCATGGGGTGCAGGGCCCAAGCACTTGGGCCATCCTCCACTGCACTCCTGGGCCACAGCAGAGAGATGGACTGGAAGAGGGGCAACTGGGGCAGAATCCGGTGCCCCGACTGGGACTAGAACCCGGTGTGCTGGTGCTGAAAGGCGGAGGATCAGCCTAGTGTGCCGCGGAGCCGGCCAATTTTAATGAATTTTTAAATGGAATTTGAATGTCTTTTTACATTTTTAATTTTTACTTAATTTTTAATTTTTAATGAATTTTTAAATGAAATTTTTAAGAAATGTATTTTTAGATTTTCTGATGACAGCCATATTGGAGTCTGGCAAATTCTCGTTCTGACATCAGCAGCAGAATGTTGGATCCTGGCAAATTCTCATTATGACAGGAATGACAGGCATCTTGGAGGCTGGCAAATTTTTCTGACAGGAGTGGCAGCCATGTTGGAGTCTGGCAGTGTGTTTTCTGATGTCAGTGGTGGCCATCTTGGATTCTGGCAATTGTTTTGACAGGAGCTATAGCCATATTGGATCCTGACACAATTTCTCTGACAAAAACTCAAGGGAGTCCCTGTAAGAAAAGGTGTCTTTCGGACCCAGGACCAATTTGCTGAGAGAAACTTGTATGAGAATTAAAATGTTTTTCCTGAATGACAGGTCTATTCTGAGTGATGGACAGGTTTCTGAGTGATGGACAAGGGTGACTGGGTGATGGACAGGTGTCCCCGCCAAGAGCCCTGGGACCCCCAGAGACCCTCAGAGACCCCCAGAGATGCTGAAAGACCCTGAGAGAACCCCAGAGACAACTGGGACCCACAGAGACCCCCAGGGACCAACAGAGACCCTCTGGGAAGTGACTATAAGAACCTGGAAGTACACCAGAAGTACCCAAAAATGGGTATAAACAGAACCAAAGTGACTGAAAATGGGTATACAATGGCCGGAAGTGGACCGGAAGTGACTTAGGAACCCAGAAGTAGACTAAAGTGAGTCTGAGAACCCTGAAGTGACATAAATTAGCTGGAAGTTAGTGACTGTAGGAATCGGGAAGTTGACTGGAATTGACTCTGGGAATGCAGAAGTGGACTGGAAGTGGGTCTAGAATGACCAGAAGTGGGTTTAGGAAATTGAAAGTGGACCAGAAATGAATGCAGAGAGGGGAGGGAAGGAAGAAAGGGATGAGTCATGCTGAGACTCCTGCTGAGTCATCAGGAAATTCTGCTGAATCATCACTAGCACACACCTTGTGAGCCATCATTATACATACCCACTTAATCCTCATTATCCCAGACCTGGTGAGTCATTGAGAAACTTCTGCTGAGTCACCATTTTATACCTGTTGAGTCATTATTACCTACCAGGCATCCTTACCCACAAAGGTAGACAACTACACCTGCCAAGTCATACTCTTAGGCCAGTGAGTCGCACTTCTAAAATTGCTGAATCATGCTTCCAGACCTCCTGAGTTGTGCTTCTAAACTTGGTGAGTCATGCTTCAAACATGAACCCTAACCCAAATCCCATCCCCACCCTAACCTTGACATCAAACCTAACCTGCTGAGTCATGGCACCAGGCCAGCTGAGTCATGCTTCTACCCCTAAATCTAACCCAAGGTTGCAACGAAGGAAGGAGGGGCCCCTTGCACCTGCTGGGACTGGATGGAGGTCCTGAGCACCCCATGCACCTGCTGGAAACCAGGATGGAGCCCCTGGGGACCCAAATTGAGCTCTGGAGACCCAGATGGAGCACTGAAGAACCAGATGGAGCCATGGAAACCCAGATGAGGCTCCTAGAGACTGTATGGATCCCTGTGCACCTGCTAGAGACCCAGATGGAGCCCTAGAGACCTGGACGGAGGCCCCGGCACTTGGATGGAGGACCTGGGGACTTGGCTGGTGGCCTGGAGACCCGGATGGAGACCAGGAGATCTGTATGAAGGTCCTAGAGACTGAATGGAGCCCTGGGGACCCAGATGGGGCAATGTATACCTGCTAGAGACTAGGATGGAGCTGCTGGGGACCACCCTATCTCTCAGGACCCCTTGACAGGGCTCAGGTCTCTAAAGAGAACATGTGGGGACCAGGGAGGTGGTAATGATGAGTCAGCAGAAATTTCATGATGACTCAGAAGGTATGGTAATGATGACCCAGCAGAAATTTCATGATGACTCAGCATAAATGGATGGTGCTGACTCAGGAGCGAGGAAATGGATGGACAGGAGGAAGTGGTGGCCCTTTGTGAACTTCTGGCTGTGGGAGACCCTGAGGAAGTGTGCTCCCAGCACTGAAGGATGCAGGATCTCTGTACTTGCGAACTCCAGATAGCTGGGTCTGGGGAGAGTGCAGGGGTGACCTGCGCAGGCCCTGCTGCAGCCACCCTGGGACCTTGAGGCCAACCCATGGGTGCCACAGGGCCCCTCAGGGTCTCTCCCAGCCAGTGCTGTGCCAATCCTCCCTTCTTATCTCTGGCTCTCAACTGATTCTGGGATTTTTCCAACCCGGAGGTGGGGGCACCAGACCAGAGGTCAGGGAATGGTGGGGGGTGAGGGCCACCAGGTGCCCCGTGCACCCTGTGGGAGCCAACCCATGACCCCACCACATGGCTGTGGAGGAAGGCTGGCTGCAGGGTTTCTGGAGGCCCCAGGGCTGGGAGTGAACCCTGGTACACATGACTGCTAGAGGGCACAGAGAATGCAGCTACTCCCCCTCAGTGTGGGGTGACCCTGGCACTTCCCTGCCAAGGGTGGAAGCAGATGCTGAGCTAGTCTTAGAGCACTGCTCTCTCCAGTCCTGTTATCCATGGGTTCTCAGTCTGGGAAGACAGGTTTCAAAGTGTTTTCAGAAGACTTGGCATCCTAAGAACTGCTGGAAACTCACAGTCACAGTCAGTGTCATTCTAGAGCAAAGGTGCATTCGATGTGAATAACCAGGTTTGTGTTTTGAGTCTGCAATCCTTTCAGTCTATATGTTAGGTCCCTATGTTGTTACCTGTTTCCAAGTGATTGCAAGACATTGCTGTGAAAATTAAAAAAAAAAAAAAGAAGTGATAGGAAATAAATTGAGATATTAAATTTTGTGTTTTTTATTTTTATTTTTTGGCAAAGTTAGACAGTGAGAGACAGAAAGATCTTCCTTCCATTGGTTCACCCCCCAAATGGCTGCTACGGCCAGTGTGCAGCACTGATCCAAATCCAGCTGCCAGATACCTCCTCATGGTCTCTCATATGGGTGCAGGGCCCAGGCAGTTCGGCCATCTTCCACTGCCTTCCCAGGCCACAGCAGAGAGCTGGACTGCAAGAGGAGCAGCCAGGACTAGAACCCGGTGCCCATATAAGATGCTGGCACTACATGTGGAGGATTAACCAAGTGAGCCACGGCACTGGCCCCAATTTTGTGTTTTTCCACACCCCCTGGTCCCTCAGTCTTCCAGAGGCAGTCACAGATTTTGTTATGATTATCTGTACTTCTTACTTCTAAAGTAGGCTTTACGGACACATATTAGCCTCAGAGACAAGGAGTCTGTCACGTGGCATCTTTAAATGGTGGTTGCTCAAAGGGAGGCTTTATCATGACAAACAGACAGTGGAGAAGTAGAATTCTGATGCATGAATGGCCTCCCTAGACACAGTCTTATTCCATGTGCCTTCATAAGTCTCCATCCCCTGTGTCTCCAGCACCTCTTTTTAAAAAAGATTTATTTGAAAATTACATAGAGGGCCAGTGCCATGGCTCACTAGGCTAATCCTCTGGCTGTGGCACTGGCACTCTAGGTTCTAGTCTTGGTTGCTCCACTTCCAGTCCAGTTCTCTGCTGTGGCCCGGGAAGGCAGTGGAGGATGGCTCAACTTACTTGGACCCTGCACCCGCATGGAGACCAGGAGGGAACACCTGGCTCCTGGCTTTGGATTGCCACTATGCACTGGCCGTGGCAACCATTTGGGGTGTGAATCAATGGAAGGAAGATCTTTATCTCTCTCTCGCTGCCTAACTCTGTCCAAAAAAACCCCATGAAATTTAATATCTCAAGTTATTTCCTTATCACATAGAGGGAGAGACAGAGGCATAGAGAGACAGAAAGAGCTTCCATCCTCTGGCTCACTCCCCAATTGGTTGCAATGGCCAGGGTTGGGCCCATCTGAAGCCAGGAGTCAGGCCTTTGGAGCTTCTTCTGGGTCTCCTACGTGGGTGGCAGAGGACAAAACAGTAAGGCCATCTTCCACTGCTTTCCCAGGTCTTTGGCAGGGAGCTGGATCTGAACGGGAACAGCCAGCATACAAACCAGCACCCATATGGAATGCCAACATTATAGGTAGTGGTGTAACCCACTGCACCACAATGCCAGACCCTCCATCACATCTTTCCTTGAGTGTCCATCTGTGCCTGCATCCCAAGCCAGCTGTCAGGTCCTCCAGCCCCTCTGCATGAAGCTGTGATCTCCCATCAGTTATCTGCATCTCTACTCCAGAGTATTATCCTGCTACCCTGGAGTGACTTCATAGCCTGAGCCTTCAGCTCATGGCAGCCTTCAGATACCTCTCTGCCCTTTGCTTGAAGTCATTGTCTTCCTTGGGCTTCTAGATCCCCTATGACTTCAGCCTCGGCTTTTTTCTTGTGTCCCCATGCTAAATGCCTGCACCCTAAACATCTCATGTGTCTTCATCTCCTGTTCTCTTCCCAGGGTCTCCACGCACTTTGAAGGTTTGGTTATGTGGTTAACTGTTGAGGAACAATGTGGTTTTCTATGAGCTTTAGCCATTGTGAATAAAGCTGCTATATATATTTTCATGTCAGCTTTTATCAAGGCATACGTTTTCACACCAGCTCTGTAAATATATTAGAACATGTATGGTGTATGACACGGTATTGGATTCCTAATAACATGCCAAGATGTCTGATAAAGCATCTACCCCATGATGCATTCTCACCAGGAATGAATGAGATGTCATGCTACTCTATCCTTGAAAGCATTTGTAATGTGTGTTTTTAAGTGTAACCATCCTGATACACAGTGTATCCATCTTGTTGCTGTCTAAATGTGCTCTTCCTTTATGTACAGTACATTTCTTTTTCTCAGAATTCTCTAATATTCAGATTGGTTTATATGCTTTTTTATTTATTTGACAGATAGAGTTAGACAGTGAGAAAGAAAGAGACAGAGAGAAAGGTCTTCCTTCCATTGGTGCATCCCCCAATGGCCACTATGGCTGGAACTATGCTGATCCGAAGCCAGGAGCCAGGTGCTTCCTCCTGGTCTCTGATGTGGGTGCAGAGCCCAAGCACTTGGGCCATCCTCCACTGCACTCCCAGGCCACAACAGAGAGCTGGACTGGAAGAGGAGCAACTGGGACTAGAACCCTGTGCCCATATGGGATGCCAGCACTACAAGTGGAGGATTAACCAAGTGAGCCATGGTGCCAGCCCCATATATGTTTATTTTATTATGCATTTTACGTGTGTCTCTATGTATTCTGGCAGTATTTAAATTTGAAGGCATTTATTTTCCTGTTACTGAGTTCTCCAAGTTTTTGTTAAATTTGCATACAATTCCTTCAAGTGTGTATTTTTCTTTTTTATACGATTAATTTATTTATTTGAAAGGAACAGTTACAAAGAGGGAGACACATAGTGAGACAGAGAGACAGATCTTTCATCACTGGTTCACTCTAAAAATGACCACAATGGCTAGTTCTGTGCCAGACTGAAGCCAGAAGCCTGGAACTCCATCTGGGTCTCCCATGTGGATGACAGGGGCCCAAGCACTTGGGTCACCTTCTGCTGCTTCCCCAGACACATTAGCAGGGAGCTGGATGGGATGTGGAGTTGAACTAGTGCTCATATGGGATGCCAGTGTCACAGAGCATGGCTTAACCTGCTGTGTGACAATACCAGCCACTGTTTTGCCTTTGATAATAGGCATTCTAACTGGAGTAACTTGGTGTCTAATTGTGGTTTTGATTTGTATTTGCATTTCCCTGTTAATTAGTGATGCTGAACATTTTTCATGTACTTCTTGGCCATTTGTATGCCTTTCTTTGACAAATGAGCATTTAGATCTAATGCCAATTTTAAAATCTGTTCATTTTTCATTGAGTTTTTAAAATGTCTTAAAGGGTGTATACACCTTAATAGGTGTATATTTTCTAAATATTTTCTCCAATTTCATATTGTCTCTTTGTTATGTTGATTATTTTGTTTGCTTTGCAGAAGTTTTTTAATTTGGTAAAATTCCAGGGCCAGTGCCGTGGCTCACTTGCTGCAGTGCCGGCATTCCATATGGGCACTGGGTTCTAGTCCCAGTTGCTCCTCTTCCAGTCCAGCTCTCTGCTGCATCCCAGAATGGCAGTGGAGGATGGCCCAAGTGCTTGGGCCCTGCACCCATATGGGAGACCACAAGGAAGCACCTTGCTCCTGGCTTTGCTCCTGGCACAGCGCCAGCCATAGTGGCCATTTGGGGAGTGAACCAATGGAAGGAAGATCTTTCTCTTTGTCTCTGTCTCTCACTGTCTATAACTCTACCTGTTAAATAAATAAAAAAGTGCATTTGACTATTTTTGCTTTTTTCTTCTAGTGCTTTGTTGTCGTATCCTTCAAATACTTACTCAATCCAATGTCCTGAAGCATTTTTTTCCTAGTACTTTCAGATCTTACATTTAAGTCTTTAAATAATTTTGAATTGAGTGTAAAATTATTTATTTGAGAGCAGATAAACAAAAAGAGAGAGCTCTCATGTTGATTGACTCCACAAATGCCCACAAAGGACAGGACTGGGCCAAACAGAAGCCAATAGTGTGGAATTCAACCCAGCTTTCCTGCATGGTGGAAGGAACCCAGTACTTGAGTTATCCCTACTCCCTCCCAGTATCTGCATTAGCAGGAAACTAGATCAGGAGTCAGAGCTGGGTATCTACTAGGTACTTTGATATGAGACACTAGCATCTTAACTGACATCTTAATGCCTAGGGTAAATGAACACCTTTGAGTTCAGTTTTGTATATGATGAGAGATAAAGTTTAAATCTTCTATGTGTGAATATTCAATATTCAAAGCACCATTCATTGAAAAGACTGTCCTTTCTGCAGTGAATATTCTTAGCATTTCTGCTGAAGATCAGCTCGTAGGAGATGTTTACCTTTAGGCTCTCCAAAATTTTTTATTAATATAAAGAGAACAGATATCATGTATTTTATAAATGCAATGCTAAGAAGATATCCATAGTCCCCTCACTCCCTCCATCAATCCCCACTCACCTTTCCTTTTTCTCTATAAGTTTTGCAAAAACATAAATTCAAAAAAACATGATTTCACAATTTTCTTTTGAACCTTGGGTTTAGTGCACCACTAACCATACTATTCAACAAATAAAAAAAAAATCCAAAACCACAGTTTGACTAGAGTATTCACAAGGGCTAAAAACAATAATCAAATCATAAATCTATTTCATTCTTATTTATTCTTGTATCCTATATTAATCAGAACTTATCAGGGAAGAAATGACATTCATCTTTCTTGAATTGCTCATTTCAATAAGCATAATGGTTTGCAGTTGCATTCATGTATTGCAAAGACAGGGTTTCATTCTTTTTTATGACTGAGCAGTATTCCATACTACTCATTTTCTTTTTCCAGACATCAGTTAATGGGAATCTGATTTGATTGCTTATCTTAATTATTGCCAATTGAGGTGCAGTAAACATGGGGGTTATAAATAACTCTTCCAAAGCCTGATTTCATCTAGTTTGGGTAAATTCCCATGGGTGGGATTGCTGGGTCATATAGTAGATCTATTTTCAGATTTCTGAGGAATATCCTTACTGTCTTCCATAATGGTTGTACTACTTTACATTCCTATGAACAGCGTATAAGTGTGCCTTTTCTCCAACATCCTTACCAGCATTTATTATTTTTTTTCATTTTTGGATGATAGACATTCTAACTGGGATGAGATGAAACTTTATGGTGTTTTTGCATTTCCCTGATGGTTAGTGATGCTGAGTATCTTTTCATGTGTCTGTAGGCCATTTGTATTGATTGCATCCTTTGAAAATTTTCTGTGCATGTCCTTTGCCCATTTCTTAACTGCATTATTTTATTGAAGTTGAGTCTCTTAAGATCTTTATGAACATCAGATTGTTGTACCTGAGTGAGTGCAAACAAAAGAGCTCCACAGATTGATAAAATTTGGTGGTCCTTTATTGCGGGTGGTGGAGAGTGGGCTCATGCCCTAAAGAACTCTCGACCCTGAAGCCCAAAGCAACAGGGTTTACAAAGGCAAAAACCACAAAATCGGGAGGGGAATTCATGCTTGCTAGGAATAGGGGGGAATACATGGTTACTGGTTACTGGTTACTGACCTAAAACCTATGTGAAACTAGTATCAATTATAATCTAGTATCAATAAGCTAGTATCAATAAGCTAGTATCAATTATATTGACAACACCAGTTACAATCTTAACAATTCCAATTATAATCTTGACATTAATCCAGGTATTGGTTTTAATCATACGTAGGACTTAGACAAATTACAGTTCTTATCATTAACCCAGGTGTAGTCTATCCACTTCCAAGCTTGAGCGATCATGCTAGGGGGTTTCTGTGCTCTGCCAAGTGAGATGTAGTGGACTGCTATTATTCAACTGTTTTAGATCATAGTCTCAGACCAGAGTCTCATGGTGTGGGGGGGGCACCTTCCCAGAATGGAGTCTCAAGTGCTCCAAAATGGAGTCCCTACTGTCAAGGTGTTACGTCAAGATATTAACCCTTTATCAGTTATATAGTTTGCAAATATTTTCTACCACTCTTCACTTTGCTTAGTGTTTCTTTTGCAGCACAAATCTTCTAAGCTTGATGTAATCCCTTTTGTCTCTTTCTGCTTTCATTGCCTGTGCTTCTGGGGTCTTTACCAAGAAGTCTTTCCTATGCTAATATCTTGCAGTTTTCCCAATATTTTCCTCTAGTAATTTGTTGATATCAGGCCATAGATTTAGAGTCATGATCAGTTGTGAGTTGATTTTTGTATGGGTGTAAGTACAGGTTTTGTTTCATATGTCTGCATGTTGAGATCCAATTTTCCCAACACTATTTGTTGAAGAGACTGTCCTTTCTCCAGGGATTGATTTTAGCTCATTTGTCAAAGACTAGTTGGTTGTAGCTGCATGGATTAATTTTTTTGGTTTATATTTTGTTTCATTGGTATACATGTCTTTTTCTGTTCCAGTCCCAGGCTGTTTTGTTTGTAACTGCCCTGTAGTATGTCTTGAAATCTGGTCTTCTGATACTTCCAACTTTTTCTTGTTTAATGTTGCTTTAGTTATTTGGGGGTCTCTTGTGTTTCTACACAAATTTAAGCATTCTTTTTTTCTAGATCTGAGAAGAATGTTCTTGGAGTTTTGATTGGGGTCTCATTGAATCTATAAATCGCTTTGGGTAGTATGAACATTTTGATGATATTATTTTTTCCAGTGCACAAACATGAAATATTTTTCCATTTTTGTGTGTGTTCTTCTATTTCTTCCTTTAATGTTTTTCAATTTTCATTGTGAAGATCTTTCAAATTCTTAGTTAAATTTGTTCCAAGGTATTTAATTTTTTAGTAGGTATTATGGTTGGTATTGTACTTACAAGTTCTCAGCCTGAATTCATCAAATACAAATATATTTAGCTTATCCAATTCCCAAAGGATTCAAAGTTCACTTTTTTGGTACATTATAAAAATTGTATAAGGAGTTGTTAATTATCCATCCCAGATAATAATTCCTGTCAGATCCTTCATAGAAAGATACAATTATAAATGTGGATGTTAGTTATAAGTGTAGGTGTTGATGAATCTGCCATAGTTTACTGTGGTATTTTTGGTTAAATTTTAAGTCATTCCTGATTACAAACTGATGAGTATCATAACATTTGTGGCAGTGAAGTGTGCTCATAACTTAACATTCCTACTTTCTCTGAATTCTGAATGGTTCAAGCTGGACATGGAAAGAAGTCAAAATGTAAGCTTTCTAGCCCACAGAGTTGTTGGTCTTGGTGCTTAGCAACAAAGATTCCTTTCCATTGCCCTAGTACATTACATTGCATCCTTACCTAGTCACTTACAGAGCACAGGTTTTTTGCTAAATTTACAGTATAAAAAAGGGCAGACAAGAACCCATGTTCTCATAGGCATCCTAGAAAAGTGCTAAATAAAGAAAAAGGGGGGTGGTAGCTCATTGCCTCTTTCATCTCTCCATTCATGCAAGTCATTCATAAATCCCACATAGAGGAACAAGTGAGCAGGGGTCAGGAGCAGTGCTCTAATGTTTAGGCATTTTACTTTGTGGAGGGGGTTGTATCCTTGTCAGCCTACATTCAAAAAAGATACTCTGTCCCAGGAAAACAAGAAGACTAGGAAAGTCAGCATACCCAAATTGTTTCTTTTAATTTTAAAGACTCTCTTGTGTCCAACTGTGGTCACTATGTTAAAAGGAATATTTAGAAGACTGTGAACATTTTGAATGTTGAGCAAGGAGTTGCTCTCCTATGACATGGGTGAATCTATTGTAAGAACAACATGCATGAGTACATTCTTATAGAATATTTCTGCAGTGGTTTTTGAGTTCTTACAGATTTGAGTTTTATAAAATGATGCCAAATCATTATATTTACTTGTTTACTCAAGAGACACAAATATTTTTCTTTAAAGTGAAGAAACAAATTGTAAATGTTGAGAAGCAATTAATTTTGGGATGTGTTAATTTGGAATAACCAGTAAGGATGGCTAATATATATATATATACATATATATGTACAAATTTAAAATGCAAACCAAGAAGTGAAAAATGTTTTTGTTACTTTAAAAATGAACGTTATAAATTCTCTCCTTAAACTATATTTCACCAGGTACGTGGCTCACAAGGCTAATCCTCCGCCTGCAGTGCTGGCACCCCAGGTTCTAGTCCTGGTTGCTCCTCTTCCAGTCCATCTCTCTTCTGTGGCCCAGGAGAGCAATGGAGGATGGCCCAAGTGCTTGGGCCCTGCACCCACATGGGAGATCAGGAGGCCATAGTGGCCATTTGGTGGGTGAACCAATGGAAGGAAGACCTTTCTCTCTGTCTCTCTCACTGTCTAACTCTGCCTGGCAAAAAATAAATAAATAAATAAATAAATAAATAAATAAATAAATTTTGCCTTGTACACTCTCAGTTCTTATTCTGAAGATGTTAAAGTGTATCACATTTTTATTGAGAAGCAAAGAAAAATGTTCCATTTTAGAATATTAAAAACATACAATTTAAATTTTGCTGAACAGTTTGTAATAGTTGAATTTGTATTTTTAGGCATAAATATGTTTTCTTATTGATGTATTATGACAGATATATTATTTTCATGGTAGTGGAATGTATGAGGTAAATGATCCAACAGATTTGTTTTCATTAGATCAAACTTTCCATGGGGTACCTAAACTTAGAATGAGTTTGATATCACAACACTATTTACATTCTCTGTAAGAAAAATAAAGGACATTTGTCCCTAGATTTCAAATCACAGAATGAGATAGTCCAATTTATTTTTGGTTCTCAGTGAGGTATTGCTGTGTTTTATAACACCATGCTTTCATGAAAGATAGATTTTTATTCAAAAGTTCACATTTGTACCACATTTTTTTTCTGTAGGTCTAAAATTTTTCTAAAGGTCAATCTTTCTATAAAAAAGTTCATATGTGTTGCCTGATGTAATCAATTTCTTTTTTTCTAGATTTATTTTTATTTATTTGAAAGACAGAGTTATATAGAGAGGTAGAGACAGAGAGAAAAGTCTTCAATCTGCTGGTTCACTTCCCAATTGGCTGCAAAAGCCGGAGCTGAGCTGATCTGAAGCCCGGAGCCAGGAGCTTTTCTCAGGTCTCCCACATGGGTGCAGGGGCCCAAGGACTCGAGCCATCCTCTGATGCTTTCCCAGGTGCATTAGCAAGGAGCCAGATCAGAAGTGGAGCAACTGGAACTCAAACCAGCACCCATATGGGATGCTGGCACCCTAGGTTGGGGTTTTAACATGCTGTGCCCTGTAATCAATTTCTAAAGTGTATACACTGACAAGAAGAATTACACAAAGTACACTCATCTAACAAGGCATATCTTTGCTAAATTTAAAGACAATGGCTTTACCTGCTACACGTAATGCTAGCCTCAAGTATTTGCTTTGGAGCAATACTCATCTGCAGTTTTCATAGGTTTTATCAGAAAGTATCATTTGATAGTAAATCCTTTTAGTGAATATATGAAATAGATCAAACATTGAATTTGTGAAAAAAAATGGCTGCCATTCAGATCATGCCAAGTCTAAGGCTTTGCCACTTCATGATTATATATCCTTGGGCAAACCAGTTACTTACCTCTTCATGCCTCAGTTGCATTTTCTTTAAAGTTAAAATAACAGGAGCTACCTCCATTTTTCTGGAAACATAAAATTCAGGAAACATCACCTGGTATAAAATAAATGTTAGCAATTATTATTATTATCTATTCACATTTTCCTAAATAAAGGTATTTAAATATCTGTGCCTTTATGCTTAATGTTGTAGTGTACACATTTAGATACAACTCAAAATTTATTTGAAATTATATACATTCAAGTTTTGTAAAACTTCATATTTTGCTTGACATGGTAACTCAAACTAGATTCAATTCCTTTTAATTTGATGAGTGAGCCATTTCTTATCTAATTCCCTGGATAATGTAACTTATTCACTCATTTGTGCTTTGTGATGATACCTGCCTCTTTGTCAAAACAGTAACTAAACTGCATCCTTTTTGGTCAAAAATAAATCAATAGAGTAAATTGGTATTTAAAGAAAGGGACTATTCTTTGGCAGTAATCTTAAACTAGCACATTGATGCACTTTGGTAAGTGCATTGGAGACTTGCTGATTGTGTATGTACATTTGTGAATGTATGTATGGTACATGGGTATGTGTGTGTGTGTGTGTGTGTGTGCTCAATTTAAAGCTACAATAAAATTGTAGCATTATCCAAAGAAATAATTCTAGAAAATCATAGTTTGCAATGATTTTTGCTCTTTGGAGATTATGATGTTTAGATGATGCCTAAAGTTTCTGTGAATTTTTTTCAGAATTCTAGTAATATACAACACTGAAATTCATAAAGAAGGGGAAAATAGTTGGGTTCAAAGATATCATTAGACTACAGAACCAATCAGCCATAATTCAGGCCTCCAAATTAAACTACTTGTATGAGAAAATTTAAGTAGTTGTACTGATGTCACATATTGTTTGCAAACAAATGTATCTTTTTAAAAATTATTTATCTATTTACTTATTTATTTGAAAGCCAGAGTTACACAGAGAGAGAAGAAGAGGCAGAAAGAAGAGAGATAGGTCTTCCATCTGCTGGTTCACTCCCCAATTGGCTGCAATGACTAGAGCTGCACTGACCCAAAGCCAGGAGCCAGGAGCATCTTCTGGGTCCCCCATGCGAGTTCTGGGGCTCATGGACTTAGACCATCTTGCATTGCTTTCCCAGGCCTTAGCAGAGAGCTGGCTCAGAAATGGAGCAGCCGGGACTCAAACCGGCATCCATTTGGGATGCTAGCACTGCCAGGCTGCAGCTTTACCCGCTATGCCACAGTGCCAACCCCAAATGTATATTAATATTACTGTATTTGGTAAACACATAACATTAGTGTTAAAAGAATAAATAATTATAAACCTCAGTGAAGGCAATTTGTCATTAGGTAACAAAACCATGCAATGCATTCAATTGATTTCTAGTCTAGATATTTTTTCATAAAGAAATTTTAAACAAAATTATATTGATGCCAAAATATTCACAATAGAATGATTCCCTGAAGTGCAAACATATGGTAATCATTTACATTGGATGATTGCTTGATAAAATACATCGATAAATTTCATGTAGTCTATCATTTAATAAATCCTTTAAATTAATTGAATTAGTTTGAGGATATGCTTTGAAGAGCGTCTATAAAATGTGTAGGGCAATAATTTATACTGACAATCATAACTTCCCCCACCCACCCATAACCCTCCTATTTCCTGCTCCCTCTCCCATCCCAGAAGATTACAAAATTGTATGAAGGACATTTGTACAGTAAACAAATATACTGATTTCCAATGCAATATTTGAATACTTGAAGCAGGAAAGCTAAGTACTTCTTTGCCAAAATAACATGTTTTGTCCAGTGTAAAACCCATTTGCCATCCCAATACACAAAGGGATTTGGGGCAAGAAGGAAAAAAGAAGTCCACACATGCGGAAATTTTAAGCAAAACAAAATAGAGAATGTATTTAGTTTCATGAAAATCACACAAGAATTAATAGTATTCCACCCATTTCCAACAAATATTTTTAACTTTAATGAATGAATGAATTTTCAGTTACATAGCAGAAAGCTTCTACCCTCTCCCATAAAACTGAAAGAGAAATTTTTAAAAAGTAAAAACTGATGAAAGAATTCTGCAATACATGTTAATGTTAAGTAGCCCAGCAGAGTTTATTTAGAAATACAAACACACACACAGAAAATAAATACATTAAAATCTTACTGAATAGTCCAGTAATAATTCAGGATCCAATATGTGTGCAAAAGATTCTGGATTTCCCACTCACTTTGTATAGGAAATGATGTGCTTTGCTATGTAGCATGTACCTGTAGATTCCTGAACACCTCCACTTTGCTTCTTACCCTGAGTCCCAGCAAATACAGGAACACAGCTGTTGAGTCATTCATTTTCTGGATTTGAGAATATCAAAGAATTAATGAGTATAGAAAGTTGTACAGCAGAGACCAAGAATGTCCAAGGGAGGTCACGTAAATCAATTGAACAAGTCAAACTACTATGAATGTATACTGAATGCTCTGTTTTTAATATGTCTTACTTACCTAAAAAAGACATGAGGGCTATTGCTCTCTCTCTTAATACAACTAAGGAGAAGATATCACCAATGCTCGAGAAAAATGAATACACAGCAGAGCTAATACAAAATCCCAAAAATCCAAAATAGAAAAACTGGATATGCACTCTTTACACACACCCTGAAGTGACAATGAAGTAGAACAAATCTAAAATTAGAAAAAAATCTTTTTTTAAAGATTTATTTATTTATTTTAAAGTCAGAATTACACAGAGAGAGGCAGAGAAGAGAGAGGGGTCTTCCATCCACTGGTTCACTCCCCAGTTGGCTGCAATGGCCAGAGTTGTGCCAATCCAAAGCCAGGAGCAAGGAGCTTCTTCCAGGTCTCCCACATGGGTGCAGGGGCCCAGGACTTGGGCCATCTTCTACTGCTTTCCCAGGCTATAGCAGAGATCTGGATCCATATGAGCTGCCAGCACTACAAGTGGTGGCTCTACCCACTATGCTACACCACTGGCCCCGAAAATTCTTGTCAAATTAAGAATATTTAACCTTTGTTTTAGAATGAATTATTAAAATATCTAAACTGGGGGAATACATAATTTCTTTCTTTAGAAATCAGAAGAGAAAAAGAACACTTCAAGGCTACTCTGACACCACACAGAAGGAATGGAGAATCATGACCTCAATTAGCCTAGGGACAGAATAAAAGGGAGGGAAATAGGAACAACAGAATTAAGATGAATAAGCTTTGACAGCTGAGAGAATCTGAATGTAAAGAAAAGGCATCCAGTTAACTGAAACAATAGAGATAAGTCTGAGAGGAAAAAACATTGTTAAGGCATATTAATGGGGCCAGAGCTGTGGCTTAGTAAAGTAAAAAAAAATCTAAAATTTGTTTTTAAATTATATAATTAAAAAAGATAAAAAAAGATATTCAATCTTAAGTCTCTACAGCATAAGATATACATCAATTTTCCCAGGTTCTATTTGCATTAATTAACAAAGTTTCATGGGTATAATCACTAGAGTGGCTCCAATAAGTCTTTTTTATAAAAATTATTTTTTAGTTTGACAGGCAGAGTGGACAGTGAGAGAGAGACAGAGAGAAAGGTCTTCCTTATTCTGTTGGTTTACCCCCCCAGTGGCCACTGCGGCCAGTGTGCTGTGGCTGGCACACTGCGCTGATCCAAAATCAGGAGCCAGGTGCTTCCTCCTGATCTCCCATACAGGTGCAGGGCCCAAGCACTTGTGCATCCTCCACTGCACTCCTGGGCCATAGCAGAGAGCTGGACTGGAAGAGGAGCAACTGGGACAGAATCTGGCTCTCCCAGCAGGACCAGAACTCAGTGTGCCTGCGCTGCAGGTGGAGGATTAGCCTATTGAGCCATGGCACCTGTCTCCAATAAGTCTTAACCTGGGATGCAAGTAAATTTAACAAGGATACTCAATAGGAATTTTAGAAGAATTCCAAAATATGTATCTGAATAAAAATAAGTACTTTATTTGGTACATCTCATATTAACTATACTATTGTCTAAATTTCCAATTGTCAGATGTACTAAAAAAATCCCAGAAGCAGCAGAGTTGGTCCAACATGATGAAGAATAAAATAAAATTTTTCAGTTAAAACTTGCCTAGAGAAAATGAGAATTCACAAATCCCAGATTAAAATAACCAAGAAGGCCCAATAAAAGAAAACTCAATGTCATCATACACTAACATTTATTACCTCAGATTTATTTAGTAAAAAGGTGATTATTCCAGCTATATCCCATTAGGTAGCCCAATTTTACCTGCTAAATCCATTAAAAGAAAAAGCACCTCATGATATATTACTAAAATCATATTGCTATATGCCATCCACCATGTCCCCTGTACCTTATACTTAATGTTAACAGATCTGATGAAATCAATAAATAAATGATGTGTCTTAACCAAGTGTGGGAAATGCATTTTGCTCCAAGTTTTTCCAAAAACCCCTCAGTCTCAGTTTGCCTTCACCTTGAAAAGACACTTCTGAGGTTTACAAATCAGTCCAGCTTCATTGGGCCTCCCTCCAATGAAAGGGGCTAAAATCCATCAAAATAAACTCTAGGCACTGTCCTTGTGCTCCCAGCAGTCATTAGGGGAGTAAATGAGCATATGGAAGACCTTTCTCTGTCTCTTCCTCTCACAGTCTGTAAGTACACCTGTCAAATACATAAATAAATAATTTATATATATACATTTATTTATATATTTATGTATATAAATATATTCAATATAAAATATATTATAGTTTAACATACAATATATTATATAATATATAATAATTATAAACAGATTTTATATAATTTATTATTAATATTATATATAATATACATATATATTATTGAGATGACTTCAAAAACCAGCGTGTGTCCAGTTTGAAACCAGGAGCTTCTCCTCCGCTCTGTGTCGCAGCAACCCAGGCACTTGAACCATCTTTCACGGCTTTTTCAATCCATTGGTAAGGAGCTGGATCAGAAATAATTATATATTTATATATAAATAATAAATTCATATATAATTATATATTTATAATAATTATATGTAATTCTATATTATGTATAGAAATATATAATATAATATATATTATAATATATAAATATATATATGATGGACCAAAATGTAGTATTCTCCGTTTGGCAGAAGGGACAGGCTCCAACATCTACTGTCTATGTCAGTATGTCAGCATAATGCAGGAGGTAACCCCTCTACCAAATAAGAAAAGCTATTTCAGTTCAGCTGGACATCATTCTGCTGAGTGTTGACCTTATTACTGTTAGTCTGGATGCTTTCATTGGTTGCAATCCAGAGACCCAATTTTCCCATAGATATAAACATCAGCAAACAAGAAAATTGGGTAAGAAAAGCTTAAGCTCAGAGTTATGATTAATAACTATTTTAACAAAATTTCTCAGATCCCATCTAATCCAAACCTTGGACAATTGGAAGCTGTTGTACTTGGCCCACCCATAATTGAAACGGATTCTAAATCCTTCAACTGCAAGGAGAGTATCATAGACATTAATGCTCCAAATGGATCCAGTTCCCTGCTAATGTGTCTGGAAAAGCAGCACAGGGTGACTCAAATATTGGGGCTCCTGCACCCATGTGAGAGACCTGGAAGAAGCCCCCAGCTCCTGATATCAGTCTGGCCTAGCCACAGTCATTGCAGCCATTTGAGGAGTGAACAAACCAGGAGGAAGATCCATCTCTCCCACTCTCTCTTTCTAGTGCTGCCTTTCAAATTCATAAATAGATCTTTAAGAAAATAGATCACTTCAATAAATTTGCCATTGCTCAGTCATGATGACTTTTACTACCTTCAGTTCTTTTTCAAAAGATTTATTTATTGGAAAGACAGAAAGAGGAGCTGGTGGTTGTGGTGCAGTGGACAAAGTTGCTATCTGTTACATTGGCATCCTGTATGTGCACCAGTTCAAGTACCAGCTATTCCATTTCTGATCCAGCTCCTTACCAATGGACTGAAAAAGCAGGGAAAGATGGCCCAAGTGCCTGGGATGCTGCCACACACATCAGAGGAAAAGCTCCTGGCTTCAACCTGGCCACACTCTGGCTATTAAAGTCATCTCAAAAATGAATTAGGTGGTGGAAGATTTCTGTCTCTCCCTCTCTCTGTAACTCTTTCAAATAAGTAATTAAATATTTTAACATGATAAAAAAGGCAGAGAGACACAGAGAAAAAGAGAGAAGGAAAGAGAAGCAGAGAGGTCTCCCACCTGCTGGTTCACTTTCTATATGGCTACAACTGTGCAAGACCAGGTTCTCAAGTCCCCATTGAGGTTACAGTTCTCCAAATTAGATGACAGGAAGGAAAGTATTTGAGCTATTATCCGTTGCTTCCTAGGGGTATTAACATGAAGCTGATTTGGAAGTGTAGTACCCAAAACTCAGATTAGCACTGCAATATAGGATGTGGGCATCTGTTGTGACTGCTAACAAATTGGAAATCCTAGAGGAAAAATCAACAGATTCCTGGACATATACAATATACCAAAATTGAGTCATGAAGACACATAGAAAAGCTAAACAAACCAAAAACCAAGACAGAGATTGGATGAGTAATAAAGACCCTCCCAACAAGGAAAAGTCCAGGATCAGACAGCCTCACTATTGAATTCTACAGGACTTTTAAAGAGCTAATGCTTCTCAAACTATTCAACTCAATTGAAAGAGAGACAATCCTCTCAAACTCCTTCTATTAATCCTGCATCACCTTAATTCTTCAACTAGAAAAAGATACAGTGGAGAGAGAGTACTATAGAAAAATATCCCTGATGGGGGCCAGTGCCATGGCACACTGGGTTGATCCTCCACCCGTGGAGCCAGCATCCCCTATGGGTGCCAGTTCTGGTCCCGGTTGCTCCTCTTCCAGTCCAGCTTTCTGCTCTGGACTGGGAGGGCAGTGGAGGATGGCCCAAGTGCCTGGGTCCCTGCACCCACTTGGGTGACCAGGGAGATGCTCCTAACTCTGGCTTCCGATTGGGCCAGCACCACCTGTTGTGCCATATGGAGAATAAACAAGCAGATAAAATACTTATGTCTCTCTGCCTCTGCCTCTGCCTCTCCCTATAAGTAACTCTACCTTTCAAATAAATAATTCTTTGGAAAAAGTCAACAAACAATAAAGGCTGGTGGAGAGGGAGAGAAAAAGGTACCCTAACCCACTGTTGGTGGGAATGAAGCTAGTACAGCCATTATGGAAGGCAGTATCAAAGTTCCTCAGAAATCTGAAAACAAACATACCATATGATCCTGCCATCTGACTCCTAGGAATTTATCCACATGAAATGAAATAGAATATGCATAGGCATGAGTTATCTGTACCTCATGTTTATTACAATTCAATTCACAATAGCTAACATGGAATCAACCCAGAAGTCCATCAACTGGTGACTGGAAAAAGAATATGAGCTATAAATACAGTGTAAAATACTATTCAGCCATAATTGTGAATGAAATCCTATCTTTTGTAACTAAATGGATGAACTGGAAAAAAGTATGCTTCATGAAAGAAGCCAGTCCCCAAAAGACAAATACCATATGTTTTCTCTGACTGGTGGTAATTAATATATAGACAACGAAAAGTAGCATATGAGTTAATATGACATTTTGAGATTTGAGTATTGTCCATAGCACTTTTCTGTACTCTTTGATAGAGTACACAACATATACTCATTGATATTTCTGCTACTACTTGCTGAATTCTTTACTTTGTAGAGGGTTAAAGCTTGTGATTCTAAAATAAAATCAAAGCATGCAGCTGTCAAAATTAAAAGAAAATAAAACGAGAAGGAGGGAGTTGGAAATATGAGACCAAGGGAAGATAGGATAGGATGTTATCAGTTTGCTCTTCAAACTGTATATATAAATTACATGAAATTTGTTCACTTAATATGCATTTAAAAATATAAACTTAACACTGGAAGAAAAAACCTGGGATCTGTGTTTTCTGGATCACCACTAATAAATTTTAGTCTTCATTTATGTCTGACCATATTTAATTTCTTATTTATTTATTTTATAAGAAAATTAACATCACCATTCCTAACAAGTCCATCCTGCTTCATCCATATCTATCAGTTCCCACTATGCTAATAATTTCTCATGAACTTAAATCCATATCATCTTAAAGTGATGTAATGTGGGGCTGGTGCTGTGGCATAGCAGATAAAGTTGCTGCCTGCAGTGCTGGCAAGCCATATGGGTGCCAGTTCAAGTCGTGGCTGCTCCACTTCTGAACCAGCTCTCTGCTATGGCCTGGGAATGCAGTAGAAGGTGGCCCAAGTCCTTGGGGCCTTGCACACATGAGAGATCCGGAAGTAGCTCCTGGCTTCGGATTGACACAGACCAGCCATTGCGGCTAACTGGGAGTAAACCAGCAGATGGAAGACCTCTCTGTCTCTGTCTGTCTGTCTGTCTGTCTCTTTCTCTACCTCTCCTCTATTTGTGCAGCACTTTCAAATAAATAAATAAATCTTTAAGAAAAAAACCTGATTCATGTTATTATTTATGTGTTTTAGAGGCTTTCCAGATGTTGATTACATGTGCCATGAAAACCCATTAAAATGCAAATCCTATAAGAGGCAACCCTTATAGGTAAAATCCAGTGGATGTGTTGAGAAAAACACACTAGCAATACATTTCAAAAAGCTGTAAAATGTTATAAGTTGCTGTCAAAAGCTAAAAATCTGACAATGACTCATTATGTCATTTAGTACATAATGCTGAGAAAATCAGAAGTATTTGTTAAAACTTCTGCTAAAATGCACTAGATTTATAATTTTTAAATGCATCTTTCCTAGATATAATGCAGTCCTGTACTACTTTAGAGTATCAGAAATTTAAAATGTTGGACTGGTGCTGTGGTGGAGCAGGTTAACACCCTGGACTGAAGTGCCAGCATCCCATATGGGGGCCGGTTCAATACTCAGCTGCTCCACTTCTGATCCTGCTCTCTGCTATGGCCTGGCAAAGTAGTAGAAGATGGCCCAAGTCCTTGGGCCCCTGTACCCATCTGGGAGACCTGGAACTAGCTCCTGGCTCCTGGCTTCAGATCAGCACAGCTCTGGCAGTTGCAATCAATTAGGGAGTGAACATCAGATGGAAGACCTCTCTCTTTCTCTCTGGCTCTCCTCTCTGTCTGTAACTCAACTTGTAAATAAATAAATAAATGAATCTTTAAAACAATTAAGAAATTTAACATGTGAAAGGTTTTTAAAAAATGTATTTCTTTATTGTGAGGCAGAGTTACAGATATAGAGAGGAAGAGAAAGAGAGGTCTTCTATCGACTGGTTCACCCCTAAATGGCCAGAATGGCTGGAGCTGGGCCGTTTGGAAGCCAGGTGCCAGAAGCCAGGAGCCAGCAGCTTCCTCCAGGTCTCTCACATGGGTGCAGGGGCCCAAGCACTCAGGGCATATTCCAGAGCTTTCCTAGGCCATTAGCAAAGAGCTGGATTGGAAGTGCAGGAGCAGGGACTCAAACTGGTGCCCATGTGGGATGCTGGTGCTGCAGGTGGATGCTTAATCTACTATGCCACAGAGTGGGCCCAGGGAAAGGTTTTAGGAAGACATCTTTCATGTAGACTAGGCTGCAATATTGCAAGGTAAGGTTTAGCTTTTATTTCCACACATCAGTTTTCATCTTTTAGCAACTATAAATACTGAATATCATACATATAGCCATAAATATAGGTAATTGCAGATTTTGTTGTCATTCTTTCTAATTCTTTTTTTAATGTCTCCTAATAGGCCATTTTATGGATTATTATATTGATGTTACCTGTACACAACCATCAGGCATTTCCACTGTTGAATGTGTTTATGTGTACAGGTAGTTTTGTTTGTGTGTACATGAATGCACATTTGATGGAGATAGCAGACAGTAATACTGTGAGAATTCCTAACGCTGATTTTAAACTTTCTGTCCTCCGCAGAGATGGCTGTCATTGAAGTAGACCACAGGGCCCCTTTTGCTGTTGTGAACTGAAATGTAGATAAAATGATAGATGTGTCTGTCACATCGGAGAAATACTTCTGAAAAAATCGAGCCTATTTAAGCACCTTGATCTACATTTTCAACCTCCACAACTCTGAGAAGTAAAATTCCATGATTTACATCATATTTTCTGTGGTATTTTCTTAACAAATTTATATATCCTCATTTCTGCCAGCATTTTCTGCTGTCATCTAGAAGGTCCTTGTGAGTAGCAGAGAAATATAGAAACTAAAAACTGTGATTTTAGATTACCAAGTATCTACTAACACAAAAAAGATATCCCAGAAGCAACCTACTACCATCCTCCAGGACCCAGAAAAAAAAAAAGGAATGAGTCAAGATGCAGGGCAGTAGAAAAAAGTGAATAATGAAAGATCACATCAGAAGTAAATAAGGAAGGGTTTGATGCTGTGGTGTACTGGGTTAAAGCCTTGACCTGCTGTGCATGCATCCCATATGTTCCTGTTAGGAGACCAGGTGCTCCACTTCCAATCCAGCTCCCTACTAATGCACCTGGGAAATTGGTGGAAGATGGACCGTGTTCTTGGGTGCTGGCACCCACATGAGAGACTTGGAAGAAGCATCTGGCTTTTCCAATAAATAAATAAATCTTAAAAAAATAGAAGCAGTGTTAGCACTGTTGGAAAAACAGACACATAGTTCAATGGAAAAGAATAGGCAGCTGAAATTTACCGACTTTTCTACAGGTAACTCCTATTTAACAAAGGAAAGAAAACAAACAGGAGAAAGAAGAATCCCCTTAGCAAATGGTTTAAAGGAAAGTGATTATCCATATGTAGAAGCCTGAAAAGATACCCCAACACCTTATACACTATGTAAAAGCAACTCAAGGTGAATTAAAAGTCTAAATATAAAACCAAAAACTAAGTAAACATATGAGAAGCTGTAAAACATTAGCATAGACAACAGTTTTGGGTCAGATTCCAAAAGCACAAGTAACAAAATAAAATATACAAATTTGAGCATATCAAATTAAGATACATCTTCACAACAAAGTAATCAACAGAGTGAAGATACAATGGACAGAATGGTAGGAAACATTGAAAACTCTGACTATGACAAAAGATTGATAGCCAAAACATACTTATATAGAACTGGAAAAACTCCAAACAAGAAGCAAAATGTACAGTTCAGAAATCGAGAATGATCTGAATAGATGTTTCTCAGAAGAAGAAATCTCAATTGTCAAGACATAGATGAACATGCCCAATATCACTAGCCATTAGGGAAATGTAAATCAAAACCAATAGCAGACTCCATCTGTGGGAGAAGACAATGCTTGGGTTTTCATTTGTGCAACAAGTGGGTTTAGAGGACCCTGTTCACCATTAGAGGGCAGAGTCTACATGGAAGTAAGGAAACCTTAATGTTTTCCTAATGGGCTTGTTAACTTCTTGACCAATGCCTATTACTTTTGCCACAAACTTTCCAGTCTCACTACTTTCCTGCTTCTTCCTCTTCGCTGTGGCTTGCAAAAACAGTATACCTTCTATATACGGAGGATACTTTTGTTTTGTTTTATTCCTTCTGTCTCATGATGTTCCTCTAAGAAATCACAACCCTCCAAGTATTCATTCATTTATGCAGTCTGCAGTTTTCATGGGCTACTACATGGCAAAGTACTAGGTTAAAGGAAAGGTATAGGTCAGGAACTGAGCAAAGTTCACAATGATGAAGCCATTGGGGAAATGAACCTGATGGAAGACCTCTCTCTCTCTCTCTCTCTCTCTCTGCCTCTCCTTCTCTCTCTGTGTAACTTTGATTTTCAAATAAATAAATAAATCTTTAAAAACTAACTAAATATACTAATAACTTGGTGGCAACACCTTTCTATCAGAACATGTGAAGCACTCAAACACAGTTTGTCCCAGAAAGTCAGCCATAGTTTTCAAGGGCATGTCTTCTACTCCATTTGTGGACACCTCTGTGTGGCGTAAGGGCACTTATTTCTTCCCTTCTTCTTTCTTACCACTCTCACAGTTATAACTTCTATCGATGCTTCCACAGACCAGTCTCTATGAAATTGTAGAACTAATATCCTCCCATGTCAAAAATGTCATGGGTTTAAACACAGAACCCAAAATAAGACAAGTAACTGACCTTCTTATTTACACAGTGTGGAAAGTAAGATTCTCAGTGGATCACTGGGTAACTGTAAAGTACTGCGCAGAGAAAAACTGTAACTTATCTGTATTTATGATGCTGTAATTCTCCACTTTATGCATACTCAGATTAAATGAGCTCCCGTTAGTGGGCAGCACTGTTGCATAGTGGGTAAAGCTACTGCCTGCAGTGTCAGCATCCTATATGGGTGCTGGTTATGATCCTGGCTGCTGCACTTCCAATCCAGCTCTCTGCTGTGGCCTGGGAAAACAGTAGAAGATGGCCCATATCCCTCATCTCCTGCACCCACCTATGAGACCTGGACAAAGCTCCTGGCTTCTGGTTGTGGATCCAAACAGCTCCAGCCATTGATCTCTGTTTCTGCCACTCTGTAACTCTGCCTTTCAAATAAATAAATAATTATTTAAAAAAACAGCTTCATCCCAGAAGAAGTTCCTGGCTACTGGCTTCAGACTGGCACAGCTCCAGCTGTTGCTACCAATTGGGGAGGGAACCATCGGATGGAAGATGTCTCTCTCTTTCTCTCTCTCTCTCTCTCCTCTCTCTGTGTAACTCTTTCAAATGAATAAATAAATCTTTAAAAAAGTAGCTCCAGTTATTGACAACACAGTAGACTTGCATTAATTTTAATTCCCTTCTCACTTTGCAAAGGGATCAGTGGCAGGTCAAAACAGTTGAGAGCCTTGCTAACAGGAGAAGAAATAGCTGAAGACAGAAAATGAAAAGCAGCCAAATACATCATCAAAGAAAGAGAAGTGGACCTCATCCAACACAAACCTTTAAAAGTGGATGCTCACAATTAACGAGTGAAACAGCTGCCCACTGAAATCTTATCTAGGGAGGGAAGATGTCCTAAGTTCTGCTTCTGTAAACTTCAGTCATAAATCTGTCCTAATAAATCTGTCCCCAGCATCTCTTTTACAAACATACTGGACCCACTGACCATTGGAAATGTGGTCCTAAGTCATGTAGGCTGCCATTTAAACCCACCAATGCTGTAACAGCTAAGAAACTTGAATTTGATGCTCAGTTCTCAGGAAATCATTCCAGCTGAGCCTAGGGCCATTAATAGAAACTCCTTGGATCCTCCACTGTCTCTGTGCCTGTTTGAAAGAAGAGAGTTTTCCCACCCCAGGTTTCTGGAACAGCTTCAAATTCCACATTGGAAAAATCTGATAACTAATATGAGAGGGATCAACACACAAAGCAGCTATTCATGCTTCACACTGCTCCCCACCAGGAAGATGAGATGCAGGATGAGAGCAGTGGGGCAGATCCTAGTCAGATCCTTCTTCCCACCCCTCTGCTGCCCCAGGCTCCCTGCTGAAGGCCATCCTGCCCCACCCTGCAGAAACCAGCCCAGGAAACATCAAGAGGCCCAGCCCAACTGTATCCTAAGACCACCCACAGTGGGAACCCAGCTTATTTAACTGTGGAGAGCCAGAGTCTTTCCGCCTTCCTTCTCTGCGTGTGCAGGTTTCCAGAACGCTGCCCTCTCTCTCCTGTAACCACTAAATTAAGCACATTAGGGACAGTTTGGGTGAGGTTCTGCAGGAGAGAGCCCAGGCACTGGGAGCCTGAGAAGCAGAGGTGGGAGACAGAACAGCCCAGGTCCCAGCCCTGACCTCGGGGGAAACTGCCAGGATCTCTGGTGCCCTGGCACCCACCCTTCTCCCACACATGTCCCCACCCCATCCTGCACACCAAACCTGCAGCAGAAAGTCCCCGAGCAGGTAAGCTTTCTTCCAGAAACACGGGGAGCAAAGCAGGGAGTGTGGGGAACAGAGTCCCTGGTAACTGGGACCCACAGGTGGACAATGAAGAGGGAAGAAGCAGCAGGAGGCAGGCTCAGGTGAGCACTTGGAAACTGCCTGGGATTGCACGTGCAGAGCAGGTGATGCAGTAAATGAGAGAGAAGGAGCACCACAGCCCCCAGGGCTGACCCTGATCAGGGAATGAACTCCCTCTGGTCCAACTCAGACCCCCAGGGACTGGCAGTTTTACACACATGTGCACAGGCATTCGGGAAGCAGAATATGTTGGAGCTCCTGGGAACTCTGGGAAATGGAGTCCAGTCCGCAGCATCCATAGAGACACCAGCTGGCCCTCCCCAAAGGCTGCAGTCGGGGGTGGGTGCCCACAACCAGAGGGCATTTCCTTTTGTTCAGTCCCTCCTTCCTTTCCTTCCCAACCCAAAATCTCAGGGATCAGTTGCTGTTCTTCCTTTCCTGAATCAAATCTGAAAGAGTGACACTCACTGCTGCTAACTGACCCCAAATCCTGGCTCCCTCATAACCTCTGTCTCTTCCAGAAAAATCTTATTTACTACTTTGGCCCTAGAAATCATAAATGACTATGATAGAATGTAGCTTTTAACAGAGGTGTAGAAGGCATGGTTTAATATCCAGTTTTGAGAATACAATTTTCATTTGTGTTTTATTGATGTTTATAGTTCTTTTAAATTTGTTGATTTATTTGGAAGTCAGAGTTACAGAGAAGGAGAGGCAGAGAGAGAGAGAGAGAGAGAGGTGTTTTCCATCTGCTGGTTCACTCCCCAATTGGCAGCAGCACCACAGCGCCGACCCCTTATAGTTCTTTTCAAATCATTTTACACTGTCTTTTTATTCATCTAGTACAGAGACAGAAGAATGGACACAGAGCTAACATAGCTGAGTATTCAAGGAGACAGGTTAAGGGGTTAAATGCCTCATATCATATCATTTATACCTTAGATTAATTCTGGGGACAGTATTATCTGGAATTTACAAAGTAGAAACTGAATGGAAAGAGCTTAGAAAAATACGGTGTTTTTTAATATCATTAAAAAGTCTAAGATAAAGGCTAATCAAGGGGCCAGCACTGTGAAATAGCAGGTAAAGCTACTGCCAGCATGGACATTCCATATGGGTGGAGGTTGAGCCCGGCTAGTCTGCTTTCAATCCAACTCTCTGCTATGGCCAGGGAAAGTGGTGGAAGATGGCCGAAGTCCTTGGGCAGCTGCACCTGTGTGGGAGACCCAGAAGAAGCTCCTGGCTGCTGGCATTGCAGCAGTACAGCTCCAGCCATTGTGACCAACTGCTGAGTGATCCAAAAGATGGAAGATGTCTCTCTCTCTCTCTCTCGCCTTCTACTCTGTGTAACTCTGACTTTCAAATAAATAAATAAATCTTTTTTAGAGAGCCAATCAACATATAACACTAGCATAAAAATCTTTCTTTTGTCTTGGGTCTCAGTTTTTATAATCTGATTTCTCAAATGGAAAAATGTGAGAGAGATGAAGTGTACCTACAAAAATAATTTACTATAGTTATTTACTGTAATAATTTACTGTAATGATGTACTGTAATTTACTGTAATAATTTACTGTAAAGAACCACATAGGATTATAACTTGTCTAGAAAACAAAGGAGATTCAAAGTTGCTATTATTTAATGGTTATTTTTTCTTATTTTTAATATCAAGATAGTATATAAATATTATGCACTCCTGGGTATTTCTGTGTTGTTTGATATGTTTTATTTTTAAGCAGAAATTCAAAGAGATAACTGGCTAACATGGAGTTCTGTGTTTCTGATTACTTCTCTCAATTAGAGATCATGGGATTAGAGTTGGTGCTAGATTAAGAATGCTTCCATCTTTATCCACTGGCTTCACACCAGCATTTACTATGTTAAAAAATATTCTTTGGGTAGATTGCTCTTTCTTGCCAGACTGTAAACTTCATGGGGTCTAGAAACATATTTGCTTTGACACTAAAACTCAGCATCTTGACAGTCAGTCTTTTAGTTGAATAAATACATGATATACAAAATAAATATTTCTGCCCCTCAAGAACTGCCTAAGAGAGAAGAAAATAGAAATCAATTTGATGACTCTCAGTATTAGGTGAATATATAATTTGTCATTCTGACATAAGCTTGGTCATAAAAAGGGAATATGAATAATTACACACAGTTGAAGTGTATGAACACCTAGGGCCAGCGGGTTAAATGTTCACCCTAGCAATGTAAGGCATTCCATGTCAATAGGAGAGGAAGGAGGAAGAGGGGAGGGGGTGTAGGTGGGAAGGTGGTTACGGAGGGAAGAATCACCATGCTCATTACTTAGCAGCAAAGAGAGAATCTGTGATCATTTGTTGCTTAAGAAAGGGTGATAGGCATTATTTAATTATAATGCAGGCATCAGTGTTCTTCTGTCTCTGAAATAGGAAGTCTATAACTCAGAATTCCTTGCTGTTTCATCAAAAACAATTCAAAACAAAAACCTAATTAAGCATAAGAGGAAGTTACGCATTAGAAGTCTATTCTAATCTCTAGGAGGTTCAGGGGTTGGAAAATTCATCCAAAATCTTGCTGCCAAATGTCCCATACATTTTCCATGACCACTACCCATCAGCATAAGCTCTTTTAAAAAAAAGAAAGATTTATTTATTTGAAAGTCAGAGTTACACAGAGAGAAGAGAGGCAGAGAGTGAGAGAGAGAGAGAGAGAGAGAGAGAGAGAATCTTCCATCTGCTGGTTTACTCCCCAATTGGATGCAATGGCCAGAGCTGAGCTGATCCAAACCCAGGAGTTAGGAGCTTCTTCCAGGTCTCCCATGTGGGTTCAGGAGTCCAAGGATGTGGGCAATATTCTAATGCTGTCTCAGGCCATAGTAGAGCTGGATCAGAAATGGAGCAGCGGGACTTGAACCAGTGACCATATGGGATGCTGGCACTGCAGGCGGCAGACTTACCTGCTACACCACAGCACCAGCCCCCATAAGCCCTATCTTCTGCAGAACCAGCACCCCAGACACCAGCCACCACATGGCATCCCATGGCACACTCACCCCTGGCAATGTGCTGCAGCTCCTGCTCCTTTCCACTTTCACTGGAAGAATCTGCAACTCCTTTTTTTCATGCAAGTAATTCTGATTCAGATGATGACCCTGACACAATTGGCTGGCAAGTGCCATGGCATGTGTCCATGGCCTAGCTAAATGCAAAGCTGGAACATTTTAAACTTTTCACTGCCATGGTGAGACACGGACTCCATCTAATGAAGTAGGGGATTTTTCAGGGAGTCTAGAGAATCAAATATGACAAAATGACAAATCTTAACCAAAGAGTGCCGTGGTACAGATGAAGAGAACCCAAAATGTATTTTTCTATCTTTTCTTTTCTGAGTTAAGTGCCTAAAAACAAAGCCAATGAGGGTTAAACAGACCCATTCTGAAAATTCCTTAACATCTTCATTTTCATCCAAATTAATATATTGCTTGAAGAAAATAAATTTTACATAAATGAAAATGCAGTACCACAGACAAGTGTACAGAACATAGGCCCTCAGTTAGCTTCAAACCATCTGGGTCCATTAATGTGTTCTTCCAGAATCAAAGCTGCAGTACAATAGAACCACAGCCTCTGACATTCCTCCTCCACCCCAATGGATCTTGGGTTTTCCTCCCACCTCCCCTCTCCTGTGAATACATCAGTAGCAGAACAAATGGAATCCAAAGATACGATGATGTTATTTAACATGGAATAAACACAGTGTTTTAGTCAGTATAATCCTCAATACTACACTAATAATTCCGAGTTCACTGATTATGAAAGTAAGTATAAGAAATCTCTTCCTAAGTAATCATAACATCGAGAGCTGAATGTAGACTTTCAAAGTGAAAGAGAGAATAGTGTAGAGATGTGTATCTCTATAATAGAGATTTACCGCTGTAATTTATAGACAGTACACCATGTTTGTATTTTTTTTTGTAGTCCTGCATATTTTATTACATGCAGCTTGTCACTTTGGAAATTTTATGATTAGACACTAATATGCAACAAATTTTGAATCCTTACAGATAATATAGAGCACCCTAGGCCCTCCCAAGGGCAGAAAACAGACCAAGAGCTCATAGACTGGCTGCAACTGCAAGAAGCAGATGAAGATATCGTCAGAAAGATACATATTCCTGCAGTGTGGCTGCTGAGCAGTTCTGCCCTTATGGATCTCATCTCTGTTTCAGATCGTTAAAGAAAGTTACATGCTTTCTGACATTTCTAAAGATTTCACTAATGAGAATCTAAGATATCTTCACTACGCTAAGAGCCTCAGAACAGCCCAAAGACTTGGGCCATCTTCTACTGCTTTCCCAGGCCATAGCAGAGAGCTGGATCAGAAGAGTAGCAGCCGGGACTAGAACCGGAGCCCATATGGGATGCTGGCATTCAGGCCAGTGCTTTAACCTACTGTGCCACAGCACTGGCCACAACATAGTATTTCTAATAGAAGAGATGGTTAAGTCATTAACTCCTCTAAAATACAAGTTAAGTATTAGTTTTGAAACTCTGATTCAATCATGAGAAAAACAAAAGGTTAATTTTCTCTCTTTGCTTCTGGGTATGTAAATTTTCTTCTAAGAAATTAATCATGACTTTTACATCTCAGACCCTATTATGAGTAAGTAGAGAATATTGTGGGGTCATACGCTCATTCTATCAAAAGAACATTTCTCCAATTAAAGAAAACATTATGGGAATCCCATATGGGAACTGGTTTGAGTCCTTGCTCCTTGCTGCTCCACTTCTGATCCAGCTACTTGCTATGGCCTGGGAAAGCAGTAGAAAATGGCCCAAGTGCTTGGGCCCATGCACATGCATGGGAGGCCAGAGCTATGGCCCAGCAGATTAACACCCTGGCCTGAAGCACTGTCATCCCATAAGGGCACTGGTTCAAGACCGGGCTGCTCAACTTCTGATCAAGCTTTTAGCTTATGGCCTGGGAAAGCAGTAGGAGAAGGCCCAAGTCCTTGGGCCCAAGCCTAAGTGGGAGACATGGAAGAAGTTCCTCATTCCTGGCTTCAGATCAGTACAGCTCCAGCCATTACAACCAGTTGGGGAGTAAACCATCAGATGGAAGACTTCCCTCCCTCTCTCTCTCTTTCTCTCTCTCTCTCTCTCTCTGTGTGTGTGTAACTCTTTCAAATAAATAAACAAATCTTTAAAATAAAAAGCCAGGAGTCAGGGAAATTTCATCCAGGTCCCTTGCTTGGGTGCAGGACCCAAGGATTTACCATATTCTGCTGCTTTCCCAGGTATGTTAGCAGGGAGCTGGATCAGAAGTAGAACATGCAATTGGTGCCCATAGAGGATGCTAGTGCTGCAGTTGTTGGTATAACCCATTTTGCCACAGTGCTGGCCCCATAACAATTTATAATTCCTAGTAATTAACAGGGAAGAAAGAAGTATGGCAGGATACCTTTTTTTTAGAAAAATTATTTTATTTATTTGAAAAAGTTATATAGATAGGGAGAGAGAGAGAGAGAGAGAGAGAGAGAGAGAGAGAATCTTCTGTCTGCTGGTTCACTGCCCAAATGGCTACAATGGACAGAGCTGAGCTGAACTGAAGCCAGGAGCAAGGAGTTTCTTCTGGGTCTCCCACATGTGCAAAAGGTCTCAAGGACTTGGGCCATCCTCTACTGCTTTCCCAGGTGCATTAGCAGAAGGCTGGACTGGAGGTGGAGCAGCCGGAACTCTACCAGCACTCATATGGGATGCCTGTATTTCAGGCCAGGGCTTTAACCTGATGTGCCACAGTGCTGGCTCCAACAGGTGACCTTTTACTCTCAATAATCTCTTCTTGCTATTGGCAGCAGTTTGTAATTTTTTGTTTATTTGCCTTCTTCTTAATCTATATTTTTAAAAAATTACAAAATGTTCCAGCACCCTGAGAACCTCCATCACAAGGGCATACCATCAGATGTTTGTCCAGAAAAGGGTGGTGTAGATGCAAGGTGGAAAATGCAAGGTGAGTTGATTCATCTTTCTCAGGCTGTGGTTTCCATGGGCAACTTTTACAACCAACTGCCTTATTTGTTCCTCTTCCACAGAGTGGAACACATGTTAAGTCATCCTATTTAGCCAAAAGCCAGTGGCAGCACTTCAATATGTCATCAATCCACGGACAGCATTGTGGTACAAAGAGGTAAGTTGCCAACTGCAACAGCAGCATGCCTTATGGCACTGCTTTGAGACTCACCACCTTCACTTCTCATTCAGCTCTTTGCTTGGGAAAGCAACAAAGATTGCCCAAGAGTTTGGGTTCCTGCACCCCCATGGGGGACTGGGACAGAGTTCCAGGGTCCTGGCTTCAGCCTGGCTCAGCCCCAGCTATTGTGGCCATCTGGAAGTGAGCCAGCAGATGGAAGATAGAGATCTCTCTCTCTATTACTTTTACCTAAGCATACATTACATACATAAATGAAGATGCATCAATATAGCAACTTGTTGAGGAAAAGTCTTCTGATTATTGCAGGTTTTGTTTCAATGCAGAAAAATCTTCAGACACAAAAATTATAAACTGATTTATATTTATATTTCTCAACCACATACTTTTCAGAAAAAATTGTCTGCCACTCAGCATCAGGTATCAGTCTGAAAGCATTCATTAAAAAATCAAGTAATTTTACTAAGCACAAAAACCTCTAGTATAGACTGCATATAAACCAGTGGCTTCCATGGGTATACACAGATTGATTTTTGTTAATTTACGGGGATCACTGCACTTCCCTGGCATGGAGCTGTCTGAAGAGTTTAAACACTGATGGGTGTGGCATTATTTCTGATATTTGCTTATTATCCAGAGTGCATTTATTAAATATCTATCTTGAACTCCACACTCTATAAATCTATTTCAAATATGTAGATATTTAATGGTACTTACACATTTACAAACTGAGCTAATCCTCCTAACTTCTCTCTGGAATAGCTATGCCTTTGACATTGCCTTTTTTCACACATATGGAAATGCATAATATGCTTCTGTATGGTACTTCAGAATTTATAAAAGGCTTTTCAGGTAAGATTTACATAACATCATGTGAAAGTGGCCGAAAGACACAGTCTTCTCATTACAGAGGGGAGAGGTATGAAGTCACTCTCTGAACAGTTACTCAGATTCTATCAGTCAGGTTCAGAATCTTATTAGGTATCAGATACACATCTAGATTTTTTTCCCTACTGTCTCTTTGTCAGAATTCCCAGCCTATGAGTGAACTTCATCTGAATGAATGCTAATATTCAAGGTTCTAAGTGAAAAAATTACTGAGGTTTGTATTGGTGAGGAAAGCATGTGTCTAAATGTTACTTGTATTTAATAATAAGTATTGAATCATATGAAACTGAATATAAGATTATGCAAATTTTTAAGATGAAGAGCATATATTTAAAACCACATTCTTACATTTTGCAAACGTGTTGAAACAGCTTACTGGAGCATGTGTTTGGCATAGTGGTAAAGCCTTCCACATCCCAGTCAGAATGCTCAGGGCTCAAGCCCTAGCCCTGCTTCTGCTTCTGGCTTCCTGCTAACAGAACCCTGGGAGGCAGCAGCTGATGGCTCAAGTACTTGAGTCCCTGCCACCTGTGTGGGAGACCCACACTGAGTTCCTGGCTTCAGCCTGAACCAGCTCTGGTTGGTGCAGACATTTGAGGAATGAGCAATAAATGGAAGGGCTCTCTCTGCCTTGCAAATAAACAAAAATAACTATACAGACCTTTTCTTAAGGTGTCTTGTTCACATCTAAATGATTTCCCTTTTCACAGTAAAATGCCTAACTGTCCTCTTTAGTAACAATGCATGTTTTGCTCTCCATGTCCACTCCTGAGCTCCAAGTACTGGCAGCTCACCCTAGCATGCTGACTGGTTCCAATGTTCAAGTACTCATCTCCCATTCTCTTTTGGTGGGTCTACCGGAAAGAAAGGAGAGTATCTACAGTAATTAATATCTTACTGTGGCTCTTGCTGTCCACCTGCAGGCCTGAAGGATGACCACCTGAATACACACTGTGATGTTCTGGACGTAGTTTTCAAACTTCAGTCACTTTGCAGCTGAGGGACTCTGTCCTCGTCAATCACTTGAAAGCCTGCAGGAGTAGGGAGAAGCTGTGTTTGAAGAATTCACAAATACAGTGCATTGAAGCCAACCACTACCACCCCCACCACACCCCTACTTCAGGGTTCTGGCAAATCCCAAACCAGGAGTTTGGGACCAGCAGTGGTTCAGGAGGTGACCTCAACTCCTTACTCTGAACAGCTCCAAAGAGCCTGGTGCACCCAGCGGGAGCTCAGCGCCTCGAACTCCCACCCTCCTGCCCTTGCCACCAGGATGCCCGGCTCCCAGAGCCTCCAGGAGGCCTGCAGCAGACCCGCAGGTCCAGGTGCACTGGGATGTGCGTCCAGAACTAACCCAAAATACAGGCCCAGCTTAAGTGTCACCTCCCCACAAAGTCACTGTCACCTACTCCCTCCCGGAAGGCTGCAGGCCAGCACCCGGCACCGGGTGTCATGGCATTTGGGGTTCACCCGCTCTCCCTCAAAGGAAGATGCCCCCGTGGGAACCCCGCTCCACCTGCGGCAGGGCTGGGGGTGGAAGGGCCGAGCCAGCCTCCACCCTAGGACTGCAGCCTGGGAAAGTCCAGGGCCCCAGTGCCCTTGCCAGGCATAGGGTCTCTCTAAGTGTACTCTGAGCCAGGGCCTCAGCCATCAGCAGCTCTCTTGCTTCCAGAATCTGCTGCAGGGCAGTTCAGGCTCAGTCCAGCAGGGGGCCTCAGGACAATCGTTGCTGCCCTGAGGCAGGACCAGTGCTGCAAGACCCGCCCCATGCTAGGCTGGCTATAGAGGCGGTGGACATTGGTGGGCAGCTGGTAGTTGCAGTGTGTGCGCATGACATGGGTGGTGTTAGGTTCTTGGCTGTCCCGTTTCGTGCCTTGGGGTGGCCCCTGAGTCAGGAGGGGCAGGAGAAGAAGAGACAGACCTGGTGAGTGTGACTGCCCACCTCTCCTGCCAGCCCTGCTGGCTGAGGCTTGCAGCACGTGCTGCACTTGGGGAAGCAATGAAGGCCAAGTCTCAGCAGGAAAACCAAGTGCGCGGTGCTGATTTACTCACTGACACAGCATCTGTGTGGTCTGCATGGGCAGACAGGGGGAAGGGTTTGGTAGAAGGGTGCTGGAGGTGCACTGGGCCTTTGTGCTGCTGCCTGCTGTAGGCATCCAGGGCAGCAGAGTCCTGCGGGGTCCCTAGAGATCCTGGCCATGCTGTGCCTTCCATCATCCACCCTCCTGCACTGATGCTGGGGGAAGTGCTTCTGTGGTTGATATCTCATTGGAATCCATGGTCATTTTCTCATGATGGGCTGATCTCACACAGTGACAATCATGGAACAAATCACTGTTCTGTGGCATCTGCCTCCCAGGAGCATTGCAGGTGGACAGGGGGAAACAGGTGACTGGTGGCACCTCCTGTGCATGGTCTCTGTCCCATCCTGGACCGAAGGTGGAAAGGGAAGGAGAGGAGCTGGCTCAAAGCAGTCCCGCTGCGGGTTCCATTAGGTGCAAAATGTCTCCCGATTGCGGTTAACCTTGCAGAGAAACTGTCTCCTTTTGTGGGCAAGTGACAGCATCTGCTTTATTAGCTGTGCAGTGTATTGATAATTAAAATTTGGGCATCCCTATCTATAGTCCTCACAGCATAGTTACATTCTGAGGAAGTGATGAAACTGCTCAGTACTTCGGGGCTGAGTGTAATATTAGGTGGGCAAGCCTGTTGTTGGCTTTTGGTTTATAGCTATTGGGCGACTTTATTTGGTAAAAATGCATTCAGGCTCAGTAGTGTATTCAAGGATGACCACTTAGTGAATTGTCTTTTTTTTTTTTTTTTGTAAGAATAAGAGTATTGAAGACTGGGTTGAGCTACCTATGGCAAAACTCCACCATTCCTGGGAAGGCCACAATTGGCAAGAAAAGCAGGTAGCAAGCTTTCACCAAGTAAGTTGAGATTCCTGTGTTTGCAATCTGAAGAGCTCACTGCTGAGCTGGGAGGGGAACTGCTCTGAGCACAACTCATTAGAGAACTGTTCTTTCAGACCTTCCCTGAAGGAAGCACTGTTGTGGTCAGAAGCATTCCAGGAGCTGCTGGCCAGCAATTGTGAATTAGGCTTGAATTGAATCCACTGCAAGTATCACAAGAGTGCAGAAAGGCTGTGTCCTCAAATCAGCAGCTCACCAAGGAGAATTTGACTTAACCTAGAAGGTCTGTTTATCTCCGCTTATTTCTCAACATATTCACACCAGGTGGGGAAGATAAATCACCCTTCAGCTCTGCAATGGCAGTGCTCTTGGTTGAGGCTGAGGATGCTTTTCATTGCATGCAGTGTTTGCAAGAGACTTAGTTCCCTGAGGATTTATGCCTCTCCTGTAAATACATTTTTGGCACTAAAACAAACTGAAGTATTTCTGTTTTAGTAGTATGGAACCAACTTAAGTATATTGCCTACTGGCATCTTTGTCTTTAAAGAGCTAAATCCACAGGATTACAGGATTGAGTAAAAACAAGAGAATAGCTAATCCTAGTACTAGAAAAGCACAAGGGAATGTTTGATCATTAGCTTCCTTATATTCCTCATGTTTCTTTTTATTTTTCTGCCTGCTCTTCCCTACCTACAGATGGTCTGGCTGTATTGGAAGCTTTTTTAAAAATTGAATTCTGTGAAGAAAATATAGGCTACTGGCTAGCTTGTGAAAACTTCCAAAAAAATCCACCCACCCCAGAAGCTATCCTTATATGCAAGAAAAATATATACACTCTGCTTAGAAAAAGGCCCAAAAGAGGTTAGACACAATTCCTCATTTCAGCATAAAGTGTACACTCTTGACATCAAGAAGCAACAAAAGAAGTAAAGACATAAGACTAAAGCAAGGGCCAGGGAATCTGAAAAGCTTCCTCTCCTGATGCCCTGACTTTCAAATAAGTCTCCCCAGACCTGGCAGGTGGAGCTCATCACACATTACAGCTTCTGATTTCCACTTTCAAAGAGCAGAGCCCCCTTCTCTAACAAAGGATAATGAGTGATCTTTGTTTCAGATGAACACGCTTTCAAACCAAAACTCTTATTATCCAAAATATAAGAGAAGCTATGACTCCCAGCTTTACAACTGCCTCGAAAAGGGTGTATTGCTTGATGGAGAATAACTTTCTGAAGTTGTATTTATTGGCAAGGCAGAGTTACAGAGAGAAAAAGAGAGGGAAAGACAGCGGTCCATCTGCTGACTCACTCCCTAAATGGCCACAATGGCCAGGGCTGGGCCAGGCTGAAGCCAGCAGCTTCCTCCAGGTCTCCCATGTGGGGGCAGAGGACCAAGCGCTTGGGCCATTCTCTGCTGCTTTACCCAGCAAGGAGTTGTGGAAGAAGTAGAGCAGCTGGGAGTCAAACCGGCATCCATGTGGGTTGTTAGTGCTGCAGGCAGCAGTGTAACTTGCTATGCCACAACACCAGCCCCCAGAAAGAACTCTTATCCCTGGTCTTTCTTTTGAGTCAGAATGCTCCCAGGACTTGTGTTGAAAACCACAGATCACCACAGAACCCCATGAGAAGAAAAAGGAGTCCCAGAGTAGAGGACATGTTCTGTTTCCTAAGGCAGAAGTTTTTGACTGCCAGAGACGAACATTCAATTCAGCCTGGGTGTTTGGGAAATATACCTCGCAACTGGGGATTCCAGTTCAGGTAGTAAATCAGGAAGCTGGTGACTGTCCAGGAGATGCCTGTATCAGAACAGCTTCCACCACCGTGAAGACACAGGCAGGAAATACGTGGTCTCAGTGGGGTGGGTCTCACTGGAAAAGCAGGACTCTGAGATGGAAGATAATGCAATGGAATGCTGTTGTTCCAGACTCACTTAAAATCAATAGGTCTGGGATTCTGTAGCCTTAGCTACCTAGCTCTACATCTTTCCTTAAATCCATCCATATTACCACATGGTTTTAATTCTAGGTTTTAAGTCCAAACTAATGTAACATGTTTATTATGTAGAATCATCCATTCTATTGTTGTGTATTGCTGAAGCTGAAGTGATGTTTGAATTGTTAAATGGTATATAAAATAGTGAGTGCTCATGTGTAGAAAACCACAGTGGCTGTTCCAAGTGCCAAACACTCTTGAAGGCAGTTAAGCTTTGAAGTGGTCTTTGAATATTTGAATACATTTATTTTGATAACTAATGTCATTGAATACTCAGAGTCCAGGTGTGAGTTGATTTGATTTTTGTAACTGGAAATATGACCAACATAAGATCTTTGTAGTAGAGAAGAAGCATGCATTACTGAATCTGTGCAGGGAGAACTGACAGCCCCCAGAGCTGAGATGAGGGTGGCAAGGAAGATGCTCTTTTCTAAACCTAAGTCACAGCACATCTTTAGAACGACCCAGGGTTAAAATTACTAACAGAATCTTTAATTAAACATTAAGGTATTTGATGAGAATAGAACATTGACCTAAATCCCTTCTTGAGGATTAAGAACCAGCTAAATAGGAGGCTGCGGTGGTGACCTCGAAGGGGTTGGAGCCTGGGGTCAGGGGTCGTGGGTCCCAATGGCTGGTCCAGAATCATCACGGGCTACCTGGGTCGTGGGCCAGCACCATGGCTCGGGGCTCCAGAGGTCGGGGGAAGCCTGCTGGGCCCCTTCTTGCTTCCTTCTTTGGGCAGAAGTCAGGCATCACAAAGTGACCTAAAGTGACCAGTTTGGTGCCGAAATCCCTGAGGCACCACTGGAGCCCGGGGCCAGGCCTGCAGGCAGGGCAGAAGCAGAGGGGAGACACCGGGACCTGGGGGCCAAGGCTTCAGGTGTTTCTGTTGGCCCCCAGGCACCCACGGGGCCTCAGCCTCTCTCACAACAGAAATGTGCATGCACCTCAGACCATTTTTACCCTTAATTCCACTTTAAAGAAAGGTTCATCGAGGACGGACTCATGGCATGGGGGTGCAACCACAGCCTGCATGGCCCACATCATGGGCACCAGTTCCATTCCCTGACGCCCTACTTCCTCTCCAACTCCAGCCAACGAGTGCAGTGGTGATGGACAGGTGCTTGGACCCCACACCACATGGAGATGGGAGGGGGCTCATGGGCCTTCAGCCTCACCCAAACATTGGGGAATCAAACCAGCAGATCGAAGACCCCTGTCTCTATGCCTTTCAAATAAATCTCTTAAAATAAATAAAAAAGAAATGCAAATAAAAAGAACCAGCTAAATAGACATGAACTGTATGGAGACAAACACCAATATTACATTACTCAACTCTCCACTGCTCCAATGAACAAAGAAGACAAATAAGAGGGATATAGGCCTCCCCTTTTTTGTTATCCTTCCCTTGGTTCCAACTAGCATGGGCTTCCAGAAAATGCGCAAGGAATCCATTCTCTTCTATGGTCAATACATGATCTCAGAATTTCCCTTATTCATTTGCCTAACAGATTTTGATTATGTCACTCTAGGTAAAGGGAAGGCAAGAAAACTGCCCTTTTCCCCCATTTTTAAAATCTATTATTTATTTGAAAGGCAGAGTTATAGAGAAGGGGTAGAGACAGATCTTCCATCTGCTGGTTCACTTCCCAAATTGGCCTCAGCTGAGCCAATCTAAAGCCAGGCGCTTGTGCCAGGCCTCCCACATGAATGCAGTGGTTCAAGCACTTGGGCCACCTTCTGATGCTTTCCCAGGCACATTAGCAGGGAGCTAGATTGGAAGTGGAGCAGCTGGGACTTGAATCAGCACCCATATGGGATGCTGGCACAGCAGGCCATGGCTTTACCCACTGTGTTGGTACCGTGTGTTTGTGTGTGTGTATGTGTGTGTGTGTATGTACGCATGTATTTTTATTTCAAAGACTCATTTATTTATTTGAAAGGCAAGGTTAGAGAGGGAGAGACATAAGAAGAGAGATCTTTCAACCTCTGGTTCACTCCCCAAATGTCCACAACAGCAGAGGCTGGGCCAAGCCAAAGCCTGGAGGCTGAAAAGCAGATAATCTTTAGTTATTAATTTAAAATGAATAGGCTGTAGCTGGTACTGTGGCATATAAGGTAAAGCCACCACCTGCAGTGCTGGCATTCCCTATGGGCACTGGTTCATGTCCCAGCTGCTCTGCTTCTAATCTAGCTCCCTGCTAATGTGCCTGGGAAAGCAGCAGGAGATGGCCCAAATACTTGGGTGCCTGAATCCATGTGAGAGAGCTGGAAGAATCACCAGGCTTTGGATTAGCCCAGCTCCAGCTGCTTGCAGCCACTTGGGGATTAAAACAGCAGACAGATCATCTCTATTTATGTGTCACTCTTTATAATGCTGTCTTTCAAATAAATAAATAAATAAACCTTTAAAAAAGGTTTATTAATGTATGCTATAATCCAATCCAGGAACAGTAAGAGAAGCATTAAATATTGCTACCTATATTTTTATTTTTTAATTTTTTTAAACTTTTATTTAGTAAATATAATTTTCCAAAGTACAGTGTATGGATTACAAAGGCTTCCCCCCATAACTCCCCTCCCACCAGCACCCCGCCCATCTCCCACTCCCTCTCCCATTCCATTTACATCAAGATTCTTTTTCAATCATCTTTATACAAAGAAGATCGATTTAGTTTATATTAAGTTTTCATCAGTTTGCAGCACACAGAACATAAAGTGTAAAATACTGTTTGAGTACTAGTTATAGCATTACTTCACATTGGACAACACATTAAGGACAGAGATCCCACATAAGGAGTAAGCACACAGTGATTCCTGTTGTTGACTTAACAATCTGACACTCTTGTTTATGGCATCAGAAATCTCCCTGGGCTCTAGTCATGAGTTGCCAAGGCTATGGAAGCCTCTTGAGTTCACTGACTTCGATCTTATTTAGACAAGGTCATAGTCAAAGTGGAAGTTCTCTCCTCCCTTCAGAGAAAGGTACCTCCTTCTTTGATGGCCCGTTCTTTCTACTGGGATCTCACTCACAGAGATCTTTTATTTAGGTCCTTTTCTTTTCTTTTTTTCTTTTTTTGCCAGAGTTTCTTTCCATACCTAAAATACTCTCATAGGCTCTTCAGCTAGATCTGAGTGCCTTAAGGGCTGATTCTGAGGCCAGAGTGCTGTTTAGGACATCTGCCATTCTACAAGACTGCTGTGTATCGCACTTCCCATGCTACCTATATTTTATATAGTCTGAGTATTGTATAAACTAAAATATACAACACTAGGAGTATGCTATCAGTAATTACACTGCCAATCTCAGTGATTATAAATAAGAATTTTAGCAACTATACTGATTCTGAACAGTGATTCAATGATTCTGTTTTTAAATTTAAAAATGCCCATGAACTTGAATGTTTCTGTGTAGCTCCTCATAGAACTACAAGCTTTAGAATTTCTATGCTGTTTAGCATTTCATCTTCAGTGCGAACTTGATTATTACACTGCCAGTTTATAAAACACTTCACAGTCATGTGAGCCTAACCATAAGATAGGACTGTGTAGAATAAATCCTTTAACTATAAAGACAATCTTATCTCACAAGGGAGGAAGATCCAGAGGGGTCAAATGACTTGCTAATGTCACTTAGCTCTGTCAGCACAGAAACAAGGAAAGCTCTCAGCTTCCTGCCACCTCCCCTTACACCACCTGCCTCAACTAGATGAACCTGTAATTTTAAGGACACTCAGGCACCATGAGTTTAAATGAATTTTTCAAGGTTACATGACAAGTACCAAAGCCAGAAGCAAAAATTATTGCTTCCATCTTTCTCTTCCTTGTCCACAATGGAAGTCCGATGTACAGTTATGCATTATTCTAATATCACAACCAAGAAGCATTATTTTTCCCCAATTTAACAATGAAACTTTTTTTCCATTGAGGAAGTTATTTTAATGGATGATAGAAACATACTTTTTTGTTTTTTAATTGGAGATGCAAAGAAATGAACAAGTAGACAGAGAAGTAGTATTCACCCTCTAGTTCACTGCTGAAATGTCCCCAGTGGCCAGGGCTGTCCCAGGAGTAGGGAACCCAATCATCTGAGCCATTTCTTGCTAGCTCCCAGGGTCTACATTATCAGGAATTTGGAGGCAGGTACTGGAACCAGGAATCAAACCAAGAAACTCCAATATGAGACATAGGCATTTGAACCACAAGGCTACACCCTGGCTTCCAGACTTGTTTTTTCACCAGTCCTCTGAAAAGGAAAGTTAATTACAACCTGAAATCCAAGACTCTGGAGTCCTCAGGTGTGTGCTTCTATGCAAGTTGATGCATTAGAGTTACATATGTTGCCCAAGAGTCTGCAGTTTAGAGAGAACAGAAGAGTGAAACATGTGTCAGAGGATGTCAGCATTGGAGAGGTGGCTGTGCTCTAGTCAGAGGCTGAGGAGGACAAGTCCACAGGGAGCAGCAGCTTGATTTAGTCACAAGGAAACCGGCTGTTTCTGGATTCATCCACCCCTCCCAGCTGACTGGCTGTGGAATTCTGATTGAATTCACCTGAAAATCCCACTCCCACTCGATTTGGAGGGAATTAATATCTGTCCCCTAAGTAAAAGGGTTCCATTTCTTTTTCCAAACCACAAAAAATCATGTTGGTTGCGTTGCCTGTAAATTTCTAAGCATGAAACACCAATTTTTTTTTTTAATTTCATAATAGCTACTCTGTCTGAACTCTTGTTTGTATTGCATCAGAATACAAAATCTTGGGAGGAAGAAGGCAAAACCAACTCAGACCCAGAAAACATTTAGAAAATTGCTGCTTAAGTACCAAAATTAGCAGAGGCACACAAAACAGTGACAGAAAGCCAGAATTGGAGCAAGCCAACAGCTATGCCCTGATTCAAAAAGACGGTTCCTGCTGTACCCTGAACTCCTTATTCCAGCCTCCAAACCAAAGCTAACATCAGAAAATTCATTACAAACTATGATAAATAAGAAAACTGTGAAAAAAGCCAAAGAAATGCAAGAGTCCTTAGTGATATTGGGCTTGATTTAGTCACAAGGAAACCGGCTGTTTCTGGATACATCCACCCCTCCCAGCTGACTTGCTGTGGAATTCTGATTGAATTAACCTGAAAATCACAGTCAAACTCGATTTGGAGGAAATTAATATCTGTCCCCACAGCAAATTGGTTCCATTTCATTTTCCAAAACACAAAAATTCATCTTAGTTATCCTGCCTGTAGATTTCTAAGCCTGAAAAGCCAATTTATTATGTTTTTTATTTCATAATGGATCCTCTGTCTAACTTCTTGTTTGTACTGCATCAGAATACAAAATTTGGGATGGAAGAAGGCAAAAGAAACTCAGACCAAGAAAACATTTAGAAAATTGCTGCTCAAAACCAAAAATTGGCTGAGGCACCCAAAACAATGACAGCAAGCCAGAATTGGAGCAAGCCAACATCTGTGCCCTGATTGAAAAAGACCATTCCTCCCGTGCCCTGGACTCCATATTCCAGTCTGAAAACTAAAGCTCACATCAGAAAATTCATTACAAATCATGATAAATAAGACAAATGTGAAAAAAGCCAAAGAAATGCAAGAGTCCTTTGTGATATTAGGCTTGATTTAGTCCCATGTAAACTGGCTGTTTCTGGATTCATCCACCCCTCCCAGCTGAATGGCTGTGGAATTCTGATTGAATTCACCTGAAAATCGCACTCACACCTGATTGGGTGGGAATTAATATCTGGTGCTGGTTCTGCGGGCTGGGGCTTTAACCCACTGTGCGATAGCACTGGCCCCTGTAAGTGGTTTTCTTAATTATTCCCAGCTTTCTGTCTGTTTTGTTTTTAGATTTATAATAATTTCTTAATGAAAATGGATGTAGGAAGGTAAATTTTATTCTCAGGGAATATATAGAAGCAAGATGTATGATGAATTTGTCATGACTATCAATCATTGCATTTATCCAAGAAAAGGCAATGTCATCTCTCATTTTCTGTTGCCATAGCAAAATATATATTTGTTATATGATTTCAATTGAAGTCAAGGATAATATTCTAAATTTTGGGGTCATAATGTCCAACACATTCTTTAGTGTTATACAGATGATGTAGTGGGCAGTGTTTTAGTTCCACCCTGGAAATAAACACTTAGCATTCTGCAAGAGAATTACTTACCTAGGGCTAAACCACAAATCAGTGACATTTATTATTTTTTTTGACAGGCAGAGTGGACAGTGAGAGAGAGAGAGACAGAGAGAAAGGTCTTCCTTTGCCGTTGGTTCACCCTCCAATGGCCACCATGGCCGGTGCACAGCAGCCGGCCCACTGTGCTGATCTGATGGCAGGAACCAGGTACTTATCCTGGTCTCCCATGGGATGCAGGGCCCAAGGACTTGGGCCATCCTCCACTGCACTCCCTGGTCACAGCAGAGAGCTGGCCTGGAAGAGGGGCAACTGGGACAGAATCTGGCACCCCGACTGGGACTAGAATGAAGTGTGCCAGCGCCACAAGGTGGAGGATTAGCCTAGTGAGCCGCGGCGCTGGCTGCATTTATTTTTTTTAATTGTTAGAGTAATGCAGTCCTTAATAGTTTGAGGAGATGAACTTGATTCCCAGCTAGAGTAAGAACACTGTGGGGAAAATAATCTACTGCATGTTCTTTCACGTTTTAAGATTGTATTTAACAATTTATTTATTTATTTAAAAGAGTTACACAGAGAGAGGAGAGGCAGAGAGAAAGAGACAGAGGAGAGATCTTTCATTCAACATTTCACTCTCCAATTGGCTGCACTGGCCGGGCTGCACCCATCTAAAGCCAGGAGCCAGGAGAATTTTCTGGGTATCCCACACGGCTTCAAAGGCCCAAATCCTTGGGCCTTCTTCTACTGCTTTCCCAGGTCATAGCAGAGAGCTGGATCAAAATTAGAGCAGCTGGGTCTTGAAACGGTGCCCATATGGGATGCTGGTGCTTTAGGCCAGGGCATTAACCCACTGTGCCACAGTGCCAGCCCCAAGGTTTATTTATTAACTTATTTGAAAGGCAGAGTAATAGAGATAGGGAGAGATGGGTAGTGAGAAAGAGATATCTTCCATCTGCTGGTTCATTCAACAAATGGCCACAATGGTTGGCCAGGCCAAAGCCAGGAGTCTGGAACTCTATCTGGGTCTCCCATATTTGTGGAATTGGCCCAAATACTCAGGCCATCTTTCACTGCTCTTTCAGCCACTTTAGCAGGGAACTCAATTGGAAGTGGAGCACCAAGGACTCAAATTGTCTGTCCACATGGGATGCCTGAATTGCAGGTGGAGATCTACCTGCTGTACCACAATGCTGGTGCCTACTGCAGGTTCTCAAAGCTCTCTGTATTTCCCTCAGTCACAAATGCAGATTATAGTACAGAATTTCTCAGGTTCTGTTCTTGGGTAAATAACTCCATAGCTTTTACTTTAATTTGTTATCATGTTATTTCAGTTCTTTAAATGTTTATGAGTAGAATAATTATAGAAAAAGCAAAAGCTACTTTCTATTCTTTCTTGAATCTCCTCCCTTACTTAAAATATTTATGAGCCTGATAGAGAAAGAAATTGATGGAGTGAGAGAAAGCTAGAAAGCTCCCATGCAATTCTTCACTGCCTAAATAAAAATATCAAGCAGAGGTGGGGCACAACTGAAGCCAAGAGTCAGGAATGGAATCTAGGCCTCCCTCTTGGTTGGCATCACCATTGCTTCCCCTGGTCTGCATTAGCTGGGAGCTGGAAACTGGAGCTGGCACTGAAATCCAACTTTGGAAATTTGATGCAGAGAGAGAGTATCTGAGCTGGCATCATAAACACTAAGTTAAATGCCTACTGTCTCTTTTAAAAATTTTTTTCTCTGCCATAATTGCATTGACTGTGTATAGTGTTTTTCTGGAAATTCTTCATTGTTCAATCCCTTCATAACTTCCCTGATGGTTTCTTGTCTTTTTTCCTGAATACTTCTACATTCTTCTGAACACTGCTCATTCCAGAGTGACTCTTGTCCCCCTTTCAGCCTACTGTGCAATTGCCCTTGACATAGTCTGGCCTTTGTGAACAGAAATTCCTGTTTCCCTCCAGCTTGGGCAATTTTCACAGCCTTTATACCATAGGTTTGATCCCCTGTGGAATGCTTCTGTGTGGCTGCCCAAATGCTCATAAATCTGAAATGAAATGGCATTCTTGCTTCTTCATCCATACCCATGTAGAAGATATACAACTGCCATTGTTTGTTAGGTGACAGAGTTGACATGTTGACCAGGAGTGTTCTGTCACAGGGGATGATAGCATTTGAAGACCTGGCTGTGTACTTTACCTGGGAGGAATGGCAGAACATGAACCAAGCTCAGAAAATCCTGTACAGGGATGTGATGCTGGAGACCTACAGCAGCCTGTTCTCCCTGGGTGAGTGACACTCATCACATGCCCAATGGTAACATTTTCTTGCTATTTGACAACTAAGTGAGCACTATTCATAAAGTTGAATGAGGGACAGGTATAGAATTTGAGTCCATGAAGAATCTGAATATCTATCACCTGGGAAGGATTTCACATTGGAACATTTGTTGCATAGCTCCTGGACCAAGCTGTACTCCTTTCATTAACCCAAGATAGTGATTTCACAAAGTCTATATTGTTTCCATTAGTAGGGCACTGCAGGACCAAACCTGACTTGATCTTCAAGTTGGAGCAAGGAGCAGAGCCATGGATGGGGGAAGAATGCCTACATCAGAGCCTTCCATATCAGTGTGTACATAACGGGCAGGGAGGCCAAAGCAGAAGCAGTGCAACAGATATTGACTGGTGTTCTTTCCACGAGTTTTTCCCAAGTCTTACTCCTGAAGACAGCTGGTCCTGTGATTCAGACACAGACATTCTACAGTATCTATGGAGATCAGTATCTCTGGTAAAGGCAAAGGAAATGAAGTTTTCTGTGAAAATCAACAAACCTCCAGAAACTCAAATTATCACAGAGGAGTGTTTATAGAAAGAAACAAGAGGAGGCAACCAGGGCTGATGTCTTCACAATGAGTTAGAAATCAATTTTCAATAATTGAGCAGACTCTGGGTTGCAGGAATAAATTATTTCAACTGGTGGGAATGTATAGCCAAGGTGGTATATTGGAACTTTCTGTAACTGTTTCCCTCCAGCTTGGGCAATTTTCACAGCCTTTATACCATAGGTTTGATCCCCTGTGGAATGCTTCTGTGTGGCTGCCCAAATGCTCATAAATCTGAAATGAAATGGCATTCTTGCTTCTTCATCCATACCCATGTAGAAGATATACAACTGCCATTGTTTGTTAGGTGACAGAGTTGACATGTTGTAGTTATTAGAAGATTAGGATGTCAGGTTTCCTTAGAAATATGGGGAAACTATAATAGTGCAGATAAAACAGAGATTTTCATTAGAAAAATCCCACAAATGCTGTTTGCCTGGGAAGACAGAACACAAGACAACCACATATTCAAATCTTGTCCCATGAATGTGATCCTGCTTAGAGTATAGACACATTTCACTCTTTACCTTCAAGGAAATGATCTAGTAAAACTTCCCCATATTTATGGTTGAAATATCACAGAAGTACAAAACCCACAATTTTTCTAAAAATGAATTGAAAAAGGGGCTGGCACCGTGGCTCACATGGTTAATCCTCCCCCTGCAGCACCAGCATCCCATATGGGCCCCGGGTTCTAGTCCTGGTTGCTCCTCTTCCAGTCCAGCTCTCTGCTGTGGCCCGGGAGGGCAGTGGAGGATGGCCCAAATGCTTGGGCCCCTGCACCTACAATGGAGATAAGGAGGAAGCACCTGGCTCCTGGATTTGGATTGGCATAGATCCAAATGTATTTGCCATTTGAGGGGTGAGCCAATGGAAGGAAGATCTTTGTCTCTGTCTCTCACAGTCTAACTCTCACAAATAAAGAAATAAAAATACATTAAAAAATGAACTGAAGAAATGGACAGGGAAAAATTGGTTTCTAGATTACAGGTGAATATATTTATTAAATATTAGTCCATTCTGTGAAGTCTTATTCATTTTTGTGAAAGTAGAAAGTGAGAGAGAAACAGTGAGGAATAGATTTTCTATTAACTCTCTCCCCAAATACTATCAACAGTTATGACTAATCTGAAGCCAGAAGCCTGGAATTTCACCTACTCATCTCTATCACAGGGTCCCAAGCACATGAACCATTATCTGCTGCTTTCCAGTATCTATTATCTCAGAGCTGTATTGGAAGCAGAGTAGCCTCGGCTTAAACTGGCACTGTTTTGAGATACAGGCATCCCAAGCAGTGATTTAAGACATCTTACCACAAAAACCATTCAATCATACTTGGAAAAAATTCTGGTAGTAAACAGGATCATGGATGAACATTGGAAAATCTATGGATACAATTTAATATATTAATGTATAATGGAGAAAACCTGTATATTCATAAATATGTATCTTCTAATCATTTTTTGAAAATCTTATGATGGAATGAGGATATAAGCCTGAGCCATTCTCCCTCATTGCCCAAAGTAGATAAACTTTGGAATGTATTCCTTGCCCTTGAAACTCAATTGGGTCTCACAGCCTATTGCCTTCATACCCCACCCTGCATTATTTTCCAGGTTCCTAAGGCCCCCACCCAGTTCCTGGAATTCCCCTCCACTGCTGCCCCCTACCCTCATGCCCAGCCTTAGCCCTCCTCAAAAAGGTCTGGCCCCTGGGAATTGGGGCCTTCATGCTCCATCTTGTACAGGCAGTTGGTCACCCACCTCTGTGGATTAATTTTCTCTGAATAAATTCTGTCTGGCTGTAAATTCATACACTTTCTCCTCTATTCTACAACTCTTTTCCTAACATTTTGGTGCCCTGTGTGAGGAGGCACAAATGCAGAACTTTTCCTAACATCTTATCCCTCTTAAATACAAGTAACTTCATTCCTTTTACACGAGTATGCTAGAAGAAACAATTATATTTGATGTAGTGACATCATTTTTTTCTCACTTCAGTTGCCATGAAACTGGATGAACTGATTAAGACCAACCAGAAAAGTCTGGAGAAAAATCTGCATCAGGATGTTATGACAAATAATAAGACATTAACTCCCAAGGGAGTTGAATTCAGAAAAACACTTAATTTAAGTATAAGCCATATTCCAAAACTGAGTATCAAAAAGAGAAACTATTCAGGAATAAAACCTGAAGAATGCAGTATATGTCACAATATGTGTCCCCATTGTGGGCCTGATCAACTACAAGCTGGAGAGAAATTTTGTGCTACTAAGGTACCTGGGAACACTCTCCAGTTCTGTGAACCTCTTAATCAACAGCACAATATTCAGATCAAGGAGCAGGCACTTGAACAAATTGGACAAGGGAAAGTCTTCAAAAGCAAGAATATATTCTGTGAATCTGAGAAGCTTTTTATGGTAGAAACCTGTAATAAGTCAATTGCCACTATTGGCAAGACAACTCAAATAGTACAAGATTTCCATAAGAATTCTAACCTCAGTATACATCAACAAAGTCCCAAAAGAGAGAATGTTTATAAGTATATTGGGCCTGTGGAACCTGTTATTTACCAATCACATGTTAGACTGAATCATAGACCAAATATAGGGAAGAAATCCTATGCATGTAAACCTTGTGGGAAGTCATTCAGTATTAAATTCTGCCATACCCTCCATCACAGCACTCATATAAGTGGAAAACCCTCATGTGTGTAATGATTGTGGAGAAACCACTCACCAGAAGTCAGATCTCATTAGACATCAGAGAATTCACACAGGGTTGAAATCTTATAAATGTAATGACTGTGGGAAGTTCTTTGGCCAGAAGAAACACCTCATAAATCATCAGAGAATTCACACAGGTGAGAAACCTTATGAATGTAATGACTGTGGAAAATCCTTTGGCCAGAAGGCAAACCTCCTAAATCATCAGAGAATTCACACAGGGGAGAAACCTTATGAATGTAATCATTGTGGAAAAGCTTTTGGCCAGAAATCAACACTCACAAATCATCAGAGAAGTCACACAGGGGAGAAACCTTATGAATGCAATGACTGTGGAAAAACCTTGGGCCAGAAGTCAAACCTCATAAATCATCAGAGAAGTCACACAGGGGATAAGCGTTTATGAGTGCAATGACTATGGAAAACTCTTTGGCCAGAAGCCACACCTCATAAATCATCAGAGAATTCAGACAGGGGATACGCCTTATGAATGCAGTGACTGCAGAAAAGCCTTTGGCCAGAAGGCAAACCTCAGAAAGCATCAGAGAATTCACACAGGGGAGAAACCTTATGAATGCAATTACTGTGGAAAAACCTTAGGCCAGAATTCAAACCTCAGAAAGCATCAGAGAATTCACACAGAAGACAAGCATTATGAATGCAATGCCTGCGGAAAAAGCTTTGGCCAGAAATCACAACTCAAAATGCATCAGAGAACTCACACAGGGGAGAAACCTTATGAATGCAATAATTGTGGAAAAGCCTTTGCTGAGAAGTCAAAGCTCACAAAGCATCAGACAATTTGTACTGGGGGAAACCTTATGAGTGCAATGACTGTGGAAAAACCTTTGCTGAGAAGTCAAACCTCAGAAAGTATCAGAGCCTTCACACCATGGAGAAAGCTTATAAATGAAATGACTGTGGAAAAGCCTTTGGTCCCATCCTTGCATACCAAGGATAAATCCCACTTGGTCTGGGTGGATGATCTTTCTGATGCATTGTTGGATTCAATTGGCCAGAATTCTGTTGCAGATCTTTGCATGTATGTTCATCAGGGAAGTTGGTCTATAATTACTTTCTTTGTTGCACTTTTTTCAGGTTTAGGAATGAAGGTGATGCTGGCTTCATAGAAAGAATTTGGGAGAATCACCTCTCTCTCAATTGTTTTGAATAACTTGAGAAGAATTGCAGTTAGTGCTTTAAATGTCTGTTAGAATTCAGCAGTGAAGCCATCCAGTCCTGGGGTTTTCTTGGCGGCGAGGATCTTTATTACTGATATCATTTCCATCCGGTTATGTGTGTGTTTACGTTTTCTATATCTTTGTTGCTCAATTTAGGTAGGTTTTATGGATGGAAGGATGGTGGAAAGCCTCTTTGCTGTACTTCATAACTCATAAGATATCAGAGAATCCACACAAGGAATTTTCTACATGACCTTTTTGTGCAAGTTATATCTCATGAAATATTAGAGAATTCACCAAGGGGAGAAATGCATGAATGTAATACATGTGAATAAGCCTTTGTGGTGCAAATCAGACCTCATCAAACATAAAAGAATTCTCATGGGGAGCAATTTTATGAATGTAATGACTCAGAGCCTTTTACCATAATTCAGCCCTCATTGTACATCATCAAATTCATATAGGGAAAAACTCCTTTGAAAGTAAAATCCCTTTAATTAGAAGCCATACCTCATAAGACAACAGGGAATTCACGTGGGAGAGAAACCTTATGGGTGTAATGAGTGTTGGAAAGCTCTGCCCAAATCTCTCCTTATATCAGAATGCACAACATATATATCTAATGAATGAAATAAATGTGAGAAAGTCATTTCACATAGGTAATGCCTCATAATCCATCATGGAATTTGAACAAGGGAGAGACCTTAACAATATAATGAATGTGGAAGAGCTTTTCTCCAAAATTCATGTAAGTATTGTGACAAAACCTTTTGCTGGAAATCACATCCTATCCAACAGAGACTCATGTAAAGGAGAAAGCTTATAAATATTATTAGTGTGAAAAGGTTGTTTGTCAGAAGTCACTGGTACATCAGAGAATTGACACAGGTGGTTTCTTAGGAGTATACCGATTGTGTAAAAACATTTTCTTTATTTCAGGCTTGTATAGATACAGAATTCACAAAAGGTGATAGTCTTTGCATGCTGTAAATACGATAAAACCTTTAGCCAGAAATTAGACATCAACAGACTTCAGAGAATTCATAAGGAACAAAAGTCTATGCAATGAATTTGGAAAAAGTATTTCTGCTATAAATCAGTCTTCAATTCCCATGAATAGACTCACAAATGAGAAAACATGCATGCATACAAAAGTTTTGTACCATAAATTATCTCTAGATGGTAAACTAATATATCACACAAAAGAAAAATCATGAGTATAATGGAATTGGGAATCGCTTTGCTATAAGGCAGAGTTCCAGAAAGCTTAGCAAGATTACAGAAAAGTCTCTGAAAATGTAACATGTCTGAAAGATTTGTTGGCATCACAAACTGGAGGATAGCTCAAGTGCATGTGTTTTTGTGACCTGGCATCCAAATTGATATCTCTTTTTCTTTGATGAATTCCTTGTTTATTTATTTAGCAGATTTAGAGACAAAGGATTCCTGTCCATTGATTTACTACTATATGCCCACAATTGCCATGGTAAGGTCTATGGCAAAAACTGAGTGCTGGGGGCTGTGAATCTGATTCATCACTGATAACATTGAAGACATTGGTTCCTGGTTCTTATGCTGCTATGCATGGAAATGTTTCTCTAATTTCATTTTCAATTAGTTCATTGTTAATATAAAGAAATGCTTCTAATTTTTAAAATTTCATTGAAATAATTTGTGATTAATGTGTCCTAGTCATGCATTATTACAGGGTGTAGTGCAATATTTGCACACATTTATGCAGTAAAAAGTGATCAAGCTAAGCAACTACAGTTTTATTAATTTTTAAAGAGTTATTTATTTGAAAGACAGAGTTACAGAGAGAAGTAGCAGCAGAGAGAGAGAGAGGTCTTCCTCTGCCGGTTCACTCCCCAGGTGGCCCAATGGCCGGAGCTCTGCCAATCTGATGCCAGGAACCAGGAGCTTCTTCCAGATCTCCCACTTGGGTGCAGGGACCCAAGGACTTGGGCCATCTTCTACTGCTTTCCCAGGCCATAGCAGAGAGTTGAATCAGAAGAGGAGCAGCCAGGACTAGAACTGGTACCCACAGGGGATGCTGGTGCTTCAGGCCAGGGTGTTAGCCCACTGTGCCATAATGCTGGCCCCCAAGCAACTACAGTTTCTAATTCTTCTCCATGATTTGAGACTACCAGTTCCTCTCTTTCAGTTCTTTACACAGAACCTAATATGGTTGAATGTAGTCATCTCATTATATTATGGGGCACCAGAAGTTCTTTCTGCCTCTTTGTATTTTGTTACCTATTATCCAATCCCCCTCTATCCCTAGCTGCTTCCCTTCTCAGCCTCTAGTAATCACAGTTCTGTGTTCAGATCCATTATTTTCTCTCACTTCCACATGTGACAAGGACCAGGTGACATTTGTGTTCCTGCTCCTGGCTTATTTCAATTAATTTAATAATATTTTGTTCTTTTTTGAATCTAAATGAAGTTGCCCTGTCCATATTTTTCATTGATGGACAGCTAGATTGGTTTCAAATCCTGGCTGCAGTGAACTGTGTTATAGTGGCTGTGTTATGGGAAAATTGCTGTATCTTTGATATGCTCTCCTCCTTTCCTTCTAATAAAATTTCCTTATTCTATATAGCCAAGAGCAAGATAACTCTCAAATGGTAGGTCAATTTTTATCTTATTTTAAATTTTTGTTATTTATTTGAAAGAGTTACAATAGAGGTAGGGACACAGAGAGGTCCTCCATTAGCTGGTTCACTCTACAGATGACTACAAAGGCCAGAGCTATGCCATTCTGAAACCTGGAGACAGGAGCTTCCTCTGGGTCTCCCACATGGGTGCATGGGCCCAAGGACTTGGGCCATCTTCTACTGCTATCCCAGGAGATAGCAGAGAGCTGGATTGGAAGAAGAGCAGCTGGAACTAGAACTGGCACCCAAATGGGATGCTGGCCCCTCAGGCACTGCACAACAGTGCCGGCCCAATTTTTATCCTTTTTAAGGAATGTCCATACTGTTCTGCATAACATCTGTACTAATTTGTGTTTTCACCCACCATATATGACGGTTTTCTTTTCCCATATGCTCTCTAGCATTTGTTATTTTTGATCATTTTGGCATAAAGATGATAGAGTATTGTTCATGTTTTTGTGTATTTTGAAATGAATTAATTTGTTTATTAAATCTTTGTTTATTTGAAAAGTGGATTTAGAGAGAGGGGGAAAGACAGAGATAGCTTTCATCTGCTGGCTCACACCCCAGAGAGTTTCAACAGTTGAGCCTGGGGCATGCTGAAGTCAGGAGCTTCATCCAAGTCTCCCACATCAGTGGCAAGGACCAAAGTCCTTCGTCCATCTTCTGCTGGTTTCCCAGGTGTTTAGCAGTGAGCTAAATTGGAAGTGGATATTCCTAAGCTCAAAGTGGAACTCACATGATATGCTGTCCTCACAGATTGCAGCTTACCCCACTTGGCCACATTGCCAGCCCCTCTATCAATTTAATTCCTCAAAAATAGCTCAGTAATGTTGGCATCTATCTCATTTTGTGTTTTCTCTGTTATTATTCAACTTATTGATGTCTTATTTTTGTTCACATTATTCCTCTCAATTGCTCTACCTGAGGTGAGTAGGGCTGCTGTGTTGCTTGAATGCAGTGTATGCTTTAGATTACTCATTTACTGAGTGCATGTCATTCACATAGCACTTCACCAAAATTCTATGTTCCAAATCCTCTTCTAGGCACAGAATTCAGACCACTTTTCTCTTAGGCCCAGATCTTGCCTTTAACATACTACTTGGAATTTAGTAGCTCATGAAATCTGCAGACTGCATAAATGAATGAATATTTTGAGGGCTGTGTTTTTGTGGAGGAACTTCATAGGAGACCGAAGGAATAAAATAAATCTAAAGTATCCACAGTATACAGAATGTATACTATTTTACAAGCCACAGAGAAGAGGAAGAAGAAGGAAAGTAGTGAGACTAGAAAGTTTGTGGCAAGACTAACAGGCACTGGTCAAGAACTTAATAAGCCCATTAGGAAAGCAGTAAGGTTTCTTTGTCTCCCCGTAGGCTCTGTTCTCCAGAGGTGAACAGGGTCCTCTAAACCCACTTGCTGCACACACAAACACCTGAGTGTTGTATTCTCCCACAGGTGTTGGAGACTGATATGGTGTTCTGATTTATATTTACATAATGGCTAGTGACATCGGGCATATTCACATGTTTTGACCATGTACATTTCTTCTGAGAAATGTCTATTCAGATCCTTGCCTGTTTCTTCACTGTATTTTTTGGAGATTTTACAATTCATGTAAATGTTCTGGAAATCTGTAAACATTCAGAGTTTTAATTTTTCCTGCCATCTGTTCACTGTATCTACACTCTGATGTTTACTTTGTTGTGAAGAAGTATCTTAGTTGGATATACTCAAATGTCTCTGTTTTTATTTTTGTGACTATTGCTATTGGAATCTTACCCAAAAGCTATTGTCTGTTGACAATATTTAGAGTTTCCCTATGTTTACTTGGGTTTGGGTCTTATGATTAGATTTTTCATTCACTGTGAGTTCACTTTCACATCGTGTAAGAGATGTTGGAGTCTATTTTCAGGCTTCTACATTTGGATCATCAAGTTCCTCTGCACCACTTGTGAAAGAGATTCTTCTTTCTCCAGTTCATTTTAGTTCCTTTGTTAAATATGAGTTGCTGGTAGAAATTTGGGTTTATTTCTATGCTACCTAGTTTTTTCCATTGAACTATGTGTCTGTTATTATATCAGTGCTAACACTTCTTCTTTTTGTGCTTTTTTTTTTTGCAGTTTATTTATTTATTTGAAAGGCAGAGTCACAGAGAGGTAGAGGCAGAGAGAGAGTCTTCCATCCACTGGTTTACTCCCCAAATGGCCACAATGGCTGGAGCTGTGTTGATCTGAATCCAAGTGTCAGGAGCTTCTTCCAGGTCTCTATGCAGGTGCAGGGGCCCAAAGACTTTGGCCATTTTCTACCTTTTTCTCAGGCTATACCAGAGAGGGGTATAAGAAGCGGAGCAGCTGGGAAACATACTGGCACCCATATGAGATGCCGGCACTGCAGACGGTGACTTTACCTGCTTTGTCATAGTGCTGACCCCTGTAATATGTCTTAAAATATGGTGTGATGTCTCCAGCTTTTTTTTGTTTTATAATATTGCTTTAGATGTTAAGCATCTCTCATGTTTCTATATGAATTTTAGCATCATTTTTTCTAGCTCTGAGAAGAACATTGTTGGTATGTTGATTGGAATTGCATTGAATTTGCAAATTGCTTTTGGTAGTATGGACATTTTGATATTATTCTTCCCATTCACAAACATAAGTTTTCTGTGAGACTGTCAAAAAGCCTTGACAAAAATTGGACTTTATCACACAAAAATTCATCACTTTTTGGGATCATTTAAATCCATATTTTTGCACTAATATTTGATAAATAATGAAAGACTTTCTCTGAGCATTTTAGTAGGAGAAATTAAAATATTTATTTTATCAATTTCTTCAAATATTGTTTGGATGTGATATTCAAATATTGTTTAGAGCCATTGTCTGTATTCCCTCTAAATTACGATCTTTTTTGCTTTTTGCCTGTTAAACTTGTCCCTTGATTCAACAACCCTTTTTAATGTAATGTAAAATGAAAATGTCATTCCATAAGCTAAAAAAAATGACAAAGAAGGAAAAAGAAGGGAGGGAGGTTGAGTATATAATTATGTTCTCCGAATTTTTTCTATAAACAATACTGGATCTTTTAAAAGCTAATTAAAATTAAAACTCTAAATTGGACCATTATGACCAATATTTAAAAAAAGGGATTAAAAACTGTAGATGTCTTCAATTTTAATTATCATTCTTCTTTAGAATATCTGAAAGAAATCCAGTTTCTCACTTTGAAATATACCAGTGTGTTAGAATTCAGTATTAAATGACTTTGTTTAAAAGTGTTATTTAATCTATTGCTTTAAGTGGTAATACTATGGCGATTGTAAAACAAAATCCTTATCATTTTCCATAAAACAGAAAGGGCCTTTAAAACATCATCACTAAAAATATTAAGAGACCTAAAATATAACATTCTTAAAACCCAAGTGATACCATTCAAAATTTTCAAATATGCAGGGATAGTTCGTGTCAAGTAACTAAATAATTGTTAAGTGTATATATGGAATAGCTTCTATAAATTCTTTTGGCAAGGGCTGGCACTGTGGCATAGTGGGTGAGGCTGCCACCTGCAGTGCTGGTATTCCATAGGGGCATCAGTTCAAGACCTGGCTGCTCCACTTCCTATCCAGCTGTCTGCTATGGCCTGGGAAACACTATAAAATGGTACAAGTCCTTGGGCCCCTGCAACTGCATAGGAGACCAGGAAGAGGCTCCTGGTTCCTGCCTTCCAGTCAGCACAGCTGCAGCCATGGAGGCCAACTGTGGAGTGAACCAGTGAATGGAAGACCACTCTCTCTGCCTCTCCTTCTCTCTCTGTGTAATTCTGACTTTCAAATAATATAAATAAATCTTTAAAAAATTATTTTGGCAAATAGATGAAGCTACTTGTTGTACATTTCAAATAAATAGCAAACATACTAGAAAAATATATTGAATAAAATTTAAGCAACTCATAGCTATACACAGAAATTTCTCACCATAACAACATAGCAACCACTAAATTTCCAAACTTAATTTTCCACAACTTAGAATCTTTAACTCCAGAAGGAGTATGAAATTGACAGAACAGTGGCCTATGTATCAGGATACCTAATGCTAATACAGAATTATCCCTGCTACAACTTACCCATGTGACCTTGAACAATTCACTTTACTTCTCTGGGCCTTGGCATTTAGCATCCTCATGTGATAAAGGAGGCTTGGATAAGATCAGTTGTACTCTATCTTGAGACTTCAATGTTCTCTCAGTTTCCAAACAGGCACCTTAGGGGAAAGTAAAATTTTAGATCAAAGCTTGCATTTTTAAATATAAATATATTTTAAACTGTTTCTACAACTAGTACAAAACAACACATTCAAATGTGTACCATGCCACTTTTCAATATTTGGGAATAATTAATGCATCATTTTAGAGCATTGTCTTGAGGCCAGTGCTGTGGTGTAGCCAGTATAACCACTGCATGCAGTGTGGGCATCCCATATGGAGGCCGGTTCAAGTCCAGGCTACTCCACTTTCCATCCAGCTGTCTGCTATAGCCTGGGAGAGCAGTAGGAAGTTGGCCCAAGTCCTTGGGCCCCTGAATCTGCATGGAAGACCCTGAAGAGGTCCTGGCTCCTGGCTTCGGATTGGCATATCTCTCATGTGTTAGGCCATCTGGGGAGTGAACCAGCAGATGGAGAACCTCTCGCTCTCTCTCTTCCTCTTGTTCACTATCTGTGTAACTCTGACTTCCAAATAAATAAATAAATAAATCAGAAAAGAAACCTGTTAAAGTGAAATGAACACTATAAGAAACAGTGACTTGATCAGCCCTCACCCTGACTGTTGATGAGCAGCTTAATATGTTATCCCTCTTAGTATTTTTTTGTTTGTTTGTTCTACTTAATACTTTTGGTTGAATACTGTAATCAATACACAATTCTTCTTAAGTGCTGTAACTTAACTGAAAAGTGATTGCTGTTAAATATAAGAGTGGGAATAAGAGAGGGAAGAGATGTGCAATTCCGGACATGCTCAAGCTGACTTACCTCAAACAGTAGAGTTAGAAACATACCAGGGGATTCGAATTCAATCCCATCGAGGTGGCATGTACCAATGCCATCTCACTAGTCTCAGTGATCAATTTCTGTTCACAATTGATCGTAATGATAGGACTAAGAACCAAAGGGATCACATAAACAAGAATAGTGTCTGCAAATACTAGCTGATGGAATCAAAAAGGGAGAGAATGATTCAACATGGGAAGTGAGATACACAGCAGAACCATAGAATGGCAGATGTCCTAAACAGCACACTGCACTGATCCAAAGCCAGGAGCCAGGTGCTTCCTCCTGGTCTCCCATGCAGGTGCAAGGCCCAAGCACTTGAGCCATCCTCCACTGCACTCCTGGGCCATAGCAGAGAGCTGGACTGGAAGAGGAGCAACTGGGACAGAATCTGGCGCTCCCACCAGGACTAGAACTCGATGTGCCTGCATTGCAGGTGGAGGATTAGCCTATTGAGCCATGGGTCCTGCCTCCAATACGTCTTAACCTAGGATGCAACTAAATTTAACAAAGATACTCAATAGGAATTTTAGAAGAATTCCAAAATATATATCAGAATAAAAATAAATACTTTACTTGGTACATCTCTTTTTAACTATACTATTGTCTAAATTTCCAATTGTCAGATGTACTAAAAAAATCCCAGAAGCAGCAGAGTTGGTCCAACATGATGAAGAATAAAATAAAGATTTTCAGTTACAACTTGCCTAGAGAAAATGAGAATTCGCAGATCCCAGATTAAAATAACCAAGAAGGCCCAATAAAGAAAACTCAATGTCTTCATACACTAACATTTATTACTTCAGATTTATTTAACAAAAAGGTGATTATTCCTGCTATATCCCATTAGGTAGCCCAATTTTACCTGCTAAATCCAGTAAAAAAAAAAAGCACCTCATGATATATTACTAAAATCATATTGCTGTATACCATCCACCATGTCCACTGTACCTTATACCTAATGTTAACAGATCTGATGAAAATCAATAGATAAATGATGTGTCTTAACCAAGTGTGGGAAATGCGTTTTGTTCCAAGTTTTTCCAAAAACCCCTGAGTCTCAGTTTGCCTTCACCTTGAAAAGACACTTCTGAGGTTTACAAATCAGTCCAGCTTCTTTGGGCCTGCCTCCAATGAAAGGGGCCAAAATCCATCAAAATAAACTCTAGGCACTGTCCTTGTGCTCCCAGTGACTTTATCACTCTAGGGGCTCAGAAACCTTCTAAATTCTTTAGATCACCTGTGATGTCCATTAGTTCTCAAAGACTATGATGCAAGTAATTTCCCCACTTGGAACCTTGTTATTAACTGTGCTGTATGAGAAATGAAGTCTCCTACACACCTTGTGCTTACGATTCTCCAAACCATGTTGCCTGCTAGGACTTTGGCCATGAATATAGGACAGCAATACCTGAACATGATTACTGAGATCTCCTTAATAAAGGATAGACTGGGGCCAGCACTGTGGTGCAGTGGTGTAATCCTTTACCTGCAGTGCTGGCACCCCATATGAGCACCAGTTCTAGTCCCCATTTCTCCTTTTCCTATCCAGCTCTCTGCAATAGCCTGGGAAAGCAGTAGAAGCTGTTCCAAGTGCTTTGGTCCCTGCCAAAATGTGGGAGACCTGGAAGCTCCTAGCTCAGATCGGCCCAGCTGCAGACATTGCAGTCATTAGGGGAGTAAATGAGCATACGGAAGACCTTTCTCTCTGTCTCTTCCTCTCACTGTCTGTAAGTACACCTGTCAAATACGTAAATAAATTCTATATATATATATTTACATTTATTTATATATATTTATGTATATAAATATATTCATATATAAAATATATTATAATTTATCATATAATATATTATATAATTTATTATAATTATTTTATATATAATTATATATATATACTATTGAGATGACTTCAGTAGCCAGAGTGTGGCCGTGTTGAAGCCAGGAGCTTCATCTCCGATGTGTGTGGCAGCATCCCAGGCACTTAGACCATCTTTCACTGCTTGTTCAATCCATTGGTAAGGAGCTGGATCAGAAATAAATATGTACTTATTTATAAAAAATCAATTTATATATAATAATTATATATTATATATTTATAATAATTATATGTAATTATATACTATGTATAGAAATATATAATATATTATATATCATAATATATAAATATATATATGATGGACCAAAATGTGGCATTCTGCATTTGGCAGAAGGGACAGGCTCCAATATCTATTGTCTGTGTCAGTATGTCAGTATAATGCAGGAGGTAACCCCTCTACCAAATAAGAAAAGCTATTTCAGTTCAGCTGGACATCATTCTGCTGACTGTTGGCCTTATTACTGTTAGTCTGGGTGCTTTCATTGGTTGCAATCCAGAGACCCAATTTTCCCATAGATATAAACATCAGCAAATATGAAAATTTGGTAAGAAAAGCTTAAACTGAGAGTTATGATTAATAACTATTTTAACAAAATTTCTCAGAACCCATCTAATCCAAACCTTGGACAATTGGAAGACATTGTACTTGGCCCACCCATAATTGAAATGGATTCTAAATCCTTCAACTGCAAGGAGAGTATCATAGACATTAATGCTCCAAACGGATCCAGTTCTCTGCTAATGTGTCTGGAAAAGCAGCACAGGGTGACTCAAATATTGGGGCTCCTGCACCCATGTGAGAGACCTGGAAGAAGCCCCTGGCTCCTGATATCAGTCTGGCCTAGCCACAGTCATTGCAGCCATTTGAGGAGTGAACAAACCAGGAGGAAGATCCATCTCTCCCACTCTCTCTTTCTAGTGCTGCCTTTCAAATTCATAAATAGATCTTTAAGAAAGTCGATCACTTCAATAAATTTGCCATTGCTGTCATGATGACTTTTACTACCTTCAGTTCTTTTTCAAAAGATTTATTTATTGGAAAGGCAGAAAGAGGAGCTGGTGGTTGTGGTGCAGTGGACAAAGCTGCTATCTGTTACATTGGCATCCTCTACGTGCACCAGTTCAAGTACCAGCTATTCCATTTCTGATCCAGCTCCTTACCAATGGACTGAAAAAGCAGGGAAAGATGGTCCAAGTGCCTGGGATGCTGCCACGCACATCAGAGGAAAAGCTCCTGGCTTCAACCTGGCCACACTCTGGCTATTAAAGTCATCTCAAAAATGAATTAGGTGGTGGAAGATTTCTGTCTCTCCCTCTCTCTGTAACTCTTTCAAATAAGTAATTAAATATTTTAATATGATAAAAAGGCAGAGAGACACAGAGACAAAGAGAGAAGGAAAGAGAAGCAGAGAGATCTCCAATCTGTTCGTTCACTTTCTATATGGCTACAACTGTGCAAGACCAGGTTCTCAAGTCCCCATTTAGGTTACAGTTTTCCAAATTAGATGACAGGAAGGAAAGAATTTGAGCTATTATCCATTGCTTCCCAGGGATATTAACAAGAAATTGATTTGGAAGTGTAGTACCCAAAACTCAGATTAGCACTGCAATATAGGATGTGGGCATCTGTTGTGACTGCTAACAAATTGGAAATCCTAGAGGAAAAATCAACAGATTCCTGGACATACACAGTATACCAAAATTGAGTCATGAAGACACATAGAAAAGCTAAACAAATCAAAAATCAAGACAGAGATTGGATAAGTAATAAAGACCCTCCCAACAAAGAAAATCCAGGATCAGACAGCCTCACTATTGAATTCTACAGGATGTTTAAAGAACTAATTCCAATTATTCTCAAACTATTCAACACAATTGAAAGAGAGACAATCCTCTCAAACTCCTTCTATTAATCCTGCATCACCTTAATTCTTCAACTAGAAAAAGATACAGTGGAGAGAGAGTACTATAGAAAAATATCCCTGATGGGGGCCAGTGCCATAGCACACTGGGTTGATCCTCCACCCGTGGAGCCGGCATCACATATGGGTGCCATTTCTGGTCCCGGTTGCTCCTATTCCAGTGTAGCTTTCTGCTCTGGACTGGGAGGGCAGTGGAGGATGGCCCAAGTGCCTGGGTCCCTGCACCCACTTGGGTGACCAGGGAGATGCTCCTAACTCTGGCTTCCGATTGGGCAAGCACCACCTGTTGGGCCATATGGAGAATAAACAAGCAGATAAAATACTTATGTCTCTCTGCCTCTGCCTCTCCCTATAAGTAACTCTACCTTTCAAATAAATAATTCTTTTGAAAAAGTCAACAAACAATAAAGGCTGGTGGAGAGGGAGAGAAAAAGGTCCCCTAACCCACTGTTGGTGGGAATGAAGCTAGTACAGCCATTATGGAAGGCAGTATCAAAGTTCCTCAGAAATCTGAAAACAAACATACCATATGATCCTGCCACCTGACTCCCGCGAATTTATCCACATGAAATGAAAAAGAATATACATAGTCATGAGTTATCTGTACCCTCATGGTTAATATAGTTCAATTCACAATAGCTAACATGGAATCAACCCAGATGTACATCAACTGGTGACTGTAAAAAGAATATGAGCTATATATGCAGTGTAAAATACTATTCAGCCATAATTGAGAATGAAATCCTATCTTTTGTAACTAAATGGATGAATTGGAAACAAGTATGCTTCATGAAAGAAGCCAGTCCCCAAAAGACAAATACCATATGTTTTCTCTGACTGGTGGTAATTAATATATATAGACAACAAAAAGTAGCATATGAGTTAAATTGACATTTTGAGATTTGAGTATTGTTCATAGCACTTTTCTGTACTCTTTGATAGAGTACACAACATATACTCATTGATATTTCTGCTGCTACTTGCTGAATTCTTTATTTTGTAGAGGGTTAAAGCTTGTGATTCTAAAATAAAATCAAAGCATGCAGCTGTCAAAATTAAAAGAAAATAAGGCCGGCGCCGCGGCTCACTAGGCTAATCCTCCGCCTAGCGGCGCCGGCACACCAGGTTCTAGTCCTGGTCAGGGCTCCGAATTCTGTCCTGGTTGCCCCTCTTCCAGGCCAGCTCTCTGCTGTGGCCAGGGAGTGCAGTGGAGGATGGCCCAAGTGCTTGGACCCTGCACCCCATGGGAGACCAGGATAAGTACCTGGCTCCTGCCATCCAATCAGTGCAGTGCACTGGCCGCAGCGCGCTGGCTGTGGTGGCCATTTGAGGGTGAACCAACGGCAAAGGAAGACCTTTCTCTCTGTATCTTTCTCTCACTGTCCACTCTGCCTGTCAAAAAAATAAATAAAAATAAAAAAATAAAAGAAAATAAAACAAGAAGGAGGGAGTTGGAGATATGAGACCAAGGGAATATAGGATAGGAAATTATCAGTTTGCTCTTCAATCTGTATATATAAATTACATGAAATTTGTTCACTTAATATGCATTTAAAAAGATAATCTTAACATTGGAAGAAAAAGACCTGAGATCAGTGTTTTCTGGATTACCACTAATAAAATTTAGTCTTCATTTATGTCTGACCATATTTAATTTCTTATTTATTTATTTTATAAGAAAATAAACATCACCATTCCTAACAAGTCCATCCTGCTTCATCCGTATCTATCAGTTTCACTATACTACTAATTTCTCATGAACTTAAATCCATATCATCTTAAAGAGATGCAATGTGGGGCTGGTGCTGTGGCATAGCAGATAAAGTTGCTGCCTGCAGTGCTGGCAAGCCATATGGGTGCCAGTTCAAGTTGCGGCTGCTCCACTTCTGAACCAGCTCTCTGCTATGGCCTGGGAAAGCAGTAGAAGGTGGCCCAAGTCCTTGGGGCCTTGCACACATGTGAAAGACCCTGAAGAAGCTCCTGGCTTTGGATCAACACAGACCAGCCATTGCGGCCAACTGGGAGTAAACCAGCAGATGGAAGACCTCTCTGTCTCTGTCTGTCTGTCTCTCTCTACCTTTCCTCTATTTGTGCAACTCTTTCAAATAAATAAATAAATCTTTAAGAAAAAAACCTGATTCATGTTATTATTTATGTGTTTTTGAGGCTTTGCAGATGTTGATTACATGTGCCATGAAAACCCATCAAAATGCAAATCCTATAAGAGGCAACTCCATGTGCACTAAAGTGGTAAAATCCAGTGCATGTGTTGAGAAAAACACACTAGCAATACATTTCAAAAAGCTGTGAAATATTATAAGTGGCTGTCAAAGAGCTAAAAATCTGACAATGACTCATTCTGTCATTTATTTATACATAATGCTGAGAAAATCAGAAGTATTTGTTAAAACTTCTGCTAAAATGCACTAGATTTATAATTTTTAAATGCATCTTTCCTAATGTAATGCAGTCCTGTGCTACTTTAGAGTATCAGAAATTTAAAATGTTGGACTGGTGCTGTGGTGGACAGGTTAACACCCTGGCCTGAGGCACCAGCATCCCATATGGGGGCCGGTTCAATACTCAGCTGCTCCACTTCTGATCCTGCTCTCTGCTATGGCCTGGGAAAGTAGAAGATGGCCCAAGTCCTTGAGCCCCTGTACCCATCTGGGAGACCTGGAACTAGCTCCTGGCTCCTGGCTTTGGATCAGCACAGCTCTGGCAGTTGCAATCAATTAGGGAGTGAACATCAGATGGAAGACCTCTCTCTTTCTCTCTGGCTCTCCTCTCTGTCTGTAACTTGACTTGTACATAAATGAATAAATAAATCTTTAAAAAATTAAGAAATTTAAAATATGAAGGGTTTTTAAAAAATGTATTTCTTTATTGTGAGGCAGAGTTACAGATATAGAGAGGAAGAGAAAGAGAGGTCTTCTATCGACTGGTTCACCCCTAAATGGCCAGAATGGCTGGAGCTGGGCCAATCTGAAGCCAGAAGTCAGAAGTCAGCAGCTTCCTCCAGGTCTCTCACATGGGTGCAGGGGCCCAAGCACTCAGGGCATATTCCACTGCTTTCCTGGGCCATTAGAAAAGAGCTGGATTGGAAGTGCAGGAGCAGGGACTCAAACTTTTGCCCATGTGGGATGCTGGTGCTGCAGGTGGATGCTTAATCTACTATGCCACAGAGTGGGCCCAGGGAAAGGTTTTAGGAAGACATCTTTCATGTAGACTAGGCTGCAATATTGCAAGGTAAGGTTTAGATTTTTTTTTATTTTTTTTTATCTTTTATTTAATGAATATAAATTTCCAAAGTACGACTCATGTGTTACAATGGCTTCCCCCCCATACCGTCCCTCCCACCCACAACCCTCCCCTTTCCCACTCCCTCTCCCCTTCCATTCACATCAAGATTCATTTTCGATTATCTTAATATACAGATCAGCTTAGTATACCTTAAGTATTTCAACAGTTTGCTCCCACACAGAAACATAAAGTGAAAAATAATAGATGATTTTTTTTAAATGATGATGAAATCAGATCAGACCTATTGTCATGTTTAATCCCAGTGAGAGTCAAGTTGGGAATTGATAATTTCTTTTTTTTTTTTTTTTTTTTCAGAAGATCAGTTTAGTGTACATTAAGCAAAGATTTCAGTCGTTTGCACCCCCATAGAAACACAAAGTAAAATATACTGTTTGAGTACTCGTTATAGCATTAAGCCTCAGTGTACAGCACGTTAAGGACAGAGATCCTACATGAGGAGTAAGTGCACAGTGACTCCTGTTGTTGACTTTACCAATTGACACTCCTGTTTATGGCATCAGTAATCTCCCTATGCACCAGTTATGAGTTTCCAAGGCTATGGAAGCCCCTTGAGTTCTCCGACTCTTATCTTGTTTAGACACGGTCATAGTCAAAGTGGAGGTTCTCTCCTCCCTTCAGAGAAAGGCTAAGGTTTAGATTTAATTCCCACACATCAGTATTCATCTTTTAGCAACTATAAATACTGAATATCATACATATAGACATAAATATAGGTAACTGCAGATTTTGTTGTCATTCTTTCTAATTCTCTTTTTAATGTCTCCTAATAGGCCCTCTTATGGATTATTATATTGATGTTACCTGTACACAACCATCAGACATTTCCACTGTTGAATGTGTTTATGTGTACAGGTAGTTTTGTTTGTGTGTACATGAATGCACATTTGATGGAGATAGCACTGACACTAATACTGTGAGAAATCATAACGCTGATTTCAAACTTTCTGTCCTCCACAGAGATGGCTGTCACTGAAGCAGACCACAAGGCCCCTTTTGCTGTTGTGGACTGAAATGTGCCTCCTTAAAACTCAAACACTGAAGTGCTAACCACCAAGATGACTCTACCTGAAGAAAGTGCTTTTAAGCAGATCAAATGATAGATGTGTCTGTCACATCGGAGAAAGGCTTCTGGAAAAATCGAGCCTATTTAAGCACCTTGATCTGATATTTTCAAGCTCTGCAACTCTGAGAAGTAAAATTCCATGATTTACATCATATTCTCTGTGGTATTTTCTTAGCAAATTAATATATCCTCATTTCTGCCAGCATTTTCTACTGTCATTTAGAAGGTCCTAGTGATTAGCAGAGAAATATAGAAACTAAAAACTATGATTTTATATTACCAAGTATCTACTAACACAAAAAGATATCCCAGAAGCCACCTACTACCATCCTCCAGGACCCAGAAAAAAACAGGAATGAGTCAAGTTGCAGGGCAGTAGAAAAAAGTGAATAATGAAAGATCACAGCAGAAGTAAATAAGGAAGGGTTTGGTGCTGTGGAGTAGTGGGTTAAAGCCTTGACCTGCTGTGCATGCATCCCATATGTTGCTGCTAGGGGACCAGGTGCTCCACTTCCAATCCAGCTCCCTACTAATGCACCTGGGAAATTGGTGGAAGATGGCCTATGTTCTTGGGTGCTGGCACCCACATGAGAGACTTGGAAGAAGCATCTGGCCTTTCAAATAAATAAATAAATCTTATAAAAATTAGAAGCAGTGTTAGCACTGTTGGAAAAACAGACACATAGTTCAATGGAAAAGAATAGGCAGCTGAAATAAACCGACTTTTCTACAGGCAACTCCTATTTAACAAAGGAAATAAAACAAACAGGAGAAAGAAGAACCCCTTTAGCAAATGGTTTAAAGGAAAGTGATTATCCATATGTAGAAGCCTGAAAAGATACCCCAACACCTCATACACTATGTAAAAGCAACTCAAGGTGAATTAAAAGTCTAAATATAAAACCAAAAACTAAGTAAACATATGAGAAACTGTAAAACATTAGCATAGACAACAGTTTTGGGTAAGATTCCAAAAGCACAAGTCACAAAACTAAAATATACAAAGTTGAGCATATCAAATTAAGATACACCTTCACAACAAGGTAATCAACAGAGTGAGGATACAATGGACAGAATAGCAGGAAACATTGAAAACTCTGACTATGACAAAAGATTGCTAGCCAGAACATATATATATATAACTGGAAAAACTCCAAACAAGAAGCAAAATGTACAGTTCAGAAATGGGCAATGATCAAAATAGATGTTTCTCAGAAGAGGAAATCTCAATGGTCAAGACATAGATGAACATGCCCAATATCACTAACCATTAGGGAAATGTAAATCAAAACCAATAGCAGACTCCATCTGTGGGAGAAGACAATGCTTGGGTTTTCATTTGTGCAACAAGTGGGTTTAGAGGACCCTGTTCACCATTAGAGGGCAGAGTCTACATGGAAGTAAGGAAACCTTAATGTTTTCCTAATGGGCTTGTTAAATTCTTGTCCAGTGCCTATTTCCTTTGCCACAAACTTTCCAGTCTCACTATTTCCTTCTTCTTCCTCTTCTCTTTGGCTTGAAAAACAGTATACCTTCTATATACAGAGGATACTTTTGTTTTGTTTTATTCCTTCTGTCTCATGATGTTCCTCTAAGAAATCACAATCCTCCAAGTATTCATTCATTTACGCAGTCTGTAGTTTTCATGGGCTACTACATGGCAAAGTACTAGGTTAAAGGAAAGGTTTAGGTCAGGGACTGAGCAAAGGTCACAATGATGTAGCCATTGGGGAAATGAACCTGATGGAAGACCTCTCTCTCTCTCTCTCTCTGCCTCTCCTTCTCTCTCTGTTTAACTCTGATTTTCAAATAAATAAATAAATCTTTAAAAACTAACTAAATATATATACTAATAACTTGGTGGCAACATGTTTCTATCAGAACATGTGAAGCACTCAAACACAGTTTGTCCCAGAAAGTCAGCCATAGTTTTCAAGGGCACATCTTCTACTCCACTTGTTGACATCTCTGTGGGGGGTAAGGGGCACTTATTTCTTCCCCTCTTCTTTCTTACCACTCTCACAGTTATAACTTCTATCGATGCTTCCACAGACCAGTCTCTATGAAATTGTAGAACTAATATCCTCCCATGTCAAAAATGTATGGGTTTAAACACAGAACCCAAAATAAGACAAGGTACTGGCCTTCTTAATTACACAGTGTGGAAAGTAAGATTCTCAGTGGATCACTGGGTAACTGTAAAGTACTGCGCAGAGAAAAACTGTAACTTATCTGTATTTATGATGCTGTAATTCTCCACTTTATGAAAACTCATATTAAAAGAGCTACCGTTAGTGGGCAGCACTGTTGCATAGTGGGTAAAGCTACTGCCTGCAGTGTCAGCATCCTATATGGGTGCCGGTTGGGATCCTGGCTGCTGCACTTCCCATCCAGCTCTCTGCTGTGGCCTGGGGAAACAGTAGAAGATGGCCCAAATCCCTCATCTCCTGCACCCACCTATGAGACCTGGACAAAGCTCCTGGCTTCTGGTTTTGGATCCACACAGCTCCAGCCATCTATCTCTGCTTCTACCACTCTGTAACTCTGTCTTTCAAATAAATAAATAATTATTTTAAGAAACAGCTTCATCCCAGAAGAAGTTCCTGGCTACAGGCTTCAGACTGGCACAGCTCCAGCTGTTGCTGCCATTTGGGGAGGGAACCATCGGATGGAAGACATCTCTCTCTTTCTCTCTCTCTCTTCTTTCCCTCTCTCTCTTTCTCTCCTCTCTCTGTGTAACTCTTTCAAATGAATAAATAAATCTTTAAAAAAGTAGCTCCAGTTATTGACAACACAGTAGACTTGCATTAATTTTAGTTCCCTTCTTATTTTGCAAAGGGATCAGTGGCAGGTCAAAGCAGTTGACAGCCTTTGCTAACAGGAGAAGAGATAGCTGAAGACAGAAAATGAAAAGCAGCCAAATACATCATCAACGAAAGAGAAGTGGACCACATCCAACACAAACCTTTAAAAGTGGATGCTCACAATTAACGAGTGAAACAGCTGCCCACTGAAATCTTGTCTAGGGAGGGAAGATGTCCTAAGTTCTGCTTCTGTAAACTCCAGTCAAAAATCTGTCCTAATAAATCTGTCCCTGGCATCACTTTTACAAACATACTGGACCCACTGACCATTGGAAATGTGGTCCTAAGTCATGTAGGCTGCCATTTAAACCCACCAATGCTGTAACAGCTAAGAAACTTGAATTTGATGCTCAATTCTCAGGAAATCATTCCAGCTGAGCCTAGGGCCATTAATAGAAACTCCTTGGATCCTCCACTGTCTCTGTGCCTGTTTGAAAGAAGGGAGTTTTCCCACCCCAGGTTTCTGGAACAGCTTCAAATTCCACATTGGAAAAGTCTGATAATTAATACTTGAGAGGGACCAATGCACAAAGCAGCTATTCATGGTTCACACTTCTCCCCACCAGGAAGATGAGGTGCAGGATGAGAGCAGTGGGGCAGATCCTAGTCAGATCCTCCTTCCCACCCCTCTGCTGCCCCAGGCTCCCTGCTGAAGGCCATCTTGCCCCACCCTGCAGGAACCAGCCCAGGAAACATCAAGAGACCTGGCCAGACTGCATTCTGAGACCACCCACAGTGGGAACCCAGATTATTGACTGTGGAGATCAGGAGTCTTTCCACCTTCCTTCCCTGCGTGTGCAGGTTTCCAGAATGCTAACCTCTCTCTCCGGTAACCACTAAATAAAGCACATTAGGGACAGTTTGGGTGAGGTTCTGCAGGAGAGAGTCCAGGCGCTGGGTGCCTGTGAAGCAGAGTTGGGAGACAGAACAGCCCGGGTCCCAGCCCTGACCTCAGGGGAAGCTGCCATGATCGCTGGTGCCCTGGCATGCACTGTCTCCCACACGGGTCCCTGCCCCTTCCTGCACGTCAAACCTGCAGCAGAAAGTCCCTGGAGCATGTACCCTTTCTTCAGGACACACAGGGAGCGATGCTGGGAGTGCGGGTAGAGATTCCCTGGTACATGGGACCCACAGGTGAATGATGAAGAGGGAAGAAGCAGCAGGAGGCAGGCTCGGGGTGAGCACTCGGAAACTGCCTGGGATCGCACGTGCAGAGCAGGAGATGCAATAAATGACAGAGAAGGAGCAGCACAGCCCCCAGGGCTGACCCTGATCAGGGAATGAACTCCCTCTGGTCCAACTCAGAGCCCCAGGGACTGGCTGTAGCAGGCGCATGTGCACAGGCATTTCGAAGGCAGAATAGGTCGGAGCTCCTGGGAACTCTGTGAAATGGAGTCCAGGCCACATCATCCATAGAGACAGCAGCTGGCCCTCCCAAAGGCTGTAGTCAGGGGTGGGTGCCCACAACCAGAAGGCCTTTGCTTTTGTTAAGTCCCTCCTTCCTTTCCTTCCCCCCCCCAAAAAAAATGTCAGGGATCAGTTGCTGTTCTTCCTTTCCTGAATCAAATCTGAAAGAGTGACACTCACTTCTGCTAACTGACCCCAAATCCTGGCTCCCTCATAACCTCTGTCTCTTCCAGAAAAATCTTATTTACTACTTTGGCCCTAGAAATCATAAATGACTATGATAGAATGTAACTTTTAACAGAGGTGTAGAAGGCATGGTTTAATATCCAGTTTTGAGAATACAATTTTCATTTGTGTTTTATTGATGTTTATAGTTCTTTTAAGATTTATTGATTTATTTGGAAGTCAGAGTTACAGAGAAGGAGAGGCAGAGAGGCAGAGAGAGAGGTTTTCCATCTGCTGGTTCACTCCCCAATTGGCAGCAATACCACAGCGCAGACCCCTTAAAGTTCTTTTCAAATCATTTTACACTTTCTTTTTATTCATCTAGTACAGAGACAGAAGAATGGACACAGAGCTAACATAGCTGAGTATTCAAGGAGACAGGTTAAGGGGTTAAATGCCTTATATCATGTCATTTATACCTTAGATTAATTCTGGAGATAGTATTATCTGGAGTTTACAAAGTAGAAACTGAATGGAAAGAGCTTAGAAAAACATGGTGTTTTTAATATCATTTAAAAGTCTATGTTATAGGCCAATCAAGGGGCCAGCACTGTGGCATAGCAGGTAAAGCTACTGCCAGCATGGACATTCCATATGGGTGGAGGTTGAGTCCTGGCTACTCTGCCTTCGATCCAACTCTCTGCTATGGCCAGGGACAGCGGTGGAAGATGGCCCAAATCCTTGGGCAGCTGCATCTGTGTGGGAGACCCAGAAGAAGCTCCTGGCTCTAGCATCGGATCAGTACAGCTCCTGCCATTGTGACCAATTGGTGAGTGAACCAAAAGATGGAAGATGTCCCTCACTCTCTCTCTCTCTCCCCTTCTACTCTGTGTAACTGTGACTTTCAAATAAATAAATAAATATTTTTTAGAGAGCCAATCATCATATAATACTAGCTTAAAGATGTTTCTTTTGTCTTGAGTCTCAGTTTTTAAAATCTGATTTCTCAAAGAGAAAAAATGTGAGAGAGATGAAGAGTACCTACAAAAATAATTTACTGTAATTTTTTACTTTAATAATTTACTGTATGATGTACTGTAATTTACTGTAATAATGTACTGTAAAGAACCACATAGGATTATAACTTGTCTAGAAAACAAAGGAGATTCAAAGTTGCTATTATTTCATGGTTATTTCTTGTTATTTTTAATATCAAGATGGTATATAAATATTATGCACTCCTAGGTATTTGTGTGTTGTTTGGTATGTTTTATTTTTTAAGCACAAATTCAAAGAGATAACTAGATAACATGGAGTTCTGTGTTTCTGATTACTTCTCTCAATTAGAGATCATGGGATTAGAGTTGGTGCTAGATTAAGAATGCTTCAATCTTTATCCACTGGCTTCACACCAGCATTTACTATGTTAAACAATATTCTTTGGGTAGATGGCTCTTTCTTGCCAGACTATAAACTTCATGGGGTCTAGAAACATATTTGTTTTGACACTAAAACTCAGCATCTTGACAGTCAGTCTTTTAGTTGAATAAATACATGATACACAAAATAAATATTTCTGCCCCTCAAGAACTGCCTAATAGAGAAGAAAATAGAAATCAATTTGATGACTCTCAGTATTAGGTGAATATATAATTTGTCATTCTGACATAAGCTTGGTCATAAAAAGCGCATATGAATAATTACACACAGTTGAAGTGTATGAACACCTAGGGCCAGCGGGTTAAATGTTCACCCTAGCAATGTAAGGCATTCCATGTCAATAGGAGAGGAAGGAGGAAGAGGGGAGGGAGTGTAGGTGGGAAGGTGGTTACGGTGGGAAGAATCACCATGCTCATTAATTAGCAGCAAAGAGAGAATCTGTGATCATTTGATGCTTATGAAATGGTGATAGGCATTATTTAATTAAAATGCAGGCATCAGTGTTTTCCTGTCTCTGAAATAGGAAGTCTATAACTCAGAATTCCTTGCTGTTTCATCAAAAACAATTCAAAACAAGAAGCTAATTAAGCATAAGTGGAAGTTATGCATTAGAAGTCTATTCTAATCTCTAGGAGGTTCAGGGGTTGGAAAATTCATCGAAAATCTTCCTGAAAAATGTCCCATATATTTTCCATGACCACTACCCAGAAGCATAAGCTCTTTAAAAAAAAAGATTTATTTATTTGAAAGTCAGAGTTACACAGAGAGAGGAGAGGCAGAGAGAGAGAGAGAGAGAGAGAGAGAGAATCTTCCATCTGCTGGTTTACTCCCCAATTGGATGCAATGGCCAGAGCTGAGCTGAGCCAAAGCCAGGAGCTAGGAGCTTCTTCCAGGTCTTCCATGTGCATTCAGGGGTCAAAGGACGTGGGCCATCTTCTACTGCTTTTGCAGGGCATATCACAGGTGGATCGGAAATGGAGCAGCCGGGACTTGAACTGGTGACCATATGGGATGCTGGCACTGCAGGTCGTAGCCTTATCTGCTACACCATAGCACCAGCCCCCATAAGCCCTATATTCTGCAGAACCAGCACCCCAGACACCAGCCACCACATGACATCCCATGGCACACTCACCCCTGGCAATGTTCTGCAGCTCCTGCTCCTCTCCACTTTCACTGGAAGAATCTGCAACTCCTTTTTTCATACAAGTAATTCTGATTCAGATGATGCCCCTGACACAATTGGCTGGCAAGTGCCATGGCATGTGTCCATGACCTAGCTAAATGCACAGCCGGAACATTTTAAACTTCTCACTGCCATGATGAGACACGGACTCCTTCTAATGAAGTAGGGGATTTTTCAGGGAGTCTAGAGAATCAAATATGACAAAATGACAAATCTTAACCAAAGGGTGCCATGGTACAGATGAAGAGAACCCAAAATGTATTTTTCTATCTTTTCCTTTCTGAGTTAAGTGCCTAAAAACAAAGCCAATGAGGGTTAAACAGACCCATTCTGAAAATTCCTTAACATCTTCATTTTCATCCAAATTAATATATTACTTGAAGAAAATAAATTTTACATAAATGAAAATGCAGTACCACAGACAAGAGTACAGAACATAGGCCCTCAGTTAGCTTCAAACCATCTGGGTGCATTAATGTGTTCTTCCAGAACCAAAGCTTTAGTACAATAGAACCACAGCCTCTGACATTCCTCCTCCACCCTGATGGATCTTGGGTTGCTGGCACTTCAGGCCAGTGCTTTAATCCGCTGTGCCACAGCACTGGCCACAATGTAGTATTTCTAATAGAAGAGTTGGTTAAGTCATTAACTCCTCTAAAATACAAGTTAAGTATTAGTTTTGAAACTCTGATTCATTCATGAGAGAAACAAAAGGTTAATTTTCTCTTTTTGCTTCTGGGTATGAAAATTTTCTTCTAAGAAATTAATAATGACTTTTACATCTCAGACCCTATTATGAGTAAGTAGAGAATATTGTGGGGTCATATGCTCACTCTATCAAAGGAACATTTCTCCAATTAAAGAAAACATCATGGGCATCCCATATGGGCATTGGTTTGAGTCCTTGCTGCTCCACTTCTGATCCAGCTCCTTGCTATGGCCTGGGAAAGCAGTAGAAAATGGCCGAAGTTCTTGGCCCATGCACAAGCATGGGAGACCTTGAAGCTCCTGGCTCCTGGCTTTGGATGAGCCCAGCTCCAGCCGTTGCAGCCAACTGGAAAGTGAACCAGCAGATGGAAGACTTCTCTCTCTGTATGCAACTCTGCCTTTCAAATAAATAAATGAATAAATCTTTGAAAAAAAAAAAAGATGTCCAAGTCTTACATCAGAGTACTGGGGTTTAGTGCCTAGCTCTGGTTCCTAACTCCAGCTTCCTGCAAATACTGATCCTATAAGGCAGCACTGATGGCTCAAGTATTCAGGTTTCTGCACACACATGGGAGATTAAGATTGAGTTCATGGGCTGGCGCCATGGCTCACTTGCTTAATCCTCTGCCTGCAGCACCAGCATCCCATTGGGGTGCTGGTTCTAGTCCTGGTTATTCTTCTTCCAGTCCAGCTGTCTGCTGTGGCCTGGGAGGGGAGTGGAGGATGGCCCAAGTGCTTGGGCCCATGCCCCTTCATGGGAGACCAGGAAGAAGCACCTGGCTCTGGGCTTTGAATTGGCATAGTGCCAGCTGTAGTAGCCATTTGGGGAATGAACCAGCAGATGGAAGACCTTTCTTTCTGTTTCTCTCACTATCTTTATCTCTACCTGTCAAATAAATAAAAAAAAAATTGAGTTCACACTCCTGGCTTCAGCCTGACCCAGTTCTGGCTGTTGCAGGCATTTGAGGGAGTAAAGCAGAGAATCAGAGTGCATTTTCATTCTCTCACCCTCTGCCTCCCAATTAAGTAAAAAAAAAAAAAACTTAAAGAAAGTCAAATTGGACTAAAGGTAATAATATAGGTAAGTGTCCCACTTCTTTCATATGACCAACCACTAGGTACTAAAAGTTTTCATTTTTTCCACTCACCACATCCTTTCCCATGGCATTTAATTTCCTAGGTTTTAATTTTTCTTTTCCCTAGGTAAAACATGACCACTTGGTGCCAGTGCTGTAGCATGAGGTAAGATGCTGCTGCATTGCCGGTATCCCATATGGGTGCTAGCTGAGTCCCAGCAGCTCCCCTTCCAATCTGGCTTCCTGCTAATGGTCCCAGAAAAGCAACAGAAGATAACTGGGGCCCTGCCACCCACATGGGACACCCAGATGAAGTTCCTGTCTTCAGTCTGGCCCAGCCCAGGCCACTGCAGCCAGCTGAGTAGTAAACCAGCAGATAGATAATCTGTCTCTTCCACTCTGCTACATTTTCAAATACATGCATCAATCTTCCTTTAAAAAATAAAAATAGAAACCACTTAAGCTTTCAAAGTATACAAGAAAGAAGCTTACAGCACTGATAAATTCAGGACCTAAAACATCTTCATGATTTGCTCTTTGCTTTCCAGAATGATACTGAGTGTTTTTTTTTATCTTTTTTTTTTTGACAGGCAGAGTGGACAGTGAGAGAGAGAGACAGAGAGAAAGGTCTTCCTTTGCCGTTGGTTCACCCTCCAATGGCCGCCGCGGCTGGCGCACTGCAGCCGGTGCACCACGCTGATCCGATGGCAGGAGCCAGGAGCCAGGTGCTTTTCCTGGTCTCCCATGGGGTGTAGGGCCCAAGCACTTGGGCCATCCTCCACTGCACTCCCTGGCCACAGCAGAGGGCTGGCCTGGAAGAGGGGCAACCGGGACAGAATCTGGCGCCCCGACCGGGACTAGAACCCGGTGTGCCGGCGCCGCTAGGCGGAGGATTAGCCTAGTGAGCCGCGGTGCCGGCCACTGAGTGTTTTTTTTTTTTTATATTAGACAAAATAGACTTCAATACAAAAACTGCTAAAAGAGACCAGGAAGGGCAACATGTAGTGATTAAGGGATCATTTCAACAGGAAGACATGACCATAACAAACATATATGTACCCAATTACAGGGCATTTGGCCATTTATTTTTTTATTTTTTTTTGTATCTTTTATTTAATGAATATAAATTTCCAAAGTACGACTCATGGGTTACAATGGCTTCTCCCCCCATACTGTCCCTCCCACCCACAACCCTCCCCTTTCCCACTCCCTCTCCCCTCCATTCACATCAAGATTCATTTTCGATTCTCTTAATATACAGAAGATCAGCTTAGTATACCTTAAGTAAGGATTTCAACAGTTTGCTCCCACACAGAAACATAAAGTGAAAAATAATAGATGATTTTTTTAAAATGATGATGAAATCAGATCAGACCTATTGTCATGTTTAATCCCAGTGAGAGTCAAGTTGGGAATTGATAATTTTTTTTTTTTTTACAGAAGATCAGTTTAGTGTACATTAAGTAAAGATTTCAATCGTTTGCACCCCCATAGAAACACAAAGTGAAATATACTGTTTGAGTACTCATTATAGCATTAAGCCTCAGTGTACAGCACATTAAGGACACAGATCCTACATGAGGAGTAAGTGCACAGTGACTCCTGTTGTTGACTTTACCAATTGACACTCCTGTTTATGGCATCAGTAATCTCCCTATGCACCAGTCATGAGTTTCCAAGGCTATGGAAGCTCCTTGATTTCTCTGACTCTTATCTTGTTTAGACACGGTCATAGTCAAAGTGGAGGTTCTCTCCTCCCTTCAGAGAAAGGCACCTCCCTCTTTGAAGACCTGTTCTTTCCACTGGGATCTCACTCACAGAGATCTTTTTGCCAGAGTGTCTTGGCTTTCCATGCCTGAAATACTCTCATGGGCTTTTCAGCCAGATCCGAGTGCCTTTAGGGCTGATTCTGAGGCCAGAGTGCTATTTAGGGCATCTGCCATTCTATGAGTCTGCTGAGTATCTCACTTCCCATGTTGGATCACTCTCCCCTTTATTTATTCTATCGGTTAGTGTTAGCAGATACTAGACTTGTTTATGTGCTCCCTTTGACTCTTAGTCCTTTCATTATGATCAATTGTGAACTGAAATTGATCACTTGGACTAGTGAGATGGCATTGGGACATGCCACCTTGATGGGATTGAATTGGAATCCCCTGGTATGTTTCCAACTCTACCAATTGGGGCAAGTCAGCCCGAGCATGCCCCAAATTATACATCTCTTTCCTCTCTTATTCCCACTCTTATGTTTAACAGGGATCACATTTCAGTTAATTTTCAACACTTAAGAATAACTGTGTGATAATTACAGAATTAAACCAGTCATATTAAGTAGAACAGACAAAAAAAATACTATGAGGGATAATGTATTAAGTTGTCCATTAGCAGTCAGGGCTATGCTGATCAAGTCACCATTTCTCATAGTGTCCATTTCACTTCAGGAGGTTTCCTTTTTGGTGTTCAGTCAGTTGTCACCGATCAGGGAGAACATATGGTATTTGTCCCTTTGGGACTGGCTTACTTCACTCAGCATGATGTGTTCCAGATTCCTCCATTTTGTTGCAAATAACTGGATTTCGTTGTTTCTTACTGCGGTATAGTATTCTAAAGAATACATATCCCATAATTTCTTTATCCAGTCTACCATTGATGGGCATTTAGGTTGGTTCCAGGTCTTGGCTATTGTGAATTGTGCTGCAATAAACATTAGGGTGCAGACCGCTTTTTTGTTTATCAATTTAAACACCTTTGGGTAAATTCCAAGTAGTGGGATGGCTGGGTCGAACGGTAGGGTTATATTCAGGTTTCTGAGGAATCTCCAGACTGATTTCCATAGTGGCTTGACCAGTTTGCATTCCCACCAACAGTGGGTTAGTGTCCCTTTTTCCCCACATCCTCGCCAGCATCTGTTGTTGGTAGATTTCTGTATGTGAGCCATTCTAACCGGGGTGAGGTGAAACCTCATTGTGCTTTTGATTTGCATACTGAGTGGGTTTTTAAAACATATATTTTGGTTCCTAAATTTCTAAACCATGAACATGATTTTTACATAAATATATATATTTTTAAGAATTGTTTTATTTACTTCAGAAAGGTCTTCCATCTGCCGCTTCACTCCCCAAATTACTGAAAACCTGGGGCTTGGCCAGGGCAAAGCCAGGAGTAGGGGCCAGTGCTATGACACAGCAGATTAACACCCTGGCCTGAAGCACTGGCATCCCTTAAGGGTGCTGGTTCAAGACCTGGCTGCTCCACTGCTGATCAAGCTTTCAGCTTATGGCCTGGGAAAGCAGTAGGAGATGGCCCAAGTCCTTGTGCCCCTGCACCTGAGTGGGAGACCTCGAAGAAGCTCCTGGTTCTTGGCTTCAGATAAGCGCAGCTCCAGCCATTTCAACATTTGGGGAGTAAACCATCGGATGGAAGATCTCCCTCCCTCTCTCTCTCTGTGTGTGTGTGTGTGTGTGTGTGTGTGTAACCCTTTCAAATAAATAAACAAATCTTTAAAAAAAAAGCCAGGAGTCAGGGAAATTTCATCCAGGTCTCTCGCTTGGGTGCAGGACCACAGGATTCGTACCATATTCTGCTGCTTTCACAGGTATGTTAGCAGGGAGCTGGAACAGAAGTAGAACATGCAATTGGTGCCGATAGAGGATGCTAGTGCTGCAGGTGTTGGTATAACCCATTTTGCCACAGTGTTGGCCCTGTAACAATTTTTAATTCCTAGGAATTAACAGGGAAGAAAGAAGTATGGCAGGATACCTTTTTTTAGAAAAACTATTTTATTTATTTGAAAAAGTTATATAGATAGGGAGAGAGAGAGAGAGAGAGAGAGAGAGAGAGAGAGAGAATCTTCTGTCTGCTGGTTCACTCCCCAAATGGCTACAATGGACAGAGCTGAGCTGATCTGAAGCCAGGAGTTAGGAGCTTCTTCTGGGTCTCCCACATGAGCAAAAGGGCCCAAGGACTTGGGCCATCCTCTACTGCTTTCCGAGGTGCATTAGCAGGAGGCTGGACTGGAAGTGGAGCAGCCGGAACTCTACCAGCACTCATATGGGATGCCTGTATTTCAGGCCAGGGCTTTAACCTGATGTGCCACAGTGCTGGCTCCAACAGGTGACCTTTTACTCTCAATAATCTCTTCTTGCTATTGGCAGCAGTTTGTAATTTTTTGTTTATTTGCCTTCTTCTTAATCTATATTTTTAAAAAATTACAAAAGGTTCCAGCACCCTGAGAACCTCCATCACAAGGGCATACAATCAGATGTTTGTCCAGAAAAGGGTGGTGTAGATGCAAGGTGGAAAATGCAAGGTGAGTTGATTCATCTCTCTCAGGCTGTGGTTTCCATGGGCAACTTTTACAACCAACTGCCTTATTTGTTCCTATTCCACAGAGTGGAAAACATGTTAAGTCACCCTATTTAGCCAAAAGCCAGTGGCAGCACTTAAATATGTCATCAATCCAGGGCAGCATTTTTGCACAAATGGGGAAGTTGCCAACTGCAACAGCAGCATGCCTTATGGAACTGCTTTGAGACTCACATCCTTCACTTCACATCTAGCTCTTTGCTTGAGAAAGCAGCAAAGATTGCCCAAGAGTTTGGGTTCCTGCACCCACATGGGGGACTGGGACAGAGTTCCAGGGTCCTGGCTTCAGCCTGGCTCAGCCCCAGCTATTGTGGCCATCTGGAAGTGAGCCAGCAGATGAAAGATCTCTCTCTCTCTCTCTCTCTCTCTCTCTCTCTCTTTCTTTCTTTTACCTAAAGATACATTACATAAATAAATGAAAATGCATCAATATAGCAACTTTTTAAGGAAAAGTCTTCTGATTATTGCAGGCATTGTCTCAATGCAGAAAAATATTCACACACAAAAATTATAAACTGGTTTATATTTATATTTCTCAACCACATACCTTTCAGAAAAAATTGTCTGCCACTCAGCATCAGGTATCAGTCTGAAAGCATTCATTAAAAAATCAAGTAATTTTACTAAACACAAAAACCTCTAGTATAGGCTGCATAAACCAGTTGCTTCCATGGCTATACACAGATTGATTTTTGTTAATTTACAGGGATCACTGCACTTCCCTGGCATGGAGCTGTCTGAAGAGTTTAAACACTGATGGGTGTGGCATTATTTCTGATATTTGCTTATTATCCAGAGTGCATTTTTAAAATATCTATCATGAACTCCACACTCTATAAATCTATTTCAAATATGTTGATATTTAATGGTATTTACACACTTACAACTGAGCTAATCCTCCTAACTTCTCTCTGGAATAGCTATGCCTTTGACATTGCCTTTTTTCACACATATGGAAATGCATAATATGCTTCTGTATGGTACTTCAGAATTTATAGAAGGCTTTTCAGGTAAGATTTACATAACATCATGTGAAAGTGGCCGAAAGACACAGTCTTCTCATTACAGAGGGGAGAGGTATGAAGTGACTCTCTGAAGAGTTACTCAGATTCTATCAGTCAGGTTCAGAATCTTACTAGGTATCAGATACACATCTAGATTTTTTCCCTACTGTCTGTTTGTCAGAATTCCCAGCCTATGAGTGAACTTCAGTCTGAATGAATGCTAAGTGAAATGAATGTTCTAAGTGAAAAAATTACTGAGGTTTGTATTGGTGAGGAAAGCATGTGTCTAAATGTTACTTGTATTTAATAATAAGTATTGAATCACATGAAACTGAATATAAGATTATGCAAATTTTTAAGATGAAGAGCATATATTTAAAACCACATTCTTACATTTTGCAAATGTGTTGAAACAGCTTACTGGAGCATGTGTTTGGCATAGTGGTAAAGCCTTCCACATCCCAGTCAGAATGCCCAGGGCTCAAGCCCTTGCCCTGCTTCTGCTTCTGGCTTCCTGCTAACAGAACCCTGGGAGGCAGCAGCTGATGGCTCAAGTACTTGAGTCCCTGCCACCTGTGTGGGGGACCCACACTGAGTTCCTGGCTTCAGCCTGAACCAGCTCTGGTTGGTGCAGACATTTGAGGAATGAGCAGTAAATAGAAGGGCTCTCTCTGCCTTGCAAATAAACAAAAATAAATATACAGACTTTTCTTAAGGTGTCTTGCACACTTCTAAATGATTTCCCTTTTCACAGTAAAATGCCTAACTGTCCTCTTTAGTAACAATGCATGTTTTGCTCTCCATGTCCACTCCTGAGCTCCAAGTACCGACACTCACCCTAGCAAACTGACTGGTTCCAATGTTCAAGTACTCATCTCCCATTCTCTTTTGGTGGGTCTACTGGAAAGAAAGGAGAGTATCTACAGTAATTAATATCTTACTGTTGCTCTTGCTGTCCACCTGCAGGCCTGAAGGATGACCAGCTGAATACACACTGTGAAGTTCTGGACGTAGTTTCCAAACTTCAGTCACTTTACAGCTGAGGGACTCTGTCTTCGTCAATGACCTGAAAACCTGCAGGAGTAGGGAGAAGCTGTGTTTGAAGAATTCACAAATACAGTGCATTGAAGCCAACCACTACCTCCCCCACCACACCCCTACTTCAGGGTTCTGGCAAATCCCAAACCAGGAGTTTGGGACCAGGAGTGGTTCAGGAGGTGACCTCGACTCCTTACTCTGAACAGCTCCAAAGTGCCTGGTGCACCCAGCGGGAGCTCAGCACCTCGACCTCCCCACCAGGACGCCTGGCACTCAGAGCCTCCAGGAGGCCTGCAGCAGACCCGCAGGTCCAGGGGCACTGGGATGTGCATCCAGAGCTAACCCAAAATACAGGGCCAGCTCAAGTGTCACCTCCCCACAAAGTCACTGTCTCCTACTCCCTCCCGGAAGGCTGCAGGCCAGCACCCGGCACTGGGAGTCACGACATTTGGGGTTCACCCACTCTCCCACGAAGGAAGATGCCCCTGTGGGAACCCCACTCCATCTGCAGTCAGGGCTCTGGGAAGAAGAGCCAAGCCAGACTCCACACTAGGATTGCAGCCTGGGAAAGTCCAGGGCCCCAGCGCCCTTGCTGGGCATGGGGTCTCCCTAAGTGTGCTCTGAGCCAGGGCCTCAGCCATCAGCATCTTTCTTGCTTCCAGAATCTGCTGCAGGGCAGTTCAGGCTCAGCCCAGCAGGGGGCCTCAGGCCAATCCTTGCTGCCCTGGGGCAGGACCAGTGCTGCCAGACCCACCCCATGCCAGGCTGGCTATAAAGGAGATGGTCATTGGTGGGCAGCTGGTAGTTGCAGTGTGTGCAGGTGATGTGGGTGGTGTTAGATTCTTGGTCTTCCCATTTCATACCTTGGGGCTAGAATGCAGGTGGTGGCCTGAGAGTCAGGAGGGGCAGGAGAAGAAGAGACAGACCTGGTGAGTGCGACTGCCCACCTCTCCTGCCAGCCCTGCTGGCTGAGGCTTGCAGCACGTGCTGCACTTGGGGAAACAATGAAGGCCGAGTCTCAGCAGGAAAACCAAGTGTGAGGTGCTGATTTGCTCACTGACACAGCATCTATGTGGTCTGCATGGGCAGACAGGGGGAAGGGTTTGGCAGCAGGGTGCTGGAGGCGCACTGGGCCTTCGTGCAGCTGTCTGCTGTAGGCATCCAGGGCAGCAGAGTCCTGCGGGATCCCTAGAGATCCTGGCCATGCTGTGCCTTCTGTCATCCACCCTCCTGCACTGCTGCTGGGGGCAGTGCTTCTGCGGTTGATATCTCATTGGAGTCCATGGTCATTTTCTCATACTGGGCTGATCTCACACAGTGACAATCATGGAACAAATCACTGTCCTGCAGCATCTGCCTCCCTGGAGCATTGCAGGTGGAAAGGGGGACACGGGTGACTGGTGGCACCTCCTGTGTGTGGTCTCTGGCCCATCCAGGACTAAAGGTGGAAAGGGAAGGAGAGGAGTAGGCTCAAGGCAGTACCGCTGCAGGTTCCATCAGGTGCAAAATGTCTCCCAATTGTGATTAACCTTGCAGGGAAACTGTCTCCTTTTGTGGGCCAGAGACAGCATCTGCCTTATTAGCTGTGCAGTGTATTGATAATTAAAATTTGGGCAGTCCTATCTTTAGTGCTCACAGCATAGTTACATTCTGAGGAACTGATGAAACTGCTTAGTACTTCGGGGCTGAGTGTAATATTAGGTGGGTAAGCCTGTTGTTGGCTTTTGGTTTATAGCTATTGGGCGACTTTATTTGGTAAAAATGCATTCAGGCTCAGTAGTGTATTCAAGGATGACCACTTACTGAATTGTCTTTTTTTTTTTTTTGTAAGAATAAGAGTACTGAAGACCGGGTTGAGCTACCTATGGCAAAACTCCACCATTCCTGGGAAGGCCACAATTGGCAAGAAAAGCAGGTAGCAAGCTTTCATAAAGTAAGTTGAGATTCCTGTGTTTGCAATCTGAAGAGCTCACTGCTGAGCTGGGAGGGGAACTGCTCTGAGCACAACTCATTAGAGAACTGCTCTTGCAGACCTTCCCCGAAGGAAGCACTGTTGTGGTCAGAAGCATTCCAGGAGCTGCTGGTCAGCAATTGTGAATTAGGCTTGAATTGAATCCATTGCAAGTATCACAAGAGTGCAGAAAGGCTGTGTCCTCAAATGAGCAGCTCACCAAGGAGAATCCGACTTAACCTAGTAGAAGGTCTGTTTATCTCCGCTTATTTCTCAGCATATTCACACCAGGTGGGGAAGATAAATCAGCCTTCAGCTCTGCAATGGCAGTGCTCTTGGTTGAGGCTGAGGATGCTTTTCATTGCATGCAGTGTTTGCAAGAGACTTAGTTCCCTGAGGATTTATGCCTCTCCTGTAAATACATTTTTGGCATTAAAACAAACTGAAGTATTTCTGTTTTAGTAGTATGGAACCAACTTAAGTATTTTGCCTACAGGCATCTTTGTTTTAAAAGCTAAATCCGCAGGATTACAGGATTCAATAAAAACAAGAGAATAGCTAATCCTAGTACTAGAAAAGCACAAGGGATTATTTGATCATTAGCTTCCTCATATTCCTCATGTTTCTTTTTATTTTTCTACCTTCTCTTCCCTACCTACAGATGGTCTGGCTGTATTGGAGGCTTTTCTAAAAACTGAATTCTGTGAAGAAAATATAGGCTACTGGTTGGCTTGAGAAAACTTCCAAAAAAAACCCACCCACCCCAGAAGCTATCCTTATATCCAAGATAAATATATACACTCTTCTTAGTGTGGGGAGCAACTCGGACTAGACTAAGTTACTGGAATTAAGACTTATTCTACGCCGTGGCTCAATAGGCTAATCCTCCACCTTGCGGCGCCGGCACACCGGGTTCTAGTCCCGGTTGGGGTGCCGGATTCTGTCCCGGTTGCCCCTCTTCCAGGCCAGCTCTCTGCTATGGCCAGGGAGTGCAGTGGAGGATGGCCCAGGTGCTTGGGCCCTACACCCCATGGGAGACCAGGAAAAGCACCTGGCTCCTGGCTCCTGCCAGGATCAGCGCGGTGCGCCGGCTGCAGCGGCGGCCATTGGAGGGTGAACCAACGGCAAAGGAAGACCTTTCTCTCTCTGTCTCTCTCTCTCACTGTCCACTCTGCCTGTCAAAAAAAAAAAAGACTTATTCTATGCATCTGTTCTCCCACAATATGGCGCTGAGAAGGGAGAAACAGCTTCTACACAGCTGCCTCCAGTTCAACCAATAAACTGTAGGACTTACTCCTGATTGGAGGAGAGCAGCGTACTCGGTGTGTGGGCAGCCGAGTTAGGATTGGCGGAGGAGGACTATAAAGGAGGAGAGAGACGGCATGCACCAGGAACATCTAAGGGGAACATCTAAGGGAACACCTGTGCAGCCCCCGAGTGAGCCGGCTGGGGGTGTGCCGCTCCCCAGCAGAAGTGGGGAATGTGGCAGGGGGAACCACCCTTCCACAGAGGTGGAAGGGACGGTAGCCAACCCGGGAAGAACCAGCAGCAAACCCGGGGAGGGCCGAGAAGACAAAAGAACAACGCAGGGTCCTGTGTCGTTCCTCCATGAAGGGGGGGAGCGACATAATGGTGCCGTGACTCGGATAGGAAACTTAGGAGGGAAGAAATGGGAAGAAGTGGAAAATACCGGAGAGAGAGACTAGCAAAGAGCCTAGGGAAAGCCGGACGGAAAATGTGCCAGAAGAAGGTATCGAAGCCTAGGCATAGACTCGCATATGGACTGTGGGAAAGAAGTTAGGATTGAAAGCAAAAGTGAAAGCTTTCATAGACTCGGATGCGGATTATGGCGGGGAAGCTAGGAGATTGAAAGCGAAAGTGAAACCTGGAGGAGGCTTGGACTCGGATGCGGACTGTGGGGAGAGGCCAGGAGAAATGAGGGAGGAATATTGTTGGAAGAAAACTTAGGGAAACATACCAGGTAGAGAAAAATGTTAGGGAGGATGTAGCCGCAGGGGCAGGCTGAGGCGGAGACGAAAGCTACCTTGGGATTCGTCGAGTCAGCTTGGGAATAAGGGGCAAAAAGTTAAAACCAGAAGCGGAAACGTAAGCCAGGTTGGAATCCGTCAGATTAGCCCAGGGAGCAAAGGACGAGAAGCCAAATCGTGGGGCAGAAACGTGAGCTGGGTTGAATTCGCTAGGTTAGCCCGAGGAACTTGGATTGAATGCTAGTGGCGGAAACGTGAGCTGGGGCTGTGTGACTCGCGGTGGCTGCCACGCTCAGAGAGAGCATGCGGGGCACAAGTAGATAGGGAACGCTGGGCTAGTGCGAGGCCGTGGTGCGGGCACGAAGCCAGGAAGCCGCGCAGAGCCGTGAAGCTGCCGCGGGGTGAGGTGTGGAGAAGCAGCCTCGGGGCGGGCGCGGGGATAAGAGAAGCCGCGGGAAGTTTAGAAGTAAAATGAGAGAAATAGGAATGCTGGCAGATAGAAGTAAAATAGGAGAGATAGGAATGCCTGGAGATAGAGAAATAGAAAAAAAAAATAAGGCCTCCCCTCAACATGGCAATGAGAGAGCTTGGATTCGGTCTGCCTGATTAGGGAGGTGGTGAGCACCTGCGGGCAGCTAGCAGCTTATGCGCCGCAGGTCACCGAAGACAGGCACGAATTAACATCAATAAGTTTCCCCACAATACCGCAATGAGAAGGCTTGGATTCAGTTTGCCTTATTGGTAGGGCTTGTAACACCTGCAGGCAGTTCTAGCAGAGCAGAGCATACGCTGCAGGGCACCGAACACAGGCACGCATCAGCACCTAAAAACCTCCTCACAACATGGCGAAGAGAGGACCCGGATTCGGTTTGCCTGATTGATAGGACTTGTAAGCACCTGTGGGCAACTCTAGCAAGCAGAGCAGAGTGTGTGCCACGGGGCACCGAAGACAGGTGCGTATCAACGCCAAAAAATAAAAAGAAAGGGGGATCTGTGGGGAGCAACTCGGACTGGACTGAGTTACTGGAATTAAGACTTATTCTATGCATCTGCTCTCCCACAATATGGCGCTGGGAGAGGAGAAAACAGCTTCTATGCAGCTGCCTCTTGCCAACTTGAGTGATGACCTCCAGGAGCTGATCCTGCTCCTGATTGGAGGAGAGCAGCGTACTCGGCGTGTGGGCAGCCAAGTTGGGATTGGCGGAAGAGGACTATAAAGGAGGAGAGAGACAACATGCACCAGGAACATCTAACAGGAACATCTATCTGAAGGAACACCTGTGCAGCCCCTGAGAGAGCCGGCCAGCGGTGTGCCGCTCCCCTGCGGAAGTGGGGAATGTGGCAGGGGGAACCGCCCTTTCACGGAGGTGGAGGGACGGCAGCCAACCCGGGAAGAACCAGCAGCAAACCCGGGGAGGGCCGAGCAGACAAAAGAACAGCGCAGGGTCTTGTGTCGTTCCCCCACGAAGACGGGGAGCGACACTTAGAAAAAGGCCTAAAAGTGGTAAGACACAATTCCTCATTTCAGCATAAAGAGTACACTCTTGACATCAAGAAGCAACAAAAGAAGTAAAGACATAAGACTAAAGCAAGGGCCAGGGAATCAGAAAAGCTTCCTCTCCTGGTGCCCTGTCTTTCAAATAAGTATCCCCAGACCTGACAGGTGGAGCTCATCACACATTACAGCTTCTGATTTCCACTTTCAAAGAGCAGAGCCCCCTTCTCTAACAAAGGATAATGAGTGATCATTGTTTCAGATGAACATGCTTTCAAACCAAAACTCTTATCCAAAATATACAAGAAGCTATGACTCCCAGCTTTACAACTGCCTGGAAAAGGGTGTATTACTTGATGGAGAATAACTTTCTGAAGTTCTATTTCTTTGCAAGCCATAGTTACAGAGAGAAAAAGAGAGGAAACACAGAGGTCCATCTGCTGACTCACTCCCTAAATGGCCACAATGGCCAGGGCTGGGCCAGGCTGAAGCCAGCAGCTTCCTCCAGGTCTCCCATGTGGGGGCAGAGGACCAAGTGCTTGGGACATTCTCTGCTGCTTTACCCAGCAAGGAGCTAGGGAAGAAGTAGAGCAGCTGGGAGTCAAACTGGCATCCATGTGGGATGTTAGTGCTGCAGGCAGCAGTGTAACTTGCTATGCCACAACACCAGCCCCCAGTAGGAACTCTTATCCCTGGTCTTTCTTTTGAGTCAGAATGCTACCAGGACTTGTGTTGAAAACCACAGATCACCACAGAACCCCATGAGAAGAAAAAGGAGCCACAGAGTAGATGACATGTTCTGTTTCCTAAGGCAGAAGTTTTTGACTGCCAGAGACGAACATTCAATTCAGCCTGGGTGTTTGGGAAATATACCTCGCAACTGGGGATTCCAGTTCAGGTAGTAAATCAGGAAGCTGGTGACTATCCAGGAGATGCCTGTATCAGAACAGCTTCCACCACCGTGAAGACACAGGCAGGAAATACGTGGTCTCAGTGGGGTGGGTCTCACTGGAAAAGCAGGACTCTGAGATGGAAGATAATGCAATGGAATGCTGTTGTTCCAGACTCACTTAAAATCAATAGGTCTGGGATTCTGTGGCCTTAGCTACCTAGCTCTACATCTTTCCTTAAATCCATCCAGGTTACCACATGGTTTTAGTTCTAGGTTTTAAGTCCAAACGAATGTAACGTGTTTATTATGTAGAATCATCCATGCTATTGCTGTGTATTGCTGAAGCTGAAGTGATGTTTGAATTGTTAAATGGTATATAAAATAGTGAGTGCTCATGTGTAGAAAACCACAGTGGCTGTTCCAAGTTCCAAACACTCTTGAAGGCAGTTAAGCTTTGAAGTGGTCTTTGAATATTTGAATACATTTATTTTGATAAATAATGCCATGGAATACTCAGAGTCCAGGTGTGAGTTGATTTGATTTTGGTAACTGGAAATATGACCAACATAAGATCTTTGTAGTAGAGAAGAAGCATGCATTACTGAATCTGTGCAGGGAGAACAGACAGCCCCCAGAGCTGAGATGAGGGTGGCAAGCAAGATGCTCTTTTCTAAACCTAAGTCACAGCACATCTTTAGAATGACCCAGCGTTAAAATTACTGACAGAATCTTTTATTAAACATCAAAGTCTTTGATGAGAATAGAACATTGAGCTAACTCCCTTCTTGAGTATTAAGAACCAGCTAAATAGGAGGCTGCAGTGGTGACCTCGAAGGGGTTGGGGACGAGGCTCAGGGGTCGTGGGTCCCAATGGCTGGCCCAGAATGGCTGCGGGCTCCCCGGGGCATGGGCTGGCACCACGACTCAGGGCTCCAGAGGTCGGGGGAAGCCTGCTGGGCTGCTTCCTGCTTCCTTACTTGGGTAGAGGTCAGGGATCACAAAGTGACTTAAAGTGACCAGTTTGAGGCAGATATTCCTGAGGTGCCACTGGGGCCTGGGCCGGGCCCGCGGGCGGGGCGCAAGCAGAGGGGAGACACCCGGGACCTGCAGGCCAAGGCTGCAGGTATTCCTGTTGGCCCCCGGGCACCCGCAGGGCCTCAGCCTGTCTCACAATGGAACCGAACATGCACCTCAGACCATTTTTACCCCTAATTCCACTTTAAAGAAAGGTTTATTGAGGCCTGCGCCGTGGCGTGGGGGTGCAACCACAGCCTGCAGGGCCCACATCACGGGCACCGGTTCCATTCCCTACCGTCCTACTTCCTGTCTCACTCCAGCCAACGAGTGCAGTGGTGATGGACAGGTGCTTGACTCCACACCACGTGGGAGATGGGTTGGGACTCGTGGGCCTTCAGCCTCACCCAAACATTCAGGAATCAAACCAGCAGATCGAAGACCCCTGTCTCTATGCCTTTCAAATAAATCTCTTAAAATAAATAAAAAGGAAACGCAAAAAAAAAAAATAAAAGAACCAGCTAAATAGAAGTGAACTGTATGGAGACAAACACCAATGTTACATTACTCAACTCTCCGCTGCTCCAATGAACTAAGACAAATAAGAGGGATATAGGCCTCCCCTTTTTTGTTATCCTTCCCTTGGTTCCAACTAGCATGGGCTTCCAGAAAATGTACAGCGAATCCATTCTCTTCTGTGGTCAATACATGATCTCAGAATTTCCCTTATTCATTTGCCTAACAGATTTTGATTATGTTACTCTAGGGAAAGGGAAGGCAACACAACTGCCCTTTTCCCCCATTTTTAAAATCTATTATTTATTTGAAAGGCAGAGTTACAGAGAAGGGGTAGAGACAGATCTTCCATCTGCTGGTTCACTTCCCAAATTGGCCTCAGCTGAGCCAATCTAAAGCCAGGCGCTTGTGCCAGGCCTCCCACATGAATGCAGTGGTTCAAGCACTTGGGCCACATTCTGACGCTTTCTCAGGCACATTAGCAGGGAGCTAGATTGTAAGTGGAGCAGCTGGGACTTGAATCAGCACCCATATGGGATGCTGGCACAGCAGGCCATGGGTTTACCCACTGAGTTGGTACCATGTGTGTGTGTGTGTGTGTGTATGTATGTATGTATTTTTATTTCAAAGACTCATTTATTTATTTGAAAGGCAAGGTTAGAGAGGGAGAGACATAAAAAGAGAGATCTTTCAACCTCTGGTTCACTCCCCAAATGTCCACAACAGCAGAGGCTGGGCCAAGCCAAAGCCTGGAGGCTGAACAGCAGATAATCTTTAGTTATTAATTTAAAATGAATAGGCTGTAGCTGGTGCTGTGGCATATAAGGTAAAGCCACCACCTGCAGTGCTGGCATCCCTTATGGGCACTGGTTCATGTCCCAGCTGCTCAGCTTCTAATCTAGCTCCCTACTAATGTGTCTGGAAAAGCAGCAGGAGATGGCCCAAATACTTGGGCGCCTGAATCCATGTGGGAGACCTGGAAGAAGCACCTGGCTTTGGATTAGCCCAGCTCCAGCTGCTTGCAGCCACTTGGGGAGTAAAACAGCAGAGAGAACATCTCTGTCTATGTGTCTCTCCCTATCATTCTGCCTTTCAAATAAATAAATAAATCTTTAAAAAAGGTTTATTAATGTATGCTATAATCCAATCCAGTGAAAGAGAAGCATTAAATATTGCTACCTATATTTTTATTTATTTTTATTTTTTAATTTTTTTAAACTTTTATTTAGTAAATATAATTTTCCAAAGTACAGTGTATGGATTACAAAGGCTTCCCCCTCTAATTTCCCTCCCACCAGCACCCCTCCCATCTCCCACTCCCTCTCCCATTCCATTCACATCAAGATTCCTTTTCAATTATCTTTATATACAGAAGATTGTTTTAGTATATATTAAGTAAAGATTTCATCAGTTTGCAGCACACAGAACATAAAGTGTAAAATACTGCTTGAGTACTAGTTATAGCATTACTTCACATTGGACAACACCTTAAGGACAGAGATCCCACATAAGGAGTAAGCACACAGTGATTCCTGTTGTTGACTGAACAATCTGACACTCTTGTTTATGGCATCAGAAATCTCCCTGGGCTCTAGTCATGAATTGCCAAGGCTATGGAAGCCTCTTGAGTTAACTGACTTCAATCGCATTTAGACAAGGTCATAGTCAAATGGGAAGTTCTCTCCTCTCTTCAGAGAAAGGTACCTCATTCTTTAATGGCCCATTGTTCTACTGGGATCTCACTCACAGAGATCTTTTATTTAGGTCATTTTTTTTTTCTTTTTTGCCAGAGTGGCTTTCCATACCTAAAATACTCTCATGGGCTCTTCAGCCAGATCTGAGTGCCTTAAGGGCTGATTCTGAGGCCAGAGTGCTGTTTAGGACATCTGCCATTCTACGAGACTGCTGTGTATCACACTTCCCATGCTACCTATACTTTATATAGTCTAAGTATTGTATAAACTAAAATATACAACACTAGGAGTATGCTATCAGTAATTACACTACCAATCTCAATGATTATAAATAAGAATTTTAGCAACTATACTGATTCTGAACCGTGATTCAATGATTCTGCTTTTAAATTTAAAATGCCCATGAACTTCAATGTTTCTGTGTAGCTCCTAATAGAACTGCAAGCCTTAGAAGTTCTATGCTGTTTAACATTTCATCTTCAGTGCGAACTTGATTATTACACTGCCAGTTTATAAAGCACTTCACAGTCATGTGAACCTTACCATAAGATAGGACTGTGTAGAATAAATCCTTTAACTATAAAGACAATCTTATCTCACAAGGGAGGAAGATCCAGAGGGGTCAAATGACTTGCTAATGTCACTTAGCTCTGTCAGCACAGAAACAAGGAAAGCTCTCAGCTTCCTGCCACCTCCCCTTACACCACCTGCCTCAACTAGATGAGCCTGTAATTTTAAGGACACTCAGGCCCCATGAGTTTAAATGAATTTTTCAAGGTTACATGACAAGTACCAAAGCCAGAAGCAAAAATTATTGCTTCCATCTTTCTCTTCCTTGTCCACAATGGAAGTCTGATTTATAGTTATGCATTATTCTAATATCATTTACAACCAAGAAGCATTATTTTTCCCCAAAGTTAACAGTGAAACTACCTTTTTCCATTGAGGAAGTTATTTTAATGGATGATACAAATATACTTGTTTTGTTTTTTACTTTGAGATGCAAAGAAATGAACAAGTAGACAGAGAAGTGGTATTCACCCTCTAGTTCACTGCTGAAATATCCACAGTGGCCAGGGCTGTCCCAGGAGTAGGGAACCCAATCATCTGAGCCATCACTTGCTAGCTCCCAGGGTCTGCATTATCAGGAAGTTGGAGGCAGGGGCTGGAACCGGGAATCAAACACAGAAACTCCAATGTGGGACACAGGCATCTGAACCACAAGGCTGCACCCTGGCTTCCAGACTTGTTTTTTCACCAGTCCTCTGAAAAGGAAAGTTAATTACAACCTGAAATCCAAGACTCTGGAGTCCTCAGGTGTGTGTGTCTATGCATGAGAGTTAGTTGGGTAGATCAAGAGTCTGCAGTTTAGAGAGAACAGAAGAGTGAAACATGTGTCAGAGGATGTCAGCATTGGAGAGGTGGCTGTGCTCTAGTCAGAGGCTGAGGAGGACAAGTCCACAGAGTGCAGCAGCACCTAGGGAGTGTGCGAGAAAGTAGGGAAAAAATGTTGAAAAATAAATATGTGAAAAAGATTTATTTATCTGGAAGATGGAGTTATAAAGAAGGAGAGACAGGGAGGGGGAGGGAGAGATCTTCCATCTGCAGGTCAACCCACCAAATGGTCACAATGTCTGGGACTGGGTCAGATCAAAGCCAGGATCTGGAACCCCATCCAAGTCTCCCTCGTGGGTGCCAGGGACTTAAGAACTTGGGTTGTCTGCTGCTTTCTCAGATGCATTGCCAGAGAGCTGGATGGGAAGTACAGCAGCTGAGACACAAACAGTGGCCATATGGGATGCCAGCATCAGTGGCAACAGATTATCCTAATGCATCACAACACTGGCTCCAACAAAAGAACTTAGGTAAACAATTCAAATTGCCAGGTAAACATCAAATAAAATGCCAGGGATAAGCATTGTGGTGCAGCAGGGTAAACCACCACTTAGGAGGCATACCTCATTCTTAAGTATGAGGATGTCTTTCAACCATTTTTGTACCAGAGAGTACAAACCAGAACACCATAGCATCTTCCAGATTCGGCACTGCCTGTTCTCAGGGCCCCTCACAAACACTCCTATGCTTCCCCTGGTCAGTTTGTTCTGGCTGGAACCAGCCAGAGCCCTGGGGTCATTAGAGCGGGAAATGGGATTAAAGGATTTCATGCTGCAGAATTGCTCCAAGCCAGTTTTTTTCACTGAGAGACAGAGACCCAGAATGACATGCCTGGAGCTCACAAGGCCATGCCTGGACACACACTCACAATTGATTTGGAGGGAATTAATTACTGTCCCCTCAGCAAAAGTGTAGCATTTTATTTTCCAAAACCAAAGACTCATCTTGGTCATGTTGCCTCTAGATTTCTAAGCATGAAACGCCCATATGATTTTTTTTTATTTCATAATGGCGACTCTATCTGAATGCTTGCTTGTATTGTGTAGGATTACAGAATTTGGGAAGGAAGAAGGCAAAACCAACTCAGACCCAGAAAACATTTAGGAAATTGCCACTCAAGAAACCAAAATTCAGCTGAGGCACCCAAAACAATGAGAGAAAGCCAGAATTGGAGCAAGCCAACAGCTGTGCCCTGATTCAAAAAGACCATTCATCCGTGCCGTGAATTCCATATTCCAGCCTCAAAACAAGAGCTCACATCAGAAACTTCATTACAAACCATGATAAAGAAAAGTCAAAAAAACAAAGAGATACAAGAGTCCCTAGTGAATTTGGCTTTGTCAGTCACAAAGAAACCACCTGATTCTGGATTCATCCACCCCTCCCAGCTGACTGCTGTGCAATTCTGATTGAATTCACCAGAAAATCATAGGCAAACTCGATTGGTGGGTGTTAATATCTGTCCCTTCAGCAAAAGTGTTCCATTTCATTTCACAAAACACAAAAACTCACCTTGGTTGTGTTACCTGTAGATTTCTAAGCTTCAAACGCCCATTTGTTGTGTTTTTTATTTCATAATGGCTACTCTGTCCAAACTCTTGTTTGTATTGCGTCAGAATACAAAATTTGGGAAGGAAGAATGCAAAACCAACTCAGACCCAGAAAACATTTAGAAAATTGCCGCTCAAGAAACCAAAAGTCAGCTGAGGCACACAAAACAATGACAGCAAGCCAGAATTGGAGCAAGACAACAGCTGTGCCCTGTTTGAAAAAGACCATTCCTCCGCTGCCCTGAACTCCATATTCCAGCCTCAAAACCAAAGCTCACATCAGAATATTCATTACAAACCATGATAAATAAGATAAATGTGAAAAAGCCAAAGAAATGCAAAAGTCCTTTGTGATATTTGGCTGGATTTAGACACAAGGAAACTGGCAGTTTCCAGATTCATCCCCCCCCTTCCACAGACTGACTTTGGAATTCTGATTGAATTCACCTCAAAATCGGACTACACTCAATTTGGAGGGAATTAGAATCTGTCCCCTCAGCAGAAGGGTTCCATGTCATTTTCCAAAACACAGAAACTCATTTTGGTCGTGCTGCCTATAGATTTCTAAACCTGAAAGGGCAATTTGCTGTGTTTTTTTTTTTTTCTTTCATTATGGCTACTCTGTCCAAAATCTTGCTTGTATTGCATCAGAATACAAAATTTGGGAATAAGAAGGCAAACCGACTTAGACCCAGAAAACATTTAGGAAATTGCCGCTCAAGAAACCACAAATTGGCTGACCACACAAAACAATGACAGCAAGCCAGAATTGGAGCAAGCCAACAGCTGTGCCCTGATTGAAAAAGACCATTAATCCAGTGCCTGAACTCCATATTCCAGCCTCAAAACCAAAGCTCACATCAGAAAATTCATTATAAACCATGAGAAATAGGAAAAATGAGAAAAAAGCCAAAGAAATGCAAGAATCCATGATGATATTGGGCTTTATTTAGTCACAAGAAACCGGCTGTTCCCGGATTCATCCACCCCTCCAGCTGACTGCCTGTTGAATTCTGACTGAATTAACCTGAAAATTGCAGTGAAACTCAGTTTGGAGGCAATTAATATCTGTTATCTCAGCCAAAGTGTTCCATTTGATTTTCCAAAACACAAAAACTCACCTTGGTCGTGTTATCTGTAGAATTTTAAGCTTCAAACGCCCATTTGTTGTGTTTTTTATTTCGTAATGGCTACTCAGTCCAAACTCATGTTTGTATTGTGTCAGAATACAAAATTTGGGAAGGAAGAAGGCAAAACCAACTCAGACACAGAAACATTTAGGAAATTGCCGCTCAAGAAACCACAAATCGGCTGAGGCACCCAAAACAATGACAGCAAGCCAGAATTGGAGCAACCCAACAGCTGAGCCCTGATTGGAAAAGAACCTTCCTCTTGTGCCCTGAACTCAATATTCCAGCCTCAAAACCAAAGCTCACATCAGAAAATTCATTACAAAGCATGATAAAGAAGGGAAATGTGAAAAAGCCAAAGAAATGCAAGAGTCCTTTGTGATATTTGGCAGGATTTAGACACAAGGAAACTGGCTGTTTCCAGATCCATCCCCCCATTCCACAGACTCACTTTGGAATTCTGATTGAAATCACCTCAAAATCACCTCAAAATCACACTCACACTCAATTTGGAAGGAATTAGAATCTGTCCCCTCAGCAGAACGTTTCCATGTCATTTTCCAAATCACAGAAACTCATCTTGGTTGTGTTGCGTAGATTTCTAATCCTGAAAGGTCAATTTGCTGTGTTTTTTTTTTTGTCTTTCCTAATGGCTATTTTGTCCAAAATCTTGCTTGTATTGCATCAGAATACAAAATTTGGGAATAAGAAGGCAAAACCAACTCAGACCCAGAAAACATTTAGGAAATTGCCGCTCAAGAAACCACAAATCGGCTGAGGCACCCAAAACAATGACAGCAAGCCAGAATTGGAGCAAGCCAACAGCTGTGCCCTGATTGAAAAAGAACCTTCCTCTTGTGCCCTGAACTCAATATGCCAGCCTCAAAACCAAAGCTCACATCAGAAAATTCATTACAAACCATGGAATTCCACTCCTGTGGAATACTGACTGAATTAACTGGAAAATCGCAGTGAAACTCAGTTTGGAGGCAATTAATATCTGTCACCTAGGCCAAAGTGTTCCATTTGATTTTCCAAAACACAAAAACTCACCTTGGTTGTGTTACCTGTAGACTTATAAGCTTCAAGCGCCTATTTGTTGTGTTTTTTATTTCATAATGGCTACTCTGTCCAAACTCTTGTTTGTATTGCGTCAGAATACAAAATGTGGGAAGGAAGAAGGCAAAACCAACTCAGACCCAGAAAACAGTTAGGAAATTGCCACACAAGAAAACACAAATTGGTTGAGTCACCCAAAACCATGACAGCAAGCCAGAATTGGAGCAAGCCAACAGCTGTGCCCTGTTTGATAAAGACCATTCCTCCAGTGCCCTGAACTCCATATTGCAACCTCAAAACCAAAGCTCACATCAGAAAATTCATTATAAACCATGATAAATAAGATAAATGTGAAAAAGCCAAAGAAATGCAAGAGTCCTTTGTGATATTTGGCTGGATTTAGACACAAGGAAACTGGCTGATTCAAGATTCATCCCACACTTCCACAGACTGACTTTGGAATTCTGATTGAATTCACCTCAAAATCGCACTCACACTCAATGTGGAGGGAATTAGAATCTGTCCCCTCAGCAGAACGTTTCCATGTCATTTTCCAAAACACAGAAACTCATCGTGGTCGTGTTGCCTGTAGGTTTCTAATCCTGAAAGGGCAATTTGCTGTGTTTTTTTTTTTCTTTCCTAATGGCTACTCTGTCCAAAATCTTGCTTGTATTGCATCGGATTACAAAATTTGGGAATAAGAAGGCAAAACCAACTCAGACCCAGAAAACATTTAGGAAATTGCCGCTCAAGAAACCACAAATCGGCTGAGGCACCCAAAACAATGACAGCAAGCCAGAATTGGAGCAAGCCAACAGCTGTGCCCTGATTGAAAAAAAACCTTCCTCTTGTGCCCTGAACTCAATATGCCAGCATCAAAACCAAAGCTCACATCAGAAAATTCATTACAAACCATGGAATTCCACCCCTGTGGAATTCTGACTGAATCAACCTGAAAATCGCAGTGAAACTCAGTTTGGAGGCAATTAATATCTGTCACCTAGGCGAAAGTGTTCCATTTGATTTTCTAAAACACAAAAACTCACCTTGGTCGTGTTACCTGTAGATTTCTAAGCTTCAAACGCCTATTTGTTGTGTTTTTTATTTCATAATGGCTACTCTGCCCAAACTCTTGTTTGTATTGCATCAGAATACAGAATTTGGGAAGGAAGAAGGCAAAACCAACTCAGACCCAGAAAACATTTAGGAAATTGCCGTTCAAGAAACCAAAATTCAACTGAGGCACCCAAACAATGACAGCAAGCCAGAATTGGAGCAAGCCAACAGCTGTGCCATGATTGAAAAAGGACCTTCCTCTTGTGCCCTGAACTCAATATGCCAGCCTCAAAACCAAAGCTCACATCAGAAAATTCATTACAAACGATGCTAAATAAGAACATTGAGAAAAAAGATAAGGAAATGCAAGAATCCATAATGATATTGGGCTTGATTTAGTCAGAAGGAAACCGGCTGTTCCAGGATTCATCCACCCCTCCAGATATTGCCTGTGGAATTCTGACTGAATTAACCTGAAAATCGCAGTGAAACTCAGTTTGGAGGCAATTAATTGCTGTTACCTCAGCCAAAGTGTTCCATTTTATTTTCCAAAACACAAAAACTCACCTTGGTCATGTTACCTGTAGATTTCTAAGCTTCAAAGGCCTATTTGTTGTGTTTTTTTATTTCATAATGGGTACTCTGCCCAAACTCTTGTTTGTATTGCGTCAGAATACAAAATTTGGGAATGAAGAAGGCAAAACCAACTCAGACCCAGAAAACATTCAGGAAATTGCCGCTTAAGAAACCACAAAGCAGCTGAGAAACCCAAAACAATGACACAAAGGAAGAATTGGAGCAAGCCAACAGCTATGCCCTTATTGAAAAAGAACCTTCCTCTTGTGCCCTCAACTCCATATTGCAGCTTCAAAAGCAAAGCTCACATCAGAAGATTCATTACAAACCATGATAAATAAGAAAAATGAGAAAAAAAGCCAAAGAAATGCAAGAATCCATAATGATATTGGGCTTGATTTAGTCGCAAGGAGACCGGCTGTTCCCGGACTCATCCACCCCTCCAGCTGACTGCCTGTGGAATTCTGACTGAATTAACCTGAAAATTGCAGTGAAACTCAGTTTGGAGGCAATTAATATCTGTCACCTCAGCCAAAGTGTTCCATTTTATTTTCCAAAACACAAAAACTCACCTTGGTCGTGTTGCCTGTAGATTTCTAAGCTTCAAACGCCTATTTGTTGTGTTTTTCATTTCATAATGGCTACTATGCCCAAACTCGTGTTTGTATTGCGTCAGAATACAAAATTTGGGAAGGAAGAAGGCAAAACCAACTCAGATCCAGAAAACATTTAGGAAATTGCCACTCAAGAAACCAAAAGTCAGCTGAGGCACCCAAAACAATGACAGCAAGCCAGAATTGGAGCAAGCCAACACTTGTGCCCTGTTTGAAAAAGACCATTCCTACGGTGCCATGAACTCCATATTGCAGCCTGAAAACCAAAGCTCACATCAGAAAATTCATTACAAACCATGAAAAATAAGGGAAATGTGAAAAAGCCAAAGAAATGCAAGACTGCTTTGTGATATTTCGCTGGATTTAGACAAAAGGAAACTGAATGTTTCCAGATTCATCCACCCCTTCCACAGACTGACTTTGGAATTCACATTGAATTCACCTCAAAATCGGACTACACTCAATTTGGAGGGAATTAGAATCTGTCCCCTCACCAGCAGGCTTCCATGTCATTTTCCAAAATACAGAAACTCATCTTGGTCGTGTTACCTGTAGATTTCTAATCCTGAACGGCCAATTTGCTGTGTTGTTTTTTTTTTTCTTTCATAATGGCTACTCTGTCTAAAATCTTCCTTGCATTACATCAGAATACAAAATTTGGGAATAAGAAGGCAAAACCAACTGAGACGTAGAAAACATTTGGGAAATTGCTGCTCAAGAAACCACAAATCAGCTGAGGCACCCAAAACAATGACGGCAAGCCAGAATTGGAGCAAGCCAACAGCTGTGCCCTGTTTGAAAAAGAACCATCCTCTTGTGTCCTGAAATCAATATGCCAGACTGAAAACCAAAGCTCACATCAGAAAATTCATTACAAACCATGATAAATAAGAAATATGAGAAAAAAGGCAAAGAAATGCAAGAATCCATAATGATATTGGGCTTGATTTAGTCGCAAGGAGACCGGCTGTTCCCGGATTCATCCACCCCTCCAGCTGACTGCCTGTGGAATTCTGACTGAATTAACCTGAAAATCGCAGTGAAACTCACTTTGGAGGCAATTAATATCTGTCACCTCAGCCAAAGTGTTCCATTTTATTTTCCAAAACACAAAAACTCACCTTGGTCGTGTTACCTGTAGATTTCTAAGCTTCAAGCGCCTATTTGTTGTGTTTTTCATTTCATAATGGCTACTCAGTCCAAACTCTTGTTTGTATTGCGTCAGAATACAAAATTTGGGAAGGAAGAAGGCAAAACCAACTCAGACCCAGAAAACATTTAGGAAATTGCCACTCAAGAAACCAAAAGTCAGCTGAGGCACCCAAAACAATGACAGCAAGCCAGAATTGGAGCACGCCAACAGTTGTGCTCTGTTTGAAAAAGACCATTCCTACGGTGCCCTGAACTCCATATTGCAGCCTCAAAACCAAAGCTCATATCAGAAAATTCATTACAAACCATGAAAAATAAGGGAAATGTGAAAAAGCCAAAGAAATGGAAGACTCCTTTGTGATATTAGGCTGGATTTAGACATAAGCAATCAGACTGTTTCTAGATTCATCCCCCGCTTCCACAGACTGACTTTGGAATTCTGATTGAATTCACCTCAAAATCACACTCACACTCAACTTGGAGGGAATTAGAATCTGTCCCCTCAGCAGAAGGGTTCCATGTCATTTTCCAAAAAACAGAAACTCATCTTGGTCATGTTGCCCCTAGATTTCTAATGCTGAAAGGCCATTTTGCTGTGTTTTTTTTTTTTCTTTCATAATAGCTACTCTGTGCAAAATCTTGCTTGTATTGCGGCAGAATACAAAATTTGGGAATAAGAAGCAAAACCAACTCAGACCCAGAAAACATTTAGGAGATTGGCACACAAGAAACCACAAATCAGCTGAGGCACCCAAAACAATGACAGCAAGCCAGAATTGGAGCAAGCCAACAGCTGAGCCCTGATTGAAAAAGAACCATCCTCTTGTGCCTTGAACTCAATATGCCAGCCTCAAAACCAAAGCTCCCATCAGAAAATTCCTTACAAACCATGATAAATAAGGAAAATGAGAAAAAATCCAAAGAAATGCAAAAATCCAAAATGATATTGGGCTTGAATACTCGCAAGGAGACCGGCTGTTCCCGGATTCATCCACCCCTCCAGCTGACTGCCTGTGGAATTCTGACTGAATGAACCTAAAAATCGCAGTGAAACTCAGTTTGGAGGCAATTAATATCTGTCACCTCAGCCGAAGTGTTCCATTTGATTTTCCAAAACACAAAAACTCACCTTGGTCGTGTTATCTGTAGATTTCTAAGCTTCAAATGCCCATTTGTTGTGTTTTTTATTTCATAATGGCTACTCTGTCCAAACTGTTGTTTGTATTGCCTCAGAATACAAAATTTGGGAAGGAAGAAGGCAAAACCAACTCAGACCCAGAAAACATTTAGGAAATTGCCGCTCAACAAACCAAAAATCGGCTGAGGCACCCAAAATAATGACAGCACACCCTAATTGGAGCAAGCCAACTGCTGTGCCCTCATTGAAAAAGACCCTTCCTCTTGTTCCCTGAACTCCATATGCCAGCCACAAAACCAAAGCTCACATCAGAAAACTCATTACAAACCATGATAAATAAGAAAAATGAGAAAAAACCAAAGGAAATGCAAGAATCCATAATGATATTGGGCTTGATTTACTTGCAAGGAAACCGGCTGCTCAAGAAACCACAAATTGGCATTCAAATCCTCCACACATTAGTGTTTTCTAGGCAGAAGTCTTCAGAAACCCGATTAAACATGCTATTTGTGTTTGTAAACATGACATGGGATGCATTTGCCGAACAGAAAGATTGTGCTTTTCTCCAAAACCACTTTGAGCATGATATTTTAGTTAAATGTAGCCCGAAAACCACAACAAATTTTCAGGATTTTCCGGGGTGAAAGCAGAAATATCTGGTGTGTTGTGGCTATCTCATTCCAAGATCTTGCTACAGCTTCTCTGTTTGTTTGTGTTTTCTGGAGATTCTCTATGGACTTTACACTGTTGAATGCATTTTAGCATGACACTTTTTGTTTTCTTCTGGCAAACGCTAATTGGTTCCCCTTTGTGTCAAATCCTCCACACATTCGAGTTTTCTAGGAAGAAAGCTCCAGAAACCTGAGAAAACATGATATTTGTATTTGTAAACATGACATGGGATGCATTTGCTCAACAGAATGATTGTGCTTTTCTCCAAAACCAGTTTCACGGTTATTTTTTGGTTAAATTTCACCCGGAAACCACAACAATTTGTCCAGATACTCCTGGATGAAAACAAAAATATCTGGTGTGTTGCGGCTATCTCTATCCCAGATTGTGCTACAGCCTCTCTGTTTGTTTGTGTTTTCTGGACATTCCTTACAGACTTTGTTTTTGAATGCATTTTAGCATGTAATTTTTTGTTTTCTGCCGGCAAACACTAATTGCTACCACATGGAGTCAAATCTTAAACACATTCGAGTTTTCTAGGCAGAAAGCTTCAGAAACCCGATTAAACATGATATTTGTGTATGTAAACACAACGTTGGATGCATTTGCCAAACAGAAAGATTGTGCTTTTCTCCAAAACCAGTTTCACGGTTATTTTTTGGTTAAATTTCACCCGAAAAGCATGACAATTTTCCAGGTACTCCTGCATGAAAACAAAATTTCTGGTGTGTTGTGGCTATATAAAGATATGCTCTTTAAGTTCCTTTTTAATTCATGTCTTGATCTGACAGTGGCATCAATGTAATACTGCATTCAGAAAAGAAATTAAATCATATCTTTATAAAAAGAGGTACAAATATTTTAAGCAACATGTTAATATAGAGGAAACTATGAAATCACAAGAGATCAATAAAAAAGCAAGATAGAGTTAAAGATGCCAAGGTGTTTAACATTTCAAAATAAATCATGTAAATAATTCATGTGGAAGAGAAACACAAAAAAATCACACGGTAACTGCAATTAAAAGATGAAACATTTTGAATAAAATTAAGCATCTAATCACAAACATAAACTGTAAGTAAAGCAGTAAAAATAGTTACTACTTACTAAGTACTTACTTAAGTAGTTACTTACTTACTTAATAGTTACTTACTAAGATGGGCTGCAATGCACCTATAATATAAAGCATAATTGTCATAGAACACTGAAAGCTATCTCCCTCAGAACACAGCTGTATAAGCTGCTCTCCTTTTATTTTCTGTCTTCAACAATGTCCTAGATGTGCAGTTAGGAAATTTAAAAAACAGAAAATTTTATGTATAAGGATATGCTTCTAAGCAGCAAAACCATCAATAAATGTTAATTAAGCTATTATATACGGAGATACTCCCATAAAATTCAAAACAAATAAAAACTGACCAGAGAATTATGCAGGATTACTGTGTATAAGATCAATATATAAACCCAATGCATGCCAATAAGAATGAAACAGACAAGAATATTAAATTACAGAATACAGAACTACAAGTGAATATCTGTAATAGATACAAGAGAAAGAGAGGTCAATCTATGCAATGTATTTTTTAGTATCTTAAAATAATCCTGGAGTCAATTTTTTTTAAAAAAGTCAAATGACCTTAAAAAGGAGCCAAGAATATAAATAATATAAAGACCCAGAATACTGGAAAGATTCAGCATTCTGTTACACACGAGACCATTATTGAAAGTCCAAGGGTCACAAGATTTTAATAGGGTCCTGGAAAAAGGAGGGAGGGACAGTGCTCTGATGTCATGATCATCAGGGAGGTGAGAGCGGCCCCTGCTGTTGGGAGGATCAAGCTGCAAAGATGAGGCAGTTTCAGACCTGAGACCAAGCAGAGTTCCTCTCTGCCCCCACCTGCCACAACCCCAAGCTATGGCCCTCATGCTAGGAGCATTTGGATGGGCTGTGTGTTCTCTGATTTTATGCATGCTCATTGTTAGGGCAGACTTTAAAATCAGGTGTTCAAAGGCAACACTGCTGAACCACACAGCGTCTTCTTTTCTGGCATCCCAATGTTAGGCATTCTGGGTTAGTTCCTGAGAGAGGTCTCAGGTGTTTCACCCATTGCTGCTCTGTGAACTTCCCTCACCACACTCAGGAGCCCTCAGGAGGATGCTGGGACTCATTGGAAGCTGGAAAGTGGTGAGTGTCAGAGACCAGTATTCTATGGGCACAGGAGGGGAGCTGGGCCAGTAGCCAGGACCCTGGTGTCCTGTCCTATGTCTAAAGGAAAAGGGTTTGTGTGAACCCTGGGGCCTCACAGCTTTCCAAATTGATGGTGATTACAGAATCCACATGGGGAAATGAACTTCCACATGGGATCTGATATCCTTTGGTTGAGAAACGAGGTCACTAGTTTACAATTCAGTGCTGTCAGCACAGCTCTTCCTAGGTTCTGAGTCAGGTTTTGTTTGATGCTAATAACAGAATGGTACAGACTCAGTCATTTAGAAAGAAATGGTATTTGTCTCTTGGTTTGGGCCAAAGGTCGGAGGGCAGTATCTGTTGATGGTCATCTTGTTGGCAGAGGTTTGGGTGGCACAGAGACCATATGACCAAATAATGAAATTGCAGGAGTTCAAATATGAAGTAGTTTCTATAGCACACACCTGGGAATAAGCAGTCACTCAATAATCACATGAATTGATTTAGCCTAATCACTTCATTAGGGTCCCACCTGTTCCCAATGATTAATCTCTTCTAATTGGGATTAAATGCCTTCACACCCTTGTGTGGAGAGTAAAATCTTTGTAAAGGCTAATCATTCTTCACTCCCCAACCCCAAGCTAACTGGTGTGAGAACTGAGAATCAAATAAACTGTTGAACACACAGTAGTTGCATTATGCATCGAAATTTGGTTTAGTCAAATGATAACTTGTAGCATTTGAGAATATCTCAGAAGATCAGATTCTGCTGGCTATAAAATGGTTTATAAATTTGAGAGTTCATTTGTGAGTGTCAAATTGTTAAGTCAACAACAGGAGTCACTGTGTACTTACTTCTTATGTGGGATCTGTCCTTAGTGTGTTGTCCAATGTGAAGTAATGCTATGCTATAACTAGTATTGAAACTGTATTTTTACACTTTGTGTTTCTGTGTGGGTGTAAACTGATGAAACCTTTACTTAATATATACTGAATTGATCTTCTTATGTAAAGATAATTAAAAATGAATCTTGATGTGAATGGAATGGGAGAGGGAGTGGGGGATGGGAGGTGTGCATATGGGAGGGAAGTTAAGGGGTGAGCACATGTAATCCAAAATCTGTACTTTGGTAATTTATATTTACTAAATAAAAAAATAAAAAAAGGATTTTAATTTCATGAGAGATTTTCTTTCATGTTCTCCATGGATTTTAGTAGTCCATGCTTTTGCTTTTGATTACTTCTGTATAATCTTATCATTAATTTTTGGAATTCTATTTCTTGCATTTCTTCTATCTCATCATCTTCATAATCTTGTAATGAAGTGTTCTGTTCTTTTGGGAGCATGATGTTGTCTTCCTTATTCTTGTCCTTTGGGTTGTTGCATTTGTTGTTCAGCATTTGTGGAGGTACTCGTTGGTTTCTTCTTCTTTTTTCCCCCACTTTGGCGTCTTTTATCCTTGTACTATGACTCTATAGATACGTGGAATGTCTGCTTTCAGTGAATGTCTAGAGGCTTGAAGTGGATGTAGCCAGAGAGCTCTGTTCAGTTCTCTAGAGTTAAGGGCATGCCTAAGTTGATACTCTCAGGTTTGACATGGTAAATCGTCACTCTCTTTTTTTAATCAGAATGGAATTATTTCTGCTCAGCTGAGCTCTTCTCCTTGATGGAGTCCAGTGCCTGAGCACTAGCCAAAGTGGATATAATATTCCTCTGCTCTGTCCCAAGTATCGCACAAAGGATCTGTGCAATCCTCAGTATAAGTTAAGATTTTCCAGCAATGTCTCTAACCAGGTGCCCAGGACTTCTGGAGCTTGTGGTGTCCCACTGAGACTGCTCAAAGTCTCATGCACACCATGAGTTCTTCCACACACACTCATTTTTTTCCACAGTCACAGTTCTGAAGCTTCACACATTCACAAGCTCCTAACCTTCTGTTATTTCTCCCCACTGGAGTCAGTAATCTCCAGTCGGCTGATTGCTGGGCACAGAAATGAGTTGGTGCAGCTTTTATGTATGTCCAAATTGGTGCCTGCTCTATTGGCTTGTATGGCTTTGTAAGGTGATCAGAGAGAAATGTGTTCATACCCTCTTTTTTTTTTCTCTCTCCTCTAGTTAGGCTGGTGCACTTTCCCTCATATAGCTTCAAACCTCACTTCCTCTAGGGTCTTCCTTCTGCTTTTTCACCAGAGTCTTAGGCTACTGCCGTCTTGTCTCACCTCACTTTGCAGCAATGGTGCATAGGCTCTTGGATATTGGAGTCCTGAGCCATGCGAGCCCATGCCCTCCATGTAATAGAGTTTCCTCTGCCTTTTTTTCATAACTCTTCCCCAAGACTACCACTTTTTTAAAACTATTTTCCCCTGGGCTAGAGAAATACGCTCCCTCCCTATTCTGCTATCTTGTAACCACCACTGGCTGCCAATAGGCTTCTTCTAAAGGGCATTTATAGATTGGCAGCGACAGCAAGCAGAAAGTAAGGTCACTGTGTACTTCCTACCTCTTGCTAGCAGGTGGCTTCCTCTATGACCAACATCCTGCATCGAGAGCATGTTGGCTGTAGCTAAAGAACAACATTCACAATGATCATCACCCAAAGCCGCAGCCCCATGGGAGACCTGGATTCTCAGATATGTTATACCTACTTGGCTCAGTTTTGGTAGGTTATATGTATCCACAAATAAACAATTTTTTAAAATTTTTCATTTATCCTTTTTAATATAAATTAGTGATGCCTATTATATCTGTGATATGCATTATAGTTTCCCCTTCTTTGATTTTATTTACTTGAACCTAGTTTTTATAACCTAGTGAAAGGATTGTTTCTTCTATTAAAAATAAAATTTTATTTTGCTTATCTTTAATGTTAACATTCCATTTATGACCTATGCTATTCATTTCATCTTGTATTTGGCTTATTCTTGTTTTCTAGGACTCTTGAGATGGATACTTAGGTTGTTTATTGGAAATCTTTCTGTTTAGATGTTTGGCCATGGCAATGTCTGGGTATAGAAAGGCTATTGACTTTTACGTGTTACTATTATATTATGCTACTTTAACAAAGTTTTTTATGAATTCTAATCATTTACAAGTGGACTCTTTTGGCTTCCCTATATTGAGAACCATGTCATTTTCAAATAGAAATAATCTGAATTCCCACTTTTTAATTTGTATCCCTTTGATTTCCTCTTCTTATCAAATGGCTATGTCTAAAACTTCAAGGTGTATATTGTTTGTCTTTTTAAACAATAAAATTATGAACTAAATTAATAGAAAAATACATGATGAGGCAACAGAGGTATATGACTAAATATTTTAATGATGGATCTGAAATGACTAGTGTTTGTGGCACACATTAGTTTGCAATGGGATTGGCCACTGCTTGCAATGCTGGCCTCCTATATTGTAGTGTTACTTTGTGTATATTCTATTAATGAACCTGGGAAGGCAATGGAACATGACCCAAATGCTTTGGAATGTGCCCATATAGCAGATGTAAATAAAATTACTTGCTCCTGGCTCTGTCCTCGCCAAAACCTGTTTATTTTAGCATCTTGGGAAGTGAGCCAGGAAAAATGATGCTTCATGTGTCAGTGTCTCTGTTTTTGTCTTTCATTTCTCTGCCTTGCAAATAATTAAATATTTAAAAAGAAAAGGCTAAATTCAGTTAATAATCCTTGAGGTTATTTTCATTCGCTAGACTCACTCTTTGCTCATCACTCCCTTTATTTGTACCACTTGGACTATATAATCTTCTGTATTCAGGACAAATTAATCACTATAGCTTCCTTATTGACTCAGAAGAGTCAGACAAAGGAGTGGCTTATGATTAGCCAATTTTTGGTGAGTATGATGTTCACAATTTTTCTCATATTGGAGTTTCCCTTGGAAACTATATCTCCATTCCCAGAAGGAACAACTCCTGTTGGCAGAGGTGTGTGATGAACAAAGAGAGCAAATTCCTGGAAAGGACATATAAACTCACAAAGCCCATGGTGCTGAGCTAGCTCATTAATCCCTGAAATTTCATTTTTATCTCAAGTAATATGAAATTGAGACCTATTTTTTCTTTTTTTAATTTTTTTGACAGGCAGAGTGGACAGTGAGGGAGAGAGAGAGACAGAGAGAAAGGTCTTCCTTTTCCCATTTGTTCACCCTCCAATGGCCGCCATGGCCGGCACACTGCGGCTGGAGCACCTCGCTGATCTGAAGGCAGGAGACAGGTACTTATCCTGGTCTCCCATGGGGTGCAGGGCCCAAGCACTTGGGCCATCCTCCACTGCACTCCCTGGCCACCGCAGAGAGCTGGCCTGGAAGAGGGGCAACCGGGACAGAATCTGGTGCCCAGACCGGGAATAGAACCCAGTGTGCCAGCACTGCAAGGCAGAGGATTAGCCTAGTGAGCGGCGGTGCCAGCCAAGACCTATTTTTTTCATCATGTACTAGTTTCTGAGCTCTGAGATGAGAGAACTTAGGCTTGGAAGCTCAAGTTTAAGGTTCCCACATTTGTACAATATCACTTAGGACAATTGTAGTATAGAGAAAACACAGGAATTTGAACAGGGAAAATCATATCTGTGCAATAAAGGAAACCAGGGAGAGGTTGTGGGCCTAAAACCAGTACACTGTCTTACTCCCACTGAAGTTCATATTAGCCATAGCCATTCCCTGTTATAGAAGAACAACGTGGCAGTAGAGGCTCTATGTAATTCTTGTGTTGACATCTTGCATGATTTATAGAAGAAACTAGCGAACAGAGAAAGTTAAGATCTGACTCTCAGAGCTATAAATAAAGATTTGATAGATCATCAGATGAATGTATAGAGAAATGGATTTCAAGAGTTTTGAATTAATTCCCAGAGACTGGAACTTTTGTTTTGTGCAATGAATTTAAATGCACCTGCAGTAAAGCTCATTATTTTATTCTAGTAAATGTACTATAGTAGTTTTCTGAATTCTGGAATATTACCCATGAATAACACACTAATTATTTGATTAGGTCACAGCAAATATCTTTTGATGGATTAGATATAAGTTGTCATAGGAATATTGGCTTCTTGTTTAAGTATCTTGAAGTAGAATAGCATCATGTTTTCCATATTTTATACATGTATCTGTAATAAGCAGATGTGTGTTTAGAAATACAGTATAATTATCAGAATTGAAAACAAAGGGAAAACAAATAATAAGCATCATAAAACCTGTTCCCACATTTGAATTTATCCATTTTTAACTTTTATTTAGTAAATATAAATTTCTAAAGTACAGTTTATGCATTACAATGGCTTCCCCCATAAATTCCCGCCCACCCACAACCCTCCCATCTCCTGCTGCCTCTCCCATTCCATTCACATCAAGATTCATTTTCAATTATCTTTATGTACAGATCACTTTAGTGTATATTAAGTAAAGATTTCAACAGTTTGCACCCATACAGAACGATTAAGTGTAAAATACTGTTTGAGTACTAATTATAGCATTAGTTCACATTGAACAACACATAAAGGTCAGAGATCCTACATGAGGAGTAAGTGCACAGTGACTCCTGTTGTTAACTTAAAAAATTGGCACTCTTGTTTAAGGCATCAGTAATCTCCCTAGGCTCTAGTCATGAGTTGCCAAGGCTATGGAAGCATTTTGAGTTCACTGACATCGATCTTATGTCAACAAGGTCATAGTCAAAGTGGAAGTTTTCTCCTCCCTTCAGAGAAAGGCACCTCCTTCTTTGATGGCCCCATTCTTTCCACTGGGATCTCACTCGCAGAGATCTTTCCTTTAGGGTTTTTTTTTTTTTTTTGCCAGAGTGTTTTGGCTTTCCATGCCTAAAATACTCTCATGGGCTCTTCAGCCAGGTCCGAATGCCTTAAGGGCTGATTCTGAGGCCAGGGTGCTGCTTAGGACATCTGCCTTTCTATGAGTCTGCTGTGTATCCTGCTTCTCATGTTGGATCGTTCTCTCCCTTTTTGATTCTGTCAGCTAGTATTAGCAGACACTCGTCTTGTTTATGTGATCCCTTTGACTCGTAGGTCTATCAGTATGATCAATTGTAAACTGAAGTTGATCACTTGGACTAGTGAGATGGCATGGGTACATGTCACCTTGATGGGATTGAATTGGAATCCCGTGGCACGTTTCTAACTCCACCATTTGGGGCAAGTCCAATTGAGCATGTCCCAAATTGTACATCTCCTCCCTCTCTTATTCCCACTCTTACATTTAACAGAGATCACTTTTCAGTTGAATTTAAATACCTAAGAATAATTGTGTGTTAATTAAAGAGTTCAACCAATAGTTTTAAGTAGAACAAAAAATACTAAAAGTGATAAAGTTTTAACTTGTAGATCAACAGTAAGGACAAGGGCTGATCAAATCACTGTTTCTTATAGTATCCATTTCACTTCACCATGTTTCCTTTTTGGTGCTCGGTTAGTTGTCACCAATCAGGTAGAACATATGATATTTGTCCCTTTGGGACTGGCTTAATTCACTCAGCATGATGTTTTCCAGATTGCTCCATTTTGTTGCAAATGACAGGATTTCGTTGTTTGTTTGTTTGTTTTTTTTTTTTTCTGCTGTATCGTATTCTATGGAGTACATGACCCATAATTTCTTTATCCAGTCTACTGTTGATGGGCATTTGGGTTGATTCCAGGTTCTAGCTATTGTGAATTGAGCTGAAATAAGAATTCATCTATTTTTGACACATGCCTTTCAAATATGAGTTTGAAACCCTAAAATTTAACCACTGGAGTTCCACTTCATTAGTGTGTGGTTGAAGATGAATTCTTTTGCATCATGCATTTTGTGTTGAGAGTGAAGCGATTACTCAGGAAACATACAAATCATTCTTCTTGTTTCTTTTTATATTTCAAAGAAACATTTTATTTATTGAGTACAGATCTCATCAGTACAACTTTAGGAATATAGTGATTCTTCTCACTATGCTGCCCTCCCTCCTCCACTCTCACCCCACTCCTCCTTCCTTGCTCATTCCAAGTCCCATTATCCTTTAAGATACATTTTTATTTAACTTTATACATAGAAGACCAACTTTTACAAAGTAGATTTCAACAATTTACACATACGAACAAACACACACAGACAAACACACACAAACCGAGAACTAGTTTTACAGTTAATTCTCATAATACAATTCATTGCAGACAGAAGTCCTTTATGGAGAGTATGCGCACAGTGACTCCTGTTGTTAATGTAACAAATAACAGTCTTATGTATGATATCAGTGATCACCCAAAACTCTTATCATGAGCTGCCTAGGTTATGGAAGCTACAAAGGCTATAGTAGCCTTTGTATCCAAAATCTGCATCAGTATCTAGACAAGTCCACAAGCAAAGTTGAAGTACTCTCCACCTGTCAGACAAAAGTACATCCTTCTTTTATGGCCACTTCTTTCCACTGGGGTCTCTCTCACAGAGATCCTTTATGTAGAACATTTTGTACCACATTGTCTTGGTTTTTGATGCTTGACTTGCTCTCATGTGACTTTAACCTGACCAGAATGCCTTATGGGCTGATTCTGAGGACAGAGTGTTTTTTAATGTGATTCTCATTCTATGTGTCTGCTCTGTGTACTGCTTCCCATGTTGGAATATTCTCTCCTTTTTAATTCTGTTTATTTTTACCAGACATTTCATATTATTTATATGATCCATTTAACATGTAATCCTATCTATATTATCAATTTAACACTTAATATGTTCACTCTAACAATTAAGATGGCATTTTTTACTATCCAGTTTGATGGGATTTGAGGTCCCATACCAAGATTTTAAATTGTACCTTTAGAAGTAATCTGTAGGAAAGTATGCAGGACAATAGAGCTTCACAGTTACAAAATCCCTCCTTCCTGTGTTATTCCAAACATTATGCTTAATGAGATTTATTTTCAATTGACTTTATAAACCTCCACTGTGATACAGCCTTGGTGAACTCAAGGGGCTCCCTCGGGTGATTGCTGACATCATAAATAAGAGTGCCAATTGTTAAATCAACAACAGGAGTCACTGGGTACATGCTCCCCATGTAGGATCTCTGTCCTTAATGTGCTTTACTATGAAACTTAAAGACAACATTACTAGTTGAACAATACCCTATACCTTGTGTGGTTGTGTGAAGGCAGCCTGTTGAAATCATTGCTTAGTATATACTAAGTTGCTTTCTGTATATGAAGGTAATTGAAAATGAAACTCCATGAAGAGCAGGATGGGAGAGGGAGTGGGAGAGGGAAGGGTCACAGGAGGGAGGGAGTTTGGGGGGGAGCCACAATACAAAAGTTGCACTTTGTAAATTCACATTTATTAAATAAAAAGATAAACACATGATTAACTCAATGTTAAGAAAGAGTTCTACAAATAGTATGACGTACAGAAAAAAAAAAAAAAAACCTGTTTCTCAACAGTCAAGACCAAAGCTGTTCAAGTCATTGCTTCTCAAAATGACAATCTTAGTTTTATGGATTTTCTTTTAGGTGCTCTGTTAGTTGTCACTAATTATTATGGTATTAGTATATTGGGACTGGATTTCCGGCAAGATGGCGGAATAGGAAGGGAGCACACTGATAGTCTGGGGAGAGATAGTTTAATAAAAGTGGAGATACTGCAGGTTCAAGGAAGAGTAGGGGAGGAAACAGCAGAAGAAACTCTTCCGGAACGCGTGACTCACAGCGGACCTGCGTGGAGAGCGTGGGAGCCCACAGTTCGGGACATCAGCGGCAGACTCAACACACCAGCGCTGGAACGCAAGGTGAGCTGAACCTCAATAGCCCGAGACACCGGCAGGCAAGCGGAGAGAGGAGACTAGAGGGAACGACCCCCGGGGGGGGAAGTTCACAAGGCTAACTGGAAGAGAGAGAGAGAGAGAAAAAAGGGTGACTAGTACAGACACGGGTTTCTCTCTCTCCGCTCACCTCTCAAGGGCGAGCAAGACAAAGAGCAGGCGCCATCTTGGACATACGTCATAAGCAGAGCGACCTCAGGTCTGCACCGGCCCTGAGCCTAGCAGAAAAACCTGACTCTGGGTGGGGCGAATTAACAGGAGATTAGGAGCTAGTAAATTTGTGGTGCTACTGAACTGAGACTGTGAAAAAAGAGACAGTGGGGGAGAGAACTCACGGAATTCACGTGAGCACTCTCCAGAGATGCTACAATTCCGTAACTTTGGCAACCCAGTGGGAGGCTGAAGGAGAATTTGAGCCCACTCTGAGGGCCGAACAGATTCCCTGTGGGGATCTTGGGAAAGAGCTTCCGATCTCTGGCTCCTGTGGGTATATCATTTGCCTGCTAACTACCTCCAACTTCGTTCAGCTGTGCGGAATTACTTCCCTTTTGAATCAAAAAAAAAAAAAGAGAGAGAGAGAGAGAGATTTACCACGCCTAACCTGGGAGTGTCACCTTTGGCACACCAAACAGAGCTCTCAGGCCACACCCATCTCAAGCCCTAAGGCTCCATCAAAAACAGATAGTCCACTTAATCTAGAGTCATAGTATAACAAGAAAAAGCACCACAGTGAAGAAACCAAATATCTCCAATATGCCAAATAACAAACGCAAAAACCGAGGTAATAAAAACAAGGAAGTCACTATGACGCCCTCAAATGAAAAAGACACCCCAATTCAAGATTATGAAGATGATGACATAGAAGAAATGCAAGAAGCAGATCTCAAAAAATTGATAAGAACATTAAGAAGTTCTCAAAAACAAATTCTGGAACTACACAAATCCTTAATGGACAAGATAGAAAATCTCTCTCGTGAAAATGAAATATTAAGGAGGAATCAAAATGAAACGAAACAACTAGTACAACAGGAAACTGTGATAGTGACTGAAGTGAAGAATTCAATAGATCAAATGAAAAACACAATAGAGAGCCTTACAAACAGAATGGGTGAAGCAGAAGAGAGAATATCGGACTTAGAAGACAGAGAACAGGAAAGGATACAGTCAGACCAAAGAAAAGAAGAGGAAATTAGAAATCTGAAACATATTGTCGGGAATCTTCAGGATACTATTAAAAAACCCAACATTCGGGTTCTAGGAGTTCCTGAAGGCATGGAGAGGGAGAAAGGATTAGAAGGCCTTTTTAGTGAGATATTAGCAGAAAATTTCCCAGGTTTGGAGAAGGACAGAGAAATCCTAGTACAGGAAGCCCACAGAACCCCTAATAAACATGACCAAAAGAGATCCTCACCACGACACGTTGTAATTAAACTCTCCACAGTGAAACATAAAGAAAAGATCCTAAAATGTGCAAGAGAGAAACGTCAGATTACTCTCAGAGGATCTCCAATCAGACTCACAGCTGACTTCTCATCAGAAACTCTAAAAGCTAGGAGGGAATGGCGAGATATAGCCCAGGTACTAAGAGAGAAAAACTGCCAGCCCAGAATATTATATCCTGCAAAGCTATCATTTGTGAATGAAGGTGAAATAAAGACTTTTCATTGCAAACAGAAATTGAAAGAATTTGTTGCCACTCGTCCAGCCCTGCAAAAGATGCTTAAAGATGTGTTACACACAGAAACACAGAAACACGGTCATCAATATGAAAGAAGGTAAAGGAAGGAAACCAAGGAAGGAAACCTCACAGCAAAAGATCACAGGGAATTTGTGGGGAGCCATTGCACGGCGCCCTAAAGATGGCGCCGGCTCCTTTCTCCCGGAAGGACTGGCGAGAAACAAACAACTCCTAATAAGGAGATGGCTGAGCTCCCTTCCGGCTTCCGCATTGCTGTACCTATCAATCCTTGCCACTTGGCTGCTTTTGATTGGTGTGCTGATGGCTATAAGAGGGATGGGAGAGGGAAGGAGGCGGAAGAAGAAGCTTGTTCAAGGTTCCTGAATAAACTGCTTGAAGAAGAGTTCGGGTTGCGTCTTCCTTGCTGGTCGAGGGACGCGACAACTGGTGGCCCATACGGGGAACCATCTCAAATGCGAACTCAGAACTTCCTGCAGTCAGGGCAGCGCTGGTAAGTCCCCCAGGAAAATAAGGTGGGGATCCGCGATAAGAGCGGGCAGTCCTGCGACAATAGCGGGAGGATAGCTCTGCGATTAAAGCAGAGGAAGTTCTGTGACAAAAGCAGAAGGAGCTCTGACCCGTGGCCAGGGAAAGAGTACAATATTTGACGGTGGGTAATTCACAGTCCCATCCAATTTTTCTGGCGCTGAATGCGCTGCTTTGGGAAAACGGTTTGAAACTTAAGCCTAGTACATTGCATAGGTTTTTACATAACTGCGATACCATTGCACCCTGGTATGTGGTTTCGGGAAGCCTTACTATCCCTTCATGGGACAAACTAGGCAGGGATTTGGATTTTGCATTCGAAAAGGGTAATCTTGAAGGGGGAGTGAGACCAATATGGAAGTTAGTGCGAGCATGCCTCGAGGATGAGCGGTATAGTGAAGCTATTCTGAGCGGTCAAGCTGCCTTGGAGGAGCTTCAGGAAGAGCGCTCCAAGAGAGCTGCCAGTGAAAAAGGGAAAACTTTGAAGGAGAGTCAGAAAAGAACTAGGAAAAAACTGTACCCCAATCTTTCCGAGTTGCGCAGCCCCTCCTCAGTAAGTAGTACTAGTGCAGAAAGTAGCTCAGAAAGCAGCAGTGAGTCTGAAGAGTGTGGTGATAACAAAGAGTCTGGTATAAAGCAAGTACGGGAATTGAATCGGCAAATGAGGATTTCCAAAAATTACAGCTGCTGAGCCATTACCAGTTGTTGTCAGATTCCTTATATGTGGTGAACGCATTAAAGATATTGGAAACCACAGGACCGATTAAACCTTCTAGCCCAATTGTATCCCTAATGTCAGGTGATTGCTCATTGTCTGGATGCATGGGCCGCCTGGGGGAGACCCCAGGTGCTAAAAACTGATATACATCTCAAACCTTTACCACCTTTTGCCAAAAAATGGAGGTTCAACTTGTCCATGGATTGCCATACAATCCTCAGGGCCAGGGCATAATTGAGCGAGCACACCGCACACTGAAAGAATATCTTTTAAAACAAAAAGGGGGACGTGACAGGCCAGGAGAAAGAGAGAGGAAAAATTCCACAGGTATCTTGACCTAGAGAAAAGTCTTAATTCGATAACCCTTTCCAACTTGATGGGTTTTTCTCTTTACAGTTAATAAAAACTTAAGCAATGGGCTCATACGCTGATAATCAATTCTTTTCTGTGCTGCTGTAGCTAACTTATCTAATGAGAGTTTTCATGTGTCTTGAAGGTTTCACATTTTTCTATTGCCAGCATGAGTCTTGATTGGAAAAACTGCACCATGAAGCTGTTTACGTTATATCTTTAAGGTTTGAGTGAGTACCTAACTCTGATTAGATCTAGTCCACAGCCTTGGTTAAACGTACTAATTTTTGACTAAAATGGTTTGACTCTCTGATAGTTTAAATTCTAAACCGAGTCTTTCAACTTTGGGGCTTCCAGTCGGATCCCTGGAACTCTCAAAGGATGGGACTCTAAATTTGTTAAAGTAACAGCTGTTTGAGTCAATTCAAATTATACAAAGTGTATTAAAATGTAGTAAATGATGTCAAATCTATGTTGAATTCATGTTTTTGCTTTTCAGCTAAAGTAGTCTTATAAAAATGAGAGTAAATTCTGTGTATACAAGCCTTTATGTTGTTAACTCAAGTAAGCCAATACAGATTGGTTCAGAAAATTGGGTTAATGCAAACGCCCTTTGGTTCACTTGCTCAGTTGTACATTTACATGTCTTTGATATGCTTTAAACTTGTTTCTCTTAAGGATGAAGATCTTTTCAAAGTTGTAAATATGCACTAGTGACTGTTGCTGCCCAAGTGGTGTTATCCTTATGTTACTTAAAAGCATGGAAATGTAATTTTGACTTTTAATTCAGATAATGGTGTGGTATTCATTAATAGCTCAGTGTTTTAAGTTATCCAGGCATCGGTGCTAAGTAAAATATGGAAAATGTATTATGTGTACTTTTAACATCTTAAATTTGATAAGAGAGACTTTTAAGTTTGCCAGCATGTATTCTCATAGGTTGTCCATACATGATAATTCAAGACTGTAAAAGTAACTACAGGTATAAAGTTTCAGAAGGTGTGAGCAAGTCATGAAAAGTTGTAAAAAGTTTACGATTTTAAAGCATTGTTTACAGAATTTTCTATAAGTTAAATGTTAATGCCAAAATTACACTAACCTAAAGTTGAAGTCTGATCTTCTGTTATAACAATGGGATTTTTTAAAATGTGTACTAATGTTAGTAATTATCTGGAAAGGTCTCAATTGTAAATCTTAAAATCTGTTGTTGCAAAAACTGTAACGTCTCTTTTTAACACTACTGTCTGTTAAGTTATGATTGATAAAAAGTATTAAGTCTTAAAAAGTTATGTTAAATATTATTATGATCAGATCTGGTCTAAAAGTGTTAAAATCGCCCTGACTAAATGTTAAGGAATTCTATTTTGACCAGATACTCTAAGTTCTCTTGGCACCTTTAACAGACTTTCTTAAAATCAAAGTTCTAAATTCTCTGGACTTTTGGTATCTCCAGAGGGCCCCTGGAGATGTCAAAAGATATATCTTTCATCTTGCAGAGATAATAACCAATTGGGCTGTTTAGATTAAAAGTGGTACCAAGATGTGAAATGACGCTAAACTTCAGCTATAAACATGTTTCTTTCTAGCTGCTCCAGTCTCTGGCTCAGTAGCCAGATCCTTTAAAGAGGGACTGACAAAGTCTAAGAAGCATCCCATGGTCATGATTTGCATCACCTCAATGCCCAGACCTTACCAGTAAGATAGGGAATCACCCGGGAACAGGCAAGGCAAATTGTAAAATCCTGCCCTTCCTGTGTCACATTTCTCCCGGTCCCTCATTATGGTGTAAATCCTAGAGGTTTTAAGCCTAATCAGTTTTGGCAGATGGATGTCACCCATTTCCCTGAATTTGGTAAACTAAAATACATACATGTCTCTTTAGATACATGTTCAGGTTTTGTTTTTGCCACCCCGCAATGCGGCGAGGCTGCCAAACATCTCTCATTGCCTTCAGGCCTTTGCTGTTCTAGGAACCCCTATACAGATAAAAACTAATAATGGCCCAGCGTATACTTCCAACTCTTTTAAGCACTTCTGTACTAACTTCCACATCTCTCATCACCGGGATTCCTTATAATCCCCAGGGACAAGGTATTGTGGAACGAGCACATGCCACATTAAAAAATTATTTACAAAAAATAAAAAAGGGGGAATACGGGACCATGGCATATTCCCCACAAAAATGGCTATCACATGCTCTTTTCATTTTAAATTTTCTAATACTGGATAATCAAGGGAAAACTGCAGCTCATCGTCACTGGCATCCTGAAACCAAAAGACAACAAGTCTATGTGAAGTGGAAAGACCCTCTAACTGCTCAATGATATGGACCTGACCCTGTTTTAATATGGGGACGTGGACATGTTTCTATATTCTCGATGGTTACCTGAGTGACTGGTGTGGCAAACAGACAATGTCACAAAGCAGCCCCTCGATCTTCATTATAACATTGCTGATTGGGATCGTTACTGCAGCCGTTATAACCGCCATTTCCATTGCAGCTGTGGGCGCTACAACAGCTGCTATAGCGCTCACAGGGACAGTTCAAACTGCTAATACCCTGAATAATCTGACGGCCTCCGTGGCTGCTGCTTTGGATACTCAGACATCCTTAAATGTACATATAAAGGGAGGCTTGATGATTGTTAATCAGCGTGTGGATTTGGTACAGGAGCAGGTGGATACTCTCTGGCAGCTTGCTCAGCTAGGATGTGAGTGGAAATTTTCAGGTTTGTGTGTGACCTCTGTTCAGTATGATAACATGACTCAGGCAGCAAACTACTCTAAACAGTTGTCTCAGATGCTCTTGCAGAATTGGTCCGCAGAATTTGACTACACCTTGAAGCAACTGTGCCTTGCCGTGGTCACCATCAACTCCACATGTGTGGATGTCTCCTTCGCATCTGGATTGTCATCCTGGATCCACACAGCTGTCTCCAGCCTGAAGGAGTGGGTGGGACTTGGAGCTTTGATGGGGTTGTTGTTACTTGTGTTATTTTGCCTGTGGTATTTGTGCAGGATGAGGACAGCTCATTGGCGGGAATTGGCCATGATAGCTCAAGCCTTTTATGCCCTTGAGGCTGGACAATCGCCGCAAGCATGGCTGGCCTTCCTTGAATGCTAGGCATGGGTGCAGGGTGCGAGGCAAAGCACTGCAGAGAGAACGAGCCATTATGTTCTCTGGAAGGCAAGTCTGTCTGCATGTGGGTTGGCATCCCAGATCCCACCCCCGCGAAAAGGATGCTGTTTCAGGTGGATGCCTGGCAGTGGGGGACAGACCCCTACCTTCTCCTGTAATCCTTAGATGCCTGGTTCTAAAACAAAAAGGGGGAACTGTGGGGAGCCATTGCACGGCGCCCTAAAGATGGCGCCAGCTCCTTTCTCCCGGAAGGACTGGCGAGAAACAAACAACTCCTAATAAGGAGATGGCTGAGCTCCCTTCCGGCTTCCGCATTGCTGTACCTATCAATCCTTGCCACTTGGCTGCTTTTGATTGGTGTGCTGATGGCTATAAGAGGGATGGGAGAGGGAAGGAGGTGGAAGAAGAAGCTTGTTCAAGGTTCCTGAATAAACTGCTTGAAGAAGAGTTCGGGTTGCGTCTTCCTTGCTGGTCGAGGGACGCGACAGGAATTCACAGCATATATTAGAACTTATCTTTGGCAAATGGCAGGGCAAAGTTACCACTTATCATTAGTCACTTTGAACGTGAATGGCCTGAACTGTCCAGTTAAAAGACACCGATTGGCTGATTGGGTTAAGGAACAAAACCCATCTATTTGCTGCTTACAAGAAACACATCTTTCCAACAAAGATCCATACAGACTGAAAGTGAAAGGCTGGAAAAAGATATACCATGCCAACAGAAATGAAAAAAGAGCGGGCGTAGCGATCTTAATATCGGACAACATAAACTTTACCACAAAAACTGTTAAGAGAGACAAAGAGGGACACTATATCATGATTAAGGGATCAATTCAACAGGAAGATATAACAATTATCAATGTATATGCACCTAACTACAGGGCACCAGTTTATCTAAAAGATTTATTAATGGACTTAAAGGGAGACTTAGACCCCAATACAGTAGTACTGGGGGACTTCAATACTCCACTCTCAGAAATAGACAGATCATCCGGTCAGAAGATCAACAAGGATACAGTAGATTTAAACGACACTATAGCCCAAATGGATCTAACAGATATATACAGAACTTTCAATCCTACAGCTAGAGATTTTACATTCTTCTCAGCAGTACATGGAAGCTTCTCTAGGATTGACCACATACTAGGCCATAAAGCAAGTCTCAGCAAATTCAAAAGAATTAGAATCATACCATGCAGCTTCTCAGACCATAAAGGAATGAAGTTGGAAATTAGCAACTCAGGAATCCCTAGAGCATACGCAAACACATGGAGATTGAACAACATGCTCCTGAATGAACAATGGGTCATAGAAGAAATCAAAAGAGAAATCAAAAACTTTCTGGAAGTAAATGAGGATAACAGCACAACATACCAAAACTTATGGGACACAGCAAAAGCAGTGTTAAGAGGAAAGTTTATATCAATAGGTGCCTACATCAAGAAATTGGAAAGACACCAAATAGATGAGCTTTCAATTCATCTCAAGGATCTAGAAAACCTACAGCAAATCAGACCCAAATCTAGTAGGAGAAGAGAAATAATTAAAATCAGAGAAGAAATCAACAGGATTGAATCAAGAAAAACATTACAAAAAATCAGCCAAACGAAGAGCTGGTTTTTGAAAAAATAAACAAAATTGACACCCCATTGGCCCAACTAACTAAAAAAAGAAGAGAAAAGACCCAAATCAATAAAATCAGAGATGAAAAAGGAAATGTAACAACAGACACCACAGAAATAAAAAGAATCATCAGAAATTACTACAAGGACTTGTATGCCAGCAAACAGGGAAACCTATCAGAAATGGATAGATTCCTGGACACATGCAACCTGCCTAAATTGAACCAGGAAGACATCGAAAACCTAAACAGACCCATAACTGAGACAGAAATTGAAACAGTAATAAAGGCCCTCCCAACAAAGAAAAGCCCAGGACCAGATGGATTCACTGCTGAATTCTACCAGACGTTTAAAGAAGAACTAACTCCAATTCTTCTCAAACTATTCAGAACAATCGAAGAAGAGGGAGTCCTCCCAAATTCTTTCTATGAAGCCAGCATCACCTTAATTCCTAAGCCGGAAAAAGATGCAGCACTAAAAGAGAATTACAGACCAATATCCCTGATGACATAGATACAAAAATCCTCAATAAAATTCTGGCCAATAGAATGCAACAACACATCAGAAAGATCATCCACCCAGACCAAGTGGGATTTATCCCTGGTATGCAGGGATGGTTTAATGTGCGCAAGACAATCAATGTGATACACCACATTAACAGACTGCAGAAGAAAAACCATATGATTATCTCAATAGATGCCGAGAAAGCATTTGATAAAATACAACACCCGTTCATGATGAAAACTCTAAGCAAACTGGGTTTGGAAGGAACATTCCTCAATACAATCAAAGCAATCTATGAAAAACCCACAGCCAACATCCTATTGAATGGGGAAAAGTTGGAAGCATTTCCACTGAGATCTGGAACCAGACAGGGATGCCCACTCTCACCACTGCTATTCAATATAGTTCTGGAGGTTCTAGCCAGAGCTATTAGGCAAGAAAAAGAAATTAAAGGGATACAAATTGGGAAGGAAGAACTCAAACTATCCCTCTTTGCAGATGACATGATTCTGTATTTAGGGGACCCAAAGAACTCTACTAAGAGACTACTGGAACTCATAGAAGAGTTTGGCAAAGTAGCAGGGTATAAAATCAATGCACAAAAATCAACAGCCTTTGTATACACAGACAATGCCATGGCTGAGGAAGAACTTCTAAGATCAATCCCATTCACAATAGCTACAAAAACAATCAAATACCTTGGAATAAACTTAACCAAAGACGTTAAAGATCTCTACGATGAAAATTACAAAACCTTAAAGAAAGAAATAGAAGAGGATACCAAGAAATGGAAAAATCTTCCATGCTCATGGATTGGAAGAATCAATATCATCAAAATGTCCATTCTCCCAAAAGCAATTTACAGATTCAATGCAATACCAATCAAGATACCGAAGACCTTCTTCTCAGATCTGGAAAAAATGGTGCTGAAATTTATATGGAGGCACAAGAGACCTCGAATAGCTAAAGCAATCTTGTACAACAAAAACAAAGCCGGAGGCATCACAATACCAGATTTCAGGACATACTACAGGGCAGTTGTAATTAAAACAGCATGGTACTGGTACAGAAACAGATGGATAGACCAATGGAACAGAATTGAAACACCAGAAATCAACCCAAACATCTACAGCCAACTTATATTTGATCAAGGATTTAAAACTAATTCCTGGAGCAAGGACGGTCTATTCAATAAATGGTGCTGGGAAAATTGGATTTCCACATGCAGAATCATGAAGCAAGAGCCCTACCTTTCACCTTACACAAAAATCCACTCAGCATGGATTAAAGACCTAAATCTATGACCTGACACCATCAAGTTACTAGAGAACATCGGAGAAACCCTTCAAGATATTGGCACAGGCAAAGAATTTCTGGAAAAGACCCGGGAGGCACAGGCAGTCAAAGCCAAAATCAACTATTGGGATTGCATCAAATTGAGAAGTTTCTGTACTGCAAACGAAACAGTCAGGAAAGTGAAGAGACAACCGACAGAATGGGAAAATATATTTGCAAACTATGCAACAGACAAAGGGTTAATAACCAGAATCTACAAAGAGATCAAGAAACTCCACAAAAAGAAAACCAACAACCCACTTAAGAGATGGGCCAAGGACCTCAATAGACAATTTTCAAAAGAGGAAATCCAAATGGCCAACAGGCACATGAAAAAATGTTCAAGGTCATTAGCAATCAGGGAAATGCAAATCAAAACCACAATGAGGTTTCACCTCACCCCGGTTAGAATGGCTCACATGCAGAAATCTACCAACTACAGATGCTGGCGAGGATGTGGGGAAAAAGGGACACTAACACACTGTTGGTGGGAATGCAAACTGGTCAAGCCACTATGGAAGTCAGTCTGGAGATTCCTCAGAAACCTGAAGATAACCCTACCATTCGACCCAGCCATCCCACTCCTTGGAATTTACCCAAAGGAATTTAAATTGGCAAACAAAAAAGAGGTCTGCACCCTAATGTTTATTGCAGCACAATTCACAATAGCCAAGACCTGGAACCAACCTAAATGCCTATCAACGATAGACTGGATAAAGAAATTATGGGATATGTACTCTTTAGAATACTATACCGCAGTAAGAAACAACGAAATCCAGTCATTTGCAACAAAATGGAGGAATCTGGAACACATCATGCTGAGTGAAATAAGCCAGTCCCAAAGGGACAAATACCATATGTTCTCCCTGATCGGTGATGACTGACTGAACACCAAGAGGGAAACCTGTTGGAGTGAGGTGGACACTATGGGAAATGGTGGCTTGATCAGCATAGCCCTGACTGTTAATGAACAACTAAATACATTATCCCTCTTAGTAGTTTTTTTATCTGTTCTACTTAATATGACTGGTTTAGATCTGTAATTGATGCACAGTTATTCTTAAGTGTTGAAAATTAACTGAAATGTGATCCCTGTTGAACATGGTGGTGGGAATGGGAGAGGGAAGAGATGTATAATTTGGGACATGCTCAGGCTGACCTGCCCCTAGTGGTGGAGTTGGAAGCATACCAGGGGATTCCAATTCAATCCCATCGAGGTGGCATGTACCAATGCCATCTCACTGTTCCAGGTGATCAGTTTCAGTTCACAGTTGGTCATGGTGAAGGGACTGGGAGTCAAAGGGAGCACATAGACAAGTCTAGTACCTGCTAACGCTAACTGATGGAGTAAATAAAGGGGAGAGTGATCCAACATGGGAAGTGAGATACTCAGCAGACTCATAGAATGGCAGATGTCCTAAATAGCACTCTGGCCTCAGAATCAGCCCTAAAGGCATTCGGAGCTGGCTGAAAAGCTCATGAGAGTATTTCAGGCATGGAAAGCCAAGACACTCTGGCAAAAGATCTCTGCGAGTGAGATCCCAGTGGAAAGAACAGGTCATCAAAGAAGGAGGTACCTTTCTCTGAAGGGAGGAGAGAACCTCCACTTTGACTATGACCTTGTCTAAACAAGATAAGAGTCGGAGAACTCAGAGGGCTTCCATAGCCTTGGAAACTCATGACTGGAGCATAGGGAGATTACTGATGCCATAGACAGGAGTGTCAATTGGTAAAGTCAACAACAGGAGTCACTGTGCACTTACTCCTCATGTAGGATCTCTGTCCTTAGTGTGCTGTACATTGAGATTTAATGCTATAATGAGTACTCAAACAATATATTTCACTTTGTGTTTCTATGGGGGTGCAAACTGTTGAAATCCTTACTTAATGCATACTAAACTGATCCTCTGTAAAAAAAAAAAAAAGAAATTATCAATTCCCAACTTGACTCTCACTGGGATTAAACATGACAATAGGTCTGCTCTGATTTCATCATCATTTAAAAAAATCATCTATTATTTTTCACTTTATGTTTCTGTGTGGGAGCAAACTGTTGAAATCCTTACTTAATGTATACTAAGCTGATCTTCTGTATATTAAGATAATCGAAAATGAATCTTGATGTGAATGGAAGGGGAGAGGGAGTGGGAAAGGGGAGGGTTGTGGGTGGGAGGGACGGTGTGGGGGGGAGGCCATTGTAGTCCATAAGTCGTACTTTGGAAATTTATATGCATTAAATAAAAGTTTAAAAAAAAAGTATATTGGGACTGTCTTTTTTCACTCAGTATGTTTTCTAGATTCATTCATTTTGTTGCAAATGAATGGATTTCATTGTTTTTATCCATTGTGTAGTATACAATAGAGTATATATCCCATAATTTCCTTATCCAGTCTTTAGTTGAAGGGCATTTAGGTCAATTCCATGTCTTAGCTATTGTGAATGCAGCTTTCATAAACATCGAGGTACAGATAACATTTTTCATTTGCTGATTTCATTTCCATTGGGTAAATTCCCAGGAGTGAAATGGCTGGGTCATATGGTAGGTCTATATTCAGATTTCTGAGGTATTTCCAAACGGTCTTTCATAGTGGCTTTACAAGTTTACATTCCCACCAGCAATGGGTTGGGGTACCTTTTGCCTCACATTCTCATCAGCATTTGCTGCTTGTTGATTTCTGTATGAAAGCAATTCTAACTGGAATGAGGTGAAACCTCACTGTGTTCTTTTTAAAGATTTATTGAATTTATTTGAAAGACAGAGTTACAGAGAGAGGTAGAGACAGAGATAGAGGTCTTCCACCTGATGGTTCACTCCCCAGATGGCTGCAATGCCTACAGCAGTGCTGATCCAAAGCCAGGAACTTCTCCAGGGTCTCCCACATGGGTGCAGGTTCCCAAGGACTTAGGCCATATTCTATTTTTTCCCAGGCCATAGCAGAGAGCTGTATAGGAAGAGGAGCAGCTGGGACTAGAACTGGCACCCATATGGGATGCCTGCACTTCAGGCCAGGGATTTAACCCACTGCACCACAGTGCCAACCACATCACTGTGGTTTTAAATTGCATTTCCTTGATGGCTAGTGATTCTAGACATTTTTTATTTGTCTCTTTTCCATCTGGATTTCCTATTTTTAAAAACATCTATTTAAATGCTTGGCCCATTTCTTCACTGGGTTGTTTGTTTCATGGTTGTGGAGTTTCTTGATCTCTTTATATATCCTGGTTATAAATCTTTCATCAGCTGCATAGTTTACAAATAATTTCTCCCATTCTATCAGTAGCCTCTTCACTTTCTGAGTGTAATCCCATTTCTTAATTATGGCTTTGATTGCCAGTGCCTCTGGTTTCTTTTCAAAGAACTCTTTGCCTGAGCCAATTATCTTCCTGGCTTTCCCCAATGTTCTTTAATAATATGGTGTTATCAGCTCATAGATTTATGTCTTTGATCATTTTGAATGGATTTTTGTGTATGGTGTAAAGCAGGGGTTTTGCTTCATATTTTTGCATGTGGGAATCCAGTTTTCCCAGCACCACTTGCTGAAGAGACTGTCCTTACTCCAGGGGTGTGTTTATGCTCTTTGGTTGAATATAAGTTGGTTGAAGATGCTTGGATTGACTTCTGGTGGTTTGTTTGTTTGTTCATTTTGTCCATCCATCTTTTTTTTTCACAATTACTAGGCTGCTTTTATTATAACTGCCTTGAAGCATGTCTTGAGACCTTGTATTGTGATGCCTCTGGCTTTGTTTTTGTTCTATAATATTGCTTTAGCTATGCAAGGTCTCCTGTGTTTCTTCATCATTTTTCTAGATCTTAGAAGAATGTCTTTGCTATTTTGATTGGTATCACATTGAATTCATAAATTGCTTTTAGAATAATGGGCATTTTGATGATATTGCTTCTTATAATTCATGAACATGGATTTTTTTTTCATTTTTATCTTCTGTTTCTTTTTTAATATTTTATAATTCACATCATAAAGATCTTTGGCATTGTTGGTTAAATTTACTCCATGCTATTGTGAATGGGAATGATCTGAGAAATTCTTTATGAAACATGCCATTGTGTATACAATCTGTGTATACAAAGGCTGTTTTAATGTCTGTGTATTGGTTGTATATCCTCCTACATTACCAAACTCTTCCATGAGTTCACATAATCTCTTGGAGGAGTCTTTTGGATCCATCTGCAAATAGAGATGTCATCTGCACATAGAGATAGTTTGACTTTCTCTTTACCAATTTGTGTCCCTTGATTTCTTTTTCTGGCTAATGGCTCTGGTTAAATCTTCCAGGATTATACTGAATAGCAATGTTGAGCATGGGCATCCTTGTCTAGTTCCAGATCTCAGTGAGAATGCTTCTAACTTTTCCTCATTCAATGGGATGCTGACTATATTTGTCATAAATTTCCTTGATTGTGTCAAGAGATTTTCCTCTATACTCAATTTGCTCAGTTTTCATCATGAAAGGGTGTTGTATTTTATCAAATGCTTTCTCTGCATATAGAGATAATCATTTGGTTTCGTTCTTAAATTTGTTAATGTGATGTATCACATTGATTGATTTGCAAGTATTGAACCATCCATGCATTCCAAGGATAAATTCCACTTGGTCTGCGTGAATGATCTTTAGATGTGTTGTTGGATTCCATTGACTAGAATTTTATTAAGGAATTTTGCCGCTATTTGATTTAGGGAAATTGGTGTGTAGTTCTCTTTCTCTATTGTGTCTTTTTCCGTGTTTAGAAATTAAGGTGATGCTGGCTTCAGGGAAAGATTTGTGAAAATTCCCTCTCTTTCAATTGTTTTGAATAACTTGAGAAGAATTGATATTAGTTCTCTTTTAAATTTCTGTTAAAATTCAGCAGTGAAGACATCGGGACCTCAGCTTTTGTTTGTCGAGAGGGTCTTTATTACTGATTCAATTTTCATCTTGGAAATTTGTCTGTTTAGGTTGTCTATGTATTCATTGCTCCATGTAGCTAGGTTGTTTGTTTCCAGGAACCTGTCCATTTCATTTATGTTTCCAGCTTGTTGACATGCAGCTCTTTGTATTAATTTCTTGTAATTCACTTCATGGTGTCTGTTGTTACATTTTCTTTTTCATCTCTAGTTTTATTCATTTGCATCTTTTTTTGGGTTAGTTGCCCAATTATGTGTCAATTTTATTTAAAAAAAATCTCTTTTTTTACAGGCAGAGTGGACAGTGAGAGAGAGAGAGACAGAGAGAAAGGTCTTCCTTTGCCATTGGTTCGCCCTCCAATGGCTTCCATGGCCGGCACACTGCAGCTGGTGCACCATGCTGATCTGAAGGCAGAAGCCAGGTGCTTATCCTGGTCTCCCATGGGGTGCAGGACCCAAGCACTTGGTCCATCCTCCACTGCACTCCCTGGCCACAGCAGAGAGCTGGCCTGGAAGAGGGGTAACCGGGACAGAATCCGGCACCCCGCCCGGGACTAGAACCCGGTGTGCTGGCGCCACCAGGCAGAGGATTAGCCTATTGAGCCGCGGCACCGGCCACAGCTCTTTATTTTGCTGATCTTTTATATTGTTTTTTGGATTCATTTTTTAAATTTCCTCTCTAATTTTGATATTTCTTTTCTCCTATTAGTTTTGGTTTGGTTTGCTCATTTTCTAGATCCTTGAGATGCATTGATAGCTCATTTATTTGGTGTATTTCCAGTTTCTTGATATAGGCACCAATTGTTACAAACTTTCCTCTTAACATTGCTTTTGCTGTACACCATAAGTTTGATATTTTGTTGTTGCTTCATTTGTTTCCCAAAATTTTTTATTTCAACTTTTATTTCTTCTATGACCCACTCTTTATTCTAAAGCATATTGTTCAGTCTCCATATGTTTGCATATGTTTCAGAGATTGTTAAGTTGCTGATTTCCAGCATCATTCCATTGTGGTGTGAGAAGAAGCGTAGTATGATTCTGATTTTTTTTTTTTTTTGGTTTTGGAATTTGCTGATGTTTGCTTTATGGTCTAGTATGTGGTCAATCCTAGAAAAAGTTCCATACACTCCTGAGAATAATATGTATTCTGGAACTGTAAGGTGAAAATTTCTGTGGATATTTATTAGATCCATTTGGTCTATAGTGTTGATTACCTCTGCTGTTTCCTTGCTGAATTTCTGTCTTGTGGATCTGTCCATTCCTGAATGTGGGGTATTGAAGCCCTCCATTACTATTATGTTTGAATTTATGTCTCCCTTTGCTTCCTTTAATGTTTGTTTTAAATAGTCAGGTGCCCTGTAATTAGGTGCATATGCATTTATAATAGTGATATACCCTCCTAGCGTGTAGGATTTCTGATGAGAAGTCCACTCTGAGTCTAACTGGAGATCCCTGAAATAAATCTAGTGTTTCTCTTGTGAAGATTTTAGAATCTTTTCTTTATGTTTTACTGTGGAAAGTTTGCTTATAATCTATCATGGTGAATATATTTTCTGGTCATTTCTTTTAGGAGTTCTATATGCTCCTCGGACTTAAATGTCCCTTTATTTCTCCAAATTAGGGAAGTTTTCTGGAATTATTTCACTAAAAAGGCCTTCTCATCCATCCCATCTTTCCAAAACTTCATAAATTCCTAGAACTTTTATGTTGGGTCATTTGATAGTATCTATAATTTACCAACAGTGTATTTTAACTTTCTAATTTCTTCTTATGTTTGATCTCTCTGAATGATTTCCTTTTTTTTGTCTTCTAAGTCAGATATTCTTTCTTTTGATTCACAGATTCTTTTGTTAAGGCTTTCCACTGCATTTTCTAATTTGCTCTATTGACTTCTTCATTTCCAAGATTTCATTTTGATTTCTCCTTAAGTTCTCAATTTCATGGGAGAAAATTTCTTTCATGTCATGTATAGATTTTATTAGTTCATGCATTTTCTTCTGATTACTTTTAAGCAATCCTGTGATCAATATTTTGAATTCTACTTCTGGATATTTTTAATCTCATCATCTTCACAATCTATTATTGTAGTGTTGTGTTCTTCGGGGGGCATCATTTTGTCTTCCATATTCTTGTTTGGTGCATTTGTTATTTAGTATTTGTGGACATAGTCATTTTATTTTTGCTGTTGCAGCTTTTATCTGTGGACTATGTCTGTGTTCATTATCAGATTGTCTGCTTTCAGGAAATACCTAAAGGCATGTGGTGATTCTAGCCAGGGAGCTCTGTTCATTGCTTCAGAGTGAAGGGTGTGTCTGAAGTGACACACCAATTTTGGCATCTTAAATCTCTTTTTTTTATTAGAGGGGAGGTTTCTTCTTGTCTGTTGGTGTAGATTCATCTGAGCTCCTCTCCTCAAATGAGACCAGTGCCTGGGTGCTAGCCCCAGAGGGTATATTATTTATTGGCACTGCCACAAGGACCACACAAAGGATCTGTGCAGTTTTCAGTATAAGTTTGGATTCTCCAGCAATGACCCTTGCCTGGTAACCAGGGAATGCTGATTGTGTGGAGCCTCCCACACTGATTGCTCAAAGTCCCGGTGACTCCCTTTTTGCTCCCACACAACCTCAGTATTTACACAGTCCTAGCACAGAAGCCTCACACAGTCTCAAGCAGCATACCCCCCTGCCAGATCTCCCCACCAGATCAGGATTCTCTGCTTGGCTGCTTTCAAGATGCTGACACAAGCTAGCGCAGCTGTCATATGTGTCAAAATGGCACTTGTTCTATATCACTTGCTTACATGTTGCAGTTGCAGGGTGCTATGGACAGAGAAAATGTGCCCCCTCTTTTTTTTCTCCTCTAGTTTGGCAGGTACATTATCCCCCAATTGGCTCCAAGTCAGATTCTCTCTAGGCTCTTCCTGCAGCTTTTTCACCCATGGATTTGGCTTATGCAGTCTGGTCTCACCACACTCTCCTCTCTGATGTGGAGGCTCTTGGCTGCTGGAGTTCTGATTTGTTAATCCCTCCATGTAGGTCCACTTTGTCCCTCCAATATGTAGAGCTTCCTCTGCTTTTTAACCCAAAACTCTTGCCTGAATCTGCACTCTTTCCATTTTTTAAAAACTATCTTCCCCAAGAATAGAGCAGCAAGCTCCCTCCCTACTCTGCAATCTTGCCCCTGATCCCTATTATTGTTTTCTAATGGAGGAGAGCTTACACGTATCTGGATTTGTTCAACATCAAATATTAATAACCTTGATGAGAAGGGAAGAATTTAATTCCATGCAAAGTTAAATCAGAAGAAATTAACATATATGTTCAGGTACAGGACTCCATCCTTTATGAATGTGTGGGTGGTAGGAATCCAAGTGCTTATGCACCAACTACTGCCTCATAGACATCTTAGCAGGGTGCTGCCTTGAATATGCAGAATATCAATCACGCATCTGGGCATGTTGGTATTAGATATAGTATTTCCCAAGCAGCAGACTAACTTGCATCACAACATTTAACATTCCCAAGTCTGATGGTTTGCTATGACATTTTGCCTGGGTCCTGTATCTCCAACAGGAAGTTCTGAGGCTTCTTCATAATATAACTTTTCAAATCATGTTGGTGTTATATTCACTGAATGCCAAGAAGCATTTTAGGGAAGAACTACATGAATATTTGGAAACTGGGAGGTGTCTTTTGCAATAATTACTATAAAGATATAGCATAATAAATGTATATTATATTCATTTTTCTACACAGCTGTGGACAAAAATATCGTGGTTACAAGCAGAATATATTCTATAGAATTTTCAGTGTGTAACATCAAAATATGTTCTAGTGAAACTAACAATATGAAGTACCATGAAGTATATTTGTAGCAACAGAATAATAGTTAACATCACCCAAGTATTTTTCTATAGGGTAGATTTTAGTGGCAGCATTTGTTTCTTTCTGTGGTATTTTGCAACTTGACTCACAAGCATTCTTAAAATAAAAAATTGCTTCTTGGCAGTAACATTTTAAACAAATTAAGTAGCAAGTACATGTTTCTTTTGACATAAAGATTATGTGTGCCTTATCACTGCCAATCAGTATAATTGTTGGTGATCTTTCTTTATTTTAACTTTTATTTAATGAATATAAATTTCCAAAGTAGAGCTGATGGAGTACAATGGCTTTCCCCCATAACTTCCCTCCCACCTGCAACCCTCCCCTTTCCTACTCCCTCTCCCCTTCCATTCACATCAAGATTCATTTTCAATTCTCTTTTTATACAGAAGATCAGTTTAGCATATATTAAGTAAAGATTTCAACAATTTGCACCCACACAGAAACACAAAGTGAAAAGCACTGTTTGAGTACTAGTTATAGCATTAAATTACAATGTACAGCACATTAAGGACAGAGATCCTACATGAAGGTAAGTGCACAGTGACTCCTGTTGTTCACTTAACAAATTAACACTCTTGTGTATGGCATCAGTAATCACCCTAGGCTCTTGTCATGAGCTGCCAAGGCTATGGAATTCCTTTGAGTTCACCGGCTCTGATCATATTTAGACAAGGTCATATTCAAAGTGGAACTTCTCTCCTCCCTTCAGAGAAAGGTACTTCCTTCTGTAATGACCTGTTCTTTCCACTGGGATCTCAATCACGGAGATCTTTCATTTATGTCTTTTTTTTTTTTTTTTTGCCAGAGTGTCTTGGCTTTCCATGCCTGAAATACTCTCATGGGCTTTAAAGCCAGATTCATGTGTTTTAAGGGATGATTCTGAGGCCAGAGTGCTGTTTAGGACATCTGCCATTCTATGGGTCTGCTGTGTATCTCGCTTTCCATGTTGGACCATTCTCTCCCTTTTAATTCTATCAGCTACTATTCGCAGACACTAGTCTTGTTTATGTGATCCCTTTGGCTCTTAGTCCCATCATTATGATCAATTGTGAACAGAAATTGATCACTGGGACTAGTGAGATGGCATTGGCACATGCCGCCTTGATGGATTGAATTGGAATCCCCTGGTATGTTTCTAACTTGACCGTTTGAGGTATGTCAGCTTGAGCATGTCCCGAATTGCACATCACTTCCCTCTCTTATTCACACTCTTATATTTAACAACGATCACTTTTCAGTTAAGTTTCAACACTTAAGAATATCTGTGTATTGATTACAGTATTCAACCAAAAGCATTAAGTAACACAAACAAAACAATTACTAAGAGGGATAACGTATTAAGTTGTTCACCAACAGTCAGGGCAAGGGCTGATCAAGTCACCATTTCTCATAGTGTTCATTTCTCTTTAACAGGTTTCCTTTTTGGTGCTCAGTTAGTTGTCACCGATCAGGGAGAACATATGATATTTGTCCCTTTGGGACTGGCTTATTTCAGTCAGCATAATGTTTTCCAAATTCCTAACAGGGATCACTTTTCAGTTGAAATTTAAACACCAGGAATAATTGTGTTAATTACAGAGTTCAACCAATAGTACTAGAACAAAAAAAATACTAACATGGATAAAGTATTACATTGTACATCAACAGTCAGGACAAGAGCTAATCAAGTCACTGTTGGTGCTCTTTCAAGGACATCTTCTTTGGTCCTTGTCATGTGTAAAGCACTGTTACTACTGAGGGAAGCTGATTGGTGTTCTTTTCTACAGCTAATGTATTTGGTATTTTGTATTCACTTCTATCATGATATTGCTCTGAGTCTAGGAGCAAATAACACCAGTTCTCTCACATTTCCATTTATCTTCTCATCCAGGTACAGTCCTAATTCCCACTACATGTTTCCAAGGCCAAAGAAAATGAACACACCACCAGTAAGTTGTTTATTTTTGTTTGCATTATATTGTGATATAGCAGCTTTATGAGTATATTTCATTAAAATCGTGAAATAAATATTTGACAACATAAAATTGTCATGATTATAAAGCATTAGAAATATCAAACCTGATATCAAATTTGTTTCTAGTCTCTGTGATGCTATAATGTTAACATACTTATCATGTTATTCAAATTGGAACACAGGATCTCCTAAATTATTGTAAAATATAAAGCCTGAATTTGTATTTATTGGTCTTTTCAATGATATAGTAGAGGTGGTTTAGTGCCAACATAGTAATATACACTGAACTAGTAAAAAGTTGTGGCCAGCACTGTGGCACAGTGGGTTAATTCCCTGGCCTGAAGTGCTGGCATTAAATGGGTGCCGGTTAGAGACCGGTTGTTACACATCTTTTTTTGTTGTTATTTAGTAAAAAAGTACAGCTTATGGATTAAAAGGGCTTTTTCCCCCATAAATTCCCAACCACCCACCACCCTCCCATCTCCAGCTCCCTCTCCCCTTCCATTCACATCAAGATTCATTTTCAATTCTCTTTATATACAGGAGATCAATTTAGTATATATTAAGTAAAGATTTCAACAGTTTACACCCACACAGAAACACAAAGTTAAAAATACTTTTGGAGTGCTAGTTATAGCATTAAATCACAATGTACAGCAAATTAAGGACAGAGATCCTACATGGGGAGTAAGTGCACAGTGATTCCTGTTGTTGACTTAACAAATTGACACTCTTGTGTATGGCATCAGTAATCACCCTAGGCTCTTGTCATGAGCTGCCAAGGCTATGGAATTCCTTTGAGTTCACCGGCTCTGATCATATTTAGACAAGGTCATATTCAAAGTGGAAGTTCACTCCTCCCTTAAGAGAAAGGCACCTCTTCTTTGATGGCCTGTTTTTCTACTGGGATCTCAATCATAGAGATCTTTCATTTAGGTCCTTTTTTTTGCCAGAGTGTCTTGGCTTTCCATGCCTGAAATACTCTCATCGGCTCTTCAGCCAGATCCAAATGATTTATGGGCTGCTTATGAGGCCAGAGTGCTGTTTAGGATATTTGCCATTCTATGGGTCAGCTGTGTGTCTCGCTTCCCATGCTGGACCATTCTCTCCCTTTTTTATTCTATCAGCTAGTATTTGCAGACACTAGTCTTGTTTATGTGATCCCTTTGGCTCTTAGCCCCATCATTATGATCAATTGTGAACAGAAATTGATCACTGGGACTAGTGAGATGGCATTGGCACATGCCACCTTGATGGGATTGAATTGGAATCCCCTGGTGTGTTTCAACTCGACCGTTTGAGGTATGTCAGCTTGAGCATGTCCCGAATTGTACATCACTGCCCTCTCTTATTCACACTCTTATGTTTAACAACGATCACTTTTCAGTTAAGTTTCAACACTTAAGAATATCTGTGTATTGATTACAGTATTCAACCAAAATACAAACAAAACAGTTACTAAGAGGGATAACATATTAAGTTGTTCACCAACAGTCAGGGCAAGGGCTGATCAAGTCACCATTTCTCATAGTGTTCATTTCTCTTTAACAGATTTCATTTTTGGTGCTCGGTTATTTGTCACTAATCAGGGAGAACATATGATATGATATGTGTTAATTACAGAGTTCAACCAATAGTACTAGAAAAAAAATACTAACATGGATAAAGTATTACATTGTACATCAACAGTCATGAAAAGAGCTGATCAAGTCACAGTTTCTCCTAGTGTCCATTTTACTTCAACAGGTTTCCCCTTGGTGTTCAGTTATTTGTCGCCGATCAGGGATACCATATAATATTAGTTCCTTTGGGCCTGGCCTAGTTCATTCAGCGAAATGGTGTTCAGACTCCTCCATCTTGTTGCAAATGACTGGATTACATTGTTTTTTACTGCTGTATAGTATTCTATAGAGTACATGTCCCATTATTTCTTTATCCAGTCTGCCATTGATGGGCATTTAGGTTGGTTCCAGGTCTTGGCTATTGTGAATTGTGGTGCAATAAACATTAGGGTGCAGACTGCTTGTTTGTTTCCCAATTTCAGTTACTGTGGGTAAATTCCAAGTAGTGGGATGGCTGGGTTGAATGGTAGGGTTATATTCAGGTTTCTGAGGAATCTCCAGACTGACTTCCATAGTGGCTTCACCAGTTTGCATTCCCACCAACAGTGCGTTAGTGTCCCTTTTTCCCCACCTCCTCTCCAGCATCTATTGTTGGTAGATTTCTGAATGTGAGCCATTCTAACCGGGGTGAGGTGAAACCTCATTGTGGTTTTGATTTGCATTTCCCTGATTGCTAGTGATCTTGAACATTTTTTCATGTGCCTGTTGGCCATTTGGATTTCCTCTTTTGAAAAATGTCTGTTGAGGTCCTTGGCCCATCTCTTAAGTTGGTTGTTTGTTTTGATCTTGTGGAGTTTCTTGATTTCTTTGTAGATTCTGGTTATCAACCCTTTATCAGTTTCATAGTTTGCAAATATATTTTCCCATTCTGTCGGTTGTCTCTTCACTTTCCTGACTGTTTCGTTTGCAGTACAGAAACTTCTCAATTTGATGCAATCCCAAATGTTAATTTTGGCTTTGACTTCCTGTGCTTCTGGGGTGTTTTCCAAGAACTCATTGCCGGTACCCATATCTTACAGAGTTTTTCCAATTCTCTCTTATAATTTGATGGTGTCAGATCATAGATTGAAGTCTTTAATTCATGTTGAGTGGATCTTTGTGTAAGGTGAAAGGTAGGGCTCTTGCTTCATGATTCTGCATGTGGAAATCCAATTTTCATAGCACCATTATTTAAATAGACTGCCCTAACTCCAGGGATTGCTTTCGGATGCTTGATCAAATATGAGTTGGCTGTAGATGTTTGAATTGATTTCTGGTGTTTCAATTCTGTTACATTGGTCTATCCATCTGTTTCTGTACCAGTACCATGCTGTTTTGATAACAACTGCACTGTACTATGTCCTGAACTCTGGTACTTGGATGCCTCCAGCTTTGTTTTTGTTGTAGAAGATTGCTTTAGCTATTCGAGGTCTCCTGTGTCTCCATATAAATTTCAGCACCATTTTTTTCCAGATTCTTGATCTGTTTGTAGATTCTGGTTATTACCGCAAAGTCCATAGATAATGTCCAGAAAACACAAACAAACACAAAGGCTGTAGCAAGATCTAGGATTGAGATAGACACAACACACCAGATATTTTTATTTTCATCCAGGAGTATCTGGACAAATACTTGTGGAATTCGGATGAAATTAAAAAAAAAAAGAGCACTGTCAAAGTGGTTTTGGAGAAAAGCACGATCTTTTTGTTCGGCAATTGCATCCAATGTCATATTTACAAACACAAATATCATATTTTCTCGGTTTCTAAAGCTTTCTACCTGGAAAACTCAAATGTGTGGAGTATTTGATTCCAGGTGGTACCAATTAGCATCTTTGAGCAGAAAACAAAAAGTGTCATGCTAAAATGCATTCAAAACAGTAAATTCCGTAGAGAATGTCTGAAATCAAAAACAAACACAGAGGCTGTAGCAAGGTCTGGGATTGAGATATCCACAACACACCAGATGTTTCTGCTTTCATCCTGGATAATCCTGAAAATCTGTTGTGGTTTTCACATCAAATTTAACCAAAAAATCACCGTCAAAGTGGTTTTGGAGAAAAGCACAATTTTCTGTTCAGTAAATACATCCCATGTCATGTTTAGAAACACAAATATCATGTTTTCTCAGGTTTCTGAAGCTTTCTGCCTAGAAAACTCGAATGTGTGGAGGAATTGACTCCATGTGGAACCAATTAACGTTTGCCGGCAGAAAACAGAAACTTACATGTTAAATGCATTCAAAACTGTAAAGTCTGTAGAGAATGTCCAGAAAACAGAAAAAAACCACAGAGGCTGTAGCAAGATCTGGGATTCAGATAGCCAAAACACACCAGATATTTTTCTTTTCATCCAAAAGTATCTGGACAAACTGTTCTGGTTTTTGGGTGAAATTTAACCAAAAACTCACCGTCAAAGTGGTTTGAGAAAAGCACTATATTTCTGTTCGGCAAATGCATCCAATATCAGGTTTACAAACACAAATATCATGTTTTCTAGGGTTTCTGAAGCTTTCTGCCTAGAAAACTCAAATGTGTGGAGGATTTGACTCCATGTGGTACTAATTAGTGTTTGCCAGCAGAAAACAAAAAATTACATGATAAAATGCATTCAAAACCGTAAAGTCCATAGAGAATGTCCAGAAAACACAAACAAACACAGAGGCTGTAGCAAGATCTGGGATTGAGATAGCCACAACACACCCGATATTTCTGCTTTCATCCCAGCATATCCAGACAAATTGTTGTGGAATTCGGGTGAAATTTAACCAAAAAAATCACCGTTAAAGTGGTTTTGGAGAAAAGCACAATCTTTCTTTTCGGTAAATGCATCACATGTGATGTTTACAAACACAACTATCATGTTTTCTCGGATTTCTGAAGTTGTCTGCCTAGAAATCTCGAATGTTTCGAGGATTTTACTCCATGTGGTACTAATTAGCGTTTGCCGGCAGAAACAGAAACTTACATGTTAAAATGCATTCAAAACCGTAAACTGCATTGATAATGTCCAGAAAACACAAACAAACACAGAGGCTGTAGCAAGATCTGGGATTGAGATAGCCACAACACACCAGATATTTTTGTTTTCATGTAGGAGTATCTGGACAAATTGTTGTACAATTCGGGTGAAATTTAAAAAAAAAAAAAAACACACCAAAAAGTGGTTTTGGAGAAAAGCACAATCTTTCTGCGCGACAAAGGCATCCAGTGTCAGGTTTACAAACACAATTTCATCTTTTCTTGGGTTTCTGAAGCTTTCTGCCTAGAACATTGGAATGTGTTAAGGATTTGACTCCAGGTGGAACCAATTAGCATCTGTATTCAGAAAACAAAATGTGCCATGCTAAAATGCATTCAAAATCATAAAGTCTGTAGAGAATGTCCAGAAAACACAAACAAACACAGAGGCTGTAGCAAGGTCTAGGATTGAGATAGCCACAACACACCAGATATTTTTGTTTTCATCCAGGAGTATCTGGACAAATTGTTTGGTTTTGGGAGAAATTTAACCAAAAAATCACCGTCAAAGTGGTTTTGGAGAAAAGCACAATTTTCTGTTCAGTAAATACATCCCATGTCATGTTTACAAACACAAATATCATGTTTTCTCAGGTTTCTGAAGCTTTCTGCCTGGTAAACTCAAATGTGTGGAGGATTTGACTCCAGGTGGAACCAATTAGCATTTGCTGGCAGAAAAAAAAAAGTGTTATTCTAAAATGCATTCAAAACCTTAAAGTCCATAGAGAATGTCCAGAAAACACAAACAAACACAGAGGCTGTAGCAACATCTAGGAATGAAATAGCCACAATACACCAGATATTTCTGCTTTCATCCCGGAAAATTCTGAAAATTTGTTGTGGTTTTCTGGTGAAATTTGACCAAAAAATCACTGTCAAAGTGGTTTTGGAGAAAAGCACAATCTTTCTGTTCGGCAACTGCATCCAATGTCATGTTTACAAACACAAATATCATGTTTTCTCAGGTTTCTGAAGCTTTTTGCCTGGAAAACTTGAATGTGTGGAGGATGTGACTCCATGTGGTACTAATTAGTGTTTGCCTTCAGAAAACGAAAACTTACATGCTAAAATGCATTCAAAACCGTAAAGTCCATAGAGAATGTCCAGAAAACAAAAACAAACACAGAGCCTGTAGCAAGATCTCGGATTGAGATAGCCACACCATGCCAGATATATCTGCTTTCATCCCAGAAAATCCTGACAAATTGTTGCGGAACTCAGGTGAATTAAAAAAAATAAAATAAAACACCATCAAAGTGGTTTTGTAGATAAGGAAAATCTTTCTTTTCAGCCAGTGGATCCAATGTCATGTTTAGAAATACAAATATGTTTTCTCAGGTTTCTGAAGCTTTCTTCCTAGAAAACTCGAATGTGTGGAGGATATGATTCCATGTGGTAACAATTAGCATTTACTAGCAGAAAACAAAAACTTACATGCTAAAATGCATTCAAAACCGTAAAGTCTGTAGAGAATGTCCAGAAAACACAAGCAAACACAAGGCTGTAGAAGATCTGGGATTGGGATAGCCATAACCCACCAGATATTTTTGTTTTCACCAGGAGTATCTGGACAAATTGTTGTGGTTTTCGGGTGAAATTTTTTTTTTAAATTTTATTTAATGAATATAAATTTCCAAAAAATCACCGTCAAAGTGGTTTTGGAGAAAAGCACAATCTTTCTGTTCGGCAAATGCATCCCATGTCATGTTTACAAACACAAATTTCATGTTTAATCTGGTTTCTGAAGCCTTCTGCCTAGAAAACTCGAATGTGTGGAAGATTTGACTCAATGTGGTAGCAATTAGCCTTTGCCAGTAGAAAACAAAAACTTACATGCTAAAATGCATTCAATACCGTAAAGTCCATAGAGAATGTCCAGAAAACACAAACAAACACAGAAGTTGTAGCAAGATCTGGGATTGCGATAGCCACAACACACCAGCTATTTTTTTTTCATCCAGGAGTATCTGGCCAAGTTGTTGTGGTTTTCGGGTGGAATCTAACCAAAAAATCACCGTGAAAGTGGTTTTGGAGAAAAGCACAATTTTTCTGTTCAGTAAATACATCCCATGTCATGTTTACAAACACAAATATCATGTTTCGTTGCTTTCTTAAGCTTTCTGCATAAAAACTCGAATGTGTGGAGGATTTGACTCCATGTGGAACCCATTAGTGTTTGCCGGCAGAAAACAAAAAGTGTCATGCTAAAATGCATTCAAAACCTTAAAGTTCGTAGAGAACGTCCAGAAAACACAAACAAACACAGAGGCTGTAGCAAGATCTGGGATTGAGATTGCCATAACTCACCAGATATTTCTGCGTTCATCCCAGTGTATCCGGATAAATTGTTGTGGAATTTGTGTTAAATTTAACCAGAAAATCGACCTGAAAGTGGTTTTGGAGCAAAACACAATCTTTCTGTTCGGCAAATGCATCATATGTCTGGTTCACAAACACAAATATCATGTTTTCTAGGGCTTCTGAAGCTTTCTGCTTAGAACACTGGAATGTGTGAAGGATTTGATTCCAGGTGGAACCAATTACCCTCTGTGAGCCAAAAATAAAAAGTGTCATCCTAAAATGCCTTCAAAACCAATGTCCATAGATAATGTCCAGAAAACACAAACAAGCACAGAGGCTGTAGCAAGATCTGGGATTGAGATAGCCACAACACACCAGATATTTTTGTTTTCATCCAGGAGTATCTGGACAAATTGTTTGGTTTTGGGAGAAATTTAACCAAAAAATCACCGTCAAAGTGGTTTTGGAGAAAAGCACAATTTTCTGTTCAGTAAATACATCCAATGTCATGTTTACAAACACAAATATCATGTTTTCTCAGGTTTCTGAAGCTTTCTGCCTGGAAAACTCGAATGTGTGGAGGATGTGACTCCATGTGGTACTAATTAGTGTTTGCCTGCAGAAAACGAAAACTTACATGCTAAAATGCATTCAAAACCGTAAAGTCCATAGAGAATGTCCAGAAAACAAAAACAAACACAGAGCCTGTAGCAAGATCTCGGATTGAGATAGCCACACCATGCCAGATATATCTGCTTTCATCCCGGAAAATCCTGACAAACTGTTGCGGAACTCAGGTGAATTAAAAAAAAAATAAAATAAAACACCATCAAAGTTGTTTTGTAGATAAGGAAAATCTTTCTTTTCAGCCAGTGGATCCAATGTCATGTTTAGAAATACAAATATGTTTTCTCAGGTTTCTGAAGCTTTCTTCCTAGAAAACTCGAATGTGTGGAGGATATGATTCCATGTGGTAACAATTAGCATTTACTAGCAGAAAACAAAAACTTACATGCTAAAATGCATTCAAAACCGTAAAGTCTGTAGAGAATGTCCAGAAAACACAAGCAAACACACAGGCTGTAGCAAGATCTGGGATTGAGATGGCCACAACCAACCAGATAGTTTTGTTTTCATCCAGGAGTATCTGGACAAATTGTTGAGGTTTTCAGGTGAAATTTTTTTTTTTTAAATTTTATTTAATGAATATAAATTTCCAAAAAATCACCGTCAAAGTGGTTTTGGAGAAAAGCACAATCTTCCTGTTGGGCAAATGCATCCAATGTCATGTTTACAGAAAGAAATATCATGTTTTCTCAGGTTTCTGAAGCTTTCTGCGTAGAAAACTCAAATGTGTGGAGGATTTGACTCCAGGTGGAACCAATTAGCGTTTGCTGGCAGAAAAAAAAAGTGTTATTCTAAAATGCATTCAAAACCTTAAAGTACATAGAGAATGTCCAGAAAACACAAACAAACACACAGGCTGTAGCAACATCTTGGAATGAGATAGCCACAACACACCAGATATTTCTGCTTTCATCCCGGGAAATCCTGAAAATTTGTTGTGGTTTTCTGGTGAAATTTAACCAAAAAATCACTGTCAAAGTGGTTTTGGAGAAAATCACAATCTTTCTGTTTCGCAACTGCATCCAATGTCATGTTTACAAACACAAATATCATGTTTTCTCAGGTTTCTGAAGCTTTCTGCCTGGTAAACTCGAATGTGTGGAAGATTTGACTCAATGTGGTAGCAATTAGCCTTTTCCAGCAGAAAACAAAAACTTACATGCTAAAATGCATTCAATACCGTAAAGTCCATAGAGAATGTCCAGAAAACACAAACACAGAGGTTGTAGCATGATCTGGGATTGCGATAGCCACAACACACCAGCTATTTTTTTTTCATCCAGGAGTATCTGGCAATGTTGTTGTGGATTTCGGGTGGAATTTAACCAAAAAATCACCGTGAAAGTGGTTTTGGAGAAAAGCACAATTTTTCTATTCAGTAAATACATCCCATGTCATGTTTACAAATACAAATATCATGTTTCGTTGCTTTCTTAAGCTTTCTGCATAAAAACTCGAATGTGTGGAGGATTTGACTCCATGTGGAACCCATTAGTGTTTGCCGGCAGAAAACAAAAAGTGTCATGCTAAAATGCATTCAAAACCTTAAAGTTCGTAGAGAACGTCCAGAAAACACAAACAAACACAGAGGCTGTAGCAAGATCTGGGATTGAGATTGCCATAACTCACCAGATATTTCTGCGTTCATCCCAGTGTATGCGGATAAATGGTTGTGGAATTCGGGTGAAATTTAACCAAAAAAATCGACCTGAAAGTGGTTTTGGAGCAAAACACAATCTTTCTGTTCGGCAAATGCATCACATGTCTGGTTCACAAACACAAATATCATGTTTTCTTGGGTTTCTGAAGCTTTCTGCCTGGAACACTCGAATGTGTGAAGGATTTGATTCCAGGTGGAACCAATTACCCTCTGTGAGCCAAAAATAAAAAGTGTCATCCTAAAATGCCTTCAAAACCAATGTCCATAGATAATGTCCAGAAAACAAAAACAAGCACAGAGGCTGTAGCAAGATCTGGGATTGAGATAGCCACAACACACCAGATATTTTTGTTTTCATCCAGGAGTATCTGGACAAATTGTTTGGTTTTGGGAGAAATTTAACCAAAAAATCACCGTCAAAGTGGTTTTGGAGAAAAGCACAATTTTCTGTTCAGTAAATACATCCCATGTCATGTTTACAAACACAAATATCATGTTTTCTCAGGTTTCTGAAGCTTTCTGCCTGGCAAACTCGAATGTGTGGAAGATTTGACTCAATGTGGTAGCAATTAGCCTTTGCTTGTAGAAATCAAAAAGTGTCATGCTAAAATGCATTCAAAATCGTAAAGTCTGTAGAGAATGTCCAGTAAACACAAACAAACACAGAGGCTGTAGCAAGATCTGGGATTGAGATAGCCATAACACACCAGATATTACTGCATTCATCCCAGCATATCCAGACAAATGGTTGTGGTTTTCAGGTGAAATTTAACCAAAAAATCACCACGAAAGTTGTTTTGGAGAAAAGCAAAATCTTTCTTTTCGGCAAGTGGATCCAATGTTATGTTTACAAACACAAATATTATGTTATCTGGTTTCTGTAGCTTTCTGCATAGAACACATTTTATGTGTGAAGGATTTGCCTCCATGTGGAACCAATTACTGTCTGTGAGCAGAAAATAAAAAGTGTCATGCTAAAATGCATTCAAAACCAAAGTCCATTGATAATATCCAGAAAACACAAACAAACATAGAGGCTGTACCAATATCTGGGATTGTGATATCCACAACACACCAGATATTTCTGCTTTCATCCAGGAGTATCTGGATAAATTCTTGTGGAATTCGTGTGAAATTTAACTAAAAAATCACCATCAAAGTGGTTTTGGAGATAAGCACAATCTTTCTGTTCTGCACATGCATCCACTGCCATGTTTACAAACACAAATATCATGTTTTCTCAGGTTTCTGAAGCTTTCTGCCAAAAAAACTCGAATGTGTTGAGGATATGATTCCATGTGGTAACAATTAGCATTTACCAGCAGAAAACAAAAACTTACATGCTAAAATGCATTCAAAACCGTAAAGTCCATAGAGAATGTCCAGAAAACACAAACAAACAGAGAGGCTGTAGCACGATCTGGGATTGCGATAGCCACAACACACCAGCTATTTTTGTTTTTATTCAGGAGTATCTGGCCAAGTTGTTGTGGTTTTCAGGTGAAATTTAACCAAAGAATCACCGTCAAAGTGGTTTTGGAGAAAAGCACAATCTTTCTGTTCAGTACATGCATCCCACGTCATGTTTACAAAAACAAAAATCATGTTTTCTAGGTTTCTGAAGCTTTCTGCCTAAAAAACTCGAATGTGTGGAGGATTTGACTCCATGTGGAACCCATTAGTGTTTGCCGGCAGAAAACAAAAAGTGTCATGCTAAAATGCATTCAAAACCTTAAAGTTCGTAGAGAATGTCCAGAAAACACAAACAAACACAGAGGCTTTAGCAAGATCTGCTATTGTGATCGCCATAACTCACCAGATATTTCTGTGTTCATCCCAGTGTATCCGGATAAATTGTTGTGGAATTCGGGTGAAATTTATCCAAAAAAATCGACCTGAAAGTGGTTTTGGAGAAAAACACAATCTTTCTGTTCGGCAAATGCATCCCATGTCTTGTTCACAAACACAAATATCATGTTTTCTAGGGTTTCTGAAGCTTTCTGCCTGGAACACTCGAATGTGTGAAGGATTTGATTCCAGGTGGAACCAATTACCCTCTGTGAGCCAAAAATAAAAAGTGTCATCCTAAAATGCCTTCAAAACCAAAGTCCATAGATAATGTCCAGAAAACACAAACAGAAAAGCAAGTTATGCAATTTCAGAGGTTGGTGTGTGAGTCTCAGCAGCTTTGTCCATCTGGCCTGTGGCTCACACCTACCGCCCTCTCGGGACTGGTTACGTGGTGGGCGCTGATCTGGCAGCAGGGGCCACGGAGCCCGCGGTGGCAGAGACGGCCACAGCCATGCCGGCGGGCACACTGGCCAGCTTGCCAATACCCTGCGCAATCACGTCCTCAATCTTCTTCCCGTTCAGCTCACTGATGACCTTGTTCAGCCGGTCGTCATCCGCCTCGATGCCCATGCTGTCCAGGATCTTCTTGATGTCTTTGGCGCTGGGCAAGGAGTTGCCCCCGAGGGCGGGCAGCAGAAACTCAAGTCAAAGAATCTTTTGAAAAAAAAAAAAAAAAAAACAACAGTTGTGCTCCATCTGGACCATCTTATTTAAAACCAAACCTAAATACTCAACAAGTACTACTTGAACACAGTTATGCCTTTAGGAATCCAATGGAGGCAAAGAGGAGGATAATTAAGCTGGAAAAAGAAATTGCAAGCTTGAAAAGAAAAATGAAGACCTGCCTACAGAAAGAACGTAGAGCAACTCATAGATGGATCCAAGCCACGTGCTTGGTGAAGAATTTAGAAGCAAATAACATATTACCTAAGGGCACATCAGAACACATTTTACCAACTGCCTTAAGTAGTCTTCCTTTGGAGGATTTTAAGATTCTTGAAGGAAAGCAACAAGATAAAATACTGGCAGTTATCTAAATCTAACACAGATGAAGGGCACCTTCACTGAAGTTTAGCTTGCACAGAAGTTGATGTCCAATCTTCATTCTTTTTGGAGGCAAAGATATTTATGGTAATTATGCTGAAGTTGATTATTAATAAAGCTTTACTTGAAGTACCATTACTGTATAACTTATAAAGACTTGATTACAAAAAAAATTTTATGAGGCTTTTATTTGAAAATTATTGGAAGTGCCTTACGTTAGAATTACATTCTGAAATTTTTTTGCTAGGAAATTATTATGTTTGCGAGATGTTTTGTATTTATTTAAGCTACTGTTAAAGAACAGCATGTAATACATAATATGTGTAATTTATATTAGAAAAAGAATCCTTGTCCAGTTCCAAAGTTGGAAAATTAAATTCTAAATAAGATGCTAAGTAGTAGCTAACCAACATTAAATAGTGATCTTAAAACTGTTGGGGTTTGGGCCGGAGCCGTGGCTCACTTGATTAATCCTCTACCTGCAGCACCGGCATCCCATATGGGCACTGGGTTCTTGTCCATTTGCTCCTGTTCCAGTCCAGCTCTCTGCTGTGGCCCAGGAAGGCAGTGGGGGATGGCCCAAGTGCTTGGGCGCCTGCACCCATGTGGGAGATCTGGAAGAAGTACCTGGCTCCTGGCTTTGGATCAGCATAGCTCCGGCTGTGGTGGCCATTTGGGGGGTGAACCAATAGAAGGAAGACCTTTCTCTCTTATCTCCCTCACTGTCTAACTCTACCTGTCAAATAAAAAAAAACTGTAAAATATTTTGGAATGTGTAGTATCCTTGAATCATCCAAATTTGATAAGGCCTCAAGTACCTCAGACTGATAAAAATCCGTAGCTGACTGTATTGACTTTACAAACATGTAATATACATGTTTCAGGATCTAGCTTTACCTTAATTAAACAATAGAGAAACACATATGACTCTTCTTATAATAAAAATACTATATTTACATCTTCAAAATTGATGTATTAGTAAGCACATGTGTTAGCAAATTCTGTATTAGGTACTTCTGCTCCTATAAGTGTTGATACTAAAACTCAAGCTTTTTTTTTCTTCTTTTTAACTTTCTAAATACATTCTGTATCTCAGAAATAACATATCTGCGTAGTAGACTTTTTCCCCTCCCTTTTCATAAACGAGCAGCACTTACAGTATTACATCTAAATAATTCATAACCAAAAATAGGATCTATCTTAAAGATAAGCTTGCTTTTTATTTCCTTTTTCAGTAAGTCAAATAGAGCAACCATAGTGCAATTGGGAAATGCAATGTAGTTCTTATATGTTTTTGATAAAGCTGTGCAAATGCTGATTATTTGCCACATGACTATTAAAGTATTTGCCTTATTTCACCAAATATTTAATAAAAATTATTTCCTTCAAACAGCTTTGTTCCAATCATGTAAAAACGTATTAGTATATCATCAAGTTATTTAATCCTAATTCAAACTTGTGATGCTACCATATGAAAGCATATAACTGATGATAAATTGGTATAAATCTTTCCTGTAAAGTAATGGCTACTTTGATAAAAAGAAACTTTGGTCAGCAATTTGGGTTCCCCTACCCCTTTTTTAAAGTGATATTAGCTTGGATCCTGGTAACAATCTTTTGACAATGTTAGCACTGTTTTAATAAGGAATGTCTCAAGCAAATGCAAAGGTAGGAAGAAATTTTCTTAGTTCTCATGAGGTATTTACAGCAAATATTTTCTGAAAATCCTTCCGTGGGTGGTATTTCTTAAGTTGTTTTATCTTTGTCATAAGTACTGGATGTAGTTCCTTGAAATTGTCATTATATGTATTTTAGTATGGATTCAAATACCTTCTCAGTGGTATAAATTCATCAGCAAATACTAACTGCATCTGCTTTATAATATAGACAAAATTAAAGTTGGGGCAATAATCATTTTAGCATAAACTGTGTTTTCCAGGACACTCATGTGGCTACCTCCTACTCCAAATACAAAACAAACACTATTTTATTAATGTAGCCCAATTCCCATTTATAATAATTATGTTGTGTAATATTTTTAAACTATTAAGGCATAAAATATGGAAGCTTTTGGAAAAATTACTCAGTTTTCATTATTATTGACACCATTGAATAAACTGCCACTCAGTTTTAGAACAAAAAAAAAAAGAAAAAAAAAGACAACACAAACAAACACAGAGGATGTAGGAAGACCTGGGATTGAGATAGCCACAAAACACCAGATATTTTTGTTTTCATCCAGGAGTATCTGGACAAATTGTTTGGTTTTGGGCGAAATTTAACCAAAAAATCACCGTCAAAGTGGTTTTGGAGAAAAGCACAATTTTCTGTTCAGTAAATACATCCAATGTCATGTTTACAAACACAAATATCATGTTTTCTCAGGTTTCTGAAGCTTTCTGCCTAGAAACTCGAATGTGTGGAGGATTTGACTCCAGGTGGAACCAATTAGCGTTTGCCAGCAGAAAAAAAAAAGTGTTATGCTAAAATGCATTCAAAACCTTAAAGTCCATAGAGAATGTCCAGAAAACACAAACAAACACGCAGGCTGTAGCAACATCTTGGAATGAGATAGCCACAACACACCAGATATTTCTGCTTTCATCCCGGGAAATCCTGAAAATTTGTGGTGGTTTTTTGGTGAAATTTAACCAAAAATTCACTGTGAAAGTGGATTTGGAGAAAAACACAATCTTTCTGTTCGGCAACTGCATCCAATGTCATGTTTACAAACACAAATATGTTTTCTCAGGTCTCTGAAGCTTTCTGCCTAGAAAACTCGAATGTGTGGAGGATTTGAATAGATGTGGTAACAATTAGAGTTTCCCAGCAGAAAACAAAAATTTACATGCTAAAATGCATTCAAAACCGTAAAGTCCATAAAGAATGTACAGAAAATACAAACAAACACAGAGACTGTAGCGAGATCTCGGATTGAGATAGCCACAACATACCAGATATATCTGCTTTCATGCCGGAAAATCCTGACAAATTGTTGTGGAATTCAGGTGAAATTAAAAAAATAATAAATAAAACACAATCAAAGTGGTTTTGTAAAAAAGAAAAATCTTTCTTTTCGGCAAGTGGATCCAATGTCATGTTTACAAACACAAATATCATGTTTTCTCAGGTTTCTGAAGCTTTCTGCCTAAAAAACTCGAATGTGTGGAGGATTTGACTCCATGTGGAACCAATTACCATCTGTGAGCAGAAAATAAAAATTGTCATGCTAAAATGCATTCAAAACCAAATATAGTAGACAATGTCCAGAAAACACAAACAAACACAGAGGCTGTAGCAAGAACTGGGATGAGATACCCACAACACACCTGATATTTCTGCGTACATACCAGCATATCCGGACAAATTGTTGTGAAATTCAGGTGAAATTTAACCAAAAAATCACCGTCAAAGTGGTTTTGGAGAAAAGCACAATCTTTCTGTTCGGCAAATGCATCCCATGTCATGTTTACATACACAAATATCATATTTTCTCGGGTTTCTGAAGCTCGCTGCCTAGCAAACTCGAATGTGTGGAGGATTTGACACCATGTGGAACCAATTAGCGTTTGCCAGCAGAAAACAAAAAGGGTCCTGCTAAAATGCATTCAAAACCGTAAAGTCCATAGAGAATGTCCAGAAAACAGAAACACACACAGAGGCTGTAGTAAGATCTGGGATTGAGATAGCCACAACACACCAGATATTTCTGCTTTCATCCAGTAGTATCTGCACAAATTATTGTGGTTTTCGGGTTAAATTTAACCAAAAAATCACAGTCAAAGTGGTTTTGGAGAAAAGCACAATCTTTCTGTTTGGCAAATGCATGGCATGTCATGTTCACAAACACAAATACCATGTTTTCTAGGGTTTCTGAAGACTTCTGCCTAGAAAACTCGAAGAGTGGAGGATTTGACTCCATGTGGAACCAATTAGTGTTTGCCAACAGAAAACAAAAAGGGTCCTGCTAAAATGCATTCAAAACTGTAAAGTCCATAGAAAATCTCCACAAAACACAAACAAACACAGAGGCTGTAGCAAGATCTGGGATTGAGATAGCCACAACACACCAGATATTTTTGTTTTCAACCAGGAGTATCGGGCCAAATTGTTGTGGTTTTCCTGTGAAATTAAACCAAAAAATCTAGGTGAAAGTGGTATTGGAGAAAAGCACAATCTTTCTGTTCAGCAAAAGCATCCCACGTCATGTTTAAAACACAAATATCATGTTTTCTCAGGTTTCTGAAGCTTTCTGCCAAGAAAACTCGAATGTGAGGAGGATTTGACTCCAGGTCGAACCAATTAGCGTTTGCCAGCAGAAAACAAAAAGTGTCATGCTAAAATGCATTCAAAACCGAAAAGTCCATAGAGAATGTCCAGAAAACACAAAAAAACACAGAGGCTGTAGTACGATCTGGGATTGAGATAGCCACAACACACCAGATATTTTGCTTTTCATCCCAGCAAATCCTGAAAAATTGTGGTTTTTCAGGTGAAATTTAACCAAAAAATCACCGTCAAAGTGGTTTTGGAGAAAAGCACAATCTTCCTGTTCGGCAACTGCATCCAATGTCATGTTTACAAATACAAATATCATGTTTTCTCTGGTTTTTGAAGCTTTCTTCCTAGAAAACTCGAATGTGTGGAGGATATGAATCCATGTGGTAAAAATTATCGTTTGCCAGAAAAAACTTACATGCTAAAATGCATTCAGAACTGTAAAGTCCGTAGAAAATGTGCAGAAAACACAAGCAAACACAGAGGCTGTAGCAAGATCTGGGATTGACATAGCCATAACATATGAGATATCTCTGAGTTCATCCCAGCATATCCGGACAAATTGTTGTGGATTTTGGGTGAAATTAACCAAAGAACCACCGTGAAAGTGGTTTTGGAGATAAGCACAATCTTTCCGTTCGGCAACTGCATCCAATGTCATGTTTACAAACACAAAAATCATGTTTTATCGGGTTTCTGAAGACTTCTTCCTAGAAAACTCGAATGTGTGGATAATTTGACTCCATGTGGAACCAATTACCAATTGCTAGCAGAAAACAAAAAGTGTCATGCTAAAATGCATTCGAAACCATAAAGTCCATAGAGAATGTCCAGAAAACACAAACAAACACAGAGGCTGTAGCACGATCTCGGATTGAGATAGCCACAACACACCAGATATTTGTGTTTACATCCCGGTAAATCCTGAAAAATTGTGGTTTTCAGGTGGAATATAACCAAAAAATCACCGTCAAAGTAGCTTTGGAGAAAAGCACCATCTTTCTGTTCGGCAAATGAATCCAATGTCATGTTTATAAACACAATTATGTTTTCTCAGGTTTTTGAAGTTTTCTTCCTAGAAAACTCGAATGTGTGTAGGATTTGACTCCATGTGGAACCAATTAGCGTTTGCTTGCAGAAAACAAAAACTTGCATGCTAAAATGCATTCAAAACTTAAACTCTGTAGAGAATGTCCAGAAAACACAAACAAACACAGAGGCTATAGCACGATCTGGGATTCAGATAGCCACAACACACCAGATATTTGTGTTTGCATCCCGGTAAACCCTGAAAAATTGTTGTGGTTTTCCGGGGAAAATATCATGTTTTCTCGGGTTTTTGAAGCTTTCTGCCTAGAAAACTCGAATGCGTGGAGTATTTGAATCCATGTGGTAAAAATTAGCATTTGCCAGCAGAAAACTTACATGGTAAAATGCATTCAGAACTGTAAAATCCATAGAAAATGTCCAGAAAACACAAACACACACAGAGGCTGTAGTAAGATCTGGCATTGGATAGCCACAACACACCAGATAGATTTGTTTTCATCCAGAGTATCTGGACAAAATGTTGTAGTATCAGGATGAAATTTAACCAAAAATCACCATGAAAGTGGTTTTGGAGAAAAGCACAATCTTCCTGTTCAGCAAATGCATCCAATGTAATGTTAACAAATACAAATATCATGTTTTCTCAGGTTTCTGGAGCTTTCTTCCTAGAAAACTCGAATGTGTGGAGGATTTGACTCCAGGTGGAACCAATTAGCGTTTGCCAGCAGAAAACAAAAAGGATCCTACTAAATTGCATTCAAAACCGTAAAGTCCATAGAGAATGTCCAGAAAACACAAACACACACAGAGACTGTAGCAAGATCTGGGATTGAGATAGCCACAATACACCAGATAGTTTTCTTTTCATCCAGGAGTATCTGGAGAAAATGTTGTGGATTTCGGGGGAAATTTAACCAAAAATCACCGTGACAGTGGTTTTGGATAAAAGCACAATCTTCCTGTTCAGCAAATGCATCCAATGTCATGTTTACAGAAAGAAATATCATGTTTTCTCAGGTTTCTGAAGCTTTCTTCCTAGAAAACTCGAATGTGTGGAGGATTTGACTCCAGGTGGAACCAATTAGCGTTTGCCAGCAGAAAACAAAAAGGGTCCTGCTACAATGCATTCAAAACCTTAAAGTCCATAGAGAATGTCCAGAAAACGCAAACACACGGAGGCTGTAGCAAGATCTGGGATTGAGATAGCTTCAAATCACCAGATAGTTTTGTTTTCATCCAGGAGTATCTGGACAAATTGTTGTGGATTTCGGGTGAAATTTAACCAAACATCACCGTGCAAGTGGTTTTGGAGAAAAGCACAATCTTCCTGTTCGGCAAATGCATCCAATGTCATGTTTACAGAAAGAAATATCATGTTTTCTCAGGTTTCTGAAGCTTTCTTCCTAGAAAACTCGAATGTGTGGAGGATTTGACTCCAGGTGGAACCAATTAGCGTTTGCCAGCAGAAAACAAAAAGGGTCCTGCTAAAATGCATTCAAAACCTTAAATTCCATAGAAAATGTCCAGAAAACACAAACGCACACAGAGGCTGTAGCAAGATCTGGGATTGAGACAGCCACAACACGCCAGATAGTTTTGTTTTCATCCAGGAGTATCTAGACAGATTCTTGTGCATTTCGGGTGAAATTTAACCAAAAAATCACCGTGAAAGTGGTTTTGGAGAAAAGCACAATCTTCCTGTTCGGCAAATGCATCCAATGTCATGTTTACAGAAGGAAATATCATGTTTTCTCAGGTTTCTGAAGCTTTCTTCCTAGAAAACTCGAATGTGTGGAGGATTTGACTCCAGGTGGAACCAATTAGCGTTTGCCAGCTGAAAACAAAAACTTACATGCTAAAATGCATTCAGAACCATAAAGTCCATAGAGAATTTGCAGAAAACACAAACACACACAGAGGCTGTAGCAAGATCTGGGATAGAGATAACGACAACACACCAGATAGTTTTGTTTTTATCCAGGAGTATCTCGACAAATTCTTGTGCATTTCGGGTAAAATTTAACCAAAAAATCACCGTGAAAGTGGTTTTGGAGAAAAGCACAATCTTCCTGTTCGGCAAATGCATCCAATGTCATGTTTACAGATAGAAGTATCATGTTTTCTCAGGTTTCTGAAGCTTTCTTCCTAGAAAACTCGAATGTGTGGAGGATTTGACTCCAGGTGGAACCAATTAGCGTTTGCCAGCAGAAAACAAAAACTTACATGCTAAAATGCATGCAAAACCGTAAAGTCCATAGAGAATGTCCAGAAAACACAAACACACCAAGAGGCTGTAGCAAGATCTGGAATTGAGATAGCCACAATACACCACATAGTTTTGTTTTCATTCAGGAGTATCTGGACAAATTGTTGTACCTTTGAAGTGAAATTTAACAAAAAATCACCGTGAAAGTGGTTTTGGAGAAAAGCACAATGTTCCTCTTCGGCAAATGCATCCAATGTCATGTTTACAGAAAGAAATATCATGTTTTCTCAGGTTTCTGAAGCTTTCTTCCTAGAAAACTCGAATGTGTAGAGTATTTGACTCCAGGTGGAACCAATTAGGGTTCGCCAGCAGAAAACAAAAAGGGTCCTGCTAAAATGCATTCAAAACCTTAAAGTCCACAGAGAATGTCCAGAAAATAAAAACACACACAGAGGCTGTAGCAAGATCTGGGATTGAGATAGCCACAACACACCAGATAGTTTTGTTTTCATCCAGAGTATCTGGACAAATTGTTGTGGATTTCGGGTAAATTTAACCAAAAATAACCGTGAAGTGGTTTTGGAGAAAAGCACAATCTTTCTGTTCAGGAAATTAATCCAACGTCATGTTTACATATACAAATATCATGTTTTCTCAGGTTTCTGGAGCTTTCTTCCTAGAAAACTCGAATGTGTGGAGGATTTGACTCCAGGTGGAACCAATTAGCCTTATCCAGCAGAAAACAAAAACTTACATGCTAAAATGCATTCAAAACCTTAAAGTCCATAGAGAATGTCCAGAAAACACAAACACACACAGAGACTGTAGCAAGATCTGGGATTGAGATAGCCACAACACACCAGATAGTTTTGTTTACATTCAGCAGTATCTGGACAAATTGTTGTAGTTTTGAAGTGAAATTTAACCAAAAAATCACCGTGAAAGTGGTTTTGGAGAAAAGCACAATCTTCCTGTTCGGCAAATGCATCCAATGTCATGTTTACAGAAAGAAATATCATGTTTTCTCAGGTTTCTGAAGCTTTCTTCCTAGAAATCTCGAATGTGTGGAGGATTTGACTCCAGGTGGAACCAATTAGTGTTTGGCAGCTAAAAACAAAAACTTACATGCTAAAATGCATACAAAACCGTAAATTCCATTGAGAATGTCCAGAAAACACAAACACACACAGAGGCTGTAGCAAGATCTGGGATTGTGATAGCCACAACACACCAGATAGTTTTGTTTACATTCAGCAGTATCTGGACAAATTGTTGTAGTTTTGAAGTGAAATTTAACCAAAAATCACCGTGAAAGTGGTTTTGGAGAAAAGAACAATCTTTCTGTTTGGCAAATGAATCCAATGTCATGTTTAGAAATACTAATATCATGTTTTCTCAGGATTCTGAAGCTTTCTTCCTAGAAATCTCGAATGTGTGGAGTTTGATTCCAGGTGGAACCAATTAGCGTTTGTCAGCAGAAAACAAAAAGGGTCTTGCTAAAATGCATTCAAAACCGTAAAGTCCATAGAGAATGTCCAGAAAACACAAACACACACAGAGGCTGTAGCAAGATCTGGGATTGAGATAGCCACAACACGCCAGATAGTTTTGTTTTCATCCAGGAGTATCTGGACAAATTGTTGTAGTTTTGAAGTGAAATTTAACCAAAAAATCACCGTGTAAATGGTTTTGGAGTAAAGCACAATCTTTCTTTTCGGCAAATGTATCCAATGTATGTTTACAAAAAAAAATATCATGTTTTCTCAGGTTTCTGAAGCTTTCTTCCTAGAAAACTCGAATGTGTGGAGGATTTGACTCCAGGTGGAACCAATTAGCGTTTGCCAGCAGAAAACAAAAAGGGTCCTGCTAAAATGCATTCAAAACCTTAAAGTCCATAGAGAATGTCCAGAAAACACAAATACACACAGAGGCTGTAGCAAGATCTGGCATTGAGATAGCCAAAACACACCAGATAGTTTTGTTTTCATCCAGGAGTATCTGGACAAATTGTTGTGGATTTTGGGTGAAATTTAACCAAAAATCACCGTGAAGTGTTTTTGGAGAAAAGCACAATCTTTCTGTTCAGCAAATGAATCCAATGTCATGTTTACAAATACAAATATCATGTTTTCTCAGGTTTCTGGAGCTTTCTTCCTAGAAAACTCGAATGTGGAGGATTTGACTCCAGGTGGAACCAATTTGCGTTTGCCAGCAGAAAACAAAAAGGGTCCTGCTAAAATGCATTCAAAACCGTAAAGTCCATAGAGAATATCCAGAAAACACAAACACACACAGAGGCTGTAGCAAGATCTGGCATTGAGATAGCCAAAACACAACAGATAGTTTTGTTTTCATCCAGGAGTATCTGGACAAATTGTTGTGGATTTCGGGTGAAATTTAACCAAAAGTCACCGAGAAGTGTTTTTGGAGAAAAGCACAATCTTTCTGTTTGGCAAATGAATCCAATGTCATGTTTACAAATACAAATATCATGTTTTCTCAGGTTTCTGGAGCTTTCTTCCTAGAAAACTCGAATGCGGAGGTTTTGACTCCAGGTGGAACCAATTAGCGTTTGCCAGCAGAAAACAAAAAGGGTCTTGCTAAAATGCATTCAAAACCGTAAAGTCCATAGAGAATGTCCAGAAAACACAAACACACACAGAGGCTGTAGCAAGATCTGGGATTGAGATAGCCACAACACGCCAGATAGTTTTGTTTTCATCCAGGAGTATCTGGACAAATTGTTGTACTTTCGAAGTGAAATTTAACAAAAAATCACCGTGTAAATGGTTTTGGAGTAAAGCACAATCTTTCTTTTCGGCAAATGTATCCAATGTATGTTTACAGAAAGAAATATCATGTTTTCTCAGGTTTCTGAAGCTTTCTTCCTAGAAAACTCGAATGTGTGGAGTATGTGACTCCAGGTGGAATCAATTAGCGTTTGCCAGCAGAAAACAAAAAGGGTCCTGCTCAAATGCATTCAAAACCTTAAAGTCCATAGAGAATATCCAGAAAACACAAACACACACAGAGGCTGTAGCAAGATCTGGGATTGAGATAGCTGCAAATCACCAGATAGTTCTGTTTTCATCCAGGAGTACCTGGACAAATTGTTGTAGTTTTGAAGTGAAATTTCACAAAAAAATCACCGTGAAAGTGGTTTTGGAGAAAAGCACAATCTTCCTGTTCGGCAAATGTATCCAATGTCATGTTTAGGAAAGAAATATCATGTTTTCTCAGGTTTCTGAAGCTTTCTTCCTAGAAAACTCGAATGTGTGGAGGATTTGACTCCAGGTGGAACCAATTAGCGTTTGCCAGCAGAAAACAAAAAGGGTCCTGCTAAAATGCATTCAAAACCTTAAAGTCCATAGAGAATGTCCAGAAAACACAAACACACACAGAGGCTGTAGCAAGATCTGGGATTGAGATAGCTACAAATCACCACATAGTTTTGTTTTCATCCAGCAGTATCTGGACAAATTGTTGTAGTTTTGAAGTGAAATTTCACAAAAAAATCACCGTGAAAGTGGTTTTGGAGAAAAGCACAATCTTCCTGTTCGGCAAATGTATCCAATGTCATGTTTACAGAAAGAAATATCATGTTATCTCAGGTTTCTGAAGCTTTCTTCCTAGAAAACTCGAATGTGTGGAGTGTTTGACTCCAGGTGGAACCAATTAGCGTTTGCCAGCAGAAAACAAAAAGGGTCCTGCTCAAATGCATTCAAAACCTTAAAGTCCATAGAGAATATCCAGAAAACACAAACACACACAGAGGCTGTAGCAAGATCTGGGATTGAGATAGCTACAAATCACCAGATAGTTTTGTTTTCATCCAGGAGTATCTGGACAAATTGTTGTAGTTTTGAAGTGAAATTTAACCAAAAAATCACCGTGAAAGTGGTTTTGGAGAAAAGCACAATCTTCCTGTTTGGCAAATGTATCCAATTTCATGTTTACAGAAAGAAATATCATGTTTTCTCAGGTTTCTGAAGCTTTCTTCCTAGAAAACTCGAATGTGTGGAGTATGTGACTCCAGGTGGAACCAATTAGCGTTTGCCAGCAGAAAACAAAAAGGGTCCTGCTAAAATGCATTCAAAACCTTAAAGTCCATAGAGAATATCCAGAAAACACAAACACACACAGAGGCTGTAGCAAGATCTGGGATTGAGATAGCTACAAATCACCAGATAGTTTTGTTTTCATCCAGCAGTATCTGGACCAATTGTTGTGGATTTCGGATGAAATTTAACCAAAAATCACCGTGAAAGTGGTTTTGGAGAATAGCACAATCTTCCTGTTCGGCAAATGTATCCAATGTCATGTTTACAGAAAGAAATATCATGTTTTCTCAGGTTTCTGAAGCTTTCTTCCTAGAAAACTCGAATGTGTGGAGTATGTGACTCCAGGTGGAACCAATTAGCGTTTGCCAGCAGAAAACAAAAAGGGTCCTGCTAAAATGCATTCAAAAACTTAAAGTCCATAGAGAATATCCAGAAAACACAAACACACAGAGGCTGTAGCAAGATCTGGGATTGAGATAGCTACAAATCACCACATAGTTTTGTTTTCATCCAGGAGTATCTGGACAAATTGTTGTAGATTTGAAGTGAAATTTCACAAAAAATCACCGTGAAAGTGGTTTTGGAGAAAAGCACAATCTTTCTGTTCGGCAAATGTATCCAATGTCATGTTTACAGAAAGAAATATCATGTTATCTCAGGTTTCTGAAGCTTTCTTCCTAGAAAACTCGAATGTGTGGAGTGTTTGACTCCAGGTGGAACCAATTAGCGTTTGCCAGCAGAAAACAAAAAGGGTCCTGCTCAAATGCATTCAAAACCTTAAAGTCCATAGAGAATATCCAGAAAACACAAACACACACAGAGGCTGTAGCAAGATCTGGGATTGAGATAGCTACAAATCACCAGATAGTTTTGTTTTCATCCAGGAGTATCTGGACAAATTGTTGTAATTTTGAAGTGAAATTTAACCAAAAAATCACCGTGGAAGTGGTTTTGGAGAAAAGCACAATCTTCCTGTTCGGCAAATGTATCCAATGTCATGTTTACAGAAAGAAATATCATGTTTTCTCAGGTTTCTGAAGCTTTCTTCCTAGAAAACTCGAATGTGTGGAGTATGTGACTCCAGGTGGAACCAATTAGCGTTTGCCAGCAGAAAACAAAAAGGGTCCTGCTAAAATGCATTCAAAACCTTAAAGTCCATAGAGAATATCCAGAAAACACAAACACACACAGAGGCTGTAGCAAGATCTGGGATTGAGATAGCTACAAATCACCAGATAGTTTTGTTTTCATCCAGCAGTATCTGGACAAATTGTTGTGGATTTCGGGTGAAATTTATCCAAAAATAACTGTGAAAGTGGTTTTGGAGAAAAGCACAATCTTCCTGTTCGGCAAATGTATCCAATGTCATGTTTACAAATACAAATATCATGTTTTCTCAGGTTTCTGGAGCTTTCTTCCTAGAAAATCGAATGCGGAGGTTTTGACTCCAGGTGGAACCAATTAGCGTTTGCCAGCAGAAAACAAAAAGGGTCCTGCTCAAATGCATTCAAAACCTTAAAGTCCATAGAGAATATCCAGAAAACACAAACACACACAGAGGCTGTAGCAAGATCTGGGATTGAGATAGCTACAAATCACCAGATAGTTTTGTTTTCATCCAGGAGTATCTGGACAAATTGTTGTAGTTTTGAAGTGAAATTTAACCAAAAAATCACCGTGAAAGTGGTTTTGGAGAAAAGCACAATCTTCCTGTTTGGCAAATGTATCCAATTTCATGTTTACAGAAAGAAATATCATGTTTTCTCAGGTTTCTGAAGCTTTCTTCCTAGAAAACTCGAATGTGTGGAGTATGTGACTCCAGGTGGAACCAATTAGCGTTTGCCAGCAGAAAACAAAAAGGGTCCTGCTAAAATGCATTCAAAACCTTAAAGTCCATAGAGAATATCCAGAAAACACAAACACACACAGAGGCTGTAGCAAGATCTGGGATTGAGATAGCTACAAATCACCAGATAGTTTTGTTTTCATCCAGCAGTATCTGGACCAATTGTTGTGGATTTCGGATGAAATTTAACCAAAAATCACCGTGAAAGTGGTTTTGGAGAATAGCACAATCTTCCTGTTCGGCAAATGTATCCAATGTCATGTTTACAGAAAGAAATATCATGTTTTCTCAGGTTTCTGAAGCTTTCTTCCTAGAAAACTCGAATGTGTGGAGTGTTTGACTCCAGGTGGAACCAATTAGCGTTTGCCAGCAGAAAACAAAAAGGGTCCTGCTAAAATGCATTCAAAAACTTAAAGTCCATAGAGAATATCCAGAAAACACAAACACACAGAGGCTGTAGCAAGATCTGGGATTGAGATAGCTACAAATCACCACATAGTTTTGTTTTCATCCAGGAGTATCTGGACAAATTGTTGTAGATTTGAAGTGAAATTTCACAAAAAATCACTGTGAAAGTGGTTTTGGAGAAAAGCACAATCTTTCTGTTCGGCAAATGTATCCAATGTCATGTTTACAGAAAGAAATATCATGTTATCTCAGGTTTCTGAAGCTTTCTTCCTAGAAAACTCGAATGTGTGGAGTGTTTGACTCCAGGTGGAACCAATTAGCGTTTGCCAGCAGAAAACAAAAAGGGTCCTGCTCAAATGCATTCAAAACCTTAAAGTCCATAGAGAATATCCAGAAAACACAAACACACACAGAGGCTGTAGCAAGATCTGGGATTGAGATAGCTACAAATCACCAGATAGTTTTGTTTTCATCCAGGAGTATCTGGACAAATTGTTGTAATTTTGAAGTGAAATTTAACCAAAAAATCACCGTGGAAGTGGTTTTGGAGAAAAGCACAATCTTCCTGTTCGGCAAATGTATCCAATGTCATGTTTACAGAAAGAAATATCATGTTTTCTCAGGTTTCTGAAGCTTTCTTCCTAGAAAACTCGAATGTGTGGAGTATGTGACTCCAGGTGGAACCAATTAGCGTTTGCCAGCAGAAAACAAAAAGGGTCCTGCTAAAATGCATTCAAAACCTTAAAGTCCATAGAGAATATCCAGAAAACACAAACACACACAGAGGCTGTAGCAAGATCTGGGATTGAGATAGCTACAAATCACCAGATAGTTTTGTTTTCATCCAGCAGTATCTGGACAAATTGTTGTGGATTTCGGGTGAAATTTATCCAAAAATAACTGTGAAAGTGGTTTTGGAGAAAAGCACAATCTTCCTGTTCGGCAAATGTATCCAATGTCATGTTTACAGAAAGAAATATCATGTTTTCTCAGGTTTCTGAAGCTTTCTTCCTAGAAAACTCGAATGTGTGGAGTATGTGACTCCAGGTGGAACCAATTAGCGTTTGCCAGCAGAAAACAAAAAGGCTCCTGCTAAAATGCATTCCAAACCTTAAAGTCCATAGAGAATATCCAGAAAACACAAACACACACAGAGGCTGTAGCAAGATCTGGGATTGAGATAGCTACAAATCACCAGATAGTTTTGTTTTCATCCAGCAGTATCTGGACCAATTGTTGTGGATTTCGGATGAAATTTAACCAAAAATCACCGTGAAAGTGGTTTTGGAGAATAGCACAATCTTCCTGTTCGGCAAATGTATCCAATGTCATGTTTACAGAAAGAAATATCATGTTTTCTCAGGTTTCTGAAGCTTTCTTCCTAGAAAACTCGAATGTGTGGAGTGTTTGACTCCAGGTGGAACCAATTAGCGTTTGCCAGCAGAAAACAAAAAGGGTCCTGCTAAAATGCATTCAAAAACTTAAAGTCCATAGAGAATATCCAGAAAACACAAACACACAGAGGCTGTAGCAAGATCTGGGATTGAGATAGCTACAAATCACCACATAGTTTTGTTTTCATCCAGGAGTATCTGGACAAATTGTTGTAGATTTGAAGTGAAATTTCACAAAAAATCACCGTGAAAGTGGTTTTGGAGAAAAGCACAATCTTTCTGTTCGGCAAATGTATCCAATGTCATGTTTACAGAAAGAAATATCATGTTATCTCAGGTTTCTGAAGCTTTCTTCCTAGAAAACTCGAATGTGTGGAGTGTTTGACTCCAGGTGGAACCAATTAGCGTTTGCCAGCAGAAAACAAAAAGGGTCCTGCTCAAATGCATTCAAAACCTTAAAGTCCATAGAGAATATCCAGAAAACACAAACACACACAGAGGCTGTAGCAAGATCTGGGATTGAGATAGCTACAAATCACCAGATAGTTTTGTTTTCATCCAGGAGTATCTGGACAAATTGTTGTAATTTTGAAGTGAAATTTAACCAAAAAATCACCGTGGAAGTGGTTTTGGAGAAAAGCACAATCTTCCTGTTCGGCAAATGTATCCAATGTCATGTTTACAGAAAGAAATATCATGTTTTCTCAGGTTTCTGAAGCTTTCTTCCTAGAAAACTCGAATGTGTGGAGTATGTGACTCCAGGTGGAACCAATTAGCGTTTGCCAGCAGAAAACAAAAAGGGTCCTGCTAAAATGCATTCAAAACCTTAAAGTCCATAGAGAATATCCAGAAAACACAAACACACACAGAGGCTGTAGCAAGATCTGGGATTGAGATAGCTACAAATCACCAGATAGTTTTGTTTTCATCCAGCAGTATCTGGACAAATTGTTGTGGATTTCGGGTGAAATTTATCCAAAAATAACTGTGAAAGTGGTTTTGGAGAAAAGCACAATCTTCCTGTTCGGCAAATGTATCCAATGTCATGTTTACAGAAAGAAATATCATGTTTTCTCAGGTTTCTGAAGCTTTCTTCCTAGAAAACTCGAATGTGTGGAGTATGTGACTCCAGGTGGAACCAATTAGCGTTTGCCAGCAGAAAACAAAAAGGCTCCTGCTAAAATGCATTCCAAACCTTAAAGTCCATAGAGAATATCCAGAAAACACAAACACACACAGAGGCTGTAGCAAGATCTGGGATTGAGATAGCTACAAATCACCAGATACTTTTGTTTTCATCCAGGAGTATCTGGACAAATTGTTGTGGATTTCGGGTGAAATTTAACCAAACAATGACCGTGAAAGTGGTTTTGGAGCAAAGCACAATCTTCCTGTTCGGCAAATGTATCCAATGTCATGTTTACAGAAAGAAATATCATGTTTTCTCAGGTTTCTGAAGCTTTCTTCCTAGAAAACTCGAATGTGTGGAGTATGTGACTCCAGGTGGAACCAATTAGCGTTTGCCAGCAGAAAACAAAAAGGCTCCTGCTCAAATGCATTCCAAACCTTAAAGTCCATAGAGAATATCCAGAAAACACAAACACACACAGAGGCTGTAGCAAGATCTGGGATTGAGATAGCTACAAATCACCAGATAGTTTTGTTTTCATCCAGGAGTATCTGGACAAATTGTTGTGGATTTCGGGTGAAATTTAACCAAAAATCTCCGTGAAAGTGGTTTTGGAGCAAAGCACAATCTTCCTGTTCGGCAAATGTATCCAATGTCATGATTACAGAAAGAAATATCATGTTTTCTCAGGTTTCTGAAGCTTTCTTCCTAGAAAACTCGAATGTGTGGAGTATGTGACTCCAGGTGGAACCAATTAGCGTTTGCCAGCAGAAAACAAAAAGGGTCCTGCTAAAATGCAATCAAAACCTTAAAGTCCATAGAGAATATCCAGCAAACACAAACACACACAGAGGCTGTAGCAAGATCTGGGATTGAGATAGCCACAACACACCAGATAGTTTTGTTTACATTCAGCAGTATCTGGACAAATTGTTGTAGTTTTGAAGTGAAATTTAACCAAAAAATCACCGTGAAAGTGGTTTTGGAGAAAAGCACAATCTTCCTGTTTGGCAAATGCATCCAATGTCATGTTTACAGAAAGAAATATCATGTTTTCTCAGGTTTCTGGAGCTTTCTTCCTAGAAAACTCGAATGTGTGGAGGATTTGATTCCAGGTGGAACCAATTAGCGTTTGCCAGCTGAAAACAAAAAGTTACATGCTAAAATGCATTCTAATCTGTGAAGTCCATAGAGAATCTCCAGAAAACACAAACAGACACAGAGGCTGTAGCAAGATCTGGGATTGAGATAGCCACAACACACCAGATTGTTTTGTTTTCATCCAGATTATTTGGACAAATTGTTGTCGTATCCCGGTGAAATTTAAGCAAAAAATCACCGTGAAAGTGGTTTTGGAGAAAAGAACAATCTTTCTGTTTGCCAAATGAATCCAATGTCATGTTTAGAAATACTAATATCCTGTTTTCTCAGGTTTCTGAATCTTTCTTCCTAGAAATCACGAATGTGTGGAGTAGTTGATTCCAGGTGGAACCAATTAGCGTTTCTCAGCAGAAAACAAAAAGGGTCTTGCTAAAATGCATTCAAAACCGTAAAGTCCATAGAGAATGTCCAGAAAACACAAACACACACAGAGGCTGTAGCAAGATCTGGGATTGAGATAGCCACAACACGCCAGATAGTTTTGTTTTCATCCAGGAGTATCTGGACAAATTGTTGTGGATTTCGGGTGAAATTTAACCAAAAATCACCGTGAAGTGTTTTTGGAGAAAAGCACAATCTTTCTGTTCAGCAAATGAATCCAATGTCATGTTTACAAATACAAATATCATGTTTTCTCAGGTTTCTGGAGCTTTCTTCCTAGAAAATTCGAATGTGTGGAGTATGTGACTCCATGTGGAACCAATTAGCGTTTGCCAGCAGAAAACAAAAAGGGCCCTGCTAAAATGCATTCAAAACCTTAAAGTCCATAGAGAATATCCAGAAAACACAAACACACACAGAGGCTGTAGCAAGATCTGGGATTGAGATAGCTACAAATCACCAGATAGTTTTGCTTTCATCCAGGAGTATCTGGACAAATTGTTGTACTTTTGAAGTGAAATTTCACAAAAAATCACCGTGAAAGTGGTTTTGGAGAAAAGCACAATCTTCCTGTTCGGCAAATGTATCCAATGTCACGTTTACAGAAAGAAATATGATGTTTTCTCAGGTTTCTGAAGCTTTCTTCCTAGAAAACTCGAATGTGTGGAGTGTTTGACTCCAGGTGGAACCAATTTGCGTTTGCCAGCAGAAAACAAAAAGGGTCCTGCTAAAATGCATTCAAAACCTTAAAGTCCATAGAGAATGTCCAGAAAACACAAATACACACAGAGGCTGTAGCAAGATCTGGCATTGAGATAGCCAAAACACACCAGATAGTTTTGTTTTCATCCAGGAGTATCTGGACAAATTGTTGTGGATTTCGGGTGAAATTTAACCAAAAATCACCGTGAAGTGTTTTTGGAGAAAAACACAATCTTTCTGTTCAGCAAATGAATCCAATTTCATGTTTACAAATACAAATATCATGTTTTCTCAGGTTTCTGGAGCTTTCTTCCTAGAAAACTCGAATGTGGAGGATTTGACCCCAGGTGGAACCAATTAGCGTTTGCCAGCAGAAAACAAAAAGGGTCCTGCTAAAATGCATTCAAAAGCTTAAAGTCCATAGAGAATATCCAGAAAACACAAACACACACAGAGGCTGTAGCAAGATATGGGACTGAGATAGCTACAAATCACCAGATAGTTTTGTATTCATCCAGCAGTATCTGGACAAATTGTTGAGGATTTCGGGTGAAATTTAACCAAAAATCACCGTGAAAGTGGTTTTGGAGAATAGCACAATCTTACTGTTCGGCAAAAGTATCCAATGTCATGTTTACAGAAAGAAATATCATGTTTTCTCAGGTTACTGAAGCTTTCCTCCTAGAAAACTCGAATGTGTGGAGGATTTGACTCCAGGTGGAACCAATTAGCGTTTGCCAGCAGAAAACAAAAAGGGTCCTGCTAAAATGCATTCAAAACCTTAAAGTCCATAGAGAATATCCAGAAAACACAAACACACACAGAGGCTGTAGCAAGATCTGGGATTGAGATAGCTACAAATCACCACATAGTTTTGTTTTCATCCAGGAGTATCTGGACAAATTGTTGTAGTTTTGAAGTGAAATTTCACAAAAAAATCACCGTGAAAGTGGTTTTGGAGAAAAGCACAATCTTCCTGTTCGGCAAGTGTATCCAATGTCATGTTTACAGAAAGAAATATCATGTTTTCTCAGGTTTCTGAAGCTTTCTTCCTAGAAAACTCGAATGTGTGGAGTATGTGACTCCAGGTGGAACCAATTAGCGTTTGCCAGCAGAAAACAAAAAGGGTCCTGCTAAAATGCATTCAAAAACTTAAAGTCCATAGAGAATATCCAGAAAACACAAACACACACAGAGGCTGTAGCAAGATCTGGGATTGAGATAGCTACAAATCACCAGATAGTTTTGCTTTCATCCAGGAGTATCTGGACAAATTGTTGTGGATTTCGGGTGCAATTTAACCAAAAATCACCTTGAAAGTGGTTTTGGGGAAAACCACAATCTTCCTGTTCGGCAAATGTTTCCCATGTCATGTTTACAGAAAGAAATATCATGTTTTCTCAGGTTACTGAAGCTTTCTTCCTAGAAAACTCGAATGTGTGGAGGATTTGACTCCAGGTGGAACCAATTAGCGTTTGCCAGCAGAAAACAAAAAGGGTCCTGCTAAAATGCATTCAAAACCTTAAAGTCCATAGAGAATATCCAGAAAACACAAACACACACAGAGGCTGTAGCAAGATCTGGGATTGAGATAGCCACAACACACTAGATAGTTTTGTTTACATTCAGCAGTATCTGGACAAATTGTTGTAGTTTTGAAGTGAAATTTAACCAAAAAATCACCGTGAAAGTGGTTTTGGAGAAAAGCACAATCTTCCTGTTCGGCAAATGCATGCAATGTCATGTTTACAGAAAGAAATATCATGTTTTCTCAGGTTTTTGGATCTTTCTTCCTAGAAAACTCGAATGTGTGGAGGATTTGATTCCAGGTGGAACCAATTAGCGTTTGCCAGCTGAAAACAAAAAGTTACATGCTAAAATGCATTCAAATCTGTAAAGTCCATAGAGAATCTCCAGAAAACACAAACAGACACAGAGGCTGTAGCAAGATCTGGGACTGAGATAGCCACAACACACCAGATTGTTTTGTTTTCATCCAGAGTATTTGGACAAATTGTTGTAGTATCCCGGTGAAATTTAAGCAAAAAATCACCGTGAAAGTGGTTTTGGAGAAAAGAACAATCTTTCTGTTTGGCAAATGAATCCAATGTCATGTTTAGAAATACTAATATCATGTTTTCTCAGGTTTCTGAATCTTTCTTCCTAGAAATCACGAATGTGTGGAGTAGTTGATTCCAGGTGGAACCAATTAGCGTTTCTCAGCAGAAAACAAAAAGGGTCTTGCTAAAATGCATTCAAAACCGTAAAGTCCATAGAGAATGTCCAGAAAACACAAACACACACAGAGGCTGTAGCAAGATCTGGGATTGAGATAGCCACAACACGCCAGATAGTTTTGTTTTCATCCAGGAGTATCTGGACAAATTGTTGTAGTTTTGAAGTGAAATTTAACCAAAAAATCACCGTGTAAATGGTTTTGGAGAAAAGCACAATCTTTCTTTTCGGCAAATGCATCCAATGTATGTTTACAGAAAGAAATATCATGTTTTCTCAGGTTTCTGAAGCTTTCTTCCTAGAAAACTCGAATGTGTGGAGGATTTGACTCCAGGTGGAACCAATTAGCGTTTGCCAGCAGAAAACAAAAAGGGTCCTGCTAAAATGCATTCAAAACCTTAAAGTCCATAGAGAATGTCCAGAAAACACAAATACACACAGAGGCTGTAGCAAGATCTGGCATTGAGATAGCCACAACACACCAGATAGTTTTGTTTTCATCCAGGAGTATCTGGACAAATTGTTGTGGATTTCGGGTGAAATTTAACCAAAAATCACCGTGAAGTGTTTTTGGAGAAAAGCACAATCATTCTGTTCAGCAAATGAATCCAATGTCATGTTTACAAATACAAATATCATGTTTTCTCAGGTTTCTGGAGCTTTCTTCCTAGAAAATTCGAATGTGTGGAGTATGTGACTCCATGTGGAACCAATTAGCGTTTGCCAGCAGAAAACAAAAAGGGCCCTGCTAAAATGCATTCAAAACCTTAAAGTCCATAGAGAATATCCAGAAAACACAAACACACACAGAGGCTGTAGCAAGATCTGGGATTGAGATAGCTACAAATCACCAGAGAGTTTTGCTTTCATCCAGGAGTATCTGGACAAAATGTTGTAGTTTTGAAGTGAAATTTAACCAAAAAATCACCGTGTAAATGGTTTTGGAGAAAAGCACAATCTTTCTTTTCGGCAAATGCATCCAATGTATGTTTACAGAAAGAAATATCATGTTTTCTCAGGTTTCTGAAGCTTTCTTCCTAGAAAACTCGAATGTGTGGAGTATGTGACTCCAGGTGGAACCAATTAGCGTTTGCCAGCAGAAAACTAAAAGGGTCCTGCTCAAATGCATTCAAAACCTTAAAGTCCATGGAGAATATCCAGCAAACACAAACACACACAGAGGCTGTAGCAAGATCTGGGATTGAGATAGCCACAACACACCAGATAGTTTTGTTTACATTCAGCAGTATCTGGACAAATTGTTGTAGTTTTGAAGTGAAATTTAACCAAAAAATCACCGTGAAAGTGGTTTTGGAGAAAAGCACAATCTTCCTGTTCGGCAAATGCATCCAATGTCATGTTTACAGAAAGAAATATCATGTTTTCTCAGGTTTCTGGAGCTTTCTTCCTAGAAAACTCGAATGTGTGGAGGATTTGATTCCAGGTGGAACCAATTAGCGTTTGCCAGCTGAAAACAAAAAGTTACATGCTAAAATGCATTCTAATCTGTAAAGTCCATAGAGAATCTCCAGAAAACACAAACAGACACAGAGGCTGTAGCAAGATCTGGGACTGAGATAGCCACAACACACCAGATTGTTTTGTTTTCATCCAGAGTATTTGGACAAATTGTTGTAGTATCCCGGTGAAATTTAAGCAAAAAATCACCGTGAAAGTGGTTTTGGAGAAAAGAACAATCTTTCTGTTTGGCAAATGAATCCAATGTCATGTTTAGAAATACTAATATCATGTTTTCTCAGGTTTCTGAATCTTTCTTCCTAGAAATCACGAATGTGTGGAGTAGTTGATTCCAGGTGGAACCAATTAGCGTTTCTCAGCAGAAAACAAAAAGGGTCTTGCTAAAATGCATTCAGAACCGTAAAGTCCATAGAGAATATCCACCAAACACAAACACACACAGAGGCTGTAGCAAGATCTGGGATTGAGATAGCTACAAATCACCAGATAGTTTTGTTTTCATCCAGGAGTATCTGTACAAATTGTTGTGGATTTCGGGTGAAATTTAACCAAAAAATCACCGTGAAAGTGGTTTTGGAGAAAAGCACAATCTTCCTGTTCGGCAAATGCATCCAATGTCATGTTTACAGAAAGAAATATGATGTTTTCTCAGGTTTCTGGGTCTTTCTTCCTAGAAAACTCGAATGTGTGGAGGATTTGATTCCAGGTGGAACCAATTAGCGTTTGCCAGCTGAAAACAAAAAGTTACATGCTAAAATGCATTCAAATCTGTAAAGTCCATAGAGAATCTCCAGAAAACACAAACAGACACAGAGGCTGTAGCAAGATCTGGGACTGAGATAGCCACAACACACCAGATTGTTTTGTTTTCATCCAGAGTATTTGGACAAATTGTTGTAGTATCCCGGTGAAATTTAAGCAAAAAATCACCGTGAAAGTGGTTTTGGAGAAAAGAACAATCTTTCTGTTTGGCAAATGAATCCAATGTCATGTTTAGAAATACTAATATCATGTTTTCTCAGGTTTCTGAATCTTTCTTCCTAGAAATCACGAATGTGTGGAGTAGTTGATTCCAGGTGGAACCAATTAGCGTTTCTCAGCAGAAAACAAAAAGGGTCTTGCTAAAATGCATTCAGAACCGTAAAGTCCATAGAGAATGTCCAGAAAACACAAACACACACAGAGGCTGTAGCAAGATCTGGGATTGAGATAGCCACAACACGCCAGATAGTTTTGTTTTCATCCAGGAGTATCTGGACAAATTGTTGTAGTTTTGAAGTGAAATTTAACCAAAAAATCACCGTGTAAATGGTTTTGGAGAAAAGCACAATCTTTCTTTTTGGCAAATGCATCCAATGTATGTTTACAGAAAGAAATATCATGTTTTCTCAGGTTTCTGGAGCTTTCTTCCTAGAAAACTCGAATGTGTGGAGGATTTGATTCCAGGTGGAACCAATTAGCGTTTGCCAGCTGAAAACAAAAAGTTACATGCTAAAATGCATTCAAATCTGTAAAGTCCATAGAGAATCTCCAGAAAACACAAACAGACACAGAGGCTGTAGCAAGATCTGGGACTGAGATAGCCACAACACACCAGATTGTTTTGTTTTCATCCAGAGTATTTGGACAAATTGTTGTAGTATCCCGGTGAAATTTAAGCAAAAAATCACCGTGAAAGTGGTTTTGGAGAAAAGAACAATCTTTTTGTTTGGCAAATGAATCCAATGTCATGTTTAGAAATACTAATATCATGTTTTCTCAGGTTTCTGAAGCTTTCTTCCTAGAAATCACGAATGTGTGGAATAGTTGATTCCAGGTGGAACCAATTAGCGTTTCTCAGCAGAAAACAAAAAGGGTCTTGCTAAAATGCATTCAAAACCGTAAAGTCCATGGAGAATGTCCAGAAAACACAAACACACACAGAGGCTGTAGCAGGATCTGGGATTGAGATAGCCACAACACGCCAGATAGTTTTGTTTACATTCAGCAGTATCTGGACAAATTGTTGTAGTTTTGAAGTGAAATTTCACAAAAAAATGACCGTGAAAGTGGTTTTGGAGAAAAGCACAATCTTCCTGTTTGGCAAATGTATCCAATGTCATGTTTACAGAAAGAAATATCATGTTTTCTCAGGTTTCTGAAGCTTTCTTCCTAGAAAACTCGAATGTGTGGAGTATGTGACTCCAGGTGGAACCAATTAGCGTTTGCCAGCAGAAAACAAAAAGGGTCCTGCTAAAATGCATTCAAAACCTTAAAGTCCATAGAGAATATCCAGAAAACACAAACACACACAGAGGCTGTAGCAAGATCTGGGATTGAGATAGCCACAACACACCAGATAGTTTTGTTTACATTCAGCATTATCTGGAAAAATTGTTGTAGTTTTGAAGTGAAATTTAACCAAAAAATCACCGTGAAAGTGGTTTTGGAGAAAAGCACAATCTTCCTGTTCGACAAATGCATCCAATGTCATGTTTACAGAAAGAAATATCATGTTTTCTCAGGTTTCTGGAGCTTTCTTCCTAGAAAACTCGAATGTGTGGAGGATTTGATTCCAGGTGGAACCAATTAGCGTTTGCCAGCTGAAAACAAAAAGTTACATGCTAAAATGCATTCTAATCTGTAAAGTCCATAGAGAATCTCCAGAAAACACAAACAGACACAGAGGCTGTAGCAAGATCTGGGACTGAGATAGCCACAACACGCCAGATAGTTTTGTTTTCATCCAGGAGTATCTGGACAAATTGTTGTAGTTTTGAAGTGAAATTTAACCAAAAAATCACCGTGTAAATGGTTTTGGAGAAAAGCACAATCTTTCTTTTCGGCAAATGCATCCAATGTATGTTTACAGAAAAAAATATCATGTTTTCTCAGGTTTCTGAAGCTTTCTTCCTAGAAAACTCGAATGTGTGGAGTATGTGACTCCAGGTGGAACCAATTAGCGTTTGCCAGCAGAAAACAAAAAGGGTCCTGCTAAAATGCATTCAAAACCTTAAAGTCCATAGAGAATGTCCAGAAAACACAAATACACGCTGAGGCTGTAGCAAGATCTGGCATTGAGATAGCCACAACGCACCAGATAGTTTTGTTTTCATCCAGGAGTATCTGGAAAAATTGTTGTGGATTTCGGGTGAAATTTAACCAAAAATCACCGTGAAGTGTTTTTGGAGAAAAGCACAATCATTCTGTTCAGCAAATGAATCCAATGTCATGTTTACAAATACATATATCATGTTTTCTCAGGTTTCTGGAGCTTTCTTCCTAGAAAATTCGAATGTGTGGAGTATGTGACTCCATGTGGAACCAATTAGCGTTTGCCAGCAGAAAACAAAAAGGGCCCTGCTAAAATGCATTCAAAACCTTAAAGTCCATAGAGAATATCCAGAAAACACAAACACACACAGAGGCTGTAGCAAGATCTGGGATTGAGATAGCTACAAATCACCAGATAGTTTTGCTTTCATCCAGGAGTATCTGGACAAAATGTTGTAGTTTTGAAGTGAAATTTAACCAAAAATCACCGTGAAAGTGGTTTTGGAGAAAAGCACAATCTTCCTGTTCAGCAAATGTATCCAATGTCATGTTTACAGAAAGAAATATCATGTTATCTCAGGTTTCTGAAGCTTTCTTCCTAGAAAACTCGAATGTGTGGAGTATGTGACTCCAGGTGGAACCAATTAGCGTTTGCCAGCAGAAAACAAAAAGGGTCCTGCTAAAATGCATTCCAAACCTTAAAGTCCATAGAGAATATCCAGAAAACACAAACACACACAGAGGCTGTAGCAAGATCTGGGATTGAGATAGCTACAAATCACCAGATAATTTTGTTTTCATCCAGGAGTATCTGGACAAATTCTTGTGGATTTCGGGGGAAATTTATCCAAAAATCACCGTGAAAGTGGTTTTGGAGAAAAGCACAATCTTCCTGTTTGGCAAATGTATCCAATGTCATGTTTACAGAAAGAAATATCATGTTTTCTCAGGTTTCTGAAGCTTTCTTCCTAGAAAACTCGAATGTGTGGAGTATGTGACTCCAGGTGGAACCAATTAGCGTTTGCCAGCAGAAAACAAAAAGGGTCCTGCTAAAATGCATTCCAAACCTTAAAGTCCATAGAGAATATCCAGAAAACACAAACACACACAGAGGCTGTAGCAAGATCTGGGATTGAGATAGCTACAAATCACCAGATAATTTTGTTTTCATCCAGGAGTATCTGGACAAATTGTTGTGGATTTCGGGTGAAATTTAACCAAAAATCACCGTGAAGTGTTTTTGGAGAAAAGCACAATATTTCTGTTCAGCAAATGAATCCAATTTCATGTTTACAAATACAAATATCATGTTTTCTCAGGTTTCTGGAGCTTTCTTCCTAGAAAACTCGAATGTGGAGGATTTGACCCCAGGTGTAACCAATTAGCGTTTGCCAGCAGAAAACAAAAAGGATCCTGCTAAAATGCATTAAAAACCGTAAAGTCCATAGTGAATGTCCAGAAAACACAAACACACAGAGGCTGTAGCAAGATCTGAGATTGAGATAGCCACAACACATCAGATAGTTTTGTTTTCATCCTGGAGTATCTGGAAAAATTGTTGTGCATTTCGGGTGAAATTTAAACAAAAATCACCGTGAAAGTGGTTTTAGAGAAAAGCACTATCTTACTGTTCGGCAAATGTATCCAATGTCATGTTTACAGAAAGAAATATCATGTTTTCTAATGTTTCTGAAGCTTTCCTCCTAGAAAACTCGAATGTGTGGAGGATTTGACTCCAAGTGGAACCAATTAGCGTTTGGCAGCTAAAAACAAAAACTTACATGCTAAAATGCATTCAAAACTGTAAAGTCCATAGAGAATGTCCAGAAAACAAAAACACACACAGAGGCTGTAGCAAGATCTGGGATTGAGATAGCCACAACACACCAGATAATTTTGTTTACATTCAGCATTATCTGGAAAAATTGTTGTAGTTTTGAAGTGAAATTTAACCAAAAAATCACCGTGAAAGTGGTTTTGGAGAAAAGCACAATCTTCCTGTTCGGCAAATGCATCCAATGTCATGTTACAGAAAGAAATATCATGTTTTCTCAGGTTTCTGGAGCTTTCTTCCTAGAAAACTCGAATGTGTGGAGGATTTGACTCCAGGTGGAACCAATTAGCGTTTGCCAGCTGAAAACAAAAAGTTACATGCTAAAATGCATTCAAATCTGTAAGGTCCATAGAGAATGTCCAGAAAACACAAACAAACACAGAGGTTGTAGCAAGATCTGGGATTGAGATAGCTACAAATCACCAGATAGTTTTGTTTTCATCCAGAGTATTTGGACAAATTGTTGTAGTATCCCGGTGAAATTTAAGCAAAAAATCACCGTGAAAGTGGTTTTGGAGAAAAGAACAATCTTTCTGTTTGGCAAATGAATCCAATGTCATGTTTAGAAATACTAATATCATGTTTTCTCAGGTTTCTGAAGCTTTCTTCCTAGAAATCACGAATGTGTGGAGTAGTTGATTCCAGGTGGAACCAATTAGCGTTTGTCAGCAGAAAACAAAAAGGGTCTTGCTAAAATGCATTCAAAACCGTAAAGCCCATAGAGAATGTCCAGAAAACACAAACACACACAGAGGCTGTAGCAAGATCTGGGATTGAGATAGCTACAAATCACCAGATAGTTTTGTTTTCATCCAGGAGTATCTGGACAAATTGTTGTGGATTTCGGGTGAAATTTAACCAAAAATCACCGTGAAAGTGGTTTTGGAGAAAAGCACAATCTTCCTGTTCGGCAAATGTATCCAATGTCATGTTTACAGAAAGAAATATCATGTTTTCTCAGGTTACTGAAGCTTTCTTCCTAGAAAACTCGCATGTCTGGAGTGTTTGACTCCAGGTGGAACCAATTAGCGTTTGCCAGCAGAAAACAAAAAGGCTCCTGCTAAAATGCATTCAAAACCTTAAAGTCCATAGAGAATATCCAGAAAACACAAACACACACAGAGGCTGTAGCAAGATCTGGGATTGAGATAGCTACAAATCACCAGATAGTTTTGTTTTCATCCAGGAGTATCTGGACAAATTGTTGTAGTTTTGAAGTGAAATTTCACAAAAAATCACCGTGAAAGTGGTTTTGGAGAAAAGCACAATCTTCCTGTTCGGCAAATGTATCCAATGTCATGTTTACAGAAAGAAATATCATGTTTTCTCAGGTTACTGAAGCTTTCTTCCTAGAAAACTCGCATGTGTGGAGTGTTTGACTCCAGGTGGAACCAATTAGCGTTTGCCAGCAGAAAACAAAAAGGCTCCTGCTAAAATGCATTCAAAAACTTAAAGTCCATAGAGAATATACAGAAAACACAAACACACACAGAGGCTGTAGCAAGATCTGGGATTGAGATAGCTACAAATCACCAGATAGTTTTGTTTTCATCCAGGAGTATCTGGACAAATTGTTGTAGTTTTGAAGTGAAATTTCACAAAAAATCACCGTGAAAGTGGTTTTGGAGAAAAGCACAATCTTCCTGTTCGGCAAATGTATCCAATGTATGTTTACAGAAAGAAATATCATGTTTTCTCAGGTTTCTGAAGCTTTCTTCCTAGAAAACTCGAATGTGTGGAGGATTTGACTCCAGGTGGAACCAATTAGCGTTTGCCAGCAGAAAATAAAAAGGGTCCTGCTCAAATGCATTCAAAACCTTAAAGTCCATAGAGAATGTCCAGAAAAAACAAATACACACAGAGGCTGTAGCAAGATCTGGCATTGAGATAACCAAAACACACCAGATAGTTTTGTTTTCATCCAGGAGTATCTGGACAAATTGTTGTGGAATTCGGTTGAAATTTAACCAAAAATCACCGTGAAGTGATTTTGGAGAAAAGCACAATCTTTCTGTTCAGCAAATGAATCCAATGTCATGTTTACAAATACAAATATCATGTTTTCTCAGGTTTCTGAAGCTTTCTTCCTAGAAAACTCGAATGTGGAGTATTTGACTCCAGGTGGAACCAATTAGCGTTTGCCAGCAGAAAACAAAAAGGGTCCTGCTAAAATGCATTCAAAACCTTAAAGTCCATAGAGAATGTCCAGAAAACACAAATACACACAGAGGCTGTAGCAAGATCTGGCATTGAGATAGCCAAAACACACCAGATAGTTTTGTTTTCATCCAGGAGTATCTGGACAAATTGTTGTGGATTTCGGGTGAAATTTAACCAAAAATCACCGAGAAGTGTTTTTGGAGAAAAGCACAATCTTTCTGTTCAGCAAATGAATCCAATTTCATATTTACAAATACAAATATTATGTTTTCTCAGGTTTCTGGAGCTTTCTTCCTAGAAAACTCGAATGTGGAGGATTTGACCCCAGGTGGAACCAATTAGCGTTTGCCAGCAGAAAACAAAAAGGATCCTGCTAAAATGCATTAAAAACCGTAAAGTCCATAGTGAATGTCCAGAAAACACAAACACACACAGAGGCTGTAGCAAGATCTGGGATTGAGATAGCCACAACACATCAGATAGTTTTGTTTTCATCCAGGAGTATCTGGAAAAATTGTGCATTTCGGGTGAAATTTAACCAAAAATCACCGTGAAAGTGGTTTTGGAGAAAAGCACAATCTTACTGTTCAGCAAATGTATCCAATGTCATGTTTACAGAAAGAAATATCATGTTTTCTAATGTTTCTGAAGCTTTCCTCCTAGAAAACTCGAATGTGTGGAGGATTTGACTCCAGGTGGAACCAATTAGCGTTTGGCAGCTAAAAACAAAAACTTACATGCTAAAATGCATTCAAAACTGTAAAGTCCATAGAGAATGTCCAGAAAACAAAAACACACACAGAGGCTGTAGCAAGATCTGGGATTGAGATAGCCACAACACACCAGATAGTTTTGTTTACATTTAGCAGTATCTGGAAAAATTGTTGTAGTTTTGAAGTGAAATTTAACCAAAAAATCACCGTGAAAGTGGTTTTGGAGAAAAGCACAATCTTCCTGTTCGGCAAATGCATCCAATGTCATGTTTACAGAAAGAAATATCATGTTTTCTCAGGTTTCTGGAGCTTTCTTTCTAGAAAACTCGAATGTGTGGAGTATGTGACTCCAGGTGGAACCAATTAGCGTTTGCCAGCTGAAAACAAAAAGTTAAATGCTAAAATGCATTCAAATCTGTAAAGTCCATAGAGAATGTCCAGAAAACACAAACAGACACAGAGGCTGTAGCAAGATCTGGGATTGAGATAGCCACAACACACCAGATAGTTTTGTTTTCATCCAGAGTATTTGGACAAATTGTTGTAGTATCCCGGTGAAATTTAAGCAAAAAATCACCGTGAAAGTGGTTTTGGAGAAAAGAACAATCTTTCTGTTTGGCAAATGAATCCAATGTCATGTTTAGAAATACTAATATCATGTTTTCTCAGGTTTCTGAATCTTTCTTCCTAGAAATCACGAATGTGTGGAGTAGTTGATTCCAGGTGGAACCAATTAGCGTTTGTCAGCAGAAAACAAAAAGGGTCTTGCTAAAATGCATTCAAAACCGTAAAGCCCATAGAGAATGTCCAGAAAACACAAACACACACAGAGGCTGTAGCAAGATCTGGGATTGAGATAGCTACAAATCACCAGATAGTTTTGTTTTCATCCAGGAGTATCTGGAAAAATTGTTGTGCATTTCGGGTGAAATTTAACCAAAAATCACCGTGAAAGTGGTTTTGGAGAAAAGCACAATCTTCCTGTTCGGCAAATGTATCCAATGTCATGTTTACAGAAAGAAATATCATGTTTTCTCAGGTTACTGAAGCTTTCTTCCTAGAAAACTCGCATGTGTGGAGTGTTTGACTCCAGGTGGAACCAATTAGCGTTTGCCAGCAGAAAACAAAAAGGCTCCTGCTAAAATGCATTCAAAACCTTAAAGTCCATAGAGAATATCCAGAAAACACAAACACACACAGAGGCTGTAGCAAGATCTGGGATTGAGATAGCTACAAATCACCAGATAGTTTTGTTTTCATCCAGGAGTATCTGGACAAATTGTTGTAGTTTTGAAGTGAAATTTCACAAAAAATCACCGTGAAAGTGGTTTTGGAGAAAAGCACAATCTTCCTGTTCGGCAAATGTATCCAATGTCATGTTTACAGAAAGAAATATCATGTTTTCTCAGGTTTCTGAAGCTTTCTTCCTAGAAAACTCGAATGTGTGGACTGTTTCACTCTAGGTGGAACCAATTAGCGTTTGCCAGCAGAAAACAAAAAGGGTCCTGCTAAAATGCATTCAAAACCTTAAAGTCCATAGAGAATGTCCAGAAAACACAAACACACACAGAGGCTGTAGCAAGATCTGGCATTGAGATAGCCACAACACACCAGATAGTTTTGTATTCATCCAGGAGTATCTGGACAAATTGTTGTGGATTTCGGGTGAAATTTAACCAAAAATCACCGTGAAAGTGGTTTTGGAGAAAAGCACAATCTTTCTGTTCAGCAAATGAATCCAATGTCATGTTTACAAATACAAATATCATGTTTTCTCAGGTTTCTGAAGCTTTCTTCCTAGAAAACTCGAATGTGGAGTATGTGACTCCAGGTGGAACCAATTTGCGTTTGCCAGCAGAAATCAAAAAGGCTCCTGCTAAAATGCATTCAAAACCTTAAAGTCCATAGAGAATGTCCAGAAAACACAAATACACACAGAGGCTGTAGCAAGATCTGGCATTGAGATAGCCAAAACACACCAGATAGTTTTGTTTTCATCCAGGAGTATCTGGACAAATTGTTGTGGATTTCGGGTGAAATTTAACCAAAAATCACCGTGAAGTGTTTTTGGAGAAAAGCACAATCTTTCTGTTCAGCAAATGAATCCAATTTCATATTTACAAATACAAATATTATGTTTTCTCAGGTTTCTGGAGCTTTCTTCCTAGAAAACTCGAATGTGGAGGATTTGACCCCAGGTGGAACCAATTAGCGTTTGCCAGCAGAAAACAAAAAGGATCCTGCTAAAATGCATTAAAAACCGTAAAGTCCATAGTGAATGTCCAGAAAACACAAACACACACAGAGGCTGTAGCAAGATCTGGGATTGAGATAGCCACAACACATCAGATAGTTTTGTTTTCATCCAGGAGTATCTGGAAAAATTGTTGTGCATTTCGGGTGAAATTTAACCAAAAATCACCGTGAAAGTGGTTTTGGAGAAAAGCACAATCTTACTGTTCAGCAAATGTATCCAATGTCATGTTTACAGAAAGAAATATCATGTTTTCTAATGTTTCTGAAGCTTTCCTCCTAGAAAACTCGAATGTGTGGAGGATTTGACTCCAGGTGGAACCAATTAGCGTTTGGCAGCTAAAAACAAAAACTTACATGCTAAAATGCATTCAAAACTGTAAAGTCCATAGAGAATGTCCAGAAAACAAAAACACACACAGAGGATGTAGCAAGATCTGGGATTGAGATAGCCACAACACACCAGATAGTTTTGTTTACATTCAGCAGTATCTGGAAAAATTGTTGTAGTTTTGAAGTGAAATTTAACGAAAAAATCACCGTGAAAGTGGTTTTGGAGAAAAGCACAATCTTCCTGTTCGGCAAATGCATCCAATGTCATGTTTACAGAAAGAAATATCATGTTTTCTCAGGTTTCTGGAGCTTTCTTTCTAAAAACTCGAATGTGTGCAGTATGTGACTCCAGGTGGAACCAATTAGCGTTTGCCAGCTGAAAACAAAAAGTTACATGCTAAAATGCATTCAAATCTGTAAAGTCCATAGAGAATGTCCAGAAAACACAAACAAACACAGAGGCTGTAGCAAGATCTGGGATTGAAATAGCCACAACACACCAGATAGTTTTGTTTTCATCCAGAGTATTTGGACAAATTGTTGTAGTATCCCGGTGAAATTTAAGCAAAAAATCACCGTGAAAGTGGTTTTGGAGAAAAGAACAATCTTTCTGTTTGGCAAATGAATCCAATGTCATGTTTAGAAATACTAATATCATGTTTTCTCAGGTTTCTGAATCTTTCTTCCTAGAAATCACGAATGTGTGGAGTAGTTGATTCCAGGTGGAACCAATTAGCGTTTGTCAGCAGAAAACAAAAAGGGTCTTGCTAAAATGCATTCAAAACCGTAAAGCCCATAGAGAATGTCCAGAAAACACAAACACACACAGAGGCTGTAGCAAGATCTGGGATTGAGATAGCCACAACACGCCAGATAGTTTTGTTTTCATCCAGGAGTATCTGGACAAATTGTTGTAGTTTTGAAGTGAAATATAACCAAAAAATCACCGTGTAAATGGTTTTGGAGAAAAGCACAATCTTTCTTTTCGGCAAATGCATCCAATGTATGTTTACAGAAAGAAATATCATGTTTTCTCAGGTTTCTGGAGCTTTCTTCCTAGAAAACTCGAATGTGTGGAGGATTTGACTCCAGGTGGAACCAATTAGCGTTTGCCAGCAGAAAACAAAAAGGGTCCTGCTAAAATGCATTCAAAACCTTAAAGTCCATAGAGAATGTCCAGAAAACAAAAATACACACAGAGGCTGCAGCAAGATCTGGCATTGAGATAGCCAAAACACACCAGATAGTTTTGTTATCATCCAGGAGTATGTGGAAAAATTGTTGTGGATTTCGGGTGAAATTTACCCAAAAATCACCGTGAAGTGTTTTTGGAGAAAAGCACAATCTTTCTTTTCGGTAAATGCATCCAATGTCATGTTTACAGATACAAATATCATGTTTTCTCAGGTTTCAGGAGCTTTCTTCCTAGAAAATTCGAATGTGTGGAGTATGTGACTCCAGGTGGAACCAATTAGCGTTTGCCAGCAGAAAACAAAAAGGGCCCTGCTAAAATGCATTCCAAACCTTAAAGTCCATAGAGAATATCCACAAAACACAAACACACACAGAGGCTGTAGCAAGATCTGGGATTGAGATAGCTACAAATCACCAGATAGTTTTGCTTTCATCCAGGAGTATCTGGACAAAATGTTGTAGTTTTGAAGTGAAATTTAACCAAAAATGACCGTGAAAGTGGTTTTGGAGAAAAGCACAATCTTCCTGTTCAGCAAATGTATCCAATGTCATGTTTACAGAAAGAAATATCATGTTTTCTCAGGTTTCTGAAGCTTTCTTCCTAGAAAATTCGAATGTGCGGACTGTTTCACTCCAGGTGGAACCAATTAGCGTTTGCCAGCAGAAAATAAAAAGGGTCCTGCTCAAATGCATTCAAAACCTTAAAGTCCATAGAGAATATCCAGAAAACACAAACACACACAGAGGCTGTAGCAAGATCTGGGATTGAGATAGCTACAAATCACCAGATAGTTTTGTTTTCATCCAGGAGTATCTGGACAAATTGTTGTAGTTTTGAAGTGAAATTTAACCAAAAAATCACCGTGAAAGTGGTTTTGGAGAAAAGCACAATCTTCCTGTTTGGCAAATGTATCCAATGTCATGTTTACAGAAAGAAATATCATGTTTTCTCAGGTTTCTGAAGCTTTCTTCCTAGAAAACTCGAATGTGTGGAGTATGTGACTCCAGGTGGAACCAATTAGCGTTTGCCAGCAGAAAACAAAAAGGGTCCTGCTAAAATGCATTCAAAACCTTAAAGTCCATAGAGAATATCCAGAAAACACAAACACACACAGAGGCTGTAGCAAGATCTGGGATTGAGATAGCTACAAATCACCAGATAGTTTTGTTTTCATCCAGGAGTATCTGGACAAATTGTTGTGGATTTCGGGTGAAATTTAACCAAAAATCACCGTGAAAGTGGTTTTGGAGAAAAGCACAATCTTCCTGTTTGGCAAATGTATCCAATGTCATGTTTACAGAAAGAAATATCATGTTTTCTCAGGTTTCTGAAGCTTTCTTCCTAGAAAACTCGAATGTGTGGAGTATGTGACTCCAGGTGGAACCAATTAGCGTTTGCCAGCAGAAAACAAAAAGGGTCCTGCTCAAATGCATTCAAAACCTTAAAGTCCATAGAGAATATCCAGAAAACACAAACACACACAGAGGCTGTAGCAAGATCTGGGATTGAGATAGCTACAAATCACCAGATAGTTTTGCTTTCATCCAGGAGTATCTGGACAAAATGTTGTAGTTTTGAAGGGAAATTTAACCAAAAATGACCGTGAAAGTGGTTTTGGAGAAAAGCACAATCTTTCTTTTCGGCAAATGCATCCAATGTATGTTTACAGAAAGAAATATCATGTTTTCTCAGGTTTCTGGAGCTTTCTTCCTAGAAAACTCGAATGTGTGGAGGATTTGACTCCAGGTGGAACCAATTAGCGTTTGCCAGCAGAAAACAAAAAGGGTCCTGCTAAAATGCATTCAAAACCTTAAAGTCCATAGAGAATGTCCAGAAAACAAAAATACACACAGAGGCTGCAGCAAGATCTGGCATTGAGATAGCCAAAACACACCAGATAGTTTTGTTATCATCCAGGAGTATGTGGAAAAATTGTTGTGGATTTCGGGTGAAATTTACCCAAAAATCACCGTGAAGTGTTTTTGGAGAAAAGCACAATCTTTCTGTTCAGCAAATGAATCCAATGTCATGTTTACAGATACAAATATCATGTTTTCTCAGGTTTCAGGAGCTTTCTTCCTAGAAAATTCGAATGTGTGGAGTATGTGACTCCAGGTGGAACCAATTAGCGTTTGCCAGCAGAAAACAAAAAGGGCCCTGCTAAAATGCATTCCAAACCTTAAAGTCCATAGAGAATATCCACAAAACACAAACACACACAGAGGCTGTAGCAAGATCTGGGATTGAGATAGCTACAAATCACCAGATAGTTTTGCTTTCATCCAGGAGTATCTGGACAAAATGTTGTAGTTTTGAAGTGAAATTTAACCAAAAATGACCGTGAAAGTGGTTTTGGAGAAAAGCACAATCTTCCTGTTCAGCAAATGTATCCAATGTCATGTTTACAGAAAGAAATATCATGTTTTCTCAGGTTTCTGAAGCTTTCTTCCTAGAAAATTCGAATGTGCGGACTGTTTCACTCCAGGTGGAACCAATTAGCGTTTGCCAGCAGAAAATAAAAAGGGTCCTGCTCAAATGCATTCAAAACCTTAAAGTCCATAGAGAATATCCAGAAAACACAAACACACACAGAGGCTGTAGCAAGATCTGGGATTGAGATAGCTACAAATCACCAGATAGTTTTGTTTTCATCCAGGAGTATCTGGACAAATTGTTGTAGTTTTGAAGTGAAATTTAACCAAAAAATCACCGTGAAAGTGGTTTTGGAGAAAAGCACAATCTTCCTGTTTGGCAAATGTATCCAATGTCATGTTTACAGAAAGAAATATCATGTTTTCTCAGGTTTCTGAAGCTTTCTTCCTAGAAAACTCGAATGTGTGGAGTATGTGACTCCAGGTGGAACCAATTAGCGTTTGCCAGCAGAAAACAAAAAGGGTCCTGCTAAAATGCATTCAAAACCTTAAAGTCCATAGAGAATATCCAGAAAACACAAACACACACAGAGGCTGTAGCAAGATCTGGGATTGAGATAGCTACAAATCACCAGATAGTTTTGCTTTCATCCAGGAGTATCTGGACAAAATGTTGTAGTTTTGAAGGGAAATTTAACCAAAAATGACCGTGAAAGTGGTTTTGGAGAAAAGCACAATCTTTCTTTTCGGCAAATGCATCCAATGTATGTTTACAGAAAGAAATATCATGTTTTCTCAGGTTTCTGGAGCTTTCTTCCTAGAAAACTCGAATGTGTGGAGGATTTGACTCCAGGTGGAACCAATTAGCGTTTGCCAGCAGAAAACAAAAAGGGTCCTGCTAAAATGCATTCAAAACCTTAAAGTCCATAGAGAATGTCCAGAAAACAAAAATACACACAGAGGCTGCAGCAAGATCTGGCATTGAGATAGCCAAAACACACCAGATAGTTTTGTTATCATCCAGGAGTATGTGGAAAAATTGTTGTGGATTTCGGGTGAAATTTACCCAAAAATCACCGTGAAGTGTTTTTGGAGAAAAGCACAATCTTTCTGTTCAGCAAATGAATCCAATGTCATGTTTACAGATACAAATATCATGTTTTCTCAGGTTTCAGGAGCTTTCTTCCTAGAAAATTCGAATGTGTGGAGTATGTGACTCCAGGTGGAACCAATTAGCGTTTGCCAGCAGAAAACAAAAAGGGCCCTGCTAAAATGCATTCCAAACCTTAAAGTCCATAGAGAATATCCACAAAACACAAACACACACAGAGGCTGTAGCAAGATCTGGGATTGAGATAGCTACAAATCACCAGATAGTTTTGCTTTCATCCAGGAGTATCTGGACAAAATGTTGTAGTTTTGAAGTGAAATTTAACCAAAAATGACCGTGAAAGTGGTTTTGGAGAAAAGCACAATCTTCCTGTTCAGCAAATGTATCCAATGTCATGTTTACAGAAAGAAATATCATGTTTTCTCAGGTTTCTGAAGCTTTCTTCCTAGAAAATTCGAATGTGCGGACTGTTTCACTCCAGGTGGAACCAATTAGCGTTTGCCAGCAGAAAATAAAAAGGGTCCTGCTCAAATGCATTCAAAACCTTAAAGTCCATAGAGAATATCCAGAAAACACAAACACACACAGAGGCTGTAGCAAGATCTGGGATTGAGATAGCTACAAATCACCAGATAGTTTTGTTTTCATCCAGGAGTATCTGGACAAATTGTTGTAGTTTTGAAGTGAAATTTAACCAAAAAATCACCGTGAAAGTGGTTTTGGAGAAAAGCACAATCTTCCTGTTTGGCAAATGTATCCAATGTCATGTTTACAGAAAGAAATATCATGTTTTCTCAGGTTTCTGAAGCTTTCTTCCTAGAAAACTCGAATGTGTGGAGTATGTGACTCCAGGTGGAACCAATTAGCGTTTGCCAGCAGAAAACAAAAAGGGTCCTGCTCAAATGCATTCAAAACCTTAAAGTCCATAGAGAATATCCAGAAAACACAAACACACACAGAGGCTGTAGCAAGATCTGGGATTGAGATAGCTACAAATCACCAGATAGTTTTGCTTTCATCCAGGAGTATCTGGACAAAATGTTGTAGTTTTGAAGGGAAATTTAACCAAAAATGACCGTGAAAGTGGTTTTGGAGAAAAGCACAATCTTTCTTTTCGGCAAATGCATCCAATGTATGTTTACAGAAAGAAATATCATGTTTTCTCAGGTTTCTGGAGCTTTCTTCCTAGAAAACTCGAATGTGTGGAGGATTTGACTCCAGGTGGAACCAATTAGCGTTTGCCAGCAGAAAACAAAAAGGGTCCTGCTAAAATGCATTCAAAACCTTAAAGTCCATAGAGAATGTCCAGAAAACAAAAATACACACAGAGGCTGCAGCAAGATCTGGCATTGAGATAGCCAAAACACACCAGATAGTTTTGTTATCATCCAGGAGTATGTGGAAAAATTGTTGTGGATTTCGGGTGAAATTTACCCAAAAATCACCGTGAAGTGTTTTTGGAGAAAAGCACAATCTTTCTGTTCAGCAAATGAATCCAATGTCATGTTTACAGATACAAATATCATGTTTTCTCAGGTTTCAGGAGCTTTCTTCCTAGAAAATTCGAATGTGTGGAGTATGTGACTCCAGGTGGAACCAATTAGCGTTTGCCAGCAGAAAACAAAAAGGGCCCTGCTAAAATGCATTCCAAACCTTAAAGTCCATAGAGAATATCCACAAAACACAAACACACACAGAGGCTGTAGCAAGATCTGGGATTGAGATAGCTACAAATCACCAGATAGTTTTGCTTTCATCCAGGAGTATCTGGACAAAATGTTGTAGTTTTGAAGTGAAATTTAACCAAAAATGACCGTGAAAGTGGTTTTGGAGAAAAGCACAATCTTCCTGTTCAGCAAATGTATCCAATGTCATGTTTACAGAAAGAAATATCATGTTTTCTCAGGTTTCTGAAGCTTTCTTCCTAGAAAATTCGAATGTGCGGACTGTTTCACTCCAGGTGGAACCAATTAGCGTTTGCCAGCAGAAAATAAAAAGGGTCCTGCTCAAATGCATTCAAAACCTTAAAGTCCATAGAGAATATCCAGAAAACACAAACACACACAGAGGCTGTAGCAAGATCTGGGATTGAGATAGCTACAAATCACCAGATAGTTTTGTTTTCATCCAGGAGTATCTGGACAAATTGTTGTAGTTTTGAAGTGAAATTTAACCAAAAAATCACCGTGAAAGTGGTTTTGGAGAAAAGCACAATCTTCCTGTTTGGCAAATGTATCCAATGTCATGTTTACAGAAAGAAATATCATGTTTTCTCAGGTTTCTGAAGCTTTCTTCCTAGAAAACTCGAATGTGTGGAGTATGTGACTCCAGGTGGAACCAATTAGCGTTTGCCAGCAGAAAACAAAAAGGGTCCTGCTAAAATGCATTCAAAACCTTAAAGTCCATAGAGAATATCCAGAAAACACAAACACACACAGAGGCTGTAGCAAGATCTGGGATTGAGATAGCTACAAATCACCAGATAGTTTTGTTTTCATCCAGGAGTATCTGGACAAATTGTTGTGGATTTCGGGTGAAATTTAACCAAAAATCACCGTGAAAGTGGTTTTGGAGAAAAGCACAATCTTCCTGTTTGGCAAATGTATCCAATGTCATGTTTACAGAAAGAAATATCATGTTTTCTCAGGTTTCTGAAGCTTTCTTCCTAGAAAACTCGAATGTGTGGAGTATGTGACTCCAGGTGGAACCAATTAGCGTTTGCCAGCAGAAAACAAAAAGGGTCCTGCTCAAATGCATTCAAAACCTTAAAGTCCATAGAGAATATCCAGAAAACACAAACACACACAGAGGCTGTAGCAAGATCTGGGATTGAGATAGCTACAAATCACCAGATAGTTTTGCTTTCATCCAGGAGTATCTGGACAAAATGTTGTAGTTTTGAAGGGAAATTTAACCAAAAATGACCGTGAAAGTGGTTTTGGAGAAAAGCACAATCTTTCTTTTCGGCAAATGCATCCAATGTATGTTTACAGAAAGAAATATCATGTTTTCTCAGGTTTCTGGAGCTTTCTTCCTAGAAAACTCGAATGTGTGGAGGATTTGACTCCAGGTGGAACCAATTAGCGTTTGCCAGCAGAAAACAAAAAGGGTCCTGCTAAAATGCATTCAAAACCTTAAAGTCCATAGAGAATGTCCAGAAAACAAAAATACACACAGAGGCTGCAGCAAGATCTGGCATTGAGATAGCCAAAACACACCAGATAGTTTTGTTATCATCCAGGAGTATGTGGAAAAATTGTTGTGGATTTCGGGTGAAATTTACCCAAAAATCACCGTGAAGTGTTTTTGGAGAAAAGCACAATCTTTCTGTTCAGCAAATGAATCCAATGTCATGTTTACAGATACAAATATCATGTTTTCTCAGGTTTCAGGAGCTTTCTTCCTAGAAAATTCGAATGTGTGGAGTATGTGACTCCAGGTGGAACCAATTAGCGTTTGCCAGCAGAAAACAAAAAGGGCCCTGCTAAAATGCATTCCAAACCTTAAAGTCCATAGAGAATATCCAGAAAACACAAACACACACAGAGGCTGTAGCAAGATCTGGGATTGAGATAGCTACAAATCACCAGATAGTTTTGCTTTCATCCAGGAGTATCTGGACAAAATGTTGTAGTTTTGAAGTGAAATTTAACCAAAAATGACCGTGAAAGTGGTTTTGGAGAAAAGCACAATCTTCCTGTTCAGCAAATGTATCCAATGTCATGTTTACAGAAAGAAATATCATGTTTTCTCAGGTTTCTGAAGCTTTCTTCCTAGAAAATTCGAATGTGCGGACTGTTTCACTCCAGGTGGAACCAATTACCGTTTGCCAGCAGAAAATAAAAAGGGTCCTGCTCAAATGCATTCAAAACCTTAAAGTCCATAGAGAATATCCAGAAAACACAAACACACACAGAGGCTGTAGCAAGATCTGGGATTGAGATAGCTACAAATCACCAGATAGTTTTGTTTTCATCCAGGAGTATCTGGACAAATTGTTGTAGTTTTGAAGTGAAATTTAACCAAAAAATCACCGTGAAAGTGGTTTTGGAGAAAAGCACAATCTTCCTGTTTGGCAAATGTATCCAATGTCATGTTTACAGAAAGATATATCATGTTTTCTCAGGTTTCTGAAGCTTTCTTCCTAGAAAACTCGAATGTGTGGAGTATGTGACTCCAGGTGGAACCAATTAGCGTTTGCCAGCAGAAAACAAAAAGGGTCCTGCTAAAATGCATTCAAAACCTTAAAGTCCATAGAGAATATCCAGAAAACACAAACACACACAGAGGCTGTAGCAAGATCTGGGATTGAGATAGCTACAAATCACCAGATAGTTTTGTTTTCATCCAGGAGTATCTGGACAAATTGTTGTGGATTTCGGGTGAAATTTAACCCAAAATCACCGTGAAAGTGGTTTTGGAGAAAAGCACAATCTTCCTGTTTGGCAAATGTATCCAATGTCATGTTTACAGAAAGAAATATCATGTTTTCTCAGGTTTCTGAAGCTTTCTTCCTAGAAAACTCGAATGTGTGGAGTATGTGACTCCAGGTGGAACCAATTAGCGTTTGCCAGCAGAAAACAAAAAGGGTCCTGCTCAAATGCATTCCAAACCTTAAAGTCCATAGAGAATATCCAGAAAACACAAACACACACAGAGGCTGTAGCAAGATCTGGGATTGAGATAGCTACAAATCACCAGATAGTTTTGCTTTCATCCAGGAGTATCTGGACAAAATGTTGTAGTTTTGAAGTGAAATTTAACCAAAAATGACCGTGAAAGTGGTTTTGGAGAAAAGCACAATCTTCCTGTTCAGCAAATGTATCCAATGTCATCTTTACAGAAAGAAATATCATGTTTTCTCAGGTTTCTGAAGCTTTCTTCCTAGAAAACTCGAATGTGTGGAGTATGTGACTCCAGGTGGAACCAATTAGCGTTTGCCAGCAGAAAACAAAAAGGGTCCTGCTCAAATGCATTCAAAACCTTAAAGTCCATAGAGAATATCCAGCAAACACAAACACACACAGAGGCTGTAGCAGGATCTGGGATTGAGATAGCCACAACACACCAGATTGTTTTGTTTTCATCCAGAGTATTTGGACAAATTGTTGTAGTATCCCGGTGAAATTTAAGCAAAAAATCACCGTGAAAGTGGTTTTGGAGAAAAGAACAATCTTTCTGTTTGGCAAATGAATCCAATGTCATGTTTAGAAATACTAATATCATGTTTTCTCAGGTTTCTGAATCTTTCTTCCTAGAAATCACGAATGTGTGGAGTAGTTGATTCCAGGTGGAACCAATTAGCGTTTGTCAGCAGAAAACAAAAAGGGTCTTGCTAAAATGCATTCAAAACCGTAAAGCCCATAGAGAATGTCCAGAAAACACAAACACACACAGAGGCTGTAGCAAGATCTGGGATTGAGATAGCCACAACACGCCAGATAGTTTTGTTTTCATCCAGGAGTATCTGGACAAATTGTTGTAGTTTTGAAGTGAAATTTAACCAAAAAATCACCGTGTAAATGGTTTTGGAGAAAAGCACAATCTTTCTTTTCGGCAAATGCATCCAATGTATGTTTACAGAAAGAAATATCATGTTTTCTCAGGTTTCTGGAGCTTTCTTCCTAGAAAACTCGAATGTGTGGAGGATTTGACTCCAGGTGGAACCAATTAGCGTTTGCCAGCAGAAAACAAAAAGGGTCCTGCTAAAATGCATTCAAAACCTTAAAGTCCATAGAGAATGTCCAGAAAACAAAAATACACACAGAGGCTGCAGCAAGATCTGGCATTGAGATAGCCAAAACACACCAGATAGTTTTGTTATCATCCAGGAGTATGTGGAAAAATTGTTGTGGATTTCGGGTGAAATTTACCCAAAAATCACCGTGAAGTGTCTTTGGAGAAAAGCACAATCTTTCTTTTCGGTAAATGCATCCAATGTCATGTTTACAGATACAAATATCATGTTTTCTCAGGTTTCAGGAGCTTTCTTCCTAGAAAATTCGAATGTGTGGAGTATGTGACTCCAGGTGGAACCAATTAGCGTTTGCCAGCAGAAAACAAAAAGGGCCCTGCTAAAATGCATTCCAAACCTTAAAGTCCATAGAGAATATCCACAAAACACAAACACACACAGAGGCTGTAGCAAGATCTGGGATTGAGATAGCTACAAATCACCAGATAGTTTTGCTTTCATCCAGGAGTATCTGGACAAAATGTTGTAGTTTTGAAGTGAAATTTAACCAAAAATGACCGTGAAAGTGGTTTTGGAGAAAAGCACAATCTTCCTGTTCAGCAAATGTATCCAATGTCATGTTTACAGAAAGAAATATCATGTTTTCTCAGGTTTCTGAAGCTTTCTTCCTAGAAAATTCGAATGTGCGGACTGTTTAACTCCAGGTGGAACCAATTACCGTTTGCCAGCAGAAAATAAAAAGGGTCCTGCTCAAATGCATTCAAAACCTTAAAGTCCATAGAGAATATCCAGAAAACACAAACACACACAGAGGCTGTAGCAAGATCTGGGATTGAGATAGCTACAAATCACCAGATAGTTTTGTTTTCATCCAGGAGTATCTGGACAAATTGTTGTAGTTTTGAAGTGAAATTTAACCAAAAAATCACCGTGAAAGTGGTTTTGGAGAAAAGCACAATCTTCCTGTTTGGCAAATGTATCCAATGTCATGTTTACAGAAAGAAATATCATGTTTTCTCAGGTTTCTGAAGCTTTCTTCCTAGAAAACTCGAATGTGTGGAGTATGTGACTCCAGGTGGAACCAATTAGCGTTTGCCAGCAGAAAACAAAAAGGGTCCTGCTAAAATGCATTCAAAACCTTAAAGTCCATAGAGAATATCCAGAAAACACAAACACACACAGAGGCTGTAGCAAGATCTGGGATTGAGATAGCTACAAATCACCAGATAGTTTTGTTTTCATCCAGGAGTATCTGGACAAATTGTTGTGGATTTCGGGTGAAATTTAACCAAAAATCACCGTGAAAGTGGTTTTGGAGAAAAGCACAATCTTCCTGTTTGGCAAATGTATCCAATGTCATGTTTACAGAAAGAAATATCATGTTTTCTCAGGTTTCTGAAGCTTTCTTCCTAGAAAACTCGAATGTGTGGAGTATGTGACTCCAGGTGGAACCAATTAGCGTTTGCCAGCAGAAAACAAAAAGGGTCCTGCTCAAATGCATTCAAAACCTTAAAGTCCATAGAGAATATCCAGAAAACACAAACACACACAGAGGCTGTAGCAAGATCTGGGATTGAGATAGCTACAAATCACCAGATAGTTTTGTATTCATCCAGCATATCTGGACAAATTGTTGTGGATTTCGGGTGCAATTTAACCAAAAATCACAGTGAAAGTGGTTTTGGAGAAAAGCACTATCTTCCTGTTCGGCAAATGTATCCAATGTCATGTTTACAGAAAGAAATATCATGTTTTCTCAGGTTTCTGAAGCTTTCTTCCTAGAAAACTCGAATGTGTGGAGTATTTGACTCCAGGTGGAACCAATTAGCGTTTGCCAGCAGAAAACAAAAAGGGTCCTGCTCAAATGCATTCAAAACCTTAAAGTCCATAGAGAATATCCAGAAAACACAAACACACACAGAGGCTGTAGCAAGATCTGGGATTGAGATAGCTACAAATCACCAGATAGTTTTGCTTTCATCCAGGAGTATCTGGACAAAATGTTGTAGTTTTGAAGTGAAATTTAACCAAAAATGACCGTGAAAGTGGTTTTGGAGAAAAGCACAATCTTCCTGTTCAGCAAATGTATCCAATGTCATGTTTACAGAAAGAAATATCATGTTATCTCAGGTTTCTGAAGCTTTCTTCCTAGAAAATTCGAATGTGCGGACTGTTTGACTCCAGGTGGAACCAATTACCGTTTGCCAGCAGAAAATAAAAAGGGTCCTGCTCAAATGCATTCAAAACCTTAAAGTCCATAGAGAATATCCAGAAAACACAAACACACACAGAGGCTGTAGCAAGATCTGGGATTGAGATAGCTACAAATCACCAGATAGTTTTGTTTTCATACAGGAGTATCTGGACAAATTGTTGTGGATTTTGGGTGCAATTTAACCAAAAATCACCGTGAAAGTGGTTTTCGAGAAAAGCACAATCTTCCTGTTTGGCAAATGTATCCAATGTCATGTTTACAGAAAGAAATATCATGTTTTCTCAGGTATCTGAAGCTTTCTTCCTAGAAAACTCGAATGTGTGGAGTATGTGACTCCAGGTGGAACCAATTAGCGTTTGCCAGCAGAAAACAAAAAAGGTCCTGCTAAAATGCATTCAAAACCTTAAAGTCCATAGAGAATATCCAGAAAACACAAACACACACAGAGGCTGTAGCAAGATCTGGGATTGAGATAGCTACAAATCACCAGATAGTTTTGTTTTCATCCAGGAGTATCTGGACAAATTGTTGTGGATTTCGGGTGCAATTTAACCAAAAATCACCGTGAAAGTGGTTTTGGAGAAAAGCACAATCTTCCTGTTTGGCAAATGTATCCAATGTCATGTTTACAGAAAGAAATATCATGTTTTCTCAGGTTTCTGAAGCTTTCTTCCTAGAAAACTCGAATGTGTGGAGTATGTGACTCCAGGTGGAACCAATTAGCGTTTGCCAGCAGAAAACAAAAAGGGTCCTGCTCAAATGCATTCAAAACCTTAAAGTCCATAGAGAATATCCAGAAAACACAAACACACACAGAGGCTGTAGCAAGATCTGGGATTGAGATAGCTACAAATCACCACATAGTTTTGTTTTCATCCAGGAGTATCTGGACAAATTGTTGTAGTTTTGAAGTGAAATTTCACAAAAAATCACCGTGAAAGTGGTTTTGGAGAAAAGCACAAACTTCCTGTTCGGCAAATGTATCCAATGTATGTTTACATAAAGAAATATCATGTTTTCTCAGGTTTCTGAAGCTTTCTTCCTAGAAAACTCGAATGTGTGGAGGATTTGACTCCAGGTGGAACCAATTAGCGTTTGCCAGCAGAAAACAAAAAGGGTCCTGCTCAAATGCATTCAAAACCTTAAAGTCCATAGAGAATGTCCAGAAAACACAAATACACACAGAGGCTGCAGCAAGATCTGGCATTGAGATAGCCAAAACACACCAGATAGTTTTGTTTTCATCCAGGAGTATCTGGACAAATTGTTGTGGATTTCGAGTGAAATTTAAACAAAAATCACCGTGAAGTGTTTTTGGAGAAAAGCAAAATCTTTCTGTTCAGCAAATGAATCCAATGTCATGTTTACAAATACAAATATCATGTTTTCTCAGGTTTCTGGAGCTTTCTTCCTAGAACTCGAATGTGGAGGATTTGACTCCAGGTGGAACCAATTAGCGTTTGCCAGCAGAAAACAAAAAGGGTCCTGCTAAAATGCATTAAAAACCGTAAAGTCCATAGTGAATGTCCAGAAAACACAAACACACACAGAGGCTGTAGCAAGATCTGGGATTGAGATAGCCACAACACATCAGATAGTTTTGTTTTCATCCAGGAGTATCTGGAAAAATTGTTGTGCATTTAGGGTGAAATTTAACCAAAAATCAACGTGAAAGTGGTTTTGGAGAAAAGCACAATCTTCCTGTTCGGCAAATGTATCCAATGTCATGTTTACAGAAAGAAATATCATGTTTTCTCAGGTTTCTGAAGCTTTCTTCCTAGAAAACTCGAATGTGTGGAGGATTTGACTCCAGGTGGAACCAATTAGCGTTTGCCAGCAGAAAACAAAAAGGGTCCTGCTAAAATGCATTAAAAACCGTAAAGTCCATAGTGAATGTCCAGAAAACACAAACACACACAGAGGCTGTAGCAAGATCTGGGATTGAGATAGCCACAACACATCAGATAGTTTTGTTTTCATCCAGGAGTATCTGGAAAAATTGTTGTGCATTTCGGGTGAAATTTAACCAAAAATCAACGTGAAAGTGGTTTTGGAGAAAAGCACAATCTTCCTGTTCGGCAAATGTATCCAATGTCATGTTTACAGAAAGAAATATCATGTTTTCTCAGGTTTCTGAAGCTTTCTTCCTAGAAAACTCGAATGTGTGGAGGATTTGACTCCAGGTGGAACCAATTAGCGTTTGCCAGCAGAAAACAAAAAGGGTCCTGCTAAAATGCATTCAAAACCTTAAAGTCCATAGAGAATGTCCAGAAAACAAAAATACACACAGAGGCTGCAGCAAGATCTGGCATTGAGATAGCCAAAACACACCAGATAGTTTTGTTATCATCCAGGAGTATGTGGAAAAATTGTTGTGGATTTCGGGTGAAATTTACCCAAAAATCACCGTGAAGTGTTTTTGGAGAAAAGCACAATCTTTCTTTTCGGCAAATGCATCCAATGTCATGTTTACAGATACAAATATCATGTTTTCTCAGGTTTCAGGAGCTTTCTTCCTAGAAAATTCGAATGTGTGGAGTATGTGACTCCAGGTGGAACCAATTAGCGTTTGCCAGCAGAAAACAAAAAGGGCCCTGCTAAAATGCATTCCAAACCTTAAAGTCCATAGAGAATATCCACAAAACACAAACACACACAGAGGCTGTAGCAAGATCTGGGATTGAGATAGCTACAAATCACCAGATAGTTTTGCTTTCATCCAGGAGTATCTGGACAAAATGTTGTAGTTTTGAAGTGAAATTTAACCAAAAATCACCGTGAAAGTGGTTTTGGAGAAAAGCACAATCTTCCTGTTCAGCAAATGTATCCAATGTCATGTTTACAGAAAGAAATATCATGTTTTCTCAGGTTTCTGAAGCTTTCTTCCTAGAAAATTCGAATGTGCGGACTGTTTCACTCCAGGTGGAACCAATTACCGTTTGCCAGCAGAAAATAAAAAGGGTCCTGCTCAAATGCATTCAAAACCTTAAAGTCCATAGAGAATATCCAGAAAACACAAACACACACAGAGGCTGTAGCAAGATCTGGGATTGAGATAGCTACAAATCACCAGATAGTTTTGTTTTCATCCAGGAGTATCTGGACAAATTGTTGTAGTTTTGAAGTGAAATTTAACCAAAAAATCACCGTGAAAGTGGTTTTGGAGAAAAGCACAATCTTCCTGTTTGGCAAATGTATCCAATGTCATGTTTACAGAAAGAAATATCATGTTTTCTCAGGTTTCTGAAGCTTTCTTCCTAGAAAACTCGAATGTGTGGAGTATGTGACTCCAGGTGGAACCAATTAGCGTTTGCCAGCAGAAAACAAAAAGGGTCCTGCTAAAATGCATTCAAAACCTTAAAGTCCATAGAGAATATCCAGAAAACACAAACACACACAGAGGCTGTAGCAAGATCTGGGATTGAGATAGCTACAAATCACCAGATAGTTTTGTTTTCATCCAGCAGTATCTGGACAAATTGTTGTGGATTTCGGGTGAAATTTAACCAAAAATCAACGTGAAAGTGGTTTTGGAGAAAAGCACAATCTTCCTGTTTGGCAAATGTATCCAATGTCATGTTTACAGAAAGAAATATCATGTTTTCTCAGGTTTCTGAAGCTTTCTTCCTAGAAAACTCGAATGTGTGGAGTATGTGACTCCAGGTGGAACCAATTAGCGTTTGCCAGCAGAAAACAAAAAGGGTCCTGCTCAAATGCATTCAAAACCTTAAAGTCCATAGAGAATATCCAGAAAACACAAACACACACAGAGGCTGTAGCAAGATCTGGGATTGAGATAGCTACAAATCACCAGATAGTTTTGTATTCATCCAGCATATCTGGACAAATTGTTGTGGATTTCGGGTGCAATTTAACCAAAAATCACAGTGAAAGTGGTTTTGGAGAAAAGCACTATCTTCCTGTTCGGCAAATGTATCCAATGTCATGTTTACAGAAAGAAATATCATGTTTTCTCAGGTTTCTGAAGCTTTCTTCCTAGAAAACTCGAATGTGTGGAGTATTTGACTCCAGGTGGAACCAATTAGCGTTTGCCAGCAGAAAACAAAAAGGGTCCTGCTCAAATGCATTCAAAACCTTAAAGTCCATAGAGAATATCCAGAAAACACAAACACACACAGAGGCTGTAGCAAGATCTGGGATTGAGATAGCTACAAATCACCAGATAGTTTTGCTTTCATCCAGGAGTATCTGGACAAAATGTTGTAGTTTTGAAGTGAAATTTAACCAAAAATGACCGTGAAAGTGGTTTTGGAGAAAAGCACAATCTTCCTGTTTGGCAAATGTATCCAATGTCATGTTTACAGAAAGAAATATCATGTTATCTCAGGTTTCTGAAGCTTTCTTCCTAGAAAATTCGAATGTGCGGACTGTTTGACTCCAGGTGGAACCAATTACCGTTTGCCAGCAGAAAATAAAAAGGGTCCTGCTCAAATGCATTCAAAACCTTAAAGTCCATAGAGAATATCCAGAAAACACAAACACACACAGAGGCTGTAGCAAGATCTGGGATTGAGATAGCTACAAATCACCAGATAGTTTTGTTTTCATACAGGAGTATCTGGACAAATTGTTGTGGATTTTGGGTGCAATTTAACCAAAAATCACCGTGAAAGTGGTTTTCGAGAAAAGCACAATCTTCCTGTTTGGCAAATGTATCCAATGTCATGTTTACAGAAAGAAATATCATGTTTTCTCAGGTATCTGAAGCTTTCTTCCTAGAAAACTCGAATGTGTGGAGTATGTGACTCCAGGTGGAACCAATTAGCGTTTGCCAGCAGAAAACAAAAAGGGTCCTGCTCAAATGCATTCCAAACCTTAAAGTCCATAGAGAATATCCAGAAAACACAAACACACACAGAGGCTGTAGCAAGATCTGGGATTGAGATAGCTACAAATCACCAGATAGTTTTGTTTTCATCCAGGAGTATCTGGACAAATTGTTGTGGATTTCGGGTGCAATTTAACCAAAAATCACCGTGAAAGTGGTTTTGGAGAAAAGCACAATCTTCCTGTTTGGCAAATGTATCCAATGTCATGTTTACAGAAAGAAATATCATGTTTTCTCAGGTTTCTGAAGCTTTCTTCCTAGAAAACTCGAATGTGTGGAGTATGTGACTCCAGGTGGAACCAATTAGCGTTTGCCAGCAGAAAACAAAAAGGGTCCTGCTCAAATGCATTCAAAACCTTAAAGTCCATAGAGAATATCCAGAAAACACAAACACACACAGAGGCTGTAGCAAGATCTGGGATTGAGATAGCTACAAATCACCACATAGTTTTGTTTTCATCCAGGAGTATCTGGACAAATTGTTGTAGTTTTGAAGTGAAATTTCACAAAAAATCACCGTGAAAGTGGTTTTGGAGAAAAGCACAAACTTCCTGTTCGGCAAATGTATCCAATGTATGTTTACATAAAGAAATATCATGTTTTCTCAGGTTTCTGAAGCTTTCTTCCTAGAAAACTCGAATGTGTGGAGGATTTGACTCCAGGTGGAACCAATTAGCGTTTGCCAGCAGAAAACAAAAAGGGTCCTGCTCAAATGCATTCAAAACCTTAAAGTCCATAGAGAATGTCCAGAAAACACAAATACACACAGAGGCTGCAGCAAGATCTGGCATTGAGATAGCCAAAACACACCAGATAGTTTTGTTTTCATCCAGGAGTATCTGGACAAATTGTTGTGGATTTCGAGTGAAATTTAAACAAAAATCACCGTGAAGTGTTTTTGGAGAAAAGCAAAATCTTTCTGTTCAGCAAATGAATCCAATGTCATGTTTACAAATACAAATATCATGTTTTCTCAGGTTTCTGGAGCTTTCTTCCTAGAACTCGAATGTGGAGGATTTGACTCCAGGTGGAACCAATTAGCGTTTGCCAGCAGAAAACAAAAAGGGTCCTGCTAAAATGCATTAAAAACCGTAAAGTCCATAGTGAATGTCCAGAAAACACAAACACACACAGAGGCTGTAGCAAGATCTGGGATTGAGATAGCCACAACACATCAGATAGTTTTGTTTTCATCCAGGAGTATCTGGAAAAATTGTTGTGCATTTCGGGTGAAATTTAACCAAAAATCAACGTGAAAGTGGTTTTGGAGAAAAGCACAATCTTCCTGTTCGGCAAATGTATCCAATGTCATGTTTACAGAAAGAAATATCATGTTTTCTCAGGTTTCTGAAGCTTTCTTCCTAGAAAACTCGAATGTGTGGAGGATTTGACTCCAGGTGGAACCAATTAGCGTTTGCCAGCAGAAAACAAAAAGGGTCCTGCTAAAATGCATTAAAAACCGTAAAGTCCATAGTGAATGTCCAGAAAACACAAACACACACAGAGGCTGTAGCAAGATCTGGGATTGAGATAGCCACAACACATCAGATAGTTTTGTTTTCATCCAGGAGTATCTGGAAAAATTGTTGTGCATTTCGGGTGAAATTTAACCAAAAATCAACGTGAAAGTGGTTTTGGAGAAAAGCACAATCTTCCTGTTCGGCAAATGTATCCAATGTCATGTTTACAGAAAGAAATATCATGTTTTCTCAGGTTTCTGAAGCTTTCTTCCTAGAAAACTCGAATGTGTGGAGGATTTGACTCCAGGTGGAACCAATTAGCGTTTGCCAGCAGAAAACAAAAAGGGTCCTGCTAAAATGCATTCAAAACCTTAAAGTCCATAGAGAATGTCCAGAAAACAAAAATACACACAGAGGCTGCAGCAAGATCTGGCATTGAGATAGCCAAAACACACCAGATAGTTTTGTTATCATCCAGGAGTATGTGGAAAAATTGTTGTGGATTTCGGGTGAAATTTACCCAAAAATCACCGTGAAGTGTTTTTGGAGAAAAGCACAATCTTTCTTTTCGGCAAATGCATCCAATGTCATGTTTACAGATACAAATATCATGTTTTCTCAGGTTTCAGGAGCTTTCTTCCTAGAAAATTCGAATGTGTGGAGTATGTGACTCCAGGTGGAACCAATTAGCGTTTGCCAGCAGAAAACAAAAAGGGCCCTGCTAAAATGCATTCCAAACCTTAAAGTCCATAGAGAATATCCACAAAACACAAACACACACAGAGGCTGTAGCAAGATCTGGGATTGAGATAGCTACAAATCACCAGATAGTTTTGCTTTCATCCAGGAGTATCTGGACAAAATGTTGTAGTTTTGAAGTGAAATTTAACCAAAAATCACCGTGAAAGTGGTTTTGGAGAAAAGCACAATCTTCCTGTTCAGCAAATGTATCCAATGTCATGTTTACAGAAAGAAATATCATGTTTTCTCAGGTTTCTGAAGCTTTCTTCCTAGAAAATTCGAATGTGCGGACTGTTTCACTCCAGGTGGAACCAATTACCGTTTGCCAGCAGAAAATAAAAAGGGTCCTGCTCAAATGCATTCAAAACCTTAAAGTCCATAGAGAATATCCAGAAAACACAAACACACACAGAGGCTGTAGCAAGATCTGGGATTGAGATAGCTACAAATCACCAGATAGTTTTGTTTTCATCCAGGAGTATCTGGACAAATTGTTGTAGTTTTGAAGTGAAATTTAACCAAAAAATCACCGTGAAAGTGGTTTTGGAGAAAAGCACAATCTTCCTGTTTGGCAAATGTATCCAATGTCATGTTTACAGAAAGATATATCATGTTTTCTCAGGTTTCTGAAGCTTTCTTCCTAGAAAACTCGAATGTGTGGAGTATGTGACTCCAGGTGGAACCAATTAGCGTTTGCCAGCAGAAAACAAAAAGGGTCCTGCTAAAATGCATTCAAAACCTTAAAGTCCATAGAGAATATCCAGAAAACACAAACACACACAGAGGCTGTAGCAAGATCTGGGATTGAGATAGCTACAAATCACCAGATAGTTTTGTTTTCATCCAGCAGTATCTGGACAAATTGTTGTGGATTTCGGGTGAAATTTAACCAAAAATCACCGTGAAAGTGGTTTTGGAGAAAAGCACAATCTTCCTGTTTGGCAAATGTATCCAATGTCATGTTTACAGAAAGAAATATCATGTTTTCTCAGGTTTCTGAAGCTTTCTTCCTAGAAAACTCGAATGTGTGGAGTATGTGACTCCAGGTGGAACCAATTAGCGTTTGCCAGCAGAAAACAAAAAGGGTCCTGCTCAAATGCATTCAAAACCTTAAAGTCCATAGAGAATATCCAGAAAACACAAACACACACAGAGGCTGTAGCAAGATCTGGGATTGAGATAGCTACAAATCACCAGATAGTTTTGTATTCATCCAGCATATCTGGACAAATTGTTGTGGATTTCGGGTGCAATTTAACCAAAAATCACAGTGAAAGTGGTTTTGGAGAAAAGCACTATCTTCCTGTTCGGCAAATGTATCCAATGTCATGTTTACAGAAAGAAATATCATGTTTTCTCAGGTTTCTGAAGCTTTCTTCCTAGAAAACTCGAATGTGTGGAGTATTTGACTCCAGGTGGAACCAATTAGCGTTTGCCAGCAGAAAACAAAAAGGGTCCTGCTCAAATGCATTCAAAACCTTAAAGTCCATAGAGAATATCCAGAAAACACAAACACACACAGAGGCTGTAGCAAGATCTGGGATTGAGATAGCTACAAATCACCAGATAGTTTTGCTTTCATCCAGGAGTATCTGGACAAAATGTTGTAGTTTTGAAGTGAAATTTAACCAAAAATGACCGTGAAAGTGGTTTTGGAGAAAAGCACAATCTTCCTGTTTGGCAAATGTATCCAATGTCATGTTTACAGAAAGAAATATCATGTTATCTCAGGTTTCTGAAGCTTTCTTCCTAGAAAATTCGAATGTGCGGACTGTTTGACTCCAGGTGGAACCAATTACCGTTTGCCAGCAGAAAATAAAAAGGGTCCTGCTCAAATGCATTCAAAACCTTAAAGTCCATAGAGAATATCCAGAAAACACAAACACACACAGAGGCTGTAGCAAGATCTGGGATTGAGATAGCTACAAATCACCAGATAGTTTTGTTTTCATACAGGAGTATCTGGACAAATTGTTGTGGATTTTGGGTGCAATTTAACCAAAAATCACCGTGAAAGTGGTTTTCGAGAAAAGCACAATCTTCCTGTTTGGCAAATGTATCCAATGTCATGTTTACAGAAAGAAATATCATGTTTTCTCAGGTATCTGAAGCTTTCTTCCTAGAAAACTCGAATGTGTGGAGTATGTGACTCCAGGTGGAACCAATTAGCGTTTGCCAGCAGAAAACAAAAAGGGTCCTGCTCAAATGCATTCCAAACCTTAAAGTCCATAGAGAATATCCAGAAAACACAAACACACACAGAGGCTGTAGCAAGATCTGGGATTGAGATAGCTACAAATCACCAGATAGTTTTGTTTTCATCCAGGAGTATCTGGACAAATTGTTGTGGATTTCGGGTGCAATTTAACCAAAAATCACCGTGAAAGTGGTTTTGGAGAAAAGCACAATCTTCCTGTTTGGCAAATGTATCCAATGTCATGTTTACAGAAAGAAATATCATGTTTTCTCAGGTTTCTGAAGCTTTCTTCCTAGAAAACTCGAATGTGTGGAGTATGTGACTCCAGGTGGAACCAATTAGCGTTTGCCAGCAGAAAACAAAAAGGGTCCTGCTCAAATGCATTCAAAACCTTAAAGTCCATAGAGAATATCCAGAAAACACAAACACACACAGAGGCTGTAGCAAGATCTGGGATTGAGATAGCTACAAATCACCAGATAGTTTTGTATTCATCCAGCAGTATCTGGACAAATTGTTGTGGATTTCGGGTGAAATTTAACCAAAAATCACCGTGAAGGTGGTTTTGGAGAAAAGCACAATCTTCCTGTTCGGCAAATGTATCCAATGTCATGTTTACAGAAAGAAATATCATGTTTTCTCAGGTTTCTGAAGCTTTCTTCCTAGAAAACTCGAATGTGTGGAGGATTTGACTCCAGGTGGAACCAATTAGCGTTTGCCAGCAGAAAACAAAAAGGCTCCTGCTAAAATGCATTCAAAACCTTAAAGTCCATAGAGAATATCCAGAAAACACAAACACACACAGAGGCTGTAGCAAGATCTGGGATTGAGATAGCTACAAATCACCAGATAGTTTTGTTTTCATCCAGGAGTATCTGGACAAATTGTTGTAGTTTTGAAGTGAAATTTCACAAAAAATCACCGTGAAAGTGGTTTTGGAGAAAAGCACAATCTTCCTGTTCGGCAAATGTATCCAATGTATGTTTACATAAAGAAATATCATGTTTTCTCAGGTTTCTGAAGCTTTCTTCCTAGAAAACTCGAATGTGTGGAGGATTTGACTCCAGGTGGAACCAATTAGCGTTTGCCAGCAGAAAACAAAAAGGGTCCTGCTCAAATGCATTCAAAACCTTAAAGTCCATAGAGAATGTCCAGAAAACACAAATACACACAGAGGCTGCAGCAAGATCTGGCATTGAGATAGCCAAAACACACCAGATAGTTTTGTTTTCATCCAGGAGTATCTGGACAAATTGTTGTGGATTTCGAGTGAAATTTAAACAAAAATCACCGTGAAGTGTTTTTGGAGAAAAGCAAAATCTTTCTGTTCAGCAAATGAATCCAATGTCATGTTTACAAATACAAATATCATGTTTTCTCAGGTTTCTGGAGCTTTCTTCCTAGAACTCGAATGTGGAGGATTTGACTCCAGGTGGAACCAATTAGCGTTTGCCAGCAGAAAACAAAAAGGGTCCTGCTAAAATGCATTAAAAACCGTAAAGTCCATAGTGAATGTCCAGAAAACACAAACACACACAGAGGCTGTAGCAAGATCTGGGATTGAGATAGCCACAACACATCAGATAGTTTTGTTTTCATCCAGGAGTATCTGGAAAAATTGTTGTGCATTTCGGGTGAAATTTAACCAAAAATCAACGTGAAAGTGGTTTTGGAGAAAAGCACAATCTTCCTGTTCGGCAAATGTATCCAATGTCATGTTTACAGAAAGAAATATCATGTTTTCTCAGGTTTCTGAAGCTTTCTTCCTAGAAAACTCGAATGTGTGGAGGATTTGACTCCAGGTGGAACCAATTAGCGTTTGCCAGCAGAAAACAAAAAGGGTCCTGCTAAAATGCATTAAAAACCGTAAAGTCCATAGTGAATGTCCAGAAAACACAAACACACACAGAGGCTGTAGCAAGATCTGGGATTGAGATAGCCACAACACATCAGATAGTTTTGTTTTCATCCAGGAGTATCTGGAAAAATTGTTGTGCATTTCGGGTGAAATTTAACCAAAAATCAACGTGAAAGTGGTTTTGGAGAAAAGCACAATCTTCCTGTTCGGCAAATGTATCCAATGTCATGTTTACAGAAAGAAATATCATGGTTTCTCAGGTTTCTGAAGCTTTCTTCCTAGAAAACTCGCAAGTGTGGACTGTTTGACTCCAGGTGGAACCAATTAGCGTTTGCCAGCAGAAAACAAAAAGGGCCCTTCTAAAATGCATTCAAAACCTTAAAGTCCATAGAGAATATCCAGAAAACACAAACACACACAGAGGCTGAAGCAAGATCTGGGATTGAGATAGCTACAAATCACCAGATAGTTTTGCTTTCATTCAGGAGTATCTGGACAAAATATTGTAGTTTTGAAGTGAAATTTAACCAAAAAATGACCGTGAAAGTGGTTTTGGAGAAAAGCGCAATTTTCCTGTTCGGCAAATGTATCCAATGTCATGTTTACAGAAAGAAATATCATGTTATTTCAGGTTTCTGAAGCTTTCTTCCTAGAAAACTCGAATGTGTGGAGTGTTTGACTCCAGGTGGAACCAATTAGCGTTTGCCAGCAGAAAACAAAAAGGGTCCTGCTAAAATGCATTCAAAACCTTAAAGTCCATAGAGAATATCCAGAAAACACAAACACACACAGAGGCTGTAGCAAGATCTGGGATTGAGATAGCTACAAATCACCAGATAGTTTTGTTTTCATCCAGGAGTATCTGGACAAATTGTTGTGGATTTCGGGTGAAATTTAACCAAAATCTCCGTGAAAGTGGTTTTGGAGAAAAGCACAATCTTCCTGTTTGGCAAATGTATCCAATGTCATGTTTACAGAAAGAAATATCATGTTTTCTCAGGTTTCTGAAGCTTTCTTCCTAGAAAACTCGAATGTGTGGAGTATGTGACTCCAGGTGGAACCAATTAGCGTTTGCCAGCAGAAAACAAAAAGGGTCCTGCTCAAATGCATTCAAAACCTTAAAGTCCATAGAGAATATCCAGAAAACACAAACACACACAGAGGCTGTAGCAAGATCTGGGATTGAGATAGCTACAAATCACCAGATAGTTTTGTTTTCATCCAGGAGTATCTGGACAAATTGTTGTGGATTTCGAGTGAAATTTAACCCAAAATGACCGTGAAAGTGGTTTTGGAGAAAAGCACAATCTTCCTGTTCGGCAAATGTATCCAATGTCATGTTTACAGAAAGAAATATCATGTTTTCTCAGGTTTCTGAAGCTTTCTTCCTAGAAAACTCGAATGTGTGGAGTGTTTGACTCCAGGTGGAACCAATTACCGTTTGCCAGCAGAAAATAAAAAGGGTCCTGCTCAAATGCATTCAAAACCTTAAAGTCCATAGAGAATATCCAGAAAACACAAACACACACAGAGGCTGTAGCAAGATCTGGGATTGAGATAGCTACAAATCACCAGATAGTTTTGTATTCATCCAGCAGTATCTGGACAAATTGTTGTGGATTTCGGGTGAAATTTAACCAAAATTCACCGTGAAAGTGGTTTTGGAGAAAAGCACAATCTTCCTGTTCGGCAAATGTATCCAATGTCATGTTTACAGAAAGAAATATCATGTTTTCTCAGGTTTCTGAAGCTTTCTTCCTAGAAAACTCGAATGTGTGGAGTATGTGACTCCAGGTGGAACCAATTAGCGTTTGCCAGCAGAAAACAAAAAGGGTCCTGCTCAAATGCATTCAAAACCTTAAAGTCCATAGAGAATATCCAGAAAACACAAACACACACAGAGGCTGTAGCAAGATCTGGGATTGAGATAGCTACAAATCACCAGATAGTTCTGTTTTCATCCAGGAGTACCTGGACAAATTGTTGTAGTTTTGAAGTGAAATTTCACAAAAAAATCACCGTGAAAGTGGTTTTGGAGAAAAGCACAATCTTCCTGTTCGGCAAATGTATCCAATGTCATGTTTAGGAAAGAAATATCATGTTTTCTCAGGTTTCTGAAGCTTTCTTCCTAGAAAACTCGAATGTGTGGAGGATTTGGCTCCAGGTGGAACCAATTAGCGTTTGCCAGCAGAAAACAAAAAAGGTCCTGCTAAAATGCATTCAAAACCTTAAAGTCCATAGAGAATATCCAGAAAACACAAACACACACAGAGGCTGTAGCAAGATCTGGGATTGAGATAGCTACAAATCACCAGATAGTTTTGTATTCATCCAGCAGTATCTGGACAAATTGTTGTGGATTTCGGGTGAAATTTAACCCAAAATGACCGTGAAAGTGGTTTTGGAGAAAAGCACAATCTTCCTGTTCGGCAAATGTATCCAATGTCATGTTTACAGAAAGAAATATCATGTTTTCTCAGGTTTCTGAAGCTTTCTTCCTAGAAAACTCGAATGTGTGGAGGATTTGGCTCCAGGTGGAACCAATTAGCGTTTGCCAGCAGAAAACAAAAAGGGTCCTGCTAAAATGCATTCAAAACCTTAAAGTCCATAGAGAATATCCAGAAAACACAAACACACACAGAGGCTGTAGCAAGATCTGGGATTGAGATAGCTACAAATCACCAGATAGTTTTGTTTTCATCCAGGAGTATCTGGACAAATTGTTGTGGATTTTGGGTGAAATTTAACCAAAAATCTCCGTGAAAGTGGTTTTGGAGAAAAGCACAATCTTCCTGTTTGGCAAATGTATCCAATGTCATGTTTACAGAAAGAAATATCATGTTTTCTCTGGTTTCTGAAGCTTTCTTCCTAGAAAACTCGAATGTGTGGAGTATGTGACTCCAGGTGGAACCAATTAGCGTTTGCCAGCAGAAAACAAAAAGGGTCCTGCTCAAATGCATTCAAAACCTTAAAGTCCATAGAGAATATCCAGAAAACACAAACACACACAGAGGCTGTAGCAAGATCTGGGATTGAGATAGCTACAAATCACCAGATAGTTTTGTATTCATCCAGCAGTATCTGGACAAATTGTTGCGGATTTCGGGTGAAATTTAACCAAAAATCACCGTGAAAGTGGTTTTGGAGAAAAGCACAATCTTCCTGTTCGGCAAATGTATCCAATGTCATGTTTACAGAAAGAAATATCATGTTATCTCAGGTTTCTGAAGCTTTCTTCTTAGAGAACTCGAATGTGTGGAGTGTTTGACTCCAGGTGGAACCAATTAGCGTTTGCCAGCAGAAAACAAAAAGGGTCCTGCTCAAATGCATTCAAAACCTTAAAGTCCATAGAGAATATCCAGAAAACACAAACACACACAGAGGCTGTAGCAAGATCTGGGATTGAGATAGCTTCAAATCACCAGATAATTTTGTTTACATCCAGGAGTATCTGGACAAATTGTTGTGGATTTCGGGTGAAATTTAACCAAAAATGACCCTGAAAGTGGTTTTGGAGAAAAGCACAATCTTCCTGTTCGGCAAATGTATCCAATGTCATGTTTACAGAAAGAAATATCATGTTTTCTCAGGTTTCTGAAGCTTTCTTCCTAGAAAATTCGAATGTGTGGACTGTTTGACTCCAGGTGGAAGCAATTAGCGTTTGCCAGCAGAAAACAAAAAGGGTCCTGCTCAAATGCATTCAAAACCTTAAAGTCCATAGAGAATATCCAGAAAACACAAACACACACAGAGGCTGTAGAAAGATCTGGGATTGAGATAGCTTCAAATCACCAGATAGTTTTGTTTTCATCCAGGAGTATCTGGACAAATTGTTGTGGATTTTGGGTGAAATTTAACCAAAAATCACCGTGAAAGTGGTTTTGGAGAAAAGCACAATCTTCCTGTTCGGCAAATGTATCCAATGTCATGTTTACAGAAAGAAATATCATGTTTTCTCGGGTTTCTGAAGCTTTCTTCCTAGAAAACTCGAATGTGTGGAGGATTTGACTCCAGGTGGAACCAATTAGCGTTTGCCAGCAGAAAACAAAAAGGGTCCTGCTAAAATGCATTCAAAACCTTAAAGTCCATAGAGAATATCCAGTAAACACAAACACACACAGAGGCTGTAGCAAGATCTGGGATTGAGATAGCTACAAATCACCACATAGTTTTGTTTTCATCCAGGAGTATCTGGACAAATTGCTGTAGTTTTGAAGTGAAATTTCACAAAAAAATCACCGTGAAAGTGGTTTTGGAGAAAAGCACAATCTTCCTGTTCGGCAAATGTATCCAATGTCATGTTTACAGAAAGAAATATCATGTTTTCTCAGGTTTCTGAAGCTTTCTTCCTAGAAAACTCGAATGTGTGGAGGATTTGACTCCAGGTGGAACCAATTAGCGTTTGCCAGCAGAAAACAAAAAGGGTCCTGCTCAAATGCATTCAAAACCTTAAAGTCCATAGAGAATATCCAGAAAACACAAACACACACAGAGGCTGTAGCAAGATCTGGGATTGAGATAGCTACAAATCACCAGATAGTTTTGTATTCATCCAGCAGTATCTGGACAAATTGTTGTGGATTTCGGGTGCAATTTAACCAAAATTCACCGTGAAAGTGGTTTTGGAGAAAAGCACAATCTTCCTGTTCGGCAAATGTATCCAATGTCATGTTTACAGAAAGAAATATCATGTTTTCTCAGGTTTCTGAAGCTTTCTTCCTAGAAAACTCGAATGTGTGGAGTATGTGACTCCAGGTGGAACCAATTAGCGTTTGCCAGCAGAAAACAAAAAGGGTCCTGCTCAAATGCATTCAAAACCTTAAAGTCCATAGAGAATATCCAGAAAACACAAACACACACAGAGGCTGTAGCAAGATCTGGGATTGAGATAGCTGCAAATCACCAGATAGTTCTGTTTTCATCCAGGAGTACCTGGACAAATTGTTGTAGTTTTGAAGTGAAATTTCACAAAAAAATCACCGTGAAAGTGGTTTTGGAGAAAAGCACAATCTTCCTGTTCGGCAAATGTATCCAATGTCATGTTTAGGAAAGAAATATCATGTTTTCTCAGGTTTCTGAAGCTTTCTTCCTAGAAAACTCGAATGTGTGGAGGATTTGGCTCCAGGTGGAACCAATTAGCGTTTGCCAGCAGAAAACAAAAAAGGTCCTGCTCAAATGCATTCAAAACCTTAAAGTCCATAGAGAATATCCAGAAAACACAAACACACACAGAGGCTGTAGCAAGATCTGGGATTGAGATAGCTACAAATCACCAGATAGTTTTGTATTCATCCAGCAGTATCTGGACAAATTGTTTTGGATTTCGGGTGAAATTTAACCAAAAATCACCGTGAAAGTGGTTTTGGAGAAAAGCACAATCTTCCTGTTCGGCAAATGTATCCAATGTCATGTTTACAGAAAGAAATATCATGTTTTCTCAGGTTTCTGAAGCTTTCTTCCTAGAAAACTCGAATGTGTGGAGGATTTGGCTCCAGGTGGAACCAATTAGCGTTTGCCAGCAGAAAACAAAAAGGGTCCTGCTCAAATGCATTCCAAACCTTAAAGTCCATAGAGAATATCCAGAAAACACAAACACACACAGAGGCTGTAGCAAGATCTGGGATTGAGATAGCTACAAATCACCAGATAGTTTTGTTTTCATCCAGGAGTATCTGGACAAATTGTTGTGGATTTCGGGTGAAATTTAACCAAAAATGACCGTGAAAGTGGTTTTGGAGAAAAGCACAATCTTCCTCTTTGGCAAATGTATCCAATGTCATGTTTACAGAAAGAAATATCATGTTTTCTCTGGTTTCTGAAGCTTTCTTCCTAGAAAACTCGAATGTGTGGAGTATGTGACTCCAGGTGGAACCAATTAGCGTTTGCCAGCAGAAAACAAAAAGGGTCCTGCTCAAATGCATTCAAAACCTTAAAGTCCATAGAGAATATCCAGAAAACACAAACACACACAGAGGCTGTAGCAAGATCTGGGATTGAGATAGCTACAAATCACCAGATAGTTTTGTATTCATCCAGGAGTATCTGGACAAATTGTTGTGGATTTCGGGTGAAATTTAACCAAAAATCACCGTGAAAGTGGTTTTCGAGAAAAGCACAATCTTCCTGTTTGGCAAATGTATCCAATGTCATGTTTACAGAAAGAAATATCATGTTTTCTCAGGTTTCTGAAGCTTTCTTCCTAGAAAACTAGAATGTGTGGAGGATTTGACTCCAGGTGGAAGCAATTAGCTTTTGCCAGCAGAAAACAAAAAGGGTCCTGCTCAAATGCATTCAAAACCTTAAAGTCCATAGAGAATATCCAGAAAACACAAACACACACAGAGGCTGTAGAAAGATCTGGGATTGAGATAGCTTCAAATCACCAGATAGTTTTGTTTTCATCCAGGAGTATCTGGACAAATTGTTGTGGATTTTGGGTGAAATTTAACCAAAAATCACCGTGAAAGTGGTTTTGGAGAAAAGCACAATCTTCCTGTTCGGCAAATGTATCCAATGTCATGTTTACAGAAAGAAATATCATGTTTTCTCGGGTTTCTGAAGCTTTCTTCCTAGAAAACTCGAATGTGTGGAGGATTTGACTCCAGGTGGAACCAATTAGCGTTTGCCAGCAGAAAACAAAAAGGGTCCTGCTAAAATGCATTCAAAACCTTAAAGTCCATAGAGAATATCCAGTAAACACAAACACACACAGAGGCTGTAGCAAGATCTGGGATTGAGATAGCTACAAATCACCACATAGTTTTGTTTTCATCCAGGAGTATCTGGACAAATTGCTGTAGTTTTGAAGTGAAATTTCACAAAAAAATCACCGTGAAAGTGGTTTTGGAGAAAAGCACAATCTTCCTGTTCGGCAAATGTATCCAATGTCATGTTTACAGAAAGAAATATCATGTTTTCTCAGGTTTCTGAAGCTTTCTTCCTAGAAAACTCGAATGTGTGGAGGATTTGACTCCAGGTGGAACCAATTAGCGTTTGCCAGCAGAAAACAAAAAGGGTCCTGCTCAAATGCATTCAAAACCTTAAAGTCCATAGAGAATATCCAGAAAACACAAACACACACAGAGGCTGTAGCAAGATCTGGGATTGAGATAGCTACAAATCACCAGATAGTTTTGTATTCATCCAGCAGTATCTGGACAAATTGTTGTGGATTTCGGGTGCAATTTAACCAAAATTCACCGTGAAAGTGGTTTTGGAGAAAAGCACAATCTTCCTGTTCGGCAAATGTATCCAATGTCATGTTTACAGAAAGAAATATCATGTTTTCTCAGGTTTCTGAAGCTTTCTTCCTAGAAAACTCGAATGTGTGGAGTATGTGACTCCAGGTGGAACCAATTAGCGTTTGCCAGCAGAAAACAAAAAGGGTCCTGCTCAAATGCATTCAAAACCTTAAAGTCCATAGAGAATATCCAGAAAACACAAACACACACAGAGGCTGTAGCAAGATCTGGGATTGAGATAGCTACAAATCACCAGATAGTTTTGTTTTCATCCAGGAGTATCTGGACAAATTGTTGTGGATTTCGGGTGAAATTTAACCAAAAATGACCGTGAAAGTGGTTTTGGAGAAAAGCACAATCTTCCTGTTTGGCAAATGTATCCAATGTCATGTTTACAGAAAGACATATCATGTTTTCTCTGGTTTCTGAAGCTTTCTTCCTAGAAAACTCGAATGTGTGGAGTATGTGACTCCAGGTGGAACCAATTAGCGTTTGCCAGCAGAAAACAAAAAGGGTCCTGCTCAAATGCATTCAAAACCTTAAAGTCCATAGAGAATATCCAGGAAACACAAACACACACAGAGGCTGTAGCAAGATCTGGGATTGAGATAGCTTCAAATCACCAGATAGTTTTGTTTTCATCCAGGAGTATCTGGACAAATTGTTGTGGATTTCTGGTGAAATTTAACCAAAAATGACCGTGAAAGTGGTTTTGGAGAAAAGCACAATCTTCCTGTTCGGCAAATGTATCCAATGTCATGTTTACAGAAAGAAATATCATGTTTTCTCAGGTTTCTGAAGCTTTCTTCCTAGAAAACTCGAATGTGTGGACTGTTTCACTCTAGGTGGAACCAATTAGCGTTTGCCAGCAGAAAACAAAAAGGGTCCTGCTCAAATGCATTCAAAACCTTAAAGTCCATAGAGAATATCCAGCAAACACAAACACACACAGAGGCTGTAGCAAGATCTGGGATTGAGATAGCTACAAGTCACCAGAAAGTTTTGTTTTCATCCAGGAGTATCTGGACAAATTGTTGTGGATTTCGGGTGAAATTTAACCCAAAATGACCGTGAAAGTGGTTTTGGAGAAAAGCACAATCTTCCTGTTCGGCAAATGTATCCAATATCATGATTACAGAAAGAAATATCATGTTTTCTCAGGTTTCTGAAGCTTTCTTCCTAGAAAACTCGAATGTGTTGAGTGTTTGACTCCAGGTGGAAGCAATTAGCGTTTGCCAGCAGAAAACAAAAAGCGTCCTGCTCAAATGCATTCAAAACCTTAAAGTCCATAGAGAATATCCAGAAAACACAAACACACACAGAGGCTGTAGAAAGATCTGGGATTGAGATAGCTTCAAATCACCAGATAGTTTTGTTTTCATCCAGGAGTATCTGGACAAATTGTTGTGGATTTTGGGTGAAATTTAACCAAAAATCACCGTGAAAGTGGTTTTGGAGAAAAGCACAATCTTCCTGTTTGGCAAATGTATCCAATGTCATGTTTACAGAAAAAAATATCATGTTTTCTCAGGTTTCTGGAGCTTTCTTCCTAGAAAACTCGAATGTGTGGAGGATTTGACTCCAGGTGGAACCAATTAGCGTTTGCCAGCAGAAAACAAAAAGGCTCCTGCTCAAATGCATTCAAAACCTTAAAGTCCATAGAGAATATCCAGAAAACACAAACACACACAGAGGCTGTAGCAAGATCTGGGATTGAGATAGCTACAAATCACCACATAGTTTTGTTTTCATCCAGGAGTACCTGGACAAATTGTTGTGGATTTCGGGTGAAATTTAACCAAAAATGACCGTGAAAGTGGTTTTGGAGAAAAGCACAATCTTCCTGTTCGGCAAATGTATCCAATGTCATGTTTACAGAAAGAAATATCATGTTTTCTCAGGTTTCTGAAGCTTTCTTCCTAGAAAATTCGAATGTGTGGACTGTTTGACTCCAGGTGGAAGCAATTAGCGTTTGCCAGCAGAAAACAAAAAGGGTCCTGCTCAAATGCATTCAAAACCTTAAAGTCCATAGAGAATATCCAGAAAACACAAACACACACAGAGGCTGTAGAAAGATCTGGGATTGACATAGCTTCAAATCACCAGATAGTTTTGTTTTCATCCAGGAGTATCTGGACAAATTGTTGTGGATTTTGGGTGAAATTTAACCAAAAATCACCGTGAAAGTGGTTTTGGAGAAAAGCACAATCTTCCTGTTCGGCAAATGTATCCAATGTCATGTTTACAGAAAGAAATATCATGTTTTCTCAGGTTTCTGAAGCTTTCTTCCTAGAAAACTCGAATGTGTGGAGGATTTGACTCCAGGTGGAACCAATTAGCGTTTGCCAGCAGAAAACAAAAAGGGTCCTGCTAAAATGCATTCAAAACCTTAAAGTCCATAGAGAATATCCAGTAAACACAAACACACACAGAGGCTGTAGCAAGATCTGGGATTGAGATAGCTACAAATCACCACATAGTTTTGTTTTCATCCAGGAGTATCTGGACAAATTGCTGTAGTTTTGAAGTGAAATTTCACAAAAAAATCACCGTGAAAGTGGTTTTGGAGAAAAGCACAATCTTCCTGTTCGGCAAATGTATCCAATGTCATGTTTACAGAAAGAAATATCATGTTATCTCAGGTTTCTGAAGCTTTCTTCCTAGAAAACTCGAATGTGTGGAGTGTTTGACTCCAGGTGGAACCAATTAGCGTTTGCCAGCAGAAAACAAAAAGGGTCCTGCTCAAATGCATTCAAAACCTTAAAGTCCATAGAGAATATCCAGAAAACACAAACACACACAGAGGCTGTAGCAAGATCTGGGATTGAGATAGCTACAAATCACCAGATACTTTTGTTTTCATCCAGGAGTGTCTGGACAAATTGTTGTGGATTTCGGGTGAAATTTAACCAAAAATGACCCTGAAAGTGGTTTTGGAGAAAAGCACAATCTTCCTGTTCGGCAAATGTATCCAATGTCATGTTTACAGAAAGAAATATCATGTTTTCTCAGGTTTCTGAAGCTTTCTTCCTAGAAAACTCGAATGTGTGGAGGATTTGACTCCAGGTGGAACCAATTAGCGTTTGCCAGCAGAAAACAAAAAGGGTCCTGCTCAAATGCATTCAAAACCTTAAAGTCCATAGAGAATATCCAGAAAACACAAACACACACAGAGGCTGTAGCAAGATCTGGGATAGAGATAGCTACAAATCACCAGATAGTTTTGTATTCATCCAGCAGTATCTGGACAAATTGTTGTAGTTTTGAAGTGAAATTTCACAAAAAAATCACCGTGAAAGTGGTTTTGGAGAAAAGCACAATCTTCCTGTTCGGGAAATGTATCCAATGTCATGTTTACAGAAAGAAATATAATGTTTTCTCAGGTTTCTGAAGCTTTCTTCCTAGAAAACTCGAATGTGTGGAGTATGTGACTCCAGGTGGAATCAATTAGCGTTTGCCAGCAGAAAACAAAAAGGGTCCTGCTCAAATGCATTCAAAACCTTAAAGTCCATAGAGAATATCCAGAAAACACAAACACACACAGAGGCTGTAGCAAGATCTGGGATTGAGATAGCTGCAAATCACCAGATAGTTCTGTTTTCATCCAGGAGTACCTGGACAAATTGTTGTAGTTTTGAAGTGAAATTTCACAAAAAAATCACCGTGAAAGTGGTTTTGGAGAAAAGCACAATCTTCCTGTTCGGCAAATGTATCCAATGTCATGTTTAGGAAAGAAATATCATGTTTTCTCAGGTTTCTGAAGCTTTCTTCCTAGAAAACTCGAATGTGTGGAGGATTTGGCTCCAGGTGGAACCAATTAGCGTTTGCCAGCAGAAAACAAAAAAGGTCCTGCTAAAATGCATTCAAAACCTTAAAGTCCATAGAGAATATCCAGAAAACACAAACACACACAGAGGCTGTAGCAAGATCTGGGATTGAGATAGCTACAAATCACCAGATAGTTTTGTTTTCATCCAGGAGTATCTGGACAAATTGTTGTGGATTTCGGGTGAAATTTAACCAAAAATGACCGTGAAAGTGGTTTTGGAGAAAAGCACAATCTTCCTGTTCGGCAAATGTATCCAATGTCATGTTTACAGAAAGAAATATCATGTTTTCTCAGGTTTCTGAAGCTTTCTTCCTAGAAAACTCGAATGTGTGGAGTATGTGACTCCAGGTGGAACCAATTAGCGTTTGCCAGCAGAAAACAAAAAGGGTCCTGCTCAAATGCATTCAAAACCTTAAAGTCCATAGAGAATATCCAGAAAACACAAACACACACAGAGGCTGTAGCAAGATCTGGGATTGAGATAGCTACAAATCACCAGATAGTTTTGTATTCATCCAGGAGTATCTGGACAAATTGTTGTGGATTTCGGGTGAAATTTAACCCAAAATGACCGTGAAAGTGGTTTTGGAGAAAAGCACAATCTTCCTGTTCGGCAAATGTATGCAATGTCATGTTTACAGAAAGAAATATCATGTTTTCTCAGGTTTCTGAAGCTTTCTTCCTAGAAAACTCGAATGTGTGGAGTATGTGACTCCAGGTGGAACCAATTAGCGTTTGCCAGCAGAAAACAAAAAGGGTCCTGCTAAAATGCATTCAAAACCTTAAAGTCCATAGAGAATATCCAGAAAACACAAACACACACAGAGGCTGTAGCAAGATCTGGGATTGAGATAGCTACAAATCACCAGATAGTTCTGTTTTCATCCAGGAGTACCTGGACAAATTGTTGTAGTTTTGAAGTGAAATTTCACAAAAAAATCACCGTGAAAGTGGTTTTGGAGAAAAGCACAATCTTCCTGTTCGGCAAATGTATCCAATGTCATGTTTAGGAAAGAAATATCATGTTATCTCAGGTTTCTGAAGCTTTCTTCCTAGAAAACTCGAATGTGTGGAGTGTTTGACTCCAGGTGGAACCAATTAGCGTTTGCCAGCAGAAAACAAAAAGGGTCCTGCTCAAATGCATTCAAAACCTTAAAGTCCATAGAGAATATCCAGAAAACACAAACACACACAGAGGCTGTAGCAAGATCTGGGATTGAGATAGCTACAAATCACCAGATAGTTTTGTATTCATCCAGCAGTATCTGGACAAATTGTTGTGGATTTCGGGTGAAATTTAACCCAAAATGACCGTGAAAGTGGTTTTGGAGAAAAGCACAATCTTCCTGTTCGGCAAATGTATCCAATGTCATGTTTACAGAAAGAAATATCATGTTTTCTCAGGTTTCTGAAGCTTTCTTCCTAGAAAACTCGAATGTGTGGAGGATTTGGCTCCAGGTGGAACCAATTAGCGTTTGCCAGCAGAAAACAAAAAGGGTCCTGCTCAAATGCATTCAAAACCTTAAAGTCCATAGAGAATATCCAGAAAACACAAACACACACAGAGGCTGTAGCAAGATCTGGGATTGAGATAGCTACAAATCACCAGATAGTTTTGTTTTCATCCAGGAGTATCTGGACAAATTGTTGTGGATTTCGGGTGAAATTTAACCAAAAATCACCGTGAAAGTGGTTTTGGAGAAAAGCACAATCTTCCTGTTTGGCAAATGTATCCAATGTCATGTTTACAGAAAGACAAATCATGTTTTCTCTGGTTTCTGAAGCTTTCTTCCTAGAAAACTCGAATGTGTGGAGTATGTGACTCCAGGTGGAACCAATTAGCGTTTGCCAGCAGAAAACAAAAAGGGTCCTGCTCAAATGCATTCAAAACCTTAAAGTCCATAGAGAATATCCAGAAAACACAAACACACACAGAGGCTGTAGCAAGATCTGGGATTGAGATAGCTACAAATCACCAGATAGTTTTGTTTTCATCCAGGAGTATCTGGACAAATTGTTGTGGATTTCGGGTGAAATTTAACCCAAAATGACCGTGAAAGTGGTTTTGGAGAAAAGCACAATCTTCCTGTTCGGCAAATGTATCCAATGTCATGTTTACAGAAAGAAATATCATGTTTTCTCAGGTTTCTGAAGCTTTCTTCCTAGAAAACTCGAATGTGTGGACTGTTTCACTCTAGGTGGAACCAATTAGCGTTTGCCAGCAGAAAACAAAAAGGGTCCTGCTCAAATGCATTCAAAACCTTAAAGTCCATAGAGAATATCCAGCAAACACAAACACACACAGAGGCTGTAGCAAGATCTGGGATTGAGATAGCTACAAGTCACCAGAAAGTTTTGTTTTCATCCAGGAGTATCTGGACAAATTGTTGTGGATTTCGGGTGAAATTTAACCCAAAATGACCGTGAAAGTGGTTTTGGAGAAAAGCACAATCTTCCTGTTCGGCAAATGTATCCAATATCATGATTACAGAAAGAAATATCATGTTTTCTCAGGTTTCTGAAGCTTTCTTCCTAGAAAACTCGAATGTGTTGAGTGTTTGACTCCAGGTGGAACCAATTAGCGTTTGCCAGCAGAAAACAAAAAGCGTCCTGCTCAAATGCATTCAAAACCTTAAAGTCCATAGAGAATATCCAGAAAACACAAACACACACAGAGGCTGTAGAAAGATCTGGGATTGAGATAGCTTCAAATCACCAGATAGTTTTGTTTTCATCCAGGAGTATCTGGACAAATTGTTGTGGATTTTGGGTGAAATTTAACCAAAAATCACCGTGAAAGTGGTTTTGGAGAAAAGCACAATCTTCCTGTTTGGCAAATGTATCCAATGTCATGTTTACAGAAAAAAATATCATGTTTTCTCAGGTTTCTGGAGCTTTCTTCCTAGAAAACTCGAATGTGTGGAGGATTTGACTCCAGGTGGAACCAATTAGCGTTTGCCAGCAGAAAACAAAAAGGGTCCTGCTCAAATGCATTCAAAACCTTAAAGTCCATAGAGAATATCCAGAAAACACAAACACACACAGAGGCTGTAGCAAGATCTGGGATTGAGATAGCTACAAATCACCAGATAGTTTTGTTTTCATCCAGGAGTATCTGGACAAATTGTTGTGGATTTCGGGTGAAATTTAACCAAAAATGACCGTGAAAGTGGTTTTGGAGAAAAGCACAATCTTCCTGTTTGGCAAATGTATCCAATGTCATGTTTACAGAAAGACATATCATGTTTTCTCTGGTTTCTGAAGCTTTCTTCCTAGAAAACTCGAATGTGTGGAGTATGTGACTCCAGGTGGAACCAATTAGCGTTTGCCAGCAGAAAACAAAAAGGGTCCTGCTCAAATGCATTCAAAACCTTAAAGTCCATAGAGAATATCCAGGAAACACAAACACACACAGAGGCTGTAGCAAGATCTGGGATTGAGATAGCTACAAATCACCAGATAGTTTTGTTTTCATCCAGGAGTATCTGGACAAATTGTTGTGGATTTCGGGTGAAATTTAACCCAAAATGACCGTGAAAGTGGTTTTGGAGAAAAGCACAATCTTCCTGTTCGGCAAATGTATCCAATGTCATGTTTACAGAAAGAAATATCATGTTTTCTCAGGTTTCTGAAGCTTTCTTCCTAGAAAACTCGAATGTGTGGACTGTTTCACTCTAGGTGGAACCAATTAGCGTTTGCCAGCAGAAAACAAAAAGGGTCCTGCTCAAATGCATTCAAAACCTTAAAGTCCATAGAGAATATCCAGAAAACACAAACACACACAGAGGCTGTAGCAAGATCTGGGATTGAGATAGCTACAAGTCACCAGAAAGTTTTGTTTTCATCCAGGAGTATCTGGACAAATTGTTGTGGATTTCGGGTGAAATTTAACCCAAAATGACCGTGAAAGTGGTTTTGGAGAAAAGCACAATCTTCCTGTTCGGCAAATGTATCCAATATCATGATTACAGAAAGAAATATCATGTTTTCTCAGGTTTCTGAAGCTTTCTTCCTAGAAAACTCGAATGTGTTGAGTGTTTGACTCCAGGTGGAACCAATTAGCGTTTGCCAGCAGAAAACAAAAAGCGTCCTGCTCAAATGCATTCAAAACCTTAAAGTCCATAGAGAATATCCAGAAAACACAAACACACACAGAGGCTGTAGAAAGATCTGGGATTGAGATAGCTTCAAATCACCAGATAGTTTTGTTTTCATCCAGGAGTATCTGGACAAATTGTTGTGGATTTTGGGTGAAATTTAACCAAAAATCACCGTGAAAGTGGTTTTGGAGAAAAGCACAATCTTCCTGTTTGGCAAATGTATCCAATGTCATGTTTACAGAAAAAAATATCATGTTTTCTCAGGTTTCTGGAGCTTTCTTCCTAGAAAACTCGAATGTGTGGAGGATTTGACTCCAGGTGGAACCAATTAGCGTTTGCCAGCAGAAAACAAAAAGGGTCCTGCTCAAATGCATTCAAAACCTTAAAGTCCATAGAGAATATCCAGAAAACACAAACACACACAGAGGCTGTAGCAAGATCTGGGATTGAGATAGCTACAAATCACCACATAGTTTTGTTTTCATCCAGGAGTACCTGGACAAATTGTTGTAGTTTTGAAGTGAAATTTCACAAAAAAATCACCGTGAAAGTGGTTTTGGAGAAAAGCACAATCTTCCTGTTCGGCAAATGTATCCAATGTCATGTTTAGGAAAGAAATATCATGTTTTCTCAGGTTTCTGAAGCTTTCTTCCTAGAAAACTCGAATGTGTGGAGGATTTGGCTCCAGGTGGAACCAATTAGCGTTTGCCAGCAGAAAACAAAAAAGGTCCTGCTAAAATGCATTCAAAACCTTAAAGTCCATAGAGAATATCCAGAAAACACAAACACACACAGAGGCTGTCACAAGATCTGGGATTGAGATAGCTACAAATCACCAGATATTTTTGTATTCATCCAGCAGTATCTGGACAAATTGTTGTGGATTTTGGGTGAAATTTAACCAAAAATGACCGTGAAAGTGGTTTTGGAGAAAAGCACAATCTTCCTGTTCGGCAAATGTATCCAATGTCATGTTTACAGAAAGAAATATCATGTTTTCTCAGGTTTCTGAAGCTTTCTTCCTAGAAAACTCGAATGTGTGGAGGATTTGGCTCCAGGTGGAACCAATTAGCGTTTGCCAGCAGAAAACAAAAAGGGTCCTGCTCAAATGCATTCCAAACCTTAAAGTCCATAGAGAATATCCAGAAAACACAAACACACACAGAGGCTGTAGCAAGATCTGGGATTGAGATAGCTACAAATCACCAGATAGTTTTGTTTTCATCCAGGAGTATCTGGACAAATTGTTGTGGATTTCGGGTGAAATTTAACCAAAAATGACCGTGAAAGTGGTTTTGGAGAAAAGCACAATCTTCCTGTTTGGCAAATGTATCCAATGTCATGTTTACAGAAAGAAATATCATGTTTTCTCTGGTTTCTGAAGCTTTCTTCCTAGAAAACTCGAATGTGTGAAGTATGTGACTCCAGGTGGAACCAATTAGCGTTTGCCAGCAGAAAACAAAAAGGGTCCTGCTAAAATGCATTCAAAACCTTAAAGTCCATAGAGAATATCCAGAAAACACAAACACACACAGAGGCTGTAGCAAGATCTGGGATTGAGATAGCTACAAATCACCAGATAGTTTTGTTTTCATCCAGGAGTATCTGGACAAATTGTTGTGGATTTCGGGTGAAATTTAACCCAAAATGACCGTGAAAGTGGTTTTGGAGAAAAGCACAATCTTCCTGTTCGGCAAATGTATCCAATGTCATGTTTACAGAAAGAAATATCATGTTTTCTCAGGTTTCTGAAGCTTTCTTCCTAGAAAACTCGAATGTGTGGACTGTTTCACTCTAGGTGGAACCAATTAGCGTTTGCCAGCAGAAAACAAAAAGGGTCCTGCTCAAATGCATTCCAAACCTTAAAGTCCATAGAGAATATCCAGAAAACACAAACACACACAGAGGCTGTAGCAAGATCTGGGATTGAGATAGCTACAAATCACCAGATAGTTTTGTTTTCATCCAGGAGTATCTGGACAAATTGTTGTGGATTTCGGGTGAAATTTAACCCAAAATGACCGTGAAAGTGGTTTTGGAGAAAAGCACAATCTTCCTGTTCGGCAAATGTATCCAATATCATGATTACAGAAAGAAATATCATGTTTTCTCAGGTTTCTGAAGCTTTCTTCCTAGAAAACTCGAATGTGTTGAGTGTTTGACTCCAGGTGGAACCAATTAGCGTTTGCCAGCAGAAAACAAAAAGCGTCCTGCTCAAATGCATTCAAAACCTTAAAGTCCATAGAGAATATCCAGAAAACACAAACACACACAGAGGCTGTAGAAAGATCTGGGATTGAGATAGCTTCAAATCACCAGATAGTTTTGTTTTCATCCAGGAGTATCTGGACAAATTGTTGTGGATTTCGGGTGAAATTTAACCCAAAATGACCGTGAAAGTGGTTTTGGAGAAAAGCACAATCTTCCTGTTCGGCAAATGTATCCAATGTCATGTTTACAGAAAGAAATATCATGTTTTCTCTGGTTTCTGAAGCTTTCTTCCTAGAAAACTCGAATGTGTGGAGTATGTGACTCCAGGTGGAACCAATTAGCGTTTGCCAGCAGAAAACAAAAAGGGTCCTGCTAAAATGCATTCAAAACCTTAAAGTCCATAGAGAATATCCAGAAAACACAAACACACACAGAGGCTGTAGCAAGATCTGGGATTGAGATAGCTACAAATCACCAGATAGTTTTGTTTTCATCCAGGAGTATCTGGACAAATTGTTGTGGATTTCCAGTGAAATTTAACCCAAAATGACCGTGAAAGTGGTTTTGGAGAAAAGCACAATCTTCCTGTTCGGCAAATGTATCCAATGTCATGTTTACAGAAAGAAATATCATGTTTTCTCAGGTTTCTGAAGCTTTCTTCCTAGAAAACTCGAATGTGTGGACTGTTTCACTCTAGGTGGAACCAATTAGCGTTTGCCAGCAGAAAACAAAAAGGGTCCTGCTCAAATGCATTCAAAACCTTAAAGTCCATAGAGAATATCCAGCAAACACAAACACACACAGAGGCTGTAGCAAGATCTGGGATTGAGATAGCTACAAATCACCAGAAAGTTTTGTTTTCATCCAGGAGTATCTGGACAAATTGTTGTGGATTTCGGGTGAAATTTAACCCAAAATGACCGTGAAAGTGGTTTTGGAGAAAAGCACAATCTTCCTGTTCGGCAAATGTATCCAATATCATGATTACAGAAAGAAATATCATGTTTTCTCAGGTTTCTGAAGCTTTCTTCCTAGAAAACTCGAATGTGTTGAGTGTTTGACTCCAGGTGGAACCAATTAGCGTTTGCCAGCAGAAAACAAAAAGCGTCCTGCTCAAATGCATTCAAAACCTTAAAGTCCATAGAGAATATCCAGAGAACACAAACACACACAGAGGCTGTAGAAAGATCTGGGATTGAGATAGCTTCAAATCACCAGATAGTTTTGTTTTCATCCAGGAGTATCTGGACAAATTGTTGTGGATTTCGGGTGAAATTTAACCCAAAATGACCGTGAAAGTGGTTTTGGAGAAAAGCACAATCTTCCTGTTCGGCAAATGTATCCAATGTCATGTTTACAGAAAAAAATATCATGTTTTCTCAGGTTTCTGGAGCTTTCTTCCTAGAAAACTCGAATGTGTGGAGGATTTGACTCCAGGTGGAACCAATTAGCGTTTGCCAGCAGAAAACAAAAAGGGTCCTGCTCAAATGCATTCAAAACCTTAAAGTCCATAGAGAATATCCAGAAAACACAAACACACACAGAGGCTGTAGCAATATCTGGGATTGAGATAGCTACAAATCACCACATAGTTTTGTTTTCATCCAGGAGTACCTGGACAAATTGTTGTAGTTTTGAAGTGAAATTTCACAAAAAAATCACCGTGAAAGTGGTTTTGGAGAAAAGCACAATCTTCCTGTTCGGCAAATGTATCCAATGTCATGTTTAGGAAAGAAATATCATGTTTTCTCAGGTTTCTGAAGCTTTCTTCCTAGAAAACTCGAATGTGTGGAGGATTTGGCTCCAGGTGGAACCAATTAGCGTTTGCCAGCAGAAAACAAAAAAGGTCCTGCTAAAATGCATTCAAAACCTTAAAGTCCATAGAGAATATCCAGAAAACACAAACACACACAGAGGCTGTAGCAAGATCTGGGATTGAGATAGCTACAAATCACCAGATAGTTTTGTTTTCATCCAGGAGTATCTGGACAAATTGTTGTGGATTTCCAGTGAAATTTAACCCAAAATGACCGTGAAAGTGGTTTTGGAGAAAAGCACAATCTTCCTGTTCGGCAAATGTATCCAATGTCATGTTTACAGAAAGAAATATAATGTTTTCTCAGGTTTCTGAAGCTTTCTTCCTAGAAAACTCGAATGTGTGGACTGTTTCACTCTAGGTGGAACCAATTAGCGTTTGCCAGCAGAAAACAAAAAGGGTCCTGCTCAAATGCATTCAAAACCTTAAAGTCCATAGAGAATATCCAGGAAACACAAACACACACAGAGGCTGTAGCAAGATCTGGGATTGAGATAGCTACAAATCACCAGAAAGTTTTGTTTTCATCCAGGAGTATCTGGACAAATTGTTGTGGATTTCGGGTGAAATTTAACCCAAAATGACCGTGAAAGTGGTTTTGGAGAAAAGCACAATCTTCCTGTTCGGCAAATGTATCCAATATCATGATTGACGAAAGAAATATCATGTTTTCTCAGGTTTCTGAAGCTTTCTTCCTAGAAAACTCGAATGTGTTGAGTGTTTGATTCCAGGTGGAACCAATTAGCGTTTGCCAGCAGAAAACAAAAAGCATCCTGCTCAAATGCATTCAAAACCTTAAAGTCCATAGAGAATATCCAGAAAACACAAACACACACAGAGGCTGTAGAAAGATCTGGGATTGAGATAGCTTCAAATCACCAGATAGTTTTGTTTTCATCCAGGAGTATCTGGACAAATTGTTGTGGATTTCGGGTGAAATTTAACCCAAAATGACCGTGAAAGTGGTTTTGGAGAAAAGCACAATCTTCCTGTTCGGCAAATGTATCCAATGTCATGTTTACAGAAAAAAATATCATGTTTTCTCAGGTTTCTGGAGCTTTCTTCCTAGAAAACTCGAATGTGTGGAGGATTTGACTCCAGGTGGAACCAATTAGCGTTTGCCAGCAGAAAACAAAAAGGGTCCTGCTCAAATGCATTCAAAACCTTAAAGTCCATAGAGAATATCCAGAAAACACAAACACACACAGAGGCTGTAGCAAGATCTGGGATTGAGATAGCTACAAATCACCACATAGTTTTGTTTTCATCCAGGAGTACCTGGACAAATTGTTGTAGTTTTGAAGTGAAATTTCACAAAAAAATCACCGTGAAAGTGGTTTTGGAGAAAAGCACAATCTTCCTGTTCGGCAAATGTATCCAATGTCATGTTTAGGAAAGAAATATCATGTTTTCTCAGGTTTCTGAAGCTTTCTTCCTAGAAAACTCGAATGTGTGGAGGATTTGGCTCCAGGTGGAACCAATTAGCGTTTGCCAGCAGAAAACAAAAAAGGTCCTGCTAAAATGCATTCAAAACCTTAAAGTCCATAGAGAATATCCAGAAAACACAAACACACACAGAGGCTGTAGCAAGATCTGGGATTGAGATAGCTACAAATCACCAGATAGTTTTGTTTTCATCCAGGAGTATCTGGACAAATTGTTGTGGATTTCCAGTGAAATTTAACCCAAAATGACCGTGAAAGTGGTTTTGGAGAAAAGCACAATCTTCCTGTTCGGCAAATGTATCCAATGTCATGTTTACAGAAAGAAATATCATGTTTTCTCAGGTTTCTGAAGCTTTCTTCCTAGAAAACTCGAATGTGTGGACTGTTTCACTCTAGGTGGAACCAATTAGCGTTTGCCAGCAGAAAACAAAAAGGGTCCTGCTCAAATGCATTCAAAACCTTAAAGTCCATAGAGAATATCCAGGAAACACAAACACACACAGAGGCTGTAGCAAGATCTGGGATTGAGATAGCTACAAATCACCAGAAAGTTTTGTTTTCATCCAGGAGTATCTGGACAAATTGTTGTGGATTTCGGGTGAAATTTAACCCAAAATGACCGTGAAAGTGGTTTTGGAGAAAAGCACAATCTTCCTGTTCGGCAAATGTATCCAATATCATGATTACAGAAAGAAATATCATGTTTTCTCAGGTTTCTGAAGCTTTCTTCCTAGAAAACTCGAATGTGTTGAGTGTTTGATTCCAGGTGGAACCAATTAGCGTTTGCCAGCAGAAAACAAAAAGCATCCTGCTCAAATGCATTCAAAACCTTAAAGTCCATAGAGAATATCCAGAGAACACAAACACACACAGAGGCTGTAGAAAGATCTGGGATTGAGATAGCTTCAAATCACCAGATAGTTTTGTTTTCATCCAGGAGTATCTGGACAAATTGTTGTGGATTTCGGGTGAAATTTAACCCAAAATGACCGTGAAAGTGGTTTTGGAGAAAAGCACAATCTTCCTGTTCGGCAAATGTATCCAATGTCATGTTTACAGAAAAAAATATCATGTTTTCTCAGGTTTCTGGAGCTTTCTTCCTAGAAAACTCGAATGTGTGGAGGATTTGACTCCAGGTGGAACCAATTAGCGTTTGCCAGCAGAAAACAAAAAGGGTCCTGCTCAAATGCATTCAAAACCTTAAAGTCCATAGAGAATATCCAGAAAACACAAACACACACAGAGGCTGTAGCAATATCTGGGATTGAGATAGCTACAAATCACCACATAGTTTTGTTTTCATCCAGGAGTACCTGGACAAATTGTTGTAGTTTTGAAGTGAAATTTCACAAAAAAATCACCGTGAAAGTGGTTTTGGAGAAAAGCACAATCTTCCTGTTCGGCAAATGTATCCAATGTCATGTTTAGGAAAGAAATATCATGTTTTCTCAGGTTTCTGAAGCTTTCTTCCTAGAAAACTCGAATGTGTGGAGGATTTGGCTCCAGGTGGAACCAATTAGCGTTTGCCAGCAGAAAACAAAAAAGGTCCTGCTAAAATGCATTCAAAACCTTAAAGTCCATAGAGAATATCCAGAAAACACAAACACACACAGAGGCTGTAGCAAGATCTGGGATTGAGATAGCTACAAATCACCAGATAGTTTTGTTTTCATCCAGGAGTATCTGGACAAATTGTTGTGGATTTCCAGTGAAATTTAACCCAAAATGACCGTGAAAGTGGTTTTGGAGAAAAGCACAATCTTCCTGTTCGGCAAATGTATCCAATGTCATGTTTACAGAAAGAAATATCATGTTTTCTCAGGTTTCTGAAGCTTTCTTCCTAGAAAACTCGAATGTGTGGACTGTTTCACTCTAGGTGGAACCAATTAGCGTTTGCCAGCAGAAAACAAAAAGGGTCCTGCTCAAATGCATTCAAAACCTTAAAGTCCATAGAGAATATCCAGGAAACACAAACACACACAGAGGCTGTAGCAAGATCTGGGATTGAGATAGCTACAAATCACCAGAAAGTTTTGTTTTCATCCAGGAGTATCTGGACAAATTGTTGTGGATTTCGGGTGAAATTTAACCCAAAATGACCGTGAAAGTGGTTTTGGAGAAAAGCACAATCTTCCTGTTCGGCAAATGTATCCAATATCATGATTACAGAAAGAAATATCATGTTTTCTCAGGTTTCTGAAGCTTTCTTCCTAGAAAACTCGAATGTGTTGAGTGTTTGATTCCAGGTGGAACCAATTAGCGTTTGCCAGCAGAAAACAAAAAGCATCCTGCTCAAATGCATTCAAAACCTTAAAGTCCATAGAGAATATCCAGAAAACACAAACACACACAGAGGCTGTAGAAAGATCTGGGATTGAGATAGCTTCAAATCACCAGATAGTTTTGTTTTCATCCAGGAGTATCTGGACAAATTGTTGTGGATTTCGGGTGAAATTTAACCCAAAATGACCGTGAAAGTGGTTTTGGAGAAAAGCACAATCTTCCTGTTCGGCAAATGTATCCAATGTCATGTTTACAGAAAAAAATATCATGTTTTCTCAGGTTTCTGGAGCTTTCTTCCTAGAAAACTCGAATGTGTGGAGGATTTGACTCCAGGTGGAACCAATTAGCGTTTGCCAGCAGAAAACAAAAAGGGTCCTGCTCAAATGCATTCAAAACCTTAAAGTCCATAGAGAATATCCAGAAAACACAAACACACACAGAGGCTGTAGCAAGATCTGGGATTGAGATAGCTGCAAATCACCAGATAGTTCTGTTTTCATCCAGGAGTACCTGGACAAATTGTTGTAGTTTTGAAGTGAAATTTCACAAAAAAATCACCGTGAAAGTGGTTTTGGAGAAAAGCACAATCTTCCTGTTCGGCAAATGTATCCAATGTCATGTTTAGGAAAGAAATATCATGTTTTCTCAGGTTTCTGAAGCTTTCTTCCTAGAAAACTCGAATGTGTGGAGGATTTGGCTCCAGGTGGAACCAATTAGCGTTTGCCAGCAGAAAACAAAAAAGGTCCTGCTAAAATGCATTCAAAACCTTAAAGTCCATAGAGAATATCCAGAAAACACAAACACACACAGAGGCTGTAGCAAGATCTGGGATTGAGATAGCTACAAATCACCAGATAGTTTTGTTTTCATCCAGGAGTATCTGGACAAATTGTTGTGGATTTCCAGTGAAATTTAACCCAAAATGACCGTGAAAGTGGTTTTGGAGAAAAGCACAATCTTCCTGTTCGGCAAATGTATCCAATGTCATGTTTACAGAAAGAAATATCATGTTTTCTCAGGTTTCTGAAGCTTTCTTCCTAGAAAACTCGAATGTGTGGACTGTTTCACTCTAGGTGGAACCAATTAGCGTTTGCCAGCAGAAAACAAAAAGGGTCCTGCTCAAATGCATTCAAAACCTTAAAGTCCATAGAGAATATCCAGGAAACACAAACACACACAGAGGCTGTAGCAAGATCTGGGATTGAGATAGCTACAAATCACCAGAAAGTTTTGTTTTCATCCAGGAGTATCTGGACAAATTGTTGTGGATTTCGGGTGAAATTTAACCCAAAATGACCGTGAAAGTGGTTTTGGAGAAAAGCACAATCTTCCTGTTCGGCAAATGTATCCAATGTCATGTTTACAGAAAAAAATATCATGTTTTCTCAGGTTTCTGGAGCTTTCTTCCTAGAAAACTCGAATGTGTGGAGGATTTGACTCCAGGTGGAACCAATTAGCGTTTGCCAGCAGAAAACAAAAAGGGTCCTGCTCAAATGCATTCAAAACCTTAAAGTCCATAGAGAATATCCAGAAAACACAAACACACACAGAGGCTGTAGCAATATCTGGGATTGAGATAGCTACAAATCACCACATAGTTTTGTTTTCATCCAGGAGTACCTGGAAAAATTGTTGTAGTTTTGAAGTGAAATTTCACAAAAAAATCACCGTGAAAGTGGTTTTGGAGAAAAGCACAATCTTCCTGTTCGGCAAATGTATCCAATGTCATGTTTAGGAAAGAAATATCATGTTTTCTCAGGTTTCTGAAGCTTTCTTCCTAGAAAACTCGAATGTGTGGAGGATTTGGCTCCAGGTGGAACCAATTAGCGTTTGCCAGCAGAAAACAAAAAAGGTCCTGCTAAAATGCATTCAAAACCTTAAAGTCCATAGAGAATATCCAGAAAACACAAACACACACAGAGGCTGTCACAAGATCTGGGATTGAGATAGCTACAAATCACCAGATATTTTTGTATTCATCCAGCAGTATCTGGACAAATTGTTGTGGATTTCGGGTGAAATTTAACCAAAAATGACCGTGAAAGTGGTTTTGGAGAAAAGCACAATCTTCCTGTTCGGCAAATGTATCCAATGTCATGTTTACAGAAAGAAATATCATGTTTTCTCAGGTTTCTGAAGCTTTCTTCCTAGAAAACTCGAATGTGTGGAGGATTTGGCTCCAGGTGGAACCAATTAGCGTTTGCCAGCAGAAAACAAAAAGGGTCCTGCTAAAATGCATTCCAAACCTTAAAGTCCATAGAGAATATCCAGAAAACACAAACACACACAGAGGCTGTAGCAAGATCTGGGATTGAGATAGCTACAAATCACCAGATAGTTTTGTTTTCATCCAGGAGTATCTGGACAAATTGTTGTGGATTTCGGGTGAAATTTAACCCAAAATGACCGTGAAAGTGGTTTTGGAGAAAAGCACAATCTTCCTGTTTGGCAAATGTATCCAATGTCATGTTTACAGAAAGAAGTATCATGTTTTCTCTGGTTTCTGAAGCTTTCTTCCTAGAAAACTCGAATGTGTGGAGTATGTGACTCCAGGTGGAACCAATTAGCGTTTGCCAGCAGAAAACAAAAAGGGTCCTGCTCAAATGCATTCAAAACCTTAAAGTCCATAGAGAATATCCAGAAAACACAAACACACACAGAGGCTGTAGCAAGATCTGGGATTGAGATAGCTACAAATCACCAGATAGTTTTGTTTTCATCCAGGAGTATCTGGACAAATTGTTGTGGATTTCGGGTGAAATTTAACCCAAAATGACCGTGAAAGTGGTTTTGGAGAAAAGCACAATCTTCCTGTTCGGCAAATGTATCCAATGTCATGTTTACAGAAAGAAATATCATGTTTTCTCAGGTTTCTGAAGCTTTCTTCCTAGAAAACTCGAATGTGTGGACTGTTTCACTCTAGGTGGAACCAATTAGCGTTTGCCAGCAGAAAACAAAAAGGGTCCTGCTCAAATGCATTCAAAACCTTAAAGTCCATAGAGAATATCCAGCAAACACAAACACACACAGAGGCTGTAGCAAGATCTGGGATTGAGATAGCTACAAATCACCAGAAAGTTTTGTTTTCATCCAGGAGTATCTGGACAAATTGTTGTGGATTTCGGGTGAAATTTAACCCAAAATGACCGTGAAAGTGGTTTTGGAGAAAAGCACAATCTTCCTGTTCGGCAAATGTATCCAATATCATGATTACAGAAAGAAATATCATGTTTTCTCAGGTTTCTGAAGCTTTCTTCCTAGAAAACTCGAATGTGTTGAGTGTTTGACTCCAGGTGGAACCAATTAGCGTTTGCCAGCAGAAAACAAAAAGCGTCCTGCTCAAATGCATTCAAAACCTTAAAGTCCATAGAGAATATCCAGAAAACACAAACACACACAGAGGCTGTAGAAAGATCTGGGATTGAGATAGCTTCAAATCACCAGATAGTTTTGTTTTCATCCAGGAGTATCTGGACAAATTGTTGTGGATTTCGGGTGAAATTTAACCCAAAATGACCGTGAAAGTGGTTTTGGAGAAAAGCACAATCTTCCTGTTTGGCAAATGTATCCAATGTCATGTTTACAGAAAGAAATATCATGTTTTCTCTGGTTTCTGAAGCTTTCTTCCTAGAAAACTCGAATGTGTGGAGTATGTGACTCCAGGTGGAACCAATTAGCGTTTGCCAGCAGAAAACAAAAAGGGTCCTGCTAAAATGCATTCAAAACCTTAAAGTCCATAGAGAATATCCAGAAAACACAAACACACACAGAGGCTGTAGCAAGATCTGGGATTGAGATAGCTACAAATCACCAGATAGTTTTGTTTTCATCCAGGAGTATCTGGACAAATTGTTGTGGATTTCCAGTGAAATTTAACCCAAAATGACCGTGAAAGTGGTTTTGGAGAAAAGCACAATCTTCCTGTTCGGCAAATGTATCCAATGTCATGTTTACAGAAAGAAATATCATGTTTTCTCAGGTTTCTGAAGCTTTCTTCCTAGAAAACTCGAATGTGTGGACTGTTTCACTCTAGGTGGAACCAATTAGCGTTTGCCAGCAGAAAACAAAAAGGGTCCTGCTCAAATGCATTCAAAACCTTAAAGTCCATAGAGAATATCCAGCAAACACAAACACACACAGAGGCTGTAGCAAGATCTGGGATTGAGATAGCTACAAATCACCAGAAAGTTTTGTTTTCATCCAGGAGTATCTGGACAAATTGTTGTGGATTTCGGGTGAAATTTAACCCAAAATGACCGTGAAAGTGGTTTTGGAGAAAAGCACAATCTTCCTGTTCGGCAAATGTATCCAATATCATGATTACAGAAAGAAATATCATGTTTTCTCAGGTTTCTGAAGCTTTCTTCCTAGAAAACTCGAATGTGTTGAGTGTTTGACTCCAGGTGGAACCAATTAGCGTTTGCCAGCAGAAAACAAAAAGGGTCCTGCTCAAATGCATTCAAAACCTTAAAGTCCATAGAGAATATCCAGAAAACACAAACACACACAGAGGCTGTAGCAATATCTGGGATTGAGATAGCTACAAATCACCACATAGTTTTGTTTTCATCCAGGAGTACCTGGACAAATTGTTGCAGTTTTGAAGTGAAATTTCACAAAAAAATCACCGTGAAAGTGGTTTTGGAGAAAAGCACAATCTTCCTGTTCGGCAAATGTATCCAATGTCATGTTTAGGAAAGAAATATCATGTTTTCTCAGGTTTCTGAAGCTTTCTTCCTAGAAAACTCGAATGTGTGGAGGATTTGGCTCCAGGTGGAACCAATTAGCGTTTGCCAGCAGAAAACAAAAAAGGTCCTGCTAAAATGCATTCAAAACCTTAAAGTCCATAGAGAATATCCAGAAAACACAAACACACACAGAGGCTGTAGCAAGATCTGGGATTGAGATAGCTACAAATCACCAGATAGTTTTGTTTTCATCCAGGAGTATCTGGACAAATTGTTGTGGATTTCCAGTGAAATTTAACCCAAAATGACCGTGAAAGTGGTTTTGGAGAAAAGCACAATCTTCCTGTTCGGCAAATGTATCCAATGTCATGTTTACAGAAAGAAATATCATGTTTTCTCAGGTTTCTGAAGCTTTCTTCCTAGAAAACTCGAATGTGTGGACTGTTTCACTCTAGGTGGAACCAATTAGCGTTTGCCAGCAGAAAACAAAAAGGGTCCTGCTAAAATGCATTCAAAACCTTAAAGTCCATAGAGAATATCCAGCAAACACAAACACACACAGAGGCTGTAGCAAGATCTGGGATTGAGATAGCTACAAATCACCAGAAAGTTTTGTTTTCATCCAGGAGTATCTGGACAAATTGTTGTGGATTTCGGGTGAAATTTAACCCAAAATGACCGTGAAAGTGGTTTTGGAGAAAAGCACAATCTTCCTGTTCGGCAAATGTATCCAATATCATGATTACAGAAAGAAATATCATGTTTTCTCAGGTTTCTGAAGCTTTCTTCCTAGAAAACTCGAATGTGTTGAGTGTTTGATTCCAGGTGGAACCAATTAGCGTTTGCCAGCAGAAAACAAAAAGGGTCCTGCTCAAATGCATTCAAAACCTTAAAGTCCATAGAGAATATCCAGAAAACACAAACACACACAGAGGCTGTAGAAAGATCTGGGATTGAGATAGCTTCAAATCACCAGATAGTTTTGTTTTCATCCAGGAGTATCTGGACAAATTGTTGTGGATTTCGGGTGAAATTTAACCCAAAATGACCGTGAAAGTGGTTTTGGAGAAAAGCACAATCTTCCTGTTCGGCAAATGTATCCAATGTCATGTTTACAGAAAAAAATATCATGTTTTCTCAGGTTTCTGGAGCTTTCTTCCTAGAAAACTCGAATGTGTGGAGGATTTGACTCCAGGTGGAACCAATTAGCGTTTGCCAGCAGAAAACAAAAAGGGTCCTGCTCAAATGCATTCAAAACCTTAAAGTCCATAGAGAATATCCAGAAAACACAAACACACACAGAGGCTGTAGCAATATCTGGGATTGAGATAGCTACAAATCACCACATAGTTTTGTTTTCATCCAGGAGTACCTGGACAAATTGTTGTAGTTTTGAAGTGAAATTTCACAAAAAAATCACCGTGAAAGTGGTTTTGGAGAAAAGCACAATCTTCCTGTTCGGCAAATGTATCCAATGTCATGTTTAGGAAAGAAATATCATGTTTTCTCAGGTTTCTGAAGCTTTCTTCCTAGAAAACTCGAATGTGTGGAGGATTTGGCTCCAGGTGGAACCAATTAGCGTTTGCCAGCAGAAAACAAAAAAGGTCCTGCTAAAATGCATTCAAAACCTTAAAGTCCATAGAGAATATCCAGAAAACACAAACACACACAGAGGCTGTCACAAGATCTGGGATTGAGATAGCTACAAATCACCAGATATTTTTGTATTCATCCAGCAGTATCTGGACAAATTGTTGTGGATTTCGGGTGAAATTTAACCAAAAATGACCGTGAAAGTGGTTTTGGAGAAAAGCACAATCTTCCTGTTCGGCAAATGTATCCAATGTCATGTTTACAGAAAGAAATATCATGTTTTCTCAGGTTTCTGAAGCTTTCTTCCTAGAAAACTCGAATGTGTGGAGGATTTGGCTCCAGGTGGAACCAATTAGCGTTTGCCAGCAGAAAACAAAAAGGGTCCTGCTCAAATGCATTCCAAACCTTAAAGTCCATAGAGAATATCCAGAAAACACAAACACACACAGAGGCTGTAGCAAGATCTGGGATTGAGATAGCTACAAATCACCAGATAGTTTTGTTTTCATCCAGGAGTATCTGGACAAATTGTTGTGGATTTCGGGTGAAATTTAACCCAAAATGACCGTGAAAGTGGTTTTGGAGAAAAGCACAATCTTCCTGTTTGGCAAATGTATCCAATGTCATGTTTACAGAAAGAAGTATCATGTTTTCTCTGGTTTCTGAAGCTTTCTTCCTAGAAAACTCGAATGTGTGGAGTATGTGACTCCAGGTGGAACCAATTAGCGTTTGCCAGCAGAAAACAAAAAGGGTCCTGCTCAAATGCATTCAAAACCTTAAAGTCCATAGAGAATATCCAGAAAACACAAACACACACAGAGGCTGTAGCAAGATCTGGGATTGAGATAGCTACAAATCACCAGATAGTTTTGTTTTCATCCAGGAGTATCTGGACAAATTGTTGTGGATTTCGGGTGAAATTTAACCCAAAATGACCGTGAAAGTGGTTTTGGAGAAAAGCACAATCTTCCTGTTCGGCAAATGTATCCAATGTCATGTTTACAGAAAGAAATATCATGTTTTCTCAGGTTTCTGAAGCTTTCTTCCTAGAAAACTCGAATGTGTGGACTGTTTCACTCTAGGTGGAACCAATTAGCGTTTGCCAGCAGAAAACAAAAAGGGTCCTGCTCAAATGCATTCAAAACCTTAAAGTCCATAGAGAATATCCAGCAAACACAAACACACACAGAGGCTGTAGCAAGATCTGGGATTGAGATAGCTACAAATCACCAGAAAGTTTTGTTTTCATCCAGGAGTATCTGGACAAATTGTTGTGGATTTCGGGTGAAATTTAACCAAAAATCACCGTGAAAGTGGTTTTGGAGAAAAGCACAATCTTCCTGTTCGGCAAATGTATCCAATGTCATGTTTACAGAAAAAAATATCATGTTTTCTCAGGTTTCTGAAGCTTTCTTCCTAGAAAACTCGAATGTGTGGAGGATTTGACTCCAGGTGGAACCAATTAGCGTTTGCCAGCAGAAAACAAAAAGTGTCCTGCTAAAATGCATTCAAAACCTTAAAGTCCATAGAGAATATCCAGAAAACACAAACACACACAGAGGCTGTAGCAAGATCTGGGATTGAGATAGCTACAAATCACCACATAGTTTTGTTTTCATCCAGGAGTATCTGGACAAATTGCTGTAGTTTTGAAGTGAAATTTCACAAAAAAATCACCGTGAAAGTGGTTTTGGAGAAAAGCACAATCTTCCTGTTCGGCAAATGTATCCAATGTCATGTTTACAGAAAGAAATATCATGTTATCTCAGGTTTCTGAAGCTTTCTTCCTAGAAAACTCGAATGTGTGGAGTGTTTGACTCCAGGTGGAACCAATTAGCGTTTGCCAGCAGAAAACAAAAAGGGTCCTGCTCAAATGCATTCAAAACCTTAAAGTCCATAGAGAATATCCAGAAAACACAAACACACACAGAGGCTGTAGCAAGATCTGGGATTGAGATAGCTTCAAATCACCAGATAGTTTTGTTTTCATCCAGGAGTATCTGGACAAATTGTTGTGGATTTCGGGTGAAATTTAACCAAAAATGACCGTGAAAGTGGTTTTGGAGAAAAGCACAATCTTCCTGTTCGGCAAATGTATCCAATGTCATGTTTACAGAAAGAAATATCATGTTTTCTCAGGTTTCTGAAGCTTTCTTCCTAGAAAATTCGAATGTGTGGACTGTTTGACTCCAGGTGGAAGCAATTAGCGTTTGCCAGCAGAAAACAAAAAGGGTCCTGCTCAAATGTATTCAAAACCTTAAAGTCCATAGAGAATATCCAGAAAACACAAACACACACAGAGGCTGTAGCAAGATCTGGGATTGAGATAGCTTCAAATCACCAGATAGTTTTGTTTTCATCCAGGAGATTCTGGACAAATTGTTGTGGATTTTGGGTGAAATTTAACAAAAATTCACCGTGAAAGTGGTTTTGGAGAAAAGCACAATCTTCCTGTTCGGCAAATGTATCCAATGTCATGTTTACAGAAAGAAATATCATGTTTTCTCAGGTTTCTGAAGCTTTCTTCCTAGAAAACTCGAATGTGTGGAGGATTTGACTCCAGGTGGAACCAATTAGCGTTTGCCAGCAGAAAACAAAAAGGGTCCTGCTAAAATGCATTCAAAACCTTAAAGTCCATAGAGAATATCCAGAAAACACAAACACACACAGAGGCTGTAGCAAGATCTGGGATTGAGATAGCTACAAATCACCAGATAGTTTTGTTATCATCCAGGAGTATCTGGACAAATTGTTGTAATTTTGCAGTGAAATTAAACCAAAAAATGACCGTGAAAGTGGTTTTGGAGAAAAGCATAATCTTCCTGTTCAGCAAATGTATCCAATGTCATCTTTACAGAAAGAAATATCATGTTTTCTCAGGTTTCTGAAGCTTTCTTCCTAGAAAACTCGAATGTGTGGAGGATTTGACTCCAGGTGGAACCAATTAGCGTTTGCCAGCAGAAAACAAAAAGGGTCCTGCTCAAATGCATTCAAAACCTTAAAGTCCATAGAGGATATCCAGAAAACACAAACACACACAGAGGCTGTAGCAAGATCTGGGATTGAGATAGCTACAAATCACCAGATAGTTTTGCTTTCATCCAGGAGTATCTGGACAAATTGTTGTTGTCTTGAAGTGAAATTTAACCAAAAATTGACCGTGAAAGTGGTTTTGGAGAAAAGCACAATCTTCCTGTTCGGCAACTGCATCCAATGTCATGTTTACAGAAAGAAATATCATGTTTTCTCAGGTTTCTGAAGCTTTCTTCCTAGAAAACTCGAATGTGTGGAGTATTTGACTCCAGGTGGAACCAATTAGCTTTTGCCAGCAGAAAACAAAAAGGGTCCTGCTAAAATGCATTCAAAACCTTAAAGTCCATAGAGAATATCCAGAAAACACAAACACACACAGAGGCTGTAGCAAGATCTGGGATTGAGATAGCTACAAATCACCAGATAGTTTTGTATTCATCCAGCAGTATCTGGACAAATTGTTGTGGATTTCGGGTGAAATTTAACCAAAATTCACCGTGAAAGTGGTTTTGGAGAAAAGCACAATCTTCCTGTTCGGCAAATGTATCCAATGTCATGTTTACAGAAAGAAATATCATGTTTTCTCAGGTTTCTGAAGCTTTCTTCCTAGAAAACTCGAATGTGTGGAGTATTTTATTCCAGGTGGAACCAATTAGCGTTTGCCAGCAGAAAACAAAAAGGGTCCTGCTCAAATGCATTCAAAACCTTAAAGTCCATAGAGAATATCCAGAAAACACAAACACACACAGAGGCTGTAGCAAGATCTGGGATTGAGATAGCTACAAATCACCAGATAGTTCTGTTTTCATCCAGGAGTACCTGGACAAATTGTTGTAGTTTTGAAGTGAAATTTCACAAAAAAATCACCGTGAAAGTGGTTTTGGAGAAAAGCACAATCTTCCTTTTCGGCAAATGTATCCAATGTCATGTTTAGGAAAGAAATATCATGTTTTCTCAGGTTTCTGAAGCTTTCTTCCTAGAAAACTCGAATGTGTGGAGTATTTTATTCCAGGTGGAACCAATTAGCCTTTGCCAGCAGAAAACAAAAAGGGTCCTGCTCAAATGCATTCCAAACCTTAAAGTCCATAGAGAATATCCAGCAAACACAAACACACACAGAGGCTGTAGCAAGATCTGTGGTTGAGATAGCTACAAATCACCAGATAGTTTTGTTTTCATCCAGGAGTATCTGGACAAATTGTTGTAGTTTTGAAGTGAAATTTAACCAAAAAATCACCGTGAAAGTGGTTTTGGAGAAAAGCACAATCTTCCTGTTCGGCAAATGTATCCAATGTCATGTTTAAAGAAAGAAATATCATGTTTTCTCATGTTTCTGAAGCTTTCTTCCTAGAAAACTCGAATGTGTGGAGTATTTTATTCCATGTGCAACCAATTATTGTTTGCCAGCAGAAAACAAAAAGGGTCCTGCTCAAATGCATTCAAAACCTTAAAGTCCATAGAGAATATCCAGAAAACACAAACACACACAGAGGCTGTAGCAAGATCTGGGGTTGAGATAGCTACAAATCACCAGATAGTTTTGCTTTCATCCAGCAGTATCTGGACAAATTGTTTTGGATTTCGTGTGAAATTTTACCAAAAATGACCCTGAAAGTGGTTTTGGATAAAAGCACAATCTTCCTGTTCGGCAAATGTATCCAATGTCATGTTTACAGAAAGAAATATCATGTTTTCTCAGGTTTCTGGAGCTTTCTTCCTAGAAAACTCGAATGTGTGGAGTATTTGACTCCAGGTGGAACCAATTAGCGTTTGCCAGCAGAAAACAAAAAGGGTCCTGCTCAAATGCATTCAAAACCTTAAAGTCCATAGAGAATATCCAGAAAACACAAACACACACAGAGGCTGTAGCAAGATCTGGGATTGAGATAGCTACAAATCACCAGATAGTTTTGTTTTCATCCAGGAGTATCTGGACAAATTGTTGTGGATTTCGGGTGAAATTTAACCAAAAATGACCGTGAAAGTGGTTTTGGAGAAAAGCACAATCTTCCTGTACGGCAAATGTATCCAATGTCATGTTTACAGAAAGAAGTATCATGTTTTCTCAGGTTTCTGAAGCTTTCTTCCTAGAATACTAGAATGTGTGGAGTGTTTGACTCCAGGTGGAACCAATTAGCGTTTGCCAGCAGAAAACAAAAAGGGTCCTGCTCAAATGCATTCAAAACCTTAAAGTCCATAGAGAATATCCAGAAAACACAAACACACACAGAGGCTGTAGCAAGATCTGGGATTGAGATAGCTACAAATCACCAGATAGTTTTGTTTTCATCCAGGAGTATCTGGACAAATTGTTGTTGTCTTGAAGTGAAATTTAACCAAAAATTGACCGTGAAAGTGGTTTTGGAGAAAAGCACAATCTTCCTGTTCGGCAAATGTATCCAATGTCATGTTTACAGAAAGAAATATCATGTTTTCTCTGGTTTCGGGAGCTTTCTTCCTAGAAAACTCGAATGTGTGGAGGATTTGACTCCAGGTGGAACCAATTAGCGTTTGCCGGCAGAAAACAAAAAGGGTCCTGCTTAAATGCATTCAAAACCTTAAAGTCCATAGAGAATATCCAGCAAACACAAACACACACAGAGGCTGTAGCAAGATCTGGGATTGAGATAGCTACAAATCACCAGATAGTTTTGTTTTCATCCAGGAGTATCTGGACAAATTGTTGTGGATTTTGGGTGAAATTTAATCAAAAATCACTGTGAAAGTGGTTTTGGAGAAAAGCACAATCTTCCTGTTCGGCAAATGTATCCAATGTCATCTTTACAGAAAGAAATATCATGTTTTCTCAGGTTTCTGAAGCTTTCTTCCTAGAAAACTCGAATGTGTGGAGTATTTGACTCCAGGTGGAACCAATTAGCGTTTGCCAGCTGAAAACAAAAGGGTCCTGCAAAAATGCATTCAAAAACTTAAAGTCCATAGAGAATATCCAGAAAACACAAACACACACAGAGGCTGTAGCAAGATCTGGGATTGAGATAGCTACAAATCACCAGATAGTTTTGTTTTCATCCAGGAGTATCTGAACAAATTGTTGTAGTTTTGAAGTGAAATTTAAACAAAAAATCACCGTGAAAGTGGTTTTGGAGAAAAGCACAATCTTCCTGTTCGGCAAATGTATCCAATGTCATGTTTACAGAAAGAAATATCATGTTTTCTCAGGTTTCTGAAGCTTTCTTCCTAGAAAACTCGAATGTGTTGAGTGTTTGACTCCAGGTGGAACCAATTAGCGTTTGCCAGCAGAAAACAAAAAGCGTCCTGCTCAAATGCATTCAAAACCTTAAAGTCCATAGAGAATATCCAGAAAACACAAACACACACAGAGGCTGTAGCAAGATCTGGGGTTGAGATAGCTACAAATCACCAGATAGTTTTGCTTTCATCCAGCAGTATCTGGACAAATTGTTTTGGATTTCGTGTGAAATTTTACCAAAAATGACCCTGAAAGTGGTTTTGGATAAAAGCACAATCTTCCTGTTCGGCAAATGTATCCAATGTCATGTTTACAGAAAGAAATTTCAAGTTTTCTCAGGTTTCTGAAGCTTTCTTCCTAGAAACCTCGAATGTGTGGAGTGTTTGACTCCAGGTGGAACCAATTAGCGTTTGCCAGCAGAAAACAAATGGGTCCTGCTTAAATGCATTCCAAACCTTAAAGTCCATAGAGAATATACAGAAAACACAAACACACACAGAGGCTGTAGCAAGATCTGGGATTCAGATAGCTACAAATCACCAGATAGTTTTGTTTTCATCCAGGAGTATCTGGACAAATTGTTGTGCATTTCGGGTGAAATTTAACCAAAAAATGACCGTGAAAGTGGTTTTGGAGAAAAGCACAATCTTCCTGTTCGGCAAATGTATCCAATGTCATGTTTACAGAAAGAAATATCATGTTTTCTCAGGTTTCTGAAGCTTTCTTCCTAGAAAACTCGAATGTGTGGAGTATTTGACTCCAGGTGGAACCAATTAGCGTTTTCCAGCAGAAAACAAAAAGGGTCCTGCTAAAATGCATTCAAAACCTTAAAGTCCATAGAGAATATCCAGAAAACACAAACACACACAGAGGCTGTAGCAAGATCTGGGATTGAGATAGCTACAAATCACCAGATAGTTTTGTTTTCATCCAGGAGTATCTGGACAAATTGTTGTAGTTTTGAAGTGTAATTTAACCAAAAAATCACCGTGAAAGTGGCTTTGGAGAAAAGCACAATCTTCCTGTTCGGCAAATGTATCCAATGTCATGTTTACAGAAAGAAGTATCATGTTTTCTCAGGTTTCTGAAGCTTTCTTCCTAGAAAACTCGAATGTGTCGAGTGTTTGACTCCAGGTGGAACCAATTAGCGTTTGCCAGCAGAAAACAAAAAGGGTCCTGCTAAAATGCATTCAAAAGCTTAAAGTCCATAGAGAATATCCAGAAAACACAAACACACACAGAGGCTGTAGCAAGATCTGGGATTGAGATAGCTACAAATCACCAGATAGTTTTGCTTTCATCCAGGAGTATCTGGACAAATTGTTGTTGTCTTGAAGTGAAATTTAACCAAAAATTGACCGTGAAAGTGGTTTTGGAGAAAAGCACAATCTTCCTGTTCGGCAAATGTATCCAATGTCATGTTTACAGAAAGAAATATCATGTTTTCTCTGGTTTCGGGAGCTTTCTTCCTAGAAAACTCGAATGTGTGGAGGATTTGACTCCAGGTGGAACCAATTAGCGTTTGCCGGCAGAAAACAAAAAGGGTCCTGCTTAAATGCATTCAAAACCTTAAAGTCCATAGAGAATATCCAGCAAACACAAACACACACAGAGGCTGTAGCAAGATCTGGGATTGAGATAGCTACAAATCACCAGATAGTTTTGTTTTCATCCAGGAGTATCTGGACAAATTGTTGTGGATTTTGGGTGAAATTTAACCAAAAATCACTGTGAAAGTGGTTTTGGAGAAAAGCACAATCTTCCTGTTCGGCAAATGTATCCAATGTCATGTTTACAGAAAGAAATATCATGTTTTCTCAGGTTTCTGAAGCTTTCTTCCTAGAAAACTCGAATGTGTGGAGTATTTGACTCCAGGTGGAACCAATTAGCGTTTGCCAGCTGAAAACAAAAGGGTCCTGCAAAAATGCATTCAAAAACTTAAAGTCCATAGAGAATATCCAGAAAACACAAACACACACAGAGGCTGTAGCAAGATCTGGGATTGAGATAGCTACAAATCACCAGATATTTTTGTATTCATCCAGCAGTATCTGGACAAATTGTTGTAGTTTTGAAGTGAAATTTAAACAAAAAATCACCGTGAAAGTGGTTTTGGAGAAAAGCACAATCTTCCTGTTCGGCAAATGTATCCAATGTCATGTTTACAGAAAGAAATATCATGTTTTCTCAGGTTTCTGAAGCTTTCTTCCTAGAAACCTCGAATGTGTGGAGTGTTTGACTCCAGGTGGAACCAATTAGCGTTTGCCAGCAGAAAACAAAAAGGGTCCTGCTCAAATGCATTCCAAACCTTAAAGTCCATAGAGAATATACAGAAAACACAAACACACACAGAGGCTGTAGCAAGATCTGGGATTGAGATAGCTACAAATCACCAGATAGTTTTGTTTTCATCCAGGAGTATCTGGACAAATTGTTGTGGATTTCGGGTGAAATTTAACCAAAAAATCACCGTGAAAGTGGTTTTGGAGAAAAGCACAATCTTCCTGTTCGGCAAATGTATCCAATGTCATGTTTACAGAAAGAAATATCATGTTTTCTCAGGTTTCTGAAGCTTTCTTCCTAGAAAACTCGAATGTGTGGAGTGTTTGACTCCAGGTGGAACCAATTAGCGTTTGCCAGCAGAAAACAAAAAGGCTCCTGCTAAAATGCATTCAAAACCTTAAAGTCCATAGAGAATATCCAGAAAACACAAACACACACAGAGGCTGTAGCAAGATCTGGGGTTGAGATAGCTACAAATCACCAGATAGTTTTGTTTTCATCCAGGATTATCTTTACAAATTGTTGTAGTTTTGAAGTGAAATTTCACAAAAAAATGACCGTGAAAGTGGTTTTGGAGAAAAGCACAATCTTCCTGTTCGGCAAATGTATCCAATGTCATGTTTACAGAAAGAAATTTCAAGTTTTCTCAGGTTTCTGAAGCTTTCTTCCTAGAAACCTCGAATGTGTGGAGTGTTTGACTCCAGGTGGAACCAATTAGCGTTTGCCAGCAGAAAACAAAAGGGTCCTGCTTAAATGCATTCCAAACCTTAAAGTCCATAGAGAATATACAGAAAACACAAACACACACAGAGGCTGTAGCAAGATCTGGGATTCAGATAGCTACAAATCACCAGATAGTTTTGTTTTCATCCGGGAGTATCTGGACAAATTGTTGTGGATTTCGGGTGAAATTTAACCAAAAAATGACCGTGAAAGTGGTTTTGGAGAAAAGCACAATCTTCCTGTTCGGCAAATGTATCCAATGTCATGTTTACAGAAAGAAATATCATGTTTTCTCAGGTTTCTGAAGCTTTCTTCCTAGAAAACTCGAATGTGTGGAGTATTTGACTCCAGGTGGAAGCAATTAGCTTTTGCCAGCAGAAAACAAAAAGGGTCCTGCTAAAATGCATTCAAAACCTTAAAGTCCATAGAGAATATCCAGAAAACACAAACACACACAGAGGCTGTAGCAAGATCTGGGATTGAGATAGCTACAAATCACCAGATAGTTTTGTATTCATCCAGCAGTATCTGGACAAATTGTTGTGGATTTCGGGTGAAATTTAACCAAAATTCACCGTGAAAGTGGTTTTGGAGAAAAGCACAATCTTCCTGTTCGGCAAATGTATCCAATGTCATGTTTACAGAAAGAAATATCATGTTTTCTCAGGTTTCTGAAGCTTTCTTCCTAGAAAACTCGAATGTGTGGAGTATTTTATTCCAGGTGGAACCAATTAGCGTTTGCCAGCAGAAAACAAAAAGGGTCCTGCTCAAATGCATTCAAAACCTTAAAGTCCATAGAGAATATCCAGAAAACACAAACACACACAGAGGATGTAGCAAGATCTGGGATTGAGATAGCTACAAATCACCAGATAGTTCTGTTTTCATCCAGGAGTACCTGGACAAATTGTTGTAGTTTTGAAGTGAAATTTCACAAAAAAATCACCGTGAAAGTGGTTTTGGAGAAAAGCACAATCTTCCTTTTCGGCAAATGTATCCAATGTCATGTTTAGGAAAGAAATATCATGTTTTCTCAGGTTTCTGAAGCTTTCTTCCTAGAAAACTCGAATGTGTGGAGTATTTTATTCCAGGTGGAACCAATTAGCGTTTGCCAGCAGAAAACAAAAAGGGTCCTGCTCAAATGCATTCAAAACCTTAAAGTCCATAGAGAATATCCAGAAAACACAAACACACACAGAGGCTGTAGCAAGATCTGTGGTTGAGATAGCTACAAATCACCAGATAGTTTTGTTTTCATCCAGGAGTATCTGGACAAATTGTTGTAGTTTTGAAGTGAAATTTAAACAAAAAATCACCGTGAAAGTAGTTTTGGAGAAAAGCACAATCTTCCTGTTCGGCAAATGTATCCAATGTCATGTTTAAAGAAAGAAATATCATGTTTTCTCAGGTTTCTGAAGCTTTCTTCCTAGAAAACTCGAATGTGTGGAGTATTTTATTCCATGTGGAACCAATTATTGTTTGCCAGCAGAAAACAAAAAGGGTCCTGCTCAAATGCATTCAAAACCTTAAAGTCCATAGAGAATATCCAGAAAACACAAACACACACAGAGGCTGTAGCAAGATCTGGGGTTGAGATAGCTACAAATCACCAGATAGTTTTGCTTTCATCCAGCAGTATCTGGACAAATTGTTTTGGATTTCGTGTGAAATTTTACCAAAAATGACCGTGAAAGTGGTTTTGGATAAAAGCACAATCTTCCTGTTCGGCAAATGTATCGAATGTCATGTTTACAGAAAGAAATATCATGTTTTCTCAGGTTTCTGAAGCTTTCTTCCTAGAAAACTCGAATGTGTGGAGTATTTGACTCCAGGTGGAACCAATTAGCGTTTGCCAGCAGAAAACAAAAAGGGTCCTGCTAAAATGCATTCCAAACCTTAAAGTCCATAGAGAATATCCAGAAAACACAAACACACACAGAGGCTGTAGCAAGATCTGGGGTTGAGATAGCTACAAATCACCAGATAGTTTTGTTTTCATCCAGGAGTATCTGGACAAATTGTTGTGGATTTCGGGTGAAATTTAACCAAAAATGACCGTGAAAGTGGTTTTGGAGAAAAGCACAATCTTCCTGTTCGGCAAATGTATCCAATGTCATGTTTACAGAAAGAAGTATCATGTTTTCTCAGGTTTCTGAAGCTTTCTTCCTAGAATACTAGAATGTGTGGAGTGTTTGACTCCAGGTGGAACCAATTAGCGTTTGCCAGCAGAAAACAAAAAGGGTCCTGCTCAAATGCATTCAAAACCTTAAAGTCCATAGAGAATATCCAGCAAACACAAACACACACAGAGGCTGTAGCAAGATCTGGGATTGAGATAGCTACAAATCACCAGATAGTTTTGCTTTCATCCAGGAGTATCTGGACAAATTGTTGTTGTCTTGAAGTGAAATTTAACCAAAAATTGACCGTGAAAGTGGTTTTGGAGAAAAGCACAATCTTCCTGTTCGGCAAATGTATCCAATGTCATGTTTACAGAAAGAAATATCATGTTTTCTCTGGTTTCGGGAGCTTTCTTCCTAGAAAACTCGAATGTGTGGAGGATTTGACTCCAGGTGGAACCAATTAGCGTTTGCCGGCAGAAAACAAAAAGGGTCCTGCTTAAATGCATTCAAAACCTTAAAGTCCATAGAGAATATCCAGCAAACACAAACACACACAGAGGCTGTAGCAAGATCTGGGATTGAGATAGCTACAAATCACCAGATAGTTTTGTTTTCATCCAGGAGTATCTGGACAAATTGTTGTGGATTTTGGGTGAAATTTAACCAAAAATCACTGTGAAAGTGGTTTTGGAGAAAAGCACAATCTTCCTGTTCGGCAAATGTATCCAATGTCATCTTTACAGAAAGAAATATCATGTTTTCTCAGGTTTCTGAAGCTTTCTTCCTAGAAAACTCGAATGTGTGGAGTATTTGACTCCAGGTGGAACCAATTAGCGTTTGCCAGCCGAAAACAAAAGGGTCCTGCTAAAATGCATTCAAAAACTTAAAGTCCATAGAGAATATCCAGAAAACACAAACACACACAGAGGCTGTAGCAAGATCTGGGATTGAGATAGCTACAAATCACCAGATAGTTTTGTTTTCATCCAGGAGTATCTGAACAAATTGTTGTAGTTTTGAAGTGAAATTTAAACAAAAAATCACCGTGAAAGTGGTTTTGGAGAAAAGCACAATCTTCCTGTTCGGCAAATGTATCCAATGTCATGTTTACAGAAAGAAATATCATGTTTTCTCAGGTTTCTGAAGCTTTCTTCCTAGAAAACTCGAATGTGTGGAGTGTTTGACTCCAGGTGGAACCAATTAGCGTTTGCCAGCAGAAAACAAAAAGGCTCCTGCTAAAATGCATTCAAAACCTTAAAGTCCATAGAGAATATCCAGAAAACACAAACACACACAGAGGCTGTAGCAAGATCTGGGGTTGAGATAGCTACAAATCACCAGATAGTTTTGTTTTCATCCAGGATTATCTGGACAAATTGTTGTAGTTTTGAAGTGAAATTTCACAAAAAAATGACCGTGAAAGTGGTTTTGGAGAAAAGCACAATCTTCCTGTTCGGCAAATGTATCCAATGTCATGTTTACAGAAAGAAATTTCAAGTTTTCTCAGGTTTCTGAAGCTTTCTTCCTAGAAACCTCGAATGTGTGGAGTGTTTGACTCCAGGTGGAACCAATTAGCGTTTGCCAGCAGAAAACAAATGGGTCCTGCTTAAATGCATTCCAAACCTTAAAGTCCATAGAGAATATACAGAAAACACAAACACACACAGAGGCTGTAGCAAGATCTGGGATTGAGATAGCTACAAATCACCAGATAGTTTTGTTTTCATCCAGGAGTATCTGGACAAATTGTTGTGCATTTCGGGTGAAATTTAACCAAAAAATGACCGTGAAAGTGGTTTTGGAGAAAAGCACAATCTTCCTGTTCGGCAAATGTATCCAATGTCATATTTACAAATACAAATATCATGTTTTCTCAGGTTTCTGAAGCTTTCTTCCTAGAAAACTCGAATGTGTGGAGTATTTGACTCCAGGTGGAACCAATTAGCGTTTTCCAGCAGAAAACAAAAAGGGTCCTGCTAAAATGCATCCAAAACCTTAAAGTCCATAGAGAATATCCAGAAAACACAAACACACACAGAGGCTGTAGCAAGATCTGGGATTGAGATAGCTACAAATCACCAGATAGTTTTGTTTTCATCCAGGAGTATCTGGACAAATTGTTGTAGTTTTGAAGTGTAATTTAACCAAAAAATCACCGTGAAAGTGGCTTTGGAGAAAAGCACAATCTTCCTGTTCGGCAAATGTATCCAATGTCATGTTTACAGAAAGAAGTATCATGTTTTCTCAGGTTTCTGAAGCTTTCTTCCTAGAAAACTCGAATGTGTGGAGTGTTTGACTCCAGGTGGAACCAATTAGCGTTTGCCAGCAGAAAACAAAAAGGGTCCTGCTCAAATGCATTCCAAACCTTAAAGTCCATAGAGAATATCCAGAAAACACAAACACACACAGAGGCTGTAGCAAGATCTGGGATTGAGATAGCTACAAATCACCAGATAGTTTTGCTTTCATCCAGGAGTATCTGGACAAATTGTTGTTGTCTTGAAGTGAAATTTAACCAAAAATTGACCGTGAGAGTGGTTTTGGAGAAAAGCACAATCTTCCTGTTCGGCAAATGTATCCAATGTCATGTTTACAGAAAGAAATATCATGTTTTCTCTGGTTTCGGGAGCTTTCTTCCTAGAAAACTCGAATGTGTGGAGGATTTGACTCCAGGTGGAACCAATTAGCGTTTGCCGGCAGAAAACAAAAAGGGTCCTGCTTAAATGCATTCAAAACCTTAAAGTCCATAGAGAATATCCAGCAAACACAAACACACACAGAGGCTGTAGCAAGATCTGGGATTGAGATAGCTACAAATCACCAGATAGTTTTGTTTTCATCCAGGAGTATCTGGACAAATTGTTGTGGATTTTGGGTGAAATTTAACCAAAAATCACTGTGAAAGTGGTTTTGGAGAAAAGCACAATCTTCCTGTTCGGCAAATGTATCCAATGTCATGTTTACAGAAAGAAATATCATGTTTTCTCAGGTTTCTGAAGCTTTCTTCCTAGAAAACTCGAATGTGTGGAGTATTTGACTCCAGGTGGAACCAATTAGCGTTTGCCAGCTGAAAACAAAAGGGTCCTGCAAAAATGCATTCAAAAACTTAAAGTCCATAGAGAATATCCAGAAAACACAAACACACACAGAGGCTGTAGCAAGATCTGGGATTGAGATAGCTACAAATCACCAGATAGTTTTGTTTTCATCCAGGAGTATCTGAACAAATTGTTGTAGTTTTGAAGTGAAATTTAAACAAAAAATCACCGTGAAAGTGGTTTTGGAGAAAAGCACAATCTTCCTGTTCGGCAAATGTATCCAATGTCATGTTTACAGAAAGAAATATCATGTTTTCTCAGGTTTCTGAAGCTTTCTTCCTAGAAAACTCGAATGTGTGGAGTGTTTGACTCCAGGTGGAACCAATTAGCGTTTGCCAGCAGAAAACAAAAAGGGTCCTGCTAAAATGCATTCAAAACCTTAAAGTCCATAGAGAATATCCAGAAAACACAAACACACACAGAGGCTGTAGCAAGATCTGGGGTTGAGATAGCTACAAATCACCAGATAGTTTTGTTTTCATCCAGGATTATCTTTACAAATTGTTGTAGTTTTGAAGTGAAATTTCACAAAAAAATGACCGTGAAAGTGGTTTTGGAGAAAAGCACAATCTTCCTGTTCGGCAAATGTATCCAATGTCATGTTTACAGAAAGAAATTTCAACTTTTCTCAGGTTTCTGAAGCTTTCTTCCTAGAAACCTCGAATGTGTGGAGTGTTTGACTCCAGGTGGAACCAATTAGCGTTTGCCAGCAGAAAACAAATGGGTCCTGCTTAAATGCATTCCAAACCTTAAAGTCCATAGAGAATATACAGAAAACACAAACACACACAGAGGCTGTAGCAAGATCTGGGATTGAGATAGCTACAAATCACCAGATAGTTTTGTTTTCATCCAGGAGTATCTGGACAAATTGTTGTGCATTTCGGGTGAAATTTAACCAAAAAATGACCGTGAAAGTGGTTTTGGAGAAAAGCACAATCTTCCTGTTCGGCAAATGTATCCAATGTCATATTTACAAATACAAATATCATGTTTTCTCAGGTTTCTGAAGCTTTCTTCCTAGAAAACTCGAATGTGTGGAGTATTTGACTCCAGGTGGAACCAATTAGCGTTTGCCAGCTGAAAACAAAAAGGGTCCTGCTAAAATGCATCCAAAACCTTAAAGTCCATAGAGAATATCCAGAAAACACAAACACACACAGAGGCTGTAGCAAGATCTGGGATTGAGATAGCTACAAATCACCAGATAGTTTTGTTTTCATCCAGGAGTATCTGGACAAATTGTTGTAGTTTTGAAGTGTAATTTAACCAAAAAATCACCGTGAAAGTGGCTTTGGAGAAAAGCACAATCTTCCTGTTCGGCAAATGTATCCAATGTCATGTTTACAGAAAGAAGTATCATGTTTTCTCAGGTTTCTGAAGCTTTCTTCCTAGAAAACTCGAATGTGTGGAGTGTTTGACTCCAGGTGGAACCAATTAGCGTTTGCCAGCAGAAAACAAAAAGGGTCCTGCTAAAATGCATTCAAAACCTTAAAGTCCATAGAGAATATCCAGAAAACACAAACACACACAGAGGCTGTAGCAAGATCTGGGATTGAGATAGCTACAAATCACCAGATAGTTTTGCTTTCATCCAGGAGTATCTGGACAAATTGTTGTTGTCTTGAAGTGAAATTTAACCAAAAATTGACCGTGAAAGTGGTTTTGGAGAAAAGCACAATCTTCCTGTTCGGCAAATGTATCCAATGTCATGTTTACAGAAAGAAATATCATGTTTTCTCTGGTTTCGGGAGCTTTCTTCCTAGAAAACTCGAATGTGTGGAGGATTTGACTCCAGGTGGAACCAATTAGCGTTTGCCGGCAGAAAACAAAAAGGGTCCTGCTTAAATGCATTCAAAACCTTAAAGTCCATAGAGAATATCCAGCAAACACAAACACACACAGAGGCTGTAGCAAGATCTGGGATTGAGATAGCTACAAATCACCAGATAGTTTTGTTTTCATCCAGGAGTATCTGGACAAATTGTTGTGGATTTTGGGTGAAATTTAACCAAAAATCACTGTGAAAGTGGTTTTGGAGAAAAGCACAATCTTCCTGTTCGGCAAATGTATCCAATGTCATGTTTACAGAAAGAAATATCATGTTTTCTCAGGTTTCTGAAGCTTTCTTCCTAGCAAACTCGAATGTGTGGAGTGTTTGACTCCAGGTGGAACCAATTAGCGTTTGCCAGCAGAAAACAAAAAGGCTCCTGCTAAAATGCATTCAAAACCTTAAAGTCCATAGAGAATATCCAGAAAACACAAACACACACAGAGGCTGTAGCAAGATCTGGGGTTGAGATAGCTACAAATCACCAGATAGTTTTGTTTTCATCCAGGATTATCTTTACAAATTGTTGTAGTTTTGAAGTGAAATTTCACAAAAAAATGACCGTGAAAGTGGTTTTGGAGAAAAGCACAATCTTCCTGTTCGGCAAATGTATCCAATGTCATGTTTACAGAAAGAAATTTCAAGTTTTCTCAGGTTTCTGAAGCTTTCTTCCTAGAAACCTCGAATGTGTGGAGTGTTTGACTCCAGGTGGAACCAATTAGCGTTTGCCAGCAGAAAACAAAAGGGTCCTGCTTAAATGCATTCCAAACCTTAAAGTCCATAGAGAATATACAGAAAACACAAACACACACAGAGGCTGTAGCAAGATCTGGGATTCAGATAGCTACAAATCACCAGATAGTTTTGTTTTCATCCAGGAGTATCTGGACAAATTGTTGTGGATTTCGGGTGAAATTTCACCAAAAAATGACCGTGAAAGTGGTTTTGGAGAAAAGCACAATCTTCCTGTTCGGCAAATGTATCCAATGTCATGTTTACAGAAAGAAATATCATGTTTTCTCTGGTTTCTGAAGCTTTCTTCCTAGAAAACTCGAATGTGTGGAGGATTTGACTCCAGGTGGAACCAATTAGCGTTTGCCAGCAGAAAACAAAAAGGGTCCTGCTAAAATGCATTCAAAACCTTAAAGTCCATAGAGAATGTCCAGAAAACACAAAAACACACAGAGGCTGCAGCAAGATCTGGGATTGACATAGCTACAAATCACCAGATAGTTTTGTTTTCATCCAGGAGTATCTGGAAAAATTGTTATAGTTTTGAAGTGAAATTTAACCAAACAATGACCGTGAAAGTGGTTTTGCAGAAAAGCACAATCTTCCTGTTCGGCAAATGTATCCAATGTCATCTTTACAGAAAGAAATATCATGTTTTCTCAGGTTTCTGAAGCTTTCTTCCTAGCAAACTCGAATGTGTGGAGTATTTGACTCCAGGTGGAACCAATTAGTGTTTGCCAGCAGAAAACAAAAAGGGTCCTGCTAAAATGCATTCAAAACCTTAAAGTCCATAGAGATATCCAGAAAACACAAACACACACAGAGGATGTAGCAAGATCTGGGATTGAGATAGCCACAACACACCAGATAGTTTTGTTTTCATCCAGGAGTATATGGACAAATTGTTGTGGATTTCAGGTGAAATTTAACCAAAAATCACCGTGAAAGTGGTTTTGGAGAAAAGCACAATCTTCCTGTTCGGCAAATGTATCCAATGTCATGTTTACAGAAAGAAATATCATGTTTTCTCAGGTTTCTGAAGCTTTCTTCCTAGAAAACTCGAATGTGTGGATTATTTGACTCCAGATGGAACCAATTAGCGTTTTCCAGCAGAAAACAAAAAGGGTCCTGCTAAAATGCATTCAAAACCTTAAAGTCCATAGAGAATGTCCAGAAAACACAAACACACACAGAGGCTGTAGCAAGATCTGGGGTTGAGATAGCTACAAATCACCAGATAGTTTTGTTTTCATCCAGGAGTATCTGGACAAATTGTTGTAGTTTTGAAGTGAAATTTAACCAAAAAATCACCGTGAAAGTGGTTTTGGAGAAAAGCACAATCTTCCTGTTCGGCAAATGTATCCAATGTCATCTTTACAGTAAGAAATATCATGTTTTCTCAGGTTTCTGAAGCTTTCTTCCTAGAAAACTCGAATGTGTGGAGTATTTGACTCCAGGGGGAACCAATTAGCGTTTGCCAGCAGAAAACAAAAAGGGTCCTGCTAAAATGCATTCAAAACCTTAAAGTCCATAGAGAATGTCCAGAAAACACAAACACACACAGAGGCTGTAGCAAGATCTGGGATTGAGATAGCTACAAATCACCAGATAGTTTTGTTTTCATCCAGGAGTATCTGGACAAATTGTTGTGGATTTCGGGTGAAATTTAACCAAAAATGACCGTGAAAGTGGTTTTGGAGAAAAGCACAATCTTCCTGTTCGGCAAATGTATCCAATGTCATGTTTACAGAAAGAAATATCATGTTTTCTCAGGTTTCTGAAGCTTTCTTCCTAGAAAACTCGAATGTGTGGAGGATTTGACTCCAGGTGGAACCAATTAGCGTTTGCCAGCAGAAAACAAAAAGGGTCCTGCTAAAATGCATTCAAAACCTTAAAGTCCATAGAGAATATCCAGAAAACACAAACACACACAGAGGCTGTAGCAAGATCTGGGATTGAGATAGCTACAAATCACCACATAGTTTTGTTTTCATCCAGGAGTATCTGGAAAAATTGTTGTGTATTTCGGGAGAAATTTAACCAAAAATCACTGTGAAAGTGGTTTTGGAGAAAAGCACAATCTTCCTGTTCGGCAAATGTATCCAATGTTCTGTTTACAGAAAGAAATATCATGTATTCTCAGGTTTCTGAAGCTTTCTTCCTAGCAAACTCGAATGTGTGGAGGATTTCACTCCAGGTGGAACCAATTAGCGTTTGCCAGCCGAAAACAAAAGGGTCCTGCTAAAATGCATTCAAAACCTTAAAGTCCATAGAGAATATCCAGAAAACACAAACACACACAGAGGCTGTAGCAAGATCTGGGATTGAGATAGCTACAAATCACCAGATAGTTTTGTTTTCATCCAGGAGTGTCTGGACAAATTGTTGTGGATTTCGGGTGAAATTTAACCAAAAAATGACCGTGAAAGTGGTTTTGGAGAAAAGCACAATCTTCCTGTTCGGCAAATGTATCCAATGTCATGTTTACAGAAAGAAATATCATGTATTCTCAGGTTTCTGAAGCTTTCTTCCTAGAAAACTCGAATGTGTGGAGGATTTGACTCCAGGTGGAACCAATTAGCGTTTGCCAGCAGAAAACAAAAAGGGTCCTGCTCAAATGCATTCAAAACCTTAAAGTCCATAGAGAATATCCAGAAAACACAAACACACACAGAGGCTGTAGCAAGATCTGGGGTTGAGATAGCTACAAATCACCACATAGTTTTGTTTTCATCCAGGAGTATCTGGACAAATTGTTGTGGATTTCGGGTGAAATTTAACCAAAAATCACTGTGAAAGTGGTTTTGGAGAAAAGCACAATCTTCCTGTTCGGCAAATGTATCGAATGTCATGTTTACAGAAAGAAATATCATGTATTCTCAGGTTTCTGAAGCTTTCTTCCTAGAAAACTCGAATGTGTGGAGTATTTGACTCCAGGTGGAACCAATTAGCGTTTGCCAGCAGAAAACAAAAAGGGTCCTGCTCAAATGCATTCAAAACCTTAAAGTCCATAGAGAATATCCAGAAAACACAAACACACACAGAGGCTGTAGCAAGATCCGGAGTTGACATAGCTACAAATCACCAGATAGTTTTGTTTTCATCCAGGAGTGTCTGGACAAATTGTTGTGGATTTCGGGTGAAATTTAACCAAAAATCACCGTGAAAGTGGTTTTGGAGAAAAGCACAATCTTCCTGTTCGGCAAATGTATCCAATGTCATCTTTACAGAAAGAAATATCATGTTTTCTCAGGTTTCTGAAGCTTTCTTCCTAGAAAACTCGAATGTGTGGAGGATTTGACTCCAGGTGGAACCAATTAGCGTTTGCCAGCAGAAAACAAAAAGGGTCCTGCTCAAATGCATTCCAAACCTTAAAGTCCATAGAGAATATCCAGAAAACACAAACACACACAGAGGCTGTAGCAAGATCTGGGATTGAGGTAGCTATAAATCAGCAGATAGTTTAGCTTTCATCCAGGATTATCTGGACAAATTGTTGTGGATTTCGGGTGAAATTTAACCAAAAATCACCGTGAAAGTGGTTTTGGAGAAAAGCACAATCTTCCTGTTCGGCAAATGTATCCAATGTCATGTTTACAGAAAGAAATATCATGTTTTCTCAGGTTTCTGGAGCTTTCTTCCTAGAAAACTCGAATGTGTGGAGTGTTTGACTCCAGGTGGAACCAATTAGCGTTTGCCAGCAGAAAATAAAAAGGGTCCTGCTAAAATGCATTCAAAACTTTAAAGTCCATAGAGAATATCCAGAAAACACAAACACACACAGAGGCTGTAGCAAGATCTGGGATTGAGATAGCTACAAATCACCAGATAGTTTTGTTTTCCTCCAGGAGTATCTGGACAAATTGTTGTAGTTTTGAAGTGAAATTTAACCAAAAAATCACCGTGAAAGTGGTTTTGGAGAAAAGCACAATCTTCCTGTTCGGCAAATGTATCGAATGTAATGTTTACAGAAAGAAATATCATGTTTTCTCAGGTTTCTGAAGCTTTCTTCCTAGAAAACTCGAATGTGTGGAGTATTTGACTCCAGGTGGAACCAATTAGCGTTTGCCAGCAGAAAACAAAAAGGGTCCTGCTAAAATGCATTCAAAACCTTAAAGTCCATAGAGAATATCCAGAAAACACAAACACACACAGAGGCTGTAGCAAGATCTGGGATTGAGATAGCTACAAATCACCAGATAGTTTTGTTTTCATCCAGGAGTGTCTGGACAAATTGTTGTGGATTTCGGGTGAAATTTAACCAAAAATCACCGTGAAAGTGGTTTTGGAGAAAAGCACAATCTTTCTGTTCGGCAAATGTATCCAATGTCATGTTTACAGAAAGAAATATCATGTTTTCTCAGGTTTCTTAAGCTTTCTTCCTAGAAAACTCGAATGTGTGGAGTGTTTGACTCCAGGTGGAACCAATTAGCGTTTGCCAGCAGAAAACAAAAAGGGTCCTGCTAAAATGCATTCAAAACCTTAAAGTCCATAGAGAATATCCAGAAAACACAAACACACACAGAGGCTGTAGCAAGATCTGGGATTGAGATAGCTACAAATCACCAGATAGTTTTGTTTTCATCCAGGATTATCTGGACAAATTGTTGTAGTTTTGAAGTGAAATTTCACAAAAAAATGACCGTGAAAGTGGTTTTGGAGAAAAGCACAATCTTCCTGTTCGGCAAATGTATCCAATGTCATGTTTACAGAGAGAAATTTCAAGTTTTCTCAGGTTTCTGAAGCTTTCTTCCCAGAAAACTCGAATGTGTGGAGTATTTGACTCCAGGTGGAACCAATTAGCGTTTGCCGGCAGAAAACAAAAAGGGTCCTGCTCAAATGCATTCAAAACCTTAAAGTCCATAGAGAATATCCAGAAAACACAAACACACACAGAGGCTGTAGCAAGATCTGGGATTGAGGTAGCTATAAATCAGCAGATAGTTTAGCTTTCATCCAGGATTATCTGGACAAATTGTTGTGGATTTCGGGTGAAATTTAACCAAAAATCACCGTGAAAGTGGTTTTGGAGAAAAGCACAATCTTCCTGTTCGGCAAATGTATCCAATGTCATGTTTACAGAAAGAAATATCATGTTTTCTCAGGTTTCTGGAGCTTTCTTCCTAGAAAACTCGAATGTGTGGAGTGTTTGACTCCAGGTGGAACCAATTAGCGTTTGCCAGCAGAAAACAAAAAGGGTCCTGCTCAAATGCATTCAAAACCTTAAAGTCCATAGAGAATATCCAGAAAACACAAACACACACAGAGGCTGTAGCAAGATCCGGAGTTGACATAGCTACAAATCACCAGATAGTTTTGTTTTCATCCAGGAGTGTCTGGACAAATTGTTGTGGATTTCGGGTGAAATTTAACCAAAAATCACCGTGAAAGTGGTTTTGGAGAAAAGCACAATCTTCCTGTTCGGCAAATGTATCCAATGTCATCTTTACAGAAAGAAATATCATGTTTTCTCAGGTTTCTGAAGCTTTCTTCCTAGAAAACTCGAATGTGTGGAGGATTTGACTCCAGGTGGAACCAATTAGCGTTTGCCAGCAGAAAACAAAAAGGGTCCTGCTCAAATGCATTCCAAACCTTAAAGTCCATAGAGAATATCCAGAAAACACAAACACACACAGAGGCTGTAGCAAGATCTGGGATTGAGGTAGCTATAAATCAGCAGATAGTTTAGCTTTCATCCAGGATTATCTGGACAAATTGTTGTGGATTTCGGGTGAAATTTAACCAAAAATCACCGTGAAAGTGGTTTTGGAGAAAAGCACAATCTTCCTGTTCGGCAAATGTATCCAATGTCATGTTTACAGAAAGAAATATCATGTTTTCTCAGGTTTCTGGAGCTTTCTTCCTAGAAAACTCGAATGTGTGGAGTGTTTGACTCCAGGTGGAACCAATTAGCGTTTGCCAGCAGAAAATAAAAAGGGTCCTGCTAAAATGCATTCAAAACTTTAAAGTCCATAGAGAATATCCAGAAAACACAAACACACACAGAGGCTGTAGCAAGATCTGGGATTGAGATAGCTACAAATCACCAGATAGTTTTGTTTTCCTCCAGGAGTATCTGGACAAATTGTTGCAGTTTTGAAGTGAAATTTAACCAAAAAATCACCGTGAAAGTGGTTTTGGAGAAAAGCACAATCTTCCTGTTCGGCAAATGTATCGAATGTAATGTTTACAGAAAGAAATATCATGTTTTCTCAGGTTTCTGAAGCTTTCTTCCTAGAAAACTCGAATGTGTGGAGTATTTGACTCCAGGTGGAACCAATTAGCGTTTGCCAGCAGAAAACAAAAAGGGTCCTGCTAAAATGCATTCAAAACCTTAAAGTCCATAGAGAATATCCAGAAAACACAAACACACACAGAGGCTGTAGCAAGATCTGGGATTGAGATAGCTACAAATCACCAGATAGTTTTGTTTTCATCCAGGAGTGTCTGGACAAATTGTTGTGGATTTCGGGTGAAATTTAACCAAAAATGACCGTGAAAGTGGTTTTGGAGAAAAGCACAATCTTTCTGTTCGGCAAATGTATCCAATGTCATGTTTACAGAAAGAAATATCATGTTTTCTCAGGTTTCTTAAGCTTTCTTCCTAGAAAACTCGAATGTGTGGAGTGTTTCACTCCAGGTGGAACCAATTAGCGTTTGCCAGCAGAAAACAAAAAGGGTCCTGCTAAAATGCATTCAAAACCTTAAAGTCCATAGAGAATATCCAGAAAACACAAACACACACAGAGGCTGTAGCAAGATCTGGGATTGAGATAGCTACAAATCACCAGATAGTTTTGTTTTCATCCAGGATTATCTGGACAAATTGTTGTAGTTTTGAAGTGAAATTTCACAAAAAAATGACCGTGAAAGTGGTTTTGGAGAAAAGCACAATCTTCCTGTTCGGCAAATGTATCCAATGTCATGTTTACAGAGAGAAATTTCAAGTTTTCTCAGGTTTCTGAAGCTTTCTTCCCAGAAAACTCGAATGTGTGGAGTATGTGACTCCAGGTGGAACCAATTAGCGTTTGCCGGCAGAAAACAAAAAGGGTCCTGCTCAAATGCATTCAAAACCTTAAAGTCCATAGAGAATATCCAGAAAACACAAACACACACAGAGGCTGTAGCAAGATCTGGGATTGAGGTAGCTATAAATCAGCAGATAGTTTAGCTTTCATCCAGGAGTATCTGGACAAATTGTTGTGGATTTCGGGTGAAATTTAACCAAAAATCACCGTGAAAGTGGTTTTGGAGAAAAGCACAATCTTCCTGTTCGGCAAATGTATCCAATGTCATGTTTACAGAAAGAAATATCATGTTTTCTCAGGTTTCTGGAGCTTTCTTCCTAGAAAACTCGAATGTGTGGAGTGTTTGACTCCAGGTGGAACCAATTAGCGTTTGCCAGCAGAAAATAAAAAGGGTCCTGCTAAAATGCATTCAAAACCGTAAAGTCCATAGAGAATGTCCAGAAAACACAAACACACACAGAGGCTGTAGCAAGATCTGGGATTGAGATAGCTACAAATCACCAGATAGTTTTGTTTTCCTCCAGGAGTATCTGGAGAAATTGTTGTAGTTTTGAAGTGAAATTTAACCAAAAATGACCGTGAAAGTGGTTTTGGAGAAAAGCACAATCTTCCTGTTCGGCAAATGTATCGAATGTCATGTTTACAGAAAGAAATATCATGTTTTCTCAGGTTTCTGAAGCTTTCTTCCTAGAAAACTCGAATGTGTGGAGTATTTCACTCCAGGTGGAACCAATTTCCGTTTGCCGGCAGAAAACAAAAAGGGTCCTGCTAAAATGCATTCAAAACCTTAAAGTCCATAGAGAATATCCAGAAAACACAAACACACACAGAGCCTGTAGCAAGATCTGGGATTGAGATAGCTACAAATCACCAGATAGTTTTGTTTTCATCCAGGAGTGTCTGGACAAATTGTTGTGGATTTCGGGTGAAATTTAACCAAAAATCACCGTGAAAGTGGTTTTGCAGAAAAGCACAATCTTCCTGTTCGGCAAATGTATCCAATGTCATGTTTACAGAAAGAAATATCATGTTTTCTCTGGTTTATGAAGCTTTCTTCCTAGAAAACTCGAATGTGTGGAGTGTTTGACTCCAGGTGGAACCAATTAGCGTTTGCCAGCAGAAAACAAAAAGGGTCCTGCTAAAATGCATTCAAAACCTTAAAGTCCATAGAGAATATCCAGAAAACACAAACACACACAGAGGCTGTAGCAAGATCTGGGGTTGAGATAGCTACAAATCACCAGATAGTTTTGTTTTCATCCAGGAGTACCTGGACAAATTGTTGTAGTTTTGAAGTGAAATTTCACAAAAAAATGACCGTGAAAGTGGTTTTGGAGAAAAGCACAATCTTCCTGTTCGGCAAATCTATCCAATGTCATGTTTACAGAAAGAAATTTCAAGTTTTCTCAGGTTTCTGAAGCTTTCTTCCCAGAAAACTCGAATGTGTGGAGTGTTTGACTCCAGGTGGAACCAATTAGCGTTTGCCAGCAGAAAACAAAAAGGGTCCTGCTCAAATGCATTCAAAACCTTAAAGTCCATAGAGAATGTCCAGAAAACACAAACACACACAGAGGCTGTAGCAAGATCTGGGATTGAGATAGCTACAAATCACCAGATAATTTTGTTTTCATCCAGGAGTATCAGGACAAATTGTTATAGTTTTGAAGTGAAATTTAACCAAAAAATCACCGTGAAAGTGGTTTTGGAGAAAAGCACAATCTTCCTGTTCGGCAAATGTATCCAATGTCATGTTTACAGAAAGAAATATCATGTTTTCTCTGGTTTATGAAGCTTTCTTCCTAGAAAACTCGAATGTGTGGAGTATTTGACTCCAGGTGGAACCAATTAGCGTTTGCCAGCAGAAAACAAAAAGGGTCCTGCTGAAATGCATTCAAAACCTTAAAGTCCATAGAGAATATCCAGAAAACACAAACACACACAGAGGCTGTAGCAAGATCTGGGATTGAGATAGCTACAAATCACCAGATAGTTTTGTTTTCATCCAGGAGTATCTGGACAAATTGTTGTAGTTTTGAAGTGAAATTTAACCAAAAATGACCGTGAAAGTGGTTTTGGAGAAAAGCACAATCTTCCTGTTCAGCAAATGTATCCAATGTCATGTTTACAGAAAGAAATATCATGTTTTCTCAGGTTTCTTAAGCTTTCTTCCTAGAAAACTCGAATGTGTGGAGTATGTGTCTCCAGGTGGAACCAAATATCGTTTGCCAGCAGAAAACCAAAAGGGTCCTGCTCAAATGCATTCAAAACCTTAAAGTCCATAGAGAATGTCCAGAAAACACAAGCACACACAGAGGCTGTAGCAAGATCTGGGATTGAGATAGCTACAAATCACCAGATAGTTTTGTTTTCATCCAGGAGTATCTGGACAAATTGTTATAGTTTTGAAGTGAAATTTAACCAAAAAATGACCGTGAAAGTGGTTTTGGAGAAAAGCACAATCTTCCTGTTCGGCAAATGTATCCAATGTCATCTTTACAGAAAGAAATATCATGTTTTCTCAGGTTTCTGAAGCTTTCTTCCTAGAAAACTCGAATGTGTGGAGTATTTGACTCCAGGTGGAACCAATTAGTGTTTGCCAGCAGAAAACAAAAAGTGTCCTGCTAAAATGCATTCAAAACCTTAAAGTCCATAGAGAATATCCAGAAAACACAAACACACACAGAGGCTGTAGCAAGATCTGGGATTGAGATAGCTACAAATCACCAGATAGTTTTGTTTTCATCCAGGAGTATATGGACAAATTGTTGTGGATTTCGGGTGAAATTTAACCAAAAATCACTGTGAAAGTGGTTTTGGAGAAAAGCACAATCTTCCTGTTCGGCAAATGTATCCAATGTCATGTTTACAGAAAGAAATATCATGTTTTCTCAGGTTTCTGAAGCTTTCTTCCTAGAAAACTCGAATGTGTGGAGTATGTGACTCCAGGTGGAACCAATTAGCGTTTGCCAGCAGAAAACAAAAAGGGTCCTGCTAAAATGCATTCAAAACCTTAAAGTCCATAGAGAATATCCAGAAAACACAAACACACACAGAGGCTGTAGCAAGATCTGGGATTGAGATAGCTACAAATCACCAGATAGTTTTGTTTTCATCCAGGAGTATCTGGACAAATTGTTGTGTATTTCGGGAGAAATTTAACCAAAAATCACTGTGAAAGTGGTTTTGGAGAAAAGCACAATCTTCCTGTTCGGCAAATGTATCCAATGTCATGTTTACAGAAAGAAATATCATGTTTTCTCAGGTTTCTGAAGCTTTCTTCCTAGGAAACTCGAATGTGTGGAGGATTTGACTCCAGGTGGAACCAATTAGCGTTTGCCAGCCGAAAACAAAAGGGTCCTGCTAAAATGCATTCAAAAACTTAAAGTCCATAGAGAATATCCAGAAAACACAAACACACACAGAGGCTGTAGCAAGATCCGGAGTTGAGATAGCTAGAAATCACAAGATAGTTTTGTTTTCATCCAGGAGTATCTGGAAAAATTGTTGTAGTTTTGAAGTGAAATTTAACCAAAAAATCACCGTGAAAGTGGTTTTGGAGAAAAGCACAATCTTCCTGTTCGGCAAATGCATCCAATGTCATGTTTACAGAAAGAAATATCATGTTTTCTCAGGTTTCTGAAGCTTTCTTCCTAGAAAACTCGAATGTGTGGAGTATTTGACTCCAGGTGGAACCAATTAGCGTTTGCCGGCAGAAAACAAAAAGGGTATTGCTAAAATGCATTCCAAACCTTAAAGTCCATAGAGAATATCCAGAAAACACAAACACACACAGAGGCTGTAGCAAGATCCGGAGTTGACATAGCTACAAATCACCAGATAGTTTTGTTTTCATCCAGGAGTATCTGGACAAATTGTTGTGGATTTCGGGTGAAATTTAACCAAAAATCACTGTGAAAGTGGTTTTGGAGAAAAGCACAATCGTCCTGTTTGGCAAATGTATCGAATGTCATGTTTACAGAAAGAAATATCATGTATTCTCAGGTTTCTGAAACTTTCTTCCTAGAAAACTCGAATGTGTTGAGTATTTGACTCCAGGTGGAACCAATTAGCGTTTACCAGCAGAAAACAAAAAGGGTCCTGCTAAAATGCATTCAAAACCTTAAAGTCCATAGAGAATATCCAGCAAACACAAACACACACAGAGGCTGTAGCAAGATCTGGGATTGAGATAGCTACAAATCACCAGATAGTTTTGTTTTCATCCAGGAGTGTCTGGACAAATTGTTGTGGATTTCGGGTGAAATTTAACCAAAAATCACCGTGAAAGTGGTTTTGGAGAAAAGCACAATCTTCCTGTTCGGCAAATGTATCCAATGTCATGTTTACAGAAAGAAATATCATGTTTTCTCAGGTTTCTGGAGCTTTCTTCCTAGAAAACTCGAATGTGTGGAGGATTTGGCTCCAGGTGGAACCAATTAGCGTTTTCCAGCAGAAAATAAAAAGGGTCCTGCTCAAATGCATTCCAAACCTTAAAGTCCATAGAGAATATCCAGAAAACACAAACACACACAGAGGCTGTAGCAAGATCTGGGATTGAGATAGCTACAAATCACCAGATAGTTTTGTTTTCATCCAGGAGTATCTGGACAAATTGTTGTAGTTTTGAAGTGAAATTTAACCAAAAAATCACCGTGAAAGTGGTTTTGGAGAAAAGCACAATCTTCCTGTTCGGCAAATGTATCCAATGTCATGTTTACAGAAAGAAATATCATGTTTTCTCAGGTTTCTGAAGCTTTCTTCCTAGCAAACTCGAATGTGTGGAGTATTTGACTCCAGGTGGAACCAATTACCGTTTGCCGGCAGAAAACAAAAAGGGTCCTGCTAAAATGCATTCAAAACCTTAAAGTCCATAGAGAATATCCAGAAAACACAAACACACACAGAGGCTGTAGCAAGATCTGGGATTGAGATAGCTACAAATCACCAGATAGTTTTGTTTTCATCCAGGAGTATCTGGACAAATTGTTGTGGATTTCGGGTGAAATTTAACCAAAAATCACTGTGAAAGTGGTTTTGGAGAAAAGCACAATCTTCCTGTTCGGCAAATGTATCCAATGTCATGTTTACAGAAAGAAATATCATGTTTTCTCAGGTTTCTGGAGCTTTCTTCCTAGAAAACTCGAATGTGTGGAGTGTTTGACTCCAGGTGGAACCAATTAGCGTTTGCCAGCAGAAAATAAAAAGGGTCCTGCTAAAATGCATTCAAAACCTTAAAGTCCATAGAGAATATCCAGAAAACACAAACACACACAGAGGCTGTAGCAAGATCTGGGATTGAGATAGCTACAAATCACCAGATAGTTTTGTTTTCATCCAGGAGTATCTGGACAAATTGTTGTGGATTTCGGGTGAAATTTAACCAAAAATCACTGTGAAAGTGGTTTTGGAGAAAAGCACAATCTTCCTGTTCGGCAAATGTATCCAATGTCATGTTTACAGAAAGAAATATCATGTATTCTCAGGTTTCTGAAGCTTTCTTCCTAGAAAACTCGAATGTGTGGAGGATTTGTCTCCAGGTGGAACCAATTAGTGTTTGCCAGCAGAAAACAAAAAGGGTCCTGCTAAAATGCATTCAAAACCTTAAAGTCCATAGAGAATATCCAGCAAACACAAACACACACAGAGGCTGTAGCAAGATCTGGGATTGAGATAGCTACAAATCACCAGATAGTTTTGTTTTCATCCAGGAGTATCTGGACAAATTGTTGTGTATTTCGGGTGAAATTTAACCAAAAATCACTGTGAAAGTGCTTTTGGAGAAAAGCACAATCTTCCTGTTCCGCAAATGTATCCAATGTCATGTTTACAGAAAGAAATATCATGTTTTCTCAGGTTTCTGAAGCTTTCTTCCTAGAAAACTCGAATGTGTGGAGTATTTGACTCCAGGTGGAACCAATTAGCGTTTGACAGCCGAAAACAAAAGGGTCCTGCTAAAATGCATTCAAAAACTTAAAGTCCATAGAGAATATCCAGAAAACACAAACACACACAGAGGCTGTAGCAAGATCTGGGATTGAGATAGCTACAAATCACCAGATAGTTTTGTTTTCATCCAGGAGTATCTGGACAAATTGTTGTAGTTTTGAAGTGAAATTTAACCAAAAAATGACCGTGAAAGTGGTTTTGGAGAAAAGCACAATCTTCCTGTTCGGCAAATGTATCCAATGTCATGTTTACAGAAAGAAATATCATGTTTTCTCAGGTTTCTGAAGCTTTCTTCCTAGCAAACTCGAATGTGTGGAGTATTTGACTCCAGGTGGAACCAATTACCGTTTGCCGGCAGAAAACAAAAAGGGTCCTGCTAAAATGCATTCAAAACCTTAAAGTCCATAGAGAATATCCAGAAAACACAAACACACACAGAGGCTGTAGCAAGATCTGGGATTGAGATAGCTACAAATCACCAGATAGTTTTGTTTTCATCCAGGAGTGTCTGGACAAATTGTTGTGGATTTCGGGTGAAATTTAACCAAAAATCACCGTGAAAGTGGTTTTGGAGAAAAGCACAATCTTCCTGTTCGGCAAATGTATCCAATGTCATGTTTACAGAAAGAAATATCATGTATTCTCAGGTTTCTGAAGCTTTCTTCCTAGCAAACTCGAATGTGTGGAGGATTTGACTCCAGGTGGAACCAATTAGCGTTTGCCAGCAGAAAACAAAAAGGGTCCTGCTAAAATGCATTCAAAACCTTAAAGTCCATAGAGAATATCCAGAAAACACAAACACACACAGAGGCTGTAGCAAGATCTGGGATTGAGATAGCTACAAATCAACAGATAGTTTTGTTTTCATCCAGGAGTGTCTGGACAAATTGTTGTGGATTTTGGGTGAAATTTAACCAAAAAATGAAAGTGAAAGTGGTTTTGGAGAAAAGCACAATCTTCCTGTTCGGCAAATGTAGTCAATGTCATGTTTACGGAAAGAAATATCATGTTTTCTCAGGTTTCTGAAGCTTTCTTCCTAGAAAATTCGAATGTGTGGAGTGTTTGACTCCAGGTGGAACCAATTAGCGTTTGCCAGCAGAAAGCAAAAAGGGTCCTGCTAAAATGCCTTCAAAACCTTAAAGTCCATAGAGAATATCCAGAAAACACAAACACACACAGAGGCTGTAGCAAATCTGGGATTGAGATAGCTACAAATCACCAGATAGTTTTGTTTTCATCCAGGAGTATCTGGACAAATTGTTGTGGATTTCGGGTGAAATTTAACCAAAAAATTACCGTGAAAGTGGTTTTGGAGAAAAGCACAATCTTCCTGTTCGGCAAATGTATCCAATGTCATGTTTACAGAAAGAAATATCATGTTTTCTCAGGTTTCTGAAGCTTTCTTCCTAGAAAACTCGAATGTGTGGAGGATTTGACTCCAGGTGGAACCAATTAGCGTTTGCCAGCAGAAAACAAAAAGGGTCCTGCTCAAATGCATTCAAAACCTTAAAGTCCATAGAGAATATCCAGAAAACACAAACACACACAGAGGCTGTAGCAAGATCTGGGATTGAGATAGCTACAAATCACCAGATAGTTTTGTTTTCATCCAGGAGTGTCTGGACAAATTGTTGTGGATTTCGGGTGAAATTTAACCAAAAATCACCGTGAAAGTGGTTTTGGAGAAAAGCACAATCTTCCTGTTCGGCAAATGTATCCAATGTCATGTTTACAGAAAGAAATATCATGTTTTCTCAGGTTTCTGGAGCTTTCTTCCTAGAAAACTCGAATGTGTGGAGTGTTTGGCTCCAGGTGGAACCAATTAGCGTTTGCCAGCAGAAAATAAAAAGGGTCCTGCTAAAATGCATTCAAAACCTTAAAGTCCATAGAGAATATCCAGAAAACACAAACACACACAGAGGCTGTAGCAAGATCTGGGATTGAGATAGCTACAAATCACCAGATAGTTTTGTTTTCATCCAGGAGTATCTGGACAAATTGTTGTGGATTTCGGGTGAAATTTAACCAAAAATCACTGTGAAAGTGCTTTTGGAGAAAAGCACAATCTTCCTGTTCGGCAAATGTATCCAATGTCATGTTTACAGAAAGAAATATCATGTATTCTCAGGTTTCTGAAGCTTTCTTCCTAGAAAACTCGAATGTGTGGAGGATTTGACTCCAGGTGGAACCAATTAGCGTTTGCCAGCAGAAAACAAAAAGGGTCCTGCTCAAATGCATTCAAAACCTTAAAGTCCATAGAGAATATCCAGAAAACACAAACACACACAGAGGCTGTAGCAAGATCTGGGATTGAGATAGCTACAAATCACCAGATAGTTTTGTTTTCATCCAGGAGTATCTGGACAAATTGTTGTGGATTTCGGGTGCAATTTAACCATAAAATCACCGTGAAAGTGGTTTTGGAGAAAAGCACAATCTTCCTGTTCGGCAAATGTATCCAATGTCATGTTTACAGAAAGAAATATCATGTTTTCTCAGGTTTCTGAAGCTTTCTTCCTAGCAAACTCGAATGTGTGGAGTATTTGACTCCAGGTGGAACCAATTAGCGTTTGCCGGCAGAAAACTAAAAGGGTCCTGCTAAAATGCATTCAAAACCTTAAAGTCCATAGAGAATATCCAGAAAACACAAACACACACAGAGGCTGTAGCAAGATCTGGGATTGAGATAGCTACAAATCACCAGATAGTTTTGTTTTCATCCAGGAGTGTCTGGACAAATTGTTGTGGATTTCGGGTGAAATTTAACCAAAAATCACCGTGAAAGTGGTTTTGGAGAAAAGCACAATCTTCCTGTTCGGCAAATGTATCCAATGTCATGTTTACAGAAAGAAATATCATGTTTTCTCAGGTTTCTGGAGCTTTCTTCCTAGAAAACTCGAATGTGTGGAGTGTTTGGCTCCAGGTGGAACCAATTAGCGTTTGCCAGCAGAAAATAAAAAGGGTCCTGCTAAAATGCATTCAAAACCTTAAAGTCCATAGAGAATATCCAGAAAACACAAACACACACAGAGGCTGTAGCAAGATCTGGGATTGAGATAGCTACAAATCACCAGATAGTTTTGTTTTCATCCAGGAGTATCTGGACAAATTGTTGTGGATTTCGGGTGAAATTTAACCAAAAATCACTGTGAAAGTGGTTTTGGAGAAAAGCACAATCTTCCTGTTCAGCAAATGTATCCAATGTCATGTTTACAGAAAGAAATATCATGTATTCTCAGGTTTCTGAAGCTTTCTTCCTAGAAAACTCGAATGTGTGGAGGATTTGTCTCCAGGTGGAACCAATTAGTGTTTGCCAGCAGAAAACAAAAAGGGTCCTGCTAAAATGCATTCAAAAGCTTAAAGTCCATAGAGAATATCCAGCAAACACAAACACACACAGAGGCTGTAGCAAGATCTGGGATTGAGATAGCTACAAATCACCAGATAGTTTTGTTTTCATCCAGGAGTATCTGGACAAATTGTTGTAGTTTTGAAGTGAAATTTAACCAAAAATGACCGTGAAAGTGGTTTTGGAGAAAAGCACAATCTTCCTGTTCGGCAAATGTATCCAATGTCATGTTTACAGAAAGAAATATCATGTTTTCTCAGGTTTCTGAAGCTTTCTTCCTAGCAAACTCGAATGTGTGGAGTATTTGACTCCAGGTGGAACCAATTACCGTTTCCGGCAGAAAACAAAAAGGGTCCTGCTAAAATGCATTCAAAACCTTAAAGTCCATAGAGAATATCCAGAAAACACAAACACACACAGAGGCTGTAGCAAGATCTGGGATTGAGATAGCTACAAATCACCAGATAGTTTTGTTTTCATCCAGGAGTGTCTGGACAAATTGTTGTGGATTTCGGGTGAAATTTAACCAAAAATCACCGTGAAAGTGGTTTTGGAGAAAAGCACAATCTTCCTGTTCGGCAAATGTATCCAATGTCATGTTTACAGAAAGAAATATCATGTTTTCTCAGGTTTCTGAAGCTTTCTTCCCAGAAAACTCGAATGTGTGGAGGATTTGACTCCAGGTGGAACCAATTAGCGTTTTCCAGCAGAAAACAAAAAGGGTCCTGCTCAAATGCATTCAAAACCTTAAAGTCCATAGAGAATATCCAGAAAACACAAACACACACAGAGGCTGTAGCAAGATCTGGGATTGAGATAGCTACAAATCAACAGATAGTTTTGTTTTCATCCAGGAGTGTCTGGACAAATTGTTGTGGATTTTGCGTGAAATTTAACCAAAAAATGAAAGTGAAAGTGGTTTTGGAGAAAAGCACAATCTTCCTGTTCGGCAAATGTAGTCAATGTCATGTTCACGGAAAGAAATATCATGTTTTCTCAGGTTTCTGAAGCTTTCTTCCTAGAAAATTCGAATGTGTGGAGTGTTTGACTCCAGGTGGAACCAATTAGCGTTTGCCAGCAGAAAGCAAAAAGGGTCCTGCTAAAATGCCTTCAAAACCTTAAAGTCCATAGAGAATATCCAGAAAACACAAACACACACAGAGGCTGTAGCAAATCTGGGATTGAGATAGCTACAAATCACCAGATAGTTTTGTTTTCATCCAGGAGTGTCTGGACAAATTGTTGTGGATTTCGGGTGAAATTTTACCAAAAATCACCGTGAAAGTGGTTTTGGAGAAAAGCACAATCTTCCTGTTCGGCAAATGTATCCAATGTCATGTTTACAGAAAGAAATATCATGTTTTCTCAGGTTTCTGGAGCTTTCTTCCTAGAAAACTCGAATGTGTGGAGTGTTTGGCTCCAGGTGGAACCAATTAGCGTTTGCCAGCAGAAAATAAAAAGGGTCCTGCTAAAATGCATTCAAAACCTTAAAGTCCATAGAGAATATCCAGAAAACACAAACACACACAGAGGCTGTAGCAAGATCTGGGATTGAGATAGCTACAAATCACCAGATAGTTTTGTTTTCATCCAGGAGTATCTGGACAAATTGTTGTGGATTTCGGGTGAAATTTAACCAAAAATCACTGTGAAAGTGGTTTTGGAGAAAAGCACAATCTTCCTGTTCAGCAAATGTATCCAATGTCATGTTTACAGAAAGAAATATCATGTATTCTCAGGTTTCTGAAGCTTTCTTCCTAGAAAACTCGAATGTGTGGAGGATTTGTCTCCAGGTGGAACCAATTAGTGTTTGCCAGCAGAAAACAAAAAGGGTCCTGCTAAAATGCATTCAAAAGCTTAAAGTCCATAGAGAATATCCAGCAAACACAAACACACACAGAGGCTGTAGCAAGATCTGGGATTGAGATAGCTACAAATCACCAGATAGTTTTGTTTTCATCCAGGAGTATCTGGACAAATTGTTGTAGTTTTGAAGTGAAATTTAACCAAAAATGACCGTGAAAGTGGTTTTGGAGAAAAGCACAATCTTCCTGTTCGGCAAATGTATCCAATGTCATGTTTACAGAAAGAAATATCATGTTTTCTCAGGTTTCTGAAGCTTTCTTCCTAGCAAACTCGAATGTGTGGAGTATTTGACTCCAGGTGGAACCAATTACCGTTTCCGGCAGAAAACAAAAAGGGTCCTGCTAAAATGCATTCAAAACCTTAAAGTCCATAGAGAATATCCAGAAAACACAAACACACACAGAGGCTGTAGCAAGATCTGGGATTGAGATAGCTACAAATCACCAGATAGTTTTGTTTTCATCCAGGAGTGTCTGGACAAATTGTTGTGGATTTCGGGTGAAATTTAACCAAAAATCACCGTGAAAGTGGTTTTGGAGAAAAGCACAATCTTCCTGTTCGGCAAATGTATCCAATGTCATGTTTACAGAAAGAAATATCATGTTTTCTCAGGTTTCTGAAGCTTTCTTCCCAGAAAACTCGAATGTGTGGAGGATTTGACTCCAGGTGGAACCAATTAGCGTTTTCCAGCAGAAAACAAAAAGGGTCCTGCTCAAATGCATTCAAAACCTTAAAGTCCATAGAGAATATCCAGAAAACACAAACACACACAGAGGCTGTAGCAAGATCTGGGATTGAGATAGCTACAAATCAACAGATAGTTTTGTTTTCATCCAGGAGTGTCTGGACAAATTGTTGTGGATTTTGCGTGAAATTTAACCAAAAAATGAAAGTGAAAGTGGTTTTGGAGAAAAGCACAATCTTCCTGTTCGGCAAATGTAGTCAATGTCATGTTCACGGAAAGAAATATCATGTTTTCTCAGGTTTCTGAAGCTTTCTTCCTAGAAAATTCGAATGTGTGGAGTGTTTGACTCCAGGTGGAACCAATTAGCGTTTGCCAGCAGAAAGCAAAAAGGGTCCTGCTAAAATGCCTTCAAAACCTTAAAGTCCATAGAGAATATCCAGAAAACACAAACACACACAGAGGCTGTAGCAAATCTGGGATTGAGATAGCTACAAATCACCAGATAGTTTTGTTTTCATCCAGGAGTATCTGGACAAATTGTTGTGGATTTCGGGTGAAATTTAACCAAAAAATTACCGTGAAAGTGGTTTTGGAGAAAAGCACAATCTTCCTGTTCGGCAAATGTATCCAATGTCATGTTTACAGAAAGAAATATCATGTTTTCTCAGGTTTCTGAAGCTTTCTTCCTAGAAAACTCGAATGTGTGGAGGATTTGACTCCAGGTGGAACCAATTAGCGTTTGCCAGCAGAAAACAAAAAGGGTCCTGCTCAAATGCATTCAAAACCTTAAAGTCCATAGAGAATATCCAGAAAACACAAACACACACAGAGGCTGTAGCAAGATCTGGGATTGAGATAGCTACAAATCACCAGATAGTTTTGTTTTCATCCAGGAGTATCTGGACAAATTGTTGTAGTTTTGAAGGGAAATTTAACCAAAAAATGACCGTGAAAGTGGTTTTGGAGAAAAGCACAATCTTCCTGTTCGGCAAATGCATTCAATGTCATGATTACAGAAAGAAATATCATGTTTTTTCAGGTTTCTGGAGCTTTCTTCCTAGAAAACTCGAATGTGTGGAGTGTTTGACTCCAGGTGGAACCAATTAGCGTTTGCCAGCAGAAAACAAAAAGGGTCCTGCTCAAATGCATTCAAAACCTTAAAGTCCATAGAGAATATCCAGAAAACACAAACACACACAGAGGCTGTAGCAAGATCTGGGATTGAGATAGCTACAAATCACCAGATAGTTTTGTTTTCATCCAGGAGTGTCTGGACAAATTGTTGTGGATTTCGGGTGAAATTTAACCAAAAATGACCGTGAAAGTGGTTTTGGAGAAAAGCACAATCTTCCTGTTCGGCAAATGTATCCAATGTCATGTTTACAGAAAGAAATATCATGTTTTCTCAGGTTTCTGAAGCTTTCTTCCTAGAAAACTCGAATGTGTGGAGGATTTGACTCCAGGTGGAACCAATTAGCGTTTGCCAGCAGAAAACAAAAAGGGTCCTGTTCAAATGCATTCCAAACCTTAAAGTCCATAGAGAATATCCAGAAAACACAAACACACACAGAGGCTGTAGCAAGATCTGGGATTGAGATAGCTACAAATCACCAGATACTTTTGTTTTCATCCAGGAGTGTCTGGACAAATTGTTGTGGATTTCGGGTGAAATTTAACCAAAAATGACCGTGAAAGTGGTTTTGGAGAAAAGCACAATCTTCCTGTTCGGCAAATGTATCCAATGTCATGTTTACAGAAAGAAATATCATGTTTTCTCAGGTTTCTGAAGCTTTCTTCCTAGAAAACTCGAATGTGTGGAGGATTTGACTCCAGGTGGAACCAATTAGCGTTTGCCAGCAGAAAACAAAAAGGGTCCTGCTAAAATGCATTCAAAACCTTAAAGTCCATAGAGAATATCCAGAAAACACAAACACACACAGAGGCTGTAGCAAGATCTGGGATTGAGATAGCTACAAATCACCAGATAGTTTTGTTTTCATCCAGGAGTATCTGGACAAATTGTTGTGGATTTCGGGTGAAATTTAACCAAAAAATCACCGTGAAAGTGGTTTTGGAGAAAAGCACAATCTTCCTGTTCGGCAAATGTATCCAATGTCATGTTTACAGAAAGAAATATCATGTTTTCTCAGGTTTCTGAAGCTTTTTTCCTAGAAAACTCGAATGTGTGGAGGATTTGACTCCAGGTGGAACCAATTAGCGTTTGCCAGCAGAAAACAAAAAGGGTCCTGCTCAAATGCATTCTAAAACTCAAAGTCCATAGAGAATATCCAGAAAACACAAACACACACAGAGACTGTAGCAAGATCTGGGATAGAGATAGCTACAAATCACCAGATAGTATTGTTTTCATCCAGGAGTATATGGACAAATTGTTGTAGTTTTGAAGTGAAATTTAACCAAAAAATGACCGTGAAAGTGGTTTTGGAGAAAAGCACAATCTTCCTGTTCGGCAAATGTATCCAATGTCATGTTTACAGAAAGAAATATCATGTTTTCTCAGGTTTCTGAAGCTTTCTTCCTAGAAAACTCGAATGTGTGGAGGATTTGACTCCAGGTGGAACCAATTAGCGTTTGCCAGCAGAAAACGAAAAGGGTCCTGCTAAAATGCATTCAAAACCTTAAAGTCCATAGAGAATATCCAGAAAACACAAACACACACAGAGGCTGTAGCAAGATCTGGGATTGAGATAGCTACAAATCACCAGATAGTTTTGTTTTCATCCAGGAGTATCTGGACAAATTGTTGTGGATTTCGGGTGAAATTTAACCAAAAATCACCGTGAAAGTGGTTTTGGAGAAAAGCACAATCTTCCTGTTCGGCAAATGTATCCAATGTCATGTTTACAGAAAGAAATATCATGTTTTCTCAGGTTTCTGAAGCTTTCTTCCTAGAAAACTCGAATGTGTGGAGGATTTGACTCCAGGTGGAACCAATTAGCGTTTGCCAGCAGAAAACAAAAAGGATCCTGCTAAAATGCATTCAAAACCTTAAAGTCCATAGAGAATATCCAGAAAACACAAACACACACAGAGGCTGTAGCAAGATCTGGGATTGAGATAGCTACAAATCACCAGATAGTTTTGTTTTCATCCAGGAGTATCTGGACAAATTGTTGTGGATTTCGGGTGAAATTTAACCAAAAATGACAGTGAAAGTGGTTTTGGAGAAAAGCACAATCTTCCTGTTCGGCAAATGTATCCAATGTCATGTTTACAGAAAGAAATATCATGTTTTCTCAGGTTTCTGAAGCTTTCATCCTAGAAAACTCGAATGTGTGGAGGATTTGACTCCAGGTGGAACCAATTAGCGTTTGCCAGCAGAAAACAAAAAGGGTCCTGCTCAAATGCATTCCAAACCTTAAAGTCCATAGAGAATATCCAGAAAACACAAACACACACAGAGGCTGTAGCAAATCTGGGATTGAGATAGCTACAAATCACCAGATAGTTTTGTTTTCATCCAGGAGTATCTGGACAAATTGTTGTGGATTTCGGGTGAAATTTAACCAAAAAATGAAAGTGAAAGTGGTTTTGGAGAAAAGCACAATCTTCCTGTTCGGCAAATGTATCCAATGTCATGTTTACAGAAAGAAATATCATGTTTTCTCAGGTTTCTGAAGCTTTCTTCCTAGAAAACTCGAATGTGTGGAGGATTTGACTCCAGGTGGAACCAATTAGCGTTTGCCAGCAGAAAACAAAAAGGGTCCTGCTCAAATGCATTCAAAACCTTAAAGTCCATAGAGAATATCCAGAAAACACAAACACACACAGAGGCTGTAGCAAGATCTGGGATTGAGATAGCTACAAATCACCAGATAGTTTTGATTTCCTCCAGGAGTATCTGGACAAATTGTTGTAGTTTTGAAGTGAAATTTAACCAAAAAATGACCGTGAAAGTGGTTTTGGAGAAAAGCACAATCTTCCTGTTCGGCAAATGTATCCAATGTCATGTTTACAGAAAGAAATATCATGTTTTCTCAGGTTTCTGAAGCTTTCTTCCTAGAAAACTCGAATGTGTGGAGGATTTGACTCCAGGTGGAACCAATTAGCGTTTGCCAGCAGAAAACAAAAAGGATCCTGCTAAAATGCATTCCAAACCTTAAAGTCCATAGAGAATATCCAGAAAACACAAACACACACAGAGGCTGTAGCAAATCTGGGATTGAGATAGCTACAAATCACCAGATAGTTTTGTTTTCATCCAGGAGTATCTGGACAAATTGTTGTAGTTTTGAAGTGAAATTTAACCGAAAAATGACCGTGAAAGTGGTTTTGGAGAAAAGCACAATCTTCCTGTTCGGCAAATGCATCCAATGTCATGATTACAGAAAGAAATATCATGTTTTCTCAGGTTTCTGGAGCTTTCTTCCTAGAAAATTCGAATGTGTGGAGTGTTTGACTCCAGGTGGAACCAATTAGCGTTTGCCAGCAGAAAACAAAAAGGGTCCTGCTCAAATGCATTCAAAACCTTAAAGTCCATAGAGAATATCCAGAAAACACAAACACACACAGAGGCTGTAGCAAGATCTGGCACTGAGAAAGCTACAAATCACCAGATAGTTTTCCTTTCATCCAGGAGTAACTGGACAAATTGTTGTGGATTTCGGTGCAATTTAACCAAAAAATCCCCGTGAAAGTGGTTTTGGAGAAAAGCACAATCTTCCTGTTCGGCAAATGTATCCAATGTCATGTTTACAGAAAGAAATATCATGTTTTCTCAGGTTTCTGAAGCTTTCTTCCTAGAGAACTCGAATGTGTGGAGTGTTTGACTCCAGGTGGAAACAATTAGCATTTGCCAGCAGAAAACAAAAAGGGTCCTGCTAAAATGCATTCAAAACCTTAAAGTCCATAGAGAATATCCAGAAAACACAAACACACACAGAGGCTGTAGCAAGATCTGGGATAGAGATAGCTACAAATCACCAGATAGTATTGTTTTCATCCAGGAGTATCTGGACAAATTGCTGTGGATTTCGGGTGAAATTTAACCAAAAATCACCGTGAAAGTGGTTTTGGAGTAAAGCACAATCTTCCTGTTCGGCAAATGTATCGAATGTAATGTTTACAGAAAGAAATATCATGTTTTCTCAGGTTTCTGGAGCTTTCTTCCTAGAAAATTCGAATGTGTGGAGTGTTTGACTCCAGGTGGAACCAATTAGCGTTTGCCAGCAGAAAACAAAAAGGATCCTGCTCAAATGCATTCCAAACCTTAAAGTCCATAGAGAATATCCAGAAAACACAAACACACACAGAGGCTGTAGCAAGATCTGGGATCGAGATAGCTACAAATCACCAGATACTTTTCCTTTCATCCAGGAGTAACTGGACAAATTGTTGTGGATTTCGGGTGAAATTTAACCAAAAAATCACCGTGAAAGTGGTTTTGGAGAAAAGCACAATCTTCCTGTTCGGCAAATGTATCCAATGTCATGTTTACAGAAAGAAATATCATGTTTTCTCAGGTTTCTGAAGCTTTCTTCCTAGCAAACTCGAATGTGTGGAGTATTTGACTCCAGGTGGAACCAATTAGCGTTTGCCAGCAGAAAACAAAAAGGGTCCTGCTAAAATGCATTCAAAACCTTAAAGTCCATAGAGAATATCCAGAAAACACAAACACACACAGAGGCTCTAGCAAGATCTGGGATAGAGATAGCTACAAATCACCAGATAGTTTTGTTTTCATCCAGGAGTATATGGACAAATTGTTGTAGTTTTGAAGTGAAATTTAACCAAAAAATGACCGTGAAAGTGGTTTTGGAGAAAAGCACAATCTTCCTGTTCGGCAACTGCATCCAATGTCATGTTTACAGAAAGAAATATCATGTTTTCTCAGGTTTCTGAAGCTTTTTTCCTAGAAAACTCGAATGTGTGGAGTGTTTGACTCCAGGTGGAACCAATTAGCGTTTGCCAGCAGAAAACAAGAAGGTTCCTGCTAAAATGCATTCAAAACCTTAAAGTCCATAGAGAATATCCAGAAAACACAAACACACACAGAGGCTGTAGCAAGATCTGGGATTGAGATAGCTACAAATCACCAGATAGTTTTGTTTTCATCCAGGAGTATCTGGACAAATTGTTGTGGATTTCGGGTGCAATTTAACCAAAAATCACCGTGAAAGTGGTTTTGGAAAAAAGCACAATCTTCCTCTTCGGCAAATGTATCCAATGTCATGTTTACAGAAAGAAATATCATGTTTTTTCAGGTTTCTGAAGCTTTATTCCTAGAAAACTCGAATGTGTGGTGGATTTGACTCCAGGTGGAACCAATTAGCGTTTGCCAGCAGAAAACAAAAAGGGTCCTGCTCAAATGCATTCAAAACCTTAAAGTCCATAGAGAATATCCAGAAAACACAAACACACACAGAGGCTGTAGCAAGATCTGGGATTGAGATAGCTACAAATCACCAGATAGTTTTGTTTTCATCCAGGAGTATCTGGACAAACTGTTGTGGATTTCGGGTGAAATTTAACCAAAAAATGACCGTGAAAGTGGTTTTGAAGAAAAGCACAATCTTCCTGTTTGGCAAATGTATCCAATGTCATGTTTACAGAAAGAAATATCATGTTTTCTCGGGTTTCTGAAGCTTTCTTCCTAGAAAACTCGAATGTGTGGAGTATTTGACTCCAGGTGGAACCAATTAGCGTTTGCCAGCAGAAAACAAAAAGGGTCCTCCTGAAATGCATTCAAAACCTTAAAGTCCATAGAGAATATCCAGAAAACACAAACACACACAGAGGCTGTAGCAAGATCTGGGATTGAGATAGCTACAAATCACCAGACAGTTTTGTTTTCATCCAGGAGTATCTGGACAAACTGTTGTTTATTTCTGGTGAAATTTAACCAAAAATCACCGTGAAAGTGGTTTTCTAGAAAAACACAATCTTCCTGTTCAGCAAATGCATCCAATGTCATGATTACAGAAAGAAATATCATGTTTTCTCAGGTTTCTGAAGCTTTCTTCCTAGAAAACTCGAATTTGTGGAGGATTTGACTCCAGGTGGAACCAATTAGCGTTTGCCACCGGAAAACAAAAAGGGTCCTGCTAAAATGCCTTCCAAACCTTAAAGTCCATAGAGAATATCCAGAAAACACAAACACACACAGAGGCTGTAGCAAGATCTGGGATTGAGATAGCTACAAATCACCAGATAGTTTTGTTTTCATCCAGGAGTATCTGGACAAATTGTTGAGGATTTCGGGTGAAATTTAACCAAAAATCACCGTGAAAGTGGTTTTGGAGAAAAGCACAATCTTCCTGTTCGGCAAATGTATCCAATGTCATGTTTACAGAAAGAAATATCATGTTTTCTCAGGTTTCTGAAGCTTTCTTCCTAGAAAACTCGAATGTGTGGAGGATTTGACTCCAGGTGGAACCAATTAGCGTTTGCCAGCAGAAAACAAAAAGGGTCCTGCTAAAATGCATTCAAAACCTTAAAGTCCATAGAGAATATCCAGCAAACACAAACACACACAGAGGCTGTAGCAAGATCTGGGATTGAGATAGCTATAAATTTCCAGATAGTTTTGTTTTCATCCAGGTGTGTCTGGACAAATTGTTGTAGTTTTGAAGTGAAATTTAACCAAAAATGACCGTGAAAGTGGTTTTGGAGAAAAGCACAATCTTCCTGTTCGGGAAATGTATCCAATGTCATGTTTACAGAAAGAAATATCATGTTTTCTCAGGTTTCTGAAGCTTTCTTCCTAGAAAACTCGAATGTGTGGAGGATTTGACTCCAGGTGGAACCAATTAGCGTTTGCCAGCAGAAAACAAAAAGGGTCCTGCTAAAATGCATTCCAAACCTTAAAGTCCATAGAAAATATCCAGAAAACACAAACACACACAGAGGCTGTAGCAAGATCTGGGATTGAGATAGCTACAAATCACCAGATAGTTTTGTTTTCATCCAGGAGTATCTGGACAAATTGTTGTGGATTTCGGGTGAAATTTAACCAAAAATCACCGTGAAAGTGGTTTTGGAGAAAAGCACAATCTTCCTGTTCAGCAAATGTATCCAATGTCATGTTTACAGAAAGAAATATCATGTTTTCTCAGTTTTCTGAAGCTTTCTTCCTAGAAAACTCGAATGTGTGGAGTGTTTGACTCCAGGTGGAACCAATTAGCGTTTGCCAGCAGAAAACAAAAAGTGTCCTGCTCAAATGCATTCAAAACCTTAAAGTCCATAGAGAATATCCAGAAAACACAAACACACACAGAGGCTGTAGCAAGATCTGGGATTGAGATAGCTACAAATAACCAGATAGTGTTGTTTTCATCCAGGAGTATCTGAACAAATTGTTGTGGATTTCGGGTGAAATTTAACCAAAAATCTTCGTGAAAGTGGTTTTGGAGAAAAGCACAATCTTCCTGTTCGGCAAATGTATCCAATGTCATGTTTACAGAAAGAAATATCATGTTTTCTCAGGTTTCTGAAGCTTTCTTCCTAGAAAACTCGAATGTGTGGAGTGTTTGACTCCAGGTGGAACCAATTAGCGTTTGCCAGCAGAAAACAAAAAGGGTCCTGCTAAAATGCATTCAAAACCTTAAAGTCCATAGAGAACGTACAGAAAACACAAACACACACAGAGGCTGTAGCAAGATCTGGGATTGAGATAGCTATAAATTTCCAGATAGTTTTGTTTTCATCCAGGTGTGTCTGGACAAATTGTTGTAGTTTTGAAGTGAAATTTAACCAAAAATGACCGTGAAAGTGGTTTTGGAGAAAAGCACAATCTTCCTGTTCGGGAAATGTATCCAATGTCATGTTTACAGAAAGAAATATCATGTTTTCTCAGGTTTCTGAAGCTTTCTTCCTAGAAAACTCGAATGTGTGGAGGATTTGACCCCAGGTGGAACCAATTAGCGTTTGCCAGCAGAAAACAAAAAGGGTCCTGCTCAAATGCATTCAAAACCTTAAAGTCCATAGAGAACGTACGGAAAACACAAACACACACAGAGGCTGTAGCAAGATCTGGGATTGAGATAGCTATAAATTTCCAGATAGTTTTGTTTTCATCCAGGTGTGTCTGGACAAATTGTTGTAGTTTTGAAGTGAAATTTAACCAAAAATGACAGTGAAAGTGGTTTTGGAGAAAAGCACAATCTTCCTGTTCGGCAAATGTATCCAATGTCATGTTTACAGAAAGAAATATCATGTTTTCTCAGGTTTCTGAAGCTTTCTTCCTAGAAAACTCGAATGTGTGGAGGATTTGTCTCCAGGTGGAACCAATTAGCGTTTGCCAGCAGAAAACAAAAAGGGTCCTGCTAAAATGCATTCAAAACCTTAAAGTCCATAGAGAATATCCAGCAAACACAAACACACACAGAGGCTGTAGCAAGATCTGGGATTGAGATAGCTACAAATCACCAGATAGTTTTGTTTTCATCCAGGAGTATCTGGACAAATTGTTGTGGATTTCGGGTGAAATTTAACCAAAAATGACCGTGAAAGTGGTTTTGGAGAAAAGCACAATCTTCCTGTTCGACAAATGTATCCAATGTCATGTTTACAGAAAGAAATATCATGTTTTCTCAGTTTTCTGAAGCTTTCTTCCTAGAAAACTCGAATGTGTGGAGTGTTTCACTCCAGGTGGAACCAATTAGCGTTTGCCAGCAGAAAACAAAAAGGGTCCTGCTCAAATGCATTCAAAACCTTAAAGTCCATAAAAAATATCCAGAAAACACAAACACACACAGAGGCTGTAGCAAGATCTGGGATTGAGATAGCTACAAATCACCAGATAGTGTTGTTTTCATCCAGGAGTATCTGAACAAATTGTTGTGGATTTCGGGTGAAATTTAACCAAAAATCTTCGTGAAAATGGTTTTGGAGAAAAGCACAATCTTCCTGTTCGGCAAATGTATCCAATGTCATGTTTACAGAAAGAAATATCATGTTTTCTCAGGTTTCTGAAGCTTTCTTCCTAGAAAACTCGAATGTGTGGAGTGTTTGACTCCAGGTGGAACCAATTAGCGTTTGCCAGCAGAAAACAAAAAGGGTCCTGCTCAAATGCATTCCAAACCTTAAAGTCCATAGAGAATATCCAGAAAACACAAACACACACAGAGGCTGTAGCAAGATCTGGGATTGAGATAGCTACAAATCACCAGAGAGTTTTGTTTTCATCCAGGAGTATCTGGACAAATTGTTGTGGATTTCGGGTGAAATTTAACCAAAAATGACCGTGAAAGTGGTTTTGGAGAAAAGCACAATCTTCCTGTTCGGCAAATGTATCCAATGTCATGTTTACAGAAAGAAATATCATGTTTTCTCAGGTTTCTGAAGCTTTCTTCCTAGAAAACTCGAATGTGTGGAGGATTTGACTCCAGGTGGAACCAATTAGCGTTTGCCAGCAGAAAACAAAAAGGGTCCTGCTAAAATGCATTCAAAACCTTAAAGTCCATAGAGAATATCCAGAAAACACAAACACACAGAGGCTGTAGCAAGATCTGGGATTGAGATAGCTACAAATCACCAGATAGTTTTGTTTTCATCCAGGAGTATCTGGACAAATTGTTGTGGATTTCGGGTGAAATTTTACCAAAAATCACCGTGAAAGTGGTTTTGGAGAAAAGCACAATCTTCCTGTTCGGCAAATGTATCCAATGTCATGTTTACAGAAAGAAATATCATGTTTTCTCAGGTTTCTGAAGCTTTCTTCCTAGAAAACTCGAATGTGTGGAGGATTTGACTCCAGGTGGAACCAATTAGCGTTTGCCAGCAGAAAACAAAAAGGGTCCTGCTCAAATGCATTCAAAACCTTAAAGTCCATAGAGAACGTACAGAAAACACAAACACACACAGAGGCTGTAGCAAGATCTGGGATTGAGATAGCTATAAATTTCCAGATAGTTTTGTTTTCATCCAGGTGTGTCTGGACAAATTGTTGTAGTTTTGAAGTGAAATTTAACCATAAATGACCGTGAAAGTGGTTTTGGAGAAAAGCACAATCTTCCTGTTCGGGAAATGTATCCAATGTCATGTTTACAGAAAGAAATATCATGTTTTCTCAGGTTTCTGAAGCTTTCTTCCTAGAAAACTCGAATGTGTGGAGTGTTTGACTCCAGGTGGAACCAATTAGCGTTTGCCAGCAGAAAACAAAAAGGGTCCTGCTCAAATGCATTCCAAACCTTAAAGTCCATAGAGAATATCCAGAAAACACAAACACACACAGAGGCTGTAGCAAGATCTGGGATTGAGATAGCTACAAATCACCAGAGAGTTTTGTTTTCATCCAGGAGTATCTGGACAAATTGTTGTGGATTTCGGGTGAAATTTAACCAAAAATGACCGTGAAAGTGGTTTTGGAGAAAAGCACAATCTTCCTGTTCGGCAAATGTATCCAATGTCATGTTTACAGAAAGAAATATCATGTTTTCTCAGGTTTCTGAAGCTTTCTTCCTAGAAAACTCGAATGTGTGGAGGATTTGACTCCAGGTGGAACCAATTAGCGTTTGCCAGCAGAAAACAAAAAGGGTCCTGCTAAAATGCATTCAAAACCTTAAAGTCCATAGAGAATATCCAGAAAACACAAACACACAGAGGCTGTAGCAAGATCTGGGATTGAGATAGCTACAAATCACCAGATAGTTTTGTTTTCATCCAGGAGTATCTGGACAAATTGTTGTGGATTTCGGGTGAAATTTTACCAAAAATCACCGTGAAAGTGGTTTTGGAGAAAAGCACAATCTTCCTGTTCGGCAAATGTATCCAATGTCATGTTTACAGAAAGAAATATCATGTTTTCTCAGGTTTCTGAAGCTTTCTTCCTAGAAAACTCGAATGTGTGGAGGATTTGACTCCAGGTGGAACCAATTAGCGTTTGCCAGCAGAAAACAAAAAGGGTCCTGCTCAAATGCATTCAAAACCTTAAAGTCCATAGAGAACGTACAGAAAACACAAACACACACAGAGGCTGTAGCAAGATCTGGGATTGAGATAGCTATAAATTTCCAGATAGTTTTGTTTTCATCCAGGTGTGTCTGGACAAATTGTTGTAGTTTTGAAGTGAAATTTAACCATAAATGACCGTGAAAGTGGTTTTGGAGAAAAGCACAATCTTCCTGTTCGGGAAATGTATCCAATGTCATGTTTACAGAAAGAAATATCATGTTTTCTCAGGTTTCTGAAGCTTTCTTCCTAGAAAACTCGAATGTGTGGAGGATTTGACTCCAGGTGGAACCAATTAGCGTTTGCCAGCAGAAAACAAAAAGGGTCCTGCTAAAATGCATTCCAAACCTTAAAGTCCATAGAGAATATCCAGAAAACACAAACACACACAGAGGCTGTAGCAAGATCTGGGATTGAGATATCTACAAATCACCAGATAGTTTTGTTTTCATCCAGGAGTATCTGGACAAATTGTTGTGGATTTCGGGTGAAATTTAACCAAAAATCACCGTGAAAGTGGTTTTGGAGAAAAGCACAATCTTCCTGTTCGGCAAATGTATCCAATGTCATGTTTACAGAAAGAAATATCATGTTTTCTCAGTTTTCTGAAGCTTTCTTCCTAGAAAACTCGAATGTGTGGAGTGTTTCACTCCAGGTGGAACCAATTAGCGTTTGCCAGCAGAAAACAAAAAGGGTCCTGCTCAAATGCATTCAAAACCTTAAAGTCCATAGAGAATATCCAGAAAACACAAACACACACAGAGGCTGTAGCAAGATATGGGATTGAGATAGCTACAAATCACCAGATAGTGTTGTTTTCATCCAGGAGTATCTGAACAAATTGTTGTGGATTTCGGGTGAAATTTAACCAAAAATGACCGTGAAAGTGGTTTTGGAGAAAAGCACAATCTTCCTGTTCGGCAAATGTATCCAATGTCATGTTTACAGAAAGAAATATCATGTTTTCTCAGGTTTCTGAAGCTTTCTTCCTAGCAAACTCGAATGTGTGGAGGATTTGTCTCCAGGTGGAACCAATTAGCGTTTGCCAGCAGAAAACAAAAAGGGTCCTGCTAAAATGCATTCCAAACCTTAAAGTCCATAGAGAATATCCAGAAAACACAAACACACACAGAGGCTGTAGCAAGATCTGGGATTGAGATAGCTACAAATCACCAGATAGTTTTGTTTTCATCCAGGAGTATCTGGACAAATTGTTGTGGATTTCGGGTGAAATTTAACCAAAAATGACCGTGAAAGTGGTTTTGGAGAAAAGCACAATCTTCCTGTTCGGCAAATGTATCCAATGTCATGTTTACAGAAAGAAATATCATGTTTTCTCAGGTTTCTGAAGCTTTCTTCCTAGAAAACTCGAATGTGTGGAGGATTTGACTCCAGGTGGAACCAATTAGCGTTTGCCAGCAGAAAACAAAAAGGGTCCTGCTCAAATGCATTCAAAACCTTAAAGTCCATAGAGAATATCCAGAAAACACAAACACACACAGAGGCTGTAGCAAGATCTGGGATTGAGATAGCTACAAATCACCAGATAGTTTTGTTTTCATCCAGGAGTATCTGAACAAATTGTTGTGGATTTCGGGTGAAATTTAACCAAAAATCTTCGTGAAAGTGGTTTTGGAGAAAAGCACAATCTTCCTGTTCGGGAAATGTATCCAATGTCATGTTTACAGAAAGAAATATCATGTTTTCTCAGGTTTCTGAAGCTTTCTTCCTATCAAACTCGAATGTGTGGAGGAATTGACTCCAGGTGGAACCAATTAGCGTTTGCCAGCAGAAAACAAAAAGGGTCCTGCTCAAATGCATTCAAAACCTTAAAGTCCATAGAGAATATCCAGAAAACACAAACACACACAGAGGCTGTAGCAAGATCTGGGATTGAGATAGCTACAAATCACCAGATAGTTTTGTTTTCATCCAGGAGTATCTGGACAAATTGTTGTGGATTTCGGGTGAAATTTAACCAAAAATCACCGTGAAAGTGGTTTTGGAGAAAAGCACAATCTTCCTGTTCGGCAAATGTATCCAATGTCATGTTTACAGAAAGAAATATCATGTTTTCTCAGGTTTCTGAAGCTTTCTTCCTAGAAAACTCGAATGTGTGGAGGATTTGACTCCAGGTGGAACCAATTAGCGTTTGCCAGCAGAAAACAAAAAGGGTCCTGCTCAAATGCATTCAAAACCTTAAAGTCCATAGAGAATATCCAGAAAACACAAACACACACAGAGGCTGTAGCAAGATCTGGGATTGAGATAGCTACAAATCACCAGATGGGTTTGTTTTCATCCAGGAGTATCTGGACAAATTGTTGTGGATTTCGGGTGAAATTTAACCAAAAATCACCGTGAAAGTGGTTTTGGAGAAAAGCACAATCTTCCTGTTCGGCAAATGTATCCAATGTCATGTTTACAGAAAGAAATATCATGTTTTCTCAGGTTTCTGAAGCTTTCTTCCTAGAAAACTCGAATGTGTGGAGGATTTGACTCCAGGTGGAACCAATTAGCGTTTGCCAGCAGAAAACAAAAAGGGTCCTGCTAAAATGCATTCAAAACCTTAAAGTCCATAGAGAATATCCAGAAAACACAAACACACAGAGGCTGTAGCAAGATCTGGGATTGAGATATCTACAAATCACCAGATAGTTTTGTTTTCATCCAGGAGTATCTGGACAAATTGTTGTGGATTTCGGGTGAAATTTAACCAAAAATGACCGTGAAAGTGGTTTTGGAGAAAAGCACAATCTTCCTGTTCGGCAAATGTATCCAATGTCATGTTTACAGAAAGAAATATCATGTTTTCTCAGGTTTCTGAAGCTTTCTTCCTAGAAAACTCGAATGTGTGGAGGATTTGACTCCAGGTGGAACCAATTAGCGTTTGCCAGCAGAAAACAAAAAGGGTCCTGCTCAAATGCATTCAAAACCTTAAAGTCCATAGAGAATATCCAGAAAACACAAACACACACAGAGGCTGTAGCAAGATCTGGGATTGAGATAGCTACAAATCACCAGATAGTTTTGTTTTCATCCAGGAGTATCTGGACAAATTGTTGTGGATTTCGGGTGAAATTTAACCAAAAATCACCGTGAAAGTGGTTTTGGAGAAAAGCACAATCTTCCTGTTCGGCAAATGTATCCAATGTCATGTTTACAGAAAGAAATATCATGTTTTCTCAGTTTTCTGAAGCTTTCTTCCTAGAAAACTCGAATGTGTGGAGTGTTTCACTCCAGGTGGAACCAATTAGCGTTTGCCAGCAGAAAACAAAAAGGGTCCTGCTCAAATGCATTCAAAACCTTAAAGTCCATAGAGAATATCCAGAAAACACAAACACACACAGAGGCTGTAGCAAGATATGGGATTGAGATAGCTACAAATCACCAGATAGTGTTGTTTTCATCCAGGAGTATCTGAACAAATTGTTGTGGATTTCGGGTGAAATTTAACCAAAAATGACCGTGAAAGTGGTTTTGGAGAAAAGCACAATCTTCCTGTTCGGCAAATGTATCCAATGTCATGTTTACAGAAAGAAATATCATGTTTTCTCAGGTTTCTGAAGCTTTCTTCCTAGCAAACTCGAATGTGTGGAGGATTTGTCTCCAGGTGGAACCAATTAGCGTTTGCCAGCAGAAAACAAAAAGGGTCCTGCTAAAATGCATTCCAAACCTTAAAGTCCATAGAGAATATCCAGAAAACACAAACACACACAGAGGCTGTAGCAAGATCTGGGATTGAGATAGCTACAAATCACCAGATAGTTTTGTTTTCATCCAGGAGTATCTGGACAAATTGTTGTGGATTTCGGGTGAAATTTAACCAAAAATGACCGTGAAACTGGTTTTGGAGAAAAGCACAATCTTCCTGTTCGGCAAATGTATCCAATGTCATGTTTACAGAAAGAAATATCATGTTTTCTCAGGTTTCTGAAGCTTTCTTCCTAGAAAACTCGAATGTGTGGAGGATTTGACTCCAGGTGGAACCAATTAGCGTTTGCCAGCAGAAAACAAAAAGGGTCCTGCTCAAATGCATTCAAAACCTTAAAGTCCATAGAGAATATCCAGAAAACACAAACACACACAGAGGCTGTAGCAAGATCTGGGATTGAGATAGCTACAAATCACCAGATAGTTTTGTTTTCATCCAGGAGTATCTGGACAAATTGTTGTGGATTTCGGGTGAAATTTAACCAAAAATCACCGTGAAAGTGGTTTTGGAGAAAAGCACAATCTTCCTGTTCGGCAAATGTATCCAATGTCATGTTTACAGAAAGAAATATCATGTTTTCTCAGTTTTCTGAAGCTTTCTTCCTAGAAAACTCGAATGTGTGGAGTGTTTCACTCCAGGTGGAACCAATTAGCGTTTGCCAGCAGAAAACAAAAAGGGTCCTGCTCAAATGCATTCAAAACCTTAAAGTCCATAGAGAATATCCAGAAAACACAAACACACACAGAGGCTGTAGCAAGATATGGGATTGAGATAGCTACAAATCACCAGATAGTGTTGTTTTCATCCAGGAGTATCTGAACAAATTGTTGTGGATTTCGGGTGAAATTTAACCAAAAATGACCGTGAAAGTGGTTTTGGAGAAAAGCACAATCTTCCTGTTCGGCAAATGTATCCAATGTCATGTTTACAGAAAGAAATATCATGTTTTCTCAGGTTTCTGAAGCTTTCTTCCTAGCAAACTCGAATGTGTGGAGGATTTGTCTCCAGGTGGAACCAATTAGCGTTTGCCAGCAGAAAACAAAAAGGGTCCTGCTAAAATGCATTCCAAACCTTAAAGTCCATAGAGAATATCCAGAAAACACAAACACACACAGAGGCTGTAGCAAGATCTGGGATTGAGATAGCTACAAATCACCAGATAGTTTTGTTTTCATCCAGGAGTATCTGGACAAATTGTTGTGGATTTCGGGTGAAATTTAACCAAAAATGACCGTGAAACTGGTTTTGGAGAAAAGCACAATCTTCCTGTTCGGCAAATGTATCCAATGTCATGTTTACAGAAAGAAATATCATGTTTTCTCAGGTTTCTGAAGCTTTCTTCCTAGAAAACTCGAATGTGTGGAGGATTTGACTCCAGGTGGAACCAATTAGCGTTTGCCAGCAGAAAACAAAAAGGGTCCTGCTCAAATGCATTCAAAACCTTAAAGTCCATAGAGAATATCCAGAAAACACAAACACACACAGAGGCTGTAGCAAGATCTGGGATTGAGATAGCTACAAATCACCAGTGTTGTTTTCATCCAGGAGTATCTGAACAAATTGTTGTGGATTTCGGGTGAAATTTAACCAAAAATCACTGTGAAAGTGGTTTTGGAGAAAAGCACAATCTTCCTGTTCGACAAATGTATCCAATGTCATGTTTACAGAAAGAAATATCATGTTTTCTCAGGTTTCTGAAGCTTTCTTCCTATCAAACTCGAATGTGTGGAGGAATTGACTCCAGGTGGAACCAATTAGCGTTTGCCAGCAGAAAACAAAAAGGGTCCTGCTCAAATGCATTCAAAACCTTAAAGTCCATAGAGAATATCCAGAAAACACAAACACACACAGAGGCTGTAGCAAGATCTGGGATTGAGATAGCTACAAATCACCAGATAGTTTTGTTTTCATCCAGGAGTATCTGGACAAATTGTTGTGGATTTCGGGTGAAATTTAACCAAAAATCACCGTGAAAGTGGTTTTGGAGAAAAGCACAATCTTCCTGTTCGGCAAATGTATCCAATGTCATGTTTACAGAAAGAAATATCATGTTTTCTCAGGTTTCTGAAGCTTTCTTCCTAGAAAACTCGAATGTGTGGAGGATTTGACTCCAGGTGGAACCAATTAGCGTTTGCCAGCAGAAAACAAAAAGGGTCCTGCTAAAATGCATTCAAAACCTTAAAGTCCATAGAGAACGTACAGAAAACACAAACACACACAGAGGCTGTAGCAAGATCTGGGATTGAGATAGCTACAAATCACCAGATAGTTTTGTTTTCATCCAGGAGTATCTGGACAAATTGTTGTGGATTTCGGGTGAAATTTAACCAAAAATCACCGTGAAAGTGGTTTTGGAGAAAAGCACAATCTTCCTGTTCGGCAAATGTATCCAATGTCATGTTTACAGAAAGAAATATCATGTTTTCTCAGGTTTCTGAAGCTTTCTTCCTAGAAAACTCGAATGTGTGGAGGATTTGACTCCAGGTGGAACCAATTAGCGTTTGCCAGCAGAAAACAAAAAGGGTCCTGCTAAAATGCATTCAAAACCTTAAAGTCCATAGAGAATGTCCAGAAAACACAAACACACAGAGGCTGTAGCAAGATCTGGGATTGAGATATCTACAAATCACCAGATAGTTTTGTTTTCATCCAGGAGTATCTGGACAAATTGTTGTGGATTTCGGGTGAAATTTAACCAAAAATCACCGTGAAAGTGGTTTTGGAGAAAAGCACAATCTTCCTGTTCGGCAAATGTATCCAATGTCATGTTTACAGAAAGAAATATCATGTTTTCTCAGTTTTCTGAAGCTTTCTTCCTAGAAAACTCGAATGTGTGGAGTGTTTGACTCCAGGTGGAACCAATTAGCGTTTGCCAGCAGAAAACAAAAAGGGTCCTGCTCAAATGCATTCAAAACCTTAAAGTCCATAGAGAATATCCAGAAAACACAAACACACACAGAGTCTGTAGCAATCTCTGGGATTGAGATAGCTACAAATCACCAGATAGTGTTGTTTTCATCCAGGAGTATCTGAACAAATTGTTGTGGATTTCGGGTGAAATTTAACCAAAAATCTTCGTGAAAGTGGTTTTGGAGAAAAGCACAATCTTCCTGTTCGGCAAATGTATCCAATGTCATGTTTACAGAAAGAAATATCATGTTTTCTCAGGTTTCTGAAGCTTTCTTCCTATCAAACTCGAATGTGTGGAGTGTTTGACTCCAGGTGGAACCAATTAGCGTTTGCCAGCAGAAAACAAAAAGGCTCCTGCTAAAATGCATTCAAAACCTTAAAGTCCATAGAGAATATCCAGAAAACACAAACACACACAGAGGCTGTAGCAAGATCTGGGATTGAGATAGCTACAAATCACCAGATAGTTTTGTTTTCATCCAGGAGTATCTGGACAAATTGTTGTGGATTTCGGGTGAAATTTAACCAAAAATCACCGTGAAAGTGGTTTTGGAGAAAAGCACAATCTTCCTGTTCGGCAAATGTATCCAATGTCATGTTTACAGAAAGAAATATCATGTTTTCTCAGGTTTCTGAAGCTTTCTTCCTAGAAAACTCGAATGTGTGGAGGATTTGACTCCAGGTGGAACCAATTAGCGTTTGCCAGCAGAAAACAAAAAGGGTCCTGCTAAAATGCATTCAAAACCTTAAAGTCCATAGAGAATATCCAGAAAACACAAACACACAGAGGCTGTAGCAAGATCTGGGATTGAGATATCTACAAATCACCAGATAGTTTTGTTTTCATCCAGGAGTATCTGGACAATTTGTTGTGGATTTCGGGTGAAATTTAACCAAAAATGACCGTGAAAGTGGTTTTGGAGAAAAGCACAATCTTCCTGTTCGGCAAATGTATCCAATGTCATGTTTACAGAAAGAAATATCATGTTTTCTCAGGTTTCTGAAGCTTTCTTCCTAGAAAACTCGAATGTGTGGAGGATTTGACTCCAGGTGGAACCAATTAGCGTTTGCCAGCAGAAAACAAAAAGGGTCCTGCTAAAATGCATTCCAAACCTTAAAGTCCATAGAAAATATCCAGAAAACACAAACACACACAGAGGCTGTAGCAAGATCTGGGATTGAGATAGCTACAAATCACCAGATAGTTTTGTTTTCATCCAGGAGTATCTGGACAAATTGTTGTGGATTTCGGGTGAAATTTAACCAAAAATCACCGTGAAAGTGGTTTTGGAGAAAAGCACAATCTTCCTGTTCGGCAAATGTATCCAATGTCATGTTTACAGAAAGAAATATCATGTTTTCTCAGGTTTCTGAAGCTTTCTTCCTAGAAAACTCGAATGTGTGGAGTGTTTGACTCCAGGTGGAACCAATTAGCGTTTGCCAGCAGAAAACAAAAAGGGTCCTGCTCAAATGCATTCAAAACCTTAAAGTCCATAGAGAATATCCAGAAAACACAAACACACACAGAGGCTGTAGCAAGATCTGGGATTGAGATAGCTACAAATCACCAGATAGTGTTGTTTTCATCCAGGAGTATCTGAACAAATTGTTGTGGATTTCGGGTGAAATTTAACCAAAAATCTTCGTGAAAGTGGTTTTGGAGAAAAGCACAATCTTCCTGTTCGACAAATGTATCCAATGTCATGTTTACAGAAAGAAATATCATGTTTTCTCAGGTTTCTGAAGCTTTCTTCCTATCAAACTCGAATGTGTGGAGTGTTTGACTCCAGGTGGAACCAATTAGCGTTTGCCAGCAGAAAACAAAAAGGGTCCTGCTCAAATGCATTCAAAACCTTAAAGTCCATAGAGAATATCCAGAAAACACAAACACACAGAGGCTGTAGCAAGATCTGGGATTGAGATAGCTACAAATCACCAGATAGTTTTGTTTTCATCCAGGAGTATCTGGACAAATTGTTGTGGATTTCGGGTGAAATTTAACCAAAAATCACCGTGAAAGTGGTTTTGGAGAAAAGCACAATCTTCCTGTTCGGCAAATGTATCCAATGTCATGTTTACAGAAAGAAATATCATGTTTTCTCAGGTTTCTGAAGCTTTCTTCCTAGAAAACTCGAATGTGTGGAGGATTTGACTCCAGGTGGAACCAATTAGCGTTTGCCAGCAGAAAACAAAAAGGGTCCTGCTAAAATGCATTCCAAACCTTAAAGTCCATAGAAAATATCCAGAAAACACAAACACACACAGAGGCTGTAGCAAGATCTGGGATTGAGATAGCTACAAATCACCAGATAGTTTTGTTTTCATCCAGGAGTATCTGGACAAATTGTTGTGGATTTCGGGTGAAATTTAACCAAAAATCACCGTGAAAGTGGTTTTGGAGAAAAGCACAATCTTCCTGTTCGGCAAATGTATCCAATGTCATGTTTACAGAAAGAAATATCATGTTTTCTCAGGTTTCTGAAGCTTTCTTCCTAGAAAACTCGAATGTGTGGAGTGTTTGACTCCAGGTGGAACCAAGTAGCGTTTGCCAGCAGAAAACAAAAAGGGTCCTGCTCAAATGCATTCAAAACCTTAAAGTCCATAGAGAATATCCAGAAAACACAAACACACACAGAGTCTGTAGCAATCTCTGGGATTGAGATAGCTACAAATCACCAGATAGTGTTGTTTTCATCCAGGAGTATCTGAACAAATTGTTGTGGATTTCGGGTGAAATTTAACCAAAAATCTTCGTGAAAGTGGTTTTGGAGAAAAGCACAATCTTCCTGTTCGACAAATGTATCCAATGTCATGTTTACAGAAAGAAATATCATGTTTTCTCAGGTTTCTGAAGCTTTCTTCCTATCAAACTCGAATGTGTGGAGTGTTTGACTCCAGGTGGAACCAATTAGCGTTTGCCAGCAGAAAACAAAAAGGGTCCTGCTCAAATGCATTCAAAACCTTAAAGTCCATAGAGAATATCCAGAAAACACAAACACACACAGAGGCTGTAGCAAGATCTGGGATTGAGATAGCTACAAATCACCAGATAGTTTTGTTTTCATCCAGGAGTATCTGGACAAATTGTTGTGGATTTCGGGTGAAATTTAACCAAAAATCACCGTGAAAGTGGTTTTGGAGAAAAGCACAATCTTCCTGTTCGGCAAATGTATCCAATGTCATGTTTACAGAAAGAAATATCATGTTTTCTCAGGTTTCTGAAGCTTTCTTCCTAGAAAACTCGAATGTGTGGAGGATTTGACTCCAGGTGGAACCAATTAGCGTTTGCCAGCAGAAAACAAAAAGGGTCCTGCTAAAATGCATTCAAAACCTTAAAGTCCATAGAGAATATCCAGAAAACACAAACACACAGAGGCTGTAGCAAGATCTGGGATTGAGATATCTACAAATCACCAGATAGTTTTGTTTTCATCCAGGAGTATCTGGACAAATTGTTGTGGATTTCGGGTGAAATTTAACCAAAAATGACCGTGAAAGTGGTTTTGGAGAAAAGCACAATCTTCCTGTTCGGCAAATGTATCCAATGTCATGTTTACAGAAAGAAATATCATGTTTTCTCAGGTTTCTGAAGCTTTCTTCCTAGAAAACTCGAATGTGTGGAGGATTTGACTCCAGGTGGAACCAATTAGCGTTTGCCAGCAGAAAACAAAAAGGGTCCTGCTAAAATGCATTCCAAACCTTAAAGTCCATAGAAAATATCCAGAAAACACAAACACACACAGAGGCTGTAGCAAGATCTGGGATTGAGATAGCTACAAATCACCAGATAGTTTTGTTTTCATCCAGGAGTATCTGGACAAATTGTTGTGGATTTCGGGTGAAATTTAACCAAAAATCACCGTGAAAGTGGTTTTGGAGAAAAGCACAATCTTCCTGTTCGGCAAATGTATCCAATGTCATGTTTACAGAAAGAAATATCATGTTTTCTCAGTTTTCTGAAGCTTTCTTCCTAGAAAACTCGAATGTGTGGAGTGTTTGACTCCAGGTGGAACCAATTAGCGTTTGCCAGCAGAAAACAAAAAGGGTCCTGCTCAAATGCATTCAAAACCTTAAAGTCCATAGAGAATATCCAGAAAACACAAACACACACAGAGGCTGTAGCAAGATCTGGGATTGAGATAGCTACAAATCACCAGATAGTGTTGTTTTCATCCAGGAGTATCTGAACAAATTGTTGTGGATTTCGGGTGAAATTTAACCAAAAATCTTCGTGAAAGTGGTTTTGGAGAAAAGCACAATCTTCCTGTTCGACAAATGTATCCAATGTCATGTTTACAGAAAGAAATATCATGTTTTCTCAGGTTTCTGAAGCTTTCTTCCTATCAAACTCGAATGTGTGGAGTGTTTGACTCCAGGTGGAACCAATTAGCGTTTGCCAGCAGAAAACAAAAAGGGTCCTGCTCAAATGCATTCAAAACCTTAAAGTCCATAGAGAATATCCAGAAAACACAAACACACACAGAGGCTGTAGCAAGATCTGGGATTGAGATAGCTACAAATCACCAGATAGTTTTGTTTTCATCCAGGAGTATCTGGACAAATTGTTGTGGATTTCGGGTGAAATTTAACCAAAAATCACCGTGAAAGTGGTTTTGGAGAAAAGCACAATCTTCCTGTTCGGCAAATGTATCCAATGTCATGTTTACAGAAAGAAATATCATGTTTTCTCAGGTTTCTGAAGCTTTCTTCCTAGAAAACTCGAATGTGTGGAGGATTTGACTCCAGGTGGAACCAATTAGCGTTTGCCAGCAGAAAACAAAAAGGGTCCTGCTCAAATGCATTCAAAACCTTAAAGTCCATAGAGAATATCCAGAAAACACAAACACACAGAGGCTGTAGCAAGATCTGGGATTGAGATAGCTACAAATCACCAGATAGTTTTGTTTTCATCCAGGAGTATCTGGACAAATTGTTGTGGATTTCGGGTGAAATTTAACCAAAAATCACCGTGAAAGTGGTTTTGGAGAAAAGCACAATCTTCCTGTTCGGCAAATGTATCCAATGTCATGTTTACAGAAAGAAATATCATGTTTTCTCAGGTTTCTGAAGCTTTCTTCCTAGAAAACTCGAATGTGTGGAGGATTTGACTCCAGGTGGAACCAATTAGCGTTTGCCAGCAGAAAACAAAAAGGGTCCTGCTAAAATGCATTCAAAACCTTAAAGTCCATAGAGAATATCCAGCAAACACAAACACACACAGAGGCTGTAGCAAGATCTGGGATTGAGATATCTACAAATCACCAGATAGTTTTGTTTTCATCCAGGAGTATCTGGACAAATTGTTGTGGATTTCGGGTGAAATTTAACCAAAAATCACCGTGAAAGTGGTTTTGGAGAAAAGCACAATCTTCCTGTTCGGCAAATGTATCCAATGTCATGTTTACAGAAAGAAATATCATGTTTTCTCAGTTTTCTGAAGCTTTCTTCCTAGAAAACTCGAATGTGTGGAGTGTTTCACTCCAGGTGGAACCAATTAGCGTTTGCCAGCAGAAAACAAAAAGGGTCCTGCTCAAATGCATTCAAAACCTTAAAGTCCATAGAAAATATCCAGAAAACACAAACACACACAGAGGCTGTAGCAAGATCTGGGATTGAGATAGCTACAAATCACCAGATAGTGTTGTTTTCATCCAGGAGTATCTGAACAAATTGTTGTGGATTTCGGGTGAAATTTAACCAAAAATCTTCGTGAAAGTGGTTTTGGAGAAAAGCACAATCTTCCTGTTCGGCAAATGTATCCAATGTCATGTTTACAGAAAGAAATATCATGTTTTCTCAGGTTTCTGAAGCTTTCTTCCTAGCAAACTGGAATGTGTGGAGTGTTTGACTCCAGGTGGAACCAATTAGCGTTTGCCAGCAGAAAACAAAAAGGGTCCTGCTAAAATGCATTCCAAACCTTAAAGTCCATAGAGAATATCCAGAAAACACAAACACACACAGAGGCTGTAGCAAGATCTGGGATTGAGATAGCTACAAATCACCAGATAGTTTTGTTTTCATCCAGGAGTATCTGGACAAATTGTTGTGGATTTCGGGTGAAATTTAACCAAAAATGACCGTGAAAGTGGTTTTGGAGAAAAGCACAATGTTCCTGTTCGGCAAATGTATCCAATGTCATGTTTACAGAAAGAAATATCATGTTTTCTCAGGTTTCTGAAGCTTTCTTCCTAGAAAACTCGAATGTGTGGAGGATTTGACTCCAGGTGGAACCAATTAGCGTTTGCCAGCAGAAAACAAAAAGGGTCCTGCTAAAATGCATTCAAAACCTTAAAGTCCATAGAGAATATCCAGAAAACACAAACACACAGAGGCTGTAGCAAGATCTGGGATTGAGATAGCTACAAATCACCAGATAGTTTTGTTTTCATCCAGGAGTATCTGGACAAATTGTTGTGGATTTCGGGTGAAATTTAACCAAAAATCACCGTGAAAGTGGTTTTGGAGAAAAGCACAATCTTCCTGTTCGGCAAATGTATCCAATGTCATGTTTACAGAAAGAAATATCATGTTTTCTCAGGTTTCTGAAGCTTTCTTCCTAGAAAACTCGAATGTGTGGAGGATTTGACTCCAGATGGAACCAATTAGCGTTTGCCAGCAGAAAACAAAAAGGGTCCTGCTCAAATGCATTCAAAACCTTAAAGTCCATAGAGAACGTACAGAAAACACAAACACACACAGAGGCTGTAGCAAGATCTGGGATTGAGATAGCTATAAATTTCCAGATAGTTTTGTTTTCATCCAGGTGTGTCTGGACAAATTGTTGTAGTTTTGAAGTGAAATTTAACCAAAAATGACCGTGAAAGTGGTTTTGGAGAAAAGCACAATCTTCCTGTTCGGCAAATGTATCCAATGTCATGTTTACAGAAAGAAATATCATGTTTTCTCAGGTTTCTGAAGCTTTCTTCCTAGAAAACTCGAATGTGTGGAGGATTTGACTCCAGGTGGAACCAATTAGCGTTTGCCAGCAGAAAACAAAAAGGGTCCTGCTAAAATGCATTCCAAACCTTAAAGTCCATAGAAAATATCCAGAAAACACAAACACACACAGAGGCTGTAGCAAGATCTGGGATTGAGATAGCTACAAATCACCAGATAGTTTTGTTTTCATCCAGGAGTATCTGGACAAATTGTTGTGGATTTCGGGTGAAATTTAACCAAAAATCACCGTGAAAGTGGTTTTGGAGAAAAGCACAATCTTCCTGTTCGGCAAATGTATCCAATGTCATGTTTACAGAAAGAAATATCATGTTTTCTCAGTTTTCTGAAGCTTTCTTCCTAGAAAACTCGAATGTGTGGAGTGTTTGACTCCAGGTGGAACCAATTAGCGTTTGCCAGCAGAAAACAAAAAGGGTCCTGCTAAAATGCATTCAAAACCTTAAAGTCCATAGAGAATATCCAGAAAACACAAACACACACAGAGGCTGTAGCAAGATCTGGGATTGAGATAGCTACAAATCACCAGATAGTTTTGTTTTCATCCAGGAGTATCTGGACAAATTGTTGTGGATTTCGGGTGAAATTTAACCAAAAATCACCGTGAAAGTGGTTTTGGAGAAAAGCACAATCTTCCTGTTCGGCAAATGTATCCAATGTCATGTTTACAGAAAGAAATATCATGTTTTCTCAGGTTTCTGAAGCTTTCTTCCTAGAAAACTCGAATGTGTGGAGGATTTGACTCCAGGTGGAACCAATTAGCGTTTGCCAGCAGAAAACAAAAAGGGTCCTGCTCAAATGCATTCAAAACCTTAAAGTCCATAGAGAACGTACAGAAAACACAAACACACACAGAGGCTGTAGCAAGTTCTGGGATTGAGATAGCTATAAATTTCCAGATAGTTTTGTTTTCATCCAGGTGTGTCTGGACAAATTGTTGTAGTTTTGAAGTGAAATTTAACCAAAAATGACCGTGAAAGTGGTTTTGGAGAAAAGCACAATCTTCCTGTTCGGCAAATGTATCCAATGTCATGTTTACAGAAAGAAATATCATGTTTTCTCAGGTTTCTGAAGCTTTCTTCCTAGAAAACTCGAATGTGTGGAGGATTTGACTCCAGGTGGAACCAATTAGCGTTTGCCAGCAGAAAACAAAAAGGGTCCTGCTAAAATGCATTCCAAACCTTAAAGTCCATAGAAAATATCCAGAAAACACAAACACACACAGAGGCTGTAGCAAGATCTGGGATTGAGATAGCTACAAATCACCAGATAGTTTTGTTTTCATCCAGGAGTATCTGGACAAATTGTTGTGGATTTCGGGTGAAATTTAACCAAAAATCACCGTGAAAGTGGTTTTGGAGAAAAGCACAATCTTCCTGTTCGGCAAATGTATCCAATGTCATGTTTACAGAAAGAAATATCATGTTTTCTCAGGTTTCTGAAGCTTTCTTCCTAGCAAACTCGAATGTGTGGAGGATTTGACTCCAGGTGGAACCAATTAGCGTTTGCCAGCAGAAAACAAAAAGGGTCCTGCTCAAATGCATTCAAAACCTTAAAGTCCATAGAGAACGTACAGAAAACAAAAACACACACAGAGGCTGTAGCAAGATCTGGGATTGAGATAGCTATAAATTTCCAGATAGTTTTGTTTTCATCCAGGTGTGTCTGGACAAATTGTTGTAGTTTTGAAGTGAAATTTAACCAAAAATGACCGTGAAAGTGGTTTTGGAGAAAAGCACAATCTTCCTGTTCGGCAAATGTATCCAATGTCATGTTTACAGAAAGAAATATCATGTTTTCTCAGGTTTCTGAAGCTTTCTTCCTAGAAAACTCGAATGTGTGGAGGATTTGACTCCAGGTGGAACCAATTAGCGTTTGCCAGCAGAAAACAAAAAGGGTCCTGCTAAAATGCATTCCAAACCTTAAAGTCCATAGAAAATATCCAGAAAACACAAACACACACAGAGGCTGTAGCAAGATCTGGGATTGAGATAGCTACAAATCACCAGATAGTTTTGTTTTCATCCAGGAGTATCTGGACAAATTGTTGTGGATTTCGGGTGAAATTTAACCAAAAATCACCGTGAAAGTGGTTTTGGAGAAAAGCACAATCTTCCTGTTCGGCAAATGTATCCAATGTCATGTTTACAGAAAGAAATATCATGTTTTCTCAGGTTTCTGAAGCTTTCTTCCTAGAAAACTCGAATGTGTGGAGGATTTGACTCCAGGTGGAACCAATTAGCGTTTGCCAGCAGAAAACAAAAAGGGTCCTGCTAAAATGCATTCAAAACCTTAAAGTCCATAGAGAATATCCAGAAAACACAAACACACAGAGGCTGTAGCAAGATCTGGGATTGAGATATCTACAAATCACCAGATAGTTTTGTTTTCATCCAGGAGTATCTGGACAAATTGTTGTGGATTTCGGGTGAAATTTAACCAAAAATGACCGTGAAAGTGGTTTTGGAGAAAAGCACAATCTTCCTGTTCGGCAAATGTATCCAATGTCATGTTTACAGAAAGAAATATCATGTTTTCTCAGGTTTCTGAAGCTTTCTTCCTAGAAAACTCGAATGTGTGGAGGATTTGACTCCAGGTGGAACCAATTAGCGTTTGCCAGCAGAAAACAAAAAGGGTCCTGCTCAAATGCATTCCAAACCTTAAAGTCCATAGAGAATATCCAGAAAACACAAACACACACAGAGGCTGTAGCAAGATCTGGGATTGAGATAGCTACAAATCACCAGATAGTTTTGTTTTCATCCAGGAGTATCTGGACAAATTGTTGTGGATTTCGGGTGCAATTTAACCAAAAATCACCGTGAAAGTGGTTTAGGAGAAAAGCACAATCTTCCTGTTCGGCAAATGTATCCAATGTCATGTTTACAGAAAGAAATATCATGTTTTCTCAGGTTTCTGAAGCTTTCTTCCTAGAAAACTCGAATGTGTGGAGGATTTGACTCCAGGTGGAACCAATTAGCGTTTGCCAGCAGAAAACAAAAAGGGTCCTGCTAAAATGCATTCAAAACCTTAAAGTCCATAGAGAATATCCAGAAAACACAAACACACACAGAGGCTGTAGAAAGATCCGGAGTTGACATAGCTATAAATGGCCAGAAAGTTTTGTTTTCATCCAGGTGTGTCTGGACAAATTGTTGTAGTTTTGAAGTGAAATTTAACCAAAAAATGACCGTGAAAGTGGTTTTGGAGAAAAGCACAATCTTCCTGTTCGGCAAATGTATCCAATGTCATGTTTACAGAAAGAAATATCATGTTTTCTCAGGTTTCTGAAGCTTTCTTCCTAGAAAACTCGAATGTGTGGAGGATTTGACTCCAGGTGGAACCAATTAGCGTTTGCCAGCAGAAAACAAAAAGGGTCCTGCTCAAATGCATTCAAAACCTTAAAGTCCATAGAGAATATCCAGAAAACACAAACACACACAGAGGCTGTAGCAAGATCTGGGATTGAGATAGCTACAAATCACCAGATAGTGTTCTTTCCATCCAGGAATGTCTGGACAAATTGTTGTGGATTTCGGGTGAAATTTAACAAAAAATGACCGTGAAAGTGGTTTTGGAGAAAAGCACAATCTTCCTGTTCGGCAAATGTATCCAATGTCATGTTTACAGAAAGAAATATCATGTTTTCTCAGGTTTCTGAAGCTTTCTTCCTAGAAAACTCGAATGTGTGGAGTGTTTGACTCCAGGTGGAACCAATTAGCGTTTGCCAGCAGAAAACAAAAAGGGTCCTGCTAAAATGCATTCAAAACCTTAAAGTCCATAGAGAATATCCAGAAAACACAAACACACACAGAGGCTGTAGCAAGATCTGGGATTGAGATAGCTACAAATCACCAGATAGTTTTGTTTTCATCCAGGAGTATCTGGACAAATTGTTGTGGATTTCGGGTGAAATTTAACCAAAAATCACCGTGAAAGTGGTTTTGGAGAAAAGCACAATCTTCCTGTTCGGCAAATGTATCCAATGTCATGTTTACAGAAAGAAATATCATGTTTTCTCAGGTTTCTGAAGCTTTCTTCCTAGAAAACTCGAATGTGTGGAGGATTTGACTCCAGGTGGAACCAATTAGCGTTTGCCAGCAGAAAACAAAAAGGGTCCTGTTCAAATGCATTCAAAACCTTAAAGTCCATAGAGAATATCCAGAAAACACAAACACACACAGAGGCTGTAGCAAGATCTGGGATTGAGATAGCTACAAATCACCAGATAGTTTTGTTTTCATCCAGGAGTATCTGGACAAATTGTTGTGGATTTCAGGTGAAATTTAACCAAAAATGACCGTGAAAGTGGTTTTGGAGAAAAGCACAATCTTCCTGTTCGGCAAATGTATCCAATGTCATGTTTACAGAAAGAAATATCATGTTTTCTCAGGTTTCTGAAGCTTTCTTCCTAGAAAGCTCGAATGTGTGGAGGATTTGACTCCAGGTGGAACCAATTAGCGTTTGCCAGCAGAAAACACAAAGGGTCCTGCTAAAGTGCATTCAAAACCTTAAAGTCCGTAGAGAATATCCAGAAAACACAAACACACACAGAGGCTGTAGCAAGATCTGGGATTGAGATAGCTACAAACCACCAGATAGTGTTGTTTTCATCCAGGAGTATCTGGACAAATTGTTGTGGATTTCGGGTGAAATTTAACCAAAAATCACCGTGAAAGTGGTTTTGGAGAAAAGCACAATCTTCCTGTTCAGCAAATGTATCCAATGTCATGTTTACAGAAAGAAATATCATGTTTTCTCAGGTTTCTGAAGCTTTCTTCCTAGAAAACTCGAATGTGTGGAGGATTTGACTCCAGGTGGAACCAATTAGCGTTTGCCAGCAGAAAACAAAAAGGGTCCTGCTAAAATGCATTCAAAACCTTAAAGTCCATAGAGAATGTCCAGAAAACACAAACACACACAGAGGCTGTAGCAAGATTTGGGATTGACATAGCTATAAATGGCCAGAAAATTTTGTTTTCATCCAGGTGTGTCTGGACAAATTGTTGTATTTTTGAAGTGAAATTTAACCAAAAAATCACCGTGAAAGTGATTTTGGAGAAAAGCACAATCTTCCTGTTCGACAAATGTATCCAATGTCATCTTTACAGAAAGAAATATCATGTTTTCTCAGGTTTCTGAAGCTTTCTTCCTAGAAAACTCGAATGTGTGGAGGATTTGACTCCAGGTGGAACCAATTAGCGTTTGCCAGCAGAAAACAAAAAGGGTCCTGTTCAAATGCATTCCAAACCATAAAGTCCATAGAGAATATCCAGAAAACACAAACACACACAGAGGCTGTAGCAAGATCTGGGAATGAGATTGCTACAAATCATCAGATAGTGTTCTTTTCATCCAGGAGTGTCTGGACAAATTGTTGTGGATTTCGGGTGAAATTTAACCAAAAATCACCGTGAAAGTGGTTTTGGAGAAAAGCACAATCTTCCTGTTCGGCAAATGTATCCAATGTCATGTTTACAGAAAGAAATATCATGTTTTCTCAGGTTTCTGAAGCTTTCTTCCTAGCAAACTCGAATGTGTGGAGTGTTTGACTCCAGGTGGAACCAATTAGCGTTTGCCAGCAGAAAACAAAAAGGGTCCTGCTAAAATGCATTCAAAACCTTAAAGTCCATAGAGAATGTCCAGAAAACACAGAACACACACAGAGGCTGTAGCAAGATATGGGATTGACATAGCTATAAATGGCCAGAAAGTTTTGTTTTCATCCTGGTGTGTCTGGACAAATTGTTGTAGTTTTGAAGTGAAATTTAACCAAAAAATCACCGTGAAAGTGGTTTTGGAGAAAAGCACAATCTTCCTGTTCGGCAAATGTATCCAATGTCATGTTTACAGAAAGAAATATCATGTTTTCTCAGGTTTCTGAAGCTTTCTTCCTAGAAAACTCGAATGTGTGGAGTGTTTGACTCCAGGTGGAACCAATTAGCGTTTGCCAGCAGAAAACAAAAAGGGTCCTGCTAAAATGCATTCCAAACCTTAAAGTCCATAGACAATATCCAGAAAACACAAACACACACAGAGGCTGTAGCAAGATCTGGGATTGAGATAGCTACAAATCACCAGATAGTTTTGTTTTCATCCAGGAGTATCTGGACAAATTGTTCTGGATTTCGGGTGAAATTTAACCAAAAATCACCGTGAAAGTGGTTTTGGAGAAAAGCACAATCTTCCTGTTCGGCAAATGTATCCAATGTCATGTTTACAGAAAGAAATATCATGTTTTCTCAGGTTTCTGAAGCTTTCTTCCTAGCAAACTCGAATGGGTGGAGTGTTTGACTCCAGGTGGAACCAATTAGCGTTTGCCAGCAGAAAACAAAAAGGGTCCTGCTCAAATGCATTCAAAACCTTAAAGTCCATAGAGAATATCCAGAAAACACAAACACACACAGAGGCTGTAGCAAGATCTGGGATTGAGATAGCTACAAATCACCAGATAGTTTTGTTTTCATCCAGGAGTATCTGGACAAATTGTTGTGGATTTCCGGTGAAATTTAACCAAAAATCACCGTGAAAGTGGTTTTGGAGAAAAGCACAATCTTCCTGTTCGGCAAATGTATCCAATGTCATGTTTACAGAAAGAAATATCATGTTTTCTCAGGTTTCTGAAGCTTTCTTCCTAGCAAACTCGAATGTGTGGAGTGTTTGACTCCAGGTGGAACCAATTAGCGTTTGCCAGCAGAAAACAAAAAGGGTCCTGCTCAAATGCATTCAAAACCTTAAAGTCCATAGAGAATATCCAGAATACACAAACACACACAGAGGCTGTAGCAAGATCTGGGATTGAGATAGCTACAAATCACCAGATAGTTTTGTTTTCATCCAGGAGTATCTGGACAAATTTTTGTGGATTTCGGGTGAAATTTAACCAAAAATGACCGTGAAAGTAGTTTTGGAGAAAAGCACAATCTTCCTGTTCGGCAAAGGTATCCAATGTCATGTTTACAGAAAGAAATATCATGTTTTCTCAGGTTTCTGAAGCTTTCTTCCTAGAAAACTCGAATGTGTGGAGGAATTGACTCCAGGTGGAACCAATTAGCGTTTGCCAGCAGAAAACAAAAAGGGTCCTGCTCAAATGCATTCAAAACCTTAAAGTCCATAGAGAATATCCAGAAAACACAAACACACACAGAGGCTGTAGCAAGATCTGGGATTGACGTAGCTACAAATCACCAGAAAGTTTTGTTTTCATCCAGGAGTATCTGGACAAATTGTTGTAGTTTTGAAGTGAAATTTAACCAAAAATCACCGTGAAAGTGGTTTTGGAGAAAAGCACAATCTTCCTGTTCGGCAAATGTATCCAATGTCATGTTTACAGAAAGAAATATCATGTTTTCTCAGGTTTCTGAAGCTTTCTTCCTAGAAAATTCGAATGTGTGGAGTATTTGACTCCAGGTAGAACCAATTTGAGTTTTCGAGTAGAAAACGAAAAGGGTCCTGCTAAAATGAATTCAAAATTTTAAAGTCCATAGAGAATATCCAGAAAACACAAACACACACAGAGGCTGTAGCAAGATCTGGGATTGAGATAGCTACAAATCACCAGATAGTTTTGTTTTCATCCAGGAGTATCTGGACAAATTGTTGTGGATTTCGGGTGAAATTTAACCAAAAATCACCGTGAAAGTGGTTTTGGAGAAAAGCACAATCTTCCTGTTCGGCAAATGTATCCAATGTCATGTTTACAGAAAGAAATATCATGTTTTCTCAGGTTTCTGAAGCTTTCTTCCTAGAAAACTCGAATGTGTGGAGGATTTGACTCCAGGTGGAACCAATTAGCGTTTGCCAGCAGAAAACAAAAAGGGTCCTGCTAAAATGCATTCCAAACCTTAAAGTCCATAGAGAATATCCAGAAAACACAAACACACACAGAGGCTGTAGCAAGATCTGGGATTGAGATAGCTACAAATCACCAGATAGTTTTGTTTTCATCCAGGAGTATCTGGACAAATTGTTCTGGATTTCGGGTGAAATTTACCCAAAAATGACCATGATAGTGGTTTTGGAGAAAAGCACAATCTTCCTGTTCGGCAAATGTATCCAATGTCATGTTTACAGAAAGAAATATCATGTATTCTCAGGTTTCTGAAGCTTTCTTCCTAGAAAACTCGAATGTGTGGAGTATTTGACTCCAGGTGGAACCAATTAGCGTTTGCCAGCAGAAAACAAAAAGGGTCCTGCTCAAATGCATTCAAAACCTTAAAGTCCGTAGAGAATATCCAGAAAACACAAACACACACAGAGGCTGTAGCAAGATCTGGGATTGAGATAGCTACAAATCACCAGATAGTGTTCTTTTCATCCAGGAGTGTCTGGACAAATTGTTGTGGATTTCGGGTGAAATTTAACCAAAAATGACCGTGAAAGTGGTTTTGGAGAAAAGCACAATCTTCCTGTTCGGCAAATGTATCCAATGTCATGTTTACAGAAAGAAATATCATGTTTTCTCAGGTTTCTGAAGCTTTCTTCCTAGAAAACTCGAATGTGTGGAGGAATTGACTCCAGGTGGAACCAATTAGCGTTTGCCAGCAGAAAACAAAAAGGGTCCTGCTCAAATGCATTCAAAACCTTAAAGTCCATAGAGAATATCCAGAAAACACAAACACACACAGAGGCTGTAGCAAGATCTGGGATTGAGAAAGCTACAAATCACCAGATAGTTTTGTTTTCATCCAGGAGTATCTGGACAAATTGTTGTGGATTTCGGGTGAAATTTAACCAAAAATCACCGTGAAAGTGGTTTTGGAGAAAAGCACAATCTTCCTGTTCGGCAAATGTATCCAATGTCATGTTTACAGAAAGAAATATCATGTTTTCTCAGGTTTCTGAAGCTTTCTTCCTAGAAAACTCGAATGTGTGGCGTATTTGACTCCAGGTGGAACCAATTAGCGTTTGCCAGCAGAAAACAAAAAGGGTCCTGCTCAAATGCATTCAAAACCTTAAAGTCCATAGAGAATATCCAGAAAACACAAACACACACAGAGGCTGTAGCAAGATCTGGGATTGAGATAGCTACAAATCACCAGATAGTTTTGTTTTCATCCAGGAGTATCTGGACAAATTGTTGTAGTTCTGAAGTGAAATTTAACCAAAAATGACCGTGAAAGTGGTTTTGGAGAAAAGCACAATCTTCCTGTTCAGCAAATGTATCCAATGTCATGTTTGCAGAAAGAAATATCATGTATTCTCAGGTTTCTGAAGCTTTCTTCCTAGAAAACTCGAATGTGTGGAGTGTTTGACTCCAGGTGGAACCAATTAGCGTTTGCCAGCAGAAAACAAAAAGGGTCCTGCTAAAATGCATTCAAAACCTTAAAGTCCATAGAGAATATCCAGAAAACACAAATACACACAGAGGCTGTAGCAAGATCTGGGATTGAGATAGCTACAAATCACCAGATAGTTTTGTTTTCATCCAGGAGTATCTGGACAAATTGTTGTGGATTTCGGGTGAAATTTAACCAAAAATGACCATGATAGTGGTTTTGGAGAAAAGCACAATCTTCCTGTTCGGCAAATGTATCCAATGTCATGTTTACAGAAAGAAATATCATGTTTTCTCAGGTTTCTGAAGCTTTCTTCCTAGAAAACTCGAATGTGGGGAGTATTTGACTCCAGGTGGAACCAATTAGCGTTTGCCAGCAGAAAACAAAAAGGGTCCTGCTAAAATGCATTCAAAACCTTAAAGTCCATAGAGAATATCCAGAAAACACAAACACACACAGAGGCTGTAGCAAGATCTGGGATTGAGATAGCTACAAATCACCAGATAGTTTTGTTTTCATCCAGGAGTATCTGGACAAATTGTTGTAGTTTGGAAGGGAAATTTAACCTAAAATGACCGTGAAAGTGGTTTTGGAGAAAAGCACAATGTTCCAGTTCGGCAAATGTATCCAATGTCATGTTTACAGAAAGAAATATCATGTTTTCTCAGGTTTCTGAAGCTTTCTTCCTGGAAAACTCGAATGTGTGGAGGATTTGACTCCAGGTGGAACCAATTAGCGTTTGCCAGCAGAAAACAAAAAGGGTCCTGCTAAAATGCATTCCAAACCTTAAAGTATATAGAGAATATCCAGAAAACACAAACACACATAGAGGCTGTAGCAAGATCTGGGATTGAGATAGCTACAAATCACCAGATAGTTTTGTTTTCATCCAGGAGTATCTGGACAAATTGTTGTGGATTTCGGGTGAAATTTAACCAAAAATCACCGTGAAAGTGGTTTTGGAGAAAAGCACAATCTTCCTGTTCAGCAAATGTATCCAATGTCATGTTTACAGAAAGAAATATCATGTTTTCTCAGGTTTCTGAAGCTTTCTTCCTAGAAAACTCGAATGTGTGGAGGATTTGACTCCAGGTGGAACCAATTAGCGTTTGCCAGCAGAAAACAAAAAGGGTCCTGCTCAAATGCATTCAAAACCTTAAAGTCCATAGAGAATATCCAGAAAACACAAACACACACAGAGGCTGTAGCAAGATCTGGGATTGAGATAGCTAGAAATCACCAGATAGTGTTGTTTTCATCCAGGAGTATCTGGACAAATTGTTGTGGATTTTGGGTGAAATTTAACCAAAAATCACCGTGAAAGTGGTTTTGGAGAAAAGCACAATCTTCCTGTTCGGCAAATGTATCCAATGTCATGTTTACAGAAAGAAATATCATGTTTTCTCAGGTTTCTGAAACTTTCTTCCTAGAAAACTTGAATGTGTGGAGTGTTTGACTCCAGGTGGAACCAATTAGCGTTTGCCAGCAGAAAACAAAAAGGGTCCTGCTAAAATGCATTCAAAACCTTAAAGTCCATAGAGAATATCCAGAAAACACAAACACACACAGAGGCTGTAGCAAGATCTGGGATTGAGATAGCTACAAATCACCGGATAATTTTCCTTTCATCCAGGAGTATCTGGACAAATTGTTGTGGTTTTGAAGGGAAATTTAACCAAAAAATCACCGTGAAAGTGGTTTTGGAGAAAAGCACAATCTTCCTGTTCGGCAAATGTATCCAATGTCATGTTTACAGAAAGAAATATCATGTTTTCTCAGGTTTCTGAAACGTTCTTCCTAGAAAACTCGAATGTGTGGAGTATGTGACTCCAGGTGGAACCAATTAGCGTTTGCCAGCAGAAAACAAAAAGGGTCCTGCTCAAATGCATTCAAAACCTTAAAGTCCATAGAGAATATCCAAAAAACACAAACACACACAGAGGCTGTAGCAATATCTGGGATTGAGATAGCTACAAATCACCAGATAGTGTTGTTTTCATCCAGGACTATCTGGACAAATTGTTGTGGATTTCGGGTGAAATTTAACCAAAAATCACCGTGAAAGTGGTTTTGGAGAAAAGCACAATCTTCCTGTTTGGCAATTGAACCCAATGTCATGTTTACAGAAAGAAATATCATGTTTTCTCAGGTTTCTGAAGCTTTCTTCCTAGAAAACTCGAATGTGTGGAGGATTTGACTCCAGGTGGAACCAATTAGCGTTTGCCAGCAGAAAACAAAAAGGGTCCTGCTAAAATGCATTCAAAACCTTAAAGTCCATAGAGAATATCCAGAAAACACAAACACACACAGAGGCTGTAGCAAGATCTGGGATTGAGATAGCTACAAATCACCAGATAGTTTTGTTTTCATCCAGGAGTATCTGGACAAATTGTTGTGGATTTCGGGTGAAATTTAACCAAAAATCACCGTGAAAGTGGTTTTGGAGAAAAGCACAATCTTCCTGTTCGGCAAATGTATCCAATGTCATGTTTACAGAAAGAAATATCATGTTTTCTCAGGTTTCTGAAGCTTTCTTCCTAGAAAACTCGAATGTGTGGAGGATTTGACTCCAGCTGGAACCAATTAGCGTTTGCCAGCAGAAAACAAAAAGGGTCCTGCTAAAATGCATTCCAAACCTTAAAGTCCATAGAGAATATCCAGAAAACACAAACACACACAGAGGCTGTAGCAAGATCTGGGATTGAGATAGCTACAAATCACCAGATAGTGTTATTTTCATCCAGGAGTATCTGGACAAATTGTTGTGGATTTCGGGTGAAATTTAACCAAAAAATGACCGTGAAAGTGGTTTTGGAGAAAAGCACAATCTTCCTGTTCGGCAAATGTATCCAATGTCATGTTTACAGAAAGAAATATCATGTTTTCTCAGGTTTCTGGAGCTTTCTTCCTAGAAAACTCGAATGTGTGGGGGATTTGACCCCATGTGGAACCAAGTAGCGTTTGCCAGCAAAAAACAAACAGGGTCCTGCTAAAATGCATTCAAAACCTTAAAGTCCATAGAGAATATCCAGAAAACACAAACACACACAGAGGCTGTAGCAAGATCTGGGATTGAGATAGCTACAAATCACCAGATAGTTTTGTTTTCATCCAGGAGTATCTGGACAAATTGTTGTGGATTTCGGGTGAAATTTAACCAAAAATCACCGTAAAAGAGGTTTTGGAGAAAAGCACAATCTTCCTGTTCGGCAAATGTATCCAATCTCATGTTTACAGAAAGAAATATCATGTTTTCTCAGGTTTCTGAAGCTTTCTTCCTAGCAAACTCGAATGTGTGGAGGATTTGACTCCAGGTGGAACCAATTAGCGTTTGCCAGCAGAAAACAAAAAGGGTCCTGCTCAAATGCATTAAAAACCTTAAAGTCCATAGAGAATATCCAGAAAACACAAACACACACAGAGGCTGTAGCAAGATATGGGATTGAGATAGCTACAAATCACCAGATAGTTTTGTTTTCATCCAGGAGTATCTGGACAAATTGTTGTGGATTTCGGGTGAAATTTAACCAAAAATGACCGTGAAAGTGGTTTTGGAGAAAAGCACAATCTTCCTGTTCGGCAAATGTATCCAATGTCATGTTTACAGAAAGAAATATCATGTTTTCTCAGGTTTCTGGAGCTTTCTTCCTAGAAAACTCGAATGTGTGGGGGATTTGACCCCATGTGGAACCAAGTAGCGTTTGCCAGCAGAAAACAAACAGGGTCCTGCTAAAATGCATTCAAAACCTTAAAGTCCATAGAGAATATCCAGAAAACACAAACACACACAGAGGCTGTAGCAAGATCTGGGATTGAGATAGCTACAAATCACCAAATAGTTTTGTTTTCATCCAGGAGTATCTGGACAAATTGTTGTGGATTTCGGGTGAAATTTAACCAAAAATGACCGTGAAAGTGATTTTGGAGAAAAGCACAATCTTCCTGTTCGGCAAATGTATCCAATGTCATGTTTACAGAAAGAAATATCATGTTTTCTCAGGTTTCTGAAGCTTTCATCCTAGCAAACTCGAATGTGTGGAGTATTTGACTCCAGGTGGAACCAATTAGCGTTTGCCAGCAGAAAACAAAAAGGGTCCTGCTAAAATGCATTCAAAACCTTAAAGTCCATAGAGAATATCCAGAAAACACAAACACACACAGAGGCTGTAGCAAGATCTGGCACTGAGAAAGCTACAAATCACCAGATAGTTTTGTTTTCATCCAGGAGTATCTGGACAAATTGTTGTAGTTTTGAAGGGAAATTTAACCAAAAAATGACCGTGAAAGTGGTTTTGGAGAAAAGCACAATCTTCCTGTTCGGCAAATGTATCCAATGTCATGTTTACAGAAAGAAATATCATGTTTTCTCAGGTTTCTGAAGCTTTCTTCCTAGAAAACTCGAATGTGTGGAGGATTTGACTCCAGGTGGAACCAATTAGCGTTTGCCAGCAGAAAACAAAAAGGGTCCTACTAAAATGCATTCAAAAACTTAAAGTCCATAGAGAATGTCCAGAAAACACAAACACACACAGAGGCTGTAGCAAGATCTGGGATTGAGATAGCTACAAATCACCAGATAGTTTTGTTTTCATCCAGGAGTATCTGGACAAATTGTTGTAGTTTTGAAGTGAAATTTAACCAAAAAATGACCGTGAAAGTGGTTTTGGAGAAAAGCACAATCTTCCTGTTCGGCAAATGTATCCAATGTCATGTTTACAGAAAGAAATATCATGTTTTCTCAGGTTTCTGAAGCTTTCTTCCTAGAAAACTCGAATGTTTGGAGGATTTGACTCCAGGTGGAACCAATTAGCTTTTGCCAGCAGAAAACAAAAAGGGTCCTGCTAAAATTCATTCAAAACCTTAAAGTCCATAGAGAATATCCAGAAAACACAAACACACACAGAGGCTGTAGCAAGATCTGGGATTGAGATAGCTACAAATCACCAGATATTTTTGTTTTCATCCAGGAGTATCTGGACAAATTGTTGTGGATTTCGGGTGAAATTTAACCAAAAATCACCGTGAAAGTGGTTTTGGAGAAAAGCACAATCTTCCTGTTCGACAAATGTATCCAATGTCATGTTTACAGAAAGAAATATCATGTTTTCTCAGGTGTCTGGAGCTTTCTTCCTAGAAAACTCGAATGTGTGGAGTATTTGACTCCAGGTGGAACCAATTAGCGTTTGCCAGCAGAAAACAAAAAGGGTCCTGCTAAAATGCATTCAAAACCTTAAAGTCCATAGAGAATATCCAGAAAACACAAACACACACAGAGGCTGTAGCAAGATATGGGATTGAGATAGCTACAAATCACCAGATAGTTTTGTTTTCTTCCAGGAGTATCTGGACAAATTGTTGTGGATTTCGGGTGAAATTTAACCAAAAATCACCGTGAAGGTGGTTTTGGAGAAAAGCACAATCTTCCTGTTCGGCAAATGTATCCAATGTCATGTTTACAGAAAGAAATATCATGTTTTCTCAGGTTTCTGAAGCTTTCTTCCTAGAAAACTCGAATGTGTGGTGTGTTTGACTCCAGGTGGAACCAATTAGCGTTTGCCAGCAGAAAACAAAAAGGGTCCTGCTCAAATGCATTCAAAACCTTAAAGTCCATAGAGAATGTCCAGAAAACACAAACACACACAGAGGCTGTAGCAAGATCTGGGATTGAGATAGCTATAAATTGCCAGATAGTTTTGTTTTCATCCAGGTGTGTCTTGTCAAATTGTTGTAGTTTTGAAGTGAAATTTAACCAAAAAATGACCGTGAAAGTGGTTTTGGAGAAAAGCACAATCTTCCTGTTCGGCAAATGTATCCAATGTCATGTTTACAGAAAGAAATATCATGTTTTCTCAGGTTTCTGAAGCTTTCTTCCTAGCAAACTCGAATGTGTGGAGGATTTGACTCCAGGTGGAACCAATTAGCGTTTGCCAGCAGAAAACAAAAAGGGTCCTGCTCAAATGCATTCAAAACCTTAAAGTCCATAGAGAATATCCAGAAAACACAAACACACACAGAGGCTGTAGCAAGATCTGGGATTGAGATAGCTACAAATCACCAGATAGTTTTGTTTTCATCCAGGAGTATCTGGACAAATTGTTGTGGATTTCGGGTGAAATTTAACCAAAAATCACCGTGAAAGTGGTTTTGGAGAAAAGCACAATCTTCCTGTTCGGCAAATGTATCCAATGTCATGTTTACAGAAAGAAATATCATGTTTTCTCAGGTGTCTGAAGCTTTTCCTAGAAAACTCGAATGTGTGGAGTATTTGACTCCAGGTGGAACCAATTAGCGTTTGCCAGCAGAAAACAAAAAGGGTCCTGCTAAAATGCATTCCAAACCTTAAAGTCCATAGAGAATATCCAGAAAACACAAACACACACAGAGGCTGTAGCAAGATCTGGGATTGAGATAGCTACAAATCACCAGATAGTTTTGCTTTCATCCAGGAGTATCTGGACAAATTGTTGTGGATTTCGGGTGAAATTTAACCAAAAATGACCGTGAAAGTGGTTTTGGAGAAAAGCACAATCTTCCTGTTCGGCAAATGTATTCAATGTCATGTTTACAAATACAAATATCATGTTTTCTCAGGTTTCTGGAGCTTTCTTCCTAGAAAACTCGAATGTGTGGAGGATATGACCCCATGTAGAACCAATTAGCGTTTGCCAGCAGAAAACAAAAAGGGTCCTGCTCAAATGCATTCAAAAGCTTAAAGTCCATAGAGAATATCCAGAAAACACAAACACACAAAGTGGCTATAGCAAGATCTGGGATTGAGATAGCCACAAATCACCAGATAGTTTTGTTTTCATCCAGGTGTGTCTGGACAAATTGTTGTAGTTTTCAAGTGAAATTTAACCAAAAAATGACCGTGAAAGTGGTTTTGGAGAAAAGCACAATCTTCCTGTTCGGCAAATGTATCCAATGTCATGTTTACAGAAAGAAATATCATGTTTTCTCAGGTTTCTGAAGCTTTCTTCCTAGAAAACTCGAATGTGTGGTGGATTTGACTCCAGGTGGAACCAATTAGCGTTTGCCAGCAGAAAACAAAAAGGGTCCTGCTAAAATGCATTCCAAACCTTAAAGTCCATAGAGAATATCCAGAAAACACAAACACACACAGAGGCTGTAGCAAGATCTGGGATTGAGATAGCTACAAATCACCAGATAGTTTTGTTTTCATCCAGGAGTATCTGGACAAATTGTTGTAGTTTTGAAGTGAAATTTAACCAAAAAATGACCGTGAAAGTGGTTTTGGAGAAAAGCACAATCTTCCTGTTCGGCAAATGTATCCAATGTCATGTTTACAGAAAGAAATATCATGTTTTCTCAGGTTTCTGAAGCTTTCTTCCTAGCAAACTCGAATGTGTGGAGGATTTGACTCCAGGTGGAACCAATTAGCGTTTGCCAGCAGAAAACAAAAAGGGTCCTGCTAAAATGCATTCCAAACCTTAAAGTCCATAGAGAATATCCAGAAAACACAAACACACACAGAGGCTGTAGCAAGATCTGGGATTGAGATAGCTACAAATCACCAGATAGTTTTGTTTTCATCCAGGAGTATCTGGACAAATTGTTGTAGTTTTGAAGTGAAATTTAACCAAAAAATGACCGTGAAAGTGGTTTTGGAGAAAAGCACAATCTTCCTGTTCGGCAAATGTATCCAATGTCATGTTTACAGAAAGAAATATCATGTTTTCTCAGGTTTCTGAAGCTTTCTTCCTAGAAAACTCGAATGTGTGGAGGATTTGACTCCAGGTGGAACCAATTAGCGTTTGCCAGCAGAAAACAAAAAGGGTCCTGCTAAAATGCATTCAAAAACTTAAAGTCCATAGAAAATGTCCAGAAAACACAAACACACACAGAGGCTGTAGCAAGATCTGGGATTGAGATAGCTACAAATCACCAGATAGTTTTGTTTACATCCAGGAGTATCTGGACAAATTGTTGTAGTTTTGAAGTGAAATTTAACCAAAAAATGACCGTGAAAGTGGTTTTGGAGAAAAGCACAATCTTCCTGTTCGGCAAATGTATCCAATGTCATGTTTACAGAAAGAAATATCATGTTTTCTCAGGTTTCTGAAGCTTTCTTCCTAGAAAACTCGAATGTTTGGAGGATTTGACTCCAGGTGGAACCAATTAGCTTTTGCCAGCAGAAAACAAAAAGTGTCCTGCTAAAATGCATTCAAAACCTTAAAGTCCATAGAGAATATCCAGAAAACACAAACACACACAGAGGCTGTAGCAAGATCTGGGATTGAGATAGCTACAAATCACCAGATAGTTTTGTTTTCATCCAGGAGTATCTGGACAAATTGTTGTGGATTTCGGGTGAAATTTAACCAAAAATCACCGTGAAAGTGGTTTTGGAGAAAAGCACAATCTTCCTGTTCGGCAAATGTATCCAATGTCATGTTTACAGAAAGAAATATCATGTTTTCTCAGGTGTCTGAAGCTTTTCCTAGAAAACTCGAATGTGTGGAGTATTTGACTCCAGGTGGAACCAATTAGCGTTTGCCAGCAGAAAACAAAAAGGGTCCTGCTAAAATGCATTCCAAACCTTAAAGTCCATAGAGAATATCCAGAAAACACAAACACACACAGAGGCTGTAGCAAGATCTGGGATTGAGATAGCTACAAATCACCAGATAGTTTTGCTTTCATCCAGGAGTATCTGGACAAATTGTTGTGGATTTCGGGTGAAATTTAACCAAAAATGACCGTGAAAGTGGTTTTGGAGAAAAGCACAACCTTCCTGTTCGGCAAATGTATTCAATGTCATGTTTACAAATACAAATATCATGTTTTCTCAGGTTTCTGGAGCTTTCTTCCTAGAAAACTCGAATGTGTGGAGGATTTGACCCCATGTAGAACCAATTAGCGTTTGCCAGCAGAAAACAAAAAGGGTCCTACTAAAATGCATTCAAAAACTTAAAGTCCATAGAGAATATCCAGAAAACACAAACACACAAAGAGGCTGTAGCAAGATCTGGGATTGAGATAGCCACAAATCACCAGATAGTTTTGTTTTCATCCAGGTGTGTCTGGACAAATTGTTGTAGTTTTGAAGTGAAATTTAACCAAAAAATGACCGTGAAAGTGGTTTTGGAGAAAAGCACAATCTTCCTGTTCGGCAAATGTATCCAATGTCATGTTTACAGAAAGAAATATCATGTTTTCTCAGGTTTCTGAAGCTTTCTTCCTAGAAAACTCGAATGTGTGGTGGATTTGACTCCAGGTGGAACCAATTAGCGTTTGCCAGCAGAAAACAAAAAGGGTCCTGCTAAAATGCATTCCAAACCTTAAAGTCCATAGAGAATATCCAGAAAACACAAACACACACAGAGGCTGTAGCAAGATCTGGGATTGAGATAGCTACAAATCACCAGATAGTTTTGTTTTCATCCAGGAGTATCTGGACAAATTGTTGTAGTTTTGAAGTGAAATTTAAACAAAAAATCACCGTGAAAGTGGTTTTGGAGAAAAGCACAATCTTCCTGTTCGGCAAATGTATCCAATGTCATGTTTACAGAAAGAAATATCATGTTTTCTCAGGTTTCTGAAGCTTTCTTCCTAGCAAACTCGAATGTGTGGAGGATTTGACTCCAGGTGGAACCAATTAGCGTTTGCCAGCAGAAAACAAAAAGGGTCCTGCTCAAATGCATTCAAAACCTTAAAGTCCATAGAAAATGTCCAGAAAACACAAACACACACAGAGGCTGTAGCAAGATCTGGGATTGAGATAGCTACAAATCACCAGATAGTTTTGTTTTCATCCAGGAGTATCTGGACAAATTGTTGTGGATTTCGGGTGAAATTAACCAAAAATCAGGGTGAAAGTAGTTTTGGAGAAAAGCACAATCTTCCTGTTCGGCAAATGTATCCAATGTCATGTTTACAGAAAGAAATATCATGTTTTCTCAGGTGTCTGAAGCTTTTCCTAGAAAACTCGAATGTGTGGAGTATTTGACTCCAGGTGGAACCAATTAGCGTTTGCCAGCAGAAAACAAAAAGGGTCCTGCTAAAATGCATTCCAAACCTTAAAGTCCATAGAGAATATCCAGAAAACACAAACACACACAGAGGCTGTAGCAAGATCTGGGATTGAGATAGCTACAAATCACCAGATAGTTTTGCTTTCATCCAGGAGTATCTGGACAAATTGTTGTGGATTTCGGGTGAAATTTAACCAAAAATGACCGTGAAAGTGGTTTTGGAGAAAAGCACAACCTTCCTGTTCGGCAAATGTATTCAATGTCATGTTTACAAATACAAATATCATGTTTTCTCAGGTTTCTGAAGCTTTCTTCCTAGAAAACTCGAATGTGTGGAGGATTTGACCCCATGTAGAACCAATTAGCGTTTGCCAGCAGAAAACAAAAAGGGTCCTGCTCAAATGCATTCAAAAGCTTAAAGTCCATAGAGAATATCCAGAAAACACAAACACACAAAGAGGCTATAGCAAGATCTGGGATTGAGATAGCCACAAATCACCAGATAGTTTTGTTTTCATCCAGGTGTGTCTGGACAAATTGTTGTAGTTTTGAAGTGAAATTTAACCAAAAAATGACCGTGAAAGTGGTTTTGGAGAAAAGCACAATCTTCCTGTTCGGCAAATGTATCCAATGTCATGTTTACAGAAAGAAATATCATGTTTTCTCAGGTTTCTGAAGCTTTCTTCCTAGAAAACTCGAATGTGTGGTGGATTTGACTCCAGGTGGAACCAATTAGCGTTTGCCAGCAGAAAACAAAAAGGGTCCTGCTAAAATGCATTCAAAACCTTAAAGTCCATAGAGAATATCCAGAAAACACAAACACACACAGAGGCTGTAGCAAGATCTGGGATTGAGATAGCTACAAATCACCAGATAGTTTTGTTTTCTTCCAGGAGTATCTGGACAAATTGTTGTGCATTTCGGGTGAAATTTAACCAAAAATCACCGTGAAAGTGGTTTTGGAGAAAAGCACAATCTTCCTGTTCGGCAAATATATCCAATGTCATGTTTACAGAAAGAAATATCATGTTTTCTCAGGTTTCTGAAGCTTTCTTCCTAGCAAACTCGAATGTATGGAGGATTTGAATCCAGGTGGAACCAATTAGCGTTTGCCAGCAGAAAACAAAAAGGGTCCTGCTCAAATGCATTCAAAACCTTAAAGTCCATAGAGAATATCCAGAAAACACAAACACACACAGAGGCTGTAGCAAGATCTGGGATTGAGATAGCTACAAATCACCAGATAGTTTTGTTTTCATCCAGGAGTATCTGGACAAATTGTTGTGGATTTCGGGTGAAATTTAACCAAAAATCACCGTGAAAGTGGTTTTGGAGAAAAGCACAATCTTCCTGTTCGGCAAATGTATCCAATGTCATGTTTACAGAAAGAAATATCATGTTTTCTCAGGTGTCTGAAGCTTTCTTCCTAGAAACCTCGAATGTGTGGAGTATTTGACTCCAGGTGGAACCAATTAGCGTTTGCCAGCAGAAAACAAAAAGGGTCCTGCTAAAATGCATTCCAAACCTTAAAGTCCATAGAGAATATCCAGAAAACACAAACACACACAGAGGCTGTAGCAAGATCTGGGATTGAGATAGCTACAAATCACCAGATAGTTTTGCTTTCATCCAGGAGTATCTGGACAAATTCTTGTGGATTTCGGGTGAAATTTAACCAAAAATGACCGTGAAAGTGGTTTTGGAGAAAAGCACAATCTTCCTGTTCGGCAAATGTATTCAATGTCATGTTTACAAATACAAATATCATGTTTTCTCAGGTTTCTGGAGCTTTCTTCCTAGAAAACTCGAATGTGTGGAGGATTTGACCCCATTTAGAACCAATTAGCGTTTGCCAGCAGAAAACAAAAAGGGTCCTGCTCAAATGCATTCAAAACCTTAAAGTCCATAGAGAATGTCCAGAAAACACAAACACACACAGAGGCTGTAGCAAGATCTGGGATTGAGATAGCCACAAATCACCAGATAGTTTTGTTTTCATCCAAGAGTATCTGGACAAATTGTTGTGGTTTTGAAGGGAAATTTAACCAAAAAATGACCGTGAAAGTGGTTTTGGAGAAAAGCACAATCTTCCTGTTCGGCAAATGTATCCAATGTCATGTTTACAGAAAGAAATATCATGTTTTCTCAGGTTTCTGAAGCTTTCTTCCTAGCAAACTCGAATGTGTGGAGTGTTTGACTCCAGGTGGAACCAATAAGCGTTTGCCAGCAGAAAACAAAAAGGGTCCTCCTGAAATGCATTCAAAACCTTAAAGTCCATAGAGAATATCCAGCAAACACAAACACACACAGAGGCTGTAGCAAGATCTGGGATTGAGAAAGCTACAAATCACCAGATAGTTTTGTTTTCATCCAGGAGTATCTGGACAAATTGTTGTGGATTTTGGGTGAAATTTAACCAAAAATGACCATGAAAGTGGTTTTGGAGAAAAGCACAATCTTCCTGTTCGACAAATGTATCCAATGTCATGTTTACAGAAAGAAATATCATGTTTTCTCAGGTTTCTGAAGCTTTCTTCCTAGAAAACTCGAATGTGTGGAGTGTTTGACTCCAGGTGGAACCAATTAGCGTTTGCCAGCAGAAAACAAAAAGGGTCCTGCTCAAATGCATTCAAAACCTTAAAGTCCATAGAGAATGTCCAGAAAACACAAACACACACAGAGGCTGTAGCAAGATCTGGGATTGAGATAGCTATAAATTGCCAGATAGTTTTGTTTTCATCCAGGTGTGTCTTGTCAAATTGTTGTAGTTTTGAAGTGAAATTTAACCAAAAAATGACCGTGAAAGTGGTTTTGGAGAAAAGCACAATCTTCCTGTTCGGCAAATGTATCCAATGTCATGTTTACAGAAAGAAATATCATGTTTTCTCAGGTTTCTGAAGCTTTCTTCCTAGAAAACTCGAATGTGTGGAGGATTTGACTCCAGGTGGAACCAATTAGCGTTTGCCAGCAGAAAACAAAAAGGGTCCTGCTAAAATGCATTCCAAACCTTAAAGTCCATAGAGAATATCCAGAAAACACAAAAACACACAGAGGCTGTAGCAAGATCTGGGATTGAGATAGCTACAAATCACCAGATAGTTTTGTTTTCATCCAGGAGTATCTGGACAAATTGTTGTGGATTTCGGGTGAAATTTAACCAAAAATCACCGTGAAAGTGGTTTTGGAGAAAAGCACAATCTTCCTGTTCGGCAAATGTATCCAATGTCATGTTTACAGAAAGAAATATCATGTTTTCTCAGGTTTCTGGAGCTTTCTTCCTAGAAAACTCGAATGTGTGGAGGATTTGACCCCATGTAGAACCAATTAGCGTTTGCCAGCAGAAAACAAAAAGGGTCCTGCTCAAATGCATTCAAAAGCTTAAAGTCCATAGAGAATATCCAGAAAACACAAACACACAAAGAGGCTATAGCAAGATCTGGGATTGAGATAGCCACAAATCACCAGATAGTTTTGTTTTCATCCAGGTGTGTCTGGACAAATTGTTGTAGTTTTGAAGTGAAATTTAACCAAAAAATGACCGTGAAAGTGGTTTTGGAGAAAAGCACAATCTTCCTGTTCGGCAAATGTATCCAATGTCATGTTTACAGAAAGAAATATCATGTTTTCTCAGGTTTCTGAAGCTTTCTTCCTAGAAAACTCGAATGTGTGGTGGATTTGACTCCAGGTGGAACCAATTAGCGTTTGCCAGCAGAAAACAAAAAGGGTCCTGCTAAAATGCATTCCAAACCTTAAAGTCCATAGAGAATATCCAGAAAACACAAACACACACAGAGGCTGTAGCAAGATCTGGGATTGAGATAGCTACAAATCACCAGATAGTTTTGTTTTCATCCAGGAGTATCTGGACAAATTGTTGTGCATTTCGGGTGAAATTTAACGAAAAATCACCGTGAAAGTGGTTTTGGAGAAAAGCACAATCTTCCTGTTCGGCAAATATATCCAATGTCATGTTTACAGAAAGAAATATCATGTTTTCTCAGGTTTCTGAAGCTTTCTTCCTAGCAAACTCGAATGTGTGGAGGATTTGACTCCAGGTGGAACCAATTAGCGTTTGCCAGCAGAAAACAAAAAGGGTCCTGCTCAAATGCATTCAAAACCTTAAAGTCCATAGAGAATATCCAGAAAACACAAACACACACAGAGGCTGTAGCAAGATCTGGGATTGAGATAGCTACAAATCACCAGATAGTTTTGTTTTCATCCAGGAGTATCTGGACAAATTGTTGTGGATTTCGGGTGAAATTTAACCAAAAATCACCGTGAAAGTGGTTTTGGAGAAAAGCACAATCTTCCTGTTCGGCAAATGTATCCAATGTCATGTTTACAGAAAGAAATATCATGTTTTCTCAGGTGTCTGAAGCTTTCTTCCTAGCAAACTTGAATGTGTGGAGGATTTGACTCCAGGTGGAACCAATTAGCGTTTGCCAGCAGAAAACAAAAAGGGTCCTGCTAAAATGCATTCCAAACCTTAAAGTCCATAGAGAATATCCAGAAAACACAAACACACACAGAGGCTGTAGCAAGATCTGGGATTGAGATAGCTACAAATCACCAGATAGTTTTGCTTTCATCCAGGAGTATCTGAACAAATTGTTGTGGATTTCGGGTGAAATTTAACCAAAAATGACCGTGAAAGTGGTTTTGGAGAAAAGCACAATCTTCCTGTTCGGCAAATGTATTCAATGTCATGTTTACAAATACAAATATCATGTTTTCTCAGGTTTCTGAAGCTTTCTTCCTAGCAAACTCGAATGTGTGGAGTGTTTGACTCCAGGTGGAACCAATAAGCGTTTGCCAGCAGAAAACAAAAAGGGTCCTCCTGAAATGCATTCAAAACCTTAAAGTCCATAGAGAATATCCAGCAAACACAAACACACACAGAGGCTGTAGCAAGATCTGGGATTGAGAAAGCTACAAATCACCAGATAGTTTTGTTTTCATCCAGGAGTATCTGGACAAATTGTTGTGGATTTTGGGTGAAATTTAACCAAAAATGACCATGAAAGTGGTTTTGGAGAAAAGCACAATCTTCCTGTTCGGCAAATGTATCCAATGTCATGTTTACAGAAAGAAATATCATGTTTTCTCAGGTTTCTGAAGCTTTCTTCCTAGCAAACTCGAATGTGTGGAGTGTTTGACTCCAGGTGGAACCAATTACCGTTTGCCAGCAGAAAACAAAAAGGGTCCTGCTAAAATGCATTCAAAACCTTAAAGTCCATAGAGAATATCCAGAAAACACAAACACACACAGAGGCTGTAGCAAGATCTGGGATTGAGATAGCTACAAATCACCAGATAGTTTTGTTTTCATCCAAGGAGTATCTGCACAAATTGTTGTGGATTTCGGGTGAAATTTAACCAAAAATCAGGGTGAAAGTGGTTTTGGAGAAAAGCACAATCTTCCTGTTCGGCAAATGCATCCAATGTCATCTTTACAGAAAGAAATATCATGTTTTCTCAGGTTTCTGGAGCTTTCTTCCTAGAAAACTCGAATGTGTGGAGGATTTGACCCCATGTAGAACCAATTAGCGTTTGCCAGCAGAAAACAAAAAGGGTCCTGCTCAAATGCATTCAAAACCTTAAAGTCCATAGAGAATATCCAGAAAACACAAACACACACAGAGGCTGTAGCAAGATCTGGGATTGAGAAAGCTACAAATCACCAGATAGTTTTGTTTTCATCCAGGAGTTTCTGGACAAATTGTTGTAGTTTTGAAGTGAAATTTAACCAAAAATCACCGTGAAAGTGGTTTTGGAGAAAAGCACAATCTTCCTGTTCGGGAAATGTATCCAATGTCATGTTTACAGAAAGAAATATCATGTTTTCTCAGGTTTCTGAAGCTTTCTTCCTAGCAAACTCGAATGTGTGGAGTGTTTGACTCCAGGTGGAACCAACTAGCGTTGGCCAGCAGAAAACAAAAAGGGTCCTGCTAAAATGCATTCAAAACCTTAAAGTCCATAGAGAATATCCAGAAAACACAAACACACACTGAGGCTGTAGCAAGATCTGGGATTGAGATAGCTACAAATCACCAGATAGTTTTGTTTTCATCCAGGAGTATCTGGACAAATTGTTGTAGTTTTGAAGTGAAATTTAACCAAAAAATGACCGTAAAAGTGGATTTGGAGAAAAGCACAATCTTCCTGTTCGGCAAATGTATCCAATGTCATGTTTACAGAAAGAAATATCATGTTTTCTCAGGTTTCTGAAGCTTTCTTCCTAGCAAACTCGAATGTGTGGAGTGTTTGACTCCAGGTGGAACCAATTAGCGTTTGCCAGCAGAAAACAAAAACTTGAATGCTAAAATGCATTCAAAACCTTAAAGTCCATAGAGAATATCCAGAAAACACAAACACACACAGAGGCTGTAGCAAGATCTGGGATTGAGATAGCTACAAATCACCAGATAGTTTTGTTTTCATCCAGGAGTATCTGGACAAATTGTTGTGGATTTCGGGTGAAATTTAACGAAAAATCACCGTGAAAGTGGTTTTGGAGAAAAGCACAATCTTCCTGTTCGGCAAATGTATCCAATGTCATGTTTACAGAAAGAAATATCATGTTTTCTCAGGTTTCTGAAGCTTTCTTCCTAGCAAACTCAAATGTGTGGAGTATTTGATTCCAGGTAGAACCAATTAGTGTTTGCCAGCAGAAAACAAAAAGGGTCCTGCTAAAATGCATTCAAAACCTTAAAGTCCATAGAGAATATCCAGAAAACACAAACACACACAGAGGCTGTAGCAAGATCTGGGATTGAGAAAGCTACAAATCACCAGATAGTTTTGTTTTCATCCAGGAGTATCTGGACAAATTGTTGTAGTTTTGAAGTGAAATTTAACCAAAAAATGACCGTAAAAGTGGATTTGGAGAAAAGCACAATCTTCCTGTTCGGCAAATGTATCCAATGTCATGTTTACAGAAAGAAATATCATGTTTTCTCAGGTTTCTGAAGCTTTCTTCCTAGCAAACTCGAATGTGTGGAGTGTTTGACTCCAGGTGGAACCAACTAGCGTTGGCCAGCAGAAAACAAAAAGGGTCCTGCTAAAATGCATTCAAAACCTTAAAGTCCATAGAGAATATCCAGAAAACACAAACACACACAGAGGCTGTAGCAAGATCTGGGATTGAGATAGCTACAAATCACCAGATAGTTTTGTTTTCATCCAGGAGTATCTGGACAAATTGTTGTGGATTTTGGGTGAAATTTAACCAAAAAATGACCGTGAAAGAGGTTTTGGAGAAAAGCACAATCTTCCTGTTCGGCAAATGTATCCAATGTCATGTTTACAGAAAGAAATATCATGTTTTCTCAGGTTTCTGAAGCTTTCTTCCTAGAAAACTCGAATGTGTGGAGTGTTTGACTCCAGGTGGAACCAATTAGCGTTTGCCAGCAGAAAACAAAAAGGGTCCTGCTAAAATGCATTCAAAACCTTAAAGTCCATAGAGAATATCCAGAAAACACAAACACACACAGAGGCTGTAGCAAGATCTGGGATTCAGATAGCTACAAATCACCAGATAGTTTTGTTTTCATCCAGGAGTATCTGGACAAATTGTTGTGGATTTTGGGTGAAATTTAACCAAAAATCACCTTGACAGTGGTTTTGGAGAAAAGCACAATCTTCCTGTTCGGCAAATGTATCCAATGTCATGTTTACAGAAAGAAATATCATGTTTTCTCAGGTTTCTGGAGCTTTCTTCCTCGAAAATTCGAATGTGTGGGGGATTTGACCCCATGTGGAACCAATTAGCATTTGCCAGCAGAAAACAAAAAGGGTCCTGCTAAAATGCATTCAAAACCTTAAAGTCCATAGAGAATATCCAGAAAACACAAACACACACAGAGGCTGTAGCAAGATCTGGGATTGAGATAGCTACAAATCACCAGCTAGTTTTGTTTTCATCCAGGAGTATCTGGACAAATTGTTGTGGATTTCGGGTGCAATTTAACCAAAAATGACCGTGAAAGTGGTTTTGGAGAAAATCACAATCTTCCTGTTCGGCAAATGTATCCAATGTCATCTTTACAGAAAGAAATATCGTGTTTTCTCAGGTTTCTAAGGCTTTCTTCCTAGCAAACTCGAATGTGTGGAGTATTTCACTCCAGGTGGAACCAATTAGCGTTTGCCAGCAGAAAACAAAAAGGGTCCTGCTAAAATTCATTCAAAACCTTAAAGTCCATAGAGAATATCCAGAAAACACAAACACACACAGAGGCTGTAGCAAGATCTGAAATTGGGATAGCTACAAATCACCAGATAGTTTTGTTTTCATCCAGGAGTATCTGGACAAATTGTTGTAGTTTTGAAGGGAAATTTAACCAAAAAATAACCGTGAAAGAGGTTTTGGAGAAAAGCACAATCTTCCTGTTCGACAAATGTATCCAATGTCATGTTTACAGAAAGAAATATCATGTTTTCTCAGGTTTCTGAAGCTTTCTTCCTAGAAAACTCGAATGTGTGGAGGATTTGACTCCAGGTGGAACCAATTAGCGTTTGCCAGCAGAAAACAAAAAGGGTCCTGCTCAAATGCATTCCAAACCTTAAAGTCCATAGAGAATATCCAGAAAACACAAACACACACAGAGGCTGTAGCAAGATCTGGGATTGAGATAGCTACAAATCACCAGATAGTTTTGTTTTCATCCAGGAGTATCTGGACAAATTGTTGTAGTTTTGAAGTGAAATTTAACCAAAAAATGACCGTGAAAGTGGTTTTGGAGAAAATCACCATCTTCCTGTTCAGCAAATGTATCCAATGTCATGTTTACAGAAAGAAATATCATGTTTTCTCAGGTTTCTGAAGCTTTCTTCCTAGAAAACTCGAATGTGTGGAGTGTTTGACTCCAGGTGGAACCAATTAGCGTTTGCCAGCAGAAAACAAAAAGGGTCCTGCTAAAATGCATTCAAAACCTTAAAGTCCATAGAGAATATCCAGAAAACACAAACACACACAGAGGCTGTAGCAAGATCTGGGATTGAGATAGCTACAAATCACCAGATAGTTTTGTTTTCATCCAGGAGTATCTGGACAAATTGTTGTGGATTTTGGGTGAAATTTAACCAAAAATCACCGTGACAGTGGTTTTGGAGAAAAGCACAATCTTCCTGTTCGGCAAATGTATCCAATGTCATGTTTACAGAAAGAAATATCATGTTTTCTCAGGTTTCTGGAGCTTTCTTCCTCGAAAATTCGAATGTGTGGGGGATTTGACCCCATGTGGAACCAATTAGCATTTGCCAGCAGAAAACAAAAAGGGTCCTGCTAAAATGCATTCAAAACCTTAAAGTCCATAGAGAATATCCAGAAAACACAAACACACACAGAGGCTGTAGCAAGATCTGGGATTGAGATAGCTACAAATCACCAGCTAGTTTTGTTTTCATCCAGGAGTATCTGGACAAATTGTTGTGGATTTTGGGTGAAATTTAACCAAAAATCACCGTGAAAGTGGTTTTGGAGAAAAGCACAATCTTCCTGTTCGGCAAATGTATCCAATGTCATCTTTACAGAAAGAAATATCGTGTTTTCTCAGGTTTCTGAAGCTTTCTTCCTAGCAAACTCGAATGTGTGGAGTATTTCACTCCAGGTGGAACCAATTAGCGTTTGCCAGCAGAAAACAAAAAGGGTCCTGCTAAAATTCATTCAAAACCTTAAAGTCCATAGAGAATATCCAGAAAACACAAACACACACAGAGGCTGTAGCAAGATCTGAAATTGGGATAGCTACAAATCACCAGATAGTTTTGTTTTCATCCAGGAGTATCTGGACAAATTGTTGTAGTTTTGAAGGGAAATTTAACCAAAAAATAACCGTGAAAGAGGTTTTGGAGAAAAGCACAATCTTCCTGTTCGGCAAATGTATCCAATGTCATGTTTACAGAAAGAAATATCATGTTTTCTCAGGTTTCTGAAGCTTTCTTCCTAGAAAACTCGAATGTGTGGAGGATTTGACTCCAGGTGGAACCAATTAGCGTTTGCCAGCAGAAAACAAAAAGGGTCCTGCTCAAATGCATTCCAAACCTTAAAGTCCATAGAGAATATCCAGAAAACACAAACACACACAGAGGCTGTAGCAAGATCTGGGATTGAGATAGCTACAAATCACCAGATAGTTTTGTTTTCATCCAGGAGTATCTGGACAAATTGTTGTAGTTTTGAAGTGAAATTTAACCAAAAAATTACCGTGAAAGTGGTTTTGGAGAAAATCACCATCGTCCTGTTCAGCAAATGTATCCAATGTCATGTTTACAGAAAGAAATATCATGTTTTCTCAGGTTTCTGAAGCTTTCTTCCTAGAAAACTCGAATGTGTGGAGGATTTGACTCCAGGTGGAACCAATTAGCGTTTGCCAGCAGAAAACAAAAAGGGTCCTGCTCAAATGCATTCAAAACCTTAAAGTCCATAGAGAATATCCAGAAAACACAAACACACACAGAGGCTGTAGCAAGATCTGGGATTGAGAAAGCTACAAATCACCAGATAGTTTTGTTTTCATCCAGGAGTATCTGGACAAATTGTTGTAGTTTTGAAGTGAAATTTAACCAAAAAATGACCGTGAAAGTGGTTTTGAAGAAAAGCACAATCTTCCTGTTCGGCAAATGTATCCAATGTCATGTTTACAGAAAGAATTATCATGTTTTCTCAGGTTTCTGAAGCTTTCTTCCTAGAAAACTCGAATGTGTGGAGGATTTCACTCCAGGTGGAACCAATTAGCGTTTGCCAGCAGAAAACAAAAAGGGTCCTGCTCAAATGCATTCCAAACCTTAAAGTCCATAGAGAATATCCAGAAAACACAAACACACACAGAGGCTGTAGCAAGATCTGGGATTGAGATAGCTACAAATCACCAGACAGTTTTGTTTTCATCCAGGAGTATCTGGACAAATTGTTGTGGATTTCTGGTGAAATTTAACCAAAAATCACCGTGAAAGTGGTTTTGGAGAAAAGCACAATCTTCCTGTTCGGCAAATGTATCCAATGTCATGTTTACAGAAAGAAATATCATGTTTTCTCAGGTTTCTGAAGCTTTCTTCCTAGCAAACTTGAATGTGTGGAGGATTTGACTCCAGGTGGAACCAATTAGCGTTTGCCAGCAGAAAACAAAAAGGGTCCTGCTAAAATGCATTCAAAACCTTAAAGTCCATAGAGAATATCCAGAAAACACAAACACACACAGAGGCTGTAGCAAGATCTGGGATTGAGATAGCTACAATTCACCAGATAGTTTTACTTTCATCCAGGAGTATCTGGACAAATTGTTGTGGATTTCGGGTGCAATTTAACCAAAAATCACCGTGAAAGTGGTTTTGGGAAAAGCACAATCTTCCTGTTCGGCAAATGTATCCAATGTCATGTTTACAGAAAGAAATATCGTGTTTGCTCAGGTTTCTGAAGCTTTCTTCCTAGAAAACTCGAATGTGTGGAGTATTTGACTCCAGGTGGAACCAATTAGCGTTTGCCAGCGGAAAACAAAAAGGGTCCTGCTAAAATGCATTCAAAACCTTAAAGTCCATAGAGAATATCCAGAAAACACAAACACACACAGAGGCTGTAGCAAGATCTGGGATTGACGTAGCTACAAATCACCAGATAGTTTTGTTTTCATCCAGGAGTATCTGGACAAATTGTTGTAGTTTTGAAGTGAAATTTAACCAAAAAATGACCGTGAAGGTGGTTTTGGAGAAAAGCACAATCTTCCTGTTCGGCAAATGTATCCAATGTCATGTTTACAGAAAGAAATATCATGTTTAATCAGGTTTCTGAAGCTTTCTTCCTAGAAAACTCGAATGTGTGCAGGATTTGACTCCAGGTGGAACCAATTACCGTTTGCCAGCAGAAAACAAAAAGGTTCCTGCTAAAATGCATTCAAAACCTTAAAGTCCATAGAGAATATCCAGAAAACACAAACACACACAGAGGCTGTAGCAAGATCTGGGATTGAGAAAGCTAAAAATCACCAGATAGTTTTGTTTTCATCCAGGAGTATCTGGACAAATTGTTGTAGTTTTGAAGTGAAATTTAACCAAAAATCACCGTGAAAGTGGTTTTGGAGAAAAGCACCATCTTCCTGTTCGGCAAATGTATCCAATGTCATGTTTACAGAAAGAAATATCATGTTTTCTCAGGTTTCTGAAGCTTTCTTCCTAGCAAACTCGAATGTGTGGAGTGGTTGACTCCAGGTGGAACCAATTAGCTTTTGCGAGCAGAAAACAAAAAGGGTCCTCCTGAAATGCATTCAAAACCTTAAAGTCCATAGAGAATATCCAGAAAACACAAACACACACAGAGGCTGTAGCAAGATATGGGATTGAGAAAGCTACAAATCACCAGACAGTTTTGTTTTCATCCAGGAGTATCTGGACAAATTGTTGTGGATTTTGGGTGAAATTTAACCAAAAATCACCGTGAAAGTTTTTTGGAGAAAAGCACAATCTTCCTGATTGGCAAATGTATCCAATGTCATGTTTACAGAAAGAAATATCATGTTTTCTCAGGTTTCTGAAGCTTTCTTCCTAGAAAACTCGAATTTGTGGAGGATTTGACTCCAGGTGGAACCAATTAGCGTTTGCCAGGAGAAAACAAAAATGGTCCTGCTAAAATGCATTCAAAACCTTAAAGTCCATAGAGAATATCCAGAAAACACAAACACACACAGAGGCTGTAGCAAGATCTGGGATTGAGATAGCTACAAATCACCAGATTGTTTTGTTTTCCTCCAGGTGTATCTGGACAAATTGTTGTGGATTTTGCGTGAAATTCAACCAAAAATCACCGTGAAAGTGGTTTTGGAGAAAAGCACAATCTTCCTGTTCGGCAAATGTATCCAATGTCATGTTTACAGAAAGAATTATCATGTTTTCACAGGTTTCTGAAGCTTTCTTCCTAGAAAACTCGAATGTGTGGAGTGTTTGACTCCAGGTGGAACCAATTAGCGTTTGCCAGCAGAAAACAAAAAGGGTCCTGCTAAAATGCATTCAAAACCTAAAAGTCCATAGAGAATATCCAGAAAACACAAACACACACTGAGGCTGTAGCAAGATCTGGGATTGAGATAGCTACAAATCACCAGAATGTTTTGTTTTCATCCAGGAGTATCTGGACAAATTGTTGTGGATTTTGGGTGAAATTTAACCAAAAATCACCGTGAAAGTGGATTTGGAGAAAAGCACAATCTTCCTGATTGGCAAATGTATCCAATGTCATGTTTACAGAAAGAAATATCATGTTTTCTCAGGTTTCTGAAGCTTTCTTCCTAGCAAACTCAAATGTGTGGAGTGTTTGACTCCAGGTGGAACCAATTAGTGTTTGCCAGCACAAAACAAAAAGGGTCCTGCTAAAATGCATTCAAAACCTTAAAGTCCATAGAGAATATCCAGAAAACACAAACACACACAGAGGCTGTAGCAAGATCTGGGATTGAGAAAGCTACAAATCACCAGATAGTTTTGTTTTCATCCAGGAGTATCTGGACAAATTGTTGTGGATTTCGGGTGAAATTTAACCAAAATTCACCGTGAAAGTGGTTTTGGAGAAAAGCACAATCTTCCTGTTCGGCAAATGTATCCAATGTCATGTTTACAGAAAGAAATATCATGTTTTCTCAGGTTTCTGGAGCTTTCTTCCTCGAAAATTCGAATGTGTGGGGGATTTGACCCCATGTTGAACCAATTAGCGTTTGCCAGCAGAAAATAAAAAGGGTCCTGCTAAAATGCATTCAAAACCTTAAAGTCCATAGAGAATATCCAGAAAACACAAACACACACAGAGGCTGTAGCAAGATCTGGGATTGAGATAGCTACAATTCACCAGATAGTTTTACTTTCATCCAGGAGTATCTGGACAAATTGTTGTGGATTTCGGGTGCAATTTAACCAAAAATCACCGTGAAAGTGGTTTTGGGAAAAGCACAATCTTCCTGTTCGGCAAATGTATCCAATGTCATGTTTACAGAAAGAAATATCGTGTTTGCTCAGGTTTCTGAAGCTTTCTTCCTAGCAAACTCGAATGTGTGGAGGATTTGACTCCAGGTGGAACCAATTACCGTTTGCCAGCAGAAAACAAAAATGGTCCTGCTAAAATGCATTCAAAACCTTAAAGTCCATAGAGAATATCCAGAAAACACAAACACACACAGAGGCTGTAGCAAGATCTGGGATTGAGAAAGCTACAAATCACCAGATAGTTTTGTTTTCATCCAGGAGTATCTGGACAAATTGTTGTAGTTTTGAAGTGAAATTTAAGCAAAAATCACCGTGAAAGTGGTTTTGGAGAAAAGCACCATCTTCCTGTTCGGCAAATGTATCCAATGTCATGTTTACAGAAAGAAATATCATGTTTTCTCAGGTTTCTGAAGCTTTCTTCCTAGAAAACTCGAATGTGTGGAGTGTTTGACTCCAGGTGGAACCAATTAGCGTTTGCGAGCAGAAAACAAAAAGGGTCCTCCTGAAATGCATTCAAAACCTTAAAGTCCATAGAGAATATCCAGAAAACACAAACACACACAGAGGCTGTAGCAAGATATGGGATTGAGAAAGCTACAAATCACCAGACAGTTTTGTTTTCATCCAGGAGTATCTGGACAAATTGTTGTGGATTTTGGGTGAAATTTAACCAAAAATCACCGTGAAAGTTGTTTTGGAGAAAAGCACAATCTTCCTGATTGGCAAATGTATCCAACGTCATGTTTCCAGAAAGAAATATCATGTTTTCTCAGGTTTCTGAAGCTTTCTTCCTAGAAAACTCGAATGTGTGGAGGATTTGACTCCAGGTGGAACCAATTAGCGTTTGCCAGGAGAAAACAAAAAGGGTCCTGCTAAAATGCATTCAAAACCTTAAAGTCCATAGAGAATGTCCAGAAAACACAAACACACACAGAGGCTGTAGCAAGATCTGGGATTGAGATAGCTACAAATCACCAGATTGTTTTGTTTTCCTCCAGGTGTATCTGGACAAATTGTTGTGGATTTTGCGTGAAATTCAACCAAAAATCACCGTGAAAGTGGTTTTGGAGAAAAGCACAATCTTCCTGTTCGACAAATGTATCCAATGTCATGTTTACAGAAAGAATTATCATGTTTTCACAGGTTTCTGAAGCTTTATTCCTAGAAAACTCGAATGTGTGGAGTGTTTGACTCCAGGTGGAACCAATTAGCGTTTGCCAGCAGAAAACAAAAAGGGTCCTGCTAAAATGCATTCAAAACCTAAAAGTCCATAGAGAATATCCAGAAAACACAAACACACACTGAGGCTGTAGCAAGATCTGGGATTGAGATAGCTACAAATCACCAGACTGTTTTGTTTTCATCCAGGAGTATCTGGACAAATTGTTGTGGATTTTGGGTGAAATTTAACCAAAAATCACCGTGAAAGTGGATTTGGAGAAAAGCACAATCTTCCTGTTCGGCAAATGTATCCAATGTCATGTTTACAGAAAGAAATATCATGTTTTCTCAGGTTTCTGAAGCTTTCTTCCTAGAAAACTTGAATGTGTGGAGTGTTTGACTCCAGGTGGAACCAATTAGCGTTTGCCAGCAGAAAACAAAAAGGGTCCTGCTAAAATGCATTCAAAACCTTAAAGTCCATAGAGAATATCCAGAAAACACAAACACACACAGAGGCTGTAGCAAGATCTGGGATTGAGATAGCTACAAATCACCAGATAGTTTTGTTTTCATCCATGAGTATCTGGACAAATTGTTGTATTTTTGAAGTGAAATTTAACCAAAAAATGACCGTGAAAGTGGTTTTGGAGAAAAGCACAATCTTCCTGTTCGGCAAATGTATCCAATGTCATGTTTACAGAAAGAAATATCATGTTTTCTCAGGTTTCTGAAGCTTTCTTCCTAGAAAACTCGAATGTGTGGACTGTTTCACTCTAGGTGGAACCAATTAGCGTTTGCCAGCAGAAAACAAAAAGGGTCCTGCTCAAATGCATTCAAAACCTTAAAGTCCATAGAGAATATCCAGCAAACACAAACACACACAGAGGCTGTAGCAAGATCTGGGATTGAGAAAGATACAAATCACCAGATAGTTTTGTTTTCATCCAGGAGTATCTGGACAAATTATTGTGGATTTCGGGTGAAATTTAACCAAAAATCACCGTGAAAGAGGTTTTGGAAAAAAGCACAATCTTTCTGTTCGGCAAATGTATCCAATGTCATGTTTACAGAAAGAATTATCATGTTTGCTCAGGTTTCTGAAGCTTTCTTCCTAGAAAACTCGAATGTGTGGAGTGTTTGACTCCAGGTGGAACCAATTAGCGTTTGCCAGCAGAAAACAAAAAGGGTCCTGCTAAAATGCATTCAAAACCTTAAAGTCCATAGAGAATATCCAGAAAACACAAACACACACAGAGGCTGTAGCAAGATCTGGGATTGAGATAGCTACAAATCACCAGAGAGTTTTGTTTTCATCCAGGAGTATCTGGACAAATTGTTGTATTTTTGAAGTGAAATTTAACCAAAAAATGACCGTGAAAGTGGTTTTGGAGAAAAGCACAATCTTCCTGTTCGGCAAATGTATCCAATGTCATGTTTACAGAAAGAAATATCATGTTTTCTCAGGTTTCTGAAGCTTACCTCCTAGAAAACTTGAATGTGTGGGGTGTTTGACGCCAGGTGGAACCAATTAGCGTTTGCCAGCAGAAAACAAAAAGGGTCCTCCTGAAATGCATTCAAAACCTTAAAGTCCATAGAGAATAACCAGAGAACACAAACACACACAGAGGCTGTAGCAAGATCTGGGATTGAGAAAGATACAAATCACCAGAAAGTTTTGTTTTCATCCAGGGGTATCTGGACAAAGTACTGTGGATTTCGGGTGAAATTTAACCAAAAATCACTGTGAAAGTGGTTTTGGAGAAAAGCACAATCTTTCTGTTCGGCAAATGTATCCAATGTCATGTTTACAGAAAGAATTATCATGTTTGCTCAGGTTTCTGAAGCTTTCTTCCTAGAAAACTTGAATGTGTGGAGTGTTTGACTCCAGGTGGAACCAATTAGCGTTTGCCAGCAGAAAACAAAAAGGGTCCTGCTAAAATGCATTCAAAACCTTAAAGTCCATAGAGAATATCCAGAAAACACAAACACACACTGAGGCTGTAGCAAGATCTGGGATTGAGATAGCTACAAATCACCAGATAGTTTTGTTTTCATCCAGGAGTATCTGGACAAATTGTTGTGGATTTCGGGTGAAATTTAACCAAAAATCACTGTGAAAGTGGTTTTGGAGAAAAGCACAATCTTCCTGTTCGGGAAATGTATCCAATGTCATGTTTACAGAAAGAAATATCATGTTTTCTCAGGTTTCTGAAGCTTTCTTCCTAGCAAACTCGAATGTGTGGAGGATTTGACTCCAGGTGGAACCAATTAGCGTTTGCCAGCAGAAAACAAAAAGGGTCCTCCTGAAATGCATTCAAAATCTTAAAGTCCATAGAGAATGCCAGAAAACACAAACACACACTGAGGCTGTAGCAAAATCTGGGATTGAGATAGCTACAAATCACCAGAGAGTTTTGTTTTCATCCAGGAGTATCTGGACAAATTGTTGTAGTTTTGAAGTGAAATTTAACCAAAAAATGACCGTGAAAGTGGTTTTGGAGAAAAGCACAGTCATCCTGTTCGGCAAATGCATCCAATGTCATGTTTACAGAAAGAATTATCATGTTTTCTCAGGTTTCTGAAGCTTTCTTCCTAGAAAACTCGAATGTGTGGAGGATTTGACTCCAGGTGGAACCAATTAGCGTTTGCCAGCAGAAAACAAAAAGGGTCCTGCTCAAATGCATTCAAAACCTTAAAGTCCATAGAGAACGTACTGAAAACACAAACACACACAGAGGCTGTAGCAAGATCTGGGATTGAGATAGCTATAAATTTCCAGATAGTTTTGTTTTCATCCAGGTGTGTCTGGACAAATTGTTGTAGTTTTGAAGTGAAATTTCACAAAAAATGACCGTGAAAGTGGTTTTGGAGAAAAGCACAATCTTCCTGTTCGGCAAATGTATCCAATGTCATGTTTACAGAAAGAAATATCATGTTTTCTCAGGTTTCTGAAGCTTTCTTCCTAGAAAACTCGAATGTGTGGAGGATTTGACTCCAGGTGGAACCAATTAGCGTTTGCCAGCAGAAAACAAAAAGGGTCCTGCTAAAATGCATTCCAAACCTTAAAGTCCATAGAAAATATCCAGAAAACACAAACACACACAGAGGCTGTAGCAAGATCTGGGATTGAGATAGCTACAAATCACCAGATAGTTTTGTTTTCATCCAGGAGTATCTGGACAAATTGTTGTGGATTTCGGGTGAAATTTAACCAAAAATCACCGTGAAAGTGGTTTTGTAGAAAAGCACAATCTTCCTGTTCGGCAAATGTATCCAATGTCATGTTTACAGAAAGAAATATCATGTTTTCTCAGTTTTCTGAAGCTTTCTTCCTAGAAAACTCGAATGTGTGGAGTGTTTGACTCCAGGTGGAACCAATTAGCGTTTGCCAGCAGAAAACAAAAAGGGTCCTGCTCAAATGCATTCAAAACCTTAAAGTCCATAGAGAATATCCAGAAAACACAAACACACACAGAGGCTGTAGCAAGATCTGGGATTGAGATAGCTACAAATCACCAGATAGTGTTGTTTTCATCCAGGAGTATCTGAACAAATTGTTGTAGTTTTGAAGTGAAATTTAACCAAAAAATGACCATGAAAGTGGTTTTGGAGAAAAGCACAATCTTCCTGTTCGGCAAATGTATCCAATGTCATGTTTAGAGAAAGAAATATCATGTTTTCTCAGGTTTCTGAAGCTTTCTTCCTAGAAAACTCGAATGTGTGGAGCATTTGACTCCAGGTGGAACCAATTAGCGTTTGCCAGCAGAAAACAAAAAGGGTCCTGCTAAAATGCATTCAAAACCTTAAAGTCCATAGAGAATATCCAGAAAACACAAACACACACAGAGGCTGTAGCAAGATCTGGGATTGAGATAGCTACAAATCACCAGATAGTTTTGTTTTCATCCAGGAGTATCTGCACAAATTGTTGTGGATTTCGGGTGAAATTTAACCAAAAATCACCGTGAAAGTGGTTTTGGAGAAAAGCACAATCTTCCTGTTCGGGAAATGTATCCAATGTCATGTTTACAGAAAGAAATATCATGTTTTCTCAGGTTTCTGAAGCTTTCTTCCTAGCAAACTCGAATGTGTGGAGGATTTGACTCCAGGTGGAACCAATTAGCGTTTGCCAGCAGAAAACAAAAGGGTCCTGCTAAAATGCATTCAAAACCTTAAAGTCCATAGAGAATATCCAGAAAACACAAACACACACAGAGGCTGTAGCAAGATCTGGGATTGAGATAGCTACAAATCACCAGATAGTTTTGTTTTCATCCAGGAGTATCTGGACAAATTGTTGTGGATTTCGGGTGAAATTTAACCAAAAAATCACCGTGAAAGTGGTTTTGGAGAAAAGCACAATCTTTCTGTTCAGCAAATGAATCCAAGGTCATGTTTACAAATACAAAAATCATGTTTTCTCAGGTTTCTGGAGCTTTCTTCCTAGAAAACTCGAATGTGTGTAGGCTTTGACTCCAGGTGGAACCAATTAGCGTTTGCCAGCAGAAAACAAAAAGGGTCCTGCTAAAATGCATTCAAAACCTTAAAGTCCATAGAGAATATCCAGAAAACACAAACACACACTGAGGCTGTAGCAAGATCTGGGATTGAGAAAGATACAAATCACCAGATAGTTTTGCTTTCATCCAGGAGTATCTGGACAAATTGTTGTGGATTTCGGGTGAAATTTAACCAAAAATCACCGTGAAAGAGGTTTTGGAAAAAAGCACAATCTTTCTGTTCGGCAAATGTATCCAATGTCATGTTTACAGAAAGAATTATCATATTTGCTCAGGTTTCTGAAGCTTTCTTCCTAGAAAACTCGAATGTGTGGAGTGTTTGACTCCAGGTGGAACCAATTAGCGTTTGCCAGCAGAAAACAAAAAGGGTCCTGCTCAAATGCATTCAAAACCTTAAAGTCCATAGAGAATATCCAGAAAACACAAACACACACAGAGGCTGTAGCAAGATCTGGGATTGAGATAGCTACAAATCACCAGATAGTTTTGTTTTCATCCAGGAGTATCTGGACAAATTGTTGTATTTTTGAAGTGAAATTTAACCAAAAAATGACCGTGAAAGTGGTTTTGGAGAAAAGCACAATCTTCCTGTTCGGCAAATGTATCCAATGTCATGTTTACAGAAAGAATTATCATGTTTGCTCAGGTTTCTGAAGCTTTCTTCCTAGAAAACTCGAATGTGTGGAGGATTTGACTCCAGGTGGAACCAATTAGCGTTTGCCAGCAGAAAACAAAAAGGGTCCTGCTAAAATGCATTCCAAACCTTAAAGTCCATAGAGAATATCCAGAAAACACAAACACACACAGAGGCTGTAGCAAGATCTGGGATTGAGATAGCTACAAACCACCAGATAGTTTTGTTTTCATCCAGGAGTATCTGGACAAATTGTTGTGGATTTCGGGTGAAATTTAACCAAAAATCACCGTGAAAGTGGTTTTGGAGAAAAGCACAATCTTCCTGTTCGGCAAATGTATCCAATGTCATGTTTACAGAAAGAAATATCATGTTTGCTCAGGTTTCTGAAGCTTTCTTCCTAGCAAACTCGAATGTGTGGAGGATTTGACTCCAGGTGGAACCAATTAGCGTTTGCCAGCAGAAAACAAAAAGGGTCCTCCTGAAATGCATTCAAAATCTTAAAGTCCATAGAGAATGTCCAGAAAACACAAACACACACTGAGGCTGTAGCAAAATCTGGGATTGAGATAGCTACAAATCACCAGAGAGTTTTGTTTTCATCCAGGAGTATCTGGACAAATTCTTGTAGTTTTGAAGTGAAATTTAACCAAAAAATGACCGTGAAAGTGGTTTTGGAGAAAAGCACAGTCTTCCTGTTCGGCAAATGCATCCAATGTCATGTTTACAGAAAGAATTATCATGTTTTCTCAGGTTTCTGAAGCTTTCTTCCTAGCAAACTCGAATGTGGGGAGTGTTTGACTCCAGGTGGAACCAATTAGCGTTTGCCAGCAGAAAACAAAAAGGGTCCTGCTAAAATGCATTCAAAACCTTAAAGTCCATAGAGAATATCCAGAAAACACAAACACACACAGAGGCTGTAGCAAGATCTGGGATTGAGATAGCTACAAATCACCAGATAGTTTTGTTTTCATCCAGGAGTATCTGGACAAATTGTTGTGGATTTTGGGTGAAATTTAACCAAAAATCACCGTGAAAGTGGTTTTGGAGAAAAGCACAATCTTCCTGTTCGGCAAATGTATCCAATGTCATGTTTACAGAAAGAAATATCATGTTTTCTCAGGTTTCTGAAGCTTTCTTCCTAGAAAACTCGAATGTGTGGAGTGTTTGACTCCAGGTGGAACCAATTAGTGTTTGCCAGCACAAAACAAAAAGGGTCCTGCTCAAATGCATTCAAAACCTTAAAGTCCATAGAGAATATCCAGCAAACACAAACACACAGAGGCTGTAGCAAGATCTGGGATTGAGATAGCTACAAATCACCAGATAGTTTTGTTTTCATCCAGGAGTATCTGGACAAATTGTTGTGGATTTCGGGTGAAATTTAACCAAAAATCACCGTGCAAGTGGTTTTGGAGAAAAGCACAATCTTCCTGTTCGGGAAATGTATCCAATGTCATGTTTACAGAAAGAAATATCATGTTTTCTCAGGTTTCTGAAGCTTTCTTCCTAGCAAACTCGAATGTGTGGAGGAGTTGACTCCAGGTGGAACCAATTAGCGTTTGCCAGCAGAAAACAAAAGGGTCCTGCTAAAATGCATTCAAAACCTTAAAGTCCATAGAGAATATCCAGAAAACACAAACACACACAGAGGCTGTAGCAAGATCTGGGATTGAGATAGCTACAAATCACCAGATAGTTTTGTTTTCATCCAGGAGTATCTTGACAAATTGTTGTGGATTTCGGGTGAAATTTAACCAAAAAATCACCGTGAAAGTGGTTTTGGAGAAAAGCACAATCTTTCTGTTCAGCAAATGAATCCAAGGTCATGTTTACAAATACAAATATCATGTTTTCTCAGGTTTCTGGAGCTTTCTTCCTAGAAAACTCGAATGTGTGTAGGCTTTGACTCCAGGTGGAACCAATTAGCGTTTGCCAGCAGAAAACAAAAAGGGTCCTGCTAAAATGCATTCAAAACCTTAAAGTTCATAGAGAATATCCAAAAAACACAAACACACACAGAGGCTGTAGCAAGATCTGGGATTGAGATAGCTACAAATCACCAGATAGTTTTGTTTTCATCCAGGAGTATCTGGACAAATTGTTGTGGATTTTGGGTGAAATTTAACCAAAAATCACCGTGAAAGTGGTTTTGGAGAAAAGCACAATCTTCCTGTTCGGCAAATGTATCCAATGTCATGTTTACAGAAAGAATTATCATGTTTGCTCAGGTTTCTGAAGCTTTCTTCCTAGAAAACTCGAATGTGTGGCGTGTTTGACTCCAGGTGGAACCAATTAGCGTTTGCCAGCAGAAAACAAAAAGGGTCCTGCTAAAATGCATTCAAAACCTTAAAGTCCATAGAGAATATCCAGCAAACACAAACACACACAGAGGCTGTAGCAAGATCTGGGATTGAGATAGCTACAAACCACCAGATAGTTTTGTTTTCATCCAGGAGTATCTGGACAAATTGTTGTGGATTTCGGGTGAAATTTAACCAAAAATCACCGTGAAAGTGGTTTTGGAGAAAAGCACAATCTTCCTGTTCGGGAAATGTATCCAATGTCATGTTTACAGAAAGAAATATCATGTTTGCTCAGGTTTCTGAAGCTTTCTTCCTAGCAAACTCGAATGTGTGGGGGATTTGACTCCAGGTGGAACCAATTAGCGTTTGCCAGCAGAAAACAAAAAGGGTCCTCCTGAAATGCATTCAAAATCTTAAAGTCCATAGAGAATGTCCAGAAAACACAAACACACACTGAGGCTGTAGCAAAATCTGGGATTGAGATAGCTACAAATCACCAGAGAGTTTTGTTTTCATCCAGGAGTATCTGGACAAATTCTTGTAGTTTTGAAGTGAAATTTAACCAAAAAATGACCGTGAAAGTGGTTTTGGAGAAAAGCACAGTCTTCCTGTTCGGCAAATGCATCCAATGTCATGTTTACAGAAAGAATTATCATGTTTTCTCAGGTTTCTGAAGCTTTCTTCCTAGCAAACTCGAGTGTGGGGAGTGTTTGACTCCAGGTGGAACCAATTAGCGTTTGCCAGCAGAAAACAAAAAGGGTCCTGCTAAAATGCATTCAAAACCTTAAAGTCCATAGAGAATATCCAGAAAACACAAACACACACAGAGGCTGTAGCAAGATCTGGGATTGAGATAGCTACAAATCACCAGATAGTTTTGTTTTCATCCAGGAGTATCTGGACAAATTGTTGTGGATTTTGGGTGAAATTTAACCAAAAATCACCGTGAAAGTGGTTTTGGAGAAAAGCACAGTCTTCCTGTTCGGCAAATGTATCCAATGTCATGTTTACAGAAAGAAATGTCATGTTTTCTCAGGTTTCTGAAGCTTTCTTCCTAGAAAACTCGAATGTGTGGAGTGTTTGACTCCAGGTGGAACCAATTAGTGTTTGCCAGCAGAAAACAAAAAGGGTCCTGCTAAAATGCATTCAAAACCTTAAAGTCCATAGAGAATATCCAGCAAACACAAACACACACAGAGGCTGTAGCAAGATCTGGGATTGAGATAGCTACAAATCACCAGATAGTTTTGTTTTCATCCAGGAGTATCTGGACAAATTGTTGTAGTTTTGAAGTGAAATTTAACCAAAAAATGACCATGAAAGTGGTTTTGGAGAAAAGCACAATCTTCCTGTTCGGCAAATGTATCCAATGTCATGTTTAGAGAAAGAAATATCATGTTTTCTCAGGTTTCTGAAGCTTTCTTCCTAGAAAACTCGAATGTGTGGAGCATTTGACTCCAGGTGGAACCAATTAGCGTTTGCCAGCAGAAAACAAAAAGGGTCCTGCTAAAATGCATTCAAATCCTTAAGGTCCATAGAGAATATCCAGAAAACACAAACACACACAGAGGCTGTAGCAAGATCTGGGATTGAGATAGCTACAAATCACCAGATAGTTTTGTTTTCATCCAGGAGTATCTGGACAAATTGTTGTGGATTTCGGGTGAAATTTAACCAAAAATCACCGTGAAAGTGGTTTTGGAGAAAAGCACAATCTTCCTGTTCGGCAAATGTATCCAATGTCATGTTTACAGAAAGAAATATCATGTTTTCTCAGGTTTCTGAAGCTTTCTTCCTAGCAAACTCGAATGTGTGGAGGATTTGACTCCAGGTGGAACCAATTAGCGTTTGCCAGCAGAAAACAAAAAGGGTCCTGCTAAAATGCATTCAAAACCTTAAAGTCCATAGAGAATATCCAGAAAACACAAACACACACAGAGGCTGTAGCAAGATCTGGGATTGAGATAGCTACAAATCACCAGATAGTTTTGTTTTCATCCAGGAGTATCTGGACAAATTGTTGTAGTTTTGAAGTGAAATTTAACCAAAAAATGACCGTGAAAGTGGTTTTGGAGAAAAGCACAATCTTCCTGTTCGGGAAATGTATCCAATGTCATGTTTACAGAAAGAAATATCATGTTTTCTCAGGTTTCTGAAGCTTTCTTCCTAGAAAACTCGAATGTGTGGAGGATTTGACTCCAGGTGGAACCAATTAGCTTTTGCCAGCAGAAAACAAAAAGGGTCCTGCTAAAATGCATTCCAAACCTTAAAGTCCATAGAGAATATCCAGAAAACACAAACACACACAGAGGCTGTAGCAAGATCTGGGATTGAGATAGCTACAAATCACCAGACTGTTTTGTTTTCATCCAGGAGTATCTGGACAAATTGTTGTGGATTTCGGGTGAAATTTAACCAAAAATGACCGTGAAAGTGGTTTTGGAGAAAAGCACAGTCTTCCTGTTCGGCAAGTGCATCCAATGTCATGTTTACAGAAAGAAATATCATGTTTTCTCAGGTTTCTGAAGCTTTCTTCCTAGCAAACTCGAATGTGGGGAGTGTTTGACTCCAGGTGGAACCAATTAGCGTTTGCCAGCAGAAAACAAAAAGGGTCCTGCTAAAATGCATTCAAAACCTTAAAGTCCATAGAGAATATCCAGAAAACACAAACACACACAGAGGCTGTAGCAAGATCTGGGATTGAGATAGCTACAAATCACCAGATAGTTTTGTTTTCATCCATGAGTATCTGGACAAATTGTTGTGGATTTCGGGTGAAATTTAACCAAAAAATGACCGTGAAAGTGGTTTTGGAGAAAATCACAATCTTCCTGTTCGGGAAATGTATCCAATGTCATGTTTACAGAAAGAAATATCATGTTTTCTCAGGTTTCTGAAGCTTTCTTCCTAGAAAACTCGGATGTGTGGAGGATTTGACTCCAGGTGGAACCAATTAGCTTTTGCCAGCAGAAAACAAAAAGGGTCCTGCTAAAATGCATTCAAAACCTTAAAGTCCATAGAGAATATCCAGAAAACACAAACACACACAGAGGCTGTAGCAAGATCTGGGATTGAGATAGCTACAAATCACCAGATAGTTTTGTTTTCATCCAGGAGTATCTGGACAAATTGTTGTGGATTTCGGGTGCAATTTAACCAAAAATCACCGTGAAAGTGGTTTTGGAGAAAAGCACAATCTTCCTGTTCGGCAAATGTATCCAATGTCATGTTTACAAAAGAATTATCATGTTTTCTCAGGTTTCTTAAGCTTTCTTCCTAGCAAACTCGAATGTGTGGAGTGTTTGACTCCAGGTGGAACCAATTAGCGTTTGCCAGCAGAAAACCAAGAGGGTCCTGCTAAAATGCATTCAAAACCTTAAAGTCCATAGAGAATATCCAGAAAACACAAACACACACAGAGGCTGTAGCAAGATCTGGGATTGAGATAGCTACAAATCACCAGATAGTTTTGTTTTCATCCAGGAGTACCTGGACAAATTGTTGTGGATTTCGGGTGAAATTTAACCAAAAATCACCGTGAAAGTGGTTTTGGAGAAAAGCACAATCTTCCTGTTCGGCAAATGTATCCAATGTCATGTTTACAAAAGAATTATCATGTTTTCTCAGGTTTCTGAAGCTTTCTTCCTAGCAAACTCGAATGTGTGAAGCATTTGACTCCTGGTGGAACCAATTAGCGTTTCCCAGCAGAAAACAAAAAGGGTCCTGCTAAAATGCATTCAAAACCTTAAAGTCCATAGAGAATATCCAGAAAACACAAACACACACAGAGGCTGTAGCAAGATCTGGGATTGAGATAGCTACAAATCACCAGATAGTTTTGTTTTCATCCAGGAGTATCTGGACAAATTGTTGTGGATTTTGGGTGAAATTTAACCAAAAATCACCGTGAAAGTGGTTTTGGAGAAAAGCACAATCTTCCTGTTCGGGAAATGTATCCAATGTCATGTTTACAGAAAGAAATATCATGTTTTCTCAGGTTTCTGAAGCTTTCTTCCTAGCAAACTCGAATGTGTGGAGGATTTGACTCCAGGTGGAACCAATTAGCGTTTGCCAGCAGAAAACAAAAAGGGTCCTGCTAAAATGCATTCAAAACCTTAAAGTCCATAGAGAATATCCAGAAAACACAAACACACACAGAGGCTGTAGCAAGATCTGGGATTGAGATAGCTACAAATCACCAGATAGTTTTGTTTTCATCCAGGAGTATCTGGACAAATTGTTGTGGATTTCGGGTGAAATTTAACCAAAAAATCACCGTGAAAGTGGTTTTGGAGAAAAGCACAATCTTTCTGTTCAGCAAATGAATCCAAGGTCATGTTTACAAATACAAATATCATGTTTTCTCAGGTTTCTGGAGCTTTCTTCCTAGAAAACTCGAATGTGTGTAGGCTTTGACTCCAGGTGGAACCAATTAGCGTTTGCCAGCAGAAAACAAAAAGGGTCCTGCTAAAATGCATTCAAAACCTTAAAGTCCATAGAGAATATCCAGAAAACACAAACACACACTGAGGCTGTAGCAAGATCTGGGATTGAGATAGCTACAAATCACCAGATAATTTTGTTTTCATCCAGGAGTATCTGGACAAATTGTTGTGGATTTCGGGTGAAATTTAACCAAAAATCACCGTGAAAGTGGTTTTGGAGAAAAGCATAATCTTCCTGTTCGGCAAATGTATCCAATGTCATGTTTACAGAAAGAAACATCATGTTTTCTCAGGTTTCTGGAGCTTTCTTCCTAGAAAACTCGAATGTGTGGAGGATTTGACTCCAGGTGGAACCAATTAGCTTTTGCCAGCAGAAAACAAAAAGGGTCCTACTAAAATGCATTCCAAACCTTAAAGTCCATAGAGAATATCCAGAAAACACAAACACACACAGAGGCTGTAGCAAGATCTGGGATTGAGATAGCTACAAATCACCAGATAGTTTTGTTTTCATCCAGGAGTATCTGGACAAATTGTTGTGGATTTCGGGTGAAATTTAACCAAAAATCACCGTGAAAGTGGTTTTGGAGAAAAGCACAATCTTCCTGTTTGGCAAATGTATCCAATGTCATGTTTACAGAAAGAAATATCATGTTTTCTCAGGTTTCTGAAGCTTTCTTCCTAGCAAACTCGAATGTGTGGAGGATTTGACGCCAGGTGGAACCAATTAGCGTTTGCCAGCAGAAAACAAAGAGGGTCCTGCTCAAATGCATTCAAAACCTTAAAGTCCATAGAGAATATCCAGAAAACACAAACACACACAGAGGCTGTAGCAAGATCTGGGATTGAGATAGCTACAAATCACCAGATAATTTTGTTTTCATCCAGGAGTATCTGGACAAATTGTTGTAGTTTTGAAGTGAAATTTAACCAAAAAATGACCGTGAAAGTGGTTTTGGAGAAAAGCACAATCTTCCTGTTCAGCAAATATATCCCATGTCAAGTTTACAGAAAGAAATATCATGTTTTCTCAGGTTTCTGAAGCTTTCCTCCTACCAACTCGAATGTGTGGAGGATTTGACTCCAGGTGGAACCAATTAGCGTTTGCCAGCAGAAAACAAAAAGGGTCCTGCTCAAATGCATTCAAAACCTTAAAGTCCATAGAGAATATCCAGAAAACACAAACACACACAGAGGCTGTAGCAAGATCTGGGATTGAGATAGCTACAAATCACCAGATAGTTTTCTTTTCATCCAGGAGTATCTGGACAAATTGTTGTGGATTTCAGGTGCAATTTAACCAAAAATCACCGTGAAAGTGGTTTTGGAGAAAATCACAATCTTCCTGTTCGGCAAATGTATCCAATGTCATGTTTACAAAAGAATTATCATGTTTTCTCAGGTTTCTGAAGCTTTCTTCCTAGCAAACTCGAATGTGTGGAGTGTTTGACTCCAGGTGGAACCAATTAGCGTTTGCCAGCAGAAAACCAAAAGGGTCCTGCTAAAATGCATTCAAAACCTTAAAGTCCATAGAGAATATCCAGAAAACACAAACACACACAGAGGCTGTAGCAAGATCTGGGATTGAGATAGCTACAAATCACCAGATAGTTTTGTTTTCATCCAGGAGTACCTGGACAAATTGTTGTGGATTTCGGGTGAAATTTAACCAAAAATCACCGTGCAAGTGGTTTTGGAGAAAAGCACAATCTTCCTGTTCGGCAAATGTATCCAATGTCATGTTTACAGAAAGAAATATCATGTTTTCTCAGGTTTCTGGAGCTTTCTTCCTAGAAAACTCGAATGTGTGGAGTGTTTGACTCCAGGTGGAACCAATTAGCGTTTGCCAGCAGAAAACCAAAAGGGTCCTGCTAAAATGCATTCAAAACCTTAAAGTCCATAGAGAATATCCAGAAAACACAAACACACACAGAGGCTGTGGCAAGATCTGGGATTGAGATAGCTACAAATCAGCAGATAGTTTTGTTTTCATCCAGGAGTATCTGGACAAATTGTTGTAGTTTTGAAGTGAAATGTAACCAAAAAATGACCGTGAAAGTGGTTTTGGAGAAAAGCACAATCTTCCTGTTCAGCAAATATATCCCATGTCAAGTTTACAGAAAGAAATATCATGTTTTCTCAGGTTTCTGAAGCTTTCTTCCTAGAAAACTCGAATGTGTGGAGGATTTGACTCCAGGTGGAACCAATTAGCGTTTGCCAGCAGAAAACAAAAAGGGTCCTGCTCAAATGCATTCAAAACCTTAAAGTCCATAGAGAATATCCAGAAAACACAAACACACACAGAGGCTGTAGCAAGATCTGGGATTGAGATAGCTACAAATCACCAGATAGTTTTGTTTTCGTCCAGGCGTATCTGGACAAATTGTTGTGGATTTCGGGTGAAATTTAACCAAAAATCACCGTGAAAGTGGTTTTGGAGAAAAGCACAGTCTTCCTGTTCGGCAAATGCATCCAATGTCATGTTTACAGAAAGAATTATCATGTTTTCTCAGGTTTCTGAAGCTTTCTTCCTAGAAAACTCGAATGTGTGGAGTGATTGACTCCAGGTGGAACCAATTAGCGTTTGCCAGCAGAAAACAAAAAGGGTCCTGCTAAAATGCATTCAAAACCTTAAAGTCCATAGAGAATATCCAGAAAACACAAACACACACAGAGGCTGTAGCAAGATCTGGGATTGAGATAGCTACAAATCACCAGATAGTTTTGTTTTCATCAAGGAGTATCTGGACAAATTCTTGTGGATTTCGGGTGAATTTTCACCAAAAATCACCGTGAAAGTGGTTTTGGAGAAAAGCACAATCTTCCTGTTTGGCAAATGTATCCAATGTCATGTTTACAGAAAGAAATATCATGTTTTCTCAGGTTTCTGAAGCTTTCTTCCTAGAAAACTCGAATGTGTGGAGTATTTGACTCCAGGTGGAACCAGTTATCGTTTCCCAGCAGAAAACAAAAAGGGTCCTGCTAAAATGCATTCAAAACCTTAAAGTCCATAGAGAATATCCAGAAAACACAAACACACACAGAGGCTGTAGCAAGATCTGGGATTGAGATAGCTACAAATCACCAGACAGTTTTGTTTTCATCCAGGAGTATCTGGACAAATTGTTGTTTATTTCGGGTGAAATTTAACCAAAAATCACCGTGAAAGTGGTTTTGGAGAAAAGCACAATCTTCCTGTTCGGGAAATGTATCCAATGTCATGTTTACAGAAAGAAATATCATGTTTTCTCAGGTTTATGAAGCTTTCTTCATAGAAATCTCGAATGTGTGGAGCATTTGACTCCAGGTGGAACCAATTAGCGTTTGCCAGCAGAAAACAAAAAGGGTCCTGCTAAAATGCATTCAAAACCTCAAAGTCCATAGAGAATATCCAGAAAACACAAACAGACACAGAGGCTGTAGGAAGATCTGGGATTGAGATAGCTACAAATCACCAGATAGTTTTGTTTTCATCCAGGAGTATCTGGACAAATTGTTGTAGTTTTGAAGTGAAATTTAACCAAAAAATGACCGTGAAAGTGGTTTTGGAGAAAAGCACAATCTTCCTGTTCGGCAAATGTATCCAATGTCATGTTTACAGAAAGAAATATCATGTTTTCTCAGGTTTTTGAAGCTTTCTTCCTAGAAAACTCGAATGTGTGGAGTATTTGACTCCAGGTGGAACCAATCAGCGTTTGCCAGCAGAAAACAAAAAGGGTCCTGCTAAAATGCATTCAAAACCTCAAAGTCCAAAGAGAATATCCAGAAAACACAAACACACACAGAGGCTGTAGCAAGATCTGGGATTGAGATAGCTACAAATCACCAGATAGTTTTGTTTTCATCCAGGAGTATCTGCAAAATTGTTGTATATTTGAAGTGAAATTTAACCAAAAAATGACCGTGAAAGTGGTTTTGGAGAAAAGCACAATCTTCCTGTTTGGCAAATGTATCCAATGTCATGTTTACAGAAAGAAATATCATGTTTTCTCAGGTTTCTGAAGCTTTCTTCCTAGAAAACTCGAATGTGTGGAGTATTTGAGTCTAGCTGGAACCAGTTATCGTTTCCCAGCAGAAAACAAAAAGGGTCCTGCTAAAATGCATTCAAAATCTTAAAGTCCATAGAGAATATCCAGAAAACACAAACACACACAGAGGCTGTAGCAAGATCTGGGATTGAGATAGCTACAAATCACCAGATAGTTTTGTTTTCATCCAGGAGTATCTGGACAAATTGTTGTATTTTTGAAGTGAAATTTAACCAAAAAATGACCGTGAAAGTGGTTTTGGAGAAAAGCACAATCTTCCTGTTCGGCAAATGTATCCAATGTCATGTTTACAGAAAGAAATATCATGTTTTCTCAGCTTTCTGGAGCTTTCTTCCTAGCAAACTCGAATGTGTGGAGTATTTGACTCCAGGTGGAACCAATTAGCTTTTTCCAACAGAAAACAAAAAGGGTCCTGCTAAAATGCAATCAAAACCTTAAAGTCCATAGAGAATATCCAGAAAACACAAACACACACAGAGGCTGTAGCAAGATCTGGGATTGAGATTGCTACAACTCACCAGATAGTTTTGTTTTCATCCAGGAGTATCTGGACAAATTGTTTTGGATTTCGGGCGAAATTTAACCAGAAATCACCGTGAAAGTGGATTTGCAGAAAAGCACAATCTTCCTGTCGGCAAATGTATCCAATGTCATGTTTACAGAATGAAATATCATGTTTTCTCAGGTTTCTGAAGCTTTCTTCCTAGAAAACTCGAATGTGTGGAGTGTTTGACTCCAGGTGGAACCAATTAGCGTTTGCCAGCAGAAAACCAAAAGGGTCCTGCTAAAATGCATTCAAAACCTTAAAGTCCATAGAGAATATCCAGAAAACACAAACACACACAGAGGCTGTGGCAAGATCTGGGATTGAGATAGCTACAAATCACCAGATAGTTTTGTTTTCATCCAGGAGTATCTGGACAAATTGTTGTAGTTTTGAAGTGAAATTTAACCAAAAAATGACCGTGCAAGTGGTTTTGGAGAAAAGCACAATCTTCCTGTTTGGCAAATGTATCCAATGTCATGTTTACAGAAAGAAATATCATGTTTTCTCAGGCTTATGAAGCTTTCTTCATAGAAATCTCGAATGTGTGGAGCATTTGACTCCAGGTGGAACCAATTAGCGTTTGCCAGCAGAAAAAAAAAAGGGTCCTGCTAAAATGCATTCAAAACCTCAAAGTCCATAGAGAATATCCAGAAAACACAAACACACACAGAGGCTGTAGCAAGATCTGGGATTGAGATAGCTACAAATCACCAGATAGTTTTGTTTTCATCCAGGAGTATCTGGACAAATTGTTGTAGTTTTGAAGTGAAATTTAACCAAAAAATGACCGTGAAAGTGGTTTTGGAGAAAAGCACAATCTTCCTGTTCGGCAAATGTATCCAATGTCATGTTTACAGAAAGAAATATCATGTTTTCTCAGGTTTCTGGAGCTTTCTTCCTAGAAAACTCGAATGTGTGGAGGATTTGACTCCAGGTGGAACCAATTAGCGTTTGCCAGCAGAAAACAAAAAGGGTCCTGCTAAAATGCATTCAAAACCTGAAAGTCCATAGAGAATATCCAGAAAACACAAACACACACAGAGGCTGTAGCAAGATCTGGGATTGAGATAGCTACAAATCACCAGATAGTTTTGTTTTCATCCAGGAGTATCTGGACAAATTGTTGTATTTTTGAAGTGAAATTTAACCAAAAAATCACCGTGAAAGTGGTTTTGGAGAAAAGCACAATCTTCCTGTTCGGCAAATGTATCCAATGTCATGTTTACAGAAAGAAATATCATGTTTTCTCAGCTTTCTGGAGCTTTCTTCCTAGCAAACTCGAATGTGTGGAGTATTTGACTCCAGCTGGAACCAATTAGCTTTTTCCAACAGAAAACAAAAAGGGTCCTGCTAAAATGCAATCAAAACCTTAAAGTCCATAGAGAATATCCAGAAAACACAAACACACACAGAGGCTGTAGCAAGATCTGGGATTGAGATTGCTACAACTCACCAGATAGTTTTGTTTTCATCCAGGAGTATCTGGACAAATTGTTTTGGATTTCGGGCGAAATTTAACCAGAAATCGCCGTGAAAGTGGATTTGCAGAAAAGCACAATCTTCCTGTCGGCAAATGTATCCAATGTCATGTTTACAGAATGAAATATGTTTTCTCAGGTTTCTGGAGTTTTCTTCCTAGAAAACTCGAATGTGTGGAGTATTTGACTCCAGGTGGAACCAATTAGCGTTTCCCAGCAGAAAACAAAAAGGGTGCTGCTAAAATGCATTCGAAACCTTAAAGTCCATAGAGAATGTCCAGAAAACACAGACACACACAGAGGCTGTAGCAAGATCTGGGATTGAGATAGCTACAAATCACCAGATAGTTTTGTTTTCATCCAGGAGTATCTGGACAAATTGTTGTGGATTTCGGGTGAAATTTAACCAAACATCACCGTGAAAGTGGTTTTGGAGAAAAGCACAATCTTCCTGTTCGGCAAATGTATCCAATGTCATGATTACAGAAAGAAATATCCTGTTTTCTCAGGTTTCTGAAGCTTTCTTCCTAGAAAACTCGAATGTGTGGAGTATTGGACTCCAGGTGGAACCAATTAGCGTTTGCCAGCAGAAAACAAAAAGGGTCCTGCTAAAATGCATTCAAAACCTTAAAGTCCATAGAGAATATCCAGAAAACACAAACAAACACAGAGGCTGTAGCAAGATCTGGGATTGTGATAGCTACAAATCACCAGATAGTTTTGTTTCCATCCAGGAGTATCTGGACAAATTGTTGTGGATTTCGGGTGAAATTTAACCAAAAATCACCGTGAAAGTGGTTTTGGAGAAAAGCACAATCTTCCTGTTTGGCAAATGTATCCAATGTCATCGTTACAGAAAGAAATATCATGTTTTCTCAGGTTTCTGAATCTTTCTTCCTAGAAAACTCGAATGTGTGGAGTATTTGAGTCCAGCTGGAACCAATTAGCATTTGCCAGCAGAAAACGAAAAGGGTGCTGCTAAAATGCATTCAAAACCTTAAAGTCCATAGAGAATATCCAGAAAACACAAACACACACAGAGGCTGTAGCAAGATCTGGGATTGAGATAGCTACAAATCACCAGATAGTTTTGTTTTCATCCAGGAGTATCTGGACAAATTGTTGTGGATTTCGGGTGCAATTTAACCAAAAATCACCGTGAAAGCTGTATTGGAGAAAATCACAATCTTCCTGTTCGGCAAATGTATCCAATGTCATGTTTACAAAAGAATTATCATGTTTTCTCAGGTTTCTGAAGCTTTCTTCCTAGCAAACTCGAATGTGTGGAGTGTTTGACTCCAGGTGGAACCAATTAGCGTTTGCCAGCAGAAAACCAAAAGGGTCCTGCTAAAATGCATTCAAAACCTTAAAGTCCATAGAGAATATCCAGAAAACACAAACACACACAGAGGCTGTAGCAGGATCTGGGATTGAGATAGCTACAAATCACCAGATAGTTTTGTTTTCATCCAGGAGTACCTGGACAAATTGTTGTGGATTTCGGGTGAAATTTAACCAAAAATCACCGTGCAAGTGGTTTTGGAGTAAAGCACAATCTTCCTGTTCGGCAAATGTATCCAATGTCATGTTTACAGAAAGAAATATCATGTTTTCTCAGGTTTCTGGAGCTTTCTTCCTAGAAAACTCGAATGTGTGGAGTGTTTGACTCCAGGTGGAACCAATTAGCGTTTGCCGGCAGAAAACAAAAAGAGTCCTGCTAAAATGCATTCAAAACCTTAAAGTCCATAGAGAATATCCAGAAAACACAAACACACACAGAGGCTGTGGCAAGATCTGGGATTGAGATAGCTACAAATCAGCAGATAGTTTTGTTTTCATCCAGGAGTATCTGGACAAATTGTTGGAGTTTTGAAGTGAAATTTAACCAAAAAATGACCGTGAAAGTGGTTTTGGAGAAAAGCACAATCTTCCTGTTTGGCAAATGTATCCAATGTCATGTTTACAGAAAGAAATATCATGTTTTCTCAGGTTTATGAAGCTTTCTTCATAGAAATCTCGAATGTGTGGAGTGTTTGACACCAGGTGGAACCAATTAGCGTTTGCCAGCAGAAAACAAAAAGGCTCCTGCTAAAATGCATTCAAAACCTCAAAGTCCATAGAGAATATCCAGAAAACACAAACAGACACAGAGGCTGTAGCAAGATCTGGGATTGAGATAGCTACAAATCACCAGATAGTTTTGTTTTCATCCAGGAGTATCTGGACAAATTGTTGTAGTTTTGAAGTGAAATTTAACCAAAAAATGACCGTGAAAGTGGTTTTGGAGAAAAGCACAATCTTCCTGTTCGGCAAATGTATCCAATGTCATGTTTACAGAAAGAAATATCATGTTTTCTCAGCTTTCTGGAGCTTTCTTCCTAGCAAACTCGAATGTGTGGAGTATTTGACTCCAGGTGGAACCAATTAGCTTTTTCCAACAGAAAACAAAAAGGGTCCTGCTAAAATGCATTCAAAACCTTAAAGTCCATAGAGAATATCCAGAAAACACAAACACACACAGAGGCTGTAGCAATATCTGGGATTGAGATAGCTACAACTCACCAGATAGTTTTGTTTTCATCCAGGAGTATCTGGACAAATTGTTTTGGATTTCGGGCGAAATTTAACCAGAAATCACCGTGAAAGTGGATTTGCAGAAAAGCACAATCTTCCTGTCGGCAAATGTATCCAATGTCATGTTTACAGAATGAAATATCATGTTTTCTCAGGTTTCTGGAGTTTTCTTCCTAGAAAACTCGAATGTGTGGAGTATTTGACTCCAGGTGGAACCAATTAGCGTTTCCCAGCAGAAAACAAAAAGGGTGCTGCTAAAATGCATTCGAAACCTTAAAGTCCATAGAGAATGTCCAGAAAACACAGACACACACAGAGGCTGTAGCAAGATCTGGGATTGAGATAGCTACAAATCACCAGATAGTTTTGTTTTCATCCAGGAGTATCTGGACAAATTGTTGTGGATTTCGGGTGAAATTTAACCAAACATCACCGTGAAAGTGGTTTTGGAGAAAAGCACAATCTTCCTGTTCGGCAAATGTATCCAATGTCATGATTACAGAAAGAAATATCATGTTTTCTCAGGTTTCTGAAGCTTTCTTCCTAGAAAACTCGAATGTGTGGAGTATTTGACTCCAGGTGGAACCAATTAGCGTTTGCCAGCAGAAAACAAAAAGGGTCCTGCTCAAATGCATTCAAAACCTTAAAGTCCATAGAGAATATCCAGAAAACACAAACACACACAGAGGCTGTAGCAAGATCTGGGATTGAGATAGCTACAAATCACCAGATAGTTTTGTTTCCATCCAGGAGTATCTGGACAAATTGTTGTGGATTTCGGGTGAAATTTAACCAAAAATCACCGTGAAAGTGGTTTTGGAGAAAAGCACAATCTTCCTGTTTGGCAAATGTATCCAATGTCATCGTTACAGAAAGAAATATCATGTTTTCTCAGGTTTCTGAATCTTTCTTCCTAGAAAACTCGAATGTGTGGAGTATTTGAGTCCAGCTGGAACCAATTAGCATTTGCCAGCAGAAAACGAAAAGGGTGCTGCTAAAATGCATTCAAAACCTTAAAGTCCATAGAGAATATCCAGAAAACACAAACACACACAGAGGCTGTAGCAAGATCTGGGATTGAGATAGCTACAAATCACCAGAGAGTTTTGTTTTCATCCAGGAGTATCTGGACAAATTGTTGTGGATTTCGGGTGAAATTTAACCAAAAATCACCGTGCAAGTGGTTTTGGAGAAAAGCACAATCTTCCTGTTCGGCAAATGTATCCAATGTCATGTTTACAGAAAGAAATATCATGTTTTCTCAGGTTTCTGGAGCTTTCTTCCAAGAAAACTCGAATGTGTGGAGTGTTTGACTCCAGGTGGAACCAGTTAGCGTTTGCCAGCAGAAAACCAAAAGGGTCCTGCTAAAATGCATTCAAAACCTTAAAGTCCATAGAGAATATCCAGAAAACACAAACACACACAGAGGCTGTGGCAAGATCTGGGATTGAGATAGCTACAAATCAGCAGATAGTTTTGTTTTCATCCAGGAGTATCTGGACAAATTGTTGTAGTTTTGAAGTGAAATTTAACCAAAAAATGACCGTGAAAGTGGTTTTGGAGAAAAGCACAATCTTCCTGTTCGGCAAATGTATCCAATGTCATGTTTACAGAAAGAAATATCATGTTTTCTCAGGTTTATGAAGCTTTCTTCATAGAAATCTCGAATGTGTGGAGTATTTGACTCCAGGTGGAACCAATTAGCGTTTGCCAGCAGAAAACCAAAAGGGTCCTGCTAAAATGCATTCAAAACCTAAAAGTCCATAGAGAATATCCAGAAAACACAAACACACACAGAGGCTGTAGCAAGATCTGGGATTGAGATAGCTACAAATCACCAGATAGTTTTGTTTTCATCCAGGAGTATCTGGACAAATTGTTGTGGATTTCGGGTGAAATTTAACCAAAAATCACCGTGAAAGTGGTTTTGGAGAAAAGCACAATCTTCCTGTTCGGCAAATGTATCCAATGTCATGTTTACAGAAAGAAATATCATGTTTGCTCAGGTTTCTGGAGCTTTCTTCCTAGAAAACTCGAATGTGTGGAGGATTTGACTCCAGGTGGAACCAATTAGCGTTTGCCAGCAGAAAACAAAAAGGGTCCTGCTAAAATGCATTCAAAACCTGAAAGTCCATAGAGAATATCCAGAAAACACAAACACACACAGAGGCTGTAGCAATATCTGGGATTGAGATAGCTACAACTCACCAGATAGTTTTGTTTTCATCCAGGAGTATCTGGACAAATTGTTTTGGATTTCGGGCGAAATTTAACCAGAAATCACCGTGAAAGTGGATTTGCAGAAAAGCACAATCTTCCTGTCGGCAAATGTATCCAATGTCATGTTTACAGAATGAAATATCATGTTTTCTCAGGTTTCTGGAGTTTTCTTCCTAGAAAACTCGAATGTGTGGAGTATTTGACTCCAGGTGGAACCAATTAGCGTTTCCCAGCAGAAAACAAAAAGGGTGCTGCTAAAATGCATTCGAAACCTTAAAGTCCATAGAGAATGTCCAGAAAACACAGACACACACAGAGGCTGTAGCAAGATCTGGGATTGAGATAGCTACAAATCACCAGATAGTTTTGTTTTCATCCAGGAGTATCTGGACAAATTGTTGTGGATTTCGGGTGAAATTTAACCAAACATCACCGTGAAAGTGGTTTTGGAGAAAAGCACAATCTTCCTGTTCGGCAAATGTATCCAATGTCATGATTACAGAAAGAAATATCATGTTTTCTCAGGTTTCTGAAGCTTTCTTCCTAGAAAACTCGAATGTGTGGAGTATTTGACTCCAGGTGGAACCAATTAGCGTTTGCCAGCAGAAAACAAAAAGGGTCCTGCTCAAATGCATTCAAAACCTTAAAGTCCATAGAGAATATCCAGAAAACACAAACAAACACAGAGGCTGTAGCAAGATCTGGGATTGAGATAGCTACAAATCACCAGATAGTTTTGTTTCCATCCAGGAGTATCTGGACAAATTGTTGTGGATTTCGGGTGAAATTTAACCAAAAATCACCGTGAAAGTGGTTTTGGAGAAAAGCACAATCTTCCTGTTTGGCAAATGTATCCAATGTCATCGTTACAGAAAGAAATATCATGTTTTCTCAGGTTTCTGAATCTTTCTTCCTAGAAAACTCGAATGTGTGGAGTATTTGAGTCCAGCTGGAACCAATTAGCATTTGCCAGCAGAAAACGAAAAGGGTGCTGCTAAAATGCATTCAAAACCTTAAAGTCCATAGAGAATATCCAGAAAACACAAACACACACAGAGGCTGTAGCAAGATCTGGGATTGAGATAGCTACAAATCACCAGAGAGTTTTGTTTTCATCCAGGAGTATCTGGACAAATTGTTGTGGATTTCGGGTGAAATTTAACCAAAAATCACCGTGCAAGTGGTTTTGGAGAAAAGCACAATCTTCCTGTTCGGCAAATGTATCCAATGTCATGTTTACAGAAAGAAATATCATGTTTTCTCAGGTTTCTGGAGCTTTCTTCCAAGAAAACTCGAATGTGTGGAGTGTTTGACTCCAGGTGGAACCAGTTAGCGTTTGCCAGCAGAAAACCAAAAGGGTCCTGCTAAAATGCATTCAAAACCTTAAAGTCCATAGAGAATATCCAGAAAACACAAACACACACAGAGGCTGTGGCAAGATCTGGGATTGAGATAGCTACAAATCAGCAGATAGTTTTGTTTTCATCCAGGAGTATCTGGACAAATTGTTGTAGTTTTGAAGTGAAATTTAACCAAAAAATGACCGTGAAAGTGGTTTTGGAGAAAAGCACAATCTTCCTGTTCGGCAAATGTATCCAATGTCATGTTTACAGAAAGAAATATCATGTTTTCTCAGGTTTATGAAGCTTTCTTCATAGAAATCTCGAATGTGTGGAGTATTTGACTCCAGGTGGAACCAATTAGCGTTTGCCAGCAGAAAACCAAAAGGGTCCTGCTAAAATGCATTCAAAACCTAAAAGTCCATAGAGAATATCCAGAAAACACAAACACACACAGAGGCTGTAGCAAGATCTGGGATTGAGATAGCTACAAATCACCAGATAGTTTTGTTTTCATCCAGGAGTATCTGGACAAATTGTTGTGGATTTCGGGTGAAATTTAACCAAAAATCACCGTGAAAGTGGTTTTGGAGAAAAGCACAATCTTCCTGTTCGGCAAATGTATCCAATGTCATGTTTACAGAAAGAAATATCATGTTTGCTCAGGTTTCTGGAGCTTTCTTCCTAGAAAACTCGAATGTGTGGAGGATTTGACTCCAGGTGGAACCAATTAGCGTTTGCCAGCAGAAAACAAAAAGGGTCCTGCTAAAATGCATTCAAAACCTGAAAGTCCATAGAGAATATCCAGAAAACACAAACACACACAGAGGCTGTAGCAAGATCTGGGATTGAAATAGCTACAAATCACCAGATAGTTTTGTTTTCATCCAGGAGTATCTGGACAAATTGTTGTGGATTTCGGGTGAAATTTAACCAAAAATCACCGTGAAAGTGGTTTTGGAGAAAAGCACAATCTTCCTGTTTGGCAAATGCATCCAATGTCATGTTTACAGAAAGAAATATCATGTTTTCTCAGGTTTCTGGAGCTTTCTTCCTAGAAAACTCGAATGTGTGGAGTGTTTGACTCCAGGTGGAACCAATTAGCGTTTGCCAGCAGAAAACAACAAGGGTCCTGCCAAAATGCATTCAAAATTTTAAAGTCCATAGAGAATATCCAGAAAACACAAACACACACAGAGGCTGTAGCAAGATCTGGGACTGAGATAGCTACAAATCACCAGATACTTTCTTGTTTTCATGCAGGAGTATCTGGACAAATTGTTGTGGATTTCGGGTGAAATTTAACCAAAAATCACCGTGAAAGTGGTTTTGGAGAAAAGCACAATTTCCTGTTCGGCAAATGTATCCAATGTCATGTTTACAGAAAGAAATATCATGTTTTCTCAGGTTTCTGGAGCTTTCTTCCTAGAAAACTCGAATGTGTGGAGTATTTGACTCCAGGTGGAACCAATTAGCTTTTTCCAGCAGAAAACAAAAAGGGTCCTGCTAAAATGCATTCAAAACCTTAAAGTCCATAGAGAATATCCAGAAAACACAAACACACACAGAGGCTGTAGCAAGATCTGGGATTGAGATAGCTACAAATCACCAGACTGTTTTGTTTTCATCCAGGAGTATCTGGACAAATTGTTGTGGATTTCGGGTGAAATTTAACCAAAAATCAAAGTGAAAGTGGATTTGCAGAAAGGCATAATCTTCCTGTTCGGCAAATGTATCCAATGTCTTGTTTACATAAAGAAATATCATGTTTTCTCAGGTTTCTGAAGCTTTCTTCCTAGAAAACTCGAATGTGTGCAGGATTTGACTCCAGGTGGAAATAATTAGCGTTTGCCAGCAGAAAACAAAAAGGGTCCTGCTCAAATGCATTCAAAACCTTAAAGTCCATAGAGAATATCCAGAAAACACAAACACACACAGAGGCTGTAGCAAGATCTGGGATTGAGATAGGTACAAATCACCAGATAGTTTTGTTTTCATCCAGGAGTATCTGGACAAATTGTTGTGGATTTCGGGTGAAATTTAACCAAAAATCACCGTGAAAGTGGTTTTGGAGAAAAGCACAATCTTCCTGTTCGGCAAATTTATCCAATGTCACGTTTACAGAAAGAAATATCATGTTTTCTCAGGTTTCTGGAGCTTTCTTCCTAGAAGACTCGAATGTGTGGAGTATTGACTCCAGGTGGAACCAATTAGCGTTTGCCAGCAGAAAACAAAAAGGGTCCTGCTAAAATGCATTCAAAACCTTAAAGTCCATAGAGAATATCCAGAAAACACAAACACACACAGAGGCTGTAGCAAGATCTGGGATTGAGATAGCTACAAATCACCAGATAGTTTTGTTTTCATCCAGGAGTATCTGGACAAATTGTTGTGGATTTCGGGTGAAATTTAACCAAAAATCACCGTGAAAGTGGTTTTGGAGAAAAGCACAATTTCCTGTTCGGCAAATGTATCCAATGTCATGTTTACAGAAAGAAATATCATGTTTTCTCAGGTTTCTGAATCTTTCTTCCTAGAAAACTCGAATGTGTGGAGTATTTGAGTCCAGCTGGAACCAATTAGCGTTTTCCAGCAGAAAACGAAAAGGGTGCTGCTAAAATGCATTCAAAACCTTAAAGTCCATAGAGAATATCCAGAAAAGACAAACACACACAGAGGCTGTAGCAAGATCTGGGATTGAGATAGCTACAAATCACCAGAGAGTTTTGTTTTCATCCAGGAGGATCTGGACAAATTGTTGTGGATTTCGGGTGAAATTTAACCAAAAATCAAAGTGAAAGTGGATTTCCAGAAAAGCACAATATTCCTGTTCGGCAAATGTATCCAATGTCATGTTTACAGAAAGAAATATCATGTTTTCTCAGGTTTCTGAAGCTTTCTTCCTAGAAAACTCGAATCTGTGGTGTATTTGACTCCAGCTGTAACCAATTAGCGTTTGCAACCTGAAAACAAAAAGGTTCCTGCTAAAATGCATTCAAAACCTTAAAGTCCATAGAGAATATCCAGAAAACACAAACACACACAGAGGCTGTAGCAAGATCTGGGATTGAGATAGCTACAAATCACCAGAGAGTTTTGTTTTCATCCAGGAGTATGGACTAATTGTTGTGGATTTCGGGTGAAATTTAACCAGAAATCACCGTGAAAGTGGATTTGCAGAAAAGCACAATCTTCCTGTTCGGCAAATGTATCCAATGTCATGTTTACAGAATGAAGTATCATGTTTTCTCAGGTTTCTGGAGCTTTCTTCCTAGAAAACTCAAATGTGTGCAGGATTTGACTCCAGGTGGAACCAATTAGCGTTTGCCAGCAGAAAACAAAAAGGGTCCTGCTAAAATGCAATCAAAACCTTAAAGTCCATAGAGAATATCCAGAAAACAGAAACACACACAGAGGCTGTAGCAAGATCTGGGATTGAGATAGCTACAAATCACCAGATAGTTTTGTTTTCATCCAGGAGTATCTGGACAAATTGTTGTGGATTTCGGGTGAAATATAACCAAAAATCACCGTAAAAGTGGTTTTGGAGAAAAGCACAATCTTCCTGTTCGGCAAATGTATCCAATGTCATGTTTACAGAAAGAAATATCATGTTTTCTCAGGTTTCTGAATCTTTCTTGCTAGAAAACTCGAATTTGTGCAGTATTTGACTCCAGGTGGAACCAATTAGCGTTTTCCAGCAGAAAACAAAACGGGTCCTGCTAAAATGCCTTCCAAACCTTAAAGTCCATAGAGAATATCCAGAAAACACAAACACACACAGAGGCTGTAGCAAGATCTGGGATTGAGATAGCTACAAATCACCAGATAGTTTTGTTTTCATCCAGGAGTATCTGGACAAATTGTTGTGGATTTCGGGTGAAATTTAACTAAAAATCAAAGTGAAAGTGGTTTTGGAGAAAAGCACAATCTTCCTGTTCGGCAAATGTATCCAATGTCATGTTTACAGAAAGAAATATCATGTTTTCTCAGGTTTCTGAAGCTTTCTTCCTAGAAAACTAGAATCTGTGGAGTATTTGACTCCAGCTGGAACCAATTAGCGTTTGCCACCTGAAAACAAAAAGGGTGCTGCTAAAATGCATTCAAAACCTTAAAGTCCATAGAGAATATCCAGAAAACACAAACACACACAAAGACTGTAGCAAGATCTGGGATTGAGATAGCTACAAATCACCAGATAGTTTTGTTTTCATCCAGCAGTATCTGGACAAATTGTTGTGGATTTCGGGTGAAATTTAACCAAAAATCACTGTGCAAGGGTTTTGTAGAAAAGCACAATCTTCCTGTTCGGCAAATGCATCCAATGTCAAGTTTACAGAAAAAATATCATGTTTTCTCAGGTTTCTGGAGCTTTCTTCCTAGAAGACTCGAATGTGTGGAGTATTTGACTCCAGGTGGAAGCAATTAGCATTTGCCAGTAGAAAACAAAACGGGTCCTGCTAAAATGCATTCAAAACCTTAAAGTCCATAGAGAATATCCAGAAAACAGAAACACACACAGAGGCTGTAGTAAGATCTGAGATTGAGATAGGTACTAATCACCAGATACTTTTGTTTTCATCCAGGAGTATCTGGACAAATTGTTGTGGATTTTGGGTGAAATTTAAACAAAAATCACCGTGAAAGTGGTTTAGGAGAAAAGCACAATCTTTCTGTTCAGCAAATGAATCCAATGTCATCTTTACAAGTACAACTATCATGTTTTCTCAGGTTTCTGGAGCTTTCTTCCTAGAAGACTCGAATGTGTGCAGGATTTGACTCCAGGTGGAACCAATTAGCGTTTGCCAGCAGAAAACAAAAAGGGTCCTGCTAAAATGCATTCAAAAACTTAAAGTCCATAGAGAATATCCAGAAAACACAAACACACACAGAGGCTGTAGCAAGATCTGGGATTGAGATAGCTACAAATCACCAGATAGTTTTGTTTTCATCCAGGAGTATCTGGACAAATTGTTGTAGTTTTGAAGTGAAATTTCATCAAAAAATCACCGTGAAAGTGGTTTTGGAAAAAAGCACAATCTTTCTGTTCAGCAAATGAATCCAATGTCATGTTTACAAATACAAATATCATGTTTTCTCAGGTTTCTGGAGCTTTCTTCCTTGAAAACTCGAATGTGTACAGGATTTGACTCCTGGTAGAACCAATTAGTGTTTGCCAGCAGAAAACAAAAAGGGTCCTGCTAAAATGCATTCAAAACCTTAAAGTCCATAGAGAATATCCAGAAAACACAAACACACACAGAGGCTGTAGCAAGATCTGGGATTGAGATAGCTACAAATCACCAGAGAGTTTTGTTTTCATCCAGGAGTATCTGCACAAATTGTTGTGGATTTTGGGTGAAATTTAACCAAAAAATCACCGTGAAAGTGATTTTGGAGAAAAGCACAATCTTCCTGTTCGGCAAATGTATCCAATGTCATGTTTACAGAAAGAAATATCATGTTTTCTCAGGTTTCTGAAGCTTTCTTCCAAGAAGATTCGAATGTGTGGAGTATTGATTCCAGGTGGAACCAATTAGCGTTTGCCAGCAGAAAACAAAAAGGGTCCTGCTCAAATGCATTCAAAACCTTAAAGTCCATAGAGAATATCCAGAAAACACAAACACACACAGAGGCTGTAGCAAGATCTGGGATTGAGATAGCTACAAATCACCAGATAGTTTTGTTTTCATCCAGGAGTATCTGGACAAATTGTTGTGGATTTCGGGTGAAATTTAACCAAAAATCACCATGAAAGTGGTTTTGGAGAAAAGCACAGTGTTCCTGTTCGGCAAATGTATCCAATGTCATGTTTACAGAAAAAATATCATGTTTTCTCAGGTTTCTGGAGCTTTCTTCCTAGAAGACTCGAATGTGTGGAGGATTTGACTCCAGGTGGAACCAATTAGCGTTTGCCAGCAGAAAACACAAAGGGTCCTGCTAAAATGCATTCAAAACCTTAAAGTGCATAGGGAATATCCAGAAAACACAAACACACACAGAGGCTGTTGCAAGATCTGGGATTGAGATAGCTACAAATCACCAGAGAGTTTTGTTTTCATCCAGGAGTATCTGGACAAATTGTTGTGGATTTCGGGTGAAATTTAACCAAAAATCACCATGAAAGTGGTTTAGGAGAAAAGCACAATCTTTCTGTTCAGCAAATGAATCCAATCTCATGTTTACAAATACAAATATCATGTTTTCTCAGGTTTCTGTAGCTTTCTTCCTAGAAGACTCGAATGTGTGGAGTATTTGACTCCAGGTGGAACCAATTAGCGTTTGCCAGCAGAAAACAAAAAGGGTCCTGCTAAAATGCATTCCAAACCTTAAAGTCCATAGAGAATATCCAGAAAACACAAACACACACAGAGGCTGTAGCAAGATCTGGGATTGAGATAGCTACAAATCACCAGATAATTTTGTTTTAATCCAGCAGTATCTGGACAAATTGTTGTGGATTTCGGATGAAATTTAACCAAAAACCACCGTGCAAGTGGTTTTGGACAAAAGCACAATCTTCCTGTTCGGCAAATGCATCCAATGTCATGTTTACAGAAAGAAATATCATGTTTTCTCAGGTTTCTGAAGCTTTCTTCCTAGAAACCTTGAATGTGTGGAGGATTTGACTCCAGGTACAACCATTTAGCGTTTGGCAGTTAAAAACAAAAACTTACATGCTAAAATGCATTGAAAACCGTAAGGTCCATAGAGAATGTCCAGAAAACACAAACACACACAGAGGCTGTAGCAAGATCTGGGATTGAGATAGCCACAACACACCAGAGAGTTTTGTTTTCATCCAGGAGTATCTGGACAAATTGTTGTGGATTTCGGGTGAAATTTAACCAAAAATCACCGTGCAAGTGGTTTTGGAGAAAAGCACAATGTTCCTGTTCGGCAAATGTATCCAATGTCATGTTTACAGAAAGAAATATCATGTTTTCTCAGGTTTCTGAAGCTTTCTTCCTAGAAAACTCGAATGTGTAGAGTATTTGAGTCCAGCTGGAACCAATTAGCGTTTGACAGCAGAAAACAAAAATGGTCCTGCTAAAATGCATTCAAAACCTTAAAGTGCATAGAGCATATCCAGAAAACACAAACACACACACAGGCTTTAACAAGATCTGGGATTGAGATAGCTACAAATCACCAGATAGTTTTGTTTTCATCCAGGAGTATCTGGACAAATTGTTGTGGATTTTGGGTGAAATTTAACCAAAAATCACCGTGCAAGTGGTTTTGGAGAAAAGCACAATGTTCCTGTTCGGCAAGAGCATCCAATGTCATGTTTACAGAAAAAATATCATGTTTTCTCAGGTTTCTGAAGCTTTCTTCCTAGAAAACTCGAATGTGTGTAGGCTTTGTCTCCAGGTGGAACCAATTAGCGTTTGCCAGCAGAAAACAAAATGGTCCTGCTAAAATGCATTCAAAACCTTAAAGTCCATAGAGAATGTCCAGAAAACACAAACACACACAGAGGCTGTAGAAAGATCTGGGATTGAGATAGCTACAAATCACCAAATAGTTTTGTTTTCATCCAGCAGTATCTGGACAAATTGTTGGAATTTTTGAAGTGAAATTTAACCAAAAAATCAGCGTGAATGTGGTTTTGGAGAAAAGCACAATCTTCCTGTTCGGCAAATGCATCCAATGTCATGTTTACAGAAAGAAATATCATGTTTTCTCAGGTTTCTGAAGCTTTCTTCCTAGAAAACTTGAATGTGTGGAGGATTTGACTCCAGGTGGAAGCAATTAGCATTTGGCAGCTAAAAACAAAAACTTACATGCTAAATGCATTCAAAACCGTAAAGTCCATAGAGAATGTCCAGAAAACACAAACACACAGAGGCTGTAGGAAGATCTGGGATTGAGATAGCCACAACACAACAGATACTTTTGTTTTCATCCAGAGTATCTGGACAAAATGTTGTGGATTTCGGGTGAAATTTAACCAAAAATCACCGTGAAAGTGGTTTTGGAGAAAAGCACAATCTTCCTGTTAGGCAAATGCATCCAATGTCATGATTACAGAAAGAAATATCATGTTTTCTCAGGTTTCTGAAGCTTTCTTCCTAGAAAACTTGAATGTGTGGAGGATTTGACTCCAGGTGGAACCAATTAGCGTTTGCCAGCAGAAAACACAAAGGGTCCTGCTAAAGTGCATTCAAAACCTTAAAGTCCATAGAGAATGTCCAGAAAACACAAACACACACAGAGGCTGTAGCAAGATCTGGGATTGAGATAGCCACAACACACCAGATAGTTTTGTTTTCATCCAGGAGTATCTGGACAAATTGTTGTAGTTTTGAAGTGAAATTTCACCAAAAATCACCGTGACAGTGGTTTTGAAGAAAAGCACAATCTTCCTTTTCGGCAAGTGCATCCAATGTCATGTTTACAGAAAAAATATCATGTTTTCTCAGGTTTCTGAAGCTTTCTTCCTAGAAAACTCGAATGTGTGGCGTATTTGTCTCCAGGTGGAACCAATTAGCGTTTGCCAGCAGAAAACAAAAAGGGTCCTGCTAAAATGCATTCAAAACCTTAAAGTCCATAGAGAATGTCCAGAAAACACAAACACACACAGAGGCTATAGCAAAATCTGGGATTGAGATAGCCACAACACACCAGATACTTTGTTTTCATCCAGAGAATCTGGACAAAATATTGTAGTATCAGGGTGAAATTTTACCAAAAAAAGACCATGAAAGTAGTCTTGCAGAAAAGCACAATCTTCCTGTTCTGCAAATGCATCCAATGTCATGTTTACAGAAAGAAATATCATGTTTTCTCAGGTTTCTGGAGCTTTCTTCCTAGAAAACTCGAATGTGTGGAGGATTTGACTCCAGGTGTTACCAATTAGCGTTTGCCAGCAGAAAACACAAAGGGTCCTGCTAAAGTGCATTCAAAACCTTAAAGTCCATAGAGAATATCCAGAAAACACAAACACACACAGAGGCTGTAGCAAGATCTGGGATTGAGATAGCTACAAATCACCAGATAGTTTTGTTTTCATCCAGAGTATCTGGAAATATGTTATAGTATCAGGGTGAAATTTAACCAAAAAATCACCGTGAAAGTGATTTTGGAGAAAAGCACAATCTTCCTGTTCGGAAAATGCATCCAATGTCATGTTTACAGAAAGAAATATCATGTTTTCTCAGGTTTCTGGAGCTTTCTTCCTAGAAAATACGAATATGTGGAGGATTTGACTCCAGGTAGAACCAATTAGCTTTTGGCAGCTAAAAACAAAAACTAACATGCTAAAATGCATTCAAAACCGTAAAGTCCATAGAGAATGTCCATAAAACACAAACACACACAGAGGCTGTAGCAAGATCTGGGATTGAGACAGGTGAAAATCACCAGATAGTTTTGTTTTCATTCAGGAGAATCTGGAAAAAATGTAGTAGTTTTTAAGTGAAATTTAACCAAAAAATCACCGTGAAAGTGGTGTTGGAGAAAAGCACCATCTTCCTGTTCGGCAAATGCATCCAATGTCATGTTTACAAATAAAATATCATGTTTTCTCAGGTTTCTGAAGCTTTCTTCCTAGAAAACTCGAATGTGTGGAGGATTTGATTCCAGGTGAAACCAATTAGCTTTTGCCAGCAGAAAACAAAATGGGTCCTGCTAAAATGCATTCAAAACCTTAAAGTCCATAGAGAATGCAGAGAAAACACAAACACACAGAGAGGCTGTAGCAAGATCTGGGATTGAGATAGCCACAACACACCAGATAGCTTTGTTTTCATCCAGGAGTATCTGGACAAATTGTTGTAATTTTTGAAGTGAAAGTTAACCAAAAATTACCGTGACAGTGGTTTTGGAGAAAAGCAAAATCTACCTGTTCAGCAAATGCATCCAAAGTCATGTTTATAGAAAGAAATATCATGTTTTCTCAGGTTTCTGAAGCTTTCTTCCTAGAAAACTTGAATGTGTGGAGGATTTGACTCCAGGTGGAAGCAATTAGCATTTGGCAGCTAAAAACAAAAACTTACATGCTAAATGCATTCAAAACCGTAAAGTCCATAGAGAATGTCCAGAAAGCACAAACACACACAGAGGCTGTAGCAAGATCTGGAATTGAGATAGCCACAACACTCCAGATAGTTTTGTTTTCATCCAGGAGTATCTGGACAAATTATTGTGGATTTTGGGTGAAATTTAACCTAAAATCACCGTGACAGTGGTTTTGGAGAAAAGCACAATCTTCCTGTTCGGCAAATGCATCCAATGTCATATTTACAGAAAGAAATATCATGTTTTCTCAGGTTTCTGGAGCTTTCTTCCTAGAAAACTCGAATGTGTGGAGGATTTGACTCCAGGTGGAACCAATTAGCGTTTGCCAGCAGAAAACCAAAAGGGTCCTGCTAAAATGCATTCAAAACCTTAAAGTCCATAGAGAATGTCCAGAAAACACAAACACACAGAGGCTGTAGGAAGATCTGGTATTGAGATAGCCACAACACAACAGATACTTTTTTTTTCATCCAGAGTATCTGGACAAAATGTTGTGGATTTCGGGTGAAATTTAACCAAAAATCACCGTGAAAGTGGTTTTGGAGAAAAGCACAATCTTCCTGTTAGGCAAATGCATCCAATGTCATGTTTACAGAAAGAAATATCATGTTTTCTTAGGTTTCTGAAGCTTTCTTCCTAGAAAACTTGAATGTGTGGAGGATTTGACTCCAGGTGGAACCAATTAGCGTTTGCCAGCAGAAAACACAAATGGTCCTGCTAAAGTGCATTCAAAACCTTAAAGTCCATAGAGAATGTCCAGAAAACACAAACACACACAGAGGCTGTAGCAAGATCTGGGATTGAGATAGCCACAACACACCAGATAGTTTTGTTTTCATCCAGGAGTATCTGGACAAATTGTTGTAGTTTTGAAGTGAAATTTCACCAAAAATCACCGTGACAGTGGTTTTGGAGAAAAGCAAAATCTTCCTGTTCGGCAAATGCATCCAATGTCATGTTTACAGAAAGAAATATCATGTTTTCTCAGGTTTCTGAAGCTTTCTTCCTAGAAACCTTGAATGTGTGGAGGATTTGACTCCAGGTACAACCATTTAGCGTTTGGCAGTTAAAAACAAAAACTTACATGCTAAAATGCATTGAAAACCGTAAGGTCCATAGAGAATGTCCAGAAAACACAAACACACACAGAGGCTGTAGCAAGATCTGGGATTGAGATAGCCACAACAAACCAGAGAGTTTTGTTTTCATCCAGGAGTATCTGGACAAATTGTTGTGGATTTCGGGTGAAATTTAACCAAAAATCACCGTGCAAGTGGTTTTGGAGAAAAGCACAATGTTCCTGTTCGGCAAGTGCATCCAATGTCATGTTTACAGAAAAAATATCATGTTTTCTCAGGTTTCTGAAGCTTTCTTCCTAGAAAACTCGAATGTGTGGCGTATTTGTCTCCAGGTGGAACCAATTAGCGTTTGCCAGCAGAAAACAAAAGGGTCCTGCTCAAATGCATTCAAAACCTTAAAGTCCATAGAAAATGTCCAGAAAACACAAACACACACAGAGGCTGTAGCAAGATCTGGGATTGAGATAGCTACAAATCACCAAATAGTTTTGTTTTCATCCAGCAGTATCTGGACAAATTGTTGGAATTTTTGAAGTGAAATTTAACCAAAAAATCAGCGTGAAAGTGGTTTTGGAGAAAAGCACAATCTTCCTGTTCGGCAAATGCATCCAATGTCATGTTTACAGAAAGAAATATCATGTTTTCTCAGGTTTCTGAAGCTTTCTTCCTAGAAAACTCGAATGTGTGGAGTATTTGACTCCAGCTGGAACCAATTAGCGTTTCCCAGCAGAAAACAAAAAGGGTCCTGCTAAAATGCATTCAAAACCTTAAAGTCCATAGAGAATATCCAGAAAACACAAACACACACAGAGGCTGTAGCAAGATCTGGGATTGAGATAGCTACAAATCAGCAGATAGTTTTGTTTTCATCCAGCAGTATCTGGACAGATTGTTGTGGATTTTGGGTGAAATTTAACCAAAAATCACCGTGCAAGTGGTTTTGGACAAAAGCACAATGTTCCTGTTCGGCAAATGCATCCAATGTCATGTTTTCAGAAAAAACATCATGTTTTCTCAGGTTTCTGGAGCTTTCTTCCTAGAAGACTCGAATGTGTGGAGGATTTGACTCCAGGTGGAACCAATTAGCGTTTGCCAGCAGAAAACAAAAAGGGTCCTGCTAAAATGCATTCAAAACCTTAAAGTCCATAGAGAATATCCAGAAAACACAAACACACACAGAGGCTGTAGCAAGATCTGGGATTGAGATAGCTACAAATCACCAGATAGTTTTGTTTTCATCCAGGAGTATCTGGAAATATGTTATAGTATCAGGGTGAAATTTAACCAAAAAATCACCGTGAAAGTGATTTTGGAGAAAAGCACAATCTTCCTGTTCGGAAAATGCATCCAATGTCATGTTTACAGAAAGAAATATCATGTTTTCTCAGGTTTCTGGAGCTTTCTTCCTAGAAAATACGAAAATGTGGAGGATTTGACTCCAGGTAGAACCAATTAGCTTTTGGCAGCTAAAAACAAAAACTAACATGCTAAAATGCATTCAAAATCGTAAAGTCCATAGAGAATGTCCATAAAACACAAACACACACAGAGGCTGTAGCAAGATCTGGGATTGAGACAGGTGAAAATCACCAGATAGTTTTGTTTTCATTCAGGAGTATCTGGACAAAATGTAGTAGTTTTTAAGTGAAATTTAACCAAAAAATCACCGTGAAAGTGGTGTTGGAGAAAAGCACCATCTTCCTGTTCGGCAAAGGCATCCAATGTCATGTTTACAAATAAAATATCATGTTTTCTCAGGTTTCTGAAGCTTTCTTCCTAGAAAACTCGAATGTGTGGAGGATTTGATTCCAGGTGAAACCAATTAGCTTTTGCCAGCAGAAAACAAAATGGGTCCTGCTAAAATGCATTCAAAACCTTAAAGTCCATAGAGAATGCCCAGAAAACACAAACACACAGAGAGGCTGTAGGAAGATCTGGGATTGAGATAGCCACAACACACCAGATAGCTTTGTTTTCATCCAGGAGTATCTGGACAAATTGTTGTAATTTTTGAAGTGAAAGTTAACCAAAAATCACCGTGACAGTGGTTTTGGAGAAAAGCAAAACCTTCCTGTTCGGCAAATGCATCCAATGTCATGTTTATAGAAAGAAATATCATGTTTTCTCAGGTTTCTGAAGCTTTCTTCCTAGAAAACTTGAATGTGTGGAGGATTTGACTCCAGGTGGAAGCAATTAGCATTTGGCAGCTAAAAACAAAAACTTACATGCTAAATGCATTCAAAACCGTAAAGTCCATAGAGAATGTCCAGAAAACACAAACACACAGAGGCTGTAGGAAGATCTGGGATTGAGATAGCCACAACACACCAGATAGTTTTGTTTTCGCCCAGGTGTAAATTGACAAAATGTTGTGGATTTCGGGTGAAATTTAACCAAAAATCACCGTGAAAGTGGTTTTGGAGAAAAGCACAATCTTCCTGTTAGGCAAATGCATCCAATGTCATGTTTACAGAAAGAAATATCATGTTTTCTCAGGTTTCTGAAGCTTTCTTCCTAGAAAACTTGAATGTGTGGAGGATTTGACTCCAGGTGGAACCAATTAGCGTTTGCCAGCAGAAAACACAAAGGGTCCTGCTAAAGTGCATTCAAAACCTTAAAGTCCATAGAGAATGTCCAGAAAACACAAACACACACAGAGGCTGTAGCAAGATCTGGGATTGAGATAGCCACAACACACCAGATAGTTTTGTTTTCATCCAGGAGTATCTGGACAAATTGTTGCAGTTTTGAAGTGAAATTTCACCAAAAATCACCGTGACAGTGGTTTTGGAGAAAAGCAAAATCTTCCTGTTCGGCAAATGCATCCAATGTCATGTTTACAGAAAGAAATATCATGTTTTCTCAGGTTTCTGAAGCTTTCTTCCTAGAAACCTTGAATGTGTGGAGGATTTGACTCCAGGTACAACCATTTAGCGTTTGGCAGTTAAAAACAAAAACTTACATGCTAAAATGCATTGAAAACCGTAAGGTCCATAGAGAATGTCCAGAAAACACAAACACACACAGAGGCTGTAGCAAGATCTGGGATTGAGATAGCCACAACACACCAGAGAGTTTTGTTTTCATCCAGGAGTATCTGGACAAATTGTTGTGGATTTCGGGTGAAATTTAACCAAAAATCACCGTGCAAGTGGTTTTGGAGAAAAGCACAATGTTCCTGTTCGGCAAATGTATCCAATGTCATGTTTACAGAAAGAAATATCATGTTTTCTCAGGTTTCTGAAGCTTTCTTCCTAGAAAACTCGAATGTGTAGAGTATTTGAGTCCAGCTGGAACCAATTAGCGTTTGACAGCAGAAAACAAAAATGGTCCTGCTAAAATACATTCAAAACCTTAAAGTGCATAGAGAATATCCAGAAAACACAAACACACACACAGGCTTTAGCAAGATCTGGGATTGAGATAGCTACAAATCACCAGATAGTTTTGTTTTCATCCAGGAGTATCTGGACAAATTGTTGTGGATTTCGGGTGAAATTTAACCAAAAATCACCGTGAAAGTGGTTTTGGAGAAAAGCACAATCTTCCTGTTCGGCAAATGTATCCAATGTCATGTTTACAGAAAGAAATATCATGTTTTCTCAGGTTTCTGAAGCTTTCTTCCTAGAAAACTCGAATGTGTGGAGGATTTGACTCCAGGTGGAACCAATTAGCATTTGGCAGCTAAAAACAAAAACTTACATGCTAAATGCATTCAAAACCGTAAAGTCCATAGAGAATGTCCAGAAAACACAAACACACAGAGGCTGTAGGAAGATCTGGGATTGAGATAGCCACAACACAACAGATACTTTTGTTTTCATCCAGAGTATCTGGACAAAATGTTGTGGATTTCGGGTGAAATTTAACCAAAAATCACCGTGAAAGTGGTTTTGGAGAAAAGCACAATCTTCCTGTTAGGCAAATGCATCCAATGTCATGTTTACAGAAAGAAATATCATGTTTTCTCAGGTTTCTGAAGCTTTCTTCCTAGAAAACTTGAATGTGTGGAGGATTTGACTCCAGGTGGAACCAATTAGCGTTTGCCAGCAGAAAACACAAAGGGTCCTGCTAAAGTGCATTCAAAACCTTAAAGTCCATAGAGAATGTCCAGAAAACACAAACACACACACAGGCTTTAGCAAGATCTGGGATTGAGATAGCTACAAATCACCAGATAGTTTTGTTTTCATCCAGGAGTATCTGGACAAATTGTTGTGGATTTCGGGTGAAATTTAACCAAAAATCACCGTGCAAGTGGTTTTGGAGAAAAGTACAATGTTCCTGTTCGGCAAGTGCATCCAATGTCATGTTTACAGAAAAAATATCATGTTTTCTCAGGTTTCTGAAGCTTTCTTCCTAGAAAACTCGAATGTGTGGCGTATTTGTCTCCAGGTGGAACCAATTAGCGTTTGCCAGCAGAAAACAAAAGGGTCCTGCTCAAATGCATTCAAAACCTTAAAGTCCATAGAGAATGTCCAGAAAACACAAACACACACAGAGGCTGTAGCAAGATCTGGGATTGAGATAGCTACAAATCACCAAATACTTTTGTTTTCATCCAGCAGTATCTGGACAAATTGTTGGAATTTTTGAAGTGAAATTTAACCAAAAAATCAGCGTGAAAGTGGTTTTGGAGAAAAGCACAATCTTCCTGTTCGGCAAATGCATCCAATGTCATGTTTACAGAAAGAAATATCATGTTTTCTCAGGTTTCTGAAGCTTTCTTCCTAGAAGACTCGAATGTGTGGAGTATTTGACTCCAGGTGGAACCAATTGGCGTTTGCCAGCAGAAAACAAAAAGGGTCCTGCTAAAATGCATTCAAAACCTTAAAGTCCATAGAGAATATCCAGAAAACACAAACACACACAGAGGCTGTAGCAAGATCTGGGATTGAGATAGCTACAAATCACCAGATAGTTTTGTTTTCATCCAGCAGTATCTGGACAGATTGTTGTGGATTTCGGGTGAAATTTAACCAAAAATCACCGTGCAAGTGGTTTTGGACAAAAGCACAATGTTCCTGTTCGGCAAATGCATCCAATGTCATGTTTTCAGAAAAAACATCATGTTTTCTCAGGTTTCTGGAGCTTTCTTCCTAGAAGACTCGAATGTGTGGAGGATTTGACTCCAGGTGGAACCAATTAGCGTTTGCCAGCAGAAAACAAAAGGGTCCTGCTCAAATGCATTCAAAACCTTAAAGTCCATAGAGAATGTCCAGAAAACACAAACACACACAGAGGCTGTAGCAAGATCTGGGATTGAGATAGCTACAAATCACCAGATAGTTTTGTTTTCATCCAGGAGTATCTGGAAATATGTTATAGTATCAGGGTGAAATTTAACCAAAAAATCACCGTGACAGTGGTTTTGGAGAAAAGCACAATCTTCCTGTACGGAAAATGCATCCAATGTCATGTTTACAGAAAGAAATATCATGTTTTCTCAGGTTTCTGGAGCTTTCTTCCTAGAAAATACGAAAATGTGGAGGATTTGACTCCAGGTAGAACCAATTAGCTTTTGGCTGCTAAAAACAAAAACTAACATGCTAAAATGCATTCAAAATCGTAAAGTCCATAGAGAATGTCCATAAAACACAAACACACACAGAGGCTGTAGCAAGATCTGGGATTGAGACAGGTGAAAATCACCAGATAGTTTTGTTTTCATTCAGGAGTATCTGGACAAAATGTAGTAGTTTTTAAGTGAAATTTAACCAAAAAATCACCGCGAAAGTGGTGTTGGAGAAAAGCACCATCTTCCTGTTCGGCAAAGGCATCCAATGTCATGTTTACAAATAAAATATCATGTTTTCTCAGGTTTCTGAAGCTTTCTTCCTAGAAAACTCGAATGTGTGGAGGATTTGATTCCAGGTGAAACCAATTAGCTTTTGCCAGCAGAAAACAAAATGGGTCCTGCTAAAATGCATTCAAAACCTTAAAGTCCATAGAGAATGCCCAGAAAACACAAACACACAGAGAGGCTGTAGGAAGATCTGGGATTGAGATAGCCACAACACACCAGATAGCTTTGTTTTCATCCAGGAGTATCTGGACAAATTGTTGTAATTTTTGAAGTGAAAGTTAACCAAAAATCACCGTGACAGTGGTTTTGGAGAAAAGCAAAATCTTCCTGTTCGGCAAATGCATCCAATGTCATGTTTATAGAAAGAAATATCATGTTTTCTCAGGTTTCTGAAGCTTTCTTCCTAGAAAACTTGAATGTGTGGAGGATTTGACTCCAGGTGGAAGCAATTAGCATTTGGCAGCTAAAAACAAAAACTTACATGCTAAATGCATTCAAAACCGTAAAGTCCATAGAGAATGTCCAGAAAACACAAACACACAGAGGCTGTAGGAAGATCTGGGATTGAGATAGCCACAACACAACAGATACTTTTGTTTTCATCCAGAGTATCTGGACAAAATGTTGTGGATTTCGGGTGAAATTTAACCAAAAATCACCGTGAAAGTGGTTTTGGAGAAAAGCACAATCTTCCTGTTAGGCAAATGCATCCAATGTCATGTTTACAGAAAGAAATATCATGTTTTCTCAGGTTTCTGAAGCTTTCTTCCTAGAAAACTTGAATGTGTGGAGGATTTGACTCCAGGTGGAACCAATTAGCGTTTGCCAGCAGAAAACACAAAGGGTCCTGCTAAAGTGCATTCAAAACCTTAAAGTCCATAGAGAATGTCCAGAAAACACAAACACACACAGAGGCTGTAGCAAGATCTGGGATTGAGATAGCCACAACACACCAGATAGTTTTGTTTTCATCCAGGAGTATCTGGACAAATTGTTGTAGTTTTGAAGTGAAATTTCACCAAAAATCACCGTGACAGTGGTTTTGGAGAAAAGCACAATCTTCCTTTTCGGCAAATGCATCCAATGTCATGTTTACAGAAACAAATATCATGTTTTCTCATTTTCTGAAGCTTTCTTCCTAGAAAACTCGAATGTGTGGAGGATTTGACTCCAGGTGGAACCAATTAGCGTTTGCCAGCAGAAAACAAAAAGGGTCCTGCTAAAATGCATTCAAAACCTTAAAGTCCATAGAGAATGTCCAGAAAACACAAACACACACAGAGGCTATAGCAAAATCTGGGATTGAGATAGCCACAACACACCAGATACTTTTGTTTTCATCCAGAGAATCTGGACAAAATATTGTAGTATCACGGTGAAATTTTACCAAAAAAAGACCATGAAAGTAGTTTTGCAGAAAAGCACAATCTTCCTGTTCTGCAAATGCATCCAATGTCATGTTTACAGAAAGAAATATCATGTTTTCTCAGGTTTCTGGAGCTTTCTTCCTAGAAAACTCGAATGTGTGGAGGATTTGACTCCAGGTGGAACCAATTAGCGTTTGCCAGCAGAAAACACAAAGGGTCCTGCTAAAGTGCATTCAAAACCTTAAAGTCCATAGAGAATATCCAGAAAACACAAACACACACAGAGGCTGTAGCAAGATCTGGGATTGAGATAGCTACAAATCACCAGATAGTTTTGTTTTCATCCAGAGTATCTGGAAATATGTTATAGTATCAGGGTGAAATTTAACCAAAAAATCACCGTGAAAGTGATTTTGGAGAAAAGCACAATCTTCCTGTTCGGAAAATGCATCCAATGTCATGTTTACAGAAAGAAATATCATGTTTTCTCAGGTTTCTGGAGCTTTCTTCCTAGAAAATACGAATATGTGGAGGATTTGACTCCAGGTGGAAGCAATTAGCATTTGGCAGCTAAAAACAAAAACTTACATGCTAAATGCATTCAAAACCGTAAAGTCCATAGAGAATGTCCAGAAAACACAAACACACAGAGGCTGTAGGAAGATCTGGGATTGAGATAGCCACAACACAACAGATACTTTTGTTTTCATCCAGAGTATCTGGACAAAATGTTGTGGATTTCGGGTGAAATTTAACCAAAAATCACCGTGAAAGTGGTTTTGGAGAAAAGCACAATCTTCCTGTTAGGCAAATGCATCCAATGTCATGTTTACAGAAAGAAATATCATGTTTTCTCAGGTTTCTGAAGCTTTCTTCCTAGAAAACTTGAATGTGTGGAGGATTTGACTCCAGGTGGAACCAATTAGCGTTTGCCAGCAGAAAACACAAAGGGTCCTGCTAAAGTGCATTCAAAACCTTAAAGTCCATAGAGAATGTCCAGAAAACACAAACACACACAGAGGCTGTAGCAAGATCTGGGATTGAGATAGCCACAACACACCAGATAGTTTTGTTTTCATCCAGGAGTATCTGGACAAATTGTTGTAGTTTTGAAGTGAAATTTCACCAAAAATCACCGTGACAGTGGTTTTGGAGAAAAGCACAATCTTCCTTTTCGGCAAATGCATCCAATGTCATGTTTACAGAAAGAAATATCATGTTTTCTCATTTTCTGAAGCTTTCTTCCTAGAAAACTCGAATGTGTGGAGGATTTGACTCCAGGTGGAACCAATTAGCGTTTGCCAGCAGAAAACAAAAAGGGTCCTGCTAAAATGCATTCAAAACCTTAAAGTCCATAGAGAATGTCCAGAAAACACAAACACACACAGAGGCTATAGCAAAATCTGGGATTGAGATAGCCACAACACACCAGATACTTTTGTTTTCATCCAGAGAATCTGGACAAAATATTGTAGTATCACGGTGAAATTTTACCAAAAAAAGACCATGAAAGTAGTTTTGCAGAAAAGCACAATCTTCCTGTTCTGCAAATGCATCCAATGTCATGTTTACAGAAAGAAATATCATGTTTTCTCAGGTTTCTGGAGCTTTCTTCCTAGAAAACTCGAATGTGTGGAGGATTTGACTCCAGGTGGAACCAATTAGCGTTTGCCAGCAGAAAACACAAAGGGTCCTGCTAAAGTGCATTCAAAACCTTAAAGTCCATAGAGAATATCCAGAAAACACAAACACACACAGAGGCTGTAGCAAGATCTGGGATTGAGATAGCTACAAATCACCAGATAGTTTTGTTTTCATCCAGAGTATCTGGAAATATGTTATAGTATCAGGGTGAAATTTAACCAAAAAATCACCGTGAAAGTGATTTTGGAGAAAAGCACAATCTTCCTGTTCGGAAAATGCATCCAATGTCATGTTTACAGAAAGAAATATCATGTTTTCTCAGGTTTCTGGAGCTTTCTTCCTAGAAAATACGAATATGTGGAGGATTTGACTCCAGGTGGAAGCAATTAGCATTTGGCAGCTAAAAACAAAAACTTACATGCTAAATGCATTCAAAACCGTAAAGTCCATAGAGAATGTCCAGAAAACACAAACACACAGAGGCTGTAGGAAGATCTGGGATTGAGATAGCCACAACACAACAGATACTTTTGTTTTCATCCAGAGTATCTGGACAAAATGTTGTGGATTTCGGGTGAAATTTAACCAAAAATCACCGTGAAAGTGGTTTTGGAGAAAAGCACAATCTTCCTGTTAGGCAAATGCATCCAATGTCATGTTTACAGAAAGAAATATCATGTTTTCTCAGGTTTCTGAAGCTTTCTTCCTAGAAAACTTGAATGTGTGGAGGATTTGACTCCAGGTGGAACCAATTAGCGTTTGCCAGCAGAAAACACAAAGGGTCCTGCTAAAGTGCATTCAAAACCTTAAAGTCCATAGAGAATGTCCAGAAAACACAAACACACACAGAGGCTGTAGCAAGATCTGGGATTGAGATAGCCACAACACACCAGATAGTTTTGTTTTCATCCAGGAGTATCTGGACAAATTGTTGTAGTTTTGAAGTGAAATTTCACCAAAAATCACCGTGACAGTGGTTTTGGAGAAAAGCACAATCTTCCTTTTCGGCAAATGCATCCAATGTCATGTTTACAGAAAGAAATATCATGTTTTCTCATTTTCTGAAGCTTTCTTCCTAGAAAACTCGAATGTGTGGAGGATTTGACTCCAGGTGGAACCAATTAGCGTTTGCCAGCAGAAAACAAAAAGGGTCCTGCTAAAATGCATTCAAAACCTTAAAGTCCATAGAGAATGTCCAGAAAACACAAACACACACAGAGGCTATAGCAAAATCTGGGATTGAGATAGCCACAACACACCAGATACTTTTGTTTTCATCCAGAGAATCTGGACAAAATATTGTAGTATCAGGGTGAAATTTTACCAAAAAAAGACCATGAAAGTAGTTTTGCAGAAAAGCACAATCTTCCTGTTCTGCAAATGCATCCAATGTCATGTTTACAGAAAGAAATATCATGTTTTCTCAGGTTTCTGGAGCTTTCTTCCTAGAAAACTCGAATGTGTGGAGGATTTGACTCCAGGTGGAACCAATTAGCGTTTGCCAGCAGAAAACACAAAGGGTCCTGCTAAAGTGCATTCAAAACCTTAAAGTCCATAGAGAATGTCCAGAAAACACAAACACACACAGAGGATGTACCAAGATCTCGGATTGAGATAGCTACAAATCACCAGATAGTTTTGTTTTCATCCAGAGTATCTGGAAATATGTTATAGTATCAGGGTGAAATTTAACCAAAAAATCACCGTGAAAGTGATTTTGGAGAAAAGCACAATCTTCCTGTTCGGAAAATGCATCCAATGTCATGTTTACAGAAAGAAATATCATGTTTTCTCAGGTTTCTGGAGCTTTCTTCCTAGAAAATACGAATATGTGGAGGATTTGACTCCAGGTAGAACCAATTAGCTTTTGGCAGCTAAAAACAAAAACTAACATGCTAAAATGCATTCAAAATCGTAAAGTCCATAGAGAATGTCCATAAAACACAAACACACACAGAGGCTGTAGCAAGATCTGGGATTGAGACAGGTGAAAATCACCAGATAGTTTTGTTTTCATTCAGGAGTATCTGGACAAAATGTAGTAGTTTTTAAGTGAAATTTAACCAAAAAATCACCGTGAAAGTGGTGTTGGAGAAAAGCACCATCTTCCTGTTCGGCAAATGCATCCAATGTCATGTTTACAAATAAAATATCATGTTTTCTCAGGTTTCTGAAGCTTTCTTCCTAGAAAACTCGAATGTGTGGAGGATTTGATTCCAGGTGAAACCAATTAGCTTTTGCCAGCAGAAAACAAAATGGGTCCTGCTAAAATGCATTCAAAACCTTAAAGTCCATAGAGAATGCCCAGAAAACACAAACACACACAGAGGCTGTAGCAAGATCTGGGATTGAGATAGCCACAACACACCAGATAGCTTTGTTTTCATCCAGGAGTATCTGGACAAATTGTTGTAATTTTTGAAGTGAAAGTTAACCAAAAATCACCGTGACAGTGGTTTTGGAGAAAAGCAAAATCTTCCTGTTCGGCAAATGCATCCAATGTCATGTTTATAGAAAGAAATATCATGTTTTCTCAGGTTTCTGAAGCTTTCTTCCTAGAAAACTTGAATGTGTGGAGGATTTGACTCCAGGTGGAAGCAATTAGCATTTGGCAGCTAAAAACAAAAACTTACATGCTAAATGCATTCAAAACCTTAAAGTCCATAGAGAATGTCCAGAAAACACAAACACACACAGAGGCTGTAGCAAGATCTGGAATTGAGATAGCCACAACACTCCAGATAGTTTTGTTTTCATCCAGGAGTATCTGGACAAATTATTGTGGATTTTGGGTGAAATTTAACCTAAAATCACCGTGACAGTGGTTTTGGAGAAAAGCACAATCTTCCTGTTCGGCAAATGCATCCAATGTCATATTTACAGAAAGAAATATCATGTTTTCTCAGGTTTCTGGAGCTTTCTTCCTAGAAAACTCGAATGTGTGGAGGATTTCACTCCAGGTGGAACCAATTAGCGTTTGCCAGCAGAAAACAAAAAGGGTCCTGCTAAAATGCATTCAAAACCTTAAAGTCCATAGAGAATGTCCAGAAAACACAAACACACAGAGGCTGTAGGAAGATCTGGGATTGAGATAGCCACAACACAACAGACACTTTTTTTTTCATCCAGAGTATCTGGACAAAATGTTGTGGATTTCGGGTGAAATTTAACCAAAAATCACCGTGAAAGTGGTTTTGGAGAAAAGCACAATCTTCCTGTTCGGCAAATGCATCCAATGTCATGTTTTCAGAAAGAAATATCATGTTTTCTCAGGTTTCTGGAGCTTTCTTCCTAGAAAACACGAATGTGTGGAGGATTTGACTCCAGGTGGAACCAATAAGCGTTTGCCAGCAGAAAACACAAAGGGTCCTGCTAAAGTGCATTCAAAACCTTAAAGTCCATAGAGAATGTCCAGAAAACACAAACAAACACAGAGGCTGTAGCAAGATCTGGGATTGGGATAGCCACAACACACCAGATAGTTTTGTTTTCATCCAGGGCTATCTGGACAAAATGTTGTGGATTTCGGGTGAAATTTAACCAAAAATCACCATGAAAGTGGTTTTGGAGAAAAGCACAATCTTCCTGTTCGGCAAATGCATCCAATGTCATGTTTACAGAAAGAAATATCATGTTTTCTCAGGTTTCTGAAGCTTTCTTGCTAGAAAACTTGAATGTGTGGAGGATTTGACTCCAGGTGGAACCAATTAGCGTTTGCCAGCAGAAAACACAAAGGGTCCTGCTAAAGTGCATTCAAAACCTGAAAGTCCATAGAGAATGTCCAGAAAACACAAACACACACAGAGGCTGTAGCAAGATCTGGGATTGAGATAGCCACAACACACCAGATAGTTTTGTTTTCATCCAGGAGTATCTGGACAAATTGTTGTAGTTTTGAAGTGAAATTTAACCAAAAAACCACCGTGAAAGTGGTTTTGGAGAAAAGCACAATCTTCCTTTTCGGCAAATGCATGCAATTTCATGTTTACAGAAAGAAATATCATGTTTTCTCATTTTCTGAAGCTTTCTTCCTAGAAAACTCGAATGTGTGGAGGATTTGACTCCAGGTGGAACCAATTAGCGTTTGCCAGCAGAAAACAAAAAGGGTCATGCTAAAATGCATTCAAAACCTTAAAGTCCATAGAGAATGTCCAGAAAACACAAACACACACAGAGGCTATAGCAAAATCTGGGATTGAGATAGCCACAACACACCAGATAGTTTTGTTTTCATCCAGAGTATCTGGACAAAATGTTGTAGTATCAGGGTGAAATTTTACCAAAAAATCACCGTGAAAGTGGTTTTGGAGAAAAGCACAATCTTCCTGTTCGGCAAATGCATCCAATGTCATGTTTTCAGAAAGAAATATCATGTTTTCTCAGGTTTCTGGAGCTTTCTTCCTAGAAAACACGAATGTGCGGAGGATTTGACTCCAGGTGGAACCAATTAGCGTTTGCCAGCAGAAAACACAAAGGGTCCTGCTAAAATGCATTCAAAACCTTAAAGTCCACAGAGAATGTCCAGAAAACACAAACAAACACAGAGGCTATAGCAAGATCTGGGATTGAGATAGCCACAACACACCAGATAGTTTTGTTTTCATCCAGGAGCATCTGGAAAAATTGTTATAGTTTTGAAGTGAAATTTAACCAAAAATCACCATGAACGTGTTTTTGGAGAAAAGCACAATCTTCCTGTTCGGCAAATGCATCCAATGTCATGTTTACAGAAAGAAATATCATGTTTTCTCAGGTTTCTGAAGCTTTCTTCCTGGAATACTCGAATGTCTGGAGGATTTGACTCCAGGTGGAACCAATTAGCGTTTGCCAGCAGAAAACAAAAAGGGTCCTGCTCAAATGCATTCAAAACCTTAAAGTCCATAGAGAATATCCAGAAAACACAAACACACACAGAGGCTGTAGCAAGATATGGGATTGAGATAGCCACAACACACCAGATAGTTTTGTTTTCATCCAGGAGTATCTGGAAAAATTGTTATAGTTTTGAAGTGAAATTTAACCAAAAATCACCGTGACAGTGGTTTTGGAGAAAAGCACAATCTTCCTGTTCGGCAAATGCATCCAATGTCATGTTTACAGAAAGAAATATCATGTTTTCTCAGGTTTCTGAAGCTTTCTTCCTAGAAAACTCGAATGTGTGGAGGATTTCACTCCAGGTGGAACCAATTAGCGTTTGCCAGCAGAAAACAAAAAGGGTCCTGCGAAAATGCATTCAAAACCACAAAGTCCATACAGAATGCCCAGAAAACATAAACAAACACAGAGGCTATAGCAAGATCTGGGATTGAGATAGCCACAACACACCAGATAGTTTTGTTTTCATGCAGAGTATCTGGACAAAATATTGTAGTATCAGGGTGAAATTTTACCAAAAAAAGACCATGAAAGTAGTTTTGCAGAAAAGCACAATCTTCCTGTTCTGCAATTGCATCCAATGTCATGTTTACAGAAAGAAATGTCATGTTTTCTCAGGTTTCTGGAGCTTTCTTCCTAGAAAACTCGAATGTGTGGAGGATTTGACTCCAGGTCGATCCAATCAGCCTTTGCCAGCAGAAAACAAAAAGGGTCCTGCTAAAGTGCATTCAAAACCTTAAAGTCCATAGAGAATGTCCAGAAAACACAAACAAACACAGAGGCTGTAGCAAGATATGGGATTGGGATAGCCACAACACACCAGATAGTTTTGTTTTCATCCAGGGCTATCTGGACAAAATGTTGTGGATTTCGGGTGAAATTTAACCAAAAATCACCGTGAAAGTGGTTTTAGAGAAAAGCACAATCTTCCTGTTCGGCAAATGCATCCAATGTCATGTTTACAGAAAGAAATATCATGTTTTCTCAGGTTTCTGAAGCTTTCTTCCTAGAAAACTCGAATCTGTGGAGGATTTCACTCCAGGTGGAACCAATTAGCGTTTGCCAGCAGAAAACAAAAAGGGTCCTGCTAAAATGCATTCAAAACCTTAAATTCCATAGAGAATGTCCAGAAAACACAAACACACACAGTCTGTAGCAAGATCTGGGATTGAGATAGCCACAACACACCGGATAGTTTTGTTTTCATCCAGGAGTATCTGGACAAATTGTTGTAGTTTTGATGTGAAATTTAACCAAAAAATTGCAGTGAAAGTGTTTTTGGAGAAAAGCACAATCTTCCTGTTCGGCAAATGCATCCAATGTCATGTTTACAGAAAGAAAAATCATGTTTTCTCATTTTCTGAAGCTTTCTTCCTAGAAAACTCGAATGTGTGGAGGATTTGACTCCAGGTGGAACCAATTAGCGTTTGCCAGCAGAAAACAAAAAGGGTCCTGCGAAAATGCATTCAAAACCACAAAGTCCATACAGAATGTCCAGAAAACACAAACAAATGCAGAGGCTATAGCAAGATCTGGGATTGAGATAGCCACAACACATCAGATAGTTTTGTTTTCATCCAGAGTATCTGGACAAAATATTGTAGTATCAGGGTGAAATTTTACCAAAAATTCACCGTGAAAGTGGTTTTGGAGAAAAGTACACTCTTCCTGTTCGTCAAATGCATCCAATGTCATGTTTACAGAAAGAAATATCATGTTTTCTCAGGTTTCAGGAGCATTCTTCCTAGAAAACTCGAATGTGTGGAGGATTTGACTCCAGGTGGAACCAATCAGCGTTTGCCAGCAGAAAACAAAAAGGGTCCTGCTCAAATGCATTCAAAACCTTAAAGTCCATAGAGAATTTCCAGAAAACACAAACAAACACAGAGGCTGTAGCAAGATCTGGGATTGAGACAGCCACAACACACCAGATACTTTTGTTTTCATCCAGGAGTCTCTGGACAATTTGTTCTGGATTTCGGGTGAAATTTAACCAAAAATCACCGTGAAAGTGGTTTTGGAGAAAAGCACAATCTTCCTGTTCAGCAAATGCATCCAATGTCATGTTTACAGAAAGAAATATCATGTTTTCTCAGGTTTCTGAAGCTTTCTTCCTAGAAAACTCGAATGTGTGGAGGATTTGACTCCAGGTGGAACCAATTAGCGTTTGGCAGCTAAAAACAAAAACTTAAGTGCCAAAATGCATTCAAAACCGTAAACTCCATAGAGAATGTTCAGAAAACACAAACAAACACAGAGGCAATAGCAAGATCTGGGATTGAGATAGCCACAACACACCAGATAGTTTTGTTTTCATCAAGAGTATCTGGACAAAATCTTGTAGTATCAGGGTGAAATTTTACCAAAAAATCACCCTGAAAGTGGTTTTGGAGAAAAGCACAATCTTCCTGTTCGGCAAATGCATCCAATGTCATGTTTACAGAAAGAAATATCATGTTTTCTCAGGTTTCTGAAGCTTTCTTCCTAGAAAACTCAAATGTGTGGAGGATTTGACTCCAGGTGGAACCAATTAGCGTTTGCCAGCAGAAAACACAAAGGTTCCTGCTAAAGTGCATTCAAAACCTTAAAGTCCATAGAGAATGTCCAGAAAACACAAACACACACAGAGGCTGTAGCAAGATCTGGGACTGAGATAGCCACAACACACCAGATAGTTTTGTTTTCATCCAGGAGTATCTGGACAAATTGTTGTAGTTTTGAAGTGAAGTTTAACCAAAAAATCACCGTGACAGTGGTTTTGGAGAAAAGCACACCCTTCCTGTTCAGCAAATGCATCCAATGTCATGTTTACAGAAAGAAATATCATGTTTTCTCAGGTTTCTGGAGCTTTCTTCCTAGAAAACTCGAATGTGTGGAGGATTTGACTGCAGGTGGAACCAATTAGCCTTTGGCAGCTGAAAACAAAAACTAACATGCTAAAATGCATTCAAAACCTAAAGTCCATAGAGAATGTCCAGAAAACACAAACACACACAGAGGCTGTAGCAAGATCTGGGATTGAGATAGCCACAACACACCAGATACTTTTGTTTTCATCCAGAGTATCGGGAAATATGTTATAGTATCAGGGTGAAATTTAACCATAAATCACCGTGAAAGTGGTTTTGCAGAAAAGCACAATCTTCCTGTTCGGCAAATGCATCCAATATCATTTTTACAGAAAGAAATATCATGTTTTCTCAGGTTTCTGGAGCTTTCTTCCTAGAAAACTCGAATGTGTGGAGGATTTGACTCCAGGTGGAACCAATTAGCATTTGCCAGCAGAAAACAAAAAGGGTCCTGCTAAAATACATTCAAAACCGTAAAGTCCATAGAGAATGTCCAGAAAACACAAACACACAGAGGCTGTAGCAAGATCTGGGATTGAGATAGCCACAACACACCAGATACTTCTATTTTCATCCAGGAGTATCTGGACAAATTGTTGTAGTTTTGAAGTGAATTTTAATCAAAAAATCACCGTGAAAGTGGTTTTGGAGAACAGCACAATCTTCCTGTTCGGCAAATGCATCCAATGTCATGTTTACAGAAAGAAATATCATGTTTTCTCAGGTTTCAGGAGCATTCTTCCTAGAAAACTCGAATGTGTGGAGGATTTGACTCCAGGTGGAACCAATTATCATTTGCCATCAGAAAACAAAAAGGGTCCTGCTAAAATGTATTCAACACCGTAAAGTCCATAGAGAATGTCCAGAAAACACAAACACACACAGTCTGTAGCAAGATCTGGGATTGAGATAGCCACAACACACCAAATAGTTTTGTTTTCATCCAGGAGTATCTGGACAAAGTCTTGTACTTTTGAAGTGAAATTTAACCAAAAATTGCAGTGAAAGTGGTTTTGGAGAAAAGCACAATCTTCCTGTTCGGCAAGTGCATCCAATGTCATGTTTACAGAAAGAAATATCATGTTTTCTCAGGTTTCTGGAGCTTTCTTCCTAGAAAACTCAAATGTGTAGAGGATTTGACTCCAGGTGGAACCAATTAGCGTTTCGCAGCTAAAAACAAAAACTTATATGCCTAAATGGATTCAAAACCGTAAAGTCCATAGAGAATGTCCAGAAAACACAAACACACACAGAGGCTATAGTAAGATCTGGGATTGAGATAGCCAAAACACACCAGATACTTTTGTTTTCATCCAGAGAATCTGGACAAAATGTTGTAGTATCATGGTGAAATTTTACCAAAAAATCATCGTGAAAGTGGTTTTGGAGAAAAGCACAATCTTCCTGTTTGGCAAATGCATCCAATGTCATGTTTACAGAAAGAAATATCATGTTTTCTCAGGTTTCTGGAGCTTTCTTCCTAGAAAACTCGAATGTGTGGAGGATTTGACTCCAGGTGGAACCAATTAGCGTTTGCCAGCAGAAAACAAAAAGAGTCCTGCTAAAATGCATTCAAAACCATAAAGTCCATAGAGAATGTCCAGAAAACACAAACAAACACAGAGGCTGTAGCAAGATCTGGGATTGAGATAGCCACAACACACCAGATACTTTTGTTTTCATCCAGGAGTATCTGGACAAATTGGTGTAGTTTTGAAGTGAAATTTAACCAAGAAATCGCAGTGAAAGTGGTTTTGGAGAAAAGCATAATCTTCCTGTTCGGCAAGTGCATCCAATGTCATGTTTACAGAAAGAAATATCATGTTTTCTCAGGTTTCTGGAGCTTTCTTCCTAGAAAACTCGAATGTGTGGAGGATTTGACTCCAGGTGGAACCAATAAGCGTTTGCCAGCTAAAAACAAAAACTTACATGCTAAAATGCATTCAAAACCGTAAAGTCCATAGAGAATGTCCAGAAAACACAAACACACACAGAGGCTATAGCAAGATCTGGGATTGAGATAGCCACAACACACCAGATAGTTTTGTTTTCATCAAGAGTATCTGGACAAAATGTTGTAGTATCAGGGTGAAATTTTACCAAAAAATCACCGTGAAAGTGGTTTTGGAGAAAAGCACAATCTTCCTGTTCGGCAAATGCATCCAATGTCATGTTTACAGAAAGAAATATCATGTTTTCTCAGGTTTCTGAAGCTTTCTTCCTAGAAAACTCAAAAGTGTGGAGGATTTGACTCCAGGTGGAACCAATTAGCGTTTGCCAGCAGAAAACATAAAGGGTCCTGCTAAAGTGCATTCAAAACCTTAAAGTCCATAGAGAATGTCCAGAAAACGCAAACACACACAGAGGCTGTAGCAAGATCTGGGACTGAGATAGCCACAACACACCAGATAGTTTTGTTTTCATCCAGGAGTATCTGCACAAATTGTTGTAGTTTTGAAGTGAAGTTTAACCAAAAAATCACCGTGACAGTGGTTTTGGAGAAAAGCACACCCTTCCTGTTCAGCAAATGCATCCAATGTCATGTTTACAGAAAGAAATATCATGTTTTCTCAGGTTTCTGGAGCTTTCTTCCTAGAAAACTCGAATGTGTGGAGGATTTGACTGCAGGTGGAACCAATTAGCCTTTGGCAGCTGAAAACAAAAACTAACATGCTAAAATACATTCAAAACCTAAAGTCCATAGAGAATGTCCAGAAAACACAAACACACACAGAGGCTGTAGCAAGATCTGGGATTGAGATAGCCACAACACACTAGATAGTTTAGTTTTCATCCAGAGTATCGGGAAATATGTTATAGTATCAGGGTGAAATTTAACCATAAATCACCGTGAAAGTGGTTTTGGAGAAAAGCACAATCTTCCTGTTCGGCAAATGCATCCAATATCATTTTTACAGAAAGAAATATCATGTTTTCTCAGGTTTCTGGAGCTTTCTTCCTAGAAAACTCGAATGTGTGGAGGATTTGACTCCAGGTGGGACCAATTAGCATTTGCCAGCAGAAAACAAAAAGGGTCCTGCTAAAATGCATTCAACACCGTAAAGTCCATAGAGAATGTCCAGAAAACACAAACACACACAGAGGCTGTAGCAAGATCTGGGATTGAGATAGCCACAACACACCAGATACTTCTATTTTCATCCAGGAGTATCTGGACAAATTGTTGTAGTTTTGAAGTGAATTTTAATCAAAAAATCACCGTGAAAGTGGTTTTGGAGAACAGCACAATCTTCCTGTTCGGCAAATGCATCCAATGTCATGTTTACAGAAAGAAATATCATGTTTTCTCAGGTTTCAGGAGCATTCTTCCTAGAAAACTCGAATGTGTGGAGGATTTGACTCCAGGTGGAACCAATCAGCGTTTGCCAGCAGAAAACAAAAAGGGTCCTGCTAAAATGCATTCAACACCGTAAAGTCCATAGAGAATGTCCAGAAAACACAAACACACACAGTCTGTAGCAAGATCTGGGATTGAGATAGCCACAACACACCAAATAGTTTTGTTTTCATCCAGGAGTATCTGGACAAAGTCTTGTACTTTTGAAGTGAAATTTAACCAAAAATCACCGTGAAAGAGGTTTTGGAGAAAAGCACAATCTTCCTGTTCGGCAAGTGCATCCAATGTCATGTTTACAGAAAGAAATATCATGTTTTCTCATGTTTCTGGAGCTTTCTTCCTAGAAAACTCAAATGTGTGGGGGATTTGACTCCAGGTGGAACCAATTAGCGTTTCGCAGCTAAAAACAAAAACTTATATGCCTAAATGGATTCAAAACCGTAAAGTCCATAGAGAATGTCCAGAAAACACAAACAAACACAGAGGCTATAGTAAGATCTGGGATTGAGATAGCCACAACACACCAGATAGTTTTGTTTTCATCCAGAGAATCTGGACAAAATGTTGTAGTATCATGGTGAAATTTTACCAAAAAATCATCGTGAAAGTGGTTTTGGAGAAAAGCACACTCTTTCAGTTCGGCAAATGCATCCAATGATATGTTTACAGAAAGAAATATCATGTTTTCTCAGGTTTCTGGAGCATTCTTCCTAGAAAACTCGAATGTGTGGAGGATTTGACTCCAGGTGGAACCAATTAGCGTTTGCCAGCAGAAAACAAAATGGGTCCTGCTAAAATGCATTCAACACCGTAAAGTCCATAGAGAATGTCCAGAAAACACAAACACACACAGAGGCTGTAGCAATATCTGGGATTGAGATAGCCACAACACACCAGATAATTTTGTTTTCATCCAGGAGTATCTGGACAAATTGTTGTAGTTTGGAAGTGAAATTTAACCAAAAAATCATAGAGAAAGTGGTTTTGGAGAAAAGCACAATCTTCCTGTTTGGCAAATGCATCCAATGGCATGTTTACAGAAAGAAATATCATGTTTTCTCAGGTCTCTGGAGCTTTCTTCCTAGAAAACTCGAATGTGTGGAGGATTTGCCTCCAGGTGGAACCAATTTGCGTTTGGCAGCTAAAAACAAAAACTTACATGCTAAAATGCATTCAAAACCGTAAAGTCCATAGAGCATGTCCAGAAAACACAAACACACACAGAGGCTGTAGCAAGATCTGGGATTGAGATAGCCACAACACACCAGATACTTTTGTTTTCATCCAGGAGTATCTGGACAAATTGGTGTAGTTTTGAAGTGAAATTTAACCAAGAAATCGCAGTGAAAGTGGTTTTGGAGAAAAGCATAGTCTTCCTGTTCGGCAAGTGCATCCAATGTCATGTTTACAGAAAGAAATATCATGTTTTCTCAGGTTTCTGGAGCTTTCTTCCTAGAAAACTCGAATGTGTGGAGGATTTGACTCCAGGTGGAACCAATAAGCGTTTGACAGCTAAAAACAAAAACTTACATACTAAAATGCATTCAAAACCGTAAAGTCCATAGAGAATGTCCAGAAAACACAAACAAACACAGAGGCTATAGCAAGATCTGGGATTGAGATAGCCACAACACACCAGATAGTTTTGTTTTCATCAAGAGTATCTGGACAAAATGTTGTAGTATCAGGGTGAAATTTTACCAAAAAATCACCGTGAAAGTGGTTTTGGAGAAAAGCACAATCTTCCTGTTCGGCAAATGCATCCAATGTCATGTTTACAGAAAGAAATATCATGTTTTCTCAGGTTTCTGAAGCTTTCATCCTAGAAAACTCAAAAGTGTGGAGGATTTGACTCCAGGTGGAACCAATTAGCGTTTCGCAGCTAAAAACAAAAACTTATATGCCTAAATGGATTCAAAACCGTAAAGTCCATAGAGAATGTCCAGAAAACACAAACACACACAGAGGCTGTAGCAAGATCTGGGATTGAGATAGCCACAACACACTAGATAGTTTAGTTTTCATCCAGAGTATCGGGAAATATGTTATAGTATCAGGGGGAAATTTAACCATAAATCACCGTGAAAGTGGTTTTGGAGAAAAGCACAATCTTCCTGTTCGGCAAATGCATCCAATATCATTTTTACAGAAAGAAATATCCTGTTTTCTCAGGTTTCTGGAGCTTTCTTCCTAGAAAACTCGAATGTGTGGAGGATTTGACTCCAGGTGGAACCAATTAGCGTTTGCCAGCTGAAAACAAAACTTACATGCCAAAATGCATTCAAAACCGTAAAGTCCATAGAGAATGTCCAGAAAACACAAACACACACAGAGGCTGTAGCAAGATCTGGGATTGAGATAGCCACAACACACCAGATACTTTTGTTTTCATCCAGGAGTATCTGGACAAATTGTTGTAGTTTTGAAGTGAAATTTAACCAAAAAATCACAGAGAAAGTGGTTTTGGAGAAAAGCACAATCTTCCTGTTCGGCAAATGCATCCAATGTCATGTTTACAGAAAGAAATATCATGTTTTCTCAGGTTTCTGGAGCTTTCTTCCTAGAAAACTTGAATGTGTGGAGGATTTGACTCCAGGTGGAACCAATAAGCGTTTGCCAGCTAAAAACAAAAACTTACATGCTAAAATGCATTCAAAACCCTAAAGTCCATAGAGAATGTCCAGAAAACACAAACAAACACAGAGGCTATAGCAAGATCTGGGATTGAGATAGCCACAACACACCAGATACTTTTGTTTTCATCCAGAGTATCTGGACAAAATGTTGTAGTATCAGGGTGAAATTTTACCAAAAAATCACCGTGAAAGTGGTTTTGGAGAAAAGCACAATCTTCCTGTTTGGCAAATGCATCCAAAGTCATGTTTACAGAAAGAAATATCATATTTTCTCAGGTTTCTGGAGCATTCTTCCTAGAAAACTCGAATGTGTGGAGGATTTGACTCCAGGTGGAACCAATTAGCGTTTGCCAGCAGAAAACTAAAAGGGTCCTGCTAAAATGCATTCAAAACCGTAAAGTCCATAGAGAATGTCCAGAAAACACAAACACACACAGAGGCTGTAGCAAGATCTGGGATTGAGATAGCCACAACACACCAGATACTTTTGTTTTCATCCACGAGTATCTGGACAAATTGTTGTACTTTTGAAGTATAATTTAACCAAAAAATAATAGAGAAAGTGGTTTTGGAGAAAAGCACAATCTTCCTGTTCGGCAAATGCATCCAATGTCATGTTTACAGAAAGAAATATCATGTTTTCTCAGGTTTCTGGAGCTTTCTTCCTAGAAAACTCGAATGTGTGGAGGATTTGACTCCAGGTGGAACCAATACGGCGTTTGCCAGCTAAAAACAAAAACTTACATGCTAAAATGCATTCAAAACCGTAAAGTCCATAGAGAATGTCCAGAAAACACAAACACACACAGAGGCTATAGCAAGATCTGGGATTGAGATAGCCACAACACACCAGATACTTTTGTTTTCATCCAGAGTATCTGGACAAAATGTTGTAGTATCAGGGTGAAATTTTACCAAAAAATCACCGTGAAAGTGGTTTTGGAGAAAAGCACAATCTTCCTGTTTGGCAAATGCATCAAATGTCATGTTTACAGAAAGAAATATCATATTTTCTCAGGTTTCTGGAGCATTCTTCCTAGAAAACTCGAATGTGTGGAGGATTTGACTCCAGGTGGAACCAATTAGCGTTTGCCAGCAGAAAACAAAAAGGGTCCTGCTAAAATGCATTCAAAACCTTAAAGTCCATAGAGAATGTCCAGAAAACACAAACACACACAGAGGCTGTAGCAAGATCTGGGATTGAGATAGCCACAACACACCAGATACTTTTGTTTTCATCCACGAGTATCTGGACAAATTGTTGTACTTTTGAAGTATAATTTAACCAAAAAATCACAGAGAAAGTGGTTTTGGAGAAAAGCAGAATCTTCCTGTTCGGCAAATGCATCCAATGTCATGTTTACAGAAAGAAATATCATGTTTTCTCAGGTTTCTGGAGCATTCTTCCTAGAAAACTCGAATGTGTGGAGGATTTGACTCCAGGTGGAACCAATTAGCGTTTACCAGCAGAAAACAAAAAGGGTCCTCCTAAAATGCATTCAAAACCGTAAAGTCCATAGAATGTCCAGAAAACACAAACACACACAGAGGCTGTAGCAAGATCTGGGATTGAGATAGCCACAACACACCAGATAGTTTTGTTTTCACCCAGGTGTAAATTGACAAATTGTTGTGGATTTCGAGTGAAATTTAACCAAAAAATCACAGCGAAAGTGGTATTGGAGAAAAGCACAATCTTCCTGTTCGGCAAATGCATCCAATGTCATGTTTACAGAAAAAAATATCATGTTTTCTCAGGTTTCTGGAGCATTCTTCCTAGAAAACTCGAATGTGTGGAGGATTTGACTCCAGGTGGAACCACTTAGCGTTTGCCTGCTGAAAACAAATACTTAAATGCCTAAATGCATTCAAAACCGTAAAGTCCATAGAGAATGTCCAGAAAACACAAACACACACAGAGGCTGTAGCAAGATCTGGGATTGAGATAGCCACAACACACCAGATACTTTTGTTTTCATCCAGGAGTATCTGGACAAATTGTTGTAGTTTTGAAGTGAAATTTAACCAAAAAATCACCGTGAAAGAGGTTTTGGAGAAAAGCACAAACTTCCTGTTCGGCAAATGCATCCAATGTCATGTTTACAGAAAGAAATATCATGTTTTCTCAGGTTTCTGGAGCATTCTTCCTAGAAAACTCGAATGTGTGGAGAATTTGACTCCAGGTGGAACCAATTAGCGTTTCGCAGCTAAAAACACAAACTTATATGCCTAAATGCATTCAAAACCATAAAGTCCATAGAGAATGTCCAGAAAACACAAACAAACCAGAGGCTATAGTAAGATCTGGGATTGAGATAGCCACAACACACCAGATAGTTTTGTTTTCATCCAGAGTATCTGGACAAAATGTTGTAGTATCAGGGTGAAATTTTACCATAAAACCACCGTGAAAGTGGTTTTGGAGAAAAGCACACTCTTTCTGTTCGGCAAATGCATCCAATGACATGTTTACAGAAAGAAATATCATGTTTTCTCAGGTTTCTGGAGCATTCTTCCTAGAAAACTCGAATGTGTGGAGGATTTGACGCCAGGTGGAACCAATTAGCGTTTGCCAGCAGAAAACAAAATGGGTCCTGCTAAAATGCATTCAACACCGTAAAGTCCATAGAGAATGTCCAGAAAACACAAACACACACAGAGGCTGTAGCAAGATCTGGGATTGAGATAGCCACAACACACCAGATAGTTTTGTTTTCATCCAAGTGTAAATTGACAAATTGTTGTGCATTTCGGGTGAAATTTAACCAAAAAATCACAGTGAAAGTGATATTGGAGAAAAGCACAATCTTCCTGTTCGAAAAATGCATCCAATGTCATGTTTACAGAAAGAAATATCATGTTTTCTCAGGTTTCTGAAGCTTTCTTCCTAGAAAACTCGAATGTGTGGAGGATTTGACTCCAGGTGGAACCAATTACCGTTTGCCAGCTATAAACAAAAACTTACATGCTAAAATGCATTCAAAACCGTAAAGTCCATAGAGAATGTCCAGAAAAAACAAACACACACAGAGGCTGTAGCAAGATCTGGGATTGAGATAGCCACAACACACCAGATAGTTTTGTTTTCATCCAGGAGTATCTGGACAAATTGTTGTAGTTTTGATGTGAAATTTAACCAAAAAATCGCAGTGAAAGTGGTTTTGGAGAAAAGCACAATCTTCCTTTTCAACAAATGCATCCAATGGCATGTTTACAGAAAGAAATATCATGTTTTCTCAGGTTTCTGAACCTTTCTTCCTAGAAAACTCGAATGTGTGGAGGATTTGACTCTGGTGAAACCAATTAGCGTTTGCCAGCTGAAAACAAAACTTACATGCCAAAACGCATTCAAAACCGTAAAGTCCATAGAGCATGTACAGAAAACACAAACACACACAGAGGTTGTAGCAAGATCTGGGATTGAGATAGCCACAACACACCAGATAGTTTTGTTTTCACCCAGGTGTAAATTGACAAATTGTTGTGGATTTCAGTTGAAATTTAACCAAAAAATCACAGTGAATGTGGTATTGGAGAAAAGCACAATCTTTCTGTTCGGCAAATGCATCCAATGTCATGTTTACAGAAAGAAATATCATGTTTTCTCAGGTTTCTGGAGCTTTCTTCCTAGAAAACTCGAATGTGCGGAGGATTTGACGCCAGGTGGAACCAATTAGCATTTGCCAACAGAAAACAAAAAGGGTCCTGCTAAAATGCATTCAAAAGCGTAAAGTCCATAGAGAAAGTCCAGAAAACACAAACACACACAGAGGCTGTAGCAAGATCTGGGATTGAGATAGCCACAACAACCAGATAGCTTTGTTTTCTCCAGGAGTATCTGGACAAATTGTTGTAGATTTGAAGTGAAATTTAACCAAAAAATCACAGTGAAAGTGGTTTTGGAGAAAAGCACAATCTTCCTGTTCGGCAAATGCATCCAGTGTCATGTTTACAGAAAGAAATCATGTTTTCTCAGGTTTCTGGAGCTTTCTTCCTAGAAAACTCGAATGTGTGGAGGATTTGACTCCAGGTGGAACCAATTAGCGTTTGCCAGAAGAAAACAAAAACTTAAATGCCTAAATGCATTCAAAACCGTAAAGTCCATAGAGAATGTCCAGAAAACACAAACAAACACAGAGGCTAGAGTAAGATCTGGGATTGAGATAGCCACAACACACCAGATAGTTTTGTTTTCATCCAGAGTATCTGGACAAAATGTTGTAGTATCAGGGTGAAATTTTACCAAAAAACCACCGTGAAAGTGGTTTTGGAGAAAAGCACAATCTTCCTTTTCAACAAATGCATCCAATGTCATGTTTACAGAAAGAAATATCATGTTTTCTCAGGTTTCTGGAGCTTTCTTCCTAGAAAACTCGAATGTGTGGAGGATTTGACTCCAGGTGGAACCAATTAGCGTTTGCCAGCAGAAAACAAAAAGGGTCCTGCTAAAACGCATTCAACACCGTAAAGTCCATAGAGAATGTCCAGAAAACACAAACACACACAGAGGCTGTAGCAAGATCTGGGATTGAGATAGCCACAACACACCAGATACTTTTGTTTTCATCCAGGAGTATCTGGACAAATTGTTGTAGTTTTGAAGAGAAATTTAACCAAAAAATCACAGAGAAAGTGGTTTTGGAGAAAAGCACAATCTTCCTGTTCGGCAAATGCATCCAATGTCATGTTTACAGAAAGAAATATCATGTTTTCTCAGGTTTCTGGAGCTTTCTTCCTAGAAAACTCGAATGTGTGGAGGATTTGACTCCAGGTGGAACCAATAAGCGTTTGCCAGCTAAAAACAAAAACTTACATGCTAAAATGCATTCAAAACCCTAAAGTCCATAGAGAATGTCCAGAAAACACAAACAAACACAGAGGCTATAGCAAGATCTGGGATTGAGATAGCCACAACACACCAGATACTTTTGTTTTCATCCAGGAGTATCTGGACAAAATGTTGTAGTATCAGGGTGAAATTTTACCAAAAAATCACCGTGAAAGTGGTTTTGGAGAAAAGCACAATCTTCCTGTTTGGCAAATGCATCCAAAGTCATGTTTACAGAAAGAAATATCATATTTTCTCAGGTTTCTGGAGCATTCTTCCTAGAAAACTCGAATGTGTGGAGAATTTGACTCCAGGTGGAACCAATTAGCGTTTCGCAGCTAAAAACACAAACTTATATGCCTAAATGCATTCAAAACCGTAAAGTCCATAGAGAATGTCCAGAAAACACAAACAAACCAGAGGCTATAGCAAGATCTGGGATTGAGATAGCCACAACACACCAGATAGTTTTGTTTTCATCCAGAGTATCTGGACAAAATGTTGTAGTATCAGGGTGAAATTTTACCATAAAACCACCGTGAAAGTGGTTTTGGAGAAAAGCACACTCTTTCTGTTCGGCAAATGCATCCAATGACATGTTTACAGAAAGAAATATCATGTTTTCTCAGGTTTCTGGAGCATTCTTCCTAGAAAACTCGAATGTGTGGAGGATTTGACGCCAGGTGGAACCAATTAGCGTTTGCCAGCAGAAAACAAAATGGGTCCTGCTAAAATGCATTCAACACCGTAAAGTCCATAGAGAATGTCCAGAAAACACAAACACACACAGAGGCTGTAGCAAGATCTGGGATTGAGATAGCCACAACACACCAGATAGTTTTGTTTTCATCCAAGTGTAAATTGACAAATTGTTGTGCATTTCGGGTGAAATTTAACCAAAAAATCACAGTGAAAGTGATATTGGAGAAAAGCACAATCTTCCTGTTCGAAAAATGCATCCAATTTCATGTTTACAGAAAGAAATATCATGTTTTCTCAGGTTTCTGAAGCTTTCTTCCTAGAAAACTCGAATGTGTGGAGGATTTCACTCCAGGTGGAACCAATTACCGTTTGCCAGCTATAAACAAAAACTTACATGCTAAAATGCATTCAAAACCGTAAAGTCCATAGAGAATGTCCAGAAAAAACAAACACACACAGAGGCTGTAGCAAGATCTGGGATTGAGATAGCCACAACACACCAGATAGTTTTGTTTTCATCCAGGAGTATCTGGACAAATTGTTGTAGTTTTGATGTGAAATTTAACCAAAAAATCGCAGTGAAAGTGGTTTTGGAGAAAAGCACAATCTTCCTTTTCAACAAATGCATCCAATGGCATGTTTACAGAAAGAAATATCATGTTTTCTCAGGTTTCTGAAGCTTTCTTCCTAGAAAACTCGAATGTGTGGAGGATTTGACTCTGGTGAAACCAATTAGCGTTTGCCAGCTGAAAACAAAACTTACATGCCAAAACGCATTCAAAACCGTAAAGTCCATAGAGCATGTCCAGAAAACACAAACACACACAGAGGTTGTAGCAAGATCTGGGATTGAGATAGCCACAACACACCAGATAGTTTTGTTTTCACCCAGGTGTAAATTGACAAATTGTTGTGGATTTCAGTTGAAATTTAACCAAAAAATCACAGTGAATGTGGTATTGGAGAAAAGCACAATCTTTCTGTTCGGCAAATGCATCCAATGTCATGTTTACAGAAAGAAATATCATGTTTTCTCAGGTTTCTGGAGCTTTCTTCCTAGAAAACTCGAATGTGCGGAGGATTTGACGCCAGGTGGAACCAATTAGCATTTGCCAGCAGAAAACAAAAAGGGTCCTGCTAAAATGCATTCAAAAGCGTAAAGTCCATAGAGAAAGTCCAGGAAACACAAACACACACAGAGGCTGTAGCAAGATCTGGGATTGAGATAGCCACAACAAACCAGATAGCTTTGTTTTCTCCAGGAGTATCTGGACAAATTGTTGTAGATTTGAAGTGAAATTTAACCAAAAAATCACAGTGAAAGTGGTTTTGGAGAAAAGCACAATCTTCCTGTTCGGCAAATGCATCCAGTGTCATGTTTACAGAAAGAAATCATGTTTTCTCAGGTTTCTGGAGCTTTCTTCCTAGAAAACTCGAATGTGTGGAGGATTTGACTCCAGGTGGAACCAATTAGCGTTTGCCAGAAGAAAACAAAAACTTAAATGCCTAAATGCATTCAAAACCGTAAAGTCCATAGAGAATGTCCAGAAAACACAAACAAACACAGAGGCTAGAGTAAGATCTGGGATTGAGATAGCCACAACACACCAGATAGTTTTGTTTTCATCCAGAGTATCTGGACAAAATGTTGTAGTATCAGGGTGAAATTTTACCAAAAAACCACCGTGAAAGTGGTTTTGGAGAAAAGCACAATCTTCCTTTTCAACAAATGCATCCAATGTCATGTTTACAGAAAGAAATATCATGTTTTCTCAGGTTTCTGGAGCTTTCTTCCTAGAAAACTCGAATGTGTGGAGGATTTGACTCCAGGTGGAACCAATTAGCGTTTGCCAGCAGAAAACAAAAAGGGTCCTGCTAAAACGCATTCAACACCGTAAAGTCCATAGAGAATGTCCAGAAAACACAAACACACACAGAGGCTGTAGCAAGATCTGGGATTGAGATAGCCACAACACACCAGATACTTTTGTTTTCATCCAGGAGTATCTGGACAAATTGTTGTAGTTTTGAAGTGAAATTTAACCAAAAAATCGCAGTGAAAGTGGTTTTGGAGAAAAGCACAATCTTCCTTTTCAACAAATGCATCCAATGGCATGTTTACAGAAAAAATATCATGTTTTCTCAGGTTTCTGGAGCTTTCTTCCTAGAAAACTCGATTGTGTGGAGGATTTGACTCCAGGTGGAACCAATTAGTGGTTGCCAGCTGAAAACAAAAACTTACATGCTAAAATGCATTCAAAACCGTAAAGTCCATAGAAAATGTCCAGAAAACACAAACACACACAGAGGTTGTAGCAAGATCTGGGATTGAGATAGCCACAACACACCAGATACTTTTGTTTTCATCCAGAGTATCTGGACAAAATGTTGTGGTATCAGGGTGAAATTTTACCAAAAAATCACCGTGAAAGTGGTTTTGGAGAAAAGCACAATCTTCCTGTTCGGCAAATGCATCCAATGTCATGTTTACAGAAAGAAATATCATGTTTTCTCAGGTTTCTGGAGCTTTCTTCCTAGAAAACTCGAATGTGTGGAGGATTTGACTCCAGGTGGAACCAATAAGCGTTTCCCAGCTAAAAACAAAAACTTACATGCTAAAATGCATTCAAAACCGTAAAGTCCATAGAGAATGTCCAGAAAACACAAACACACACAGAGGCTGTAGCAAGATCTGGGATTGAGATAGCCACAACACACCAGATAGTTTTGTTTTCATCCAGAGTATCTGGACAAAATGTTGTAGTATCAGGCTGAAATTTTACCAAAAAACCACCGTGAAAGTGGTTTTGGAGAAAAGCACACTCTTCCTGTTCGGCAAATGCATCCAATGTCATGTTTACCGAAAGAAATATCATGTTTTCTCAGGTTTCAGGAGCATTCTTCCTAGAAAACTCGAATGTGTGGAGGATTTGACGCCAGGTGGAACCAATTAGCGTTTGCCAGCAGAAAACAAAAAGGGTCCTGCTAAAATGCATTCAACACCGTAAAGTCCATAGAGAATGTCCAGAAAACACAAACACACACAGAGGCTGTAGCAAGATCTGGGATTGAGATAGCCACAACACACCAGATAGTTTTGTTTTCATCCAAGTGTAAATTGATAAATTGTTGTGCATTTCGAGTGAAATTTAACCAAAAGTTCACAGTGAAAGTGATATTGGAGAAAAGCACAATCTTCCTGTTCGAAAAATGCATCCAATGTCATGTTTACAGAAAGAAATATCATGTTTTCTCAGGTTTCTGAAGCTTTCTTCCTAGAAAACTCGAATGTGTGGAGGATTTGACTCCAGGTGGAACCAATTACCGTTTGCCAGCTATAAACAAAAACTTACATGCTAAAATGCATTCAAAACCGTAAAGTCCATAGAGAATGTCCAGAAAAAACAAACACACACAGAGGCTGTAGCAAGATCTGGGATTGAGATAGCCACAACACACCAGATAGTTTTGTTTTCATCCAGGAGTATCTGGACAAATTGTTGTAGTTTTGATGTGAAATTTAACCAAAAAATCGCAGTGAAAGTGGTTTTGGAGAAAAGCACAATCTTCCTTTTCAACAAATGCATCCGATGGCATGTTTACAGAAAGAAATATCATGTTTTCTCAGGTTTCTGAAGCTTTCTTCCTAGAAAACTCGAATGTGTGGAGGATTTGACTCTGGTGAAAACAATTAGCGTTTGCCAGCTGAAAACAAAACTTACATGCCAAAACGCATTCAAAACCGTAAAGTCCATAGAGCATGTACAGAAAACACAAACACACACAGAGGTTGGAGCAAGATCTGGGATTGAGATAGCCACAACACACCAGATAGTTTTGTTTTCACCCAGGTGTAAATTGACAAATTGTTGTGGATTTCGGGTGAAATTTAACCAAAAAATCACAGTGAAAGTGGTATTGGAGAAAAGCACAATCTTCCTGTTCGGCAAATGCATCCAATGTCATGTTTACAGAAGGAAATATCATGTTTTCTCAGGTTTCTGGAGCTTTCTTCCTAGAAAACTCGAATGTGTGGAGGATTTGACGCCAGGTGGAACCAATTACCGTTTGCCAGCTATAAACAAAAACTTACATGCTAAAATGCATTCAAAACCGTAAAGTCCATAGAGAATGTCCAGAAAACACAAACACACACAGAGGCTGTAGCAAGATCTGGGATTGAGATAGCCACAACAAACCAGATAGCTTTGTTTTCTCCAGGAGTATCTGGACAAATTGTTGTAGTTTTGAAGTGAAATTTAATCAAAAAATCACAGTGAAATTGGTTTTGGAGAAAAGCACAATCTTCCTGTTCGGCAAATGCATCAAATGTCATGTTTACAGAAAGGAATATCATGTTTTCTCAGGTTTCTGGAGCTTTCTTCCAAGAAAACTCGAATGTGTGGAGGATTTGACTCCAGGTGGAACCAATAAACGTTTGCCAGCTAAAAAAAAAAACTTACATGCTAAAATGCATTCAAAACCGTAAAGTCCATAGAGAATGTCCAGAAAACACAAACACACACAGAGGCTGTAGCAAGATCTGGGATTGAGATAGCTACAAATCACCACATAGTTTTGTTTTCATCCAGAGTATGTGGACAAAATGTTGTAGTATCAGGGTGAAATTTTACCAAAAATCCACCGTGAAAGTGGTTTTGGAGAAAAGCACAATCTTCCTGTTCGGCAAATGCATCCAATGTCATGTTTACAGAAAGAAATATCATGTTTTCTGAGGTTTCAGGAGCATTCTTCCTAGAAAACTCGAATGTGTGGAGGATTTGACGCCAGGTGGAACCAATTAGCGTTTGCCAGCAGAAAACAAAAAGGGTCCTGCTAAAATGCATTCAACACCGTAAAGTCCATAGAGAATGTCCAGAAAACACAAACACACACAGAGGCTGTAGCAAGATCTGGGATTGAGATAGCCACAACACACCAGATACTTTTGTTTTCATCCAGGAGTATCTGGACAAATTGTTGTAGTTTTGATGTGAAATTTAACCAAAAAATCGCAGTGAAAGTGGTTTTGGAGAAAAGCACAATCTTCCTTTTCAACAAATGCATCCAGTGGCATGTTTACAGAAAGAAATATCATGTTTTCTCAGGTTTCTGGAGCTTTCTTCCTAGAAAACTCGAATGTGTGGAGGATTTGACTCCAGGTGGAACCAATTACCGTTTGCCAGCTGAAAACAAAACTTACATGCCAAAACGCATTCAAAACCGTAAAGTCCATAGAGAATGTCCAGAAAACACAAACACACACAGAGGCTGTAGCAAGATCTGGGATTGAGATAGCCACAACACACCAGATCGTTTTGTTTTCATCCAGGAGTATCTGGACAAATTGTTGTAGTTTTGATGTGGAATTTAACCAAAAAATCGCAGTGAAAGTGGTTTTGGAGAAAAGCACAATCTTCCTTTTCAACAAATGCATCCAATGTCATGTTTACAGAAAGAAATATCATGTTTTCTCAGGTTTCTGGAGCTTTCTTCCTAGAAAACTCGAATGTGTGGAGGATTTGACTCTGGTGAAACCAATTAGCGTTTGCCAGCTAAAAAAAAAAACTTACATGCTAAAATGCATTCAAAACCGTAAAGTCCATAGAGAATGTCCAGAAAACACAAACACACACAGAGGCTGTAGCAAGATCTGGGAATGAGATAGCTAAAAATCACCAGATAATTTTGTTTTCATCCAGGTGTAAATTGACAAATTGTTGTAAATTTCGGGTGAAATTTAACCAAAAAATCACCGTGAAAGTGGTTTTGGAGAAATGCACAATCTTCCTCTTCGGCAAATGCATCCAATGTCATGTTTACAGAAAGAAATATCATGTTTTCTCAGGTTTCTGAAGCTTTCTTCCTAGAAAACTCGAATGTGTGGAGGATTTGACTCCAGGTGGAACCAATAAGCGTTTGCCAGCTAAAAACAAAAACTTACATGCTAAAATGCATTCAAAACCCTAAAGTCCATAGAGAATGTCCAGAAAACACAAACACACACAGAGGCTGTAGCAAGATCTGGGATTGAGATAGCCACAACACACCAGATAATTTTGTTTTCATCCAGAGTATCTGGACAAAATGTTGTAGTATCAGGGTGAAATTTTACCAAAAAATCACCGTGAAAGTGGTTTTGGAGAAAAGCACAATCTTCCTGTTCCTCAAATGCATCCAATGTCATGTTTACAGAAAGAAATATCATGTTTTCTCAGGTTTCTGGAGCATTCTTCCTAGAAAACTCGAATGTGTGGAGGAATTGACTCCAGGTGGAACCAATTACCGTTTGCCAGCTGAAAACAAAAAGGGTCCTGCTAAAATGCATTCAACACAGTAAAGTCCATAGAGAATGTCCAGAAAACACAAACACACACAGAGGCTGTAGGAAGATCTGGGATTGAGATAGCCACAACACAACAGATACTTTTTTTTTCATCCAGAGTATCTGGACAAAATGTTGTGGATTTCGGGTGAAATTTAACCAAAAGTTCACAGTGAAAGTGATATTGGAGAAAAGCACAATCTTCCTGTTCGGCAAATGCATCCATTGTCATCTTTACAGAAAGAAATATCATGTTTTCTCAGGTTTCTGGAGCATTCTTCCTAGAAAACTCGAATGTGTGGAGGATTTGACTCCAGGTGGAAACAATAAGCGTTTGCCAGCTAAAAACAAAAACTTACATGCTAAAATGCATTCAAAACCGTAAAGTCCATAGAGAATGTCCAGAAAACACAAACACACACAGAGGCTGTAGCAAGATCTGGGATTGAGATAGCCACAACAAACCAGATAGCTTTGTTTTCTCCAGGAGTATCTGGACAAATTGTTGTAGTTTTGAAGTGAAATTTAACCAAAAAATCACCGTGAAAGTGGTTTTGGAGAAAAGCACAATCTTCCTGTTCGGCAAATGCATCCAATGTCATGTTTACAGAAAGAAATATCATGTTTTCTCAGGTTTCTGAAGCTTTCTTCCTAGAAAACTCGAATGTGTGGAGTATTTGACTCCAGGTGGAACCAATTAGCGTTTGCCAGCTGAAAACAAAACTTACATGCCAAAACACATTCAAAACCGTAAAGTCCATAGAGAATGTTCTGAAAACACAAACACACACAGAGGCTGTAGAAAGATCTCGGATTGTGATAGCCACAACACACCAGATAGTTTTGTTTTCATCCAGGAGTATCTGGACAAATTGGTGTAGTTTTGAAGTGAAATTTAACCAAAAAATCACCGTGAAAGTGGTTTTGGAGAAAAGCACAATCTTCCTGTTTGGCAAATGCATCCAATGTCATGTTTACAGAAAGAAATATCATGTTTTCTCAGGTTTCTGGAGCTTTCTTCCTAGAAAACTCGAATGTGTGGAGGATTTGACGCCAGGTGGAACCAATTAGCGTTTGCCAGCAGAAAACAAAACTTACATGCCAAAACGCATTCAAAACCGTAAAGTCCATAGAGAATGTCCAGAAAACACAAACACACACAGAGGCTGTAGCAAGATCTGGGATTGAGATAGCCACAACACACCAGATAGTTTTGTTTTCATCCAGGAGTATCTGGACAAATTGTTGTAGTTTTGATGTGGAATTTAACCAAAAAATCGCAGTGAAAGTGGTTTTGGAGAAAAGCACAATCTTCCTTTTCAACAAATGCATCCAATGGCATGTTTACAGAAAGAAATATCATGTTTTCTCAGGTTTCTGGAGCTTTCTTCCTAGAAAACTCGAATGTGTGGAGGATTTGACTCTGGTGAAACCAATTAGCGTTTGCCAGCTAAAAAAAAAACTTACATGCTAAAATGCATTCAAAACCGTAAAGTCCATAGAGAATGTCCAGAAAACACAAACACACACAGAGGCTGTAGCAAGATCTGGGATTGAGATAGCTAAAAATCACCAGATAGTTTTGTTTTCATCCAGGAGTAAATTGACAAATTGTTGTAGATTTCGGGTGAAATTTAACCAAAAAATCACAGTGAAAGTGGTTTTGGAGAAAAGCACAATCTTCCTGTTCGGCAAATGCATCCAATGTCATGTTTACAGAAAGAAATATCATGTTTTCTCAGGTTTCTGAAGCTTTCTTCCTAGAAAACTCGAATGTGTGGAGGATTTGACTCCAGGTGGAACCAATTACCGTTTGCCAGCTATAAACAAAAACTTACATGCTAAAATGCATTCAAAACCGTAAAGTCCATAGAGAATGTCCAGAAAACACAAACACACACAGAGGCTGTAGCAAGATCTGGGATTGAGATAGCCACAACACACCAGATACTTTTGTTTTCATCCAGAGTATCTGGACAAAATGTTGTAGTATCAGGGTGAAATTTTACCAAAAAATCACCGTGAAAGTGGTTTTGGAGAAAAGCACAATCTTCCTGTTCCTCAAATGCATCCAATGTCATGTTTACAGAAAGAAATATCATGTTTTCTCAGGTTTCTGGAGCATTCTTCCTAGAAAACTCGAATGTGTGGAGGAATTGACTCCAGGTGGAACCAATTAGGGTTGCCAGCTGAAAACAAAAAGGGTCCTGCTAAAATGCATTCAACACAGTAAAGTCCATAGAGAATGTCCAGAAAACACAAACACACACAGAGGCTGTAGCAAGATCTGGGATTGAGATAGCCACAACACACCACATAGTTTTGTTTTCATCCAAGTGTAAATTGACTAATTGTTGTGGATTTCGGGTGAAATTTAACCAAAAGTTCACAGTGAAAGTGATATTGGAGAAAAGCACAATCTTCCTGTTCGGCAAATGCATTCAAAGTCATCTTTACAGAAAGAAATATCATGTTTTCTCAGGTTTCTGGAGCATTCTTCCTAGAAAACTCGAATGTGTGGAGGATTTGACTCCAGGTGGAACCAATTAGCGTTTGCCGTAAGAAAACAAAAACTTAAATGATTAAATGCATTCAAAACCGTAAAGTCCATAGAGAATGTCCAGAAAACACAAACAAACACAGAGGCTATAGTAAGATCTGGGATTGAGATAGCCACAACACACCAGATACTTTTGTTTTCATCCAGAGTATCTGGACAAAATGTTGTAGTATCAGGGTGAAATTTTACCAAAAAATCATCGTGAAAGTGGTTTTGGAGAAAAGCGCACTCTTCCTGTTCGGCAAATGCATCCAATGTCATGTTTACAGAAAGAAATATCATGTTTTCTCAGGTTTCTGGAGCATTCTTCCTAGAAAACTCGAATGTGTGGAGGATTTGACTCCAGGTGGAACCAATTAGCGTTTGCCAGCAGAAAACAAAAAGGGTCCTGCTAAAATGCATTCAAAACCGTCAAGTCCATAGAGAATGTCCAGAAAACACAAACACACACAGAGGCTGTAGCAAGATCTCGGATTGAGATAGCCACAACACACCAGATACTTTTGTTTTCATCCAGGAGTATCTGGACAAATTGTTGTAGTTTTGAAGTATAATTTAACCAAAAAATCACCCAGAAAGTGGTTTTGGAGAAAAGCACAATCTTCCTGTTCGGCAAATGCATCCAATGTCATGTTTACAGAAAGAAATATCATGTTTTCTCAGGTTTCTGGAGCTTTCTTCCTAGAAAACTCGAATGTGTGAAGGATTTGACTCCAGGTGGAACCAATTAGCGTTTGCCAGCAGAAAACAAAAAGGGTCCTGCTAAAACGCATTGAAAACCGTAAAGTCCATAGAGAATGTTCTGAAAACACAAACACACACAGAGGCTGTAGCAAGATCTCGGATTGAGATAGCCACAACACACCAGATAGTTTTGTTTTCATCCAGGAGTATCTGGACAAATTGTTGTAGTTTTGAAGTGAAATTTAACCAAAAAATCACCGTGAAAGTGGTTTTGGAGAAATGCACAATCTTCCTCTTCGGCAAATGCATCCAATGTCATGTTTACAGAAAGAAATATCATGTTTTCTCAGGTTTCTGAAGCTTTCTTCCTAGAAAACTCGAATGTGTGGAGGATTTGACTCCAGGTGGAACCAATAAGCGTTTGCCAGCTAAAAACAAAAACTTACATGCTAAAATGCATTCAAAACCCTAAAGTCCATAGAGAATGTCCAGAAAACACAAACACACACAGAGGCTGTAGCAAGATCTGGGATTGAGATAGCCACAACACACCAGATAATTTTGTTTTCATCCAGAGTATCTGGACAAAATGTTGTAGTATCAGGGTGAAATTTTACCAAAAAATCACCGTGAAAGTGGTTTTGGAGAAAAGCACAATCTTCCTGTTCGGCAAATGCATCCAATGTCATGTTTGCAGAAAGAAATATCAAGTTTTCTCAGGTTTCTGGAGCATTCTTCCTAGAAAACTCGAATGTGTGGAGATATTGACTACAGGTGGAACCAATTAGCGTTTGCCAGCAGAAAACAAAAAGGGTCCTGCTAAAATGCATTCAAAACCGTAAAGTCCATAGAGAAAGTCCAGAAAATACAAACACACACAGAGGCTGTAGCAAGATCTGGGATTGAGATAGCCACAACACACCAGATAGCTTTGTTTTCATCCAGGAGTATCTGGACAAATTGTTGTAGTTTTGAAGTGAAATTTAACCAAAAAATCACCGTAAAAGTGGTTTTGGAGAAAAGCACAATCTTCCTGTTCGGCAAATGCATCCAGTGTCATGTTTACAGAAAGAAATATCATGTTTTCTCAGGTTTCTGAAGCTTTCTTCCTAGAAAACTCGAATGTGTGGAGGATTTGACTCCAGGTGGAACCAATTAGCGTTTGCCAGCTGAAAGCAAAACTTACATGCCAAAACGCATTCAAAACCGTAAAGTCCATAGAGAATGTTCTGCAAACACAAACACACACAGAGGGTGTAGGAATATCTCGGATTGAGATAGCCACAACACACCAGATAGTTTTGTTTTCATCCAGGAGTATCTGGAAAATTGTTGTAGTTTTGAAGTGAAATTTAACCAAAAAATCACCGTGAAAGTGGTTTTGGAGAAAAGCACAATCTTCCTGTTTGGAAAATGCATCCAATGTCATGTTTACAGAAAGAAATATCATGTTTTCTCAGGTTTCTGGAGCTTTCTTCCTAGAAAACTCGAATGTGTGGAGTATTTGACTCCAGGTGGAACCAATTAGCGTTTGCCAGAAGAAAACAAAAACTTAAATGATTAAATGCATTCAAAACCGTAAAGTCCATAGAGAATGTCCAGAAAACACAAGCAAACACAGAGGCTATAGTAAGATCTGGGATTGAGATAGCCACAACACACCAGATAGTTTTGTTTTCATCCAGAGTATCTGGACAAAATGTTGTAGTATCAGGGTGAAATTTTACCAAAAAATCATCGTGAAAGTGGTTTTGGAGAAAAGCGCACTCTTCCTGTTCGGCAAATGCATCCAATGTCATGTTTGCAAAAAGAAATATCATGTTTTCTCAGGTTTCTGGAGCATTCTTCCTAGAAAACTCGAATGTGTGGAGGATTTTACTCCAGGTGGAACCAATTAGGGTTTACCAGCAGAAGACAAAAAGGGTCCTGCTAAAATGCATTCAACACCGTAAAGTCCATAGAGAATGTCCACAAAACACAAACACACACAGAGGCTGTAGGAAGATCTGGGATTGAGATAGCCACAACACACCAGATACTTTTGTTTTCATCCAGGAGTATCTGGACAAATTGTTGTAGTTTTGAAGTATAATTTAACCAAAAAATCACCGTGAAAGTGGTTTTGGAGAAAAGCACAATCTTCTTGTACAGCAAATGCATCCAATGTCATGTTTACAGAAAGAAATATCATGTTTTCTCAGGTTTCTGGAGCTTTCTTCCTAGAAAACTCGAATGTGTGGAGGATTTGACTCCAGGTGGAACCAATTAGCGTTTGCCAGCAGAAAACAAAAAGGGTCTTGCTAAAATGCATTCAAAACCGTAAAGTCCATAGAGAATGTCCAGAAAACACAAACACACAGAGTCTGTAGCAAGATCTGGGATTGAGATAGCCACAACACACCAGATAGCTTTGTTTTCATCCAGGTGTATCTGGACAAATTGTTGTAGTTTTGAAGTGAAATTTTACGAAAAAATCACCGTGAAAGTGGTTTTGGAGAAAAGCACAATCTTCCTGTTCGGCAAATGCATCCAATGTCATGTTTACAGAAAGAAATATCATGTTTCCTCAGGTTTCTGGAGCTTTCTTCCTAGAAAACTCGAATGTGTGGAGGATTTGACTCCAGGTGGAACCAATAAGCGTTTGCCAGCTAAAAACAAAAACTTAAATGCATAAATGCATTCAAAACCGTAAAGTCCATAGAGAATGTCCAGAAAACACAAACAAACAAAGAGCCTATAGCAAGATCTGGGATTGAGATAGTCACAACACACCAGATAGTTTTGTTTTCATCCACAGTATCTGGACAAAATGTTGTAGTATCAGGGTGAAATTTTACCAAAAAACCACCGTGAAAGTGGTTTTGGAGAAAAGCACAATCTTCCTTTTCAACAAATGCATCCAATGTCATGTTTACAGAAAGAAATATCATGTTTCCTCAGGTTTCTGGAGCATTCTTCCTAGAAAACTCGAATGTGTGGAGGATTTAACTCCAGGTGGAACCAATTAGCGTTTGCCAGCAGAAAACAAAAAGGGTCCTGCTAAAATGCATTCAACACCGTAAAGTACATAGAGAAAGTCCAGAAAATACAAACACACACAGAGGCTGTAGGAAGATCGGGGATTTAGATAGCCACAACACACCAGATAGTTTTGTTTTCATCCAGGAGTATCTGGACAAATTGTTGTAGTTTTGAAGTGAAATTTAACCAAAAAATCGCAGTGAAAGTGGTTTTGGAGAAAAGCACAATCTTCCTGTTCGGCAAATGCATCCAATGTCATGTTTACAGAAAGAAATATCATGTTTTCTCAGGTTTCTGGAGCTTTCTTCCTAGAAAACTCGAATGTGTGGAGGATTTGACTCCAGGTGGAACCAATTAGGGTTTGCCAGCTGAAAACAAAAAGGGTCCTGCTCAAATGCATTCAACACAGTAAAGACCATAGAGAATGTCCAGAAAACACAAACACACACAGAGGCTGTAGCAAGATCTGGGATTGAGATAGCCACAACACACCAGATAGTTTTGTTTTCATCCAAGTGTAAATTGACAAATTGTTGTGGATTTCGGGTGAAATTTAACCAAAAGTTCACAGTGAAAGTGATATTGGAGAAAAGCACAATCTTCCTGTTCGTCAAATGCATCCAATGTCGTGTTTACAGAAAGAAATATGTTTTCTCAGGTTTCTGAAGCTTTCTTCCTAGAAAACTCGAATGTGTGGAGGATTTGACTCCAGGTGGAACCAATTAGCGTTTGCCATAAGAAAACAAAACTTACATGCCAAAACGCATTCAAAACCATAAAGTCCATAGAGAATGTTCTGAAAACACAAACACACACAGAGGCTGTAGCAAGATCTGGGATTGAGATAGCCACAACACACCAGATACTTTTGTTTTCATCCAGAGTATCTGGACAAAATGTTGTAGTATCAGGGTGAAATTTTACCAATTAACCACCGTGAAAGTGGTTTTGGAGAAAAGCGCAATCTTCCTGTTTGGCAAATGCATCCAATGTCATGTTTACAGAAAGAAATATCATGTTTTCTCAGGTTTCTGGAGCTTTCTTCCTAGAAAACTCGAATGTGTGGAGTATTTGACTCCAGGTGGAACCAATTAGCGTTTGCCAGAAGAAAACAAAAACTTAAATGATTAAATGCATTCAAAACCGTAAAGTCCATAGAGAATGTCCAGAAAACACAAACAAACACAGAGGCTATAGTAAGATCTGGGATTGAGATAGCCACAACACACCAGATAGTTTTGTTTTCATCCAGAGTATCTGGACAAAATGTTGTAGTATCAGGGTGAAATTTTACCAAAAAATCATCGTGAAAGTGGTTTTGGAGAAAAGCGCACTCTTCCTGTTCCTCAAATGCATCCAATGTCATGTTTGCAGAAAGAAATATCATGTTTTCTCAGGTTTCTGGAGCATTCTTCCTAGAAAACTCGAATGTGTGGAGGATTTTACTCCAGGTGGAAACAATTAGGGTTTGCCAGCAGAAAACAAAAAGGGTCCTGCTAAGATGCATTCAACACCGTAAAGTCCATAGAGAATGTCCAGAAAACACAAACACACACAGAGGCTGTAGCAAGATCTGGGATTGAGATAGCCACAACACACCAGATACTTTTGTTTTCATCCAGGAGTATCTGGACAAATTGTAGTAGTTTTGAAGTATAATTTAACCAAAAAATCACCGTGAAAGTGGTTTTGGAGAAAAGCACAATCTTCCTGTTCGGCAAATGCATCCAATGTCATGTTTACAGAAAGAAATATCATTTTTTCTCAGGTTTCTGGAGCTTTCTTCCTAGAAAACTCGAATGTGTGGAGGATTTGACTCCAGGTGGAACCAATAAGCGTTTGCCGTAAGAAAACAAAAACTTAAATGATTAAATGCATTCAACACCGTAAAGTCCATAGAGAATGTCCAGAAAACACAAACAAACACAGAGGCTATAGCAAGATCTGGGATTGAGATAGCCACAACACACCAGATAGTTTTGTTTTCATCCAGAGTATCTGGACAAAATGTTGTAGTATCAGGGTGAAATTTTACCAAAAAATCATCGTGAAAGTGGTTTTGGAGAAAAGCGCACTCTTCCTGTTCGGCAAATGCATCCAATGTCATGTTTATAGAAAAAAATATCATGTTTTCTCAGGTTTCTGGAGCATTCTTCCTAGAAAACTCGAATGTGTGGATGATTTGACTCCAGGTGGAACCAATTAGCGTTTGCCAGCAGAAAACAAAAAGGGTCCTGTTAAAATGCATTCAACACCGTAAAGTCCATAGAGAATGTCCAGAAAACACAAACACACACAGAGGCTGTAGCAAGATCTGGGATTGAGATAGCCACAACACACCAGATACTTTTGTTTTCATCCAGGAGTATCTGGACAAATTGTTGTAGTTTTGAAGTATAATTTAACCAAAAAATCACCGAGAAAGTGGTTTTGGAGAAAATCACAATCTTCCTGTTCTGCAAATATATCCAATGTCATGTTTACAGAAAGAAATATTATGTTTTCTCAGGTGTCTGGAGCATTCTTCCTAGAAAACTCGAATGTGTGGAGGATTTGACTCCAGGTGGAACCAATTAGCGTTTGCCAGAAGAAAAAAAAACTTAAATGATTAAATGCATTCAACACCGTAAAGTCCATAGAGAATATCCAGAAAACACAAACACACACACAGAGGCTGCAGCAAGATCTGGGATTGAGATAGCCACAACACACCAGATAGTTTTGTTTTCATCCAGAGAATCTGGACAAATTGTTGTTGTTTTGAAGTATAATTTAACCAAAAAATCACCGTGAAAGTGGTTTTGGAGAAAAGCACAATCTTCCTGTTCAGCAAATGCATCCAATGTCATGTTTACAGAAAGAAATATCATGTTTTCTCAGGTTTCTGGAGCTTTCTTCCTAGAAAACTCGAATGTGTGGAGGATTTGACTCCAGGTGGAACCAATTACCGGTTGCCAGCTGAAAACAAAAAGGGTCCTGCTAAAATGCATTCAAAACCGTAAAGTCCTTAGAAAATGTCCAGAAAACACAAACACACACAGAGGCTATAGCAAGATCTGGAATTGAGATAGCCACAACACACCAGATAGTTTTGTTTTCATCCAGAGTATCTGGACAAATTGTTGTAGTATCAGGGTGAAATTTTACGAAATAACCACCGTGAAAGTGGTTTTGGAGAAAAGCAGAATCTTCCTGTTCGGCAAATGCATCCAATGTCATGTTTACAGAAAGAAATATCATGTTTTCTCAGGTTTCTGGAGCATTCTTCCTAGAAAACTCGAATGTGTGGAGGAATTGACTCCAGGTGGAACCAATTAGTGTTTGCCAGCAGAAAACAAAAAGGGTCCTGCTAAAATGCATTCAACACCGTAAAGTCCATAGAGAATGTCCAGAAAACACAAACACACTCAGAGGCTATAGCAAGATCTGGGATTGAGATAGCCACAACACACCAGATAGTTTTGTTTTCATCCAGGAGTATCTGGACAAATTGTTGTAGTTTTGAAGTATAATTTAACCAAAAAATCACAGTGAAAGTGGTTTTGGAGAAATGCACAATCTTCCTGTTCGGCAAATGCATCCAATGTCATGTTTACAGAAAGAAATATCATGTTTTCTCAGGTTTCTGGAGCTTTCTTCCTAGAAAACTCGAATGTGTGGAGGATTTGACTCCAGGTGGAACCAATTAGCGTTTGCCAGCAGAAAACAAAAAGGGTCCTCCTAAAATGCATTCAAAACCGTAAAGTCCATAGAGAATGTCCAGAAAACACAAACACACACAGAGGCTGTAGCAAGATCTGGGATTGAGATAGCCACAACACACCAGATACTTTTGTTTTCATCCAGGAGTATCTGGACAAATTCTTGTAGTTTTGCAGTATAATTTAACCAAAAAATCACAGAGAAAGTGGTTTTGGAGAAAAGCACAATCTTCCTGTTCGGCAAATGCATCCAATGTCATGTTTACAGAAAGAAATATCATGTTTTCTCAGGTTTCTGGAGCTTTCTTCCTAGAAAACTCGAATGTGTGGAGGATTTGACTCCAGGTGGAACCAATTAGTGTTTGCCAGCAGAAAACAAAAAGGGTCCTGCTAAAATGCATTCAACACCGTAAAGTCCATAGAGAATGTCCAGAAAACACAAACACACTCAGAGGCTATAGCAAGATCTGGGATTGAGATAGCCACAACACACCAGATAGTTTTGTTTTCATCCAGGAGTATCTGGACAAATTGTTGTAGTTTTGAAGTATAATTTAACCAAAAAATCACAGAGAAAGTGGTTTTGGAGAAATGCACAATCTTCCTGTTCGGCAAATGCATCCAATGTCATGTTTACAGAAAGAAATATCATGTTTTCTCAGGTTTCTGGAGCTTTCTTCCTAGAAAACTCGAATGTGTGGAGGATTTGACTCCAGGTGGAACCAATTAGCGTTTGCCAGCAGAAAACAAAAAGGGTCCTCCTAAAATGCATTCAAAACCGTAAAGTCCATAGAGAATGTCCAGAAAACACAAACACACACAGAGGCTGTAGCAAGATCTGGGATTGAGATAGCCACAACACACCAGATACTTTTGTTTTCATCCAGGAGTATCTGGACAAATTCTTGTAGTTTTGCAGTATAATTTAACCAAAAAATCACAGAGAAAGTGGTTTTGGAGAAAAGCACAATCTTCCTGTTCGGCAAATGCATCCAATGTCATGTTTACAGAAAGAAATATCATGTTTTCTCAGGTTTCTGGAGCTTTCTTCCTAGAAAACTCGAATGTGTGGAGGATTTGACTCCAGGTGGAACCAATTAGCGTTTGCCAGCAGAAGACAAAAAGGGTCCTGCTAAAATGCATTCAAAACCGTAAAGTCCATAGAGCATGTACAGAAAACACAAACACACACAGAGGCTGTAGCAAGATCTGGGATTGAGATAGCCACAACACACCAGATAGCTTTGTTTTCATCCAGGTGTAAATTGAAAAATTGTTGTGGATTTCGGGTGAAATTTAATCAAAAAATCACAGTGAAAGCTGTATTGGAGAAAAGCACAATCTTCCTGTTCTGCAAATGCATCCAATGTCATGTTTACAGAAAGAAATATCATGTTTTCTCAGGTTTCTAGAGCTTTCTTCCTAGAAAACTCGAATGTGTGGAGGATTTGACTCCAGGTGGAACCAATTAGCGTTTGGCAGCTAAAAACAAAAACTTAAATGCCTAAATGCATTCAACACCGTAAAGTCCATAGAGAATGTCCAGAAAACACAAACAAACACAGAGGCTATAGCAAGATCTGGGATTGAGATAGCCACAACACACCAGATAGTTTTGTTTTCATCCAGAGTATCTGGACAAAATGTTGTAGTATCAGGGTGAAATTTTACCAAAAAATCACCGTGAAAGTGGTTTTGGAGAAAAGCACAATCTTCCTGTTCGGCAAATGCATCCAATGTCATGTTTACAGAAAGAAATATCATGTTTTCTCAGGTTTCTGGAGCATTCTTCCTAGAAAACTCGAATGTGTGGAGGAATTGACTCCAGGTGGAACCAATTAGTGTTTGCCAGCAGAAAACAAAAAGGGTCCTCCTAAAATGCATTCAAAACCGTAAAGTCCATAGAGAATGTCCAGAAAACACAAACACACTCCGAGGCTATAGCAAGATCTGGGATTGAGATAGCCACAACACACCAGATACTTTTGTTTTCATCCAGGAGTATCTGGACAAATTGTTGTAGTTTTGAAGTATAATTTAACCAAAAAATCACAGAGAAAGTGGTTTTGGAGAAATGCACAATCTTCCTGTTCGGCAAATGCATCCAATGTCATGTTTACAGAAAGAAATATCATGTTTTCTCAGGTTTCTGGAGCTTTCTTCCTAGAAAACTCGAATGTGTGGAGGATTTGACTCCAGGTGGAACCAATTAGCGTTTGCCAGCAGAAAACAAAAAGGGTCCTGCTAAAATGCATTCAAAACCTTAAAGTCCATAGAGAATGTCCAGAAAACACAAACACACACAGAGGCTGTAGCAAGATCTGGGATTGAGATAGCCACAACAGACCAGATAGTTTTGTTTTCATCCAGGTGTAAATTGACAAATTGTTGTGGATTTCGGGTGAAATTTAATCAAAAAATCACAGTGAAAGCGGTATTGGAGAAAAGCACAATCTTCCTGTTCGGCAAATGCATCCAATGTCATGTTTACAGAAAGAAATATCCTGTTTTCTCATGTTTCTGGAGCTTTCTTCCTAGAAAACTCGAATGTGTGGAGGATTTGACTCCAGGTGGAACCAATTACCGGTTGCCAGCTGAAAACAAAAACTTAAATGCCTAAATGCATTCAACACCGTAAAGTCCATAGAGAATGTCCAGAAAACACAAACACACACAGAGGCTGTAGCAAGATCTGGGATTGAGATAGCCACAACACACCAGATAGTTTTGTTTTCATCCAGAGTATCTGGACAAAATGTTGTAGTATCAGGGTGAAATTTTACCAAAAAACCACCGTGAAAGTGGTTTTGGAGAACAGCACAATCTTCCTGTTCGGCAAATGCATCCAATGTCATGTTTACAGAAAGAAATATCATGTTTTCTCAGGTTTCTGGAGCATTCTTCCTAGAAAACTCGAATGTGTGGAGATATTGACTCCAGGTGGAACCAATTACCGTTTGCCAGCTGAAAACAAAAACTTAAATGCCTAAATGCATTCAACACCGTAAAGTCCATAGAGAATGTCCAGAAAACACAAACACACACAGAGGCTGTAGCAAGATCTGGGACTGAGATAGCCACAACACACCAGATACTTTTGTTTTCATCCAGGAGTATCTGGACAAATTGTTGTAGTTTTGAAGTATAATTTAACCAAAAAATCACAGAGAAAGTGGTTTTGGAGAAATGCACAATCTTCCTTTTAAACAAATGCATCCAATGTCATGTTTACAGAAAGAAATATCATGTTTTCTCAGGTTTCTGGAGCTTTCTTCCTAGAAAACTCGAATGTGTGGAGGATTTGACTCCAGGTGGAACCAATTACCGTTTGCCAGCAGAAAACAAAAGGGGTTCTGCTAAAATGCATTCAAAACCGTAAAGTCCATAGAGAATGTCCAGAAAACACAAACACACACAGAGGCTGTAGCAAGATCTGGGATTGAGATAGCCACAACACACCAGATACTTTTGTTTTCATCCAGGTGTAAATTGACAAATTGTTGTGGATTTCGGGTGAAATTTAACCAAAAAATCACAGTGAAAGCGGTATTGGAGAAAAGCACAATCTTCCTGTTCTGCAAATGCATCCAATGTCATGTTTACAGAAAGAAATATCCTGTTTTCTCAGGTTTCTGGAGCTTTCTTCCTAGAAAACTCGAATGTGTGGAGGATTTGACTCCAGGTGGAACCAATTAGCGTTTGGCAGCTAAAAACAAAAACTTAAATGCCTAAATGCATTCAAAACCGTAAAGTCCATAGAGAATGTCCAGAAAACACAAACAAACACAGAGGCTATAGCAAGATCTGGGATTGAGATAGCCACAACACACCAGATAGTTTTGTTTTCATCCAGAGTATCTGGACAAAATGTTGTAGTATCAGGGTGAAATTTTACCAAAAAACCACCGTGAAAGTGGTTTTGGAGAAAAGCACAATCTTCCTGTTCGGCAAATGCATCCAATGTCATGTTTACAGAAAGAAATATCATGTTTTCTCAGGTTTCTGGAGCTTTCTTCCTAGAAAACTCGAATGTGTGGAGGATTTGACTCCAGGTGGAACCAATTAGCGTTTGCCAGCAGAAAACAAAAAGAGTCCTGCTAAAATGCATTCAAAACCATAAAGTCCATAGAGAATGTCCAGAAAACACAAACAAACACAGAGGCTGTAGCAAGATCTGGGATTGAGATAGCCACAACACACCAGATACTTTTGTTTTCATCCAGGAGTATCTGGACAAATTGGTGTAGTTTTGAAGTATAATTTAACCAAAAAATCACAGAGAAAGTGGTTTTGTAGAAAAGCACAATCTTCCTGTTCTGCAAATGCATCCAATGTCATGTTTACAGAAAGAAATATCCTGTTTTCTCAGGTTTCTGGAGCTTTCTTCCTAGAAAACTCGAATGTGTGGAGGATTTGACTCCAGGTGGAACCCATTAGCGTTTGGCAGCTAAAAACAAAAACTTAAATGCCTAAATGCATTCAACACCGTAAAGTCCATAGAGAATGTCCAGAAAACACAAACAAACACAGAGGCTATAGCAAGATCTGGGATTGAGATAGCCACAACACACCAGATAGTTTTGTTTTCATCCAGAGTATCTGGACAAAATGTTGTAGTATCAGGGTGAAATTTTACCAAAAAATCACCGTGAAAGTGGTTTTGGAGAAAAACACAATCTTCCTGTTCGGCAAATGCATCCAATGTCATGTTTACAGAAAGAAATATCATGTTTTCTCAGGTTTCTGGAGCATTCTTCCTAGAAAACTCGAATGTGTGGAGTTATTGACTCCAGGTAGAACCAATTAGCGTTTGCCAGCAGAAAACAAAAAGGGTCCTGCTAAAATGCATTCAACACCGTAAAGTCCATAGAGAATGTCCACAAAACACAAACACACTCAGAGGCTATAGCAAGATCTGGGATTGAGATAGCCACAACACACCAGATACTTTTGTTTTCATCCAGGAGTATCTGGAGAAATTGTTGTAGTTTTGAAGTATAATTTAACCAAAAAATCACAGAGAAAGTGGTTTTGGAGAAATGCACAATCTTCCTGTTTGGCAAGTGCATCCAATGTCATGTTTACAGAAAGAAATATCATGTTTTCTCAGGTTTCTGGAGCTTTCTTCCTAGAAAACTCGAATGTGTGGAGGATTTGACTCCAGGTGGAACCAATTAGCGTTTGCCAGCAGAAAACAAAAAGGGTCCTGCTAAAATGCATTCAAAACCGTAAAGTCCATAGAGAATGTCCAGAAAACACAAACACACTCAGAGGCTATAGCAAGATCTGGGATTGAGATAGCCACAACACACCAGATACTTTTGTTTTCATCCAGGAGTATCTGGACAAATTGTTGTAGTTTTGAAGTATAATTTAACCAAAAAATCACAGAGAAAGTGGTTTTGGAGAAAAGCACAATCTTCCTTTTAAACAAATGCATCCAATGTCATGTTTACAGAAAGAAATATCATGTTTTCTCAGGTTTCTGGAGCTTTCTTCCTAGAAAACTCGAATGTGTGGAGGATTTGACTCCAGGTGGAACCAATTACCGTTTGCCAGCAGAAAACAAAAGGGGTTCTGCTAAAATGCATTCAAAACCATAAAGTCCATAGAGAATGTCCAGAAAACACAAACACACACAGAGGCTGTAGCAAGATCTGGGATTGAGATAGCCACAACACACCAGATACTTTTGTTTTCATCCAGGTGTAAATTGACAAATTGTTGTGGATTTTGGGTGAAATTTAACCAAAAAATCACAGTGAAAGCGGTATTGGAGAAAAGCACAATCTTCCTGTTCTGCAAATGCATCCAATGTCATGTTTACAGAAAGAAATATCCTGTTTTCTCAGGTTTCTGGAGCTTTCTTCCTAGAAAACTCGAATGTGTGGAGGATTTGACTCCAGGTGGAACCCATTAGCGTTTGGCAGCTAAAAACAAAAACTTAAATGCCTAAATGCATTCAAAACCGTAAAGTCCATAGAGAATGTCCAGAAAACACAAACAAACACAGAGGCTATAGCAAGATCTGGGATTGAGATAGCCACAACACACCAGATAGTTTTGTTTTCATCCAGAGTATCTGGACAAAATGTTGTAGTATCAGGGTGAAATTTTACCAAAAAACCACCGTGAAAGTGGTTTTGGAGAAAAGCACAATCTTCCTGTTCGGCAAATGCATCCAATATCATGTTTACAGAAAGAAATATCATGTTTTCTCAGGTTTCTGGAGCTTTCTTCCTAGAAAACTCGAATGTGTGGAGGATTTGACTCCAGGTGGAACCAATTAGCGTTTGCCAGCAGAAAACAAAAAGGGTCCTGCTAAAATGCATTCAAAACCATAAAGTCCATAGAGAATGTCCAGAAAACACAAACACACTCAGAGGCTATAGCAAGATCTGGGATTGAGATAGCCACAACACACCAGATACTTTTGTTTTCATCCAGGAGTATCTGGACAAATTGGTGTAGTTTTGAAGTATAATTTAACCAAAAAATCACAGAGAAAGTGGTTTTGGAGAAAAGCACAATCTTCCTTTTAAACAAATGCATCCAATGTCATGTTTACAGAAAGAAATATCCTGTTTTCTCAGGTTTCTGGAGCTTTCTTCCTAGAAAACTCGAATGTGTGGAGGATTTGACTCCAGGTGGAACCAATTAGCGTTTGGCAGCTAAAAACAAAAACTTAAATGCCTAAATGCATTCAACACCGTAAAGTCCATAGAGAATGTCCAGAAAACACAAACAAACTCAGAGGCTATAGCAAGATCTGGGATTGAGATAGCCACAACACACCAGATAGTTTTGTTTTCATCCAGAGTATCTGGACAAAATGTTGTAGTATCAGGGTGAAATTTTACCAAAAAATCACCGTGAAAGTGGTTTTGGAGAAAAACACAATCTTCCTGTTAGGCAAATGCATCCAATGTCATGTTTACAGAAAGAAATATCATGTTTTCTCAGGTTTCTGGAGCATTCTTCCTAGAAAACTCGAATGTGTGGAGTTATTGACTCCAGGTAGAACCAATTAGCGTTTGCCAGCAGAAAACAAAAAGGGTCCTGCTAAAATGCATTCAAAACCGTAAAGTCCATAGAGAATGTCCAGAAAACACAAACACACTCAGAGGCTATAGCAAGATCTGGGATTGAGATAGCCACAACACACCAGATACTTTTGTTTTCATCCAGGAGTATCTGGACAAATTGTTGTAGTTTTGAAGTATAATTTAACCAAAAAATCACAGAGAAAGTGGTTTTGGAGAAATGCACAATCTTCCTGTTTGGCAAATGCATCCAATGTCATGTTTACAGAAAGAAATATCATGTTTTCTCAGGTTTCTGGAGCTTTCTTCCTAGAAAACTCGAATGTGTGGAGGATTTGACTCCAGGTGGAACCAATTAGCGTTTGCCAGCAGAAAACAAAAAGGGTCCTGCTAAAATGCATTCAAAACCGTAAAGTCCATAGAGAATGTCCAGAAAACACAAACACACTCAGAGGCTATAGCAAGATCTGGGATTGAGATAGCCACAACACACCAGATACTTTTGTTTTCATCCAGGATTATCTGGACAAATTGTTGTAGTTTTGAAGTATAATTTAACCAAAAAATCACAGAGAAAGTGGTTTTGGAGAAAAGCACAATCTTCCTTTTAAACAAATGCATCCAATGTCATGTTTACAGAAAGAAATATCATGTTTTCTCAGGTTTCTGGAGCTTTCTTCCTAGAAAACTCGAATGTGTGGAGGATTTGACTCCAGGTGGAACCAATTAGCGTTTGCCAGCAGAAAACAAAAACTTAAATGCCTAAATGCATTCAACAACGTAAAGTCCATAGAGAATGTCCAGAAAACACAAACAAACACAGAGGCTATAGCAAGATCTGGGATTGAGATAGCCACAACACACCAGATACTTTTGTTTTCATCCAGAGTATCTGGACAAAATGTTGTAGTATCAGGGTGAAATTTTACCAAAAAACCACCGTGAAAGTGGTTTTGGAGAAAAGCAGAATCTTCCTGTTCGGCAAATGCATCCAATGTCATGTTTACAGAAAGAAATATCATGTTTTCTCAGGTTTCTGGAGCTTTCTTCCTAGAAAACTCGAATGTGTGGAGGATTTGACTCCAGGTGGAACCAATTAGCGTTTGCCAGCAGAAAACAAAAAGGGTCCTGCTAAAATGCATTCAAAACCATAAAGTCCATAGAGAATGTCCAGAAAACACAAACACACTCAGAGGCTATAGCAAGATCTGGGATTGAGATAGCCACAACAGACCAGATACTTTTGTTTTCATCCAGGAGTATCTGGACAAATTGGTGTAGTTTTGAAGTATAATTTAACAAAAAATCACAGAGAAAGTGGTTTTGGAGAAAAGCACAATCTTCCTTTTAAACAAATGCATCCAATGTCATGTTTACAGAAAGAAATATCCTGTTTTCTCAGGTTTCTGGAGCTTTCTTCCTAGAAAACTCGAATGTGTGGAGGATTTGACTCCAGGTGGAACCAATTAGCGTTTGGCAGCTAAAAACAAAAACTTAAATGCCTAAATGCATTCAACACCGTAAAGTCCATAGAGAATGTCCAGAAAACACAAACAAACACAGAGGCTATAGCAAGATCTGGGATTGAGATAGCCACAACACACCAGATAGTTTTGTTTTCATCCAGAGTATCTGGACAAAATGTTGTAGTATCAGGGTGAAATTTTACCAAAAAATCACCGTGAAAGTGGTTTTGGAGAAAAGCACAATCTTCCTGTTCGGCAAATGCATCCAATGTCATGTTTACAGAAAGAAATATCATGTTTTCTCAGGTTTCTGGAGCATTCTTCCTAGAAAACTCGAATGTGTGGAGATATTGACTCCAGGTGGAACCAATTAGCGTTTGCCAGCAGAAAACAAAAAGGGTCCTGCTAAAATGCATTCAAAACCGTAAAGTCCATAGAAAATGTCCAGAAAACACAAACACACTCAGAGGCTATAGCAAGATCTGGGATTGAGATAGCCACAACAGACCAGATACTTTTGTTTTCATCCAGGAGTATCTGGACAAATTGTTGTAGTTTTGAAGTATAATTTAACCAAAAAATCACAGAGAAAGTGGTTTTGGAGAAATGCACAATCTTCCTGTTCGGCAAATGCATCCAATGTCATGTTTACAGAAAGAAATATCATGTTTTCTCAGGTTTCTGGAGCTTTCTTCCTAGAAAACTCGAATGTGTGGAGGATTTGACTCCAGGTGGAACCAATTAGCGTTTGCCAGCAGAAAACAAAAAGGGTCCTGCTAAAATGCATTCAAAACCGTAAAGTCCATAGAGAATGTCCAGAAAACACAAACACACTCAGAGGCTATAGCAAGATCTGGGATTGAGATAGCCACAACACACCAGATACTTTTGTTTTCATCCAGGAATATCTGGACAAATTGTTGTAGTTTTGAAGTATAATTTAACCAAAAAATCACAGAGAAAGTGGTTTTGGAGAAAAGCACAATCTTCCTTTTAAACAAATGCATCCAATGTCATGTTTACAGAAAGAAATATCCTGTTTTCTCAGGTTTCTGGAGCTTTCTTCCTAGAAAACTCGAATGTGTGGAGGATTTGACTCCAGGTGGAACCAATTAGCGTTTGCCAGCAGAAAACAAAAGGGGTCCTGCTAAAATGCATTCAAAACCGTAAAGTCCATAGAGAATGTCCAGAAAACACAAACACACACAGAGGCTGTAGCAAGATCTGGGATTGAGATAGCCACAACACACCAGATAGTTTTGTTAATATCCAGGTGTAAATTGACAAATTGTTGTGGATTTCGGGTGAAATTTAACCAAAAAATCACAGTGAAAGCGGTATTGGAGAAAAGCACAATCTTCCTGTTCTGCAAATGCATCCAATGTCATGTTTACAGAAAGAAATATCCTGTTTTCTCAGGTTTCTGGAGCTTTCTTCCTAGAAAACTCGAATGTGTGGAGGATTTGACTCCAGGTGGAACCAATTAGCGTTTGCCAGCAGAAAACAAAAACTTAAATGCCTAAATGCATTCAACAACGTAAAGTCCATAGAGAATGTCCAGAAAACACAAACAAACACAGAGGCTATAGCAAGATCTGGGATTGAGATAGCCACAACACACCAGATAGTTTTGTTTTCATCCAAGAGTATCTGGACAAATTGTTGTAGTTTTGAAGTATAATTTAACCAAAAAATCACAGAGAAAGTGGTTTTGGAGAAATGCACAATCTTCCTGTTCGGCAAATGCATCCAATGTCATGTTTACAGAAAGAAATATCATGTTTTCTCAGGTTTCTGGAGCTTTCTTCCTAGAAAACTCGAATGTGTGGAGATATTGACTCCAGGTGGAACCAATTAGCGTTTGCCAGCAGAAAACAAAAAGGGTCCTGCTAAAATGCATTCAAAACCGTAAAGTCCATAGAGAATGTCCAGAAAACACAAACACACTCAGAGGCTATAGCAAGATCTGGGATTGAGATAGCCACAACACACCAGATACTTTTGTTTTCATCCAGGAGTATCTGGACAAATTGTTGTAGTTTTGAAGTATAATTTAACCAAAAAATCACAGAGAAAGTGGTTTTGGAGAAAAGCACAATCTTCCTTTGAAACAAATGCATCCAATGTCATGTTTACAGAAAGAAATATCATGTTTTCTCAGGTTTCTGGAGCTTTCTTCCTAGAAAACTCGAATGTGTGGAGGATTTGACTCCAGGTGGAACCAATTAGCGTTTGCCAGCAGAAAACAAAAGGGGTCCTGCTAAAATGCATTCAAAACCGTAAAGTCCATAGAGAATGTCCAGAAAACACAAACACACACAGAGGCTGTAGCAAGATCTTGGATTGAGATAGCCACAACACACCAGATAGTTTTGTTTTCATCCAGGTGTAAATTGACAAATTGTTGTGGATTTCGGGTGAAATTTAACCAAAAAATCACAGTGAAAGCGGTATTGGAGAAAAGCACAATCTTCCTGTTCTGCAAATGCATCCAATGTCATGTTTACAGAAAGAAATATGCTGTTTTCTCAGGTTTCTGGAGCTTTCTTCCTAGAAAACTCGAATGTGTGGAGGATTTGACTCCAGGTGGAACCAATTAGCGTTTGCCAGCAGAAATCAAAAACTTAAATGCCTAAATGCATTCAACACCGTAAAGTCCATAGAGAATGTCCAGAAAACACAAACAAACACAGAGGCTATAGCAAGATCTGGGATTGAGATAGCCACAAAACACCAGATAGTTTTGTTTTCATCCAGAGTATCTGGACAAAATGTTGTAGTATCAGGGTGAAATTTTACCAAAAAACCACCGTGAAAGTGGTTTTGGAGAAAAGCACAATCTTCCTGTTCGGCAAATGCATCCAATGTCATGTTTACAGAAAGAAATATCATGTTTTCTCAGGTTTCTGGAGCTTTCTTCCTAGAAAACTCGAATGTGTGGAGGATTTGACTCCAGGTGGAACCAATTAGCGTTTGCCAGCAGAAAACAAAAAGGGTCCTGCTAAAATGCATTCAAAACCATAAAGTCCATAGAGAATGTCCAGAAAACACAAACACACACAGAGGCTATAGCAAGATCTGGGATTGAGATAGCCACAACACACCAGATAGTTTTGTTTTCATCCAGGTGTAAATTGACAAATTGTTGTGGATTTCGGGTGAAATTTAACCAAAAAATCACAGTGAAAGCGGTATTGGAGAAAAGCACAATCTTCCTGTTCTGCAAATGCATCCAATGTCATGTTTACAGAAAGAAATATCCTGTTTTCTCAGGTTTCTGGAGCTTTCTTCCTAGAAAACTCGAATGTGTGGAGGATTTGACTCCAGGTGGAACCAATTAGCGTTTGGCAGCTAAAAACAAAAACTTAAATGCCTAAATGCATTCAAAACCGTAAAGTCCATAGAGAATGTCCAGAAAACACAAACAAACACAGAGGCTATAGCAAGATCTGGGATTGAGATAGCCACAACACACCAGATAGTTTTGTTTTCATCCAGAGTATCTGGACAAAGTGTTGTAGTATCAGGGTGAAATTTTACCAAAAAACCACCGTGAAAGTGGTTTTGGAGAAAAGCAGAATCTTCCTGTTCGGCAAATGCATCCAATGTCATGTTTACAGAAAGAAATATCATGTTTTCTCAGGTTTCTGGAGCTTTCTTCCTAGAAAACTCGAATGTGTGGAGGATTTGACTCCAGGTGGAACCAATTAGCGTTTGCCAGCAGAAAACAAAAAGGGTCCTGCTAAAATGCATTCAAAACCGTAAAGTCCATAGAGAATGTCCAGAAAACACAAACAAACACAGAGGCTATAGCAAGATCTGGGATTGAGATAGCCACAACAGACCAGATACTTTTGTTTTCATCCAGGAGTATCTGGACAAATTGGTGTAGTTTTGAAGTATAATTTAACCAAAAAATCACAGAAAAAGTGGTTTTGGAGAAAAGCACAATCTTCCTTTTAAACAAATGCATCCAATGTCATGTTTACAGAAAGAAATATCCTGTTTTCTCAGGTTTCTGGAGCTTTCTTCCTAGAAAACTCGAATGTGTGGAGATATTGACTCCAGGTGGAACCAATTAGCGTTTGCCAGCAGAAAACAAAAAGGGTCCTGCTAAAATGCATTCAAAACCGTCAAGTCCATAGAGAATGTCCAGAAAACACAAACACACTCAGAGGCTATAGCAAGATCTGGGATTGAGATAGCCACAACAGACCAGATACTTTTGTTTTCATCCAGGAGTATCTGGACAAATTGTTGTGGATTTCGGGTGAAATTTAACCAAAAAATCACAGTGAAAGCGGTATTGGAGAAAAGCACAATCTTCCTGTTCTGCAAATGCATCCAATGTCATGTTTACAGAAAGAAATATCATGTTTTCTCAGGTTTCTGGAGCTTTCTTCCTAGAAAACTCGAATGTGTGGAGGATTTGACTCCAGGTGGAACCATTAAGCGTTTGCCAGCTAAAAACAAAAACTTAAATGCCTAAATGCATTCAAAACCGTAAAGTCCATAGAGAATGTCCAGAAAACACAAACAAACACAGAGGCTATAGCAAGATCTGGGATTGAGATAGCCACAACACACCAGATAGTTTTGTTTTCATCCAGAGTATCTGGACAAAATGTTGTAGTATCAGGGTGAAATTTTACCAAAAAACCACCGTGAAAGTGGTTTTGGAGAAAAGCACACTCTTCCTGTTCGGCAAATGCATCCAATGTCATGTTTACAGAAAGAAATATCATGTTTTCTCAGGTTTCTGGAGCATTCTTCCTAGAAAACTCGAATGTGTGGAGGATTTGACTCCAGGTGGAACCAATTAGCGTTTGCCAGCAGAAAACAAAAAGGGTCCTGCTAAAATGCATTCAAAACCGTTAAGTACATAGAGAAGGTCCAGAAAACACAAACACACACAGAGGCTGTAGCAAGATCTGGGATTGAGATAGCCACAACACACCAGATAGTTTTGTTTTCATCCAGGTGTAAATTGACAAATTGTTGTGGATTTCGGGTGAAATTTAACCAAAAAATCACAGTGAAAGCGGTATTGGAGAAAAGCACAATCTTCCTGTTCTGCAAATGCATCCAATGTCATGTTTACAGAAAGAAATATCCTGTTTTCTCAGGTTTCTGGAGCTTTCTTCCTAGAAAACTCGAATGTGTGGAGGATTTGACTCCACGTGGAACCAATTAGCGTTTGCCAGCAGAAAACAAAAACTTAAATGCCTAAATGCATTCAACACCGTAAAGTCCATAGAGAATGTCCAGAAAACACAAACAAACACAGAGGCTATAGCAAGATCTGGGATTGAGATAGCCACAACACACCAGATAGTTTTGTTTTCATCCAGAGTATCTGGACAAAATGTTGTAGTATCAGGGTGAAATTTTACCAAAAAATCACCGTGAAAGTGGTTTTGGAGAAAAGCACAATCTTCCTGTTCGGCAAATGCATCCAATGTCATGTTTACAGAAAGAAATATCATGTTTTCTCAGGTTTCTGGAGCATTCTTCCTAGAAAACTCGAATGTGTGGAGATATTGACTCCAGGTGGAACCAATTAGCGTTTGCCAGCAGAAAACAAAAAGGGTCCTGCTAAAATGCATTCAAAACCGTAAAGTCCATAGAGAATGTCCAGAAAACACAAACACACTCAGAGGCTATAGCAAGATCTGGGATTGAGATAGCCACAACAGACCAGATACTTTTGTTTTCATCCAGGAGTATCTGGACAAATTGTTGTAGTTTTGAAGTATAATTTAACCAAAAAATCACAGAGAAAGTGGTTTTGGAGAAAAGCACAATCTGCCTGTTCGGCAAATGCATCCAATGTCATGTTTACAGAAAGAAATATCATGTTTTCTCAGGTTTCTGGAGCTTTCTTCCTAGAAAACTCGAATGTGTGGAGGATTTGACTCCAGGTGGAACCAATTAGCGTTTGCCAGCAGAAAACAAAAAGGGTCCTGCTAAAATGCATTCAAAACCGTCAAGTCCATAGAGAATGTCCAGAAAACACAAACACACACAGAGGCTGTAGCAAGATCTGGGATTGAGATAGCCACAACACACCAAATAGTTTTGTTTTCATCCAGGAGTAAATTGACAAATTGTTGTGGATTTCGGGTGAAATTTAACCAAAAAATCACAGTGAAAGCGGTATTGGAGAAAAGCACAATCTTCCTGTTCTGCAAATGCATCCAATGTCATGTTTACAGAAAGAAATATCATGTTTTCTCAGGTTTCTGGAGCTTTCTTCCTAGAAAACTCGAATGTGTGGAGGATTTGACTCCAGGTGGAACCATTAAGCGTTTGCCAGCTAAAAACAAAAACTTAAATGCCTAAATGCATTCAAAACCGTAAAGTCCATAGAGAATGTCCAGAAAACACAAACAAACACAGAGGCTATAGCAAGATCTGGGATTGAGATAGCCACAACACACCAGATAGTTTTGTTTTCATCCAGAGTATCTGGACAAAATGTTGTAGTATCAGGGTGAAATTTTACCAAAAAACCACCGTGAAAGTGGTTTTGGAGAAAAGCACAATCTTCCTGTTCGGCAAATGCATCCAATGTCATGTTTACAGAAAGAAATATCATGTTTTCTCAGGTGTCTGGAGCTTTCTTCCTAGAAAACTCGAATGTGTGGAGGATTTGACTCCAGGTGGAACCAATTAGCGTTTGCCAGCAGAAAACAAAAAGGGTCCTGCTAAAATGCATTCAAAACCGTTAAGTCCATAGAGAATGTCCAGAAAACACAAACACACACAGAGGCTGTAGCATGATCTGGGATTGAGATAGCCACAACACACCAGATAGTTTTGTTTTCATCCAGGTGTAAATTGACAAATTGTTGTGGATTTCGGGTGAAATTTAACCAAAAAATCACAGTGAAAGCGGTATTGGAGAAAAGCACAATCTTCCTGTTCAGCAAATGCATCCAATGTCATGTTTACAGAAAGAAATATCATGTTTTCTCAGGTTTCTGGAGCTTTCTTCCTAGAAAACTCGAATGTGTGGAGGATTTGACTCCACGTGGAACCAATTAGCGTTTGCCAGCAGAAAACAAAAACTTAAATGCCTAAATGCATTCAAAACCGTAAAGTCCATAGAGAATGTCCAGAAAACACAAACACACACAGAGGCTATAGCAAGATCTGGGATTGAGATAGCCACAACACACCAGATAGTTTTGTTTTCATCCAGAGTATCTGGACAAAATGTTGTAGTATCAGGGTGAAATTTTACCAAAAAATCACCGTGAAAGTGGTTTTGGAGAAAAGCACAATCTTCCTGTTCGGTAAATGCATCCAATGTCATGTTTACAGAAAGAAATATCATGTTTTCTCAGGTTTCTGGAGCATTCTTCCTAGAAAACTCGAATGTGTGGAGATATTGACTCCAGGTGGAACCAATTAGCGTTTGCCAGCAGAAAACAAAAAGGGTCCTGCTAAAATGCATTCAAAACCGTAAAGTCCATAGAGAATGTCCAGAAAACACAAACACACTCAGAGGCTATAGCAAGATCTGGGATTGAGATAGCCACAACAGACCAGATACTTTTGTTTTCATCCAGGAGTATCTGGACAAATTGTTGTAGTTTTGAAGTATAATTTAACCAAAAAATCACAGAGAAAGTGGTTTTGGAGAAAAGCACAATCTGCCTGTTCGGCAAATGCATCCAATGTCATGTTTACAGAAAGAAATATCATGTTTTCTCAGGTTTCTGGAGCTTTCTTCCTAGAAAACTCGAATGTGTGGAGGATTTGACTCCAGGTGGAACCAATTAGCGTTTGCCAGCAGAAAACAAAAAGGGTCCTGCTAAAATGCATTCAAAACCGTCAAGTCCATAGAGAATGTCCAGAAAACACAAACACACACAGAGGCTGTAGCAAGATCTGGGATTGAGATAGCCACAACACACCAAATAGTTTTGTTTTCATCCAGGAGTAAATTGACAAATTGTTGTGGATTTCGGGTGAAATTTAACCAAAAAATCACAGTGAAAGCGGTATTGGAGAAAAGCACAATCTTCCTGTTCTGCAAATGCATCCAATGTCATGTTTACAGAAAGAAATATCATGTTTTCTCAGGTTTCTGGAGCTTTCTTCCTAGAAAACTCGAATGTGTGGAGGATTTGACTCCAGGTGGAACCATTAAGCGTTTGCCAGCTAAAAACAAAAACTTAAATGCCTAAATGCATTCAAAACCGTAAAGTCCATAGAGAATGTCCAGAAAACACAAACAAACACAGAGGCTATAGCAAGATCTGGGATTGAGATAGCCACAACACACCAGATAGTTTTGTTTTCATCCAGAGTATCTGGACAAAATGTTGTAGTATCAGGGTGAAATTTTACCAAAAAACCACCGTGAAAGTGGTTTTGGAGAAAAGCACAATCTTCCTGTTCGGCAAATGCATCCAATGTCATGTTTACAGAAAGAAATATCATGTTTTCTCAGGTTTCTGGAGCATTCTTCCTAGAAAACTCGAATGTGTGGAGGATTTGACTCCAGGTGGAACCAATTAGCGTTTGCCAGCAGAAAACAAAAAGGGTCCTGCTAAAATGCATTCAAAATCGTTAAGTACATAGAGAATGTCCAGAAAACATAAACACACACAGAGGCTGTAGCAAGATCTGGGATTGAGATAGCCACAACACACCAGATAGTTTTGTTTTCATCCAGGTGTAAATTGACAAATTGTTGTGAATTTCGGGTGAAATTTAACCAAAAAATCACAGTGAAAGCGGTATTGGAGAAAAGCACAATCTTCCTGTTCTGCAAATGCATCCAATGTCATGTTTACAGAAAGAAATATCCTGTTTTCTCAGGTTTCTGGAGCTTTCTTCCTAGAAAACTCGAATGTGTGGAGGATTTGACTCCACGTGGAACCAATTAGCGTTTGCCAGCAGAAAACAAAAACTTAAATGCCTAAATGCATTCAACACCGTAAAGTCCATAGAGAATGTCCAGAAAACACAAACAAACACAGAGGCTATAGCAAGATCTGGGATTGAGATAGCCACAACACACCAGATAGTTTTGTTTTCATCCAGAGTATCTGGACAAAATGTTGTAGTATCAGGGTGAAATTTTACCAAAAAATCACCGTGAAAGTGGTTTTGGAGAAAAGCACAATCTTCCTGTTCGGCAAATGCATCCAATGTCATGTTTACAGAAAGAAATATCATGTTTTCTCAGGTTTCTGGAGCATTCTTCCTAGAAAACTCGAATTTGTGGAGATATTGACTCCAGGTGGAACCAATTAGGGTTTGCCAGCAGAAAACAAAAAGGGTCCTGCTAAAATGCATTCAAAACCGTAAAGTCCATAGAGAATGTCCAGAAAACACAAACACACTCAGAGGCTATAGCAAGATCTGGGATTGAGATAGCCACAACAGACCAGATACTTTTGTTTTCATCCAGGAGTATCTGGACAAATTGTTGTAGTTTTGAAGTATAATTTAACCAAAAAATCACAGAGAAAGTGGTTTTGGAGAAATGCACAATCTTCCTGTTCTGCAAATGCATCCAATGTCATGTTTACAGAAAGAAATATCCTGTTTTCTCAGGTTTCTGGAGCTTTCTTCCTAGAAAACTCGAATGTGTGGAGGATTTGACTCCAGGTGGAACCAATTAGCGTTTGCCAGCAGAAAACAAAAAGGGTCCTGCTAAAATGCATTCAAAACCGTTAAGTCCATAGAGAATGTCCAGAAAACACAAACACACACAGAGGCTGTAGCATGATCTGGGATTGAGATAGCCACAACACACCAGATAGTTTTGTTTTCATCCAGGTGTAAATTGACAAATTGTTGTGGATTTCGGGTGAAATTTAACCAAAAAATCACAGTGAAAGCGGTATTGGAGAAAAGCACAATCTTCCTGTTCAGCAAATGCATCCAATGTCATGTTTACAGAAAGAAATATCATGTTTTATCAGGTTTCTGGAGCTTTCTTCCTAGAAAACTCGAATGTGTGGAGGATTTGACTCCACGTGGAACCAATTAGCGTTTGCCAGCAGAAAACAAAAACTTAAATGCCTAAATGCATTCAAAACCGTAAAGTCCATAGAGAATGTCCAGAAAACACAAACACACACAGAGGCTATAGCAAGATCTGGGATTGAGATAGCCACAACACACCAGATAGTTTTGTTTTCATCCAGAGTATCTGGACAAAATGTTGTAGTATCAGGGTGAAATTTTACCAAAAAATCACCGTGAAAGTGGTTTTGGAGAAAAGCACAATCTTCCTGTTCGGCAAATGCATCCAATGTCATGTTTACAGAAAGAAATATCATGTTTTCTCAGGTTTCTGGAGCATTCTTCCTAGAAAACTCGAATGTGTGGAGGATTTGACTCCAGGTGGAACCAATTAGCGTTTGCCAGCAGAAAACAAAAAGGGTCCTGCTAAAATGCATTCAAAATCGTTAAGTACATAGAGAATGTCCAGAAAACATAAACACACACAGAGGCTGTAGCAAGATCTGGGATTGAGATAGCCACAACACACCAGATAGTTTTGTTTTCATCCAGGTGTAAATTGACAAATTGTTGTGAATTTCGGGTGAAATTTAACCAAAAAATCACAGTGAAAGCGGTATTGGAGAAAAGCACAATCTTCCTGTTCTGCAAATGCATCCAATGTCATGTTTACAGAAAGAAATATCCTGTTTTCTCAGGTTTCTGGAGCTTTCTTCCTAGAAAACTCGAATGTGTGGAGGATTTGACTCCACGTGGAACCAATTAGCGTTTGCCAGCAGAAAACAAAAACTTAAATGCCTAAATGCATTCAACACCGTAAAGTCCATAGAGAATGTCCAGAAAACACAAACAAACACAGAGGCTATAGCAAGATCTGGGATTGAGATAGCCACAACACACCAGATAGTTTTGTTTTCATCCAGAGTATCTGGACAAAATGTTGTAGTATCAGGGTGAAATTTTACCAAAAAATCACCGTGAAAGTGGTTTTGGAGAAAAGCACAATCTTCCTGTTCGGCAAATGCATCCAATGTCATGTTTACAGAAAGAAATATCATGTTTTCTCAGGTTTCTGGAGCATTCTTCCTAGAAAACTCGAATTTGTGGAGATATTGACTCCAGGTGGAACCAATTAGGGTTTGCCAGCAGAAAACAAAAAGGGTCCTGCTAAAATGCATTCAAAACCGTAAAGTCCATAGAGAATGTCCAGAAAACACAAACACACTCAGAGGCTATAGCAAGATCTGGGATTGAGATAGCCACAACAGACCAGATACTTTTGTTTTCATCCAGGAGTATCTGGACAAATTGTTGTAGTTTTGAAGTATAATTTAACCAAAAAATCACAGAGAAAGTGGTTTTGGAGAAATGCACAATCTTCCTGTTCTGCAAATGCATCCAATGTCATGTTTACAGAAAGAAATATCCTGTTTTCTCAGGTTTCTGGAGCTTTCTTCCTAGAAAACTCGAATGTGTGGAGGATTTGACTCCAGGTGGAACCAATTAGCGTTTGCCAGCAGAAAACAAAAAGGGTCCTGCTAAAATGCATTCAAAACCGTTAAGTCCATAGAGAATGTCCAGAAAACACAAACACACACAGAGGCTGTAGCATGATCTGGGATTGAGATAGCCACAACACACCAGATAGTTTTGTTTTCATCCAGGTGTAAATTGACAAATTGTTGTGGATTTCGGGTGAAATTTAACCAAAAAATCACAGTGAAAGCGGTATTGGAGAAAAGCACAATCTTCCTGTTCAGCAAATGCATCCAATGTCATGTTTACAGAAAGAAATATCATGTTTTCTCAGGTTTCTGGAGCTTTCTTCCTAGAAAACTCGAATGTGTGGAGGATTTGACTCCACGTGGAACCAATTAGCGTTTGCCAGCAGAAAACAAAAACTTAAATGCCTAAATGCATTCAAAACCGTAAAGTCCATAGAGAATGTCCAGAAAACACAAACACACACAGAGGCTATAGCAAGATCTGGGATTGAGATAGCCACAACACACCAGATAGTTTTGTTTTCATCCAGAGTATCTGGACAAAATGTTGTAGTATCAGGGTGAAATTTTACCAAAAAATCACCGTGAAAGTGGTTTTGGAGAAAAGCACAATCTTCCTGTTCGGCAAATGCATCCAATGTCATGTTTACAGAAAGAAATATCATGTTTTCTCAGGTTTCTGGAGCATTCTTCCTAGAAAACTCGAATGTGTGGAGATATTGACTCCAGGTGGAACCAATTAGCGTTTGCCAGCAGAAAACAAAAAGGGTCCTGCTAAAATGCATTCAAAACCGTAAAGTCCATAGAGAATGTCCAGAAAACACAAACACACTCAGAGGCTATAGCAAGATCTGGGATTGAGATAGCCACAACAGACCAGATACTTTTGTTTTCATCCAGGAGTATCTGGACAAATTGTTGTAGTTTTGAAGTATAATTTAACCAAAAAATCACAGAGAAAGTGGTTTTGGAGAAATGCACAATCTTCCTGTTCGGCAAATGCATCCAATGTCATGTTTACAGAAAGAAATATCATGTTTTCTCAGGTTTCTGGAGCTTTCTTCCTAGAAAACTCGAATGTGTGGAGGATTTGACTCCAGGTGGAACCAATTAGCGTTTGCCAGCAGAAAACAAAAAGGGTCCTGCTAAAATGCATTCAAAACCGTCAAGTCCATAGAGAATGTCCAGAAAACACAAACACACACAGAGGCTGTAGCAAGATCTGGGATTGAGATAGCCACAACACACCAAATAGTTTTGTTTTCATCCAGGAGTAAATTGACAAATTGTTGTGGATTTCGGGTGAAATTTAACCAAAAAATCACAGTGAAAGCGGTATTGGAGAAAAGCACAATCTTCCTGTTCTGCAAATGCATCCAATGTCATGTTTACAGAAAGAAATATCATGTTTTCTCAGGTTTCTGGAGCTTTCTTCCTAGAAAACTCGAATGTGTGGAGGATTTGACTCCACGTGGAACCATTAAGCGTTTGCCAGCTAAAAACAAAAACTTAAATGCCTAAATGCATTCAAAACCGTAAAGTCCATAGAGAATGTCCAGAAAACACAAACAAACACAGAGGCTATAGCAAGATCTGGGATTGAGATAGCCACAACACACCAGATAGTTTTGTTTTCATCCAGAGTATCTGGACAAAATGTTGTAGTATCAGGGTGAAATTTTACCAAAAAACCACCGTGAAAGTGGTTTTGGAGAAAAGCACAATCTTCCTGTTCGGCAAATGCATCCAATGTCATGTTTACAGAAAGAAATATCATGTTTTCTCAGGTTTCTGGAGCATTCTTCCTAGAAAACTCGAATGTGTGGAGGATTTGACTCCAGGTGGAACCAATTAGCGTTTGCCAGCAGAAAACAAAAAGGGTCCTGCTAAAATGCATTCAAAATCGTTAAGTACATAGAGAATGTCCAGAAAACATAAACACACACAGAGGCTGTAGCAAGATCTGGGATTGAGATAGCCACAACACACCAGATAGTTTTGTTTTCATCCAGGTGTAAATTGACAAATTGTTGTGAATTTCGGGTGAAATTTAACCAAAAAATCACAGTGAAAGCGGTATTGGAGAAAAGCACAATCTTCCTGTTCTGCAAATGCATCCAATGTCATGTTTACAGAAAGAAATATCCTGTTTTCTCAGGTTTCTGGAGCTTTCTTCCTAGAAAACTCGAATGTGTGGAGGATTTGACTCCACGTGGAACCAATTAGCGTTTGCCAGCAGAAAACAAAAACTTAAATGCCTAAATGCATTCAACACCGTAAAGTCCATAGAGAATGTCCAGAAAACACAAACAAACACAGAGGCTATAGCAAGATCTGGGATTGAGATAGCCACAACACACCAGATAGTTTTGTTTTCATCCAGAGTATCTGGACAAAATGTTGTAGTATCAGGGTGAAATTTTACCAAAAAATCACCGTGAAAGTGGTTTTGGAGAAAAGCACAATCTTCCTGTTCGGCAAATGCATCCAATGTCATGTTTACAGAAAGAAATATCATGTTTTCTCAGGTTTCTGGAGCATTCTTCCTAGAAAACTCGAATTTGTGGAGATATTGACTCCAGGTGGAACCAATTAGCGTTTGCCAGCAGAAAACAAAAAGGGTCCTGCTAAAATGCATTCAAAACCGTAAAGTCCATAGAGAATGTCCAGAAAACACAAACACACTCAGAGGCTATAGCAAGATCTGGGATTGAGATAGCCACAACACACCAGATACTTTTGTTTTCATCCAGGATTATCTGGACAAATTGTTGTAGTTTTGAAGTATAATTTAACCAAAAAATCACAGAGAAAGTGGTTTTGGAGAAATGCACAATCTTCCTGTTCGGCAAATGCATCCAATGTCATGTTTACAGAAAGAAATATCATGTTTTCTCAGGTTTCTGGAGCTTTCTTCCTAGAAAACTCGAATGTGTGGAGGATTTGACTCCAGGTGGAACCAATTAGCGTTTGCCAGCAGAAAACAAAAAGGGTCCTGCTAAAATGCATTCAAAACCGTCAAGTCCATAGAGAATGTCCAGAAAACACAAACACACACAGAGGCTGTAGCATGATCTGGGATTGAGATAGCCACAACACACCAGATAGTTTTGTTTTCATCCAGGTGTAAATTGACAAATTGTTGTGGATTTCGGGTGAAATTTAACCAAAAAATCACAGTGAAAGCGGTATTGGAGAAAAGCACAATCTTCCTGTTCTGCAAATGCATCCAATGTCATGTTTACAGAAAGAAATATCATGTTTTCTCAGGTTTCTGGAGCTTTCTTCCTAGAAAACTCGAATGTGTGGAGGATTTGACTCCAGGTGGAACCATTAAGCGTTTGCCAGCTAAAAACAAAAACTTAAATGCCTAAATGCATTCAAAACCGTAAAGTCCATAGAGAATGTCCAGAAAACACAAATACACACAGAGGCTATAGCAAGATCTGGGATTGAGATAGCCACAACACACCAGATAGTTTTGTTTTCATCCAGAGTATCTGGACAAAATGTTGTAGTATCAGGGTGAAATTTTACCAAAAAATCACCGTGAAAGTGGTTTTGGAGAAAAGCACAATCTTCCTGTTCGGCAAATGCATCCAATGTCATGTTTACAGAAAGAAATATCATGTTTTCTCAGGTTTCTGGAGCATTCTTCCTAGAAAACTCGAATGTGTGGAGGAATTGACTCCAGGTGGAACCAATTAGCGTTTGCCATCAGAAAACAAAAAGGGTCCTGCTAAAATGCATTCAAAACCGTAAAGTCCATAGAGAATGTCCAGAAAACACCAACACACTCAGAGGCTATAGCAAGATCTGGGATTGAGATAGCCACAACACACCAGATACTTTTGTTTTCATCCAGGAGTATCTGGACAAATTGTTGTAGTTTTGAAGTATAATTTAACCAAAAAATCACAGAGAAAGTGGTTTTGGAGAAAAGCACACTCTTCCTGTTGGGCAAATGCATCCAATGTCATGTTTACAGAAAGAAATATCATGTTTTCTCAGGTTTCTGGAGCTTTCTTCCTAGAAAACTCGAATGTGTGGAGGATTTGACTCCAGGTGGAACCAATTAGCGTTAGCCAGCAGAAAACAAAAAGGGTCCTCCTAAAATGCATTCAAAACCATAAAGTCCATAGAGAATGTCCAGAAAACACAAACACACACAGAGGCTGTAGCAAGATCTGGGATTGAGATAGCCACAACACACCAGATAGTTTTGTTTTCATCCAGGTGTAAATTGACAAATTGTTGTGGATTTCGGGTGAAATTTATCCAAAAAATCACAGTGAAAGCGGTATTGGAGAAAAGCACAATCTTCCTGTTCTGCAAATGCGTCCAATGTCATGTTTACAGAAAGAAATATCCTGTTTTCTCAGGTTTCTGGAGCTTTCTTCCTAGAAAACTCGAATGTGTGGAGGATTTGACTCCAGGTGGAACCAATTAGCGTTTGGCAGCTAAAAACAAAAACTTAAATGCCTAAATGCATTCAAAACCGTAAAGTCCATAGAGAATGTCCAGAAAACACAAACAAACACAGAGGCTATAGCAAGATCCGGGATTGAGATAGCCACAACACACCAGATACTTTTGTTTTCATCCAGGAGTATCTGGACAAATTGTTGTAGTTTTGAAGTATAATTTAACCAAAAGTCACAGAGAAAGTGGTTTTGGAGAAAAGCACAATCTTCCTGTTCGGCAAATGCATCCAATGTCATGTTTACAGAAAGAAATATCATGTTTTCTCAGGTTTCTGGAGCTTTCTTCCTAGAAAACTCGAATGTGTGGAGGATTTGACTCCAGGTGGAACCAATTAGCGTTTGCCAGCAGAAAACAAAAAGAGTCCTGCTAAAATGCATTCAAAACCGTTAAGTCCATGGAGAATGTCCAGAAAACACAAACACACACAGAGGCTGTAGCAAGATCTGGGATTGAGATAGCCACAACACACCAGATAGTTTTGTTTTCATCCAGGTGTAAATTGACAAATTGTTGTGGATTTCGGGTGAAATTTAACCAAAAAATCACAGTGAAAGCGGTATTGGAGAAAAGCACAATCTTCCTGTTCGGCAAATGCATCCAATGTCATGTTTACAGAAAGAAATATCATGTTTTCTCAGGTTTCTGGAGCTTTCTTCCTAGAAAACTCGAATGTGTGGAGGATTTGACTCCAGGTGGAACCAATTAGCGTTTGCCAGCAGAAAACAAAAAGGGTCCTGCTAAAGTGCATTCAAAACCGTAAAGTCCATAGAGAATGTCCAGAAAACACAAACACACACAGAGGCTATAGCAAGATCTGGGTTTGAGATAGCCACAACACACCAGATAGTTTTGTTTTCATCCAGAGTATCTGGACAAAATGTTGTAGTATCAGGGTGAAATTTTACCAAAAAATCACAGAGAAAGTGGCTTTGGAGAAAAGCACAATCTTCCTGTTCGGCAAATGCATCCAATGTCATGTTTACAGAAAGAAATATCATGTTTTCTCAGGTTTCTAGAGCATTCTTCCTAGAAAACTCCAATGTGTGGAGGATTTGACTCCAGGTGGAACCAATTAGCGTTTGCCAGCAGAAAACAAAAAGGGTCCTGCTAAAATGCATTCAAAACCGTAAAGTCCATAGAGAATGTCCAGAAAACACAAACACACTCAGAGGCTATAGCAAGATCTGGGATTGAGATAGCCACAACACACCAGATACTTTTGTTTTCATCCAGGAGTATCTGGACAAATTGTTGTAGTTTTGAAGTATAATTTAACCAAAAAATCACAGAGAAAGTCGTTTTGGAGAAAAGCACAATCTTCCTGTTGGGCAAATGCATCCAATGTCATGTTTACAGAAAGAAATATCATGTTTTCTCAGGTTTCTGGAGCTTTCTTCCTAGAAAACTCGAATGTGTGGAGGATTTGACTCCAGGTGGAACCAATTAGCGTTTGCCAGCAGAAAACAAAAAGGGTCCTCCTAAAATGCATTCAAAACCGTAAAGTCCATAGAGAATGTCCAGAAAACACAAACACACACAGAGGCTGTAGCAAGATCTGGGATTGAGATAGCCACAACACACCAGATAGTTTTGTTTTCATCCAGGTGTAAATTGACAAATTGTTGTGGATTTCGGGTGAAATTTAACCAAAAAATCACAGTGAAAGCGGTATTGGAGAAAAGCACAATCTTCCTGTTGGGCAAATGCATCCAATGTCATGTTTACAGAAAGAAATATCATGTTTTCTCAGGTTTCTGGAGCTTTCTTCCTAGAAAACTCGAATGTGTGGAGGATTTGACTCCAGCTGGAACCAATTAGCGTTTGCCAGCAGAAAACAAAAAGGGTCCTGCTAAAATGCATTCAAAACCGTTAAGTCCATAGAGAATGTCCAGAAAACACAAACACACACAGAGGCTGTAGCAAGATCTGGGATTGAGATAGCCACAACACACCAGATAGTTTTGTTTTCATTGAGGTGTAAATTGACAAATTGTTGTGGATTTCGGGTGAAATTTAACCAAAAAATCACAGTGAAAGCGGTATTGGAGAAAAGCACAATCTTCCTGTTCTGCAAATGCATCCAATATCATGTTTACAGAAAGAAATATCATGTTTTCTCAGGTTTCTGGAGCTTTCTTCCTAGAAAACTCGAATGTGTGGAGGATTTGACTCCAGGTGGAACCAATAAGCGTTTGCCAGCTAAAAACAAAAACTTAAATGCCTAAATGCATTCAAAACCGTAAAGTCCATAGAGAATGTCCAGAAAACACAAACAAACACAGAGGCTATAGCAAGATCTGGGATTGAGATAGCCACAACACACCGGATAGTTTTGTTTTCATCCAGAGTATCTGGACAAAATGTTGTAGTATCAGGGTGAAATTTTACCAAAAAATCACCGTGAAAGTGGTTTTGGAGAAAAGCACAATCTTCCTGTTCGGCAAATGCATCCAATGTCATGTTTACAGAAAGAAATATCATGTTTTCTCAGGTTTCTGGAGCATTCCTCCTAGAAAACTCGAATGTGTGGAGATATTGACTACAGGTGAAATCAATTAGCGTTTGCCAGCAGAAAACAAAAAGGGTCCTGCTAAAATGCATTCAAAACCATAAAGTCCATAGAGAATGTCCAGAAAACACAAACACACTCAGAGGCTATAGCAAGATCTGGGATTGAGATAGCCACAACACACCAGATACTTTTGTTTTCATCCAGGAGTATCTGGACAAATTGTTGTAATTTTGAAGTATAATTTAACCAAAAAATCACAGAGAAAGTGGTTTTGGAGAAAAGCACACTCTTCCTGTTCGGCATATGCATCCAATGTCATGTTTACAGAAAGAAATATCATGTTTTCTCAGGTTTCTGGAGCTTTCTTCCTAGAAAACTCGAATGTGTGGAGGATTTGACTCCAGGTGGAACCAATTAGCGTTTGCCAGCAGAAAACAAAAAGGGTCCTGCTAAAATGCATTCAAAACCGTTAAGTCCATAGAGAATGTCCAGAAAAGACAAACACACACAGAGGCTGTAGCAAGATCTGGGATTGAGATAGCCACAACACACCAGATAGTTTTGTTTTCATCCAGGTGTAAATTGACAAATTGTTGTGGATTTCGGGTGAAATTTAACCAAAAAATCACAGTGAAAGCGGTATTGGAGAAAAGCACAATCTTCCTGTTCTGCAAATGCATCCAATGTCATGTTTACAGAAAGAAATATCATGTTTTCTCAGGTTTCTGGAGCTTTCTTCCTAGAAAACTCGAATGTGTGGAGGAATTGACTCCAGGTGGAACCAATTAGCGTTTGCCAGCAGAAAACAAAAAGGGTCCTGCTAAAATGCATGCAAAATCTTAAAGTCCATAGAGAATGTCCAGAAAACACAAACACACACAGAGGCTGTAGCAAGATCTGGGCTTGAGATAGCCACAACACATCAGATAGTTTTGTTTTCATCCAGGAGTATCTGGACAAAATGTTTAGTATCAGGGTGAAATTTTACAAAAATCACCGTGAAAGTGGTTTTGGAGAAAAGCACAATCTTCCTGTTGGGCAAATGCATCCAATGTCATGTTTACAGAAAGAAATATCATGTTTTCTCAGGTTTCTGGAGCTTTCTTCCTAGAAAACTCGAATGTGTGGAGGATTTGACTCCAGGTGGAACCAATTAGCGTTTGCCAGCAGAAAACAAAAAGGGTCCTCCTAAAATGCATTCAAAACCGTAAAGTCCATAGAGAATGTCCAGAAAACACAAACACACACAGAGGCTGTAGCAAGATCTGGGATTGAGATAGCCACAACACACCAGATAGTTTTGTTTTCATCCAGGTGTAAATTGACAAATTGTTGTGGATTTCGGGTGAAATTTAACCAAAAAATCACAGTGAAAGCGGTATTGGAGAAAAGCACAATCTTCCTGTTGGGCAAATGCATCCAATGTCATGTTTACAGAAAGAAATATCATGTTTTCTCAGGTTTCTGGAGCTTTCTTCCTAGAAAACTCGAATGTGTGGAGGATTTGACTCCAGGTGGAACCAATTAGCGTTTGCCAGCAGAAAACAAAAAGGGTCCTGCTAAAATGCATTCAAAACCGTAAAGTCCATAGAGAATGTCCAGAAAACACAAACACACACAGAGGCTGTAGCAAGATCTGGGATTGAGATAGCCACAACACACCAGATAGTTTTGTTTTCATTGAGGTGTAAATTGACAAATTGTTGTGGATTTCGGGTGAAATTTAACCAAAAAATCACAGTGAAAGCGGTATTGGAGAAAAGCACAATCTTCCTGTTCTGCAAATGCATCCAATATCATGTTTACAGAAAGAAATATCATGTTTTCTCAGGTTTCTGGAGCTTTCTTCCTAGAAAACTCGAATGTGTGGAGGATTTGACTCCAGGTGGAACCAATAAGCGTTTGCCAGCTAAAAACAAAAACTTAAATGCCTAAATGCATTCAAAACCGTAAAGTCCATAGAGAATGTCCAGAAAACACAAACAAACACAGAGGCTATAGCAAGATCTGGGATTGAGATAGCCACAACACACCGGATAGTTTTGTTTTCATCCAGAGTATCTGGACAAAATGTTGTAGTATCAGGGTGAAATTTTACCAAAAAATCACCGTGAAAGTGGTTTTGGAGAAAAGCACAATCTTCCTGTTCGGCAAATGCATCCAATGTCATGTTTACAGAAAGAAATATCATGTTTTCTCAGGTTTCTGGAGCATTCTTCCTAGAAAACTCGAATGTGTGGAGATATTGACTACAGGTGAAATCAATTAGCGTTTGCCAGCAGAAAACAAAAAGGGTCCTGCTAAAATGCATTCAAAACCATAAAGTCCATAGAGAATGTCCAGAAAACACAAACACACTCAGAGGCTATAGCAAGATCTGGGATTGAGATAGCCACAACACACCAGATACTTTTGTTTTCATCCAGGAGTATCTGGACAAATTGTTGTAATTTTGAAGTATAATTTAACCAAAAAATCACAGAGAAAGTGGTTTTGGAGAAAAGCACACTCTTCCTGTTCGGCATATGCATCCAATGTCATGTTTACAGAAAGAAATATCATGTTTTCTCAGGTTTCTGGAGCTTTCTTCCTAGAAAACTCGAATGTGTGGAGGATTTGACTCCAGGTGGAACCAATTAGCGTTTGCCAGCAGAAAACAAAAAGGGTCCTGCTAAAATGCATTCAAAACCGTTAAGTCCATAGAGAATGTCCAGAAAACACAAACACACACAGAGGCTGTAGCAAGATCTGGGATTGAGATAGCCACAACACACCAGATAGTTTTGTTTTCATTGAGGTGTAAATTGACAAATTGTTGTGGATTTCGGGTGAAATTTAACCAAAAAATCACAGTGAAAGCGGTATTGGAGAAAAGCACAATCTTCCTGTTCTGCAAATGCATCCAATATCATGTTTACAGAAAGAAATATCATGTTTTCTCAGGTTTCTGGAGCTTTCTTCCTAGAAAACTCGAATGTGTGGAGGATTTGACTCCAGGTGGAACCAATAAGCGTTTGCCAGCTAAAAACAAAAACTTAAATGCCTAAATGCATTCAAAACCGTAAAGTCCATAGAGAATGTCCAGAAAACACAAACAAACACAGAGGCTATAGCAAGATCTGGGATTGAGATAGCCACAACACACCGGATAGTTTTGTTTTCATCCAGAGTATCTGGACAAAATGTTGTAGTATCAGGGTGAAATTTTACCAAAAAATCACCGTGAAAGTGGCTTTGGAGAAAAGCACAATCTTCCTGTTCGGCAAATGCATCCAATGTCATGTTTACAGAAAGAAATATCATGTTTTCTCAGGTTTCTGGAGCATTCCTCCTAGAAAACTCGAATGTGTGGAGATATTGACTACAGGTGAAATCAATTAGCGTTTGCCAGCAGAAAACAAAAAGGGTCCTGCTAAAATGCATTCAAAACCATAAAGTCCATAGAGAATGTCCAGAAAACACAAACACACTCAGAGGCTATAGCAAGATCTGGGATTGAGATAGCCACAACACACCAGATACTTTTGTTTTCATCCAGGAGTATCTGGACAAATTGTTGTAATTTTGAAGTATAATTTAACCAAAAAATCACAGAGAAAGTGGTTTTGGAGAAAAGCACACTCTTCCTGTTCGGCATATGCATCCAATGTCATGTTTACAGAAAGAAATATCATGTTTTCTCAGGTTTCTGGAGCTTTCTTCCTAGAAAACTCGAATGTGTGGAGGATTTGACTCCAGGTGGAACCAATTAGCGTTTGCCAGCAGAAAACAAAAAGGGTCCTGCTAAAATGCATTCAAAACCGTTAAGTCCATAGAGAATGTCCAGAAAAGACAAACACACACAGAGGCTGTAGCAAGATCTGGGATTGAGATAGCCACAACACACCAGATAGTTTTGTTTTCATCCAGGTGTAAATTGACAAATTGTTGTGGATTTCGGGTGAAATTTAACCAAAAAATCACAGTGAAAGCGGTATTGGAGAAAAGCACAATCTTCCTGTTCTGCAAATGCATCCAATGTCATGTTTACAGAAAGAAATATCATGTTTTCTCAGGTTTCTGGAGCTTTCTTCCTAGAAAACTCGAATGTGTGGAGGAATTGACTCCAGGTGGAACCAATTAGCGTTTGCCAGCAGAAAACAAAAAGGGTCCTGCTAAAATGCATGCAAAATCTTAAAGTCCATAGAGAATGTCCAGAAAACACAAACACACACAGAGGCTGTAGCAAGATCTGGGCTTGAGATAGCCACAACACATCAGATAGTTTTGTTTTCATCCAGGAGTATCTGGACAAAATGTTTAGTATCAGGGTGAAATTTTACAAAAATCACCGTGAAAGTGGTTTTGGAGAAAAGCACAATCTTCCTGTTGGGCAAATGCATCCAATGTCATGTTTACAGAAAGAAATATCATGTTTTCTCAGGTTTCTGGAGCTTTCTTCCTAGAAAACTCGAATGTGTGGAGGATTTGACTCCAGGTGGAACCAATTAGCGTTTGCCAGCAGAAAACAAAAAGGGTCCTCCTAAAATGCATTCAAAACCGTAAAGTCCATAGAGAATGTCCAGAAAACACAAACACACACAGAGGCTGTAGCAAGATCTGGGATTGAGATAGCCACAACACACCAGATAGTTTTGTTTTCATCCAGGTGTAAATTGACAAATTGTTGTGGATTTCGGGTGAAATTTAACCAAAAAATCACAGTGAAAGCGGTATTGGAGAAAAGCACAATCTTCCTGTTGGGCAAATGCATCCAATGTCATGTTTACAGAAAGAAATATCATGTTTTCTCAGGTTTCTGGAGCTTTCTTCCTAGAAAACTCGAATGTGTGGAGGATTTGACTCCAGGTGGAACCAATTAGCGTTTGCCAGCAGAAAACAAAAAGGGTCCTGCTAAAATGCATTCAAAACCGTAAAGTCCATAGAGAATGTCCAGAAAACACAAACACACACAGAGGCTGTAGCAAGATCTGGGATTGAGATAGCCACAACACACCAGATAGTTTTGTTTTCATTGAGGTGTAAATTGACAAATTGTTGTGGATTTCGGGTGAAATTTAACCAAAAAATCACAGTGAAAGCGGTATTGGAGAAAAGCACAATCTTCCTGTTCTGCAAATGCATCCAATATCATGTTTACAGAAAGAAATATCATGTTTTCTCAGGTTTCTGGAGCTTTCTTCCTAGAAAACTCGAATGTGTGGAGGATTTGACTCCAGGTGGAACCAATAAGCGTTTGCCAGCTAAAAACAAAAACTTAAATGCCTAAATGCATTCAAAACCGTAAAGTCCATAGAGAATGTCCAGAAAACACAAACAAACACAGAGGCTATAGCAAGATCTGGGATTGAGATAGCCACAACACACCGGATAGTTTTGTTTTCATCCAGAGTATCTGGACAAAATGTTGTAGTATCAGGGTGAAATTTTACCAAAAAATCACCGTGAAAGTGGTTTTGGAGAAAAGCACAATCTTCCTGTTCGGCAAATGCATCCAATGTCATGTTTACAGAAAGAAATATCATGTTTTCTCAGGTTTCTGGAGCATTCTTCCTAGAAAACTCGAATGTGTGGAGATATTGACTACAGGTGAAATCAATTAGCGTTTGCCAGCAGAAAACAAAAAGGGTCCTGCTAAAATGCATTCAAAACCATAAAGTCCATAGAGAATGTCCAGAAAACACAAACACACTCAGAGGCTATAGCAAGATCTGGGATTGAGATAGCCACAACACACCAGATACTTTTGTTTTCATCCAGGAGTATCTGGACAAATTGTTGTAATTTTGAAGTATAATTTAACCAAAAAATCACAGAGAAAGTGGTTTTGGAGAAAAGCACACTCTTCCTGTTCGGCATATGCATCCAATGTCATGTTTACAGAAAGAAATATCATGTTTTCTCAGGTTTCTGGAGCTTTCTTCCTAGAAAACTCGAATGTGTGGAGGATTTGACTCCAGGTGGAACCAATTAGCGTTTGCCAGCAGAAAACAAAAAGGGTCCTGCTAAAATGCATTCAAAACCGTTAAGTCCATAGAGAATGTCCAGAAAACACAAACACACACAGAGGCTGTAGCAAGATCTGGGATTGAGATAGCCACAACACACCAGATAGTTTTGTTTTCATTGAGGTGTAAATTGACAAATTGTTGTGGATTTCGGGTGAAATTTAACCAAAAAATCACAGTGAAAGCGGTATTGGAGAAAAGCACAATCTTCCTGTTCTGCAAATGCATCCAATATCATGTTTACAGAAAGAAATATCATGTTTTCTCAGGTTTCTGGAGCTTTCTTCCTAGAAAACTCGAATGTGTGGAGGATTTGACTCCAGGTGGAACCAATAAGCGTTTGCCAGCTAAAAACAAAAACTTAAATGCCTAAATGCATTCAAAACCGTAAAGTCCATAGAGAATGTCCAGAAAACACAAACAAACACAGAGGCTATAGCAAGATCTGGGATTGAGATAGCCACAACACACCGGATAGTTTTGTTTTCATCCAGAGTATCTGGACAAAATGTTGTAGTATCAGGGTGAAATTTTACCAAAAAATCACCGTGAAAGTGGCTTTGGAGAAAAGCACAATCTTCCTGTTCGGCAAATGCATCCAATGTCATGTTTACAGAAAGAAATATCATGTTTTCTCAGGTTTCTGGAGCATTCCTCCTAGAAAACTCGAATGTGTGGAGATATTGACTACAGGTGAAATCAATTAGCGTTTGCCAGCAGAAAACAAAAAGGGTCCTGCTAAAATGCATTCAAAACCATAAAGTCCATAGAGAATGTCCAGAAAACACAAACACACTCAGAGGCTATAGCAAGATCTGGGATTGAGATAGCCACAACACACCAGATACTTTTGTTTTCATCCAGGAGTATCTGGACAAATTGTTGTAATTTTGAAGTATAATTTAACCAAAAAATCACAGAGAAAGTGGTTTTGGAGAAAAGCACACTCTTCCTGTTGGGCAAATGCATCCAATGTCATGTTTACAGAAAGAAATATCATGTTTTCTCAGGTTTCTGGAGCTTTCTTCCTAGAAAACTCGAATGTGTGGAGGATTTGACTCCAGGTGGAACCAATTAGCGTTTGCCAGCAGAAAACAAAAAGGGTCCTGCTAAAATGCATTCAAAACCGTTAAGTCCATAGAGAATGTCCAGAAAAGACAAACACACACAGAGGCTGTAGCAAGATCTGGGATTGAGATAGCCACAACACACCAGATAGTTTTGTTTTCATCCAGGTGTAAATTGACAAATTGTTGTGGATTTCGGGTGAAATTTAACCAAAAAATCACAGTGAAAGCGGTATTGGAGAAAAGCACAATCTTCCTGTTCTGCAAATGCATCCAATGTCATGTTTACAGAAAGAAATATCGTGTTTTCTCAGGTTTGTGGAGCTTTCTTCCTAGAAAACTCGAATGTGTGGAGGATTTGACTCCAGGTGGAACCAATTAGCGTTTGCCAGCAGAAAACAAAAAGGGTCCTGCTAAAATGCATGCAAAATCTTAAAGTCCATAGAGAATGTCCAGAAAACACAAACACACACAGAGGCTGTAGCAAGATCTGGGCTTGAGATAGCCACAACACATCAGATAGTTTTGTTTTCATCCAGGAGTATCTGGACAAAATGTTTAGTATCAGGGTGAAATTTTACAAAAATCACCGTGAAAGTGGTTTTGGAGAAAAGCACAATCTTCCTGTTGGGCAAATGCATCCAATGTCATGTTTACAGAAAGAAATATCATGTTTTCTCAGGTTTCTGAAGCTTTCTTTCTGGAAAACTCGAATGTGTGGAGTATTTTACTCCAGGTGGAACCAATTAGCGTTTGCCAGCAGAAAACAAAAAGGGTCCTGCTAAAATGCATGCAAAACCTTAAAGTCCATAGAGAATATCCAGAAAACACAAACACACACAGAGGCTGTAGCAAGATCTGGGATTGAGATAGCCACAACACACCAGATAGTTTTGTTTTCATCGAGGAGTATCTGGACAAATTGTTGTGGATTTCGGGTGAAATTTAACCAAAAAATCACAGTGAAAGTGGTTTTGGAGAAAAGCACAATCTTCCTGTTCGTCAAATGCATCCAATGGCATGTTTACAGAAAGAAATATCATGTTTTTTCAGGTTTCTGGAGCTTTCTTGGTAGAAAACTCGAATGTGTGGAGGATTTGACTCCAGGTGGAACCAATTAGCGTTTGGCAGCTAAAAACAAAAACTTAAATGCCTAAATGCATTCAACACCGTAAAGTCCATAGAGAATGTCCAGAAAACACAAACAAACACAGAGGCTGTAGCAAGATCTGGGATTGAGATAGCCACAACACACCAGATAGTTTTGTTTTCATCCAGAGTATCTGGACAAAATGTTGTAGTATCAGCTGAAATTTTACCAAGAAATCACAGTGAAAATGGTTTTGGAGAAAAGCACAATCTTCCTGTTTGGCAAATGCATCCAATGTCATGTTTACAGAAAGAAATATCCTGTTTTCTCAGGTTTCTGGAGCATTCTTCCTAGAAAACTCGAATGTGTGGAGGATTTGACTCCAAGTGGAACCAATTAGCGTTTGCCAGCAGAAAACAAAAAGGGTCCTGCTAAAATGCATTCAAAACCGTTAAGTCCATAGAGAATGTCCAGAAAACACAAACACACTCAGAGGCTATAGCAAGATCTGGGATTGAGATAGCCACAACACACCAGATACTTTTGTTTTCATCCAGGAGTATCTGGACAAATTGTTGTGGATTTCGTGTGAAATTTCACCAAAAAATCACAGTGAAAGCGGTATTGGAGAAAAGCACAATCTTCCTGTTCTGCCAATGCATCCAATGTCATGTTTACAGAAAGAAATATCATGTTTTATCAGGTTTCTGGAGCTTTCTTCCTAGAAAACTCGAATGTGTGGAGGATTTGAATCCAGGTGGAACCAATTAGCGTTTGGCAGCTAAAAACAAAAACTTAAATGCCTAAATGCATTCAAAACCGTAAAGTCCATAGAGAATGTCCAGAAAACACAAACACAGAGGCTATAGCAAGATCTGGGATTGAGATAGCCACAACACACCAGATAGTTTTGTTTTCATCCAGAGTATCTGGACAAAATGTTGTAGTATCAGGGTGAAATTTTACCAAAAAATCACCGTGAAAGTGGTTTTGGAGAAAAGCACAATCTTCCTGTTCGGCAAATGCATCCAATGTCATGTTTACAGAAAGAAATATCATGTTTTCTCAGGTTTCTGAAGCTTTCTTCCTAGAAAACTCGAATGTGTGGAGGATTTGACTCCAGGTGGAACCAATTAGCGTTTGCCAGCAGAAAACAAAAAGGGTCCTGCTAAAATGCATTCAACACCGTAAAGTCCATAGAGAATGTCCAGAAAACACAAACACACAGAGGCTGTAGCAAGATCTGGGATTGAGATAGCCACAACACACCAGATAGTTTTGTTTTCATCCAGGAGTATCTGGACAAATTATTGTGCATTTCTGGTGAAATTTAACCAAAAATCACCGTGAAAGTGGTTTTGGAGAAAAGCACAATCTTCCTGTACAGCAAATGCATCCAATGTCATGTTTACAGAAAGGAATATCATGTTTTCTCAGGTTTCTGAAGCTTTCTTCCTGGAAAACTCGAATGTGTGGAGTATTTTACTCCAGGTGGAACCAATTAGCGTTTGCCAGCAGAAAACAAAAAGGGTCCTGCTAAAATGCATGCAAAACCGTAAAGTCCATAGAGAATGTCCAGAAAACACAAACACACACAGAGGCTATAGCAATATCTGGGATTGAGATAGCCACAACACACCAGATACTTTTGTTTTCATCTAAGAGTATCTGGAGAAATTATTGTAGTTTTGAAGTGATATTTAACCAAAAAATCACAGTGAAAGTGGTTTTGGAGAAAAGCACAATCTTTCTGTTCAGCGACTGAATCCAGTGTCATGTTTACAAATACAAATATCATGTTTTATCAGGTTTCTGGAGCTTTCTTCCTAGAAAACTCGAATGTGTGGAGGATTTGACCCCATGTGGTACCAATGAGTGTCTGCCAGCAGAAAACAAAAAGGGTCCTGCTCAAATGCATTCAAAACCGTAAAGTCCATAGAGAATGTCCAGAAAACACAAACAAACACAGAGGCTATAGCAAGATCTGTGATTGAGATAGCCACAACACACCAGATAGTTTTGTTTTCATCCAGACTATCTGGACAAATTGTTGTGGATTTCGGGTGAAATTTAAACAAAAATCACCGTGACAGTGGTTTTGGAGAAAAGCACAATCTTCCTGTTCGGCAAATGCATCCAATGTCATGTTTACAGAAAGAAATATCATGTTTTCTCAGGTTTCTGGAGCATTCTTCCTAGAAAATTCGAATGTGTGGAGATATTGACTCCAGGTGGAACCAATTAGCATTTGCCAGCAGAAAACAAAAAGGGTCCTGCTAAAATGCATTCAAAACCGTAAAGTCCATAGAGAATGTCCAGAAAAAACAAACACACTCAGAGGCTATAGCAAGATCTGGGATTGAGATAGCCACAACACACCAGATACTTTTGTTTTCATCCAGGAGTATCTGGACAAATTGTTGTAGTTTTGAAGTATAATTTAACCAAAAGTCACAGAGAAAGTGGTTTTGGAGAAAAGCACAATCTTCCTGTTCGGCAAATGCATCCAATGTCATGTTTACAGAAAGAAATATCATGTTTTCTCAGGTTTCTGGAGCTTTCTTCCTAGAAAACTCGAATGTGTGGAGGATTTGACTCCAGGTGGAACCAATTAGCGTTTGCCAGCAGAAAACAAAAAGGGTCCTGCTAAAATGCATTCAAAACCGTTAAGTCCATAGAGAATGTCCAGAAAAGACAAACACACACAGAGGCTGTAGCAAGATCTGGGATTGAGATAGCCACAACACACCAGATAGTTTTCTTTTCATCCAGGTGTAAATTGACAAATTGTTGTGGATTTCGGGTGAAATTTAACCAAAAAATCACAGTGAAAGCGGTATTGGAGAAAAGCACAATCTTCCTGTTCTGCAAATGCATCCAATGTCATGTTTACAGAAAGAAATATCATGTTTTCTCAGGTTTCTGGAGCTTTCTTCCTAGAAAACTCGAATGTGTGGAGGATTTGACTCCAGGTGGAACCAATTAGCGTTTGCCAGCAGAAAACAAAAAGGGTCCTGCTAAAATGCATGCAAAATCTTAAAGTCCATAGAGAATGTCCAGAAAACACAAACACACACAGAGGCTGTAGCAAGATCTGGGCTTGAGATAGCCACAACACATCAGATAGTTTTGTTTTCATCCAGGAGTATCTGGACAAAATGTTTAGTATCAGGGTGAAATTTTACCAAAAATCACCGTGAAAGTGGTTTTGGAGAAAAGCACAATCTTCCTGTACAGCAAATGCATCCAATGTCATGTTTACAGAAAGAAATATCATGTTTTCTCAGGTTTCTGAAGCTTTCTTTCTGGAAAACTCGAATGTGTGGAGTATTTTACTCCAGGTGGAACCAATTAGCGTTTGCCAGCAGAAAACAAAAAGGGTCCTGCTAAAATGCATGCAAAACCTTAAAGTCCATAGAGAATATCCAGAAAACACAAACACACACAGAGGCTGTAGCAAGATCTGGGATTGAGATAGCCACAACACACCAGATAGTTTTGTTTTCATCGAGGAGTATCTGGACAAATTGTTGTGGATTTCGGGTGAAATTTAACCAAAAAATCACAGTGAAAGTGGTTTTGGAGAAAAGCACAATCTTCCTGTTCGTCAAATGCATCCAATGGCATGTTTACAGAAAGAAATATCATGTTTTTTCAGGTTTCTGGAGCTTTCTTGGTAGAAAACTCGAATGTGTGGAGGATTTGACTCCAGGTGGAACCAATTAGCGTTTGGCAGCTAAAAACAAAAACTTAAATGCCTAAATGCATTCAACACCGTAAAGTCCATAGAGAATGTCCAGAAAACACAAACAAACACAGAGGCTGTAGCAAGATCTGGGATTGAGATAGCCACAACACACCAGATAGTTTTGTTTTCATCCAGAGTATCTGGACAAAATGTTGTAGTATCAGGTGAAATTTTACCAAGAAATCACAGTGAAAGTGGTTTTGGAGAAAAGCACAATCTTCCTGTTTGGCAAATGCATCCAATGTCATGTTTACAGAAAGAAATATCCTGTTTTCTCAGGTTTCTGGAGCATTCTTCCTAGAAAACTCGAATGTGTGGAGGATTTGACTCCAGGTGGAACCAATTAGCGTTTGCCAGCAGAAAACAAAAAGGGTCCTGCTAAAATGCATTCAAAACCGTTAAGTCCATAGAGAATGTCCAGAAAACACAAACACACTCAGAGGCTATAGCAAGATCTGGGATTGAGATAGCCACAACACACCAGATACTTTTGTTTTCATCCAGGAGTATCTGGACAAATTGTTGTGGATTTCGTGTGAAATTTCACCAAAAAATCACAGTGAAAGCGGTATTGGAGAAAAGCACAATCTTCCTGTTCTGCAAATGCATCCAATGTCATGTTTACAGAAAGAAATATCATGTTTTCTCAGGTTTCTGGAGCTTTCTTCCTAGAAAACTCGAATGTGTGGAGGATTTGACTCCAGGTGGAACCAATTAGCGTTTGCCAGCAGAAAACAAAAAGGGTCCTGCTAAAATGCATGCAAAATCTTAAAGTCCATAGAGAATGTCCAGAAAACACAAACACACACAGAGGCTGTAGCAAGATCTGGGCTTGAGATAGCCACAACACATCAGATAGTTTTGTTTTCATCCAGGAGTATCTGGACAAAATGTTTAGTATCAGGGTGAAATTTTACCAAAAATCACCGTGAAAGTGGTTTTGGAGAAAAGCACAATCTTCCTGTACAGCAAATGCATCCAATGTCATGTTTACAGAAAGAAATATCATGTTTTCTCAGGTTTCTGAAGCTTTCTTTCTGGAAAACTCGAATGTGTGGAGTATTTTACTCCAGGTGGAACCAATTAGCGTTTGCCAGCAGAAAACAAAAAGGGTCCTGCTAAAATGCATGCAAAACCTTAAAGTCCATAGAGAATATCCAGAAAACACAAACACACACAGAGGCTGTAGCAAGATCTGGGATTGAGATAGCCACAACACACCAGATAGTTTTGTTTTCATCGAGGAGTATCTGGACAAATTGTTGTGGATTTCGGGTGAAATTTAACCAAAAAATCACAGTGAAAGTGGTTTTGGAGAAAAGCACAATCTTCCTGTTCGTCAAATGCATCCAATGGCATGTTTTCAGAAAGAAATATCATGTTTTCTCAGGTTTCTTGAGCTTTCTTGGTAGAAAACTCGAATGTGTGGAGGATTTGACTCCAGGTGGAACCAATTAGCGTTTGGCAGCTAAAAACAAAAACTTAAATGCCTAAATGCATTCAACACCGTAAAGTCCATAGAGAATGTCCAGAAAACACAAACAAACACAGAGGCTGTAGCAAGATCTGGGATTGAGATAGCCACAACACACCAGATAGTTTTGTTTTCATCCAGAGTATCTGGACAAAATGTTGTAGTATCAGGTGAAATTTTACCAAGAAATCACAGTGAAAGTGGTTTTGGAGAAAAGCACAATCTTCCTGTTTGGCAAATGCATCCAATGTCATGTTTACAGAAAGAAATATCCTGTTTTCTCAGGTTTCTGGAGCATTCTTCCTAGAAAACTCGAATGTGTGGAGGATTTGACTCCAGGTGGAACCAATTAGCGTTTGCCAGCAGAAAACAAAAAGGGTCCTGCTAAAATGCATTCAAAACCGTTAAGTCCATAGAGAATGTCCAGAAAACACAAACACACTCAGAGGCTATAGCAAGATCTGGGATTGAGATAGCCACAACACACCAGATACTTTTGTTTTCATCCAGGAGTATCTGGACAAATTGTTGTGGATTTCGTGTGAAATTTCACCAAAAAATCACAGTGAAAGCGGTATTGGAGAAAAGCACAATCTTCCTGTTCTGCAAATGCATCCAATGTCATGTTTACAGAAAGAAATATCATGTTTTCTCAGGTTTCTGGAGCTTTCTTCCTAGAAAACTCGAATGTGTGGAGGATTTGACTCCAGGTGGAACCAATTAGCGTTTGCCAGCTAAAAACAAAAACTTAAATGCCTAAATGCATTCAAAACCGTAAAGTCCATAGAGAATGTCCAGAAAACACAAACACAGAGGCTATAGCAAGATCTGGGATTGAGATAGCCACAACACACCAGATAGTTTTGTTTTCATCCAGAGTATCTGGACAAAATGTTGTAGTATCAGGGTGAAATTTTACCAAAAAATCACCGTGAAAGTGGTTTTGGAGAAAAGCACAATCTTCCTGTTCGGCAAATGCATCCAATGTCATGTTTACAGAAAGAAATATCATGTTTTCTCAGGTTTCTGAAGCTTTCTTCCTAGAAAACTCGAATGTGTGGAGGATTTGACTCCAGGTGGAACCAATTAGCGTTTGCCAGCAGAAAACAAAAAGGGTCCTGCTAAAATGCATTCAAAACCGTAAAGTCCATAGAGAATGTCCAGAAAACACAAACACACACAGAGGCTGTAGCAAGATCTGGGATTGAGATAGCCACAACACACCAGATAGTTTTGTTTTCATCCAGGAGTATCTGGAAAATTATTGTGCATTTCGGGTGAAATTTAACCAAAAATCACCGTGAAAGTGGTTTTGGAGAAAAGCACAATCTTCCTGTACAGCAAATGCATCCAATATCATGTTTACAGAAAGAAATATCATGTTTTCTCAGGTTTCTGAAGCTTTCTTCCTGGAAAACTCGAATGTGTGGAGTATTTTACTCCAGGTGGAACCAATTAGCGTTTGCCAGCAGAAAACAAAAAGGGTCCTGCTAAAATGCATGCAAAACCGTAAAGTCCATAGAGAATGTCCAGAAAACACAAACACACACAGAGGCTATAGCAATATCTGGGATTGAGATAGCTACAAATCACCAGATACTTTTGTTTTCATCTAAGAGTATCTGGAGAAATTATTGTAGTTTTGAAGTGATATTTAACCAAAAAATCACAGTGAAAGTGGTTTTGGAGAAAAGCACAATCTTTCTGTTCAGCGACTGAATCCAGTGTCATGTTTACAAATACAAATATCATGTTTTATCAGGTTTCTGGAGCTTTCTTCCTAGAAAACTCGAATGTGTGGAGGATTTGACCCCATGTGGTACCAATGAGTGTCTGCCAGCAGAAAACAAAAAGGGTCCTGCTCAAATGCATTCAAAACCGTAAAGTCCATAGAGAATGTCCAGAAAACACAAACAAACACAGAGGCTATAGCAAGATCTGTGATTGAGATAGCCACAACACACCAGATAGTTTTGTTTTCATCCAGACTATCTGGACAAATTGTTGTGGATTTCGGGTGAAATTTAAACAAAAATCACCGTGACAGTGGTTTTGGAGAAAAGCACAATCTTCCTGTTCGGCAAATGCATCCAATGTCATGTTTACAGAAAGAAATATCATGTTTTCTCAGGTTTCTGGAGCATTCTTCCTAGAAAACTCGAATGTGTGGAGATATTGACTCCAGGTGGAACCAATTAGCATTTGCCAGCAGAAAACAAAAAGGGTCCTGCTAAAATGCATTCAAAACCGTAAAGTCCATAGAGAATGTCCAGAAAAAACAAACACACTCAGAGGCTATAGCAAGATCTGGGATTGAGATAGCCACAACACACCAGATACTTTTGTTTTCATCCAGGAGTATCTGGACAAATTGTTGTAGTTTTGAAGTATAATTTAACCAAAAGTCACAGAGAAAGTGGTTTTGGAGAAAAGCACAATCTTCCTGTTCGGCAAATGCATCCAATGTCATGTTTACAGAAAGAAATATCATGTTTTCTCAGGTTTCTGGAGCTTTCTTCCTAGAAAACTCGAATGTGTGGAGGATTTGACTCCAGGTGGAACCAATTAGCGTTTGGCAGCTAAAAACAAAAAGGGTCCTGCTAAAATGCATTCAAAACCGTTAAGTACATAGAGAATGTCCAGAAAACACAAACACACACAGAGGCTGTAGCAAGATCTGGGATTGAGATAGCCACAACACACCAGATAGTTTTGTTTTCATCCAGGAGTATCTGGACAAATTGTTGTGGATTTCGGGTGAAATTTAACCAAAAAATCACCGTGAAAGTGGTTTTGGTGAAAAGCACAATCTTCCTGTTTGGCAAATGCATCCAATGTCATGTTTACAGAAAGAAATATCATGTTTTCTCAGGTTTCTGGAGCATTCTTCCTAGAAAACTCGATTGTGTGGAGATATTGACTCCAGGTGGAACCAATAAGCGTTTGCCAGATAAAAAGAAAAACTTAACTGCCTAAATGCATTCAAAACCGTAAAGTCCATAGAGAATGTCCAGAAAACACAAACACACACAGAGGCTGTAGCAAGATCTGGGATTGAGATAGCCACAACACACCAGATAGTTTTGTTTTCATCCAGAGTATCTGGACAAAATGTTGTAGTATCAGGGTGAAATTTTACCAAAAAACCACCGTGACAGTGGTTTTGGAGAAAAGCACAATCTTCCTGTTCGGCAAATGCATCCAATGTCATGTTTACAGAAAGAAATATCATGTTTTCTCAGGTTTCTGGAGCATTCTTCCTAGAAAACTCGAATGTGTGGAGATATTGACTCCAGGTGAAACCAATTAGCGTTTGCCAGCAGAAAACAAAAAGGCTCCTGCTAAAATGCATTCAAAACCGTCAAGTCCATAGAGAATGTCCAGAAAACACAAACACACACAGAGGCTGTAGCAAGATCTGGGATTGAGATAGCCACAACACACCAGATACTTTTGTTTTCATCCAGGAGTATCTGGACAAATTGTTGTAGTTTTGAAGTATAATTTAACCAAAAAATCACAGAGAAAGTGGTTTTGGAGAAAAGCACAATCTTCCTGTTCGGCAAATGCATCCAATGTCATGTTTACAGAAAGAAATATCATGTTTTCTCAGGTTTCTGGAGCTTTCTTCCTAGAAAACTCGAATGTGTGGAGGATTTGACTCCAGGTGGAACCAATTAGCGTTTGCCAGCAGAAAACAAAAAGGGTCCTCCTAAAATGCATTCAAAACCGTAAAGTCCATAGAGAATGTCCAGAAAACACAAACACACACAGAGGCTGTAGCAAGATCTGGGATTGAGATAGCCACAACACACCAGATAGTTTTGTTTTCATCCAGGTGTAAATTGACAAATTGTTGTGGATTTCGGGTGAAATTTAACCAAAAAATCACAGTGAAAGCGGTATTGGAGAAAAGCACAATCTTCCTATTCTGCAAATGCATGCAATGTCATGTTTACAGAAGGAAATATCATGTTTTCTCAGGTTTCTGGAGCTTTCTTCCTAGAAAGCTCGAATGTGTGGAGGATTTGACTCCAGGTGGAACCAATTAGCGTTTGCCAGCAGAAAACAAAAAGGGTCCTGCTAAAATGCATTCAAAACCGTTAAGTCCATAGAGAATGTCCAGAAAACACAAACACACACAGAGGCTGTAGCAAGATCTGGGATTGAGATAGCCACAACACACCAGATAGTTTTGTTTTCATCCAGGTGTAAATTGACAAATTGTTGTGGATTTTGGGTGAAATTTAACCAAAAAATCACAGTGAAAGCGGTATTGGAGAAAAGCACAATCTTCCTGTTCTGCAAATGCATCCAATGTCATGTTTACAGAAAGAAATATCATGTTTTCTCAGGTTTCTGGAGCTTTCTTCCTAGAAAACTCGAATGTGTGGAGGATTTGACTCCAGGTGGAACCAATTAGCGTTTGCCAGCTAAAAACAAAAACTTAAATGCCTAAATGCATTCAAAACCGTAAAGTCCATAGAGAATGTCCAGAAAACACAAACAAACACAGAGGCTATAGCAACATCTGGGATTGAGATAGCCACAACACACCGGATAGTTTTGTTTTCATCCAGAGTATCTGGACAAAATGTTGTAGTATCAGGGTGAAATTTTACCAAAAAATCACCGTGAAAGTGGTTTTGGAGAAAAGCACAATCTTCCTGTTCGGCAAATGCATCCAATGTCATGTTTACAGAAAGAAATATCATGTTTTCTCAGGTTTCTGGAGCATTCTTCCTAGAAAACTCGAATGTGTGGAGATATTGACTACAGGTGAAATCAATTAGCGTTTGCCAGCAGAAAACAAAAAGGGTCCTGCTAAAATGCATTCAAAACCGTAAAGTCCATAGAGAATGTCCAGAAAACACAAACACACTCAGAGGCTATAGCAAGATCTGGGATTGAGATAGCCACAACACACCAGATACTTTTGTTTTCATCCAGGAGTATCTGGACAAATTGTTGTAATTTTGAAGTATAATTTAACCAAAAAATCACAGAGAAAGTGGTTTTGGAGAAAAGCACACTCTTCCTGTTCGGCATATGCATCCAATGTCATGTTTACAGAAAGAAATATCATGTTTTCTCAGGTTTCTGGAGCTTTCTTCCTAGAAAACTCGAATGTGTGGAGGATTTGACTCCAGGTGGAACCAATTAGCGTTTGCCAGCAGAAAACAAAAAGGGTCCTCCTAAAATGCATTCAAAACCGTTAAGTCCATAGAGAATGTCCAGAAAACACAAACACACACAGAGGCTGTAGCAAGATCTGGGATTGAGATAGCCACAACACACCAGATAGTTTTGTTTTCATCCAGGTGTAAATTGACATATTGTTGTGGATTTCGGGTGAAATTTAACCAAAAAATCACAGTGAAAGCGGTATTGGAGAAAAGCACAATCTTCCTGTTCTGCAAATGCATCCAATGTCATGTTTACAGAAAGAAATATCATGTTTTCTCAGGTTTCTGGAGCTTTCTTCCTAGAAAACTCGAATGTGTGGAGGATTTGACTCCAGGTGGAACCAATTAGCGTTTGCCAGCAGAAAACAAAAAGGGTCCTGCTAAAATGCATGCAAAATCTTAAAGTCCATAGAGAATGTCCAGAAAACACAAACACACACAGAGGCTGTAGCAAGATCTGGGCTTGAGATAGCCACAACACATCAGATAGTTTTGTTTTCATCCAGGAGTATCTGGACAAAATGTTTAGTATCAGGGTGAAATTTTACCAAAAATCACCGTGAAAGTGGTTTTGGAGAAAAGCACAATCTTCCTGTACAGCAAATGCATCCAATGTCATGTTTACAGAAAGAAATATCATGTTTTCTCAGGTTTCTGGAGCATTCTTCCTAGAAAACTCGAATGTGTGGAGATATTGACTCCAGGTGAAACCAATTAGCGTTTGCCAGCAGAAAACAAAAAGGCTCCTGCTAAAATGCATTCAAAACCGTCAAGTCCATAGAGAATGTCCAGAAAAAACAAACACACTCAGAGGCTATAGCAAGATCTGGGATTGAGATAGCCACAACACACCAGATACTTTTGTTTTCATCCAGGAGTATCTGGACAAATTGTTGTAGTTTTGAAGTATAATTTAACCAAAAAATCACAGAGAAAGTGGTTTTGGAGAAAAGCACAATCTTCCTGTTCGGCAAATGCATCCAATGTCATGTTTACAGAAAGAAATATCATGTTTTCTCAGGTTTCTGGAGCTTTCTTCCTAGAAAACTCGAATGTGTGGAGGATTTGACTCCAGGTGGAACCAATTAGCGTTTGCCAGCAGAAAACAAAAAGGGTCCTCCTAAAATGCATTCAAAACCGTAAAGTCCATAGAGAATGTCCAGAAAACACAAACACACACAGAGGCTGTAGCAAGATCTGGGATTGAGATAGCCACAACACACCAGATAGTTTTGTTTTCATCCAGGTGTAAATTGACAAATTGTTGTGGATTTCGGGTGAAATTTAACCAAAAAATCACAGTGAAAGCGGTATTGGAGAAAAGCACAATCTTCCTATTCTGCAAATGCATGCAATGTCATGTTTACAGAAGGAAATATCATGTTTTCTCAGGTTTCTGGAGCTTTCTTCCTAGAAAGCTCGAATGTGTGGAGGATTTGACTCCAGCTGGAACCAATTAGCGTTTGCCAGCAGAAAACAAAAAGGGTCCTGCTAAAATGCATTCAAAACCGTTAAGTCCATAGAGAATGTCCAGAAAACACAAACACACACAGAGGCTGTAGCAAGATCTGGGATTGAGATAGCCACAACACACCAGATAGTTTTGTTTTCATCCAGGTGTAAATTGACAAATTGTTGTGGATTTTGGGTGAAATTTAACCAAAAAATCACAGTGAAAGCGGTATTGGAGAAAAGCACAATCTTCCTGTTCTGCAAATGCATCCAATGTCATGTTTACAGAAAGAAATATCATGTTTTCTCAGGTTTCTGGAGCTTTCTTCCTAGAAAACTCGAATGTGTGGAGGATTTGACTCCAGGTGGAACCAATTAGCGTTTGCCAGCTAAAAACAAAAACTTAAATGCCTAAATGCATTCAAAACCGTAAAGTCCATAGAGAATGTCCAGAAAACACAAACAAACACAGAGGCTATAGCAACATCTGGGATTGAGATAGCCACAACACACCGGATAGTTTTGTTTTCATCCAGAGTATCTGGACAAAATGTTGTAGTATCAGGGTGAAATTTTACCAAAAAATCACCGTGAAAGTGGTTTTGGAGAAAAGCACAATCTTCCTGTTCGGCAAATGCATCCAATGTCATGTTTACAGAAAGAAATATCATGTTTTCTCAGGTTTCTGGAGCATTCTTCCTAGAAAACTCGAATGTGTGGAGATATTGACTACAGGTGAAATCAATTAGCGTTTGCCAGCAGAAAACAAAAAGGGTCCTGCTAAAATGCATTCAAAACCGTAAAGTCCATAGAGAATGTCCAGAAAACACAAACACACTCAGAGGCTATAGCAAGATCTGGGATTGAGATAGCCACAACACACCAGATACTTTTGTTTTCATCCAGGAGTATCTGGACAAATTGTTGTAATTTTGAAGTATAATTTAACCAAAAAATCACAGAGAAAGTGGTTTTGGAGAAAAGCACACTCTTCCTGTTCGGCATATGCATCCAATGTCATGTTTACAGAAAGAAATATCATGTTTTCTCAGGTTTCTGGAGCTTTCTTCCTAGAAAACTCGAATGTGTGGAGGATTTGACTCCAGGTGGAACCAATTAGCGTTTGCCAGCAGAAAACAAAAAGGGTCCTCCTAAAATGCATTCAAAACCGTTAAGTCCATAGAGAATGTCCAGAAAACACAAACACACACAGAGGCTGTAGCAAGATCTGGGATTGAGATAGCCACAACACACCAGATAGTTTTGTTTTCATCCAGGTGTAAATTGACATATTGTTGTGGATTACGGGTGAAATTTAACCAAAAAATCACAGTGAAAGCGGTATTGGAGAAAAGCACAATCTTCCTGTTCTGCAAATGCATCCAATGTCATGTTTACAGAAAGAAATATCATGTTTTCTCAGGTTTCTGGAGCTTTCTTCCTAGAAAACTCGAATGTGTGGAGGATTTGACTCCAGGTGGAACCAATTAGCGTTTGCCAGCAGAAAACAAAAAGGGTCCTGCTAAAATGCATGCAAAATCTTAAAGTCCATAGAGAATGTCCAGAAAACACAAACACACACAGAGGCTGTAGCAAGATCTGGGCTTGAGATAGCCACAACACATCAGATAGTTTTGTTTTCATCCAGGAGTATCTGGACAAAATGTTTAGTATCAGGGTGAAATTTTACAAAAATCACCGTGAAAGTGGTTTTGGAGAAAAGCACAATCTTCCTGTTGGGCAAATGCATCCAATGTCATGTTTACAGAAAGAAATATCATGTTTTCTCAGGTTTCTGGAGCTTTCTTCCTAGAAAACTCGAATGTGTGGAGGATTTGACTCCAGGTGGAACCAATTAGCGTTTGCCAGCAGAAAACAAAAAGGGTCCTCCTAAAATGCATTCAAAACCGTAAAGTCCATAGAGAATGTCCAGAAAACACAAACACACACAGAGGCTGTAGCAAGATCTGGGATTGAGATAGCCACAACACACCAGATAGTTTTGTTTTCATCCAGGTGTAAATTGACAAATTGTTGTGGATTTCGGGTGAAATTTAACCAAAAAATCACAGTGAAAGCGGTATTGGAGAAAAGCACAATCTTCCTGTTGGGCAAATGCATCCAATGTCATGTTTACAGAAAGAAATATCATGTTTTCTCAGGTTTCTGGAGCTTTCTTCCTAGAAAACTCGAATGTGTGGAGGATTTGACTCCAGGTGGAACCAATTAGCGTTTGCCAGCAGAAAACAAAAAGGGTCCTGCTAAAATGCATTCAAAACCGTAAAGTCCATAGAGAATGTCCAGAAAACACAAACACACACAGAGGCTGTAGCAAGATCTGGGATTGAGATAGCCACAACACACCAGATAGTTTTGTTTTCATTGAGGTGTAAATTGACAAATTGTTGTGGATTTCGGGTGAAATTTAACCAAAAAATCACAGTGAAAGCGGTATTGGAGAAAAGCACAATCTTCCTGTTCTGCAAATGCATCCAATATCATGTTTACAGAAAGAAATATCATGTTTTCTCAGGTTTCTGGAGCTTTCTTCCTAGAAAACTCGAATGTGTGGAGGATTTGACTCCAGGTGGAACCAATAAGCGTTTGCCAGCTAAAAACAAAAACTTAAATGCCTAAATGCATTCAAAACCGTAAAGTCCATAGAGAATGTCCAGAAAACACAAACAAACACAGAGGCTATAGCAAGATCTGGGATTGAGATAGCCACAACACACCGGATAGTTTTGTTTTCATCCAGAGTATCTGGACAAAATGTTGTAGTATCAGGGTGAAATTTTACCAAAAAATCACCGTGAAAGTGGTTTTGGAGAAAAGCACAATCTTCCTGTTCGGCAAATGCATCCAATGTCATGTTTACAGAAAGAAATATCATGTTTTCTCAGGTTTCTGGAGCATTCTTCCTAGAAAACTCGAATGTGTGGAGATATTGACTACAGGTGAAATCAATTAGCGTTTGCCAGCAGAAAACAAAAAGGGTCCTGCTAAAATGCATTCAAAACCATAAAGTCCATAGAGAATGTCCAGAAAACACAAACACACTCAGAGGCTATAGCAAGATCTGGGATTGAGATAGCCACAACACACCAGATACTTTTGTTTTCATCCAGGAGTATCTGGACAAATTGTTGTAATTTTGAAGTATAATTTAACCAAAAAATCACAGAGAAAGTGGTTTTGGAGAAAAGCACACTCTTCCTGTTCGGCATATGCATCCAATGTCATGTTTACAGAAAGAAATATCATGTTTTCTCAGGTTTCTGGAGCTTTCTTCCTAGAAAACTCGAATGTGTGGAGGATTTGACTCCAGGTGGAACCAATTAGCGTTTGCCAGCAGAAAACAAAAAGGGTCCTGCTAAAATGCATTCAAAACCGTTAAGTCCATAGAGAATGTCCAGAAAACACAAACACACACAGAGGCTGTAGCAAGATCTGGGATTGAGATAGCCACAACACACCAGATAGTTTTGTTTTCATTGAGGTGTAAATTGACAAATTGTTGTGGATTTCGGGTGAAATTTAACCAAAAAATCACAGTGAAAGCGGTATTGGAGAAAAGCACAATCTTCCTGTTCTGCAAATGCATCCAATATCATGTTTACAGAAAGAAATATCATGTTTTCTCAGGTTTCTGGAGCTTTCTTCCTAGAAAACTCGAATGTGTGGAGGATTTGACTCCAGGTGGAACCAATAAGCGTTTGCCAGCTAAAAACAAAAACTTAAATGCCTAAATGCATTCAAAACCGTAAAGTCCATAGAGAATGTCCAGAAAACACAAACAAACACAGAGGCTATAGCAAGATCTGGGATTGAGATAGCCACAACACACCGGATAGTTTTGTTTTCATCCAGAGTATCTGGACAAAATGTTGTAGTATCAGGGTGAAATTTTACCAAAAAATCACCGTGAAAGTGGCTTTGGAGAAAAGCACAATCTTCCTGTTCGGCAAATGCATCCAATGTCATGTTTACAGAAAGAAATATCATGTTTTCTCAGGTTTCTGGAGCATTCCTCCTAGAAAACTCGAATGTGTGGAGATATTGACTACAGGTGAAATCAATTAGCGTTTGCCAGCAGAAAACAAAAAGGGTCCTGCTAAAATGCATTCAAAACCATAAAGTCCATAGAGAATGTCCAGAAAACACAAACACACTCAGAGGCTATAGCAAGATCTGGGATTGAGATAGCCACAACACACCAGATACTTTTGTTTTCATCCAGGAGTATCTGGACAAATTGTTGTAATTTTGAAGTATAATTTAACCAAAAAATCACAGAGAAAGTGGTTTTGGAGAAAAGCACACTCTTCCTGTTGGGCAAATGCATCCAATGTCATGTTTACAGAAAGAAATATCATGTTTTCTCAGGTTTCTGGAGCTTTCTTCCTAGAAAACTCGAATGTGTGGAGGATTTGACTCCAGGTGGAACCAATTAGCGTTTGCCAGCAGAAAACAAAAAGGGTCCTGCTAAAATGCATTCAAAACCGTTAAGTCCATAGAGAATGTCCAGAAAAGACAAACACACACAGAGGCTGTAGCAAGATCTGGGATTGAGATAGCCACAACACACCAGATAGTTTTGTTTTCATCCAGGTGTAAATTGACAAATTGTTGTGGATTTCGGGTGAAATTTAACCAAAAAATCACAGTGAAAGCGGTATTGGAGAAAAGCACAATCTTCCTGTTCTGCAAATGCATCCAATGTCATGTTTACAGAAAGAAATATCGTGTTTTCTCAGGTTTCTGGAGCTTTCTTCCTAGAAAACTCGAATGTGTGGAGGATTTGACTCCAGGTGGAACCAATTAGCGTTTGCCAGCAGAAAACAAAAAGGGTCCTGCTAAAATGCATGCAAAATCTTAAAGTCCATAGAGAATGTCCAGAAAACACAAACACACACAGAGGCTGTAGCAAGATCTGGGCTTGAGATAGCCACAACACATCAGATAGTTTTGTTTTCATCCAGGAGTATCTGGACAAAATGTTTAGTATCAGGGTGAAATTTTACAAAAATCACCGTGAAAGTGGTTTTGGAGAAAAGCACAATCTTCCTGTTGGGCAAATGCATCCAATGTCATGTTTACAGAAAGAAATATCATGTTTTCTCAGGTTTCTGAAGCTTTCTTTCTGGAAAACTCGAATGTGTGGAGTATTTTACTCCAGGTGGAACCAATTAGCGTTTGCCAGCAGAAAACAAAAAGGGTCCTGCCAAAATGCATGCAAAACCTTAAAGTCCATAGAGAATATCCAGAAAACACAAACACACACAGAGGCTGTAGCAAGATCTGGGATTGAGATAGCCACAACACACCAGATAGTTTTGTTTTCATCGAGGAGTATCTGGACAAATTGTTGTGGATTTCGGGTGAAATTTAACCAAAAAATCACAGTGAAAGTGGTTTTGGAGAAAAGCACAATCTTCCTGTTCGTCAAATGCATCCAATGGCATGTTTACAGAAAGAAATATCATGTTTTTTCAGGTTTCTGGAGCTTTCTTGGTAGAAAACTCGAATGTGTGGAGGATTTGACTCCAGGTGGAACCAATTAGCGTTTGGCAGCTAAAAACAAAAACTTAAATGCCTAAATGCATTCAACACCGTAAAGTCCATAGAGAATGTCCAGAAAACACAAACAAACACAGAGGCTGTAGCAAGATCTGGGATTGAGATAGCCACAACACACCAGATAGTTTTGTTTTCATCCAGAGTATCTGGACAAAATGTTGTAGTATCAGGTGAAATTTTACCAAGAAATCACAGTGAAAATGGTTTTGGAGAAAAGCACAATCTTCCTGTTTGGCAAATGCATCCAATGTCATGTTTACAGAAAGAAATATCCTGTTTTCTCAGGTTTCTGGAGCATTCTTCCTAGAAAACTCGAATGTGTGGAGGATTTGACTCCAAGTGGAACCAATTAGCGTTTGCCAGCAGAAAACAAAAAGGGTCCTGCTAAAATGCATTCAAAACCGTTAAGTCCATAGAGAATGTCCAGAAAACACAAACACACTCAGAGGCTATAGCAAGATCTGGGATTGAGATAGCCACAACACACCAGATACTTTTGTTTTCATCCAGGAGTATCTGGACAAATTGTTGTGGATTTCGTGTGAAATTTCACCAAAAAATCACAGTGAAAGCGGTATTGGAGAAAAGCACAATCTTCCTGTTCTGCCAATGCATCCAATGTCATGTTTACAGAAAGAAATATCATGTTTTATCAGGTTTCTGGAGCTTTCTTCCTAGAAAACTCGAATGTGTGGAGGATTTGAATCCAGGTGGAACCAATTAGCGTTTGGCAGCTAAAAACAAAAACTTAAATGCCTAAATGCATTCAAAACCGTAAAGTCCATAGAGAATGTCCAGAAAACACAAACACAGAGGCTATAGCAAGATCTGGGATTGAGATAGCCACAACACACCAGATAGTTTTGTTTTCATCCAGAGTATCTGGACAAAATGTTGTAGTATCAGGGTGAAATTTTACCAAAAAATCACCGTGAAAGTGGTTTTGGAGAAAAGCACAATCTTCCTGTTCGGCAAATGCATCCAATGTCATGTTTACAGAAAGAAATATCATGTTTTCTCAGGTTTCTGAAGCTTTCTTCCTAGAAAACTCGAATGTGTGGAGGATTTGACTCCAGGTGGAACCAATTAGCGTTTGCCAGCAGAAAACAAAAAGGGTCCTGCTAAAATGCATTCAACACCGTAAAGTCCATAGAGAATGTCCAGAAAACACAAACACACAGAGGCTGTAGCAAGATCTGGGATTGAGATAGCCACAACACACCAGATACTTTTGTTTTCATCCAGGAGTATCTGGACAAATTATTGTGCATTTCTGGTGAAATTTAACCAAAAATCACCGTGAAAGTGGTTTTGGAGAAAAGCACAATCTTCCTGTACAGCAAATGCATCCAATGTCATGTTTACAGAAAGAAATATCATGTTTTCTCAGGTTTCTGAAGCTTTCTTCCTGGAAAACTCGAATGTGTGGAGTATTTTACTCCAGGTGGAACCAATTAGCGTTTGCCAGCAGAAAACAAAAAGGGTCCTGCTAAAATGCATGCAAAACCGTAAAGTCCATAGAGAATGTCCAGAAAACACAAACACACACAGAGGCTATAGCAATATCTGGGATTGAGATAGCCACAACACACCAGATACTTTTGTTTTCATCTAAGAGTATCTGGAGAAATTATTGTAGTTTTGAAGTGATATTTAACCAAAAAATCACAGTGAAAGTGGTTTTGGAGAAAAGCACAATCTTTCTGTTCAGCGACTGAATCCAGTGTCATGTTTACAAATACAAATATCATGTTTTATCAGGTTTCTGGAGCTTTCTTCCTAGAAAACTCGAATGTGTGGAGGATTTGACCCCATGTGGTACCAATGAGTGTCTGCCAGCAGAAAACAAAAAGGGTCCTGCTCAAATGCATTCAAAACCGTAAAGTCCATAGAGAATGTCCAGAAAACACAAACAAACACAGAGGCTATAGCAAGATCTGTGATTGAGATAGCCACAACACACCAGATAGTTTTGTTTTCATCCAGACTATCTGGACAAATTGTTGTGGATTTCGGGTGAAATTTAAACAAAAATCACCGTGACAGTGGTTTTGGAGAAAAGCACAATCTTCCTGTTCGGCAAATGCATCCAATGTCATGTTTACAGAAAGAAATATCATGTTTTCTCAGGTTTCTTGAGCTTTCTTGGTAGAAAACTCGAATGTGTGGAGGATTTGACTCCAGGTGGAACCAATTAGCATTTGCCAGCAGAAAACAAAAAGGGTCCTGCTAAAATGCATTCAAAACCGTAAAGTCCATAGAGAATGTCCAGAAAAAACAAACACACTCAGAGGCTATAGCAAGATCTGGGATTGAGATAGCCACAACACACCAGATACTTTTGTTTTCATCCAGGAGTATCTGGACAAATTGTTGTAGTTTTGAAGTATAATTTAACCAAAAGTCACAGAGAAAGTGGTTTTGGAGAAAAGCACAATCTTCCTGTTCGGCAAATGCATCCAATGTCATGTTTACAGAAAGAAATATCATGTTTTCTCAGGTTTCTGGAGCTTTCTTCCTAGAAAACTCGAATGTGTGGAGGATTTGACTCCAGGTGGAACCAATTAGCGTTTGCCAGCAGAAAACAAAAAGGGTCCTGCTAAAATGCATTCAAAACCGTTAAGTCCATAGAGAATGTCCAGAAAAGACAAACACACACAGAGGCTGTAGCAAGATCTGGGATTGAGATAGCCACAACACACCAGATAGTTTTCTTTTCATCCAGGTGTAAATTGACAAATTGTTGTGGATTTCGGGTGAAATTTAACCAAAAAATCACAGTGAAAGCGGTATTGGAGAAAAGCACAATCTTCCTGTTCTGCAAATGCATCCAATGTCATGTTTACAGAAAGAAATATCATGTTTTCTCAGGTTTCTGGAGCTTTCTTCCTAGAAAACTCGAATGTGTGGAGGATTTGACTCCAGGTGGAACCAATTAGCGTTTGCCAGCAGAAAACAAAAAGGGTCCTGCTAAAATGCATGCAAAATCTTAAAGTCCATAGAGAATGTCCAGAAAACACAAACACACACAGAGGCTGTAGCAAGATCTGGGCTTGAGATAGCCACAACACATCAGATAGTTTTGTTTTCATCCAGGAGTATCTGGACAAAATGTTTAGTATCAGGGTGAAATTTTACAAAAATCACCGTGAAAGTGGTTTTGGAGAAAAGCACAATCTTCCTGTACAGCAAATGCATCCAATGTCATGTTTACAGAAAGAAATATCATGTTTTCTCAGGTTTCTGAAGCTTTCTTTCTGGAAAACTCGAATGTGTGGAGTATTTTACTCCAGGTGGAACCAATTAGCGTTTGCCAGCAGAAAACAAAAAGGGTCCTGCTAAAATGCATGCAAAACCTTAAAGTCCATAGAGAATATCCAGAAAACACAAACACACACAGAGGCTGTAGCAAGATCTGGGATTGAGATAGCCACAACACACCAGATAGTTTTGTTTTCATCGAGGAGTATCTGGACAAATTGTTGTGGATTTCGGGTGAAATTTAACCAAAAAATCACAGTGAAAGTGGTTTTGGAGAAAAGCACAATCTTCCTGTTCGTCAAATGCATCCAATGGCATGTTTTCAGAAAGAAATATCATGTTTTCTCAGGTTTCTTGAGCTTTCTTGGTAGAAAACTCGAATGTGTGGAGGATTTGACTCCAGGTGGAACCAATTAGCGTTTGGCAGCTAAAAACAAAAACTTAAATGCCTAAATGCATTCAACACCGTAAAGTCCATAGAGAATGTCCAGAAAACACAAACAAACACAGAGGCTGTAGCAAGATCTGGGATTGAGATAGCCACAACACACCAGATAGTTTTGTTTTCATCCAGAGTATCTGGACAAAATGTTGTAGTATCAGGTGAAATTTTACCAAGAAATCACAGTGAAAGTGGTTTTGGAGAAAAGCACAATCTTCCTGTTTGGCAAATGCATCCAATGTCATGTTTACAGAAAGAAATATCCTGTTTTCTCAGGTTTCTGGAGCATTCTTCCTAGAAAACTCGAATGTGTGGAGGATTTGACTCCAGGTGGAACCAATTAGCGTTTGCCAGCAGAAAACAAAAAGGGTCCTGCTAAAATGCATTCAAAACCGTTAAGTCCATAGAGAATGTCCAGAAAACACAAACACACTCAGAGGCTATAGCAAGATCTGGGATTGAGATAGCCACAACACACCAGATACTTTTGTTTTCATCCAGGAGTATCTGGACAAATTGTTGTGGATTTCGTGTGAAATTTCACCAAAAAATCACAGTGAAAGCGGTATTGGAGAAAAGCACAATCTTCCTGTTCTGCAAATGCATCCAATGTCATGTTTACAGAAAGAAATATCATGTTTTCTCAGGTTTCTGGAGCTTTCTTCCTAGAAAACTCGAATGTGTGGAGGATTTGACTCCAGGTGGAACCAATTAGCGTTTGCCAGCAGAAAACAAAAAGGGTCCTGCTAAAATGCATGCAAAATCTTAAAGTCCATAGAGAATGTCCAGAAAACACAAACACACACAGAGGCTGTAGCAAGATCTGGGCTTGAGATAGCCACAACACATCAGATAGTTTTGTTTTCATCCAGGAGTATCTGGACAAAATGTTTAGTATCAGGGTGAAATTTTACCAAAAATCACCGTGAAAGTGGTTTTGGAGAAAAGCACAATCTTCCTGTACAGCAAATGCATCCAATGTCATGTTTACAGAAAGAAATATCATGTTTTCTCAGGTTTCTGAAGCTTTCTTTCTGGAAAACTCGAATGTGTGGAGTATTTTACTCCAGGTGGAACCAATTAGCGTTTGCCAGCAGAAAACAAAAAGGGTCCTGCTAAAATGCATGCAAAACCGTAAAGTCCATAGAGAATGTCCAGAAAAAACAAACACACTCAGAGGCTATAGCAAGATCTGGGATTGAGATAGCCACAACACACCAGATACTTTTGTTTTCATCCAGGAGTATCTGGACAAATTGTTGTAGTTTTGAAGTATAATTTAACCAAAAGTCACAGAGAAAGTGGTTTTGGAGAAAAGCACAATCTTCCTGTTCGGCAAATGCATCCAATGTCATGTTTACAGAAAGAAATATCATGTTTTCTCAGGTTTCTGGAGCTTTCTTCCTAGAAAACTCGAATGTGTGGAGGATTTGACTCCAGGTGGAACCAATTAGCGTTTGCCAGCAGAAAACAAAAAGGGTCCTGCTAAAATGCATTCAAAACCGTTAAGTCCATAGAGAATGTCCAGAAAAGACAAACACACACAGAGGCTGTAGCAAGATCTGGGATTGAGATAGCCACAACACACCAGATAGTTTTCTTTTCATCCAGGTGTAAATTGACAAATTGTTGTGGATTTCGGGTGAAATTTAACCAAAAAATCACAGTGAAAGCGGTATTGGAGAAAAGCACAATCTTCCTGTTCTGCAAATGCATCCAATGTCATGTTTACAGAAAGAAATATCATGTTTTCTCAGGTTTCTGGAGCTTTCTTCCTAGAAAACTCGAATGTGTGGAGGATTTGACTCCAGGTGGAACCAATTAGCGTTTGCCAGCAGAAAACAAAAAGGGTCCTGCTAAAATGCATGCAAAATCTTAAAGTCCATAGAGAATGTCCAGAAAACACAAACACACACAGAGGCTGTAGCAAGATCTGGGCTTGAGATAGCCACAACACATCAGATAGTTTTGTTTTCATCCAGGAGTATCTGGACAAAATGTTTAGTATCAGGGTGAAATTTTACAAAAATCACCGTGAAAGTGGTTTTGGAGAAAAGCACAATCTTCCTGTACAGCAAATGCATCCAATGTCATGTTTACAGAAAGAAATATCATGTTTTCTCAGGTTTCTGAAGCTTTCTTTCTGGAAAACTCGAATGTGTGGAGTATTTTACTCCAGGTGGAACCAATTAGCGTTTGCCAGCAGAAAACAAAAAGGGTCCTGCTAAAATGCATGCAAAACCTTAAAGTCCATAGAGAATATCCAGAAAACACAAACACACACAGAGGCTGTAGCAAGATCTGGGATTGAGATAGCCACAACACACCAGATAGTTTTGTTTTCATCGAGGAGTATCTGGACAAATTGTTGTGGATTTCGGGTGAAATTTAACCAAAAAATCACAGTGAAAGTGGTTTTGGAGAAAAGCACAATCTTCCTGTTCGTCAAATGCATCCAATGGCATGTTTTCAGAAAGAAATATCATGTTTTCTCAGGTTTCTTGAGCTTTCTTGGTAGAAAACTCGAATGTGTGGAGGATTTGACTCCAGGTGGAACCAATTAGCGTTTGGCAGCTAAAAACAAAAACTTAAATGCCTAAATGCATTCAACACCGTAAAGTCCATAGAGAATGTCCAGAAAACACAAACAAACACAGAGGCTGTAGCAAGATCTGGGATTGAGATAGCCACAACACACCAGATAGTTTTGTTTTCATCCAGAGTATCTGGACAAAATGTTGTAGTATCAGGTGAAATTTTACCAAGAAATCACAGTGAAAGTGGTTTTGGAGAAAAGCACAATCTTCCTGTTTGGCAAATGCATCCAATGTCATGTTTACAGAAAGAAATATCCTGTTTTCTCAGGTTTCTGGAGCATTCTTCCTAGAAAACTCGAATGTGTGGAGGATTTGACTCCAGGTGGAACCAATTAGCGTTTGCCAGCAGAAAACAAAAAGGGTCCTGCTAAAATGCATTCAAAACCGTTAAGTCCATAGAGAATGTCCAGAAAACACAAACACACTCAGAGGCTATAGCAAGATCTGGGATTGAGATAGCCACAACACACCAGATACTTTTGTTTTCATCCAGGAGTATCTGGACAAATTGTTGTGGATTTCGTGTGAAATTTCACCAAAAAATCACAGTGAAAGCGGTATTGGAGAAAAGCACAATCTTCCTGTTCTGCAAATGCATCCAATGTCATGTTTACAGAAAGAAATATCATGTTTTCTCAGGTTTCTGGAGCTTTCTTCCTAGAAAACTCGAATGTGTGGAGGATTTGACTCCAGGTGGAACCAATTAGCGTTTGCCAGCAGAAAACAAAAAGGGTCCTGCTAAAATGCATGCAAAATCTTAAAGTCCATAGAGAATGTCCAGAAAACACAAACACACACAGAGGCTGTAGCAAGATCTGGGCTTGAGATAGCCACAACACATCAGATAGTTTTGTTTTCATCCAGGAGTATCTGGACAAAATGTTTAGTATCAGGGTGAAATTTTACCAAAAATCACCGTGAAAGTGGTTTTGGAGAAAAGCACAATCTTCCTGTACAGCAAATGCATCCAATGTCATGTTTACAGAAAGAAATATCATGTTTTCTCAGGTTTCTGAAGCTTTCTTTCTGGAAAACTCGAATGTGTGGAGTATTTTACTCCAGGTGGAACCAATTAGCGTTTGCCAGCAGAAAACAAAAAGGGTCCTGCTAAAATGCATGCAAAACCTTAAAGTCCATAGAGAATATCCAGAAAACACAAACACACACAGAGGCTGTAGCAAGATCTGGGATTGAGATAGCCACAACACACCAGATAGTTTTGTTTTCATCGAGGAGTATCTGGACAAATTGTTGTGGATTTCGGGTGAAATTTAACCAAAAAATCACAGTGAAAGTGGTTTTGGAGAAAAGCACAATCTTCCTGTTCGTCAAATGCATCCAATGGCATGTTTTCAGAAAGAAATATCATGTTTTCTCAGGTTTCTTGAGCTTTCTTGGTAGAAAACTCGAATGTGTGGAGGATTTGACTCCAGGTGGAACCAATTAGCGTTTGGCAGCTAAAAACAAAAACTTAAATGCCTAAATGCATTCAACACCGTAAAGTCCATAGAGAATGTCCAGAAAACACAAACAAACACAGAGGCTGTAGCAAGATCTGGGATTGAGATAGCCACAACACACCAGATAGTTTTGTTTTCATCCAGAGTATCTGGACAAAATGTTGTAGTATCAGGTGAAATTTTACCAAGAAATCACAGTGAAAGTGGTTTTGGAGAAAAGCACAATCTTCCTGTTCGGCAAATGCATCCAATGTCATGTTTACAGAAAGAAATATCCTGTTTTCTCAGGTTTCTGGAGCATTCTTCCTAGAAAACTCGAATGTGTGGAGGATTTGACTCCAGGTGGAACCAATTAGCGTTTGCCAGCAGAAAACAAAAAGGGTCCTGCTAAAATGCATTCAAAACCGTTAAGTCCATAGAGAATGTCCAGAAAACACAAACACACTCAGAGGCTATAGCAAGATCTGGGATTGAGATAGCCACAACACACCAGATACTTTTGTTTTCATCCAGGAGTATCTGGACAAATTGTTGTGGATTTCGTGTGAAATTTCACCAAAAAATCACAGTGAAAGCGGTATTGGAGAAAAGCACAATCTTCCTGTTCTGCAAATGCATCCAATGTCATGTTTACAGAAAGAAATATCATGTTTTCTCAGGTTTCTGGAGCTTTCTTCCTAGAAAACTCGAATGTGTGGAGGATTTGACTCCAGGTGGAACCAATTAGCGTTTGCCAGCTAAAAACAAAAACTTAAATGCCTAAATGCATTCAAAACCGTAAAGTCCATAGAGAATGTCCAGAAAACACAAACACAGAGGCTATAGCAAGATCTGGGATTGAGATAGCCACAACACACCAGATAGTTTTGTTTTCATCCAGAGTATCTGGACAAAATGTTGTAGTATCAGGGTGAAATTTTACCAAAAAATCACCGTGAAAGTGGTTTTGGAGAAAAGCACAATCTTCCTGTTCGGCAAATGCATCCAATGTCATGTTTACAGAAAGAAATATCATGTTTTCTCAGGTTTCTGAAGCTTTCTTCCTAGAAAACTCGAATGTGTGGAGGATTTGACTCCAGGTGAAACCAATTAGCGTTTGCCAGCAGAAAACAAAAAGGGTCCTGCTAAAATGCATTCAAAACCGTAAAGTCCATAGAGAATGTCCAGAAAACACAAACACACACAGAGGCTGTAGCAAGATCTGGGATTGAGATAGCCACAACACACCAGATAGTTTTGTTTTCATCCAGGAGTATCTGGAAAATTATTGTGCATTTCGGGTGAAATTTAACCAAAAATCACCGTGAAAGTGGTTTTGGAGAAAAGCACAATCTTCCTGTACAGCAAATGCATCCAATATCATGTTTACAGAAAGAAATATCATGTTTTCTCAGGTTTCTGAAGCTTTCTTCCTGGAAAACTCGAATGTGTGGAGTATTTTACTCCAGGTGGAACCAATTAGCGTTTGCCAGCAGAAAACAAAAAGGGTCCTGCTAAAATGCATGCAAAACCGTAAAGTCCATAGAGAATGTCCAGAAAACACAAACACACACAGAGGCTATAGCAATATCTGGGATTGAGATAGCTACAAATCACCAGATACTTTTGTTTTCATCTAAGAGTATCTGGAGAAATTATTGTAGTTTTGAAGTGATATTTAACCAAAAAATCACAGTGAAAGTGGTTTTGGAGAAAAGCACAATCTTTCTGTTCAGCGACTGAATCCAGTGTCATGTTTACAAATACAAATATCATGTTTTATCAGGTTTCTGGAGCTTTCTTCCTAGAAAACTCGAATGTGTGGAGGATTTGACCCCATGTGGTACCAATGAGTGTCTGCCAGCAGAAAACAAAAAGGGTCCTGCTCAAATGCATTCAAAACCGTAAAGTCCATAGAGAATGTCCAGAAAACACAAACAAACACAGAGGCTATAGCAAGATCTGTGATTGAGATAGCCACAACACACCAGATAGTTTTGTTTTCATCCAGACTATCTGGACAAATTGTTGTGGATTTCGGGTGAAATTTAAACAAAAATCACCGTGACAGTGGTTTTGGAGAAAAGCACAATCTTCCTGTTCGGCAAATGCATCCAATGTCATGTTTACAGAAAGAAATATCATGTTTTCTCAGGTTTCTGGAGCATTCTTCCTAGAAAACTCGAATGTGTGGAGATATTGACTCCAGGTGGAACCAATTAGCATTTGCCAGCAGAAAACAAAAAGGGTCCTGCTAAAATGCATTCAAAACCGTAAAGTCCATAGAGAATGTCCAGAAAAAACAAACACACTCAGAGGCTATAGCAAGATCTGGGATTGAGATAGCCACAACACACCAGATACTTTTGTTTTCATCCAGGAGTATCTGGACAAATTGTTGTAGTTTTGAAGTATAATTTAACCAAAAGTCACAGAGAAAGTGGTTTTGGAGAAAAGCACAATCTTCCTGTTCGGCAAATGCATCCAATGTCATGTTTACAGAAAGAAATATCATGTTTTCTCAGGTTTCTGGAGCTTTCTTCCTAGAAAACTCGAATGTGTGGAGGATTTGACTCCAGGTGGAACCAATTAGCGTTTGGCAGCTAAAAACAAAAAGGGTCCTGCTAAAATGCATTCAAAACCGTTAAGTACATAGAGAATGTCCAGAAAACACAAACACACACAGAGGCTGTAGCAAGATCTGGGATTGAGATAGCCACAACACACCAGATAGTTTTGTTTTCATCCAGGAGTATCTGGACAAATTGTTGTGGATTTCGGGTGAAATTTAACCAAAAAATCACCGTGAAAGTGGTTTTGGTGAAAAGCACAATCTTCCTGTTTGGCAAATGCATCCAATGTCATGTTTACAGAAAGAAATATCATGTTTTCTCAGGTTTCTGGAGCATTCTTCCTAGAAAACTCGATTGTGTGGAGATATTGACTCCAGGTGGAACCAATAAGCGTTTGCCAGATAAAAAGAAAAACTTAACTGCCTAAATGCATTCAAAACCGTAAAGTCCATAGAGAATGTCCAGAAAACACAAACACACACAGAGGCTGTAGCAAGATCTGGGATTGAGATAGCCACAACACACCAGATAGTTTTGTTTTCATCCAGAGTATCTGGACAAAATGTTGTAGTATCAGGGTGAAATTTTACCAAAAAACCACCGTGACAGTGGTTTTGGAGAAAAGCACAATCTTCCTGTTCGGCAAATGCATCCAATGTCATGTTTACAGAAAGAAATATCATGTTTTCTCAGGTTTCTGGAGCATTCTTCCTAGAAAACTCGAATGTGTGGAGATATTGACTCCAGGTGAAACCAATTAGCGTTTGCCAGCAGAAAACAAAAAGGCTCCTGCTAAAATGCATTCAAAACCGTCAAGTCCATAGAGAATGTCCAGAAAAAACAAACACACTCAGAGGCTATAGCAAGATCTGGGATTGAGATAGCCACAACACACCAGATACTTTTGTTTTCATCCAGGAGTATCTGGACAAATTGTTGTAGTTTTGAAGTATAATTTAACCAAAAAATCACAGAGAAAGTGGTTTTGGAGAAAAGCACAATCTTCCTGTTCGGCAAATGCATCCAATGTCATGTTTACAGAAAGAAATATCATGTTTTCTCAGGTTTCTGGAGCTTTCTTCCTAGAAAACTCGAATGTGTGGAGGATTTGACTCCAGGTGGAACCAATTAGCGTTTGCCAGCAGAAAACAAAAAGGGTCCTCCTAAAATGCATTCAAAACCGTAAAGTCCATAGAGAATGTCCAGAAAACACAAACACACACAGAGGCTGTAGCAAGATCTGGGATTGAGATAGCCACAACACACCAGATAGTTTTGTTTTCATCCAGGTGTAAATTGACAAATTGTTGTGGATTTCGGGTGAAATTTAACCAAAAAATCACAGTGAAAGCGGTATTGGAGAAAAGCACAATCTTCCTATTCTGCAAATGCATGCAATGTCATGTTTACAGAAGGAAATATCATGTTTTCTCAGGTTTCTGGAGCTTTCTTCCTAGAAAGCTCGAATGTGTGGAGGATTTGACTCCAGCTGGAACCAATTAGCGTTTGCCAGCAGAAAACAAAAAGGGTCCTGCTAAAATGCATTCAAAACCGTTAAGTCCATAGAGAATGTCCAGAAAACACAAACACACACAGAGGCTGTAGCAAGATCTGGGATTGAGATAGCCACAACACACCAGATAGTTTTGTTTTCATCCAGGTGTAAATTGACAAATTGTTGTGGATTTTGGGTGAAATTTAACCAAAAAATCACAGTGAAAGCGGTATTGGAGAAAAGCACAATCTTCCTGTTCTGCAAATGCATCCAATGTCATGTTTACAGAAAGAAATATCATGTTTTCTCAGGTTTCTGGAGCTTTCTTCCTAGAAAACTCGAATGTGTGGAGGATTTGACTCCAGGTGGAACCAATTAGCGTTTGCCAGCTAAAAACAAAAACTTAAATGCCTAAATGCATTCAAAACCGTAAAGTCCATAGAGAATGTCCAGAAAACACAAACAAACACAGAGGCTATAGCAACATCTGGGATTGAGATAGCCACAACACACCGGATAGTTTTGTTTTCATCCAGAGTATCTGGACAAAATGTTGTAGTATCAGGGTGAAATTTTACCAAAAAATCACCGTGAAAGTGGTTTTGGAGAAAAGCACAATCTTCCTGTTCGGCAAATGCATCCAATGTCATGTTTACAGAAAGAAATATCATGTTTTCTCAGGTTTCTGGAGCATTCTTCCTAGAAAACTCGAATGTGTGGAGATATTGACTACAGGTGAAATCAATTAGCGTTTGCCAGCAGAAAACAAAAAGGGTCCTGCTAAAATGCATTCAAAACCGTAAAGTCCATAGAGAATGTCCAGAAAACACAAACACACTCAGAGGCTATAGCAAGATCTGGGATTGAGATAGCCACAACACACCAGATACTTTTGTTTTCATCCAGGAGTATCTGGACAAATTGTTGTAATTTTGAAGTATAATTTAACCAAAAAATCACAGAGAAAGTGGTTTTGGAGAAAAGCACACTCTTCCTGTTCGGCATATGCATCCAATGTCATGTTTACAGAAAGAAATATCATGTTTTCTCAGGTTTCTGGAGCTTTCTTCCTAGAAAACTCGAATGTGTGGAGGATTTGACTCCAGGTGGAACCAATTAGCGTTTGCCAGCAGAAAACAAAAAGGGTCCTCCTAAAATGCATTCAAAACCGTTAAGTCCATAGAGAATGTCCAGAAAACACAAACACACACAGAGGCTGTAGCAAGATCTGGGATTGAGATAGCCACAACACACCAGATAGTTTTGTTTTCATCCAGGTGTAAATTGACATATTGTTGTGGATTTCGGGTGAAATTTAACCAAAAAATCACAGTGAAAGCGGTATTGGAGAAAAGCACAATCTTCCTGTTCTGCAAATGCATCCAATGTCATGTTTACAGAAAGAAATATCATGTTTTCTCAGGTTTCTGGAGCTTTCTTCCTAGAAAACTCGAATGTGTGGAGGATTTGACTCCAGGTGGAACCAATTAGCGTTTGCCAGCAGAAAACAAAAAGGGTCCTGCTAAAATGCATGCAAAATCTTAAAGTCCATAGAGAATGTCCAGAAAACACAAACACACACAGAGGCTGTAGCAAGATCTGGGCTTGAGATAGCCACAACACATCAGATAGTTTTGTTTTCATCCAGGAGTATCTGGACAAAATGTTTAGTATCAGGGTGAAATTTTACCAAAAATCACCGTGAAAGTGGTTTTGGAGAAAAGCACAATCTTCCTGTACAGCAAATGCATCCAATGTCATGTTTACAGAAAGAAATATCATGTTTTCTCAGGTTTCTGGAGCATTCTTCCTAGAAAACTCGAATGTGTGGAGATATTGACTCCAGGTGAAACCAATTAGCGTTTGCCAGCAGAAAACAAAAAGGCTCCTGCTAAAATGCATTCAAAACCGTCAAGTCCATAGAGAATGTCCAGAAAAAACAAACACACTCAGAGGCTATAGCAAGATCTGGGATTGAGATAGCCACAACACACCAGATACTTTTGTTTTCATCCAGGAGTATCTGGACAAATTGTTGTAGTTTTGAAGTATAATTTAACCAAAAAATCACAGAGAAAGTGGTTTTGGAGAAAAGCACAATCTTCCTGTTCGGCAAATGCATCCAATGTCATGTTTACAGAAAGAAATATCATGTTTTCTCAGGTTTCTGGAGCTTTCTTCCTAGAAAACTCGAATGTGTGGAGGATTTGACTCCAGGTGGAACCAATTAGCGTTTGCCAGCAGAAAACAAAAAGGGTCCTCCTAAAATGCATTCAAAACCGTAAAGTCCATAGAGAATGTCCAGAAAACACAAACACACACAGAGGCTGTAGCAAGATCTGGGATTGAGATAGCCACAACACACCAGATAGTTTTGTTTTCATCCAGGTGTAAATTGACAAATTGTTGTGGATTTCGGGTGAAATTTAACCAAAAAATCACAGTGAAAGCGGTATTGGAGAAAAGCACAATCTTCCTATTCTGCAAATGCATGCAATGTCATGTTTACAGAAGGAAATATCATGTTTTCTCAGGTTTCTGGAGCTTTCTTCCTAGAAAGCTCGAATGTGTGGAGGATTTGACTCCAGCTGGAACCAATTAGCGTTTGCCAGCAGAAAACAAAAAGGGTCCTGCTAAAATGCATTCAAAACCGTTAAGTCCATAGAGAATGTCCAGAAAACACAAACACACACAGAGGCTGTAGCAAGATCTGGGATTGAGATAGCCACAACACACCAGATAGTTTTGTTTTCATCCAGGTGTAAATTGACAAATTGTTGTGGATTTTGGGTGAAATTTAACCAAAAAATCACAGTGAAAGCGGTATTGGAGAAAAGCACAATCTTCCTGTTCTGCAAATGCATCCAATGTCATGTTTACAGAAAGAAATATCATGTTTTCTCAGGTTTCTGGAGCTTTCTTCCTAGAAAACTCGAATGTGTGGAGGATTTGACTCCAGGTGGAACCAATTAGCGTTTGCCAGCTAAAAACAAAAACTTAAATGCCTAAATGCATTCAAAACCGTAAAGTCCATAGAGAATGTCCAGAAAACACAAACAAACACAGAGGCTATAGCAACATCTGGGATTGAGATAGCCACAACACACCGGATAGTTTTGTTTTCATCCAGAGTATCTGGACAAAATGTTGTAGTATCAGGGTGAAATTTTACCAAAAAATCACCGTGAAAGTGGTTTTGGAGAAAAGCACAATCTTCCTGTTCGGCAAATGCATCCAATGTCATGTTTACAGAAAGAAATATCATGTTTTCTCAGGTTTCTGGAGCATTCTTCCTAGAAAACTCGAATGTGTGGAGATATTGACTACAGGTGAAATCAATTAGCGTTTGCCAGCAGAAAACAAAAAGGGTCCTGCTAAAATGCATTCAAAACCGTAAAGTCCATAGAGAATGTCCAGAAAACACAAACACACTCAGAGGCTATAGCAAGATCTGGGATTGAGATAGCCACAACACACCAGATACTTTTGTTTTCATCCAGGAGTATCTGGACAAATTGTTGTAATTTTGAAGTATAATTTAACCAAAAAATCACAGAGAAAGTGGTTTTGGAGAAAAGCACACTCTTCCTGTTCGGCATATGCATCCAATGTCATGTTTACAGAAAGAAATATCATGTTTTCTCAGGTTTCTGGAGCTTTCTTCCTAGAAAACTCGAATGTGTGGAGGATTTGACTCCAGGTGGAACCAATTAGCGTTTGCCAGCAGAAAACAAAAAGGGTCCTCCTAAAATGCATTCAAAACCGTTAAGTCCATAGAGAATGTCCAGAAAACACAAACACACACAGAGGCTGTAGCAAGATCTGGGATTGAGATAGCCACAACACACCAGATAGTTTTGTTTTCATCCAGGTGTAAATTGACATATTGTTGTGGATTACGGGTGAAATTTAACCAAAAAATCACAGTGAAAGCGGTATTGGAGAAAAGCACAATCTTCCTGTTCTGCAAATGCATCCAATGTCATGTTTACAGAAAGAAATATCATGTTTTCTCAGGTTTCTGGAGCTTTCTTCCTAGAAAACTCGAATGTGTGGAGGATTTGACTCCAGGTGGAACCAATTAGCGTTTGCCAGCAGAAAACAAAAAGGGTCCTGCTAAAATGCATGCAAAATCTTAAAGTCCATAGAGAATGTCCAGAAAACACAAACACACACAGAGGCTGTAGCAAGATCTGGGCTTGAGATAGCCACAACACATCAGATAGTTTTGTTTTCATCCAGGAGTATCTGGAAAATTATTGTGCATTTCGGGTGAAATTTAACCAAAAATCACCGTGAAAGTGGTTTTGGAGAAAAGCACAATCTTCCTGTACAGCAAATGCATCCAATATCATGTTTACAGAAAGAAATATCATGTTTTCTCAGGTTTCTGAAGCTTTCTTCCTGGAAAACTCGAATGTGTGGAGTATTTTACTCCAGGTGGAACCAATTAGCGTTTGCCAGCAGAAAACAAAAAGGGTCCTGATAAAATGCATGCAAAACCGTAAAGTCCATAGAGAATGTCCAGAAAACACAAACACACACAGAGGCTATAGCAATATCTGGGATTGAGATAGCTACAAATCACCAGATACTTTTGTTTTCATCTAAGAGTATCTGGAGAAATTATTGTAGTTTTGAAGTGATATTTAACCAAAAAATCACAGTGAAAGTGGTTTTGGAGAAAAGCACAATCTTTCTGTTCAGCGACTGAATCCAGTGTCATGTTTACAAATACAAATATCATGTTTTATCAGGTTTCTGGAGCTTTCTTCCTAGAAAACTCGAATGTGTGGAGGATTTGACCCCATGTGGTACCAATGAGTGTCTGCCAGCAGAAAACAAAAAGGGTCCTGCTCAAATGCATTCAAAACCGTAAAGTCCATAGAGAATGTCCAGAAAACACAAACAAACACAGAGGCTATAGCAAGATCTGTGATTGAGATAGCCACAACACACCAGATAGTTTTGTTTTCATCCAGACTATCTGGACAAATTGTTGTGGATTTCGGGTGAAATTTAAACAAAAATCACCGTGACAGTGGTTTTGGAGAAAAGCACAATCTTCCTGTTCGGCAAATGCATCCAATGTCATGTTTACAGAAAGAAATATCATGTTTTCTCAGGTTTCTGGAGCATTCTTCCTAGAAAACTCGAATGTGTGGAGATATTGACTCCAGGTGGAACCAATTAGCATTTGCCAGCAGAAAACAAAAAGGGTCCTGCTAAAATGCATTCAAAACCGTAAAGTCCATAGAGAATGTCCAGAAAAAACAAACACACTCAGAGGCTATAGCAAGATCTGGGATTGAGATAGCCACAACACACCAGATACTTTTGTTTTCATCCAGGAGTATCTGGACAAATTGTTGTAGTTTTGAAGTATAATTTAACCAAAAGTCACAGAGAAAGTGGTTTTGGAGAAAAGCACAATCTTCCTGTTCGGCAAATGCATCCAATGTCATGTTTACAGAAAGAAATATCATGTTTTCTCAGGTTTCTGGAGCTTTCTTCCTAGAAAACTCGAATGTGTGGAGGATTTGACTCCAGGTGGAACCAATTAGCGTTTGGCAGCTAAAAACAAAAAGGGTCCTGCTAAAATGCATTCAAAACCGTTAAGTCCATAGAGAATGTCCAGAAAACACAAACACACACAGAGGCTGTAGCAAGATCTGGGATTGAGATAGCCACAACACACCAGATAGTTTTGTTTTCATCCAGGAGTATCTGGACAAATTGTTGTGGATTTCGGGTGAAATTTAACCAAAAAATCACCGTGAAAGTGGTTTTGGTGAAAAGCACAATCTTCCTGTTTGGCAAATGCATCCAATGTCATGTTTACAGAAAGAAATATCATGTTTTCTCAGGTTTCTGGAGCATTCTTCCTAGAAAACTCGATTGTGTGGAGATATTGACTCCAGGTGGAACCAATAAGCGTTTGCCAGATAAAAAGAAAAACTTAACTGCCTAAATGCATTCAAAACCGTAAAGTCCATAGAGAATGTCCAGAAAACACAAACACACACAGAGGCTGTAGCAAGATCTGGGATTGAGATAGCCACAACACACCAGATAGTTTTGTTTTCATCCAGAGTATCTGGACAAAATGTTGTAGTATCAGGGTGAAATTTTACCAAAAATCACCGTGAAAGTGGTTTTGGAGAAAAGCACAATCTTCCTGTTCGGCAAATGCATCCAATGTCATGTTTACAGAAAGAAATATCATGTTTTCTCAGGTTTCTGGAGCATTCTTCCTAGAAAACTCGAATGTGTGGAGATATTGACTCCAGGTGAAACCAATTAGCGTTTGCCAGCAGAAAACAAAAAGGCTCCTGCTAAAATGCATTCAAAACCGTCAAGTCCATAGAGAATGTCCAGAAAAAACAAACACACTCAGAGGCTATAGCAAGATCTGGGATTGAGATAGCCACAACACACCAGATACTTTTGTTTTCATCCAGGAGTATCTGGACAAATTGTTGTAGTTTTGAAGTATAATTTAACCAAAAAATCACAGAGAAAGTGGTTTTGGAGAAAAGCACAATCTTCCTGTTCGGCAAATGCATCCAATGTCATGTTTACAGAAAGAAATATCATGTTTTCTCAGGTTTCTGGAGCTTTCTTCCTAGAAAACTCGAATGTGTGGAGGATTTGACTCCAGGTGGAACCAATTAGCGTTTGCCAGCAGAAAACAAAAAGGGTCCTCCTAAAATGCATTCAAAACCGTAAAGTCCATAGAGAATGTCCAGAAAACACAAACACACACAGAGGCTGTAGCAAGATCTGGGATTGAGATAGCCACAACACACCAGATAGTTTTGTTTTCATCCAGGTGTAAATTGACAAATTGTTGTGGATTTCGGGTGAAATTTAACCAAAAAATCACAGTGAAAGCGGTATTGGAGAAAAGCACAATCTTCCTATTCTGCAAATGCATGCAATGTCATGTTTACAGAAGGAAATATCATGTTTTCTCAGGTTTCTGGAGCTTTCTTCCTAGAAAGCTCGAATGTGTGGAGGATTTGACTCCAGCTGGAACCAATTAGCGTTTGCCAGCAGAAAACAAAAAGGGTCCTGCTAAAATGCATTCAAAACCGTTAAGTCCATAGAGAATGTCCAGAAAACACAAACACACACAGAGGCTGTAGCAAGATCTGGGATTGAGATAGCCACAACACACCAGATAGTTTTGTTTTCATCCAGGTGTAAATTGACAAATTGTTGTGGATTTTGGGTGAAATTTAACCAAAAAATCACAGTGAAAGCGGTATTGGAGAAAAGCACAATCTTCCTGTTCTGCAAATGCATCCAATGTCATGTTTACAGAAAGAAATATCATGTTTTCTCAGGTTTCTGGAGCTTTCTTCCTAGAAAACTCGAATGTGTGGAGGATTTGACTCCAGGTGGAACCAATTAGCGTTTGCCAGCTAAAAACAAAAACTTAAATGCCTAAATGCATTCAAAACCGTAAAGTCCATAGAGAATGTCCAGAAAACACAAACAAACACAGAGGCTATAGCAACATCTGGGATTGAGATAGCCACAACACACCGGATAGTTTTGTTTTCATCCAGAGTATCTGGACAAAATGTTGTAGTATCAGGGTGAAATTTTACCAAAAAATCACCGTGAAAGTGGTTTTGGAGAAAAGCACAATCTTCCTGTTCGGCAAATGCATCCAATGTCATGTTTACAGAAAGAAATATCATGTTTTCTCAGGTTTCTGGAGCATTCTTCCTAGAAAACTCGAATGTGTGGAGATATTGACTACAGGTGAAATCAATTAGCGTTTGCCAGCAGAAAACAAAAAGGGTCCTGCTAAAATGCATTCAAAACCGTAAAGTCCATAGAGAATGTCCAGAAAACACAAACACACTCAGAGGCTATAGCAAGATCTGGGATTGAGATAGCCACAACACACCAGATACTTTTGTTTTCATCCAGGAGTATCTGGACAAATTGTTGTAATTTTGAAGTATAATTTAACCAAAAAATCACAGAGAAAGTGGTTTTGGAGAAAAGCACACTCTTCCTGTTCGGCATATGCATCCAATGTCATGTTTACAGAAAGAAATATCATGTTTTCTCAGGTTTCTGGAGCTTTCTTCCTAGAAAACTCGAATGTGTGGAGGATTTGACTCCAGGTGGAACCAATTAGCGTTTGCCAGCAGAAAACAAAAAGGGTCCTCCTAAAATGCATTCAAAACCGTTAAGTCCATAGAGAATGTCCAGAAAACACAAACACACACAGAGGCTGTAGCAAGATCTGGGATTGAGATAGCCACAACACACCAGATAGTTTTGTTTTCATCCAGGTGTAAATTGACATATTGTTGTGGATTTCGGGTGAAATTTAACCAAAAAATCACAGTGAAAGCGGTATTGGAGAAAAGCACAATCTTCCTGTTCTGCAAATGCATCCAATGTCATGTTTACAGAAAGAAATATCATGTTTTCTCAGGTTTCTGGAGCTTTCTTCCTAGAAAACTCGAATGTGTGGAGGATTTGACTCCAGGTGGAACCAATTAGCGTTTGCCAGCAGAAAACAAAAAGGGTCCTGCTAAAATGCATGCAAAATCTTAAAGTCCATAGAGAATGTCCAGAAAACACAAACACACACAGAGGCTGTAGCAAGATCTGGGCTTGAGATAGCCACAACACATCAGATAGTTTTGTTTTCATCCAGGAGTATCTGGACAAAATGTTTAGTATCAGGGTGAAATTTTACCAAAAATCACCGTGAAAGTGGTTTTGGAGAAAAGCACAATCTTCCTGTACAGCAAATGCATCCAATGTCATGTTTACAGAAAGAAATATCATGTTTTCTCAGGTTTCTGAAGCTTTCTTTCTGGAAAACTCGAATGTGTGGAGTATTTTACTCCAGGTGGAACCAATTAGCGTTTGCCAGCAGAAAACAAAAAGGGTCCTCCTAAAATGCATGCAAAACCTTAAAGTCCATAGAGAATATCCAGAAAACACAAACACACACAGAGGCTGTAGCAAGATCTGGGATTGAGATAGCCACAACACACCAGATAGTTTTGTTTTCATCGAGGAGTATCTGGACAAATTGTTGTGGATTTCGGGTGAAATTTAACCAAAAAATCACAGTGAAAGTGGTTTTGGAGAAAAGCACAATCTTCCTGTTCGTCAAATGCATCCAATGGCATGTTTACAGAAAGAAATATCATGTTTTCTCAGGTTTCTGGAGCTTTCTTGATAGAAAACTCGAATGTGTGGAGGATTTGACTCCAGGTGGAACCAATTAGCGTTTGGCAGCTAGAAACAAAAACTTAAATGCCTAAATGCATTCAACACCGTAAAGTCCATAGAGAATGTCCAGAAAACACAAACACAGAGGCTGTAGCAAGATCTGGGATTGAGATAGCCACAACACACCAGATAGTTTTGTTTTCATCCAGAGTATCTGGACAAAATGTTGTAGTATCAGGTGAAATTTTACCAAGAAATCACAGTGAAAGTGGTTTTGGAGAAAAGCACAATCTTCCTGTTTGGCAAATGCATCCAATGTCATGTTTACAGAAAGAAATATCATGTTTTCTCAGGTTTCTGGAGCATTCTTCCTAGAAAACTCGAATGTGTGGAGGATTTGACTCCAGGTGGAACCAATTAGCGTTTGCCAGCAGAAAACAAAAAGGGTCCTGCTAAAATGCATTCAAAACCGTTAAGTCCATAGAGAATGTCCAGAAAACACAAACACACTCAGAGGCTATAGCAAGATCTGGGATTGAGATAGCCACAACACACCAGATAGTTTTGTTTTCATCCAGGAGTATCTGGACAAATTGTTGTGGATTTCGTGTGAAATTTCACCAAAAAATCACAGTGAAAGCGGTATTGGAGAAAAGCACAATCTTCCTGTTCTGCAAATGCATCCAATGTCATGTTTACAGAAAGAAATATCATGTTTTATCAGGTTTCTGGAGCTCTCTTCCTAGAAAACTCGAATGTGTGGAGGATTTGACTCCAGGTGGAACCAATTAGCGTTTGGCAGCTAAAAACAAAAACTTAAATGCCTAAATGCATTCAAAACCGTAAAGTCCATAGAGAATGTCCAGAAAACACAAACACAGAGGCTGTAGCAAGATCTGGGATTGAGATAGCCACAACACACCAGATAGTTTTGTTTTCATCCAGAGTATCTGGACAAAATGTTGTAGTATCAGGGTGAAATTTTACCAAAAAATCACCGTGAAAGTGGTTTTGGAGAAAAGCACAATCTTCCTGTTCGGCAAATGCATCCAATGTCATGTTTACAGAAAGAAATATCATGTTTTCTCAGGTTTCTGAAGCTTTCTTCCTAGAAAACTCGAATGTGTGGAGGATTTGACTCCAGGTGGAACCAATTAGCGTTTGCCAGCAGAAAACAAAAAGGGTCCTGCTAAAATGCATTCAAAACCGTAAAGTCCATAGAGAATGTCCAGAAAACACAAACACACAGAGGCTGTAGCAAGATCTGGGATTGAGATAGCCACAACACACCAGATAGTTTTGTTTTCATCCAGGAGTATCTGGACAAATTATTGTGCATTTCGGGTGAAATTTAACCAAAAATCACCGTGAAAGTGGTTTTGGAGAAAAGCACAATCTTCCTGTACAGCAAATGCATCCAATGTCATGTTTACAGAAAGAAATATCATGTTTTCTCAGGTTTCTGAAGCTTTCTTCCTGGAAAACTCGAATGTGTGGAGTATTTTACTCCAGGTGGAACCAATTAGCGTTTGCCAGCAGAAAACAAAAAGGGTCCTGCTAAAATGCATGCAAAACCGTAAAGTCCATAGAGAATGTCCAGAAAACACAAACACACACAGAGGCTATAGCAATATCTGGGATTGAGATAGCTACAAATCACCAGATACTTTTGTTTTCATCTAAGAGTATCTGGAGAAATTATTGTAGTTTTGAAGTGATATTTAACAAAAAAATCACCGTGAAAGTGGTTTTGGAGAAAAGCACAATCTTTCTGTTCAGCGACTGAATCCAGTGTCATGTTTACAAATGCAAATATCATGTTTTATCAGGTTTCTGAAGCTTTCTTCCTAGAAAACTCGAATGTGTGGAGGATTTGACCCCATGTGGTACCAATGAGTGTCTGCCAGCAGAAAACAAAAAGGGTCCTGCTCAAATGCATTCAAAACCGTAAAGTCCATAGAGAATGTCCAGAAAACACAAACAAACACAGAGGCTATAGCAAGATCTGTGATTGAGATAGCCACAACACACCAGATAGTTTTGTTTTCATCCAGACTATCTGGACAAATTGTTGTGGATTTCGGGTGAAATTTAAACAAAAATCACCGTGACAGTGGTTTTGGAGAAAAGCACAATCTTCCTGTTCGGCAAATGCATCCAATGTCATGTTTACAGAAAGAAATATCATGTTTTCTCAGGTTTCTGGAGCTTTCTTCCTAGAAACCTCGAATGTGTGGAGGATTTGACTCCAGGTGGAACCAATTAGCATTTGCCAGCAGAAAACAAAAAGGGTCCTGCTAAAATGCATTCAAAACCGTAAAGTCCATAGAGAATGTCCAGAAAACACAAACACACAGAGGCTGTAGCAAGATCTGGGATTGAGATAGCCACAACACACCAGATAGTTTTGTTTTCATCCAGGAGTATCTGGACAAATTGTTGTGGATTTCGGGTGAAATTTAACCAAAAAATCACCGTGAAAGTGGTTTTGGTGAAAAGCACAATCTTCCTGTTCGGCAAATGCATCCAATGTTATGTTTACAGAAAGAAATATCATGTTTTCTCAGGTTTCTGGAGCATTCTTCCTAGAAAACTCGATTGTGTGGAGATATTGACTCCAGGTGGAACCAATAAGCGTTTGCCAGATAAAAAGAAAAACTTAACTGCCTAAATGCATTCAAAACCGTAAAGTCCATAGAGAATGTCCAGAAAACACAAACAAACACAGAGGCTATAGCAAGATCTGGGATTGAGATAGCCACAACACACCAGATACTTTTGTTTTCATCCAGAGTATCTGGACAAAATGTTGTAGTATCAGGGTGAAATTTTACCAAAAAATCACCGTGAAAGTGGTTTTGGAGAAAAGCACAATCTTCCTGTTCGGCAAATGCATCCAATGTCATGTTTACAGAAAGAAATATCATGTTTTCTCAGGTTTCTGGAGCATTCTTCCTAGAAAATTCGAATGTGTGGAGATATTGACTCCAGGTGAAACCAATTAGCGTTTGCCAGCAGAAAACAAAAAGGGTCCTGCTAAAATGCATTCAAAACCGTCAAGTCCATAGAGAATGTCCAGAAAACACAAACACACTCAGAGGCTATAGCAAGATCTGGGATTGAGATAGCCACAACACACCAGATACTTTTGTTTTCATCCAGGAGTATCTGGACAAATTGTTGTAGTTTTGAAGTATAATTTAACCAAAAAATCACAGAGAAAGTGGTTTTGGAGAAAAGCACAATCTTCCTGTTCGGCAAATGCATCCAATGTCATGTTTACAGAAAGAAATATCATGTTTTCTCAGGTTTCTTGAGCTTTCTTGGTAGAAAACTCGAATGTGTGGAGGATTTGACTCCAGGTGGAACCAATTAGCGTTTGCCAGCAGAAAACAAAAAGGGTCCTGCTAAAATGCATTCAAAACCGTTAAGTCCATAGAGAATGTCCAGAAAACACAAACACACACAGAGGCTGTAGCAAGATCTGGGATTGAGATAGCCACAACACACCAGATAGTTTTGTTTTCATCCAGGTGTAAATTGACAAATTGTTGTGGATTTCGGGTGAAATTTAACCAAAAAATCACAGTGAAAGCGGTATTGGAGAAAAGCACAATCTTCCTGTTCTGCAAATGCATCCAATGTCATGTTTACAGAAAGAAATATGCTGTTTTCTCAGGTTTCTGGAGCTTTCTTCCTAGAAAACTCGAATGTGTGGAGGATTTGACTCCAGGTGGAACCAATTAGCGTTTGCCAGCAGAAAACAAAAAGGGTCCTGCTAAAATGCATGTAAAATCTTAAAGTCCATAGAGAATGTCCAGAAAACACAAACACACACAGAGGCTGTAGCAAGATCTGGGCTTGAGATAGCCACAACACATCAGATAGTTTTGTTTTCATCCAGGAGTATCTGGACAAATTGTTGTGGATTTCGGGTGAAATTTAACCAAAAGATCACCGTGAAAGTGGTTTTGGAGAAAAGCACAATCTTCCTGTTCGGCAAATGCATCCAATGTCATGTTTACAGAAAGAAATATCATGTTTTCTCAGGTTTCTGGAGCATTCTTCCTAGAAAACTCGAATGTGTGGAGGATTTGACTCCAGGTGGAACCAATTAGCGTTTGCCAGCAGAAAACAAAAAGGGTCCTGCTAAAATGCATTCAAAACCGTAAAGTCCATAGAGAATGTCCAGAAAACACAAACACACCCAGAGGCTGTAGCAACATCTGGGATTGAGATAGCCACAACACACCAGATAGTTTTGTTTTCATCCAGGAGTATCTGGACAAATTGTTGTGGATTTCGGGTGAAATTTAACCAAAAAATCACAGTGAAAGCGGTATTGGAGAAAAGCACAATCTTCCTGTTCTGCAAATGCATCCAATGTCATGTTTACAGAAAGAAATATCATGTTTTCTCAGGTTTCTGGAGCATTCTTCCTAGAAAACTCGAATGTGTGGAGGATTTTACTCCAGGTGGAACCAATTAGCGTTTGCCAGCAGAAAACAAAAAGGGTCCTGCTAAAATGCATGCAAAACCTTAAAGTCCATAGAGAATGTCCAGAAAACACAAACACACACAGAGGCTATAGCAATATCTGGGATTGAGATAGCTACAAATCACCAGATACTTTTGTTTTCATCTAAGAGTATCTGGAGAAATTATTGTAGTTTTGAAGTGATATTTAACAAAAAAATCACCGTGAAAGTGGTTTTGGAGAAAAGCACAATCTTTCTGTTCAGCGACTGAATCCAGTGTCATGTTTACAAATACAAATATCATGTTTTATCAGGTTTCTGAAGCTTTCTTCCTAGAAAACTCGAATGTGTGGAGGATTTGACCCCATGTGGTACCAATGAGTGTCTGCCAGCAGAAAACAAAAAGGGTCCTGCTCAAATGCATTCAAAACCATAAAGTCCATAGAGAATGTCCAGAAAACACAAACAAACACAGAGGCTATAGCAAGATCTGGGATTGAGATAGCCACAACACACCAGATTGTTTTGTTTTCATCCAGACTATCTGGACAAATTGTTGTGGATTTCGGGTGAAATTTAAACAAAAATCACCGTGACAGTGGTTTTAGAGAAAAGCACAATCTTCCTGTTCGGCAAATGCATCCAATGTCATGTTTACAGAAAGAAATATCATGTTTTCTCAGGTTTCTGGGGCATTCTTCCTAGAAAACTCGAATGTGTGGAGGATTTGACTCCAGGTGGAACCAACAGAGTATCTGTTGTATGTCCAGAGTATCTGGACTAAATGTTGTAGTATGCGGGTGAAATATAACCAAAAAATCACCGTGAAAGTGGTTTTGGGGAAAAGCACTATCTTTCTGTTCAGCAAATGAATCCAACGTCATGTTTAGAAATACAAATATCATGTTTTCTCAGGTTTCTGTAGCTATCTTCCTAGAAAACTTGAATGGTTCGAGGATTTGAATCCAGGTAAAACCAACGAGCGTTTGGCAGCTAAAAATAAAAACTTACATGCTAAAATGCATTCAAAACCGTGAACCATAGAGAATGTCCAGAAAACACAAACACACACAGAGGCTATAGCAAGATCTGGGATTGAGATAGCCACAACACACCAGATAGTTTTGATTTCTTCCAGGAGTATCTGGAAATTGTTGTGGATTTCAAGTGAAATTTAAACAAAAATCACCGTGAAAGTCGTTTGGGAGAAAAGCACAATTTTCCTGTTCGCCAAATGCATCCAATGTTATGTTTACAGAAAGAAATATCATGTTTTCTCAGGTTTCTGGAGCTTTCTTCCTCGAAAACTCGAATGTGCGGAGGATTTGACTCCAGGTCGCAGCAATTAGCGTTTGCCAGCAGAAAACAAAAAGGGTCCTGCTAAAATGCATTCAAAACCGTAAAGTCCATAGAGAATGTCCAGAAAACACAAACACACCCAGAGGCTGTAGCAACATCTGGGATTGAGATAGCCACAACACACCAGATAGTTTTGTTTTCATCCAGAGTATCTGGACAAAATGTTGTAGTATCAAGGTGAAATTTTACCAAAAAACCACCGTGAAAGTGGTTTTGGAGAAAAGCACAATCTTCCTGTACAGCAAATGCATCCAATGTCATGACTACAGAAAGAAATGTCATGTTTTCTCAGGTTTCTGAAGCTTTCTTCCTGGAAAACTCGAATATGTGGAGTATTTTACTCCAGGTGGAACCAATTAGCGTTTGCCAGCAGAAAACAAAAAGAGTCCTGCTAAAATGCATTCAAAACCATAAAGTCCATAGAAAATGTCCAGAAAACACAAACACACACAGAGGCTATAGCAATATCTGGGATTGAGATAGCTACAAATCACCAGATACTTTTGTTTTCATCTAAGAGTATCTGGAGAAATTATTGTAGTTTTGAAGTGATATTTAACAAAAAAATCACCGTGAAAGTGGTTTTGGAGAAAAGCACAATCTTTCTGTTCAGCGACTGAATCCAGTGTCATGTTTACAAATGCAAATATCATGTTTTATCAGGTTTCTGAAGCTTTCTTCCTAGAAAACTCGAATGTGTGGAGGATTTGACCCCATGTGGTACCAATGAGTGTCTGCCAGCAGAAAACAAAAAGGGTCCTGCTCAAATGCATTCAAAACCGTAAAGTCCATAGAGAATGTCCAGAAAACACAAACACACACAGAGGCTATAGCAAGATCTGGGATTGAGATAGCCACAACACACCAGATAGTTTTGTTTTCATCCAGAGTATCTGGACAAAATGTTGTAGTATCAGGGTGAAATTTTACCAAAAAATCACCGTGAAAGTGGTTTTGGAGAAAAGCACAATCTTCCTGTTCGGCAAATGCATCCAATGTCATGTTTACAGAAAGAAATATCATGTTTTCTCAGGTTTCTGAAGCTTTCTTCCTAGAAAACTCGAATGTGTGGAGTATTTTACTCCAGGTGGAACCAATTAGCGTTTGCCAGCAGAAAACAAAAAGGGTCCTGATAAAATGCATGCAAAACCGTAAAGTCCATAGAGAATGTCCAGAAAACACAAACACACACAGAGGCTGTTATTCCTGTAGGGTGCTTCTCTTTTACTCAGACTACTGAAAACCCGCATAGTGCGTAAGACTACTCCCATATTACAGAACTCCCGTAAAGTGTTTCCTACACTCAGGATGCAGAACTCCTGTAAACTGCCTCTCACTACTTCCAATGTACAGAAATCCTGTAAGCTGCTTCTCTTTTACGCAGACTAGTGAAAACCCGCATAGTGCGTAAGACTACTCCCATACTACAGAACTCCTGTAAAAGGTTTCCTACACTCAGGATGCAGAACTCCTGTAAACTGCCTCTCACTACTTCCAATGTACAGAAATCCTGTAGGTGCTTCTCTTTTACTCAGACTACTGAAAACCCGCATAGTGCGTAAGACTACTCCCATGCTACAGAACTCCCGTAAAGTATTTCCTACCCTCAGGATGCAGGACTCCTGTAAACTGCCTCTCACTACTTCCAATGTACAGAAATCCTGTAAGCTGCTTCTCTTTTACTCAGACTACTGAAAACCCGCATAGTGCATAAGACTACTCCCATGCTACCGAACTCCCGTAAAGTGTTTCCTACACTCAGGATGCAGAACTCCTGTAAACTGCCTCTCACTATTTCCAATGTACAGAAATCCTGTAAGCTGCTTCTCTTTTACTCAGACTACTGAAAACCCGCATAGTGCGTAAGACTACTCCCATGCTACAGAACTCCCGTAAAGTGTTTCCTACACTCAGGATGCAGAACTCCTGTAAACTGCCTCTCACTACTTCCAATGTACAGAAATCCTGTAAGCTGCTTCTCTTTTACTCAGACAACTGAAAACCCCCATAGTGCGTAAGACTACTCCCATGCTACAGAACTCCCATGTAGTGTTTCCTACACTCAGGATGCAGAACTCCTGTAAACTGCCTCTCACTACTTCCAATGTACAGAAATCCTGTAAGCTGCTTCTCCTTTACGCAGACTACTGAAAACCCGCATAGTGCGTAAGACTACTCCCATGCTACAGATATCCCGTAAAGTGTTTCCTACACTCAGGATGCAGAACTCCTGTAAACTGCCTCTCACTACTTCCAATGTACAGAAATACTGTAAGCTGCTTCCCTTTTACTCAGACTACTGAAAACCCGCATAGTGCGTAAGACAGCTCCCATGCTACAGAACTCCCGTAAAGTGTTTCCTGCACTCAGGATGCAGAACTCCTGGAAACTGCCTCTCCCTACTCACAATGTACACAAATCTTGTAAGCTGCTTCTCTTTTACTCAGACAACTGAAAACCCGCATAGTGCGTTAGCTCCCATGCTACAGAACTCCCGTAAAGTGTTTCCTACAGTCAGGATGCAGAACTCCTGTAAACTGCCTCTCCCTACTCACAACGTACACAAATCCTGTAAGCTGCTTCTCTTTTACTCAGACTACTAAAAACCCGCATAGTGCGTAAGACTAATCCCATGCTACAGAACTCCTGTGTAGTGTTTCTTACACTCAGGATGCAGAACTCCTGTAAACTGCCTCTCACTACTTCCAATGTACAGAAATCCTGTAAGCTGCTTCTCTTTTACTCAGACTGCTGAAAACCCGCATAGTGCGTCAGACTACTCCCATGCTGCAAAACTCCCATGTAGTGTTTCCTACACTCAGGATGCAGAACTCCTGTAAACTGCCTCTCACTACTTCCAATGTAGAGAAATCCTGTAAGCTGCTTCTCTTTTACTCAGACTACTGAAAACCCGCATAGTGCGTAAGACTACTCCCATGCTACAGAACTCCCGTAGAGTGTTTCCCACACTCAGGATGCAGAACTCCTGTAAACTGCCTCTCACTACTACCAATGTACAGAAAACCTGTAAGCTGCTTCTCTTTTACTCAGACAACTGAAAACCCGCAAGGTGCGTAAGACTACTCCCATACTACAGAACTCCCGTAAAGTGTTTCCTACACTCAGGATGCAGAACTCCTGTAAACTGCCTCTCACTACTTCCAATGTACAGAAATCCTGTAAGCTGCTTCTCTTTTACTCAGACTGCTGAAAACCCGCATAGTGCGTCAGACTACTCCCATGCTGCAAAACTCCCATGTAGTGTTTCCTACACTCAGGATGCAGAACTCCTGTAAAATGCCTCTCACTACTTCCAATGTACAGAAATCCTGTAAGCTGCTTCTCTTTTACTCAGACTACTGAAAACCCGCATAGTGCGTAAGATTACGCCCATGCTACAGAACTCCCATAAAGTGTTTCCTACACTCAGGATGCAAAACTCCTGTAAACTGCCTCTCACTACTTCCAATGTACAGAAATCCTGTAAGCTGCTTCTCTTTTACGCAGACTACTGAAAACCCGCATAGTGCGTAAGACTACTCCCATGCTACAGAACTCCCGTAATGTGTTTCCTACACTCAGGATGCAGAACTCCTGTAAACTGCCTCTCCCTACTCACAATGTACACAAATCCTGTAAGCTGCTTCTCTTTTACTAAGACTGCTGAAAACCCGCATAGTGCGTAAGACTACTCCCATACTACAGAACTCCCGTAAAGTGTTTCCTACACTCAGGATGCAGAACTCCTGTAAACTGCCTCTCACTACTTCCAATGTACAGAAATCCTGTAAGCTGCTTCTCTTTTACTCAGACTACTGAAAACCCGCAAGGTGCGTAAGACTACTCCCATGCTACAGAACTCCCGTAAAGTGTTTCCTACACTCAGGATGCAGAACTCCTGTAAACTGCCTCTCACTACTTCCAATGTACAGAAATCCTGTAAGCTGCTTCTCTTTTACTCAGACAACTGAAAACCCGCATAGTGCGTAAGACTACTCCCATGCTACAGAACTCCCATAAAGTGTTTCCTACACTCAGGATGCAAAACTCCTGTAAACTGCCTCTCACTACTTCCAATGTACAGAAATCCTGTAAGCTGCTTCTCTTTTACGCAGACTACTGAAAACCCGCATAGTGCGTAAGACTACTCCCATGCTACAGATATCCCGTAAAGTGTTTCCTACACTCAGGATGCAGAACTCCTGTAAACTGCCTCTCACTACTTCCAATGTACAGATATACTGTAAGCTGCTTCTCTTTTACTCAGACAACTGAAAACCCGCATAGGGCGTAAGACAGCTCCCATGCTACAGAACTCCCGTAAAGTGTTTCCTGCACTCAGGATGCAGAACTCCTGTAAACTGCCTCTCCCTACTCACAATGTACACAAATCCTGTAAGCTGCTTCTCTTTTACTCAGACAACTGAAAACGCGCATAGTGCGTTAGACAGCTCCCATGCTACAGAAATCCCGTAAAGTGTTTCCTACAGTCAGGATGCAGAACTCCTGTAAACTGCCTCTCCCTACTCACAATGTACACAAATCCTGTAAGCTGCTTCTCTTTTACTCAGACTACTAAAAACCCGCATAGTGCGTAAGACTAATCCCATGCTACAGAACTCCTGTGCAGTGTTTCTTACACTCAGGATGCAGAACTCCTGTAAACTGCCTCTCACTACTTCCAATGTACAGAAATCCTGTAAGCTGCTTCTCTTTTACTCAGACTGCTGAAAACCCGCATAGTGCGTCAGACTACTCCCATACTACAGAACTCCCGTAAAGTGTTTCCTACACTCAGGATGCAGAACTCCTGTAAACTGCCTCTCACTACTTCCAATGTACAGAAATCCTGTAAGCTGCTTCTCTTTTACGCAGACAACTGAAAACCCGCATAGTGCGTAAGACTACTCCCATGCTATAGAACTCCCGTAAAGTGTTTCCTACACTCAGGATGCAGAACTCCTGTAAACTGCCTCTCACTACTTCCAATGTACAGAAATCCTGAAAGCTGCTTCTCTTTTACGCAGACTACTGAAAACCCGCATAGTGCGTAAGACTACTCCCATGCTACAGATCTCCCATAAAGTGTTTCCTACACTCAGGATGCAGAACTCCTGTAAACTGCCTCTCACTACTTCCAATGTACAGAAATCCTGTAAGCTGCTTCTCTTTTACTCAGACTACTGAAAACCCGCAAGGTGCGTAAGACTACTCCCATGCTACAGAACTCCCGTAAAGTGTTTCCTACACTCAGGATGCAGAACTCCTGTAAACTGCATCTCACTACTTCCAATGTACAGAAATCCTGTAAGCTGCTTCTCTTTTACTCAGACAACTGAAAACCCGCATAGTGCGTAAGACAGCTCCAATGCTACAGAACTCCCGTAAAGTGTTTCCTGCACTCAGGATGCAGAACTCCTGTAAACTGCCTCTCCCTACTCACAATGTACACAAATCCTGTAAGCTGCTTCTCTTTTACTCAGACAACTGAAAACGCGCATAGTGCTTTAGACAGCTCCCATGCTACAGAACTCCCGTAAAGTGTTTCCTACAGTCAGGATGCAGAACTCCTGTAAACTGCCTCTCCCTACTCACAATGTACACAAATCCTGTAAGCTGCTTCTCTTTTACTCAGACTACTAAAAACCCGCATAGTGCGTAAGACTAATCCCATGCTACAGAACTCCTGTGTAGTGTTTCTTACACTCAGGATGCAGAACTCCTGTAAACTGCCTCTCACTACTTCCAATGTACAGAAATCCTGTAAGCTGCTTCTCTTTTACTCAAACTACTGAAAACCCGCATAGTGCGTCAGACTACTCCCATGCTGCAAAACTCCCATGTAGTGTTTCCTACACTCAGGATGCAGAACTCCTGTAAACTGCCTCTCACTACTTCCAATGTAGAGAAATCCTGTAAGCTGCTTCTCTTTTACTCAGACTACTGAAAACCCGCATAGTGCGTAAGACTACTCCCATGCTACAGAACTCCCGTAAAGTGTTTCCTACACTCAGGATGCAGAACTCCTGTAAACTGCCTCTCACTACTTCCAATGTACAGAAATCCTGTAAGCTGCTTCTCTTTTACTCAGACTACTGAAAACCCGCATAGTGCGTAAGACTACTCCCATACTACAGAACTCCCGTAAAGTGTTTCCTACACTCAGGATGCAGAACTCCTGTAAACTGCCTCTCACTACTTCCAATGTACAGAAATCCTGTAAGCTGCTTCTCTTTTACTCAGACTACTGAAAACCCGCAAGGTGCGTAAGACTACTCCCATGCTACAGAACTCCCGTAAAGTGTTTCCTACACTCAGGATGCAGAACTCCTGTAAACTGCCTCTCACTACTTCCAATGTACAGAAATCCTGTAAGCTGCTTCTCTTTTACGCAGACTACTGAAAACCCGCAAGGTGCGTAAGACTACTCCCATGCTACAGAACTCCCGTAAAGTGTTTCCTACACTCAGGATGCAGAACTCCTGTAAACTGCCTCTCACTACTTCCAATGTACAGAAATACTGTAAGCTGCTTCTCTTTTACGCAGACTACTGAAAACCCGCATAGTGCGTAAGACTACTCCCATGCTACAGATATCCCGTAAAGTGTTTCCTACACTCAGGATGCAGAACTCCTGTAAACTGCCTCTCACTACTTCCAATGTACAGAAATACTGTAAGCTGCTTCCCTTTTACTCAGACTACTGAAAACCCGCATAGTGCGTAAGACAGCTCCCATGCTACAGAACTCCCGTAAAGTGTTTCCTGCACTCGGGATGCAGAACTCCTGGAAACTGCCTCTCCCTACTCACAATGTACACAAATCCTGTAAGCTGCTTCTCTTTTACTCAGACAACTGAAAACGTGCATAGTGCGTTAGCTCCTATGCTACAGAACTCCCGTAAAGTGTTTCCTACAGTCAGGATGCAGAACTCCTGTAAACTGCCTCTCCCTACTCACAACGTACACAAATCCTGTAAGCTGCTTCTCTTTTACTCAGACTACTAAAAACCCGCATAGTGCGTAAGACTAATCCCATGCTACAGAACTCCTTTGTAGTGTTTCTTACACTCAGGATGCAGAACTCCTGTAAACTGCCTCTCACTACTTCCAATGTACAGAAATCCTGTAAGCTGCTTCTCTTTTACTCAGACTGCTGAAAACCCGCATAGTGCGTCAGACTACTCCCATGCTGCAAAACTCCCATGTAGTGTTTCCTACACTCAGGATGCAGAACTCCTGTAAACTGCCTCTCACTACTTCCAATGTAGAGAAATCCTGTAAGCTGCTTCTCTTTTACTCAGACTACTGAAAACCCGCATAGTGCGTAAGACTACTCCCATGCTACAGAACTCCCGTAAAGTGTTTCCTACACTCAGGATGCAGAACTCCTGTAAACTGCCTCTCACTACTTCCAATGTACAGAAATCCTGTAAGCTGCTTCTCTTTTACTCAGACTACTGAAAACCCGCATAGTGCGTAAGACTACTCCCATACTACAGAACTCCCGTAAAGTGTTTCCTACACTCAGGATGCAGAACTCCTGTAAACTGCCTCTCACTACTTCCAATGTACAGAAATCCTGTAAGCTGCTTCTCTTTTACTCAGACTACTGAAAACCCGCAAGGTGCGTAAGACTACTCCCATGCTACAGAACTCCCGTAAAGTGTTTCCTACACTCAGGATGCAGAACTCCTGTAAACTGCCTCTCACTACTTCCAATGTACAGAAATCCTGTAAGCTGCTTCTCTTTTACGCAGACTACTGAAAACCCGCATAGTGCGTAAGACTACTCCCATGCTACAGAACTCCCGTAAAGTGTTTCCTACACTCAGGATGCAGAACTCCTGTAAACTGCCTCTCACTACTTCCAATGTACAGAAATACTGTAAGCTGCTTCTCTTTTACGCAGACTACTGAAAACCCGCATAGTGCGTAAGACTACTCCCATGCTACAGATATCCCGTAAAGTGTTTCCTACACTCAGGATGCAGAACTCCTGTAAACTGCCTCTCACTACTTCCAATGTACAGAAATACTGTAAGCTGCTTCCCTTTTACTCAGACTACTGAAAACCCGCATAGTGCGTAAGACTACTCCCATGCTACAGAACTCCCGTAAAGTGTTTCCTGCACTCAGGATGCAGAACTCCTGGAAACTGCCTCTCCCTACTCACAATGTACACAAATCCTGTAAGCTGCTTCTCTTTTACTCAGACAACTGAAAACGTGCATAGTGCGTTAGCTCCTATGCTACAGAACTCCCGTAAAGTGTTTCCTACAGTCAGCATGCAGAACTCCTGTAAACTGCCTCTCCCTACTCACAACGTACACAAATCCTGTAAGCTGCTTCTCTTTTACTCAGACTACTAAAAACCCGCATAGTGCGTAAGACTAATCCCATGCTACAGAACTCCTTTGTAGTGTTTCTTACACTCAGGATGCAGAACTCCTGTAAACTGCCTCTCACTACTTCCAATGTACAGAAATCCTGTAAGCTGCTTCTCTTTTACTCAGACTGCTGAAAACCCACATAGTGCGTCAGACTACTCCCATGCTGCAAAACTCCCATGTAGTGTTTCCTACACTCAGGATGCAGAACTCCTGTAAACTGCCTCTCACTACTTCCAATGTAGAGAAATCCTGTAAGCTGCTTCTCTTTTACTCAGACTACTGAAAACCCGCATAGTGCGTAAGACTACTCCCATGCTACAGAACTCCCGTAAAGTGTTTCCTACACTCAGGATGCAGAACTCCTGTAAACTGCCTCTCACTACTTCCAATGTACAGATATCCTGTAAGCTGCTTCTCTTTTACTCAGACAACTGAAAACCCGCATTGTGCGTAAGACTACTCCCATACTACAGAACTCCCGTAAAGTGTTTCCTACACTCAGGATGCAGAACTCCTGTAAAATGCCTCTCACTACTTCCAATGTACAGAAATCCTGTAAGCTGCTTCTCTTTTACTCAGACTACTGAAAACCCGCAAGGTGCGTAAGATTACGCCCATGCTACAGAACTCCCATAAAGTGTTTCCTACACTCAGGATGCAGAACTCCTGTAAACTGCCTCTCACTACTTCCAATGTACAGAAATCCTGTAAGCTGCTTCTCTTTTACTCAGACTACTGAAAACCCGCAAGGTGCGTAAGACTACGCCCATGCTACAGAACTCCCATAAAGTGTTTCCTACACTCAGGATGCAAAACTCCTGTAAACTGCCTCTCACTACTTCCAATGTACAGAAATCCTGTAAGCTGCTTCTCTTTTACGCAGACTACTGAAAACCCGCATAGTGCGTAAGACTACTCCCATGCTACAGAACTCCTGTAATGTGTTTCCTACACTCAGGATGCAGAACTCCTGTAAACTGCCTCTCCCTACTCACAATGTACAGAAATCCTGTAAGCTGCTTCTCTTTTACTAAGACTGCTGAAAACCCGCATAGTGCGTAAGACTACTCCCATACTACAGAACTCCCGTAAAGTGTTTCCTACACTCAGGATGCAGAACTCCTGTAAACTGCCTCTCACTACTTCCAATGTACAGAAATCCTGTAAGCTGCTTCTCTTTTACTCAGACTACTGAAAACCCGCAAGGTGCGTAAGACTACTCCCATGCTACAGAACTCCCGTAAAGTGTTTCCTACACTCAGGATGCAGAACTCCTGTAAACTGCCTCTCACTACTTCCAATGTACAGAAATCCTGTAAGCTGCTTCTCTTTTACTCAGACAACTGAAAACCCGCATAGTGCGTAAGACTACTCCCATGCTACAGAACTCCCATAAAGTGTTTCCTACACTCAGGATGCAAAACTCCTGTAAACTGCCTCTCACTACTTCCAATGTACAGAAATCCTGTAAGCTGCTTCTCTTTTACGCAGACTACTGAAAACCCGCATAGTGCGTAAGACTACTCCCATGCTACAGATATCCCGTAAAGTGTTTCCTACACTCAGGATGCAGAACTCCTGTAAACTGCCTCTCACTACTTCCAATGTACAGAAATACTGTAAGCTGCTTCTCTTTTACTCAGACAACTGAAAACCCGCATAGTGCGTAAGACAGCTCCCATGCTGCAAAACTCCCATGTAGTGTTTCCTACACTCAGGATGCAGAACTCCTGTAAACTGCCTCTCACTACTTCCAATGTAGAGAAATCCTGTAAGCTGCTTCTCTTTTACTCAGACTACTGAAAACCCGCATAGTGCGTAAGACTACTCCCATGCTACAGAACTCCCGTAGAGTGTTTCCCACACTCAGGATGCAGAACTCCTGTAAACTGCCTCTCACTACTACCAATGTACAGAAAACCTGTAAGCTGCATCTCTTTTACTCAGACAACTGAAAACCCGCAAGGTGCGTAAGACTACTCCCATACTACAGAACTCCCGTAAAGTGTTTCCTACACTCAGGATGCAGAACTCCTGTAAACTGCCTCTCACTACTTGCAATGTACAGAAATCCTGTAAGCTGCTTCTCTTTTACTCAGACTGCAGAAAACCCGCATAGTGCGTCAGACTACTCCCATGCTGCAAAACTCCCATGTAGTGTTTCCTACACTCAGGATGCAGAACTCCTGTAAACTGCCTCTCACTACTTCCAATGTAGAGAAATCCTGTAAGCTGCTTCTCTTTTACTCAGACTACTGAAAACCCGCATAGTGCGTAAGACTACTCCCATGCTACAGAACTCCCGTAATGTGTTTCCTACACTCAGGATGCAGAACTCCTGTAAACTGCCTCTCACTACTTCCAATGTACAGAAATCCTGTAAGCTGCTTCTCTTTTACTCAGACAACTGAAAACCCGCATAGTGCGTAAGACTACTCCCATACTACAGAACTCCCGTAAAGTGTTTCCTACACTCAGGATGCAGAACTCCTGTAAACTGCCTCTCACTACTTCCAATGTACAGAAATCCTGTAAGCTGCTTCTCTTTTACTCAGACTACTGAAAACCCGCAAGGTGCGTAAGACTACTCCCATACTACAGAACTCCCGTAATGTGTTTCCTACACTCAGGATGCAGAACTCCTGTAAACTGCCTCTCACTACTTCCAATGTACAGAAATCCTGTAAGCTGCTTCTCTTTTACTAAGACCGCTGAAAACCCGCATAGTGCGTAAGACTACTCCCATACTACAGAACTCCCGTAAAGTGTTTCCTACACTCAGGATGCAGAACTCCTGTAAACTGCCTCTCACTACTTCCAATGTACAGAAATCCTGTAAGCTGCTTCTCTTTTACGCAGACAACTGAAAACCCGCATAGTGCGTAAGACTACTCCCATGCTATAGAACTCCCGTAAAGTGTTTCCTACACTCAGGATGCAGAACTCCTGTAAACTGCCTCTCACTACTTCCAATGTACAGAAATCCTGAAAGCTGCTTCTCTTTTACGCAGACTACTGAAAACCCGCATAGTGCGTAAGACTACTCCCATGCTACAGATCTCCCATAAAGTTTTTCCTACACTCAGGATGCAGAACTCCTGTAAACTGCCTCTCACTACTTCCAATGTACAGAAATCCTGTAAGCTGCTTCTCTTTTACTCAGACTACTGAAAACCCGCATAGTGCGTAAGACTACTCCCATGCTGCAGAACTCCCGTAAAGTGTTTCCTACACTCAGGATGCAGAACTCCTGTAAACTGCATCTCACTACTTCCAATGTACAGAAATCCTGTAAGCTGCTTCTCTTTTACTCAGACAACTGAAAACCCGCATAGTGCGTAAGACAGCTCCAATGCTACAGAACTCCCGTAAAGTGTTTCCTGCACTCAGGATGCAGAACTCCTGTAAACTGCCTCTCCCTACTCACAATGTATACAAATCCTGTAAGCTGCTTCTCTTTTACTCAGACAACTGAAAACGCGCATAGTGCTTTAGACAGCTCCCATGCTACAGAACTCCCGTAAAGTGTTTCCTACAGTCAGGATGCAGAACTCTTGTAAACTGCCTCTCCCTACTCACAATGTACACAAATCCTGTAAGCTGCTTCTCTTTTACTCAGACTACTAAAAACCCGCATAGTGCGTAAGACTAATCCCATGCTACAGAACTCCTGTGTAGTGTTTCTTACACTCAGCATGCAGAACTCCTGTAAACTGCCTCTCACTACTTCCAATGTACAGAAATCCTGTAAGCTGCTTCTCTTTTACTCAGAGTGCTGAAAACCCGCATAGTGCGTCAGACTACTCCCATGCTGCAAAACTCCCATGTAGTGTTTCCTACACTCAGGATGCAGAACTCCTGTAAACTGCCTCTCACTACTTCCAATGTAGAGAAATCCTGTAAGCTGCTTCTCTTTTACTCAGACAACTGAAAACCCGCATAGTGCGTAAGACTACTCCCATACTACAGAACTCCTGTAAAGTGTTTCCTACACTCAGGATGCAGAACTCCTGTAAACTGCCTCTCACTACTTCCAATGTACAGAAATCCTGTAAGCTGCTTCTCTTTTACTCAGACAACTGAAAACCCGCATAGTGCGTAAGACTACTCCCATGCTACAGAACTCCCGTAAAGTGTTTCCTACACTCAGGATGCAGAACTCCTGTAAACTGCCTCTCACTACTTCCAATGTACAGAAATCCTGTAAGCTGCTTCTCTTTTACTCAGACTGCTGAAAACCCGCATAGTGCGTAAGACTACTCCCATGCTACAGAACTCCCATAAAGTGTTTCCTACACTCAGGATGCAAAACTCCTGTAAACTGCCTCTCACTACTTCCAATGTACAGAAATCCTGTAAGCTGCTTCTCTTTTACGCAGACTACTGAAAACCCGCATAGTGCGTAAGACTACTCCCATGCTACAGAACTCCCGTAAAAGGTTTCCTACACTCAGAATGCAGAACTCCTGTAAACTGCCTCTCACTACTTCCAATGTACAGAAATCCTGTAAGCTGCTTCTCTTTTACTAAGACTGCTGAAAACCCGCATAGTGCGTAAGACTACTCCCATACTACAGAACTCCCATAAAGTGTTTCCTACACTCAGGATGCAGAACTCCTGTAAACTGCCTCTCACTACTTCCAATGTACAGAAATCCTGTAAGCTGCTTCTCTTTTACTCAAACTACTGAAAACCCGCATAGTGCGTAAGACTACTCCCATGCTACAGAACTCCAGTAAAGTGTTTCCTACACTCAGGATGCAGAACTCCTGTAAACTGCCTCTCACTACTTCCAATGTACAGAAATCCTGTAAGCTGCTTCTCTTTTACTCAGACAACTGAAAACCCGCATAGTGCGTAAGACTACTCCCATACTACAGAACTCCCGTAAAGTGTTTCCTACACTCAGGATGCAGAACTCCTGTAAACTGCCTCTCACTACTTCCAATGTACAGAAATCCTGTAAGCTGCTTCTCTTTTACTAAGACTGCTGAAAACCCGCATAGTGCGTAAGACTACTCCCATGCTACAGAACTCCCATAAAGTGTTTCCTACACTCAGGATGCAAAACTCCTGTAAACTGCCTCTCACTACTTCCAATGTAGAGAAATCCTGTACGCTGCTTCTCTTTTACGCAGACTACTGAAAACCCGCATAGTGCGTAAGACTACTCCCATGCTACAGATATCCCGTAAAGTGTTTCCTACACTCAGGATGCAGAACTCCTGTAAACTGCCTCTCACTACTTCCAATGTACAGAAATCCTGTAAGCTGCTTCTCTTTTACTAAGACTGCTGAAAACCCGCATAGTGCGTAAGACTACTGCCATACTACAGAACTCCCGTAAAGTGTTTCCTACACTCAGGATGCAAAACTAATGTAAACTGCCTCTCACTACTTCCAATGTACAGAAATCCTGTAAGCTGCTTCTCTTTTACTCAGACTACTGAAAACCCGCATAATGCGTAAGACTATTCCCATGCTACAGAACTCCCGTAAAGTGTTTCCTACAGTCAGGATGCAGAACTCCTGTAAACTGCCTCTCACTGCTTCCAATGTACAGAAATCCTGTAAGCTGCTTCTCTTTTACTCAGACAACTGAAAACCCGCATAGTGCGTAAGACTACTCCCATACTACAGAACTCCCATAAAGTGTTGCCTACACTCAGGATGCAGAACACCTGTACACTACCTCTCACTACTTCCAATGTACAGAAATCCTGTAAGCTGCTTCTCTTTTACTCAGACTACTGAAAACCCGCATAGTGCGTAAGACTACTCCCATGCTACAGAACTCCCGTAAAGTGTTTCCTACACTCAGGATTCAGAACTCCTTTAAACTGCCTCTCACTACTTCCAATGTACAGAAATCCTGTAAGCTGCTTCTCTTTTACTCAGACTGCTGAAAACCCGCATAGTGCGTAAGACTACTCCCATGCTACAGAACTCCCATAAAGTGTTTCCTACACTCAGGATGCAAAACTCCTGTAAACTGCCGCTCACTACTTCCAATGTACAGAAATCCTGTAAGCTGCTTCTCTTTTACTCAGACTACTGAAAACCCGCATAGTGCGTCAGACTACTCCCATGCTATAGAACTCCCGTAAAGTGTTTCCTACACTCAGGATGCAGAACTCCTGTAAACTGCCTCTCACTACTTCCAATGTACAGAAATCCTGTAAGCTGCTTCTCTTTTACGCAGACTACTGAAAACCCGCATAGTGCGTAAGACTACTCCCATGCTACAGAACTCCCATAAAGTGTTTCCTACACTCAGGATGCAAAACTCCTGTAAACTGCCTCTCACTACTTCCAATGTACAGAAATCCTGTAAGCTGCTTCTCTTTTACGCAGACTACTGAAAACCCGCATAGTGCGTAAGACTACTCCCATGCTACAGAACTCCCGTAATGTGTTTCCTACACTCAGGATGCAGAACTCCTGTAAACTGGCTCTCACTACTTCCAATGTACAGAAATCCTGTAAGCTGCTTCTCTTTTACTAAGACTGCTGAAAACCCGCATAGTGCGTAAGACTACTCCCATACTACAGAACTCCCGTAAAGTGTTTCCTACACTCAGGATGCAGAACTCCTGTAAACTGCCTCTCACTACTTCCAATGTACAGAAATCCTGTAAGCTGCTTCTCTTTTACTCAGACTACTGAAAACCCGCATATAGGGTAAGACTAATCCCAGGCTACAGAACACCCGTAAAGTGTTTCCTACACTCAGGATGCAGAACTCCTGTAAACTGCCTCTCACTGCTTCCAATGTACAGAAATCCTGTAAGCTGCTTCTCTTTTACTCAGACAACTGAAAACCCGCATAGTGCGTAAGACTACTCCCATACTACAGAACTCCCGTAAAGTGTTTCCTACACTCAGGATGCAGAACTCCTGTAAACTGCCTCTCACTACTTCCAATGTACAGAAATCCTGTAAGCTGCTTCTCTTTTACTCAGACTACTGAAAACCCGCATAGTGCGTAAGACTACTCCCATGCTACAGAACTCCCGTAAAGTGTTTCCTACAGTCAGGATGCAGAACTCCTGTAAACTGCCTCTCACTACTTCCAATGTACAGAAATCCTGTAAGCTGCTTCTCTTTTACTCAGACAACTGAAAACCCGCATAGTGCGTAAGACTACTCCCATACTACAGAACTCCCGTAAAGTGTTTCCTACACTCAGGATGCAGAACTCCTGTACACTACCTCTCACTACTTCCAATGTACACAAATCCTGTAAGCTGCTTCTCTTTTACTCAGACTGCTGAAAACCCGCATAGTGCGTAAGACTACTCCCATGCTACAGAACTCCCATAAAGTGTTTCCTACACTTAGGATGCAAAACTCCTGTAAACTGCCTCTTACTACTTCCAATGTACAGAAATCCTGTAAGCTGCTTCTCTTTTACTCAGACTACTGAAAACCCGCATAGTGCGTGAGACTACTCCCATGCTATAGAACTCCCGTAAAGTGTTTCCTACACTCAGGATGCAGAACTCCTGTAAACTGCCTCTCACTGCTTCCAATGTACAGAAATCCTGTAAGCTGCTTCTCTTTTACTCAGACAACTGAAAACCCGCATAGTGCGTAAGACTACTCCCATACTACAGAACTCCCGTAAAGTGTTTCCTACACTCAGGATGCAGAACTCCTGTAAACTGCCTCTCACTACTTCCAATGTACAGAAATCCTGTAAGCTGCTTCTCTTTTACTCAGACTACTGAAAACCCGCATAGTGCGTAAGACTACTCCCATGCTACAGAACTCCCGTAAAGTGTTTCCTACAGTCAGGATGCAGAACTCCTGTAAACTGCCTCTCACTACTTCCAATGTACAGAAATCCTGTAAGCTGCTTCTCTTTTACTCAGACAACTGAAAACCCGCATAGTGCGTAAGACTACTCCCATACTACAGAACTCCCATAAAGTGTTGCCTACACTCAGGATGCAGAACTCCTGTACACTACCTCTCACTACTTCCAATGTACACAAATCCTGTAAGCTGCTTTTCTTTTACTCAGACTGCTGAAAACCCGCATAGTGCGTAAGACTACTCCCATGCTACAGAACTCCCATAAAGTGTTTCCTACACTTAGGATGCAAAACTCCTGTAAACTGCCTCTCACTACTTCCAATGTACAGAAATCCTGTAAGCTGCTTCTCTTTTACTCAGACTACTGAAAACCCGCATAGTGCGTGAGACTACTCCCATGCTATAGAACTCCCGTAAAGTGTTTCCTACACTCAGGATGCAGAACTCCTGTAAACTGCCTCTCACTACTTCCAATGTACAGAAATCCTGTAAGCTGCTTCTCTTTTACTCAGACTGCTGAAAACCCGCATAGTGCGTAAGACTACTCCCATGCTACAGAACTCCCATAAAGTGTTTCCTACACTCAGGATGCAGAACTCCTGTAAACTGCCTCTCACTACTTCCAATGTACAGAAATCCTGTAAGCTGCTTCTCTTTTACTCAGACAACTGAAAAACCGCATAGTGCGTAAGACTACTCCCATGCCACAGAACTCCCGTAAAGTGTTTCCTACACTCAGGATGCAGAACTCCTGTAAACTGCCTCTCACTACTTCCAATGTACAGAAATCCTGTAAGCTGCTTCTCTTTTACTCAGACTACTGAAAACCCGCAGAGTGCGTAAGACTACTCCCATGCTGCAGAACTCCCATAAAGTGTTTCCTACACTCAGGATGCAGAACTCCTGTAAACTGCCTCTCACTACTTCCAATGTACAGAAATCCTGTAAGCTGCTTCTCTTTTACGCAGACTACTGAAAACCCGCATAGTGCGTAAGACTACTCCCATGCTACAGAACTCCCGTAAAGTGTTTCCTACACTCAGGATGCAGAACTCCTGTAAACTGCCTCTCACTACTTCCAATGTACAGAAATCCTGTAAGCTGCTTCTCTTTTACTAAGACTGCTGAAAACCCGCATAGTGCGTAAGACTACTCCCATACTACAGAACTCCCGTAAAGTGTTTCCTACACTCAGGATGCAGAACTCCTGTAAACTGCCTCTCACTACTTCCAATGTACAGAAATCCTGTAAGCTGCTTCTCTTTTACTCAGACTACTGAAAACCCGCATATAGGGTAAGACTAATCCCAGGCTACAGAACACCCGTAAAGTGTTTCCTACACTCAGGATGCAGAACTCCTGTAAACTGCCTCTCACTGCTTCCAATGTACAGAAATCCTGTAAGCTGCTTCTCTTTTACTCAGACAACTGAAAACCCGCATAGTGCGTAAGACTACTCCCATACTACAGAACTCCCGTAAAGTGTTTCCTACACTCAGGATGCAGAACTCCTGTAAACTGCCTCTCACTACTTCCAATGTACAGAAATCCTGTAAGCTGCTTCTCTTTTACTCAGACTACTGAAAACCCGCATAGTGCGTAAGACTACTCCCATGCTACAGAACTCCCGTAAAGTGTTTCCTACAGTCAGGATGCAGAACTCCTGTAAACTGCCTCTCACTACTTCCAATGTACAGAAATCCTGTAAGCTGCTTCTCTTTTACTCAGACAACTGAAAACCCGCATAGTGCGTAAGACTACTCCCATACTACAGAACTCCCATAAAGTGTTGCCTACACTCAGGATGCAGAACTCCTGTACACTACCTCTCACTACTTCCAATGTACACAAATCCTGTAAGCTGCTTCTCTTTTACTCAGACTGCTGAAAACCCGCATAGTGCGTAAGACTACTCCCATGCTACAGAACTCCCATAAAGTGTTTCCTACACTTAGGATGCAAAACTCCTGTAAACTGCCTCTCACTACTTCCAATGTACAGAAATCCTGTAAGCTGCTTCTCTTTTACTCAGACTACTGAAAACCCGCATAGTGCGTGAGACTACTCCCATGCTATAGAACTCCCGTAAAGTGTTTCCTACACTCAGGATGCAGAACTCCTGTAAACTGCCTCTCACTACTTCCAATGTACAGAAATCCTGTAAGCTGCTTCTCTTTTACTCAGACTACTGAAAACCCGCATAGTGCGTAAGACTACTCCCATGCTACAGAACTCCCATAAAGTGTTTCCTACACTCAGGATGCAGAACTCCTGTAAACTGCCTCTCACTACTTCCAATGTACAGAAATCCTGTAAGCTGCTTCTCTTTTACTCAGACAACTGAAAAACCGCATAGTGCGTAAGACTACTCCCATGCCACAGAACTCCCGTAAAGTGTTTCCTACACTCAGGATGCAGAACTCCTGTAAACTGCCTCTCACTACTTCCAATGTACAGAAATCCTGTAAGCTGCTTCTCTTTTACTCAGACTACTGAAAACCCGCAGAGTGCGTAAGACTACTCCCATGCTGCAGAACTCCCATAAAGTGTTTCCTACACTCAGGATGCAGAACTCCTGTAAACTGCCTCTCACTACTTCCAATGTACAGAAATCCTGTAAGCTGCTTCTCTTTTACGCAGACTACTGAAAACCCGCATAGTGCGTAAGACTACTCCCATGCTACAGAACTCCCGTAAAGTGTTTCCTACACTCAGGATGCAGAACTCCTGTAAACTGCCTCTCACTACTTCCAATGTACAGAAATCCTGTAAGCTGCTTCTCTTTTACTAAGACTGCTGAAAACCCGCATAGTGCGTAAGACTACTCCCATACTACAGAACTCCCGTAAAGTGTTTCCTACACTCAGGATGCAGAACTCCTGTAAACTGCCTCTCACTACTTCCAATGTACAGAAATCCTGTAAGCTGCTTCTCTTTTACTCAGACTACTGAAAACCCGCATATAGGGTAAGACTAATCCCAGGCTACAGAACACCCGTAAAGTGTTTCCTACACTCAGGATGCAGAACTCCTGTAAACTGCCTCTCACTGCTTCCAATGTACAGAAATCCTGTAAGCTGCTTCTCTTTTACTCAGACAACTGAAAACCCGCATAGTGCGTAAGACTACTCCCATACTACAGAACTCCCGTAAAGTGTTTCCTACACTCAGGATGCAGAACTCCTGTAAACTGCCTCTCACTACTTCCAATGTACAGAAATCCTGTAAGCTCCTTCTCTTTTACTCAGACTACTGAAAACCCGCATAATGCCTAAGACTACTCCCATGCTACAGAACTCCCGTAAAGTGTTTCCTACACTCAGGATGCAGAACTCCTGTAAACTGCCTCTCACTACTTCCAATGTACAGAAATCCTGTAAGCTGCTTCTCTTTTACGCAGACAACTGAAAACCCGCATAGTGCGTAAGACTACTCCCATACTACAGAACTCCCATAAAGTGTTGCCTACACTCAGGATGCAGAACACCTGTAAACTACCTCTCACTACTTCCAATGTACACAAATCCTGTAAGCTGCTTCTCTTTTACTCAGACTACTGAAAACCCGCATAGTGCGTAAGACTACTCCCATGCTACAGAACTCCCGTAAAGTGTTTCCTACACTCAGGATGCAGAACTCCTGTAAACTGCCTCTCACTACTTCCAATGTACACAAATCCTGTAAGCTGCTTCTCTTTTACTCAGACTGCTGAAAACCCGCATAGTGCGTAAGACTACTCCCATGCTACAGAACTCCCATAAAGTGTTTCCTACACTCAGGATGCAAAACTCCTGTAAACTGCCTCTCACTACTTCCAATGTACAGAAATCCTGTAAGCTGCTTCTCTTTTACGCAGACAACTGAAAACCCGCATAGTGCGTGAGACTACTCCCATGCTACAGAACTCCCGTAAAGTGTTTCCTACACTCAGGAGGCAGAACTCCTGTAAACTGCCTCTCACTACTTCCAATGTACAGAAATCCTGTAAGCTGCTTCTCTTTTACGCAGACTACTGATAACCCGCATAGTGCGTGAGACTACTCCCATGCTACAGAACTCCCATAAAGTGTTTCCTACACTCAGGATGCAGAACTCCTGTAAACTGCCTCTCACTACTTCCAATGTACAGAAATCCTGTAAGCTGCTTCTCTTTTACTCAGACAACTGAAAACCCGCATAGTGCGTAAGAATACTCCCATACTACAGAACTCCCGTAATGTGTTTCCTACACTCAGGATGCAGAACTCCTGTAAACTGCCTCTCACTACTTCCAATGTACACAAATCCTGTAAGCTGCTTCTCTTTTACTCAGACTACTGAAAACCCGCATAGTGGGTAAGACTACTCCCATGCTACAGAACTCCCGTAAAGTGTTTCCTACACTCAGGATGCAGAACTCCTGTAAACTGCCTCTCACTACTCACAATGTACACAAATCCTGTAAGCTGCTTCTCTTTTACTGAGACAACTGAAAACGCGCATAGTGCGTTAGACAGCTCCCATGCTACAGAACTCCCGTAAAGTGTTTCCTACAGTCAGGATGCAGAACTCCTGTAAACTGGCTCTCCCTACTCACAATGTACACAAATCCTGTAAGCTGCTTCTCTTTTACTCAGACTGCTGAAAACCCGCATAGTGCGTAAGACTACTCCCATGCTACAGAACTCCCATAAAGTGTTTCCTACACTCAGGATGCAAAACTCCTGTAAACTGCCTCTCACTACTTCCAATGTACAGAAATCCTGTAAGCTGCTTCTCTTTTATGCAGACTACTGAAAACCCGCATAGTGCGTAAGACTACTCCCATGCTACAGAACTCCCGTAAAGTGTTTCCTACACTCAGGATGCAAAACTCCTGTAAACTGCCTCTCACTACTTCCAATGTACAGAAATCCTGTAAGCTGCTTCTCTTTTATGCAGACTACTGAAAACCCGCATAGTGCGTAAGACTACTCCCATGCTACAGAACTCCCGTAAAGTGTTTCCTACACTCAGGATGCAGAACTCCTGTAAACTGCCTCTCACTACTTCCAATGTACAGAAATCCTGTAAGCTGCTTCTCTTTTACTCAGACTACTGAAAACCCGCATAGTGCGTAAGACTACTCCCATGCTACAGAACTCCCATAAAGTGTTTCCTACACTCAGGATGCAAAACTCCTGTAAACTGCCTCTCACTACTTCCAATGTAGAGAAATCCTGTAAGCTGCTTCTCTTTTACGCAGACTACTGAAAACCCGCATAGTGCGTAAGACTACTCCCATGCTACAGATATCCCGTAAAGTGTTTCCTACACTCAGGATGCAGAACTCCTGTAAACTGCCTCTCACTACTTCCAATGTACAGAAATCCTGTAAGCTGCTTCTCTTTTACTCAGACTACTGAAAACCCGCATAGTGCGTAAGACTACTCCCATGCTACAGAACTCCCGTAAAGTGTTTCCTACACTCAGGATGCAGAACTCCTGTAAACTGCCTCTCACTACTTCCAATGTACAGAAATCCTGTAAGCTGCTTCTCTTTTATGCAGACTACTGAAAACCCGCATAGTGCGTAAGACTACTCCCATGCTACAGAACTCCCATAAAGTGTTTCCTACACTCAGGATGCAAAACTCCTGTAAACTACCTCTCACTACTTTCAATGTACAGAAATCCTGTAAGCTGCTTCTCTTTTACGCAGACTACTGAAAACCCGCATAGTGCGTAAGACTACTCCCATGCTACAGAACTCCCGTAAAGTGTTTCCTACACTCAGGATGCAGAACTCCTGTAAACTGCCTCTCACTACTTCCAATGTACAGAAATCCTGTAAGCTGCTTCTCTTTTACTAAGACTGCTGAAAACCCGCATAGTGCGTAAGACTACTCCCATACTACAGAACTCCCGTAAAGTGTTTCCTACACTCAGGATGCAGAACTCCTGTAAACTGCCTCTCACTACTTCCAATGTACAGAAATCCTGTAAGCTGCTTCTCTTTTACTCAGACTACTGAAAACCCGCATATAGGGTAAGACTAATCCCAGGCTACAGAACACCCGTAAAGTGTTTCCTACACTCAGGATGCAGAACTCCTGTAAACTGCCTCTCACTGCTTCCAATGTACAGAAATCCTGTAAGCTGCTTCTCTTTTACTCAGACAACTGAAAACCCGCATAGTGCGTAAGACTACTCCCATACTACAGAACTCCCGTAAAGTGTTTCCTACACTCAGGATGCAGAACTCCTGTAAACTGCCTCTCACTACTTCCAATGTACAGAAATCCTGTAAGCTCCTTCTCTTTTACTCAGACTACTGAAAACCCGCATAATGCCTAAGACTACTCCCATGCTACAGAACTCCCGTAAAGTGTTTCCTACACTCAGGATGCAGAACTCCTGTAAACTGCCTCTCACTACTTCCAATGTACAGAAATCCTGTAAGCTGCTTCTCTTTTACGCAGACAACTGAAAACCCGCATAGTGCGTAAGACTACTCCCATACTACAGAACTCCCATAAAGTGTTGCCTACACTCAGGATGCAGAACACCTGTAAACTACCTCTCACTACTTCCAATGTACACAAATCCTGTAAGCTGCTTCTCTTTTACTCAGACTACTGAAAACCCGCATAGTGCGTAAGACTACTCCCATGCTACAGAACTCCCGTAAAGTGTTTCCTACACTCAGGATGCAGAACTCCTGTAAACTGCCTCTCACTACTTCCAATGTACACAAATCCTGTAAGCTGCTTCTCTTTTACTCAGACTGCTGAAAACCCGCATAGTGCGTAAGACTACTCCCATGCTACAGAACTCCCATAAAGTGTTTCCTACACTCAGGATGCAAAACTCCTGTAAACTGCCTCTCACTACTTCCAATGTACAGAAATCCTGTAAGCTGCTTCTCTTTTACGCAGACAACTGAAAACCCGCATAGTGCGTGAGACTACTCCCATGCTATAGAACTCCCGTAAAGTGTTTCCTACACTCAGGAGGCAGAACTCCTGTAAACTGCCTCTCACTACTTCCAATGTACAGAAATCCTGTAAGCTGCTTCTCTTTTACGCAGACTACTGATAACCCGCATAGTGCGTGAGACTACTCCCATGCTACAGAACTCCCATAAAGTGTTTCCTACACTCAGGATGCAGAACTCCTGTAAACTGCCTCTCACTACTTCCAATGTACAGAAATCCTGTAAGCTGCTTCTCTTTTACTCAGACAACTGAAAACCCGCATAGTGCGTAAGACTACTCCCATACTACAGAACTCCCGTAAAGTGTTTCCTACACTCAGGATGCAGAACTCCTGTAAACTGCCTCTCACTACTTCCAATGTACACAAATCCTGTAAGCTGCTTCTCTTTTACTCAGACTACTGAAAACCCGCATAGTGGGTAAGACTACTCCCATGCTACAGAACTCCCGTAAAGTGTTTCCTGCACTCAGGATGCAGAACTCCTGTAAACTGCCTCTCACTACTCACAATGTACACAAATCCTGTAAGCTGCTTCTCTTTTACTGAGACAACTGAAAACGCGCATAGTGCGTTAGACAGCTCCCATGCTACAGAACTCCCATAAAGTGTTTCCTACACTCAGGATGCAAAACTCCTGTAAACTGCCTCTCACTACTTCCAATGTACAGAAATCCTGTAAGCTGCTTCTCTTTTATGCAGACTACTGAAAACCCGCATAGTGCGTAAGACTACTCCCATGCTACGGAACTCCCGTAAAGTGTTTCCTACACTCAGGATGCAGAACTCCTGTAAACTGCCTCTCACTACTTCCAATGTACAGAAATCCTGTAAGCTGCTTCTCTTTTACTCAGACTACTGAAAACCCGCATAGTGCGTAAGACTACTCCCATGCTACAGAACTCCCATAAAGTGTTTCCTACACTCAGGATGCAAAACTCCTGTAAACTGCCTCTCACTACTTCCAATGTACAGAAATCCTGTAAGCTGCTTCTCTTTTACGCAGACTACTGAAAACCCGCATAGTGCGTAAGACTACTCCCATGCTACAGAACTCCCGTAATGTGTTTCCTACACTCAGGATGCAGAACTCCTGTAAACTGCCTCTCACTACTTCCAATGTACAGAAATCCTGTAAGCTGCTTCTCTTTTACTAAGACTGCTGAAAACCCGCATAGTGCGTAAGACTACTCCCATACTACAGAACTCCCGTAAAGTGTTTCCTACACTCAGGATGCAGAACTCCTGTAAACTGCCTCTCACTACTTCCAATGTACAGAAATCCTGTAAGCTGCTTCTCTTTTACTCAGACTACTGAAAACCCGCATATAGGGTAAGACTAATCCCAGGCTACAGAACACCCGTAAAGTGTTTCCTACACTCAGGATGCAGAACTCCTGTAAACTGCCTCTCACTGCTTCCAATGTACAGAAATCCTGTAAGCTGCTTCTCTTTTACTCAGACAACTGAAAACCCGCATGGTGCGTAAGACTACTCCCATACTACAGAACTCCCGTAAAGTGTTTCCTACACTCAGGATGCAGAACTCCTGTAAACTGCCTCTCACTACTTCCAATGTACAGAAATCCTGTAAGCTGCTTCTCTTTTACTCAGACTACTGAAAACCCGCATAGTGCGTAAGACTACTCCCATGCTACAGAACTCCCATAAAGTGTTGCCTACACTCAGGATGCAGAACACCTGTAAACTACCTCTCACTACTTCCAATGTACAGAAATCCTGTAAGCTGCTTCTCTTTTACGCAGACTACTGAAAACCCGCATAGTGCTTAAGACTACTCCCATGCTACAGAACTCCCGTAAAGTGTTTCCTACACTCAGGATTCAGAACTCCTGTAAACTGCCTCTCACTACTTCCAATGTACAGAAATCCTGTAAGCTGCTTCTCTTTTACTCAGACTGCTGAAAACCCGCATAGTGCGTAAGACTACTCCCATACTACAGAACTCCCGTAAAGTGTTTCCTACACTTAGGATGCAAAACTCCTGTAAACTGCCTCTCACTACTTCCAATGTACAGAAATCCTGTAAGCTGCTTCTCTTTTACTCAGACTACTGAAAACCCGCATAGTGCGTAAGACTACTCCCATGCTATAGAACTCCCGTAAAGTGTTTCCTACACTCAGGATGCAGAACTCCTGTAAACTGCCTCTCACTACTTCCAATGTACAGAAATCCTGTAAGCTGCTTCTCTTTTACTCAGACTACTGAAAACCCGCATAGTGCGTAAGACTACTCCCATGCTGCAGAACTCCCATAAAGTGTTTCCTACACTCAAGATGCAGAACTCCTGTAAACTGCCTCTCACTACTTCCAATGTACACAAATCCTGTAAGCTGCTTCTCTTTTACTCAGACTACTGAAAACCCGCATAGTGGGTAAGACTACTCCCATGCTACAGAACTCCCGTAAAGTGTTTCCTACACTCAGGATGCAGAACTCCTGTAAACTGCGTCTCACTACTTCCAATGTACAGAAATCCTGTAAGCTGCTTCTCTTTTACTGAGACAACTGAAAACGCGCATAGTGCGTTAGACAGCTCCCATGCTACAGAACTCCCGTAAAGTGTTTCCTACAGTCAGGATGCAGAACTCCTGTAAACTGGCTCTCCCTACTCACAATGTACACAAATCCTGTAAGCTGCTTCTCTTTTACTCAGACTGCTGAAAACCCGCATAGTGCGTAAGACTACTCCCATGCTACAGAACTCCCATAAAGTGTTTCCTACACTCAGGATGCAAAACTCCTGTAAACTGCCTCTCACTACTTCCAATGTACAGAAATCCTGTAAGCTGCTTCTCTTTTATGCAGACTACTGAAAACCCGCATAGTGCGTAAGACTACTCCCATGCTACAGAACTCCCGTAAAGTGTTTCCTACACTCAGGATGCAAAACTCCTGTAAACTGCCTCTCACTACTTCCAATGTACAGAAATCCTGTAAGCTGCTTCTCTTTTATGCAGACTACTGAAAACCCGCATAGTGCGTAAGACTACTCCCATGCTACAGAACTCCCGTAAAGTGTTTCCTACACTCAGGATGCAGAACTCCTGTAAACTGCCTCTCACTACTTCCAATGTACAGAAATCCTGTAAGCTGCTTCTCTTTTACTCAGACTACTGAAAACCCGCATAGTGCGTAAGACTACTCCCATGCTACAGAACTCCCATAAAGTGTTTCCTACACTCAGGATGCAAAACTCCTGTAAACTGCCTCTCACTACTTCCAATGTACAGAAATCCTGTAAGCTGCTTCTCTTTTACGCAGACTACTGAAAACCCGCATAGTGCGTAAGACTACTCCCATGCTACAGAACTCCCGTAATGTGTTTCCTACACTCAGGATGCAGAACTCCTGTAAACTGCCTCTCACTACTTCCAATGTACAGAAATCCTGTAAGCTGCTTCTCTTTTACGCAGACTGCTGAAAACCCGCATAGTGCGTAAGACTACTCCCATACTACAGAACTCCCGTAAAGTGTTTCCTACACTCAGGATGCAGAACTCCTGTAAACTGCCTCTCATTACTTCCAATGTACAGAAATCCTGTAAGCTGCTTCTCTTTTACTCAGACTACTGAAAACCCGCATATAGGGTAAGACTAATCCCAGGCTACAGAACACCCGTAAAGTGTTTCCTACACTCAGGATGCAGAACTCCTGTAAACTGCCTCTCACTGCTTCCAATGTACAGAAATCCTGTAAGCTGCTTCTCTTTTACTCAGACAACTGAAAACCCGCATGGTGCGTAAGACTACTCCCATACTACAGAACTCCCGTAAAGTGTTTCCTACACTCAGGATGCAGAACTCCTGTAAACTGCCTCTCACTACTTCCAATGTACAGAAATCCTGTAAGCTGCTTCTCTTTTACTCAGACTACTGAAAACCCGCATAGTGCGTAAGACTACTCCCATGCTACAGAACTCCCATAAAGTGTTGCCTACACTCAGGATGCAGAACACCTGTAAACTACCTCTCACTACTTCCAATGTACAGAAATCCTGTAAGCTGCTTCTCTTTTACTCAGACTACTGAAAACCCGCATAGTGCTTAAGACTACTCCCATGCTACAGAACTCCCGTAAAGTGTTTCCTACACTCAGGATTCAGAACTCCTGTAAACTGCCTCTCACTACTTCCAATGTACAGAAATCCTGTAAGCTGCTTCTCTTTTACTCAGACTGCTGAAAACCCGCATAGTGCGTAAGACTACTCCCATACTACAGAACTCCCGTAAAGTGTTTCCTACACTTAGGATGCAAAACTCCTGTAAACTGCCTCTCACTACTTCCAATGTACAGAAATCCTGTAAGCTGCTTCTCTTTTACTCAGACTACTGAAAACCCGCATAGTGCGTCAGACTACTCCCATGCTATAGAACTCCCGTAAAGTGTTTCCTACACTCAGGATGCAGAACTCCTGTAAACTGCCTCTCACTACTTCCAATGTACAGAAATCCTGTAAGCTGCTTCTCTTTTACTCAGACTACTGAAAACCCGCATAGTGCGTAAGACTACTCCCATGCTGCAGAACTCCCATAAAGTGTTTCCTACACTCAGGATGCAGAACTCCTGTAAACTGCCTCTCACTACTTCCAATGTACAGAAATCCTGTAAGCTGCTTCTCTTTTACGCAGACTACTGAAAACCCGCATAGTGCGTAAGACTACTCCCATGCTACAGAACTCCCGTAAAGTGTTTCCTACACTCAGGATGCAGAACTCCTGTAAACTGCCTCTCACTACTTCCAATGTACAGAAATCCTGTAAGCTGCTTCTCTTTTACTCACACTACTGAAAACCCTCATAGTGCGTAAGACTACTCCCATGCTACAGAACTCCCGTAAAGTGTTTCCTACACTCAGGATGCAGAACTCCTGTAAACTGCCTCTCACTACTTCCAATGTACACAAATCCTGTAAGCTGCTTCTCTTTTACTCAGACTACTGAAAACCCGCATATAGGGTAAGACTAATCCCAGGCTACAGAACACCCGTAAAGTGTTTCCTACACTCAGGATGCAGAACTCCTGTAAACTGCCTCTCACTGCTTCCAATGTACAGAAATCCTGTAAGCTGCTTCTCTTTTACTCAGACAACTGAAAACCCATAGTGCGTAAGACTACTCCCATACTACAGAACTCCCGTAAAGTGTTTCCTACACTCAGGATGCAGAACTCCTGTAAACTGCCTCTCACTACTTCCAATGTACAGAAATCCTGTAAGCTGCTTCTCTTTTACTCAGACTACTGAAAACCCGCATAGTGCGTAAGACTACTCCCATGCTACAGAACTCCCGTAAAGTGTTTCCTACAGTCAGGATGCAGAACTCCTGTAAACTGCCTCTCACTACTTCCAATGTACACAAATCCTGTAAGCTGCTTCTCTTTTACTCAGACTGCTGAAAACCCGCATAGTGCGTAAGACTACTCCCATGCTACAGAAGTCCCATAAAGTGTTTTCTACACTCAGGATGCAAAACTCCTGTAAACTGCCTCTCACTACTTCCAATGTACAGAAATCCTGTAAGGTGCTTCTCTTTTACGCAGACTACTGAAAACCCGCATAGTGCGTAAGACTACTCCCATGCTACAGAACTCCTGTAAAAGGTTTCCTACACTCAGGATGCAGAACTCCTGTAAACTGCCTCTCACTACTTCCAATGTACAGAAATCCTGTAAGCTGCTTCTCTTTTACTAAGACTGCTGAAAACCCGCATAGTGCGTAAGACTTCTCCCATACTACAGAACTCCCATAAAGTGTTTCCTACACTCAGGATGCAGAACTCCTGTAAACTGCCTCTCACTACTTCCAATGTACAGAAATCCTGTAAGCTGCTTCTCTTTTACTCAAACTACTGAAAACCCTCATAGTGCGTAAACTACTCCCATGCTACAGAACTCCCGTAAAGTGTTTCCTACACTCAGGATGCAGAACTCCTGTAAACTGCCTCTCACTACTTCCAATGTACAGAAATCCTGTAAGCTGCTTCTCTTTTACTCAGACAACTGAAAACCCCCATAGTGCGTAAGACTACTCCCATGCTACAGAACTCCCGTAAAGTGTTTCCTACACTCAGGATGCAGAACTCCTGTAAACTGCCTCTCACTGCTTCCAATGTACAGAAATCCTGTAAGCTGCTTCTCTTTTACTCAGACTACTGAAAACCCGCATAGTGCGTCAGACTACTCCCATGCTACAGAACTCCCGTAAAGTGTTTCCTACACTCAGGATGCAGAACTCCTGTAAACTGCCTCTCACTACTTCCAATGTACAGAAATCCTGTAAGCTGCTTCTCTTTTACTCAGACTGCTGAAAACCCGCATAGTGCGTAAGACTACTCCCATGCTACAGAACTCCCATAAAGTGTTTCCTACACTCAGGATGCAAAACTCCTGTAAACTGCCTCTCACTACTTCCAATGTAGAGAAATCCTGTAAGCTGCTTCTCTTTTACGCAGACTACTGAAAACCCGCATAGTGCCTAAGACTACTCCCATGCTACAGATATCCCGTAAAGTGTTTCCTACACTCAGGATGCAGAACTCCTGTAAACTGCCTCTCACTACTTCCAATGTACACAAATCCTGTAAGCTGCTTCTCTTTTACTCAGACTACTGAAAACCCGCAAGGTGCGTAAGACTACTCCCATGCTACAGAACTCCTGTAAAGTGATTCCTACACTCAGGATGCAGAACTCCTGTAAACTGCCTCTCACTACTTCCAATGTACAGAAATCCTGTAAGCTGCTTCTCTTTTACGCAGACTACTGAAAACCCGCATAGTGCGTAAGACTACTCCCATGCTACAGAACTCCCATAAAGTGTTTCCTACACTCAGGATGCAAAACCCCTGTAAACTGCCTCTCACTACTTCCAATGTACAGAAATCCTGTAAGCTGCTTCTCTTTTACGCAGACTACTGAAAACCCGCATAGTGCGTAAGACTACTCCCATGCTACAGAACTCCCGTAATGTGTTTCCTACACTCAGGATGCAGAACTCCTGTAAACTGCCTCTCACTACTTCCAATGTACAGAAATCCTGTAAGCTGCTTCTCTTTTACTAAGACTGCTGAAAACCCGCATAGTGCGTAAGACTACTCCCATGCTACAGAACTCCCGTAAAGTGTTTCCTACACTCAGGATGCAGAACTCCTGTAAACTGCCTCTCACTACTTCCAATGTACAGAAATCCTGTAAGCTGCTTCTCTTTTACGCAGACTACTGAAAACCCGCATATAGGGTAAGACTAATCCCAGGCTACAGAACACCCGTAAAGTGTTTCCTACACTCAGGATGCAGAACTCCTGTAAACTGCCTCTCACTGCTTCCAATGTACAGAAATCCTGTAAGCTGCTTCTCTTTTACTCAGACAACTGAAAACCCGCATAGTGCGTAAGACTACTCCCATATTACAGAACTCCCGTAAAGTGTTTCCTACACTCAGGATGCAGAACTCCTGTAAACTGCCTCACACTACTTCCAATGTACAGAAATCCTGTAAGCTGCTTCTCTTTTACTCAGACTGCTGAAAACCCGCATAGTGCGTAAGACTACTCCCATGCTACAGAACTCCAATAAAGTGTTTCCTACACTCAGGAGGCAAAACTCCTGTAAACTGCCTCTCACTACTTCCAATGTAGAGAAATCCTGTAAGCTGCTTCTCTTTTACGCAGACTACTGAAAACCCGCATAGTGCGTAAGACTACTCCCATGCTACAGATATCCCGTAAAGTGTTTCCTACACTCAGGATGCAGAACTCCTGTAAACTGCCTCTCACTACTTCCAATGTACAGAAATCCTGTAAGCTGCTTCTCTTTTACTCAGACTACTGAAAACCCGCAAGGTGCGTAAGACTACTCCCATGCTACAGAACTCCCGTAAAGTGTTTCCTACACTCAGGATGCAGAACTCCTGTAAACTGCCTCTCACTACTTCCAATGTACAGAAATCCTGTAAGCTGCTTCTCTTTTATGCAGACTACTGAAAAACCGCATAGTGCGTAAGACTACTCCCATGCTACAGAACTCCCATAAAGTGTTTCCTACACTCAGGATGCAAAACTCCTGTAAACTACCTCTCACTACTTCCAATGTACAGAAATCCTGTAAGCTGCTTCTCTTTTACGCAGACTACTGAAAACCCGCATAGTGCGTAAGACTACTCCCATGCTACAGAACTCCCGTAAAGTGTTTCCTACACTCAGGATGCAGAACTCCTGTAAACTGCCTCTCACTACTTCCAATGTACAGAAATCCTGTAAGCTGCTTCTCTTTTACTAAGACTGCTGAAAACCCGCATAGTGCGTAAGACTACTCCCATACTACAGAACTCCCGTAAAGTGTTTCCTACACTCAGGATGCAGAACTCCTGTAAACTGCCTCTCACTACTTCCAATGTACAGAAATCCTGTAAGCTGCTTCTCTTTTACTCAGACTACTGAAAACCCGCATATAGGGTAAGACTAATCCCAGGCTACAGAACACCCGTAAAGTGTTTCCTACACTCAGGATGCAGAACTCCTGTAAACTGCCTCTCACTGCTTCCAATGTACAGAAATCCTGTAAGCTGCTTCTCTTTTACTCAGACAACTGAAAACCCGCATAGTGCGTAAGACTACTCCCATACTACAGAACTCCCGTAAAGTGTTTCCTACACTCAGGATGCAGAACTCCTGTAAACTGCCTCTCACTACTTCCAATGTACAGAAATCCTGTAAGCTGCTTCTCTTTTACTCAGACTACTGAAAACCCGCATAGTGCATAAGACTACTCCCATGCTACAGAACTCCCGTAAAGTGTTTCCTACACTCAGGATGCAGAACTCCTGTAAACTGCCTCTCACTACTTCCAATGTACAGAAATCCTGTAAGCTGCTTCTCTTTTACTCAGACTACTGAAAACCCGCATAATGCCTAAGACTACTCCCATGCTACAGAACTCCCGTAAAGTGTTTCCTACACTCAGGATGCAGAACTCCTGTAAACTGCCTCTCACTACTTCCAATGTACAGAAATCCTGTAAGCTGCTTCTCTTTTACTCAGACAACTGAAAACCCGCATAGTGCGTAAGACTACTCCCATACTACAGAACTCCCATAAAGTGTTGCCTACACTCAGGATGCAGAACACCTGTAAACTACCTCTCACTACTTCCAATGTACAGAAATCCTGTAAGCTGCTTCTCTTTTACTCAGACTACTGAAAACCCGCATAGTGCGTAAGACTACTCCCATGCTACAGAACTCCCGTAAAGTGTTTCCTACACTCAGGATGCAGAACTCCTGTAAACTGCCTCTCACTACTTCCAATGTACAGAAATCCTGTAAGCTGCTTCTCTTTTACTCAGACTGCTGAAAACCCGCATAGTGCGTAAGACTACTCCCATGCTACAGAACTCCCATAAAGTGTTTCCTACACTCAGGATGCAAAACTCCTGTAAACTGCCTCTCACTACTTCCAATGTACAGAAATCCTGTAAGCTGCTTCTCTTTTACGCAGACAACTGAAAACCCGCATAGTGCGTGAGACTACTCCCATGCTATAGAACTCCCGTAATGTGTTTCCTACACTCAGGAGGCAGAACTCCTGTAAACTGCCTCTCACTACTTCCAATGTACAGAAATCCTGTAAGCTGCTTCTCTTTTACGCAGACTACTGAAAACCCGCATAGTGCGTGAGACTACTCCCATGCTACAGAACTCCCATAAAGTGTTTCCTACACTCAGGATGCAGAACTCCTGTAAACTGCCTCTCACTACTTCCAATGTACAGAAATCCTGTAAGCTGCTTCTCTTTTACTGAGACAACTGAAAACGCGCATAGTGCGTTAGACAGCTCCCATGCTACAGAACTCCCGTAAAGTGTTTCCTACAGTCAGGATGCAGAACTCCTGTAAACTGGCTCTCCCTACTCACAATGTACACAAATCCTGTAAGCTGCTTCTCTTTTACTCAGACTGCTGAAAACCCGCATAATGCGTAAGACTACTCCCATGCTACAGAACTCCCATAAAGTGTTTCCTACACTCAGGATGCAAAACTCCTGTAAACTGCCTCTCACTACTTCCAATGTACAGAAATCCTGTAAGCTGCTTCTCTTTTATGCAGACTACTGAAAACCCGCATAGTGCGTAAGACTACTCCCATGCTACAGAACTCCCGTAAAGTGTTTCCTACACTCAGGATGCAGAACTCCTGTAAACTGCCTCTCACTACTTCCAATGTACACAAATCCTGTAAGCTGCTTCTCTTTTACTCAGACAACTGAAAACGCGCATAGTGCGTTAGAGAGCTCCCATGCTACAGAACTCCCGTAAAGTGTTTCCTACAGTCAGGATGCAGAACTCCTGTAAACTGCCTCTCCCTACTCACAATGTACACAAATCCTGTAAGCTGCTTCTCTTTTACTCAGACTACTGAAAACCCGCATAGTGCGTAAGACTTCTCCCATGCTACAGATATCCCGTAAAGTGTTTCGTACACTCAGGATGCAGAACTCCTGTAAACTGCCTCTCACTACTTCCAATGTACACAAATCCTGTAAGCTGCTTCTCTTTTACTCAGACTACTGAAAACCCGCATAGTGCGTAAGACTACTCCCATGCTACAGAACTCCCATAAAGTGTTTTCTACACTCAGGATGCAAAACTCCTGTAAACTGCCTCTCACTACTTCCAATGTACAGAAATCCTGTAAGCTGCTTCTCTTTTACGCAGACTACTGAAAACCCGCATAGTGCGTAAGACTACTCCCATGCTACAGAACTCCTGTAACGTGTTTCCTACACTCAGGATGCAGAACTCCTGTAAACTGCCTCTCACTACTTCCAATGTACAGAAATCCTGTAAGCTGCTTCTCTTTTACTAAGACTGCTGAAAACCCGCATAGTGCGTAAGACTTCTCCCATACTACAGAACTCCCATAAAGTGTTTCCTACACTCAGGATGCAGAACTCCTGTAAACTGCCTCTCACTACTTCCAATGTACAGAAATCCTGTAAGCTGCTTCTCTTTTACTCAAACTACTGAAAACCCTCATAGTGCGTAAGACTACTCCCATGCTACAGAACTCCCGTAAAGTGTTTCCTACACTCAGGATGCAGAACTCCTGTAAACTGCCTCTCACTACTTCCAATGTACACAAATCCTGTAAGCTGCTTCTCTTTTACTCAGACTACTGAAAACCCCCATAGTGCGTAAGACTAATCCCATGCTACAGAACTCCCGTAAAGTGTTTCCTACACTCAGGATGCAGAACTCCTGTAAACTGCCTCTCACTACTTCCAATGTACAGAAATCCTGTAAGCTGCTTCTCTTTTACTCAGACAACTGAAAACCCGCATAGTGCGTAAGACTACTCCCATACTACAGAACTCCCGTAAAGTGTTTCCTGCACTCAGGATGCAGAACTCCTGTAAACTGCCTCTCCCTACTCACAATGTACACAAATCCTGTAAGCTGCTTCTCCTTTACTCAGACAACTGAAAACGCGCATAGTGCGTTAGACAGCTCCCATGCTACAGAACTCCCGTAAAGTGTTTCCTACAGTCAGGATGCAGAACTCCTGTAAACTGCCTCTCCCTACTCACAATGTACACAAATCCTGTAAGCTGCTTCTCTTTTACTCAGACTGCTGAAAACCCGCATAGTGCGTAAGACTACTCCCATACTACAGAACTCCCGTAAAGTGTTTCCTACACTCAGGATGCAAAACTCCTGTAAACTGCCTCTCACTACTTCCAATGTAAAGAAATCCTGTAAGCTGCTTCTCTTTTACGCAGACTACTGAAAACCCGCATAGTGCGTAAGACTACTCCCATGCTACAGATATCCCGTAAAGTGTTTCGTACACTCAGGATGCAGAACTCCTGTAAACTGCCTCTCACTACTTCCAATGTACAGAAATCCTGTAAGCTGCTTCTCTTTTACTAAGACTGCTGAAAACCCGCATAGTGCGTAAGACTACTCCCATGCTACAGAACTCCCGTAAAGTGTTTCCTACAGTCAGGATGCAGAACTCCTGTAAACTGCCTCTCACTACTTCCAATGTACAGAAATCCTGTAAGCTGCTTCTCTTTTACGCAGACTACTGAAAACCCGCATAGTGCGTAAGACTACTCCCATACTACAGAACTCCCGTAAAAGGTTTCCTACACTCAGGATGCAGAACTCCTGTAAACTGCCTCTCACTACTTCCAATGTACAGAAATCCTGTAAGCTGCTTCTCTTTTACTAAGACTGCTGAAAACCCGCATAGTGCGTAAGACTACTCCCATACTACAGAACTCCCGTAAAGTGTTTCCTGCACTCAGGATGCAGAACTCCTGTAAACTGCCTCTCCCTACTCACAATGTACACAAATCCTGTAAGCTGCTTCTCTTTTACTCAGACAACTGAAAACGCGCATAGTGCGTTAGACACCTCCCATGCTACAGAACTCCCGTAAAGTGTTTCCTACAGTCAGGATGCAGAACTCCTGTAAACTGCCTCTCCCTACTCACAATGTACACAAATCCTGTAAGCTGCTTCTCTTTTACTCAGACTACTGAAAACCCGCATAGTGCGTAAGACTTCTCCCATGCTACAGATATCCCGTAAAGTGTTTCGTACACTCAGGATGCAGAACTCCTGTAAACTGCCTCTCACTACTTCCAATGTACACAAATCCTGTAAGCTGCTTCTCTTTTACTCAGACTACTGAAAACCCGCATAGTGCGTAAGACTACTCCCATGCTACAGAACTCCCATAAAGTGTTTTCTACACTCAGGATGCAAAACTCTTGTAAACTGCCTCTCACTACTTCCAATGTACAGAAATCCTGTAAGCTGCTTCTCTTTTACTAAGACTGCTGAAAACCCGCATAGTGCGTAAGACTTCTCCCATACTACAGAACTCCCATAAAGTGTTTCCTACACTCAGGATGCAGAACTCCTGTAAACTGCCTCTCACTACTTCCAATGTACAGAAATCCTGTAAGCTGCTTCTCTTTTACTCAAACTACTGAAAACCCTCATAGTGCGTAAGACTACTCCCATGCTACAGAACTCCCGTAAAGTGTTTCCTACACTCAGGATGCAGAACTCCTGTAAACTGCCTCTCACTACTTCCAATGTACACAAATCCTGTAAGCTGCTTCTCTTTTACTCAGACTACTGAAAACCCGCATAGTGCGTAAGACTAATCCCATGCTACAGAACTCCCGTAAAGTGTTTCCTACACTCAGGATGCAGAACTCCTGTAAACTGCCTCTCACTACTTCCAATGTACAGAAATCCTGTAAGCTGCTTCTCTTTTACTCAGACAACTGAAAACCCGCATAGTGCGTAAGACTACTCCCATACTACAGAACTCCCGTAAAGTGTTTCCTGCACTCAGGATGCAGAACTCCTGTAAACTGCCTCTCCCTACTCACAATGTACACAAATCCTGTAAGCTGCTTCTCCTTTACTCAGACAACTGAAAACGCGCATAGTGCGTTAGACAGCTCCCATGCTACAGAACTCCCGTAAAGTGTTTCCTACAGTCAGGATGCAGAACTCCTGTAAACTGCCTCTCCCTACTCACAATGTACACAAATCCTGTAAGCTGCTTCTCTTTTACTCAGACTGCTGAAAACCCGCATAGTGCGTAAGACTACTCCCATACTACAGAACTCCCGTAAAGTGTTTCCTACACTCAGGATGCAAAACTCCTGTAAACTGCCTCTCACTACTTCCAATGTAAAGAAATCCTGTAAGCTGCTTCTCTTTTACGCAGACTACTGAAAACCCGCATAGTGCGTAAGACTACTCCCATGCTACAGATATCCCGTAAAGTGTTTCGTACACTCAGGATGCAGAACTCCTGTAAACTGCCTCTCACTACTTCCAATGTACAGAAATCCTGTAAGCTGCTTCTCTTTTACTAAGACTGCTGAAAACCCGCATAGTGCGTAAGACTACTCCCATGCTACAGAACTCCCGTAAAGTGTTTCCTACAGTCAGGATGCAGAACTCCTGTAAACTGCCTCTCACTACTTCCAATGTACAGAAATCCTGTAAGCTGCTTCTCTTTTACGCAGACTACTGAAAACCCGCATAGTGCGTAAGACTACTCCCATACTACAGAACTCCCGTAAAAGGTTTCCTACACTCAGGATGCAGAACTCCTGTAAACTGCCTCTCACTACTTCCAATGTACAGAAATCCTGTAAGCTGCTTCTCTTTTACTAAGACTGCTGAAAACCCGCATAGTGCGTAAGACTACTCCCATACTACAGAACTCCCGTAAAGTGTTTCCTGCACTCAGGATGCAGAACTCCTGTAAACTGCCTCTCCCTACTCACAATGTACACAAATCCTGTAAGCTGCTTCTCTTTTACTCAGACAACTGAAAACGCGCATAGTGCGTTAGACACCTCCCATGCTACAGAACTCCCGTAAAGTGTTTCCTACAGTCAGGATGCAGAACTCCTGTAAACTGCCTCTCCCTACTCACAATGTACACAAATCCTGTAAGCTGCTTCTCTTTTACTCAGACTACTGAAAACCCGCATAGTGCGTAAGACTTCTCCCATGCTACAGATATCCCGTAAAGTGTTTCGTACACTCAGGATGCAGAACTCCTGTAAACTGCCTCTCACTACTTCCAATGTACACAAATCCTGTAAGCTGCTTCTCTTTTACTCAGACTACTGAAAACCCGCAGAGTGCGTAAGACTACTCCCATGCTACAGAACTCCCATAAAGTGTTTTCTACACTCAGGATGCAAAACTCTTGTAAACTGCCTCTCACTACTTCCAATGTACAGAAATCCTGTAAGCTGCTTCTCTTTTACGCAGACTACTGAAAACCCGCATAGTGCGTAAGACTACTCCCATGCTACAGAACTCCTGTAACGTGTTTCCTACACTCAGGATGCAGAACTCCTGTAAACTGCCTCTCACTACTTCCAATGTACAGAAATCCTGTAAGCTGCTTCTCTTTTACTAAGACTGCTGAAAACCCGCATAGTGCGTAAGACTTCTCCCATACTACAGAACTCCCATAAAGTGTTTCCTACACTCAGGATGCAGAACTCCTGTAAACTGCCTCTCACTACTTCCAATGTACAGAAATCCTGTAAGCTGCTTCTCTTTTACTCAAACTACTGAAAACCCTCATAGTGCGTAAGACTACTCCCATGCTACAGAACTCCCGTAAAGTGTTTCCTACACTCAGGATGCAGAACTCCTGTAAACTGCCTCTCACTACTTCCAATGTACACAAATCCTGTAAGCTGCTTCTCTTTTACTCAGACTACTGAAAACCCGCATAGTGCGTAAGACTAATCCCATGCTACAGAACTCCCGTAAAGTGTTTCCTACACTCAGGATGCAGAACTCCTGTAAACTGCCTCTCACTACTTCCAATGTACAGAAATCCTGTAAGCTGCTTCTCTTTTACTCAGACAACTGAAAACCCGCATAGTGCGTAAGACTACTCCCATACTACAGAACTCCCGTAAAGTGTTTCCTGCACTCAGGATGCAGAACTCCTGTAAACTGCCTCTCCCTACTCACAATGTACACAAATCCTGTAAGCTGCTTCTCTTTTACTCAGACAACTGAAAACGCGCATAGTGCGTTAGACAGCTCCCATGCTACAGAACTCCCGTAAAGTGTTTCCTACAGTCAGGATGCAGAACTCCTGTAAACTGCCTCTCCCTACTCACAATGTACACAAATCCTGTAAGCTGCTTCTCTTTTACTCAGACTGCTGAAAACCCGCATAGTGCGTAAGACTACTCCCATACTACAGAACTCCCGTAAAGTGTTTCCTACACTCAGGATGCAAAACTCCTGTAAACTGCCTCTCACTACTTCCAATGTAAAGAAATCCTGTAAGCTGCTTCTCTTTTACGCAGACTACTGAAAACCCGCATAGTGCGTAAGACTACTCCCATGCTACAGATATCCCGTAAAGTGTTTCGTACACTCAGGATGCAGAACTCCTGTAAACTGCCTCTCACTACTTCCAATGTACAGAAATACTGTAAGCTGCTTCTCTTTTACTAAGACTGCTGAAAACCCGCATAGTGCGTAAGACTACTCCCATGCTACAGAACTCCCGTAAAGTGTTTCCTACAGTCAGGATGCAGAACTCCTGTAAACTGCCTCTCACTACTTCCAATGTACAGAAATCCTGTAAGCTGCTTCTCTTTTACGCAGACTACTGAAAACCCGCATAGTGCGTAAGACTACTCCCATACTACAGAACTCCCGTAAAAGGTTTCCTACACTCAGGATGCAGAACTCCTGTAAACTGCCTCTCACTACTTCCAATGTACAGAAATCCTGTAAGCTGCTTCTCTTTTACTAAGACTGCTGAAAACCCGCATAGTGCGTAAGACTACTCCCATACTACAGAACTCCCGTAAAGTGTTTCCTGCACTCAGGATGCAGAACTCCTGTAAACTGCCTCTCCCTACTCACAATGTACACAAATCCTGTAAGCTGCTTCTCTTTTACTCAGACAACTGAAAACGCGCATAGTGCGTTAGACACCTCCCATGCTACAGAACTCCCGTAAAGTGTTTCCTACAGTCAGGATGCAGAACTCCTGTAAACTGCCTCTCCCTACTCACAATGTACACAAATCCTGTAAGCTGCTTCTCTTTTACTCAGACTGCTGAAAACCCGCATAGTGCGTAAGACTACTCCCATGCTACAGAACTCCCATAAAGTGTTTCCTACACTCAGGATGCAAAACTCCTGTAAACTGCCTCTCACTACTTCCATTGTACAGAAATCCTGTAAGCTGCTTCTCTTTTACGCAGACTACTGAAAACCCGCATAGTGCGTAAGACTACTCCCATGCTACAGATATCCCGTAAAGTGTTTCCTACACTCAGGATGCAGAACTCCTGTAAACTGCCTCTCACTACTTCCAATGTACAGAAATACTGTAATTGCTTCTCTTTTACTAAGACTGCTGAAAACCCGCATAGTGCGTAAGACTACTCCCATACTACAGAACTCCAGTAAAGTGTTTCCTACACTCAGGATGCAAAACTCCTGTAAACTGCCTCTCACTACTTCCAATGTACAGAAATCCTGTAAGCTGCTTCTCTTTTACACAGACTACTGAAAACCCGCATAGTGCGTAAGACTACTCCCATACTACAGAACTCCCGTAAAGTGTTTCCTACACTCAGGATGCAGAACTCCTGTAAACTGCCTCTCACTACTTCCAATGTACAGAAATCCTGTAAGCTGCTTCTCTTTTACTCAGACTACTGAAAACCCGCATAGTGCGTAAGAATACTCCCATGCTACAGAACTCCCGTAAAGTGTTTCTTACACTCAGGATGCAGAACTCCTGTAAACTGCCTCTCACTACTTCCAATGTACAGAAATCCTGTAAGCTGCTTCTCTTTTACTCAGACTACTGAAAACCCGCATAGTGCGTAAGACTAATCCCATGCTACAGAACTCCCGTAAAGTGTTTCCTACACTCAGGATGCAGAACTCCTGTAAACTGCCTCTCACTACTTCCAATGTACAGAAATCCTGTAAGCTGCTTCTCTTTTACTCAGACAACTGAAAACCCGCATAGTGCGTAAGACTACTCCCATACTACAGAACTCCCGTAAAGTGTTTCCTGCACTCAGGATGCAGAACTCCTGTAAACTGCCTCTCCCTACTCACAATGTACACAAATCCTGTAAGCTGCTTCTCTTTTACTCAGACAACTGAAAACGCGCATAGTGCGTTAGACAGCTTCCATGCTACAGAACTCCCGTAAAGTGTTTCCTACACTCAGTATGCAGAACTCCTGTAAACTGCCTCTCCCTACTCACAATGTACACAAATCCTGTAAGCTGCTTCTCTTTTACTCAGACTACTAAAAACCCGCATAGTGCGTAAGACTAATCCCATGCTACAGAACTCCTGTGTAGTGTTTCTTACACTCAGGATGCAGAACTCCTGTAAACTGCCTCTCACTACTTCCAATGTACAGAAATCCTGTAAGCTGCTTCTCTTTTACTCAGACTGCTGAAAACCCGCATAGTGCGTAAGACTACTCCCATGCTGCAGAACTCCCGTAAAGTGTTTCCTACACTCAGGATTCAGAACTCCTGTAAACTGCCTCTCACTACTTCCAATGTACAGAAATCCTGTAAGCTGCTTCTCTTTCACTAAGACTGCTGAAAACCCGCATAGTGCGTAAGACTACTCCCATGCTACAGAACTCCCATAAAGTGTTTCCTACACTCAGGATGCAAAACTCCTGTAAACTGCCTCTCACTACTTCCAATGTACAGAAATCCTGTAAGCTGCTTCTCTTTTACGCAGACTACTGAAAACCCGCATAGTGCGTAAGACTACTCCCATGCTACAGAACTCCCGTAAAGTGTTTCCTACACTCAGGATGCAGAACTCCTGTAAACTGCCTCTCACTACTTCCAATGTACACAAATCCTGTAAGCTGCTTCTCTTTTACTCAGACTACTGAAAACCCGCATAGTGCTTAAGACTAATCCCATGCTACAGAACTCCCGTAAAGTGTTTCCTACACTCAGGATGCAGAACTCCTGTAAACTGCCTCTCACTACTTCCAATGTACAGAAATCCTGTAAGCTGCTTCTCTTTTACTCAGACAACTGAAAACCCGCATAGTGCGTAAGACTACTCCCATACTACAGAACTCCCGTAAAGTGTTTCCTGCACTCAGGATGCAGAACTCCTGTAAACTGCCTCTCCCTACTCACAATGTACACAAATCCTGTAAGCTGCTTCTCTTTTACTCAGACAACTGAAAACGCGCATAGTGCGTTAGAGAGCTCCCATGCTACAGAACTCCCGTAAAGTGTTTCCTACACTCAGGATGCAAAACTCCTGTAAACTGCCTCTCACTACTTCCAATGTACAGAAATCCTGTAAGCTGCTTCTCTTTTACACAGACTACTGAAAACCCGCATAGTGCGTAAGACTACTCCCATACTACAGAACTCCCGTAAAGTGTTTCCTACACTCAGGATGCAGAACTCCTGTAAACTGCCTCTCACTACTTCCAATGTACAGAAATCCTGTAAGCTGCTTCTCTTTTACTCAGACTACTGAAAACCCGCATAGTGCGTAAGACTACTCCCATACTACAGAACTCCCGTAAAGTGTTTCCTGCACTCAGGATGCAGAACTCCTGTAAACTGCCTCTCCCTACTCACAATGTACAGAAATCCTGTAAGCTGCTTCTCTTTTACTCAGACAACTGAAAACGCGCATAGTGCGTTAGACAGCTCCCATGCTACAGAACTCCCGTAAAGTGTTTCCTACAGTCAGGATGCAGAACTCCTGTAAACTGCCTCTCCCTACTCACAATGTACACAAATCCTGTAAGCTGCTTCTCTTTTACTCAGACTACTGAAAACCCACACAGTGCGTAAGACTACTCCCATGCTACAGATATCCCGTAAAGTGTTTCGTACACTCAGGATGCAGAACTCCTGTAAACTGCCTCTCACTACTTCCAATGTACAGAAGTACTGTAAGCTGCTTCTCTTTTACTAAGACCGCTGAAAACCCGCATAGTGCGTAAGACTACTCCCATACTACAGAACTCCCGTAAAGTGTTTCCTACACTCAGGGTGCAAAACTCCTGTAAACTGCCTCTCGCTACTTCCAATGTACAGAAATCCTGTAAGCTGCTTCTCTTTTACACAGACTACTGAAAACCCGCATAGTGCGTAAGACTACTCCCATGCTACAGAACTCCCGTAAAGTGTTTCCTACACTCAGGATGCAGAACTCCTGTAAACTGCCTCTCACTACTTCCAATGTACACAAATCCTGTAAGCTGCTTCTCTTTTACTCAGACTACTGAAAACCCGCATAGTGCGTAAGACTAATCCCATGCTACAGAACTCCCGTAAAGTGTTTCCTACACTCAGGATGCAGAACTCCTGTAAACTGCCTCTCACTACTTCCAATGTACAGAAATCCTGTAAGCTGCTTCTCTTTTGCTCAGACAACTGAAAACCCGCATAGTGCGTAAGACTACTCCCATACTCATAACTCCCGTAAAGTGTTTCCTGCACTCAGGATGCAGAACTCCTGTAAACTGCCTCTCCCTACTCACAATGTACACAAATCCTGTAAGCTGCTTCTCTTTTACTCAGACTGCTGAAAACCCGCATAGTGCGTAAGACTACTCCCATGCTACAGAACTCCCATAAAGTGTTTCCTACACTCAGGATGCAAAACTCCTGTAAACTGCCTCTCACTACTTCCAATGTACAGAAATCCTGTAAGCTGCTTCTCTTTTACGCAGACTACTGAAAACCCGCATAGTGCGTAAGACTTCTCCAATGCTACAGATATCCCGTAAAGTGTTTCGTACACTCAGGATGCAGAACTCCTGTAAACTGCCTCTCACTACTTCCAATGTACAGAAGTACTGTAAGCTGCTTCTCTTTTACTAAGACCGCTGAAAACCCGCATAGTGCGTAAGACTACTCCGATACTACAGAACTCCCGTAAAGTGTTTCCTACACTCAGGATGCAAAACTCCTGTAAACTGCCTCTCACTACTTCCAATGTACAGAAATCCTGTAAGCTGCTTCTCTTTTACACAGACTACTGAAAACCCGCATAGTGCGTAAGACTACTCCCATACTACAGAACTCCCGTAAAGTGTTTCCTACACTCAGGATGCAGAACTCCTGTAAACTGCCTCTCACTACTTCCAATGTACAGAAATCCTGTAAGCTGCTTCTCTTTTACTCAGACTACTGAAAACCCGCATAGTGCGTAAGACTACTCCCATACTCAGAACTCCCGTAAAGTGTTTCCTGCACTCAGGATGCAGAACTCCTGTAAACTGCCTCTCCCTACTCACAATGTACACAAATCCTGTAAGCTGCTTCTCTTTTACTCAGACAACTGAAAACGCGCATAGTGCATTAGACAGCTCCCATGCTACAGAACTCCCGTAAAGTGTTTCCTACAGTCAGGATGCAGAACTCCTGTAAACTGCCTCTCCCTACTCACAATGTACACAAATCCTGTAAGCTGCTTCTCTTTTACTCAGACTGCTGAAAACCCGCATAGTGCGTAAGACTACTCCCATGCTACAGAACTCCCATAAAGTGTTTCCTACACTCAGGATGCAAAACTCCTGTAAACTGCCTCTCACTACTTCCAATGTACAGAAATCCTGTAAGCTGCTTCTCTTTTACGCAGACTACTGAAAACCCGCATAGTGCGTAAGACTACTCCCATGCTACAGATATCCCGTAAAGTGTTTCGTACACTCAGGATGCAGAACTCCTGTAAACTGCCTCTCACTACTTCCAATGTACAGAAGTACTGTAAGCTGCTTCTCTTTTACTAAGACCGCTGAAAACCCGCATAGTGCGTAAGACTACTCCCATACTACAGAACTCCCGTAAAGTGTTTCCTACACTCAGGGTGCAAAACTCCTGTAAACTGCCTCTCACTACTTCCAATGTACAGAAATCCTGTAAGCTGCTTCTCTTTTACACAGACTACTGAAAACCCGCATAGTGCGTAAGACTACTCCCATGCTACAGAACTCCCGTAAAGTGTTTCCTACACTCAGGATGCAGAACTCCTGTAAACTGCCTCTCACTACTTCCAATGTACACAAATCCTGTAAGCTGCTTCTCTTTTACTCAGACTACTGAAAACCCGCATAGTGCGTAAGACTAATCCCATGCTACAGAACTCCCGTAAAGTGTTTCCTACACTCAGGATGCAGAACTCCTGTAAACTGCCTCTCACTACTTCCAATGTACAGAAATCCTGTAAGCTGCTTCTCTTTTGCTCAGACAACTGAAAACCCGCATAGTGCGTAAGACTACTCCCATACTCATAACTCCCGTAAAGTGTTTCCTGCACTCAGGATGCAGAACTCCTGTAAACTGCCTCTCCCTACTCACAATGTACACAAATCCTGTAAGCTGCTTCTCTTTTACTCAGACTGCTGAAAACCCGCATAGTGCGTAAGACTACTCCCATGCTACAGAACTCCCATAAAGTGTTTCCTACACTCAGGATGCAAAACTCCTGTAAACTGCCTCTCACTACTTCCAATGTACAGAAATCCTGTAAGCTGCTTCTCTTTTACGCAGACTACTGAAAACCCGCATAGTGCGTAAGACTACTCCCATGCTACAGATATCCCGTAAAGTGTTTCCTACACTCAGGATGCAGAACTCCTGTAAACTGCCTCTCACTACTTCCAATGTACAGAAGTACTGTAAGCTGCTTCTCTTTTACTAAGACCGCTGAAAACCCGCATAGTGCGTAAGACTACTCCGATACTACAGAACTCCCGTAAAGTGTTTCCTACACTCAGGATGCAGAACTCCTGTAAACTGCCTCTCACTACTTCCAATGTACAGAAATCCTGTAAGCTGCTTCTCTTTTACACAGACTACTGAAAACCCGCATAGTGCGTAAGACTACTCCCATACTACAGAACTCCCATAAAGTGTTTCCTACACTCAGGATGCAGAACTCCTGTAAACTGCCTCTCACTACTTCCAATGTACAGAAATCCTGTAAGCTGCTTCTCTTTTACTCAGACTACTGAAAACCCGCATAGTGCGTAAGACTACTCCCATACTCAGAACTCCCGTAAAGTGTTTCCTGCACTCAGGATGCAGAACTCCTGTAAACTGCCTCTCCCTACTCACAATGTACACAAATCCTGTAAGCTGCTTCTCTTTTACTCAGACAACTGAAAACGCGCATAGTGCATTAGACAGCTCCCATGCTACAGAACTCCCGTAAAGTGTTTCCTACAGTCAGGATGCAGAACTCCTGTAAACTGCCTCTCCCTACTCACAATGTACACAAATCCTGTAAGCTGCTTCTCTTTTACTCAGACTGCTGAAAACCCGCATAGTGCGTAAGACTACTCCCATGCTACAGAACTCCCATAAAGTGTTTCCTACACTCAGGATGCAAAACTCCTGTAAACTGCCTCTCACTACTTCCAATGTACAGAAATCCTGTAAGCTGCTTCTCTTTTACGCAGACTACTGAAAACCCGCATAGTGCGTAAGACTACTCCCATGCTACAGATATCCCGTAAAGTGTTTCCTACACTCAGGATTCAGAACTCCTGTAAACTGCCTCTCACTACTTCCAATGTACAGAAATACTGTAAGCTGCTTCTCTTTTACTAAGACTGCTGAAAACCCGCATAGTGCGTAAGACTACTCCCATACTACAGAACTCCCGTAAAGTGTTTCCTACACTCAGGATGCAGAACTCCTGTAAACTGCCTCTCACTACTTCCAATGTACAGAAATCCTGTAAGCTGCTTCTCTTTTACTCAGACTACTGAAAACCCGCATAGTGCGTAAGACTACTCCCATACTACAGAACTCCCGTAAAGTGTTTCCTACACTCAGGATGCAGAACTCCTGTAAACTGCCTCTCACTACTTCCAATGTACAGAAATCCTGTAAGCTGCTTCTCTTTTACTCGGACTACTGAAAACCCGCATAGTGCGTAAGACTAATCCCATGCTACAGAACTCCCGTAAAGTGTTTCCTACACTCAGGATGCAAAACTCCTGTAAACTGCCTCTCACTACTTCCAATGTACACAAATCCTGTAAGCTGCTTCTCTTTTACTCAGACTACTGAAAACCCGCATAGTGCGTAAGACTACTCCCATGCTACAGAACTCCCGTAAAGTGTTTCCTACACTCAGGATGCAGAACTCCTGTAAACTGCCTCTCACTACTTCCAATGTACAGAAATCCTGTAAGCTGCTTCTCTTTTACACAGACTACTGAAAACCCGCATAGTGCGTAAGACTACTCCCATACTACAGAACTCCCGTAAAGTGTTTCCTACACTCAGGATGCAGAACTCCTGTAAACTGCCTCTCACTACTTCCAATGTACAGAAATCCTGTAAGCTGCTTCTCTTTTACGCATACTACTGAAAACCCGCAAGGTGCGTAAGACTACTCCCATGCTACAGAACTCCCGTAAAGTGTTTCCTACACTCAGGATGCAGAACTCCTGTAAACTGCCTCTCACTACTTCCAATGTACAGAAATCCTGTAAGCTGCTTCTCCTTTGCTCAGACAACTGAAAACCCGCATAGTGCGTAAGACTACTCCCATGCTACAGAACTCCCGTAAAGTGTTTCCTACACTCAGGATACAGAACTCCTGTAAACTGCCTCTCACTACTTCCAATGTACAGAAATCCTGTAAGCTGCTTCTCTTTTACTCAGACTGCTGAAAACCCGCATAGTGCGTAAGACTACTCCCATGCTACAGAACTCCCATAAAGTGTTTCCTACACTCAGGATGCAAAACTCCTGTAAACTGCCTCTCACTACTTCCAATGTACAGAAATCCTGTAAGCTGCTTCTCTTTTCCGCAGACTACTGAAAACCCGCATAGTGCGTAAGACTACTCCCATGCTACAGATATCCCGTAAAGTGTTTCGTACACTCAGGATGCAGAACTCCTGTAAACTGCCTCTCACTACTTCCAATGTACAGAAATCCTGTAAGCTGCTTCTCTTTTACTAAGAACGCTGAAAACCCGCATAGTGCGTAAGACTACTCCCATACTACAGAACTCCCGTAAAGTGTTTCCTACACTCAGGGTGCAAAACTCCTGTAAACTGCCTCTCACTACTTCCAATGTACAGAAATCCTGTAAGCTGCTTCTCTTTTACACAGACTACTGAAAACCCGCATAGTGCGTAAGACTACTCCCATGCTACAGAACTCCCGTAAAGTGTTTCCTACACTCAGGATGCAGAACTCCTGTAAACTGCCTCTCACTACTTCCAATGTACACAAATCCTGTAAGCTGCTTCTCTTTTACTCAGACTACTGAAAACCCGCATAGTGCGTAAGACTAATCCCATGCTACAGAACTCCCGTAAAGTGTTTCCTACACTCAGGATGCAGAACTCCTGTAAACTGCCTCTCACTACTTCCAATGTACAGAAATCCTGTAAGCTGCTTCTCTTTTGCTCAGACAACTGAAAACCCGCATAGTGCGTAAGACTACTCCCATACTCAGAACTCCCGTAAAGTGTTTCCTGCACTCAGGATGCAGAACTCCTGTAAACTGCCTCTCCCTACTCACAATGTACACAAATCCTGTAAGCTGCTTCTCTTTACTCAGACTGCTGAAAACCCGCATAGTGCGTAAGACTACTCCCATGCTACAGAACTCCCATAAAGTGTTTCCTACACTCAGGATGCAAAACTCCTGTAAACTGCCTCTCACTACTTCCAATGTACAGAAATCCTGTAAGCTGCTTCTATTTACGCAGACTACTGAAAACCCGCATAGTGCGTAAGACTACTCCCATGCTACAGATATCCCGTAAAGTGTTTCGTACACTCAGGATGCAGAACTCCTGTAAACTGCCTCTCACTACTTCCAATGTACAGAAGTACTGTAAGCTGCTTCTCTTTTACTAAGACCGCTGAAAACCCGCATAGTGCGTAAGACTACTCCGATACTACAGAACTCTCGTAAAGTGTTTCCTACACTCAGGATGCAAAACTCCTGTAAACTGCCTCTCACTACTTCCAATGTACAGAAATCCTGTAAGCTGCTTCTCTTTTACACAGACTACTGAAAACCCGCATAGTGCGTAAGACTACTCCCATACTACAGAACTCCCGTAAAGTGTTTCCTACACTCAGGATGCAGAACTCCTGTAAACTGCCTCTCACTACTTCCAATGTACAGAAATCCTGTAAGCTGCTTCTCTTTTACTCAGACTACTGAAAACCCGCATAGTGCGTAAGACTACTCCCATGCTACAGAACTCCCGTAAAGTGTTTCCTACACTCAGGATGCAGAACTCCTGTAAACTGCCTCTCACTACTTCCAATGTACACAAATCCTGTAAGCTGCTTCTCTTTTACTCAGACTACTGAAAACCCGCATAGTGCGTAAGACTAATCCCATGCTACAGAACTCCCGTAAAGTGTTTCCTACACTCAGGATGCAGAACTCCTGTAAACTGCCTCTCACTACTTCCAATGTACAGAAATCCTGTAAGCTGCTTCTCTTTTGCTCAGACAACTGAAAACCCGCATAGTGCGTAAGACTACTCCCATACTACAGAACTCCCGTAAAGTGTTTCCTGCACTCAGGATGCAGAACTCCTGTAAACTGCCTCTCCCTACTCACAATGTACACAAATCCTGTAAGCTGCTTCTCTTTTACTCAGACAACTGAAAACGCGCATAGTGCGTTAGACAGCTCCCATGCTACGGAACTCCCGTAAAGTGTTTCCTACAGTCAGGATGCAGAACTCCTGTAAACTGCCTCTCCCTACTCACAATGTACACAAATCCTGTAAGCTGCTTCTCTTTTACTCAGACTACTGAAAACCCGCATAGTGCGTAAGACTTCTCCCATGCTACAGATATCCCGTAAAGTGTTTCGTACACTCAGGATGCAGAACTCCTGTAAACTGCCTCTCACTACTTCCAATGTACAGAAATCCTGTAAGCTGCTTCTCTTTTACTAAGACTGCTGAAAACCCGCATAGTGCGTAAGACTACTCCCATACTACAGAACTCCCGTAAAGTGTTTCCTACACTCAGGATGCAGAACTCCTGTAAACTGCCTCTCACTACTTCCAATGTACACAAATCCTGTAAGCTGCTTCTCTTTTACTCAGACTACTGAAAACCCGCATAGTGCGTAAGACTAATCCCATGCTACAGAACTCCCGTAAAGTGTTTCCTACACTCAGGATGCAGAACTCCTGTAAACTGCCTCTCACTACTTCCAATGTACAGAAATCCTGTAAGCTGCTTCTCTTTTGCTCAGACAACTGAAAACCCGCATAGTGCGTAAGACTACTCCCATACTCAGAACTCCCGTAAAGTGTTTCCTGCACTCAGGATGCAGAACTCCTGTAAACTGCCTCTCCCTACTCACAATGTACACAAATCCTGTAAGCTGCTTCTCTTTTACTCAGACTGCTGAAAACCCGCATAGTGCGTAAGACTACTCCCATGCTACAGAACTCCCATAAAGTGTTTCCTACACTCAGGATGCAAAACTCCTGTAAACTGCCTCTCACTACTTCCAATGTACAGAAATCCTGTAAGCTGCTTCTCTTTTACGCAGACTACTGAAAACCCGCATAGTGCGTAAGACTACTCCCATGCTACAGATATCCCGTAAAGTGTTTCGTACACTCAGGATGCAGAACTCCTGTAAACTGCCTCTCACTACTTCCAATGTACAGAAGTACTGTAAGCTGCTTCTCTTTTACTAAGACCGCTGAAAACCCGCATAGTGCGTAAGACTACTCCCATACTACAGAACTCCCGTAAAGTGTTTCCTACACTCAGGGTGCAAAACTCCTGTAAACTGCCTCTCACTACTTCCAATGTACAGAAATCCTGTAAGCTGCTTCTCTTTTACACAGACTACTGAAAACCCGCATAGTGCGTAAGACTACTCCCATGCTACAGAACTCCCGTAAAGTGTTTCCTACACTCAGGATGCAGAACTCCTGTAAACTGCCTCTCACTACTTCCAATGTACACAAATCCTGTAAGCTGCTTCTCTTTTACTCAGACTACTGAAAACCCGCATAGTGCGTAAGACTAATCCCATGCTACAGAACTCCCGTAAAGTGTTTCCTACACTCAGGATGCAGAACTCCTGTAAACTGCCTCTCACTACTTCCAATGTACAGAAATCCTGTAAGCTGCTTCTCTTTTGCTCAGACAACTGAAAACCCGCATAGTGCGTAAGACTACTCCCATACTCATAACTCCCGTAAAGTGTTTCCTGCACTCAGGATGCAGAACTCCTGTAAACTGCCTCTCCCTACTCACAATGTACACAAATCCTGTAAGCTGCTTCTCTTTTACTCAGACTGCTGAAAACCCGCATAGTGCGTAAGACTACTCCCATGCTACAGAACTCCCATAAAGTGTTTCCTACACTCAGGATGCAAAACTCCTGTAAACTGCCTCTCACTACTTCCAATGTACAGAAATCCTGTAAGCTGCTTCTCTTTTACGCAGACTACTGAAAACCCGCATAGTGCGTAAGACTACTCCCATGCTACAGATATCCCGTAAAGTGTTTCGTACACTCAGGATGCAGAACTCCTGTAAACTGCCTCTCACTACTTCCAATGTACAGAAGTACTGTAAGCTGCTTCTCTTTTACTAAGACCGCTGAAAACCTGCATAGTGCGTAAGACTACTCCGATACTACAGAACTCCCGTAAAGTGTTTCCTACACTCAGGATGCAAAACTCCTGTAAACTGCCTCTCACTACTTCCAATGTACAGAAATCCTGTAAGCTGCTTCTCTTTTACACAGACTACTGAAAACCCGCATAGTGCGTAAGACTACTCCCATACTACAGAACTCCCGTAAAGTGTTTCCTACACTCAGGATGCAGAACTCCTGTAAACTGCCTCTCACTACTTCCAATGTACAGAAATCCTGTAAGCTGCTTCTCTTTTACTCAGACTACTGAAAACCCGCATAGTGCGTAAGACTACTCCCATGCTACAGAACTCCCGTAAAGTGTTTCCTACACTCAGGATGCAGAACTCCTGTAAACTGCCTCTCACTACTTCCAATGTACACAAATCCTGTAAGCTGCTTCTCTTTTACTCAGACTACTGAAAACCCGCATAGTGCGTAAGACTAATCCCATGCTACAGAACTCCCGTAAAGTGTTTCCTACACTCAGGATGCAGAACTCCTGTAAACTGCCTCTCACTACTTCCAATGTACAGAAATCCTGTAAGCTGCTTCTCTTTTGCTCAGACAACTGAAAACCCGCATAGTGCGTAAGACTACTCCCATACTCAGAACTCCCGTAAAGTGTTTCCTGCACTCAGGATGCAGAACTCCTGTAAACTGCCTCTCCCTACTCACAATGTACACAAATCCTGTAAGCTGCTTCTCTTTTACTCAGACTGCTGAAAACCCGCATAGTGCGTAAGACTACTCCCATGCTACAGAACTCCCATAAAGTGTTTCCTACACTCAGGATGCAAAACTCCTGTAAACTGCCTCTCACTACTTCCAATGTACAGAAATCCTGTAAGCTGCTTCTCTTTTACGCAGACTACTGAAAACCCGCATAGTGCGTAAGACTACTCCCATGCTACAGATATCCCGTAAAGTGTTTCGTACACTCAGGATGCAGAACTCCTGTAAACTGCCTCTCACTACTTCCAATGTACAGAAGTACTGTAAGCTGCTTCTCTTTTACTAAGACCGCTGAAAACCCGCATAGTGCGTAAGACTACTCCCATACTACAGAACTCCCGTAAAGTGTTTCCTACACTCAGGGTGCAAAACTCCTGTAAACTGCCTCTCACTACTTCCAATGTACAGAAATCCTGTAAGCTGCTTCTCTTTTACACAGACTACTGAAAACCCGCATAGTGCGTAAGACTACTCCCATGCTACAGAACTCCCGTAAAGTGTTTCCTACACTCAGGATGCAGAACTCCTGTAAACTGCCTCTCACTACTTCCAATGTACACAAATCCTGTAAGCTGCTTCTCTTTTACTCAGACTACTGAAAACCCGCATAGTGCGTAAGACTAATCCCATGCTACAGAACTCCCGTAAAGTGTTTCCTACACTCAGGATGCAGAACTCCTGTAAACTGCCTCTCACTACTTCCAATGTACAGAAATCCTGTAAGCTGCTTCTCTTTTGCTCAGACAACTGAAAACCCGCATAGTGCGTAAGACTACTCCCATACTCATAACTCCCGTAAAGTGTTTCCTGCACTCAGGATGCAGAACTCATGTAAACTGCCTCTCCCTACTCACAATGTACACAAATCCTGTAAGCTGCTTCTCTTTTACTCAGACTGCTGAAAACCCGCATAGTGCGTAAGACTACTCCCATGCTACAGAACTCCCATAAAGTGTTTCCTACACTCAGGATGCAAAACTCCTGTAAACTGCCTCTCACTACTTCCAATGTACAGAAATCCTGTAAGCTGCTTCTCTTTTACGCAGACTACTGAAAACCCGCATAGTGCGTAAGACTACTCCCATGCTACAGATATCCCGTAAAGTGTTTCGTACACTCAGGATGCAGAACTCCTGTAAACTGCCTCTCACTACTTCCAATGTACAGAAGTACTGTAAGCTGCTTCTCTTTTACTAAGACCGCTGAAAACCCGCATAGTGCGTAAGACTACTCCGATACTACAGAACTCCCGTAAAGTGTTTCCTACACTCAGGATGCAAAACTCCTGTAAACTGCCTCTCACTACTTCCAATGTACAGAAATCCTGTAAGCTGCTTCTCTTTTACACAGACTACTGAAAACCCGCATAGTGCGTAAGACTACTCCCATACTACAGAACTCCCGTAAAGTGTTTCCTACACTCAGGATGCAGAACTCCTGTAAACTGCCTCTCACTACTTCCAATGTACAGAAATCCTGTAAGCTGCTTCTCTTTTACTCAGACTACTGAAAACCCGCATAGTGCGTAAGACTACTCCCATGCTACAGAACTCCTAAAGTGTTTCCTACACTCAGGATGCAGAACTCCTGTAAACTGCCTCTCACTACTTCCAATGTACACAAATCCTGTAAGCTGCTTCTCTTTTACTCAGACTACTGAAAACCCGCATAGTGCGTAAGACTAATCCCATGCTACAGAACTCCCGTAAAGTGTTTCCTACACTCAGGATGCAGAACTCCTGTAAACTGCCTCTCACTACTTCCAATGTACAGAAATCCTGTAAGCTGCTTCTCTTTTGCTCAGACAACTGAAAACCCGCATAGTGCGTAAGACTACTCCCATACTACAGAACTCCCGTAAAGTGTTTCCTGCACTCAGGATGCAGAACTCCTGTAAACTGCCTCTCCCTACTCACAATGTACACAAATCCTGTAAGCTGCTTCTCTTTTACTCAGACAACTGAAAACGCGCATAGTACGTTAGACAGCTCCCATGCTACAGAACTCCCGTAAAGTGTTTCCTACAGTCAGGATGCAGAACTCCTGTAAACTGCCTCTCCCTACTCACAATGTACACAAATCCTGTAAGCTGCTTCTCTTTTACTCAGACTACTGAAAACCCGCATAGTGCGTAAGACTACTCCCATGCTACAGATATCCCGTAAAGTGTTTCGTACACTCAGGATGCAGAACTCCTGTAAACTGCCTCTCACTACTTCCAATGTACAGAAATACTGTAAGCTGCTTCTCTTTTACTAAGACTGCTGAAAACCCGCATAGTGCGTAAGACTACTCCCATACTACAGAACTCCCGTAAAGTGTTTCCTACACTCAGGATGCAGAACTCCTGTAAACTGCCTCTCACTACTTCCAATGTACACAAATCCTGTAAGCTGCTTCTCTTTTACTCAGACTACTGAAAACCCGCATAGTGCGTAAGACTAATCCCATGCTACAGAACTCCCATAAAGTGTTTCCTACACTCAGGATGCAGAACTCCTGTAAACTGCCTCTCACTACTTCCAATGTACAGAAATCCTGTAAGCTGCTTCCCTTTTGCTCAGACAACTGAAAACCCGCATAGTGCGTAAGACTACTCCCATACTACAGAACTCCCGTAAAGTGTTTCCTGCACTCAGGATGCAGAACTCCTGTAAACTGCCTCTCCCTACTCACAATGTACACAAATCCTGTAAGCTGCTTCTCTTTTACTCAGACAACTGAAAACGCGCATAGTGCGTTAGACAGCTCCTATGCTACAGAACTCCCGTAAAGTGTTTCCTACAGTCAGGATGCAGAACTCCTGTAAACTGCCTCTCCCTACTCACAATGTACACAAATCCTGTAAGCTGCTTCTCTTTTACTCAGACTGCTGAAAACCCGCATAGTGCGTAAGACTACTCCCATGCTACAGAACTCCCATAAAGTGTTTCCTACACTCAGGATGCAAAACTCCTGTAAACTGCCTCTCACTACTTCCAATGTACAGAAATCCTGTAAGCTGCTTCTCTTTTACGCAGACTACTGAAAACCCGCATAGTGCGTAAGACTACTCCCATGCTACAGAACTCCCGTAAAGTGTTTCCTACACTCAGGATGCAGAACTCCTGTAAACTGCCTCTCACTACTTCCAATGTACAGAAATACTGTAAGCTGCTTCTCTTTTACTAAGACTGCTGAAAACCCGCATAGTGCGTAAGACTACTCCCATGCTACAGAACTCCCGTAAAGTGTTTCCTACACTCAGGATGCAAAACTCCTGTAAACTGCCTCTCACTACTTCCAATGTACAGAAATCCTGTAAGCTGCTTCTCTTTTACACAGACTACTGAAAACCCGCATAGTGCGTAAGACTACTCCCATACTACAGAACTCCCGTAAAGTGTTTCCTACACTCAGGATGCAGAACTCCTGTAAACTGCCTCTCACTACTTCCAATGTACAGAAATCCTGTAAGCTGCTTCTCTTTTACTCAGACTACTGAAAACCCGCATAGTGCGTAAGACTACTCCCATGCTACAGAAGTCCCATAAAGTGTTTCCTGCACTCAGGATGCAGAACTCCTGTAAACTGCCTCTCCCTACTCACAATGTACACAAATCCTGTAAGCTGCTTCTCTTTTACTCAGACAACTGAAAACGCGCATAGTGCGTTAGACAGCTCCCATGCTACAGAACTCCCGTAAAGTGTTTCCTACAGTCAGGATGCAGAACTCCTGTAAACTGCCTCTCCCTACTCACAATGTACACAAATCCTGTAAGCTGCTTCTCTTTTACTCAGACTACTGAAAACCCGCATAGTGCGTAAGACTTCTCCCATGCTACAGATATCCCGTAAAGTGTTTCATACACTCAGGATGCAGAACTCCTGTAAACTGCCTCTCACTACTTCCAATGTACAGAAATACTGTAAGCTGCTTCTCTTTTACTAAGACTGCTGAAAACCCGCATAGTGCGTAAGACTACTCCCATACTACAGAACTCCCGTAAAGTGTTTCCTACACTCAGGATGCAGAACTCCTGTAAACTGCCTCTCACTACTTCCAATGTACAGAAATCCTGTAAGCTGCTTCTCTTTTACTCAGACTACTGAAAACCCGCATAGTGCGTAAGACTAATCCCATGCTACAGAACTCCCGTAAAGTGTTTCCTACACTCAGGATGCAGAACTCCTGTAAACTGCCTCTCACTACTTCCAATGTACAGAAATCCTGTAAGCTGCTTCTCTTTTACTCAGACAACTGAAAACCCGCATAGTGCGTAAGACTACTCCCATGCTACAGAACTCCCGTAAAGTGTTTCCTGCACTCAGGATGCAGAACTCCTGTAAAATGCCTCTCCCTACTCACAATGTACACAAATCCTGTAAGCTGCTTCTCTTTTACTCAGACAACTGAAAACGCGCATAGTGCGTTAGACAGCTCCCATGCTACAGAACTCCCGTAAAGTGTTTCCTACAGTCAGGATGCAGAACTCCTGTAAACTGCCTCTCCCTACTCACAATGTACACAAATCCTGTAAGCTGCTTCTCTTTTACGCAGACTGCTGAAAACCCGCATAGTGCGTAAGACTACTCCCATGCTACAGAACTCCCGTAAAGTGTTTCCTACACTCAGGATGCAGAACTCCTGTAAACTGCCTCTCACTACTTCCAATGTACAGAAATACTGTAAGCTGCTTCTCTTTTACTAAGACTGCTGAAAACCCGCATAGTGCGTAAGACTACTCCCATACTACAGAACTCCCGTAAAGTGTTTCCTACACTCAGGATGCAAAACTCCTGTAAACTGCCTCTCACTACTTCCAATGTACAGAAATCCTGTAAGCTGCTTCTCTTTTACGCAGACTACTGAAAACCCGCATAGTGCGTAAGACTACTCCCATGCTACAGAACTCCCGTAAAGTGTTTCCTACACTCAGGATGCAGAACTCCTGTAAACTGCCTCTCACTACTTCCAATGTACACAAATCCTGTAAGCTGCTTCTCTTTTACTCAGACTACTGAAAACCCGCATAGTGCGTAAGACTTCTCCCATGCTACAGAACTCCCGTAAAGTGTTTCCTACACTCAGGATGCAGAACTCCTGTAAACTGCCTCACACTACTTCCAATGTACAGAAATCCTGTAAGCTGCTTCTCTTTTACTCAGACTGCTGAAAACCCGCATAGTGCGTAAGACTACTCCCATGCTACAGAACTCCCATAAAGTGTTTCCTACACTCAGGATGCAAAACTCCTGTAAACTGCCTCTCACTACTTCCAATGTACACAAATCCTGTAAGCTGCTTCTCTTTTACTCAGACAACTGAAAACCCGCATAGTGCGTAAGACTACTCGCATACTACAGAGCTCCCGTAAAGTGTTTCCTGCACTCAGGATGCAGAACTCCTGTAAACTGCATCTACCTACTCACAATGTGCACAAATCCTGTAAGCTGCTTCTCTTTTACTCAGACAACTGAAAACGCGCATAGTGCATTAGACAGCTCCCATGCTACATAACTCCCGTAAAGTGTTTCCTACAGTCAGGATGCAGAACTCCTGTAAACTGCCTCTCCCTACTCACAATGTACACAAATCCTGTAAGCTGCTTCTCTTTTACTCAGACTGCTGAAAACCCGCATAGTGCGTAAGACTACTCCCATGCTACAGAACTCCCATAAAGTGTTTCCTACACTCAGGATGCAAAACTCCTGTAAACTGCCTCTCACTACTTCCAATGTACAGAAATCCTGTAAGCTGCTTCTCTTTTACGCAGACTACTGAAAACCCGCATAGTGCGTAAGACTACTCCCATGCTACAGATATCCCGTAAAGTGTTTCCTACACTCAGGATGCAGAACTCCTGTAAACTGCCTCTCACTACTTCCAATGTACAGAAATACTGTAAGCTGCTTCTCTTTTACTAAGACTGCTGAAAACCCGCATAGTGCGTAAGACTACTCCCATACTACAGAACTCCCGTAAAGTGTTTCCTACACTCAGGATGCAAAACTCCTGTAAACTGCCTCTCACTACTTCCAATGTACAGAAATCCTGTAAGCTGCTTCTCTTTTACACATTCTACTGAAAAACCGCATAGTGCGTAAGACTACTCCCATACTACAGAACTCCCGTAAAGTGTTTCCTACACTCAGTATGCAGAACTCCTGTAAACTGCCTCTCACTACTTCCAATGTACAGAAATCCTGTAAGCTGCTTCTCTTTTACTCGGACTACTGAAAACCCGCATAGTGCGTAAGACTACTCCCATGCTACAGAACTCCCGTAAAGTGTTTCCTACACTCAGGATGCAGAACTCCTGTAAACTGCCTCTCACTACTTCCAATGTACAGAAATCCTGTAAGCTGCTTCTCTTTTACTCAGACTACTGAAAACCCGCATAGTGCGTAAGACTAATCCCATGCTACAGAACTCCCGTAAAGTGTTTCCTACACTCAGGATGAGGAACTCCTGTAAACTGCCTCTCACTACTTCCAATGTACACAAATCCTGTAAGCTGCTTCTCTTTTACTCAGACTACTGAAAACCCGCATAGTGCGTAAGACTTCTCCCATGCTACAGAACTCCCGTAAAGTGTTTCCTACACTCAGGATGCAGAACTCCTGTAAACTGCCTCACACTACTTCCAATGTACAGAAATCCTGTAAGCTGCTTCTCTTTTACTCAGACTGCTGAAAACCCGCATAGTGCGTAAGACTACTCCCATGCTACAGAACTCCCATAAAGTGTTTCCTACACTCAGGATGCAAAACTCCTGTAAACTGCCTCTCACTACTTCCAATGTACAGAAATCCTGTAAGCTGCTTCTCTTTTACTCAGACAACTGAAAACCCGCATAGTGCGTAAGACTACTCGCATACTACAGAGCTCCCGTAAAGTGTTTCCTGCACTCAGGATGCAGAACTCCTGTAAACTGCATCTACCTACTCACAATGTGCACAAATCCTGTAAGCTGCTTCTCTTTTACTCAGACAACTGAAAACGCGCATAGTGCATTAGACAGCTCCCATGCTACAGAACTCCCGTAAAGTGTTTCCTACAGTCAGGATGCAGAACTCCTGTAAACTGCCTCTCCCTACTCACAATGTACACAAATCCTGTAAGCTGCTTCTCTTTTACTCAGACTGCTGAAAACCCGCATAGTGCGTAAGACTACTCCCATGCTACAGAACTCCCATAAAGTGTTTCCTACACTCAGGATGCAAAACTCCTGTAAACTGCCTCTCACTACTTCCAATGTACAGAAATCCTGTAAGCTGCTTCTCTTTTACGCAGACTACTGAAAACCCGCATAGTGCGTAAGACTACTCCCATGCTACAGATATCCCGTAAAGTGTTTCCTACACTCAGGATGCAGAACTCCTGTAAACTGCCTCTCACTACTTCCAATGTACAGAAATACTGTAAGCTGCTTCTCTTTTACTAAGACTGCTGAAAACCCGCATAGTGCGTAAGACTACTCCCATACTACAGAACTCCCGTAAAGTGTTTCCTACACTCAGGATGCAAAACTCCTGTAAACTGCCTCTCACTACTTCCAATGTACAGAAATCCTGTAAGCTGCTTCTCTTTTACACATTCTACTGAAAAACCGCATAGTGCGTAAGACTACTCCCATACTACAGAACTCCCGTAAAGTGTTTCCTACACTCAGTATGCAGAACTCCTGTAAACTGCCTCTCACTACTTCCAATGTACAGAAATCCTGTAAGCTGCTTCTCTTTTACTCGGACTACTGAAAACCCGCATAGTGCGTAAGACTACTCCCATGCTACAGAACTCCCGTAAAGTGTTTCCTACACTCAGGATGCAGAACTCCTGTAAACTGCCTCTCACTACTTCCAATGTACACAAATCCTGTAAGCTGCTTCTCTTTTACTCAGACTACTGAAAACCCGCATAGTGCGTAAGACTAATCCCATGCTACAGAACTCCCGTAAAGTGTTTCCTACACTCAGGATGAGGAACTCCTGTAAACTGCCTCTCACTACTTCCAATGTACAGAAATCCTGTAAGCTGCTTCTCTTTTACTCAGACTACTGAAAAACCGCATAGGGCGTAAGACTACTCCAATGCTACAGAACTCCCGTAAAGTGTTTCCTACACTCAGGATGCAGAACTCCTGTAAACTGCCTCTCACTACTTCCAATGTACAGAAATCCTGTAAGCTGCTTCTCTTTTACTCAGACTGCTGAAAACCCGCATACTGCGTAAGACTACTCCCATGCTACAGAATTCCGATAAAGTGTTTCATACACTCAGGATGCAAAACTCCTGTAAACTGCCTCTCACTACTTCCAATGTACAGAAATCCTGTAAGCTGCTTCTCTTTTACGCAGAAGGCTGAAAACCCGCATAGTGCGTAAGACTACTCCCATGCTACAGAACTCCCATAAAGTGTTTCCTATACTCAGGATGCAGAACTCCTGTAAACTGCCTCTCACTACTTCCAATGTACAGAAATCCTGTAAGCTGCTTCTCTTTTACGCAGACTGCTGCAAACCCGCATAGTGCGTAAGACTACTCCCATGCTACAGAACTCCTGTAACGTGTTTCCTACACTCAGGATGCAGAACTCCTGTAAACTGCCTCTCACTACTTCCAATGTACACAAATCCTGTAAGCTGCTTCTCTTTTACTCAGACAACTGAAAACGCGCATAGTGCGTTAGACACCTCCCATGCTACAGAACTCCCGTAAAGTGTTTCCTACACTCAGGATGCAGAACTCCTGTAAACTGCCTCTCCCTACTCACAATGTACACAAATCCTGTAAGCTGCTTCTCTTTTACTCAGACTACTAAAAACCCGCATAGTGCGTAAGACTAATCCCATGCTACAGAACTCCCGTAAAGTGTTTCCTACACTCAGGATGCAGAACTCCTGTAAACTGCCTCTCCCTACTCACAATGTACACAAATCCTGTAAGCTGCTTCTCTTTTACTCAGACTGCTGAAAACCCGCATAGTGCGTAAGACTACTCCCATGCTACAGAACTCCCATAAAGTGTTTCCTACACTCAGGATGCAAAACTCCTGTAAACTGCCTCTCACTACTTCCAATGTACAGAAATCCTGTAAGCTGCTTCTCTTTTACGCAGACTACTGAAAACCCGCATAGTGCGTAAGACTACTCCAATGCTACAGATATCCCGTAAAGTGTTTCGTACACTCAGGATGCAGAACTCCTGTAAACTGCCTCTCACTACTTCCAATGTACAGAAATACTGTAAGCTGCTTCTCTTTTACTAAGACTGCTGAAAACCCGCATAGTGCGTAAGACTACTCCCATACTACAGAACTCCCGTAAAGTGTTTCCTACACTCAGGATGCAGAACTCCTGTAAACTGCCTCTCACTACTTCCAATGTACAGAAATCCTGTAAGCTGCTTCTCTTTTACTCAGACTGCTGAAAACCCGCATAGTGCGTAAGACTACTCCCATGCTACAGATATCCCGTAAAGTGTTTCGTACACTCAGGATGCAGAACTCCTGTAAACTGCCTCTCACTACTTCCAATGTACAGAAATACTGTAAGCTGCTTCTCTTTTACTAAGACTGCTGAAAACCCGCATAGTGCGTAAGACTACTCCCATACTACAGAACTCCCGTAAAGTGTTTCCTACACTCAGGATGCAAAACTCCTGTAAACTGCCTCTCACTACTTCCAATGTACAGAAATCCTGTAAGCTGCTTCTCTTTTACACAGACTACTGAAAACCCGCATAGTGCGTAAGACTACTCCCATACTACAGAACTCCCGTAAAGTGTTTCCTACACTCAGGATGCAGAACTCCTGTAAACTGCCTCTCACTACTTCCAATGTACAGAAATACTGTAAGCTGCTTCTCTTTTACTAAGACTGCTGAAAACCCGCATAGTGCGTAAGACTACTCCCATACTACAGAACTCCCGTAAAGTGTTTCCTGCACTCAGGATGCAGAACTCCTGTAAACTGCCTCTCCCTACTCACAATGTACACAAATCCTGTAAGCTGCTTCTCTTTTACTCAGACAACTGAAAACGCGCATAGTGCGTTAGACAGCTCCCATGCTACAGAACTCCCGTAAAGAGTTTCCTACAGTCAGGATGCAGAACTCCTGTAAACTGCCTCTCCCTACTCACAATGTACACAAATCCTGTAAGCTGCTTCTCTTTTACTCAGACTACTGAAAACCCGCATAGTGCGTAAGACTTCTCCCATGCTACAGATATCCCGTAAAGTGTTTCGTACACTCAGGATGCAGAACTCCTGTAAACTGCCTCTCACTACTTCCAATGTACAGAAATCCTGTAAGCTGCTTCTCTTTTACTCAGACTGCTGAAAACCCGCATAGTGCGTAAGACTACTCCCATGCTGCAGAACTCCCATCTAGTGTTTCCTACACTCAGGATGCAAAACTCCTGTAAACTGCCTCTCACTACTTCCAATGTACAGAAATCCTGTAAGCTGCTTCTCTTTTACGCAGACTACTGAAAACCCGCATAGTGCGTAAGACTACTCCCATACTACAGAACTCCCGTAAAGTGTTTCCTGCACTCAGGATGCAGAACTCCTGTAAACTGCCTCTCCCTACTCACAATGTACACAAATCCTGTAAGCTGCTTCTCTTTTACTCAGACAACTGAAAACGCGCATAGTGCGTTAGACAGCTCCCATGCTACAGAACTCCCGTAAAGTGTTTCCTACAGTCAGGATGCAGAACTCCTGTAAACTGCCTCTCCCTACTCACAATGTACACAAATCCTGTAAGCTGCTTCTCTTTTACTCAGACTACTGAAAACCCGATAGTGCGTAAGACTTCTCCCATGCTACAGATATCCCGTAAAGTGTTTCGTACACTCAGGATGCAGAACTCCTGTAAACTGCCTCTCACTACTTCCAATGTACAGAAATCCTGTAAGCTGCTTCTCTTTTACTCAGACAACTGAAAACCCGCATAGTGCGTAAGACTACTCCCATACTACAGAACTCCCGTAAAGTGTTTCCTACACTCAGGATGCAGAACTCCTGCAAACTGCCTCTCACTACTTCCAATGTACACAAATCCTGTAAGCTGCTTCTCTTTTACTCAGACTACTGAAAACCCGCATAGTGCGTAAGACTAATCCCATGCTACAGAACTCCCGTAAAGTGTTTCCTACACTCAGGATGCAGAACTCCTGTAAACTGCCTCTCACTACTTCCAATGTACAGAAATCCTGTAAGCTGCTTCTCTTTTACGCAGACTGCTGAAAACCCGCATAGTGCGTAAGACTACTCCCATGCTACAGAACTCCCATAAAGTGTTTCCTACACTCAGGATGCAAAACTCCTGTAAACTGCCTCTCACTACTTCCAATGTACAGAAATCCTGTAAGCTGCTTCTCTTTTACGCAGACTACTGAAAACCCGCATAGTGCGTAAGACTACTCCCATGCTACAGATATCCCGTAAAGTGTTTCGTACACTCAGGATGCAGAACTCCTGTAAACTGCCTCTCACTACTTCCAATGTACAGAAGTACTGTAAGCTGCTTCTCTTTTACTAAGACCGCTGAAAACCCGCATAGTGCGTAAGACTACTCCCATACTACAGAACTCCCGTAAAGTGTTTCCTACACTCAGGATGCAGAACTCCTGTAAACTGCCTCTCACTACTTCCAATGTACAGAAATCCTGTAAGCTGCTTCTCTTTTACTCAGACTACTGAAAACCCGCATAGTGCGTAAGACTAATCCCATGCTACAGAACTCCCGTAAAGTGTTTCCTACACTCAGGATGCAGAACTCCTGTAAACTGCCTCTCACTACTTCCAATGTACAGAAATCCTATAAGCTGCTTCTCTTTTACTCAGACTACTGAAAACCCGCATAGTGCGTAAGACTAATCCCATACTACAGAACTCCCGTAAAGTGTTTCCTACACTCAGGATGCAGAACTCCTGTAAACTGCCTCTCACTACTTCCAATGTACAGAAATCCTGTAAGCTGCTTCTCTTTTACTAAGACTGCTGAAAACCCGCATAGTGCGTAAGACTACTCCCATACTACAGAACTCCCGTAAAGTGTTTCCTACACTCAGGATGCAGAACTCCTGTAAACTGCCTCTCCCTACTCACAATGTACACAAATCCTGTAAGCTGCTTCTCTTTACTCAGACTGCTGAAAACCCGCATAGTGCGTAAGACTACTCCCATGCTACAGAACTCCCATAAAGTGTTTCCTACACACAGGATGCAAAACTCCTGTAAACTGCCTCTCACTACTTCCAATGTACATAAATCCTGTAAGCTGCTTCTCTTTTACGCAGACAACTGAAAACCCGCATAGTGTGTAAGACTACTCCCATGCTATAGAACTCCCGTAAAGTGTTTCCTACACTCAGGATGCAGAACTCCTGTAAACTGCCTCTCACTACTTCCAATGTACAGAAATCCTGTAAGCTGCTTCTCTTTTACTCAGACTACTGAAAACCCGCATAGTGCGTAAGACTACTCCCATGCTACAGAACTCCCATAAAATGTTTCCTACACTCAGGATGCAGAACTCCTGTAAACTGCCTCTCACTACTTCCAATGTACAGAAATCCTGTAAGCTGCTTCTCTTTTACTCAGACAACTGAAAACCCGCATAGTGCGTAAGACTACTCCCATACTACAGAACTCCCATAAAATGTTTCCTACACTCAGGATGCAGAACTCCTGTAAACTGCCTCTCACTACTTCCAATGTACAGAAATCCTGTAAGCTGCTTCTCTTTTACTCAGACAACTGAAAACGTGCATAGTGCGTTAGACAGCTCCCATGCCACAGAACTCCCGTAAAGTGTTTCCTACACTCAGGATGCAGAACTCCTGTAAACTGCCTCTCCCTACTCACAATGTACACAAATCCTGTAAGCTGCTTCTCTTTTACTCAGACTACTAAAAACCCGCATAGTGCGTAAGACTAATCCCATGCTACAGAACTCCCGTAAAGTGTTTCTTACACTCATTGCAGAACTCCTGTAAACTGCCTCTCACTACTTCCAATGTACAGAAATCCTGTAAGCTGCTTCTCTTTTACTCAGACTGCTGAAAACCCGCATAGTGCGTAAGACTACTCCCATGCTGCAGAACTCCCGTAAAGTGTTTCCTACACTCAGGATGCAGAACTCCTGTAAACTGCCTCTCACTACTTCCAATGTACAGAAATCCTGTAAGCTGCTTCTCTTTTACTAAGACTGCTGAAAACCCGCATAGTGGATAAGACTACTCCCATACTACAGAACTCCCGTAAAGTGTTTCCTACACTCAGGATGCAGAACTCCTGTAAACTGCCTCTCACTACTTCCAATGTACAGAAATCCTGTAAGCTGCTTCTCTTTTACTCAGACTGCTGAAAACCCGCATAGTGCGTAAGACTACTCCCATGCTACAGAACTCCCATAAAGTGTTTCCTATACTCAGGATGCAGAACTCCTGTAAACTGCCTCTCACTACTTCCAATGTACAGAAATCCTGTAAGCTGCTTCTCTTTTATGCAGACTGCTGAAAACCCGCATAGTGCGTAAGACTACTCCCATGCTACAGAACTCCTGTAACGTGTTTCCTACACTCAGGATGCAGAACTCCTGTAAACTGCCTCTCACTACTTCCAATGTACAGAAATCCTGTAAGCTGCTTCTCTTTTACTCAGACAACTGAAAACCCGCATAGTGCGTAAGACTACTCCCATGTTACAGAACTCCCGTAAAGTGTTTCCTACACTCAGAATGCAGAACTCCTGTAAACTGCCTCTCACTACTTCCAATGTACAGAAATCCTGTAAGCTGCTTCTCTTTTACTCAGACTGCTGAAAACCCGCATAGTGCGTAAGACTATTCCCATGCTACAGAACTCCCGTAAAGTGTTTCCTACACTCAGGATGCAGAACTCCTGTAAACTGCCTCTCCCTACTCACAATGTATACAAATCCTGTAAGCTGCTTCTCTTTTACTCAGACTACTAAAAACCCGCATAGTGCGTAAGACTAATCCCATGCTACAGAACTCCTGTGTAGTGTTTCTTACACTCAGGATGCAGAACTCCTGGAAACTGCCTCTCACTACTTCCAATGTACAGAAATCCTGTAAGCTGCTTCTCTTTTACTCAGACAACTGAAAACGCGCATAGTGCATTAGCTCCCATGCTACAGAGCTCCCGTAAAGTGTTTCCTACACTCAGGATGCAGAACTCCTGTAAACTGCCTCTCACTACTTCCAATGTACAGAAATCCTGTAAGCTGCTTCTCTTTTACTCAGACTACTGAAAACCCGCATAGTGCGTAAGACTACTCCCATACTACAGAATTCCCGTAAAGTGTTTCCTGCACTCAGGATGCAGAACTCCTGTAAACTGCCTCTCACTACTTCCAATGTACAGAAATCCTGTAAGCTGCTTCTCTTTTACTCAAACTACTGAAAACCCGCATAGTGCCTAAGACTACTCCCATGCTACAGAACTCCCGTAAAGTGTTTCCTACACTCAGGATGCAGAACTCCTGTAAACTGCCTCTCACTACTTCCAATGTACAGAAATCCTGTAAGCTGCTTCTCTTTTACTCAGACAACTGAAAACCCGCATAGTGCGTAAGACTACTCCCATACTACAGAACTCCCGTAAAGTGTTTCCTACACTCAGGATGCAGAACTCCTGTAAACTGCCTCTCACTACTTCCAATGTACAGAAATCCTGTAAGCTGCTTCTCTTTTACTCAGACTACTGAAAAACCGCATAGTGCGTAAGACTACTCCAATGCTACAGAACTCCCGTAAAGTGTTTCCTACACTCAGGATGCAGAACTCCTGTAAACTGCCTCTCCCTACTCACAATGTACACAAATCCTGTAAGCTGCTTCTCTTTTACTCAGACTACTAAAAACCCGCATAGTGCGTAAGACTAATCCCATGCTACAGAACTCCTGTGTAGTGTTTCTTACACTCAGATTGCAGAACTCCTGTAAACTGCCTCTCACTACTTCCAATGTACAGAAATCCTGTAAGCTGCTTCTCTTTTACTAAGACTGCTGAAAACCCGCATAGTGCGTAAGACTACTCCCATACTACAGAACTCCCGTAAAGTGTTTCCTACACTCAGGATGCAGAACTCCTGTAAACTGCCTCTCCCTACTCACAATGTACACAAATCCTGTAAGCTGCTTCTCTTTACTCAGACTGCTGAAAACCCGCATAGTGCGTAAGACTACTCCCATGCTACAGAACTCCCATAAAGTGTTTCCTACACACAGGATGCAAAACTCCTGTAAACTGCCTCTCACTACTTCCAATGTACATAAATCCTGTAAGCTGCTTCTCTTTTACGCAGACAACTGAAAACCCGCATAGTGTGTAAGACTACTCCCATGCTATAGAACTCCCGTAAAGTGTTTCCTACACTCAGGATGCAGAACTCCTGTAAACTGCCTCTCACTACTTCCAATGTACAGAAATCCTGTAAGCTGCTTCTCTTTTACTCAGACTACTGAAAACCCGCATAGTGCGTAAGACTACTCCCATGCTACAGAACTCCCATAAAATGTTTCCTACACTCAGGATGCAGAACTCCTGTAAACTGCCTCTCACTACTTCCAATGTACAGAAATCCTGTAAGCTGCTTCTCTTTTACTCAGACAACTGAAAACCCGCATAGTGCGTAAGACTACTCCCATACTACAGAACTCCCATAAAATGTTTCCTACACTCAGGATGCAGAACTCCTGTAAACTGCCTCTCACTACTTCCAATGTACAGAAATCCTGTAAGCTGCTTCTCTTTTACTCAGACAACTGAAAACGTGCATAGTGCGTTAGACAGCTCCCATGCCACAGAACTCCCGTAAAGTGTTTCCTACACTCAGGATGCAGAACTCCTGTAAACTGCCTCTCCCTACTCACAATGTACACAAATCCTGTAAGCTGCTTCTCTTTTACTCAGACTACTAAAAACCCGCATAGTGCGTAAGACTAATCCCATGCTACAGAACTCCCGTAAAGTGTTTCTTACACTCATTGCAGAACTCCTGTAAACTGCCTCTCACTACTTCCAATGTACAGAAATCCTGTAAGCTGCTTCTCTTTTACTCAGACTGCTGAAAACCCGCATAGTGCGTAAGACTACTCCCATGCTGCAGAACTCCCGTAAAGTGTTTCCTACACTCAGGATGCAGAACTCCTGTAAACTGCCTCTCACTACTTCCAATGTACAGAAATCCTGTAAGCTGCTTCTCTTTTACTAAGACTGCTGAAAACCCGCATAGTGGATAAGACTACTCCCATACTACAGAACTCCCGTAAAGTGTTTCCTACACTCAGGATGCAGAACTCCTGTAAACTGCCTCTCACTACTTCCAATGTACAGAAATCCTGTAAGCTGCTTCTCTTTTACTCAGACTGCTGAAAACCCGCATAGTGCGTAAGACTACTCCCATGCTACAGAACTCCCATAAAGTGTTTCCTATACTCAGGATGCAGAACTCCTGTAAACTGCCTCTCACTACTTCCAATGTACAGAAATCCTGTAAGCTGCTTCTCTTTTATGCAGACTGCTGAAAACCCGCATAGTGCGTAAGACTACTCCCATGCTACAGAACTCCTGTAACGTGTTTCCTACACTCAGGATGCAGAACTCCTGTAAACTGCCTCTCACTACTTCCAATGTACAGAAATCCTGTAAGCTGCTTCTCTTTTACTCAGACAACTGAAAACCCGCATAGTGCGTAAGACTACTCCCATGTTACAGAACTCCCGTAAAGTGTTTCCTACACTCAGAATGCAGAACTCCTGTAAACTGCCTCTCACTACTTCCAATGTACAGAAATCCTGTAAGCTGCTTCTCTTTTACTCAGACTGCTGAAAACCCGCATAGTGCGTAAGACTATTCCCATGCTACAGAACTCCCGTAAAGTGTTTCCTACACTCAGGATGCAGAACTCCTGTAAACTGCCTCTCCCTACTCACAATGTATACAAATCCTGTAAGCTGCTTCTCTTTTACTCAGACTACTAAAAACCCGCATAGTGCGTAAGACTAATCCCATGCTACAGAACTCCTGTGTAGTGTTTCTTACACTCAGGATGCAGAACTCCTGGAAACTGCCTCTCACTACTTCCAATGTACAGAAATCCTGTAAGCTGCTTCTCTTTTACTCAGACAACTGAAAACGCGCATAGTGCATTAGCTCCCATGCTACAGAACTCCCGTAAAGTGTTTCCTACACTCAGGATGCAGAACTCCTGTAAACTGCCTCTCACTACTTCCAATGTACAGAAATCCTGTAAGCTGCTTCTCTTTTACTCAGACAACTGAAAACCCGCATAGTGCGTAAGACTACTCCCATACTACAGAATTCCCGTAAAGTGTTTCCTGCACTCAGGATGCAGAACTCCTGTAAACTGCCTCTCCCTCCTCACAATGTACACAAATCCTGTAAGCTGCTTCTCTTTTACTCAGACAACTGAAAACGCGCATAGTGCGTTAGACACCTCCCATGCTACAGAACTCCCGTAAAGTGTTTCCTACACTCAGGATGCAGAACTCCTGTAAACTGCCTCTCCCTACTCACAATGTACACAAATCCTGTAAGCTGCTTCTCTTTTACTCAGACTACTAAAAACCCGCATAGTGCGTAAGACTAATCCCATGCTACAGAACTCCTGTGTAGTGTTTCTTACACTCAGGATGCAGAACTCCTGGAAACTGCCTCTCACTACTTCCAATGTACAGAAATCCTGTAAGCTGCTTCTCTTTTACTCAGACAACTGAAAACGCGCATAGTGCATTAGCTCCCATGCTACAGAACTCCCGTAAAGTGTTTTCTACACTCAGGATGCAGAACTCCTGAAAACTGCCTCTCACTACTCACAATGTACACAAATCCTGTAAGCTGCTTCTCATTTACTCAGACTACTAAAAACCCGCATAGTGCGTAAGACTACTCCCATACTACAGAACTCCCGTAAAGTGTTTCCTACACTCAGGATGCAGAACTCCTGTAAACTGCCTCTCACTAATTCCAATGTACAGAAATCCTGTAAGCTGCTTCTCTTTTACTCAGACTACTGAAAACCCGCAGAGTGCGTAAGACTACTCCCATGCTACAGAACTCCCGTAAAGTGTTTCCTACACTCAGGATGCAGAACTCCTGTAAACTGTCTCTCAATACTTCCAATGTACACAAATCCTGTAAGCTGCTTCTCTTTTACTCAGACTACTGAAAACCCGCATTGTGCGTAAGACTACTCCCATGCTACAGAACTCCCGTAAAGTGTTTCCTACACTCAGGATGCAGAACTCCTGTAAACTGCCTCTCACTACTTCCAATGTACAGAAATCCTGTAAGCTGCTTCTCTTTTACTCAGACTGCTGAAAACCCGCATAGTGCGTAAGACTACTCCCATGCTACAGAACTCCGATAAAGTGTTTCCTACACTCAGGATGCAGAACTCCTGTAAACTGCCTCTCCCTACTCACAATGTACACAAATCCTGTAAGCTGCTTCTCTTTTACTCAGACTACTAAAAACCCGCATAGTGCGTAAGACTAATCCCATGCTACAGAACTCCTGTGTAGTGTTTCTTACACTCAGATTGCAGAACTCCTGTAAACTGCCTCTCACTACTTCCAATGTACAGAAATCCTGTAAGCTGCTTCTCTTTTACTAAGACTGCTGAAAACCCGCATAGTGCGTAAGACTACTCCCATACTACAGAACTCCCGTAAAGTGTTTCCTACACTCAGGATGCAGAACTCCTGTAAACTGCCTCTCACTACTTCCAATGTACAGAAATCCTGTAAGCTGCTTCTCTTTTACTAAGACTGCTGAAAACCCGCATAGTGGATAAGACTACTCCCATACTACAGAACTCCCGTAAAGTGTCCTACACTCAGGATGCAGAACTCCTGTAAACTGCCTCTCACTACTTCCAATGTACACAAATCCTGTAAGCTGCTTCTCTTTTACTCAGACTGCTGAAAACCCGCATAGTGCGTAAGACTACTCCCATGCTACAGAACTCCCATAAAGTGTTTCCTATACTCAGGATGCAGAACTCCTGTAAACTGCCTCTCACTACTTCCAATGTACAGAAATCCTGTAAGCTGCTTCTCTTTTACGCAGACTGCTGAAAACCCGCATAGTGCGTAAGACTACTCCCATGCTACAGAACTCCTGTAACGTGTTTCCTACACTCAGGATGCAGAACTCCTGTAAACTGCCTCTCACTACTTCCAATGTACAGAAATCCTGTAAGCTGCTTCTCTTTTACTAAGACTGCTGAAAACCCGCATAGTGCGTAAGACTACTCCCATACTACAGAACTCCCGTAAAGTGTTTCCTACACTCAGGATGCAGAACTCCTGTAAACTGCCTCTCACTACTTCCAATGTACAGAAATCCTGTAAGCTGCTTCTCTTTTACACAGACTACTGAAAACCCGCATACTGTGTAAGACTACTTCCATGCTACAGAACTCCCGTAAAGTGTTTCCTACACTCAGGATGCAGAACTCCTGTAAACTGCCTCTCACTACTTCCAATGTACAGAAATCCTGTAAGCTGCTTCTCTTTTACTAAGACTGCTGAAAACCCGCATAGTGCGTAAGACTACTCCCATACTACAGAACTCCCATAAAGTGTTTCCTACACTCAGGATGCAGAACTCCTGTAAACTGCCTCTCACTACTTCCAATGTACAGAAATCCTGTAAGCTGCTTCTCTTTTACTCAAACTACTGAAAACCCGCATAGTGCCTAAGACTACTCCCATGCTACAGAACTCCCGTAAAGTGTTTCCTACACTCAGGATGCAGAACTCCTGTAAACTGCCTCTCACTACTTCCAATGTACAGAAATCCTGTAAGCTGCTTCTCTTTTACTCAGACTGCTGAAAACCCGCATAGTGCGTAAGACTACTCCCATACTACAGAACTCCCGTAAAGTGTTTCCTACACTCAGGATGCAGAACTCCTGTAAACTGCCTCTCACTACTTCCAATGTACAGAAATCCTGTAAGCTGCTTCTCTTTTACTCAGACTACTGAAAAACCGCATAGTGCGTAAGACTACTCCAATGCTACAGAACTCCCGTAAAGTGTTTCCTACACTCAGGATGCAGAACTCCTGTAAACTGCCTCTCCCTACTCACAATGTACACAAATCCTGTAAGCTGCTTCTCTTTTACTCAGACTACTAAAAACCCGCATAGTGCGTAAGACTAATCCCATGCTACAGAACTCCTGTGTAGTGTTTCTTACACTCAGATTGCAGAACTCCTGTAAACTGCCTCTCACTACTTCCAATGTACAGAAATCCTGTAAGCTGCTTCTCTTTTACTAAGACTGCTGAAAACCCGCATAGTGCGTAAGACTACTCCCATACTACAGAACTCCCGTAAAGTGTTTCCTACACTCAGGATGCAGAACTCCTGTAAACTGCCTCTCCCTACTCACAATGTACACAAATCCTGTAAGCTGCTTCTCTTTTACTCAGACTGCTGAAAACCCGCATAGTGCGTAAGACTACTCCCATGCTACAGAACTCCCATAAAGTGTTTCCTACACACAGGATGCAAAACTCCTGTAAACTGCCTCTCACTACTTCCAATGTACATAAATCCTGTAAGCTGCTTCTCTTTTACGCAGACAACTGAAAACCCGCATAGTGTGTAAGACTACTCCCATGCTATAGAACTCCCGTAAAGTGTTTCCTACACTCAGGATGCAGAACTCCTGTAAACTGCCTCTCACTACTTCCAATGTACAGAAATCCTGTAAGCTGCTTCTCTTTTACTCAGACTACTGAAAACCCGCATAGTGCGTAAGACTACTCCCATGCTACAGAACTCCCATAAAATGTTTCCTACACTCAGGATGCAGAACTCCTGTAAACTGCCTCTCACTACTTCCAATGTACAGAAATCCTGTAAGCTGCTTCTCTTTTACTCAGACAACTGAAAACCCGCATAGTGCGTAAGACTACTCCCATACTACAGAACTCCCATAAAATGTTTCCTACACTCAGGATGCAGAACTCCTGTAAACTGCCTCTCACTACTTCCAATGTACAGAAATCCTGTAAGCTGCTTCTCTTTTACTCAGACAACTGAAAACGTGCATAGTGCGTTAGACAGCTCCCATGCCACAGAACTCTCGTAAAGTGTTTCCTACACTCAGGATGCAGAACTCCTGTAAACTGCCTCTCCCTACTCACAATGTACACAAATCCTGTAAGCTGCTTCTCTTTTACTCAGACTACTAAAAACCCGCATAGTGCGTAAGACTAATCCCATGCTACAGAACTCCCGTAAAGTGTTTCTTACACTCATTGCAGAACTCCTGTAAACTGCCTCTCACTACTTCCAATGTACAGAAATCCTGTAAGCTGCTTCTCTTTTACTCAGACTGCTGAAAACCCGCATAGTGCGTAAGACTACTCCCATGCTGCAGAACTCCCGTAAAGTGTTTCCTACACTCAGGATGCAGAACTCCTGTAAACTGCCTCTCACTACTTCCAATGTACAGAAATCCTGTAAGCTGCTTCTCTTTTACTAAGACTGCTGAAAACCCGCATAGTGGATAAGACTACTCCCATACTACAGAACTCCCGTAAAGTGTTTCCTACACTCAGGATGCAGAACTCCTGTAAACTGCCTCTCACTACTTCCAATGTACAGAAATCCTGTAAGCTGCTTCTCTTTTACTCAGACTGCTGAAAACCCGCATAGTGCGTAAGACTACTCCCATGCTACAGAACTCCCATAAAGTGTTTCCTATACTCAGGATGCAGAACTCCTGTAAACTGCCTCTCACTACTTCCAATGTACAGAAATCCTGTAAGCTGCTTCTCTTTTATGCAGACTGCTGAAAACCCGCATAGTGCGTAAGACTACTCCCATGCTACAGAACTCCTGTAACGTGTTTCCTACACTCAGGATGCAGAACTCCTGTAAACTGCCTCTCACTACTTCCAATGTACAGAAATCCTGTAAGCTGCTTCTCTTTTACTCAGACAACTGAAAACCCGCATAGTGCGTTAGACACCTCCCATGCTACAGAACTCCCGTAAAGTGTTTCCTACACTCAGGATGCAGAACTCCTGTAAACTGCCTCTCCCTACTCACAATGTACACAAATCCTGTAAGCTGCTTCTCTTTTACTCAGACTACTAAAAACCCGCATAGTGCGTAAGACTAATCCCATGCTACAGAACTCCTGTGTAGTGTTTCTTACACTCAGGATGCAGAACTCCTGGAAACTGCCTCTCACTACTTCCAATGTACAGAAATCCTGTAAGCTGCTTCTCTTTTACTCAGACAACTGAAAACGCGCATAGTGCATTAGCTCCCATGCTACAGAACTCCCGTAAAGTGTTTTCTACACTCAGGATGCAGAACTCCTGAAAACTGCCTCTCACTACTCACAATGTACACAAATCCTGTAAGCTGCTTCTCATTTACTCAGACTACTAAAAACCCGCAGAGTGCGTAAGACTACTCCCATGCTACAGAACTCCCGTAAAGTGTTTCCTACACTCAGGATGCAGAACTCCTGTAAGCTGTCTCTCAATACTTCCAATGTACACAAATCCTGTAAGCTGCTTCTCTTTTACTCAGACAACTGAAAACCCGCATAGTGCGTAAGACTACTCCCATGTTACAGAACTCCCGTAAAGTGTTTCCTACACTCAGAATGCAGAACTCCTGTAAACTGCCTCTCACTACTTCCAATGTACAGAAATCCTGTAAGCTGCTTCTCTTTTACTCAGACTGCTGAAAACCCGCATAGTGCGTAAGACTATTCCCATGCTACAGAACTCCCGTAAAGTGTTTCCTACACTCAGGATGCAGAACTCCTGTAAACTGCCTCTCCCTACTCACAATGTATACAAATCCTGTAAGCTGCTTCTCTTTTACTCAGACTACTAAAAACCCCCATAGTGCGTAAGACTAATCCCATGCTACAGAACTCCTGTGTAGTGTTTCTTACACTCAGGATGCAGAACTCCTGGAAACTGCCTCTCACTACTTCCAATGTACAGAAATCCTGTAAGCTGCTTCTCTTTTACTCAGACAACTGAAAACGCGCATAGTGCATTAGCTCCCATGCTACAGAACTCCCGTAAAGTGTTTCCTACACTCAGGATGCAGAACTCCTGTAAACTGCCTCTCACTACTTCCAATGTACAGAAATCCTGTAAGCTGCTTCTCTTTTACTCAGACAACTGAAAACCCGCATAGTGCGTAAGACTACTCCCATACTACAGAATTCCCGTAAAGTGTTTCCTGCACTCAGGATGCAGAACTCCTGTAAACTGCCTCTCCCTACTCACAATGTACACAAATCCTGTAAGCTGCTTCTCTTTTATGCAGACAACTGAAAACCCGCATAGTGCGTTAGACACCTCCCATGCTACAGAACTCCCGTAAAGTGTTTCCTACACTCAGGATGCAGAACTCCTGTAAACTGCCTCTCCCTACTCACAATGTACACAAATCCTGTAAGCTGCTTCTCTTTTACTCAGACTACTAAAAACCCGCATAGTGCGTAAGACTAATCCCATGCTACAGAACTCCTGTGTAGTGTTTCTTACACTCAGGATGCAGAACTCCTGGAAACTGCCTCTCACTACTTCCAATGTACAGAAATCCTGTAAGCTGCTTCTCTTTTACTCAGACAACTGAAAACGCGCATAGTGCATTAGCTCCCATGCTACAGAACTCCCGTAAAGTGTTTTCTACACTCAGGATGCAGAACTCCTGAAAACTGCCTCTCACTACTCACAATGTACACAAATCCTGTAAGCTGCTTCTCATTTACTCAGACTACTAAAAACCCGCAGAGTGCGTAAGACTACTCCCATGCTACAGAACTCCCGTAAAGTGTTTCCTACACTCAGGATGCAGAACTCCTGTAAACTGTCTCTCAATACTTCCAATTTACACAAATCCTGTAAGCTGCTTCTCTTTTACTCAGACTACTGAAAACCCGCATAGTGCGTAAGACTACTCCCATGCTACAGAACTCCCGTAAAGTGTTTCCTACACTCAGGATGCAGAACTCCTGTAAACTGCCTCTCACTACTTCCAATGTACAGAAATCCTGTAAGCTGCTTCTCTTTTACTCAGACTGCTGAAAACCCGCATAGTGCGTAAGACTACTCCCATGCTACAGAACTCCGATAAAGTGTTTCCTACACTCAGGATGCAGAACTCCTGTAAACTGCCTCTCCCTACTCACAATGTACACAAATCCTGTAAGCTGCTTCTCTTTTACTCAGACTACTAAAAACCCGCATAGTGCGTAAGACTAATCCCATGCTACAGAACTCCTATGTAGTGTTTCTTACACTCAGATTGCAGAACTCCTGTAAACTGCCTCTCACTACTTCCAATGTACAGAAATCCTGTAAGCTGCTTCTCTTTTACTAAGACTGCTGAAAACCCGCATAGTGCGTAAGACTACTCCCATACTACAGAACTCCCGTAAAGTGTTTCCTACACTCAGGATGCAGAACTCCTGTAAACTGCCTCTCACTACTTCCAATGTACAGAAATCCTGTAAGCTGCTTCTCTTTTACTAAGACTGCTGAAAACCCGCATAGTGGATAAGACTACTCCCATACTACAGAACTCCCGTAAAGTGTCCTACACTCAGGATGCAGAACTCCTGTAAACTGCCTCTCACTACTTCCAATGTACACAAATCCTGTAAGCTGCTTCTCTTTTACTCAGACTGCTGAAAACCCGCATAGTGCGTAAGACTACTCCCATGCTACAGAACTCCCATAAAGTGTTTCCTATACTCAGGATGCAGAACTCCTGTAAACTGCCTCTCACTACTTCCAATGTACAGAAATCCTGTAAGCTGCTTCTCTTTTACGCAGACTGCTGAAAACCCGCATAGTGCGTAAGACTACTCCCATGCTACAGAACTCCTGTAACGTGTTTCCTACACTCAGGATGCAGAACTCCTGTAAACTGCCTCTCACTACTTCCAATGTACAGAAATCCTGTAAGCTGCTTCTCTTTTACTCAGACAACTGAAAACCCGCATAGTGCGTAAGACTACTCCCATACTACAGAACTCCCGTAAAGTGTTTCCTACACTCAGGATGCAGAACTCCTGTAAACTGCCTCTCACTACTTCCAATGTACAGAAATCCTGTAAGCTGCTTCTCTTTTACACAGACTACTGAAAACCCGCATACTGTGTAAGACTACTTCCATGCTACAGAACTCCCGTAAAGTGTTTCCTACACTCAGGATGCAGAACTCCTGTAAACTGCCTCTCACTACTTCCAATGTACAGAAATCCTGTAAGCTGCTTCTCTTTTACTAAGACTGCTGAAAACCCGCATAGTGCGTAAGACTACTCCCATACTACAGAACTCCCATAAAGTGTTTCCTACACTCAGGATGCAGAACTCCTGTAAACTGCCTCTCACTACTTCCAATGTACAGAAATCCTGTAAGCTGCTTCTCTTTTACTCAAACTACTGAAAACCCGCATAGTGCCTAAGACTACTCCCATGCTACAGAACTCCCGTAAAGTGTTTCCTACACTCAGGATGCAGAACTCCTGTAAACTGCCTCTCACTACTTCCAATGTACAGAAATCCTGTAAGCTGCTTCTCTTTTACTCAGACTGCTGAAAACCCGCATAGTGCGTAAGACTACTCCCATACTACAGAACTCCCGTAAAGTGTTTCCTACACTCAGGATGCAGAACTCCTGTAAACTGCCTCTCACTACTTCCAATGTACAGAAATCCTGTAAGCTGCTTCTCTTTTACTCAGACTACTGAAAAACCGCATAGTGCGTAAGACTACTCCAATGCTACAGAACTCCCGTAAAGTGTTTCCTACACTCAGGATGCAGAACTCCTGTAAACTGCCTCTCCCTACTCACAATGTACACAAATCCTGTAAGCTGCTTCTCTTTTACTCAGACTACTAAAAACCCGCATAGTGCGTAAGACTACTCCCATACTACAGAACTCCCGTAAAGTGTTTCCTGCACTCAGGATGCAGAACTCCTGTAAACTGCCTCTCCCTACTCACAATGTACAGAAATCCTGTAAGCTGCTTCTCTTTTACTAGGACTAATAAAAACCCGCATAGTGCGTAAGACTATTCCCATGCTACAGAACTCCCGTAAAGTGTTTCCTACACTCAGGATGCAGAACTCCTGTAAACTGCCTCTCCCTACTCACAATGTACACAAATCCTGTAAGCTGCTTCTCTTTTACTCAGACTACTAAAAACCCGCATAGTGCGTAAGACTATTCCCATGCTACAGAACTCCCGTAAAGTGTTTCCTACACTCAGGATGCAGAACTCCTGTAAACTGCCTCTCCCTACTCACAATGTACACAAATCCTGTAAGCTGCTTCTCTTTTACTCAGACTACTAAAAACCCGCATAGTGCGTAAGACTAATCCCATGCTACAGAACTCCTGTGTAGTGTTTCTTACACTCAGGATGCAGAACTCCTGTAAACTGCCTCTCAACTTCCAATGTATAGAAATCCTGTAAGCTGCTTCTCTTTTACTCAGACTGCTGAAAACCCGCATAGTGCGTAAGACTACTCCCATACTACAGAACTCCTTTAAAGTGTTTACTATACTCAGGATTCAGAACTCCTGTAAACTGCCTCTCACTACTTCCAATGTACAGAAATCCTGTAAGCTGCTTCTCTTTTACTCAGACTACTGAAAACCCGCATAGTGCGTAAGACTACTCCCATGCTACAGAACTCCCGTAAAGTGTTTCCTACACTCAGGATGCAGAACTCCTGTAAACTGCCTCTCACTACTCACAATGTACACAAATCCTGTAAGCTGCTTCTCTTTTACTCAGACTACTGAAAACCCGCATAGTGGGTAAGACTAATCCCATGCTACAGAACTCCCGTAAAGTGTTTCCTACACTCAGGATGCAGAACTCCTGTAAACTGCCTCTCACTACTTCCAATGTACAGAAATCCTGTAAGCTGCTTCTCTTTTACTCAGACTGCTGAAAACCCGCATAGTGCGTAAGACATCTCCCATGCTACAGAACTCCCGTAAAGTGTTTCCTACACTCAGGATGCAGAACTCCTGTAAACTGCCTCTCACTACTTCCAATGTACAGAAATCCTGTAAGCTGCTTCTCTTTTACTCAGACAACTGAAAACCCGCATAGTGCGTAACACTACTCCCATACTACAGAACTCCCATAAAGTGTTTCCTACACTCAGGATGCAGAACTCCTGTAAACTGCCTCTCACTATTTCAAATGTACAGAAATCCTGTAAGCTGCTTCTCTTTTACTCAGACTACTGAAAACCCGCATAGTGCGTAAGACTACTCCCATGCTACAGAACTCCCGTAAAGTGTTTCCTACACTCAGGATGCAGAACTCCTGTAAACTGTCTCTCAATACTTCCAATGTACACAAATCCTGTAAGCTGCTTCTCTTTTACTCAGACTACTGAAAACCCGCATAGTGGGTAAGACTACTCCCATGCTACAGAACTCCCATAAAGTGTTTCTTACACTCATGCTGCAGAACTCCTGTAAACTGCCTCTCACTACTTCCAATGTACAGAAATCCTGTAAGCTGCTTCTCTTTTACTCAGACAACTAAAAACCCGCATAGTGCGTAAGAATACTCCCATACTACAGAACTCCCGTAAAGTGTTTCCTGCACTCAGGATGCAGAACTCCTGTAAACTGCCTCTCCCTACTCACAATGTACACAAATCCTGTAAGCTACTTCTCTTTTACTCAGACTGCTGAAAACCCGCATAGTGCGTAAGACTACTCCCATGCTGCAGAACTCCAATCTAGTGTTTCCAACACTCAGGATGCAGAACTCCTGTAAACTGCCTCTCACTACTTCCAATGTACAGAAATCCTGTAAGCTGCTTCTCTTTCACTAAGACTGCTGAAAACCCGCATAGTGCGTAAGACTACTCCCATACTACAGAACTCCCGTAAAGTGTTTCCTACACTCAGGATGCAGAACTCCTGTAAACTGCCTCTCCCTACTCACAATGTACACAAATCCTGTAAGCTGCTTCTCTTTTACTCAGACTGCTGAAAACCCGCATAGTGCGTAAGACTACTCCCATGCTACAGAACTCCCATAAAGTGTTTCCTACACACAGGATGCAAAACTCCTGTAAACTGCCTCTCACTACTTCCAATGTACATAAATCCTGTAAGCTGCTTCTCTTTTACGCAGACAACTGAAAACCCGCATAGTGTGTAAGACTACTCCCATGCTATAGAACTCCCGTAAAGTGTTTCCTACACTCAGGATGCAGAACTCCTGTAAACTGCCTCTCACTACTTCCAATGTACAGAAATCCTGTAAGCTGCTTCTCTTTTACTCAGACTACTGAAAACCCGCATAGTGCGTAAGACTAATCCCATGCTACAGAACTCCTGTGTAGTGTTTCTTACACTCAGGATGCAGAACTCCTGGAAACTGCCTCTCACTACTTCCAATGTACAGAAATCCTGTAAGCTGCTTCTCTTTTACTCAGACAACTGAAAACTCGCATAGTGCGTAAGACTACTCCCATACTACAGAACTCCCATAAAATGTTTCCTACACTCAGGATGCAGAACTCCTGTAAACTGCCTCTCACTACTTCCAATGTACAGAAATCCTGTAAGCTGCTTCTTTTTACTCAGACAACTGAAAACGTGCATAGTGCGTTAGACAGCTCCCATGCCACAGAACTCCCGTAAAGTGTTTCCTACACTCAGGATGCAGAACTCCTGTAAACTGCCTCTCCCTACTCACAATGTACACAAATCCTGTAAGCTGCTTCTCTTTTACTCAGACTACTAAAAACCCGCATAGTGCGTAAGACTAATCCCATGCTACAGAACTCCCGTAAAGTGTTTCTTACACTCAGGATGCAGAACTCCTGTAAACTGCCTCTCACTACTTCCAATGTACAGAAATCCTGTAAGCTGCTTCTCTTTTACTCAGACTGCTGAAAACCCGCATAGTGCGTAAGACTACTCCCATGCTGCAGAACTCCCGTAAAGTGTTTCCTACACTCAGGATGCAGAACTCCTGTAAACTGCCTCTCACTACTTCCAATGTACAGAAATCCTGTAAGCTGCTTCTCTTTTACTAAGACTGCTGAAAACCCGCATAGTGGATAAGACTACTCCCATACTACAGAACTCCCGTAAAGTGTTTCCTACACTCAGGATGCAGAACTCCTGTAAACTGCCTCTCACTACTTCCAATGTACACAAATCCTGTAAGCTGCTTCTCTTTTACTCAGACTGCTGAAAACCCGCATAGTGCGTAAGACTACTCCCATGCTACAGAACTCCCATAAAGTGTTTCCTATACTCAGGATGCAGAACTCCTGTAAACTGCCTCTCACTACTTCCAATGTACAGAAATCCTGTAAGCTGCTTCTCTTTTACGCAGACTGCTGAAAACCCGCATAGTGCGTAAGACTACTCCCATGCTACAGAACTCCTGTAACGTGTTTCCTACACTCAGGATGCAGAACTCCTGTAAACTGCCTCTCACTACTTCCAATGTACAGAAATCCTGTAAGCTGCTTCTCTTTTACTCAGACAACTGAAAACCCGCATAGTGCGTAAGACTACTCCCATGCTACAGAACTCCCGTAAAGTGTTTCCTACACTCAGAATGCAGAACTCCTGTAAACTGCCTCTCACTACTTCCAATGTAAACAAATCCTGTAAGCTGCTTCTCTTTTACTCAGACTACTGAAAACCCGCATAGTGGGTATGACTAATCCCATGCTACAGAACTCCCGTAAAGTGTTTCCTACACTCAGGATGCAGAACTCCTGTAAACTGCCTCTCACTACTTCCAATGTACAGAAATCCTGTAAGCTGCTTCTCTTTTACTCAGACTACTGAAAACCCGCATAGTGCGTAAGACTACTCCCATGCTACAGAACTCCCATAAAATGTTTCCTACACTCAGGATGCAGAACTCCTGTAAACTGCCTCTCACTACTTCCAATGTACAGAAATCCTGTAAGCTGCTTCTCTTTTACGCAGACTGCTGAAAACCCGCATAGTGCGTAAGACTACTCCCATGCTACAGAACTCCCGTAAAGTGTTTCCTACACTCAGGATGCAGAACTCCTGTAAACTGCCTCTCACTACTTCCAATGTACAGAAATCCTGTAAGCTCCTTCTCTTTTACTCAAACTGAAAACCCGCATAGTGCGTAAGACTACTCCCATGCTACAGAACTCCCATAAAGTGTTTCCTACACACAGGATGCAAAACTCCTGTAAACTGCCTCTCACTACTTCCAATGTACATAAATCCTGTAAGCTGCTTCTCTTTTACGCAGACAACTGAAAACCCGCATAGTGTGTAAGACTACTCCCATGCTATAGAACTCCCGTAAAGTGTTTCCTACACTCAGGATGCAGAACTCCTGTAAACTGCCTCTCACTACTTCCAATGTACAGAAATCCTGTAAGCTGCTTCTCTTTTACTCAGACTACTGAAAACCCGCATAGTGCGTAAGACTAATCCCATGCTACAGAACTCCTGTGTAGTGTTTCTTACACTCAGGATGCAGAACTCCTGGAAACTGCCTCTCACTACTTCCAATGTACAGAAATCCTGTAAGCTGCTTCTCTTTTACTCAGACAACTGAAAACTCGCATAGTGCGTAAGACTACTCCCATACTACAGAACTCCCATAAAATGTTTCCTACACTCAGGATGCAGAACTCCTGTAAACTGCCTCTCACTACTTCCAATGTACAGAAATCCTGTAAGCTGCTTCTTTTTACTCAGACAACTGAAAACGTGCATAGTGCGTTAGACAGCTCCCATGCCACAGAACTCCCGTAAAGTGTTTCCTACACTCAGGATGCAGAACTCCTGTAAACTGCCTCTCCCTACTCACAATGTACACAAATCCTGTAAGCTGCTTCTCTTTTACTCAGACTACTAAAAACCCGCATAGTGCGTAAGACTAATCCCATGCTACAGAACTCCCGTAAAGTGTTTCTTACACTCAGGATGCAGAACTCCTGTAAACTGCCTCTCACTACTTCCAATGTACAGAAATCCTGTAAGCTGCTTCTCTTTTACTCAGACTGCTGAAAACCCGCATAGTGCGTAAGACTACTCCCATGCTGCAGAACTCCCGTAAAGTGTTTCCTACACTCAGGATGCAGAACTCCTGTAAACTGCCTCTCACTACTTCCAATGTACAGAAATCCTGTAAGCTGCTTCTCTTTTACTAAGACTGCTGAAAACCCGCATAGTGGATAAGACTACTCCCATACTACAGAACTCCCGTAAAGTGTTTCCTACACTCAGGATGCAGAACTCCTGTAAACTGCCTCTCACTACTTCCAATGTACACAAATCCTGTAAGCTGCTTCTCTTTTACTCAGACTGCTGAAAACCCGCATAGTGCGTAAGACTACTCCCATGCTACAGAACTCCCATAAAGTGTTTCCTATACTCAGGATGCAGAACTCCTGTAAACTGCCTCTCACTACTTCCAATGTACAGAAATCCTGTAAGCTGCTTCTCTTTTACGCAGACTGCTGAAAACCCGCATAGTGCGTAAGACTACTCCCATGCTACAGAACTCCTGTAACGTGTTTCCTACACTCAGGATGCAGAACTCCTGTAAACTGCCTCTCACTACTTCCAATGTACAGAAATCCTGTAAGCTGCTTCTCTTTTACTCAGACAACTGAAAACCCGCATAGTGCGTAAGACTACTCCCATGCTACAGAACTCCCGTAAAGTGTTTCCTACACTCAGAATGCAGAACTCCTGTAAACTGCCTCTCACTACTTCCAATGTAAACAAATCCTGTAAGCTGCTTCTCTTTTACTCAGACTACTGAAAACCCGCATAGTGGGTATGACTAATCCCATGCTACAGAACTCCCGTAAAGTGTTTCCTACACTCAGGATGCAGAACTCCTGTAAACTGCCTCTCACTACTTCCAATGTACAGAAATCCTGTAAGCTGCTTCTCTTTTACTCAGACTACTGAAAACCCGCATAGTGCGTAAGACTACTCCCATGCTACAGAACTCCCATAAAATGTTTCCTACACTCAGGATGCAGAACTCCTGTAAACTGCCTCTCACTACTTCCAATGTACAGAAATCCTGTAAGCTGCTTCTCTTTTACGCAGACTGCTGAAAACCCGCATAGTGCGTAAGACTACTCCCATGCTACAGAACTCCCGTAAAGTGTTTCCTACACTCAGGATGCAGAACTCCTGTAAACTGCCTCTCACTACTTCCAATGTACAGAAATCCTGTAAGCTCCTTCTCTTTTACTCAAACTGAAAACCCGCATAGTGCGTAAGACTACTCCCATGCTACAGAACTCCCGTAAAGTGTTTCCTGCACTCAGGATGCAAAACTCCTGTAAACTGCCTCTCCCTACTCACAATGTACACAAATCCTGTAAGCTGCTTCTCTTTTACTCAGACTACTAAAAACCCGCATAGTGCGTAAGACTATTCCCATGCTACAGAACTCCCGTAAAGTGTTTCCTACACTCAGGATGCAGAACTCCTGTAAACTGCCTCTCCCTACTCACAATGTATACAAATCCTGTAAGCTGCTTCTCTTTTACTCAGACTACTAAAAACCCGCATAGTGCGTAAGACTAATCCCATGCTACAGAACTCCTGTGTAGTGTTTCTTACACTCAGGATGCAGAACTCCTGGAAACTGCCTCTCACTACTTCCAATATACAGAAATCCTGTAAGCTGCTTCTCTTTTACTCAGACAACTGAAAACGCGCATAGTGCATTAGCTCCCATGCTACAGAACTCCCGTAAAGTGTTTCCTACACTCAGGATGCAGAACTCCTGTAAACTGCCTCTCACTACTTCCAATGTACAGAAATCCTGTAAGCTGCTTCTCTTTTACTCAGACAACTGAAAACCCGCATAGTGCGTAAGACTACTCCCATACTACAGAATTCCCGTAAAGTGTTTCCTGCACTCAGGATGCAGAACTCCTGTAAACTGCCTCTCCCTACTCACAATGTACACAAATCCTGTAAGCTGCTTCTCTTTTACTCAACAACTGAAAACGCGCATAGTGCGTTAGACACCTCCCATGCTACAGAACTCCCGTAAAGTGTTTCCTACACTCAGGATGCAGAACTCCTGTAAACTGCCTCTCCCTACTCACAATGTACACAAATACTGTAAGCTGCTTCTCTTTTACTCAGACTACTAAAAACCCGCATAGTGCGTAAGACTAATCCCATGCTACAGAACTCCTGTGTAGTGTTTCTTACACTCAGGATGCAGAACTCCTGGAAACTGCCTCTCACTACTTCCAATGTACAGAAATCCTGTAAGCTGCTTCTCTTTTACTCAGACAACTGAAAACGCGCATAGTGCATTAGCTCCCATGCTACAGAACTCCCGTAAAGTGTTTTCTACACTCAGGATGCAGAACTCCTGAAAACTGCCTCTCACTACTCACAATGTACACAAATCCTGTAAGCTGCTTCTCATTTACTCAGACTACTAAAAACCCGCATAGTGCGTAAGACTACTCCCATACTACAGAACTCCCGTAAAGTGTTTCCTACACTCAGGATGCAGAACTCCTGTAAACTGCCTCTCACTAATTCCAATGTACAGAAATCCTGTAAGCTGCTTCTCTTTTACTCAGACTACTGAAAACCCGCAGAGTGCGTAAGACTACTCCCATGCTACAGAACTCCCGTAAAGTGTTTCCTACACTCAGGATGCAGAACTCCTGTAAACTGTCTCTCAATACTTCCAATGTACACAAATCCTGTAAGCTGCTTCTCTTTTACTCAGACTACTGAAAACCCGCATAGTGGGTAAGACTACTCCCATGCTACAGAACTCCCATAAAGTGTTTCTTACACTCAGGATGCAGAACTCCTGTAAACTGCCTCTCACTACTTCCAATGTACACAAATCCTGTAAGCTGCTTCTCTTTTACTCAGACAACTGAAAACCCGCATAGTGCGTAAGACTACTCCCATACTACAGAACTCCCGTAAAGTGTTTCCTGCACTCAGGATGCAGAACTCCTGTAAACTGCCTCTCCCTACTCACAATGTACAGAAATCCTGTAAGCTGCTTCTCTTTTACTAGGACTACTAAAAACCCGCAAAGTGCGTAAGACTATTCCCATGCTACAGAACTCCCGTAAAGTGTTTCCTACACTCAGGATGCAGAACTCCTGTAAACTGCCTCTCCCTACTCACAATGTACACAAATCCTGTAAGCTGCTTCTCTTTTACTCAGACTACTAAAAACCCGCATAGTGCGTAAGACTATTCCCATGCTACAGAACTCCCGTAAAGTGTTTCCTACACTCAGGATGCAGAACTCCTGTAAACTGCCTCTCACTACTTCCAATGTACAGAAATCCTGTAAGCTGCTTCTCTTTTACTCAGACTGCTGAAAACCCGCATAGTGCGTAAGACTACTCCCATGCTACAGAACTCCCGTAAAGTGTTTCCTACACTCAGGATGCAGAACTCCTGTAAACTGCCTCTCAACTTCCAATGTACAGAAATCCTGTAAGCTCCTTCTCTTTTACTCAAACTGAAAACCCGCATAGTGCGTAAGACTACTCCCATGCTACAGAACTCCCGTAAAGTGTTTCCTGCACTCAGGATGCAAAACTCCTGTAAACTGCCTCTCCCTACTCACAATGTACACAAATCCTGTAAGCTGCTTCTCTTTTACTCAGACTACTAAAAACCCGCATAGTGCGTAAGACTATTCCCATGCTACAGAACTCCCGTAAAGTGTTTCCTACACTCAGGATGCAGAACTCCTGTAAACTGCCTCTCCCTACTCACAATGTATACAAATCCTGTAAGCTGCTTCTCTTTTACTCAGACTACTAAAAACCCGCATAGTGCGTAAGACTAATCCCATGCTACAGAACTCCTGTGTAGTGTTTCTTACACTCAGGATGCAGAACTCCTGGAAACTGCCTCTCACTACTTCCAATGTACAGAAATCCTGTAAGCTGCTTCTCTTTTACTCAGACAACTGAAAACGCGCATAGTGCATTAGCTCCCATGCTACAGAACTCCCGTAAAGTGTTTCCTACACTCAGGATGCAGAACTCCTGTAAACTGCCTCTCACTACTTCCAATGTACAGAAATCCTGTAAGCTGCTTCTCTTTTACTCAGACAACTGAAAACCCGCATAGTGCGTAAGACTACTCCCATACTACAGAATTCCCGTAAAGTGTTTCCTGCACTCAGGATGCAGAACTCCTGTAAACTGCCTCTCCCTACTCACAATGTACACAAATCCTGTAAGCTGCTTCTCTTTTACTCAGACAACTGAAAACGCGCAAGGTGCGTTAGACACCTCCCATGCTACAGAACTCCCGTAAAGTGTTTCCTACACTCAGGATGCAGAACTCCTGTAAACTGCCTCTCCCTACTCACAATGTACACAAATCCTGTAAGCTGCTTCTCTTTTACTCAGACTACTAAAAACCCGCATAGTGCGTAAGACTAATCCCATGCTACAGAACTCCTGTGTAGTGTTTCTTACACTCAGGATGCAGAACTCCTGGAAACTGCCTCTCACTACTTCCAATGTACAGAAATCCTGTAAGCTGCTTCTCTTTTACTCAGACAACTGAAAACGCGCATAGTGCATTAGCTCCCATGCTACAGAACTCCCGTAAAGTGTTTTCTACACTCAGGATGCAGAACTCCTGAAAACTGCCTCTCACTACTCACAATGTACACAAATCCTGTAAGCTGCTTCTCATTTACTCAGACTACTAAAAACCCGCATAGTGCGTAAGACTACTCCCATACTACAGAACTCCCGTAAAGTGTTTCCTACACTCAGGATGCAGAACTCCTGTAAACTGCCTCTCACTAATTCCAATGTACAGAAATCCTGTAAGCTGCTTCTCTTTTACTCAGACTACTGAAAACCCGCAGAGTGCGTAAGACTACTCCCATGCTACAGAACTCCCGTAAAGTGTTTCCTACACTCAGGATGCAGAACTCCTGTAAACTGTCTCTCAATACTTCCAATGTACACAAATCCTGTAAGCTGCTTCTCTTTTACTCAGACTACTGAAAACCCGCATAGTGGGTAAGACTACTCCCATGCTACAGAACTCCCATAAAGTGTTTCTTACACTCAGGATGCAGAACTCCTGTAAACTGCCTCTCACTACTTCCAATGTACACAAATCCTGTAAGCTGCTTCTCTTTTACTCAGACAACTGAAAACCCGCATAGTGCGTAAGACTACTCCCATACTACAGAACTCCCGTAAAGTGTTTCCTGCACTCAGGATGCAGAACTCCTGTAAACTGCCTCTCCCTACTCACAATGTACAGAAATCCTGTAAGCTGCTTCTCTTTTACTAGGACTAATAAAAACCCGCATAGTGCGTAAGACTATTCCCATGCTACAGAACTCCCGTAAAGTGTTTCCTACACTCAGGATGCAGAACTCCTGTAAACTGCCTCTCCCTACTCACAATGTACACAAATCCTGTAAGCTGCTTCTCTTTTACTCAGACTACTAAAAACCCGCATAGTGCGTAAGACTATTCCCATGCTACAGAACTCCCGTAAAGTGTTTCCTACACTCAGGATGCAGAACTCCTGTAAACTGCCTCTCCCTACTCACAATGTACACAAATCCTGTAAGCTGCTTCTCTTTTACTCAGACTACTAAAAACCCGCATAGTGCGTAAGACTAATCCCATGCTACAGAACTCCTGTGTAGTGTTTCTTACACTCAGGATGCAGAACTCCTGTAAACTGCCTCTCAACTTCCAATGTATAGAAATCCTGTAAGCTGCTTCTCTTTTACTCAGACTGCTGAAAACCCGCATAGTGCGTAAGACTACTCCCATGATGCAGAACTCCCATCTAGTGTTTCCTACACTCAGGATGCAGAACTCCTGTAAACTGCCTCTCACTACTTCCAATGTACAGAAATCCTGTAAGCTGCTTCTCTTTTACTCAGACAACTGAAAACCCGCATAGTGCGTAAGACTACTCCCATACTACAGAACTCCTTTAAAGTGTTTACTATACTCAGGATTCAGAACTCCTGTAAACTGCCTCTCACTACTTCCAATGTACAGAAATCCTGTAAGCTGCTTCTCTTTTACTCAGACAACTGAAAACCCGCATAGTGCGTAAGACTACTCCCATACTACAGAATTCCCGTAAAGTGTTTCCTGCACTCAGGATGCAGAACTCCTGTAAACTGCCTCTCCCTACTCACAATGTACACAAATCCTGTAAGCTGCTTCTCTTTTACTCAGACAACTGAAAACGCGCAAGGTGCGTTAGACACCTCCCATGCTACAGAACTCCCGTAAAGTGTTTCCTACACTCAGGATGCAGAACTCCTGTAAACTGCCTCTCCCTACTCACAATGTACACAAATCCTGTAAGCTGCTTCTCTTTTACTCAGACTACTAAAAACCCGCATAGTGCGTAAGACTAATCCCATGCTACAGAACTCCTGTGTAGTGTTTCTTACACTCAGGATGCAGAACTCCTGGAAACTGCCTCTCACTACTTCCAATGTACAGAAATCCTGTAAGCTGCTTCTCTTTTACTCAGACAACTGAAAACGCGCATAGTGCATTAGCTCCCATGCTACAGAACTCCCGTAAAGTGTTTTCTACACTCAGGATGCAGAACTCCTGAAAACTGCCTCTCACTACTCACAATGTACACAAATCCTGTAAGCTGCTTCTCATTTACTCAGACTACTAAAAACCCGCATAGTGCGTAAGACTACTCCCATACTACAGAACTCCCGTAAAGTGTTTCCTACACTCAGGATGCAGAACTCCTGTAAACTGCCTCTCACTAATTCCAATGTACAGAAATCCTGTAAGCTGCTTCTCTTTTACTCAGACTACTGAAAACCCGCAGAGTGCGTAAGACTACTCCCATGCTACAGAACTCCCGTAAAGTGTTTCCTACACTCAGGATGCAGAACTCCTGTAAACTGTCTCTCAATACTTCCAATGTACACAAATCCTGTAAGCTGCTTCTCTTTTACTCAGACTACTGAAAACCCGCATAGTGGGTAAGACTACTCCCATGCTACAGAACTCCCATAAAGTGTTTCTTACACTCAGGATGCAGAACTCCTGTAAACTGCCTCTCACTACTTCCAATGTACACAAATCCTGTAAGCTGCTTCTCTTTTACTCAGACAACTGAAAACCCGCATAGTGCGTAAGACTACTCCCATACTACAGAACTCCCGTAAAGTGTTTCCTGCACTCAGGATGCAGAACTCCTGTAAACTGCCTCTCCCTACTCACAATGTACAGAAATCCTGTAAGCTGCTTCTCTTTTACTAGGACTAATAAAAACCCGCATAGTGCGTAAGACTATTCCCATGCTACAGAACTCCCGTAAAGTGTTTCCTACACTCAGGATGCAGAACTCCTGTAAACTGCCTCTCCCTACTCACAATGTACACAAATCCTGTAAGCTGCTTCTCTTTTACTCAGACTACTAAAAACCCGCATAGTGCGTAAGACTATTCCCATGCTACAGAACTCCCGTAAAGTGTTTCCTACACTCAGGATGCAGAACTCCTGTAAACTGCCTCTCCCTACTCACAATGTACACAAATCCTGTAAGCTGCTTCTCTTTTACTCAGACTACTAAAAACCCGCATAGTGCGTAAGACTAATCCCATGCTACAGAACTCCTGTGTAGTGTTTCTTACACTCAGGATGCAGAACTCCTGTAAACTGCCTCTCAACTTCCAATGTATAGAAATCCTGTAAGCTGCTTCTCTTTTACTCAGACTGCTGAAAACCCGCATAGTGCGTAAGACTACTCCCATGATGCAGAACTCCCATCTAGTGTTTCCTACACTCAGGATGCAGAACTCCTGTAAACTGCCTCTCACTACTTCCAATGTACAGAAATCCTGTAAGCTGCTTCTCTTTTACTCAGACAACTGAAAACCCGCATAGTGCGTAAGACTACTCCCATACTACAGAACTCCTTTAAAGTGTTTACTATACTCAGGATTCAGAACTCCTGTAAACTGCCTCTCACTACTTCCAATGTACAGAAATCCTGTAAGCTGCTTCTCTTTTACTCAGACTACTGAAAACCCGCATAGTGCGTAAGACTACTCCCATGCTACAGAACTCCCGTAAAGTGTTTCCTACACTCAGGATGCAGAACTCCTGTAAACTGCCTCTCACTACTCACAATGTACACAAATCCTGTAAGCTGCTTCTCTTTTACTCAGACTACTGAAAACCCGCATAGTGGGTAAGACTAATCCCATGCTACAGAACTCCCGTAAAGTGTTTCCTACACTCAGGATGCAGAACTCCTGTAAACTGCCTCTCACTACTTCCAATGTACAGAAATCCTGTAAGCTGCTTCTCTTTTACTCAGACTGCTGAAAACCCGCATAGTGCGTAAGACATCTCCCATGCTACAGAACTCCCGTAAAGTGTTTCCTACACTCAGGATGCAGAACTCCTGTAAACTGCCTCTCACTACTTCCAATGTACAGAAATCCTGTAAGCTGCTTCTCTTTTACTCAGACAACTGAAAACCCGCATAGTGCGTAACACTACTCCCATACTACAGAACTCCCGTAAAGTGTTTCCTACACTCAGGATGCAGAACTCCTGTAAACTGCCTCTCACTATTTCAAATGTACAGAAATCCTGTAAGCTGCTTCTCTTTTACTCAGACTACTGAAAACCCGCATAGTGCGTAAGACTACTCCCATGCTACAGAACTCCCATAAAGTGTTTCTTACACTCATGCTGCAGAACTCCTGTAAACTGCCTCTCACTACTTCCAATGTACAGAAATCCTGTAAGCTGCTTCTCTTTTACTCAGACAACTAAAAACCCGCATAGTGCGTAAGAATACTCCCATACTACAGAACTCCCGTAAAGTGTTTCCTGCACTCAGGATGCAGAACTCCTGTAAACTGCCTCTCCCTACTCACAATGTACACAAATCCTGTAAGCTACTTCTCTTTTACTCAGACTGCTGAAAACCCGCATAGTGCGTAAGACTACTCCCATGCTGCAGAACTCCAATCTAGTGTTTCCAACACTCAGGATGCAGAACTCCTGTAAACTGCCTCTCACTACTTCCAATGTACAGAAATCCTGTAAGCTGCTTCTCTTTCACTAAGACTGCTGAAAACCCGCATAGTGCGTAAGACTACTCCCATACTACAGAACTCCCGTAAAGTGTTTCCTACACTCAGGATGCAGAACTCCTGTAAACTGCCTCTCCCTACTCACAATGTACACAAATCCTGTAAGCTGCTTCTCTTTTACTCAGACTGCTGAAAACCCGCATAGTGCGTAAGACTACTCCCATGCTACAGAACTCCCATAAAGTGTTTCCTACACACAGGATGCAAAACTCCTGTAAACTGCCTCTCACTACTTCCAATGTACATAAATCCTGTAAGCTGCTTCTCTTTTACGCAGACAACTGAAAACCCGCATAGTGTGTAAGACTACTCCCATGCTATAGAACTCCCGTAAAGTGTTTCCTACACTCAGGATGCAGAACTCCTGTAAACTGCCTCTCACTACTTCCAATGTACAGAAATCCTGTAAGCTGCTTCTCTTTTACTCAGACTACTGAAAACCCGCATAGTGCGTAAGACTAATCCCATGCTACAGAACTCCTGTGTAGTGTTTCTTACACTCAGGATGCAGAACTCCTGGAAACTGCCTCTCACTACTTCCAATGTACAGAAATCCTGTAAGCTGCTTCTCTTTTACTCAGAGAACTGAAAACCCGCATAGTGCGTAAGACTACTCCCATACTACAGAACTCCCGTAAAGTGTTTTCTACACTCAGGATGCAGAACTCCTGTAAACTGCCTCTCCCTACTCACAATGTACACAAATCCTGTAAGCTGCTTCTCTTTTACTCAGACTACTAAAAACCCGCATAGTGCGTAAGACTAATCCCATGCTACAGAACTCCTGTGTAGTGTTTCTTACACTCAGGATGCAGAACTCCTGGAAACTGCCTCTCACTACTTCCAATGTACAGAAATCCTGTAAGCTGCTTCTCTTTTACTCAGACAACTGAAAACGCGCATAGTGCATTAGCTCCCATGCTACAGAACTCCCGTAAAGTGTTTTCTACACTCAGGATGCAGAACTCCTGTAAACTGCCTCTCACTACTCACAATGTACACAAATCCTGTAAGCTGCTTCTCATTTACTCAGACTACTAAAAACCCGCATAGTGCGTAAGACTACTCCCATACTACAGAACTCCCGTAAAGTGTTTCCTACACTCAGGATGCAGAACTCCTGTAAACTGCCTCTCACTAATTCCAATGTACAGAAATCCTGTAAGCTGCTTCTCTTTTACTCAGACTACTGAAAACCCGCAGAGTGCGTAAGACTACTCCCATGCTACAGAACTCCCGTAAAGTGTTTCCTACACTCAGGATGCAGAACTCCTGTAAACTGTCTCTCAATACTTCCAATGTACACAAATCCTGTAAGCTGCTTCTCTTTTACTCAGACAACTGAAAACCCGCATAGTGGGTAAGACTACTCCCATGCTACAGAACTCCCATAAAGTGTTTCTTACACTCAGGATGCAGAACTCCTGTAAACTGCCTCTCACTACTTCCAATGTACACAAATCCTGTAAGCTGCTTCTCTTTTACTCAGACAACTGAAAACCCGCATAGTGCGTAAGACTACTCCCATACTACAGAACTCCCGTAAAGTGTTTCCTGCACTCAGGATGCAGAACTCCTGTAAACTGCCTCTCCCTACTCACAATGTACACAAATCCTGTAAGCTGCTTCTCTTTTACTCAGACTACTAAAAACCCGCATAGTGCGTAAGACTATTCCCATGCTACAGAACTCCCGTAAAGTGTTTCCTACACTCAGGATGCAGAACTCCTGTAAACTGCCTCTCCCTACTCACAATGTACACAAATCCTGTAAGCTGCTTCTCTTTTACTCAGACTACTAAAAACCCGCATAGTGCGTAAGACTAATCCCATGCTACAGAACTCCTGTGTAGTGTTTCTTACACTCAGGATGCAGAACTCCTGTAAACTGCCTCTCAACTTCCAATGTATAGAAATCCTGTAAGCTGCTTCTCTTTTACTCAGACTGCTGAAAACCCGCATAGTGCGTAGACTACTCCCATGATGCAGAACTCCCATCTAGTGTTTCCTACACTCAGGATGCAGAACTCCTGTAAACTGCCTCTCACTACTTTCAATGTACAGAAATCCTGTAAGCTGCTTCTCTTTTACTCAGACTGCTGAAAACCCGCATAGTGCGTAAGACTACTCCCATGCTGCAGAACTCCCGTAAAGTGTTTCCTACACTCAGGATGCAGAACTCCTGTAAACTGCCTCTCACTACTTCCAATGTACAGAAATCCTGTAAGCTGCTTCTCTTTTACTAAGACTGCTGAAAATCCGCATAGTGGATAAGACTACTCCCATACTACAGAACTCCCGTAAAGTGTTTCCTACACTCAGGATGCAGAACTCCTGTAAACTGCCTCTCACTACTTCCAATGTACACAAATCCTGTAAGCTGCTTCTCTTTTACTCAGACTGCTGAAAACCCGCATAGTGCGTAAGACTACTCCCATGCTACAGAACTCCCATAAAGTGTTTCCTATACTCAGGATGCAGAACTCCTGTAAACTGCCTCTCACTACTTCCAATGTACAGAAATCCTGTAAGCTGCTTCTCTTTTACGCAGACTGCTGAAAACCCGCATAGTGCGTAAGACTACTCCCATGCTACAGAACTCCTGTAACGTGTTTCCTACACTCAGGATGCAGAACTCCTGTAAACTGCCTCTCACTACTTCCAATGTACAGAAATCCTGTAAGCTGCTTCTCTTTTACTCAGACAACTGAAAACCCGCATAGTGCGTAAGACACCTCCCATGCTACAGAACTCCCGTAAAGTGTTTCCTACACTCAGGATGCAGAACTCCTGTAAACTGCCTCTCCCTACTCACAATGTACACAAATCCTGTAAGCTGCTTCTCTTTTACTCAGACAACTGAAAACGCGCATAGTGCGTTAGACACCTCCCATGCTACAGAACTCCCGTAAAGTGTTTCCTACACTCAGGATGCAGAACTCCTGTAAACTGCCTCTCCCTACTCACAATGTACACAAATCCTGTAAGCTGCTTCTCTTTTACTCAGACTACTAAAAACCCGCATAGTGCGTAAGACTAATCCCATGCTACAGAACTCCTGTGTAGTGTTTCTTACACTCAGGATGCAGAACTCCTGGAAACTGCCTCTCACTACTTCCAATGTACAGAAATCCTGTAAGCTGCTTCTCTTTTACTCAGACAACTGAAAACGCGCATAGTGCATTAGCTCCCATGCTACAGAACTCCCGTAAAGTGTTTTCTACACTCAGGATGCAGAACTCCTGAAAACTGCCTCTCACTACTCACAATGTACACAAATCCTGTAAGCTGCTTCTCATTTACTCAGACTACTAAAAACCCGCATAGTGCGTAAGACTACTCCCATACTACAGAACTCCCGTAAAGTGTTTCCTACACTCAGGATGCAGAACTCCTGTAAACTGCCTCTCACTAATTCCAATGTACAGAAATCCTGTAAGCTGCTTCTCTTTTACTCAGACTACTGAAAACCCGCAGAGTGCGTAAGACTACTCCCATGCTACAGAACTCCCGTAAAGTGTTTCCTACACTCAGGATGCAGAACTCCTGTAAACTGTCTCTCAATACTTCCAATGTACACAAATCCTGTAAGCTGCTTCTCTTTTACTCAGACTACTGAAAACCCGCATAGTGGGTAAGACTACTCCCATGCTACAGAACTCCCATAAAGTGTTTCTTACACTCAGGATGCAGAACTCCTGTAAACTGCCTCTCACTACTTCCAATGTACACAAATCCTGTAAGCTGCTTCTCTTTTACTCAGACAACTGAAAACCCGCATAGTGCGTAAGACTACTCCCATACTACAGAACTCCCGTAAAGTGTTTCCTGCACTCAGGATGCAGAACTCCTGTAAACTGCCTCTCCCTACTCACAATGTACACAAATCCTGTAAGCTGCTTCTCTTTTACTCAGACTACTAAAAACCCGCATAGTGCGTAAGACTAATCCCATGCTACAGAACTCCTGTGTAGTGTTTCTTACACTCAGGATGGAGAACTCCTGTAAACTGCCTCTCAACTTCCAATGTATAGAAATCCTGTAAGCTGCTTCTCTTTTACTCAGACTGCTGAAAACCCGCATAGTGCGTAAGACTACTCCCATGATGCAGAACTCCCATCTAGTGTTTCCTACACTCAGGATGCAGAACTCCTGTAAACTGCCTCTCACTACTTTCAATGTACAGAAATCCTGTAAGCTGCTTCTCTTTTACTCAGACAACTGAAAACCCGCATAGTGCGTAAGACTACTCCCATACTACAGAACTCCTGTAAAGTGTTTACTATACTCAGGATTCAGAACTCCTGTAAACTGCCTCTCACTACTTCCAATGTACAGAAATCCTGTAAGCTGCTTCTCTTTTACTCAGACTACTGAAAACCCGCATAGTGCGTAAGACTACTCCCATGCTACAGAACTCCCGTAAAGTGTTTCCTACACTCAGGATGCAGAACTCCTGTAAACTGCCTCTCACTACTCACAATGTACACAAATCCTGTAAGCTGCTTCTCTTTTACTCAGACTACTGAAAACCCGCATAGTGGGTAAGACTAATCCCATGCTACAGAACTCCCGTAAAGTGTTTCCTACACTCAGGATGCAGAACTCCTGTAAACTGCCTCTCACTACTTCCAATGTACAGAAATCCTGTAAGCTGCTTCTCTTTTACTCAGACTGCTGAAAACCCGCATAGTGCGTAAGACATCTCCCATGCTACAGAACTCCCGTAAAGTGTTTCCTACACTCAGGATGCAGAACTCCTGTAAACTGCCTCTCACTACTTCCAATGTACAGAAATCCTGTAAGCTGCTTCTCTTTTACTCAGACAACTGAAAACCCGCATAGTGCGTAACACTACTCCCATACTACAGAACTCCCGTAAAGTGTTTCCTACACTCAGGATGCAGAACTCCTGTAAACTGCCTCTCACTATTTCCAATGTACAGAAATCCTGTAAGCTGCTTCTCTTTTACTCAGACTACTGAAAACCCGCATAGTGCGTAAGACTACTCCCATGCTACAGAACTCCCGTAAAGTGTTTCCTACACTCAGGATGCAGAACTCCTGTAAACTGCCTCTCACTAATTCCAATGTACAGAAATCCTGTAAGCTGCTTCTCTTTTACTCAGACTACTGAAAACCCGCAGAGTGCGTAAGACTACTCCCATGCTACAGAACTCCCGTAAAGTGTTTCCTACACTCAGGATGCAGAACTCCTGTAAACTGTCTCTCAATACTTCCAATGTACACAAATCCTGTAAGCTGCTTCTCTTTTACTCAGACAACTGAAAACCCGCATAGTGGGTAAGACTACTCCCATGCTACAGAACTCCCATAAAGTGTTTCTTACACTCAGGATGCAGAACTCCTGTAAACTGCCTCTCACTACTTCCAATGTACACAAATCCTGTAAGCTGCTTCTCTTTTACTCAGACAACTGAAAACCCGCATAGTGCGTAAGACTACTCCCATACTACAGAACTCCCGTAAAGTGTTTCCTGCACTCAGGATGCAGAACTCCTGTAAACTGCCTCTCCCTACTCACAATGTACACAAATCCTGTAAGCTGCTTCTCTTTTACTCAGACTACTAAAAACCCGCATAGTGCGTAAGACTATTCCCATGCTACAGAACTCCCGTAAAGTGTTTCCTACACTCAGGATGCAGAACTCCTGTAAACTGCCTCTCCCTACTCACAATGTACACAAATCCTGTAAGCTGCTTCTCTTTTACTCAGACTACTAAAAACCCGCATAGTGCGTAAGACTAATCCCATGCTACAGAACTCCTGTGTAGTGTTTCTTACACTCAGGATGCAGAACTCCTGTAAACTGCCTCTCAACTTCCAATGTATAGAAATCCTGTAAGCTGCTTCTCTTTTACTCAGACTGCTGAAAACCCGCATAGTGCGTAGACTACTCCCATGATGCAGAACTCCCATCTAGTGTTTCCTACACTCAGGATGCAGAACTCCTGTAAACTGCCTCTCACTACTTTCAATGTACAGAAATCCTGTAAGCTGCTTCTCTTTTACTCAGACTGCTGAAAACCCGCATAGTGCGTAAGACTACTCCCATGCTGCAGAACTCCCGTAAAGTGTTTCCTACACTCAGGATGCAGAACTCCTGTAAACTGCCTCTCACTACTTCCAATGTACAGAAATCCTGTAAGCTGCTTCTCTTTTACTAAGACTGCTGAAAATCCGCATAGTGGATAAGACTACTCCCATACTACAGAACTCCCGTAAAGTGTTTCCTACACTCAGGATGCAGAACTCCTGTAAACTGCCTCTCACTACTTCCAATGTACACAAATCCTGTAAGCTGCTTCTCTTTTACTCAGACTGCTGAAAACCCGCATAGTGCGTAAGACTACTCCCATGCTACAGAACTCCCATAAAGTGTTTCCTATACTCAGGATGCAGAACTCCTGTAAACTGCCTCTCACTACTTCCAATGTACAGAAATCCTGTAAGCTGCTTCTCTTTTACGCAGACTGCTGAAAACCCGCATAGTGCGTAAGACTACTCCCATGCTACAGAACTCCTGTAACGTGTTTCCTACACTCAGGATGCAGAACTCCTGTAAACTGCCTCTCACTACTTCCAATGTACAGAAATCCTGTAAGCTGCTTCTCTTTTACTCAGACAACTGAAAACCCGCATAGTGCGTAAGACACCTCCCATGCTACAGAACTCCCGTAAAGTGTTTCCTACACTCAGGATGCAGAACTCCTGTAAACTGCCTCTCCCTACTCACAATGTACACAAATCCTGTAAGCTGCTTCTCTTTTACTCAGACAACTGAAAACGCGCATAGTGCGTTAGACACCTCCCATGCTACAGAACTCCCGTAAAGTGTTTCCTACACTCAGGATGCAGAACTCCTGTAAACTGCCTCTCCCTACTCACAATGTACACAAATCCTGTAAGCTGCTTCTCTTTTACTCAGACTACTAAAAACCCGCATAGTGCGTAAGACTAATCCCATGCTACAGAACTCCTGTGTAGTGTTTCTTACACTCAGGATGCAGAACTCCTGGAAACTGCCTCTCACTACTTCCAATGTACAGAAATCCTGTAAGCTGCTTCTCTTTTACTCAGACAACTGAAAACGCGCATAGTGCATTAGCTCCCATGCTACAGAACTCCCGTAAAGTGTTTTCTACACTCAGGATGCAGAACTCCTGAAAACTGCCTCTCACTACTCACAATGTACACAAATCCTGTAAGCTGCTTCTCATTTACTCAGACTACTAAAAACCCGCATAGTGCGTAAGACTACTCCCATACTACAGAACTCCCGTAAAGTGTTTCCTACACTCAGGATGCAGAACTCCTGTAAACTGCCTCTCACTAATTCCAATGTACAGAAATCCTGTAAGCTGCTTCTCTTTTACTCAGACTACTGAAAACCCGCAGAGTGCGTAAGACTACTCCCATGCTACAGAACTCCCGTAAAGTGTTTCCTACACTCAGGATGCAGAACTCCTGTAAACTGTCTCTCAATACTTCCAATGTACACAAATCCTGTAAGCTGCTTCTCTTTTACTCAGACTACTGAAAACCCGCATAGTGGGTAAGACTACTCCCATGCTACAGAACTCCCATAAAGTGTTTCTTACACTCAGGATGCAGAACTCCTGTAAACTGCCTCTCACTACTTCCAATGTACACAAATCCTGTAAGCTGCTTCTCTTTTACTCAGACAACTGAAAACCCGCATAGTGCGTAAGACTACTCCCATACTACAGAACTCCCGTAAAGTGTTTCCTGCACTCAGGATGCAGAACTCCTGTAAACTGCCTCTCCCTACTCACAATGTACACAAATCCTGTAAGCTGCTTCTCTTTTACTCAGACTACTAAAAACCCGCATAGTGCGTAAGACTAATCCCATGCTACAGAACTCCTGTGTAGTGTTTCTTACACTCAGGATGGAGAACTCCTGTAAACTGCCTCTCAACTTCCAATGTATAGAAATCCTGTAAGCTGCTTCTCTTTTACTCAGACTGCTGAAAACCCGCATAGTGCGTAAGACTACTCCCATGATGCAGAACTCCCATCTAGTGTTTCCTACACTCAGGATGCAGAACTCCTGTAAACTGCCTCTCACTACTTTCAATGTACAGAAATCCTGTAAGCTGCTTCTCTTTTACTCAGACAACTGAAAACCCGCATAGTGCGTAAGACTACTCCCATACTACAGAACTCCTGTAAAGTGTTTACTATACTCAGGATTCAGAACTCCTGTAAACTGCCTCTCACTACTTCCAATGTACAGAAATCCTGTAAGCTGCTTCTCTTTTACTCAGACTACTGAAAACCCGCATAGTGCGTAAGACTACTCCATGCTACAGAACTCCCGTAAAGTGTTTCCTACACTCAGGATGCAGAACTCCTGTAAACTGCCTCTCACTACTCACAATGTACACAAATCCTGTAAGCTGCTTCTCTTTTACTCAGACTACTGAAAACCCGCATAGTGGGTAAGACTAATCCCATGCTACAGAACTCCCGTAAAGTGTTTCCTACACTCAGGATGCAGAACTCCTGTAAACTGCCTCTCACTACTTCCAATGTACAGAAATCCTGTAAGCTGCTTCTCTTTTACTCAGACTGCTGAAAACCCGCATAGTGCGTAAGACATCTCCCATGCTACAGAACTCCCGTAAAGTGTTTCCTACACTCAGGATGCAGAACTCCTGTAAACTGCCTCTCACTACTTCCAATGTACAGAAATCCTGTAAGCTGCTTCTCTTTTACTCAGACAACTGAAAACCCGCATAGTGCGTAACACTACTCCCATACTACAGAACTCCCGTAAAGTGTTTCCTACACTCAGGATGCAGAACTCCTGTAAACTGCCTCTCACTATTTCCAATGTACAGAAATCCTGTAAGCTGCTTCTCTTTTACTCAGACTACTGAAAACCCGCATAGTGCGTAAGACTACTCCCATGCTACAGAACTCCCGTAAAGTGTTTCCTACACTCAGGATGCAGAACTCCTGTAAACTGTCTCTCAATACTTCCAATGTACACAAATCCTGTAAGCTGCTTCTCTTTTACTCAGACTACTGAAAACCCGCATAGTGGGTAAGACTACTCCCATGCTACAGAACTCCCATAAAGTGTTTCTTACACTCATGCTGCAGAACTCCTGTAAACTGCCTCTCACTACTTCCAATGTACAGAAATCCTGTAAGCTGCTTCTCTTTTACTCAGACAAATAAAAACCCGCATAGTGCGTAAGAATACTCCCATACTACAGAACTCCCGTAAAGTGTTTCCTGCACTCAGGATGCAGAACTCCTGTAAACTGCCTCTCCCTACTCACAATGTACACAAATCCTGTAAGCTACTTCTCTTTTACTCAGACTGCTGAAAACCCGCATAGTGCGTAAGACTACTCCCATGCTGCAGAACTCCAATCTAGTGTTTCCAACACTCAGGATGCAGAACTCCTGTAAACTGCCTCTCACTACTTCCAATGTACAGAAATCCTGTAAGCTGCTTCTCTTTCACTAAGACTGCTGAAAACCCGCATAGTGCGTAAGACTACTCCCATACTACAGAACTCCCGTAAAGTGTTTCCTACACTCAGGATGCAGAACTCCTGTAAACTGCCTCTCCCTACTCACAATGTACACAAATCCTGTAAGCTGCTTCTCTTTTACTCAGACTGCTGAAAACCCGCATAGTGCGTAAGACTACTCCCATGCTACAGAACTCCCATAAAGTGTTTCCTACACTCAGGATGCAGAACTCCTGTAAACTGCCTCTCACTACTTCCAATGTACAGAAATCCTGTAAGCTGCTTCTCTTTTACTCAGACTACTGAAAACCCGCATAGTGCGTAAGACTACTCCCATGCTACAGAACTCCCGTAAAGTGTTTCCTACACTCAGGATGCAGAACTCCTGTAAACTGCCTCTCACTACTTCCAATGTACACAAATCCTGTAAGCTGCTTCTCTTTTACTCAGACTGCTGAAAACCCGCATAGTGCGTAAGACTACTCCCATGCTACAGAACTCCCAGAAAGTGTTTCCTATACTCAGGATGCAGAACTCCTGTAAACTGCCTCTCACTACTTCCAATGTACAGAAATCCTGTAAGCTGCTTCTCTTTTACGCAGACTGCTGAAAACCCGCATAGTGCGTAAGACTACTCCCATGCTACAGAACTCCTGTAACGTGTTTCCTACACTCAGGATGCAGAACTCCTGTAAACTGCCTCTCACTACTTCCAATGTACAGAAATCCTGTAAGCTGCTTCTCTTTTACTCAGACAACTGAAAACCCGCATAGTGCGTAAGACTACTCCCATGCTACAGAACTCCCGTAAAGTGTTTCCTACACTCAGGATGCAGAACTCCTGTAAACTGCCTCTCACTACTTCCAATGTACAGAAATCCTGTAAGCTCCTTCTCTTTTACTCAAACTGAAAACCCGCATAGTGCGTAAGACTACTCCCATGCTACAGAACTCCCGTAAAGTGTTTCCTGCACTCAGGATGCAGAACTCCTGTAAACTGCCTCTCCCTACTCACAATGTATACAAATCCTGTAAGCTGCTTCTCTTTTACTCAGACTACTGAAAACCCGCATAGTGCGTAAGACTAATCCCATGCTACAGAACTCCTGTGTAGTGTTTCTTACACTCAGGATGCAGAACTCCTGTAAACTGCCTCTCCCTACTCACAATGTACAGAAATCCTGTAAGCTGCTTCTCTTTTACTAGGACTACTAAAAACCCGCATAGTGCGTAAGACTATTCCCATGCTACAGAACTCCCGTAAAGTGTTTCCTACACTCAGGATGCAGAACTCCTGTAAACTGCCTCTCCCTACTCACAATGTACACAAATCCTGTAAGCTGCTTCTCTTTTACTCAGACTGCTGAAAACCCGCATAGTGCGTAAGACTACTCCCATGCTACAGAACTCCCATAAAGTGTTTCCTACACACAGGATGCAAAACTCCTGTAAACTGCCTCTCACTACTTCCAATGTACATAAATCCTGTAAGCTGCTTCTCTTTTACGCAGACAACTGAAAACCCGCATAGTGTGTAAGACTACTCCCATGCTATAGAACTCCCGTAAAGTGTTTCCTACACTCAGGATGCAGAACTCCTGTAAACTGCCTCTCACTACTTCCAATGTACAGAAATCCTGTAAGCTGCTTCTCTTTTACTCAGACTACTGAAAACCCGCATAGTGCATTAGCTCCCATGCTACAGAACTCCCGTAAAGTGTTTCCTACACTCAGGATGCAGAACTCCTGTAAACTGCCTCTCACTACTTCCAATGTACAGAAATCCTGTAAGCTGCTTCTCTTTTACTCAGACAACTGAAAACCCGCATAGTGCGTAAGACTACTCCCATACTACAGAATTCCCGTAAAGTGTTTCCTGCACTCAGGATGCAGAACTCCTGTAAACTGCCTCTCCCTACTCACAATGTACACAAATCCTGTAAGCTGCTTCTCTTTTACTCAGACAACTGAAAACGCGCATAGTGCGTTAGACACCTCCCATGCTACAGAACTCCCGTAAAGTGTTTCCTACACTCAGGATGCAGAACTCCTGTAAACTGCCTCTCCCTACTCACAATGTACACAAATCCTGTAAGCTGCTTCTCTTTTACTCAGACTACTAAAAACCCGCATAGTGCGTAAGACTAATCCCATGCTACAGAACTCCTGTGTAGTGTTTCTTACACTCAGGATGCAGAACTCCTGGAAACTGCCTCTCACTACTTCCAATGTACAGAAATCCTGTAAGCTGCTTCTCTTTTACTCAGACAACTGAAAACGCGCATAGTGCATTAGCTCCCATGCTACAGAACTCCCGTAAAGTGTTTTCTACACTCAGGATGCAGAACTCCTGAAAACTGCCTCTCACTACTCACAATGTACACAAATCCTGTAAGCTGCTTCTCATTTACTCAGACTACTAAAAACCCGCATAGTGCGTAAGACTACTCCCATACTACAGAACTCCCGTAAAGTGTTTCCTACACTCAGGATGCAGAACTCCTGTAAACTGCCTCTCACTAATTCCAATGTACAGAAATCCTGTAAGCTGCTTCTCTTTTACTCAGACTACTGAAAACCCGCAGAGTGCGTAAGACTACTCCCATGCTACAGAACTCCCGTAAAGTGTTTCCTACACTCAGGATGCAGAACTCCTGTAAACTGTCTCTCAATACTTCCAATGTACAGAAATCCTGTAAGCTGCTTCTCTTTTACTCAGACTACTGAAAACCCGCATAGTGCGTAAGACTACTCCATGCTACAGAACTCCCGTAAAGTGTTTCCTACACTCAGGATGCAGAACTCCTGTAAACTGCCTCTCACTACTCACAATGTACACAAATCCTGTAAGCTGCTTCTCTTTTACTCAGACTACTGAAAACCCGCATAGTGGGTAAGACTAATCCCATGCTACAGAACTCCCGTAAAGTGTTTCCTACACTCAGGATGCAGAACTCCTGTAAACTGCCTCTCACTACTTCCAATGTACAGAAATCCTGTAAGCTGCTTCTCTTTTACTCAGACTGCTGAAAACCCGCATAGTGCGTAAGACATCTCCCATGCTACAGAACTCCCGTAAAGTGTTTCCTACACTCAGGATGCAGAACTCCTGTAAACTGCCTCTCACTACTTCCAATGTACAGAAATCCTGTAAGCTGCTTCTCTTTTACTCAGACAACTGAAAACCCGCATAGTGCGTAACACTACTCCCATACTACAGAACTCCCGTAAAGTGTTTCCTACACTCAGGATGCAGAACTCCTGTAAACTGCCTCTCACTATTTCCAATGTACAGAAATCCTGTAAGCTGCTTCTCTTTTACTCAGACTACTGAAAACCCGCATAGTGCGTAAGACTACTCCCATGCTACAGAACTCCCGTAAAGTGTTTCCTACACTCAGGATGCAGAACTCCTGTAAACTGTCTCTCAATACTTCCAATGTACACAAATCCTGTAAGCTGCTTCTCTTTTACTCAGACTACTGAAAACCCGCATAGTGGGTAAGACTACTCCCATGCTACAGAACTCCCATAAAGTGTTTCTTACACTCATGCTGCAGAACTCCTGTAAACTGCCTCTCACTACTTCCAATGTACAGAAATCCTGTAAGCTGCTTCTCTTTTACTCAGACAAATAAAAACCCGCATAGTGCGTAAGAATACTCCCATACTACAGAACTCCCGTAAAGTGTTTCCTGCACTCAGGATGCAGAACTCCTGTAAACTGCCTCTCCCTACTCACAATGTACACAAATCCTGTAAGCTACTTCTCTTTTACTCAGACTGCTGAAAACCCGCATAGTGCGTAAGACTACTCCCATGCTGCAGAACTCCAATCTAGTGTTTCCAACACTCAGGATGCAGAACTCCTGTAAACTGCCTCTCACTACTTCCAATGTACAGAAATCCTGTAAGCTGCTTCTCTTTCACTAAGACTGCTGAAAACCCGCATAGTGCGTAAGACTACTCCCATACTACAGAACTCCCGTAAAGTGTTTCCTACACTCAGGATGCAGAACTCCTGTAAACTGCCTCTCCCTACTCACAATGTACACAAATCCTGTAAGCTGCTTCTCTTTTACTCAGACTGCTGAAAACCCGCATAGTGCGTAAGACTACTCCCATGCTACAGAACTCCCATAAAGTGTTTCCTACACTCAGGATGCAGAACTCCTGTAAACTGCCTCTCACTACTTCCAATGTACAGAAATCCTGTAAGCTGCTTCTCTTTTACTCAGACTACTGAAAACCCGCATAGTGCGTAAGACTACTCCCATGCTACAGAACTCCCGTAAAGTGTTTCCTACACTCAGGATGCAGAACTCCTGTAAACTGCCTCTCACTACTTCCAATGTACACAAATCCTGTAAGCTGCTTCTCTTTTACTCAGACTGCTGAAAACCCGCATAGTGCGTAAGACTACTCCCATGCTACAGAACTCCCAGAAAGTGTTTCCTATACTCAGGATGCAGAACTCCTGTAAACTGCCTCTCACTACTTCCAATGTACAGAAATCCTGTAAGCTGCTTCTCTTTTACGCAGACTGCTGAAAACCCGCATAGTGCGTAAGACTACTCCCATGCTACAGAACTCCTGTAACGTGTTTCCTACACTCAGGATGCAGAACTCCTGTAAACTGCCTCTCACTACTTCCAATGTACAGAAATCCTGTAAGCTGCTTCTCTTTTACTCAGACAACTGAAAACCCGCATAGTGCGTAAGACTACTCCCATGCTACAGAACTCCCGTAAAGTGTTTCCTACACTCAGGATGCAGAACTCCTGTAAACTGCCTCTCACTACTTCCAATGTACAGAAATCCTGTAAGCTCCTTCTCTTTTACTCAAACTGAAAACCCGCATAGTGCGTAAGACTACTCCCATGCTACAGAACTCCCGTAAAGTGTTTCCTGCACTCAGGATGCAGAACTCCTGTAAACTGCCTCTCCCTACTCACAATGTATACAAATCCTGTAAGCTGCTTCTCTTTTACTCAGACTACTGAAAACCCGCATAGTGCGTAAGACTAATCCCATGCTACAGAACTCCTGTGTAGTGTTTCTTACACTCAGGATGCAGAACTCCTGTAAACTGCCTCTCCCTACTCACAATGTACAGAAATCCTGTAAGCTGCTTCTCTTTTACTAGGACTACTAAAAACCCGCATAGTGCGTAAGACTATTCCCATGCTACAGAACTCCCGTAAAGTGTTTCCTACACTCAGGATGCAGAACTCCTGTAAACTGCCTCTCCCTACTCACAATGTACACAAATCCTGTAAGCTGCTTCTCTTTTACTCAGACTGCTGAAAACCCGCATAGTGCGTAAGACTACTCCCATGCTACAGAACTCCCATAAAGTGTTTCCTACACACAGGATGCAAAACTCCTGTAAACTGCCTCTCACTACTTCCAATGTACATAAATCCTGTAAGCTGCTTCTCTTTTACGCAGACAACTGAAAACCCGCATAGTGTGTAAGACTACTCCCATGCTATAGAACTCCCGTAAAGTGTTTCCTACACTCAGGATGCAGAACTCCTGTAAACTGCCTCTCACTACTTCCAATGTACAGAAATCCTGTAAGCTGCTTCTCTTTTACTCAGACTACTGAAAACCCGCATAGTGCATTAGCTCCCATGCTACAGAACTCCCGTAAAGTGTTTCCTACACTCAGGATGCAGAACTCCTGTAAACTGCCTCTCACTACTTCCAATGTACAGAAATCCTGTAAGCTGCTTCTCTTTTACTCAGACAACTGAAAACCCGCATAGTGCGTAAGACTACTCCCATACTACAGAATTCCCGTAAAGTGTTTCCTGCACTCAGGATGCAGAACTCCTGTAAACTGCCTCTCCCTACTCACAATGTACACAAATCCTGTAAGCTGCTTCTCTTTTACTCAGACAACTGAAAACGCGCATAGTGCGTTAGACACCTCCCATGCTACAGAACTCCCGTAAAGTGTTTCCTACACTCAGGATGCAGAACTCCTGTAAACTGCCTCTCCCTACTCACAATGTACACAAATCCTGTAAGCTGCTTCTCTTTTACTCAGACTACTAAAAACCCGCATAGTGCGTAAGACTAATCCCATGCTACAGAACTCCTGTGTAGTGTTTCTTACACTCAGGATGCAGAACTCCTGGAAACTGCCTCTCACTACTTCCAATGTACAGAAATCCTGTAAGCTGCTTCTCTTTTACTCAGACAACTGAAAACGCGCATAGTGCATTAGCTCCCATGCTACAGAACTCCCGTAAAGTGTTTTCTACACTCAGGATGCAGAACTCCTGAAAACTGCCTCTCACTACTCACAATGTACACAAATCCTGTAAGCTGCTTCTCATTTACTCAGACTACTAAAAACCCGCATAGTGCGTAAGACTACTCCCATACTACAGAACTCCCGTAAAGTGTTTCCTACACTCAGGATGCAGAACTCCTGTAAACTGCCTCTCACTAATTCCAATGTACAGAAATCCTGTAAGCTGCTTCTCTTTTACTCAGACTACTGAAAACCCGCAGAGTGCGTAAGACTACTCCCATGCTACAGAACTCCCGTAAAGTGTTTCCTACACTCAGGATGCAGAACTCCTGTAAACTGTCTCTCAATACTTCCAATGTACACAAATCCTGTAAGCTGCTTCTCTTTTACTCAGACTACTGAAAACCCGCATAGTGGGTAAGACTACTCCCATGCTACAGAACTCCCATAAAGTGTTTCTTACACTCAGGATGCAGAACTCCTGTAAACTGCCTCTCACTACTTCCAATGTACACAAATCCTGTAAGCTGCTTCTCTTTTACTCAGACAACTGAAAACCCGCATAGTGCGTAAGACTACTCCCATACTACAGAACTCCCGTAAAGTGTTTCCTGCACTCAGGATGCAGAACTCCTGTAAACTGCCTCTCCCTACTCACAATGTACACAAATCCTGTAAGCTGCTTCTCTTTTACTCAGACTACTAAAAACCCGCATAGTGCATAAGACTATTCCCATGCTACAGAACTCCCGTAAAGTGTTTCCTACACTCAGGATGCAGAACTCCTGTAAACTGCCTCTCCCTACTCACAATGTACACAAATCCTGTAAGCTGCTTCTCTTTTACTCAGACTACTAAAAACCCGCATAGTGCGTAAGACTAATCCCATGCTACAGAACTCCTGTGTAGTGTTTCTTACACTCAGGATGCAGAACTCCTGTAAACTGCCTCTCAACTTCCAATGTATAGAAATCCTGTAAGCTGCTTCTCTTTTACTCAGACTGCTGAAAACCCGCATAGTGCGTAAGACTACTCCCATGATGCAGAACTCCCATCTAGTGTTTCCTACACTCAGGATGCAGAACTCCTGTAAACTGCCTCTCACTACTTTCAATGTACACAAATCCTGTAAGCTGCTTCTCTTTTACTCAGACAACTGAAAACCCGCATAGTGCGTAAGACTACTCCCATACTACAGAACTCCTGTAAAGTGTTTACTATACTCAGGATTCAGAACTCCTGTAAACTGCCTCTCACTACTTCCAATGTACAGAAATCCTGTAAGCTGCTTCTCTTTTACTCAGACTACTGAAAACCCGCATAGTGCGTAAGACTACTCCCATGCTACAGAACTCCCGTAAAGTGTTTCCTACACTCAGGATGCAGAACTCCTGTAAACTGCCTCTCACTACTCACAATGTACACAAATCCTGTAAGCTGCTTCTCTTTTACTCAGACTACTGAAAACCCGCATAGTGGGTAAGACTAATCCCATGCTACAGAACTCCCGTAAAGTGTTTCCTACACTCAGGATGCAGAACTCCTGTAAACTGCCTCTCACTACTTCCAATGTACAGAAATCCTGTAAGCTGCTTCTCTTTTACTCAGACTGCTGAAAACCCGCATAGTGCGTAAGACATCTCCCATGCTACAGAACTCCCGTAAAGTGTTTCCTACACTCAGGATGCAGAACTCCTGTAAACTGCCTCTCACTACTTCCAATGTACAGAAATCCTGTAAGCTGCTTCTCTTTTACTCAGACAACTGAAAACCCGCATAGTGCGTAACACTACTCCCATACTACAGAACTCCAATCTAGTGTTTCCAACACTCAGGATGCAGAACTCCTGTAAACTGCCTCTCACTACTTCCAATGTACAGAAATCCTGTAAGCTACTTCTCTTTTACTCAGACTGCTGAAAACCCGCATAGTGCGTAAGACTACTCCCATGCTGCAGAACTCCAATCTAGTGTTTCCAACACTCAGGATGCAGAACTCCTGTAAACTGCCTCTCACTACTTCCAATGTACAGAAATCCTGTAAGCTGCTTCTCTTTCACTAAGACTGCTGAAAACCCGCATAGTGCGTAAGACTACTCCCATACTACAGAACTCCCGTAAAGTGTTTCCTACACTCAGGATGCAGAACTCCTGTAAACTGCCTCTCCCTACTCACAATGTACACAAATCCTGTAAGCTGCTTCTCTTTTACTCAGACTGCTGAAAACCCACATAGTGCGTAAGACTACTCCCATGCTACAGAACTCCCATAAAGTGTTTCCTACACACAGGATGCAAAACTCCTGTAAACTGCCTCTCACTACTTCCAATGTACATAAATCCTGTAAGCTGCTTCTCTTTTACGCAGACAACTGAAAACCCGCATAGTGTGTAAGACTACTCCCATGCTATAGAACTCCCGTAAAGTGTTTCCTACACTCAGGATGCAGAACTCCTGTAAACTGCCTCTCACTACTTCCAATGTACAGAAATCCTGTAAGCTGCTTCTCTTTTACTCAGACTACTGAAAACCCGCATAGTGCGTAAGACTACTCCCATGCTACAGAACTCCCGTAAAGTGTTTCCTATACTCAGGATGCAGAACTCCTGTAAACTGCCTCTCACTACTTCCAATGTACAGAAATCCTGTAAGCTGCTTCTCTTTTACTCAGACAACTGAAAACCCGCATAGTGCGTAAGACTACTCCCATACTACAGAACTCCCATAAAATGTTTCCTACACTCAGGATGCAGAACTCCTGTAAACTGCCTCTCACTACTCACAATGTACAGAAATCCTGTAAGCTGCTTCTCTTTTACTCAGACAACTGAAAACGTGCATAGTGCGTTAGACAGCTCCCATGCCACAGAACTCCCGTAAAGTGTTTCCTACACTCAGGATGCAGAACTCCTGTAAACTGCCTCTCCCTACTCACAATGTACACAAATCCTGTAAGCTGCTTCTCTTTTACTCAGACTACTAAAAACCCGCATAGTGCGTAAGACTAATCCCATGCTACAGAACTCCCGTAAAGTGTTTCCTACACTCAGGATGCAGAACTCCTGTAAACTGCCTCTCACTAATTCCAATGTACAGAAATCCTGTAAGCTGCTTCTCTTTTACTCAGACTACTAAAAACCCGCATAGTGCGTAAGACTAATCCCATGCTACAGAACTCCCGTAAAGTGTTTCCTACACTCAGGATGCAGAACTCCTGTAAACTGCCTCTCACTAATTCCAATGTACACAAATCCTGTAAGCTGCTTCTCTTTTACTCAGACTACTAAAAACCCGCATAGTGCGTAAGACTAATCCCATGCTACAGAACTCCCGTAAAGTGTTTCTTACACTCAGGATGCAGAACTCCTGTAAACTGCCTCTCACTACTTCCAATGTACAGAAATCCTGTAAGCTGCTTCTCTTTTACTCAGACTACTAAAAACCCGCATAGTGCGTAAGACTACTCCCATGCTGCAGAACTCCCGTAAAGTGTTTCCTACACTCAGGATGCAGAACTCCTGTAAACTGCCTCTCACTACTTCCAATGTACAGAAATCCTGTAAGCTGCTTCTCTTTTACTAAGACTGCTGAAAACCCGCATAGTGGATAAGACTACTCCCATACTACAGAACTCCCGTAAAGTGTTTCCTACACTCAGGATGCAGAACTCCTGTAAACTGCCTCTCACTACTTCCAATGTACACAAATCCTGTAAGCTGCTTCTCTTTTACTCAGACTGCTGAAAACCCGCATAGTGCGTAAGACTACTCCCATGCTACAGAACTCCCATAAAGTGTTTCCTATACTCAGGATGCAGAACTCCTGTAAACTGCCTCTCACTACTTCCAATGTACAGAAATCCTGTAAGCTGCTTCTCTTTTACGCAGACTGCTGAAAACCCGCATAGTGCGTAAGACTACTCCCATGCTACAGAACTCCTGTAACGTGTTTCCTACACTCAGGATGCAGAACTCCTGTAAACTGCCTCTCACTACTTCCAATGTACAGAAATCCTGTAAGCTGCTTCTCTTTTACTCAGACAACTGAAAACCCGCATAGTGCGTAAGACTACTCCCATGCTACAGAACTCCCGTAAAGTGTTTCCTACACTCAGGATGCAGAACTCCTGTAAACTGCCTCTCACTACTTCCAATGTACAGAAATCCTGTAAGCTCCTTCTCTTTTACTCAAACTGAAAACCCGCATAGTGCGTAAGACTACTCCCATGCTACAGAACTCCCGTAAAGTGTTTCCTGCACTCAGGATGCAGAACTCCTGTAAACTGCCTCTCCCTACTCACAATGTATACAAATCCTGTAAGCTGCTTCTCTTTTACTCAGACTACTGAAAACCCGCATAGTGCGTAAGACTAATCCCATGCTACAGAACTCCTGTGTAGTGTTTCTTACACTCAGGATGCAGAACTCCTGGAAACTGCCTCTCACTACTTCCAATGTACAGAAATCCTGTAAGCTGCTTCTCTTTTACTCAGACAACTGAAAACGCGCATAGTGCATTAGCTCCCATGCTACAGAACTCCCGTAAAGTGTTTCCTACACTCAGGATGCAGAACTCCTGTAAACTGCCTCTCACTACTTCCAATGTACAGAAATCCTGTAAGCTGCTTCTCTTTTACTCAGACAACTGAAAACCCGCATAGTGCGTAAGACTACTCCCATACTACAGAATTCCCGTAAAGTGTTTCCTGCACTCAGGATGCAGAACTCCTGTAAACTGCCTCTCCCTACTCACAATGTACACAAATCCTGTAAGCTGCTTCTCTTTTACTCAACAACTGAAAACGCGCATAGTGCGTTAGACACCTCCCATGCTACAGAACTCCCGTAAAGTGTTTCCTACACTCAGGATGCAGAACTCCTGTAAACTGCCTCTCCCTACTCACAATGTACACAAATACTGTAAGCTGCTTCTCTTTTACTCAGACTACTAAAAACCCGCATAGTGCGTAAGACTAATCCCATGCTACAGAACTCCTGTGTAGTGTTTCTTACACTCAGGATGCAGAACTCCTGGAAACTGCCTCTCACTACTTCCAATGTACAGAAATCCTGTAAGCTGCTTCTCTTTTACTCAGACAACTGAAAACGCGCATAGTGCATTAGCTCCCATGCTACAGAACTCCCGTAAAGTGTTTTCTACACTCAGGATGCAGAACTCCTGTAAACTGTCTCTCAATACTTCCAATGTACAGAAATCCTGTAAGCTGCTTCTCTTTTACTCAGACTACTGAAAACCCGCAGAGTGCGTAAGACTACTCCCATGCTACAGAACTCCCGTAAAGTGTTTCCTACACTCAGGATGCAGAACTCCTGTAAACTGTCTCTCAATACTTCCAATGTACAGAAATCCTGTAAGCTGCTTCTCTTTTACTCAGACTACTGAAAACCCGCATAGTGGGTAAGACTACTCCCATGCTACAGAACTCCCATAAAGTGTTTCTTACACTCAGGATGCAGAACTCCTGTAAACTGCCTCTCACTACTTCCAATGTACACAAATCCTGTAAGCTGCTTCTCTTTTACTCAGACAACTGAAAACCCGCATAGTGCGTAAGACTACTCCCATACTACAGAACTCCCGTAAAGTGTTTCCTGCACTCAGGATGCAGAACTCCTGTAAACTGCCTCTCCCTACTCACAATGTAAGAAATCCTGTAAGCTGCTTCTCTTTTACTAGGACTACTAAAAACCCGCATAGTGCGTAAGACTATTCCCATGCTACAGAACTCCCGTAAAGTGTTTCCTACACTCAGGATGCAGAACTCCTGTAAACTGCCTCTCCCTACTCACAATGTACACAAATCCTGTAAGCTGCTTCTCTTTTACGCAGACTACTAAAAACCCGCATAGTGCGTAAGACTATTCCCATGCTACAGAACTCCCGTAAAGTGTTTCCTACACTCAGGATGCAGAACTCCTGTAAACTGCCTCTCCCTACTCACAATGTACACAAATCCTGTAAGCTGCTTCTCTTTTACTCAGACTACTAAAAACCCGCATAGTGCGTAAGACTAATCCCATGCTACAGAACTCCTGTGTAGTGTTTCTTACACTCAGGATGCAGAACTCCTGTAAACTGCCTCTCAACTTCCAATGTATAGAAATACTGTAAGCTGCTTCTCTTTTACTCAGACTGCTGAAAACCCGCATAGTGCGTAAGACTACTCCCATGATGCAGAACTCCCATCTAGTGTTTCCTACACTCAGGATGCAGAACTCCTGTAAACTGCCTCTCACTACTTTCAATGTACAGAAATCCTGTAAGCTGCTTCTCTTTTACTCAGACAACTGAAAACCCGCATAGTGCGTAAGACTACTCCCATACTACAGAACTCCTGTAAAGTGTTTACTATACTCAGGATTCAGAACTCCTGTAAACTGCCTCTCACTACTTCCAATGTACAGAAATCCTGTAAGCTGCTTCTCTTTTACTCAGACTACTGAAAACCCGCATAGTGCGTAAGACTACTCCCATGCTACAGAACTCCCGTAAAGTGTTTCCTACACTCAGGATGCAGAACTCCTGTAAACTGCCTCTCACTACTCACAATGTACACAAATCCTGTAAGCTGCTTCTCTTTTACTCAGACTACTGAAAACCCGCATAGTGGGTAAGACTAATCCCATGCTACAGAACTCCCGTAAAGTGTTTCCTACACTCAGGATGCAGAACTCCTGTAAACTGCCTCTCACTACTTCCAATGTACAGAAATCCTGTAAGCTGCTTCTCTTTTACTCAGACTGCTGAAAACCCGCATAGTGCGTAAGACATCTCCCATGCTACAGAACTCCCGTAAAGTGTTTCCTACACTCAGGATGCAGAACTCCTGTAAACTGCCTCTCACTACTTCCAATGTACAGAAATCCTGTAAGCTGCTTCTCTTTTACTCAGACAACTGAAAACCCGCATAGTGCGTAACACTACTCCCATACTACAGAACTCCCGTAAAGTGTTTCCTACACTCAGGATGCAGAACTCCTGTAAACTGCCTCTCACTATTTCCAATGTACAGAAATCCTGTAAGCTGCTTCTCTTTTACGCAGACTACTGAAAACCCGCATAGTGCGTAAGACTACTCCCATGCTACAGAACTCCCGTAAAGTGTTTCCTACACTCAGGATGCAGAACTCCTGTAAACTGTCTCTCACTACTTCCAATGTACAGAAATCCTGTAAGCTGCTTCTCTTTTACTCAGACTACTGAAAACCCGCATAGTGGGTAAGACTACTCCCATGCTACAGAACTCCCATAAAGTGTTTCCTACACTCATGCTGCAGAACTCCTGTAAACTGCCTCTCACTACTTCCAATGTACAGAAATCCTGTAAGCTGCTTCTCTTTTACTCAGACAACTAAAAACCCGCATAGTGCGTAAGAATACTCCCATACTACAGAACTCCCGTAAAGTGTTTCCTGCACTCAGGATGCAGAACTCCTGTAAACTGCCTCTCCCTACTCACAATGTACACAAATCCTGTAAGCTACTTCTCTTTTACTCAGACTGCTGAAAACCCGCATAGTGCGTAAGACTACTCCCATGCTGCAGAACTCCAATCTAGTGTTTCCAACACTCAGGATGCAGAACTCCTGTAAACTGCCTCTCACTACTTCCAATGTACAGAAATCCTGTAAGCTGCTTCTCTTTCACTAAGACTGCTGAAAACCCGCATAGTGCGTAAGACTACTCCCATGCTACAGAACTCCCATAAAGTGTTTCCTACACTCAGGATGCAAAACTCCTGTAAACTGCCTCTCACTACTTCCAATGTACAGAAATCCTGTAAGCTGCTTCTCTTTTAGGCAGACAACTGAAAACCCGCATAGTGCGTAAGACTACTCCCATGCTATAGAACTCCTCTAAAGTGTTTCCTACACTCAGGATGCAGAACTCCTGTAAACTGCCTCTCACTAATTCCAATGTACAGAAATCCTGTAAGCTGCTTCTCTTTTACGCAGACTACTGAAAACCCGCATAGTGCGTAAGACTATTCCCATGCTACAGAACTCCCATAAAGTGTTTCCTACACTCAGGATGCAGAACTCCTGTAAACTGCCTCTCACTACTTCCAATGTACAGAAATCCTGTAAGCTGCTTCTCTTTTACTAGGACTACTAAAAACCCGCATAGTGCGTAAGACTATTCTCATGCTACAGATCTCCCGTAAAGTGTTTCCTACACTCAGGATGCAGAACTCCTGTAAACTGCCTCTCCCTACTCACAATGTACACAAATCCTGTAAGCTGCTTCTCTTTTACTCAGACTACTAAAAACCCGCATAGTGCGTAAGACTATTCCCATGCTACAGAACTCCCGTAAAGTGTTTCCTACACTCAGGATGCAGAACTCCTGTAAACTGCCTCTCCCTACTCACAATGTACACAAATCCTGTAAGCTGCTTCTCTTTTACTCAGACTACTAAAAACCCGCATAGTGCGTAAGACTAATCCCATGCTACAGAACTCCTGTGTAGTGTTTCTTACACTCAGGATGCAGAACTCCTGTAAACTGCCTCTCAACTTCCAATGTATAGAAATCCTGTAAGCTGCTTCTCTTTTACTCAGACTGCTGAAAACCCGCATAGTGCGTAAGACTACTCCCATGATGCAGAACTCCCATCTAGTGTTTCCTACACTCAGGATGCAGAACTCCTGTAAACTGCCTCTCACTACTTTCAATGTACAGAAATCCTGTAAGCTGCTTCTCTTTTACTCAGACAACTGAAAACCCGCATAGTGCGTAAGACTACTCCCATACTACAGAACTCCTGTAAAGTGTTTACTATACTCAGGATTCAGAACTCCTGTAAACTGCCTCTCCCTACTCACAATGTACACAAATCCTGTAAGCTGCTTCTCTTTTACTCAGACTGCTGAAAACCCGCATAGTGCGTAAGACTACTCCCATGCTACAGAACTCCCGTAAAGTGTTTCCTACACTCAGGATGCAGAACTCCTGTAAACTGCCTCTCACTACTCACAATGTACACAAATCCTGTAAGCTGCTTCTCTTTTACTCAGACTACTGAAAACCCGCATAGTGGGTAAGACTAATCCCATGCTACAGAACTCCCGTAAAGTGTTTCCTACACTCAGGATGCAGAACTCCTGTAAACTGCCTCTCACTACTTCCAATGTACAGAAATCCTGTAAGCTGCTTCTCTTTTACTCAGACTGCTGAAAACCCGCATAGTGCGTAAGACATCTCCCATGCTACAGAACTCCCGTAAAGTGTTTCCTACACTCAGGATGCAGAACTCCTGTAAACTGCCTCTCACTACTTCCAATGTACAGAAATCCTGTAAGCTGCTTCTCTTTTACTCAGACAACTGAAAACCCGCATAGTGCGTAACACTACTCCCATACTACAGAACTCCCGTAAAGTGTTTCCTACACTCAGGATGCAGAACTCCTGTAAACTGCCTCTCACTATTTCCAATGTACAGAAATCCTGTAAGCTGCTTCTCTTTTACTCAGACTGCTGAAAACCCGCATAGTGCGTAACACTACTCCCATGCTGCAGAACTCCCATCTAGTGTTTCCTACACTCAGGATGCAGAACTCCTGTAAACTGCCTCTCACTACTTCCAATGTACAGAAATCCTGTAAGCTGCTTCTCTTTTACTCAGACTGCTGAAAACCCGCATAGTGCGTAACACTACTCCCATGCTGCAGAACTCCCATCTAGTGTTTCCTACACTCAGGATGCAGAACTCCTGTAAACTGCCTCTCACTACTTCCAATGTACAGAAATCCTGTAAGCTGCTTCTCTTTTACTCAGACTACTGAAAACCCGCATAGTGCGTAAGACTACTCCCATGCTACAGAACTCCCGTAAAGTGTTTCCTACACTCAGGATGCAGAACTCCTGTAAACTGCCTCTCACTACTCACAATGTACACAAATCCTGTAAGCTGCTTCTCTTTTACTCAGACTACTGAAAACCCGCATAGTGGGTAAGACTACTCCCATGCTACAGAACTCCTGTGTAGTGTTTCCTACACTCAGGATGCAGAACTCCTGTAAATTGCCTCTCACTACTTCCAATGTACAGAAATCCTGTAAGCTGCTTCTCTTTTACTCAGACTACTGAAAACCCGCATAGTGCGTAAGACTACTCCCATACTACAGAACTCCCGTAAACTGTTTCCTACACTCAGGATGCAGAACTCCTATAAACTGTCTCTCAATACTTCCAATGTACACAAATCCTGTAAGCTGCTTCTCTTTTACTCAGACTACTGAAAACCCTCATAGTGGGTAAGACTACTCCCATGCTACAGAACTCCCATAAAGTGTTTCTTACACTCAGGATGCAGAACTCCTGTAAACTGCCTCTCACTACTTCCAATGTACAGAAATCCTGTAAGCTGCTTCTCTTTTACTCAGACAACTGAAAACCCGCATAGTGCGTAAGACTACTCCCATACTACAGAACTCCCGTAAAGTGTTTCCTGCACTCAGGATGCAGAACTCCTGTAAACTGCCTCTCCCTACTCACAATGTACAGAAATCCTGTAAGCTGCTTCTCTTTTACTCAGACAACTGAAAACCCGCATAGTGCGTAACACTACTCACATACTACAGAACTCCCGTAAAGTGTTTCCTACACTCAGGATGCAGAACTCCTGTAAACTGCCTCTCACTAATTCCAATGTACAGAAATCCTGTAAGCTGCTTCTCTTTTACTCAGACTACGGAAAACCCGCATAGTTCGTAAGACTACTCCCATACTACAGAACTCCCGTAAAGTGTTTCCTACACTCAGGATGCAGAACTCCTGTAAACTGCCTCTCCCTACTCACAATGTACACAAATCCTGTAAGCTGCTTCTCTTTTACTCAGACAACTGAAAACGCGCATAGTGCATTAGCTCCCATGCTACAGAACTCCCGTAAAGTGTTTCCTACACTCAGGATGCAGAACTCCTGTAAACTGCCTCTCCCTACTCACAATGTACACAAATCCTGTAAGCTGCTTCTCTTTTACTCAGACTACTGAAAACCCGCATAGTGCGTAAGACTACTCCCATGCTACAGAACTCCCGTAAAGTGTTTCCTACACTCAGGATGCAGAACTCCTGTAAACTGCCTCTCCCTACTCACAATGTACACAAATCCTGTAAGCTGCTTCTCTTTTACTCAGACTACTGAAAACCCGCATAGTGGGTAAGACTACTCCCATGCTACAGAACTCCTGTGTAGTGTTTCCTACACTCAGGATGCAGAACTCCTGTAAATTGCCTCTCACTACTTCCAATGTACAGAAATCCTGTAAGCTGCTTCTCTTTTACTCAGACTACTGAAAACCCGCATAGTGCGTAAGACTATTCCCATGCTACAGAACTCCCGTAAAGTGTTTCCTACACTCAGGATGCAGAACTCCTGTAAACTGCCTCTCCCTACTCACAATGTATACAAATCCTGTAAGCTGCTTCTCTTTTACTCAGACTACTAAAAACCCGCATAGTGCGTAAGACTAATCCCATGCTACAGAACTCCTGTGTAGTGTTTCTTACACTCAGGATGCAGAACTCCTGGAAACTGCCTCTCACTACTTCCAATGTACAGAAATCCTGTAAGCTGCTTCTCTTTTACTCAGACAACTGAAAACGCGCATAGTGCATTAGCTCCCATGCTACAGAACTCCCGTAAAGTGTTTCCTACACTCAGGATGCAGAACTCCTGTAAACTGCCTCTCACTACTTCCAATGTACAGAAATCCTGTAAGCTGCTTCTCTTTTACTCAGACAACTGAAAACCCGCATAGTGCGTAAGACTACTCCCATACTACAGAATTCCCGTAAAGTGTTTCCTGCACTCAGGATGCAGAACTCCTGTAAACTGCCTCTCCCTACTCACAATGTACACAAATCCTGTAAGCTGCTTCTCTTTTACTCAGACAACTGAAAACGCGCATAGTGCGTTAGACACCTCCCATGCTACAGAACTCCCGTAAAGTGTTTCCTACACTCAGGATGCAGAACTCCTGTAAACTGCCTCTCCCTACTCACAATGTACACAAATCCTGTAAGCTGCTTCTCTTTTACTCAGACTACTAAAAACCCGCATAGTGCGTAAGACTACTCCCATACTACAGAACTCCCGTAAAGTGTTTCCTACACTCAGGATGCAGAACTCCTGTAAACTGCCTCTCACTAATTCCAATGTACAGAAATCCTGTAAGCTGCTTCTCTTTTACTCAGACTACTGAAAACCCGCAGAGTGCGTAAGACTACTCCCATGCTACAGAACTCCCGTAAAGTGTTTCCTACACTCAGGATGCAGAACTCCTGTAAACTGTCTCTCAATACTTCCAATGTACACAAATCCTGTAAGCTGCTTCTCTTTTACTCAGACTACTGAAAAACCGCATAGTGGGTAAGACTACTCCCATGCTACAGAACTCCCATAAAGTGTTTCTTACACTCAGGATGCAGAACTCCTGTAAACTGCCTCTCACTACTTCCAATGTACACAAATCCTGTAAGCTGCTTCTCTTTTACTCAGACAACTGAAAACCCGCATAGTGCGTAAGACTACTCCCATACTACAGAACTCCCGTAAAGTGTTTCCTGCACTCAGGATGCAGAACTCCTGTAAACTGCCTCTCCCTACTCACAATGTACAGAAATCCTGCAAGCTGCTTCTCTTTTACTAGGACTACTAAAAACCCGCATACTGCGTAAGACTATTCCCATGCTACAGAACTCCCGTAAAGTGTTTCCTACACTCAGGATGCAGAACTCCTGTAAACTGCCTCTCCCTACTCACAATGTACACAAATCCTGTAAGCTGCTTCTCTTTTACTCAGACTACTAAAAACCCGCATAGTGCGTAAGACTATTCCCATGCTACAGAACTCCCGTAAAGTGTTTCCTACACTCAGGATGCAGAACTCCTGTAAACTGCCTCTCCCTACTCACAATGTACACAAATCCTGTAAGCTGCTTCTCTTTTACTCAGACTACTAAAAACCCGCATAGTGCGTAAGACTAATCCCATGCTACAGAACTCCTGTGTAGTGTTTCTTACACTCAGGATGCAGAACTCCTGTAAACTGCCTCTCAACTTCCAATGTATAGAAATCCTGTAAGCTGCTTCTCTTTTACTCAGACTGCTGAAAACCCGCATAGTGCGTAAGACTACTCCCATGATGCAGAACTCCCATCTAGTGTTTCCTACACTCAGGATGCAGAACTCCTGTAAACTGCCTCTCACTACTTTCAATGTACAGAAATCCTGTAAGCTGCTTCTCTTTTACTCAGACAACTGAAAACCCGCATAGTGCGTAAGACTACTCCCATACTACAGAACTCCTGTAAAGTGTTTACTATACTCAGGATTCAGAACTCCTGTAAACTGCCTCTCACTACTTCCAATGTACAGAAATCCTGTAAGCTGCTTCTCTTTTACTCAGACTACTGAAAACCCGCATAGTGCGTAAGACTACTCCCATGCTACAGAACTCCCGTAAAGTGTTTCCTACACTCAGGATGCAGAACTCCTGTAAACTGCCTCTCACTACTCACAATGTACACAAATCCTGTAAGCTGCTTCTCTTTTACTCAGACTACTGAAATCCCGCATAGTGGGTAAGACTAATCCCATGCTACAGAACTCCCGTAAAGTGTTTCCTACACTCAGGATGCAGAACTCCTGTAAACTGCCTCTCACTACTTCCAATGTACAGAAATCCTGTAAGCTGCTTCTCTTTTACTCAGACTGCTGAAAACCCGCATAGTGCGTAAGACATCTCCCATGCTACAGAACTCCCGTAAAGTGTTTCCTACACTCAGGATGCAGAACTCCTGTAAACTGCCTCTCACTACTTCCAATGTACAGAAATCCTGTAAGCTGCTTCTCTTTTACTCAGACAACTGAAAACCCGCATAGTGCGTAAGACTACTCCCATACTACAGAACTCCCATAAAATGTTTCCTACACTCAGGATGCAGAACTCCTGTAAACTGCCTCTCACTACTTCCAATGTACAGAAATCCTGTAAGCTGCTTCTCTTTTACTCAGACAACTGAAAACCCGCATAGTGCGTAACACTACTCCCATACTACAGAACTCCCGTAAAGTGTTTCCTACACTCAGGATGCAGAACTCCTGTAAACTGCCTCTCACTATTTCCAATGTACAGAAATCCTGTAAGCTGCTTCTCTTTTACGCAGACTACTGAAAACCCGCATAGTGCGTAAGACTACTCCCATGCTACAGAACTCCCGTAAAGTGTTTCCTACACTCAGGATGCAGAACTCCTGTAAACTGTCTCTCAATACTTCCAATGTACACAAATCCTGTAAGCTGCTTCTCTTTTACTCAGACTACTGAAAACCCGCATAGTGGGTAAGACTACTCCCATGCTACAGAACTCCCATAAAGTGTTTCCTACACTCATGCTGCAGAACTCCTGTAAACTGCCTCTCACTACTTCCAATGTACAGAAATCCTGTAAGCTGCTTCTCTTTTACTCAGACAACTAAAAACCCGCATAGTGCGTAAGAATACTCCCATACTACAGAACTCCCGTAAAGTGTTTCCTGCACTCAGGATGCAGAACTCCTGTAAACTGCCTCTCCCTACTCACAATGTACACAAATCCTGTAAGCTACTTCTCTTTTACTCAGACTGCTGAAAACCCGCATAGTGCGTAAGACTACTCCCATGCTGCAGAACTCCAATCTAGTGTTTCCAACACTCAGGATGCAGAACTCCTGTAAACTGCCTCTCACTACTTCCAATGTACAGAAATCCTGTAAGCTGCTTCTCTTTCACTAAGACTGCTGAAAACCCGCATAGTGCGTAAGACTACTCCCATGCTACAGAACTCCCATAAAGTGTTTCCTACACTCAGGATGCAAAACTCCTGTAAACTGCCTCTCACTACTTCCAATGTACAGAAATCCTGTAAGCTGCTTCTCTTTTAGGCAGACAACTGAAAACCCGCATAGTGCGTAAGACTACTCCCATGCTATAGAACTCCTCTAAAGTGTTTCCTACACTCAGGATGCAGAACTCCTGTAAACTGCCTCTCACTAATTCCAATGTACAGAAATCCTGTAAGCTGCTTCTCTTTTATGCAGACTACTGAAAACCCGCATAGTGCGTAAGACTATTCCCATGCTACAGAACTCCCATAAAGTGTTTCCTACACTCAGGATGCAGAACTCCTGTAAACTGCCTCTCACTACTTCCAATGTACAGAAATCCTGTAAGCTGCTTCTCTTTTACTAGGACTACTAAAAACCCGCATAGTGCGTAAGACTATTCTCATGCTACAGAACTCCCGTAAAGTGTTTCCTACACTCAGGATGCAGAACTCCTGTAAACTGCCTCTCCCTACTCACAATGTACACAAATCCTGTAAGCTGCTTCTCTTTTACTCAGACTACTAAAAACCCGCATAGTGCGTAAGACTATTCCCATGCTACAGAACTCCCGTAAAGTGTTTCCTACACTCAGGATGCAGAACTCCTGTAAACTGCCTCTCCCTACTCACAATGTACACAAATCCTGTAAGCTGCTTCTCTTTTACTCAGACTACTAAAAACCCGCATAGTGCGTAAGACTAATCCCATGCTACAGAACTCCTGTGTAGTGTTTCTTACACTCAGGATGCAGAACTCCTGTAAACTGCCTCTCAACTTCCAATGTATAGAAATCCTGTAAGCTGCTTCTCTTTTACTCAGACTGCTGAAAACCCGCATAGTGCGTAAGACTACTCCCATGATGCAGAACTCCCATCTAGTGTTTCCTACACTCAGGATGCAGAACTCCTGTAAACTGCCTCTCACTACTTTCAATGTACAGAAATCCTGTAAGCTGCTTCTCTTTTACTCAGACAACTGAAAACCCGCATAGTGCGTAAGACTACTCCCATACTACAGAACTCCTGTAAAGTGTTTACTATACTCAGGATTCAGAACTCCTGTAAACTGCCTCTCCCTACTCACAATGTACACAAATCCTGTAAGCTGCTTCTCTTTTACTCAGACTACTGAAAACCCGCATAGTGCGTAAGACTACTCCCATGCTACAGAACTCCCGTAAAGTGTTTCCTACACTCAGGATGCAGAACTCCTGTAAACTGCCTCTCACTACTCACAATGTACACAAATCCTGTAAGCTGCTTCTCTTTTACTCAGACTACTGAAAACCCGCATAGTGCGTAAGACTATTCCCATGCTACAGAACTCCCGTAAAGTGTTTCCTACACTCAGGATGCAGAACTCCTGTAAACTGCCTCTCCCTACTCACAATGTATACAAATCCTGTAAGCTGCTTCTCTTTTACTCAGACTACTAAAAACCCGCATAGTGCGTAAGACTAATCCCATGCTACAGAACTCCTGTGTAGTGTTTCTTACACTCAGGATGCAGAACTCCTGGAAACTGCCTCTCACTACTTCCAATGTACAGAAATCCTGTAAGCTGCTTCTCTTTTACTCAGACAACTGAAAACGCGCATAGTGCATTAGCTCCCATGCTACAGAACTCCCGTAAAGTGTTTCCTACACTCAGGATGCAGAACTCCTGTAAACTGCCTCTCACTACTTCCAATGTACAGAAATCCTGTAAGCTGCTTCTCTTTTACTCAGACAACTGAAAACCCGCATAGTGCGTAAGACTACTCCCATACTACAGAATTCCCGTAAAGTGTTTCCTGCACTCAGGATGCAGAACTCCTGTAAACTGCCTCTCCCTACTCACAATGTACACAAATCCTGTAAGCTGCTTCTCTTTTACTCAGACAACTGAAAACGCGCATAGTGCGTTAGACACCTCCCATGCTACAGAACTCCCGTAAAGTGTTTCCTACACTCAGGATGCAGAACTCCTGTAAACTGCCTCTCCCTACTCACAATGTACACAAATCCTGTAAGCTGCTTCTCTTTTACTCAGACTACTAAAAACCCGCATAGTGCGTAAGACTACTCCCATACTACAGAACTCCCGTAAAGTGTTTCCTACACTCAGGATGCAGAACTCCTGTAAACTGCCTCTCACTAATTCCAATGTACAGAAATCCTGTAAGCTGCTTCTCTTTTACTCAGACTACTGAAAACCCGCAGAGTGCGTAAGACTACTCCCATGCTACAGAACTCCCGTAAAGTGTTTCCTACACTCAGGATGCAGAACTCCTGTAAACTGTCTCTCAATACTTCCAATGTACACAAATCCTGTAAGCTGCTTCTCTTTTACTCAGACTACTGAAAAACCGCATAGTGGGTAAGACTACTCCCATGCTACAGAACTCCCGTAAAGTGTTTCTTACACTCAGGATGCAGAACTCCTGTAAACTGCCTCTCACTACTTCCAATGTACACAAATCCTGTAAGCTGCTTCTCTTTTACTCAGACAACTGAAAACCCGCATAGTGCGTAAGACTACTCCCATACTACAGAACTCCCGTAAAGTGTTTCCTGCACTCAGGATGCAGAACTCCTGTAAACTGCCTCTCCCTACTCACAATGTACAGAAATCCTGCAAGCTGCTTCTCTTTTACTAGGACTACTAAAAACCCGCATACTGCGTAAGACTATTCCCATGCTACAGAACTCCCGTAAAGTGTTTCCTACACTCAGGATGCAGAACTCCTGTAAACTGCCTCTCCCTACTCACAATGTACACAAATCCTGTAAGCTGCTTCTCTTTTACTCAGACTACTAAAAACCCGCATAGTGCGTAAGACTATTCCCATGCTACAGAACTCCCGTAAAGTGTTTCCTACACTCAGGATGCAGAACTCCTGTAAACTGCCTCTCCCTACTCACAATGTACACAAATCCTGTAAGCTGCTTCTCTTTTACTCAGACTACTAAAAACCCGCATAGTGCGTAAGACTAATCCCATGCTACAGAACTCCTGTGTAGTGTTTCTTACACTCAGGATGCAGAACTCCTGTAAACTGCCTCTCAACTTCCAATGTATAGAAATCCTGTAAGCTGCTTCTCTTTTACTCAGACTGCTGAAAACCCGCATAGTGCGTAAGACTACTCCCATGATGCAGAACTCCCATCTAGTGTTTCCTACACTCAGGATGCAGAACTCCTGTAAACTGCCTCTCACTACTTCCAATGTACAGAAATCCTGTAAGCTGCTTCTCTTTTACTAAGACTGCTGAAAACCCGCATAGTGGATAAGACTACTCCCATACTACAGAACTCCCGTAAAGTGTCCTACACTCAGGATGCAGAACTCCTGTAAACTGCCTCTCACTACTTCCAATGTACACAAATCCTGTAAGCTGCTTCTCTTTTACTCAGACTGCTGAAAACCCTCATAGTGCGTAAGACTACTCCCATGCTACAGAACTCCCATAAAGTGTTTCCTATACTCAGGATGCAGAACTCCTGTAAACTGCCTCTCACTACTTCCAATGTACAGAAATCCTGTAAGCTGCTTCTCTTTTACGCAGACTGCTGAAAACCCGCATAGTGCGTAAGACTACTCCCATGCTACAGAACTCCTGTAACGTGTTTCCTACACTCAGGATGCAGAACTCCTGTAAACTGCCTCTCACTACTTCCAATGTACAGAAATCCTGTAAGCTGCTTCTCTTTTACGCAGACTGCTCAAAACCCGCATAGTGCGTAAGACTACTCCCATGCTACAGAACTCCCGAGAAAGGTTTCCTACACTCAGGATGCAGAACTCCTGTAAACTGCCTCTCACTACTTCCAATGTACAGAAATCCTGTAAGCTGCTTCTCTTTTACTCAGACAACTGAAAACCCGCATAGTGCGTAAGACTACTCCCATACTACAGAACTCCCGTAAAGTGTTTCCTACACTCAGGATGCAGAACTCCTGTAAACTGCCTCTCACTACTTCCAATGTACACAAATCCTGTAAGCTGCTTCTCTTTTATACAGACTACTGAAAACCCGCATACTGTGTAAGACTACTTCCATGCTACAGAACTCCCGTAAAGTGTTTCCTACACTCAGGATGCAGAACTCCTGTAAACTGCCTCTCCCTACTCACAATGTACACAAATCCTGTAAGCTGCTTCTCTTTTACTCAGACTGCTGAAAACCCGCATAGTGCGTAAGACTACTCCCATACTACAGAACTCCCATAAAGTGTTTCCTACACTCAGGATGCAGAACTCCTGTAAACTGCTTCTCACTACTTCCAATGTACAGAAATCCTGTAAGCTGCTTCTCTTTTACTCAGACTACTGAAAACCCGCATAGTGCGTAAGACTACTCCCATGCTACAGAACTCCCGTAAAGTGTTTCCTACACTCAGGATGCAGAACTCCTGTAAACTGCCTCTCACTACTTCCAATGTACAGAAATCCTGTAAGCTGCTTCTCTTTTACTCAGACTGCTGAAAACCCGCATAGTGCGTAAGACTACTCCCATGCTACAGAACTCCGATAAAGTGTTTCCTACACTCAGGATGCAAAACTCCTGTAAACTGCCTCTCACTACTTCCAATGTACAGAAATCCTGTAAGCTGCTTCTCTTTTACGCAGACTGCTGAAAACCCGCATAGTGCGTAAGACTACTCCCATGCTACAGAACTCCCGTAAAGTGTTTCCTACACTCAGGATGCAGAACTCCTGTAAACTGCCTCTCCCTACTCACAATGTACACAAATCCTGTAAGCTGCTTCTCTTTTACTCAGACTACTAAAAACCCGCATAGTGCGTAAGACTAATCCCATGCTACAGAACTCCTGTGTAGTGTTTCTTACACTCAGATTGCAGAACTCCTGTAAACTGCCTCTCACTACTTCCAATGTACAGAAATCCTGTAAGCTGCTTCTCTTTTACTAAGACTGCTGAAAACCCGCATAGTGCGTAAGACTACTCCCATACTACAGAACTCCCGTAAAGTGTTTCCTACACTCAGGATGCAGAACTCCTGTAAACTGCCTCTCCCTACTCACAATGTACACAAATCCTGTAAGCTGCTTCTCTTTTACTCAGACTGCTGAAAACCCGCATAGTGCGTAAGACTACTCCCATGCTACAGAACTCCCATAAAGTGTTTCCTACACACAGGATGCAAAACTCCTGTAAACTGCCTCTCACTACTTCCAATGTACATAAATCCTGTAAGCTGCTTCTCTTTTACGCAGACAACTGAAAACCCGCATAGTGTGTAAGACTACTCCCATGCTATAGAACTCCCGTAAAGTGTTTCCTACACTCAGGATGCAGAACTCCTGTAAACTGCCTCTCACTACTTCCAATGTACAGAAATCCTGTAAGCTGCTTCTCTTTTACTCAGACTACTGAAAACCCGCATAGTGTGTAAGACTACTCCCATGCTACAGAACTCCCATAAAATGTTTCCTACACTCAGGATGCAGAACTCCTGTAAACTGCCTCTCACTACTTCCAATGTACAGAAATCCTGTAAGCTGCTTCTCTTTTACTCAGACTGCTGAAAACCCGCATAGTGCGTAAGACTACTCCCATACTACAGAACTCCCGTAAAGTGTTTCCTACACTCAGGATGCAGAACTCCTGTAAACTGCCTCTCACTACTTCCAATGTACAGAAATCCTGTAAGCTGCTTCTCTTTTACTCAGACTACTGAAAACCCGCATAGTGCGTAAGACTACTCCCATGCTACAGAACTCCCGTAAAGTGTTTCCTACACTCAGGATGCAGAACTCCTGTAAACTGCCTCTCACTACTTCCAATGTACAGAAATCCTGTAAGCTGCTTCTCTTTTACTCAGACTGCTGAAAACCCGCATAGTGCGTAAGACTACTCCCATGCTACAGAACTCCGATAAAGTGTTTCCTACACTCAGGATGCAAAACTCCTGTAAACTGCCTCTCACTACTTCCAATGTACAGAAATCCTGTAAGCTGCTTCTCTTTTACGCAGACTGCTGAAAACCCGCATAGTGCGTAAGACTACTCCCATGCTACAGAACTCCCGTAAAGTGTTTCCTACACTCAGGATGCAGAACTCCTGTAAACTGCCTCTCCCTACTCACAATGTACACAAATCCTGTAAGCTGCTTCTCTTTTACTCAGACTACTAAAAACCCGAATAGTGCGTAAGACTAATCCCATGCTACAGAACTCATGTGTAGTGTTTCTTACACTCAGATTGCAGAACTCCTGTAAACTGCCTCTCACTACTTCCAATGTACAGAAATCCTGTAAGCTGCTTCTCTTTTACTAAGACTGCTGAAAACCCGCATAGTGCGTAAGACTACTCCCATGCTACAGAACTCCCGTAAAGTGTTTCCTACACTCAGGATGCAGAACTCCTGTAAACTGCCTCTCCCTACTCACAATGTACACAAATCCTGTAAGCTGCTTCTCTTTTACTCAGACTGCTGAAAACCCGCATAGTGCGTAAGACTACTCCCATGCTACAGAACTCCCATAAAGTGTTTCCTACACACAGGATGCAAAACTCCTGTAAACTGCCTCTCACTACTTCCAATGTACATAAATCCTGTAAGCTGCTTCTCTTTTACGCAGACAACTGAAAACCCGCATAGTGCGTAAGACTACTCCCATGCTATAGAACTCCCGTAAAGTGTTTCCTACACTCAGGATGCAGAACTCCTGTAAACTGCCTCTCACTACTTCCAATGTACAGAAATCCTGTAAGCTGCTTCTCTTTTACTCAGACTACTGAAAACCCGCATAGTGCGTAAGACTACTCCCATGCTACAGAACTCCCATAAAGTGTTTCCTACACACAGGATGCAAAACTCCTGTAAACTGCCTCTCACTACTTCCAATGTACATAAATCCTGTAAGCTGCTTCTCTTTTACGCAGACAACTGAAAACCCGCATAGTGTGTAAGACTACTCCCATGCTACAGAACTCCCATAAAATGTTTCCTACACTCAGGATGCAGAACTCCTGTAAACTGCCTCTCACTACTTCCAATGTACAGAAATCCTGTAAGCTGCTTCTCTTTTACTCAGACAACTGAAAACCCGCATAGTGGATAAGACTACTCCCATACTACAGAACTCCCGTAAAGTGTTTCCTACACTCAGGATGCAGAACTCCTGTAAACTGCCTCTCACTACTTCCAATGTACACAAATCCTGTAAGCTGCTTCTCTTTTACTCAGACTGCTGAAAACCCGCATAGTGCGTAAGACTACTCCCATGCTACAGAACTCCCATAAAGTGTTTCCTATACTCAGGATGCAGAACTCCTGTAAACTGCCTCTCACTACTTCCAATGTACAGAAATCCTGTAAGCTGCTTCTCTTTTACTCAGACAACTGAAAACCCGCATAGTGCGTAAGACTACTCCCATACTACAGAACTCCCGTAAAGTGTTTCCTACACTCAGGATGCAGAACTCCTGTAAACTGCCTCTCACTACTTCCAATGTAAGCAAATCCTGTAAGCTGCTTCTCTTTTACTCAGACTACTGAAAACCCGCATAGTGGGTGTGACTAATCCCATGCTACAGAACTCCCGTAAAGTGTTTCCTACACTCAGGATGCAGAACTCCTGTAAACTGCCTCTCACTACTTCCAATGTACAGAAATCCTGTAAGCTGCTTCTCTTTTACTCAGACTACTGAAAACCCGCATAGTGCGTAAGACTACTCCCATGCTACAGAACTCCCATAAAATGTTTCCTACACTCAGGATGCAGAACTCCTGTAAACTGCCTCTCACTACTTCCAATGTACAGAAATCCTGTAAGCTGCTTCTCTTTTACTCAGACTGCTGAAAACCCGCATAGTGCGTAAGACTACTCCCATACTACAGAACTCCCGTAAAGTGTTTCCTACACTCAGGATGCAGAACTCCTGTAAACTGCCTCTCACTACTTCCAATGTACAGAAATCCTGTAAGCTGCTTCTCTTTTACTCAGACTACTGAAAACCCGCATAGTGCGTAAGACTACTCCCATGCTACAGAACTCCCGTAAAGTGTTTCCTACACTCAGGATGCAGAACTCCTGTAAACTGCCTCTCACTACTTCCAATGTACAGAAATCCTGTAAGCTGCTTCTCTTTTACTCAGACTGCTGAAAACCCGCATAGTGCGTAAGACTACTCCCATGCTACAGAACTCCGATAAAGTGTTTCCTACACTCAGGATGCAAAACTCCTGTAAACTGCCTCTCACTACTTCCAATGTACAGAAATCCTGTAAGCTGCTTCTCTTTTACGCAGACTGCTGAAAACCCGCATAGTGCGTAAGACTACTCCCATGCTACAGAACTCCCGTAAAGTGTTTCCTACACTCAGGATGCAGAACTCCTGTAAACTGCCTCTCCCTACTCACAATGTACACAAATCCTGTAAGCTGCTTCTCTTTTACTCAGACTACTAAAAACCCGAATAGTGCGTAAGACTAATCCCATGCTACAGAACTCATGTGTAGTGTTTCTTACACTCAGATTGCAGAACTCCTGTAAACTGCCTCTCACTACTTCCAATGTACAGAAATCCTGTAAGCTGCTTCTCTTTTACTAAGACTGCTGAAAACCCGCATAGTGCGTAAGACTACTCCCATACTACAGAACTCCCGTAAAGTGTTTCCTACACTCAGGATGCAGAACTCCTGTAAACTGCCTCTCCCTACTCACAATGTACACAAATCCTGTAAGCTGCTTCTCTTTTACTCAGACTGCTGAAAACCCGCATAGTGCGTAAGACTACTCCCATGCTACAGAACTCCCATAAAGTGTTTCCTACACACAGGATGCAAAACTCCTGTAAACTGCCTCTCACTACTTCCAATGTACATAAATCCTGTAAGCTGCTTCTCTTTTACGCAGACAACTGAAAACCCGCATAGTGTGTAAGACTACTCCCATGCTATAGAACTCCCGTAAAGTGTTTCCTACACTCAGGATGCAGAACTCCTGTAAACTGCCTCTCACTACTTCCAATGTACAGAAATCCTGTAAGCTGCTTCTCTTTTACTCAGACTACTGAAAACCCGCATAGTGCGTAAGAATACTCCCATGCTACAGATCTCCCATAAAATGTTTCCTACACTCAGGATGCAGAACTCCTGTAAACTGCCTCTCACTACTTCCAATGTACAGAAATCCTGTAAGCTGCTTCTCTTTTACTCAGACTACTGAAAACCCGCATAGTGCGTAAGACTACTCCCATGCTACAGAACTCCCATAAAATGTTTCCTACACTCAGGATGCAGAACTCCTGTAAACTGCCTCTCACTACTTCCAATGTACAGAAATCCTGTAAGCTGCTTCTCTTTTACTCAGACTGCTGAAAACCCGCATAGTGCGTAAGACTACTCCCATACTACAGAACTCCCGTAAAGTGTTTCCTACACTCAGGATGCAGAACTCCTGTAAACTGCCTCTCACTACTTCCAATGTACAGAAATCCTGTAAGCTGCTTCTCTTTTACTCAGACTACTGAAAACCCGCATAGTGCGTAAGACTACTCCCATGCTACAGAACTCCCGTAAAGTGTTTCCTACACTCAGGATGCAGAACTCCTGTAAACTGCCTCTCACTACTTCCAATGTACAGAAATCCTGTAAGCTGCTTCTCTTTTACTCAGACTGCTGAAAACCCGCATAGTGCGTAAGACTACTCCCATGCTACAGAACTCCGATAAAGTCTTTCCTACACTCAGGATGCAGAACTCCTGTAAACTGCCTCTCACTACTTCCAATGTACAGAAATCCTGTAAGCTGCTTCTCTTTTACGCAGACTGCTGAAAACCCGCATAGTGCGTAAGACTACTCCCATGCTACAGAACTCCCGTAAAGTGTTTCCTACACTCAGGATGCAGAACTCCTGTAAACTGCCTCTCCCTACTCACAATGTACACAAATCCTGTAAGCTGCTTCTCTTTTACTCAGACTACTAAAAACCCGAATAGTGCGTAAGACTAATCCCATGCTACTGAACTCATGTGTAGTGTTTCTTACACTCAGATTGCAGAACTCCTGTAAACTGCCTCTCACTACTTCCAATGTACAGAAATCCTGTAAGCTGCTTCTCTTTTACTAAGACTGCTGAAAACCCGCATAGTGCGTAAGACTACTCCCATACTACAGAACTCCCGTAAAGTGTTTCCTACACTCAGGATGCAGAACTCCTGTAAACTGCCTCTCCCTACTCACAATGTACACAAATCCTGTGAGCTGCTTCTCTTTTACTCAGACTGCTGAAAACCCGCATAGTGCGTAAGACTACTCCCATGCTACAGAACTCCCATAAAGTGTTTCCTACACACAGGATGCAAAACTCCTGTAAACTGCCTCTCACTACTTCCAATGTACATAAATCCTGTAAGCTGCTTCTCTTTTACGCAGACAACTGAAAACCCGCATAGTGTGTAAGACTACTCCCATGCTATAGAACTCCCGTAAAGTGTTTCCTACACTCAGGATGCAGAACTCCTGTAAACTGCCTCTCACTACTTCCAATGTACAGAAATCCTGTAAGCTGCTTCTCTTTTACTCAGACTACTGAAAACCCGCATAGTGCGTAAGACTACTCCCATGCTACAGAACTCCCATAAAATGTTTCCTACACTCAGGATGCAGAACTCCTGTAAACTGCCTCTCACTACTTCCAATGTACAGAAATCCTGTAAGCTGCTTCTCTTTTACTCAGACTGCTGAAAACCCGCATAGTGTGTAAGACTACTCCCATACTACAGAACTCCCGTAAAGTGTTTCCTACACTCAGGATGCAGAACTCCTGTAAACTGCCTCTCACTACTTCCAATGTACAGAAATCCTGTAAGCTGCTTCTCTTTTACTCAGACTACTGAAAACCCGCATAGTGCGTAAGACTACTCCCATGCTACAGAACTCCCGTAAAGTGTTTCCTACACTCAGGATGCAGAACTCCTGTAAACTGCCTCTCCCTACTCACAATGTACACAAATCCTGTAAGCTGCTTCTCTTTTACTCAGACTACTAAAAACCCGAATAGTGCGTAAGACTAATCCCATGCTACAGAACTCATGTGTAGTGTTTCTTACACTCAGATTGCAGAACTCCTGTAAACTGCCTCTCACTACTTCCAATGTACAGAAATCCTGTAAGCTGCTTCTCTTTTACTAAGACTGCTGAAAACCCGCATAGTGCGTAAGACTACTCCCATACTACAGAACTCCCGTAAAGTGTTTCCTACACTCAGGATGCAGAACTCCTGTAAACTGCCTCTCCCTACTCACAATGTACACAAATCCTGTAAGCTGCTTCTCTTTTACTCAGACTGCTGAAAACCCGCATAGTGCGTAAGACTACTCCCATGCTACAGAACTCCCATAAAGTGTTTCCTACACACAGGATGCAAAACTCCTGTAAACTGCCTCTCACTACTTCCAATGTACATAAATCCTGTAAGCTGCTTCTCTTTTACGCAGACAACTGAAAACCCGCATAGTGTGTAAGACTACTCCCATGCTATAGAACTCCCGTAAAGTGTTTCCTACACTCAGGATGCAGAACTCCTGTAAACTGCCTCTCACTACTTCCAATGTACAGAAATCCTGTAAGCTGCTTCTCTTTTACTCAGACTACTGAAAACCCGCATAGTGCGTAAGACTACTCCCATGCTACAGAACTCCCATAAAATGTTTCCTACACTCAGGATGCAGAACTCCTGTAAACTGCCTCTCACTACTTCCAATGTACAGAAATCCTGTAAGCTGCTTCTCTTTTACTCAGACTACTGAAAACCCGCATAGTGCGTAAGACTACTCCCATGCTACAGAACTCCCATAAAATGTTTCCTACACTCAGGATGCAGAACTCCTGTAAACTGCCTCTCACTACTTCCAATGTACAGAAATCCTGTAAGCTGCTTCTCTTTTACTCAGACAACTGAAAACCCGCATAGTGCGTAAGACTACTCTCATGCTACAGAACTCCCATAAAGTGTTTCCTACACACAGGATGCAAAACTCCTGTAAACTGCCTCTCACTACTTCCAATGTACATAAATCCTGTAAGCTGCTTCTCTTTTACGCAGACAACTGAAAACCCGCATAGTGCGTAAGACTACTCCCATGCTATAGAACTCCTGTAAAGTGTTTCCTACACTCAGGATGCAGAACTCCTGTAAACTGCCTCTCACTACTTCCAATGTACAGAAATCCTGTAAGCTGCTTCTCTTTTACTCAGACTACTGAAAACCCGCATAGTGCGTAAGACTACTCCCATGCTACAGAACTCCCACAAAATGTTTCCTACACTCAGGATGCAGAACTCCTGTAAACTGCCTCTCACTACTTCCAATGTACAGAAATCCTGTAAGCTGCTTCTCTTTTACTCAGACTACTGAAAACCCGCATAGTGCGTAAGACTACTCCCATACTACAGAACTCCCATAAAATGTTTCCTACACTCAGGATGCAGAACTCCTGTAAACTGCCTCTCACTACTTCCAATGTACAGAAATCCTGTAAGCTGCTTCTCTTTTACTCAGACAACTGAAAACGTGCATAGTGCGTTAGACAGCTCCCATGCCACAGAACTCCCGTAAAGTGTTTCCTACACTCAGGATGCAGAACTCCTGTAAACTGCCTCTCCCTACTCACAATGTACACAAATCCTGTAAGCTGCTTCTCTTTTACTCAGACTACTAAAAACCCGCATAGTGCGTAAGACTAATCCCATGCTACAGAACTCCCGTAAAGTGTTTCTTACACTCAGGATGCAGAACTCCTGTAAACTGCCTCTCACTACTTCCAATGTACAGAAATCCTGTAAGCTGCTTCTCTTTTACTCAGACTGCTGAAAACCCGCATAGTGCGTAAGACTACTCCCATGCTGCAGAACTCCCGTAAAGTGTTTCCTACACTCAGGATGCAGAACTCCTGTAAACTGCCTCTCACTACTTCCAAAGTACAGAAATCCTGTAAGCTGCTTCTCTTTTACTAAGACTGCTGAAAACCCGCATAGTGGATAAGACTACTCCCATACAACAGAACTCCCGTAAAGTGTCCTACACTCAGGATGCAGAACTCCTGTAAACTGCCTCTCACTACTTCCAATGTACACAAATCCTGTAAGCTGCTTCTCTTTTACGCAGACTGCTGAAAACCCGCATAGTGCGTAAGACTACTCCCATGCTACAGAACTCCCATAAAGTGTTTCCTATACTCAGGATGCAGAACTCCTGTAAACTGCCTCTCACTACTTCCAATGTACAGAAATCCTGTAAGCTGCTTCTCTTTTACGCAGACTGCTGAAAACCCGCATAGTGCGTAAGACTACTCCCATGCTACAGAACTCCCGAAAAAGGTTTCCTACACTCAGGATGCAGAACTCCTGTAAACTGCCTCTCACTACTTCCAATGTACAGAAATCCTGTAAGCTGCTTCTCTTTTACTCAGACTGCTGAAAACCCGCATAGTGCGTAAGACTACTCCCATACTACAGAACTCCCATAAAGTGTTTCCTACACTCAGGATGCAGAACTCCTGTAAACTGCCTCTCCCTACTTCCAATGTACAGAAATCCTGTAAGCTGCTTCTCTTTTACTCAAACTACTGAAAACCCGCATAGTGCGTAAGACTACTCCCATGCTACAGAACTCCCGTAAAGTGTATCCTACACTCAGGATGCAGAACTCCTGTAAACTGCCTCTCACTACTTCCAATGTACAGAAATCCTGTAAGCTGCTTCTCTTTTACTCAGACAACTGAAAACCCGCATAGTGCGTAAGACTACTCCCATACTACAGAACTCCCGTAAAGTGTTTCCTACACTCAGGATGCAGAACTCCTGTAAACTGCCTCTCACTACTTCCAATGTACAGAAATCCTGTAAGCTGCTTCTCTTTTACACAGACTACTGAAAACCCGCATACTGTGTAAGACTACTTCCATGCTACAGAACTCCCGTAAAGTGTTTCCTACACTCAGGATGCAGAACTCCTGTAAACTGCCTCTCACTACTTCCAATGTACAGAAATCCTGTAAGCTGCTTCTCTTTTACTAAGACTGCTGAAAACCCGCATAGTGCGTAAGACTACTCCCATACTACAGAACTCCCATAAAGTGTTTCCTACACTCAGGATGCAGAACTCCTGTAAACTGCCTCTCACTACTTCCAATGTACAGAAATCCTGTAAGCTGCTTCTCTTTTACTCAAACTACTGAAAACCCGCATAGTGCCTAAGACTACTCCCATGCTACAGAACTCCCGTAAAGTGTTTCCTACACTCAGGATGCAGAACTCCTGTAAACTGCCTCTCACTACTTCCAATGTACAGAAATCCTGCAAGCTGCTTCTCTTTTACTCAGACTGCTGAAAACCCGCATAGTGCGTAAGACTACTCCCATACTACAGAACTCCCGTAAAGTGTTTCCTACACTCAGGATGCAGAACTCCTGTAAACTGCCTCTCACTACTTCCAATGTACAGAAATCCTGTAAGCTGCTTCTCTTTTACTCAGACTACTGAAAACCCGCATAGTGCGTAAGACTACTCCCATGCTACAGAACTCCCGTAAAGTGTTTCCTACACTCAGGATGCAGAACTCCTGTAAACTGCCTCTCACTACTTCCAATGTACAGAAATCCTGTAAGCTGCTTCTCTTTTACTCAGACTGCTGAAAACCCGCATAGTGCGTAAGACTACTCCCATGCTACAGAACTCCGATAAAGTGTTTCCTACACACAGGATGCAAAACTCCAGTAAACTGCCTCTCACTACTTCCAATGTACAGAAATCCTGTAAGCTGCTTCTCTTTTACGCAGACTGCTGAAAACCCGCATAGTGCGTAAGACTACTCCCATGCTACAGAACTCCGATAAAGTGTTTCCTACACTCAGGATGCAGAACTCCTGTAAACTGCCTCTCCCTACTCACAATGTACACAAATCCTGTAAGCTGCTTCTCTTTTACTCAGACTACTAAAAACCCGAATAGTGGGTAAGACTAATCCCATGCTACAGAACTCATGTGTAGTGTTTCTTACACTCAGATTGCAGAACTCCTGTAAACTGCCTCTCACTACTTCCAATGTACAGAAATCCTGTAAGCTGCTTCTCTTTTACTAAGACTGCTGAAAACCCGCATAGTGCGTAAGACTACTCCCATACTACAGAACTCCCGTAAAGTGTTTCCTACACTCAGGATGCAGAACTCCTGTAAACTGCCACTCCCTACTCACAATGTACACAAATCCTGTAAGCTGCTTCTCTTTTACTCAGACTGCTGAAAACCCGCATAGTGCGTAAGACTACTCCCATGCTACAGAACTCCCATAAAGTGTTTCCTACACACAGGATGCAAAACTCCTGTAAACTGCCTCTCACTACTTCCAATGTACATAAATCCTGTAAGCTGCTTCTCTTTTACGCAGACAACTGAAAACCCGCATAGTGTGTAAGACTACTCCCATGCTATAGAACTCCCGTAAAGTGTTTCCTACACTCAGGATGCAGAACTCCTGTAAACTGCCTCTCACTACTTCCAATGTACAGAAATCCTGTAAGCTGCTTCTCTTTTACTCAGACTACTGAAAACCCGCATAGTGCGTAAGACTACTCCCATGCTACAGAACTCCCATAAAATGTTTCCTACACTCAGGATGCAGAACTCCTGTAAACTGCCTCTCACTACTTCCAATGTACAGAAATCCTGTAAGCTGCTTCTCTTTTACTCAGACAACTGAAAACCCGCATAGTGCGTAAGACTACTCCCATACTACAGAACTCCCATAAAATGTTTCCTACACTCAGGATGCAGAACTCCTGTAAACTGCCTCTCACTACTTCCAATGTACAGAAATCCTGTAAGCTGCTTCTCTTTTACTCAGACAACTGAAAACGTGCATAGTGCGTTAGAAAGCTCCCATGCCACAGAACTCCCGTAAAGTGTTTCCTACACTCAGGATGCAGAACTCCTGTAAACTGCCTCTCCCTACTTCCAATGTACACAAATCCTGTAAGCTGCTTCTCTTTTACTCAGACTACTAAAAACCCGCATAGTGCGTAAGACTAATCCCATGCTACAGAACTCCCGTAAAGTGTTTCTTACACTCAGGATGCAGAACTCCTGTAAACTGCCTCTCACTACTTCCAATGTACAGAAATCCTGTAAGCTGCTTCTCTTTTACTCAGACAACTGAAAACGTGCATAGTGCGTTAGACAGCTCCCATGCCACAGAACTCCCGTAAAGTGTTTCCTACACTCAGGATGCAGAACTCCTGTAAACTGCCTCTCCCTACTCACAATGTACACAAATCCTGTAAGCTGCTTCTCTTTTACTCAGACTACTAAAAACCCGCATAGTGCGTAAGACTAATCCCATGCTACAGAACTCCCGTAAAGTGTTTCTTACACTCAGGATGCAGAACTCCTGTAAACTGCCTCTCACTACTTCCAATGTACAGAAATCCTGTAAGCTGCTTCTCTTTTACTCAGACTGCTGAAAACCCGCATAGTGCGTAAGACTACTCCCATGCTGCAGAACTCCCGTAAAGTGTTTCCTACACTCAGGATGCAGAACTCCTGTAAACTGCCTCTCACTACTTCCAATGTACAGAAATCCTGTAAGCTGCTTCTCTTTTACTAAGACTGCTGAAAACCCGCATAGTGGATAAGACTACTCCCATACTACAGAACTCCCGTAAAGTGTCCTACACTCAGGATGCAGAACTCCTGTAAACTGCCTCTCACTACTTCCAATGTACACAAATCCTGTAAGCTGCTTCTCTTTTACTCAGACTGCTGAAAACCCGCATAGTGCGTAAGACTACTCCCATGCTACAGAACTCCCATAAAGTGTTTCCTATACTCAGGATGCAGAACTCCTGTAAACTGCCTCTCACTACTTCCAATGTACAGAAATCCTGTAAGCTGCTTCTCTTTTACGCAGACTGCTGAAAACCCGCATAGTGCGTAAGACTACTCCCATGCTACAGAACTCCTGTAACGTGTTTCCTACACTCAGGATGCAGAACTCCTGTAAACTGCCTCTCACTACTTCCAATGTACAGAAATCCTGTAAGCTGCTTCTCTTTTACGCAGACTGCTCAAAACCCGCATAGTGCGTAAGACTACTCCCATGCTACAGAACTCCCGAAAAAGGTTTCCTACACTCAGGATGCAGAACTCCTGTAAACTGCCTCTCACTACTTCCAATGTACAGAAATCCTGTAAGCTGCTTCTCTTTTACTCAGACTGCTGAAAACCCGCATAGTGCGTAAGACTACTCCCATACTACAGAACTCCCATAAAGTGTTTCCTACACTCAGGATGCAGAACTCCTGTAAACTGCCTCTCCCTACTTCCAATGTACAGAAATCCTGTAAGCTGCTTCTCTTTTACTCAAACTACTGAAAACCCGCATAGTGCGTAAGACTACTCCCATGCTACAGAACTCCCGTAAAGTGTATGCTACCCTCAGGATGCAGAACTCCTGTAAACTGCCTCTCACTACTTCCAATGTACAGAAATCCTGTAAGCTGCTTCTCTTTTACTCAGACAACTGAAAACGTGCATAGTGCGTTAGACAGCTCCCATGCCACAGAACTCCCGTAAAGTGTTTCCTACACTCAGGATGCAGAACTCCTGTAAACTGCCTCTCACTACTTCCAATGTACAGAAATCCTGTAAGCTGCTTCTCTTTTACTCAGACTGCTGAAAACCCGCATAGTGCGTAAGACTACTCCCATACTACAGAACTCCCATAAAGTGTTTCCTACACTCAGGATGCAGAACTCCTGTAAACTGCCTCTCCCTACTTCCAATGTACAGAAATCCTGTAAGCTGCTTCTCTTTTACTCAGACTGCTGAAAACCCGCATAGTGCGTAAGACTACTCCCATACTACAGAACTCCCGTAAAGTGTTTCCTACACTCAGAATGCAGAACTCCTGTAAACTGCCTCTCACTACTTCCAATGTAAACAAATCCTGTAAGCTGCTTCTCTTTTACTCAGACTACTGAAAACCCGCATAGTGGGTATGACTAATCCCATGCTACAGAACTCCCGTAAAGTGTTTCCTACACTCAGGATGCAGAACTCCTGTAAACTGCCTCTCACTACTTCCAATGTACATAAATCCTGTAAGCTGCTGCTCTTTTACTCAGACTACTGAAAACCCGCATAGTGCGTAAGACTACTCCCATGCTACAGAACTCCCATAAAATGTTTCCTACACTCAGGATGCAGAACTCCTGTAAACTGCCTCTCACTACTTCCAATGTACAGAAATCCTGTAAGCTGCTTCTCTTTTACTCAGACTGCTGAAAACCCGCATAGTGCGTAAGACTACTCCCATACTACAGAACTCCCGTAAAGTGTTTCCTACACTCAGGATGCAGAACTCCTGTAAACTGCCTCTCACTACTTCCAATGTACAGAAATCCTGTAAGCTGCTTCTCTTTTACTCAGACTACTGAAAACCCGCATAGTGCGTAAGACTACTCCCATGCTACAGAACTCCCGTAAAGTGTTTCCTACACTCAGGATGCAGAACTCCTGTAAACTGCCTCTCACTACTTCCAATGTACAGAAATCCTGTAAGCTGCTTCTCTTTTACTCAGACTGCTGAAAACCCGCATAGTGCGTAAGACTACTCCCATGCTACAGAACTCCGATAAAGTGTTTCCTACACTCAGGATGCAAAACTCCTGTAAACTGCCTCTCACTACTTCCAATGTACAGAAATCCTGTAAGCTGCTTCTCTTTTACGCAGACTGCTGAAAACCCGCATAGTGCGTAAGACTACTCCCATGCTACAGAACTCCCGTAAAGTGTTTCCTACACTCAGGATGCAGAACTCCTGTAAACTGCCTCTCCCTACTCACAATGTACACAAATCCTGTAAGCTGCTTCTCTTTTACTCAGACTACTAAAAACCCGAATAGTGCGTAAGACTAATCCCATGCTACAGAACTCATGTGTAGTGTTTCTTACACTCAGATTGCAGAACTCCTGTAAACTGCCTCTCACTACTTCCAATGTACAGAAATCCTGTAAGCTGCTTCTCTTTTACTAAGACTGCTGAAAACCCGCATAGTGCGTAAGACTACTCCCATACTACAGAACTCCCGTAAAGTGTTTCCTACACTCAGGATGCAGAACTCCTGTAAACTGCCTCTCCCTACTCACAATGTACACAAATCCTGTAAGCTGCTTCTCTTTTACTCAGACTGCTGAAAACCCGCATAGTGCGTAAGACTACTCCCATGCTACAGAACTCCCATAAAGTGTTTCCTACACACAGGATGCAAAACTCCTGTAAACTGCCTCTCACTACTTCCAATGTACATAAATCCTGTAAGCTGCTTCTCTTTTACGCAGACAACTGAAAACCCGCATAGTGTGTAAGACTACTCCCATGCTATAGAACTCCCGTAAAGTGTTTCCTACACTCAGGATGCAGAACTCCTGTAAACTGCCTCTCACTACTTCCAATGTACAGAAATCCTGTAAGCTGCTTCTCTTTTACTCAGACTACTGAAAACCCGCATAGTGCGTAAGACTACTCCCATGCTACAGAACTCCCATAAAATGTTTCCTACACTCAGGATGCAGAACTCCTGTAAACTGCCTCTCACTACTTCCAATGTACAGAAATCCTGTAAGCTGCTTCTCTTTTACTCAGACAACTGAAAACCCGCATAGTGCGTAAGACTACTCCCATACTGCAGAACTCCCATAAAATGTTTCCTACACTCAGGATGCAGAACTCCTGTAAACTGCCTCTCACTACTTCCAATGTACAGAAATCCTGTAAGCTGCTTCTCTTTTACTCAGACAACTGAAAACGTGCATAGTGCGTTAGACAGCTCCCATGCCACAGAACTCCCGTAAAGTGTTTCCTACACTCAGGATGCAGAACTCCTGTAAACTGCCTCTCCCTACTCACAATGTACACAAATCCTGTAAGCTGCTTCTCTTTTACTCAGACTACTAAAAACCCGCATAGTGCGTAAGACTAATCCCATGCTACAGAACTCCCGTAAAGTGTTTCTTACACTCAGGATGCAGAACTCCTGTAAACTGCCTCTCACTACTTCCAATGTACAGAAATCCTGTAAGCTGCTTCTCTTTTACTCAGACTGCTGAAAACCCGCATAGTGCGTAAGACTACTCCCATGCTGCAGAACTCCCGTAAAGTGTTTCCTACACTCAGGATGCAGAACTCCTGTAAACTGCCTCTCACTACTTCCAATGTACAGAAATCCTGTAAGCTGCTTCTCTTTTACTCAGACTGCTGAAAACCCGCATAGTGCGTAAGACTACTCCCATGCTACAGAACTCCCATAAAGTGTTTCCTATACTCAGGATGCAGAACTCCTGTAAACTGCCTCTCACTACTTCCAATGTACAGAAATCCTGTAAGCTGCTTCTCTTTTACGCAGACTGCTGAAAACCCGCATAGTGCGTAAGACTACTCCCATGCTACAGAACTCCTGTAACGTGTTTCCTACACTCAGGATGCAGAACTCCTGTAAACTACCTCTCACTACTTCCAATGTACAGAAATCCTGTAAGCTGCTTCTCTTTTACTCAGACAACTGAAAACCCGCATAGTGCGTAAGACTACTCCCATACTACAGAACTCCCGTAAAGTGTTTCCTACACTCAGGATGCAGAACTCCTGTAAACTGCCTCTCACTACTTCCAATGTAAACAAATCCTGTAAGCTGCTTCTCTTTTACTCAGACTACTGAAAACCCGCATAGTGGGTATGACTAATCCCATGCTATAGAACTCCCGTAAAGTGTTTCCTACACTCAGGATGCAGAACTCCTGTAAACTGCCTCTCACTACTTCCAATGTACAGAAATCCTGTAAGCTGCTTCTCTTTTACTCAGACTACTGAAAACCCGCATAGTGCGTAAGACTACTCCCATGCTACAGAACTCCCGTAAAGTGTTTCCTACACTCAGGATGCAGAACTCCTGTAAACTGCCTCTCACTACTTCCAATGTACAGAAATCCTGTAAGCTGCTTCTCTTTTACTCAGACTGCTGAAAACCCGCATATTGCGTAAGACTACTCCCATGCTACAGAACTCCGATAAAGTGTTTCCTACACTCAGGATGCAAAACTCCTGTAAACTGCCTCTCACTACTTCCAATGTACACAAATCCTGTAAGCTGCTTCTCTTTTACGCAGACTGCTGAAAACCCGCATAGTGCGTAAGACTACTCCCATGCTACAGAACTCCCGTAAAGTGTTTCCTACACTCAGGATGCAGAACTCCTGTAAACTGCCTCTCCCTACTCACAATGTACACAAATCCTGTAAGCTGCTTCTCTTTTACTCAGACTACTAAAAACTCGAATAGTGCGTAAGACTAATCCCATGCTACAGAACTCATGTGTAGTGTTTCTTACACTCAGATTGCAGAACTCCTGTAAACTGCCTCTCACTACTTCCAATGTACAGAAATCCTGTAAGCTGCTTCTCTTTTACTCAGACTGCTGAAAACCCGCATAGTGCGTAAGACTACTCCCATACTACAGAACTCCCGTAAAGTGTTTCCTACACTCAGGATGCAGAACTCCTGTAAACTGCCTCTCCCTACTCACAATGTACACAAATCCTGTAAGCTGCTGCTCTTTTACTCAGACTGCTGAAAACCCGCATAGTGCGTAAGACTACTCCCATGCTACAGAACTCCCATAAAGTGTTTCCTACACACAGGATGCAAAACTCCTGTAAACTGCCTCTCACTACTTCCAATGTACATAAATCCTGTAAGCTGCTTCTCTTTTACGCAGACAACTGAAAACCCGCATAGTGTGTAAGACTACTCCCATGCTATAGAACTCCCATAAAGTGTTTCCTACACTCAGGATGCAGAACTCCTGTAAACTGCCTCTCACTACTTCCAATGTACAGAAATCCTGTAAGCTGCTTCTCTTTTACTCAGACTACTGAAAACCCGCATAGTGCGTAAGACTACTCCCATGCTACAGAACTCCCATAAAATGTTTCCTACACTCAGGATGCAGAACTCCTGTAAACTGCCTCTCACTACTTCCAATGTACAGAAATCCTGTAAGCTGCTTCTCTTTTACTCAGACAACTGAAAACCCGCATAGTGCGTAAGACTACTCCCATACTACAGAACTCCCATAAAATGTTTCCTACACTCAGGATGCAGAACTCCTGTAAACTGCCTCTCACTACTTCCAATGTACAGAAATCCTGTAAGCTGCTTCTCTTTTACTCAGACTACTGAAAACGTGCATAGTGCGTTAGACAGCTCCCATGCCACAGAACTCCCGTAAAGTGTTTCCTACACTCAGGATGCAGAACTCCTGTAAACTGCCTCTCCCTACTCACAATGTACACAAATCCTGTAAGCTGCTTCTCTTTTACTCAGACTACTAAAAACCCGCATAGTGCGTAAGACTAATCCCATGCTACAGAACTCCCGTAAAGTGTTTCTTACACTCAGGATGCAGAACTCCTGTAAACTGCCTCTCACTACTTCCAATGTACAGAAATCCTGTAAGCTGCTTCTCTTTTACTCAGACTGCTGAAAACCCGCATAGTGCGTAAGACTACTCCCATGCTGCAGAACTCCCGTAAAGTGTTTCCTACACTCAGGATGCAGAACTCCTGTAAACTGCCTCTCACTACTTCCAATGTACAGAAATCCTGTAAGCTGCTTCTCTTTTACTAAGACTGCTGAAAACCCGCATAGTGGATAAGACTACTCCCATACTACAGAACTCCCGTAAAGTGTTTCCTACACTCAGGATGCAGAACTCCTGTAAACTGCCTCTCACTACTTCCAATGTACACAAATCCTGTAAGCTGCTTCTCTTTTACTCAGACTGCTGAAAACCCGCATAGTGCGTAAGACTACTCCCATGCTACAGAACTCCCATAAAGTGTTTCCTATACTCAGGATGCAGAACTCCTGTAAACTGCCTCTCACTACTTCCAATGTACAGAAATCCTGTAAGCTGCTTCTCTTTTACTCAGACTGCTGAAAACCCGCATAGTGCGTAAGACTACTCCCATGCTACAGAACTCCTGTAACGTGTTTCCTACACTCAGGATGCAGAACTCCTGTAAACTACCTCTCACTACTTCCAATGTACAGAAATCCTGTAAGCTGCTTCTCTTTTACTCAGACAACTGAAAACCCGCATAGTGCGTAAGACTACCCCCATACTACAGAACTCCCGTAAAGTGTTTCCTACACTCAGGATGCAGAACTCCTGTAAACTGCCTCTCACTACTTCCAATGTAAACAAATCCTGTAAGCTGCTTCTCTTTTACTCAGACTACTGAAAACCCGCATAGTGGGTATGACTAATCCCATGCTACAGAACTCCCGTAAAGTGTTTCCTACACTCAGGATGCAGAACTCCTGTAAACTGCCTCTCACTACTTCCAATGTACAGAAATCCTGTAAGCTGCTTCTCTTTTACTCAGACTACTGAAAACCCGCATAGTGCGTAAGACTACTCCCATGCTACAGAACTCCCATAAAATGTTTCCTACACTCAGGATGCAGAACTCCTGTAAACTGCCTCTCACTACTTCCAATGTACAGAAATCCTGTAAGCTGCTTCTCTTTTACACAGACTACTGAAAACCCGCATACTGTGTAAGACTACTTCCATGCTACAGAACTCCCGTAAAGTGTTTCCTACACTCAGGATGCAGAACTCCTGTAAACTGCCTCTCACTACTTCCAATGTACAGAAATCCTGTAAGCTGCTTCTCTTTTACTAAGACTGCTGAAAACCCGCATAGTGCGTAAGACTACTCCCATACTACAGAACTCCCATAAAGTGTTTCCTACACTCAGGATGCAGAACTCCTGTAAACTGCCTCTCACTACTTCCAATGTACAGAAATCCTGTAAGCTGCTTCTCTTTTACTCAAACTACTGAAAACCCGCATAGTGCCTAAGACTACTCCCATGCTACAGAACTCCCGTAAAGTGTTTCCTACACTCAGGATGCAGAACTCCTGTAAACTGCCTCTCACTACTTCCAATGTACAGAAATCCTGTAAGCTGCTTCTCTTTTACTCAGACTGCTGAAAACCCGCATAGTGCGTAAGACTACTCCCATACTACAGAACTCCCGTAAAGTGTTTCCTACACTCAGGATGCAGAACTCCTGTAAACTGCCTCTCACTACTTCCAATGTACAGAAATCCTGTAAGCTGCTTCTCTTTTACTCAGACTACTGAAAACCCGCATAGTGCGTAAGACTACTCCCATGCTACAGAACTCCCGTAAAGTGTTTCCTACACTCAGGATGCAGAACTCCTGTAAACTGCCTCTCACTACTTCCAATGTACAGAAATCCTGTAAGCTGCTTCTCTTTTACTCAGACTGCTGAAAACCCGCATAGTGCGTAAGACTACTCCCATGCTACAGAACTCCCATAAAGTGTTTCCTACACTCAGGATGCAAAACTCCAGTAAACTGCCTCTCACTACTTCCAATGTACAGAAATCCTGTAAGCTGCTTCTCTTTTACGCAGACTGCTGAAAACCCGCATAGTGCGTAAGACTACTCCCATGCTACAGAACTCCGATAAAGTGTTTCCTACACTCAGGATGCAGAACTCCTGTAAACTGCCTCTCCCTACTCACAATGTACACAAATCCTGTAAGCTGCTTCTCTTTTACTCAGACTACTAAAAACCCGAATAGTGCGTAAGACTAATCCCATGCTACAGAACTCATGTGTAGTGTTTCTTACACTCAGATTGCAGAACTCCTGTAAACTGCCTCTCACTACTTCCAATGTACAGAAATCCTGTAAGCTGCTTCTCTTTTACTAAGACTGCTGAAAACCCGCATAGTGCGTAAGACTACTCCCATACTACAGAACTCCCGTAAAGTGTTTCCTACACTCAGGATGCAGAACTCCTGTAAACTGCCACTCCCTACTCACAATGTACACAAATCCTGTAAGCTGCTTCTCTTTTACTCAGACTGCTGAAAACCCGCATAGTGCGTAAGACTACTCCCATGCTACAGAACTCCCATAAAGTGTTTCCTACACACAGGATGCAAAACTCCTGTAAACTGCCTCTCACTACTTCCAATGTACAGAAATCCTGTAAGCTGCTTCTCTTTTACGCAGACAACTGAAAACCCGCATAGTGTGTAAGACTACTCCCATGCTATAGAACTCCCGTAAAGTGTTTCCTACACTCAGGATGCAGAACTCCTGTAAACTGCCTCTCACTACTTCCAATGTACAGAAATCCTGTAAGCTGCTTCTCTTTTACTCAGACTACTGAAAACCCGCATAGTGCGTATGACTACTCCCATGCTACAGAACTCCCATAAAATGTTTCCTACACTCAGGATGCAGAACTCCTGTAAACTGCCTCTCACTACTTCCAATGTACAGAAATCCTGTAAGCTGCTTCTCTTTTACTCAGACAACTGAAAACCCGCATAGTGCGTAAGACTACTCCCATACTACAGAACTCCCATAAAATGTTTCCTACACTCAGGATGCAGAACTCCTGTAAACTGCCTCTCACTACTTCCAATGTACAGAAATCCTGTAAGCTGCTTCTCTTTTACTCAGACAACTGAAAACGTGCATAGTGCGTTAGACAGCTCTCATGCCACAGAACTCCCGTAAAGTGTTTCCTACACTCAGGATGCAGAACTCCTGTAAACTGCCTCTCCCTACTCACAATGTACACAAATCCTGTAAGCTGCTTCTCTTTTACTCAGACTACTAAAAACCCGCATAGTGCGTAAGACTAATCCCATGCTACAGAACTCCCGTAAAGTGTTTCTTACACTCAGGATGCAGAACTCCTGTAAACTGCCTCTCACTACTTCCAATGTACAGAAATCCTGTAAGCTGCTTCTCTTTTACTCAGACAACTGAAAACGTGCATAGTGCGTTAGACAGCTCCCATGCCACAGAACTCCCGTAAAGTGTTTCCTACACTCAGGATGCAGAACTCCTGTAAACTGCCTCTCCCTACTCACAATGTACACAAATCCTGTAAGCTGCTTCTCTTTTACTCAGACTACTAAAAACCCGCATAGTGCGTAAGACTACTCCCATGCTACAGAACTCCCGTAAAGTGTTTCTTACACTCAGGATGCAGAACTCCTGTAAACTGCCTCTCACTACTTCCAATGTACAGAAATCCTGTAAGCTGCTTCTCTTTTACTCAGACTGCTGAAAACCCGCATAGTGCGTAAGACTACTCCCATGCTGCAGAACTCCCGTAAAGTGTTTCCTACACTCAGGATGCAGAACTCCTGTAAACTGCCTCTCACTACTTCCAATGTACAGAAATCCTGTAAGCTGCTTCTCTTTTACTAAGACTGCTGAAAACCCGCATAGTGGATAAGACTACTCCCATACTACAGAACTCCCGTAAAGTGTCCTACACTCAGGATGCAGAACTCCTGTAAACTGCCTCTCACTACTTCCAATGTACACAAATCCTGTAAGCTGCTTCTCTTTTACTCAGACTGCTGAAAACCCGCATAGTGCGTAAGACTACTCCCATGCTACAGAACTCCCATAAAGTGTTTCCTATACTCAGGATGCAGAACTCCTGTAAACTGCCTCTCACTACTTCCAATGTACAGAAATCCTGTAAGCTGCTTCTCTTTTACGCAGACTGCTGAAAACCCGCATAGTGCGTAAGACTACTCCCATGCTACAGAACTCCTGTAACGTGTTTCCTACACTCAGGATGCAGAACTCCTGTAAACTGCCTCTCACTACTTCCAATGTACAGAAATCCTGTAAGCTGCTTCTCTTTTACGCAGACTGCTCAAAACCCGCATAGTGCGTAAGACTACTCCCATGCTACAGAACTCCCGAAAAAGGTTTCCTACACTCAGGATGCAGAACTCCTGTAAACTGCCTCTCACTACTTCCAATGTACAGAAATCCTGTAAGCTGCTTCTCTTTTACTCAGACTGCTGAAAACCCGCATAGTGCGTAAGACTGCTCCCATACTACAGAACTCCCATAAAGTGTTTCCTACACTCAGGATGCAGAACTCCTGTAAACTGCCTCTCCCTACTTCCAATGTACAGAAATCCTGTAAGCTGCTTCTCTTTTACTCAAACTACTGAAAACCCGCATAGTGCGTAAGACTACTCCCATGCTACAGAACTCCCGTAAAGTGTATCCTACACTCAGGATGCAGAACTCCTGTAAACTGCCTCTCACTACTTCCAATGTACAGAAATCCTGTAAGCTGCTTCTCTTTTACTCAGACAACTGAAAACGTGCATAGTGCGTTAGACAGCTCCCATGCCACAGAACTCCCGTAAAGTGTTTCCTACACTCAGGATGCAGAACTCCTGTAAACTGCCTCTCCCTACTCACAATGTACACAAATCCTGTAAGCTGCTTCTCTTTTACTCAGACTACTAAAAACCCGCATAGTGCGTAAGACTACTCCCATGCTACAGAACTCCCGTAAAGTGTTTCTTACACTCAGGATGCAGAACTCCTGTAAACTGCCTCTCACTACTTCCAATGTACAGAAATCCTGTAAGCTGCTTCTCTTTTACTCAGACTGCTGAAAACCCGCATAGTGCGTAAGACTACTCCCATGCTGCAGAACTCCCGTAAACTGTTTCCTACACTCAGGATGCAGAACTCCTGTAAACTGCCTCTCACTACTTCCAATGTACAGAAATCCTGTAAGCTGCTTCTCTTTTACTAAGACTGCTGAAAACCCGCATAGTGGATAAGACTACTCCCATACTACAGAACTCCCGTAAAGTGTCCTACACTCAGGATGCAGAACTCCTGTAAACTGCCTCTCACTACTTCCAATGTACACAAATCCTGTAAGCTGCTTCTCTTTTACTCAGACTGCTGAAAACCCGCATAGTGCGTAAGACTACTCCCATGCTACAGAACTCCCATAAAGTGTTTCCTATACTCAGGATGCAGAACTCCTGTAAACTGCCTCTCACTACTTCCAATGTACAGAAATCCTGTAAGCTGCTTCTCTTTTACGCAGACTGCTGAAAACCCGCATAGTGCGTAAGACTACTCCCATGCTACAGAACTCCTGTAACGTGTTTCCTACACTCAGGATGCAGAACTCCTGTAAACTGCCTCTCACTACTTCCAATGTACAGAAATCCTGTAAGCTGCTTCTCTTTTACGCAGACTGCTCAAAACCCGCATAGTGCGTAAGACTACTCCCATGCTACAGAACTCCCGAAAAAGGTTTCCTACACTCAGGATGCAGAACTCCTGTAAACTGCCTCTCACTACTTCCAATGTACAGAAATCCTGTAAGCTGCTTCTCTTTTACTCAGACTGCTGAAAACCCGCATAGTGCGTAAGACTGCTCCCATACTACAGAACTCCCATAAAGTGTTTCCTACACTCAGGATGCAGAACTCCTGTAAACTGCCTCTCCCTACTTCCAATGTACAGAAATCCTGTAAGCTGCTTCTCTTTTACTCAAACTACTGAAAACCCGCATAGTGCGTAAGACTACTCCCATGCTACAGAACTCCCGTAAAGTGTATCCTACACTCAGGATGCAGAACTCCTGTAAACTGCCTCTCACTACTTCCAATGTACAGAAATCCTGTAAGCTGCTTCTCTTTTACTCAGACAACTGAAAACGTGCATAGTGCGTTAGACAGCTCCCATGCCACAGAACTCCCGTAAAGTGTTTCATACACTCAGGATGCAGAACTCCTGTAAACTGCCTCTCCCTACTCACAATGTACACAAATCCTGTAAGCTGCTTCTCTTTTACTCAGACTACTAAAAACCCGCATAGTGCGTAAGACTACTCCCATGCTACAGAACTCCCGTAAAGTGTTTCTTACACTCAGGATGCAGAACTCCTGTAAACTGCCTCTCACTACTTCCAATGTACAGAAATCCTGTAAGCTGCTTCTCTTTTACTAAGACTGCTGAAAACCCGCATAGTGCGTAAGACTACTCCCATGCTGCAGAACTCCCGTAAAGTGTTTCCTACACTCAGGATGCAGAACTCCTGTAAACTGCCTCTCACTACTTCCAATGTACAGAAATCCTGTAAGCTGCTTCTCTTTTACTAAGACTGCTGAAAACCCGCATAGTGGATAAGACTACTCCCATACTACAGAACTCCCGTAAAGTGTCCTACACTCAGGATGCAGAACTCCTGTAAACTGCCTCTCACTACTTCCAATGTACACAAATCCTGTAAGCTGCTTCTCTTTTACTCAGACTGCTGAAAACCCGCATAGTGCGTAAGACTACTCCCATGCTACAGAACTCCCATAAAGTGTTTCCTATACTCAGGATGCAGAACTCCTGTAAACTGCCTCTCACTACTTCCAATGTACAGAAATCCTGTAAGCTGCTTCTCTTTTACGCAGACTGCTGAAAACCCGCATAGTGCGTAAGACTACTCCCATGCTACAGAACTCCTGTAACGTGTTTCCTACACTCAGGATGCAGAACTCCTGTAAACTGCCTCTCACTACTTCCAATGTACAGAAATCCTGTAAGCTGCTTCTCTTTTACGCAGACTGCTCAAAACCCGCATAGTGCGTAAGACTACTCCCATGCTACAGAACTCCCGTAAAGTGTATCCTACACTCAGGATGCAGAACTCCTGTAAACTGCCTCTCACTACTTCCAATGTACAGAAATCCTGTAAGCTGCTTCTCTTTTACTAAGACTGCTGAAAACCCGCATAGTGCGTAAGACTACTCCCATGCTACAGAACTCCCGTAAAGTGTATCCTACACTCAGGATGCAGAACTCCTGTAAACTGCCTCTCACTACTTCCAATGTACAGAAATCCTGTAAGCTGCTTCTCTTTTACTAAGACTGCTGAAAACCCGCATAGTGCGTAAGACTACTCCCATACTACAGAACTCCCGTAAAGTGTTTCCTACACTCAGGATGCAGAACTCCTGTAAACTGCCTCTCCCTACTCACAATGTACACAAATCCTGTAAGCTGCTTCTCTTTTACTCAGACTGCTGAAAACCCGCATAGTGCGTAAGACTACTCCCATGCTACAGAACTCCCATAAAGTGTTTCCTACACTCAGGATGCAGAACTCCTGTAAACTGCCTCTCACTACTTCCAATGTACAGAAATCCTGTAAGCTGCTTCTCTTTTACTCAGACTGCTGAAAACCCGCATAGTGCGTAAGACTACTCCCATGCTACAGAACTCCCATAAAGTGTTTCCTACACTCAGGATGCAAAACTCCTGTAAACTGCCTCTCACTACTTCCAATGTACAGAAATCCTGTAAGCTGCTTCTCTTTTACGCAGACTGCTGAAAACCCGCATAGTGCGTAAGACTACTCCCATGCTACAGAACTCCCGTAAAGTGTTTCCTACACTCAGGATGCAGAACTCCTGTAAACTGCCTCTCCCTACTCACAATGTACACAAATCCTGTAAGCTGCTTCTCTTTTACTCAGACTACTAAAAACCCGAATAGTGCGTAAGACTAATCCCATGCTACAGAACTCATGTGTAGTGTTTCTTACACTCAGATTGCAGAACTCCTGTAAACTGCCTCTCACTACTTCCAATGTACAGAAATCCTGTAAGCTGCTTCTCTTTTACTAAGACTGCTGAAAACCCGCATAGTGCGTAAGACTACTCCCATGCTACAGAACTCCCATAAAGTGTTTCCTATACTCAGGATGCAGAACTCCTGTAAACTGCCTCTCACTACTTCCAATGTACAGAAATCCTGTAAGCTGCTTCTCTTTTACGCAGACTGCTGAAAACCCGCATAGTGCGTAAGACTACTCCCATGCTACAGAACTCCTGTAACGTGTTTCCTACACTCAGGATGCAGAACTCCTGTAAACTGCCTCTCACTACTTCCAATGTACAGAAATCCTGTAAGCTGCTTCTCTTTTACGCAGACTGCTCAAAACCCGCATAGTGCGTAAGACTACTCCCATGCTACAGAACTCCCGAAAAAGGTTTCCTACACTCAGGATGCAGAACTCCTGTAAACTGCCTCTCACTACTTCCAATGTACAGAAATCCTGTAAGCTGCTTCTCTTTTACTCAGACTGCTGAAAACCCGCATAGTGCGTAAGACTGCTCCCATACTACAGAACTCCCATAAAGTGTTTCCTACACTCAGGATGCAGAACTCCTGTAAACTGCCTCTCACTACTTCCAATGTACAGAAATCCTGTAAGCTGCTTCTCTTTTACTCAAACTACTTAAAACCCGCATAGTGCGTAAGACTACTCCCATGCTACAGAACTCCCGTAAAGTGTATCCTACACTCAGGATGCAGAACTCCTGTAAACTGCCTCTCACTACTTCCAATGTACAGAAATCCTGTAAGCTGCTTCTCTTTTACTCAGACAACTGAAAACGTGCATAGTGCGTTAGACAGCTCCCATGCCACAGAACTCCCGTAAAGTGTTTCCTACACTCAGGATGCAGAACTCCTGTAAACTGCCTCTCCCTACTCACAATGTACACAAATCCTGTAAGCTGCTTCTCTTTTACTCAGACTACTAAAAACCCGCATAGTGCGTAAGACTACTCCCATGCTACAGAACTCCCGTAAAGTGTTTCTTACACTCAGGATGCAGAACTCCTGTAAACTGCCTCTCACTACTTCCAATGTACAGAAATCCTGTAAGCTGCTTCTCTTTTACTCAGACTGCTGAAAACCCGCATAGTGCGTAAGACTACTCCCATGCTGCAGAACTCCCGTAAAGTGTTTCCTACACTCAGGATGCAGAACTCCTGTAAACTGCCTCTCACTACTTCCAATGTACAGAAATCCTGTAAGCTGCTTCTCTTTTACTAAGACTGCTGAAAACCCGCATAGTGGATAAGACTACTCCCATACTACAGAACTCCCGTAAAGTGTCCTACACTCAGGATGCAGAACTCCTGTAAACTGCCTCTCACTACTTCCAATGTACACAAATCCTGTAAACTGCTTCTCTTTTACTCAGACTGCTGAAAACCCGCATAGTGCGTAAGACTACTCCCATGCTACAGAACTCCCATAAAGTGTTTCCTATACTCAGGATGCAGAACTCCTGTAAACTGCCTCTCACTACTTCCAATGTACAGAAATCCTGTAAGCTGCTTCTCTTTTACGCAGACTGCTGAAAACCCGCATAGTGCGTAAGACTACTCCCATGCTACAGAACTCCTGTAACGTGTTTCCTACACTCAGGATGCAGAACTCCTGTAAACTGCCTCTCACTACTTCCAATGTACAGAAATCCTGTAAGCTGCTTCTCTTTTACGCAGACTGCTCAAAACCCGCATAGTGCGTAAGACTGCTCCCATGCTACAGAACTCCCGAAAAAGGTTTCCTACACTCAGGATGCAGAACTCCTGTAAACTGCCTCTCACTACTTCCAATGTACAGAAATCCTGTAAGCTGCTTCTCTTTTACTCAGACTGCTGAAAACCCGCATAGTGCGTAAGACTGCTCCCATACTACAGAACTCCCATAAAGTGTTTCCTACACTCAGGATGCAGAACTCCTGTAAACTGCCTCTCCCTACTTCCAATGTACAGAAATCCTGTAAGCTGCTTCTCTTTTACTCAAACTACTGAAAACCCGCATAGTGCGTAAGACTACTCCCATGCTACAGAACTCCCGTAAAGTGTATCCTACACTCAGGATGCAGAACTCCTGTAAACTGCCTCTCACTACTTCCAATGTACAGAAATCCTGTAAGCTGCTTCTCTTTTACTCAGACAACTGAAAACGTGCATAGTGCGTTAGACAGCTCCCATGCCACAGAACTCCCGTAAAGTGTTTCCTACACTCAGGATGCAGAACTCCTGTAAACTGCATCTCCCTACTCACAATGTACACAAATCCTGTAAGCTGCTTCTCTTTTACTCAGACTACTAAAAACCCGCATAGTGCGTAAGACTACTCCCATGCTACAGAACTCCCGTAAAGTGTTTCTTACACTCAGGATGCAGAACTCCTGTAAACTGCCTCTCACTACTTCCAATGTACAGAAATCCTGTAAGCTGCTTCTCTTTTACTAAGACTGCTGAAAACCCGCATAGTGCGTAAGACTACTCCCATGCTGCAGAACTCCCGTAAAGTGTTTCCTACACTCAGGATGCAGAACTCCTGTAAACTGCCTCTCACTACTTCCAATGTACAGAAATCCTGTAAGCTGCTTCTCTTTTACTAAGACTGCTGAAAACCCGCATAGTGGATAAGACTACTCCCATACTACAGAACTCCCGTAAAGTGTCCTACACTCAGGATGCAGAACTCCTGTAAACTGCCTCTCACTACTTCCAATGTACACAAATCCTGTAAGCTGCTTCTCTTTTACTCAGACTGCTGAAAACCCGCATAGTGCGTAAGACTACTCCCATGCTACAGAACTCCCATAAAGTGTTTCCTATACTCAGGATGCAGAACTCCTGTAAACTGCCTCTCACTACTTCCAATGTACAGAAATCCTGTAAGCTGCTTCTCTTTTACGCAGACTGCTGAAAACCCGCATAGTGCGTAAGACTACTCCCATGCTACAGAACTCCTGTAACGTGTTTCCTACACTCAGGATGCAGAACTCCTGTAAACTGCCTCTCACTACTTCCAATGTACAGAAATCCTGTAAGCTGCTTCTCTTTTACGCAGACTGCTCAAAACCCGCATAGTGCGTAAGACTACTCCCATGCTACAGAACTCCTGTAACGTGTTTCCTACACTCAGGATGCAGAACTCCTGTAAACTGCCTCTCACTACTTCCAATGTACAGAAATCCTGTAAGCTTCTCTTTTACGCAGACTGCTCAAAACCCGCATAGTGCGTAAGACTACTCCCATGCTACAGAACTCCCGAAAAAGGTTTCCTACACTCAGGATGCAGAACTCCTGTAAACTGCCTCTCACTACTTCCAATGTACAGAAATCCTGTAAGCTGCTTCTCTTTTACTCAAACTACTGAAAACCCGCATAGTGCGTAAGACTACTCCCATGCTACAGAACTCCCGTAAAGTGTATCCTACACTCAGGATGCAGAACTCCTGTAAACTGCCTCTCACTACTTCCAATGTACAGAAATCCTGTAAGCTGCTTCTCTTTTACTAAGACTGCTGAAAACCCGCATAGTGCGTAAGACTACTCCCATACTACAGAACTCCCGTAAAGTGTTTCTTACACTCAGGATGCAGAACTCCTGTAAACTGCCTCTCCCTACTCACAATGTACACAAATCCTGTAAGCTGCTTCTCTTTTACTCAGACTGCTGAAAACCCGCATAGTGCGTAAGACTACTCCCATGCTACAGAACTCCCATAAAGTGTTTCCTACACTCAGGATGCAGAACTCCTGTAAACTGCCTCTCACTACTTCCAATGTACAGAAATCCTGTAAGCTGCTTCTCTTTTACTCAGACTGCTGAAAACCCGCATAGTGCGTAAGACTACTCCCATGCTACAGAACTCCCATAAAGTGTTTCCTACACTCAGGATGCAAAACTCCTGTAAACTGCCTCTCACTACTTCCAATGTACAGAAATCCTGTAAGCTGCTTCTCTTTTACGCAGACTGCTGAAAACCCGCATAGTGCGTAAGACTACTCCCATGCTACAGAACTCCCGTAAAGTGTTTCCTACACTCAGGATGCAGAACTCCTGTAAACTGCCTCTCCCTACTCACAATGTACACAAATCCTGTAAGCTGCTTCTCTTTTACTCAGACTACTAAAAACCCGAATAGTGCGTAAGACTAATCCCATGCTACAGAACTCATGTGTAGTGTTTCTTACACTCAGATTGCAGAACTCCTGTAAACTGCCTCTCACTACTTCCAATGTACAGAAATCCTGTAAGCTGCTTCTCTTTTACTAAGACTGCTGAAAACCCGCATAGTGCGTAAGACTACTCCCATACTACAGAACTCCCGTAAAGTGTTTCCTACACTCAGGATGCAGAACTCCTGTAAACTGCCTCTCCCTACTCACAATGTACACAAATCCTGTAAGCTGCTTCTCTTTTACTCAGACTGCTGAAAACCCGCATAGTGCGTAAGACTACTCCCATGCTACAGAACTCCCATAAAGTGTTTCCTACACACAGGATGCAAAACTCCTGTAAACTGCCTCTCACTACTTCCAATGTACATAAATCCTGTAAGCTGCTTCTCTTTTACGCAGACAACTGAAAACCCGCATAGTGTGTAAGACTACTCCCATGCTATAGAACTCCCGTAAAGTGTTTCCTACACTCAGGATGCAGAACTCCTGTAAACTGCCTCTCACTACTTCCAATGTACAGAAATCCTGTAAGCTGCTTCTCTTTTACTCAGACAACTGAAAACCCGCATAGTGCGTAAGACTACTCCCATACTACAGAACTCCCATAAAATGTTTCCTACACTCAGGATGCAGAACTCCTGTAAACTGCCTCTCACTACTTCCAATGTACAGAAATCCTGTAAGCTGCTTCTCTTTTACTCAGACAACTGAAAACGTGCATAGTGCGTTAGACAGCTCCCATGCCACAGAACTCCCGTAAAGTGTTTCCTACACTCAGGATGCAGAACTCCTGTAAACTGCCTCTCCCTACTTCCAATGTACAGAAATCCTGTAAGCTGCTTCTCTTTTACTCAGACTACTGAAAACGTGCATAGTGCGTTAGACAGCTCCCATGCCACAGAACTCCCGTAAAGTGTTTCCTACACTCAGGATGCAGAACTCCTGTAAACTGCCTCTCCCTACTCACAATGTACACAAATCCTGTAAGCTGCTTCTCTTTTACTCAGACTACTAAAAACCCGCATAGTGCGTAAGACTAATCCCATGCTACAGAACTCCCGTAAAGTGTTTCTTACACTCAGGATGCAGAACTCCTGTAAACTGCCTCTCACTACTTCCAATGTACAGAAATCCTGTAAGCTGCTTCTCTTTTACTCAGACTGCTGAAAACCCGCATAGTGCGTAAGACTACTCCCATGCTGCAGAACTCCCGTAAAGTGTTTCCTACACTCAGGATGCAGAACTCCTGTAAACTGCCTCTCACTACTTCCAATGTACAGAAATCCTGTAAGCTGCTTCTCTTTTACTAAGACTGCTGAAAACCCGCATAGTGGATAAGACTACTCCCATACTACAGAACTCCCGTAAAGTGTTTCCTACACTCAGGATGCAGAACTCCTGTAAACTGCCTCTCACTACTTCCAATGTACACAAATCCTGTAAGCTGCTTCTCTTTTACTCAGACTGCTGAAAACCCGCATAGTGCGTAAGACTACTCCCATGCTACAGAACTCCCATAAAGTGTTTCCTATACTCAGGATGCAGAACTCCTGTAAACTGCCTCTCACTACTTCCAATGTACAGAAATCCTGTAAGCTGCTTCTCTTTTACTCAGACTGCTGAAAACCCGCATAGTGCGTAAGACTACTCCCATGCTACAGAACTCCTGTAACGTGTTTCCTACACTCAGGATGCAGAACTCCTGTAAACTACCTCTCACTACTTCCAATGTACAGAAATCCTGTAAGCTGCTTCTCTTTTACTCAGACAACTGAAAACCCGCATAGTGCGTAAGACTACCCCCATACTACAGAACTCCCGTAAAGTGTTTCCTACACTCAGGATGCAGAACTCCTGTAAACTGCCTCTCACTACTTCCAATGTAAACAAATCCTGTAAGCTGCTTCTCTTTTACTCAGACTACTGAAAACCCGCATAGTGGGTATGACTAATCCCATGCTACAGAACTCCCGTAAAGTGTTTCCTACACTCAGGATGCAGAACTCCTGTAAACTGCCTCTCACTACTTCCAATGTACAGAAATCCTGTAAGCTGCTTCTCTTTTACTCAGACTACTGAAAACCCGCATAGTGCGTAAGACTACTCCCATGCTACAGAACTCCCATAAAATGTTTCCTACACTCAGGATGCAGAACTCCTGTAAACTGCCTCTCACTACTTCCAATGTACAGAAATCCTGTAAGCTGCTTCTCTTTTACACAGACTACTGAAAACCCGCATACTGTGTAAGACTACTTCCATGCTACAGAACTCCCGTAAAGTGTTTCCTACACTCAGGATGCAGAACTCCTGTAAACTGCCTCTCACTACTTCCAATGTACAGAAATCCTGTAAGCTGCTTCTCTTTTACTAAGACTGCTGAAAACCCGCATAGTGCGTAAGACTACTCCCATACTACAGAACTCCCATAAAGTGTTTCCTACACTCAGGATGCAGAACTCCTGTAAACTGCCTCTCACTACTTCCAATGTACAGAAATCCTGTAAGCTGCTTCTCTTTTACTCAAACTACTGAAAACCCGCATAGTGCCTAAGACTACTCCCATGCTACAGAACTCCCGTAAAGTGTTTCCTACACTCAGGATGCAGAACTCCTGTAAACTGCCTCTCACTACTTCCAATGTACAGAAATCCTGTAAGCTGCTTCTCTTTTACTCAGACTGCTGAAAACCCGCATAGTGCGTAAGACTACTCCCATACTACAGAACTCCCGTAAAGTGTTTCCTACACTCAGGATGCAGAACTCCTGTAAACTGCCTCTCACTACTTCCAATGTACAGAAATCCTGTAAGCTGCTTCTCTTTTACTCAGACTACTGAAAACCCGCATAGTGCGTAAGACTACTCCCATGCTACAGAACTCCCGTAAAGTGTTTCCTACACTCAGGATGCAGAACTCCTGTAAACTGCCTCTCACTACTTCCAATGTACAGAAATCCTGTAAGCTGCTTCTCTTTTACTCAGACTGCTGAAAACCCGCATAGTGCGTAAGACTACTCCCATGCTACAGAACTCCCATAAAGTGTTTCCTACACTCAGGATGCAAAACTCCAGTAAACTGCCTCTCACTACTTCCAATGTACAGAAATCCTGTAAGCTGCTTCTCTTTTACGCAGACTGCTGAAAACCCGCATAGTGCGTAAGACTACTCCCATGCTACAGAACTCCGATAAAGTGTTTCCTACACTCAGGATGCAGAACTCCTGTAAACTGCCTCTCCCTACTCACAATGTACACAAATCCTGTAAGCTGCTTCTCTTTTACTCAGACTACTAAAAACCCGAATAGTGCGTAAGACTAATCCCATGCTACAGAACTCATGTGTAGTGTTTCTTACACTCAGATTGCAGAACTCCTGTAAACTGCCTCTCACTACTTCCAATGTACAGAAATCCTGTAAGCTGCTTCTCTTTTACTAAGACTGCTGAAAACCCGCATAGTGCGTAAGACTACTCCCATACTACAGAACTCCCGTAAAGTGTTTCCTACACTCAGGATGCAGAACTCCTGTAAACTGCCACTCCCTACTCACAATGTACACAAATCCTGTAAGCTGCTTCTCTTTTACTCAGACTGCTGAAAACCCGCATAGTGCGTAAGACTACTCCCATGCTACAGAACTCCCATAAAGTGTTTCCTACACACAGGATGCAAAACTCCTGTAAACTGCCTCTCACTACTTCCAATGTACAGAAATCCTGTAAGCTGCTTCTCTTTTACGCAGACAACTGAAAACCCGCATAGTGTGTAAGACTACTCCCATGCTATAGAACTCCCGTAAAGTGTTTCCTACACTCAGGATGCAGAACTCCTGTAAACTGCCTCTCACTACTTCCAATGTACAGAAATCCTGTAAGCTGCTTCTCTTTTACTCAGACTACTGAAAACCCGCATAGTGCGTATGACTACTCCCATGCTACAGAACTCCCATAAAATGTTTCCTACACTCAGGATGCAGAACTCCTGTAAACTGCCTCTCACTACTTCCAATGTACAGAAATCCTGTAAGCTGCTTCTCTTTTACTCAGACAACTGAAAACCCGCATAGTGCGTAAGACTACTCCCATACTACAGAACTCCCATAAAATGTTTCCTACACTCAGGATGCAGAACTCCTGTAAACTGCCTCTCACTACTTCCAATGTACAGAAATCCTGTAAGCTGCTTCTCTTTTACTCAGACAACTGAAAACGTGCATAGTGCGTTAGACAGCTCTCATGCCACAGAACTCCCGTAAAGTGTTTCCTACACTCAGGATGCAGAACTCCTGTAAACTGCCTCTCCCTACTCACAATGTACACAAATCCTGTAAGCTGCTTCTCTTTTACTCAGACTACTAAAAACCCGCATAGTGCGTAAGACTAATCCCATGCTACAGAACTCCCGTAAAGTGTTTCTTACACTCAGGATGCAGAACTCCTGTAAACTGCCTCTCACTACTTCCAATGTACAGAAATCCTGTAAGCTGCTTCTCTTTTACTCAGACAACTGAAAACGTGCATAGTGCGTTAGACAGCTCCCATGCCACAGAACTCCCGTAAAGTGTTTCCTACACTCAGGATGCAGAACTCCTGTAAACTGCCTCTCCCTACTCACAATGTACACAAATCCTGTAAGCTGCTTCTCTTTTACTCAGACTACTAAAAACCCGCATAGTGCGTAAGACTACTCCCATGCTACAGAACTCCCGTAAAGTGTTTCTTACACTCAGGATGCAGAACTCCTGTAAACTGCCTCTCACTACTTCCAATGTACAGAAATCCTGTAAGCTGCTTCTCTTTTACTCAGACTGCTGAAAACCCGCATAGTGCGTAAGACTACTCCCATGCTGCAGAACTCCCGTAAAGTGTTTCCTACACTCAGGATGCAGAACTCCTGTAAACTGCCTCTCACTACTTCCAATGTACAGAAATCCTGTAAGCTGCTTCTCTTTTACTAAGACTGCTGAAAACCCGCATAGTGGATAAGACTACTCCCATACTACAGAACTCCCGTAAAGTGTCCTACACTCAGGATGCAGAACTCCTGTAAACTGCCTCTCACTACTTCCAATGTACACAAATCCTGTAAGCTGCTTCTCTTTTACTCAGACTGCTGAAAACCCGCATAGTGCGTAAGACTACTCCCATGCTACAGAACTCCCATAAAGTGTTTCCTATACTCAGGATGCAGAACTCCTGTAAACTGCCTCTCACTACTTCCAATGTACAGAAATCCTGTAAGCTGCTTCTCTTTTACGCAGACTGCTGAAAACCCGCATAGTGCGTAAGACTACTCCCATGCTACAGAACTCCTGTAACGTGTTTCCTACACTCAGGATGCAGAACTCCTGTAAACTGCCTCTCACTACTTCCAATGTACAGAAATCCTGTAAGCTGCTTCTCTTTTACGCAGACTGCTCAAAACCCGCATAGTGCGTAAGACTACTCCCATGCTACAGAACTCCCGAAAAAGGTTTCCTACACTCAGGATGCAGAACTCCTGTAAACTGCCTCTCACTACTTCCAATGTACAGAAATCCTGTAAGCTGCTTCTCTTTTACTCAGACTGCTGAAAACCCGCATAGTGCGTAAGACTGCTCCCATACTACAGAACTCCCATAAAGTGTTTCCTACACTCAGGATGCAGAACTCCTGTAAACTGCCTCTCCCTACTTCCAATGTACAGAAATCCTGTAAGCTGCTTCTCTTTTACTCAAACTACTGAAAACCCGCATAGTGCGTAAGACTACTCCCATGCTACAGAACTCCCGTAAAGTGTATCCTACACTCAGGATGCAGAACTCCTGTAAACTGCCTCTCACTACTTCCAATGTACAGAAATCCTGTAAGCTGCTTCTCTTTTACTCAGACAACTGAAAACGTGCATAGTGCGTTAGACAGCTCCCATGCCACAGAACTCCCGTAAAGTGTTTCCTACACTCAGGATGCAGAACTCCTGTAAACTGCCTCTCCCTACTCACAATGTACACAAATCCTGTAAGCTGCTTCTCTTTTACTCAGACTACTAAAAACCCGCATAGTGCGTAAGACTACTCCCATGCTACAGAACTCCCGTAAAGTGTTTCTTACACTCAGGATGCAGAACTCCTGTAAACTGCCTCTCACTACTTCCAATGTACAGAAATCCTGTAAGCTGCTTCTCTTTTACTCAGACTGCTGAAAACCCGCATAGTGCGTAAGACTACTCCCATGCTGCAGAACTCCCGTAAACTGTTTCCTACACTCAGGATGCAGAACTCCTGTAAACTGCCTCTCACTACTTCCAATGTACAGAAATCCTGTAAGCTGCTTCTCTTTTACTAAGACTGCTGAAAACCCGCATAGTGGATAAGACTACTCCCATACTACAGAACTCCCGTAAAGTGTCCTACACTCAGGATGCAGAACTCCTGTAAACTGCCTCTCACTACTTCCAATGTACACAAATCCTGTAAGCTGCTTCTCTTTTACTCAGACTGCTGAAAACCCGCATAGTGCGTAAGACTACTCCCATGCTACAGAACTCCCATAAAGTGTTTCCTATACTCAGGATGCAGAACTCCTGTAAACTGCCTCTCACTACTTCCAATGTACAGAAATCCTGTAAGCTGCTTCTCTTTTACGCAGACTGCTGAAAACCCGCATAGTGCGTAAGACTACTCCCATGCTACAGAACTCCTGTAACGTGTTTCCTACACTCAGGATGCAGAACTCCTGTAAACTGCCTCTCACTACTTCCAATGTACAGAAATCCTGTAAGCTGCTTCTCTTTTACGCAGACTGCTCAAAACCCGCATAGTGCGTAAGACTACTCCCATGCTACAGAACTCCCGAAAAAGGTTTCCTACACTCAGGATGCAGAACTCCTGTAAACTGCCTCTCACTACTTCCAATGTACAGAAATCCTGTAAGCTGCTTCTCTTTTACTCAGACTGCTGAAAACCCGCATAGTGCGTAAGACTGCTCCCATACTACAGAACTCCCATAAAGTGTTTCCTACACTCAGGATGCAGAACTCCTGTAAACTGCCTCTCCCTACTTCCAATGTACAGAAATCCTGTAAGCTGCTTCTCTTTTACTCAAACTACTGAAAACCCGCATAGTGCGTAAGACTACTCCCATGCTACAGAACTCCCGTAAAGTGTATCCTACACTCAGGATGCAGAACTCCTGTAAACTGCCTCTCACTACTTCCAATGTACAGAAATCCTGTAAGCTGCTTCTCTTTTACTCAGACAACTGAAAACGTGCATAGTGCGTTAGACAGCTCCCATGCCACAGAACTCCCGTAAAGTGTTTCATACACTCAGGATGCAGAACTCCTGTAAACTGCCTCTCCCTACTCACAATGTACACAAATCCTGTAAGCTGCTTCTCTTTTACTCAGACTACTAAAAACCCGCATAGTGCGTAAGACTACTCCCATGCTACAGAACTCCCGTAAAGTGTTTCTTACACTCAGGATGCAGAACTCCTGTAAACTGCCTCTCACTACTTCCAATGTACAGAAATCCTGTAAGCTGCTTCTCTTTTACTAAGACTGCTGAAAACCCGCATAGTGCGTAAGACTACTCCCATGCTGCAGAACTCCCGTAAAGTGTTTCCTACACTCAGGATGCAGAACTCCTGTAAACTGCCTCTCACTACTTCCAATGTACAGAAATCCTGTAAGCTGCTTCTCTTTTACTAAGACTGCTGAAAACCCGCATAGTGGATAAGACTACTCCCATACTACAGAACTCCCGTAAAGTGTCCTACACTCAGGATGCAGAACTCCTGTAAACTGCCTCTCACTACTTCCAATGTACACAAATCCTGTAAGCTGCTTCTCTTTTACTCAGACTGCTGAAAACCCGCATAGTGCGTAAGACTACTCCCATGCTACAGAACTCCCATAAAGTGTTTCCTATACTCAGGATGCAGAACTCCTGTAAACTGCCTCTCACTACTTCCAATGTACAGAAATCCTGTAAGCTGCTTCTCTTTTACGCAGACTGCTGAAAACCCGCATAGTGCGTAAGACTACTCCCATGCTACAGAACTCCTGTAACGTGTTTCCTACACTCAGGATGCAGAACTCCTGTAAACTGCCTCTCACTACTTCCAATGTACAGAAATCCTGTAAGCTGCTTCTCTTTTACGCAGACTGCTCAAAACCCGCATAGTGCGTAAGACTACTCCCATGCTACAGAACTCCTGTAACGTGTTTCCTACACTCAGGATGCAGAACTCCTGTAAACTGCCTCTCACTACTTCCAATGTACAGAAATCCTGTAAGCTTCTCTTTTACGCAGACTGCTCAAAACCCGCATAGTGCGTAAGACTACTCCCATGCTACAGAACTCCCGAAAAAGGTTTCCTACACTCAGGATGCAGAACTCCTGTAAACTGCCTCTCACTACTTCCAATGTACAGAAATCCTGTAAGCTGCTTCTCTTTTACTCAGACTGCTGAAAACCCGCATAGTGCGTAAGACTACTCCCATACTACAGAACTCCCATAAAGTGTTTCCTACACTCAGGATGCAGAACTCCTGTAAACTGCCTCTCCCTACTTCCAATGTACAGAAATCCTGTAAGCTGCTTCTCTTTTACTCAAACTACTGAAAACCCGCATAGTGCGTAAGACTACTCCCATGCTACAGAACTCCCGTAAAGTGTATCCTACACTCAGGATGCAGAACTCCTGTAAACTGCCTCTCACTACTTCCAATGTACAGAAATCCTGTAAGCTGCTTCTCTTTTACTAAGACTGCTGAAAACCCGCATAGTGCGTAAGACTACTCCCATACTACAGAACTCCCGTAAAGTGTTTCCTACACTCAGGATGCAGAACTCCTGTAAACTGCCTCTCCCTACTCACAATGTACACAAATCCTGTAAGCTGCTTCTCTTTTACTCAGACTGCTGAAAACCCGCATAGTGCGTAAGACTACTCCCATGCTACAGAACTCCCATAAAGTGTTTCCTACACTCAGGATGCAGAACTCCTGTAAACTGCCTCTCACTACTTCCAATGTACAGAAATCCTGTAAGCTGCTTCTCTTTTACTCAGACTGCTGAAAACCCGCATAGTGCGTAAGACTACTCCCATGCTACAGAACTCCCATAAAGTGTTTCCTACACTCAGGATGCAAAACTCCTGTAAACTGCCTCTCACTACTTCCAATGTACAGAAATCCTGTAAGCTGCTTCTCTTTTACGCAGACTGCTGAAAACCCGCATAGTGCGTAAGACTACTCCCATGCTACAGAACTCCCGTAAAGTGTTTCCTACACTCAGGATGCAGAACTCCTGTAAACTGCCTCTCCCTACTCACAATGTACACAAATCCTGTAAGCTGCTTCTCTTTTACTCAGACTACTAAAAACCCGAATAGTGCGTAAGACTAATCCCATGCTACAGAACTCATGTGTAGTGTTTCTTACACTCAGATTGCAGAACTCCTGTAAACTGCCTCTCACTACTTCCAATGTACAGAAATCCTGTAAGCTGCTTCTCTTTTACTAAGACTGCTGAAAACCCGCATAGTGCGTAAGACTACTCCCATGCTACAGAACTCCCATAAAGTGTTTCCTATACTCAGGATGCAGAACTCCTGTAAACTGCCTCTCACTACTTCCAATGTACAGAAATCCTGTAAGCTGCTTCTCTTTTACGCAGACTGCTGAAAACCCGCATAGTGCGTAAGACTACTCCCATGCTACAGAACTCCTGTAACGTGTTTCCTACACTCAGGATGCAGAACTCCTGTAAACTGCCTCTCACTACTTCCAATGTACAGAAATCCTGTAAGCTGCTTCTCTTTTACGCAGACTGCTCAAAACCCGCATAGTGCGTAAGACTACTCCCATGCTACAGAACTCCCGAAAAAGGTTTCCTACACTCAGGATGCAGAACTCCTGTAAACTGCCACTCCCTACTCACAATGTACACAAATCCTGTAAGCTGCTTCTCTTTTACTCAGACTGCTGAAAACCCGCATAGTGCGTAAGACTACTCCCATGCTACAGAACTCCCATAAAGTGTTTCCTACACACAGGATGCAAAACTCCTGTAAACTGCCTCTCACTACTTCCAATGTACAGAAATCCTGTAAGCTGCTTCTCTTTTACGCAGACAACTGAAAACCCGCATAGTGTGTAAGACTACTCCCATGCTATAGAACTCCCGTAAAGTGTTTCCTACACTCAGGATGCAGAACTCCTGTAAACTGCCTCTCACTACTTCCAATGTACAGAAATCCTGTAAGCTGCTTCTCTTTTACTCAGACTACTGAAAACCCGCATAGTGCGTATGACTACTCCCATGCTACAGAACTCCCATAAAATGTTTCCTACACTCAGGATGCAGAACTCCTGTAAACTGCCTCTCACTACTTCCAATGTACAGAAATCCTGTAAGCTGCTTCTCTTTTACTCAGACAACTGAAAACCCGCATAGTGCGTAAGACTACTCCCATACTACAGAACTCCCATAAAATGTTTCCTACACTCAGGATGCAGAACTCCTGTAAACTGCCTCTCACTACTTCCAATGTACAGAAATCCTGTAAGCTGCTTCTCTTTTACTCAGACAACTGAAAACGTGCATAGTGCGTTAGACAGCTCTCATGCCACAGAACTCCCGTAAAGTGTTTCCTACACTCAGGATGCAGAACTCCTGTAAACTGCCTCTCCCTACTCACAATGTACACAAATCCTGTAAGCTGCTTCTCTTTTACTCAGACTACTAAAAACCCGCATAGTGCGTAAGACTAATCCCATGCTACAGAACTCCCGTAAAGTGTTTCTTACACTCAGGATGCAGAACTCCTGTAAACTGCCTCTCACTACTTCCAATGTACAGAAATCCTGTAAGCTGCTTCTCTTTTACTCAGACAACTGAAAACGTGCATAGTGCGTTAGACAGCTCCCATGCCACAGAACTCCCGTAAAGTGTTTCCTACACTCAGGATGCAGAACTCCTGTAAACTGCCTCTCCCTACTCACAATGTACACAAATCCTGTAAGCTGCTTCTCTTTTACTCAGACTACTAAAAACCCGCATAGTGCGTAAGACTACTCCCATGCTACAGAACTCCCGTAAAGTGTTTCTTACACTCAGGATGCAGAACTCCTGTAAACTGCCTCTCACTACTTCCAATGTACAGAAATCCTGTAAGCTGCTTCTCTTTTACTCAGACTGCTGAAAACCCGCATAGTGCGTAAGACTACTCCCATGCTGCAGAACTCCCGTAAAGTGTTTCCTACACTCAGGATGCAGAACTCCTGTAAACTGCCTCTCACTACTTCCAATGTACAGAAATCCTGTAAGCTGCTTCTCTTTTACTAAGACTGCTGAAAACCCGCATAGTGGATAAGACTACTCCCATACTACAGAACTCCCGTAAAGTGTCCTACACTCAGGATGCAGAACTCCTGTAAACTGCCTCTCACTACTTCCAATGTACACAAATCCTGTAAGCTGCTTCTCTTTTACTCAGACTGCTGAAAACCCGCATAGTGCGTAAGACTACTCCCATGCTACAGAACTCCCATAAAGTGTTTCCTATACTCAGGATGCAGAACTCCTGTAAACTGCCTCTCACTACTTCCAATGTACAGAAATCCTGTAAGCTGCTTCTCTTTTACGCAGACTGCTGAAAACCCGCATAGTGCGTAAGACTACTCCCATGCTACAGAACTCCTGTAACGTGTTTCCTACACTCAGGATGCAGAACTCCTGTAAACTGCCTCTCACTACTTCCAATGTACAGAAATCCTGTAAGCTGCTTCTCTTTTACGCAGACTGCTCAAAACCCGCATAGTGCGTAAGACTACTCCCATGCTACAGAACTCCCGAAAAAGGTTTCCTACACTCAGGATGCAGAACTCCTGTAAACTGCCTCTCACTACTTCCAATGTACAGAAATCCTGTAAGCTGCTTCTCTTTTACTCAGACTGCTGAAAACCCGCATAGTGCGTAAGACTGCTCCCATACTACAGAACTCCCATAAAGTGTTTCCTACACTCAGGATGCAGAACTCCTGTAAACTGCCTCTCCCTACTTCCAATGTACAGAAATCCTGTAAGCTGCTTCTCTTTTACTCAAACTACTGAAAACCCGCATAGTGCGTAAGACTACTCCCATGCTACAGAACTCCCGTAAAGTGTATCCTACACTCAGGATGCAGAACTCCTGTAAACTGCCTCTCACTACTTCCAATGTACAGAAATCCTGTAAGCTGCTTCTCTTTTACTCAGACAACTGAAAACGTGCATAGTGCGTTAGACAGCTCCCATGCCACAGAACTCCCGTAAAGTGTTTCCTACACTCAGGATGCAGAACTCCTGTAAACTGCCTCTCCCTACTCACAATGTACACAAATCCTGTAAGCTGCTTCTCTTTTACTCAGACTACTAAAAACCCGCATAGTGCGTAAGACTACTCCCATGCTACAGAACTCCCGTAAAGTGTTTCTTACACTCAGGATGCAGAACTCCTGTAAACTGCCTCTCACTACTTCCAATGTACAGAAATCCTGTAAGCTGCTTCTCTTTTACTCAGACTGCTGAAAACCCGCATAGTGCGTAAGACTACTCAAATGCTGCAGAACTCCCGTAAACTGTTTCCTACACTCAGGATGCAGAACTCCTGTAAACTGCCTCTCACTACTTCCAATGTACAGAAATCCTGTAAGCTGCTTCTCTTTTACTAAGACTGCTGAAAACCCGCATAGTGGATAAGACTACTCCCATACTACAGAACTCCCGTAAAGTGTCCTACACTCAGGATGCAGAACTCCTGTAAACTGCCTCTCACTACTTCCAATGTACACAAATCCTGTAAGCTGCTTCTCTTTTACTCAGACTGCTGAAAACCCGCATAGTGCGTAAGACTACTCCCATGCTACAGAACTCCCATAAAGTGTTTCCTATACTCAGGATGCAGAACTCCTGTAAACTGCCTCTCACTACTTCCAATGTACAGAAATCCTGTAAGCTGCTTCTCTTTTACGCAGACTGCTGAAAACCCGCATAGTGCGTAAGACTACTCCCATGCTACAGAACTCCTGTAACGTGTTTCCTACACTCAGGATGCAGAACTCCTGTAAACTGCCTCTCACTACTTCCAATGTACAGAAATCCTGTAAGCTGCTTCTCTTTTACGCAGACTGCTCAAAACCCGCATAGTGCGTAAGACTACTCCCATGCTACAGAACTCCCGAAAAAGGTTTCCTACACTCAGGATGCAGAACTCCTGTAAACTGCCTCTCACTACTTCCAATGTACAGAAATCCTGTAAGCTGCTTCTCTTTTACTCAGACTGCTGAAAACCCGCATAGTGCGTAAGACTGCTCCCATACTACAGAACTCCCATAAAGTGTTTCCTACACTCAGGATGCAGAACTCCTGTAAACTGCCTCTCCCTACTTCCAATGTACAGAAATCCTGTAAGCTGCTTCTCTTTTACTCAAACTACTGAAAACCCGCATAGTGCGTAAGACTACTCCCATGCTACAGAACTCCCGTAAAGTGTATCCTACACTCAGGATGCAGAACTCCTGTAAACTGCCTCTCACTACTTCCAATGTACAGAAATCCTGTAAGCTGCTTCTCTTTTACTCAGACAACTGAAAACGTGCATAGTGCGTTAGACAGCTCCCATGCCACAGAACTCCCGTAAAGTGTTTCATACACTCAGGATGCAGAACTCCTGTAAACTGCCTCTCCCTACTCACAATGTACACAAATCCTGTAAGCTGCTTCTCTTTTACTCAGACTACTAAAAACCCGCATAGTGCGTAAGACTACTCCCATGCTACAGAACTCCCGTAAAGTGTTTCTTACACTCAGGATGCAGAACTCCTGTAAACTGCCTCTCACTACTTCCAATGTACAGAAATCCTGTAAGCTGCTTCTCTTTTACTAAGACTGCTGAAAACCCGCATAGTGCGTAAGACTACTCCCATGCTGCAGAACTCCCGTAAAGTGTTTCCTACACTCAGGATGCAGAACTCCTGTAAACTGCCTCTCACTACTTCCAATGTACAGAAATCCTGTAAGCTGCTTCTCTTTTACTAAGACTGCTGAAAACCCGCATAGTGGATAAGACTACTCCCATACTACAGAACTCCCGTAAAGTGTCCTACACTCAGGATGCAGAACTCCTGTAAACTGCCTCTCACTACTTCCAATGTACACAAATCCTGTAAGCTGCTTCTCTTTTACTCAGACTGCTGAAAACCCGCATAGTGCGTAAGACTACTCCCATGCTACAGAACTCCCATAAAGTGTTTCCTATACTCAGGATGCAGAACTCCTGTAAACTGCCTCTCACTACTTCCAATGTACAGAAATCCTGTAAGCTGCTTCTCTTTTACGCAGACTGCTGAAAACCCGCATAGTGCGTAAGACTACTCCCATGCTACAGAACTCCTGTAACGTGTTTCCTACACTCAGGATGCAGAACTCCTGTAAACTGCCTCTCACTACTTCCAATGTACAGAAATCCTGTAAGCTGCTTCTCTTTTACGCAGACTGCTCAAAACCCGCATAGTGCGTAAGACTACTCCCATGCTACAGAACTCCTGTAACGTGTTTCCTACACTCAGGATGCAGAACTCCTGTAAACTGCCTCTCACTACTTCCAATGTACAGAAATCCTGTAAGCTTCTCTTTTACGCAGACTGCTCAAAACCCGCATAGTGCGTAAGACTACTCCCATGCTACAGAACTCCCGAAAAAGGTTTCCTACACTCAGGATGCAGAACTCCTGTAAACTGCCTCTCACTACTTCCAATGTACAGAAATCCTGTAAGCTGCTTCTCTTTTACTCAGACTGCTGAAAACCCGCATAGTGCGTAAGACTACTCCCATACTACAGAACTCCCATAAAGTGTTTCCTACACTCAGGATGCAGAACTCCTGTAAACTGCCTCTCCCTACTTCCAATGTACAGAAATCCTGTAAGCTGCTTCTCTTTTACTCAAACTACTGAAAACCCGCATAGTGCGTAAGACTACTCCCATGCTACAGAACTCCCGTAAAGTGTATCCTACACTCAGGATGCAGAACTCCTGTAAACTGCCTCTCACTACTTCCAATGTACAGAAATCCTGTAAGCTGCTTCTCTTTTACTAAGACTGCTGAAAACCCGCATAGTGCGTAAGACTACTCCCATACTACAGAACTCCCGTAAAGTGTTTCCTACACTCAGGATGCAGAACTCCTGTAAACTGCCTCTCCCTACTCACAATGTACACAAATCCTGTAAGCTGCTTCTCTTTTACTCAGACTGCTGAAAACCCGCATAGTGCGTAAGACTACTCCCATGCTACAGAACTCCCATAAAGTGTTTCCTACACTCAGGATGCAGAACTCCTGTAAACTGCCTCTCACTACTTCCAATGTACAGAAATCCTGTAAGCTGCTTCTCTTTTACTCAGACTGCTGAAAACCCGCATAGTGCGTAAGACTACTCCCATGCTACAGAACTCCCATAAAGTGTTTCCTACACTCAGGATGCAAAACTCCTGTAAACTGCCTCTCACTACTTCCAATGTACAGAAATCCTGTAAGCTGCTTCTCTTTTACGCAGACTGCTGAAAACCCGCATAGTGCGTAAGACTACTCCCATGCTACAGAACTCCCGTAAAGTGTTTCCTACACTCAGGATGCAGAACTCCTGTAAACTGCCTCTCCCTACTCACAATGTACACAAATCCTGTAAGCTGCTTCTCTTTTACTCAGACTACTAAAAACCCGAATAGTGCGTAAGACTAATCCCATGCTACAGAACTCATGTGTAGTGTTTCTTACACTCAGATTGCAGAACTCCTGTAAACTGCCTCTCACTACTTCCAATGTACAGAAATCCTGTAAGCTGCTTCTCTTTTACTAAGACTGCTGAAAACCCGCATAGTGCGTAAGACTACTCCCATGCTACAGAACTCCCATAAAGTGTTTCCTATACTCAGGATGCAGAACTCCTGTAAACTGCCTCTCACTACTTCCAATGTACAGAAATCCTGTAAGCTGCTTCTCTTTTACGCAGACTGCTGAAAACCCGCATAGTGCGTAAGACTACTCCCATGCTACAGAACTCCTGTAACGTGTTTCCTACACTCAGGATGCAGAACTCCTGTAAACTGCCTCTCACTACTTCCAATGTACAGAAATCCTGTAAGCTGCTTCTCTTTTACGCAGACTGCTCAAAACCCGCATAGTGCGTAAGACTACTCCCATGCTACAGAACTCCCGAAAAAGGTTTCCTACACTCAGGATGCAGAACTCCTGTAAACTGCCTCTCACTACTTCCAATGTACAGAAATCCTGTAAGCTGCTTCTCTTTTACTCAGACTGCTGAAAACCCGCATAGTGCGTAAGACTGCTCCCATACTACAGAACTCCCATAAAGTGTTTCCTACACTCAGGATGCAGAACTCCTGTAAACTGCCTCTCCCTACTTCCAATGTACAGAAATCCTGTAAGCTGCTTCTCTTTTACTCAAACTACTTAAAACCCGCATAGTGCGTAAGACTACTCCCATGCTACAGAACTCCCGTAAAGTGTATCCTACACTCAGGATGCAGAACTCCTGTAAACTGCCTCTCACTACTTCCAATGTACAGAAATCCTGTAAGCTGCTTCTCTTTTACTCAGACAACTGAAAACGTGCATAGTGCGTTAGACAGCTCCCATGCCACAGAACTCCCGTAAAGTGTTTCCTACACTCAGGATGCAGAACTCCTGTAAACTGCCTCTCCCTACTCACAATGTACACAAATCCTGTAAGCTGCTTCTCTTTTACTCAGACTACTAAAAACCCGCATAGTGCGTAAGACTACTCCCATGCTACAGAACTCCCGTAAAGTGTTTCTTACACTCAGGATGCAGAACTCCTGTAAACTGCCTCTCACTACTTCCAATGTACAGAAATCCTGTAAGCTGCTTCTCTTTTACTCAGACTGCTGAAAACCCGCATAGTGCGTAAGACTACTCCCATGCTGCAGAACTCCCGTAAAGTGTTTCCTACACTCAGGATGCAGAACTCCTGTAAACTGCCTCTCACTACTTCCAATGTACAGAAATCCTGTAAGCTGCTTCTCTTTTACTAAGACTGCTGAAAACCCGCATAGTGGATAAGACTACTCCCATACTACAGAACTCCCGTAAAGTGTCCTACACTCAGGATGCAGAACTCCTGTAAACTGCCTCTCACTACTTCCAATGTACACAAATCCTGTAAACTGCTTCTCTTTTACTCAGACTGCTGAAAACCCGCATAGTGCGTAAGACTACTCCCATGCTACAGAACTCCCATAAAGTGTTTCCTATACTCAGGATGCAGAACTCCTGTAAACTGCCTCTCACTACTTCCAATGTACAGAAATCCTGTAAGCTGCTTCTCTTTTACGCAGACTGCTGAAAACCCGCATAGTGCGTAAGACTACTCCCATGCTACAGAACTCCTGTAACGTGTTTCCTACACTCAGGATGCAGAACTCCTGTAAACTGCCTCTCACTACTTCCAATGTACAGAAATCCTGTAAGCTGCTTCTCTTTTACGCAGACTGCTCAAAACCCGCATAGTGCGTAAGACTACTCCCATGCTACAGAACTCCCGAAAAAGGTTTCCTACACTCAGGATGCAGAACTCCTGTAAACTGCCTCTCACTACTTCCAATGTACAGAAATCCTGTAAGCTGCTTCTCTTTTACTCAGACTGCTGAAAACCCGCATAGTGCGTAAGACTGCTCCCATACTACAGAACTCCCATAAAGTGTTTCCTACACTCAGGATGCAGAACTCCTGTAAACTGCCTCTCCCTACTTCCAATGTACAGAAATCCTGTAAGCTGCTTCTCTTTTACTCAAACTACTGAAAACCCGCATAGTGCGTAAGACTACTCCCATGCTACAGAACTCCCGTAAAGTGTATCCTACACTCAGGATGCAGAACTCCTGTAAACTGCCTCTCACTACTTCCAATGTACAGAAATCCTGTAAGCTGCTTCTCTTTTACTCAGACAACTGAAAACGTGCATAGTGCGTTAGACAGCTCCCATGCCACAGAACTCCCGTAAAGTGTTTCCTACACTCAGGATGCAGAACTCCTGTAAACTGCATCTCCCTACTCACAATGTACACAAATCCTGTAAGCTGCTTCTCTTTTACTCAGACTACTAAAAACCCGCATAGTGCGTAAGACTACTCCCATGCTACAGAACTCCCGTAAAGTGTTTCTTACACTCAGGATGCAGAACTCCTGTAAACTGCCTCTCACTACTTCCAATGTACAGAAATCCTGTAAGCTGCTTCTCTTTTACTAAGACTGCTGAAAACCCGCATAGTGCGTAAGACTACTCCCATGCTGCAGAACTCCCGTAAAGTGTTTCCTACACTCAGGATGCAGAACTCCTGTAAACTGCCTCTCACTACTTCCAATGTACAGAAATCCTGTAAGCTGCTTCTCTTTTACTAAGACTGCTGAAAACCCGCATAGTGGATAAGACTACTCCCATACTACAGAACTCCCGTAAAGTGTCCTACACTCAGGATGCAGAACTCCTGTAAACTGCCTCTCACTACTTCCAATGTACACAAATCCTGTAAGCTGCTTCTCTTTTACTCAGACTGCTGAAAACCCGCATAGTGCGTAAGACTACTCCCATGCTACAGAACTCCCATAAAGTGTTTCCTATACTCAGGATGCAGAACTCCTGTAAACTGCCTCTCACTACTTCCAATGTACAGAAATCCTGTAAGCTGCTTCTCTTTTACGCAGACTGCTGAAAACCCGCATAGTGCGTAAGACTACTCCCATGCTACAGAACTCCTGTAACGTGTTTCCTACACTCAGGATGCAGAACTCCTGTAAACTGCCTCTCACTACTTCCAATGTACAGAAATCCTGTAAGCTGCTTCTCTTTTACGCAGACTGCTCAAAACCCGCATAGTGCGTAAGACTACTCCCATGCTACAGAACTCCTGTAACGTGTTTCCTACACTCAGGATGCAGAACTCCTGTAAACTGCCTCTCACTACTTCCAATGTACAGAAATCCTGTAAGCTTCTCTTTTACGCAGACTGCTCAAAACCCGCATAGTGCGTAAGACTACTCCCATGCTACAGAACTCCCGAAAAAGGTTTCCTACACTCAGGATGCAGAACTCCTGTAAACTGCCTCTCACTACTTCCAATGTACAGAAATCCTGTAAGCTGCTTCTCTTTTACTCAAACTACTGAAAACCCGCATAGTGCGTAAGACTACTCCCATGCTACAGAACTCCCGTAAAGTGTATCCTACACTCAGGATGCAGAACTCCTGTAAACTGCCTCTCACTACTTCCAATGTACAGAAATCCTGTAAGCTGCTTCTCTTTTACTAAGACTGCTGAAAACCCGCATAGTGCGTAAGACTACTCCCATACTACAGAACTCCCGTAAAGTGTTTCCTACACTCAGGATGCAGAACTCCTGTAAACTGCCTCTCCCTACTCACAATGTACACAAATCCTGTAAGCTGCTTCTCTTTTACTCAGACTGCTGAAAACCCGCATAGTGCGTAAGACTACTCCCATGCTACAGAACTCCCATAAAGTGTTTCCTACACTCAGGATGCAGAACTCCTGTAAACTGCCTCTCACTACTTCCAATGTACAGAAATCCTGTAAGCTGCTTCTCTTTTACTCAGACTGCTGAAAACCCGCATAGTGCGTAAGACTACTCCCATGCTACAGAACTCCCATAAAGTGTTTCCTACACTCAGGATGCAGAACTCCTGTAAACTGCCTCTCACTACTTCCAATGTACAGAAATCCTGTAAGCTGCTTCTCTTTTACGCAGACTGCTGAAAACCCGCATAGTGCGTAAGACTACTCCCATGCTACAGAACTCCCGTAAAGTGTTTCCTACACTCAGGATGCAGAACTCCTGTAAACTGCCTCTCCCTACTCACAATGTACACAAATCCTGTAAGCTGCTTCTCTTTTACTCAGACTACTAAAAACCCGAATAGTGCGTAAGACTAATCCCATGCTACAGAACTCATGTGTAGTGTTTCTTACACTCAGATTGCAGAACTCCTGTAAACTGCCTCTCACTACTTCCAATGTACAGAAATCCTGTAAGCTGCTTCTCTTTTACTAAGACTGCTGAAAACCCGCATAGTGCGTAAGACTACTCCCATACTACAGAACTCCCGTAAAGTGTTTCCTACACTCAGGATGCAGAACTCCTGTAAACTGCCTCTCCCTACTCACAATGTACACAAATCCTGTAAGCTGCTTCTCTTTTACTCAGACTGCTGAAAACCCGCATAGTGCGTAAGACTACTCCCATGCTACAGAACTCCCATAAAGTGTTTCCTACACACAGGATGCAAAACTCCTGTAAACTGCCTCTCACTACTTCCAATGTACATAAATCCTGTAAGCTGCTTCTCTTTTACGCAGACAACTGAAAACCCGCATAGTGTGTAAGACTACTCCCATGCTATAGAACTCCCGTAAAGTGTTTCCTACACTCAGGATGCAGAACTCCTGTAAACTGCCTCTCACTACTTCCAATGTACAGAAATCCTGTAAGCTGCTTCTCTTTTACTCAGACAACTGAAAACCCGCATAGTGCGTAAGACTACTCCCATACTACAGAACTCCCATAAAATGTTTCCTACACTCAGGATGCAGAACTCCTGTAAACTGCCTCTCACTACTTCCAATGTACAGAAATCCTGTAAGCTGCTTCTCTTTTACTCAGACAACTGAAAACGTGCATAGTGCGTTAGACAGCTCCCATGCCACAGAACTCCCGTAAAGTGTTTCCTACACTCAGGATGCAGAACTCCTGTAAACTGCCTCTCCCTACTCACAATGTACACAAATCCTGTAAGCTGCTTCTCTTTTACTCAGACTACTAAAAACCCGAATAGTGCGTAAGACTAATCCCATGCTACAGAACTCATGTGTAGTGTTTCTTACACTCAGATTGCAGAACTCCTGTAAACTGCCTCTCACTACTTCCAATGTACAGAAATCCTGTAAGCTGCTTCTCTTTTACTAAGACTGCTGAAAACCCGCATAGTGCGTAAGACTACTCCCATACTACAGAACTCCCGTAAAGTGTTTCCTACACTCAGGATGCAGAACTCCTGTAAACTGCCACTCCCTACTCACAATGTACACAAATCCTGTAAGCTGCTTCTCTTTTACTCAGACTGCTGAAAACCCGCATAGTGCGTAAGACTACTCCCATGCTACAGAACTCCCATAAAGTGTTTCCTACACACAGGATGCAAAACTCCTGTAAACTGCCTCTCACTACTTCCAATGTACATAAATCCTGTAAGCTGCTTCTCTTTTACGCAGACAACTGAAAACCCGCATAGTGTGTAAGACTACTCCCATGCTATAGAACTCCCGTAAAGTGTTTCCTACACTCAGGATGCAGAACTCCTGTAAACTGCCTCTCACTACTTCCAATGTACAGAAATCCTGTAAGCTGCTTCTCTTTTACTCAGACAACTGAAAACCCGCATAGTGCGTAAGACTACTCCCATACTACAGAACTCCCATAAAATGTTTCCTACACTCAGGATGCAGAACTCCTGTAAACTGCCTCTCACTACTTCCAATGTACAGAAATCCTGTAAGCTGCTTCTCTTTTACTCAGACAACTGAAAACGTGCATAGTGCGTTAGACAGCTCCCATGCCACAGAACTCCCGTAAAGTGTTTCCTACACTCAGGATGCAGAACTCCTGTAAACTGCCTCTCCCTACTCACAATGTACACAAATCCTGTAAGCTGCTTCTCTTTTACTCAGACTACTAAAAACCCGCATAGTGCGTAAGACTAATCCCATGCTACAGAACTCCCGTAAAGTGTTTCTTACACTCAGGATGCAGAACTCCTGTAAACTGCCTCTCACTACTTCCAATGTACAGAAATCCTGTAAGCTGCTTCTCTTTTACTCAGACTGCTGAAAACCCGCATAGTGCGAAAGACTACTCCCATGCTGCAGAACTCCCGTAAAGTGTTTCCTACACTCAGGATGCAGAACTCCTGTAAACTGCCTCTCACTACTTCCAATGTACAGAAATCCTGTAAGCTGCTTCTCTTTTACTAAGACTGCTGAAAACCCGCATAGTGGATAAGACTACTCCCATACTACAGAACTCCCGTAAAGTGTCCTACACTCAGGATGCAGAACTCCTGTAAACTGCCTCTCACTACTTCCAATGTACAGAAATCCTGTAAGCTGCTTCTCTTTTACTCAGACTGCTGAAAACCCGCATAGTGCATAAGACTACTCCCATGCTACAGAACTCCCATAAAGTGTTTCCTATACTCAGGATGCAGAACTCCTGTAAACTGCCTCTCACTACTTCCAATGTACAGAAATCCTGTAAGCTGCTTCTCTTTTACGCAGACTGCTGAAAACCCGCATAGTGCGTAAGACTACTCCCATGCTACAGAACTCCTGTAACGTGTTTCCTACACTCAGGATGCAGAACTCCTGTAAACTGCCTCTCACTACTTCCAATGTACAGAAATCCTGTAAGCTGCTTCTCTTTTACGCAGACTGCTCAAAACCCGCATAGTGGGTAAGACTACTCCCATGCTACAGAACTCCCGAAAAAGGTTTCCTACACTCAGGATGCAGAACTCCTGTAAACTGCCTCTCACTACTTCCAATGTACAGAAATCCTGTAAGCTGCTTCTCTTTTACTCAGACTGCTGAAAACCCGCATAGTGCGTAAGACTACTCCCATACTACAGAACTCCCATAAAGTGTTTCCTACACTCAGGATGCAGAACTCCTGTAAACTGCCTCTCCCTACTTCCAATGTACAGAAATCCTGTAAGCTGCTTCTCTTTTACTCAAACTACTGAAAACCCGCATAGTGCGTAAGACTACTCCCATGCTACAGAACTCCCGTAAAGTGTATCCTACACTCAGGATGCAGAACTCCTGTAAACTGCCTCTCACTACTTCCAATGTACAGAAATCCTGTAAGCTGCTTCTCTTTTACTCAGACAACTGAAAACCCGCATAGTGCGTAAGACTACTCCCATACTACAGAACTCCCGTAAAGTGTTTCCTACACTCAGGATGCAGACCTCCTGTAAACTGCCTCTCACTACTTCCAATGTACAGAAATCCTGTAAGCTGCTTCTCTTTTACACAGACTACTGAAAACCCGCATACTGTGTAAGACTACTTCCATGCTACAGAACTCCCGTAAAGTGTTTCCTACACTCAGGATGCAGAACTCCTGTAAACTGCCTCTCACTACTTCCAATGTACAGAAATCCTGTAAGCTGCTTCTCTTTTACTAAGACTGCTGAAAACCCGCATAGTGCGTAAGACTACTCCCATACTACAGAACTCCCATAAAGTGTTTCCTACTCTCAGGATGCAGAACTCCTGTAAACTGCCTCTCACTACTTCCAATGTACAGAAATCCTGTAAGCTGCTTCTCTTTTACTCAATCTACTGAAAACCCGCATAGTGCCTAAGACTACTCCCATGCTACAGAACTCCCGTAAAGTGTTTCCTACACTCAGGATGCAGAACTCCTGTAAACTGCCTCTCACTACTTCCAATGTACAGAAATCCTGTAAGCTGCTTCTCTTTTACTCAGACTGCTGAAAACCCGCATAGTGCGTAAGACTACTCCCATACTACAGAACTCCCGTAAAGTGTTTCCTACACTCAGGATGCAGAACTCCTGTAAACTGCCTCTCACTACTTCCAATGTACAGAAATCCTGTAAGCTGCTTCTCTTTTACTCAGACTACTGAAAACCCGCATAGTGCGTAAGACTACTCCCATGCTACAGAACTCCCGTAAAGTGTTTCCTACACTCAGGATGCAGAACTCCTGTAAACTGCCTCTCACTACTTCCAATGTACAGAAATCCTGTAAGCTGCTTCTCTTTTACTCAGACTGCTGAAAACCCGCATAGTGCGTAAGACTACTCCCATGCTACAGAACTCCGATAAAGTGTTTCCTACACTCAGGATGCAAAACTCCTGTAAACTGCCTCTCACTACTTCCAATGTACAGAAATCCTGTAAGCTGCTTCTCTTTTACGCAGACTGCTGAAAACCCGCATAGTGCGTAAGACTACTCCCATGCTACAGAACTCCCGTAAAGTGTTTCCTACACTCAGGATGCAGAACTCCTGTAAACTGCCTCTCCCTACTCACAATGTACACAAATCCTGTAAGCTGCTTCTCTTTTACTCAGACTACTAAAAACCCGAATAGTGCGTAAGACTAATCCCATGCTACAGAACTCATGTGTAGTGTTTCTTACACTCAGATTGCAGAACTCCTGTAAACTGCCTCTCACTACTTCCAATGTACAGAAATCCTGTAAGCTGCTTCTCTTTTACTAAGACTGCTGAAAACCCGCATAGTGCGTAAGACTACTCCCATACTACAGAACTCCCGTAAAGTGTTTCCTACACTCAGGATGCAGAACTCCTGTAAACTGCCTCTCACTACTTCCAATGTACAGAAATCCTGTAAGCTGCTTCTCTTTTACTCAGACTACTGAAAACCCGCATAGTGCGTAAGACTACTCCCATGCTACAGAACTCCCGTAAAGTGTTTCCTACACTCAGGATGCAGAACTCCTGTAAACTGCCTCTCACTACTTCCAATGTACAGAAATCCTGTAAGCTGCTTCTCTTTTACTCAGACTGCTGAAAACCCGCATAGTGCGTAAGACTACTCCCATGCTACAGAACTCCGATAAAGTGTTTCCTACACTCAGGATGCAAAACTCCTGTAAACTGCCTCTCACTACTTCCAATGTACAGAAATCCTGTAAGCTGCTTCTCTTTTACTCAGACTGCTGAAAACCCGCATAGTGCGTAAGACTACTCCCATGCTACAGAACTCCCGTAAAGTGTTTCCTACACTCAGGATGCAGAACTCCTGTAAACTGCCTCTCCCTACTCACAATGTACACAAATCCTGTAAGCTGCTTCTCTTTTACTCAGACTACTAAAAACCCGAATAGTGCGTAAGACTAATCCCATGCTACAGAACTCATGTGTAGTGTTTCTTACACTCAGATTGCAGAACTCCTGTAAACTGCCTCTCACTACTTCCAATGTACAGAAATCCTGTAAGCTGCTTCTCTTTTACTCAGACTGCTGAAAACCCGCATAGTGCGTAAGACTACTCCCATGCTACAGAACTCCCATAAAGTGTTTCCTATACACAGGATGCAAAACTCCTGTAAACTGCCTCTCACTACTTCCAATGTACATAAATCCTGTAAGCTGCTTCTCTTTTACGCAGACAACTGAAAACCCGCATAGTGTGTAAGACTACTCCCATGCTATAGAACTCCCGTAAAGTGTTTCCTACACTCAGGATGCAGAACTCCTGTAAACTGCCTCTCACTACTTCCAATGTACAGAAATCCTGTAAGCTGCTTCTCTTTTACTCAGACTACTGAAAACCCGCATAGTGCGTAAGACTACTCCCATGCTACAGAACTCCCATAAAATGTTTCCTACACTCAGGATGCAGAACTCCTGTAAACTGCCTCTCACTACTTCCAATGTACAGAAATCCTGTAAGCTGCTTCTCTTTTACTCAGACAACTGAAAACCCGCATAGTGCGTAAGACTACTCCCATACTACAGAACTCCCATAAAATGTTTCCTACACTCAGGATGCAGAACTCCTGTAAACTGCCTCTCACTACTTCCAATGTACAGAAATCCTGTAAGCTGCTTCTCTTTTACTCAGACAACTGAAAACGTGCATAGTGCGTTAGACAGCTCCCATGCCACAGAACTCCCGTAAAGTGTTTCCTACACTCAGGATGCAGAACTCCTGTAAACTGCCTCTCCCTACTCACAATGTACACAAATCCTGTAAGCTGCTTCTCTTTTACTCAGACTACTAAAAACCCGCATAGTGCGTAAGACTAATCCCATGCTACAGAACTCCCGTAAAGTGTTTCTTACACTCAGGATGCAGAACTCCTGTAAACTGCCTCTCACTACTTCCAATGTACAGAAATCCTGTAAGCTGCTTCTCTTTTACTCAGACTGCTGAAAACCCGCATAGTGCGTAAGACTACTCCCATGCTGCAGAACTCCCGTAAAGTGTTTCCTACACTCAGGATGCAGAACTCCTGTAAACTGCCTCTCACTACTTCCAATGTACAGAAATCCTGTAAGCTGCTTCTCTTTTACTAAGACTGCTGAAAACCCGCATAGTGGATAAGACTACTCCCATACTACAGAACTCCCGTAAAGTGTCCTACACTCAGGATGCAGAACTCCTGTAAACTGCCTCTCACTACTTCCAATGTACACAAATCCTGTAAGCTGCTTCTCTTTTACTCAGACTGCTGAAAACCCGCATAGTGCGTAAGACTACTCCCATGCTACAGAACTCCCATAAAGTGTTTCCTATACTCAGGATGCAGAACTCCTGTAAACTGCCTCTCACTACTTCCAATGTACAGAAATCCTGTAAGCTGCTTCTCTTTTACGCAGACTGCTGAAAACCCGCATAGTGCGTAAGACTACTCCCATGCTACAGAACTCCCGAAAAAGGTTTCCTACACTCAGGATGCAGAACTCCTGTAAACTGCCTCTCACTACTTCCAATGTACAGAAATCCTGTAAGCTGCTTCTCTTTTACTCAGACTGCTGAAAACCCGCATAGTGCGTAAGACTACTCCCATGCTACAGAACTCCCATAAAGTGTTTCCTACACTCAGGATGCAGAACTCCTGTAAACTGCCTCTCCCTACTTCCAATGTACAGAAATCCTGTAAGCTGCTTCTCTTTTACTCAAACTACTGAAAACCCGCATAGTGCGTAAGACTACTCCCATGCTACAGAACTCCCGTAAAGTGTATCCTACACTCAGGATGCAGAACTCCTGTAAACTGCCTCTCACTACTTCCAATGTACAGAAATCCTGTAAGCTGCTTCTCTTTTACTCAGACAACTGAAAACCCGCATAGTGCGTAAGACTACTCCCATACTACAGAACTCCCGTAAAGTGTTTCCTACACTCAGGATGCAGAACTCCTGTAAACTGCCTCTCACTACTTCCAATGTACAGAAATCCTGTAAGCTGCTTCTCTTTTACACAGACTACTGAAAACCCGCATACTGTGTAAGACTACTTCCATGCTACAGAACTCCCGTAAAGTGTTTCCTACACTCAGGATGCAGAACTCCTGTAAACTGCCTCTCACTACTTCCAATGTACAGAAATCCTGTAAGCTGCTTCTCTTTTACTAAGACTGCTGAAAATCCGCATAGTGCGTAAGACTACTCCCATACTACAGAACTCCCATAAAGTGTTTCCTACACTCAGGATGCAGAACTCCTGTAAACTGCCTCTCACTACTTCCAATGTACAGAAATCCTGTAAGCTGCTTCTCTTTTACTCAAACTACTGAAAACCCGCATAGTGCCTAAGACTACTCCCATGCTACAGAACTCCCGTAAAGTGTTTCCTACACTCAGGATGCAGAACTCCTGTAAACTGCCTCTCACTACTTCCAATGTACAGAAATCCTGTAAGCTGCTTCTCTTTTACTCAGACTGCTGAAAACCCGCATAGTGCGTAAGACTACTCCCATATTACAGAACTCCCGTAAAGTGTTTCCTACACTCAGGATGCAGAACTCCTGTAAACTGCCTCTCACTACTTCCAATGTACAGAAATCCTGTAAGCTGCTTCTCTTTTACTCAGACTACTGAAAACCCGCATAGTGCGTAAGACTACTCCCATGCTACAGAACTCCCGTAAAGTGTTTCCTACACTCAGGATGCAGAACTCCTGTAAACTGCCTCTCACTACTTCCAATGTACAGAAATCCTGTAAGCTGCTTCTCTTTTACTCAGACTGCTGAAAACCCGCATAGTGCGTAAGACTACTCCCATGCTACAGAACTCCGATAAAGTGTTTCCTACACTCAGGATGCAAAACTCCAGTAAACTGCCTCTCACTACTTCCAATGTACAGAAATCCTGTAAGCTGCTTCTCTTTTACGCAGACTGCTGAAAACCCGCATAGTGCGTAAGACTACTCCCATGCTACAGAACTCCGATAAAGTGTTTCCTACACTCAGGATGCAGAACTCCTGTAAACTGCCTCTCCCTACTCACAATGTACACAAATCCTGTAAGCTGCTTCTCTTTTACTCAGACTACTAAAAACCCGCATAGTGCGTAAGACTAATCCCATGCTACAGAACTCTTGTGTAGTGTTTCTTACACTCAGATTGCAGAACTCCTGTAAACTGCCTCTCACTACTTCCAATGTACAGAAATCCTGTAAGCTGCTTCTCTTTTACTAAGACTGCTGAAAACCCGCATAGTGCGTAAGACTACTCCCATACTACAGAACTCCCGTAAAGTGTTTCCTACACTCAGGATGCAGAACTCCTGTAAACTGCCACTCCCTACTCACAATGTACACAAATCCTGTAAGCTGCTTCTCTTTTACTCAGACTGCTGAAAACCCGCATAGTGCGTAAGACTACTCCCATGCTACAGAACTCCCATAAAGTGTTTCCTACACACAGGATGCAAAACTCCTGTAAACTGCCTCTCACTACTTCCAATGTACATAAATCCTGTAAGCTGCTTCTCTTTTACGCAGACAACTGAAAACCCGCATATTGTGTAAGACTACTCCCATGCTATAGAACTCCCGTAAAGTGTTTCCTACACTCAGGATGCAGAACTCCTGTAAACTGCCTCTCACTACTTCCAATGTACAGAAATCCTGTTAGCTGCTTCTCTTTTACTCAGACTACTGAAAACCCGCATAGTGCGTAAGACTACTCCCATGCTACAGAACTCCCATAAAATGTTTCCTACACTCAGGATGCAGAACTCCTGTAAACTGCCTCTCACTACTTCCAATGTACAGAAATCCTGTAAGCTGCTTCTCTTTTACTCAGACAACTGAAAACCCGCATAGTGCGTAAGACTACTCCCATACTACAGAACTCCCATAAAATGTTTCCTACACTCAGGATGCAGAACTCCTGTAAACTGCCTCTCACTACTTCCAATGTACAGAAATCCTGTAAGCTGCTTCTCTTTTACTCAGACAACTGAAAACGTGCATAGTGCGTTAGACAGCTCCCATGCCACAGAACTCCCGTAAAGTGTTTCCTACACTCAGGATGCAGAACTCCTGTAAACTGCCTCTCCCTACTTCCAATGTACACAAATCCTGTAAGCTGCTTCTCTTTTACTCAGACTACTAAAAACCCGCATAGTGCGTAAGACTAATCCCATGCTACAGAACTCCCGTAAAGTGTTTCTTACACTCAGGATGCAGAACTCCTGTAAACTGCCTCTCACTACTTCCAATGTACAGAAATCCTGTAAGCTGCTTCTCTTTTACTCAGACAACTGAAAACGTGCATAGTGCGTTAGACAGCTCCCATGCCACAGAACTCCCGTAAAGTGTTTCCTACACTCAGGATGCAGAACTCCTGTAAACTGCCTCTCCCTACTCACAATGTACACAAATCCTGTAAGCTGCTTCTCTTTTACTCAGACTACTAAAAACCCGCATAGTGCGTAAGACTAATCCCATGCTACAGAACTCCCGTAAAGTGTTTCTTACACTCAGGATGCAGAACTCCTGTAAACTGCCTCTCACTACTTCCAATGTACAGAAATCCTGTAAGCTGCTTCTCTTTTACTCAGACAACTGAAAACCCGCATAGTGCGTAAGACTACTCCCATGCTGCAGAACTCCCGTAAAGTGTTTCCTACACTCAGGATGCAGAACTCCTGTAAACTGCCTCTCACTACTTCCAATGTACAGAAATCCTGTAAGCTGCTTCTCTTTTACTAAGACTGCTGAAAACCCGCATAGTGGATAAGACTACTCCCATACTACAGAACTCCCGTAAAGTGTCCTACACTCAGGATGCAGAACTCCTGTAAACTGCCTCTCACTACTTCCAATGTACACAAATCCTGTAAGCTGCTTCTCTTTTACTCAGACTGCTGAAAACCCGCATAGTGCGTAAGACTACTCCCATGCTACAGAACTCCCATAAAGTGTTTCCTATACTCAGGATGCAGAACTCCTGTAAACTGCCTCTCACTACTTCCAATGTACAGAAATCCTGTAAGCTGCTTCTCTTTTACGCAGACTGCTGAAAACCCGCATAGTGCGTAAGACTACTCCCATGCTACAGAACTCCTGTAACGTGTTTCCTACACTCAGGATGCAGAACTCCTGTAAACTGCCTCTCACTACTTCCAATGTACAGAAATCCTGTAAGCTGCTTCTCTTTTACGCAGACTGCTCAAAACCCGCATAGTGCGTAAGACTACTCCCATGCTACAGAACTCCCGAAAAAGGTTTCCTACACTCAGGATGCAGAACTCCTGTAAACTGCCTCTCACTACTTCCAATGTACAGAAATCCTGTAAGCTGCTTCTCTTTTACTCAGACAACTGAAAACCCGCATAGTGCGTAAGACTACTCCCATACTACAGAACTCCCATAAAATGTTTCCTACACTCAGGATGCAGAACTCCTGTAAACTGCCTCTCACTACTTCCAATGTACAGAAATCCTGTAAGCTGCTTCTCTTTTACTCAGACAACTGAAAACCCGCATAGTGCGTTAGACAGCTCCCATGCCACAGAACTCCCGTAAAGTGTTTCCTACACTCAGGATGCAGAACTCCTGTAAACTGCCTCTCCCTACTTCCAATGTACACAAATCCTGTAAGCTGCTTCTCTTTTACTCAGACTACTAAAAACCCGCATAGTGCGTAAGACTAATCCCATGCTACAGAACTCCCGTAAAGTGTTTCTTACACTCAGGATGCAGAACTCCTGTAAACTGCCTCTCACTACTTCCAATGTACAGAAATCCTGTAAGCTGCTTCTCTTTTACTCAGACAACTGAAAACGTGCATAGTGCGTTAGACAGCTCCCATGCCACAGAACTCCCGTAAAGTGTTTCCTACACTCAGGATGCAGAACTCCTGTAAACTGCCTCTCCCTACTCACAATGTACACAAATCCTGTAAGCTGCTTCTCTTTTACTCAGACTACTAAAAACCCGCATAGTGCGTAAGACTAATCCCATGCTACAGAACTCCCGTAAAGTGTTTCTTACACTCAGGATGCAGAACTCCTGTAAACTGCCTCTCACTACTTCCAATGTACAGAAATCCTGTAAGCTGCTTCTCTTTTACTCAGACAACTGAAAACCCGCATAGTGCGTAAGACTACTCCCATGCTGCAGAACTCCCGTAAAGTGTTTCCTACACTCAGGATGCAGAACTCCTGTAAACTGCCTCTCACTACTTCCAATGTACAGAAATCCTGTAAGCTGCTTCTCTTTTACTAAGACTGCTGAAAACCCGCATAGTGGATAAGACTACTCCCATACTACAGAACTCCCGTAAAGTGTCCTACACTCAGGATGCAGAACTCCTGTAAACTGCCTCTCACTACTTCCAATGTACACAAATCCTGTAAGCTGCTTCTCTTTTACTCAGACTGCTGAAAACCCGCATAGTGCGTAAGACTACTCCCATGCTACAGAACTCCCATAAAGTGTTTCCTATACTCAGGATGCAGAACTCCTGTAAACTGCCTCTCACTACTTCCAATGTACAGAAATCCTGTAAGCTGCTTCTCTTTTACGCAGACTGCTGAAAACCCGCATAGTGCGTAAGACTACTCCCATGCTACAGAACTCCTGTAACGTGTTTCCTACACTCAGGATGCAGAACTCCTGTAAACTGCCTCTCACTACTTCCAATGTACAGAAATCCTGTAAGCTGCTTCTCTTTTACGCAGACTGCTCAAAACCCGCATAGTGCGTAAGACTACTCCCATGCTACAGAACTCCCGAAAAAGGTTTCCTACACTCAGGATGCAGAACTCCTGTAAACTGCCTCTCACTACTTCCAATGTACAGAAATCCTGTAAGCTGCTTCTCTTTTACTCAGACTGCTGAAAACCCGCATAGTGCGTAAGACTACTCCCATACTACAGAACTCCCATAAAGTGTTTCCTACACTCAGGATGCAGAACTCCTGTAAACTGCCTCTCCCTACTTCCAATGTACAGAAATCCTGTAAGCTGCTTCTCTTTTACTCAAACTACTGAAAACCCGCATAGTGCGTAAGACTACTCCCATGCTACAGAACTCCCGTAAAGTGTATCCTACCCTCAGGATGCAGAACTCCTGTAAACTGCCTCTCACTACTTCCAATGTACAGAAATCCTGTAAGCTGCTTCTCTTTTACTCAGACAACTGAAAACGTGCATAGTGCGTTAGACAGCTCCCATGCCACAGAACTCCCGTAAAGTGTTTCCTACACTCAGGATGCAGAACTCCTGTAAACTGCCTCTCCCTACTCACAAGGTACACAAATCCTGTAAGCTGCTTCTCTTTTACTCAGACTACTAAAAACCCGCATAGTGCGTAAGACTAATCCCATGCTACAGAACTCCCGTAAAGTGTTTCTTACACTCAGGATGCAGAACTCCTGTAAACTGCCTCTCACTACTTCCAATGTACAGAAATCCTGTAAGCTGCTTCTCTTTTACTCAGACTGCTGAAAACCCGCATAGTGCGTAAGACTACTCCCATGCTGCAGAACTCCCGTAAAGTGTTTCCTACACTCAGGATGCAGAACTCCTGTAAACTGCCTCTCACTACTTCCAATGTACAGAAATCCTGTAAGCTGCTTCTCTTTTACTAAGACTGCTGAAAACCCGCATAGTGGATAAGACTACTCCCATACTACAGAACTCCTGTAAAGTGTCCTACACTCAGGATGCAGAACTCCTGTAAACTGCCTCTCACTACTTCCAATGTACAGAAATCCTGTAAGCTGCTTCTCTTTTACTCAGACTGCTGAAAACCCGCATAGTGCGTAAGACTACTCCCATGCTACAGAACTCCCATAAAGTGTTTCCTATACTCAGGATGCAGAACTCCTGTAAACTGCCTCTCACTACTTCCAATGTACAGAAATCCTGTAAGCTGCTTCTCTTTTACGCAGACTGCTGAAAACCCGCATAGTGCGTAAGACTACTCCCATGCTACAGAACTCCTGTAACGTGTTTCCTACACTCAGGATGCAGAACTCCTGTAAACTGCCTCTCACTACTTCCAATGTACAGAAATCCTGTAAGCTGCTTCTCTTTTACGCAGACTGCTCAAAACCCGCATAGTGCGTAAGACTACTCCCATGCTACAGAACTCCCGAAAAAGGTTTCCTACACTCAGGATGCAGAACTCCTGTAAACTGCCTCTCACTACTTCCAATGTACAGAAATCCTGTAAGCTGCTTCTCTTTTACTCAAACTACTGAAAACCCGCATAGTGCGCAAGACTACTCCCATACTACAGAACTCCCATAAAGTGTTTCCTACACTCAGGATGCAGAACTCCTGTAAACTGCCTCTCCCTACTTCCAATGTACAGAAATCCTGTAAGCTGCTTCTCTTTTACTCAGACTGCTGAAAACCCGCATAGTGCGTAAGACTACTCCCATACTACAGAACTCCCGTAAAGTGTTTCCTACACTCAGAATGCAGAACTCCTGTAAACTGCCTCTCACTACTTCCAATGTACAGAAATCCTGTAAGCTGCTTCTCTTTTACTCAGACTGCTGAAAACCCGCATAGTGCGTAAGACTACTCCCATGCTACAGAACTCCGATAAAGTGTTTCCTACATTCAGGATGCAAAACTCCTGTAAACTGCCTCTCACTACTTCCAATGTACAGAAATCCTGTAAGCTGCTTCTCTTTTACTCAGACTGCTGAAAACCCGCATAGTGCGTAAGACTACTCCCATGCTACAGAACTCCCGTAAAGTGTTTCCTACACTCAGGATGCAGAACTCCTGTAAACTGCCTCTCCCTACTCACAATGTACACAAATCCTGTAAGCTGCTTCTCTTTTACTCAGACTACTAAAAACCCGAATAGTGCGTAAGACTAATCCCATGCTACAGAACTCATGTGTAGTGTTTCTTACACTCAGATTGCAGAACTCCTGTAAACTGCCTCTCACTACTTCCAATGTACAGAAATCCTGTAAGCTGCTTCTCTTTTACTCAGACTGCTGAAAACCCGCATAGTGCGTAAGACTACTCCCATGCTACAGAACTCCCATAAAGTGTTTCCTACACACAGGATGCAAAACTCCTGTAAACTGCCTCTCACTACTTCCAATGTACATAAATCCTGTAAGCTGCTTCTCTTTTACGCAGACAACTGAAAACCCGCATAGTGTGTAAGACTACTCCATTGCTATAGAACTCCCGTAAAGTGTTTCCTACACTCAGGATGCAGAACTCCTGTAAACTGCCTCTCACTACTTCCAATGTACAGAAATCCTGTAAGCTGCTTCTCTTTTACTCAGACTACTGAAAACCCGCATAGTGCGTAAGACTACTCCTATGCTACAGAACTCCCATAAAATGTTTCCTACACTCAGGATGCAGAACTCCTGTAAACTGCCTCTCACTACTTCCAATGTACAGAAATCCTGTAAGCTGCTTCTCTTTTACTCAGACAACTGAAAACCCGCATAGTGCGTAAGACTACTCCCATACTACAGAACTCCCATAAAATGTTTCCTACACTCAGGATGCAGAACTCCTGTAAACTGCCTCTCACTACTTCCAATGTACAGAAATCCTGTAAGCTGCTTCTCTTTTACTCAGACAACTGAAAACGTGCATAGTGCGTTAGACAGCTCCCATGCCACAGAACTCCCGTAAAGTGTTTCCTACACTCAGGATGCAGAACTCCTGTAAACTGCCTCTCCCTACTCACAATGTACACAAATCCTGTAAGCTGCTTCTCTTTTACTCAGACTACTAAAAAACCGCATAGTGCGTAAGACTAATCCCATGCTACAGAACTCCCGTAAAGTGTTTCTTACACTCAGGATGCAGAACTCCTGTAAACTGCCTCTCACTACTTCCAATGTACAGAAATCCTGTAAGCTGCTTCTCTTTTACTCAGACTGCTGAAAACCCGCATAGTGCGTAAGACTACTCCCATGCTGCAGAACTCCCGTAAAGTGTTTCCTACACTCAGGATGCAGAACTCCTGTAAACTGCCTCTCACTACTTCCAATGTACAGAAATCCTGTAAGCTGCTTCTCTTTTACTAAGACTGCTGAAAACCCGCATAGTGGATAAGACTACTCCCATACTACAGAACTCCCGTAAAGTGTCCTACACTCAGGATGCAGAACTCCTGTAAACTGCCTCTCACTACTTCCAATGTACACAAATCCTGTAAGCTGCTTCTCTTTTACTCAGACTGCTGAAAACCCGCATAGTGCGTAAGACTACTCCCATGCTACAGAACTCCCATAAAGTGTTCCTATACTCAGGATGCAGAACTCCTGTAAACTGCCTCTCACTACTTCCAATGTACAGAAATCCTGTAAGCTGCTTCTCTTTTACGCAGACTGCTGAAAACCCGCATAGTGCGTAAGACTACTCCCATGCTACAGAACTCCCGTAAAGTGTATCCTACCCTCAGGATGCAGAACTCCTGTAAACTGCCTCTCACTACTTCCAATGTACAGAAATCCTGTAAGCTGCTTCTCTTTTACTCAGACTGCTGAAAACCCGCATAGTGCGTAAGACTACTCCCATACTACAGAACTCCCATAAAGTGTTTCCTACACTCAGGATGCAGAACTCCTGTAAACTGCCTCTCCCTACTAACAATGTACAGAAATCCTGTAAGCTGCTTCTCTTTTACTCAAACTACTGAAAACCCGCATAGTGCGTAAGACTACTCCCATGCTACAGAACTCCCGTAAAGTGTATCCTACACTCAGGATGCAGAACTCCTGTAAACTGCCTCTCACTACTTCCAATGTACAGAAATCCTGTAAGCTGCTTCTCTTTTACTCAGACAACTGAAAACCCGCATAGTGCGTAAGACTACTCCCATACTACAGAACTCCCGTAAAGTGTTTCCTACACTCAGGATGCAGAACTTCTGTAAACTGCCTCTCACTACTTCCAATGTACAGAAATCCTGTAAGCTGCTTCTCTTTTACACAGACTACTGAAAACCCGCATACTGTGTAAGACTACTTCCATGCTACAGAACTCCCGTAAAGTGTTTCCTACACTCAGGATGCAGAACTCCTGTAAACTGCCTCTCACTACTTCCAATGTACAGAAATCCTGTAAGCTGCTTCTCTTTTACTAAGACTGCTGAAAACCCGCATAGTGCGTAAGACTACTCCCATACTACAGAACTCCCATAAAGTGTTTCCTACACTCAGGATGCAGAACTCCTGTAAACTGCCTCTCACTACTTCCAATGTACAGAAATCCTGTAAGCTGCTTCTCTTTTACTCAAACTACTGAAAACCCGCATAGTGCCTAAGACTACTCCCATGCTACAGAACTCCCGAGAAAGGTTTCCTACACTCAGGATGCAGAACTCCTGTAAACTGCCTCTCACTACTTCCAATGTACAGAAATCCTGTAAGCTGCTTCTCTTTTACTCAGACTGCTGAAAACCCGCATAGTGCGTAAGACTACTCCCATACTACAGAACTCCCGTAAAGTGTTTCCTACACTCAGGATGCAGAACTCCTGTAAACTGCCTCTCACTACTTCCAATGTACAGCAATCCTGTAAGCTGCTTCTCTTTTACTCAGACTGCTGAAAACCCGCATAGTGCGTAAGACTACTCCCATGCTACAGAACTCCCGTAAAGTGTTTCCTACACTCAGGATGCAGAACTCCTGTAAACTGCCTCTCACTACTTCCAATGTACAGAAATCCTGTAAGCTGCTTCTCTTTTACTCAGACTGCTGAAAACCCGCATAGTGCGTAAGACTACTCCCATGCTACAGAACTCCGATAAAGTGTTTCCTACACTCAGGATGCAAAACTCCAGTAAACTGCCTCTCACTACTTCCAATGTACAGAAATCCTGTAAGCTGCTTCTCTTTTACGCAGACTGCTGAAAACCCGCATAGTGCGTAAGACTACTCCCATGCTACAGAACTCCGATAAAGTGTTTCCTACACTCAGGATGCAGAACTCCTGTAAACTGCCTCTCCCTACTCACAATGTACACAAATCCTGTAAGCTGCTTCTCTTTTACTCAGACTACTAAAAACCCGAATAGTGCGTAAGACTAATCCCATGCTACAGAACTCATGTGTAGTGTTTCTTACACTCAGATTGCAGAACTCCTGTAAACTGCCTCTCACTACTTCCAATGTACAGAAATCCTGTAAGCTGCTTCTCTTTTACTCAGACTGCTGAAAACCCGCATAGTGCGTAAGACTACTCCCATACTACAGAACTCCCATAAAGTGTTTCCTACACTCAGGATGCAGAACTCCTGTAAACTGCCTCTCCCTACTAACAATGTACAGAAATCCTGTAAGCTGCTTCTCTTTTACTCAAACTACTGAAAACCCGCATAGTGCGTAAGACTACTCCCATGCTACAGAACTCCCGTAAAGTGTATCCTACACTCAGGATGCAGAACTCCTGTAAACTGCCTCTCACTACTTCCAATGTACAGAAATCCTGTAAGCTGCTTCTCTTTTACTCAGACAACTGAAAACCCGCATAGTGCGTAAGACTACTCCCATACTACAGAACTCCCGTAAAGTGTTTCCTACACTCAGGATGCAGAACTTCTGTAAACTGCCTCTCACTACTTCCAATGTACAGAAATCCTGTAAGCTGCTTCTCTTTTACACAGACTACTGAAAACCCGCATACTGTGTAAGACTACTTCCATGCTACAGAACTCCCGTAAAGTGTTTCCTACACTCAGGATGCAGAACTCCTGTAAACTGCCTCTCACTACTTCCAATGTACAGAAATCCTGTAAGCTGCTTCTCTTTTACTAAGACTGCTGAAAACCCGCATAGTGCGTAAGACTACTCCCATACTACAGAACTCCCATAAAGTGTTTCCTACACTCAGGATGCAGAACTCCTGTAAACTGCCTCTCACTACTTCCAATGTACAGAAATCCTGTAAGCTGCTTCTCTTTTACTCAAACTACTGAAAACCCGCATAGTGCCTAAGACTACTCCCATGCTACAGAACTCCCGAGAAAGGTTTCCTACACTCAGGATGCAGAACTCCTGTAAACTGCCTCTCACTACTTCCAATGTACAGAAATCCTGTAAGCTGCTTCTCTTTTACTCAGACTGCTGAAAACCCGCATAGTGCGTAAGACTACTCCCATACTACAGAACTCCCGTAAAGTGTTTCCTACACTCAGGATGCAGAACTCCTGTAAACTGCCTCTCACTACTTCCAATGTACAGCAATCCTGTAAGCTGCTTCTCTTTTACTCAGACTGCTGAAAACCCGCATAGTGCGTAAGACTACTCCCATGCTACAGAACTCCCGTAAAGTGTTTCCTACACTCAGGATGCAGAACTCCTGTAAACTGCCTCTCACTACTTCCAATGTACAGAAATCCTGTAAGCTGCTTCTCTTTTACTCAGACTGCTGAAAACCCGCATAGTGCGTAAGACTACTCCCATGCTACAGAACTCCGATAAAGTGTTTCCTACACTCAGGATGCAAAACTCCAGTAAACTGCCTCTCACTACTTCCAATGTACAGAAATCCTGTAAGCTGCTTCTCTTTTACGCAGACTGCTGAAAACCCGCATAGTGCGTAAGACTACTCCCATGCTACAGAACTCCGATAAAGTGTTTCCTACACTCAGGATGCAGAACTCCTGTAAACTGCCTCTCCCTACTCACAATGTACACAAATCCTGTAAGCTGCTTCTCTTTTACTCAGACTACTAAAAACCCGAATAGTGCGTAAGACTAATCCCATGCTACAGAACTCATGTGTAGTGTTTCTTACACTCAGATTGCAGAACTCCTGTAAACTGCCTCTCACTACTTCCAATGTACAGAAATCCTGTAAGCTGCTTCTCTTTTACTAAGACTGCTGAAAACCCGCATAGTGCGTAAGACTACTCCCATACTACAGAACTCCCGTAAAGTGTTTCCTACACTCAGGATGCAGAACTCCTGTAAACTGCCACTCCCTACTCACAATGTACACAAATCCTGTAAGCTGCTTCTCTTTTACTCAGACTGCTGAAAACCCGCATAGTGCGTAAGACTACTCCCATGCTACAGAACTCCCATAAAGTGTTTCCTACACACAGGATGCAAAACTCCTGTAAACTGCCTCTCACTACTTCCAATGTACATAAATCCTGTAAGCTGCTTCTCTTTTACGCAGACAACTGAAAACCCGCATAGTGTGTAAGACTACTCCCATGCTATAGAACTCCCGTAAAGTGTTTCCTACACTCAGGATGCAGAACTCCTGTAAACTGCCTCTCACTACTTCCAATGTACAGAAATCCTGTAAGCTGCTTCTCTTTTACTCAGACTACTGAAAACCCGCATAGTGCGTAAGACTACTCCCGTGCTACAGAACTCCCAAAAAATGTTTCCTACACTCAGGATGCAGAACTCCTGTAAACTGCCTCTCACTACTTCCAATGTACAGAAATCCTGTAAGCTGCTTCTCTTTTACTCAGACAACTGAAAACCCGCATAGTGCGTAAGACTACTCCCATACTACAGAACTCCCATAAAATGTTTCCTACACTCAGGATGCAGAACTCCTGTAAACTGCCTCTCACTACTTCCAATGTACAGAAATCCTGTAAGCTGCTTCTCTTTTACTCAGACAACTGAAAACGTGCATAGTGCGTTAGACAGCTCCCATGCCATAGAACTCCCGTAAAGTGTTTCCTACACTCAGGATGCAGAACTCCTGTAAACTGCCTCTCCCTACTTCCAATGTACACAAATCCTGTAAGCTGCTTCTCTTTTACTCAGACTACTAAAAACCCGCATAGTGCGTAAGACTAATCCCATGCTACAGAACTCCCGTAAAGTGTTTCTTACACTCAGGATGCAGAACTCCTGTAAACTGCCTCTCACTACTTCCAATGTACAGAAATCCTGTAAGCTGCTTCTCTTTTACTCAGACAACTGAAAACGTGCATAGTGCGTTAGACAGCTCCCATGCCACAGAACTCCCGTAAAGTGTTTCCTACACTCAGGATGCAGAACTCCTGTAAACTGCCTCTCCCTACTCACAATGTACACAAATCCTGTAAGCTGCTTCTCTTTTACTCAGACTACTAAAAACCCGCATAGTGCGTAAGACTAATCCCATGCTACAGAACTCCCGTAAAGTGTTTCTTACACTCAGGATGCAGAACTCCTGTAAACTGCCTCTCACTACTTCCAATGTACAGAAATCCTGTAAGCTGCTTCTCTTTTACTCAGACTGCTGAAAACCCGCATAGTGCGTAAGACTACTCCCATGCTGCAGAACTCCCGTAAAGTGTTTCCTACACTCAGGATGCAGAACTCCTGTAAACTGCCTCTCACTACTTCCAATGTACAGAAATCCTGTAAGCTGCTTCTCTTTTACTAAGACTGCTGAAAACCCGCATAGTGGATAAGACTACTCCCATACTACAGAACTCCCGTAAAGTGTCCTACACTCAGGATGCAGAACTCCTGTAAACTGCCTCTCACTACTTCCAATGTACACAAATCCTGTAAGCTGCTTCTCTTTTACTCAGACTGCTGAAAACCCGCATAGTGCGTAAGACTACTCCCATGCTACAGAACTCCCATAAAGTGTTTCCTATACTCAGGATGCAGAACTCCTGTAAACTGCCTCTCACTACTTCCAATGTACAGAAATCCTGTAAGGTGCTTCTCTTTTACGCAGAAGGCTGAAAACCCGCATAGTGCGTAAGACTACTCCCATGCTACAGAACTCCTGTAACGTGTTTCCTACACTCAGGATGCAGAACTCCTGTAAACTGCCTCTCACTACTTCCAATGTACAGAAATCCTGTAAGCTGCTTCTCTTTTACGCAGACTGCTCAAAACCCGCATAGTGCGTAAGACTACTCCCATGCTACAGAACTCCCGAAAAAGGTTTCCTACACTCAGGATGCAGAACTCCTGTAAACTGCCTCTCACTACTTCCAATGTACAGAAATCCTGTAAGCTGCTTCTCTTTTACTCAGACTGCTGAAAACCCGCATAGTGCGTAAGACTACTCCCATACTACAGAACTCCCATAAAGTGTTTCCTACACTCAGGATGCAGAACTCCTGTAAACTGCCTCTCCCTACTTCCAATGTACAGAAATCCTGTAAGCTGCTTCTCTTTTACTCAAACTACTGAATACCCGCATAGTGCGTAAGACTACTCCCATGCTACAGAACTCCCGTAAAGTGTATCCTACCCTCAGGATGCAGAACTCCTGTAAACTGCCTCTCACTACTTCCAATGTACAGAAATCCTGTAAGCTGCTTCTCTTTTACTCAGACAACTGAAAACGTGCATAGTGCGTTAGACAGCTCCCATGCCACAGAACTCCCGTAAAGTGTTTCCTACACTCAGGATGCAGAACTCCTGTAAACTGCCTCTCCCTACTCACAATGTACACAAATCCTGTAAGCTGCTTCTCTTTTACTCAGACTACTAAAAACCCGCATAGTGCGTAAGACTAATCCCATGCTACAGAACTCCCGTAAAGTGTTTCTTACACTCAGGATGCAGAACTCCTGTAAACTGCCTCTCACTACTTCCAATGTACAGAAATCCTGTAAGCTGCTTCTCTTTTACTCAGACTGCTGAAAACCCGCATAGTGCGTAAGACTACTCCCATGCTGCAGAACTCCCGTAAAGTGTTTCCTACACTCAGGATGCAGAACTCCTGTAAACTGCCTCTCACTACTTCCAATGTACAGAAATCCTGTAAGCTGCTTCTCTTTTACTAAGACTGCTGAAAACCCGCATAGTGGATAAGACTACTCCCATACTACAGAACTCCCGTAAAGTGTCCTACAGTCAGGATGCAGAACTCCTGTAAACTGCCTCTCACTACTTCCAATGTACACAAATCCTGTAAGCTGCTTCTCTTTTACTCAGACTGCTGAAAACCCGCATAGTGCGTAATACTACTCCCATGCTACAGAACTCCCATAAAGTGTTTCCTATACTCAGGATGCAGAACTCCTGTAAACTGCCTCTCACTACTTCCAATGTACAGAAATCCTGTAAGCTGCTTCTCTTTTACGCAGACTGCTGAAAACCCGCATAGTGCGTAAGACTACTCCCATGCTACAGAACTCCTGTAACGTGTTTCCTACACTCAGGATGCAGAACTCCTGTAAACTGCCTCTCACTACTTCCAATGTACAGAAATCCTGTAAGCTGCTTCTCTTTTACGCAGACTGTTCAAAACCCGCATAGTGCGTAAGACTACTCCCATGCTACAGAACTCCCGAAAAAGGTTTCCTACACTCAGGATGCAGAACTCCTGTAAACTGCCTCTCACTACTTCCAATGTACAGAAATCCTGTAAGCTGCTTCTCTTTTACTCAGACTGCTGAAAACCCGCATAGTGCGTAAGACTACTCCCATACTACAGAACTCCCATAAAGTGTTTCCTACACTCAGGATGCAGAACTCCTGTAAACTGCCTCTCCCTACTTCCAATGTACAGAAATCCTGTAAGCTGCTTCTCTTTTACTCAGACTGCTGAAAACCCGCATAGTGCGTAAGACTACTCCCATACTACAGAACTCCCGTAAAGTGTTTCCTACACTCAGAATGCAGAACTCCTGTAAACTGCCTCTCACTACTTCCAATGTAAACAAATCCTGTAAGCTGCTTCTCTTTTACTCAGACTACTGAAAACCCGCATAGTGGGTATGACTAATCCCATGCTACAGAACTCCCGTAAAGTGTTTCCTACACTCAGGATGCAGAACTCCTGTAAACTGCCTCTCACTACTTCCAATGTACATAAATCCTGTAAGCTGCTTCTCTTTTACTCAGACTACTGAAAACCCGCATAATGCGTAAGACTACTCCCATGCTACAGAACTCCCATAAAATGTTTCCTACACTCAGGATGCAGAACTCCTGTAAACTGCCTCTCACTACTTCCAATGTACAGAAATCCTGTAAGCTGCTTCTCTTTTACTCAGACTGCTGAAAACCCGCATAGTGCGTAAGACTACTCCCATGCTACAGAACTCCCGTAAAGTGTTTCCTACACTCAGGATGCAGAACTCCTGTAAACTGCCTCTCACTACTTCCAATGTACAGAAATCCTGTAAGCTGCTTCTCTTTTACTCAGACTACTGAAAACCCGCATAGTGCGTAAGACTACTCCCATGCTACAGAACTCCCAAAAAATGTTTCCTACACTCAGGATGCAGAACTCCTGTAAACTGCCTCTCACTACTTCCAATGTACAGAAATCCTGTAAGCTGCTTCTCTTTTACTCAGACAACTGAAAACCCGCATAGTGCGTAAGACTACTCCCATACTACAGAACTCCCATAAAATGTTTCCTACACTCAGGATGCAGAACTCCTGTAAACTGCCTCTCACTACTTCCAATGTACAGAAATCCTGTAAGCTGCTTCTCTTTTACTCAGACAACTGAAAACCTGCATAGTGCGTTAGACAGCTCCCATGCCACAGAACTCCCGTAAAGTGTTTCCTACACTCAGGATGCAGAACTCCTGTAAACTGCCTCTCCCTACTTCCAATGTACACAAATCCTGTAAGCTGCTTCTCTTTTACTCAGACTACTAAAAACCCGCATAGTGCGTAAGACTAATCCCATGCTACAGAACTCCCGTAAAGTGTTTCTTACACTCAGGATGCAGAACTCCTGTAAACTGCCTCTCACTACTTCCAATGTACAGAAATCCTGTAAGCTGCTTCTCTTTTACTCAGACAACTGAAAACGTGCATAGTGCGTTAGACAGCTCCCATGCCACAGAACTCCCGTAAAGTGTTTCCTACACTCAGGATGCAGAACTCCTGTAAACTGCCTCTCCCTACTCACAATGTACAAAAATCCTGTAAGCTGCTTCTCTTTTACTCAGACTACTAAAAACCCGCATAGTGCGTAAGACTAATCCCATGCTACAGAACTCCCGTAAAGTGTTTCTTACACTCAGGATGCAGAACTCCTGTAAACTGCCTCTCACTACTTCCAATGTACAGAAATCCTGTAAGCTGCTTCTCTTTTACTCAGACTGCTGAAAACCCGCATAGTGCGTAAGACTACTCCCATGCTGCAGAACTCCCGTAAAGTGTTTCCTACACTCAGGATGCAGAACTCCTGTAAACTGCCTCTCACTACTTCCAATGTACAGAAATCCTGTAAGCTGCTTCTCTTTTACTAAGACTGCTGAAAACCCGCATAGTGGATAAGACTACTCCCATACTAAAGAACTCCCGTAAAGTGTCCTACACTCAGGATGCAGAACTCCTGTAAACTGCCTCTCACTACTTCCAATGTACACAAATCCTGTAAGCTGCTTCTCTTTTACTCAGACTGCTGAAAACCCGCATAGTGCGTAAGACTACTCCCATGCTACAGAACTCCCATAAAGTGTTTCCTATACTCAGGATGCAGAACTCCTGTAAACTGCCTCTCACTACTTCCAATGTACAGAAATCCTGTAAGCTGCTTCTCTTTTACGCAGAAGGCTGAAAACCCGCATAGTGCGTAAGACTACTCCCATGCTACAGAACTCCTGTAACGTGTTTCCTACACTCAGGATGCAGAACTCCTGTAAACTGCCTCTCACTACTTCCAATGTACAGAAATCCTGTAAGCTGCTTCTCTTTTACGCAGACTGCTGAAAACCCGCATAGTGCGTAAGACTACTCCCATGCTACAGAACTCCCGAAAAAGGTTTCCTACACTCAGGATGCAGAACTCCTGTAAACTGCCTCTCACTACTTCCAATGTACAGAAATCCTGTAAGCTGCTTCTCTTTTACTCAGACTGCTGAAAACCCGCATAGTGCGTAAGACTACTCCCATACTACAGAACTCCCATAAAGTGTTTCCTACACTCAGGATGCAGAACTCCTGTAAACTGCCTCTCCCTACTTCCAATGTACAGAAATCCTGTAAGCTGCTTCTCTTTTACTCAAACTACTGAAAACCCGCATAGTGCGTAAGACTACTCCCATGCTACAGAACTCCCGTAAAGTGTATCCTACACTCAGGATGCAGAACTCCTGTAAACTGCCTCTCACTACTTCCAATGTACAGAAATCCTGTAAGCTGCTTCTCTTTTACTCAGACAACTGAAAACGTGCATAGTGCGTTAGACAGCTCCCATGCCACAGAACTCCCGTAAAGTGTTTCCTACACTCAGGATGCAGAACTCCTGTAAACTGCCTCTCCCTACTCACAATGTACACAAATCCTGTAAGCTGCTTCTCTTTTACTCAGACTACTAAAAACCCGCATAGTGCGTAAGACTAATCCCATGCTACAGAACTCCCGTAAAGTGTTTCTTACACTCAGGATGCAGAACTCCTGTAAACTGCCTCTCACTACTTCCAATGTACAGAAATCCTGTAAGCTGCTTCTCTTTTACTCAGACTGCTGAAAACCCGCATAGTGCGTAAGACTACTCCCATGCTGCAGAACTCCCGTAAAGTGTTTCCTACACTCAGGATGCAGAACTCCTGTAAACTGCCTCTCACTACTTCCAATGTACAGAAATCCTGTAAGCTGCTTCTCTTTTACTAAGACTGCTGAAAACCCGCATAGTGGATAAGACTACTCCCATACTACAGAACTCCCGTAAAGTGTCCTACACTCAGGATGCAGAACTCCTGTAAACTGCCTCTCACTACTTCCAATGTACACAAATCCTGTAAGCTGCTTCTCTTTTACTCAGACTGCTGAAAACCCGCATAGTGCGTAAGACTACTCCCATGCTACAGAACTCCCATAAAGTGTTTCCTATACTCAGGATGCAGAACTCCTGTAAACTGCCTCTCACTACTTCCAATGTACAGAAATCCTGTAAGCTGCTTCTCTTTTACGCAGACTGCTGAAAACCCGCATAGTGCGTAAGACTACTCCCATGCTACAGAACTCCTGTAACGTGTTTCCTACACTCAGGATGCAGAACTCCTGTAAACTGCCTCTCACTACTTCCAATGTACAGAAATCCTGTAAGCTGCTTCTCTTTTACGCAGACTGTTCAAAACCCGCATAGTGCGTAAGACTACTCCCATGCTACAGAACTCCCGAAAAAGGTTTCCTACACTCAGGATGCAGAACTCCTGTAAACTGCCTCTCACTACTTCCAATGTACAGAAATCCTGTAAGCTGCTTCTCTTTTACTCAGACTGCTGAAAACCCGCATAGTGCGTAAGACTACTCCCATACTACAGAACTCCCATAAAGTGTTTCCTACACTCAGGATGCAGAACTCCTGTAAACTGCCTCTCCCTACTTCCAATGTACAGAAATCCTGTAAGCTGCTTCTCTTTTACTCAGACTGCTGAAAACCCGCATAGTGCGTAAGACTACTCCCATACTACAGAACTCCCGTAAAGTGTTTCCTACACTCAGAATGCAGAACTCCTGTAAACTGCCTCTCACTACTTCCAATGTAAACAAATCCTGTAAGCTGCTTCTCTTTTACTCAGACTACTGAAAACCCGCATAGTGGGTATGACTAATCCCATGCTACAGAACTCCCGTAAAGTGTTTCCTACACTCAGGATGCAGAACTCCTGTAAACTGCCTCTCACTACTTCCAATGTACATAAATCCTGTAAGCTGCTTCTCTTTTACTCAGACTACTGAAAACCCGCATAGTGCGTAAGACTACTCCCATGCTACAGAACTCCCATAAAATGTTTCCTACACTCAGGATGCAGAACTCCTGTAAACTGCCTCTCACTACTTCCAATGTACAGAAATCCTGTAAGCTGCTTCTCTTTTACTCAGACTGCTGAAAACCCGCATAGTGCGTAAGACTACTCCCATACTACAGAACTCCCGTAAAGTGTTTCCTACACTCAGGATGCAGAACTCCTGTAAACTGCCTCTCACTACTTCCAATGTACAGAAATCCTGTAAGCTGCTTCTCTTTTACTCAGACTACTGAAAACCCGCATAGTGCGTAAGACTACTCCCATGCTACAGAACTCCCGTAAAGTGTTTCTTACACTCAGATTGCAGAACTCCTGTAAACTGCCTCTCACTACTTCCAATGTACAGAAATCCTGTAAGCTGCTTCTCTTTTACTCAGACTGCTGAAAACCCGCATAGTGCGTAAGACTACTCCCATGCTACAGAACTCCGATAAAGTGTTTCCTACACTCAGGATGCAAAACTCTTGTAAACTGCCTCTCACTACTTCCAATGTACAGAAATCCTGTAAGCTGCTTCTCTTTTACGCAGACTGCTGAAAACCCGCATAGTGCGTAAGACTACTCCCATGCTACAGAACTCCCGTAAAGTGTTTCCTACACTCAGGATGCAGAACTCCTGTAAACTGCCTCTCCCTACTCACAATGTACACAAATCCTGTAAGCTGCTTCTCTTTTACTCAGACTACTAAAAACCCGAATAGTGCGTAAGACTAATCCCATGCTACAGAACTCATGTGTAGTGTTTCTTACACTCAGATTGCAGAACTCCTGTAAACTGCCTCTCACTACTTCCAATGTACAGAAATCCTGTAAGCTGCTTCTCTTTTACTAAGACTGCTGAAAACCCGCATAGTGCGTAAGACTACTCCCATACTACAGAACTCCCGTAAAGTGTTTCCTACACTCAGGATGCAGAACTCCTGTAAACTGCCTCTCCCTACTCACAATGTACACAAATCCTGTAAGCTGCTTCTCTTTTACTCAGACTGCTGAAAACCCGCATAGTGCGTAAGACTACTCCCATGCTACAGAACTCCCATAAAGTGTTTCCTACACACAGGATGCAAAACTCCTGTAAACTGCCTCTCACTACTTCCAATGTACATAAATCCTGTAAGCTGCTTCTCTTTTACGCAGACAACTGAAAACCCGCATAGTGTGTAAGACTACTCCCATGCTATAGAACTCCCGTAAAGTGTTTCCTACACTCAGGATGCAGAACTCCTGTAAACTGCCTCTCACTACTTCCAATGTACAGAAATCCTGTAAGCTGCTTCTCTTTTACTCAGACTACTGAAAACCCGCATAGTGCGTAAGACTACTCCCATGCTACAGAACTCCCATAAAATGTTTCCTACACTCAGGATGCAGAACTCCTGTAAACTGCCTCTCACTACTTCCAATGTACAGAAATCCTGTAAGCTGCTTCTCTTTTACTCAGACAACTGAAAACCCGCATAGTGCGTAAGACTACTCCCATACTACAGAACTCCCATAAAATGTTTCCTACACTCAGGATGCAGAACTCCTGTAAACTGCCTCTCACTACTTCCAATGTACAGAAATCCTGTAAGCTGCTTCTCTTTTACTCAGACAACTGAAAACGTGCATAGTGCGTTAGACAGCTCCCATGCCACAGAACTCCCGTAAAGTGTTTCCTACACTCAGGATGCAGAACTCCTGTAAACTGCCTCTCCCTACTCACAATGTACACAAATCCTGTAAGCTGCTTCTCTTTTACTCAGACTACTAAAAACCCGCATAGTGCGTAAGACTAATCCCATGCTACAGAACTCCCGTAAAGTGTTTCTTACACTCAGGATGCAGAACTCCTGTAAACTGCCTCTCACTACTTCCAATGTACAGAAATCCTGTAAGCTGCTTCTCTTTTACTCAGACTGCTGAAAACCCGCATAGTGCGTAAGACTACTCCCATGCTGCAGAACTCCCGTAAAGTGTTTCCTACACTCAGGATGCAGAACTCCTGTAAACTGCCTCTCACTACTTCCAATGTACAGAAATCCTGTAAGCTGCTTCTCTTTTACTAAGACTGCTGAAAACCCGCATAGTGGATAAGACTACTCCCATACTACAGAACTCCCGTAAAGTGTTTCCTACACTCAGGATGCAGAACTCCTGTAAACTGCCTCTCACTACTTCCAATGTACACAAATCCTGTAAGCTGCTTCTCTTTTACTCAGACTGCTGAAAACCCGCATAGTGCGTAAGACTACTCCCATGCTACAGAACTCCCATAAAGTGTTTCCTATACTCAGGATGCAGAACTCCTGTAAACTGCCTCTCACTACTTCCAATGTACAGAAATCCTGTAAGCTGCTTCTCTTTTACGCAGACTGCTGAAAACCCGCATAGTGCGTAAGACTACTCCCATGCTACAGAACTCCTGTAACGTGTTTCCTACACTCAGGATGCAGAACTCCTGTAAACTACCTCTCACTACTTCCAATGTACAGAAATCCTGTAAGCTGCTTCTCTTTTACTCAGACAACTGAAAACCCGCATAGTGCGTAAGACTACTCCCATACTACAGAACTCCCGTAAAGTGTTTCCTACACTCAGGATGCAGAACTCCTGTAAACTGCCTCTCACTACTTCCAATGTAAACAAATCCTGTAAGCTGCTTCTCCTTTACTCAGACTACTGAAAACCCGCATAGTGGGTATGACTAATCCCATGCTACAGAACTCCCGTAAAGTGTTTCCTACACTCAGGATGCAGAACTCCTGTAAACTGCCTCTCACTACTTCCAATGTACAGAAATCCTGTAAGCTGCTTCTCTTTTACTCAGACTACTGAAAACCCGCATAGTGCGTAAGACTACTCCCATGCTACAGAACTCCCATAAAATGTTTCCTACACTCAGGATGCAGAACTCCTGTAAACTGCCTCTCACTACTTCCAATGTACAGAAATCCTGTAAGCTGCTTCTCTTTTACTCAGACTGCTGAAAACCCGCATAGTGCGTAAGACTACTCCCATACTACAGAACTCCCGTAAAGTGTTTCCTACACTCAGGATGCAGAACTCCTGTAAACTGCCTCTCACTACTTCCAATGTACAGAAATCCTGTAAGCTGCTTCTCTTTTACTCAGACTACTGAAAACCCGCATAGTGCGTAAGACTACTCCCATGCTACAGAACTCCCGTAAAGTGTTTCCTACACTCAGGATGCAGAACTCCTGTAAACTGCCTCTCCCTACTTCCAATGTACAGAAATCCTGTAAGCTGCTTCTCTTTTACTCAGACTGCTGAAAACCCGCATAGTGCGTAAGACTACTCCCATGCTACAGAACTCCGATAAAGTGTTTCCTACACTCAGGATGCAAAACTCCTGTAAACTGCCTCTCACTACTTCCAATGTACAGAAATCCTGTAAGCTGCTTCTCTTTTACGCAGACTGCTGAAAACCCGCATAGTGCGTAAGACTACTCCCATACTACAGAACTCCCGTAAAGTGTTTCCTACACTCAGGATGCAGAACTCCTGTAAACTGCCTCTCCCTACTCACAATGTACACAAATCCTGTAAGCTGCTTCTCTTTTACTCAGACTACTAAAAACCCGAATAGTGCGTAAGACTAATCCCATGCTACAGAACTCATGTGTAGTGTTTCTTACACTCAGATTGCAGAACTCCTGTAAACTGCCTCTCACTACTTCCAATGTACAGAAATCCTGTAAGCTGCTTCTCTTTTACTAAGACTGCTGAAAACCCGCATAGTGCGTATGACTACTCCCATACTACAGAACTCCCGTAAAGTGTTTCCTATACTCAGGATGCAGAACTCCTGTAAACTGCCTCTCCCTACTCACAATGTACACAAATCCTGTAAGCTGCTTCTCTTTTACTCAGACTGCTGAAAACCCGCATAGTGCGTAAGACTACTCCCATGCTACAGAACTCCCATAAAGTGTTTCCTACACACAGGATGCAAAACTCCTGTAAACTGCCTCTCACTACTTCCAATGTACATAAATCCTGTAAGCTGCTTCTCTTTACGCAGACAACTGAAAACCCGCATAGTGTGTAAGACTACTCCCATGCTATAGAACTCCCGTAAAGTGTTTCCTACACTCAGGATGCAGAACTCCTGTAAACTGCCTCTCACTACTTCCAATGTACAGAAATCCTGTAAGCTGCTTCTCTTTTACTCAGACTACTGAAAACCCGCATAGTGCGTAAGACTACTCCCATGCTACAGAACTCCCATAAAATGTTTCCTACACTCAGGATGCAGAACTCCTGTAAACTGCCTCTCACTACTTCCAATGTACAGAAATCCTGTAAGCTGCTTCTCTTTTACTCAGACAACTGAAAACCCGCATAGTGCGTAAGACTACTCCCATACTACAGAACTCCCATAAAATGTTTCCTACACTCAGGATGCAGAACTCCTGTAAACTGCCTCTCACTACTTCCAATGTACAGAAATCCTGTAAGCTGCTTCTCTTTTACTCAGACAACTGAAAACGTGCATAGTGCGTTAGACAGCTCCCATGCCACAGAACTCCCGTAAAGTGTTTCCTACACTCAGGATGCAGAACTCCTGTAAACTGCCTCTCCCTACTCACAATGTACACAAATCCTGTAAGCTGCTTCTCTTTTACTCAGACTACTAAAAACCCGCATAGTGCGTAAGACTAATCCCATGCTACAGAACTCCCGTAAAGTGTTTCTTACACTCAGGATGCAGAACTCCTGTAAACTGCCTCTCACTACTTCCAATGTACAGAAATCCTGTAAGCTGCTTCTCTTTTACTCAGACTGCTGAAAACCCGCATAGTGCGTAAGACTACTCCCATGCTGCAGAACTCCCGTAAAGTGTTTCCTACACTCAGGATGCAGAACTCCTGTAAACTGCCTCTCACTACTTCCAATGTACAGAAATCCTGTAAGCTGCTTCTCTTTTACTAAGACTGCTGAAAACCCGCATAGTGGATAAGACTACTCCCATACTACAGAACTCCCGTAAAGTGTTTCCTACACTCAGGATGCAGAACTCCTGTAAACTGCCTCTCACTACTTCCAATGTACACAAATCCTGTAAGCTGCTTCTCTTTTACTCAGACTGCTGAAAACCCGCATAGTGCGTAAGACTACTCCCATGCTACAGAACTCCCATAAAGTGTTTCCTATACTCAGGATGCAGAACTCCTGTAAACTGCCTCTCACTACTTCCAATGTACAGAAATCCTGTAAGCTGCTTCTCTTTTACGCAGACTGCTGAAAACCCGCATAGTGCGTAAGACTACTCCCATGCTACAGAACTCCTGTAACGTGTTTCCTACACTCAGGATGCAGAACTCCTGTAAACTACCTCTCACTACTTCCAATGTACAGAAATCCTGTAAGCTGCTTCTCTTTTACTCAGACAACTGAAAACCCGCATAGTGCGTAAGACTACTCCCATACTACAGAACTCCCGTAAAGTGTTTCCTACACTCAGGATGCAGAACTCCTGTAAACTGCCTCTCCCTACTTCCAATGTACAGAAATCCTGTAAGCTGCTTCTCTTTTACTCAAACTACTGAAAACCCGCATAGTGCGTAAGACTACTCCCATGCTACAGAACTCCCGTAAAGTGTATCCTACCCTCAGGATGCAGAACTCCTGTAAACTGCCTCTCACTACTTCCAATGTACAGAAATCCTGTAAGCTGCTTCTCTTTTACTCAGACAACTGAAAACGTGCATAGTGCGTTAGACAGCTCCCATGCCACAGAACTCCCGTAAAGTGTTTCCTACACTCAGGATGCAGAACTCCTGTAAACTGCCTCTCCCTACTCACAATGTACACAAATCCTGTAAGCTGCTTCTCTTTTACTCAGACTACTAAAAACCCGCATAGTGCGTAAGACTAATCCCATGCTACAGAACTCCCGTAAAGTGTTTCTTACACTCAGGATGCAGAACTCCTGTAAACTGCCTCTCACTACTTCCAATGTACAGAAATCCTGTAAGCTGCTTCTCTTTTACTCAGACTGCTGAAAACCCGCATAGTGCGTAAGACTACTCCCATGCTGCAGAACTCCCGTAAAGTGTTTCCTACACTCAGGATGCAGAACTCCTGTAAACTGCCTCTCACTACTTCCAATGTACAGAAATCCTGTAAGCTGCTTCTCTTTTACTAAGACTGCTGAAAACCCGCATAGTGGATAAGACTACTCCCATACTACAGAACTCCCGTAAAGTGTCCTACACTCAGGATGCAGAACTCCTGTAAACTGCCTCTCACTACTTCCAATGTACACAAATCCTGTAAGCTGCTTCTCTTTTACTCAGACTGCTGAAAACCCGCATAGTGCGTAAGACTACTCCCATGCTACAGAACTCCCATAAAGTGTTTCCTATACTCAGGATGCAGAACTCCTGTAAACTGCCTCTCACTACTTCCAATGTACAGAAATCCTGTAAGCTGCTTCTCTTTTACGCAGACTGCTGAAAACCCGCATAGTGCGTAAGACTACTCCCATGCTACAGAACTCCTGTAACGTGTTTCCTACACTCAGGATGCAGAACTCCTGTAAACTGCCTCTCACTACTTCCAATGTACAGAAATCCTGTAAGCTGCTTCTCTTTTACGCAGACTGCTCAAAACCCGCATAGTGCGTAAGACTACTCCCATGCTACAGAACTCCCGAAAAAGGTTTCCTACACTCAGGATGCAGAACTCCTGTAAACTGCCTCTCACTACTTCCAATGTACAGAAATCCTGTAAGCTGCTTCTCTTTTACTCAGACTGCTGAAAACCCGCATAGTGCGTAAGACTACTCCCATACTACAGAACTCCCATAAAGTGTTTCCTACACTCAGGATGCAGAACTCCTGTAAACTGCCTCTCCCTACTTCCAATGTACAGAAATCCTGTAAGCTGCTTCTCTTTTACTCAGACTGCTGAAAACCCGCATAGTGCGTAAGACTACTCCCATACTACAGAACTCCCGTAAAGTGTTTCCTACACTCAGGATGCAGAACTCCTGTAAACTGCCTCTCACTACTTCCAATGTAAACAAATCCTGTAAGCTGCTTCTCTTTTACTCAGACTACTGAAAACCCGCATAGTGGGTATGACTAATCCCATGCTACAGAACTCCCGTAAAGTGTTTCCTACACTCAGGATGCAGAACTCCTGTAAACTGCCTCTCACTACTTCCAATGTACATAAATCCTGTAAGCTGCTTCTCTTTTACTCAGACTACTGAAAACCCGCATAGTGCGTAAGACTACTCCCATGCTACAGAACTCCCATAAAATGTTTCCTACACTCAGGATGCAGAACTCCTGTAAACTGCCTCTCACTACTTCCAATGTACAGAAATCCTGTAAGCTGCTTCTCTTTTACTCAGACTGCTGAAAACCCGCATAGTGCGTAAGACTACTCCCATACTACAGAACTCCCGTAAAGTGTTTCCTACACTCAGGATGCAGAACTCCTGTAAACTGCCTCTCACTACTTCCAATGTACAGAAATCCTGTAAGCTGCTTCTCTTTTACTCAGACTACTGAAAACCCGCATAGTGCGTAAGACTACTCCCATGCTACAGAACTCCCGTAAAGTGTTTCCTACACTCAGGATGCAGAACTCCTGTAAACTGCCTCTCACTACTTCCAATGTACAGAAATCCTGTAAGCTGCTTCTCTTTTACTCAGACTGCTGAAAACCCGCATAGTGCGTAAGACTACTCCCATGCTACAGAACTCCGATAAAGTGTTTCCTACACTCAGGATGCAAAACTCCTGTAAACTGCCTCTCACTACTTCCAATGTACAGAAATCCTGTAAGCTGCTTCTCTTTTACGCAGACTGCTGAAAACCCGCATAGTGCGTAAGACTACTCCCATGCTACAGAACTCCCGTAAAGTGTTTCCTACACTCAGGATGCAGAACTCCTGTAAACTGCCTCTCCCTACTCACAATGTACACAAATCCTGTAAGCTGCTTCTCTTTTACTCAGACTACTAAAAACCCGAATAGTGCGTAAGACTAATCCCATGCTACAGAACTCATGTGTAGTGTTTCTTACACTCAGATTGCAGAACTCCTGTAAACTGCCTCTCACTACTTCCAATGTACAGAAATCCTGTAAGCTGCTTCTCTTTTACTAAGACTGCTGAAAACCCGCATAGTGCGTAAGACTACTCCCATACTACAGAACTCCCATAAAGTGTTTCCTACACACAGGATGCAAAACTCCTGTAAACTGCCTCTCACTACTTCCAATGTACATAAATCCTGTAAGCTGCTTCTCTTTTACGCAGACAACTGAAAACCCGCATAGTGTGTAAGACTACTCCCATGCTATAGAACTCCCGTAAAGTGTTTCCTACACTCAGGATGCAGAACTCCTGTAAACTGCCTCTCACTACTTCCAATGTACAGAAATCCTGTAAGCTGCTTCTCTTTTACTCAGACTACTGAAAACCCGCATAGTGCGTAAGACTACTCCCATGCTACAGAACTCCCATAAAATGTTTCCTACACTCAGGATGCAGAACTCCTGTAAACTGCCTCTCACTACTTCCAATGTACAGAAATCCTGTAAGCTGCTTCTCTTTTACTCAGACAACTGAAAACCCGCATAGTGCGTAAGACTACTCCCATACTACAGAACTCCCATAAAATGTTTCCTACACTCAGGATGCAGAACTCCTGTAAACTGCCTCTCACTACTTCCAATGTACAGAAATCCTGTAAGCTGCTTCTCTTTTACTCAGACAACTGAAAACGTGCATAGTGCGTTAGACAGCTCCCATGCCACAGAACTCCCGTAAAGTGTTTCCTACACTCAGGATGCAGAACTCCTGTAAACTGCCTCTCCCTACTCACAATGTACACAAATCCTGTAAGCTGCTTCTCTTTTACTCAGACTACTAAAAACCCGCATAGTGCGTAAGACTAATCCCATGCTACAGAACTCCCGTAAAGTGTTTCTTACACTCAGGATGCAAAACTCCTGTAAACTGCCTCTCACTACTTCCAATGTACAGAAATCCTGTAAGCTGCTTCTCTTTTACTCAGACTGCTGAAAACCCGCATAGTGCGTAAGACTACTCCCATGCTGCAGAACTCCCGTAAAGTGTTTCCTACACTCAGGATGCAGAACTCCTGTAAACTGCCTCTCACTACTTCCAATGTACAGAAATCCTGTAAGCTGCTTCTCTTTTACTAAGACTGCTGAAAACCCGCATAGTGGATAAGACTACTCCCATACTACAGAACTCCCGTAAAGTGTTTCCTACACTCAGGATGCAGAACTCCTGTAAACTGCCTCTCACTACTTCCAATGTACACAAATCCTGTAAGCTGCTTCTCTTTTACTCAGACTGCTGAAAACCCGCATAGTGCGTAAGACTACTCCCATGCTACAGAACTCCCATAAAGTGTTTCCTATACTCAGGATGCAGAACTCCTGTAAACTGCCTCTCACTACTTCCAATGTACAGAAATCCTGTAAGCTGCTTCTCTTTTACGCAGACTGCTGAAAACCCGCATAGTGCGTAAGACTACTCCCATGCTACAGAACTCCTGTAACGTGTTTCCTACACTCAGGATGCAGAACTCCTGTAAACTACCTCTCACTACTTCCAATGTACAGAAATCCTGTAAGCTGCTTCTCTTTTACTCAGACAACTGAAAACCCGCATAGTGCGTAAGACTACTCCCATACTACAGAACTCCCGTAAAGTGTTTCCTACACTCAGGATGCAGAACTCCTGTAAACTGCCTCTCACTACTTCCAATGTAAACAAATCCTGTAAGCTGCTTCTCTTTTACTCAGACTACTGAAAACCCGCATAGTGGGTATGACTAATCCCATGCTACAGAACTCCCGTAAAGTGTTTCCTACACTCAGGATGCAGAACTCCTGTAAACTGCCTCTCACTACTTCCAATGTACAGAAATCCTGTAAGCTGCTTCTCTTTTACTCAGACTACTGAAAACCCGCATAGTGCGTAAGACTACTCCCATGCTACAGAACTCCCATAAAATGTTTCCTACACTCAGGATGCAGAACTCCTGTAAACTGCCTCTCACTACTTCCAATGTACAGAAATCCTGTAAGCTGCTTCTCTTTACTCAGACTGCTGAAAACCCGCATAGTGCGTAAGACTACTCCCATACTACAGAACTCCCGTAAAGTGTTTCCTACACTCAGGATGCAGAACTCCTGTAAACTGCCTCTCACTACTTCCAATGTACAGAAATCCTGTAAGCTGCTTCTCTTTTACTCAGACTACTGAAAACCCGCATAGTGCGTAAGACTACTCCCATGCTACAGAACTCCCGTAAAGTGTTTCCTACACTCAGGATGCAGAACTCCTGTAAACTGCCTCTCACTACTTCCAATGTACAGAAATCCTGTAAGCTGCTTCTCTTTTACTCAGACTGCTGAAAACCCGCATAGTGCGTAAGACTACTCCCATGCTACAGAACTCCGATAAAGTGTTTCCTACACTCAGGATGCAAAACTCCTGTAAACTGCCTCTCACTACTTCCAATGTACAGAAATCCTGTAAGCTGCTTCTCTTTTACTCAGACAACTGAAAACCCGCATAGTGCGTAAGACTACTCCCATACTACAGAACTCCCGTAAAGTGTTTCCTACACTCAGGATGCAGAACTCCTGTAAACTGCCTCTCACTACTTCCAATGTAAACAAATCCTGTAAGCTGCTTCTCTTTTACTCAGACTACTGAAAACCCGCATAGTGGGTATGACTAATCCCATGCTACAGAACTCCCGTAAAGTGTTTCCTACACTCAGGATGCAGAACTCCTGTAAACTGCCTCTCACTACTTCCAATGTACAGAAATCCTGTAAGCTGCTTCTCTTTTACTCAGACTACTGAAAACCCGCATAGTGCGTAAGACTACTCCCATGCTACAGAACTCCCATAAAATGTTTCCTACACTCAGGATGCAGAATTCCTGTAAACTGCCTCTCACTACTTCCAATGTACAGAAATCCTGTAAGCTGCTTCTCTTTTACTCAGACTGCTGAAAACCCGCATAGTGCGTAAGACTACTCCCATACTACAGAACTCCCGTAAAGTGTTTCCTACACTCAGGATGCAGAACTCCTGTAAACTGCCTCTCACTACTTCCAATGTACAGAAATCCTGTAAGCTGCTTCTCTTTTACTCAGACTACTGAAAACCCGCATAGTGCGTAAGACTACTCCCATGCTACAGAACTCCCGTAAAGTGTTTCCTACACTCAGGATGCAGAACTCCTGTAAACTGCCTCTCACTACTTCCAATGTACAGAAATCCTGTAAGCTGCTTCTCTTTTACTCAGACTGCTGAAAACCCGCATAGTGCGTAAGACTACTCCCATGCTACAGAACTCCGATAAAGTGTTTCCTACACTCAGGATGCAAAACTCCTGTAAACTGCCTCTCACTACTTCCAATGTACAGAAATCCTGTAAGCTGCTTCTCTTTTACGCAGACTGCTGAAAACCCGCATAGTGCGTAAGACTACTCCCATGCTACAGAACTCCCGTAAAGTGTTTCCTACACTCAGGATGCAGAACTCCTGTAAACTGCCTCTCCCTACTCACAATGTACACAAATCCTGTAAGCTGCTTCTCTTTTACTCAGACTACTAAAAACCCGAATAGTGCGTAAGACTAATCCCATGCTACAGAACTCATGTGTAGTGTTTCTTACACTCAGATTGCAGAACTCCTGTAAACTGCCTCTCACTACTTCCAATGTACAGAAATCCTGTAAGCTGCTTCTCTTTTACTAAGACTGCTGAAAACCCGCATAGTGCGTAAGACTACTCCCATACTACAGAACTCCGGTAAAGTGTTTCCTACACTCAGGATGCAGAACTCCTGTAAACTGCCTCTCCCTACTCACAATGTACACAAATCCTGTAAGCTGCTTCTCTTTTACTCAGACTACTAAAAACCCGAATAGTGCGTAAGACTAATCCCATGCTACAGAACTCATGTGTAGTGTTTCTTACACTCAGATTGCAGAACTCCTGTAAACTGCCTCTCACTACTTCCAATGTACAGAAATCCTGTAAGCTGCTTCTCTTTTACTAAGACTGCTGAAAACCCGCATAGTGCGTAAGACTACTCCCATACTACAGAACTCCCGTAAAGTGTTTCCTACACTCAGGATGCAGAACTCCTGTAAACTGCCTCTCCCTACTCACAATGTACACAAATCCTGTAAGCTGCTTCTCTTTTACTCAGACTGCTGAAAACCCGCATAGTGCGTAAGACTACTCCCATGCTACAGAACTCCCATAAAGTGTTTCCTACACACTTTATGCAAAACTCCTGTAAACTGCCTCTCACTACTTCCAATGTACATAAATCCTGTAAGCTGCTTCTCTTTTACGCAGACAACTGAAAACCCGCATAGTGTGTAAGACTACTCCCATGCTATAGAACTCCCGTAAAGTGTTTCCTACACTCAGGATGCAGAACTCCTGTAAACTGCCTCTCACTACTTCCAATGTACAGAAATCCTGTAAGCTGCTTCTCTTTTACTCAGACTACTGAAAACCCGCATAGTGCGTAAGACTACTCCCATGCTACAGAACTCCCATAAAATGTTTCCTACACTCAGGATGCAGAACTCCTGTAAACTGCCTCTCACTACTTCCAATGTACAGAAATCCTGTAAGCTGCTTCTCTTTTACTCAGACAACTGAAAACCCGCATAGTGCGTAAGACTACTCCCATACTACAGAACTCCCATAAAATGTTTCCTACACTCAGGATGCAGAACTCCTGTAAACTGCCTCTCACTACTTCCAATGTACAGAAATCCTGTAAGCTGCTTCTCTTTTACTCAGACAACTGAAAACGTGCATAGTGCGTTAGACAGCTCCCATGCCACAGAACTCCCGTAAAGTGTTTCCTACACTCAGGATGCAGAACTCCTGTAAACTGCCTCTCCCTACTCACAATGTACACAAATCCTGTAAGCTGCTTCTCTTTTACTCAGACTGCTGAAAACCCGCATAGTGCGTAAGACTACTCCCATGCTACAGAACTCCCATAAAGTGTTTCCTATACTCAGGATGCAGAACTCCTGTAAACTGCCTCTCACTACTTCCAATGTACAGAAATCCTGTAAGCTGCTTCTCTTTTACGCAGACTGCTGAAAACCCGCATAGTGCGTAGACTACTCCCATGCTACAGAACTCCTGTAACGTGTTTCCTACACTCAGGATGCAGAACTCCTGTAAACTGCCTCTCACTACTTCCAATGTACAGAAATCCTGTAAGCTGCTTCTCTTTTACGCAGACTGCTCAAAACCCGCATAGTGCGTAAGACTACTCCCATGCTACAGAACTCCCGAAAAAGGTTTCCTACACTCAGGATGCAGAACTCCTGTAAACTGCCTCTCACTACTTCCAATGTACAGAAATCCTGTAAGCTGCTTCTCTTTTACTCAGACTGCTGAAAACCCGCATAGTGCGTAAGACTACTCCCATACTACAGAACTCCCATAAAGTGTTTCCTACACTCAGGATGCAGAACTCCTGTAAACTGCCTCTCCCTACTTCCAATGTACAGAAATCCTGTAAGCTGCTTCTCTTTTACTCAGACTGCTGAAAACCCGCATAGTGCGTAAGACTACTCCCATACTACAGAACTCCCGTAAAGTGTTTCCTACACTCAGGATGCAGAACTCCTGTAAACTGCCTCTCACTACTTCCAATGTAAACAAATCCTGTAAGCTGCTTCTCTTTTACTCAGACTACTGAAAACCCGCATAGTGGGTATGACTAATCCCATGCTACAGAACTCCCGTAAAGTGTTTCCTACACTCAGGATGCAGAACTCCTGTAAACTGCCTCTCACTACTTCCAATGTACATAAATCCTGTAAGCTGCTTCTCTTTTACTCAGACTACTGAAAACCCGCATAGTGCGTAAGACTACTCCCATGCTACAGAACTCCCATAAAATGTTTCCTACACTCAGGATGCAGAACTCCTGTAAACTGCCTCTCACTACTTCCAATGTACAGAAATCCTGTAAGCTGCTTCTCTTTTACTCAGACTGCTGAAAACCCGCATAGTGCGTAAGACTACTCCCATACTACAGAACTCCCGTAAAGTGTTTCCTACACTCAGGATGCAGAACTCCTGTAAACTGCCTCTCACTACTTCCAATGTACAGAAATCCTGTAAGCTGCTTCTCTTTTACTCAGACTACTGAAAACCCGCATAGTGCGTAAGACTACTCCCATGCTACAGAACTCCCGTAAAGTGTTTCCTACACTCAGGATGCAGAACTCCTGTAAACTGCCTCTCACTACTTCCAATGTACAGAAATCCTGTAAGCTGCTTCTCTTTTACTCAGACTGCTGAAAACCCGCATAGTGCGTAAGACTACTCCCATGCTACAGAACTCCGATAAAGTGTTTCCTACACTCAGGATGCAAAACTCCTGTAAACTGCCTCTCACTACTTCCAATGTACAGAAATCCTGTAAGCTGCTTCTCTTTTACGCAGACTGCTGAAAACCCGCATAGTGCGTAAGACTACTCCCATGCTACAGAACTCCCGTAAAGTGTTTCCTACACTCAGGATGCAGAACTCCTGTAAACTGCCTCTCCCTACTCACAATGTACACAAATCCTGTAAGCTGCTTCTCTTTTACTCAGACTACAAAAACCCGAATAGTGCGTAAGACTAATCCCATGCTACAGAACTCATGTGTAGTGTTTCTTACACTCAGATTGCAGAACTCCTGTAAACTGCCTCTCACTACTTCCAATGTACAGAAATCCTGTAAGCTGCTTCTCTTTTACTAAGACTGCTGAAAACCCGCATAGTGCGTAAGACTACTCCCATACTACAGAACTCCCATAAAGTGTTTCCTACACACAGGATGCAAAACTCCTGTAAACTGCCTCTCCCTACTTCCAATGTACAGAAATCCTGTAAGCTGCTTCTCTTTTACTCAAACTACTGAAAACCCGCATAGTGCGTAAGACTACTCCCATGCTACAGAACTCCCGTAAAGTGTATCCTACACTCAGGATGCAGAACTCCTGTAAACTGCCTCTCACTACTTCCAATGTACAGAAATCCTGTAAGCTGCTTCTCTTTTACACAGACTACTGAAAACCCGCATACTGTGTAAGACTACTTCCATACTACAGAACTCCCATAAAGTGTTTCCTACACTCAGGATGCAGAACTCCTGTAAACTGCCTCTCACTACTTCCAATGTACACAAATCCTGTAAGCTGCTTCTCTTTTACTCAGACTACTGAAAACCCGCATAGTGGGTAAGACTAATCCCATGCTACAGAACTCCCGTATAGTGTTTCCTACACTCAGGATGCAGAACTCCTGTAAACTGCCTCTCACTACTTCCAATGTACAGAAATCCTGTAAGCTGCTTCTCTTTTACTCAGACTGCTGAAAACCCGCATAGTGCGTAAGACTACTCCCATACTACAGAACTCCCATAAAGTGTTTCCTACACTCAGGATGCAGAACTCCTGTAAACTGCCTCTCCCTACTTCCAATGTACAGAAATCCTGTAAGCTGCTTCTCTTTTACTCAGACTGCTGAAAACCCGCATAGTGCGTAAGACTACTCCCATACTACAGAACTCCCGTAAAGTGTTTCCTACACTCAGGATGCAGAACTCCTGTAAACTGCCTCTCACTACTTCCAATGTAAACAAATCCTGTAAGCTGCTTCTCTTTTACTCAGACTACTGAAAACCCGCATAGTGGGTATGACTAATCCCATGCTACAGAACTCCCGTAAAGTGTTTCCTACACTCAGGATGCAGAACTCCTGTAAACTGCCTCTCACTACTTCCAATGTACATAAATCCTGTAAGCTGCTTCTCTTTTACTCAGACTACTGAAAACCCGCATAGTGCGTAAGACTACTCCCATGCTACAGAACTCCCATAAAATGTTTCCTACACTCAGGATGCAGAACTCCTGTAAACTGCCTCTCACTACTTCCAATGTACAGAAATCCTGTAAGCTGCTTCTCTTTTACTCAGACTGCTGAAAACCCGCATAGTGCGTAAGACTACTCCCATACTACAGAACTCCCGTAAAGTGTTTCCTACACTCAGGATGCAGAACTCCTGTAAACTGCCTCTCACTACTTCCAATGTACAGAAATCCTGTAAGCTGCTTCTCTTTTACTCAGACTACTGAAAACCCGCATAGTGCGTAAGACTACTCCCATGCTACAGAACTCCCGTAAAGTGTTTCCTACACTCAGGATGCAGAACTCCTGTAAACTGCCTCTCACTACTTCCAATGTACAGAAATCCTGTAAGCTGCTTCTCTTTTACTCAGACTGCTGAAAACCCGCATAGTGCGTAAGACTACTCCCATGCTACAGAACTCCGATAAAGTGTTTCCTACACTCAGGATGCAAAACTCCTGTAAACTGCCTCTCACTACTTCCAATGTACAGAAATCCTGTAAGCTGCTTCTCTTTTACGCAGACTGCTGAAAACCCGCATAGTGCGTAAGACTACTCCCATGCTACAGAACTCCCGTAAAGTGTTTCCTACACTCAGGATGCAGAACTCCTGTAAACTGCCTCTCCCTACTCACAATGTACACAAATCCTGTAAGCTGCTTCTCTTTTACTCAGACTACAAAAACCCGAATAGTGCGTAAGACTAATCCCATGCTACAGAACTCATGTGTAGTGTTTCTTACACTCAGATTGCAGAACTCCTGTAAACTGCCTCTCACTACTTCCAATGTACAGAAATCCTGTAAGCTGCTTCTCTTTTACTAAGACTGCTGAAAACCCGCATAGTGCGTAAGACTACTCCCATACTACAGAACTCCCATAAAGTGTTTCCTACACACAGGATGCAAAACTCCTGTAAACTGCCTCTCCCTACTTCCAATGTACAGAAATCCTGTAAGCTGCTTCTCTTTTACTCAAACTACTGAAAACCCGCATAGTGCGTAAGACTACTCCCATGCTACAGAACTCCCGTAAAGTGTATCCTACACTCAGGATGCAGAACTCCTGTAAACTGCCTCTCACTACTTCCAATGTACAGAAATCCTGTAAGCTGCTTCTCTTTTACACAGACTACTGAAAACCCGCATACTGTGTAAGACTACTTCCATACTACAGAACTCCCATAAAGTGTTTCCTACACTCAGGATGCAGAACTCCTGTAAACTGCCTCTCACTACTTCCAATGTACACAAATCCTGTAAGCTGCTTCTCTTTTACTCAGACTACTGAAAACCCGCATAGTGGGTAAGACTAATCCCATGCTACAGAACTCCCGTATAGTGTTTCCTACACTCAGGATGCAGAACTCCTGTAAACTGCCTCTCACTACTTCCAATGTACAGAAATCCTGTAAGCTGCTTCTCTTTTACTCAGACAACTGAAAACCCGCATAGTGCGTAAGACTACTCCCATACTACAGAACTCCCGTAAAGTGTTTCCTACACTCAGGATGCAGAACTCCTGTAAACTGCCTCTCCCTACTCACAATGTACACAAATCCTGTAAGCTGCTTCTCTTTTACTCAGACTACTGAAAACCCGCATAGTGCATTAGCTCCCATGCTACAGAACTCCCGTAAAGTGTTTCCTACACTCAGGATGCAGAACTCCTGTAAACTGCCTCTCACTACTTCCAATGTACAGAAATCCTGTAAGCTGCTTCTCTTTTACGCAGACTGCTGAAAACCCGCATAGTGCGTAAGACTACTCCCATGCTACAGAACTCCTGTAACGTGTTTCCTACACTCAGGATGCAGAACTCCTGTAAACTGCCTCTCACTACTTCCAATGTACAGAAATCCTGTAAGCTGCTTCTCTTTTACGCAGACTGCTCAAAACCCGCATAGTGCGTAAGACTACTCCCATGCTACAGAACTCCCGAAAAAGGTTTCCTACACTCAGGATGCAGAACTCCTGTAAACTGCCTCTCACTACTTCCAATGTACAGAAATCCTGTAAGCTGCTTCTCTTTTACTCAGACTGATGAAAACCCGCATAGTGCGTAAGACTACTCCCATACTACAGAACTCCCATAAAGTGTTTCCTACACTCAGGATGCAGAACTCCTGTAAACTGCCTCTCCCTACTTCCAATGTACAGAAATCCTGTAAGCTGCTTCTCTTTTACTCAAACTACTGAAAACCCGCATAGTGCGTAAGACTACTCCCATGCTACAGAACTCCCGTAAAGTGTATCCTACACTCAGGATGCAGAACTCCTGTAAACTGCCTCTCACTACTTCCAATGTACAGAAATCCTGTAAGCTGCTTCTCTTTTACACAGACTACTGAAAACCCGCATACTGTGTAAGACTACTTCCATGCTACAGAACTCCCGTAAAGTGTTTCCTACACTCAGGATGCAGAACTCCTGTAAACTGCCTCTCACTACTTCCAATGTACAGAAATCCTGTAAGCTGCTTCTCTTTTACTAAGACTGCTGAAAACCCGCATAGTGCGTAAGACTACTCCCATACTACAGAACTCCCGTAAAGTGTTTCCTACACTCAGGATGCAGAACTCCTGTAAACTGCCTCTCACTACTTCCAATGTACAGAAATCCTGTAAGCTGCTTCTCTTTTACTCAGACAACTGAAAACCCGCATAGTGCGTAAGACTACTCCCATACTACAGAACTCCCGTAAAGTGTTTCCTACACTCAGGATGCAGAACTCCTGTAAACTGCCTCTCACTACTTCCAATGTACAGAAATCCTGTAAGCTGCTTCTCTTTTACACAGACTACTGAAAACCCGCATACTGTGTAAGACTACTTCCATACTACAGAACTCCCATAAAGTGTTTCCTACACTCAGGATGCAGAACTCCTGTAAACTGCCTCTCACTACTTCCAATGTACACAAATCCTGTAAGCTGCTTCTCTTTTACTCAGACTACTGAAAACCCGCATAGTGGGTAAGACTAATCCCATGCTACAGAACTCCCGTATAGTGTTTCCTACACTCAGGATGCAGAACTCCTGTAAACTGCCTCTCACTACTTCCAATGTACAGAAATCCTGTAAGCTGCTTCTCTTTTACTCAGACAACTGAAAACCCGCATAGTGCGTAAGACTACTCCCATACTACAGAACTCCCGTAAAGTGTTTCCTACACTCAGGATGCAGAACTCCTGTAAACTGCCTCTCCCTACTCACAATGTACACAAATCCTGTAAGCTGCTTCTCTTTTACTCAGACTACTGAAAACCCGCATAGTGCATTAGCTCCCATGCTACAGAACTCCCGTAAAGTGTTTCCTACACTCAGGATGCAGAACTCCTGTAAACTGCCTCTCCCTACTCACAATGTACACAAATCCTGTAAGCTGCTTCTCTTTTACTCAGACTACTAAAAACCCGCATAGTGCGTAAGACTATTCCCATGCTACAGAACTCCCGTAAAGTGTTTCCTACACTCAGGATGCAGAACTCCTGTAAACTGCCTCTCCCTACTCACAATGTACACAAATCCTGTAAGCTGCTTCTCTTTTACTCAGACTACTAAAAACCCGCATAGTGCGTAAGACTAATCCCATGCTACAGAACTCCTGTGTAGTGTTTCTTACACTCAGGATGCAGAACTCCTGTAAACTGCCTCTCACTACTTCCAATGTACAGAAATCCTGTAAGCTGCTTCTCTTTTACTCAGACTGCTGAAAACCCGCATAGTGGGTAAGACTACTCCCATGCTGCAGAACTCCCATCTAGTGTTTCCTACACTCAGGATGCAGAACTCCTGTAAACTGCCTCTCACTACTTCCAATGTACAGAAATCCTGTAAGCTGCTTCTCTTTTACTCAGACTACTGAAAACCCGCATAGTGCGTAAGACTACTCCCATGCTACAGAACTCCCGTAAAGTGTTTCCTACACTCAGGATGCAGATCTCCTGTAAACTGCCTCTCACTACTCACAATGCACACAAATCCTGTAAGCTGCTTCTCTTTTACTCAGACTACTGAAAACCCGCATAGTGGGTAAGACTACTCCCATGCTACAGAACTCCCGTAAAGTGTTTCCTACACTCAGGATGCAGAACTCCTGTAAACTGCCTCTCACTACTTCCAATGTACAGAAATCCTGTAAGCTGCTTCTCTTTTACTCAGACAACTGAAAACCCGCATAGTGCGTAAGACTACTCCCATACTACAGAACTCCCGTAAACTGTTTCCTACACTCAGGATGCAGAACTCCTGTAAACTGCCTCTCACTACTTCCAATGTACACAAATCCTGTAAGCTGCTTCTCTTTTACACAGACTACTGAAAACCCGCATACTGTGTAAGACTACTCCCATACTACAGAACTCCCGTAAAGTGTTTCCTGCACTCAGGATGCAGAACTCCTGTAAACTGCCTCTCCCTACTCACAATGTACACAAATCCTGTAAGCTACTTCTCTTTTACTCAGACTACTAAAAACCCGTATAGTGCGTAAGACTATTCCCATGCTACAGAACTCCCGTAAAGTGTTTCCTACACTCAGGATGCAGAACTCCTGTAAACTGCCTCTCCCTACTCACAATGTACACAAATCCTGTAAGCTGCTTCTCTTTTACTCAGACTACTAAAAACCCGCATAGTGCGTAAGACTAATCTCATGCTACAGAACTCCTGTGTAGTGTTTCTTACACTCAGGATGCAGAACTCCTGTAAACTGCCTCTCACTACTTCCAATGTACAGAAATCCTGTAAGCTGCTTCTCTTTTACTCAGACAACTGAAAACGCGCATAGTGCATTTGCTCCCATGCTACAGAACTCCCGTAAAGTGTTTCCTACACTCAGGATGCAGAACTCCTGTAAACTGCCTCTCACTACTTCCAATGTACACAAATCCTGTAAGCTGCTTCTCTTTTACTCAGACTACTGAAAACCCGCATAGTGGGTAAGACTAATCCCATGCTACAGAACTCCCGTATAGTGTTTCCTACACTCAGGATGCAGAACTCCTGTAAACTGCCTCTCACTACTTCCAATGTACAGAAATCCTGTAAGCTGCTTCTCTTTTACTCAGACAACTGAAAACCCGCATAGTGGGTAAGACTAATCCCATGCTACAGAACTCCCGTATAGTGTTTCCTACACTCAGGATGCAGAACTCCTGTAAACTGCCTCTCACTACTTCCAATGTACAGAAATCCTGTAAGCTGCTTCTCTTTTACTCAGACAACTGAAAACCCGCATAGTGCGTAAGACTACTCCCATACTACAGAACTCCCGTAAAGTGTTTCCTACACTCAGGATGCAGAACTCCTGTAAACTGCCTCTCCCTACTCACAATGTACACAAATCCTGTAAGCTGCTTCTCTTTTACTCAGACTACTGAAAACCCGCATAGTGCATTAGCTCCCATGCTACAGAACTCCCGTAAAGTGTTTCCTACACTCAGGATGCAGAACTCCTGTAAACTGCCTCTCACTACTTCCAATGTACAGAAATCCTGTAAGCTGCTTCTCTTTTACGCAGACTGCTGAAAACCCGCATAGTGCGTAAGACTACTCCCATGCTACAGAACTCCTGTAACGTGTTTCCTACACTCAGGATGCAGAACTCCTGTAAACTGCCTCTCACTACTTCCAATGTACAGAAATCCTGTAAGCTGCTTCTCTTTTACGCAGACTGCTCAAAACCCGCATAGTGCGTAAGACTACTCCCATGCTACAGAACTCCCGAAAAAGGTTTCCTACACTCAGGATGCAGAACTCCTGTAAACTGCCTCTCACTACTTCCAATGTACAGAAATCCTGTAAGCTGCTTCTCTTTTACTCAGACTGATGAAAACCCGCATAGTGCGTAAGACTACTCCCATACTACAGAACTCCCATAAAGTGTTTCCTACACTCAGGATGCAGAACTCCTGTAAACTGCCTCTCCCTACTTCCAATGTACAGAAATCCTGTAAGCTGCTTCTCTTTTACTCAAACTACTGAAAACCCGCATAGTGCGTAAGACTACTCCCATGCTACAGAACTCCCGTAAAGTGTATCCTACACTCAGGATGCAGAACTCCTGTAAACTGCCTCTCACTACTTCCAATGTACAGAAATCCTGTAAGCTGCTTCTCTTTTACACAGACTACTGAAAACCCGCATACTGTGTAAGACTACTTCCATGCTACAGAACTCCCGTAAAGTGTTTCCTACACTCAGGATGCAGAACTCCTGTAAACTGCCTCTCACTACTTCCAATGTACACAAATCCTGTAAGCTGCTTCTCTTTTACTAAGACTGCTGAAAACCCGCATAGTGCGTAAGACTACTCCCATACTACAGAACTCCCGTAAAGTGTTTCCTACACTCAGGATGCAGAACTCCTGTAAACTGCCTCTCACTACTTCCAATGTACAGAAATCCTGTAAGCTGCTTCTCTTTTACTCAGACAACTGAAAACCCGCATAGTGCGTAAGACTACTCCCATACTACAGAACTCCCGTAAAGTGTTTCCTACACTCAGGATGCAGAACTCCTGTAAACTGCCTCTCACTACTTCCAATGTACAGAAATCCTGTAAGCTGCTTCTCTTTTACTAAGACTGCTGAAAACCCGCATACTGTGTAAGACTACTTCCATACTACAGAACTCCCATAAAGTGTTTCCTACACTCAGGATGCAGAACTCCTGTAAACTGCCTCTCACTACTTCCAATGTACACAAATCCTGTAAGCTGCTTCTCTTTTACTCAGACTACTGAAAACCCGCATAGTGCGTAAGACTACTCCCATGCTACAGAACTCCCGTAAAGTGTTTCCTACACTCAGGATGCAGAACTCCTGTAAACTGCCTCTCCCTACTCACAATGTACACAAATCCTGTAAGCTGCTTCTCTTTTACTCAGACTACTAAAAACCCGCATAGTGCGTAAGACTATTCCCATGCTACAGAACTCCCGTAAAGTGTTTCCTACACTCAGGATGCAGAACTCCTGTAAACTGCCTCTCCCTACTCACAATGTACACAAATCCTGTAAGCTGCTTCTCTTTTACTCAGACTACTAAAAACCCGCATAGTGCGTAAGACTAATCCCATGCTACAGAACTCCTGTGTAGTGTTTCTTACACTCAGGATGCAGAACTCCTGTAAACTGCCTCTCACTACTTCCAATGTACAGAAATCCTGTAAGCTGCTTCTCTTTTACTCAGACTGCTGAAAACCCGCATAGTGGGTAAGACTACTCCCATGCTGCAGAACTCCCATCTAGTGTTTCCTACACTCAGGATGCAGAACTCCTGTAAACTGCCTCTCACTACTTCCAATGTACAGAAATCCTGTAAGCTGCTTCTCTTTTACTCAGACTACTGAAAACCCGCATAGTGCGTAAGACTACTCCCATGCTACAGAACTCCCGTAAAGTGTTTCCTACACTCAGGATGCAGATCTCCTGTAAACTGCCTCTCACTACTCACAATGTACACAAATCCTGTAAGCTGCTTCTCTTTTACTCAGACTACTGAAAACCCGCATAGTGGGTAAGACTACTCCCATGCTACAGAACTCCCGTAAAGTGTTTCCTACACTCAGGATGCAGAACTCCTGTAAACTGCCTCTCACTACTTCCAATGTACAGAAATCCTGTAAGCTGCTTCTCTTTTACTCAGACAACTGAAAACCCGCATAGTGCGTAAGACTACTCCCATACTACAGAACTCCCGTAAACTGTTTCCTACACTCAGGATGCAGAACTCCTGTAAACTGCCTCTCACTACTTCCAATGTACACAAATCCTGTAAGCTGCTTCTCTTTTACACAGACTACTGAAAACCCGCATACTGTGTAAGACTACTCCCATACTACAGAACTCCCGTAAAGTGTTTCCTGCACTCAGGATGCAGAACTCCTGTAAACTGCCTCTCCCTACTCACAATGTACACAAATCCTGTAAGCTACTTCTCTTTTACTCAGACTACTAAAAACCCGTATAGTGCGTAAGACTATTCCCATGCTACAGAACTCCCGTAAAGTGTTTCCTACACTCAGGATGCAGAACTCCTGTAAACTGCCTCTCCCTACTCACAATGTACACAAATCCTGTAAGCTGCTTCTCTTTTACTCAGACTACTAAAAACCCGCATAGTGCGTAAGACTAATCTCATGCTACAGAACTCCTGTGTAGTGTTTCTTACACTCAGGATGCAGAACTCCTGTAAACTGCCTCTCACTACTTCCAATGTACAGAAATCCTGTAAGCTGCTTCTCTTTTACTCAGACAACTGAAAACGCGCATAGTGCATTTGCTCCCATGCTACAGAACTCCCGTAAAGTGTTTCCTACACTCAGGATGCAGAACTCCTGTAAACTGCCTCTCACTACTTCCAATGTACACAAATCCTGTAAGCTGCTTCTCTTTTACTCAGACTACTGAAAACCCGCATAGTGGGTAAGACTAATCCTATGCTACAGAACTCCCGTATAGTGTTTCCTACACTCAGGATGCAGAACTCCTGTAAACTGCCTCTCACTACTTCCAATGTACAGAAATCCTGTAAGCTGCTTCTCTTTTACTCAGACAACTGAAAACCCGCATAGTGCGTAAGACTATTCCCATACTACAGAACTCCAGTAAAGTGTTTCCTACACTCAGGATGCAGAACTCCTGTAAACTGCCTCTCACTACTTCCAATGTACAGAAATCCTGTAAGCTGCTTCTCTTTTACACAGACTACTGAAAACCCGCATACTGTGTAAGACTACTTCCATGCTACAGAACTCCCGTAAAGTGTTTCCTACACTCAGGATGCAGAACTCCTGTAAACTGCGTCTCACTACTTCCAATGTACAGAAATCCTGTAAGCTGCTTCTCTTTTACGCAGACTGCTCAAAACCCGCATAGTGCGTAAGACTACTCCCATGCTACAGAACTCCCGAAAAAGGTTTCCTACACTCAGGATGCAGAACTCCTGTAAACTGCCTCTCACTACTTCCAATGTACAGAAATCCTGTAAGCTGCTTCTCTTTTACTCAGACTGCTGAAAACCCGCATAGTGCGTAAGACTACTCCCATACTACAGAACTCCCATAAAGTGTTTCCTACACTCAGGATGCAGAACTCCTGTAAACTGCCTCTCCCTACTTCCAATGTACAGAAATCCTGTAAGCTGCTTCTCTTTTACTCAAACTACTGAAAACCCGCATAGTGCGTAAGACTACTCCCATGCTACAGAACTCCCGTAAAGTGTATCCTACACTCAGGATGCAGAACTCCTGTAAACTGCCTCTCACTACTTCCAATGTACAGAAATCCTGTAAGCTGCTTCTCTTTTACTCAGACAACTGAAAACCCGCATAGTGCGTAAGACTACTCCCATACTACAGAACTCCCGTAAAGTGTTTCCTACACTCAGGATGCAGAACTCCTGTAAACTGCCTCTCACTACTTCCAATGTACAGAAATCCTGTAAGCTGCTTCTCTTTTACACAGACTACTGAAAACCCGCATACTGTGTAAGACTACTTCCATGCTACAGAACTCCCGTAAAGTGTTTCCTACACTCAGGATGCAGAACTCCTGTAAACTGCCTCTCACTACTTCCAATGTACAGAAATCCTGTAAGCTGCTTCTCTTTTACTAAGACTGCTGAAAACCCGCATAGTGCGTAAGACTACTCCCATACTACAGAACTCCCGTAAAGTGTTTCCTACACTCAGGATGCAGAACTCCTGTAAACTGCCTCTCACTACTTCCAATGTACAGAAATCCTGTAAGCTGCTTCTCTTTTACTCAGACAACTGAAAACCCGCATAGTGCGTAAGACTACTCCCATACTACAGAACTCCAGTAAAGTGTTTCCTACACTCAGGATGCAGAACTCCTGTAAACTGCTTCTCACTACTTCCAATGTACAGAAATCCTGTAAGCTGCTTCTCTTTTACACAGACTACTGAAAACCCGCATACTGTGTAAGACTACTTCCATACTACAGAACTCCCATAAAGTGTTTCCTACACTCAGGATGCAGAACTCCTGTAAACTGCCTCTCACTACTTCCAATGTACACAAATCCTGTAAGCTGCTTCTCTTTTACTCAGACTACTGAAAACCCGCATAGTGGGTAAGACTAATCCCATGCTACAGAACTCCCGTATAGTGTTTCCTACACTCAGGATGCAGAACTCCTGTAAACTGCCTCTCACTACTTCCAATGTACAGAAATCCTGTAAGCTGCTTCTCTTTTACTCAGACAACTGAAAACCCGCATAGTGCGTAAGACTACTCCCATACTACAGAACTCCCGTAAAGTGTTTCCTACACTCAGGATGCAGAACTCCTGTAAACTGCCTCTCCCTACTCACAATGTACACAAATCCTGTAAGCTGCTTCTCTTTTACTCAGACTACTGAAAACCCGCATAGTGCATTAGCTCCCATGCTACAGAACTCCCGTAAAGTGTTTCCTACACTCAGGATGCAGAACTCCTGTAAACTGCCTCTCCCTACTCACAATGTACACAAATCCTGTAAGCTGCTTCTCTTTTACTCAGACTACTAAAAACCCGCATAGTGCGTAAGACTAATCCCATGCTACAGAACTCCTGTGTAGTGTTTCTTACACTCAGGATGCAGAACTCCTGTAAACTGCCTCTCACTACTTCCAATGTACAGAAATCCTGTAAGCTGCTTCTCTTTTACTCAGACTGCTGAAAACCCGCATAGTGGGTAAGACTACTCGCATGCTGCAGAACTCCCATCTAGTGTTTCCTACACTCAGGATGCAGAACTCCTGTAAACTGCCTCTCACTACTTCCAATGTACAGAAATCCTGTAAGCTGCTTCTCTTTTACTAAGACTGCTGAAAACCCGCATAGTGCGTAAGACTACTCCCATACTACAGAACTCCCGTAAAGTGTTTCCTACACTCAGGATGCAGAACTCCTGTAAACTGCCTCTCACTACTTCCAATGTACAGAAATCCTGTAAGCTGCTTCTCTTTTACTCAAACTACTGAAAACCCGCATAGCGCCTAAGACTACTCCCATGCTACAGAACTCCCGTAAAGTGTTTCCTACACTCAGGATGCAGAACTCCTGTAAACTGCCTCTCACTACTTCCAATGTACAGAAATCCTGTAAGCTGCTTCTCTTTTACTCAGACTGCTGAAAACCCGCATAGTGCGTAAGACTACTCCCATACTACAGAACTCCCGTAAAGTGTTTCCTACACTCAGGATGCAGAACTCCTGTAAACTGCCTCTCACTACTTCCAATGTACAGAAATCCTGTAAGCTGCTTCTCTTTTACTCAGACTACTGAAAACCCGCATAGTGCGTAAGACTACTCCCATGCTACAGAACTCCCGTAAAGTGTTTCCTACACTCAGGATGCAGAACTCCTGTAAACTGCCTCTCACTACTTCCAATGTACAGAAATCCTGTAAGCTGCTTCTCTTTTACTCAGACTGCTGAAAACCTGCATAGTGCGTAAGACTACTCCCATACTACAGAACTCCCATAAAGTGTTTCCTACACTCAGGATGCAGAACTCCTGTAAACTGCCTCTCCCTACTTCCAATGTACAGAAATCCTGTAAGCTGCTTCTCTTTTACTCAAACTACTGAAAACCCGCATAGTGCGTAAGACTACTCCCATGCTACAGAACTCCCGTAAAGTGTATCCTACACTCAGGATGCAGAACTCCTGTAAACTGCCTCTCACTACTTCCAATGTACAGAAATCCTGTAAGCTGCTTCTCTTTTACTCAGACAACTGAAAACCCGCATAGTGCGTAAGACTACTCCCATACTACAGAACTCCCGTAAAGTGTTTCCTACACTCAGGATGCAGAACTCCTGTAAACTGCCTCTCACTACTTCCAATGTACAGAAATCCTGTAAGCTGCTTCTCTTTTACACAGACTACTGAAAACCCGCATACTGTGTAAGACTACTTCCATGCTACAGAACTCCCGTAAAGTGTTTCCTACACTCAGGATGCAGAACTCCTGTAAACTGCCTCTCACTACTTCCAATGTACAGAAATCCTGTAAGCTGCTTCTCTTTTACGCAGAAGGCTGAAAACCCGCATAGTGCGTAAGACTACTCCCATACTACAGAACTCCCATAAAGTGTTTCCTACACTCAGGATGCAGAACTCCTGTAAACTGCCTCTCACTACTTCCAATGTACAGAAATCCTGTAAGCTGCTTCTCTTTTACTCAAACTACTGAAAACCCGCATAGTGCCTAAGAATACTCCCATGCTACAGAACTCCCGTAAAGTGTTTCCTACACTCAGGATGCAGAACTCCTGTAAACTGCCTCTCACTACTTCCAATGTACAGAAATCCTGTAAGCTGCTTCTCTTTTACTCAGACTGCTGAAAACCCGCATAGTGCGTAAGACTACTCCCATACTACAGAACTCCCGTAAAGTGTTTCCTACACTCAGGATGCAGAACTCCTGTAAACTGCCTCTCACTACTTCCAATGTACAGAAATCCTGTAAGCTGCTTCTCTTTTACTCAGACAACTGAAAACCCGCATAGTGCGTAAGACTACTCCCATGCTACAGAACTCCCGTAAAGTGTTTCCTACACTCAGGATGCAGAACTCCTGTAAACTGCCTCTCACTACTTCCAATGTACAGAAATCCTGTAAGCTGCTTCTCTTTTACTCAGACTGCTGAAAACCCGCATAGTGCGTAAGACTACTCCCATGCTACAGAACTCCGATAAAGTGTTTCCTACACTCAGGATGCAGAACTCCTGTAAACTGCCTCTCACTACTTCCAATGTACAGAAATCCTGTAAGCTGCTTCTCTTTTACTCAGACTACTGAAAACCCGCATAGTGCGTAAGACTACTCCCATGCTACAGAACTCCCATAAAATGTTTCCTACACTCAGGATGCAGAACTCCTGTAAACTGCCTCTCACTACTTCCAATGTACAGAAATCCTGTAAGCTGCTTCTCTTTTACTCAGACAACTGAAAAATCGCATTGTGCGTAAGACTAATCCCATACTACAGAACTCCCATAAAATGTTTCCTACACTCAGGATGCAGAACTCCTGTAAACTGCCTCTCACTACTTCCAATGTACAGAAATCCTGTAAGCTGCTTCTCTTTTACTCAGACAACTGAAAACCCGCATAGTGCGTTAGACAGCTCCCATGCCACAGAACTCCCGTAAAGTGTTTCCTACACTCAGGATGCAGAACTCCTGTAAACTGCCTCTCCCTACTCACAATGTACACAAATCTTGTAAGCTGCTTCTCTTTTACTCAGACTACTAAAAACCCGCATAGTGCGTAAGACTAATCCCATGCTACAGAACTCCCGTAAAGTGTTTCTTACACTCAGGATGCAGAACTCCTGTAAACTGCCTCTCACTACTTCCAATGTACAGAAATCCTGTAAGCTGCTTCTCTTTTACTAAGACTGCTGAAAACCCGCATAGTGGATAAGACTACTCCCATACTACAGAACTCCCGTAAAGTGTCCTACACTCAGGATGCAGAACTCCTGTAAACTGCCTCTCACTACTTCCAATGTACAGAAATCCTGTAAGCTGCTTCTCTTTTACTCAGACTGCTGAAAACCCGCATAGTGCGTAAGACTACTCCCATGCTACAGAACTCCCATAAAGTGTTTCCTATACTCAGGATGCAGAACTCCTGTAAACTGCCTCTCACTACTTCCAATGTACAGAAATCCTGTAAGCTGCTTCTCTTTTACGCAGACTGCTGAAAACCCGCATAGTGCGTAAGACTACTCCCATGCTACAGAACTCCTGTAACGTGTTTCCTACACTCAGGATGCAGAACTCCTGTAAACTGCCTCTCACTACTTCCAATGTACAGAAATCCTGTAAGCTGCTTCTCTTTTACGCAGACTGCTCAAAACCCGCATAGTGCGTAAGACTACTCCCATGCTACAGAACTCCCGAAAAAGGTTTCCTACACTCAGGATGCAGAACTCCTGTAAACTGCCTCTCACTACTTCCAATGTACAGAAATCCTGTAAGCTGCTTCTCTTTTACTCAGACTGCTGAAAACCTGCATAGTGCGTAAGACTACTCCCATACTACAGAACTCCCATAAAGTGTTTCCTACACTCAGGATGCAGAACTCCTGTAAACTGCCTCTCCCTACTTCCAATGTACAGAAATCCTGTAAGCTGCTTCTCTTTTACTCAAACTACTGAAAACCCGCATAGTGCGTAAGACTACTCCCATGCTACAGAACTCCCGTAAAGTGTATCCTACACTCAGGATGCAGAACTCCTGTAAACTGCCTCTCACTACTTCCAATGTACAGAAATCCTGTAAGCTGCTTCTCTTTTACTCAGACAACTGAAAACCCGCATAGTGCGTAAGACTACTCCCATACTACAGAACTCCCGTAAAGTGTTTCCTACACTCAGGATGCAGAACTCCTGTAAACTGCCTCTCACTACTTCCAATGTACAGAAATCCTGTAAGCTGCTTCTCTTTTACACAGACTACTGAAAACCCGCATACTGTGTAAGACTACTTCCATGCTACAGAACTCCCGTAAAGTGTTTCCTACACTCAGGATGCAGAACTCCTGTAAACTGCCTCTCACTACTTCCAATGTACAGAAATCCTGTAAGCTGCTTCTCTTTTACGCAGAAGGCTGAAAACCCGCATAGTGCGTAAGACTACTCCCATACTACAGAACTCCCATAAAGTGTTTCCTACACTCAGGATGCAGAACTCCTGTAAACTGCCTCTCACTACTTCCAATGTACAGAAATCCTGTAAGCTGCTTCTCTTTTACTCAAACTACTGAAAACCCGCATAGTGCCTAAGACTACTCCCATGCTACAGAACTCCCGTAAAGTGTTTCCTACACTCAGGATGCAGAACTCCTGTAAACTGCCTCTCACTACTTCCAATGTACAGAAATCCTGTAAGCTGCTTCTCTTTTACTCAGACTGCTGAAAACCCGCATAGTGCGTAAGACTACTCCCATACTACAGAACTCCCGTAAAGTGTTTCCTACACTCAGGATGCAGAACTCCTGTAAACTGCCTCTCACTACTTCCAATGTACAGAAATCCTGTAAGCTGCTTCTCTTTTACTCAGACAACTGAAAACCCGCATAGTGCGTAAGACTACTCCCATGCTACAGAACTCCCGTAAAGTGTTTCCTACACTCAGGATGCAGAACTCCTGTAAACTGCCTCTCACTACTTCCAATGTACAGAAATCCTGTAAGCTGCTTCTCTTTTACTCAGACTGCTGAAAACCCGCATAGTGCGTAAGACTACTCCCATGCTACAGAACTCCGATAAAGTGTTTCCTACACTCAGGATGCAAAACTCCTGTAAACTGCCTCTCACTACTTCCAATGTACAGAAATCCTGTAAGCTGCTTCTCTTTTACGCAGAAGGCTGAAAACCCGCATAGTGCGTAAGACTACTCCCATGCTACAGAACTCCCGTAAAGTGTTTCCTACACTCAGGATGCAGAACTCCTGTAAACTGCCTCTCCCTACTCACAATGTACACAAATCCTGTAAGCTGCTTCTCTTTTACTCAGACTACTAAAAACCCGCATAGTGCGTAAGACTAATCCCATGCTACAGAACTCCTGTGTAGTGTTTCTTACACTCAGATTGCAGAACTCCTGTAAACTGCCTCTCACTACTTCCAATGTACAGAAATCCTGTAAGCTGCTTCTCTTTTACTCAAACTACTGAAAACCCGCATAGTGCCTAAGACTACTCCCATGCTACAGAACTCCCGTAAAGTGTTTCCTACACTCAGGATGCAGAACTCCTGTAAACTGCCTCTCACTACTTCCAATGTACAGAAATCCTGTAAGCTGCTTCTCTTTTACTAAGACTGCTGAAAACCCGCATAGTGGATAAGACTACTCCCATACTACAGAACTCCCGTAAAGTGTCCTACACTCAGGATGCAGAACTCCTGTAAACTGCCTCTCACTACTTCCAATGTACAGAAATCCTGTAAGCTGCTTCTCTTTTACTCAGACTGCTGAAAACCCGCATAGTGCGTAAGACTACTCCCATGCTACAGAACTCCCATAAAGTGTTTCCTATACTCAGGATGCAGAACTCCTGTAAACTGCCTCTCACTACTTCCAATGTACAGAAATCCTGTAAGCTGCTTCTCTTTTACGCAGACTGCTGAAAACCCGCATAGTGCGTAAGACTACTCCCATGCTACAGAACTCCTGTAACGTGTTTCCTACACTCAGGATGCAGAACTCCTGTAAACTGCCTCTCACTACTTCCAATGTACAGAAATCCTGTAAGCTGCTTCTCTTTTACGCAGACTGCTCAAAACCCGCATAGTGCGTAAGACTACTCCCATGCTACAGAACTCCCGAAAAAGGTTTCCTACACTCAGGATGCAGAACTCCTGTAAACTGCCTCTCACTACTTCCAATGTACAGAAATCCTGTAAGCTGCTTCTCTTTTACACAGACTACTGAAAACCCGCATACTGTGTAAGACTACTTCCATGCTACAGAACTCCCGTAAAGTGTTTCCTACACTCAGGATGCAGAACTCCTGTAAACTGCCTCTCACTACTTCCAATGTACAGAAATCCTGTAAGCTGCTTCTCTTTTACTAAGACTGCTGAAAACCCGCATAGTGCGTAAGACTACTCCCATACTACAGAACTCCCATAAAGTGTTTCCTACACTCAGGATGCAGAACTCCTGTAAACTGCCTCTCACTACTTCCAATGTACAGAAATCCTGTAAGCTGCTTCTCTTTTACTCAAACTACTGAAAACCCGCATAGTGCCTAAGACTACTCCCATGCTACAGAACTCCCGTAAAGTGTTTCCTACACTCAGGATGCAGAACTCCTGTAAACTGCCTCTCACTACTTCCAATGTACAGAAATCCTGTAAGCTGCTTCTCTTTTACTCAGACTGCTGAAAACCCGCATAGTGCGTAAGACTACTCCCATACTACAGAACTCCCGTAAAGTGTTTCCTACACTCAGGATGCAGAACTCCTGTAAACTGCCTCTCACTACTTCCAATGTACAGAAATCCTGTAAGCTGCTTCTCTTTTACTCAGACTACTGAAAAACCGCATAGTGCGTAAGACTACTCCCATGCTACAGAACTCCCGTAAAGTGTTTCCTACACTCAGGATGCAGAACTCCTGTAAACTGCCTCTCACTACTTCCAATGTACAGAAATCCTGTAAGCTGCTTCTCTTTTACTCAGACTGCTGAAAACCCGCATAGTGCGTAAGACTACTCCCATGCTACAGAACTCCGATAAAGTGTTTCCTACACTCAGGATGCAAAACTCCTGTAAACTGCCTCTCACTACTTCCAATGTACAGAAATCCTGTAAGCTGCTTCTCTTTTACGCAGAAGGCTGAAAACCCGCATAGTGCGTAAGACTACTCCCATGCTACAGAACTCCCGTAAAGTGTTTCCTACACTCAGGATGCAGAACTCCTGTAAACTGCCTCTCCCTACTCACAATGTACACAAATCCTGTAAGCTGCTTCTCTTTTACTCAGACTACTAAAAACCCGCATAGTGCGTAAGACTAATCCCATGCTACAGAACTCCTGTGTAGTGTTTCTTACACTCAGATTGCAGAACTCCTGTAAACTGCCTCTCACTACTTCCAATGTACAGAAATCCTGTAAGCTGCTTCTCTTTTACTCAAACTACTGAAAACCCGCATAGTGCCTAAGACTACTCCCATGCTACAGAACTCCCGTAAAGTGTTTCCTACACTCAGGATGCAGAACTCCTGTAAACTGCCTCTCACTACTTCCAATGTACAGAAATCCTGTAAGCTGCTTCTCTTTTACTAAGACTGCTGAAAACCCGCATAGTGGATAAGACTACTCCCATACTACAGAACTCCCGTAAATTGTCCTACACTCAGGATGCAGAACTCCTGTAAACTGCCTCTCACTACTTCCAATGTACAGAAATCCTGTAAGCTGCTTCTCTTTTACTCAGACTGCTGAAAACCCGCATAGTGCGTAAGACTACTCCCATGCTACAGAACTCCCATAAAGTGTTTCCTATACTCAGGATGCAGAACTCCTGTAAACTGCCTCTCACTACTTCCAATGTACAGAAATCCTGTAAGCTGCTTCTCTTTTACGCAGACTGCTGAAAACCCGCATAGTGCGTAAGACTACTCCCATGCTACAGAACTCCTGTAACGTGTTTCCTACACTCAGGATGCAGAACTCCTGTAAACTGCCTCTCACTACTTCCAATGTACAGAAATCCTGTAAGCTGCTTCTCTTTTACGCAGACTGCTCAAAACCCGCATAGTGCGTAAGACTACTCCCATGCTACAGAACTCCCGAAAAAGGTTTCCTACACTCAGGATGCAGAACTCCTGTAAACTGCCTCTCACTACTTCCAATGTACAGAAATCCTGTAAGCTGCTTCTCTTTTACTCAGACTGCTGAAAACCCGCATAGTGCGTAAGACTACTCCCATACTACAGAACTCCCATAAAGTGTTTCCTACACTCAGGATGCAGAACTCCTGTAAACTGCCTCTCCCTACTTCCAATGTACAGAAATCCTGTAAGCTGCTTCTCTTTTACTCAAACTACTGAAAACCCGCATAGTGCGTAAGACTACTCCCATGCTACAGAACTCCCATAAAGTGTTTCTTACACTCAGGATGCAGAACTCCTGTAAACTGCCTCTCACTACTTCCAATGTACAGAAATCCTGTAAGCTGCTTCTCTTTTACTCAGACAACTGAAAACCCGCATAGTGCGTAAGACTACTCCCATACTACAGAACTCCCGTAAAGTGTTTCCTACACTCAGGATGCAGAACTCCTGTAAACTGCCTCTCACTACTTCCAATGTACAGAAATCCTGTAAGCTGCTTCTCTTTTACACAGACTACTGAAAACCCGCATACTGTGTAAGACTACTTCCATGCTACAGAACTCCCGTAAAGTGTTTCCTACACTCAGGATGCAGAACTCCTGTAAACTGCCTCTCACTACTTCCAATGTACAGAAATCCTGTAAGCTGCTTCTCTTTTACTAAGACTGCTGAAAACCCGCATAGTGCGTAAGACTACTCCCATACTACAGAACTCCCATAAAGTGTTTCCTACACTCAGGATGCAGAACTCCTGTAAACTGCCTCTCACTACTTCCAATGTACAGAAATCCTGTAAGCTGCTTCTCTTTTACTAAGACTGCTGAAAACCCGCATAGTGCGTAAGACTACTCCCATGCTACAGAACTCCCGTAAAGTGTTTCCTACACTCAGGATGCAGAACTCCTGTAAACTGCCTCTCACTACTTCCAATGTACAGAAATCCTGTAAGCTGCTTCTCTTTTACGCAGACTGCTGAAAACCCGCATAGTGCGTAAGACTACTCCCATGCTACAGAACTCCTGTAACGTGTTTCCTACACTCAGGATGCAGAACTCCTGTAAACTGCCTCTCACTACTTCCAATGTACAGAAATCCTGTAAGCTGCTTCTCTTTTACGCAGACTGCTCAAAACCCGCATAGTGCGTAAGACTACTCCCATGCTACAGAACTCCCGAAAAAGGTTTCCTACACTCAGGATGCAGAACTCCTGTAAACTGCCTCTCACTACTTCCAATGTACAGAAATCCTGTAAGCTGCTTCTCTTTTACTCAGACTGCTGAAAACCCGCATAGTGCGTAAGACTACTCCCATACTACAGAACTCCCATAAAGTGTTTCCTACACTCAGGATGCAGAACTCCTGTAAACTGCCTCTCCCTACTTCCAATGTACAGAAATCCTGTAAGCTGCTTCTCTTTTACTCAAACTACTGAAAACCCGCATAGTGCGTAAGACTACTCCCATGCTACAGAACTCCCATAAAGTGTTTCTTACACTCAGGATGCAGAACTCCTGTAAACTGCCTCTCACTACTTCCAATGTACAGAAATCCTGTAAGCTGCTTCTCTTTTACTCAGACAACTGAAAACCCGCATAGTGCGTAAGACTACTCCCATACTACAGAACTCCCGTAAAGTGTTTCCTACACTCAGGATGCAGAACTCCTGTAAACTGCCTCTCACTACTTCCAATGTACAGAAATCCTGTAAGCTGCTTCTCTTTTACACAGACTACTGAAAACCCGCATACTGTGTAAGACTACTTCCATGCTACAGAACTCCCGTAAAGTGTTTCCTACACTCAGGATGCAGAACTCCTGTAAACTGCCTCTCACTACTTCCAATGTACAGAAATCCTGTAAGCTGCTTCTCTTTTACTAAGACTGCTGAAAACCCGCATAGTGCGTAAGACTACTCCCATACTACAGAACTCCCATAAAGTGTTTCCTACACTCAGGATGCAGAACTCCTGTAAACTGCCTCTCACTACTTCCAATGTACAGAAATCCTGTAAGCTGCTTCTCTTTTACTAAGACTGCTGAAAACCCGCATAGTGCGTAAGACTACTCCCATGCTACAGAACTCCCGTAAAGTGTTTCCTACACTCAGGATGCAGAACTCCTGTAAACTGCCTCTCACTACTTCCAATGTACAGAAATCCTGTAAGCTGCTTCTCTTTTACTCAGACTGCTGAAAACCCGCATAGTGCGTAAGACTACTCCCATACTACAGAACTCCCGTAAAGTGTTTCCTACACTCAGGATGCAGAACTCCTGTAAACTGCCTCTCACTACTTCCAATGTACAGAAATCCTGTAAGCTGCTTCTCTTTTACTCAGACTACTGAAAAACCGCATAGTGCGTAAGACTACTCCCATGCTACAGAACTCCCGTAAAGTGTTTCCTACACTCAGGATGCAGAACTCCTGTAAACTGCCTCTCACTACTTCCAATGTACAGAAATCCTGTAAGCTGCTTCTCTTTTACTCAGACTGCTGAAAACCCGCATAGTGCGTAAGACTACTCCCATGCTACAGAACTCCGATAAAGTGTTTCCTACACTCAGGATGCAAAACTCCTGTAAACTGCCTCTCACTACTTCCAATGTACAGAAATCCTGTAAGCTGCTTCTCTTTTACTCAGACAACTGAAAACCCGCATATTGCGTAAGACTACTCCCATGCTACAGAACTCCCGTAAAGTGTTTCCTACACTCAGGATGCAGAACTCCTGTAAACTGCCTCTCCCTACTCACAATGTACACAAATCCTGTAAGCTGCTTCTCTTTTACTCAGACTGCTGAAAACCCGCATAGTGCGTAAGACTACTCCCATGCTACAGAACTCCCATAAAGTGTTTCCTATACTCAGGATGCAGAACTCCTGTAAACTGCCTCTCACTACTTCCAATGTACAGAAATCCTGTAAGCTGCTTCTCTTTTATGCAGACTGCTGAAAACCCGCATAGTGCGTAAGACTACTCCCATGCTACAGAACTCCTGTAACGTGTTTCCTACACTCAGGATGCAGAACTCCTGTAAACTGCCTCTCACTACTTCCAATGTACAGAAATCCTGTAAGCTGCTTCTCTTTTACGCAGACTGCTCAAAACCCGCATAGTGCGTAAGACTACTCCCATGCTACAGAACTCCCGAAAAAGGTTTCCTACACTCAGGATGCAGAACTCCTGTAAACTGCCTCTCACTACTTCCAATGTACAGAAATCCTGTAAGCTGCTTCTCTTTTACTCAGACTGCTGAAAACCCGCATAGTGCGTAAGACTACTCCCATACTACAGAACTCCCATAAAGTGTTTCCTACACTCAGGATGCAGAACTCCTGTAAACTGCCTCTCCCTACTTCCAATGTACAGAAATCCTGTAAGCTGCTTCTCTTTTACTCAAACTACTGAAAACCCGCATAGTGCGTAAGACTACTCCCATGCTACAGAACTCCCATAAAGTGTTTCTTACACTCAGGATGCAGAACTCCTGTAAACTGCCTCTCACTACTTCCAATGTACAGAAATCCTGTAAGCTGCTTCTCTTTTACTCAGACAACTGAAAACCCGCATAGTGCGTAAGACTACTCCCATACTACAGAACTCCCGTAAAGTGTTTCCTACACTCAGGATGCAGAACTCCTGTAAACTGCCTCTCCCTACTTCCAATGTACAGAAATCCTGTAAGCTGCTTCTCTTTTACACAGACTACTGAAAACCCGCATACTGTGTAAGACTACTTCCATGCTACAGAACTCCCGTAAAGTGTTTCCTACACTCAGGATGCAGAACTCCTGTAAACTGCCTCTCACTACTTCCAATGTACAGAAATCCTGTAAGCTGCTTCTCTTTTACTAAGACTGCTGAAAACCCGCATAGTGCGTAAGACTACTCCCATGCTACAGAACTCCCGTAAAGTGTTTCCTACACTCAGGATGCAGAACTCCTGTAAACTGCCTCTCACTACTTCCAATGTACAGAAATCCTGTAAGCTGCTTCTCTTTTACTCAGACTGCTGAAAACCCGCATAGTGCGTAAGACTACTCCCATACTACAGAACTCCCGTAAAGTGTTTCCTACACTCAGGATGCAGAACTCCTGTAAACTGCCTCTCACTACTTCCAATGTACAGAAATCCTGTAAGCTGCTTCTCTTTTACTCAGACTACTGAAAAACCGCATAGTGCGTAAGACTACTCCCATGCTACAGAACTCCCGTAAAGTGTTTCCTACACTCAGGATGCAGAACTCCTGTAAACTGCCTCTCACTACTTCCAATGTACAGAAATCCTGTAAGCTGCTTCTCTTTTACTCAGACTGCTGAAAACCCGCATAGTGCGTAAGACTACTCCCATGCTACAGAACTCCGATAAAGTGTTTCCTACACTCAGGATGCAAAACTCCTGTAAACTGCCTCTCACTACTTCCAATGTACAGAAATCCTGTAAGCTGCTTCTCTTTTACGCAGAAGGCTGAAAACCCGCATAGTGCGTAAGACTACTCCCATGCTACAGAACTCCCGTAAAGTGTTTCCTACACTCAGGATGCAGAACTCCTGTAAACTGCCTCTCCCTACTCACAATGTACACAAATCCTGTAAGCTGCTTCTCTTTTACTCAGACTACTAAAAACCCGCATAGTGCGTAAGACTAATCCCATGCTACAGAACTCCTGTGTAGTGTTTCTTACACTCAGATTGCAGAACTCCTGTAAACTGCCTCTCACTACTTCCAATGTACAGAAATCCTGTAAGCTGCTTCTCTTTTACTAAGACTGCTGAAAACCCGCATAGTGCGTAAGACTACTCCCATACTACAGAACTCCCGTAAAGTGTTTCCTACACTCAGGATGCAGAACTCCTGTAAACTGCCTCTCACTACTTCCAATGTACAGAAATCCTGTAAGCTGCTTCTCTTTTACTCAGACTACTGAAAAACCGCATAGTGCGTAAGACTACTCCCATGCTACAGAACTCCCGTAAAGTGTTTCCTACACTCAGGATGCAGAACTCCTGTAAACTGCCTCTCACTACTTCCAATGTACAGAAATCCTGTAAGCTGCTTCTCTTTTACTCAGACTGCTGAAAACCCGCATAGTGCGTAAGACTACTCCCATGCTACAGAACTCCGATAAAGTGTTTCCTACACTCAGGATGCAAAACTCCTGTAAACTGCCTCTCACTACTTCCAATGTACAGAAATCCTGTAAGCTGCTTCTCTTTTACGCAGAAGGCTGAAAACCCGCATAGTGCGTAAGACTACTCCCATGCTACAGAACTCCCGTAAAGTGTTTCCTACACTCAGGATGCAGAACTCCTGTAAACTGCCTCTCCCTACTCACAATGTACACAAATCCTGTAAGCTGCTTCTCTTTTACTCAGACTACTAAAAACCCGCATAGTGCGTAAGACTAATCCCATGCTACAGAACTCCTGTGTAGTGTTTCTTACACTCAGATTGCAGAACTCCTGTAAACTGCCTCTCACTACTTCCAATGTACAGAAATCCTGTAAGCTGCTTCTCTTTTACTAAGACTGCTGAAAACCCGCATAGTGCGTAAGACTACTCCCATACTACAGAACTCCCGTAAAGTGTTTCCTACACTCAGGATGCAGAACTCCTGTAAACTGCCTCTCACTACTTCCAATGTACAGAAATCCTGTAAGCTGCTTCTCTTTTACTAAGACTGCTGAAAACCCGCATAGTGGATAAGACTACTCCCATACTACAGAACTCCCGTAAAGTGTCCTACACTCAGGATGCAGAACTCCTGTAAACTGCCTCTCACTACTTCCAATGTACACAAATCCTGTAAGCTGCTTCTCTTTTACTCAGACTGCTGAAAACCCGCATAGTGCGTAAGACTACTCCCATGCTACAGAACTCCCATAAAGTGTTTCCTATACTCAGGATGCAGAACTCCTGTAAACTGCCTCTCACTACTTCCAATGTACAGAAATCCTGTAAGCTGCTTCTCTTTTACGCAGACTGCTGAAAACCCGCATAGTGCGTAAGACTACTCCCATGCTACAGAACTCCTGTAACGTGTTTCCTACACTCAGGATGCAGAACTCCTGTAAACTGCCTCTCACTACTTCCAATGTACAGAAATCCTGTAAGCTGCTTCTCTTTTACGCAGACTGCTCAAAACCCGCATAGTGCGTAAGACTACTCCCATGCTACAGAACTCCCGAAAAAGGTTTCCTACACTCAGGATGCAGAACTCCTGTAAACTGCCTCTCACTACTTCCAATGTACAGAAATCCTGTAAGCTGCTTCTCTTTTACTCAGACTGCTGAAAACCCGCATAGTGCGTAAGACTACTCCCATACTACAGAACTCCCATAAAGTGTTTCCTACACTCAGGATGCAGAACTCCTGTAAACTGCCTCTCCCTACTTCCAATGTACAGAAATCCTGTAAGCTGCTTCTCTTTTACTCAAACGACTGAAAACCCGCATAGTGCGTAAGACTACTCCCATGCTACAGAACTCCCATAAAGTGTTTCTTACACTCAGGATGCAGAACTCCTGTAAACTGCCTCTCACTACTTCCAATGTACAGAAATCCTGTAAGCTGCTTCTCTTTTACTCAGACAACTGAAAACCCGCATAGTGCGTAAGACTACTCCCATACTACAGAACTCCCGTAAAGTGTTTCCTACACTCAGGATGCAGAACTCCTGTAAACTGCCTCTCCCTACTTCCAATGTACAGAAATCCTGTAAGCTGCTTCTCTTTTACACAGACTACTGAAAACCCGCATACTGTGTAAGACTACTTCCATGCTACAGAACTCCCGTAAAGTGTTTCCTACACTCAGGATGCAGAACTCCTGTAAACTGCCTCTCACTACTTCCAATGTACAGAAATCCTGTAAGCTGCTTCTCTTTTACTAAGACTGCTGAAAACCCGCATAGTGCGTAAGAATACTCCCATACTACAGAACTCCCATAAAGTGTTTCCTACACTCAGGATGCAGAACTCCTGTAAACTGCCTCTCACTACTTCCAATGTACAGAAATCCTGTAAGCTGCTTCTCTTTTACTCAATCTACTGAAAACCCGCATAGTGCCTAAGACTACTCCCATGCTACAGAACTCCCGTAAAGTGTTTCCTACACTCAGGATGCAGAACTCCTGTAAACTGCCTCTCACTACTTCCAATGTACAGAAATCCTGTAAGCTGCTTCTCTTTTACTCAGACTGCTGAAAACCCGCATAGTGCGTAAGACTACTCCCATACTACAGAACTCCCGTAAAGTGTTTCCTACACTCAGGATGCAGAACTCCTGTAAACTGCCTCTCACTACTTCCAATGTACAGAAATCCTGTAAGCTGCTTCTCTTTTACTCAGACTACTGAAAAACCGCATAGTGCGTAAGACTACTCCCATGCTACAGAACTCCCGTAAAGTGTTTCCTACACTCAGGATGCAGAACTCCTGTAAACTGCCTCTCACTACTTCCAATGTACAGAAATCCTGTAAGCTGCTTCTCTTTTACTCAGACTGCTGAAAACCCGCATAGTGCGTAAGACTACTCCCATGCTACAGAACTCCTATAAAGTGTTTCCTACACTCAGGATGCAAAACTCCTGTAAACTGCCTCTCACTACTTCCAATGTACAGAAATCCTGTAAGCTGCTTCTCTTTTACGCAGAAGGCTGAAAACCCGCATAGTGCGTAAGACTACTCCCATGCTACAGAACTCCCATAAAGTGTTTCCTATACTCAGGATGCAGAACTCCTGTAAACTGCCTCTCACTACTTCCAATGTACAGAAATCCTGTAAGCTGCTTCTCTTTTACTCAGACAACTGAAAACCCGCATAGTGCGTAAGACTACTCCCATACTACAGAACTCCCGTAAAGTGTTTCCTACACTCAGGATGCAGAACTCCTGTAAACTGCCTCTCACTACTTCCAATGTACAGAAATCCTGTAAGCTGCTTCTCTTTTACGCAGACTGCTCAAAACCCGCATAGTGCGTAAGACTACTCCCATGCTACAGAACTCCCGAAAAAGGTTTCCTACACTCAGGATGCAGAACTCCTGTAAACTGCCTCTCACTACTTCCAATGTACAGAAATCCTGTAAGCTGCTTCTCTTTTACTCAGACTGCTGAAAACCCGCATAGTGCGTAAGACTACTCCCATACTACAGAACTCCCATAAAGTGTTTCCTACACTCAGGATGCAGAACTCCTGTAAACTGCCTCTCCCTACTTCCAATGTACAGAAATCCTGTAAGCTGCTTCTCTTTTACTCAAACTACTGAAAACCCGCATAGTGGGTAAGACTACTCCCATGCTACAGAACTCCCGTAAAGTGTATCCTACACTCAGGATGCAGAACTCCTGTAAACTGCCTCTCACTACTTCCAATGTACAGAAATCCTGTAAGCTGCTTCTCTTTTACTCAGACAACTGAAAACGTGCATAGTGCGTTAGACAGCTCCCATGCCACAGAACTCCCGTAAAGTGTTTCCTACACTCAGGATGCAGAACTCCTGTAAACTGCCTCTCCCTACTCACAATGTACACAAATCCTGTAAGCTGCTTCTCTTTTATTCAGACTACTAAAAACCCGCATAGTGCGTAAGACTAATCCCATGCTACAGAACTCCCGTAAAGTGTTTCTTACACTCAGGATGCAGAACTCCTGTAAACTGCCTCTCACTACTTCCAATGTACAGAAATCCTGTAAGCTGCTTCTCTTTTACTCAGACTGCTGAAAACCCGCATAGTGCGTAAGACTACTCCCATGCTGCAGAACTCCCGTAAAGTGTTTCCTACACTCAGGATGCAGAACTCCTGTAAACTGCCTCTCACTACTTCCAATGTACAGAAATCCTGTAAGCTGCTTCTCTTTTACTAAGACTGCTGAAAACCCGCATAGTGGATAAGACTACTCCCATACTACAGAACTCCCGTAAAGTGTCCTACACTCAGGATGCAGAACTCCTGTAAACTGCCTCTCACTACTTCCAATGTACACAAATCCTGTAAGCTGCTTCTCTTTTACTCAGACTGCTGAAAACCCGCATAGTGCGTAAGACTACTCCCATGCTACAGAACTCCCATAAAGTGTTTCCTATACTCAGGATGCAGAACTCCTGTAAACTGCCTCTCACTACTTCCAATGTACAGAAATCCTGTAAGCTGCTTCTCTTTTACGCAGACTGCTGAAAACCCGCATAGTGCGTAAGACTACTCCCATGCTACAGAACTCCTGTAACGTGTTTCCTACACTCAGGATGCAGAACTCCTGTAAACTGCCTCTCACTACTTCCAATGTACAGAAATCCTGTAAGCTGCTTCTCTTTTACGCAGACTGCTCAAAACCCGCATAGTGCGTAAGACTACTCCCATGCTACAGAACTCCCGAAAAAGGTTTCCTACACTCAGGATGCAGAACTCCTGTAAACTGCCTCTCACTACTTCCAATGTACAGAAATCCTGTAAGCTGCTTCTCTTTTACTCAGACTGCTGAAAACCCGCATAGTGCGTAAGACTACTCCCATACTACAGAACTCCCATAAAGTGTTTCCTACACTCAGGATGCAGAACTCCTGTAAACTGCCTCTCCCTACTTCCAATGTACAGAAATCCTGTAAGCTGCTTCTCTTTTACTCAGACAACTGAAAACCCGCATAGTGCGTAAGACTACTCCCATGCTACAGAACTCCCGTAAAGTGTATCCTACACTCAGGATGCAGAACTCCTGTAAACTGCCTCTCACTACTTCCAATGTACAGAAATCCTGTAAGCTGCTTCTCTTTTACTCAGACAACTGAAAACCCGCATAGTGCGTAAGACTACTCCCATACTACAGAACTCCCGTAAAGTGTTTCCTACACTCAGGATGCAGAACTCCTGTAAACTGCCTCTCACTACTTCCAATGTACAGAAATCCTGTAAGCTGCTTCTCTTTTACACAGACTACTGAAAACCCGCATACTGTGTGAGACTACTTCCATGCTACAGAACTCCCGTAAAGTGTTTCCTACACTCAGGATGCAGATCTCCTGTAAACTGCCTCTCACTACTTCCAATGTACAGAAATCCTGTAAGCTGCTTCTCTTTTACTAAGACTGCTGAAAACCCGCATAGTGCGTAAGACTACTCCCATACTACAGAACTCCCATAAAGTGTTTCCTACACTCAGGATGCAGAACTCCTGTAAACTGCCTCTCACTACTTCCAATGTACAGAAATCCTGTAAGCTGCTTCTCTTTTACGCAGACTACTGAAAACCCGCATAGTGCCTAAGACTACTCCCATGCTACAGAACTCCCGTAAAGTGTTTCCTACACTCAGGATGCAGAACTCCTGTAAACTGCCTCTCACTACTTCCAATGTACAGAAATCCTGTAAGCTGCTTCTCTTTTACTCAGACTGCTGAAAACCCGCATAGTGCGTAAGACTACTCCCATACTACAGAACTCCCGTAAAGTGTTTCCTACACTCAGGATGCAGAACTCCTGTAAACTGCCTCTCACTACTTCCAATGTACAGAAATCCTGTAAGCTGCTTCTCTTTTACTCAGACTACTGAAAACCCGCATAGTGCGTAAGACTACTCCCATGCTACAGAACTCCCGTAAAGTGTTTCCTACACTCAGGATGCAGAACTCCTGTAAACTGCCTCTCACTACTTCCAATGTACAGAAATCCTGTAAGCTGCTTCTCTTTTACTCAGACTGCTGAAAACCCGCATAGTGCGTAAGACTACTCCCATGCTACAGAACTCCGATAAAGTGTTTCCTACACTCAGGATGCAAAACTCCTGTAAACTGCCTCTCACTACTTCCAATGTACCGAAATCCTGTAAGCTGCTTCTCTTTTACGCAGAAGGCTGAAAACCCGCATAGTGCGTAAGACTACTCCCATGCTACAGAACTCCCGTAAAGTGTTTCCTACACTCAGGATGCAGAACTCCTGTAAACTGCCTCTCCCTACTCACAATGTACAGAAATCCTGTAAGCTGCTTCTCTTTTACTCAGACTACTAAAAACCCGCATAGTGCGTAAGACTAATCCCATGCTACAGAACTCCTGTGTAGTGTTTCTTACACTCAGATTGCAGAACTCCTGTAAACTGCCTCTCACTACTTCCAATGTACAGAAATCCTGTAAGCTGCTTCTCTTTTACTAAGACTGCTGAAAACCCGCATAGTGCGTAAGACTACTCCCATACTACAGAACTCCCGTAAAGTGTTTCCTACACTCAGGATGCAGAACTCCTGTAAACTGCCTCTCACTACTTCCAATGTACAGAAATCCTGTAAGCTGCTTCTCTTTTACTAAGACTGCTGAAAACCCGCATAGTGGATAAGACTACTCCCATACTACAGAACTCCCGTAATGTGTTTCCTACACTCAGGATGCAGAAGTCCTGTAAACTGCCTCTCACTACTTCCAATGTACACAAATCCTGTAAGCTGCTTCTCTTTTACTCAGACTGCTGAAAACCCGCATAGTGCGTAAGACTACTCCCATGCTACAGAACTCCCATAAAGTGTTTCCTATACTCAGGATGCAGAACTCCTGTAAACTGCCTCTCACTACTTCCAATGTACAGAAATCCTGTAAGCTGCTTCTCTTTTACGCAGACTGCTGAAAACCCGCATAGTGCGTAAGACTACTCCCATGCTACAGAACTCCTGTAACGTGTTTCCTACACTCAGGATGCAGAACTCCTGTAAACTGCCTCTCACTACTTCCAATGTACAGAAATCCTGTAAGCTGCTTCTCTTTTACGCAGACTGCTCAAAACCCGCATAGTGCGTAAGACTACTCCCATGCTACAGAACTCCCGAAAAAGGTTTCCTACACTCAGGATGCAGAACTCCTGTAAACCTCCTCTCACTACTTCCAATGTACAGAAATCCTGTAAGCTGCTACTCTTTTACTCAGACTGCTGAAAACCCGCATAGTGCGTAAGACTACTCCCATACTACAGAACTCCCATAAAGTGTTTCCTACACTCAGGATGCAGAACTCCTGTAAACTGCCTCTCCCTACTTCCAATGTACAGAAATCCTGTAAGCTGCTTCTCTTTTACTCAGACAACTGAAAACCCGCATAGTGCGTAAGACTACTCCCATACTACAGAACTCCCGTAAAGTGTTTCCTACACTCAGGATGCAGAACTCCTGTAAACTGCCTCTCACTACTTCCAATGTACAGAAATCCTGTAAGCTGCTTCTCTTTTACACAGACTACTGAAAACCCGCATACTGTGTAAGACTACTTCCATGCTACAGAACTCCCGTAAAGTGTTTCCTACACTCAGGATGCAGAACTCCTGTAAACTGCCTCTCACTACTTCCAATGTACAGAAATCCTGTAAGCTGCTTCTCTTTTACTAAGACTGCTGAAAACCCGCATAGTGCGTAAGACTACTCAATGCTACAGAACTCCCGTAAAGTGTTTCCTACACTCAGGATGCAGAACTCCTGTAAACTGCCTCTCACTACTTCCAATGTACAGAAATCCTGTAAGCTGCTTCTCTTTTACTCAGACTACTGAAAACCCGCATAGTGGGTAAGACTAATCCCATGCTACAGAACTCCCGTAAAGTGTTTTCTACACTCAGGATGCAGAACTCCTGTAAACTGCCTCTCCCTACTCACAATGTACACAAATCCTGTAAGCTGCTTCTCTTTTACTCAGACTACTAAAAACCCGCATAGTGCGTAAGACTAATCCCATGCTACAGAACTCCTGTGTAGTGTTTCTTATACTCAGATTGCAGAACTCCTGTAAACTGCCTCTCACTACTTCCAATGTACAGAAATCCTGTAAGCTGCTTCTCTTTTACTAAGACTGCTGAAAACCCGCATAGTGCGTAAGACTACTCCCATACTACAGAACTCCCGTAAAGTGTTTCCTACACTCAGGATGCAGAACTCCTGTAAACTGCCTCTCACTACTTCCAATGTACAGAAATCCTGTAAGCTGCTTCTCTTTTACTAAGACTGCTGAAAACCCGCATAGTGGATAAGACTACTCCCATACTACAGAACTCCCGTAAAGTGTCCTACACTCAAGATGCAGAACTCCTGTAAACTGCCTCTCACTACTTCCAATGTACACAAATCCTGTAAGCTGCTTCTCTTTTACTCAGACTGCTGAAAACCCGCATAGTGCGTAAGACTACTCCCATGCTACAGAACTCCGATAAAGTGTTTCCTACACTCAGGATGCAAAACTCCTGTAAACTGCCTCTCACTACTTCCAATGTACAGAAATCCTGTAAGCTGCTTCTCTTTTACGCAGAAGGCTGAAAACCCGCATAGTGCGTAAGACTACTCCCATGCTACAGATCTCCCGTAAAGTGTTTCCTACACTCAGGATGCAGAACTCCTGTAAACTGCCTCTCCCTACTTCCAATGTACAGAAATCCTGTAAGCTGCTTCTCTTTTACTAAGACTGCTGAAAACCCGCATAGTGGATAAGACTACTCCCATACTACAGAACTCCCGTAAAGTGTCCTACACTCAGGATGCAGAACTCCTGTAAACTGCCTCTCACTACTTCCAATGTACACAAATCCTGTAAGCTGCTTCTCTTTTACTCAGACTGCTGAAAACCCGCATAGTGCGTAAGACTACTCCCATGCTACAGAACTCCCATAAAGTGTTTCCTACACTCAGGATGCAGAACTCCTGTAAACTGCCTCTCACTACTTCCAATGTACAGAAATCCTGTAAGCTGCTTCTCTTTTACACAGACTACTGAAAACCCGCATACTGTGTAAGACTACTTCCATGCTACAGAACTCCCGTAAAGTGTTTCCTACACTCAGGATGCAGAACTCCTGTAAACTGCCTCTCACTACTTCCAATGTACAGAAATCCTGTAAGCTGCTTCTCTTTTACTAAGACTGCTGAAAACCCGCATAGTGCGTAAGACTACTCAATGCTACAGAACTCCCGTAAAGTGTTTCCTACACTCAGGATGCAGAACTCCTGTAAACTGCCTCTCACTACTTCCAATGTACAGAAATCCTGTAAGCTGCTTCTCTTTTACTCAGACTACTGAAAACCCGCATAGTGGGTAAGACTAATCCCATGCTACAGAACTCCCGTAAAGTGTTTCCTACACTCAGGATGCAGAACTCCTGTAAACTGCCTCTCCCTACTCACAATGTACACAAATCCTGTAAGCTGCTTCTCTTTTACTCAGACTACTAAAAACCCGCATAGTGCGTAAGACTAATCCCATGCTACAGAACTCCTGTGTAGTGTTTCTTACACTCAGATTGCAGAACTCCTGTAAACTGCCTCTCACTACTTCCAATGTACAGAAATCCTGTAAGCTGCTTCTCTTTTACTAAGACTGCTGAAAACCCGCATAGTGCGTAAGACTACTCCCATACTACAGAACTCCCGTAAAGTGTTTCCTACACTCAGGATGCAGAACTCCTGTAAACTGCCTCTCACTACTTCCAATGTACAGAAATCCTGTAAGCTGCTTCTCTTTTACTAAGACTGCTGAAAACCCGCATAGTGGATAAGACTACTCCCATACTACAGAACTCCCGTAAAGTGTCCTACACTCAGGATGCAGAACTCCTGTAAACTGCCTCTCACTACTTCCAATGTACACAAATCCTGTAAGCTGCTTCTCTTTTACTCAGACTGCTGAAAACCCGCATAGTGCGTAAGACTACTCCCATGCTACAGAACTCCCATAAAGTGTTTCCTATACTCAGGATGCAGAACTCCTGTAAACTGCCTCTCACTACTTCCAATGTACAGAAATCCTGTAAGCTGCTTCTCTTTTACGCAGACTGCTGAAAACCCGCATAGTGCGTAAGACTACTCCCATGCTACAGAACTCCTGTAACGTGTTTTCTACACTCAGGATGCAGAACTCCTGTAAACTGCCTCTCACTACTTCCAATGTACAGAAATCCTGTAAGCTGCTTCTCTTTTACGCAGACTGCTCAAAACCCGCATAGTGCGTAAGACTACTCCCATGCTACAGAACTCCCGTAAAGTGTTTCTTACACTCAGGATGCAGAACTCCTGTAAACTGCCTCTCACTACTTCCAATGTACAGAAATCCTGTAAGCTGCTTCTCTTTTACTCAGACAACTGAAAACCCGCATAGTGCGTAAGACTACTCCCATACTACAGAACTCCCGTAAAGTGTTTCCTACACTCAGGATGCAGAACTCCTGTAAACTGCCTCTCACTACTTCCAATGTACAGAAATCCTGTAAGCTGCTTCTCTTTTACACAGACTACTGAAAACCCGCATACTGTGTAAGACTACTTCCATGCTACAGAACTCCCGTAAAGTGTTTCCTACACTCAGGATGCAGAACTCCTGTAAACTGCCTCTCACTACTTCCAATGTACAGAAATCCTGTAAGCTGCTTCTCTTTTACTAAGACTGCTGAAAACCCGCATAGTGCGTAAGACTACTCCCATACTACAGAACTCCCATAAAGTGTTTCCTACACTCAGGATGCAGAACTCCTGTAAACTGCCTCTCACTACTTCCAATGTACAGAAATCCTGTAAGCTGCTTCTCTTTTACTCAAACTACTGAAAACCCGCATAGTGCCTAAGACTACTCCCATGCTACAGAACTCCCGTAAAGTGTTTCCTACACTCAGGATGCAGAACTCCTGTAAACTGCCTCTCACTACTTCCAATGTACAGAAATCCTGTAAGCTGCTTCTCTTTTACTCAGACTGCTGAAAACCCGCATAGTGCGTAAGACTACTCCCATACTACAGAACTCCCGTAAAGTGTTTCCTACACTCAGGATGCAGAACTCCTGTAAACTGCCTCTCACTACTTCCAATGTACAGAAATCCTGTAAGCTGCTTCTCTTTTACTCAGACTACTGAAAAACCGCATAGTGCGTAAGACTACTCCAATGCTACAGAACTCCCGTAAAGTGTTTCCTACACTCAGGATGCAGAACTCCTGTAAACTGCCTCTCACTACTTCCAATGTACAGAAATCCTGTAAGCTGCTTCTCTTTTACTCAGACTGCTGAAAACCCGCATAGTGCGTAAGACTACTCCCATGCTACAGAACTCCGATAAAGTGTTTCCTACACTCAGGATGCAAAACTCCTGTAAACTGCCTCTCACTACTTCCAATGTACAGAAATCCTGTAAGCTGCTTCTCTTTTACTCAGACTACTGAAAAACCGCATAGTGCGTAAGACTACTCCCATGCTACAGAACTCCCGTAAAGTGTTTCCTACACTCAGGATGCAGAACTCCTGTAAACTGCCTCTCCCTACTCACAATGTACACAAATCCTGTAAGCTGCTTCTCTTTTACTCAGACTACTAAAAACCCGCATAGTGCGTAAGACTAATCCCATGCTACAGAACTCCTGTGTAGTGTTTCTTACACTCAGGATGCAGAACTCCTGGAAACAGCCTCTCACTACTTCCAATGTACAGAAATCCTGTAAGCTGCTTCTCTTTTACTCAGACAACTGAAAACGCGCATAGTGCATTAGCTCCCATGCTACAGAACTCCCGTAAAGTGTTTCCTACACTCAGGATGCAGAACTCCTGTAAACTGCCTCTCACTACTTCCAATGTACAGAAATCCTGTAAGCTGCTTCTCTTTTACTCAGACAACTGAAAACCCGCATAGTGCGTAAGACTACTCCCATACTACAGAATTCCCGTAAAGTGTTTCCTGCACTCAGGATGCAGAACTCCTGTAAACTGCCTCTCCCTACTCACAATGTACATAAATCCTGTAAGCTGCTTCTCTTTTACTCAGACAACTGAAAACGCGCATAGTGCGTTAGACACCTCCCATGCTACAGAACTCCCGTAAAGTGTTTCCTACACTCAGGATGCAGAACTCCTGTAAACTGCCTCTCCCTACTCACAATGTACACAAATCCTGTAAGCTGCTTCTCTTTTACTCAGACTACTAAAAACCCGCATAGTGCGTAAGACTAATCCCATGCTACAGAACTCCTGTGTAGTGTTTCTTACACTCAGGATGCAGAACTCCTGGAAACTGCCTCTCACTACTTCCAATGTACAGAAATCCTGTAAGCTGCTTCTCTTTTACTCAGACAACTGAAAACGCGCATAGTGCATTAGCTCCCATGCTACAGAACTCCCGTAAAGTGTTTTCTACACTCAGGATGCAGAACTCCTGAAAACTGCCTCTCACTACTCACAATGTACACAAATCCTGTAAGCTGCTTCTCATTTACTCAGACTACTAAAAACCCGCATAGTGCGTAAGACTACTCCCATACTACAGAACTCCCGTAAAGTGTTTCCTACACTCAGGATGCAGAACTCCTGTAAACTGCCTCTCACTAATTCCAATGTACAGAAATCCTGTAAGCTGCTTCTCTTTTACTCAGACTACTGAAAACCCGCAGAGTGCGTAAGACTACTCCCATGCTACAGAACTCCCGTAAAGTGTTTCCTACACTCAGGATGCAGAACTCCTGTAAACTGTCTCTCAATACTTCCAATGTACACAAATCCTGTAAGCTGCTTCTCTTTTACTCAGACTACTGAAAACCCGCATAGTGGGTAAGACTACTCCCATGCTACAGAACTCCTGTGTAGTGTTTCTTACACTCAGGATGCAGAACTCCTGTAAACTGCCTCTCACTACTTCCAATGTACACAAATCCTGTAAGCTGCTTCTCTTTTACTCAGACAACTGAAAACCCGCATAGTGCGTAAGACTACTCCCATACTACAGAACTCCCATAAAGTGTTTCCTGCACTCAGGATGCAGAACTCCTGTAAACTGACTCTCCCTACTCACAATGTACAGAAATCCTGTAAGCTGCTTCTCTTTTACTAGGACTACTAAAAACCCGCATAGTGCGTAAGACTATTCCCATGCTACAGAACTCCCGTAAAGTGTTTCCTACACTCAGGATGCAGAACTCCTGTAAACTGCCTCTCCCTACTCACAATGTACACAAATCCTGTAAGCTGCTTCTCTTTTACTCAGACTACTAAAAACCCGCATAGTGCGTAAGACTATTCCCATGCTACAGAACTCCCGTAAAGTGTTTCCTACACTCAGGATGCAGAACTCCTGTAAACTGCCTCTCCCTACTCACAATGTACACAAATCCTGTAAGCTGCTTCTCTTTTACTCAGACTACTAAAAACCCGCATAGTGCGTAAGACTAATCCCATGCTACAGAACTCCTGTGTAGTGTTTCTTACACTCAGGATGCAGAACTCCTGTAAACTGCCTCTCAACTTCCAATGTATAGAAATCCTGTAAGCTGCTTCTCTTTTACTCAGACTGCTGAAAACCCGCATAGTGTGTAAGACTACTCCCATGATGCAGAACTCCCATCTAGTGTTTCCTACACTCAGGATGCAGAACTCCTGTAAACTGCCTCTCACTACTTTCAATGTAAAGAAATCCTGTAAGCTGCTTCTCTTTTACTCAGACAACTGAAAACCCGCATAGTGCGTAAGACTACTCCCATACTACAGAACTCCTGTAAAGTGTTTACTATACTCAGGATTCAGAACTCCTGTAAACTGCCTCTCACTACTTCCAATGTACAGAAATCCTGTAAGCTGCTTCTCTTTTACTCAGACTACTGAAAACCCGCATAGTGCGTAAGACTACTCCCATGCTACAGAACTCCCGTAAAGTGTTTCCTACACTCAGGATGCAGAACTCCTGTAAACTGCCTCTCACTACTCACAATGTACACAAATCCTGTAAGCTGCTTCTCTTTTACTCAGACTACTGAAAACCCGCATAGTGGGTAAGACTAATCCCATGCTACAGAACTCCCGTAAAGTGTTTCCTACACTCAGGATGCAGAACTCCTGTAAACTGCCTCTCACTACTTCCAATGTACAGAAATCCTGTAAGCTGCTTCTCTTTTACTCAGACTGCTGAAAACCCGCATAGTGCGTAAGACATCTCCCATGCTACAGAACTCCCGTAAAGTGTTTCCTACACTCAGGATGCAGAACTCCTGTAAACTGCCTCTCACTACTTCCAATGTACAGAAATCCTGTAAGCTGCTTCTCTTTTACTCAGACAACTGAAAACCCGCATAGTGCGTAACACTACTCCCATACTACAGAACTCCCGTAAAGTGTTTCCTACACTCAGGATGCAGAACTCCTGTAAACTGCCTCTCACTATTTCCAATGTACAGAAATCCTGTAAGCTGCTTCTCTTTTACTCAGACTACTGAAAACCCGCATAGTGCGTAAGACTACTCCCATGCTACAGAACTCCCGTAAAGTGTTTCCTACACTCAGGATGCAGAACTCCTGTAAACTGTCTCTCAATACTTCCAATGTACACAAATCCTGTAAGCTGCTTCTCTTTTACTCAGACTACTGAAAACCCGCATAGTGGGTAAGACTACTCCCATGCTACAGAACTCCCATAAAGTGTTTCTTACACTCATGCTGCAGAACTCCTGTAAACTGCCTCTCACTGCTTCCAATGTACAGAAATCCTGTAAGCTGCTTCTCTTTTACTCAGACAACTAAAAACCCGCATAGTGCGTAAGAATACTCCCATACTACAGAACTCCCGTAAAGTGTTTCCTGCACTCAGGATGCAGAACTCCTGTAAACTGCCTCTCCCTACTCACAATGTACACAAATCCTGTAAGCTACTTCTCTTTTACTCAGACTGCTGAAAACCCGCATAGTGCGTAAGACTACTCCCATGCTGCAGAACTCCAATCTAGTGTTTCCAACACTCAGGATGCAGAACTCCTGTAAACTGCCTCTCACTACTTCCAATGTACAGAAATCCTGTAAGCTGCTTCTCTTTTACTCAGACTGCTGAAAACCCGCATAGTGCGTAAGACTACTCCCATGCTGCAGAACTCCCATCTAGTGTTTCCTACACTCAGGATGCAGAACTCCTGTAAACTGCCTCTCACTACTTCCAATGTACAGAAATCCTGTAAGCTGCTTCTCTTTTACTCAGACTACTGAAAACCCGCATAGTGCGTAAGACTACTCCCATGCTACAGAACTCCCGTAAAGTGTTTCCTACACTCAGGATGCAGAACTCCTGTAAACTGCCTCTCACTACTTCCAATGTACAGAAATCCTGTAAGCTGCTTCTCTTTTACTCAGACAACTGAAAACGTGCATAGTGCGTTAGACAGCTCCCATGCCACAGAACTCCCGTAAAGTGTTTCCTACACTCAGGATGCAGAACTCCTGTAAACTGCCTCTCCCTACTCACAATGTACACAAATCCTGTAAGCTGCTTCTCTTTTACTCAGACTACTAAAATCCCGCATAGTGCGTAAGACTAATCCCATGCTACAGAACTCCCATAAAGTGTTTCTTACACTCAGGATGCAGAACTCCTGTAAACTGCCTCTCACTACTTCCAATGTACAGAAATCCTGTAAGCTGCTTCTCTTTTACTCAGACTGCTGAAAACCCGCCTAGTGCGTAAGACTACTCCCATGCTGCAGAACTCCCGTAAAGTGTTTCCTACACTCAGGATGCAGAACTCCTGTAAACTGCCTCTCACTACTTCCAATGTACAGAAATCCTGTAAGCTGCTTCTCTTTTACTAAGACTGCTGAAAACCCGCATAGTGGATAAGACTACTCCCATACTACAGAACTCCCGTAAAGTGTTTCCTACACTCAGGATGCAGAACTCCTGTAAACTGCCTCTCACTACTTCCAATGTACACAAATCCTGTAAGCTGCTTCTCTTTTACTCAGACTGCTGAAAACCCGCATAGTGCGTAAGACTACTCCCATGCTACAGAACTCCCATAAAGTGTTTCCTATACTCAGGATGCAGAACTCCTGTAAACTGCCTCTCACTACTTCCAATGTACAGAAATCCTGTAAGCTGCTTCTCTTTTACGCAGACTGCTGAAAACCCGCATAGTGCGTAAGACTACTCCCATGCTACAGAACTCCTGTAACGTGTTTCCTACACTCAGGATGCAGAACTCCTGTAAACTGCCTCTCACTACTTCCAATGTACAGAAATCCTGTAAGCTGCTTCTCTTTTACTCAGACAACTGAAAACCCGCATAGTGCGTAAGACTACTCCCATGCTACAGAACTCCCGTAAAGTGTTTCCTACACTCAGAATGCAGAACTCCTGTAAACTGCCTCTCACTACTTCCAATGTAAACAAATCCTGTAAGCTGCTTCTCTTTTACTCAGACTACTGAAAACCCGCATAGTGGGTATGACTAATCCCATGCTACAGAACTCCCGTAAAGTGTTTCCTACACTCAGGATGCAGAACTCCTGTAAACTGCCTCTCACTACTTCCAATGTACAGAAATCCTGTAAGCTGCTTCTCTTTTACTCAGACTACTGAAAACCCGCATAGTGCGTAAGACTACTCCCATGCTACAGAACTCCCATAAAATGTTTCCTACACTCAGGATGCAGAACTCCTGTAAACTGCCTCTCACTACTTCCAATGTACAGAAATCCTGTAAGCTGCTTCTCTTTTACTCAGACTGCTGAAAACCCGCATAGTGCGTAAGACTACTCCCATGCTACAGAACTCCCGTAAAGTGTTTCCTACACTCAGGATGCAGAACTCCTGTAAACTGCCTCTCACTACTTCCAATGTACAGAAATCCTGTAAGCTCCTTCTCTTTTACTCAAACTGAAAACCCGCATAGTGCGTAAGACTACTCCCATGCTACAGAACCCCCGTAAAGTGTTTCCTGCACTCAGGATGCAAAACTCCTGTAAACTGCCTCTCCCTACTCACAATGTACACAAATCCTGTAAGCTGCTTCTCTTTTACTCAGACTACTAAAAACCCGCATAGTGCGTAAGACTATTCCCATGCTACAGAACTCCCGTAAAGTGTTTCCTACACTCAGGATGCAGAACTCCTGTAAACTGCCTCTCCCTACTCACAATGTATACAAATCCTGTAAGCTGCTTCTCTTTTACTCAGACTACTAAAAACCCGCATAGTGCGTAAGACTAATCCCATGCTACAGAACTCCTGTGTAGTGTTTCTTACACTCAGGATGCAGAACTCCTGGAAACTGTCTCTCACTACTTCCAATGTACAGAAATCCTGTAAGCTGCTTCTCTTTTACTCAGACAACTGAAAACGCGCATAGTGCATTAGCTCCCATGCTACAGAACTCCCGTAAAGTGTTTCCTACACTCAGGATGCAGAACTCCTGTAAACTGCCTCTCAATACTTCCAATGTACAGAAATCCTGTAAGCTGCTTCTCTTTTACTCAGACAACTGAAAACCCGCATAGTGCGTAAGACTACTCCCATACTACAGAATTCCCATAAAGTGTTTCCTGCACTCAGGATGCAGAACTCCTGTAAACTGCCTCTCCCTACTCACAATGTACACAAATCCTGTAAGCTGCTTCTCTTTTACTCAGACAACTGAAAACGCGCATAGTGCGTTAGACACCTCCCATGCTACAGAACTCCCGTAAAGTGTTTCCTACACTCAGGATGCAGAACTCCTGTAAACTGCCTCTCCCTACTCACAATGTACACAAATCCTGTAAGCTGCTTCTCTTTTACTCAGACTACTAAAAACCCGCATAGTGCGTAAGACTAATCCGATGCTACAGAACTCCTGTGTAGTGTTTCTTACACTCAGGATGCAGAACTCCTGGAAACTGCCTCTCACTACTTCCAATGTACAGAAATCCTGTAAGCTGCTTCTCTTTTACTCAGACAACTGAAAACGCGCATAGTGCATTAGCTCCCATGCTACAGAACTCCCGTAAAGTGTTTTCTACACTCAGGATGCAGAACTCCTGAAAACTGCCTCTCACTACTCACAATGTACACAAATCCTGTAAGCTGCTTCTCATTTACTCAGACTACTAAAAACCCGCATAGTGCGTAAGACTACTCCCATACTACAGAACTCCCGTAAAGTGTTTCCTACACTCAGGATGCAGAACTCCTGTAAACTGCCTCTCACTAATTCCAATGTACAGAAATCCTGTAAGCTGCTTCTCTTTTACTCAGACTACTGAAAACCCGCAGAGTGCGTAAGACTACTCCCATGCTACAGAACTCCCGTAAAGTGTTTCCTACACTCAGGATGCAGAACTCCTGTAAACTGTCTCTCAATACTTCCAATGTACACAAATCCTGTAAGCTGCTTCTCTTTTACTCAGACTACTGAAAACCCGCATAGTGGGTAAGACTACTCCCATGCTACAGAACTCCTGTGTAGTGTTTCTTACACTCAGGATGCAGAACTCCTGTAAACTGCCTCTCACTACTTCCAATGTACACAAATCCTGTAAGCTGCTTCTCTTTTACTCAGACAACTGAAAACCCGCATAGTGCGTAAGACTACTCCCATACTACAGAACTCCCGTAAAGTGTTTCCTGCACTCAGGATGCAGAACTCCTGTAAACTGCCTCTCCCTACTCACAATGTACAGAAATCCTGTAAGCTGCTTCTCTTTTACTAGGACTACTAAAAACCCGCATAGTGCGTAAGACTATTCCCATGCTACAGAACTCCCGTAAAGTGTTTCCTACACTCAGGATGCAGAACTCCTGTAAACTGCCTCACCCTACTCACAATGTACACAAATCCTGTAAGCTGCTTCTCTTTTACTCAGACTACTAAAAACCCGCATAGTGCGTAAGACTATTCCCATGCTACAGAACTCCCGTAAAGTGTTTTCTACACTCAGGATGCAGAACTCCTGAAAACTGCCTCTCCCTACTCACAATGTACACAAATCCTGTAAGCTGCTTCTCTTTTACTCAGACTACTAAAAACCCGCATAGTGCGTAAGACTAATCCCATGCTACAGAACTCCTGTGTAGTGTTTCTTACACTCAGGATGCAGAACTCCTGTAAACTGCCTCTCAACTTCCAATGTATAGAAATCCTGTAAGCTGCTTCTCTTTTACTCAGACTGCTGAAAACCCGCATAGTGTGTAAGACTACTCCCATGATGCAGAACTCCCATCTAGTGTTTCCTACACTCAGGATGCAGAACTCCTGTAAACTGCCTCTCACTACTTTCAATGTACAGAAATCCTGTAAGCTGCTTCTCTTTTACTCAGACAACTGAAAACCCGCATAGTGCGTAAGACTACTCCCATACTACAGAACTCCTGTAAAGTGTTTACTATATTCAGGATTCAGAAATCCTGTAAACTGCCTCTCACTACTTCCAATGTACAGAAATCCTGTAAGCTGCTTCTCTTTTACTCAGACTACTGAAAACCCGCATAGTGCGTAAGACTACTCCCATGCTACAGAACTCCCGTAAAGTGTTTCCTACACTCAGGATGCAGAACTCCTGTAAACTGCCTCTCACTACTCACAATGTACACAAATCTTGTAAGCTGCTTCTCTTTTACTCAGACTACTGAAAACCCGCATAGTGGGTAAGACTAATCCCATGCTACAGAACTCCCGTAAAGTGTTTCCTACACTCAGGATGCAGAACTCCTGTAAACTGCCTCTCACTACTTCCAATGTACAGAAATCCTGTAAGCTGCTTCTCTTTTACTCAGACTGCTGAAAACCCGCATAGTGCGTAAGACATCTCCCATGCTACAGAACTCCCGTAAAGTGTTTCCTACACTCAGGATGCAGAACTCCTGTAAACTGCCTCTCACTACTTCCAATGTACAGAAATCCTGTAAGCTGCTTCTCTTTTACTCAGACAACTGAAAACCCGCATAGTGCGTAACACTACTCCCATACTACAGAACTCCCGTAAAGTGTTTCCTACACTCAGGATGCAGAACTCCTGTAAACTGCCTCTCACTATTTCCAATGTACAGAAATCCTGTAAGCTGCTTCTCTTTTACTCAGACTACTGAAAACCCGCATAGTGCGTAAGACTACTCCCATGCTACAGAACTCCCGTAAAGTGTTTCCTACACTCAGGATGCAGAACTCCTGGAAACTGTCTCTCAATACTTCCAATGTACACAAATCCTGTAAGCTGCTTCTCTTTTACTCAGACTACTGAAAACCCGCATAGTGGGTAAGACTACTCCCATGCTACAGAACTCCCATAAAGTGTTTCTTACACTCATGCTGCAGAACTCCTGTAAACTGCCTCTCACTGCTTCCAATGTACAGAAATCCTGTAAGCTGCTTCTCTTTTACTCAGACAACTAAAAACCCGCATAGTGCGTAAGAATACTCCCATACTACAGAACTCCCGTAAAGTGTTTCCTGCACTCAGGATGCAGAACTCCTGTAAACTGCCTCTCCCTACTCACAATGTACACAAATCCTGTAAGCTACTTCTCTTTTACTCAGACTGCTGAAAACCCGCATAGTGCGTAAGACTACTCCCATGCTGCAGAACTCCAATCTAGTGTTTCCAACACTCAGGATGCAGAACTCCTGTAAACTGCCTCTCACTACTTCCAATGTACAGAAATCCTGTAAGCTGCTTCTCTTTCACTAAGACTGCTGAAAACCCGCATAGTGCGTAAGACTACTCCCATGCTACAGAACTCCCATAAAGTGTTTCCTACACTCAGGATGCAAAACTCCTGTAAACTACCTCTCACTACTTCCAATGTACAGAAATCCTGTAAGCTGCTTCTCTTTTAGGCAGACAACTGAAAACCCGCATAGTGCGTAAGACTACTCCCATGCTATAGAACTCCTCTAAAGTGTTTCCTACACTCAGGATGCAGAACTCCTGTAAACTGCCTCTCACTAATTCCAATGTACAGAAATCCTGTAAGCTGCTTCTCTTTTACGCAGACTACTGAAAACCCGCATAGTGCGTAAGACTATTCCCATGCTACAGAACTCCCATAAAGTGTTTCCTACACTCAGGATGCAGAACTCCTGTAAACTGCCTCTCACTACTTCCAATGTACAGAAATCCTGTAAGCTGCTTCTCTTTTACTCAGACAACTGAAAACCCGCATAGTGCGTAAGACTACTCCCATACTACAGAACTCCCGTAAAGTGTTTCCTACACTCAGGATGCAGAACTCCTGTAAACTGCCCCTCACTACTTCCAATGTACAGAAATCCTGTAAGCTGCTTCTCTTTTACTCAGACTACTGAAAACCCGCATAGTGCGTAAGACTACTCCCATGCTACAGAACTCCCGTAAAGTGTTTCCTACACTCAGGATGCAGAACTCCTGTAAACTGCCTCTCACTACTTCCAATGTACACAAATCCTGTAAGCTGCTTCTCTTTTACTCAGACTACTGAAAACCCGCATAGTGGGTAAGACTAATCCCATGCTACAGAACTCCCGTATAGTGTTTCCTACACTCAGGATGCAGAACTCCTGTAAACTGCCTCTCACTACTTCCAATGTACAGAAATCCTGTAAGCTGCTTCTCTTTTACTCAGACAACTGAAAACCCGCATAGTGCGTAAGACTACTCCCATACTACAGAACTCCCGTAAAGTGTTTCCTACACTCAGGATGCAGAACTCCTGTAAACTGCCTCTCCCTACTCACAATGTACACAAATCCTGTAAGCTGCTTCTCTTTTACTCAGAGAACTGAAAACGCGCATAGTGCATTAGCTCCCATGCTACAGAACTCCCGTAAAGTGTTTCCTACACTCAGGATGCAGAACTCCTGTAAACTGCCTCTCCCTACTCACAATGTACACAAATCCTGTAAGCTGCTTCTCTTTTACTCAGACTACTAAAAACCCGCATAGTGCGTAAGACTATTCCCATGCTACAGAACTCCCGTAAAGTGTTTCCTACACTCAGGATGCAGAACTCCTGTAAACTGCCTCTCCCTACTCACAATGTACACAAATCCTGTAAGCTGCTTCTCTTTTACTCAGACTACTAAAAACCCGCATAGTGCATAAGACTAATCCCATGCTATAGAACTCCTGTGTAGTGTTTCTTACACTCAGGATGCAGAACTCCTGTAAACTGCCTCTCACTACTTCCAATGTACAGAAATCCTGTAAGCTGCTTCTCTTTTACTCAGACTGCTGAAAACCCGCATAGTGCGTAAGACTACTCCCATGCTGCAGAACTCCCATCTAGTGTTTCCTACACTCAGGATGCAGAACTCCTGTAAACTGCCTCTCACTACTTCCAATGTACAGAAATCCTGTAAGCTGCTTCTCTTTTACTCAGACTACTGAAAACCCGCATAGTGCGTAAGACTACTCCCATGCTACAGAACTCCCGTAAAGTGTTTCCTACACTCAGGATGCAGAACTCCTGTAAACTGCCTCTCACTACTCACAATGTACACAAATCCTGTAAGCTGCTTCTCTTTTACTCAGACTACTGAAAACCCGCATAGTGGGTAAGACTACTCCCATGCTACAGAACTCCTGTGTAGTGTTTCCTACACTCAGGATGCAGAACTCCTGTAAATTGCCTCTCACTACTTCCAATGTACAGAAATCCTGTAAGCTGCTTCTCTTTTACTCAGACTACTGAAAACCCGCATAGTGCGTAAGACTACTCCCATACTACAGAACTCCCGTAAACTGTTTCCTACACTCAGGATGCAGAACTCCTATAAACTGTCTCTCAATACTTCCAATGTACACAAATCCTGTAAGCTGCTTCTCTTTTACTCAGACTACTGAAAACCCGCATAGTGGGTAAGACTACTCCCATGCTACAGAACTCACATAAAGTGTTTCTTACACTCAGGATGCAGAACTCCTGTAAACTGCCTCTCACTACTTCCAATGTACAGAAATCCTGTAAGCTGCTTCTCTTTTACTCAGACAACTGAAAACCCGCATAGTGCGTAAGACTACTCCCATACTACAGAACTCCCGTAAAGTGTTTCCTGCACTCAGGATGCAGAACTCCTGTAAACTGCCTCTCCCTACTCACAATGTACACAAATCCTGTAAGCTGCTTCTCTTTTACTCAGACAACTGAAAACCCGCATAGTGCGTAACACTACTCCCATACTACAGAACTCCCGTAAAGTGTTTCCTACACTCAGGATGCAGAACTCCTGTAAACTGCCTCTCACTAATTCCAATGTACAGAAATCCTGTAAGCTGCTTCTCTTTTACTCAGACTACTGAAAACCCGCATAGTGCGTAAGACTACTCCCTTGCTACAGAACTCCCGGAAAGTGTTTCCTACACTCAGGATGCAGAACTTCTGTAAACTGTCTCTCAATACTTCCAATGTACACAAATCCTGTAAGCTGCTTCTCTTTTACTCAGACAACTGAAAACCCGCATAGTGCGTAAGACTACTCCCATGCTACAGAACTCCCGTAAAGTGTTTCCTACACTCAGGATGCAGAACTCCTGTAAACTGCCTCTCACTACTTCCAATGTACAGAAATCCTGTAAGCTCCTTCTCTTTTACTCAAACTGAAAACCCGCATAGTGCGTAAGACTACTCCCATGCTACAGAACTCCCGTAAAGTGTTTCCTGCACTCAGGATGCAAAACTCCTGTAAACTGCCTCTCCCTACTCACAATGTACACAAATCCTGTAAGCTGCTTCTCTTTTACTCAGACTACTAAAAACCCGCATAGTGCGTAAGACTATTCCCATGCTACAGAACTCCCGTAAAGTGTTTCATACACTCAGGATGCAGAACTCCTGTAAACTGCCTCTCCCTACTCACAATGTATACAAATCCTGTAAGCTGCTTCTCTTTTACTCAGACTACTAAAAACCCGCATAGTGCGTAAGACTACTCCCATGCTACAGAACTCCCATAAAGTGTTTCCTATACTCAGGATGCAGAACTCCTGTAAACTGCCTCTCACTACTTCCAATGTACAGAAATCCTGTAAGCTGCTTCTCTTTTACTCAGACTGCTGAAAACCCGCATAGTGCGTAAGACTACTCCCATGCTGCAGAACTCCCATCTAGTGTTTCCTACACTCAGGATGCAGAACTCCTGTAAACTGCCTCTCACTACTTCCAATGTACAGAAATCCTGTAAGCTGCTTCTCTTTTACTCAGACAACTGAAAACCCGCATAGTGCGTAAGACTACTCCCATGCTACAGAACTCCCGTAAAGTGTTTCCTACACTCAGAATGCAGAACTCCTGTAAACTGCCTCTCACTACTTCCAATGTAAACAAATCCTGTAAGCTGCTTCTCTTTTACTCAGACTACTGAAAACCCGCATAGTGGGTATGACTAATCCCATGCTACAGAACTCCCGTAAAGTGTTTCCTACACTCAGGATGCAGAACTCCTGTAAACTGCCTCTCACTACTTCCAATGTACAGAAATCCTGTAAGCTGCTTCTCTTTTACTCAGACTACTGAAAACCCGCATAGTGCGTAAGACTACTCCCATGCTACAGAACTCCCATAAAATGTTTCCTACACTCAGGATGCAGAACTCCTGTAAACTGCCTCTCACTACTTCCAATGTACAGAAATCCTGTAAGCTGCTTCTCTTTTACTCAGACTGCTGAAAACCCGCATAGTGCGTAAGACTACTCCCATGCTACAGAACTCCCGTAAAGTGTTTCCTACACTCAGGATGCAGAACTCCTGTAAACTGCCTCTCACTACTTCCAATGTACAGAAATCCTGTAAGCTCCTTCTCTTTTACTCAAACTGAAAACCCGCATAGTGCGTAAGACTACTCCCATGCTACAGAACTCCCGTAAAGTGTTTCCTGCACTCAGGATGCAAAACTCCTGTAAACTGCCTCTCCCTACTCACAATGTACACAAATCCTGTAAGCTGCTTCTCTTTTACTCAGACTACTAAAAACCCGCATAGTGCGTAAGACTATTCCCATGCTACAGAACTCCCGTAAAGTGTTTCCTACACTCAGGATGCAGAACTCCTGTAAACTGCCTCTCCCTACTCACAATGTATACAAATCCTGTAAGCTGCTTCTCTTTTACTCAGACTACTAAAAACCCGCATAGTGCGTAAGACTAATCCCATGCTACAGAACTCCTGTGTAGTGTTTCTTACACTCAGGATGCAGAACTCCTGGAAACTGCCTCTCACTACTTCCAATGTACAGAAATCCTGTAAGCTGCTTCTCTTTTACTCAGACAACTGAAAACGCGCATAGTGCATTAGCTCCCATGCTACAGAACTCCCGTAAAGTGTTTCCTACACTCAGGATGCAGAACTCCTGTAAAATGCCTCTCACTACTTCCAATGTACAGAAATCCTGTAAGCTGCTTCTCTTTTACTCAGACAACTGAAAACCCGCATAGTGCGTAAGACTACTCCCATACTACAGAATTCCCGTAAAGTGTTTCCTGCACTCAGGATGCAGAACTCCTGTAAACTGCCTCTCCCTACTCACAATGTACACAAATCCTGTAAGCTGCTTCTCTTTTACTCAGACAACTGAAAACGCGCATAGTGCGTTAGACACCTCCCATGCTACAGAACTCCCGTAAAGTGTTTCCTACACTCAGGATGCAGAACTCCTGTAAACTGCCTCTCCCTACTCACAATGTACACAAATCCTGTAAGCTGCTTCTCTTTTACTCAGACTACTAAAAACCCGCATAGTGCGTAAGACTAATCCGATGCTACAGAACTCCTGTGTAGTGTTTCTTACACTCAGGATGCAGAACTCCTGGAAACTGCCTCTCACTACTTCCAATGTACAGAAATCCTGTAAGCTGCTTCTCTTTTACTCAGACAACTGAAAACGCGCATAGTGCATTAGCTCCCATGCTACAGAACTCCCGTAAAGTGTTTTCTACACTCAGGATGCAGAACTCCTGAAAACTGCCTCTCACTACTCACAATGTACACAAATCCTGTAAGCTGCTTCTCATTTACTCAGACTACTAAAAACCCGCATAGTGCGTAAGACTACTCCCATACTACAGAACTCCCGTAAAGTGTTTCCTACACTCAGGATGCAGAACTCCTGTAAACTGCCTCTCACTAATTCCAATGTACAGAAATCCTGTAAGCTGCTTCTCTTTTACTCAGACTACTGAAAACCCGCAGAGTGCGTAAGACTACTCCCATGCTACAGAACTCCCGTAAAGTGTTTCCTACACTCAGGATGCAGAACTCCTGTAAACTGTCTCTCAATACTTCCAATGTACACAAATCCTGTAAGCTGCTTCTCTTTTACTCAGACTACTGAAAACCCGCATAGTGGGTAAGACTACTCCCATGCTACAGAACACCTGTGTAGTGTTTCTTACACTCAGGATGCAGAACTCCTGTAAACTGCCTCTCACTACTTCCAATGTACACAAATCCTGTAAGCTGCTTCTCTTTTACTCAGACAACTGAAAACCCGCATAGTGCGTAAGACTACTCCCATACTACAGAACTCCCGTAAAGTGTTTCCTGCACTCAGGATGCAGAACTCCTGTAAACTGCCTCTCCCTACTCACAATGTACAGAAATCCTGTAAGCTGCTTCTCTTTTACTAGGACTACTAAAAACCCGCATAGTGCGTAAGACTATTCCCATGCTACAGAACTCCCGTAAAGTGTTTCCTACACTCAGGATGCAGAACTCCTGTAAACTGCCTCTCCCTACTCACAATGTACACAAATCCTGTAAGCTGCTTCTCTTTTACTCAGACTACTAAAAACCCGCATAGTGCGTAAGACTATTCCCATGCTACAGAACTCCCGTAAAGTGTTTCCTACACTCAGGATGCAGAACTCCTGTAAACTGCCTCTCCCTACTCACAATGTACACAAATCCTGTAAGCTGCTTCTCTTTTACTCAGACTACTAAAAACCCGCATAGTGCGTAAGACTAATCCCATGCTACAGAACTCCTGTGTAGTGTTTCTTACACTCAGGATGCAGAACTCCTGTAAACTGCCTCTCAACTTCCAATGTATAGAAATCCTGTAAGCTGCTTCTCTTTTACTCAGACTGCTGAAAACCCGCATAGTGCGTAAGACTACTCCCATGATGCAGAACTCCCATCTAGTGTTTCCTACACTCAGAATGCAGAACTCCTGTAAACTGCCTCTCACTACTTTCAATGTACAGAAATCCTGTAAGCTGCTTCTCTTTTACTCAGACAACTGAAAACCCGCATAGTGCGTAAGACTACTCCCATACTACAGAACTCCTGTAAAGTGTTTACTATACTCAGGATTCAGAACTCCTGTAAACTGCCTCTCACTACTTCCAATGTACAGAAATCCTGTAAGCTGCTTCTCTTTTACTCAGACTACTGAAAACCCGCATAGTGCGTAAGACTACTCCCATGCTACAGAACTCCCGTAAAGTGTTTCCTACACTCAGGATGCAGAACTCCTGTAAACTGCCTCTCACTACTCACAATGTACACAAATCCTGTAAGCTGCTTCTCTTTTACTCAGACTACTGAAAACCCGCATAGTGGGTAAGACTAATCCCATGCTACAGAACTCCCGTAAAGTGTTTCCTACACTCAGGATGCAGAACTCCTGTAAACTGCCTCTCACTACTTCCAATGTACAGAAATCCTGTAAGCTGCTTCTCTTTTACTCAGACTGCTGAAAACCCGCATAGTGCGTAAGACATCTCCCATGCTACAGAACTCCCGTAAAGTGTTTCCTACACTCAGGATGCAGAACTCCTGTAAACTGCCTCTCACTACTTCCAATGTACAGAAATCCTGTAAGCTGCTTCTCTTTTACTCAGACAACTGAAAACCCGCATAGTGCGTAACACTACTCCCATACTACAGAACTCCCGTAAAGTGTTTCCTACACTCAGGATGCAGAACTCCTGTAAACTGCCTCTCACTATTTCCAATGTACAGAAATCCTGTAAGGTGCTTCTCTTTTACTCAGACTACTGAAAACCCGCATAGTGCGTAAGACTACTCCCATGCTACAGAACTCCCGTAAAGTGTTTCCTACACTCAGGATGCAGAACTCCTGTAAACTGTCTCTCAATACTTCCAATGTACACAAATCCTGTAAGCTGCTTCTCTTTTACTCAGACTACTGAAAACCCGCATAGTGGGTAAGACTACTCCCATGCTACAGAACTCCCATAAAGTGTTTCTTACACTCATGCTGCAGAACTCCTGTAAACTGCCTCTCACTGCTTCCAATGTACAGAAATCCTGTAAGCTGCTTCTGTTTTACTCAGACAACTAAAAACCCGCATAGTGCGTAAGAATACTCCCATACTACAGAACTCCCGTAAAGTGTTTCCTGCACTCAGGATGCAGAACTCCTGTAAACTGCCTCTCCCTACTCACAATGTACACAAATCCTGTAAGCTACTTCTCTTTTACTCAGACTGCTGAAAACCCGCATAGTGCGTAAGACTACTCCCATGCTGCAGAACTCCAATCTAGTGTTTCCAACACTCAGGATGCAGAACTCCTGTAAACTGCCTCTCACTACTTCCAATGTACAGAAATCCTGTAAGCTGCTTCTCTTTCACTAAGACTGCTGAAAACCCGCATAGTGCGTAAGACTACTCCCATGCTACAGAACTCCCATAAAGTGTTTCCTACACTCAGGATGCAAAACTCCTGCAAACTGCCTCTCACTACTTCCAATGTACAGAAATCCTGTAAGCTGCTTCTCTTTTAGGCAGACAACTGAAAACCCGCATAGTGCGTAAGACTACTCCCATGCTATAGAACTCCTCTAAAGTGTTTCCTACACTCAGGATGCAGAACTCCTGTAAACTGCCTCTCACTAATTCCAATGTACAGAAATCCTGTAAGCTGCTTCTCTTTTACGCAGACTACTGAAAACCCGCATAGTGCGTAAGACTATTCCCATGCTACAGAACTCCCATAAAGTGTTTCCTACACTCAGGATGCAGAACTCCTGTAAACTGCCTCTCACTACTTCCAATGTACAGAAATCCTGTAAGCTGCTTCTCTTTTACTCAGACAACTGAAAACCCGCATAGTGCGTAAGACTACTCCCATACTACAGAACTCCCGTAAAGTGTTTCCTACACTCAGGATGCAGAACTCCTGTAAACTGCCCCTCACTACTTCCAATGTACAGAAATCCTGTAAGCTGCTTCTCTTTTACTCAGACAACTGAAAACCCGCATAGTGCGTAAGACTACTCCCATACTACAGAACTCCCGTAAAGTGTTTCCTGCACTCAGGATGCAGAACTCCTGTAAACTGCCTCTCCCTACTCACAATGTACACAAATCCTGTAAGCTGCTTCTCTTTTACTCAGACAACTGAAAACCCGCATAGTGCGTAACACTACTCCCATACTACAGAACTCCCGTAAAGTGTTTCCTACACTCAGGATGCAGAACTCCTGTAAACTGCCTCTCACTAATTCCAATGTACAGAAATCCTGTAAGCTGCTTCTCTTTTACTCAGACTACTGAAAACCCGCATAGTGCGTAAGACTACTCCCTTGCTACAGAACTCCCGGAAAGTGTTTCCTACACTCAGGATGCAGAACTTCTGTAAACTGTCTCTCAATACTTCCAATGTACACAAATCCTGTAAGCTGCTTCTCTTTTACTCAGACAACTGAAAACCCGCATAGTGCGTAAGACTACTCCCATGCTACAGAACTCCCGTAAAGTGTTTCCTACACTCAGGATGCAGAACTCCTGTAAACTGCCTCTCACTACTTCCAATGTACAGAAATCCTGTAAGCTCCTTCTCTTTTACTCAAACTGAAAACCCGCATAGTGCGTAAGACTACTCCCATGCTACAGAACTCCCGTAAAGTGTTTCCTGCACTCAGGATGCAAAACTCCTGTAAACTGCCTCTCCCTACTCACAATGTACACAAATCCTGTAAGCTGCTTCTCTTTTACTCAGACTACTAAAAACCCGCATAGTGCGTAAGACTATTCCCATGCTACAGAACTCCCGTAAAGTGTTTCATACACTCAGGATGCAGAACTCCTGTAAACTGCCTCTCACTACTTCCAATGTAAACAAATCCTGTAAGCTGCTTCTCTTTTACTCAGACTACTGAAAACCCGCATAGTGGGTATGACTAATCCCATGCTACAGAACTCCCGTAAAGTGTTTCCTACACTCAGGATGCAGAACTCCTGTAAACTGCCTCTCACTACTTCCAATGTACAGAAATCCTGTAAGCTGCTTCTCTTTTACTCAGACTACTGAAAACCCGCATAGTGCGTAAGACTACTCCCATGCTACAGAACTCCCATAAAATGTTTCCTACACTCAGGATGCAGAACTCCTGTAAACTGCCTCTCACTACTTCCAATGTACAGAAATCCTGTAAGCTGCTTCTCTTTTACTCAGACTGCTGAAAACCCGCATAGTGCGTAAGACTACTCCCATGCTACAGAACTCCCGTAAAGTGTTTCCTACACTCAGGATGCAGAACTCCTGTAAACTGCCTCTCACTACTTCCAATGTACAGAAATCCTGTAAGCTCCTTCTCTTTTACTCAAACTGAAAACCCGCATAGTGCGTAAGACTACTCCCATGCTACAGAACTCCCGTAAAGTGTTTCCTGCACTCAGGATGCAAAACTCCTGTAAACTGCCTCTCCCTACTCACAATGTACACAAATCCTGTAAGCTGCTTCTCTTTTACTCAGACTACTAAAAACCCGCATAGTGCGTAAGACTATTCCCATGCTACAGAACTCCCGTAAAGTGTTTCCTACACTCAGGATGCAGAACTCCTGTAAACTGCCTCTCCCTACTCACAATGTATACAAATCCTGTAAGCTGCTTCTCTTTTACTCAGACTACTAAAAACCCGCATAGTGCGTAAGACTAATCCCATGCTACAGAACTCCTGTGTAGTGTTTCTTACACTCAGGATGCAGAACTCCTGGAAACTGCCTCTCACTACTTCCAATGTACAGAAATCCTGTAAGCTGCTTCTCTTTTACTCAGACAACTGAAAACGCGCATAGTGCATTAGCTCCCATGCTACAGAACTCCCGTAAAGTGTTTCCTACACTCAGGATGCAGAACTCCTGTAAAATGCCTCTCACTACTTCCAATGTACAGAAATCCTGTAAGCTGCTTCTCTTTTACTCAGACAACTGAAAACCCGCATAGTGCGTAAGACTACTCCCATACTACAGAATTCCCGTAAAGTGTTTCCTGCACTCAGGATGCAGAACTCCTGTAAACTGCCTCTCCCTACTCACAATGTACACAAATCCTGTAAGCTGCTTCTCTTTTACTCAGACAACTGAAAACGCGCATAGTGCGTTAGACACCTCCCATGCTACAGAACTCCCGTAAAGTGTTTCCTACACTCAGGATGCAGAACTCCTGTAAACTGCCTCTCCCTACTCACAATGTACACAAATCCTGTAAGCTGCTTCTCTTTTACTCAGACTACTAAAAACCCGCATAGTGCGTAAGACTAATCCGATGCTACAGAACTCCTGTGTAGTGTTTCTTACACTCAGGATGCAGAACTCCTGGAAACTGCCTCTCACTACTTCCAATGTACAGAAATCCTGTAAGCTGCTTCTCTTTTACTCAGACAACTGAAAACGCGCATAGTGCATTAGCTCCCATGCTACAGAACTCCCGTAAAGTGTTTTCTACACTCAGGATGCAGAACTCCTGAAAACTGCCTCTCACTACTCACAATGTACACAAATCCTGTAAGCTGCTTCTCATTTACTCAGACTACTAAAAACCCGCATAGTGCGTAAGACTACTCCCATACTACAGAACTCCCGTAAAGTGTTTCCTACACTCAGGATGCAGAACTCCTGTAAACTGCCTCTCACTAATTCCAATGTACAGAAATCCTGTAAGCTGCTTCTCTTTTACTCAGACTACTGAAAACCCGCAGAGTGCGTAAGACTACTCCCATGCTACAGAACTCCCGTAAAGTGTTTCCTACACTCAGGATGCAGAACTCCTGTAAACTGTCTCTCAATACTTCCAATGTACACAAATCCTGTAAGCTGCTTCTCTTTTACTCAGACTACTGAAAACCCGCATAGTGGGTAAGACTACTCCCATGCTACAGAACACCTGTGTAGTGTTTCTTACACTCAGGATGCAGAACTCCTGTAAACTGCCTCTCACTACTTCCAATGTACACAAATCCTGTAAGCTGCTTCTCTTTTACTCAGACAACTGAAAACCCGCATAGTGCGTAAGACTACTCCCATACTACAGAACTCCCGTAAAGTGTTTCCTGCACTCAGGATGCAGAACTCCTGTAAACTGCCTCTCCCTACTCACAATGTACAGAAATCCTGTAAGCTGCTTCTCTTTTACTAGGACTACTAAAAACCCGCATAGTGCGTAAGACTATTCCCATGCTACAGAACTCCCGTAAAGTGTTTCCTACACTCAGGATGCAGAACTCCTGTAAACTGCCTCTCCCTACTCACAATGTACACAAATCCTGTAAGCTGCTTCTCTTTTACTCAGACTACTAAAAACCCGCATAGTGCGTAAGACTATTCCCATGCTACAGAACTCCCGTAAAGTGTTTCCTACACTCAGGATGCAGAACTCCTGTAAACTGCCTCTCCCTACTCACAATGTACACAAATCCTGTAAGCTGCTTCTCTTTTACTCAGACTACTAAAAACCCGCATAGTGCGTAAGACTAATCCCATGCTACAGAACTCCTGTGTAGTGTTTCTTACACTCAGGATGCAGAACTCCTGTAAACTGCCTCTCAACTTCCAATGTATAGAAATCCTGTAAGCTGCTTCTCTTTTACTCAGACTGCTGAAAACCCGCATAGTGCGTAAGACTACTCCCATGATGCAGAACTCCCATCTAGTGTTTCCTACACTCAGAATGCAGAACTCCTGTAAACTGCCTCTCACTACTTTCAATGTACAGAAATCCTGTAAGCTGCTTCTCTTTTACTCAGACAACTGAAAACCCGCATAGTGCGTAAGACTACTCCCATACTACAGAACTCCTGTAAAGTGTTTACTATACTCAGGATTCAGAACTCCTGTAAACTGCCTCTCACTACTTCCAATGTACAGAAATCCTGTAAGCTGCTTCTCTTTTACTCAGACTACTGAAAACCCGCATAGTGCGTAAGACTACTCCCATGCTACAGAACTCCCGTAAAGTGTTTCCTACACTCAGGATGCAGAACTCCTGTAAACTGCCTCTCACTACTCACAATGTACACAAATCCTGTAAGCTGCTTCTCTTTTACTCAGACTACTGAAAACCCGCATAGTGGGTAAGACTAATCCCATGCTACAGAACTCCCGTAAAGTGTTTCCTACACTCAGGATGCAGAACTCCTGTAAACTGCCTCTCACTACTTCCAATGTACAGAAATCCTGTAAGCTGCTTCTCTTTTACTCAGACTGCTGAAAACCCGCATAGTGCGTAAGACATCTCCCATGCTACAGAACTCCCGTAAAGTGTTTCCTACACTCAGGATGCAGAACTCCTGTAAACTGCCTCTCACTACTTCCAATGTACAGAAATCCTGTAAGCTGCTTCTCTTTTACTCAGACAACTGAAAACCCGCATAGTGCGTAACACTACTCCCATACTACAGAACTCCCGTAAAGTGTTTCCTACACTCAGGATGCAGAACTCCTGTAAACTGCCTCTCACTATTTCCAATGTACAGAAATCCTGTAAGGTGCTTCTCTTTTACTCAGACTACTGAAAACCCGCATAGTGCGTAAGACTACTCCCATGCTACAGAACTCCCGTAAAGTGTTTCCTACACTCAGGATGCAGAACTCCTGTAAACTGTCTCTCAATACTTCCAATGTACACAAATCCTGTAAGCTGCTTCTCTTTTACTCAGACTACTGAAAACCCGCATAGTGGGTAAGACTACTCCCATGCTACAGAACTCCCATAAAGTGTTTCTTACACTCATGCTGCAGAACTCCTGTAAACTGCCTCTCACTGCTTCCAATGTACAGAAATCCTGTAAGCTGCTTCTGTTTTACTCAGACAACTAAAAACCCGCATAGTGCGTAAGAATACTCCCATACTACAGAACTCCCGTAAAGTGTTTCCTGCACTCAGGATGCAGAACTCCTGTAAACTGCCTCTCCCTACTCACAATGTACACAAATCCTGTAAGCTACTTCTCTTTTACTCAGACTGCTGAAAACCCGCATAGTGCGTAAGACTACTCCCATGCTGCAGAACTCCAATCTAGTGTTTCCAACACTCAGGATGCAGAACTCCTGTAAACTGCCTCTCACTACTTCCAATGTACAGAAATCCTGTAAGCTGCTTCTCTTTCACTAAGACTGCTGAAAACCCGCATAGTGCGTAAGACTACTCCCATGCTACAGAACTCCCATAAAGTGTTTCCTACACTCAGGATGCAAAACTCCTGCAAACTGCCTCTCACTACTTCCAATGTACAGAAATCCTGTAAGCTGCTTCTCTTTTAGGCAGACAACTGAAAACCCGCATAGTGCGTAAGACTACTCCCATGCTATAGAACTCCTCTAAAGTGTTTCCTACACTCAGGATGCAGAACTCCTGTAAACTGCCTCTCACTAATTCCAATGTACAGAAATCCTGTAAGCTGCTTCTCTTTTACGCAGACTACTGAAAACCCGCATAGTGCGTAAGACTATTCCCATGCTACAGAACTCCCATAAAGTGTTTCCTACACTCAGGATGCAGAACTCCTGTAAACTGCCTCTCACTACTTCCAATGTACAGAAATCCTGTAAGCTGCTTCTCTTTTACTCAGACAACTGAAAACCCGCATAGTGCGTAAGACTACTCCCATACTACAGAACTCCCGTAAAGTGTTTCCTACACTCAGGATGCAGAACTCCTGTAAACTGCCCCTCACTACTTCCAATGTACAGAAATCCTGTAAGCTGCTTCTCTTTTACTCAGACAACTGAAAACCCGCATAGTGCGTAAGACTACTCCCATACTACAGAACTCCCGTAAAGTGTTTCCTGCACTCAGGATGCAGAACTCCTGTAAACTGCCTCTCCCTACTCACAATGTACACAAATCCTGTAAGCTGCTTCTCTTTTACTCAGACAACTGAAAACCCGCATAGTGCGTAACACTACTCCCATACTACAGAACTCCCGTAAAGTGTTTCCTACACTCAGGATGCAGAACTCCTGTAAACTGCCTCTCACTAATTCCAATGTACAGAAATCCTGTAAGCTGCTTCTCTTTTACTCAGACTACTGAAAACCCGCATAGTGCGTAAGACTACTCCCTTGCTACAGAACTCCCGGAAAGTGTTTCCTACACTCAGGATGCAGAACTTCTGTAAACTGTCTCTCAATACTTCCAATGTACACAAATCCTGTAAGCTGCTTCTCTTTTACTCAGACAACTGAAAACCCGCATAGTGCGTAAGACTACTCCCATGCTACAGAACTCCCGTAAAGTGTTTCCTACACTCAGGATGCAGAACTCCTGTAAACTGCCTCTCACTACTTCCAATGTACAGAAATCCTGTAAGCTCCTTCTCTTTTACTCAAACTGAAAACCCGCATAGTGCGTAAGACTACTCCCATGCTACAGAACTCCCGTAAAGTGTTTCCTGCACTCAGGATGCAAAACTCCTGTAAACTGCCTCTCCCTACTCACAATGTACACAAATCCTGTAAGCTGCTTCTCTTTTACTCAGACTACTAAAAACCCGCATAGTGCGTAAGACTATTCCCATGCTACAGAACTCCCGTAAAGTGTTTCATACACTCAGGATGCAGAACTCCTGTAAACTGCCTCTCCCTACTCACAATGTATACAAATCCTGTAAGCTGCTTCTCTTTTACTCAGACTACTAAAAACCCGCATAGTGCGTAAGACTACTCCCATGCTACAGAACTCCCATAAAGTGTTTCCTATACTCAGGATGCAGAACTCCTGTAAACTGCCTCTCACTACTTCCAATGTACAGAAATCCTGTAAGCTGCTTCTCTTTTACGCAGACTGCTGAAAACCCGCATAGTGCGTAAGACTACTCCCATGCTACAGAACTCCTGTAACGTGTTTCCTACACTCAGGATGCAGAACTCCTGTAAACTGCCTCTCACTACTTCCAATGTACAGAAATCCTGTAAGCTGCTTCTCTTTTACTCAGACAACTGAAAACCCGCATAGTGCGTAAGACTACTCCCATGCTACAGAACTCCCGTAAAGTGTTTCCTACACTCAGAATGCAGAACTCCTGTAAACTGCCTCTCACTACTTCCAATGTAAACAAATCCTGTAAGCTGCTTCTCTTTTACTCAGACTACTGAAAACCCGCATAGTGGGTATGACTAATCCCATGCTACAGAACTCCCGTAAAGTGTTTCCTACACTCAGGATGCAGAACTCCTGTAAACTGCCTCTCACTACTTCCAATGTACAGAAATCCTGTAAGCTGCTTCTCTTTTACTCAGACTACTGAAAACCCGCATAGTGCGTAAGACTACTCCCATGCTACAGAACTCCCATAAAATGTTTCCTACACTCAGGATGCAGAACTCCTGTAAACTGCCTCTCACTACTTCCAATGTACAGAAATCCTGTAAGCTGCTTCTCTTTTACTCAGACTGCTGAAAACCCGCATAGTGCGTAAGACTACTCCCATGCTACAGAACTCCCGTAAAGTGTTTCCTACACTCAGGATGCAGAACTCCTGTAAACTGCCTCTCACTACTTCCAATGTACAGAAATCCTGTAAGCTCCTTCTCTTTTACTCAAACTGAAAACCCGCATAGTGCGTAAGACTACTCCCATGCTACAGAACTCCCGTAAAGTGTTTCCTGCACTCAGGATGCAAAACTCCTGTAAACTGCCTCTCCCTACTCACAATGTACACAAATCCTGTAAGCTGCTTCTCTTTTACTCAGACTACTAAAAACCCGCATAGTGCGTAAGACTATTCCCATGCTACAGAACTCCCGTAAAGTGTTTCCTACACTCAGGATGCAGAACTCCTGTAAACTGCCTCTCCCTACTCACAATGTATACAAATCCTGTAAGCTGCTTCTCTTTTACTCAGACTACTAAAAACCCGCATAGTGCGTAAGACTAATCCCATGCTACAGAACTCCTGTGTAGTGTTTCTTACACTCAGGATGCAGAACTCCTGGAAACTGCCTCTCACTACTTCCAATGTACAGAAATCCTGTAAGCTGCTTCTCTTTTACTCAGACAACTGAAAACGCGCATAGTGCATTAGCTCCCATGCTACAGAACTCCCGTAAAGTGTTTCCTACACTCAGGATGCAGAACTCCTGTAAACTGCCTCTCACTACTTCCAATGTACAGAAATCCTGTAAGCTGCTTCTCTTTTACTCAGACAACTGAAAACCCGCATAGTGCGTAAGACTACTCCCATACTACAGAATTCCCGTAAAGTGTTTCCTGCACTCAGGATGCAGAACTCCTGTAAACTGCCTCTCCCTACTCACAATGTACACAAATCCTGTAAGCTGCTTCTCTTTTACTCAGACAACTGAAAACGCGCATAGTGCGTTAGACACCTCCCATGCTACAGAACTCCCGTAAAGTGTTTCCTACACTCAGGATGCAGAACTCCTGTAAACTGCCTCTCCCTACTCACAATGTACACAAATCCTGTAAGCTGCTTCTCTTTTACTCAGACTACTAAAAACCCGCATAGTGCGTAAGACTAATCCGATGCTACAGAACTCCTGTGTAGTGTTTCTTACACTCAGGATGCAGAACTCCTGGAAACTGCCTCTCACTACTTCCAATGTACAGAAATCCTGTAAGCTGCTTCTCTTTTACTCAGACAACTGAAAACGCGCATAGTGCATTAGCTCCCATGCTACAGAACTCCCGTAAAGTGTTTTCTACACTCAGGATGCAGAACTCCTGAAAACTGCCTCTCACTACTCACAATGTACACAAATCCTGTAAGCTGCTTCTCATTTACTCAGACTACTAAAAACCCGCATAGTGCGTAAGACTACTCCCATACTACAGAACTCCCGTAAAGTGTTTCCTACACTCAGGATGCAGAACTCCTGTAAACTGCCTCTCACTAATTCCAATGTACAGAAATCCTGTAAGCTGCTTCTCTTTTACTCAGACTACTGAAAACCCGCAGAGTGCGTAAGACTACTCCCATGCTACAGAACTCCCGTAAAGTGTTTCCTACACTCAGGATGCAGAACTCCTGTAAACTGTCTCTCAATACTTCCAATGTACACAAATCCTGTAAGCTGCTTCTCTTTTACTCAGACTACTGAAAACCCGCATAGTGGGTAAGACTACTCCCATGCTACAGAACACCTGTGTAGTGTTTCTTACACTCAGGATGCAGAACTCCTGTAAACTGCCTCTCACTACTTCCAATGTACACAAATCCTGTAAGCTGCTTCTCTTTTACTCAGACAACTGAAAACCCGCATAGTGCGTAAGACTACTCCCATACTACAGAACTCCCGTAAAGTGTTTCCTGCACTCAGGATGCAGAACTCCTGTAAACTGCCTCTCCCTACTCACAATGTACAGAAATCCTGTAAGCTGCTTCTCTTTTACTAGGACTACTAAAAACCCGCATAGTGCGTAAGACTATTCCCATGCTACAGAACTCCCGTAAAGTGTTTCCTACACTCAGGATGCAGAACTCCTGTAAACTGCCTCTCCCTACTCACAATGTACACAAATCCTGTAAGCTGCTTCTCTTTTACTCAGACTACTAAAAACCCGCATAGTGCGTAAGACTATTCCCATGCTACAGAACTCCCGTAAAGTGTTTCCTACACTCAGGATGCAGAACTCCTGTAAACTGCCTCTCACTACTTCCAATGTACAGAAATCCTGTAAGCTGCTTCACTTTTACTCAGACAACTGAAAACCCGCATAGTGCGTAAGACTACTCCCATACTACAGAACTCCCGTAAAGTGTTTCCTACACTCAGGATGCAGAACTCCTGTAAACTGCCTCTCCCTACTCACAATGTACACAAATCCTGTAAGCTGCTTCTCTTTTACTCAGACAACTGAAAACGCGCATAGTGCATTAGCTCCCATGCTACAGAACTCCCGTAAAGTGTTTCCTACACTCAGGATGCAGAACTCCTGTAAACTGCCTCTCCCTACTCACAATGTACACAAATCCTGTAAGCTGCTTCTCTTTTACTCAGACTACTAAAAACCCGCATAGTGCGTAAGACTATTCCCATGCTAAAGAACTCCCGTAAAGTGTTTCCTACACTCAGGATGCAGAACTCCTGTAAACTGCCTCTCCCTACTCACAATGTACACAAATCCTGTAAGCTGCTTCTCTTTTACTCAGACTACTAAAAACCCGCATAGTGCGTAAGACTAATCCCATGCTACAGAACTCCTGTGTAGTGTTTCTTACACTCAGGATGCAGAACTCCTGTAAACTGCCTCTCACTACTTCCAATGTACAGAAATCCTGTAAGCTGCTTCTCTTTTACTCAGACTGCTGAAAACCCGCATAGTGCGTAAGACTACTCCCATGCTGCAGAACTCCCATCTAGTGTTTCCTACACTCAGGATGCAGAACTCCTGTAAACTGCCTCTCACTACTTCCAATGTACAGAAATCCTGTAAGCTGCTTCTCTTTCACTAAGACTGCTGAAAACCCGCATAGTGCGTAAGACTACTCCCATGCTACAGAAATCCCATAAAGTGTTTCCTACACTCAGGATGCAAAACTCCTGTAAACTGTCTCTCACTACTTCCAATGTACAGAAATCCTGTAAGCTGCTTCTCTTTTACGCAGACAACTGAAAACCCGCATAGTGCGTAAGACTACTCCCATGCTATAGAACTCCTCTAAAGTGTTTCCTACACTCAGGATGCAGAACTCCTGTAAACTGCCTCTCACTACTTCCAATGTACAGAAATCCTGTAAGCTGCTTCTCTTTTACTCAGACTACTAAAAACCCGCATAGTGGGTAAGACTACTCCCATGCTGCAGAACTCCCATCTAGTGTTTCCTACACTCAGGATGCAGAACTCCTGTAAACTGCCTCTCACTACTTCCAATGTACACAAATCCTGTAAGCTGCTTCTCTTTTACTCAGACTACTGAAAACCCGCATAGTGCGTAAGACTAATCCCATGCTACAGAACTCCCGTAAAGTGTTTCCTACACTCAGGATGCAGAACTCCTGTAAACTGCCTCTCCCTACTCACAATGTATACAAATCATGTAAGCTGCTTCTCTTTTACTCAGACAACTGAAAACGCGCATAGTGCGTTAGCTCCCATGCTACAGAACTCCCGTAAAGTGTTTCCTACACTCAGGATGCAGAACTCCAGTAAACTGCCTCTCACTACTTCCAATGTACAGAAATCCTGTAAGCTGCTTCTCTTTTACTCAGACAACTGAAAACGCGCATAGTGCATTAGCTCCCATGCTACAGAACTCCCGTAAAGTGTTTCCTACACTCAGGATGCAGAACTCCTGTAAACTGCCTCTCACTACTTCCAATGTACACAAATCCTGTAAGCTGCTTCTCTTTTACTCAGACAACTGAAAACCCGCATAGTGCGTAAGACTACTCCCATGCTACAGAACTCCCGTAAAGTGTTTCCTACACTCAGGATGCAGAACTCCTGTAAACTGCCTCTCACTACTCACAAGGTACACAAATCCTGTAAGCTGCTTCTCTTTTACGCAGATTACTGAAAACCCGCATAGTGGGTAAGACTAATCCCATGCTACAGAACTCCCGTAGTGTTTCCTACACTCAGGATGCAGAACTCCTGTAAACTGCCTCTCACTACTTCCAATGTACACAAATCCTGTAAGCTGCTTCTCTTTTACTCAGACTGCTGAAAACCCGCATAGTGCGTAAGACATCTCCCATGCTACAGAACTCCCGTAAAGTGTTTCCTACACTCAGGATGCAGAACTCCTGTAAACTGCCTCTCACTACTTCCAATGTACAGAAATCCTGTAAGCTGCTTCTCTTTTACTCAGACAACTGAAAACCCGCATAGTGCGTAAGACTACTCCCATACTACAGAACTCCCGTAAAGTGTTTCCTACACTCAGGATGCAGAACTCCTGTAAACTGCCTCTCACTACTTCCAATGTACAGAAATCCTGTAAGCTGCTTCTCTTTTACTCAGACAACTGAAAACGCACATAGTGCATTAGCTCCCATGCTACAGAACTCCCGTAAAGTGTTTCCTACACTCAGGATGCAGAACTCCTGTAAACTGCCTCTCACTACTTCCAATGTACACAAATCCTGTAAGCTGCTTCTCTTTTACTCAGACTGCTGAAAACCCGCATAGTGCGTAAGACTAATCCCATGCTACAGAACTCCTGTGTAGTGTTTCTTACACTCAGGATGCAGAACTCCTGTAAACTGCCGCTCACTACTTCCAATGTACAGAAATCCTGTAAGCTGCTTCTCTTTTACTCAGACAACTGAAAACCCGCATAGTGCGTAAGACTACTCCCATACTACAGAACTCCCGTAAAGTGTTTCCTACACTCAGGATGCAGAACTCCAGTAAACTGCCTCTCACTACTTCCAATGTACAGAAATCCTGTAAGCTGCTTCTCTTTTACTCAGACAACTGAAAACGCGCATAGTGCATTAGCTCCCATGCTACAGAACTTCCGTAAAGTGTTTCCTACACTCAGGATGCAGAACTCCTGTAAACTGCCTCTCACTACTTCCAATGTACACAAATCCTGTAAGCTGCTTCTCTTTTACTCAGACTGCTGAAAACCCGCATAGTGCGTAAGACTACTCCCATGCTACAGAACTCCCGTAAAGTGTTTCCTACACTCAGGATGCAAAACTCCTGTAAACTGCCTCTCACTACTTCCAATGTACAGAAATCCTGTAAGCTGCTTCTCTTTTACGCAGACAACTGAAAACCCGCATAGTGCGTAAGACTACTCCCATGCTATAGAACTCCTGTAAAGTGTTTCCTACACTCAGGATGCAGAACTCCTGTAAACTGCCTCTCACTACTTCCAATGTACAGAAATCCTGTAAGCTGCTTCTCTTTTACGCAGACTACTGAAAACCCGCATAGTGGGTAAGACTACTCCCATACTACTGAACTCCCGTAAAGTGTTTACTATACTCAGGATTCAGAACTCCTGTAAACTGCCTCTCACTACTTCCAATGTACAGAAATCCTGTAAGCTGCTTCTCTTTTACGCAGACAACTGAAAACCCGCATAGTGCGTAAGACTACTCCCATGCTACAGAACTCCCATAAAGTGTTTCCTACACTCAGTATGCAGGACTCCTGTAAACTGCCTCTCACTACTCACAATGTACACAAATCCTGTAAGCTGCTTCTCTTTTACGCAGACTACTGAAAACCCGCATAGTGGGTAAGACTAATCCCATGCTACAGAACTCCCGTAGTGTTTCCTACACTCAGGATGCAGAACTCCTGTAAACTGCCTCTCACTACTTCCAATGTACACAAATCCTGTAAGCTGCTTCTCTTTTACTCAGACTGCTGAAAACCCGCATAGTGCGTAATACATCTCCCATGCTACAGAACTCCCGTAAAGTGTTTCCTACACTCAGGATGCAGAACTCCTGTAAACTGCCTCTCACTACTTCCAATGTACAGAAATCCTGTAAGCTGCTTCTCTTTTACTCAGACAACTGAAAACCCGCATAGTGCGTAAGACTACTCCCATACTACAGAACTCCCGTAAAGTGTTTCCTACACTCAGGATGCAGAACTCCTGTAAACTGCCTCTCACTACTTCCAATGTACAGAAATCCTGTAAGCTGCTTCTCTTTTACTCAGACAACTGAAAACCCGCATAGTGCATTAGCTCCCATGCTACAGAACTCCCGTAAAGTGTTTCCTACACTCAGGATGCACAACTCCTGTAAACTGCCTCTCACTACTTCCAATGTACACAAATCCTGTAAGCTGCTTCTCTTTTACTCAGACTGCTGAAAACCCGCATAGTGCGTAAGACTACTCCCATGCTACAGAACTCCCATAAAGTGTTTCCTACACTCAGGATGCAAAACTCCTGTAAACTGCCTCTCACTACTTCCAATGTACAGAAATCCTGTAAGCTGCTTCTCTTTTACGCAGACAACTGAAAACCCGCATAGTGCGTAAGACTACTCCCATGCTATAGAACTCCTGTAAAGTGTTTCCTACACTCAGGATGCAGAACTCCTGTAAACTGCCTCTCACTACTTCCAATGTACAGAAATCCTGTAAGCTGCTTCTCTTTTACGCAGACTACTGAAAACCCGCATAGTGGGTAAGACTACTCCCATACTACTGAACTCCCGTAAAGTGTTTACTATACTCAGGATTCAGAACTCCTGTAAACTGCCTCTCACTACTTCCAATGTACAGAAATCCTGTAAGCTGCTTCTCTTTTACTCAGACTACTGAAAACCCGCATAGTGCGTAAGACTACTCCCATGCTACAGAACTCCCATAAAGTGTTTCCTACACTCAGGATGCAGGACTCCTGTAAACTGCCTCTCACTACTCACAATGTACACAAATCCTGTAAGCTGCTTCTCTTTTACGCAGACTACTGAAAACCCGCATAGTGGGTAAGACTAATCCCATGCTACAGAACTCCGTAGTGTTTCCTACACTCAGGATGCAGAACTCCTGTAAACTGCCTCTCACTACTTCCAATGTACACAAATCCTGTAAGCTGCTTCTCTTTTACTCAGACTGCTGAAAACCCGCATAGTGCGTAAGACATCTCCCATGCTACAGAACTCCCGTAAAGTGTTTCCTACACTCAGGATGCAGAACTCCTGTAAACTGCCTCTCACTACTTCCAATGTACAGAAATCCTGTAAGCTGCTTCTCTTTTACTCAGACTACTGAAAACCCGCATAGTGCGTAAGACTACTCCCATACTACAGAACTCCCGTAAAGTGTTTCCTACACTCAGGATGCAGAACTCCTGTAAACTGCCTCTCACTACTTCCAATGTACAGAAATCCTGTAAGCTGCTTCTCTTTTACTCAGACAACTGAAAACCCGCATAGTGCATTAGCTCCCATGCTACAGAACTCCCGTAAAGTGTTTCCTACACTCAGGATGCAGAACTCCTGTAAACTGCCTCTCACTACTTCCAATGTACACAAATCCTGTAAGCTGCTTCTCTTTTACTCAGACTGCTGAAAACCCGCATAGTGCGTAAGACTACTCCCATGCTACAGAACTCCCATAAAGTGTTTCCTACACTCAGGATGCAAAACTCCTGTAAACTGCCTCTCACTACTTCCAATGTACAGAAATCCTGTAAGCTGCTTCTCTTTTACGCAGACAACTGAAAACCCGCATAGTGCGTAAGACTACTCCCATGCTATAGAACTCCTGTAAAGTGTTTCCTACACTCAGGATGCACAACTCCTGTAAACTGCCTCTCACTACTTCCAATGTACAGAAATCCTGTAAGCTGCTTCTCTTTTACGCAGACTACTGAAAACCCGCATAGTGGGTAAGACTACTCCCATACTACTGAACTCCCGTAAAGTGTTTACTATACTCAGGATTCAGAACTCCTGTAAACTGCCTCTCACTACTTCCAATGTGCAGAAATCCTGTAAGCTGCTTCTCTTTTACTCAGACTACTGAAAACCCGCATAGTGCGTAAGACTACTCCCATGCTACAGAACTCCCGTAAAGTGTTTCCTACACTCAGGATGCAGAACTCCTGTAAACTGCCTCTCACTACTCACAATGTACAGAAATCCTGTAAGCTGCTTCTCTTTTACGCTGACTACTGAAAACCCGCATAGTGGGTAAGACTAATCCCATGCTACAGAACTCCCGTAGTGTTTCCTACACTCAGGATGCAGAACTCCTGTAAACTGCCTCTCACTACTTCCAATGTACAGAAATCCTGTAAGCTGCTTCTCTTTTACTCAGACTGCTGAAAACCCGCATAGTGCGTAAGACATCTCCCATGCTACAGAACTCCCGTAAAGTGTTTCCTACACTCAGGATGCAGAACTCCTGTAAACTGCCTCTCACTACTTCCAATGTACACAAATCCTGTAAGCTGCTTCTCTTTTACTCAGACTACTAAAAACCCGCATAGTGCGTAAGACTATTCCCATGCTAAAGAACTCCCGTAAAGTGTTTCCTACACTCAGGATGCAGAACTCCTGTAAACTGCCTCTCCCTACTCACAATGTACACAAATCCTGTAAGCTGCTTCTCTTTTACGCTGACTACTGAAAACCCGCATAGTGCGTAAGACTAATCCCATGCTACAGAACTCCTGTGTAGTGTTTCTTACACTCAGGATGCAGAACTCCTGTAAACTGCCTCTCACTACTTCCAATGTACAGAAATCCTGTAAGCTGCTTCTCTTTTACTCAGACTGCTGAAAACCCGCATAGTGCGTAAGACTACTCCCATGCTGCAGAACTCCCATCTAGTGTTTCCTACACTCAGGATGCAGAACTCCTGTAAACTGCCTCTCACTACTCACAATGTACAGAAATCCTGTAAGCTGCATCTCTTTTACGCAGACTACTGAAAACCCGCATAGTGCGTAAGACTACTCCCATGCTACAGAACTCCCGTAAAGTGTTTCCTACACTCAGGATGCAGAACTCCTGTAAACTGCCTCTCACTACTTCCAATGTACAGAAATCCTGTAAGCTGCTTCTCTTTTACTCAGACTACTGAAAACCCGCATAGTGGGTAAGACTAATCCCATGCTACAGAACTCCCGTAAAGTGTTTCCTACACTCAGGATGCAGAACTCCTGTAAACTGCCTCTCCCTACTCACAATGTACACAAATCCTGTAAGCTGCTTCTCTTTTACTCAGACAACTGAAAACGCGCATAGTGCATTAGTTCCCATGCTACAGAACTCCCGTAAAGTGTTTCCTACACTCAGGATGCAGAACTCCTGTAAACTGCCTCTCCCTACTCACAATGTACACAAATCCTGTAAGCTGCTTCTCTTTTACTCAGACTACTAAAAACCCGCATAGTGCGTAAGACTATTCCCATGCTACAGAACTCCCGTAAATTGTTTCCTACACTCAGGATGCAGAACTCCTGTAAACTGCCTCTCCCTACTCACAATGTACAGAAATCCTGTAAGCTGCTTCTCTTTTACTCAGACTACTAAAAACCCGCATAGTGCGTAAGACTAATCCCATGCTACAGAACTCCTGTGTAGTGTTTCTTACACTCAGGATGCAGAACTCCTGTAAACTGCCTCTCACTACTTCCAATGTACAGAAATCCTGTAAGCTGCTTCTCTTTTACTCAGACTGCTGAAAACCCGCATAGTGCGTAAGACTACTCCCATGCTGCAGAACTCCCATCTAGTGTTTCCTACACTCAGGATGCAGAACTCCTGTAAACTGCCTCTCACTACTTCCAATGTACAGAAATCCTGTAAGCTGCTTCTCTTTCACTAAGACTGCTGAAAACCCGCATAGTGCGTAAGACTACTCCCATGCTACAGAACTCCCATAAAGTGTTTCCTACACTCAGGATGCAGAACTCCTGTAAACTGCCTCTCACTACTTGCAATGTACAGAAATCCTGTAAGCTGCTTCTCTTTTACGCAGACAACTGAAAACCCGCATAGTGCGTAAGACTACTCCCATGCTATAGAACTCCTCTTAAGTGTTTCCTACACTCAGGATGCAGAACTCCTGTAAACTGCCTCTCACTACTTGCAATGTACAGAAATCCTGTAGCTGCTTCTCTTTGACGCAGACTACTGAAAACCCGCATAGTGCGTAAGACTACTCCCATGCTACAGAACTCCCATAAAGTGTTTCCTACACTCAGGATGCAGAACTCCTGTAAACTGCCTCTCACTACTTCCAATGTACAGAAATCCTGTAAGCTGCTTCTCTTTAACGCAGACTACTGAAAACCCGCATAGTGCGTAAGACTACTCCCATGCTACAGAACTCCCATAAAGTGTTTCCTACACTCAGGATGCAGAACTCCTGTAACCTGCCTCTCACTACTTCCAACGTACAGAAATCCTGTAAGCTGCTTCTCTTTTACTCAGACTACTGAAAACCCGCATAGTGGGTAAGACTACTCCCATGCTACAGAACTCCCGTAAAGTGTTTCCTACACTCAGGATGCAGAACTCCTGTAAACTGCCTCTCACTACTTCCAATGTACACAAATCCTGTAAGCTGCTTCTCTTTTACTCAGACTACTGAAAACCCGCATAGTGGGTAAGACTAATCCCATGCTACAGAACTCCCGTAAAGTGTTTCCTACACTCAGGATGCAGAACTCCTGTAAACTGCCTCTCACTACTTCCAATGTACAGAAATCCTGTAAGCTGCTTCTCTTTTACTCAGACAACTGAAAACCCGCATAGTGCGTAAGACTACTCCCATACTACAGAACTCCCATAAAGTGTTTCCTACACTCAGGATGCAGAACTCCTGTAAACTGCCTCTCCCTACTCACAATGTACACAAATCCTGTAAGCTGCTTCTCTTTTACTCAGACAACTGAAAACGCGCATAGTGCATTAGCTCCCATGCTACAGAACTCCCGTAAAGTGTTTCCTACACTCAGGATGCAGAACTCCTGTAAACTGCCTCTCACTACTTCCAATGTACAGAAATCCTGTAAGCTGCTTCTCTTTTACTCAGACTACTAAAAACCCGCATAGTGCGTAAGACTATTCCCATGCTACAGAACTCCCGTAAAGTGTTTCCTACACTCAGGATGCAGAACTCCTGTAAACTCCTTCTCCCTACTCACAATGTACACAAATCCTGTAAGCTGCTTCTCTTTTACTCAGACTACTAAAAACCCGCATAGTGCGTAAGACTAATCCCATGCTACAGAACTCCTGTGTAGTGTTTCTTACACTCAGGATGCAGAACTCCTGTAAACTGCCTCTCACTACTTCCAATGTACAGAAATCCTGTAAGCTGCTTCTCTTTTACTCAGACTGCTGAAAACCCGCATAGTGCGTCAGACTACTCCCATGCTGCAAAACTCCCATGTAGTGTTTCCTACACTCAGGATGCAGAACTCCTGTAAACTGCCTCTCACTACTTCCAATGAAGAGAAATCCTGTAAGCTGCTTCTCTTTTACTCAGACTACTGAAAACCCGCATAGTGCGTAAGACTACTCCCATGCTACAGAACTCCCGTAAAGTGTTTCCTACACTCAGGATGCAGAACTCCTGTAAACTGCCTCTCACTACTTATATTGTACAGAAATCCTGTAAGCTGCTTCTCTTTTACGCAGACTACTGAAAACCCGCATAGTGCGTAAGACTACTCCCATGCTACAGAACTCCCATAAAGTGTTTCCTACACTCAGGATGCAAAACTCCTGTAAACTGCCTCTCACTACTTCCAATGTACAGAAATCCTGTAAGCTGCTTCTCTTTAACGCAGACTACTGAAAACCCGCATAGTGCGTAAGACTACTCCCATGCTACAGAACTCCCGTAATGTGTTTCCTACACTCAGGATGCAGAACTCCTGTAAACTGCCTCTCACTACTTCCAATGTACACAAATCCTGTAAGCTGCTTCTCTTTTACTAAGACTGCTGAAAACCCGCATAGTGCGTAAGACTACTCCCATACTACAGAACTCCCGTAAAGTGTTTCCAACACTCAGGATGCAGAACTCCTGTAAACTGCCTCTCACTACTTCCAATGTACAGAAATCCTGTAAGCTGCTTCTCTTTTACTCAGACTACTGAAAACCCGCATAGTGTGTAAGACTAATCCCAGGCTACAGAACTCCCGTAAAGTGTTTCCTACACTCAGGATGCAGAACTCCTGTAAACTGCCTCTCACTGCTTCCAATGTACAGAAATCCTGTAAGCTGCTTCTCTTTTACTCAGACAACTGAAAACCCGCATAGTGCGTAAGACTACTCCCATACTACAGAACTCCCGTAGAGTGTTTCCTACACTCAGGATGCAGAACTCCTGTAAACTGCCTCTCACTACTTCCAATGTACAGAAATCCTGTAAGCTGCTTCTCTTTTACTCAGACAACTGAAAACCCGCATAGTGCGTAAGACTACTCCCATGCTACAGAACTCCCGTAAAGTGTTTCCTACACTCAGGATTCAGAACTCCTGTAAACTGCCTCTCACTACTTCCAATGTACAGAAATCCTGTAAGCTGCTTCTCTTTTACTCAGACTGCTGAAAACCCGCATAGTGCGTAAGACTACTCCCATGCTACAGAAGTCCCATAAAGTGTTTTATACACTCAGGATGCAAAACTCCTGTAAACTGCCTCTCACTACTTCCAATGTACAGAAATCCTGTAAGCTGCTTCTCTTTTACGCAGACTACTGAAAACCCTCATAGTGCGTAAGACTACTCCCATGCTACAGAACTCCCGTAAAAGGTTTCCTACACTCAGGATGCAGAACTCCTGTAAACTGCCTCTCACTACTTCCAATGTACAGAAATCCTGTAAGCTGCTTCTCTTTTACTAAGACTGCTGAAAACCCGCATAGTGCGTAAGACTACTCCCATACTACAGAACTCTCGTAAAGTGTTTCCTACACTCAGGATGCAGAACTCCTGTAAACTGCCTCTCACTACTTCCAATGTACACAAATCCTGAAAGCTGCTTCTCTTTTACTCAAACTACTGAAAACCCGCATAGTGCGTAAGACTACTCCCATGCTACAGAACTACCGTAAAGTGTTTCCTACACTCAGGATGCAGAACTCCTGTAAACTGCCTCTCACTACTTCCAATGTACACAAATCCTGTAAGCTGCTTCTCTTTTACTCAGACAACTGAAAACCCCCATAGTGCGTAAGACTACTCCCATACTACAGAACTCCCGTAAAGTGTTTCCTACACTCAGGATGCAGAACTCCTGTAAACTGCCTCTCACTACTTCCAATGTACAGAAATCCTGTAAGCTGCTTCTCTTTTACTCAGACTACTGAAAACCCGCATAGTGCGTAAGACTACTCCCATGTACAGAACTCCCGTAAAGTGTTTCCTACACTCAGGATGCAGAACTCCTGTAAACTGCCTCTCACTACTTCCAATGTACAGAAATCCTGTAAGCTGCTTCTCTTTTACTAAGACTGCTGAAAACCCGCATAGTGCGTAAGACTACTCCCATACTACAGAACTCCCGTAAAGTGTTTCCTACACTCAGGATGCAGAACTCCTGTAAACTGCTTCTCACTACTTCCAATGTACAGAAATCCTGTAAGCTGCTTCTCTTTTACTCAAACTACTGAAAACCCGCATAGTGCGTAAGACTACTCCCATGCTACAGAACTACCGTAAAGTGTTTCCTACACTCAGGATGCAGAACTCCTGTAAACTGCCTCTCACTACTTCCAATGTACACAAATCCTGTAAGCTGCTTCTCTTTTACTCAGACAACTGAAAACCCCCATAGTGCGTAAGACTACTCCCATACTACAGAACTCCCGTAAAGTGTTTCCTACACTCAGGATGCAGAACTCCTGTAAACTGCCTCTCACTACTTCCAATGTACAGAAATCCTGTAAGCTGCTTCTCTTTTACTCAGACTACTGAAAACCCGCATAGTGCGTAAGACTACTCCCATGTACAGAACTCCCGTAAAGTGTTTCCTACACTCAGGATGCAGAACTCCTGTAAACTGCCTCTCACTACTTCCAATGTACAGAAATCCTGTAAGCTGCTTCTCTTTTACTCAGACTACTGAAAACCCGCATAGTGCGTAAGACTACTCCCATGCTACAGAACTCCCATAAAGTGTTTCCTACACTCAGGATGCAGAACTCCTGTAAACTGCCTCTCCCTACTCACAATGTACACAAATCCTGTAAGCTGCTTCTCTTTTACTCAGACAACTGAAAACGCGCATAGTGCGTAAGACTACTCCCATGCTACAGAAGTCCCATAAAGTGTTTTATACACTCAGGATGCAAAACTCCTGTAAACTGCCTCTCACTACTTCCAAAGTACAGAAATCCTGTAAGCTGCTTCTCTTTTACTCAGACTGCTGAAAACCCGCATAGTGCGTAAGACTACTCCCATGCTACAGAAGTCCCATAAAGTGTTTTATACACTCAGGATGCAAAACTCCTGTAAACTGCCTCTCACTACTTCCAATGTACAGAAATCCTGTAAGCTGCTTCTCTTTTACGCAGACTACTGAAAACCCGCATAGTGCGTAAGACTACTCCCATGCTACAGAACTCCCGTAAAAGGTTTCCTACACTCAGGATGCAGAACTCCTGTAAACTGCCTTTCACTACTTCCAATGTACAGAAATCCTGTAAGCTGCTTCTCTTTTACTAAGACTGCTGAAAACCCGCATAGTGCGTAAGACAACTCCCATACTACAGAACTCCCGTAAAGTGTTTCTTACACTCAGGATGCAGAACTCCTGTAAACTGCTTCTCACTACTTCCAATGTACAGAAATCCTGTAAGCTGCTTCTCTTTTACTCAAACTACTGAAAACCCGCATAGTGCGTAAGACTACTCCCATGCTACAGAACTACCGTAAAGTGTTTCCTACACTCAGGATGCAGAACTCCTGTAAACTGCCTCTCACTACTTCCAATGTACACAAATCCTGTAAGCTGCTTCTCTTTTACTCAGACAACTGAAAACCCCCATAGTGCGTAAGACTACTCCCATACTACAGAACTCCCGTAAAGTGTTTCCTACACTCAGGATGCAGAACTCCTGTAAACTGCCTCTCACTACTTCCAATGTACAGAAATCCTGTAAGCTGCTTCTCTTTTACTCAGACTACTGAAAACCCGCATAGTGCGTAAGACTACTCCCATGTACAGAACTCCCGTAAAGTGTTTCCTACACTCAGGATGCAGAACTCCTGTAAACTGCCTCTCACTACTTCCAATGTACAGAAATCCTGTAAGCTGCTTCTCTTTTACTCAGACTACTGAAAACCCGCATAGTGCGTAAGACTAATCCCATGCTACAGAACTCCTGTGTAGTGTTTCTTACACTCAGGATGCAGAACTCCTGTAAACTGCCTCTCACTACTTCCAATGTACAGAAATCCTGTAAGCTGCTTCTCTTTTACTCAGACTGCTGAAAACCCGCATAGTGCGTCAGACTACTCCCATGCTGCAAAACTCCCATGTAGTGTTTCCTACACTCAGGATGCAGAACTCCTGTAAACTGCCTCTCACTACTTCCAATGAAGAGAAATCCTGTAAGCTGCTTCTCTTTTACTCAGACTACTGAAAACCCGCATAGTGCGTAAGACTACTCCCATGCTACAGAACTCCCGTAAAGTGTTTCCTACACTCAGGATGCAGAACTCCTGTAAACTGCCTCTCACTACTTATATTGTACAGAAATCCTGTAAGCTGCTTCTCTTTTACGCAGACTACTGAAAACCCGCATAGTGCGTAAGACTACTCCCATGCTACAGAACTCCCATAAAGTGTTTCCTACACTCAGGATGCAAAACTCCTGTAAACTGCCTCTCACTACTTCCAATGTACAGAAATCCTGTAAGCTGCTTGTCTTTAACGCAGACTACTGAAAACCCGCATAGTGCGTAAGACTACTCCCATGCTACAGAACTCCCGTAATGTGTTTCCTACACTCAGGATGCAGAACTCCTGTAAACTGCCTCTCACTACTTCCAATGTACACAAATCCTGTAAGCTGCTTCTCTTTTACTAAGACTGCTGAAAACCCGCATAGTGCATTAGCTCCCATGCTACAGAACTCCCGTAAAGTGTTTCCTACACTCAGGATGCAGAACTCCTGTAAACTGCCTCTCACTACTTCCAATGTACACAAATCCTGTAAGCTGCTTCTCTTTTACTCAGACAACTGAAAACCCGCATAGTGCGTAAGACTACTCCCATGCTACAGAACTCCCGTAAAGTGTTTCCTACACTCAGGATTCAGAACTCCTGTAAACTGCCTCTCACTACTTCCAATGTACAGAAATCCTGTAAGCTGCTTCTCTTTTACTCAGACTGCTGAAAACCCGCATAGTGCGTAAGACTACTCCCATGCTACAGAAGTCCCATAAAGTGTTTTATACACTCAGGATGCAAAACTCCTGTAAACTGCCTCTCACTACTTCCAATGTACAGAAATCCTGTAAGCTGCTTCTCTTTTACGCAGACTACTGAAAACCCGCATAGTGCGTAAGACTACTCCCATGCTACAGAACTCCCGAAAAAGGTTTCCTACACTCAGGATGCAGAACTCCTGTAAACTGCCTCTCACTACTTCCAATGTACAGAAATCCTGTAAGCTGCTTCTCTTTTACTAAGACTGCTGAAAACCCGCATAGTGCGTAAGACTACTCCCATACTACAGAACTCCCATAAAGTGTTTCCTACACTCAGGATGCAGAACTCCTGTAAACTGCCTCTCACTACTTCCAATGTACAGAAATCCTGTAAGCTGCTTCTCTTTTACTCAAACTACTGAAAACCCGCATAGTGCGTAAGACTACTCCCATACTACAGAACTCCCGTAAAGTGTTTCCTACACTCAGGATGCAGAACTCCTGTAAACTGCCTCTCACTACTTCCAATGTACACAAATCCTGTAAGCTGCTTCTCTTTTACTCAGACAACTGAAAACCCCCATAGTGCGTAAGACTACTCCCATACTACAGAACTCCCGTAAAGTGTTTCCTACACTCAGGATGCAGAACTCCTGTAAACTGCCTCTCACTACTTCCAATGTACAGAAATCCTGTAAGCTGCTTCTCTTTTACTCAGACTACTGAAAACCCGCATAGTGCGTAAGACTACTCCCATGCTACAGAACTCCCGTAAAGTGTTTCCTACACTCAGGATGCAGAACTCCTGTAAACTGCCTCTCACTACTTCCAATGTACAGAAATCCTGTAAGCTGCTTCTCTTTTACTCAGACTGCTGAAAACCCGCATAGTGCGTAAGACTACAGCCATACTACAGAACTCCCGTAGAGTGTTTCCTACACTCAGGATGCAGAACTCCTGTAAACTGCCTCTCACTACTGCCAATGTACAGAAATCCTGTAAGCTGCTTCTCTTTTACTCAGACAACTGAAAACCCGCATAGTGCGTAAGACTACTCCCATACTACAGAACTCCCATAAAGTGTTTCCTACACTCAGGATGCAGAACTCCTGTAAACTGCCTCTCACTACTTCCAATGTACACAAATCCTGTAAGCTGCTTCTCTTTTACTCAGACTGTTGAAAACCCGCATAGTGCGTCAGACTACTCCCATGCTGCAAAACTCCCATGTAGTGTTTCCTACACTCAGGATGCAGAACTCCTGTAAACTGCCTCTCACTACTTCCAATGTACAGAAATCCTGTAAGCTGCTTCTCTTTTACTCAGACTACTGAAAACCCGCATAGTGCGTAAGACTACTCCCATGCTACAGAACTCCCGTAAAGTGTTTCCTACACTCAGGATGCAGAACTCCTGTAAACTGCCTCTCACTACTTATATTGTACAGAAATCCTGTAAGCTGCTTCTCTTTTACGCAGACTACTGAAAACCCGCATAGTGCGTAAGACTACTCCCATGCTACAGAACTCCCATAAAGTGTTTCCTACACTCAGGATGCAAAACTCCTGTAAACTGCCTCTCACTACTTCCAATGTACAGAAATCCTGTAAGCTGCTTGTCTTTAACGCAGACTACTGAAAACCCGCATAGTGCGTAAGACTACTCCCATGCTACAGAACTCCCGTAATGTGTTTCCTACACTCAGGATGCAGAACTCCTGTAAACTGCCTCTCACTACTTCCAATGTACACAAATCCTGTAAGCTGCTTCTCTTTTACTAAGACTGCTGAAAACCCGCATAGTGCATTAGCTCCCATGCTACAGAACTCCCGTAAAGTGTTTCCTACACTCAGGATGCAGAACTCCTGTAAACTGCCTCTCACTACTTCCAATGTACACAAATCCTGTAAGCTGCTTCTCTTTTACTCAGACAACTGAAAACCCGCATAGTGCGTAAGACTACTCCCATGCTACAGAACTCCCGTAAAGTGTTTCCTACACTCAGGATTCAGAACTCCTGTAAACTGCCTCTCACTACTTCCAATGTACAGAAATCCTGTAAGCTGCTTCTCTTTTACTCAGACTGCTGAAAACCCGCATAGTGCGTAAGACTACTCCCATGCTACAGAAGTCCCATAAAGTGTTTTATACACTCAGGATGCAAAACTCCTGTAAACTGCCTCTCACTACTTCCAATGTACAGAAATCCTGTAAGCTGCTTCTCTTTTACGCAGACTACTGAAAACCCGCATAGTGCGTAAGACTACTCCCATGCTACAGAACTCCCGTAAAAGGTTTCCTACACTCAGGATGCAGAACTCCTGTAAACTGCCTCTCACTACTTCCAATGTACAGAAATCCTGTAAGCTGCTTCTCTTTTACTAAGACTGCTGAAAACCCGCATAGTGCGTAAGACTACTCCCATACTACAGAACTCCCATAAAGTGTTTCCTACACTCAGGATGCAGAACTCCTGTAAACTGCCTCTCACTACTTCCAATGTACAGAAATCCTGTAAGCTGCTTCTCTTTTACTCAAACTACTGAAAACCCGCATAGTGCGTAAGACTACTCCCATACTACAGAACTCCCGTAAAGTGTTTCCTACACTCAGGATGCAGAACTCCTGTAAACTGCCTCTCACTACTTCCAATGTACACAAATCCTGTAAGCTGCTTCTCTTTTACTCAGACAACTGAAAACCCCCATAGTGCGTAAGACTACTCCCATACTACAGAACTCCCGTAAAGTGTTTCCTACACTCAGGATGCAGAACTCCTGTAAACTGCCTCTCACTACTTCCAATGTACAGAAATCCTGTAAGCTGCTTCTCTTTTACTCAGACTACTGAAAACCCGCATAGTGCGTAAGACTACTCCCATGCTACAGAACTCCCGTAAAGTGTTTCCTACACTCAGGATGCAGAACTCCTGTAAACTGCCTCTCACTACTTCCAATGTACAGAAATCCTGTAAGCTGCTTCTCTTTTACTCAGACTGCTGAAAACCCGCATAGTGCGTAAGACTACAGCCATACTACAGAACTCCCGTAGAGTGTTTCCTACACTCAGGATGCAGAACTCCTGTAAACTGCCTCTCACTACTGCCAATGTACAGAAATCCTGTAAGCTGCTTCTCTTTTACTCAGACAACTGAAAACCCGCATAGTGCGTAAGACTACTCCCATACTACAGAACTCCCATAAAGTGTTTCCTACACTCAGGATGCAGAACTCCTGTAAACTGCCTCTCACTACTTCCAATGTACACAAATCCTGTAAGCTGCTTCTCTTTTACTCAGACTGTTGAAAACCCGCATAGTGCGTCAGACTACTCCCATGCTGCAAAACTCCCATGTAGTGTTTCCTACACTCAGGATGCAGAACTCCTGTAAACTGCCTCTCACTACTTCCAATGTACAGAAATCCTGTAAGCTGCTTCTCTTTTACTCAGACTACTGAAAACCCGCATAGTGCGTAAGACTACTCCCATGCTACAGAACTCCCGTAAAGTGTTTCCTACACTCAGGATGCAGAACTCCTGTAAACTGCCTCTCACTACTTCCAATGTACACAAATCCTGTAAGCTGCTTCTCTTTTACGCAGACTACTGAAAACCCGCATAGTGCGTAAAACTACTCCCATGCTACAGAACTCCCATAAAGTGTTTCCTACACTCAGGATGCAAAACTCCTGTAAACTGCCTCTCACTACTTCCAATGTACAGAAATCCTGTAAGCTGCTTCTCTTTTACGCAGACTACTGAAAACCCGCATAGTGCGTAAGACTACTCCCATGCTACAGAACTCCCATAATGTGTTTCCTACACTCAGGATGCAGAACTCCTGTAAACTGCCTCTCACTACTTCCAATGTACAGAAATCCTGTAAGCTGCTTCTCTTTTACTCAGACTGCTGAAAACCCGCATAGTGCGTAAGACTACTCCCATACAACAGAACTCCCGTAAAGTGTTTCCTACACTCAGGATGCAGAACTCCTGTAAACTGCCTCTCACTACTTCCAATGTACAGAAATCCTGTAAGCTGCTTCTCTTTTACTCAGACTACTGAAAACCCGCATAGTGCGTAAGACTAATCCCAGGCTACAGAACTCCCGTAAAGTGTTTCCTACACTCAGGATGCAGAACTCCTGTAACCTGCCTCTCACTACTTCCAATGTACAGAAATCCTGTAAGCTGCTTCTCTTTTACTCAGACTACTGAAAACCCGCATAGTGCGTAAGACTACTCCCATGCTACAGAACTCCCGTAAAGTGTTTCCTACACTCAGGATGGAGAACTCCTGTAAACTGCCTCTCACTACTTCCAATGTACAGAAATCCTGTAAGCTGCTTCTCTTTTACTCAGACTGCTGAAAACCCGCATAGTGCGTAAGACTACTCCCATGCTACAGAAGTCCCATAAAGTGTTTTATAAACTCAGGATGCAAAACTCCTGTAAACTGCCTCTCAGTACTTCCAATGTACAGAAATCCTGCAAGCTGCTTCTCTTTTACGCAGACTACTGAAAACCCGCATAGTGCGTAAGACTACTCCCATGCTACAGAACTCCCGTAAAAGGTTTCTTACACTCAGGATGCAGAACTCCTGTAAACTGCCTCTCACTACTTCCAATGTACAGAAATCCTGTAAGCTGCTTCTCTTTTACTAAGACTGCTTAAAACCCGCATAGTGCGTAAGACTACTCCCATACTACAGAACTCCCTTAAAAGGTTTCCTACGCTCAGGATGCAGAACTCCTGTAAACTGCCTCTCACTGCTTCCAATGTACAGAAATCCTGTAAGCTGCTTCTCTTTTACTCAGACAAGTGAAAACCCGCATAGTGCGTAAGACTACTCCCATACTACAGAACTCCCGTAAAGTGTTTCCTACACTCAGGATGCAGAACTCCTGTAAACTGCCTCTCACTACTTCCAATGTACAGAAATCCTGTAAGCTGCTTCTCTTTTACTCAGACAACTGAAAACCCGCATAGTGCGTAAGACTACTCCCATGCTACAGAACTCCCGTAAAGTGTTTCCTACACTCAGGATTCAGAACTCCTGTAAACTGCCTCTCACTACTTCCAATGTATAGAAATCCTGTAAGCTGCTTCTCTTTTACTCAGACTGCTGAAAACCCGCATAGTGCGTAAGACTGCTCCCATGCTACAGAAGTCCCATAAAGTGTTTTATACACTCAGGATGCAAAACTCCTGTAAACTGCCTCTCACTACTTCCAATGTACAGAAATCCTGTAAGCTGCTTCTCTTTTACGCAGACTACTGAAAACCCGCATAGTGCGTAAGACTACTCCCATGCTACAGAACTCCCGTAAAGTGTTTCCTACACTCAGGATGCAGAACTCCTGTAAACTGCCTCTCACTACTTCCAATGTACAGAAATCCTGTAAGCTGCTTCTCTTTTACTAAGACTGCTTAAAACCCGCATAGTGCGTAAGACTACTCCCATACTACAGAACTCCCGTAAAGTGTTTCCTACACTCAGGATGCAGAACTCCTGTAAACTGCCTCTCACTACTTCCAATGTACAGAAATCCTGTAAGCTGCTTCTCTTTTACTCAAACTACTGAAAACCCGCATAGTGCGTAAGACTACTCCCATGCTACAGAACTCCCGTAAAGTGTTTCCTACACTCAGGATGCAGAACTCCTGTAAACTGCCTCTCACTACTTCCAATGTACAGAAATCCTGTAAGCTGCTTCTCTTTTACTCAGACAACTGAAAACCCCCATAGTGCGTAAGACTACTCCCATACTACAGAACTCCCGTAAAGTGTTTCCTACACTCAGGATGCAGAACTCCTGTAAACTGCCTCTCACTACTTCCAATGTACAGAAATCCTGTAAGCTGCTTCTCTTTTACTCAGACTACTGAAAACCCGCATAGTGCGTAAGACTACTCCCATGCTACAGAACTCCCGTAAAGTGTTTCCTACACTCAGGATGCAGAACTCCTGTAAACTGCCTCTCACTACTTCCAATGTACAGAAATCCTGTAAGCTGCTTCTCTTTTACTAAGACTGCTGAAAACCCGCATAGTGCGTAAGACTACTCCCATACAACAGAACTCCCGTAAAGTGTTTCCTACACTCAGGATGCAGAACTCCTGTAAACTGCCTCTCACTACTTCCAATGTACAGAAATCCTGTAAGCTGCTTCTCTTTTACTCAGACTACTGAAAACCCGCATAGTGGGTAAGACTAATCCCAGGCTACAGAACTCCCGTAAAGTGTTTCCTACACTCAGGATGCAGAATTCCTGTAAACTGCCTCTCACTACTTCCAATGTACAGAAATCCTGTAAGCTGCTTCTCTTTTACTCAGACTGCTGAAAACCCGCATAGTGCGTAAGACTACTCCCATGCTACAGAAGTCCCATAAAGTGTTTTCTACACTCAGGATGCAAAACTCCTGTAAACTGTCTCTCACTACTTCCAATGTACAGAAATCATGTAAGCTGCTTCTCTTTTACTAAGACTGCTGAAAACCCGCATAGTGCGTAAGACTACTCCCATACAACAGAACTCCCGTAAAGTGTTTCCTACACTCAGGATGCAGAACTCCTGTAAACTGCCTCTCACTACTTCCAATGTACAGAAATCCTGTAAGCTGCTTCTCTTTTACTCAGACAACTGAAAACCCGCATAGTGCGTAAGACTACTCCCATGCTACAGAACTCCCGTAAAGTGTTTCCTACACTCAGGATTCAGAACTCCTGTAAACTGCCTCTCACTACTTCCAATGTACAGAAATCCTGTAAGCTGCTTCTCTTTTACTCAGACTGCTGAAAACCCGCATAGTGCGTAAGACTACTCCCATGCTACAGAAGTCCCATAAAGTGTTTTCTACACTCAGGATGCAAAACTCCTGTAAACTGCCTCTCACTACTTCCAATGTACAGAAATCCTGTAAGCTGCTTCTCTTTTACGCAGACTACTGAAAACCCGCATAGTGCGTAAGACTACTCCCATGCTACAGAACTCCCGTAAAAGGTTTCCTACACTCAGGATGCAGAACTCCTGTAAACTGCCTCTCACTACTTCCAATGTACAGAAATCCTGTAAGCTGCTTCTCTTTTACTAAGACTGCTGAAAACCCGCATAGTGCGTAAGACTACTCCCATACTACAGAACTCCCATAAAGTGTTTCCTACACTCAGGATGCAGAACTCCTGTAAACTGCCTCTCACTACTTCCAATGTACAGAAATCCTGTAAGCTGCTTCTCTTTTACTCAAACTACTGAAAACCCACATAGTGCGTAAGACTACTCCCATACTACAGAACTCCCGTAAAGTGTTTCCTACACTCAGGATGCAGAACTCCTGTAAACTGCCTCTCACTACTTCCAATGTACAGAAATCCTGTAAGCTGCTTCTCTTTTACTGAGACAACTGAAAACCCCCATAGTGCGTAAGACTACTCCCATGCTACAGAACTCCCGTAAAGTGTTTCCTACACTCAGGATGCAGAACTCCTGTAAACTGCCTCTCACTACTTCCAATGTACAGAAATCCTGTAAGCTGCTTCTCTTTTACTCAGACTACTGAAAACCCGCATAGTGCGTAAGACTACTCCCATGCTACAGAACTCCCGTAAAGTGTTTCCTACACTCAGGATGCAGAACTGCTGTAAACTGCCTCTCACTACTTCCAATGTACAGAAATCCTGTAAGCTGCTTCTCTTTTACTCAGACTGCTGAAAACCCGCATAGTGCGTAAGACTACTCCCATGCTACAGAAGTCCCATAAAGTGTTTTCTACACTCAGGATGCAAAACTCCTGTAAACTGTCTCTCACTACTTCCAATGTACAGAAATCATGTAAGCTGCTTCTCTTTTACTAAGACTGCTGAAAACCCGCATAGTGCGTAAGACTACTCCCATACAACAGAACTCCCGTAAAGTGTTTCCTACACTCAGGATGCAGAACTCCTGTAAACTGCCTCTCACTACTTCCAATGTACAGAAATCCTGTAAGCTGCTTCTCTTTTACTCAGACAACTGAAAACCCGCATAGTGCGTAAGACTACTCCCATGCTACAGAACTCCCGTAAAGTGTTTCCTACACTCAGGATTCAGAACTCCTGTAAACTGCCTCTCACTACTTCCAATGTACAGAAATCCTGTAAGCTGCTTCTCTTTTACTCAGACTGCTGAAAACCCGCATAGTGCGTAAGACTACTCCCATGCTACAGAAGTCCCATAAAGTGTTTTCTACACTCAGGATGCAAAACTCCTGTAAACTGCCTCTCACTACTTCCAATGTACAGAAATCCTGTAAGCTGCTTCTCTTTTACGCAGACTACTGAAAACCCGCATAGTGCGTAAGACTACTCCCATGCTACAGAACTCCCGTAAAAGGTTTCCTACACTCAGGATGCAGAACTCCTGTAAACTGCCTCTCACTACTTCCAATGTACAGAAATCCTGTAAGCTGCTTCTCTTTTACTAAGACTGCTGAAAACCCGCATAGTGCGTAAGACTACTCCCATACTACAGAACTCCCATAAAGTGTTTCCTACACTCAGGATGCAGAACTCCTGTAAACTGCCTCTCACTACTTCCAATGTACAGAAATCCTGTAAGCTGCTTCTCTTTTACTCAAACTACTGAAAACCCACATAGTGCGTAAGACTACTCCCATGCTACAGAACTCCCGTAAAGTGTTTCCTACACTCAGGATGCAGAACTCCTGTAAACTGCCTCTCACTACTTCCAATGTACAGAAATCCTGTAAGCTGCTTCTCTTTTACTGAGACAACTGAAAACCCCCATAGTGCGTAAGACTACTCCCATGCTACAGAACTCCCGTAAAGTGTTTCCTACACTCAGGATGCAGAACTCCTGTAAACTGCCTCTCACTACTTCCAATGTACAGAAATCCTGTAAGCTGCTTCTCTTTTACTCAGACTACTGAAAACCCGCATAGTGCGTAAGACTACTCCCATGCTACAGAACTCCCGTAAAGTGTTTCCTACACTCAGGATGCAGAACTCCTGTAAACTGCCTCTCACTACTTCCAATGTACAGAAATCCTGTAAGCTGCTTCACTTTTACTCAGACTGCTGAAAACCCGCATAGTGCGTAAGACTACTCCCATGCTACAGAACTCCCGTAAAGTGTTTCCTACACTCAGGATGCAAAACTCCTGTAAACTGCCTCTCACTACTTCCAATGTAGAGAAATCCTGTAAGCTGCTTCTCTTTTACGCAGACTACTGAAAACCCGCATAGTGCGTAAGACTACTCCCATGCTACAGATATCCCGTAAAGTGTTTCCTACACTCAGGATGCAGAACTCCTGTAAACTGCCTCTCACTACTACCAATGTACAGAAATCCTGTAAGCTGCTTCTCTTTTACTCAGACTACTGAAAACCCGCATAATGCGTAAGACTACTCCCATGCTACAGAACTCCCGTAAAGTGTTTCCTACACTCAGGATGCAGAACTCCTGTAAACTGCCTCTCACTACTTCCAATGTACAGAAATCCTGTAAGCTGCTTCTCTTTTACTCAGACAACTGAAAACCCGCATAGTGCGTAAGACTACTCCCATGCTACAGAACTCCCGTAGAGTGTTTCCAACACTCAGGATGCAGAACTCCTGTAAACTGCCTCTCACTACTTCCAATGTACAGAAATCCTGTAAGCTGCTTCTCTTTTACTCAGACAACTGAAAACCCGCATAGTGCGTAAGACTACTCCCATACTACAGAACTCCCGTAAAGTGTTTCCTGCACTCAGGATGCAGAACTCCTGTAAACTGCCTCTCCCTACTCACAATGTACACAAATCCTGTAAGCTGCTTCTCTTTTACTCAGACTACTAAAAACCCGCATAGTGCGTAAGACTATCCCCATGCTACAGAACTCCCGTAAAGTGTTTCCTACACTCAGGATGCAGAACTCCTGTAAACTGCCTCTCCCTACTCACAATGTACACAAATCCTGTAAGCTGCTTCTCTTTTACTCAGACTACTAAAAAGCCGCATAGTGCGTAAGACTAATCCCATGCTACAGAACTCCTGTGTAGTGTTTCTTACACTCAGGATGCAGAACTCCTGTAAACTGCCTCTCACTACTTCCAATGTACACAAATCCTGTAAGCTGCTTCTCTTTTACTCAGACTGCTGAAAACCCGCATAGTGCGTAAGACTACTGCCATGCTGCAGAACTCCCATCTAGTGTTTCCTACACTCAGGATGCAGAACTCCTGTAAACTGCCTCTCACTACTTCCAATGTACAGAAATCCTGTAAGCTGCTTCTCTTTCACTAAGACTGCTGAAAACTCGCATAGTGCGTAAGACTACTCCCATGCTACAGAACTCCCATGTAGTGTTTCCTACTCAGGATGCAGAACTCCTGTAAAATGCCTCTCACTACTTCCAATGTACACAAATCCTGTAAGCTGCTTCTCTTTTACTCAGACTACTGAAAACCCGCATAGTGCGTAAGACTACTCCCATGCTGTAGAACTCCTCTTAAGTGTTTCCTACACTCAGGATGCAGAACTCCTGTAAACTGCCTCTCACTACTTGCAATGTACAGAAATCCTGTAGCCGCTTCTCTTTGACGAAGAATACTGAAAACCCGCATAGTGCGTAAGACTACTCCCATGCTACAGAACTCCCATAAAGTGTCTCCTACACTCAGGATGCAGAACTCCTGTAAACTGCCTCTCACTACTTCCAATGTACAGAAATCCTGTAAGCTGCTTCTCTTTTACTCAGACAACTGAAAACCCGCATAGTGCGTAAGACTACTCCCATACTACAGAACTCCCGTAAAGTGTTTCCTACACTCAGGATGCAGAACTCCTGTAAACTGCCTCTCCCTACTCACAATGTACACAAATCCTGTAAGCTGCTTCTCTTTTACTCAGACAACTGAAAACGCGCATAGTGCATTAGCTCCCATGCTACAGAACTCCCGTAAAGTGTTTCCTACACTCAGGATGCAGAACTCCTGTAAACTGCCTCTCCCTACTCACAATGTACACAAATCCTGTAAGCTGCTTCTCTTTTACTCAGACTACTAAAAACCCGCATAGTGCGTAAGACTATTCCCATGCTACAGAACTCCCGTAAAGTGTTTCCTACACTCAGGATGCAGAACTCCTGTAAACTGCCTCTCCCTACTCACAATGTACACAAATCCTGTAAGGTGCTTCTCTTTTACTCAGACTACTAAAAACCCGCATAGTTCGTAAGACTAATCCCATGCTACAGAACTCCTGTGTAGTGTTTCTTACACTCAGGATGCAGAACTCCTGTAAACTGCCTCTCACTACTTCCAATGTACAGAAATCCTGTAAGCTGCTTCTCTTTTACTCAGACTGCTGAAAACCCGCATAGTGCGTAAGACTACTCCCATGCTGCAGAACTCCCATGTAGTGTTTCCTACACTCAGGATGCAGAACTCCTGTAAACTGCCTCTCACTACTCACAATGCACACTAATCCTGTAAGCTGCTTCTCTTTTACTCAGACTACTGAAAACCCGCATAGTGCGTAAGACATCTCCCATGCTACAGAACTCCCGTAAAGTGTTTCCTACACTCAGGATGCAGAACTCCTGTAAACTGCCTCTCACTACTCACAATGCACACTAATCCTGTAAGCTGCTTCTCTTTTACTCAGACTACTGAAAACCCGCATAGTGCGTAAGACATCTCCCATGCTACAGAACTCCCGTAAAGTGTTTCCTACACTCAGGATGCAGAACTCCTGTAAACTGTCTCTCAATACTTCCAATGTACACAAATCCTGTAAGCTGCTTCTCTTTTACTCAGACTACTGAAAACCCGCATAGTGGGTAAGACTACTCCCATGCTACAGAACTCCCATAAAGTGTTTCTTACACTCAGGATGCAGAACTCCTGTAAACTGCCTCTCACTACTTCCAATGTACAGAAATCCTGTAAGCTGCTTCTCTTTTACTCAGACAACTGAAAACCCGCATAGTGCGTAAGACTACTCCCATAGTACAGAACTCCCGTAAAGTGTTTCCTGCACTCAGGATGCAGAACTCCTGTAAACTGCCTCTCCCTACTCACAATGTACAAAAATCCTGTAAGCTGCTTCTCTTTAACTCAGACTACTAAAAACCCGAATAGTGCGTAAGACTATTCCCATGCTACAGAACTCCCGTAAAGTGTTTCCTACACTCAGGATGCAGAACTCCTGTAAACTGCCTCTCACTACTTCCAATGTAGAGAAATCCTGTAAGCTGCTTCTCTTTTACTCAGACTACTGAAAACCCGCATAGTGCGTAAGACTACTCCCATGCTACAGAACTCCCGTAGAGTGTTTCCTACACTCAGGATGCAGAACTCCTGTAAACTGCCTCTCACTACTGCCAATGTACAGAAAACCTGTAAGCTGCTTCTCTTTTACTCAGACAACTGAAAACCCGCATAGTGCGTAAGACTAATCCCAGGCTACAGAACTCCCGTAAAGTGTTTCCTACACTCAGGATGCAGAACTCCTGTAAACTGCCTCTCACTGCTTCCAATGTACAGAAATCCTGTAAGCTGCTTCTCTTTTACTCAGACAACTGAAAACCCGCATAGTGCGTAAGACTACTCCCATACTACAGAACTCCCGTAAAGTGTTTCCTACACTCAGGATGCAGAACTCCTGTAAACTGCCTCTCACTACTTCCAATGTACAGAAATCCTGTAAGCTGCTTCTCTTTCACTCAGACAACTGAAAACCCGCATAGTGCGTAAGACTACTCCCATGCTACAGAACTCCCGTAAAGTGTTTCCTACACTCAGGATTCAGAACTCCTGTAAACTGCCTCTCACTACTTCCAATGTACAGAAATCCTGTAGCTGCTTCTCTTTTACTCAGACTGCTGAAAACCCGCATAGTGCGTAAGACTACTCCCATGCTACAGAAGTCCCATAAAGTGTTTTATACACTCAGGATGCAAAACTCCTGTAAACAGCCTCACACTACTTCCAATGTACAGAAATCCTGTAAGCTGCTTCTCTTTTACGCAGACTACTGAAAACCCGCATAGTGCGTAAGACTACTCCCATGCTACAGAACTCCCGTAAAAGGTTTCCTACACTCAGGATGCAGAACTCCTGTAAACTGCCTCTCACTACTTCCAATGTACAGAAATCCTGTAAGCTGCTTCTCTTTTACTCAAACTACTGAAAACCCGCATAGTGCGTAAGACTACTCAATGCTACAGAACTCCCGCAAAGTGTTTCCTACACTCAGGATGCAGAACTCCTGTAAACTGCCTCTCACTACTTCCAATGTACAGAAATCCTGTAAGCTGCTTCTCTTTTACTCAGACAACTGAAAACCCCCATAGTGCGTAAGACTACTCCCATACTACAGAACTCCCGTAAAGTGTTTCCTACACTCAGGATGCAGAACTCCTGTAAACTGCCTCTCACTACTTCCAATGTACAGAAATCCTGTAAGCTGCTTCACTTTTACGCAGACTACTGAAAACCCGCATAGTGCGTAAGACTACTCCCATGCTACAGAACTCCCGTAAAGTGTTTCCTACACTCAGGATGCAGAACTCCTGTAAACTGCCTCTCACTACTTCCAATGTACAGAAATCCTGTAAGCTGCTTCTCTTTTACTAAGACTGCTGAAAACCCGCATAGTGCGTAAGACTACTCCCATACAACAGAACTCCCGTAAAGTGTTTCCTACACTCAGGATGCAGAACTCCTGTAAACTGCCTCTCACTACTTCCAATGTACAGAAATCCTGTAAGCTGCTTCTCTTTTACTCAGACTACTGAAAACCCGCATAGTGTGTAAGACTAATCCCAGGCTACAGAACTCCCGTAAAGTGTTTCCTACACTCAGGATGCAGAACTCCTGTAAACTGCCTCTCACTGCTTCCAATGTACAGAAATCCTGTAAGCTGCTTCTCTTTTACTCAGACAACTGAAAACCCGCATAGTGCGTAAGACTACTCCCATACTACAGAACTCCCGTAAAGTGTTTCCTACACTCAGGATGCAGAACTCCTGTAAACTGCCTCTCACTACTTCCAATGTACAGAAATCCTGTAAGCTGCTTCTCTTTTACTCAGACAACAGAAAACCCGCATAGTGCGTAAGACTACTCCCATGCTACAGAAGTCCCGTAAAGTGTTTCCTACACTCAGGATTCAGAACTCCTGTAAACTGCCTCTCACTACTTCCAATGTACAGAAATCCTGTAAGCTGCTTCTCTTTTACTCAGACTGCTGAAAACCCGCATAGTGCGTAAGACTACTCCCATGCTACAGAAGTCCCATAAAGTTTTTTCTACACTCAGGATGCAAAACTCCTGTAAACTGCCTCTCAGTACTTCCAATGTACAGAAATCCTGTAAGCTGCTTCTCTTTTACGCAGACTACTGAAAACCCGCATAGTGCGTAAGACTACTCCCATGCTACAGAACTCCCGTAAAAGGTTTCCTACATTCAGGATGCAGAACTCCTGTAAACTGCCTCTCACTACTTCCAATGTACAGAAATCCTGTAAGCTGCTTCTCTTTTACTAAGACTGCTTAAAACCCGCATAGTGCGTAAGACTACTCCCATACTACAGAACTCCCATAAAGTGTTTCCTACACTCAGGATGCAGAACTCCTGTAAACTGCCTCTCACTACTTCCAATGTACAGAAATCCTGTAAGCTGCTTCTCTTTTACTCAAACTACTGAAAACCCGCATAGTGCGTAAGACTACTCAATGCTACAGAACTCCCGTAAAGTGTTTCCTACACTCAGGATGCAGAACTCCTGTAAACTGCCTCTCACTACTTCCAATGTACAGAAATCCTGTAAGCTGCTTCTCTTTTACTCAGACAACTGAAAACCCCCATAGTGCGTAAGACTACTCCCATACTACAGAACTCCCGTAAAGTGTTTCCTACACTCAGGATGCAGAACTCCTGTAAACTGCCTCTCACTACTTCCAATGTACAGAAATCCTGTAAGCTGCTTCACTTTTACGCAGACTACTGAAAACCCGCATAGTGCGTAAGACTACTCCCATGCTACAGAACTCCCGTAAAGTGTTTCCTACACTCAGGATGCAGAACTCCTGTAAACTGCCTCTCACCACTTCCAATGTACAGAAATCCTGTAAGCTGCTTCTCTTTTACTAAGACTGCTGAAAACCCGCATAGTGCGTAAGACTACTCCCATACAACAGAACTCCCGTAAAGTGTTTCCTACACTCAGGATGCAGAACTCCTGTAAACTGCCTCTCACTACTTCCAATGTACAGAAATCCTGTAAGCTGCTTCTCTTTTACTCAGACTACTGAAAACCCGCATAGTGTGTAAGACTAATCCCAGGCTACAGAACTCCCGTAAAGTGTTTCCTACACTCAGGATGCAGAACTCCTGTAAACTGCCTCTCACTGCTTCCAATGTACAGAAATTCTGTAAGCTGCTTCTCTTTTACTCAGACAACTGAAAACCCGCATAGTGCGTAAGACTACTCCCATACTACAGAACTCCCGTAAAGTGTTTCCTACACTCAGGATGCAGAACTCCTGTAAACTGCCTCTCACTACTTCCAATGTACAGAAATCCTGTAAGCTGCTTCTCTTTTACTCAGACAACAGAAAACCCGCATAGTGCGTAAGACTACTCCCATGCTACAGAAGTCCCGTAAAGTGTTTCCTACACTCAGGATTCAGAACTCCTGTAAACTGCCTTTCACTACTTCCAATGTACAGAAATCCTGTAAGCTGCTTCTCTTTTACTCAGACTGCTGAAAACCCGCATAGTGCGTAAGACTACTCCCATGCTACAGAAGTCCCATAAAGTGTTTTCTACACTCAGGATGCAAAACTCCTGTAAACTGCCTCTCAGTACTTCCAATGTACAGAAATCCTGTAAGCTGCTTCTCTTTTACGCAGACTACTGAAAACCCGCATAGTGCGTAAGACTACTCCCATGCTACAGAACTCCCGTAAAAGGTTTCCTACACTCAGGATGCAGAACTCCTGTAAACTGCCTCTCACTACTTCCAATGTACAGAAATCCTGTAAGCTGCTTCTCTTTTACTAAGACTGCTGAAAACCCGCATAGTGCGTAAGACTACTCCCATACTACAGAACTCCCATAAAGTGTTTCCTACACTCAGGATACAGAACTCCTGTAAACTGCCTCTCACTACTTCCAATGTACAGAAATCCTGTAAGCTGCTTCTCTTTTACTCAAACTACTGAAAACCCGCATAGTGCGTAAGACTACTCCCATGCTACAGAACTCCCGTAAAGTGTTTCCTACACTCAGGATGCAGAACTCCTGTAAACTGCCTCTCACTGCTTCCAATGTACAGAAATCCTGTAAGCTGCTTCTCTTTTACTCAGACAACTGAAAACCCCCATAGTGCGTAAGACTACTCCCATACTACAGAACTCCCGTAAAGTGTTTCCTACACTCAGGATGCAGAACTCCTGTAAACTGCCTCTCACTACTTCCAATGTACAGAAATCCTGTAAGCTGCTTCTCTTTTACTCAGACTACTGAAAACCCGCATAGTGCGTAAGACTACTCCCATGCTACAGAACTCCCGTAAAGTGTTTCCTACACTCAGGATGCAGAACTCCTGTAAACTGCCTCTCACTACTTCCAATGTACAGAAATCCTGTAAGCTGCTTCTCTTTTACTCAGCCTGCTGAAAACCCGCATAGTGCGTAAGACTACTCCCATGCTACAGAACTCCCATAAAGTGTTTCCTACACTCAGGATGCAAAACTCCTGTAAACTGCCTCTCACTACTTCCAATGTAGAGAAATCCTGTAAGCTGCTTCTCTTTTACGCAGACTACTGAAAACCCGCATAGTGCGTAAGACTACTCCCATGCTACAGATATCCCGTAAAGTGTTTCCTACACTCAGGATGCAGAACTCCTGTAAACTGCCTCTCACTACTTCCAATGTACAGAAATACTGTAAGCTGCTTCTCTTTTACTCAGACTGCTTAAAACCCGCATAGTGCGTAAGACTACTCCCATACTACAGAACTCCCTTAAAGTGTTTCCTACACTCAGGATGCAAAATTCCTGTAAACTGCCTCTCCCTACTCACAATGTACAGAAATCCTGTAAGCTGCTTCTCTTTTACTCAGACTACTAAAAACCCGCATAGTGCGTAAGACTAATCCCATGCTACAGAACTCCTGTGTAGTGTTTCTTACACTCAGGATGCAGAACTCCTGTAAACTGCCTCTCACTACTTCCAATGTACAGAAATCCTGTAAGCTGCTTCTCTTTTACTCAGACTGCTGAAAACCCGCATAGTGCGTAAGACTACTCCCATGCTGCAGAACTCCCATCTAGTGTTTCCTACACTCAGGATGCAGAACTCCTGTAAACTGCCTCTCACTACTTCCAATGTACAGAAATCCTGTAAGCTGCTTCTCTTTCACTAAGACTGCTGAAAACCCGCATAGTGCGTAAGACTACTCCCATGCCACAGAACTCCCATAAAGTATTTCCTACACTCAGGATGCAGAACTCCTGTAAACTGCCTCTCACTACTTCCAATGTACACAAATCCTGTAAGCTGCTTCTCTTTTACTCAGACTACTGAAAACCCGCATAGTGCGTAAGACTACTCCCATGCTATCGAACTCCTCTTAAGTGTTTCCTACACTCAGGATGCAGAACTCCTGTAAACTGCCTCTCACTACTTCCAATGTACAGAAATCCTGTAGCTGCTTCTCTTTGACGCAGACTACTGAAAACCCGCATAGTGCGTAAGACTACTCCCATGCTACAGAACTCCCATAAAGTGTTTCCTACACTCAGGATGCAGAACTCCTGTAAACTGCCTCTCACTACTTCCAATGTACAGAAATCCTGTAAGCTGCTTCTCTTTTACTCAGCAACAGAAAACCCGCATAGTGCGTAAGACTACTCCCATACTACAGAACTCCCGTAAAGTGTTTCCTACACTCAGCATGCAGAACTCCTGTAAACTGCCTCTCACTACTTCCAATGTACAGAAATCCTGTAAGCTGCTTCTCTTTTACTCAGACTACTGAAAACCCGCATAGTGGGTAAGACTACTCCCATGCTACAGAACTCCCGTAAAGTGTTTCCTACACTCAGGATGCAGAACTCCTGTAAACTGCCTCTCACTACTTCCAATGTACACAAATCCTGTAAGCTGCTTCTCTTTTACTCAGACTACTGAAAACCCGCATAGTGGGTAAGACTAATCCCATGCTACAGAACTCCCGTAAAGTGTTTCCTACACTCAGGATGCAGAACTCCTGTAAACTGCCTCTCACTACTTCCAATGTACAGAAATCCTGTAAGCTGCTTCTCTTTTACTCAGACAACTGAAAACCCGCATAGTGCGTAAGACTACTCCCATACTACAGAACTCCCGTAAAGTGTTTCCTACACTCAGGATGCAGAACTCCTGTAAACTGCCTCTCCCTACTCACAATGTACACAAATCCTGTAAGCTGCTTCTCTTTTACTCAGACAACTGAAAACGCGCATAGTGCATTAGCTCCCATGCTACAGAACTCCCGTAAAGTGTTTCCTACACTCAGGATGCAGAACTCCTGTAAACTGCCTCTCCCTACTCACAATGTACACAAATCCTGTAAGCTGCTTCTCTTTTACTCAGACTACTAAAAACCCGCATAGTGCGTAAGACTATTCCCATGCTAAAAAACTCCCGTAAAGTGTTTCCTACACTCAGGATGCAGAACTCCTGTAAACTGCCTCTCCCTACTCACAATGTACACAAATCCTGTAAGCTGCTTCTCTTTTACTCAGACTACTAAAAACCCGCATAGTGCGTAAGACTAATCCCATGCTACAGAACTCCTGTGTAGTGTTTCTTACACTCAGGATGCAGAACTCCTGTAAACTGCCTCTCACTACTTCCAATGTACAGAAATCCTGTAAGCTGCTTCTCTTTTACTCAGACTGCTGAAAACCCGCATAGTGCGTAAGACTACTCCCATGCTGCAGAACTCCCATGTAGTGTTTCCTACACTCAGGATGCAGAACTCCTGTAAACTGCCTCTCACTACTCACAATGCACACTAATCCTGTAAGCTGCTTCTCTTTTACTCAGACTACTGAAAACCCGCATAGTGCGTAAGACATCTCCCATGCTACAGAACTCCCGTAAAGTGTTTCCTACACTCAGGATGCAGAACTCCTGTAAACTGCCTCTCACTACTTCCAATGTACAGAAATCCTGTAAGCTGCTTCTCTTTTACTCAGACAACTGAAAACCCGCATAGTGCATAAGACTACTCCCATACTACAGAACTCCCGTAAAATGTTTCCTACACTCAGGATGCAGAACTCCTGTAAACTGCCTCTCACTAATTCCAATGTACAGAAATCCTGTAAGATGCTTCTCTTTTACTCAGACTACTGAAAACCCGCATAGTGCGTAAGACTACTCCCATGCTACAGAACTCCCGTAAAGTGTTTCCTACACTCAGGATGCAGAACTCCTGTAAACTGTCTCTCAATACTTCCAATGTACACAAATCCTGTAAGCTGCTTCTCTTTTACTCAGACTACTGAAAACCCGCATAGTGGGTAAGACTACTCCCATGCTACAGAACTCCCATAAAGTGTTTCTTACACTCAGGATGCAGAACTCCTGTAAACTGCCTCTCACTACTTCCAATGTACAGAAATCCTGTAAGCTGCTTCTCTTTTACTCAGACAACTGAAAACCCGCATAGTGCGTAAGACTACTCCCATACTACAGAACTCCCGTAAAGTGTTTCCTGCACTCAGGATGCAGAACTCCTGTAAACTGCCTCTCCCTACTCACAATGTACACAAATCCTGTAAGCTGCTTCTCTTTTACTCAGACTACTAAAAACCCGCATAGTGCGTAAGACTATTCCCATGCTACAGAACTCCCGTAAAGTGTTTCCTACACTCAGGATGCAGAACTCCTGTAAACTGCCTCTCACTACTTCCGATGTACAGAAATCCTGTAAGCTGCTTCTCTTTTACTCAGACAACTGAAAACCCGCATAGTGCGTAAGACTACTCCCATGCTAAAGAACTCCCATAAAGTGTTTCCTACACTCAGGATGCAGAACTCCTGTAAACTGCCTCTCACTACTTCCAATGTACACAAATCCTGTAAGCTGCTTCTCTTTTACTCAGACAACTGAAAACCCGCATAGTGCGTAAGACTACTCCCATGCTATAGAACTCCTCTAAAGTGTTTCCTACACTCAGGATGCAGAACTCCTGTAAACTGCCTCTCACTACTTGCAATGTACAGAAATCCTGTAGCTGCTTCTCTTTGACGCAGACTGCTGAAAACCCGCATAGTGCGTAAGACTACTCCCATGCTACAGAACTCCCATAAAGTGTTGCCTACACTCAGGATGCAGAACTCCTGTAAACTGCCTCTCACTACTTCCAATGTACAGAAATCCTGTAAGCTGCTTCTCTTTTACTCAGACAACTGAAAACCCGCATAGTGCATAAGACTACTCCCATACTACAGAACTCCCGTAAAGTGTTTCCTACACTCAGGATGCAGAACTCCTGTAAACTGCCTCTCACTACTTCCAATGTACACAAATCCTGTAAGCTGCTTCTCTTTTACTCTGACTACTGAAAACCCGCATAGTGGGTAAGACTACCCCCATGCTACAGAACTCCCGTAAAGTGTTTCCTACACTCAGGATGCAGAACTCCTGTAAACTGCCTCTCACTACTTCCAATGTACACAAATCCTGTAAGCTGCTTCTCTTTTACTCAGACTACTGAAAACCCGCATAGTGGGTAAGACTAATCCCATGCTACAGAACTCCCGTAAAGTGTTTCATACACTCAGGATGCAGAACTCCTGTAAACTGCCTCTCACTACTTCCAATGTACAGAAATCCTGTAAGCTGCTTCTCTTTTACTCAGACAACTGAAAACCCGCATAGTGCGTAAGACTACTCCCATACTACAGAACTCCCGTAAAGTGTTTCCTACACTCAGGATGCAGAACTCCTGTAAACTGCCTCTCCCTACTCACAATGTACACAAATCCTGTAAGCTGCTTCTCTTTTACTCAGACAACTGAAAACGCGCATAGTGCATTAGCTCCCATGCTACAGAACTCCCGTAAAGTGTTTCCTACACTCAGGATGCAGAACTCCTGTAAACTGCCTCTCACTACTCACAATGTACACAAATCCTGTAAGCTGCTTCTCTTTTACTCAGACTACTAAAAACCCGCATAGTGCGTAAGACTATTCCCATGCTAAAGAACTCCCGTAAAGTGTTTCCTACACTCAGGATGCAGAACTCCTGTAAACTGCCTCTCCCTACTCACAATGTACACAAATCCTGTAAGCTGCTTCTCTTTTACTCAGACTACTAAAAACCCGCATAGTGCGTAAGACTAATCCCATGCTACAGAACTCCTGTGTAGTGTTTCTTACACTCAGGATGCAGAACTCCTGTAAACTGCCTCTCACTACTTCCAATGTACAGAAATCCTGTAAGCTGCTTCTCTTTTACTCAGACTGCTGAAAACCCGCATAGTGCGTAAGACTACTCCCATGCTGCAGAACTCCCATCTACTGTTTCCTACACTCAGGATGCAGAACTCCTGTAAACTGCCTCTCACTACTTCCAATGTACAGAAATCCTGTAAGCTGCTTCTCTTTTACTCAGACAACTGAAAACCCGCATAGTGCGTAAGACTACTCCCATACTACAGAACTCCCGTAAAGTGTTTACTATACTCAGGATTCAGAACTCCTGTAAACTGCCTCTCACTACTTCCAATGTACAGAAATCCTGTAAGCTGCTTCTCTTTTACGCAGACTACTGAAAACCCGCATAGTGCGTAAGACTACTCCCATGCTACAGAACTCCCGTAAAGTGTTTCCTACACTCAGGATGCAGAACTCCTGTAAACTGCCTCTCACTACTCACAATGTACACAAATCCTGTAAGCTGCTTCTCTTTTACTCAGACTACTGAAAACCCGCATAGTGGGTAAGACAAATCCCATGCTATAGAACTCCCGTAAAGTGTTTCCTACACTCAGGATGCAGAACTCCTGTAAACTGCCTCTCACTACTTCCAATGTACAGAAATCCTGTAAGCTGCTTCTCTTTTACTCAGACTGCTGAAAACCCGCATAGTGCGTGAGACATCTCCCATGCTACAGAACTCCCGTAAAGTGTTTCCTACACTCAGGATGCAGAACTCCTGTAAACTGCCTCTCACTACTTCCAATGTACAGAAATCCTGTAAGCTGCTTCTCTTTTACTCAGACAACTGAAAACCCGCATAGTGCGTAAGACTACTCCCATACTACAGAACTCCCGTAAAGTGTTTCCTACACTCAGGATGCAGAACTCCTGTAAACTGCCTCTCCCTACTCACAATGTACACAAATCCTGTAAGCTGCTTCGCTTTTACTCAGACTACTAAAAACCCGCATAGTGCGTAAGACTAATCCCATGCTACAGAACTCCCGTAAAGTGTTTCCTACACTCAGGATGCAGAACTCCTGTAAACTGCCTCTCACTACTTCCGATGTACAGAAATCCTGTAAGCTGCTTCTCTTTTACTCAGACAACTGAAAACCCGCATAGTGCGTAAGACTACTCCCATGCTACAGAACTCCCGTAAAGTGTTTCCTACACTCAGGATGCAGAACTCCTGTAAACTGCCTCTCACTACTTCCAATGTACAGAAATCCTGTAAGCTGCTTCTCTTTTACTCAGACAACTGAAAACCCCCATAGTGCGTAAGACTACTCCCATACTACAGAACTCCCGTAAAGTGTTTACTATACTCAGGATTCAGAACTCCTGTAAACTGCCTCTCACTACTTCCAATGTACAGAAATCCTGTAAGCTGCTTCTCTTTTACGCAGACTACTGAAAACCCGCATAGTGGGTAAGACTAATCCCATGCTACAGAACTCCCGTAAAGTGTTTCATACACTCAGGATGCAGAACTCCTGTAAACTGCCTCTCACTACTTCCAATGTACAGAAATCCTGTAAGCTGCTTCTCTTTTACTCAGACAACTGAAAACCCGCATAGTGCGTAAGACTACTCCCATACTACAGAACTCCCGTAAAGTGTTTCCTACACTCAGGATGCAGAACTCCTGTAAACTGCCTCTCCCTACTCACAATGTACACAAATCCTGTAAGCTGCTTCTCTTTTACTCAGACAACTGAAAACGCGCATAGTGCATTAGCTCCCATGCTACAGAACTCCCGTAAAGTGTTTCCTACACTCAGGATGCAGAACTCCTGTAAACTGCCTCTCACTACTCACAATGTACACAAATCCTGTAAGCTGCTTCTCTTTTACTCAGACTACTAAAAACCCGCATAGTGCGTAAGACTATTCCCATGCTAAAGAACTCCCGTAAAGTGTTTCCTACACTCAGGATGCAGAACTCCTGTAAACTGCCTCTCCCTACTCACAATGTACACAAATCCTGTAAGCTGCTTCTCTTTTACTCAGACTACTAAAAACCCGCATAGTGCGTAAGACTACTCCCATGCTACAGAACTCCTGTGTAGTGTTTCTTACACTCAGGATGCAGAACTCCTGTAAACTGCCTCTCACTACTTCCAATGTACAGAAATCCTGTAAGCTGCTTCTCTTTTACTCAGACTGCTGAAAACCCGCATAGTGCGTAAGACTACTCCCATGCTGCAGAACTCCCATCTACTGTTTCCTACACTCAGGATGCAGAACTCCTGTAAACTGCCTCTCACTACTTCCAATGTACAGAAATCCTGTAAGCTGCTTCTCTTTTACTCAGACAACTGAAAACCCGCATAGTGCGTAAGACTACTCCCATACTACAGAACTCCCGTAAAGTGTTTACTATACTCAGGATTCAGAACTCCTGTAAACTGCCTCTCACTACTTCCAATGTACAGAAATCCTGTAAGCTGCTTCTCTTTTACGCAGACTACTGAAAACCCGCATAGTGCGTAAGACTACTCCCATGCTACAGAACTCCCGTAAAGTGTTTCCTACACTCAGGATGCAGAACTCCTGTAAACTGCCTCTCACTACTCACAATGTACACAAATCCTGTAAGCTGCTTCTCTTTTACTCAGACTACTGAAAACCCGCATAGTGGGTAAGACAAATCCCATGCTATAGAACTCCCGTAAAGTGTTTCCTACACTCAGGATGCAGAACTCCTGTAAACTGCCTCTCACTACTTCCAATGTACAGAAATCCTGTAAGCTGCTTCTCTTTTACTCAGACTGCTGAAAACCCGCATAGTGCGTGAGACATCTCCCATGCTACAGAACTCCCGTAAAGTGTTTCCTACACTCAGGATGCAGAACTCCTGTAAACTGCCTCTCACTACTTCCAATGTACAGAAATCCTGTAAGCTGCTTCTCTTTTACTCAGACAACTGAAAACCCGCATAGTGCGTAAGACTACTCCCATACTACAGAACTCCCGTAAAGTGTTTCCTACACTCAGGATGCAGAACTCCTGTAAACTGCCTCTCCCTACTCACAATGTACACAAATCCTGTAAGCTGCTTCTCTTTTACTCAGACTACTAAAAACCCGCATAGTGCGTAAGACTAATCCCATGCTACAGAACTCCCGTAAAGTGTTTCCTACACTCAGGATGCAGAACTCCTGTAAACTGCCTCTCACTACTTCCGATGTACAGAAATCCTGTAAGCTGCTTCTCTTTTACTCAGACAACTGAAAACCCGCATAGTGCGTAAGACTACTCCCATGCTACAGAACTCCCGTAAAGTGTTTCCTACACTCAGGATGCAGAACTCCTGTAAACTGCCTCTCACTACTTCCAATGTACAGAAATCCTGTAAGCTGCTTCTCTTTTACTCAGACAACTGAAAACCCCCATAGTGCGTAAGACTACTCCCATACTACAGAACTCCCGTAAAGTGTTTACTATACTCAGGATTCAGAACTCCTGTAAACTGCCTCTCACTACTTCCAATGTACAGAAATCCTGTAAGCTGCTTCTCTTTTACGCAGACTACTGAAAACCCGCATAGTGCGTAAGACTACTCCCATGCTACAGAACTCCCGTAAAGTGTTTCCTACACTCAGGATGCAGAACTCCTGTAAACTGCCTCTCACTACTCACAATGTACACAAATCCTGTAAGCTGCTTCTCTTTTACTCAGACTACTGAAAACCCGCATAGTGGGTAAGACAAATCCCATGCTACAGAACTCCCGTAAAGTGTTTCCTACACTCAGGATGCAGAACTCCTGTAAACTGCCTCTCACTACTTCCAATGTACAGAAATCCTGTAAGCTGCTTCTCTTTTACTCAGACTGCTGAAAACCCGCATAGTGCGTGAGACATCTCCCATGCTACAGAACTCCCGTAAAGTGTTTCCTACACTCAGGATGCAGAACTCCTGTAAACTGCCTCTCACTACTTCCAATGTACAGAAATCCTGTAAGCTGCTTCTCTTTTACTCAGACAACTGAAAACCCGCATAGTGCGTAAGACTACTCCCATACTACAGAACTCGCGTAAAGTGTTTCCTGCACTCAGGATGCAGAACTCCTGTAAACTGCCTCTCCCTACTCACAATGTACACAAATCCTGTAAGCTGCTTCTCTTTTACTCAGACTACTAAAAACCCGCATAGTGCGTAAGACTAATCCCATGCTACAGAACTCCCGTAAAGTGTTTCCTACACTCAGGATGCAGAACTCCTGTAAACTGCCTCTCACTACTTCCGATGTACAGAAATCCTGTAAGCTGCTTCTCTTTTACTCAGACAACTGAAAACCCGCATAGTGCGTAAGACTACTCCCATGCTACAGAACTCCCGTAAAGTGTTTCCTACACTCAGGATGCAGAACTCCTGTAAACTGCCTCTCACTACTTCCAATGTACAGAAATCCTGTAAGCTGCTTCTCTTTTACTCAGACAACTGAAAACCCCCATAGTGCGTAAGACTACTCCCATACTACAGAACTCCCGTAAAGTGTTTCCTACACTCAGGATGCAGAACTCCTGTAAACTGCCTCTCACTACTTCCAATGTACAGAAATCCTGTAAGCTGCTTCTCTTTTACTCAGACTACTGAAAACCCGCATAGTGCGTAAGACTACTCCCATGCTACAGAACTCCCGTAAAGTGTTTCCTACACTCAGGATGCAGAACTCCTGTAAACTGCCTCTCACTACTTCCAATGTACAGAAATCCTGTAAGCTGCTTCTCTTTTACTCAGACTGCTGAAAACCCGCATAGTGCGTAAGACTACTCCCATGCTACAGAACTCCCGTAGAGTGTTTCCAACACTCAGGATGCAGAACTCCTGTAAACTGCCTCTCACTACTTCCAATGTACAGAAATCCTGTAAGCTGCTTCTCTTTTACTCAGAATACTGAAAACCCGCATAGTGCGTAAGACTATTCCCATACTACAGAACTCCCGTAAAGTGTTTCCTGCACTCAGGATGCAGAACTCCTGTAAACTGCCTCTCCCTACTCACAATGTACACAAATCCTGTAAGCTGCTTCTCTTTTACTCAGACTACTAAAAACCCGCATAGTGCGTAAGACTATTCCCATGCTACAGAACTCCCGTAAAGTGTTTCCTACACTCAGGATGCAGAACTCCTGTAAACTGCCTCTCCCTACTCACAATGTACAGAAATCCTGTAAGCTGCTTCTCTTTTACTCAGACTACTAAAAACCCGCATAGTGCGGAAGACTAATCCCATGCTACAGAACTCCTGTGTAGTGTTTCTTACACTCAGGATGCAGAACTCCTGTAAACTGCCTCTCACTACTTCCAATGTACAGAAATCCTGTAAGCTGCTTCTCTTTTACTCAGACTGCTGAAAACCCGCATAGTGCGTAAGACTACTCCCATGCTGCAGAACTCCCATCTAGTGTTTCCTACACTCAGGATGCAGAACTCCTGTAAACTGCCTCTCACTACTTCCAATGTACAGAAATCCTGTAAGCTGCTTCTCTTTCACTAAGACTGCTGAAAACCCGCATAGTGCGTAAGACTACTCCCATGCCACAGAACTCCCATAAAGTGTTTCCTACACTCAGGATGCAGAACTCCTGTAAACTGCCTCTCACTACTTCCAATGTACACAAATCCTGTAAGCTGCTTCTCTTTTACTCAGACTACTGAAAACCCGCATAGTGCGTAAGACTACTCCCATGCTATCGAACTCCTCTTAAGTGTTTCCTACACTCAGGATGCAGAACTCCTGTAAACTGCCTCTCACTACTTGCAATGTACAGAAATCCTGTAGCTGCTTCTCTTTGTCGCAGACTACTGAAAACCCGCATAGTGCGTAAGACTACTCCCATGCTACAGAACTCCCATAAAGTGTTTCCTACACTCAGGATGCAGAACTCCTGTAAACTGCCTCTCACTACTTCCAATGTACAGAAATCCTGTAAGCTGCTTCTCTTTTACTCAGACAACTGAAAACCCGCATAGTGCGTAAGACTACTCCCATACTACAGAACTCCCGTAAAGTGTTTCCTACACTCAGGATTCAGAACTCCTGTAAACTGCCTCTCACTACTTCCAATGTACAGAAATCCTGTAAGCTGCTTCTCTTTTACTCAGACTACTGAAAACCCGCATAGTGGGTAAGACAACTCCCATGCTACAGAACTCCCGTAAAGTGTTTCCTACACTCAGGATGCAGAACTCCTGTAAACTGCCTCTCACTACTTCCAATGTACACAAATCCTGTAAGCTGCTTCTCTTTTACTCAGACTACTGAAAACCCGCATAGAAGGTAAGGCTAATCCCATGCTACAGAACTCCCGTAAAGTGTTTCCTACACTCAGGATGCAGAACTCCTGTAAACTGCCTCTCACTACTTCCAATGTACAGAAATCCTGTAAGCTGCTTCTCTTTTACTCAGACAACTGAAAACCCGCATAGTGTGTAAGACTACTCCCATACTACAGAACTCCCGTAAAGTGTTTCCTACACTCAGGATGCAGAACTCCTGTAAACTGCCTCTCCCTACTCACAATGTACACAAATCCTGTAAGCTGCTTCTCTTTTACTCAGACAACTGAAAACGCGCATAGTGCATTAGCTCCCATGCTACAGAACTCCCGTAAAGTGTTTCCTACACTCAGGATGCAGAACTCCTGTAAACTGCCTCTCCCTACTCACAATGTACACAAATCCTGTAAGCTGCTTCTCTTTTACTCAGACTACTAAAAACCCGCATAGTGCGTAAGACTATTCCCATGCTAAAGAACTCCCGTAAAGTGTTTCCTACACTCAGGATGCAGAACTCCTGTAAATTGCCTCTCCCTACTCACAATGTACACAAATCCTGTAAGCTGCTTCTCTTTTACTCAGACTACTAAAAACCCGCATAGTGCGTAAGACTAATCCCATGCTACAGAACTCCTGTGTAGTGTTTCTTACACTCAGGATGCAGAACTCCTGTAAACTGCCTCTCACTACTTCCAATGTACAGAAATCCTGTAAGCTGATTCACTTTTACTCAGACTGCTGAAAACCCGCATAGTGCGTAAGACTACTCCCATGCTGCAGAACTCCCATCTAGTGTTTCCTACACTCAGGATGCAGAACTCCTGTAAACTGCCTCTCACTACTCACAATGCACACTAATCCTGTAAGCTGCTTCTCTTTTACTCAGACTACTGAAAACCCGCATAGTGCGTAAGACATCTCCCATGCTACAGAACTCCCGTAAAGTGTTTCCTGCACTCAGGATGCAGAACTCCTGTAAACTGCCTCTCCCTACTCACAATGTACACAAATCCTGTAAGCTGCTTCTCTTTTACTCAGACTACTAAAAACCCGCATAGTGCGTAAGACTATTCCCATGCTACAGAACTCCCGTAAAGTGTTTCCTACACTCAGGATGCAGAACTCCTGTAAACTGCCTCTCACTACTTCCAATGTACAGAAATCCTGTAAGCTGCTTCTCTTTTACTCAGACTACTGAAAACCCGCATAGTGGGTAAGACTACTCCCATGCTACAGAACTCCCGTAAAGTGTTTCCTACACTCAGGATGCAGAACTCCTGTAAACTGCCTCTCACTACTTCCAATGTACACAAATCCTGTAAGCTGCTTCTCTTTTACTCAGACTACTGAAAACCCGCATAGTGGGTAAGACTAATCCCATGCTACAGAACTCCCGTAAAGTGTTTCCTACACTCAGGATGCAGAACTCCTGTAAACTGCCTCTCACTACTTCCAATGTACAGAAATCCTGTAAGCTGCTTCTCTTTTACTCAGACAACTGAAAACCCGCATAGTGCGTAAGACTACTCCCATACTACAGAACTCCCGTAAAGTGTTTCCTACACTCAGGATGCAGAACTCCTGTAAACTGCCTCTCCCTACTCACAATGTACACAAATCCTGTAAGCTGCTTCTCTTTTACTCAGACTACTGAAAACGCGCATAGTGCATTAGCTCCCATGCTACAGAACTCCCGTAAAGTGTTTCCTACACTCAGGATGCAGAACTCCTGTAAACTGCCTCTCACTACTCACAATGTACAGAAATCCTGTAAGCTGCTTCTCTTTTACTCAGACAACTGAAAACCCGCATAGTGCGTAAGACTATTCCCAGGTTACAGAACTCCCGTAAAGTGTTTCCTACACTCAGGATGCAGAACTCCTGTAAACTGCCTCTCCCTACTCACAATGTACACAAATCCTGTAAGCTGCTTCTCTTTTACTCAGACTACTAAAAACCCGCATAGTGCGTAAGACTAATCCCATGCTACAGAACTCCTGTGTAGTGTTTCTTACACTCAGGATGCAGAACTCCTGTAAACTGCCTCTCACTACTTCCAATGTACAGAAATCCTGTAAGCTGCTTCTCTTTTACTCAGACTGCTGAAAACCCGCATAGTGCGTAAGACTACTCCCATGCTGCAGAACTCCCATCTACTGTTTCCTACACTCAGGATGCAGAACTCCTGTAAACTGCCTCTCACTACTTCCAATGTACAGAAATCCTGTAAGCTGCTTCTCTTTTACTCAGACAACTGAAAACTCGCATAGTGCGTAAGACTACTCCCATACTACAGAACTCCCGTAAAGTGTTTCCTACACTCAGGATTCAGAACTCCTGTAAACTGCCTCTCACTACTTCCAATGTACAGAAATCCTGTAAGCTGCTTCTCTTTTACTCAGACTACTGAAAACCCGCATAGTGCGTAAGACTACTCCCATGCTACAGAACTCCCGTAAAGTGTTTCCTACACTCAGGATGCAGAACTCCTGTAAACTGCCTCTCACTACTCACAATGTACACAAATCCTGTAAGCTGCTTCTCTTTTACTCAGACTACTGAAAACCCGCATAGTGGGTAAGACAAATCCCATGCTACAGAACTCCCGTAAAGTGTTTCCTACACTCAGGATGCAGAACTCCTGTAAACTGCCTCTCACTACTTCCAATGTACAGAAATCCTGTAAGCTGCTTCTCTTTTACTCAGACTGCTGAAAACCCGCATAGTGCGTGAGACATCTCCCATGCTACAGAACTCCCGTAAAGTGTTTCCTACACTCAGGATGCAGAACTCCTGTAAACTGCCTCTCACTACTTCCAATGTACAGAAATCCTGTAAGCTGCTTCTCTTTTACTCAGACAACTGAAAACCCGCATAGTGCGTAAGACTACTCCCATACTACAGAACTCCCGTAAAGTGTTTCCTGCACTCAGGATGCAGAACTCCTGTAAACTGCCTCTCCCTACTCACAATGTACACAAATCCTGTAAGCTGCTTCTCTTTTACTCAGACTACTAAAAACCCGCATAGTGCGTAAGACTAATCCCATGCTACAGAACTCCTGTGTAGTGTTTCTTACACTCAGGATGCAGAACTCCTGTAAACTGCCTCTCACTACTTCCAATGTACAGAAATCCTGTAAGCTGCTTCTCTTTTACTCAGACTGCTGAAAACCCGCATAGTGCGTAAGACTACTCCCATGCTGCAGAACTCCCATGTAGTGTTTCCTACACTCAGGATGCAGAACTCCTGTAAACTGCCTCTCACTACTCACAATGCACACTAATCCTGTAAGCTGCTTCTCTTTTACTCAGACTACTGAAAACCCGCATAGTGCGTAAGACATCTCCCATGCTACAGAACTCCCGTAAAGTGTTTCCTGCACTCAGGATGCAGAACTCCTGTAAACTGCCTCTCCCTACTCACAATGTACACAAATCCTGTAAGCTGCTTCTCTTTTACTCAGACTACTAAAAACCCGCATAGTGCGTAAGACTATTCCCATGCTACAGAACTCCCGTAAAGTGTTTCCTACACTCAGGATGCAGAACTCCTGTAAACTGCCTCTCACTACTTGCAATGTACAGAAATCCTGTAGCTGCTTCTCTTTGATGCAGACTGCTGAAAACCCGCATAGTGCGTAAGACTACTCCCATGCTACAGAACTCCCGTAATGTGTTTCCTACACTCAGGATGCAGAACTCCTGTAAACTGCCTCTCACTACTTCCAATGTACAGAAATCCTGTAAGCTGCTTCTCTTTTACTCAGACAACTGAAAACCCGCATAGTGCATAAGACTACTCCCATACTACAGAACTCCCGTAAAGTGTTTCCTACACTCAGGATGCAGAACTCCTGTAAACTGCCTCTCACTACTTCCAATGTACAGAAATCCTGTAAGCTGCTTCTCTTTTACTCAGACTACTGAAAACCCGCATAGTGGGTAAGACTACTCCCATGCTACAGAACTCCCGTAAAGTGTTTCCTACACTCAGGATGCAGAACTCCTGTAAACTGCCTCTCACTACTTCCAATGTACACAAATCCTGTAAGCTGCTTCTCTTTTACTCAGACTACTGAAAACCCGCATAGTGGGTAAGACTAATCCCATGCTACAGAACTCCCGTAAAGTGTTTCCTACACTCAGGATGCAGAACTCCTGTAAACTGCCTCTCACTACTTCCAATGTACAGAAATCCTGTAAGCTGCTTCTCTTTTACTCAGACAACTGAAAACCCGCATAGTGCGTAAGACTACTCCCATACTACAGAACTCCCGTAAAGTGTTTCCTACACTCAGGATGCAGAACTCCTGTAAACTGCCTCTCACTACTCACAATGTACACAAATCCTGTAAGCTGCTTCTCTTTTACTCAGACAACTGAAAACGCGCATAGTGCATTAGCTCCCATGCTACAGAACTCCCGTAAAGTGTTTCCTACACTCAGGATGCAGAACTCCTGTAAACTGCCTCTCACTACTCACAATGTACACAAATCCTGTAAGCTGCTTCTCTTTTACTCAGACAACTGAAAACCCGCATAGTGCGTAAGACTACTCCCATACTACAGAACTCCCGTAAAGTGTTTCCTACACTCAGGATGCAGAACTCCTGTAAACTGCCTCTCCCTACTCACAATGTACACAAATCCTGTAAGCTGCTTCTCTTTTACTCAGACAACTGAAAACGCGCATAGTGCATTAGCTCCCATGCTACAGAACTCCCGTAAAGTGTTTCCTACACTCAGGATGCCGAACTCCTGTAAACTGCCTCTCACTACTCACAATGTACACAAATCCTGTAAGCTGCTTCTCTTTTACTCAGACAACTGAAAACCCGCATAGTGCGTAAGACTATTCCCATGTTACAGAACTCCCGTAAAGTGTTTCCTACACTCAGGATGCAGAACTCCTGTAAACTGCCTCTCCCTACTCACAATGTACACAAATCCTGTAAGCTGCTTCTCTTTGACTCAGACTACTAAAAACCCGCATAGTGCGTAAGACTAATCCCATGCTACAGAACTCCTGTGTAGTGTTTCTTACACTCAGGATGCAGAACTCCTGTAAACTGCCTCTCACTACTTCCAATGTACAGAAATCCTGTAAGCTGCTTCTCTTTTACTCAGACTGCTGAAAACCCGCATAGTGCGTAAGACTACTCCCATGCTGCAGAACTCCCATCTACTGTTTCCTACACTCAGGATGCAGAACTCCTGTAAACTGCCTCTCACTACTTCCAATGTACAGAAATCCTGTAAGCTGCTTCTCTTTTACTCAGACAACTGAAAACTCGCATAGTGCGTAAGACTACTCTCATACTACAGAACTCCCGTAAAGTGTTTACTATACTCAGGATTCAGAACTCCTGTAAACTGCCTCTCACTACTTCCAATGTACAGAAATCCTGTAAGCTGCTTCTCTTTTACTCAGACTACTGAAAACCCGCATAGTGCGTAAGACTACTCCCATGCTACAGAACTCCCGTAAAGTGTTTCCTACACTCAGGATGCAGAACTCCTGTAAACTGCCTCTCACTACTCACAATGTACACAAATCCTGTAAGCTGCTTCTCTTTTACTCAGACTACTGAAAACCCGCATAGTGGGTAAGACAAATCCCTTGCTACAGAACTCCCGTAAAGTGTTTCCTACACTCAGGATGCAGAACTCCTGTAAACTGCCTCTCACTACTTCCAATGTACAGAAATCCTGTAAGCTGCTTCTCTTTTACTCAGACTGCTGAAAACCCGCATAGTGCGTGAGACATCTCCCATGCTACAGAACTCCCGTAAAGTGTTTCCTACACTCAGGATGCAGAACTCCTGTAAACTGCCTCTCACTACTTCCAATGTACAGAAATCCTGTAAGCTGCTTCTCTTTTACTCAGACAACTGAAAACCCGCATAGTGCGTAAGACTACTCCCATACTACAGAACTCCCGTAAAGTGTTTCCTGCACTCAGGATGCAGAACTCCTGTAAACTGCCTCTCCCTACTCACAATGTACACAAATCCTGTAAGCTGCTTCTCTTTTACTCAGACTACTAAAAACCCGCATAGTGCGTAAGACTATTCCCATGCTACAGAACTCCCGTAAAGTGTTTCCTACACTCAGGATGCAGAACTCCTGTAAACTGCCTCTCACTACTTCCGATGTACAGAAATCCTGTAAGCTGCTTCTCTTTTACTCAGACAACTGAAAACCCGCATAGTGCGTAAGACTACTCCCATGCTACAGAACTCCCATAAAGTGTTTCCTACACTCAGGATGCAGAACTCCTGTAAACTGCCTCTCACTACTTCCAATGTACAGAAATCCTGTAAGCTGCTTCTCTTTTACTCAGACTACTGAAAACCCGCATAGTGGGTAAGACTACTCCCATGCTACAGAACTCCCGTAAAGTGTTTCCTACACTCAGGATGCAGAACTCCTGTAAACTGCCTCTCACTACTTCCAATGTACACAAATCCTGTAAGCTGCTTCTCTTTTACTCAGACTACTGAAAACCCGCATAGTGGGTAAGACTAATCCCATGCTACAGAACTCCCGTAAAGTGTTTCCTACACTCAGGATGCAGAACTCCTGTAAACTGCCTCTCACTACTTCCAATGTACAGAAATCCTGTAAGCTGCTTCTCTTTTACTCAGACAACTGAAAACCCGCATAGTGCGTAAGACTACTCCCATACTACAGAACTCCCGTAAAGTGTTTCCTACACTCAGGATGCAGAACTCCTGTAAACTGCCTCTCCCTACTCACAATGTACACAAATCCTGTAAGCTGCTTCTCTTTTACTCAGACAACTGAAAACGCGCATAGTGCATTAGCTCCCATGCTACAGAACTCCCGTAAAGTGTTTCCTACACTCAGGATGCAGAACTCCTGTAAACTGCCTCTCACTACTCACAATGTACACAAATCCTGTAAGCTGCTTCTCTTTTACTCAGACAACTGAAAACCCGCATAGTGCGTAAGACTACTCCCATACTACAGAACTCCCGTAAAGTGTTTCCTACACTCAGGATGCAGAACTCCTGTAAACTGCCTCTCACTACTTCCGATGTACAGAAATCCTGTAAGCTGCTTCTCTTTTACGCAGACTACTGAAAACCCGCATAGTGCGTAAGACTACTCCCATGCTACAGAACTCCCATAAAGTGTTTCCTACACTCAGGATGCAGAACTCCTGTAAACTGCCTCTCACTACTTCCAATGTACACAAATCCTGTAAGCTGCTTCTCTTTTACTCAGACAACTGAAAACCCGCATAGTGCGTAAGACTACTCCCATGCTATAGAACTCCTCTAAAGTGTTTCCTACACTCAGGATGCAGAACTCCTGTAAACTGCCTCTCACTACTTGCAATGTACAGAAATCCTGTAGCTGCTTCTCTTTGACGCAGACTTCTGAAAACCCGCATAGTGCGTAAGACTACTCCCATGCTACAGAACTCCCATAAAGTGTTTCCTACACTCAGGATGCAGAACTCCTGTAAACTGCCTCTCACTACTTCCAATGTACAGAAATCCTGTAAGCTGCTTCTCTTTTACTCAGACAACTGAAAACCCGCATAATGCATAAGACTACTCCCATACTACAGAACTCCCGTAAAGTGTTTCCTACACTCAGGATGCAGAACTCCTGTAAACTGCCTCTCACTACTTCCAATGTACAGAAATCCTGTAAGCTGCTTCTCTTTTACTCAGACTACTGAAAACCCGCATAGTGGGTAAGACTACTCCCATGCTACAGAACTCCCGTAAAGTGTTTCCTACACTCAGGATGCAGAACTCCTGTAAACTGCCTCTCACTACTTCCAATGTACAGAAATCCTGTAAGCTGCTTCTCTTTTACTCAGACTACTGAAAACCCGCATAGTGGGTAAGACTAATCCCATGCTACAGAACTCCCGTAAAGTGTTTCCTACACTCAGGATGCAGAACTCCTGTAAACTGCCTCTCACTACTTCCAATGTACAGAAATCCTGTAAGCTGCTTCTCTTTTACTCAGACAACTGAAAACCCGCATAGTGCGTAAGACTACTCCCATACTACAGAACTCCCGTAAAGTGTTTCCTACACTCAGGATGCAGAACTCCTGTAAACTGCCTCTCCCTACTCACAATGTACACAAATCCTGTAAGCTGCTTCTCTTTTACTCAGACAACTGAAAACGCGCATAGTGCATTAGCTCCCATGCTACAGAACTCCCGTAAAGTGTTTCCTACACTCAGGATGCAGAACTCCTGTAAACTGCCTCTCACTACTCACAATGTACACAAATCCTGTAAGCTGCTTCTCTTTTACTCAGACTACTAAAAACCCGCATAGTGCGTAAGACTATTCCCATGCTACAGAACTCCCGTAAAGTGTTTCCTACACTCAGGATGCAGAACTCCTGTAAACTGCCTCTCCCTACTCACAATGTACACAAATCCTGTAAGCTGCTTCTCTTTTACTCAGACTACTAAAAACCCGCATAGTGCGTAAGACTAATCCCATGCTACAGAACTCCTGTGTAGTGTTTCTTACACTCAGGATGCAGAACTCCTGTAAACTGCCTCTCACTACTTCCAATGTACAGAAATCCTGTAAGCTGCTTCTGTTTTACTCAGACTGCTGAAAACCCGCATAGTGCGTAATACTACTCCCATGCTGCAGAACTCCCATCTACTGTTTCCTACACTCAGGATGCAGAACTCCTGTAAACTGCCTCTCACTACTTCCAATGTACAGAAATCCTGTAAGCTGCTTCTCTTTTACTCAGACAACTGAAAACCCGCATAGTGCGTAAGACTACTCCCATACTACAGAACTCCCGTAAAGTGTTTCCTACACTCAGGATGCAGAACTCCTGTAAACTGCCTCTCACTACTTCCAATGTACAGAAATCCTGTAAGCTGCTTCTCTTTTACTCAGACTACTAAAAACCCGCATAGTGCGTAAGACTACTCCCATGCTACAGAACTCCCGTAAATTGTTTCCTACACTCAGGATGCAGAACTCCTGTAAACTGCCTCTCTCTACTCACAATGTACACAAATCCTGTAAGCTGCTTCTCTTTTACTCAGACTACTGAAAACCCGCATAGTGGGTAAGACAAATCCCATGCTACAGAACTCCCGTAAAGTGTTTCCTACACTCAGGATGCAGAACTCCTGTAAACTGCCTCTCACTACTTCCAATGTACAGAAATCCTGTAAGCTGCTTCTCTTTTACTCAGACTGCTGAAAACCCGCATAGTGCGTGAGACATCTCCCATGCTACAGAACTCCCGTAAAGTGTTTCCTACACTCAGGATGCAGAACTCCTGTAAACTGCCTCTCACTACTTCCAATGTACAGAAATCCTGTAAGCTGCTTCTCTTTTACTCAGACAACTGAAAACCCGCATAGTGCGTAAGACTACTCCCATACTACAGAACTCCCGTAAAGTGTTTCCTGCACTCAGGATGCAGAACTCCTGTAAACTGCCTCTCCCTACTCACAATGTACACAAATCCTGTAAGCTGCTTCTCTTTTACTCAGACTACTAAAAACCCGCATAGTGCGTAAGACTATTCCCATGCTACAGAACTCCCGTAAAGTGTTTCCTACACTCAGGATGCAGAACTCCTGTAAACTGCCTCTCACTACTTCCGATGTACAGAAATCCTGTAAGCTGCTTCTCTTTTACTCAGACAACTGAAAACCCGCATAGTGCGTAAGACTACTCCCATGCTACAGAACTCCCATAAAGTGTTTCCTACACTCAGGATGCAGAACTCCTGTAAACTGCCTCTCACTACTTCCAATGTACAGAAATCCTGTAAGCTGCTTCTCTTTTACTCAGACTACTGAAAACCCGCATAGTGCGTAAGACTACTCCCATGCTATAGAACTCCTCTAAAGTGTTTCCTACACTCAGGATGCAGAACTCCTGTAAACTGCCTCTCACTACTTGCAATGTACAGAAATCCTGTAGCTGCTTCCCTTTGACGCAGACTACTGAGAACCCGCATAGTGCGTAAGACTACTCCCATACTACAGAACTCCCGTATACTCCCATGCTGCAGAACTCCCATCTACTGTTTCCTACACTCAGGATGCAGAACTCCTGTAAACTGCCTCTCACTACTTCCAATGTACAGAAATCCTGTAAGCTGCTTCTCTTTTACTCAGACAACTGAAAACCCGCATAGTGCGTAAGACTACTCCCATACTACAGAACTCCCGTAAAGTGTTTACTATACTCAGGATTCAGAACTCCTGTAAACTGCCTCTCACTACTTCCAATGTACAGAAATCCTGTAAGCTGCTTCTCTTTTACTCAGACTACTGAAAACCCGCATAGTGCGTAAGACTACTCCCATGCTACAGAACTCCCGTAAAGTGTTTCCTACACTCAGGATGCAGAACTCCTGTAAACTGCCTCTCACTACTCACAATGTACACAAATCCTGTAAGCTGCTTCTCTTTTACTCAGACTACTGAAAACCCGCATAGTGGGTAAGACAAATCCCATGCTACAGAACTCCCGTAAAGTGTTTCCTACACTCAGGATGCAGAACTCCTGTAAACTGCCTCTCACTACTTCCAATGTACAGAAATCCTGTAAGCTGCTTCTCTTTTACTCAGACTGCTGAAAACCCGCATAGTGCGTGAGACATCTCCCATGCTACAGAACTCCCGTAAAGTGTTTCCTACACTCAGGATGCAGAACTCCTGTAAACTGCCTCTCACTACTTCCAATGTACAGAAATCCTGTAAGCTGCTTCTCTTTTACTCAGACAACTGAAAACCCGCATAGTGCGTAAGACTACTCCCATACTACAGAACTCCCGTAAAGTGTTTCCTGCACTCAGGATGCAGAACTCCTGTAAACTGCCTCTCCCTACTCACAATGTACACAAATCCTGTAAGCTGCTTCTCTTTTACTCAGACTACTAAAAACCCGCATAGTGCGTAAGACTACTCCCATGCTATAGAACTCCTCTAAAGTGTTTCCTACACTCAGGATGCAGAACTCCTGTAAACTGCCTCTCACTACTTCCAATGTACAGAAATCCTGTAGCTGCTTCTCTTTGACGCAGACTACTGAGAACCCGCATAGTGCGTAAGACTACTCCCATGCTACAGAACTCCCATAAAGTGTTTCCTACACTCAGGATGCAGAACTCCTGTAAACTGCCTCTCACTACTTCCAATGTACAGAAATCCTGTAAGCTGCTTCTCTTTTACTCAGACAACTGAAAACCCGCATAGTGCGTAAGACTACTCCCATACTACAGAACTCCCGTAAAGTGTTTCCTACACTCAGGATGCAGAACTCCTGTAAACTGCCTCTCACTACTTCCAATGTACAGAAATCCTGTAAGCTGCTTCTCTTTTACTCAGACTACTGAAAACCCGCATAGTGGGTAAGACTACTCCCATGCTACAGAACTCCCGTAAATTGTTTCCTACACTCAGGATGCAGAACTCCTGTAAACTGCCTCTCCCTACTCACAATGTACACAAATCCTGTAAGCTGCTTCTCTTTTACTCAGACTACTAAAAACCCGCATAGTGCGTAAGACTAATCCCATGCTACAGAACTCCTGTGTAGTGTTTCTTACACTCAGGATGCAGAACTCCTGTAAACTGCCTCTCACTACTTCCAATGTACAGAAAACCTGTAAGCTGCTTCTCTTTTACTCAGACTGCTGAAAACCCGCATAGTGCGTAAGACTACTCCCATGCTGCAGAACTCCCATCTAGTGTTTCCTACACTCAGGATGCAGAACTCCTGTAAACTGCCTCTCACTACTCACAATGCACACAAATCCTGTAAGCTGCTTCTCTTTTACTCAGACTACTGAAAACCCGCATAGTGCGTAAGACATCTCCCATGCTACAGAACTCCCGTAAAGTGTTTCCTACACTCAGGATGCAGAACTCCTGTAAACTGCCTCTCACTACTTCCAATGTACAGAAATCCTGTAAGCTGCTTCTCTTTTACTCAGACAACTGAAAACCCGCATAGTGCGTAAGACTACTCCCATACTACAGAACTCCCGTAAAATGTTTCCTACACTCAGGATGCAGAACTCCTGTAAACTGCCTCTCACTAATTCCAATGTACAGAAATCCTGTAAGCTGCTTCTCTTTTACTCAGACTACTGAAAACCCGCATAGTGGGTAAGACTACTCCCATGCTACAGAACTCCCGTAAAGTGTTTCCTACACTCAGGATGCAGAACTCCTGTAAACTGTCTCTCAATACTTCCAATGTACACAAATCCTGTAAGCTGCTTCTCTTTTACTCAGACTACTGAAAACCCGCATAGTGGGTAAGACTACTCCCATGCTACAGAACTCCCATAATGTGTTTCTTACACTCAGGATGCAGAACTCCTGTAAACTGCCTCTCACTACTTCCAATGTACAGAAATCCTGTAAGCTGCTTCTCTTTTACTCAGACAACTGAAAACCCGCATAGTGCGTAAGACTACTCCCATACTACAGAACTCCCGTAAAGTGATTCCTGCACTCAGGATGCAGAACTCCTGTAAACTGCCTCTCCCTACTCACAATGTACACAAATCCTGTAAGCTGCTTCTCTTTTACTCAGACTATTAAAAACCCGCATAGTGCGTAAGACTATTCCCATGCTACAGAACTCCCGTAAAGTGTTTCCTACACTCAGGATGCAGAACTCCTGTAAACTGCCTCTCACTACTTCCAATGTACACAAATCCTGTAAGCTGCTTCTCTTTTACTCAGACAACTGAAAACCCGCATAGTGCGTAAGACTACTCCCATGCTACAGAACTCCCATAAAGTGTTTCCTACACTCAGGATGCAGAACTCCTGTAAACTGCCTCTCACTACTTCCAATGTACACAAATCCTGTAAGCTGCTTCTCTTTTACTCAGACTACTGAAAACCCGCATAGTGTGTAAGACTACTCCCATGCTATAGAACTCCTCTAAAGTCTTTCCTACACTCAGGATGCAGAACTCCTGTAAACTGCCTCTCACTACTTGCAATGTACAGAAATCCTGTAGCTGCTTCTCTTTGACGCAGACTACTGAAAACCCGCATAGTGCGTAAGACTACTCCCATGCTACATAACTCCCATAAAGTGTTTCCTACACTCAGGATGCAGAACTCCTGTAAACTGCCTCTCACTACTTCCAATGTACAGAAATCCTGTAAGCTGCTTCTCTTTTACTCAGACAACTGAAAACCCGCATAGTGCGTAAGACTACTCCCATACTACAGAACTCCCGTAAAGTGTTTCCTACACTCAGGATGCAGAACTCCTGTAAACAGCCTCTCACTACTTCCAATGTACACAAATCCTGTAAGCTGCTTCTCTTTTACTCAGACAACTGAAAACCCGCATAGTGCGTAAGACTATTCCCATGCTACGGAACTCCCGTAAAGTGTTTCCTACACTCAGGATGCAGAACTCCTGTAAACTGCCTCTCACTACTTCCAATGTACACAAATCCTGTAAGCTGCTTCTCTTTTACTCAGACAACTGAAAACGCGCATAGTGCATTAGCTCCCATGCTACAGAACTCCCGTAAAGTGTTTCCTACACTCAGGATGCAGAACTCCTGTAAACTGCCTCTCCCTACTCACAATGTACACAAATCCTGTAAGCTGTTTCTCTTTTACTCAGACTACTAAAAACCCGCATAGTGCGTAAGACTATTCCCATGCTACAGAACTCCCGTAAAGTGTTTCCTACACTCAGGATGCAGAACTCCTGTAAACTGCCTCTCCCTACTCACAATGTACACAAATCCTGTAAGCTGCTTCTCTTTTACTCAGACTACTAAAAACCCGCATAGTGCGTAAGACTAATCCCATGCTACAGAACTCCTGTGTAGTGTTTCTTACACTCAGGATGCAGAACTCCTGTAAACTGCCTCTCACTACTTCCAATGTACAGAAATCCTGTAAGCTGCTTCTCTTTTACTCAGACTGCTGAAAACCCGCATAGTGCGTAAGACTACTCCCATGCTGCAGAACTCCCATCTACTGTTTCCTACACTCAGGATGCAGAACTCCTGTAACCTGCCTCTCACTACTTCCAATGTACAGAAATCCTGTAAGCTGCTTCTCTTTTACTCAGACTACTGAAAACCCGCATAGTGCGTAAGACTAATCCCATGCTACAGAACTCCCGTAAAGTGTTTACTATACTCAGGATTCAGAACTCCTGTAAACTGCCTCTCACTACTTCCAATGTACAGAAATCCTGTAAGCTGCTTCTCTTTTACTCAGACTACTGAAAACCCGCATAGTGCGTAAGACTACTCCCATGCTACAGAACTCCCGTAAAGTGTTTCCTACACTCAGGATGCAGAACTCCTGTAAACTGCCTCTCACTACTCACAATGTACACAAATCCTGTAAGCTGCTTCTCTTTTACTCAGACTACTGAAAACCCGCATAGTGGGTAAGACAAATCCCATGCTACAGAACTCCCGTAAAGTGTTTCCTACACTCAGGATGCAGAACTCCTGTAAACTGCCTCTCACTACTTCCAATGTACAGAAATCCTGTAAGCTGCTTCTCTTTTACTCAGACTGCTGAAAACCCGCATAGTGCGTGAGACATCTCCCATGCTACAGAACTCCCGTAAAGTGTTTCCTACACTCAGGATGCAGAACTCCTGTAAACTGCCTCTCACTACTTCCAATGTACAGAAATCCTGTAAGCTGCTTCTCTTTTACTCAGACAACTGAAAACCCGCATAGTGCGTAAGACTACTCCCATACTACAGAACTCCCGTAAAGTGTTTCCTGCACTCAGGATGCAGAACTCCTGTAAACTGCCTCTCCCTACTCACAATGTACACAAATCCTGTAAGCTGCTTCTCTTTTACTCAGACTACTAAAAACCCGCATAGTGCGTAAGACTACTCCCATGCTATAGAACTCCTCTAAAGTGTTTCCTACACTCAGGATGCAGAACTCCTGTAAACTGCCTCTCACTACTTCCAATGTACAGAAATCCTGTAGCTGCTTCTCTTTGACGCAGACTACTGAGAACCCGCATAGTGCGTAAGACTACTCCCATGCTACAGAACTCCCATAAAGTGTTTCCTACACTCAGGATGCAGAACTCCTGTAAACTGCCTCTCACTACTTCCAATGTACAGAAATCCTGTAAGCTGCTTCTCTTTTACTCAGACAACTGAAAACCCGCATAGTGCGTAAGACTACTCCCATACTACAGAACTCCCGTAAAGTGTTTCCTACACTCAGGATGCAGAACTCCTGTAAACTGCCTCTCACTACTTCCAATGTACAGAAATCCTGTAAGCTGCTTCTCTTTTACTCAGACTACTGAAAACCCGCATAGTGGGTAAGACTACTCCCATGCTACAGAACTCCCGTAAATTGTTTCCTACACTCAGGATGCAGAACTCCTGTAAACTGCCTCTCCCTACTCACAATGTACACAAATCCTGTAAGCTGCTTCTCTTTTACTCAGACTACTAAAAACCCGCATAGTGCGTAAGACTAATCCCATGCTACAGAACTCCTGTGTAGTGTTTCTTACACTCAGGATGCAGAACTCCTGTAAACTGCCTCTCACTACTTCCAATGTACAGAAAACCTGTAAGCTGCTTCTCTTTTACTCAGACTGCTGAAAACCCGCATAGTGCGTAAGACTACTCCCATGCTGCAGAACTCCCATCTAGTGTTTCCTACACTCAGGATGCAGAACTCCTGTAAACTGCCTCTCACTACTCACAATGCACACAAATCCTGTAAGCTGCTTCTCTTTTACTCAGACTACTGAAAACCCGCATAGTGCGTAAGACATCTCCCATGCTACAGAACTCCCGTAAAGTGTTTCCTACACTCAGGATGCAGAACTCCTGTAAACTGCCTCTCACTACTTCCAATGTACAGAAATCCTGTAAGCTGCTTCTCTTTTACTCAGACAACTGAAAACCCGCATAGTGCGTAAGACTACTCCCATACTACAGAACTCCCGTAAAATGTTTCCTACACTCAGGATGCAGAACTCCTGTAAACTGCCTCTCACTAATTCCAATGTACAGAAATCCTGTAAGCTGCTTCTCTTTTACTCAGACTACTGAAAACCCGCATAGTGGGTAAGACTACTCCCATGCTACAGAACTCCCGTAAAGTGTTTCCTACACTCAGGATGCAGAACTCCTGTAAACTGTCTCTCAATACTTCCAATGTACACAAATCCTGTAAGCTGCTTCTCTTTTATTCAGACTACTGAAAACCCGCATAGTGGGTAAGACTACTCCCATGCTACAGAACTCCCATAAAGTGTTTCTTACACTCAGGATGCAGAACTCCTGTAAACTGCCTCTCACTACTTCCAATGTACAGAAATCCTGTAAGCTGCTTCTCTTTTACTCAGACAACTGAAAACCCGCATAGTGCGTAAGACTACTCCCATACTACAGAACTCCCGTAAAGTGTTTCCTGCACTCAGGATGCAGAACTCCTGTAAACTGCCTCTCCCTACTCACAATGTACACAAATCCTGTAAGCTGCTTCTCTTTTACTCAGACTACTAAAAACCCGCATAGTGCGTAAGACTATTCCCATGCTACAGAACTCCCGTAAAGTGTTTCCTACACTCAGGATGCAGAACTCCTGTAAACTGCCTCTCACTACTTCCAATGTACACAAATCCTGTAAGCTGCTTCTCTTTTACTCAGACAACTGAAAACCCGCATAGTGCGTAAGACTACTCCCATGCTACAGAACTCCCATAAAGTGTTTCCTACACTCAGGATGCAGAACTCCTGTAAACTGCCTCTCACTACTTCCAATGTACACAAATCCTGTAAGCTGCTTCTCTTTTACTCAGACTACTGAAAACCCGCATAGTGTGTAAGACTACTCCCATGCTATAGAACTCCTCTAAAGTCTTTCCTACACTCAGGATGCAGAACTCCTGTAAACTGCCTCTCACTACTTGCAATGTACAGAAATCCTGTAGCTGCTTCTCTTTGACGCAGACTACTGAAAACCCGCATAGTGCGTAAGACTACTCCCATGCTACATAACTCCCATAAAGTGTTTCCTACACTCAGGATGCAGAACTCCTGTAAACTGCCTCTCACTACTTCCAATGTACAGAAATCCTGTAAGCTGCTTCTCTTTTACTCAGACAACTGAAAACCCGCATAGTGCGTAAGACTACTCCCATACTACAGAACTCCCGTAAAGTGTTTCCTACACTCAGGATGCAGAACTCCTGTAAACAGCCTCTCACTACTTCCAATGTACACAAATCCTGTAAGCTGCTTCTCTTTTACTCAGACAACTGAAAACCCGCATAGTGCGTAAGACTATTCCCATGCTACGGAACTCCCGTAAAGTGTTTCCTACACTCAGGATGCAGAACTCCTGTAAACTGCCTCTCACTACTTCCAATGTACACAAATCCTGTAAGCTGCTTCTCTTTTACTCAGACAACTGAAAACGCGCATAGTGCATTAGCTCCCATGCTACAGAACTCCCGTAAAGTGTTTCCTACACTCAGGATGCAGAACTCCTGTAAACTGCCTCTCCCTACTCACAATGTACACAAATCCTGTAAGCTGTTTCTCTTTTACTCAGACTACTAAAAACCCGCATAGTGCGTAAGACTATTCCCATGCTACAGAACTCCCGTAAAGTGTTTCCTACACTCAGGATGCAGAACTCCTGTAAACTGCCTCTCCCTACTCACAATGTACACAAATCCTGTAAGCTGCTTCTCTTTTACTCAGACTACTAAAAACCCGCATAGTGCGTAAGACTAATCCCATGCTACAGAACTCCTGTGTAGTGTTTCTTACACTCAGGATGCAGAACTCCTGTAAACTGCCTCTCACTACTTCCAATGTACAGAAAACCTGTAAGCTGCTTCTCTTTTACTCAGACTGCTGAAAACCCGCATAGTGCGTAAGACTACTCCCATGCTGCAGAACTCCCATCTAGTGTTTCCTACACTCAGGATGCAGAACTCCTGTAAACTGCCTCTCACTACTCACAATGCACACAAATCCTGTAAGCTGCTTCTCTTTTACTCAGACTACTGAAAACCCGCATAGTGCGTAAGACATCTCCCATGCTACAGAACTCCCGTAAAGTGTTTCCTACACTCAGGATGCAGAACTCCTGTAAACTGCCTCTCACTACTTCCAATGTACAGAAATCCTGTAAGCTGCTTCTCTTTTACTCAGACAACTGAAAACCCGCATAGTGCGTAAGACTACTCCCATACTACAGAACTCCCGTAAAATGTTTCCTACACTCAGGATGCAGAACTCCTGTAAACTGCCTCTCACTAATTCCAATGTACAGAAATCCTGTAAGCTGCTTCTCTTTTACTCAGACTACTGAAAACCCGCATAGTGGGTAAGACTACTCCCATGCTACAGAACTCCCGTAAAGTGTTTCCTACACTCAGGATGCAGAACTCCTGTAAACTGTCTCTCAATACTTCCAATGTACACAAATCCTGTAAGCTGCTTCTCTTTTACTCAGACTACTGAAAACCCGCATAGTGGGTAAGACTACTCCCATGCTACAGAACTCCCATAAAGTGTTTCTTACACTCAGGATGCAGAACTCCTGTAAACTGCCTCTCACTACTTCCAATGTACAGAAATCCTGTAAGCTGCTTCTCTTTTACTCAGACAACTGAAAACCCGCATAGTGCGTAAGACTACTCCCATACTACAGAACTCCCGTAAAGTGTTTCCTGCACTCAGGATGCAGAACTCCTGTAAACTGCCTCTCCCTACTCACAATGTACACAAATCCTGTAAGCTGCTTCTCTTTTACTCAGACTACTAAAAACCCGTATAGTGCGTAAGACTATTCCCATGCTACAGAACTCCCGTAAAGTGTTTCCTACACTCAGGATGCAGAACTCCTGTAAACTGCCTCTCACTACTTCCAATGTACAGAAATCCTGTAAGCTGCTTCTCTTTTACTCAGACAACTGAAAACCCGCATAGTGCGTAAGACTACTCCCATGCTACAGAACTCCCATAAAGTGTTTCCTACACTCAGGATGCAGAACTCCTGTAAACTGCCTCTCACTACTTCCAATGTACAGAAATCCTGTAAGCTGCTTCTCTTTTACTCAGACTACTGAAAACCCGCATAGTGCGTAAGACTACTCCCATGCTACAGAACTCCCGGAAAGTGTTTCCTACACTCAGGATGCAGAACTCCTGTAAACTGTCTCTCAATACTTCCAATGTACACAAATCCTGTAAGCTGCTTCTCTTTTACTCAGACAACTGAAAACCCGCATAGTGCGTAAGACTACTCCCATGCTACAGAACTCCCGTAAAGTGTTTCCTACACTCAGGATGCAGAACTCCTGTAAACTGCCTCTCACTACTTCCAATGTACAGAAATCCTGTAAGCTGCTTCTCTTTTACTCAAACTGAAAACCCGCATAGTGCGTAAGACTACTCCCATGCTACAGAACTCCCGTAAAGTGTTTCCTGCACTCAGGATGCAAAACTCCTGTAAACTGCCTCTCCCTACTCACAATGTACACAAATCCTGTAAGCTGCTTCTCTTTTACTCAGACTACTAAAAACCCGCATAGTGCGTAAGACTATTCCCATGCTACAGAACTCCCGTAAAGTGTTTCCTACACTCAGGATGCAGAACTCCTGTAAACTGCCTCTCCCTACTCACAATGTATACAAATCCTGTAAGCTGCTTCTCTTTTACTCAGACTACTAAAAACCCGCATAGCGCGTAAGACTAATCCCATGCTACAGAACTCCTGTGTAGTGTTTCTTACACTCAGGATGCAGAACTCCTGGAAACTGCCTCTCACTACTTCCAATGTACAGAAATCCTGTAAGCTGCTTCTCTTTTACTCAGACAACTGAAAACGCGCATAGTGCATTAGCTCCCATGCTACAGAACTCCCGTAAAGTGTTTCCTACACTCAGGATGCAGAACTCCTGTAAACTGCCTCTCACTACTTCCAATGTACAGAAATCCTGTAAGCTGCTTCTCTTTTACTCAGACTACTGAAAACCCGCATAGTGGGTAAGACTACTCCCATGCTACAGAACTCCCGTAAAGTGTTTCCTACACTCAGGATGCAGAACTCCTGTAAACTGCCTCTCACTACTTCCAATGTACACAAATCCTGTAAGCTGCTTCTCTTTTACTCAGACTACTGAAAACCCGCATAGTGGGTAAGGCTAATCCCATGCTACAGAACTCCCGTAAAGTGTTTCCTACACTCAGGATGCAGAACTCCTGTAAACTGCCTCTCACTACTTCCAATGTACAGAAATCCTGTAAGCTGCTTCTCTTTTACTTAGACAACTGAAAACCCGCATAGTGCGTAAGACTACTCCCATACTACAGAACTCCCGTAAAGTGTTTCCTACACTCAGGATGCAGAACTCCTGTAAACTGCCTCTCCCTACTCACAATGTACACAAATCCTGTAAGCTGCTTCTCTTTTACTCAGACAACTGAAAACGCGCATAGTGCATTAGCTCCCATGCTACAGAACTCCCGTAAAGTGTTTCCTACACTCAGGATGCAGAACTCCTGTAAACTGCCTCTCCCTACTCACAATGTACACAAATCCTGTAAGCTGCTTCTCTTTTACTCAGACTACTAAAAACCCGCATAGTGCGTAAGACTAATCCCATGCTACAGAACTCCTGTGTAGTGTTTCTTACACTCAGGATGCAGAACTCCTGGAAACTGCCTCTCACTACTTCCAATGTACAGAAATCCTGTAAGCTGCTTCTCTTTTACTCAGACAACTGAAAACGCGCATAGTGCATTAGCTCCGATGCTACAGAACTCCCGTAAAGTGTTTCCTACACTCAGGATGCAGAACTCCTGTAAACTGCCTCTCCCTACTCACAATGTACACAAATCCTGTAAGCTGCTTCTCTTTTACTCAGACTACTAAAAACCCGCATAGTGCGTAAGACTACTCCCATACTACAGAACTCCCGTAAAGTGTTTCCTACACTCAGGATGCAGAACTCCTGTAAACTGCCTCTCACTAATTCCAATGTACAGAAATCCTGTAAGCTGCTTCTCTTTTACTCAGACTACTGAAAACCCGCAGAGTGCGTAAGACTACTCCCATGCTACAGAACTCCCGTAAAGTGTTTCCTACACTCAGGATGCAGAACTCCTGTAAACTGCCTCTCCCTACTCACAATGTACACAAATCCTGTAAGCTGCTTCTCTTTTACTCAGACTACTAAAAACCCGCATAGTGCGTAAGACTAATCCCATGCTACAGAACTCCTGTGTAGTGTTTCTTACACTCAGGATGCAGAACTCCTGTAAACTGCCTCTCAACTTCCAATGTATAGAAATCCTGTAAGCTGCTTCTCTTTTACTCAGACTGCTGAAAACCCGCATAGTGCGTAAGACTACTCCCATGATGCAGAACTCCCATCTAGTGTTTCCTACACTCAGGATGCAGAACTCCTGTAAACTGCCTCTCACTACTTCCAATGTACAGAAATCCTGTAAGCTGCTTCTCTTTTACTCAGACAACGGAAAACCCGCATAGTGCGTAAGACTACTCCCATACTACAGAACTCCTGTAAAGTGTTTACTATACTCAGGATTCAGAACTCCTGTAAACTGCCTCTCACTACTTCCAATGTACAGAAATCCTGTAAGCTGCTTCTCTTTTACTCAGACTACTGAAAACCCGCATAGTGCGTTAGACTACTCCCATGCTACAGAACTCCCGTAAAGTGTTTCCTACACTCAGGATGCAGAACTCCTGTAAACTGCCTCTCCCTACTCACAATGTACACAAATCCTGTAAGCTGCTTCTCTTTTACTCAGACAACTGAAAACGCGCATAGTGCATTAGCTCCCATGCTACAGAACTCCCGTAAAGTGTTTCCTACACTCAGGATGCAGAACTCCTGTAAACTGCCTCTCCCTACTCACAATGTACACAAATCCTGTAAGCTGCTTCTCTTTTACTCAGACTACTAAAAACCCGCATAGTGCGTAAGACTAATCCCATGCTACAGAACTCCTGTGTAGTGTTTCTTACACTCAGGATGCAGAACTCCTGGAAACTGCCTCTCACTACTTCCAATGTACAGAAATCCTGTAAGCTGCTTCTCTTTTACTCAGACAACTGAAAACGCGCATAGTGCATTAGCTCCGATGCTACAGAACTCCCGTAAAGTGTTTCCTACACTCAGGATGCAGAACTCCTGTAAACTGCCTCTCCCTACTCACAATGCACACAAATCCTGTAAGCTGCTTCTCTTTTACTCAGACTACTAAAAACCCGCATAGTGCGTAAGACTATTCCCATACTACAGAACTCCCGTAAAGTGTTTCCTACACTCAGGATGCAGAACTCCTGTAAACTGCCTCTCACTAATTCCAATGTACAGAAATCCTGTAAGCTGCTTCTCTTTTACTCAGACTACTGAAAACCCGCAGAGTGCGTAAGACTACTCCCATGCTACAGAACTCCCGTAAAGTGTTTCCTACACTCAGGATGCAGAACTCCTGTAAACTGTCTCTCAATACTTCCAATGTACACAAATCCTGTAAGCTGCTTCTCTTTTACTCAGACTACTGAAAACCCGCATAGTGGGTAAGACTACTCCCATGCTACAGAACTCCCATAAAGTGTTTCTTACACTCAGGATGCAGAACTCCTGTAAACTGCCTCTCACTAATTCCAATGTACACAAATCCTGTAAGCTGCTTCTCTTTTACTCAGACAACTGAAAACCCGCATAGTGCGTAAGACTACTCCCATACTACAGTACTCCCGTAAAGTGTTTCCTGCACTCAGGATGCAGAACTCCTGTAAACTGCCTCTCCCTACTCAAAATGTACAGAAATCCTGTAAGCTGCTTCTCTTTTACTAGGATTACTAAAAACCCGCATAGTGCGTAAGACTATTCCCATGCTACAGAACTCCCGTAAAGTGTTTCCTACACTCAGGATGCAGAACTCCTGTAAACTGCCTCTCCCTACTCACAATGTACACAAATCCTGTAAGCTGCTTCTCTTTTACTCAGACTACTAAAAACCCGCATAGTGCGTAAGACTATTCCCATGCTACAGAACTCCCGTAAAGTGTTTCCTACACTCAGGATGCAGAACTCCTGTAAACTGCCTCTCCCTACTCACAATGTACACAAATCCTGTAAGCTGCTTCTCTTTTACTCAGACTACTAAAAACCCGCATAGTGCGTAAGACTAATCCCATGCTACAGAACTCCTGTGTAGTGTTTCTTACACTCAGGATGCAGAACTCCTGTAAACTGCCTCTCAACTTCCAATGTATAGAAATCCTGTAAGCTGCTTCTCTTTTACTCAGACTGCTGAAAACCCGCATAGTGCGTAAGACTACTCCCATGATGCAGAACTCCCATCTAGTGTTTCCTACACTCAGGATGCAGAACTCCTGTAAACTGCCTCTCACTACTTCCAATGTACAGAAATCCTGTAAGCTTCTTCTCTTTTACTCAGACAACGGAAAACCCGCATAGTGCGTAAGACTACTCCCATACTACAGAACTCCTGTAAAGTGTTTACTATACTCAGGATTCAGAACTCCTGTAAACTGCCTCTCACTACTTCCAATGTACAGAAATCCTGTAAGCTGCTTCTCTTTTACTCAGACTACTGAAAACCCGCATAGTGCGTAAGACTACTCCCATGCTACAGAACTCCCGTAAAGTGTTTCCTACACTCAGGATGCAGAACTCCTGTAAACTGCCTCTCACTACTCACAATGTACACAAATCCTGTAAGCTGCTTCTCTTTTACTCAGACTACTGAAAACCCGCATAGTGCGTAAGACTAATCCCATGCTACAGAACTCCCGTAAAGTGTTTCCTACACTCAGGATGCAGAACTCCTGTAAACTGCCTCTCACTACTTCCAATGTACAGAAATCCTGTAAGCTGCTTCTCTTTTACTCAGACTGCTGAAAACCCGCATAGTGCGTAAGACATCTCCCATGCTACAGAACTCCCGTAAAGTGTTTCCTACACTCAGGATGCAGAACTCCTGTAAACTGCCTCTCACTACTTCCAATGTACAGAAATCCTGTAAGCTGCTTCTCTTTTACTCAGACAACTGAAAACCCGCATAGTGCGTAACACTACTCCCACACTACAGAACTCCCGTAAAGTGTTTCCTACACTCAGGATGCAGAACTCCTGTAAACTGCCTCTCACTAATTCCAATGTACAGAAATCCTGTAAGCTGCTTCTCTTTTACTCAGACTACTGAAAACCCGCATAGTGCGTAAGACTACTCCCATGCTACAGAACTCCCGTAAAGTGTTTCCTACACTCAGGATGCAGAACTCCTGTAAACTGTCTCTCAATACTTCCAATGTACACAAATCCTGTAAGCTGCTTCTCTTTTACTCAGACTACTGAAAGCCCGCATATTGGGTAAGACTACTCCCATGCTACAGAACTCCCATAAAGTGTTTCTTACACTCAGGATGCAGAACTCCTGTAAACTGCCTCTCACTACTTCCATTGTACAGAAATCCTGTAAGCTGCTTCTCTTTTACTCAGACAACTAAAAACCCGCATAGTGCGTAAGACTACTCCCATACTACAGAACTCCCGTAAAGTGTTTCCTGCACTCAGGATGCAGAACTCCTGTAAACTGCCTCTCCCTACTCACAATGTACACAAATCCTGTAAGCTGCTTCTCTTTAACTCAGACTACTAAAAACCCGCATAGTGCGTAAGACTATTCCCATGCTACAGAACTCCCGTAAAGTGTTTCCTACACTCAGGATGCAGAACTCCTGTAAACTGCCTCTCCCTACTCACAATGTACACAAATCCTGTAAGCTGCTTCTCTTTTACTCAGACTACTAAAAACCCGCATAGTGCGTAAGACTAACCCCATGCTACAGAACTCCTGTGTAGTGTTTCTTACACTGAGGATGCAGAACTCCTGTAAACTGCCTCTCACTACTTCCAATGTACACAAATCCTGTAAGCTGCTTCTCTTTTACTCAGATAACTGAAAACGCGCATAGTGCATTAGCTCCCATGCTACAGAACTCCCGTAAAGTGTTTCCTACACTCAGGATGCAGAACTCCTGTAAACTGCCTCTCCCTACTCACAATGTACACAAATCCTGTAAGCTGCTTCTCTTTTACTCAGACAACTGAAAACGCGCATAGTGCATTAGCTCCCATGCTACAGAACTCCCGTAAAGTGTTTCCTACACTCAGGATGCAGAACTCCTGTAAACTGCCTCTCACTACTTCCAATGTACACAAATCCTGTAAGCTGCTTCTCTTTTACTCAGACTACTAAAAACCCGCATAGTGCGTAAGACTATTCCCATGCTACAGAACTCCTGTGTAGTGTTTCTTACACTCAGGATGCAGAACTCCTGTAAACTGCCTCTCCCTACTCACAATGTACACAAATCCTGTAAGCTGCTTCTCTTTTACTCAGACTACTAAAAACCTGCATAGTGCGTAAGACTAATCCCATGCTACAGAACTCCTGTGTAGTGTTTCTTACACTCAGGATGCAGAACTTCTGTAAACTGCCTCTCACTACTTCCAATGTACAGAAATCCTGTAAGCTACTTCTCTTTTACTCAGACTGCTGAAAACCCGCATAGTGCGTAAGACTACTCCCATGCTGCAGAACTCCAATCTAGTGTTTCCAACACTCAGGATGCAGAACTCCTGTAAACTGCCTCTCACTACTTCCAATGTACAGAAATCCTGTAAGCTGCTTCTCTTTCACTAAGACTGCTGAAAACCCGCATAGTGCGTAAGACTACTCCCATGCTACAGAACTCCCATAAAGTGTTTCTTACACTCAGGATGCAGAACTCCTGTAAACTGCCTCTCACTACTTCCAATGTACAGAAATCCTGTAAGCTGCTTCTCTTTTACTCAGACTGCTGAAAACCCGCATAGTGCGTAAGACTACTCCCATGCTGCAGAACTCCCATCTAGTGTATCCTACACTCAGGATGCAGAACTCCTGTAAACTGCCTCTCACTACTTCCAATGTACAGAAATCCTGTAAGCTGCTTCTCTTTTACTCAGACTACTGAAAACCCGAATAGTGCGTAAGACTACTCCCATGCTACAGAACTCCCGTAAAGTGTTTCCTACACTCAGGATGCAGAACTCCTGTAAACTGCCTCTCACTACTCACAATGTACATTAATCCTGTAAGCTGCTTCTCTTTTACTCAGACTACTGAAAACCCGCATAGTGGGTAAGACTTATCCCAAGCTACAGAACTCCCGTAAAGTGTTTCCTACACTCAGGATGCAGAACTCCTGTAAACTGCCTCTCACTACTTCCAATGTACAGAAATCCTGTAAGCTGCTTCTCTTTTACTCAGACAACTGAAAACCCGCATAGTGCGTAAGACTACTCCCATACTACAGAACTCCCGTAAAGTGTTTCCTGCACTCAGGATGCAGAACTCCTGTAAACTGCCTCTCCCTACTCACAATGTACACAAATCCTGTAAGCTGCTTCTCTTTTACTCAGACTACTAAAAACCCGTATAGTGCGTAAGACTATTCCCATGCTACAGAACTCCCGTAAAGTGTTTCCTACACTCAGGATGCAGAACTCCTGTAAACTGCCTCTCCCTACTCACAATGTACACAAATCCTGTAAGCTGCTTCTCTTTTACTCAGACTACTAAAAACCCGCATAGTGCGTAAGACTAATCCCATGCTACAGAACTCCTGTGTAGTGTTTCTAACACTCAGGATGCAGAACTCCTGTAAACTGCCTCTCACTACTTCCAATGTACAGAAATCCTGTAAGCTGCTTCTCTTTTACTCAGACAACTGAAAACGCGCATAGTGCATTAGCTCCCATGCTACAGAACTCCCGTAAAGTGTTTCCTACACTCAGGATGCAGAACTCCTGTAAACTGCCTCTCCCTACTCACAATGTACACAAATCCTGTAAGCTGCTTCTCTTTTACTCAGACTACTAAAAACCCGCATAGTGCGTAAGACTACTCCCATACTACAGAACTCCCGTAAAGTGTTTCCTACACTCAGGATGCAGAACTCCTGTAAACTGCCTCTCACTAATTCCAATGTACAGAAATCCTGTAAGCTGCTTCTCTTTTACTCAGACTACTGAAAACCCGCATAGTGCGTAAGACTACTCCCATGCTACAGAACTCCCGTAAAGTGTTTCCTACACTTAGGATGCAGAACTCCTGTAAACTGCCTCTCACTACTTCCAATGTACAGAAATCCTGTAAGCTGCTTCTCTTTCACTAAGACTGCTGAAAACCCGCATAGTGCGTAAGACTACTCCCATGCTACAGAACTCCCATAAAGTGTTTCTTACACTCAGGATGCAGAACTCCTGTAAACTGCCTCTCACTACTTCCAATGTACAGAAATCCTGTAAGCTGCTTCTCTTTTACTCAGACTGCTGAAAACCCGCATAGTGCGTAAGACTACTCCCATGCTGCAGAACTCCCATCTAGTTTATCCTACACTCAGGATGCAGAACTCCTGTAAACTGCCTCTCACTACTTCCAATGTACAGAAATCCTGTAAGCTGCTTCTCTTTTACTCAGACTACTGAAAACCCGCATAGTGCGTAAGACTACTCCCATGCTACAGAACTCCCGTAAAGTGTTTCCTACACTCAGGATGCAGAACTCCTGTAAACTGCCTCTCACTACTCACAATGTACATTAATCCTGTAAGCTGCTTCTCTTTTACTCAGACTACTGAAAACCCGCATAGTGGGTAAGACTTATCCCAAGCTACAGAACTCCCGTAAAGTGTTTCCTACACTCAGGATGCAGAACTCCTGTAAACTGCCTCTCACTACTTCCAATGTACAGAAATCCTGTAAGCTGCTTCTCTTTTACTCAGACAACTGAAAACCCGCATAGTGCGTAAGACTACTCCCATACTACAGAACTCCCGTAAAGTGTTTCCTGCACTCAGGATGCAGAACTCCTGTAAACTGCCTCTCCCTACTCACAATGTACACAAATCCTGTAAGCTGCTTCTCTTTTACTCAGACTACTAAAAACCCGTATAGTGCGTAAGACTATTCCCATGCTACAGAACTCCCGTAAAGTGTTTCCTACACTCAGGATGCAGAACTCCTGTAAACTGCCTCTCCCTACTCACAATGTACACAAATCCTGTAAGCTGCTTCTCTTTTACTCAGACTACTAAAAACCCGCATAGTGCGTAAGACTAATCCCATGCTACAGAACTCCTGTGTAGTGTTTCTAACACTCAGGATGCAGAACTCCTGTAAACTGCCTCTCACTACTTCCAATGTACAGAAATCCTGTAAGCTGCTTCTCTTTTACTCAGACAACTGAAAACGCGCATAGTGCATTAGCTCCCATGCTACAGAACTCCCGTAAAGTGTTTCCTACACTCAGGATGCAGAACTCCTGTAAACTGCCTCTCCCTACTCACAATGTACACAAATCCTGTAAGCTGCTTCTCTTTTACTCAGACTACTAAAAACCCGCATAGTGCGTAAGACTACTCCCATACTACAGAACTCCCGTAAAGTGTTTCCTACACTCAGGATGCAGAACTCCTGTAAACTGCCTCTCACTAATTCCAATGTACACAAATCCTGTAAGCTGCTTCTCTTTTACTCAGACTACTGAAAACCCGCATAGTGCGTAAGACTACTCCCATGCTACAGAACTCCCGTAAAGTGTTTCCTACACTTAGGATGCAGAACTCCTGTAAACTGCCTCTCAATACTTCCAATGTACACAAATCCTGTAAGCTGCTTCTCTTTTACTCAGACTACTGAAAACCCGCATAGTGGGTAAGACTACTCCCATGCTACAGAACTCCCATAAAGTGTTTCTTACACTCAGGATGCAGAACTCCTGTAAACTGCCTCTCACTACTTCCAATGTACATAAATCCTGTAAGCTGCTTCTCTTTTACTCAGACTACTAAAAACCCGCATAGTGCGTAAGACTAATCCCATGCTACAGAACTCCTGTGTAGTGTTTCTTACACTCAGGATGCAGAACTCCTGTAAACTGCCTCTCACTACTTCCAATGTACAGAAATCCTGTAAGCTGCTTCTCTTTTACTCAGACTGCTGAAAACCCGCATAGTGCGTAAGACTACTCCCATCTAGTGTTTCCTACACTCAGGATGCAGAACTCCTGTAAACTGCCTCTCACTACTTCCAGTGTACAGAAATCCTGTAAGCTGCTTCTCTTTCACTAAGACTGCTGAAAACCCGCATAGTGCGTAAGAGTACTCCCATGCTACAGAACTCCCATAAAGTGTTTCCTACACTCAGGATGCAAAACTCCTGTAAACTGCCTCTCACTACTTCCAATGTACAGAAATCCTGTAAGCTGCTTCTCTTTTACGCAGACAACTGAAAACCCGCATAGTGCGTAAGACTACTCCCATGCTATAGAAGTCCTCTAAAGTGTTTCCTACACTCAGGATGCAGAACTCCTGTAAACTGCCTCTCACTACTTCCAATGTACAGAAATCCTGTAAGCTGCTTCTCTTTCACTCAGACAACTGAAAACCCGCATAGTGGGTAAGACTACTCCCATACTACAGAACTCCCGTAAAGTGTTTCCTACACTCAGGATGCAGAACTCCTGTAAACTGCCTCTCACTACTTCCAATGTACAGAAATCCTGTAAGCTGCTTCTCTTTTACTCAGACTACTGAAAACCCGCATAGTGGGTAAGACTACTCCCATGCTACAGAACTCCCGTAAAGTGTTTCCTACACTCAGGATGCAGAACTCCTGTAAACTGCCTCTCCCTACTCACAATGTACACAAATCCTGTAAGCTGCTTCCCTTTTACTCAGACTACTAAAAACCCGTATAGTGCGTAAGACTATTCCCATGCTACAGAACTCCCGTAAAGTGTTTCCAACACTCAGGATGCAGAACTCCTGTAAACTGCCTCTCCCTACTCACAATGTACACAAATCCTGTAAGCTGCTTCTCTTTTACTCAGACTACTAAAAACCCGCATAGTGCGTAAGACTAATCCCATGCTACAGAACTCCTGTGTAGTGTTTCTTACACTCAGGATGCAGAACTCCTGTAAACTGCCTCTCACTACTTCCAATGTACAGAAATCCTGTAAGCTGCTTCTCTTTTACTCAGACTACTGAAAACCCGCATAGTGCGTAAGACTACTCCCATGCTACAGAACTCCCGTAAAGTGTTTCCTACACTTAGGATGCAGAACTCCTGTAAACTGCCTCTCACTACTTCCAATGTACAGAAATCCTGTAAGCTGCTTCTCTTTCACTAAGACTGCTGAAAACCCGCATAGTGCGTAAGACTACTCCCATGCTACAGAACTCCCATAAAGTGTTTCTTACACTCAGGATGCAGAACTCCTGTAAACTGCCTCTCACTACTTCCAATGTACAGAAATCCTGTAAGCTGCTTCTCTTTTACTCAGACTGCTGAAAACCCGCATAGTGCGTAAGACTACTCCCATGCTGCAGAACTCCCATCTAGTGTATCCTACACTCAGGATGCAGAACTCCTGTAAACTGCCTCTCACTACTTCCAATGTACAGAAATCCTGTAAGCTGCTTCTCTTTTACTCAGACTACTGAAAACCCGCATAGTGCGTAAGACTACTCCCATGCTACAGAACTCCCGTAAAGTGTTTCCTACACTCAGGATGCAGAACTCCTGTAAACTGCCTCTCACTACTCACAATGTACATTAATCCTGTAAGCTGCTTCTCTTTTACTCAGACTACTGAAAACCCGCATAGTGGGTAAGACTTATCCCAAGCTACAGAACTCCCGTAAAGTGTTTCCTACACTCAGGATGCAGAACTCCTGTAAACTGCCTCTCACTACTTCCAATGTACAGAAATCCTGTAAGCTGCTTCTCTTTTACTCAGACAACTGAAAACCCGCATAGTGCGTAAGACTACTCCCATACTACAGAACTCCCGTAAAGTGTTTCCTACACTCAGGATGCAGAACTCCTGTAAACTGCCTCTCCCTACTCACAATGTACACAAATCCTGTAAGCTGCTTCTCTTTTACTCAGACTACGAAAAACCCGTATAGTGCGTAAGACTATTCCCATGCTACAGAACTCCCGTAAAGTGTTTCCTACACTCAGGATGCAGAACTCCTGTAAACTGCCTCTCCCTACTCACAATGTACACAAATCCTGTAAGCTGCTTCTCTTTTACTCAGACTACTAAAAACCCGCATAGTGCGTAAGACTAATCCCATGCTACAGAACTCCTGTGTAGTGTTTCTAACACTCAGGATGCAGAACTCCTGTAAACTGCCTCTCACTACTTCCAATGTACAGAAATCCTGTAAGCTGCTTCTCTTTTACTCAGACAACTGAAAACGCGCATAGTGCATTAGCTCCCATGCTACAGAACTCCCGTAAAGTGTTTCCTACACTCAGGATGCAGAACTCCTGTAAACTGCCTCTCCCTACTCACAATGTACACAAATCCTGTAAGCTGCTTCTCTTTTACTCAGACTACTAAAAACCCGCATAGTGCGTAAGACTACTCCCATACTACAGAACTCCCGTAAAGTGTTTCCTACACTCAGGATGCAGAACTCCTGTAAACTGCCTCTCACTAATTCCAATGTACAGAAATCCTGTAAGCTGCTTCTCTTTTACTCAGACTACTGAAAACCCGCATAGTGCGTAAGACTACTCCCATGCTACAGAACTCCCGTAAAGTGTTTCCTACACTTAGGATGCAGAACTCCTGTAAACTGCCTCTCAATACTTCCAATGTACACAAATCCTGTAAGCTGCTTCTCTTTTACTCAGACTACTGAAAACCCGCATAGTGGGTAAGACTACTCCCATGCTACAGAACTCCCATAAAGTGTTTCTTACACTCAGGATGCAGAACTCCTGTAAACTGCCTCTCACTACTTCCAATGTACATAAATCCTGTAAGCTGCTTCTCTTTTACTCAGACTACTAAAAACCCGCATAGTGCGTAAGACTAATCCCATGCTACAGAACTCCTGTGTAGTGTTTCTTACACTCAGGATGCAGAACTCCTGTAAACTGCCTCTCACTACTTCCAATGTACAGAAATCCTGTAAGCTGCTTCTCTTTTACTCAGACTGCTGAAAACCCGCATAGTGCGTAAGACTACTCCCATCTAGTGTTTCCTACACTCAGGATGCAGAACTCCTGTAAACTGCCTCTCACTACTTCCAATGTACAGAAATCCTGTAAGCTGCTTCTCTTTCACTAAGACTGCTGAAAACCCGCATAGTGCGTAAGAGTACTCCCATGCTACAGAACTCCCATAAAGTGTTTCCTACACTCAGGATGCAAAACTCCTGTAAACTGCCTCTCACTACTTCCAATGTACAGAAATCCTGTAAGCTGCTTCTCTTTTACGCAGACAACTGAAAACCCGCATAGTGCGTAAGACTACTCCCATGCTATAGAACTCCTCTAAAGTGTTTCCTACACTCAGGATGCAGAACTCCTGTAAACTGCCTCTCACTACTTCCAATGTACAGAAATCCTGTAAGCTGCTTCTCTTTCACTCAGACAACTGAAAACCCGCATAGTGGGTAAGACTACTCCCATACTACAGAACTCCCGTAAAGTGTTTCCTACACTCAGGATGCAGAACTCCTGTAAACTGCCCCTCACTACTTCCAATGTACAGAAATCCTGTAAGCTGCTTCTCTTTTACTCAGACTACTGAAAACCCGCATAGTGGGTAAGACTACTCCCATGCTACAGAACTCCCGTAAAGTGTTTCCTACACTCAGGATGCAGAACTCCTGTAAACTGCCTCTCCCTACTCACAATGTACACAAATCCTGTAAGCTGCTTCCCTTTTACTCAGACTACTAAAAACCCGTATAATGCGTAAGACTATTCCCATGCTACAGAACTCCCGTAAAGTGTTTCCAACACTCAGGATGCAGAACTCCTGTAAACTGCCTCTCCCTACTCACAATGTACACAAATCCTGTAAGCTGCTTCTCTTTTACTCAGACTACTAAAAACCCGCATAGTGCGTAAGACTAATCCCATGCTACAGAACTCCTGTGTAGTGTTTCTTACACTCAGGATGCAGAACTCCTGTAAACTGCCTCTCACTACTTCCAATGTACAGAAATCCTGTAAGCTGCTTCTCTTTTACTCAGACAACTGAAAACGCGCATAGTGCATTAGCTCCCATGCTACAGAACTCCCGTAAAGTGTTTCCTACACTCAGGATGCAGAACTCCTGTAAACTGCCTCTCCCTACTCACAATGTACACAAATCCTGTAAGCTGCTTCTCTTTTACTCAGACTACTAAAAACCCGTATAGTGCGTAAGACTATTCCCATGCTACAGAACTCCCGTAAAGTGTTTCCTACACTCAGGATGCAGAACTCCTGTAAACTGCCTCTCCCTACTCACAATGTACACAAATCCTGTAAGCTGCTTCTCTTTTACTCAGACTACTAAAAACCCGCATAGTGTGTAAGACTAATCTCATGCTATAGATATCCCGTAAAGTGTTTCTTACACTCAGGATGCAGAACTCCTGTAAACTGCCTCTCACTAATTCCAATGTACAGAAATCCTGTAAGCTGCTTCTCTTTTACTCAGACTACTAAAAACCCGCATAGTGCGTAAGACTACTCCCATACTACAGAACTCCCGTAAAGTGTTTCCTACACTCAGGATGCAGAACTCCTGTAAACTGCCTCTCACTAATTCCAATGTACAGAAATCCTGTAAGCTGCTTCTCTTTTACTCAGACTGCTGAAAACCCGCATAGTGCGTAAGACTACTCCCATGCTACAGAACTCCCGTAAAGTGTTTCCTACACTCAGGATGCAGAACTCCTGTAAACTGTCTCTCAATACTTCCAATGTACACAAATCCTGTAAGCTGCTTCTCTTTTACTCAGACTACTGAAAACCCGCATAGTGGGTAAGACTACTCCCATGCTACAGAACTCCCATAAAGTGTTTCTTACACTCAGGATGCAGAACTCCTGTAAACTGCCTCTCACTACTTCCAATGTACAGAAATCCTGTAAGCTGCTTCTCTTTTACTCAGACTACTAAAAACCCGCATAGTGCGTAAGAATACTCCCATACTACAGAACTCCCGTAAAGTGTTTCCTGCACTCAGGATGCAGAACTCCTGTAAACTGCCTCTCCCTACTCACAATGTACACAAATCCTGTAAGCTGCTTCTCTTTTACTCAGACTACTAAAAACCCGCATAGTGCGTAAGACTAATCCCATGCTACAGAACTCCTGTGTAGTGTTTCTTACACTCAGGATGCAGAACTCCTGTAAACTGCCTCTCACTACTTCCAATGTACAGAAATCCTGTAAGCTGCTTCTCTTTTACTCAGACTGCTGAAAACCCGCATAGTGCGTAAGACTACTCCCATGCTGCAGAACTCCCATCTAGTGTTTCCTACACTCAGGATGCAGAACTCCTGTAAACTGCCTCTCACTACTTCCAATGTACACAAATCCTGTAAGCTGCTTCTCTTTCACTAAGACTGCTGAAAACCCGCATAGTGGGTAAGACTACTCCCATGCTACAGAAATCCCATAAAGTGTTTCCTACACTCAGGATGCAAAACTCCTGTAAACTGCCTCTCACTACTTCCAATGTACAGAAATCCTGTAAGCTGCTTCTCTTTTACGCAGACAACTGAAAACCCGCATAGTGCGTAAGACTACTCCCATGCTATAGAACTCCTCTAAAGTGTTTCCTACACTCAGGATGCAGAACTCCTGTAAACTGCCTCTCACTACTTCCAATGTACAGAAATCCTGTAAGCTGCTTCTCTTTTACTCAGACTACTGAAAACCCGCATAGTGGGTAAGACTACTCCCATGCTACAGAACACCCGTAAAGTGTTTCCTAGACTCAGGATGCAGAACTCCTGTAAACTGCCTCTCACTACTTCCAATGTACACAAATCCTGTAAGCTACTTCTCTTTTACTCAGACTACTGAAAACCCGCATAGTGGGTAAGACTAATCCCATGCTACAGAACTCCCGTAAAGTGTTTCCTACACTCAGGATGCAGAACTCCTGTAAACTGCCTCTCACTACTTCCAATGTACAGAAATCCTGTAAGCTGCTTCTCTTTTACTCAGACAACTGAAAACCCGCATAGTGCGTAAGACTACTCCCATACTACAGAACTCCCGTAAAGTGTTTCCTACACTCAGGATGCAGAACTCCTGTAAACTGCCTCTCCCTACTCACAATGTACACAAATCCTGTAAGCTGCTTCTCTTTTACTCAGACAACTGAAAACCCGCATAGTGCATTAGCTCCCATGCTACAGAACTCCCGTAAAGTGTTTCCTACACTCAGGATGCAGAACTCCTGTAAACTGCCTCTCGCTACTCACAATGTACACAAATCCTGTAAGCTGCTTCTCTTTTACTCAGACTACTAAAAACCCGCATAGTGCGTAAGACTAATCCCATGCTACAGAACTCCTGTGTAGTGTTTCTTACACTCAGGATGCAGAACTCCTGTAAACTGCCTCTCACTACTTCCAATGTACAGAAATCCTGTAAGCTGCTTCTCTTTTACTCAGACTGCTGAAAACCCGCATAGTGCTTAAGACTACTCCCATGCTGCAGAACTCCCGTAAAAGGTTTCCTACACTCAGGATGCAGAACTCCTGTAAACTGCCTCTCACTACTTCCAATGTACAGAAATCCTGTAAGCTGCTTCTCTTTTACTCAGACTGCTGAAAACCCGCATAGTGCTTAAGACTACTCCCATGCTGCAGAACTCCCATCTAGTGTTTCCTACACTCAGGATGCAGAACTCCTGTAAACTGCCTCTGACTACTTCCAATGTACAGAAATCCTGTAAGCTGCTTCTCTTTCACTAAGACTACTGAAAACCCGCATAGTGCGTAAGACTACTCCCATGCTACAGAACTCCCATAAAGTGTTTCCTACACTCAGGATGCAGAACTCCTGTAAACTGCCTCTCACTACTTCCAATGTACAGAAATCCTGTAAGCTGCTTCTCTTTTACTCAGACTACTGAAAACCCGCATAGTGGGTAAGACTAATCCCATGCTACAGAACTCCCGTAAAGTGTTTCCTACACTCAGGATGCAGAACTCCTGTAAACTGCCTCTCACTACTTCCAATGTACAGAAATCCTGTAAGCTGCTTCTCTTTTACTCAGACTACTGAAAACCCGCATAGTGCGTAAGACTACTCCCATGCTATAGAACTCCTCTAAAGTGTTTCCTACACTCAGGATGCAGAACTCCTGTAAACTGCCTCTCACTATTCCAATGTACAGAAATCCTGTAAGCTGCTTCTCTTTTACGCAGACTACTGAAAACCCGCATAGTGCGTAAGACTACTCCCATGCTACAGAACTCCCATAAAGTGTTTCCTACACTCAGGATGCAGAACTCCTGTAAACTGCCTCTCACTACTTGCAATGTACAGAAATCCTGTAAGCTGCTTCTCTTTTACTCAGACAACTGAAAACCCGCATAGTGCGTAAGACTACTCCCATGCTGCAGAACTCCCATCTAGTGTTTCCTACACTCAGGATGCAGAACTCCTGTAAACTGCCTCTCACTACTTCCAATGTACAGAAATCCTGTAAGCTGCTTCTCTTTCACTAAGACTGCTGAAAACCCGCATAGTGGGTAAGACTACTCCCATGCTACAGAACTCCCATAAAGTGTTTCCTACACTCAGGATGCAAAACTCCTGTAAACTGCCTCTCACTACTTCCAATGTACAGAAATCCTGTAAGCTGCTTCTCTTTTACGCAGACAACTGAAAACCCGCATAGTGCGTAAGACTACTCCCATGCTATAGAAGTCCTCTAAAGTGTTTCCTACACTCAGGATGCAGAACTCCTGTAAACTGCCTCTCACTACTTCCAATGTACAGAAATCCTGTAAGCTGCTTCTCTTTTACTCAGACTACTGAAAACCCGCATAGTGGGTAAGACTACTCCCATGCTACAGAACTCCCGTAAAGTGTTTCCTAGACTCAGGATGCAGAACTCCTGTAAACTGCCTCTCACTACTTCCAATGTACACAAATCCTGTAAGCTGCTTCTCTTTTACTCAGACTACTGAAAACCCGCATAGTGGGTAAGACTAATCCCATGCTACAGAACTCCCGTAAAGTGTTTCCTACACTCAGGATGCAGAACTCCTGTAAACTGCCTCTCACTACTTCCAATGTACAGAAATCCTGTAAGCTGCTTCTCTTTTACTCAGACAACTGAAAACCCGCATAGTGCGTAAGACTACTCCCATACTACAGAACTCCCGTAAAGTGTTTCCTACACTCAGGATGCAGAACTCCTGTAAACTGCCTCTCCCTACTCACAATGTACACAAATCCTGTAAGCTGCTTCTCTTTTCCTCAGACAACTGAAAACGCGCATAGTGCATTAGCTCCCATGCTACAGAACTCCCGTAAAGTGTTTCCTACACTCAGGATGCAGAACTCCTGTAAACTGCCTCTCCCTACTCACAATGTACACAAATCCTGTAAGCTGCTTCTCTTTTACTCAGACTACTAAAAACCCGCATAGTGCGTAAGACTATTCCCATGCTACAGAACTCCCGTAAAGTGTTTCCTACACTCAGGATGCAGAACTCCTGTAAACTGCCTCTCCCTACTCACAATGTACACAAATCCTGTAAGCTGCTTCTCTTTTACTCAGACTACTAAAAACCCGCATAGTGCGTAAGACTAATCCCATGCTACAGAACTCCTGTGTAGTGTTTCTTACACTCAGGATGCAGAACTCCTGTAAACTGCCTCTCACTACTTCCAATGTACAGAAATCCTGTAAGCTGCTTCTCTTTTACTCAGACTGCTGAAAACCCGCATAGTGCTTAAGACTACTCCCATGCTGCAGAACTCCCATCTAGTGTTTCCTACACTCAGGATGCAGAACTCCTGTAAACTGCCTCTGACTACTTCCAATGTACACAAATCCTGTAAGCTGCTTCTCTTTCACTAAGACTGCTGAAAACCCGCATAGTGCGTAAGACTACTCCCATACTACAGAACTCCCATAAAGTGTTTGCTACACTCAGGATGCAAAACTCCTGTAAACTGCCTCTCACTACTTCCAATGTACAGAAATCCTGTAAGCTGCTTCTCTTTTACGCAGACAACTGAAAACCCGCATAGTGCGTAAGACTACTCCCATGCTATAGAACTCCTCTAAAGTGTTTCCTACACTCAGGATGCAGAACTCCTGTAAACTGCCTCTCACTAATTCCAATGTACAGAAATCCTGTAAGCTGCTTCTCTTTAACGCAGACTACTGAAAACCCGCATAGTGCGTAAGACTACTCCCATGCTACAGAACTCCCATAAAGTGTTTCCTACACTCAGGATGCAGAACTCCTGTAAACTGCCTCTCACTACTTCCAATGTACAGAAATCCTGTAAGCTGCTTCTCTTTTACTCAGACTACTGAAAACCCGCATAGTGGGTAAGACTACTCCCATGCTATAGAACTCCTCTAAAGTGTTTCCTACACTCAGGATGCAGAACTCCTGTAAACTGCCTCTCACTATTCCAATGTACAGAAATCCTGTAAGCTGCTTCTCTTTTACGCAGACTACTGAAAACCCGCATAGTGCGTAAGACTACTCCCATGCTACAGAACTCCCGTAAAGTGTTTCCTACACTCAGGATGCAGAACTCCTGTAAACTGCCTCTCCCTACTCACAATGTACACAAATCATGTAAGCTGCTTCTCTTTTACTCAGACAACTGAAAACGCGCATATTGCGTTAGCTCCCATGCCACAGAACTCCCGTAAAGTGTTTCCTACACTCAGGATGCAGAACTCCAGTAAACTGCCTCTCCCTACTCACAATGTACACAAATCCTGTAAGCTGCTTCTCTTTTACTCAGACTACTAAAAACCCGCATAGTGCGTAAGACTATTCCCATGCTACAGAACTCCCGTAAAGTGTTTCCTACACTCAGGATGCAGAACTCCTGTAAACTGCCTCTCCCTACTCACAATGTACAGAAATCCTGTAAGCTGCTTCTCTTTCACTAAGACTACTGAAAACCCGCATAGTGGGTAAGACTACTCCCATGCTACAGAACTCCCATAAAGTGTTTCTTACACTCAGGATGCAGAACTCCTGTAAACTGCCTCTCACTACTTCCAATGTACAGAAATCCTGTAAGCTGCTTCTCTTTTACTCAGACAACTGAAAACCCGCATAGTGCGTAAGACTACTCCCATTCTACAGAACTCCCGTAAAGTGTTTCCTGCACTCAGGATGCAGAACTCCTGTAAACTGCCTCTCCCTACTCACAATGTACACAAATCCTGTAAGCTGCTTCTCTTTTACTCAGACTACTAAAAACCCGCATAGTGCGTAAGACTAATCCCATGCTACAGAACTCCCGTAAAGTGTTTCTTACACTCAGGATGCAGAACTCCTGTAAACTGCCTCTCACTACTTCCAATGTACAGAAATCCTGTAAGCTGCTTCTCTTTTACTCAGACTGCTGAAAACCCGCATAGTGCTTAAGACTACTCCCATGCTGCAGAACTCCCATCTAGTGTTTCCTACACTCAGGATGCAGAACTCCTGTAAACTGCCTCTCACTACTTCCAATGTACAGAAATCCTGTAAGCTGCTTCTCTTTCACTAAGACTGCTGAAAACCCGCATAGTGCGTAAGACTACTCCCATGCTACAGAACTCCCATAAAGTGTTTCCTACACTCAGGATGCAAAACTCCCGTAAACTGCCTCTCACTACTTCCAATGTACAGAAATCCTGTAAGCTGCTTCTCTTTTACGCAGACAACTGAAAACCCGCATAGTGCGTAAGACTACTCCCATGCTATAGAACTCCTCTAAAGTGTTTCCTACACTCAGGATGCAGAACTCCTGTAAACTGCCTCTCACTAATTCCAATGTACAGAAATCCTGTAAGCTGCTTCTCTTTAACGCAGACTACTGAAAACCCGCATAGTGCGTAAGACTACTCCCATGCTACAGAACTCCCATAAAGTGTTTCCTACACTCAGGATGCAGAACTCCTGTAAACTGCCTCTCACTACTTCCAATGTACAGAAATCCTGTAAGCTGCTTCTCTTTTACTCAGACAACTGAAAACCCGCATAGTGCGTAAGACTACTCCCATGCTACAGAACTCCCGTAAAGTGTTTCCTACACTCAGGATGCAGAACTCCTGTAAACTGCCTCTCACTACTTCCAATGTACACAAATCCTGTAAGCTGCTTCTCTTTTACTCAGACTACTGAAAACCCGCATAGTGGGTAAGACTACTCCCATACTGCAGAACTCCCGTAAAGTGTTTCCTACACTCAGGATGCAGAACTCCTGTAAACTGCCTCTCACTACTTCCAATGTACAGAAATCCTGTAAGCTGCTTCTCTTTTACTCAGACAACTGAAAACCCGCATAGTGCGTAAGACTACTCCCATACTACAGAACTCCCGTAAAGTGTTTCCTGCACTCAGGATGCAGAACTCCTGTAAACTGCCTCTCCCTACTCACAATGTACACAAATCCTGTAAGCTGCTTCTCTTTTACTCAGACTACTAAAAACCCGTATAGTGCGTAAGACTATTCCCATGCTACAGAACTCCCGTAAAGTGTTTCCTACACTCAGGATGCAGAACTCCTGTAAACTGCCTCTCCCTACTCACAATGTACACAAATCCTGTAAGCTGCTTCTCTTTTACTCAGACTACTAAAAACCCGCATAGTGCGTAAGACTAATCCCATGCTACAGAACTCCTGTGTAGTGTTTCTTACACTCAGGATGCAGAACTCCTGTAAACTGCCTCTCACTACTTCCAATGTACAGAAATCCTGTAAGCTGCTTCTCTTTTACTCAGACAACTGAAAACGCGCATAGTGCATTAGCTCCCATGCTACAGAACTCCCGTAAAGTGTTTCCTGCACTCAGGATGCAGAACTCCTGTAAACTGCCTTTCCCTACTCACAATGTACACAAATCCTGTAAGCTGCTTCTCTTTTACTCAGACTACTAAAAACCCGCATAGTGCGTAAGACTACTCCCATACTACAGAACTCCCGTAAAGTGTTTCCTACACTCAGGATGCAGAACTCCTGTAAACTGCCTCTCACTAATTCCAATGTACAGAAATCCTGTAAGCTGCTTCTCTTTTACTCAGACAACTGAAAACATGCATAGTGCGTAGGACTACTCCCATGCTACAGAACTCCTGTAAAGTGTTTCCTACACTCAGGATGCAGAACTCCTGTAAACTGTCTCTCAATACTTCCAATGTACACAAATCCTGTAAGCTGCTTCTCTTTTACTCAGACTACTGAAAACCCGCATAGTGGGTAAGACTACTCCCATGCTACAGAACTCCCATAAAGTGTTTCTTACACTCAGGATGCAGAACTCCTGTAAACTGCCTCTCACTACTTCCAATGTACAGAAATCCTGTAAGCTGCTTCTCTTTTACTCAGACAACTGAAAACCCGCATAGTGCGTAAGACTACTCCCATACTACAGAACTCCCGTAAAGTGTTTCCTGCACTCAGGATGCAGAACTCCTGTAAACTGCCTCTCCCTACTCACAATGTACACAAATCCTGTAAGCTGCTTCTCTTTTACTCAGACTACTAAAAACCCGCATAGTGCGTAAGACTAATCCCATGCTACAGAACTCCTGTGTAGTGTTTCTTACACTAGGATGCAGAACTCCTGTAAACTGCCTCTCACTACTTCCAATGTACAGAAATCCTGTAAGCTGCTTCTCTTTTACTCAGACTGCTGAAAACCCGCATAGTGCGTAAGACTACTCCCATGCTGCAGAACTCCCATCTAGTGTTTCCTACACTCAGGATGCAGAACTCCTGTATACTGCCTCTCACTACTTCCAATGTACAGAAATCCTGTAAGCTGCTTCTCTTTCACTAAGACTGCTGAAAACCCGCATAGTGCGTAAGACTACTCCCATGCTACAGAACTCCCGTAAAGTGTTTCCTACACTCAGGATGCAAAACTCCTGTAAACTGCCTCTCACTACTTCCAATGTACAGAAATCCTGTAAGCTGCTTCTCTTTTACGCAGACAACTGAAAACCCGCATAGTGCGTAAGACTACTCCCATGCTATAGAACTCCTCTAAAGTGTTTCCTACACTCAGGATGCAGAACTCCTGTAAACTGCCTCTCACTACTTCCAATGTACAGAAATCCTGTAAGCTGCTTCTCTTTTACGCAGACTATTGAAAACCCGCATAGTGCGTAAGACTACTCCCATGCTACAGAACTCCCATAAAGTGTTTCCTACACTCAGGATGCAGAACTCCTGTAAACTGCCTCTCACTACTTAAAATGTACAGAAATCCTGTAAGCTGCTTCTCTTTTACTCAGACAACTGAAAACCCGCATAGTGCGTAAGACTACTCCCATACTACAGAACTCCCGTAAAGTGTTTCCTACACTCAGGATGCAGAACTCCTGTAAACTGCCTCTCACTACTTCCAATGTACAGAAATCCTGTAAGCTGCTTCTCTTTTACTCAGACTACTGAAAACCCGCATAGTGGGTAAGACTACTCCCATGCTACAGAACTCCCGTAAAGTGTTTCCTAGACTCAGGATGCAGAACTCCTGTAAACTGCCTCTCACTACTTCCAATGTACACAAATCCTGTAAGCTGCTTCTCTTTTACTCAGACTACTGAAAACCCGCATAGTGGGTAAGACTAATCCCATGCTACAGAACTCCCGTAAAGTGTTTCCTACACTCAGGATGCAGAATTCCTGTAAACTGCCTCTCATTACTTCCAATGTACAGAAATCCTGTAAGCTGCTTCTCTTTTACTCAGACAACTGAAAACGCGAATAGTGCATTAGCTCCCATGCTACAGAACTCCCGTAAAGTGTTTCCTACACTCAGGATGCAGAACTCCTGTAAACTGCCTCTCCCTACTCACAATGTACACAAATCCTGTAAGCTGCTTCTCTTTTACTCAGACAACTGAAAACGCGCATAGTGCGTTAGACAGCTCCCATGCTACAGAACTCCCGTAAAGTGTTTCCTACACTCAGGATGCAGAACTCCTGTAAACTGCCTCTCCCTACTCACAATGTACAGAAATCCTGTAAGCTGCTTCTCTTTTACTCAGACTACTAAAAACCCGCATAGTGCGTAAGACTAATCCTATGCTACAGAACTCCTGTGTAGTGTTTCTTACACTCAGGATGCAGAACTCCTGTAAACTGCCTCTCACTACTTCCAATGTACAGAAATCCTGTAAGCTGCTTCTCTTTTACTCAGACAACTGAAAACGCGCATAGTGCATTAGCTCCCATGCTACAGAACTCCCGTAAAGTGTTTCCTACACTCAGGATGCAGAACTCCTGTAAACTGCCTCTCACTACTTCCAATGTACAGAAATCCTGTAAGCTGCTTCTCTTTTACGCAGACTACTGAAAACCCGCATAGTGCGTAAGACTACTCCCATGCTACAGAACTCCCATAAAGTGTTTCCTACACTCAGGATGCAGAACTCCTGTAAACTGCCTCTCACTACTTCCAATGTACAGAAATCCTGTAAGCTGCTTCTCTTTTACTCAGACAACTGAAAACCCGCATAGTGCGTAAGACTACTCCCATGCTACAGAACTCCCGTAAAGTGTTTCCTACACTCAGGATGCAGAACTCCTGTAAACTGCCTCTCACTACTTCCAATGTACACAAATCCTGTAAGCTGCTTCTCTTTTACTCAGACTACTGAAAACCCGCATAGTGGGTAAGACTAATCCCATGCTACAGAACTCCCGTAAAGTGTTTCCTACACTCAGGATGCAGAACTCCTGTAAACTGCCTCTCACTACTTCCAATGTACAGAAATCCTGTAAGCTGCTTCTCTTTTACTCCGACAACTGAAAACCCGCATAGTGCGTAAGACTACTCCCATGCTACAGAACTCCCGTAATGTGTTTCCTACACTCAGGATGCAGAACTCCTGTAAACTGCCTCTCCCTACTCACAATGTACACAAATCATGTAAGCTGCTTCTCTTTTACTCAGACAACTGAAAACCCGCATAGTGCGTAAGACTACTCCCATACTACAGAACTCCCGTAAAGTGTTTCCTACACTCAGGATGCAGAACTCCTGTAAACTGCCTCTCCCTACTCACAGTGTACACAAATCCTGTAAGCTGCTTCTCTTTTACTCAGACTACTAAAAACCCGCATAGTGCGTAAGACTATTCCCATGCTAAAGAACTCCCGTAAAGTGTTTCCTACACTCAGGATGCAGAACTCCTGTAAACTGCCTCTCCCTACTCACAATGTACAGAAATCCTGTAAGCTGCTTCTCTTTTACTCAGACAACTGAAAACCCGCATAGTGCGTAAGACTACTCCCATGCTACAGAACTCCCGTAAAGTGTTTCCTACACTCAGGATGCAGAACTCCTGTAAACTGCCTCTCACTACTTCCAATGTACACAAATCCTGTAAGCTGCTTCTCTTTTACTCAGACTACTGAAAACCCGCATAGTGGGTAAGACTAATCCCATGCTACAGAACTCCCGTAAAGTGTTTCCTACACTCAGGATGCAGAACTCCTGTAAACTGCCTCTCACTACTTCCAATGTACAGAAATCCTGTAAGCTGCTTCTCTTTTACTCAGACAACTGAAAACCCGCATAGTGCGTAAGACTACTCCCATGCTACAGAACTCCCGTAAAGTGTTTCCTACACTCAGGATGCAGAACTCCTGTAAACTGCCTCCCCCTACTCACAATGTACACAAATCCTGTAAGCTGCTTCTCTTTTACCCAGACAACTGAAAACGCGCATAGTGCGTTAGCTCCCATGCTACAGAACTCCCGTAAAGTGTTTCCTACACTCAGGATGCAGAACTCCAGTAAACTGCCTCTCCCTACTCACAATGTACAGAAATCCTGTAAGCTGCTTCTCTTTTACGCAGACTACTGAAAACCCGCATAGTGCGTAAGACTACTCCCATGCTACAGAACTCCCATAAAGTGTTTCCTACACTCAGGATGCAGAAATCCTGTAAACTGCCTCTCACTACTTCCAATGTACAGAAATCCTGTAAGCTGCTTCTCTTTTACTCAGACAACTGAAAACCCGCATAGTGCGTAAGACTACTCCCATGCTACAGAACTCCCGTAAAGTGTTTCCTACACTCAGGATGCAGAACTCCTGTAAACTGCCTCTCACTACTTCCAATGTACACAAATCCTGTAAGCTGCTTCTCTTTTACTCAGACTACTGTAAACCCGCATAGTGGGTAAGACTAATCCCATGCTACAGAACTCCCGTAAAGTGTTTCCTACTTCAGGATGCAGAACTCCTGTAAACTGCCTCTCACTACTTCCAATGTACAGAAATCCTGTAAGCTGCTTCTCTTTTACTCAGACAACTGAAAACCCGCATAGTGCATAAGACTACTCCCATGCTACAGAACTCCCGTAAAGTGTTTCCTACACTCAGGATGCAGAACTCCTGTAAACTGCCTCTCACTAATTCCAATGTACAGAAATCCTGTAAGCTGCTTCTCTTTTACTCAGACAACTGAAAACATGCATAGTGCATAAGACTACTCCCATGCTACAGAACTCCCGTAAAGTGTTTCCTACACTCAGGATGCAGAACTCCTGTAAACTGTCTCTCAATACTTCCAATGTACACAAATCCTGTAAGCTGCTTCTCTTTTACTCAGACTACTGAAAACCCGCATAGTGGGTAAGACTACTCCCATGCTACAGAACTCCCATAAAGTGTTTCTTACACTCAGGATGCAGAACTCCTGTAAACTGCCTCTCACTACTTCCAATGTACAGAAATCCTGTAAGCTGCTTCTCTTTTACTCAGACAACTGAAAACCCGCATAGTGCGTAAGACTACTCCCATACTACAGAACTCCCGTAAAGTGTTTCCTGCACTCAGGATGCAGAACTCCTGTAAACTGCCTCTCCCTACTCACAATGTACACAAATCCTGTAAGCTGCTTCTCTTTTACTCAGACTACTAAAAACCCGCATAGTGCGTAAGACTAATCCCATGCTACAGAACTCCTGTGTAGTGTTTCTTACACTCAGGATGCAGAACTCCTGTAAACTGCCTCTCACTACTTCCAATGTACAGAAATCCTGTAAGCTGCTTCTCTTTTACTCAGACTGCTGAAAACCCGCATAGTGCGTAAGACTACTCCCATGCTGCAGAACTCCCATCTAGTGTTTCCTACACTCAGGATGCAGAACTCCTGTATACTGCCTCTCACTACTTCCAATGTACAGAAATCCTGTAAGCTGCTTCTCTTTCACTAAGACTGCTGAAAACCCGCATAGTGCGTAAGACTACTCCCATGCTACAGAACTCCCATAAAGTGTTTCCTACACTCAGGATGCAAAACTCCTGTAAACTGCCTCTCACTACTTCCAATGTACAGAAATCCTGTAAGCTGCTTCTCTTTTACGCAGACAACTGAAAACCCGCATAGTGCGTAAGACTACTCCCATGCTATAGAACTCCTCTAAAGTGTTTCCTACACTCAGGATGCAGAACTCCTGTAAACTGCCTCTCACTACTTCCAATGTACAGAAATCCTGTAAGCTGCTTCTCTTTTACGCAGACTATTGAAAACCCGCATAGTGCGTAAGACTACTCCCATGCTGCAGAACTCCCATCTACTGTTTCCTACACTCAGGATGCAGAACTCCTGTAAACTGCCTCTCACTACTTCCAATGTACAGAAATCCTGTAAGCTGCTTCTCTTTTACTCAGACTGCTGAAAACCCGCATAGTGCGTAAGACTACTCCCATGCTGCAGAACTCCCATCTAGTGTTTCCTACACTCAGGATGCAGAACTCCTGTAAACTGCCTCTCACTACTTCCAATGTACAGAAATCCTGTAAGCTGCTTCTCTTTCAAAAGACTGCTGAAAACCCGCATAGTGGGTAAGACTAATCCCATGCTACAGAACTCCCGTAAAGTGTTTCCTACACTCAGGATGCAGAACTCCTGTAAACTGCCTCTCACTACTTCCAATGTACAGAAATCCTGTAAGCTGCTTCTCTTTTACTCCGACAACTGAAAACCCGCATAGTGCGTAAGACTACTCCCATGCTACAGAACTCCCGTAAAGTGTTTCCTACACTCAGGATGCAGAACTCCTGTAAACTGCCTCTCCCTACTCACAATGTACACAAATCATGTAAGCTGCTTCTCTTTTACTCAGACAACTGAAAACCCGCATAGTGCGTAAGACTACTCCCATACTACAGAACTCCCGTAAAGTGTTTCCTACACTCAGGATGCAGAACTCCTGTAAACTGCCTCTCCCTACTCACAGTGTACACAAATCCTGTAAGCTGCTTCTCTTTTACTCAGACTACTAAAAACCCGCATAGTGCGTAAGACTATTCCCATGCTAAAGAACTCCCGTAAAGTGTTTCCTACACTCAGGATGCAGAACTCCTGTAAACTGCCTCTCCCTACTCACAATGTACAGAAATCCTGTAAGCTGCTTCTCTTTTACTCAGACAACTGAAAACCCGCATAGTGCGTAAGACTACTCCCATGCTACAGAACTCCCGTAAAGTGTTTCCTACACTCAGGATGCAGAACTCCTGTAAACTGCCTCTCACTACTTCCAATGTACACAAATCCTGTAAGCTGCTTCTCTTTTACTCAGACTACTGAAAACCCGCATAGTGGGTAAGACTAATCCCATGCTACAGAACTCCCGTAAAGTGTTTCCTACACTCAGGATGCAGAACTCCTGTAAACTGCCTCTCACTACTTCCAATGTACAGAAATCCTGTAAGCTGCTTCTCTTTTACTCAGACAACTGAAAACCCGCATAGTGCGTAAGACTACTCCCATGCTACAGAACTCCCGTAAAGTGTTTCCTACACTCAGGATGCAGAACTCCTGTAAACTGCCTCCCCCTACTCACAATGTACACAAATCCTGTAAGCTGCTTCTCTTTTACCCAGACAACTGAAAACGCGCATAGTGCGTTAGCTCCCATGCTACAGAACTCCCGTAAAGTGTTTCCTACACTCAGGATGCAGAACTCCAGTAAACTGCCTCTCCCTACTCACAATGTACACAAATCCTGTAAGCTGCTTCTCTTTTACGCAGACTACTGAAAACCCGCATAGTGCGTAAGACTACTCCCATGCTACAGAACTCCCATAAAGTGTTTCCTACACTCAGGATGCAGAAATCCTGTAAACTGCCTCTCACTACTTCCAATGTACAGAAATCCTGTAAGCTGCTTCTCTTTTACTCAGACAACTGAAAACCCGCATAGTGCGTAAGACTACTCCCATGCTACAGAACTCCCGTAAAGTGTTTCCTACACTCAGGATGCAGAACTCCTGTAAACTGCCTCTCACTACTTCCAATGTACACAAATCCTGTAAGCTGCTTCTCTTTTACTCAGACTACTGTAAACCCGCATAGTGGGTAAGACTAATCCCATGCTACAGAACTCCCGTAAAGTGTTTCCTACTTCAGGATGCAGAACTCCTGTAAACTGCCTCTCACTACTTCCAATGTACAGAAATCCTGTAAGCTGCTTCTCTTTTACTCAGACAACTGAAAACCCGCATAGTGCATAAGACTACTCCCATGCTACAGAACTCCCGTAAAGTGTTTCCTACACTCAGGATGCAGAACTCCTGTAAACTGCCTCTCACTAATTCCAATGTACAGAAATCCTGTAAGCTGCTTCTCTTTTACTCAGACAACTGAAAACATGCATAGTGCATAAGACTACTCCCATGCTACAGAACTCCCGTAAAGTGTTTCCTACACTCAGGATGCAGAACTCCTGTAAACTGTCTCTCAATACTTCCAATGTACACAAATCCTGTAAGCTGCTTCTCTTTTACTCAGACTACTGAAAACCCGCATAGTGGGTAAGACTACTCCCATGCTACAGAACTCCCATAAAGTGTTTCTTACACTCAGGATGCAGAACTCCTGTAAACTGCCTCTCACTACTTCCAATGTACAGAAATCCTGTAAGCTGCTTCTCTTTTACTCAGACAACTGAAAACCCGCATAGTGCGTAAGACTACTCCCATACTACAGAACTCCCGTAAAGTGTTTCCTGCACTCAGGATGCAGAACTCCTGTAAACTGCCTCTCCCTACTCACAATGTACACAAATCCTGTAAGCTGCTTCTCTTTTACTCAGACAACTGAAAACCCGCATAGTGCGTAAGACTACTCCCATACTACAGAACTCCCGTAAAGTGTTTCCTACACTCAGGATGCAGAACTCCTGTAAACTGCCTCTCACTACTTCCAATGTACAGAAATCCTGTAAGCTGCTTCTCTTTTACTCAGACTACTGAAAACCCGCATAGTGGGTAAGACTACTCCCATGCTACAGAACTCCCGTAAAGTGTTTCCTAGACTCAGGATGCAGAACTCCTGTAAACTGCCTCTCACTACTTCCAATGTACACAAATCCTGTAAGCTGCTTCTCTTTTACTCAGACTACTGAAAACCCGCATAGTGGGTAAGACTAATCCCATGCTACAGAACTCCCGTAAAGTGTTTCCTACACTCAGGATGCAGAACTCCTGTAAACTGCCTCTCATTAGTTCCAATGTACAGAAATCCTGTAAGCTGCTTCTCTTTTACTCAGACAACTGAAAACGCGAATAGTGCATTAGCTCCCATGCTACAGAACTCCCGTAAAGTGTTTCCTACACTCAGGATGCAGAACTCCTGTAAACTGCCTCTCCCTACTCACAATGTACACAAATCCTGTAAGCTGCTTCTCTTTTACTCAGACAACTGAAAACGCGCATAGTGCGTTAGACAGCTCCCATGCTACAGAACTCCCGTAAAGTGTTTCCTACACTCAGGATGCAGAACTCCTGTAAACTGCCTCTCCCTACTCACAATGTACAGAAATCCTGTAAGCTGCTTCTCTTTTACTCAGACTACTAAAAACCCGCATAGTGCGTAAGACTAATCCTATGCTACAGAACTCCTGTGTAGTGTTTCTTACACTCAGGATGCAGAACTCCTGTAAACTGCCTCTCACTACTTCCAATGTACAGAAATCCTGTAAGCTGCTTCTCTTTTACTCAGACAACTGAAAACGCGCATAGTGCATTAGCTCCCATGCTACAGAACTCCCGTAAAGTGTTTCCTACACTCAGGATGCAGAACTCCTGTAAACTGCCTCTCACTACTTCCAATGTACAGAAATCCTGTAAGCTGCTTCTCTTTTACGCAGACTACTGAAAACCCGCATAGTGCGTAAGACTACTCCCATGCTACAGAACTCCCATAAAGTGTTTCCTACACTCAGGATGCAGAACTCCTGTAAACTGCCTCTCACTACTTCCAATGTACAGAAATCCTGTAAGCTGCTTCTCTTTTACTCAGACAACTGAAAACCCGCATAGTGCGTAAGACTACTCCCATGCTACAGAACTCCCGTAAAGTGTTTCCTACACTCAGGATGCAGAACTCCTGTAAACTGCCTCTCACTACTTCCAATGTACACAAATCCTGTAAGCTGCTTCTCTTTTACTCAGACTACTGAAAACCCGCATAGTGGGTAAGACTAATCCCATGCTACAGAACTCCCGTAAAGTGTTTCCTACACTCAGGATGCAGAACTCCTGTAAACTGCCTCTCACTACTTCCAATGTACAGAAATCCTGTAAGCTGCTTCTCTTTTACTCCGACAACTGAAAACCCGCATAGTGCGTAAGACTACTCCCATGCTACAGAACTCCCGTAATGTGTTTCCTACACTCAGGATGCAGAACTCCTGTAAACTGCCTCTCCCTACTCACAATGTACACAAATCATGTAAGCTGCTTCTCTTTTACTCAGACAACTGAAAACCCGCATAGTGCGTAAGACTACTCCCATACTACAGAACTCCCGTAAAGTGTTTCCTACACTCAGGATGCAGAACTCCTGTAAACTGCCTCTCCCTACTCACAATGTACACAAATCCTGTAAGCTGCTTCTCTTTTACTCAGACTACTAAAAACCCGCATAGTGCGTAAGACTATTCCCATGCTAAAGAACTCCCGTAAAGTGTTTCCTACACTCAGGATGCAGAACTCCTGTAAACTGCCTCTCCCTACTCACAATGTACAGAAATCCTGTAAGCTGCTTCTCTTTTACTCAGACAACTGAAAACCCGCATAGTGCGTAAGACTACTCCCATGCTACAGAACTCCCGTAAAGTGTTTCCTACACTCAGGATGCAGAACTCCTGTAAACTGCCTCTCACTACTTCCAATGTACACAAATCCTGTGAGCTGCTTCTCTTTTACTCAGACTACTGAAAACCCGCATAGTGGGTAAGACTAATCCCATGCTACAGAACTCCCGTAAAGTGTTTCCTACACTCAGGATGCAGAACTCCTGTAAACTGCCTCTCACTACTTCCAATGTACAGAAATCCTGTAAGCTGCTTCTCTTTTACTCAGACAACTGAAAACCCGCATAGTGCGTAAGACTACTCCCATGCTACAGAACTCCCGTAAAGTGTTTCCTACACTCAGGATGCAGAACTCCTGTAAACTGCCTCCCCCTACTCACAATGTACACAAATCCTGTAAGCTGCTTCTCTTTTACCCAGACAACTGAAAACGCGCATAGTGCGTTAGCTCCCATGCTACAGAACTCCCGTAAAGTGTTTCCTACACTCAGGATGCAGAACTCCAGTAAACTGCCTCTCCCTACTCACAATGTACAGAAATCCTGTAAGCTGCTTCTCTTTTACGCAGACTACTGAAAACCCGCATAGTGCGTAAGACTACTCCCATGCTACAGAACTCCCATAAAGTGTTTCCTACACTCAGGATGCAGAAATCCTGTAAACTGCCTCTCACTACTTCCAATGTACAGAAATCCTGTAAGCTGCTTCTCTTTTACTCAGACAACTGAAAACCCGCATAGTGCGTAAGACTACTCCCATGCTACAGAACTCCCGTAAAGTGTTTCCTACACTCAGGATGCAGAACTCCTGTAAACTGCCTCTCACTACTTCCAATGTACACAAATCCTGTAAGCTGCTTCTCTTTTACTCAGACTACTGTAAACCCGCATAGTGGGTAAGACTAATCCCATGCTACAGAACTCCCGTAAAGTGTTTCCTACTTCAGGATGCAGAACTCCTGTAAACTGCCTCTCACTACTTCCAATGTACAGAAATCCTGTAAGCTGCTTCTCTTTTACTCAGACAACTGAAAACCCGCATAGTGCGTAAGACTACTCCCATGCTACAGAACTCCCGTAAAGTGTTTCCTACACTCAGGATGCAGAACTCCTGTAAACTGCCTCTCCCTACTCACAATGTACACAAATCATGTAAGCTGCTTCTCTTTTACTCAGACAACTGAAAACGCGCATAGTGCGTTAGCTCCTATGCTACAGAACTCCCGTAAAGTGTTTCCTACACTCAGGATGCAGAACTCCAGTAAACTGCCTCTCCCTACTCACAATGTACACAAATCCTGTAAGCTGCTTCTCTTTTACTCAGACTACTAAAAACCCGCATAGTGCGTAAGACTACTCCCATACTACAGAACTCCCGTAAAGTGTTTCCTACACTCAGGATGCAGAACTCCTGTAAACTGCCTCTCCCTACTCACAATGTACAGAAATCCTATAAGCTGCTTCTCTTTTACTCAGACAACTGAAAACCCGCATAGTGCGTAAGACTACTACCATGCTACAGAACTCCCGTAAAGTGTTTCCTACACTCAGGATGCAGAACTCCTGTAATCTGCCTCTCACTACTTCCAATGTACACAAATCCTGTAAGCTGCTTCTCTTTTACTCAGACTACTGTAAACCCGCATAGTGGGTAAGACTAATCCCATGCTACAGAACTCCCGTAAAGTGTTTCCTACACTCAGGATGCAGAACTCCTGTAAACTGCCTCTCACTACTTCCAATGTACACAAATCCTGTAAGCTGCTTCTCTTTTACTCAGACAACTGAAAACCCGCATAGTGCGTAAGACTACTCCCATACTACAGAACTCCCGTAAAGTGTTTCCTACACTCAGGATGCAGAACTCCTGTAAACTGCCTCTCCCTACTCACAATGTACACAAATCCTGTAAGCTGCTTCTCTTTTACTCAGACAACTGAAAACGCGCATAGTGCGTTAGCTCCCATGCTACAGAACTCCCGTAAAGTGTTTCCTACACTCAGGATGCAGAACTCCAGTAAACTGCCTCTCCCTACTCACAATGTACACAAATCCTGTAAGCTGCTTCTCTTTTACTCAGACTACTAAAAACCCGCATAGTGCGTAAGACTATTCCCATGCTACAGAACTCCCGTAAAGTGTTTCCTACACTCAGGATGCAGAACTCCAGTAAACTGCCTCTCCCTACTCACAATGTACACAAATCCTGTAAGCTGCTTCTCTTTTACTCAGACTACTAAAAACCCGCATAGTGTGTAAGACTAATCCCATGCTACAGAACTCCTGTGTAGTGTTTCTTACACTCAGGATGCAGAACTCCTGTAAACTGCCTCTCACTACTACCAATGTTCAGAAATCCTGTAAGCTGCTTCTCTTTTACTCAGACAACTGAAAACGCGCATAGTGCATTAGCTCCCATGCTACAGAACTCCCGTAAAGTGTTTCCTACACTCAGGATGCAGAACTCCTGTAAACTGCCTCTCCCTACTCACAATGTACACAAATCCTGTAAGCTGCTTCTCTTTTACTCAGACTACTAAAAACCAGCATAGTGCGTAAGACTACTCCCATACTACAGAACTCCCGTAAAGTGTTTCCTACACTAAGGATGCAGAACTCCTGTAAACTGCCTCTCACTACTTCCAATGTACAGAAATCCTGTAAGCTGCTTCTCTTTTACTCAGACTACTGAAAACCCGCATAGTGCGTAAGACTACTCCCATGCTACAGAACTCCCGTAAAGTGTTTCCTACACTCAGGATGCAGAACTCCTGTAAACTGCCTCTCACTACTTCCAATGTACAGAAATCCTGTAAGCTGCTTCTCTTTTACTCAGACAACTGAAAACCCGCATAGTGCGTAAGACTACTCCCATACTACAGAACTCCCGTAAAGTGTTTCCTACACTCAGGATGCAGAACTCCTGTAAACTGCCTCTCCCTACTCACAATGTACACAAATCCTGTAAGCTGCTTCTCTTTTACTCAGACAACTGAAAACGCGCATAGTGCGTTAGCTCCCATGCTACAGAACTCCTGTAAAGTGTTTCCTACACTCAGGATGCAGAACTCCAGTAAACTGCCTCTCCCTACTCACAATGTACACAAATCCTGTAAGCTGCTTCTCTTTTACTCAGACTACTAAAAACCCGCATAGTGCGTAAGACTATTCCCATGCTAAAGAACTCCCGTAAAGTGTTTCCTACACTCAGGATGCAGAACTCCTGTAAACTGCCTCTCCCTACTCACAATGTACAGAAATCCTGTAAGCTGCTTCTCTTTTACTCAGACAACTGAAAACCCGCATAGTGCGTAAGACTACTCCCATGCTACAGAACTCCCGTAAAGTGTTTCCTACACTCAGGATGCAGAACTCCTGTAAACTGCCTCTCACTACTTCCAATGTACACAAATCCTGTAAGCTGCTTCTCTTTTACTCAGACTACTGAAAACCCGCATAGTGGGTAAGACTAATCCCATGCTACAGAACTCCCGTAAAGTGTTTCCTACACTCAGGATGCAGAACTCCTGTAAACTGCCTCTCACTACTTCCAATGTACAGAAATCCTGTAAGCTGCTTCTCTTTTACTCAGACAACTGAAAACCCGCATAGTGCGTAAGACTACTCCCATACTACAGAACTCCCGTAAAGTGTTTCCTACACTCAGGATGCAGAACTCCTGTAAACTGCCTCTCCCTACTCACAATGTACAGAAATCCTGTAAGCTGCTTCTCTTTTACTCAGACAACTGAAAACGCGCATAGTGCGTTAGCTCCCATGCTACAGAACTCCCATAAAGTGTTTCCTACACTCAGGATGCAGAACTCCAGTAAACTGCCTCTCCCTACTCACAATGTACACAAATCCTGTAAGCTGCTTCTCTTTTACTCAGACTACTAAAAACCCGCATAGTGCGTAAGACTATTCCCATGCTACAGAACTCCCGTAAAGTGTTTCCTACACTCAGGATGCAGAACTCCAGTAAACTGCCTCTCCCTACTCACAATGTACACAAATCCTGTAAGCTGCTTCTCTTTTACTCAGACTACTAAAAACCCGCATAGTGCCTAAGACTAATCCCATGCTACAGAACTCCTGTGTAGTGTTTCTTACACTCAGGATGCAGAACTCCTGTAAACTGCCTCTCACTACTTCCAATGTACAGAAATCCTGTAAGCTGCTTCTCTTTTAGTCAGACAACTGAAAACGCGCATAGTGCATTAGCTCCCATGCTACAGAACTCCCGTAAAGTGTTTCCTACACTCAGGATGCAGAACTCCTGTAAACTGCCTCTCCCTACTCACAATGTACACAAATCCTGTAAGCTGCTTCTCTTTTACTCAGACAACTGAAAACGCGCATAGTGCGTTAGCTCCCATGCTACAGAACTCCCGTAAAGTGTTTCCTACACTCAGGATGCAGAACTCCAGTAAACTGCCTCTCCCTACTCACAATGTACACAAATCCTGTAAGCTGCTTCTCTTTTACTCAGACTACTAAAAACCCGCATAGTGCGTAAGACTACTCCCATGCTACAGAATTCCTGTGTAGTGTTTCTTACACTCAGGATGCAGAACTCCTGTAAACTGCCTCTCACTACTTCCAATGTACAGAAATCCTGTAAGCTGCTTCTCTTTTACTCAGACAACTGAAAACGCGCATAGTGCATTAGCTCCCATGCTACAGAACTCCCGTAAAGTGTTTCCTACACTCAGGATGCAGAACTCCTGTAAACTGCCTCTCCCTACTCACAATGTACACAAATCCTGTAAGCTGCTTCTCTTTTACTCAGACTACTAAAAACCCGCATAGTGCGTAAGACTAATCCCATGCTACAGAACTCCTGTGTAGTGTTTCTTACACTCAGGATGCAGAACTCCTGTAAACTGCCTCTCACTACTTCCAATGTACAGAAATCCTGTAAGCTGCTTCTCTTTTACTCAGACAACTGAAAACGCGCATAGTGCATTAGCTCCCATGCTACAGAACTCCCGTAAAGTGTTTCCTACACTCAGGATGCAGAACTCCTGTAAACTGCCTCTCCCTACTCACAATGTACACAAATCCTGTAAGCTGCTTCTCTTTTACTCAGACTACTAAAAACCCGCATAGTGCGTAAGACTACTCCCATACTACAGAACTCCCGTAAAGTGTTTCCTACACTCAGGATGCAGAACTCCTGTAAACTGCCTCTCACTAATTCCAATGTACAGAAATCCTGTAAGCTGCTTCTCTTTTACTCAGACAACTGAAAACCCGCATAGTGCGTAAGACTACTCCCATGCTACAGAACTCCCGTAAAGTGTTTCCTACACTCAGGATGCAGAACTCCTGTAAACTGTCTCTCAATACTTCCAATGTACACAAATCCTGTAAGCTGCTTCTCTTTTACTCAGATTACTGAAAACCCGCATAGTGGGTAAGACTACTCCCATGCTACAGAACTCCCATATAGTGTTTCTTACACTCAGGATGCAGAACTCCTGTAAAATGCCTCTCACTACTTCCAATGTACAGAAATCCTGTAAGCTGTTTCTCTTTTACTCAGACAACTGAAAACCCGCATAGTGCGTAAGACTAATCCCATGCTACAGAACTCCTGTGTAGTGTTTCTTACACTCAGGATGCAGAACTCCTGTAAACTGCCTCTCACTACTTCCAATGTACAGAAATCCTGTAAGCTGCTTCTCTTTTACTCAGACAACTGAAAACGCGCATAGTGCATTAGCTCCCATGCTACAGAACTCCCGTAAAGTGTTTCCTACACTCAGGATGCAGAACTCCTGTAAACTGCCTCTCCCTACTCACAATGTACACAAATCCTGTAAGCTGCTTCTCTTTTACTCAGACTACTAAAAACCCGCATAGTGCGTAAGACTACTGCCATACTACAGAACTCCCGTAAAGTGTTTCCTACACTCAGGATGCAGAACTCCTGTAAACTGCCTCTCACTAATTCCAATGTACAGAAATCCTGTAAGCTGCTTCTCTTTTACTCAGACTACTGAAAACCCGCATAGTGCGTAAGACTACTCCCATGCTACAGAACTCCCGTAAAGTGTTTCCTACACTCAGGATGCAGAATTCCTGTAAACTGTCTCTCAATACTTCCAATGTACACAAATCCTGTAAGCTGCTTCTCTTTTACTCAGATTACTGAAAACCCGCATAGTGGGTAAGACTACTCCCATGCTACAGAACTCCCATATAGTGTTTCTTACACTCAGGATGCAGAACTCCTGTAAAATGCCTCTCACTACTTCCAATGTACAGAAATCCTGTAAGCTGTTTCTCTTTTACTCAGACAACTGAAAACCCGCATAGTGCGTAAGACTACTCCCATACTACAGAACTCCCGTAAAGTGTTTCCTGCACTCAGGATGCAGAACTCCTGTAAACTGCCTCTCCCTACTCACAATGTACAGAAATCCTGTAAGCTGCTTCTCTTTTACTCAGACTACTAAAAACCCGCATAGTGCGTAAGACTAATCCCATGCTAAAGAACTCCTGTGTAGTGTTTCTTACACTCAGGATGCAGAACTCCTGTAAACTGCCTCTCACTACTTCCAATGTACAGAAATCCTGTAAGCTGCTTCTCTTTTACTCAGACTGCTTAAAACCCGCATAGTGCGTAAGACTACTCCCATGCTGCAGAACTCCCATCTAGTGTTTCCTACACTCAGGATGCAGAACTCCTGTAAACTGCCTCTCACTACTTCCAATGTACAGAAATCCTGTAAGCTGCTTCTCTTTCACTAAGACTGCTGAAAACCCGCATAGTGCGTAAGACTAATCCCATGCTACAAAACTCCCATAAAGTGTTTCCTACACTCAGGATGCAAAACTCCTGTAAACTGCCTCTCACTACTTCCAAAGTACAGAAATCCTGTAAGCTGCTTCTCTTTTACGCAGACAACTGAAAACCCGCATAGTGCGTAAGACTACTCCCATGCTATAGAACTCCTGTAAAGTGTTTCCTACACTCAGGATGCAGAACTCCTGTAAACTGCCTCTCACTACTTCCAATGTACAGAAATCCTGTAAGCTGCTTCTCTTTTACGCAGACTACTGAAAACCCGCATAGTGCGTAAGACTACTCCCATGCTACAGAACTCCCATAAAGTGTTTCCTACACTCAGGATGCAGAACTCCTGTAAACTGCCTCACCCTACTCACAATGTACACAAATCCTGTAAGCTGCTTCTCTTTTACTCAGACTACTAAAAACCCGCATAGTGCGTAAGACTATTCCCATGCTAAAGAACTCCCGTAAAGTGTTTCCTACACTCAGGATGCAGAACTCCTGTAAACTGCCTCTCCCTACTCACAATGTACAAAAATCCTGTAAGCTGCTTCTCTTTTACTCAGACTACTAAAAATCCGCATAGTGCGTAAGACTAATCCCATGCTACAGAACTCCTGTGTAGTGTTTCTTACACTCAGGATGCAGAACTCCTGTAAACTGCCTCTCACTACTTCCAATGTACAGAAATCCTGTAAGCTGCTTCTCTTTTACTCAGACTACTGAAAACCCGCATAGTGGGTAAGACTACTCCCATGCTACAGAACTCCCGTAAAGTGTTTCCTACACTCAGGATGCAGAACTCCTGTAAACTGCCTCTCACTACTTCCAATGTACAGAAATCCTGTAAGCTGCTTCTCTTTCACTAAGACTGCTGAAAACCCGCATAGTGCGTAAGACTACTCCCATGCTACAGAACTCCCATAAAGTGTTTCCTACACTCAGGATGCAGAACTCCTGTAAACTGCCTCTCACTACTTCCAATGTACAGAAATCCTGTAAGCTGCTTCTCTTTCACTAAGACTGCTGAAAACCCGCATAGTGCGTAAGACTACTCCCATGCTACAGAACTCCCATAAAGTGTTTCCTACACTCAGGATGCAAAACTCCTGTAAACTGCCTCTCACTACTTCCAATGTACAGAAATCCTTTAAGCTGCTTCTCTTTTACTCAGACTACTGAAAACCCGCATAGTGCGTAAGACTACTCCCATGCTACAGAACTCCCGTAATGTGTTTCCTACACTCAGGATGCAGAACTCCTGTAAACTGCCTCTCACTACTTCCAATGTACAGAAATCCTGTAAGCTGCTTCTCTTTTACTCAGACTGCTGAAAACGCGCATAGTGCGTAAGACTACTCCCATACAACAGAACTCCCGTAAAGTGTTTCCTACACTCAGGATGCAGAACTCCTGTAAACTGCCTCTCACTACTTCCAATGTACAGAAATCCTGTAAGCTGCTTCTCTTTTACTCAGACTACTGAAAACCCGCATAGTGTGTAAGACTAATCCGAGGCTACAGAACTCCCGTAAAGTGTTTCCTACTCTCAGGATGCAGAACTCCTGTAAACTGCCTCTCACTGCTTCCAATGTACAGAAATCCTGTAAGCTGCTTCTCTTTTACTCAGACAACTGAAAACCCGCATAGTGCGTAAGACTACTCCCATACTACAGAACTCCCGTAAAGTGTTTCCTACACTCAGGATGCAGAACTCCTGTAAACTGCCTCTCACTACTTCCAATGTACAGAAATCCTGTAAGCTGCTTCTCTTTTACTAAGACTGCTGAAAACCCGCATAGTGCGTAAGACTACTCCCATACTACAGAACTCCCATAAAGTGTTTCCTACACTCAGGATGCAGAACTCCTGTAAACTGCCTCTCACTACTTCCAATGTACAGAAATCCTGTAAGCTGCTTCTCTTTTACTCAAACTACTGAAAACCCGCATAGTGCGTAAGACTACTCCCATGCTACAGAACTCCCGTAAAGTGTTTCCTACACTCAGGATGCAGAACTCCTGAGCTGCCTCTCACTACTTCCAATGTACAGAAATCCTGTAAGCTGCTTCTCTTTTACTCAGACAACTGAAAACCCCCATAGTGCGTAATACTGCTCCCATACTACAGAACTCCCGTAAAGTGTTTCCTACACTCAGGATGCAGAACTCCTGTAAACTGCCTCTCACTACTTCCAATGTACAGAAATCCTGTAAGCTGCTTCTCTTTTACTCAGACTACTGAAAATCCTCATAGTGCGTAAGAGTGCTCCCATGCTACAGAACTCCCGTAAAGTGTTTCCTACACTCAGGATGCAGAACTCCTGTAAACTGCCTCTCACTACTTCCAATGTACAGAAATCCTGTAAGCTGCTTCTCTTTTACTCAGACTGCTGAAAACCCGCATAGTGCGTAAGACTACTCCCATGCTACAGAACTCCCATAAAGTGTTTCCTACACTCAGGATGCAAAACTCCTGTAAACTGCCTCTCACTGCTTCCAATGTAGAGAAATCCTGTAAGCTGCTTCTCTTTTACGCAGACTACTGAAAACCCGCATAGTGCGTAAGACTACTCCCATGCTACAGGTATCCCGTAAAGTGTTTCCTACACTCAGGATGCAGAACTCCTGTAAACTGCCTCTCACTACTTCCAATGTACAGAAATCCTGTAAGCTGCTTCTCTTTTACTAAGACTACTGAAAACCCGCATAGTGCGTAAGACTACTCCCATACTACAGAACTCCCGTAAAGTGTTTCCTACACTCAGGATGCAAAACTCCTGTAAACTGCCTCTCACTACTTCCAATGTACAGAAATCCTGTAAGCTGCTTCTCTTTTACTCAGACTACTGAAAACCCGCATAATGCGTAAGACTACTCCCATGCTACAGAACTCCCGTAAAGTGTTTCCTACACTCAGGATGCAGAACTCCTGTAAACTGCCTCTCACTACTTCCAATGTACAGAAATCCTGTAAGCTGCTTCTCTTTTACTCAGACTGCTGAAAACCCGCATAGTGCGTAAGACTACTCCCATGCTACAGAACTCCCGTAAAGTGTTTCCAACACTCAGGATGCAGAACTCCTGTAAACTGCCTCTCACTACTTCCAATGTACAGAAATCCTGTAAGCTGCTTCTCTTTTACTCAGACAACTGAAAACCCGCATAGTGCGTAAGACTACTCCCATACTACAGAACTCCCGTAAAGTGTTTCCTGCACTCAGGATGCAGAACTCCTGTAAACTGCCTCTCCCTACTCACAATGTACACAAATCCTGTAAGCTGCTTCTCTTTTACTCAGACTACTAAAAACCCGCATAGTGCGTAAGACTATTCCCATGCTACAGAACTCCCGTAAAGTGTTTCCTACACTCAGGATGCAGAACTCCTGTAAACTGCCTCTCCCTACTCACAATGTACAGAAATCCTGTAAGCTGCTTCTCTTTTACTCAGACTACTAAAAACCCGCATAGTGCGTAAGACTAATCCCATGCTACAGAACTCCTGTGTAGTGTTTCTTACACTCAGGATGCAGAACTCCTGTAAACTGCCTCTCACTACTTCCAATGTACAGAAATCCTGTAAGCTGCTTCTCTTTTACTCAGACTGCTGAAAACCCGCATAGTGCGTAAGACTACTCCCATGCTGCAGAACTCCCATCTAGTGTTTCCTACACTCAGGATGCAGAACTCCTGTAAACTGCCTCTCACTACTTCCAATGTACAGAAATCCTGTAAGCTGCTTCTCTTTCACTAAGACTGCTGAAAACCCGCATAGTGCGTAAGACTAATCCCATGCAACAGAACTCCCGTAAAGTGTTTCCTACACTCAGGATGCAGAACTCCTTTAAACTGCCTCTCACTACTTCCAATGTACAGAAATCCTGTAAGCTGCTTCTCTTTTACACAGACTACTGAAAACCCGCATAGTGCGTAAGACTACTCCCATGCTACTGAACTCCCATAAAGTGTTTCCTACACTCAGGATGCAAAACTCCTGTAAACTGCCTCTCACTACTTCCAATGTACAGAAATCCTGTAAGCTGCTTCTCTTTTACTCAGACTACTGAAAACCCGCATAGTGCGTAAGACTACTCCCATGCTACAGAACTCCCGTAATGTGTTTCCTACACTCAGGATGCAGAACTCCTGTAAACTGCCTCTCACTACTTCCAATGTACAGAAATCCTGTAAGCTGCTTCTCTTTTACTAAGATTGCTGAAAACCCGCATAGTGCGTAAGACTACTCCCATACAACAGAACTCCCGTAAAGTGTTTCCTACACTCAGGATGCAAAACTCCTGTAAACTGCCTCTCACTACTTCCAATGTACAGAAATCCTGTAAGCTGCTTCTCTTTTACTCAGACTACTGAAAACCCGCATAGTGTGTAAGACTAATCCCAGGCTACAGAACTCCCGTAAAGTGTTTCCTACACTCAGGATGCAGAACTCCTGTAAACTGCCTCTCACTGCTTCCAATGTACAGAAATCCTGTAAGCTGCTTCTCTTTTACTCAGACTACTGAAAACCCGCATAGTGCGTAAGACTACTCCCATGCTACAGAACTCCCGTAAAGTGTTTCCTACACTCAGGATGCAGAACTCCTGGAAACTGCCTCTCCCTACTCACAATCTACACAAATCCTGTAAGCTGCTTCTCTTTTACTCAGACTACTGAAAACCCGCATAGTGGGTAAGACTAATCCCATGCTACAGAACTCCCGTAATGTGTTTCCTGCACTCAGGATTCAGAACTCCTGTAAACTACCTCTCACTACTTCCAATGTACACAAATCCTGTAAGCTGCTTCTCTTTTACTCAGACAACTGAAAACCCGCATAGTGCGTAAGACTACTCCCATGCTACAGAACTCCCGTAAAGTGTTTCCTACACTCAGGATGCAGAACTCCTGTAAACTGCCTCTCACTACTTCCAATGTACACAAATCCTGTAAGCTGCTTCTCTTTTACTCAGACTACTGAAAACGCACATAGTGGGTAAGACTAATCCCATGCTACAGAACTCCCGTAAAGTGTTTCCTACACTCAGGATTCAGAACTCCTGTAAACTGCCTCTCCCTACTCACAATGTACACAAATCCTGTAAGCTGCTTCTCTTTTACTCTGACAACTGAAAACGCGCATAGTGCGTAAGACTATTCCCATGCTACAGAACTCCCGTAAAGTGTTTCCTACAGTCAGGATGCAGAACTCCTGTAAACTGCCTCTCCCTACTCACAATGTACACAAATCCTGTAAGCTGCTTCTCTTTTACTCAGACTACTAAAAACCCGCATAGTGCGTAAGACTAATCCCATGCTACAGAACTCCTGTGTAGTGTTTCTTACACTCAGGATGCAGAACTCCTGTAAACTGCCTCTCACTACTTCCAATGTACAGAAATCCTGTAAGCTGCTTCTCTTTTACTCAGACTGCTGAAAACCCGCATAGTGCGTCAGACTACTCCCATGCTGCAAAACTCCCATGTAGTGTTTCCTACACTCAGGATGCAGAACTCCTGTAAACTGCCTCTCACTACTTCCAATGTAGAGAAATCCTGTAAGCTGCTTCTCTTTTACTCAGACTACTGAAAACCCGCATAGTGCGTAAGACTACTCCCATGCTACAGAACTCCCGTAGAGTGTTTCCTACACTCAGGATGCAGAACTCCTGTAAACTGCCTCTCACTACTTCCAATGTACACAAATCCTGTAAGCTGCTTCTCTTTTACTCAGACTACTGAAAACCCGCATAGTGCGTAAGACTACTCCCATGCTACAGAACTCCCGTAAAGTGTTTCCTACACTCAGGATGCAGAACTCCTGGAAACTGCCTCTCCCTACTCACAATGTACACAAATCCTGTAAGCTGCTTCTCTTTTACTAAGACAAATGAAAACCCGCATAGTGCGTAAGACTACTCCCATACTACAGAACTCCCGTAATGTGTTTCCTACACTCAGGATTCAGAACTCCTGTAAACTACCTCTCACTACTTCCAATGTACACAAATCCTGTAAGCTGCTTCTCTTTTACTCAGACAACTGAAAACCCGCATAGTGCGTAAGACTACTCCCATGCTACAGAACTCCCGTAAAGTGTTTCCTACACTCAGGATGCAGAACTCCTGTAAACTGCCTCTCACTACTTCCAATGTACACAAATCCTGTAAGCTGCTTCTCTTTTACTCAGACTACTGAAAACGCACATAGTGGGTAAGACTAATCCCATGCTACAGAACTCCCGTAAAGTGTTTCCTACACTCCGGATTCAGAACTCCTGTGAACTGCCTCTCCCTACTCACAATGTACACAAATCCTGTAAGCTGCTTCTCTTTTACTCTGACAACTGAAAACGCGCATAGTGCGTAAGACTATTCCCATGCTACAGAACTCCCGTAAAGTGTTTCCTACAGTCAGGATGCAGAACTCCTGTAAACTGCCTCTCCCTACTCACAATGTACACAAATCCTGTAAGCTGCTTCTCTTTTACTCAGACTACTAAAAACCCGCATAGTGCGTAAGACTAATCCCATGCTACAAAACTCCTGTGTAGTGTTTCTTACACTCAGGATGCAGAACTCCTGTAAACTGCCTCTCACTACTTCCAATGTACAGAAATCCTGTAAGCTGCTTCTCTTTTACTCAGACTGCTGAAAACCCGCATAGTGCGTCAGACTACTCCCATGCTGCAAAACTCCCATGTAGTGTTTCCTACACTCAGGATGCAGAACTCCTGTAAACTGCCTCTAACTACTTCCAATGTAGAGAAATCCTGTAAGCTGCTTCTCTTTTACTCAGACAACTGAAAACCCGCATAGTGCGTAAGACTACTCCCATGCTACAGAACTCCCGTAGAGTGTTTCCTACACTCAGGATGCAGAACTCCTGTAAACTGCCTCTCACTACTGCCAATGTACAGAAATCCTGTAAGCTGCTTCTCTTTTACTCAGACAACTGAAAACCCGCATAGTGCGTAAGACTACAGCCATACTACAGAACTCCCGTAAAGTGTTTCCTACACTCAGGATGCAGAACTCCTGTAAACTGCCTCTCACTACTTCCAATGTACAGAAATCCTGTAAGCTGCTTCTCTTTTACTCAGACAACTGAAAACCCGCATAGTGCGTAAGACTACTCCTATGCTACAGAACTCCCGTAAAGTGTTTCCTACAGTCAGGATGCAGAACTCCTGTAAACTGCCTCTCACTACTTCCAATGTACACAAATCCTGTAAGCTGCTTCTCTTTTACTCAGACTACTAAAACCCGCATAGTGCGTAAGACTAATCCCATGCTACAGAACTCCCGTAAAGTGTTTCCTACACTCAGGATGCAGAACTCCTGTAAACTGCCTCTCACTACTTCCAATGTACAGAAATCCTGTAAGCTGCTTCTCTTTTACTCAGACTACTGAAAACCCGCATAGTGCGTAAGACTACTCCCATGCTACAGAACTCCCGTAAAGTGTTTCCTACACTCAGGATGCAGAACTCCTGGAAACTGCCTCTCCCTACTCACAATGTACACAAATCCTGTAAGCTGCTTCTCTTTTACTCAGACAAATGAAAACCCGCATAGTGCGTAAGACTACTCCCATACTACAGAACTCCCGTAAAGTGTTTCCTACACTCAGGATTCAGAACTCCTGTAAACTACCTCTCACTACTTCCAATGTACACAAATCCTGTAAGCTGCTTCTCTTTTACTCAGACAACTGAAAACCCGCATAGTGCGTAAGACTACTCCCATGCTACAGAACTCCCGTAAAGTGTTTCCTACACTCAGGATGCAGAACTCCTGTAAACTGCCTCTCACTACTTCCAATGTACACAAATCCTGTAAGCTGCTTCTCTTTTACTCAGACTACTGAAAACGCACATAGTGGGTAAGACTAATCCCATGCTACAGAACTCCCGTAAAGTGTTTCCTACACTCAGGATGCAGAACTCCTGTAAACTGCCTCTCCCTACTCACAATGTACACAAATCCTGTAAGCTGCTTCTCTTTTACTCTGACAACTGAAAACGCGCATAGTGCGTAAGACTATTCCCATGCTACAGAACTCCCGTAAAGTGTTTCCTACAGTCAGGATGCAGAACTCCTGTAAACTGCCTCTCCCTACTCACAATGTACACAAATCCTGTAAGCTGCTTCTCTTTTACTCAGACTGCTGAAAACCCGCATAGTGCGTAAGACTACTCCCATGCTACAGAAGTCCCATAAAGTGTTTTATACACTCAGGATGCAGAACTCCTGTAAACTGCCTCTCACTACTTCCAATGTACAGAAATCCTGTAAGCTGCTTCTCTTTTACTCAGACTGCTGAAAACCCGCATAGTACGTCAGACTACTCCCATGCTGCAAAACTCCCATGTAGTGTTTCCTACACTCAGGATGCAGAACTCCTGTAAACTGCCTCTCACTACTTCCAATGTAGAGAAATCCTGTAAGCTGCTTCTCTTTTACTCAGACTACTGAAAACCCGCATAGTGCGTAAGACTACTCCCATGCTACAGAACTCCCGTAGAGTGTTTCCTACACTCAGGATGCACAACTCCTGTAAACTGCCTCTCACTACTGCCAATGTACAGAAATCCTGTAAGCTGCTTCTCTTTTACTCAGACAACTGAAAACCCGCATAGTGCGTAAGACTACTCCCATACTACAGAACTCCCGTAAAGTGTTTCCTACACTCAGGATGCAGAACTCCTGTAAACTGCCTCTCACTACTTCCAATGTACAGAAATCCTGTAAGCTGCTTCTCTTTTACTCAGACTACTGAAAACCCGCATAGTGCGTAAGACTACTCCCATGCTACAGAACTCCCGTAAAGTGTTTCCTACACTCAGGATGCAGAACTCCTGTAAACTGCCTCTCACTACTTCCAATGTACAGAAATCCTGTAAGCTGCTTCTCTTTTACTCAGACTGCTGAAAACCCGCATAGTGCGTAAGACTACTTCCATGCTGCAGAACTCCCATCTAGTGTTTCCTACACTCAGGATGCCGAACTCCTGTAAACTGCCTCTCACTACTTCCAATGTACAGAAATCCTGTAAGCTGCTTCTCTTTTACTAAGACTGCTGAAAACCCGCATAGTGCGTAAGACTACTCCCATACTGCAGAACTCCCGTAAAGTGTTTCCTACACTCAGGATGCAGAACTCCTGTAAACTGCCTCTCACTACTTCCAATGTACACAAATCCTGTAAGCTGCTTCTCTTTTACTCAGACTGCTGAAAACCCGCATAGTGCGTAAGACTACTCCCATGCTACAGAACTCCCATAAAGTGTTTCCTACACTCAGGATGCAAAACTCCTGTAAACTGCCTCTCACTACTTCCAATGTACAGAAATCCTGTAAGCTGCTTCTCTTTTACGCAGACAACTGAAAACCCGCATAGTGCGTAAGACTACTCCCATGCTATAGAACTCCTGTAAAGTGTTTCCTACACTCAGGATGCAGAACTCCTGTAAACTGCCTCTCACTACTTCCAATGTACAGAAATCCTGTAAGCTGCTTCTCTTTTACGCAGACTACTGAAATCCCGCATAGTGCGTAAGACTACTCCCATGCTGCAGAACTCCCGTAAAGTGTTTCCTACACTCAGGATGCAGAACTCCTGTAAACTGCCTCTCACTACTTCCAATGTACAGAAATCCTGTAAGCTGCTTCTCTTTTACTCAGACAACTGAAAACCCGCATAGTGCGTAAGACTACAGCCATACTACAGAACTCCCGTAAAGTGTTTCCTACACTCAGGATGCAGAACTCCTGTAAACTGCCTCTCACTACTTCCAATGTACACAAATCCTGTAAGCTGCTTCTCTTTTACTCAGACTACTGAAAACGCACATAGTGGGTAAGACTAATCCCATGCTACAGAACTCCCGTAAAGTGTTTCCTACACTCAGGATGCAGAACTCCTGTAAACTGCCTCTCCCTACTCACAATGTACACAAATCCTGTAAGCTGCTTCTCTTTTACTCTGACAACTGAAAACGCGCATAGTGCGTAAGACTATTCCCATGCTACAGAACTCCCGTAAAGTGTTTCCTACAGTCAGGATGCAGAACTCCTGTAAACTGCCTCTCCCTACTCACAATGTACACAAATCCTGTAAGCTGCTTCTCTTTTACTCAGACTGCTGAAAACCCGCATAGTGCGTAAGACTACTCCCATGCTACAGAAGTCCCATAAAGTGTTTTATACACTCAGGATGCAAAACTCCTGTAAACTGCCTCTCACTACTTCCAATGTACAGAAATCCTGTAAGCTGCTTCTCTTTTACTCAGACTGCTGAAAACCCTCATAGTACGTCAGACTACTCCCATGCTGCAAAACTCCCATGTAGTGTTTCCTACACTCAGGATGCAGAACTCCTGTAAACTGCCTCTCACTACTTCCAATGTAGAGAAATCCTGTAAGCTGCTTCTCTTTTACTCAGACTACTGAAAACCCGCATAGTGCGTAAGACTACTCCCATGCTACAGAACTCCCGTAGAGTGTTTCCTACACTCAGGATGCACAACTCCTGTAAACTGCCTCTCACTACTGCCAATGTACAGAAATCCTGTAAGCTGCTTCTCTTTTACTCAGACAACTGAAAACCCGCATAGTGCGTAAGACTACTCCCATACTACAGAACTCCCGTAAAGTGTTTCCTACACTCAGGATGCAGAACTCCTGTAAACTGCCTCTCACTACTTCCAATGTACAGAAATCCTGTAAGCTGCTTCTCTTTTACTCAGACTACTGAAAACCCGCATAGTGCGTAAGACTACTCCCATGCTACAGAACTCCCGTAAAGTGTTTCCTACACTCAGGATGCAGAACTCCTGTAAACTGCCTCTCACTACTTCCAATGTACAGAAATCCTGTAAGCTGCTTCTCTTTTACTCAGACTGCTGAAAACCCGCATAGTGCGTAAGACTACTTCCATGCTGCAGAACTCCCATCTAGTGTTTCCTACACTCAGGATGCAGAACTCCTGTAAACTGCCTCTCACTACTTCCAATGTACAGAAATCCTGTAAGCTGCTTCTCTTTTACTAAGACTGCTGAAAACCCGCATAGTGCGTAAGACTACTCCCATACTGCAGAACTCCCGTAAAGTGTTTCCTACACTCAGGATGCAGAACTCCTGTAAACTGCCTCTCACTACTTCCAATGTACACAAATCCTGTAAGCTGCTTCTCTTTTACTCAGACTGCTGAAAACCCGCATAGTGCGTAAGACTACTCCCATGCTACAGAACTCCCATAAAGTGTTTCCTACACTCAGGATGCAAAACTCCTGTAAACTGCCTCTCACTACTTCCAATGTACAGAAATCCTGTAAGCTGCTTCTCTTTTACGCAGACAACTGAAAACCCCCATAGTGCGTAAGACTACTCCCATGCTATAGAACTCCTGTAAAGTGTTTCCTACACTCAGGATGCAGAACTCCTGTAAACTGCCTCTCACTACTTCCAATGTACAGAAATCCTGTAAGCTGCTTCTCTTTTACTCAGACAACTGAAAACCCGCATAGTGCGTAAGACTACAGCCATACTACAGAACTCCCGTAAAGTGTTTCCTACACTCAGGATGCAGAACTCCTGTAAACTGCCTCTCACTACTTCCAATGTACAGAAATCCTGTAAGCTGCTTCTCTTTTACTCAGACAACTGAAAACCCGCATAGTGCGTAAGACTACTCCCATGCTACAGAACTCCCGTAAAGTGTTTCCTACAGTCAGGATGCAGAACTCCTGTAAACTGCCTCTCACTACTTCCAATGTACACAAATCCTGTAAGCTGCTTCTCTTTTACTCAGACTACTAAAACCCGCATAGTGCGTAAGACTAATCCCATGCTACAGAACTCCCGTAAAGTGTTTCCTACACTCAGGATGCAGAACTCCTGTAAACTGCCTCTCACTACTTCCAATGTACAGAAATCCTGTAAGCTGCTTCTCTTTTACTCAGACTACTGAAAACCCGCATAGTGCGTAAGACTACTCCCATGCTACAGAACTCCCGTAAAGTGTTTCCTACACTCAGGATGCAGAACTCCTGGAAACTGCCTCTCCCTACTCACAATGTACACAAATCCTGTAAGCTGCTTCTCTTTTACTCAGACAAATGAAAACCCGCATAGTGCGTAAGACTACTCCCATACTACAGAACTCCCGTAAAGTGTTTCCTACACTCAGGATTCAGAACTCCTGTAAACTACCTCTCACTACTTCCAATGTACACAAATCCTGTAAGCTGCTTCTCTTTTACTCAGACAACTGAAAACCCGCATAGTGCGTAAGACTACTCCCATGCTACAGAACTCCCGTAAAAGGTTTCCTACACTCAGAATGCAGAACTCCTGTAAACTGCCTCTCACTACTTCCAATGTACACAAATCCTGTAAGCTGCTTCTCTTTTACTCAGACTACTGAAAACGCACATAGTGGGTAAGACTAATCCCATGCTACAGAACTCCCGTATAGTGTTTCCTACACTCAGGATTCAGAACTCCTGTAAACTGCCTCTCCCTACTCACAATGTACACAAATCCTGTAAGCTGCTTCTCTTTTACTCTGACAACTGAAAACGCGCATAGTGCGTAAGACTATTCCCATGCTACAGAACTCCCGTAAAGTGTTTCCTACAGTCAGGATGCAGAACTCCTGTAAACTGCCTCTCCCTACTCACAATGTACACAAATCCTGTAAGCTGCTTCTCTTTTACTCAGACTACTAAAAACCCGCATAGTGCGTAAGACTAATCCCATGCTACAGAACTCCTGTGTAGTGTTTCTTACACTCAGGATGCAGAACTCCTGTAAACTGCCTCTCACTACTTCCAATGTACAGAAATCCTGTAAGCTGCTTCTCTTTTACTCAGACTGCTGAAAACCCGCATAGTGCGTCAGACTACTCCCATGCTGCAAAACTCCCATGTAGTGTTTCCTACACTCAGGATGCAGAACTCCTGTAAACTGCCTCTCACTACTTCCAATGTAGAGAAATCCTGTAAGCTGCTTCTCTTTTACTCAGACTACTGAAAACCCGCATAGTGCGTGAGACTAATCCCATGCTACAGAACTCCCGTAGAGTGTTTCCTACACTCAGGATGCAGAACTCCTGTAAACTGCCTCTCACTACTGCCAATGTACAGAAATCCTGTAAGCTGCTTCTCTTTTACTCAGACAACTGAAAACCCGCATAGTGCGTAAGACTACTCCCATACTACAGAACTCCCGTAAAGTGTTTCCTACACTCAGGATGCAGAACTCCTGTAAACAGCCTCTCACTACTTCCAATGTACACAAATCCTGTAAGCTGCTTCTCTTTTACTCAGACAACTGAAAACCCCCATAGTGCGTAAGACTACTCCCATACTACAGAACTCCCGTAAAGTGTTTCCTACACTCAGGATGCAGAACTCCTGTAAACTGCCTCTCACTACTTCCAATGTACAGAAATCCTGTAAGCTGCTTCTCTTTTACTCAGACTACTGAAAACCCGCATAGTGCGTAAGACTACTCCCATGCTACAGAACTCCCGTAAAGTGTTTCCTACACTCAGGATGCAGAACTCCTGTAAACTGCCTCTCACTACTTCCAATGTACAGAAATCCTGTAAGCTGCTTCTCTTTTACTCAGACTGCTGAAAACCCGCATAGTGCGTAAGACTACTTCCATGCTGCAGAACTCCCATCTAGTGTTTCCTACACTCAGGATGCAGAACTCCTGTAAACTGCCTCTCACTACTTCCAATGTACAGAAATCCTGTAAGCTGCTTCTCTTTTACTAAGACTGCTGAAAACCCGCATAGTGCGTAAGACTACTCCCATACTGCAGAACTCCCGTAAAGTGTTTCCTACACTCAGGATGCAGAACTCCTGTAAACTGCCTCTCACTACTTCCAATGTACACAAATCCTGTAAGCTGCTTCTCTTTTACTCAGACTGCTGAAAACCCGCATAGTGCGTAAGACTACTCCCATGCTACAGAACTCCCATAAAGTGTTTCCTACACTCAGGATGCAAAACTCCTGTAAACTGCTTCTCACTACTTCCAATGTACAGAAATCCTGTAAGCTGCTTCTCTTTTACGCAGACAACTGAAAACCCGCATAGTGCGTAAGACTACTCCCATGCTATAGAACTCCTGTAAAGTGTTTCCTACACTCAGGATGCAGAACTCCTGTAAACTGCCTCTCACTACTTCCAATGTACAGAAATCCTGTAAGCTGCTTCTCTTTTATGCAGACTACTGAAATCCCGCATAGTGCGTAAGACTACTCCCATGCTACAGAACTCCCGTAAAGTGTTTCCTACACTCAGGATGCAGAACTCCTGTAAACTGCCTCTCACTACTTCCAATGTACAGAAATCCTGTAAGCTGCTTCTCTTTTACTCAGACAACTGAAAACCCGCATAGTGCGTAAGACTACAGCCATACTACAGAACTCCCGTAAAGTGTTTCCTACACTCAGGATGCAGAACTCCTGTAAACTGCCTCTCACTACTTCCAATGTACAGAAATCCTGTAAGCTGCTTCTCTTTTACTCAGACAACTGAAAACCCGCATAGTGCGTAAGACTACTCCCATGCTACAGAACTCCCGTAAAGTGTTTCCTACAGTCAGGATGCAGAACTCCTGTAAACTGCCTCTCACTACTTCCAATGTACACAAATCCTGTAAGCTGCTTCTCTTTTACTCAGACTACTAAAACCCGCATAGTGCGTAAGACTAATCCCATGCTACAGAACTCCCGTAAAGTGTTTCCTACACTCAGGATGCAGAACTCCTGTAAACTGCCTCTCACTACTTCCAATGTACAGAAATCCTGTAAGCTGCTTCTCTTTTACTCAGACTACTGAAAACCCGCATAGTGCGTAAGACTACTCCCATGCTACAGAACTCCCGTAAAGTGTTTCCTACACTCAGGATGCAGAACTCCTGGAAACTGCCTCTCCCTACTCACAATGTACACAAATCCTGTAAGCTGCTTCTCTTTTACTCAGACAAATGAAAACCCGCATAGTGCGTAAGACTACTCCCATACTACAGAACTCCCGTAAAGTGTTTCCTACACTCAGGATTCAGAACTCCTGTAAACTACCTCTCACTACTTCCAATGTACACAAATCCTGTAAGCTGCTTCTCTTTTACTCAGACAACTGAAAACCCGCATAGTGCGTAAGACTACTCCCATGCTACAGAACTCCCGTAAAGTGTTTCCTACACTCAGGATGCAGAACTCCTGTAAACTGCCTCTCACTACTTCCAATGTACACAAATCCTGTAAGCTGCTTCTCTTTTACTCAGACTACTGAAAACGCATATAGTGGGTAAGACTAATCCCATGCTACAGAACTCCCGTAAAGTGTTTCCTACACTCAGGATTCAGAACTCCTGTAAACTGCCTCTCCCTACTCACAATGTACACAAATCCTGTAAGCTGCTTCTCTTTTACTCTGACAACTGAAAACGCGCATAGTGCGTAAGACTATTCCCATGCTACAGAACTCCCGTAAAGTGTTTCCTACAGTCAGGATGCAGAACTCCTGTAAACTGCCTCTCCCTACTCACAATGTACACAAATCCTGTAAGCTGCTTCTCTTTTACTCAGACTACTAAAAACCCGCATAGTGCGTAAGACTAATCCCATGCTACAGAACTCCTGTGTAGTGTTTCTTACACTCAGGATGCAGAACTCCTGTAAACTGCCTCTCACTACTTCCAATGTACAGAAATCCTGTAAGCTGCTTCTCTTTTACTCAGACTGCTGAAAACCCGCATAGTGCGTCAGACTACTCCCATGCTGCAAAACTCCCATGTAGTGTTTCCTACACTCAGGATGCAGAACTCCTGTAAACTGCCTCTCACTACTTCCAATGTAGAGAAATCCTGTAAGCTGCTTCTCTTTTACTCAGACTACTGAAAACCCGCATAGTGCGTGAGACTACTCCCATGCTACAGAACTCCCGTAGAGTGTTTCCTACACTCAGGATGCAGAACTCCTGTAAACTGCCTCTCACTACTGCCAATGTACAGAAATCCTGTAAGCTGCTTCTCTTTTACTCAGACAACTGAAAACCCGCATAGTGCGTAAGACTACTCCCATGCTACAGAACTCCCGTAAAGTGTTTCCTACACTCAGGATGCAGAACTCCTGTAAACTGCCTCTCACTACTTCCAATGTACACAAATCCTGTAAGCTGCTTCTCTTTTACTCAGACTGTTGAAAACCCGCATAGTGCGTCAGACTACTCCCATGCTGCAAAACTCCCATGTAGTGTTTCCTACACTCAGGATGCAGAACTCCTGTAAACTGCCTCTCACTACTTCCAATGTACAGAAATCCTGTAAGCTGCTTCTCTTTTACTCAGACTACTGAAAACCCGCATAGTGCGTAAGACTACTCCCATGCTACAGAACTCCCGTAAAGTGTTTCCTACACTCAGGATGCAGAACTCCTGTAAACTGCCTCTCACTACTTCCAATGTACAGAAATCCTGTAAGCTGCTTCTCTTTTACGCAGACTACTGAAAACCCGCATAGTGCGTAAAACTACTCCCATGCTACAGAACTCCCATAAAGTGTTTCCTACACTCAGGATGCAAAACTCCTGTAAACTGCCTCTCACTACTTCCAATGTACAGAAATCCTGTAAGCTGCTTCTCTTTTACGCAGACTTCTGAAAACCCGCATAGTGCGTAAGACTACTTCCATGCTACAGAACTCCCATAATGTGTTTCCTACACTCAGGATGCAGAACTCCTGTAAACTGCCTCTCACTACTTCCAATGTACAGAAATCCTGTAAGCTGCTTCTCTTTTACTAAGACTGCTGAAAACCCGCATAGTGCGTAACACTACTCCCATACAACAGAACTCCCGTAAAGTGTTTCCTACACTCAGGATGCAGAACTCCTGTAAACTGCCTCTCACTACTTCCAATGTACAGAAATCCTGTAAGCTGCTTCTCTTTTACTCAGACTACTGAAAACCCGCATAGTGTGTAAGACTAATCCCAGGCTACAGAACTCCCGTAAAGTGTTTCCTACACTCAGGATGCAGAACTCCTGTAAACTGCCTCTCACTGCTTCCAATGTACAGAAATCCTGTAAGCTGCTTCTCTTTTACTCAGACAACTGAAAACCCGCATAGTGCGTAAGACTACTCCCATACTACAGAACTCCCGTAAAGTGTTTCCTACACTCAGGATGCAGAACTCCTGTAAACTGCCTCTCACTGCTTCCAATGTACAGAAATCCTGTAAGCTGCTTCTCTTTTACTCAGACAACTGAAAACCCGCATAGTGCGTAAGACTACTCCCATGCTACAGAACTCCCGTAAAGTGTTTCCTACACTCAGGATGGAGAACTCCTGTAAACTGCCTCTCACTACTTCCAATGTACAGAAATCCTGTAAGCTGCTTCTCTTTTACTCAGACTGCTGAAAACCCGCATAGTGCGTAAGACTACTCCCATGCTACAGAAGTCCCATAAAGTGTTTTATAAACTCAGGATGCAAAACTCCTGTAAACTGCCTCTCAGTACTTCCAATGTACAGAAATCCTGTAAGCTGCTTCTCTTTTACGCAGACTACTGAAAACCCGCATAGTGCGTAAGACTACTCCCATGCTACAGAACTCCCGTAAAAGGTTTCCTACACTAAGGATGCAGAACTCCTGTAAACTGCCTCTCACTACTGCCAATGTACAGAAATCCTGTAAGCTGCTTCTCTTTTACTCAGACTGCTGAAAACCCGCATAGTGCGTAAGACTACTCCCATGCTACAGAAGTCCCATAAAGTGTTTCCTACACTCAGGATGCAGAACTCCTGTAAACTGCCTCTCACTACTTCCAATGTACAGAAATCCTGTAAGCTGCTTCTCTTTTACTAAGACTGCTGAAAACCCGCATAGTGGGTAAGACTAATCCCAGGCTACAGAACTCCCGTAAAGTGTTTCCTACACTCAGGATGCAGAACTCCTGTAAACTGCCTCTCACTGCTTCCAATGTACAGAAATCCTGTAAGCTGCTTCTCTTTTACTAAGACTGCTGAAAACCCGCATAGTGGGTAAGACTAATCCCAGGCTACAGAACTCCCGTAAAGTGTTTCTTACACTCAGGATGCAGAACTCCTGTAAACTGCCTCTCACTGCTTCCAATGTACAGAAATCCTGTAAGCTGCTTCTCTTTTACTCAGACAACTGAAAACCCGCATAGTGCGTAAGACTATTCCCATGCTACAGAACTCCCGTAAAGTGTTTCCTACAGTCAGGATGCAGAACTCCTGTAAACTGCCTCTCCCTACTCACAATGTACACAAATCCTGTAAGCTGCTTCTCTTTTACTCAGACTACTAAAAACCCGCATAGTGCGTAAGACTAATCCCATGCTACAGAACTCCTGTGTAGTGTTTCTTACACTCAGGATGCAGAACTCCTGTAAACTGCCTCTCACTACTTCCAATGTACAGAAATCCTGTAAGCTGCTTCTCTTTTACTCAGACTGCTGAAAACCCGCATAGTGCGTCAGACTACTCCCATGCTGCAAAACTCCCATGTAGTGTTTCCTACACTCAGGATGCAGAACTCCTGTAAACTGCCTCTCACTACTTCCAATGTAGAGAAATCCTGTAAGCTGCTTCTCTTTTACTCAGACTACTGAAAACCCGCATAGTGCGTGAGACTACTCCCATGCTACAGAACTCCCGTAGAGTGTTTCCTACACTCAGGATGCAGAACTCCTGTAAACTGCCTCTCACTGCTGCCAATGTACAGAAATCCTGTAAGCTGCTTCTCTTTTACTCAGACAACTGAAAACCCGCATAGTGCGTAAGACTACTCCCATACTACAGAACTCCCGTAAAGTGTTTCCTACACTCAGGATGCAGAACTCCTGTAAACTGCCTCTCACTACTTCCAATGTACACAAATCCTGTAAGCTGCTTCTCTTTTACTCAGACTGTTGAAAACCCGCATAGTGCGTCAGACTACTCCCATGCTGCAAAACTCCCATGTAGTGTTTCCTACACTCAGGATGCAGAACTCCTGTAAACTGCCTCTCACTACTTCCAATGTACAGAAATCCTGTAAGCTGCTTCTCTTTTACTCAGACTACTGAAAACCCGCATAGTGCGTAAGACTACTCCCATGCTACAGAACTCCCGTAAAGTGTTTCCTACACTCAGGATGCAGAACTCCTGTAAACTGCCTCTCACTACTTCCAATGTACAGAAATCCTGTAAGCTGCTTCTCTTTTACGCAGACTACTGAAAACCCGCATAGTGCGTAAAACTACTCCCATGCTACAGAACTCCCATAAAGTGTTTCCTACACTCAGGATGCAAAACTCCTGTAAACTGCCTCTCACTACTTCCAATGTACAGAAATCCTGTAAGCTGCTTCTCTTTTACGCAGACTACTGAAAACCCGCATAGTGCGTAAGACTACTTCCATGCTACAGAACTCCCATAATGTGTTTCCTACACTCAGGATGCAGAACTCCTGTAAACTGCCTCTCACTACTTCCAATGTACAGAAATCCTGTAAGCTGCTTCTCTTTTACTATGACTGCTGAAAACCCGCATAGTGCGTAACACTACTCCCATACAACAGAACTCCCGTAAAGTGTTTCCTACACTCAGGATGCAGAACTCCTGTAAACTGCCTCTCACTACTTCCAATGTACAGAAATCCTGTAAGCTGCTTCTCTTTTACTCAGACTACTGAAAACCCGCATAGTGTGTAAGACTAATCCCAGGCTACAGAACTCCCGTAAAGTGTTTCTTACACTCAGGATGCAGAACTCCTGTAAACTGCCTCTCACTACTTCCAATGTACAGAAATCCTGTAAGCTGCTTCTCTTTTACTCAGACTGCTGAAAACCCGCATAGTGCGTAAGACTACTGCCATGCTGCAGAACTCCCATGTAGTGTTTCCTACACTCAGGATGCAGAACTCCTGTAAACTGCCTCTCACTACTTCCAATGTACAGAAATCCTGTAAGCTGCTTCTCTTTCACTAAGACTGCTGAAAACTCGCATAGTGCGTAAGACTACTCCCATGCTACAGAACTCCCATGTAGTGTTTCCTACACTCAGGATGCAGAACTCCTGTAAACTGCCTCTCACTACTTCCAATGTACACAAATCCTGTAAGCTGCTTCTCTTTTACTCAGACTACTGAAAACCCGCATAGTGCGTAAGACTACTCCCATGCTATAGAACTCCTCTTAAGTGTTTCCTACATTCAGGATGCAGAACTCCTGTAAACTGCCTCTCACTACTTGCAATGTACAGAAATCCTGTAGCTGCTTCTCTTTGACGCAGACTACTGAAAACCCGCATAGTGCGTAAGACTACTCCCATGCTACAGAACTCCCATAAAGTGTTTCCTACACTAAGGATGCAGAACTCCTGTAAACTGCATCTCACTACTTCCAATGTACAGAAATCCTGTAAGCTGCTTCTCTTTTACTCAGACAACTGAAAACCCGCATAGTGCGTAACACTACTCCCATACTACAGAACTCCCGTAAAGTGTTTCCTACACTCAGGATGCAAAACTCCTGTAAACTGCCTCTCCCTACTCACAATGTACACAAATCCTGTAAGCTGCTTCTCTTTTACTCAGACAACTGAAAACGCGCATAGTGCATTAGCTCCCATGCTACAGAACTCCCGTAAAGTGTTTCCTACTCTCAGGATGCAGAACTCCTGTAAACTGCCTCTCTCTACTCACAATGTACACAAATCCTGTAAGCTGCTTCTCTTTTACTCAGACTACTAAAAACCCGCATAGTGCGTAAGACTATTCCCATGCTACAGAACTCCCGTAAAGTGTTTCCTACACTCAGGATGCAGAACTCCTGTAAACTGCCTCTCCCTACTCACAATGTACACAAATCCTGTAAGGTGCTTCTCTTTTACTCAGACTACTAAAAACCCGCATAGTGCGTAAGACTAATCCCATGCTACAGAACTCCTGTGTAGTGTTACTTACACTCAGGATGCAGAACTCCTGTAAACTGCCTCTCACTACTTCCAATGTACAGAAATCCTGTAAGCTGCTTCTCTTTTACTCAGACTGCTGAAAACCCGCATAGTGCGTAAGACTACTCCCATGCTGCAGAACTCCCATCTAGTGTTTCCTACACTTAGGATGCAGAACTCCTGTAAACTGCCTCTCACTACTCACAATGCACACTAATCCTGTAAGCTGCTTCTCTTTTACTCAGACTACTGAAAACCCGCATAGTGCGTAAGACATCTCCCATGCTACAGAACTCCCGTAAAGTGTTTCCTACACTCAGGATGCAGAACTCCTGTAAACTGCCTCTCACTACTTCCAATGTACAGAAATCCTGTAAGCTGCTTCTCTTTTACTCAGACTACTGAAAACCCGCATAGTGCGTAAGACTACTCCCATGCTACAGAACTCCCGTAAAGTGTTTCCTACACTCAGGATGCAGAACTCCTGTAAACTGTCTCTCAATACTTCCAATGTACACAAATCCTGTAAGCTGCTTCTCTTTTACTCAGACTACTGAAAACCCGCATAGTGGGTAATACTACTCCCATGCTACAGAACTCCCATAAAGTGTTTCTTACACTCAGGATGCAGAACTCCTGTAAACTGCCTCTCACTACTTCCAATGTACAGAAATCCTGTAAGCTGCTTCTCTTTTACTCAGACTGCTGAAAACCCGCATAGGGCGTAAGACTACTCCCATGCTACAGAACACCCGTAAAGTGTTTCCTACACTCAGGATGCAAAACTCCTGTAAACTGCCTCTCACTACTTCCAATGTAGAGAAATCCTGTAAGCTGCTTCTCTTTTACTCAGACTGCTGAAAACCCGCATAGTGCGTAAGACTACTCCCATGCTACAGAACTCCCGTAGAGTGTTTCCTACACTCAGGATGCAGAACTCCTGTAAACTGCCTCTCACTACTGCCAATGTACAGAAAACCTGTAAGCTGCTTCTCTTTTATTCAGACAACTGAAAACCCGCATAGTGCGTAAGACTACTCCCATACTACAGAACTCCCGTAAAGTGTTTCCTACACTCAGGATGCAGAACTCCTGTAAACTGCCTCTCACTACTTCCAATGTACACAAATCCTGTAAGCTGCTTCTCTTTTACTCAGACTGCTGAAAACCCGCATAGTGCGTCAGACTACTCCCATGCTTCAAAACTCCCATGTAGTATTTCCTACACTCAGGATGCAGAACTCCTGTAAACTGCCTCTCACTACTTCCAATGTACAGAAATCCTGTAAGCTGCTTCTCTTTTACTCAGACTACTGAAAACCCGCATAGTGCGTAAGACTAATCCCAGGCTACAGAACTCCCGTAAAGTGTTTCCTACACTCAGGATGCAGAACTCCTGTAAACTGCCTCTCACTGCTTCCAATGTACAGAAATCCTGTAAGCTGCTTCTCTTTTACTCAGACAACTGAAAACCCGCATAGTGCGTAAGACTACTCCCATGCTGCAAAAATCCCATGTAGTGTTTCCTACACTCAGGATGCAGAACTCCTGTAAACTGCCTCTCACTACTTCCAATGTACAGAAATCCTGTAAGCTGCTTCTCTTTTACTCAGACTACTGAAAACCAGCATAATGCGTAAGACTACTCCCATGCTACAGAACTCCCGTAAAGTGTTTCCTACACTCAGGATGCAGAACTCCTGTAAACTGCCTCTCACTGCTTCCAATGTACAGAAATCCTGTAAGCTGCTTCTCTTTTACTCAGACAACTGAAAACCCGCATAGTGCGTAAGACTACTCCCATGCTACAGAACTCCCGTAAAGTGTTTCCTACACTCAGGATGGAGAACTCCTGTAAACTGCCTCTCACTACTTCCAATGTACAGAAATCCTGTAAGCTGCTTCTCTTTTACTCAGACTGCTGAAAACCCGCATAGTGCGTAAGACTACTCCCATGCTACAGAAGTCCCATAAAGTGTTTTATAAACTCAGGATGCAAAACTCCTGTAAACTGCCTCTCAGTACTTCCAATGTACAGAAATCCTGTAAGCTGCTTCTCTTTTACGCAGACTACTGAAAACCCGCATAGTGCGTAAGACTACTCCCATGCTACAGAACTCCCGTAAAAGGTTTCCTACACTAAGGATGCAGAACTCCTGTAAACTGCCTCTCACTACTTCCAATGTACAGAAATCCTGTAAGCTGCTTCTCTTTTACTAAGACTGCTTAAAACCCGCATAGTGCGTAAGACTACTCCCATACTACAGAACTCCCGTAAAGTGTTTCCTACACTCAGGATGCAGAACTCCTGTAAACTGCCTCTCACTGCTTCCAATGTACAGAAATCCTGTAAGCTGCTTCTCTTTTACTCAGACAACTGAAAACCCGCACAGTGTGTAAGACTACTCCCATACTACAGAACTCCCGTAAAGTGTTTCCTACACTCAGGATGCAGAACTCCTGTAAACTGCCTCTCACTACTTCCAATGTACAGAAATCCTGTAAGCTGCTTCTCTTTTACTCAGACAACTGAAAACCCGCATAGAGCGTAAGACTACTCCCATGCTACAGAACTCCCGTAAAGTGTTTCCTACACTCAGGATTCAGAACTCCTGTAAACTGCCTCTCACTACTTCCAATGTATAGAAATCCTGTAAGCTGCTTCTCTTTTACTCAGACTGCTGAAAACCCGCATAGTGTGTAAGACTACTCCCATGCTACAGAAGTCCCATAAAGTGTTTCCTACACTCAGGATGCAGAACTCCTGTAAACTGCCTCTCACTACTTCCAATGTACAGAAATCCTGTAAGCTGCTTCTCTTTTACTCAGACAACTGAAAACCCGCATAGTGGGTAAGACTAATCCCAGGCTACAGAACTCCCGTAAAGTGTTTCCTACACTCAGGATGCAGAACTCCTGTAAACTGCCTCTCACTACTTCCAATGTACAGAAATCCTGTAAGCTGCTTCTCTTTTACTCAGACTGCTGAAAACCCGCATAGTGCGTAAGACTACTCCCATACTACAGAACTCCCATAAAGTGTTTCCTACACTCAGGATGCAGAACTCCTGTAAACTGCCTCTCACTACTTCCAATGTACAGAAATCCTGTAAGCTGCTTCTCTTTTACTCAAACTACTGAAAACCCACATAGTGCGTAAGACTACTCCCATGCTACAGAACTCCCGTAAAGTGTTTCCTACACTCAGGATGCAGAACTCCTGTAAACTGCCTCTCACTACTTCCAATGTACAGAAATCCTGTAAGCTGCTTCTCTTTTACTCAGACAACTGAAAACCCCCATAGTGCGTAAGACTACTCCCATGCTACAGAACTCCCGTAGAGTGTTTCCAACACTCAGGATGCAGAACTCCAGTAAACTGCCTCTCACTACTTCCAATGTACAGAAATCCTGTAAGCTGCTTCTCTTTTACTCAGACAACTGAAAACCCGCATAGTGCGTAAGACTACTCCCATACTACAGAACTCCCGTAAAGTGTTTCCTGCACTCAGGATGCAGAACTCCTGTAAACTGCCTCTCCCTACTCACAATGTACACAAATCCTGTAAGCTGCTTCTCTTTTACTCAGACTACTAAAAACCCGCATAGTGCGTTAGACTAATCCCATGCTACAGAACTCCTGTGTAGTGTTTCTTACACTCAGGATGCAGAACTCCTGTAAACTGCCTCTCACTACTTCCAATGTACAGAAATCCTGTAAGCTGCTTCTCTTTTACTCAGACTGCTGAAAACCCGCATAGTGCGTAAGACTACTGCCATGCTGCAGAACTCCCATCTAGTGTTTCCTACACTCAGGATGCAGAACTCCTGTAAACTGCCTCTCACTACTTCCAATGTACAGAAATCCTGTAAGCTGCTTCTCTTTCACTAAGACTGCTGAAAACTCGCATAGTGCGTAAGACTACTCCCATGCTACAGAACTCCCATGTAGTGTTTCCTACACTCAGGATGCAGAACTCCTGTAAACTGCCTCTCACTACTTCCAATGTACACAAATCCTGTAAGCTGCTTCTCTTTTACTCAGACTACTGAAAACCCGCATAGTGCGTAAGACTACTCCCATGCTATAGAACTCCTCTTAAGTGTTTCCTACATTCAGGATGCAGAACTCCTGTAAACTGCCTCTCACTACTTGCAATGTACAGAAATCCTGTAGCTGCTTCTCTTTGACGCAGACTACTGAAAACCCGCATAGTGCGTAAGACTACTCCCATGCTACAGAACTCCCATAAAGTGTTTCCTACACTCAGGATGCAGAACTCCTGTAAACTGCATCTCACTACTTCCAATGTACAGAAATCCTGTAAGCTGCTTCTCTTTTACTCAGACAACTGAAAACCCGCATAGTGCGTAACACTACTCCCATACTACAGAACTCCCGTAAAGTGTTTCCTACACTCAGGATGCAAAACTCCTGTAAACTGCCTCTCCCTACTCACAATGTACACAAATCCTGTAAGCTGCTTCTCTTTTACTCAGACAACTGAAAACGCGCATAGTGCATTAGCTCCCATGCTACAGAACTCCCGTAAAGTGTTTCCTACTCTCAGGATGCAGAACTCCTGTAAACTGCCTCTCTCTACTCACAATGTACACAAATCCTGTAAGCTGCTTCGCTTTTACTCAGACTACTAAAAACCCGCATAGTGCGTAAGACTATTCCCATGCTACAGAACTCCCGTAAAGTGTTTCCTACACTCAGGATGCAGAACTCCTGTAAACTGCCTCTCCCTACTCACAATGTACACAAATCCTGTAAGGTGCTTCTCTTTTACTCAGACTACTAAAAACCCGCATAGTGCGTAAGACTAATCCCATGCTACAGAACTCCTGTGTAGTGTTTCTTACACTCAGGATGCAGAACTCCTGTAAACTGCCTCTCACTACTTCCAATGTACAGAAATCCTGTAAGCTGCTTCTCTTTTACTCAGACTGCTGAAAACCCGCATAGTGCGTAAGACTACTCCCATGCTGCAGAACTCCCATCTAGTGTTTCCTACACTCAGGATGCAGAACTCCTGTAAACTGCCTCTCACTACTCACAATGCACACTAATCCTGTAAGCTGCTTCTCTTTTACTCAGACTACTGAAAACCCGCATAGTGCGTAAGACATCTCCCATGCTACAGAACTCCCGTAAAGTGTTTCCTACACTCAGGATGCAGAACTCCTGTAAACTGCCTCTCACTACTTCCAATGTACAGAAATCCTGTAAGCTGCTTCTCTTTTACTCAGACTACTGAAAACCCGCATAGTGCGTAAGACTACTCCCATGCTACAGAACTCCCGTAAAGTGTTTCCTACACTCAGGATGCAGAACTCCTGTAAACTGTCTCTCAATACTTCCAATGTACACAAATCCTGTAAGCTGCTTCTCTTTTACTCAGACTACTGAAAACCCGCATAGTGGGTAAGACTACTCCCATGCTACAGAACTCCCATAAAGTGTTTCTTACACTCAGGATGCAGAACTCCTGTAAACTGCCTCTCACTACTTCCAATGTACAGAAATCCTGTAAGCTGCTTCTCTTTTACTCAGACAACTGAAAACCCGCATAGTGCGTAAGACTACTCCCATACTACAGAACTCCCGTAAAGTGTTTCCTGCACTCAGGATGCAGAACTCCTGTAAACTGCCTCTCCCTACTCACAATGTACACAAATCCTGTAAGCTGCTTCTCTTTAACTCAGACTACTAAAAACCCGCATAGTGCGTAAGACTATTCCCATGCTACAGAACTCCCGTAAAGTGTTTCCTACACTCAGGATGCAGAACTCCTGTAAACTGCCTCTCACTACTTCCGATGTACAGAAATCCTGTAAGCTGCTTCTCTTTTACGCAGACAACTGAAAACCCGCATAGTGCGTAAGACTACTCCCATGCTATAGAACTCCTCTAAAGTGTTTCCTACACTCAGGATGCAGAACTCCTGTAAACTGCCTCTCACTACTTCCAATGTACAGAAATCCTGTAAGCTGCTTCTCTTTTACTCAGACTGCTGAAAACCCGCATAGTGCGTAAGACTACTCCCATGCTACAGAACACCCGTAAAGTGTTTCCTACACTCAGGATGCAGAACTCCTGTAAACTGCCTCTCACTACTTCCAATGTAGAGAAATCCTGTAAGCTGCTTCTCTTTTACTCAGACTACTGAAAACCCGCATAGTGCGTAAGACTACTCCCATGCTACAGAACTCCCGTAGAGTGTTTCCTACACTCAGGATGCAGAACTCCTGTAAACTGCCTCTCACTACTGCCAATGTACAGAAAACCTGTAAGCTGCTTCTCTTTTACTCAGACAACTGAAAACCCGCATAGTGCGTAAGACTACTCCCATACTACAGAACTCCCGTAAAGTGTTTCCTACACTCAGGATGCAGAACTCCTGTAAACTGCCTCTCACTACTTCCAATGTACACAAATCCTGTAAGCTGCTTCTCTTTTACTCAGACTGCTGAAAACCCGCATAGTGCGTCAGACTACTCCCATGCTGCAAAACTCCCATGTAGTATTTCCTACACTCAGGATGCAGAACTCCTGTAAACTGCCTCTCACTACTTCCAATGTACAGAAATCCTGTAAGCTGCTTCTCTTTTACTCAGACTACTGAAAACCCGCATAGTGCGTAAGACTAATCCCAGGCTACAGAACTCCCGTAAAGTGTTTCCTACACTCAGGATGCAGAACTCCTGTAAACTGCCTCTCACTGCTTCCAATGTACAGAAATCCTGTAAGCTGCTTCTCTTTTACTCAGACAACTGAAAACCCGCATAGTGCGTAAGACTACTCCCATGCTGCAAAAATCCCATGTAGTGTTTCCTACACTCAGGATGCAGAACTCCTGTAAACTGCCTCTCACTACTTCCAATGTACAGAAATCCTGTAAGCTGCTTCTCTTTTACTCAGACTACTGAAAACCAGCATAATGCGTAAGACTACTCCCATGCTACAGAACTCCCGTAAAGTGTTTCCTACACTCAGGATGCAGAACTCCTGTAAACTGCCTCTCACTACTTCCAATGTACAGAAATCCTGTAAGCTGCTTCTCTTTTACTCAGACAACTGAAAACCCGCATAGTGCGTAAGACTACTCCCATGCTACAGAACTCCCGTAGAGTGTTTCCAACACTCAGGATGCAGAACTCCTGTAAACTGCCTCTCACTACTTCCAATGTACAGAAATCCTGTAAGCTGCTTCTCTTTTACTCAGACAACTGAAAACCCGCATAGTGCGTAAGACTACTCCCATACTACAGAACTCCCGTAAAGTGTTTCCTGCACTCAGGATGCAGAACTCCTGTAAACTGCCTCTCCCTACTCACAATGTACACAAATCCTGTAAGCTGCTTCTCTTTTACTCAGACTACTAAAAACCCGCATAGTGCGTAAGACTATTCCCATGCTACAGAACTCCCGTAAAGTGTTTCCTACACTCAGGATGCAGAACTCCTGTAAACTGCCTCTCCCTACTCACAATGTACAGAAATCCTGTAAGCTGCTTCTCTTTTACTCAGACTACTAAAAACCCGCATAGTGCGTAAGACTAATCCCATGCTACAGAACTCCTGTGTAGTGTTTCTTACACTCAGGATGCAGAACTCCTGTAAACTGCCTCTCACTACTTCCAATGTACAGAAATCCTGTAAGCTGCTTCTCTTTTACTCAGACTGCTGAAAACCCGCATAGTGCGTAAGACTACTCCCATGCTGCAGAACTCCCATCTAGTGTTTCCTACACTCAGGATGCAGAACTCCTGTAAACTGCCTCTCACTACTTCCAATGTACAGAAATCCTGTAAGCTGCTTCTCTTTTACTAAGACTGCTGAAAACCCGCATAGTGCGTAAGACTACTCCCATGCCACAGAACTCCCATAAAGTGTTTCCTACACTCAGGATGCAGAACTCCTGTAAACTGCCTCTCACTACTTCCAATGTACACAAATCCTGTAAGCTGCTTCTCTTTTACTCAGACTACTGAAAACCCGCATAGTGCGTAAGACTACTCCCATGCTATCGAACTCCTCTTAAGTGTTTCCTACACTCAGGATGCAGAACTCCTGTAAACTGCCTCTCACTACTTGCAATGTACAGAAATCCTGTAGCTGCTTCTCTTTGACGCAGACTACTGAAAACCCGCATAGTGCGTAAGACTACTCCCATGCTACAGAACTCCCATAAAGTGTTTCCTACACTCAGGATGCAGAACTCCTGTAAACTGCCTCTCACTACTTCCAATGTACAGAAATCCTGTAAGCTGCTTCTCTTTTACTCAGACAACTGAAAACCCGCATAGTGCGTAAGACTACTCCCATACTACAGAACTCCCGTAAAGTGTTTCCTACACTCAGCATGCAGAACTCCTGTAAACTGCCTCTCACTACTTCCAATGTACAGAAATCCTGTAAGCTGCTTCTCTTTTACTAAGACTGCTGAAAACCCGCATAGTGCGTAAGACTACTCCCATGCCACAGAACTCCCATAAAGTGTTTCCTACACTCAGGATGCAGAACTCCTGTAAACTGCCTCTCACTACTTCCAATGTACACAAATCCTGTAAGCTGCTTCTCTTTTACTCAGACTACTGAAAACCCGCATAGTGCGTAAGACTACTCCCATGCTATCGAACTCCTCTTAAGTGTTTCCTACACTCAGGATGCAGAACTCCTGTAAACTGCCTCTCACTACTTGCAATGTACAGAAATCCTGTAGCTGCTTCTCTTTGACGCAGACTACTGAAAACCCGCATAGTGCGTAAGACTACTCCCATGCTACAGAACTCCCATAAAGTGTTTCCTACACTCAGGATGCAGAACTCCTGTAAACTGCCTCTCACTACTTCCAATGTACAGAAATCCTGTAAGCTGCTTCTCTTTTACTCAGACAACTGAAAACCCGCATAGTGCGTAAGACTACTCCCATACTACAGAACTCCCGTAAAGTGTTTCCTACACTCAGCATGCAGAACTCCTGTAAACTGCCTCTCACTACTTCCAATGTACAGAAATCCTGTAAGCTGCTTCTCTTTTACTCAGACTACTGAAAACCCGCATAGTGGGTAAGACTACTCCCATGCTACAGAACTCCCGTAAAGTGTTTCCTACACTCAGGATGCAGAACTCCTGTAAACTGCCTCTCACTACTTCCAATGTACACAAATCCTGTAAGCTGCTTCTCTTTTACTCAGACTACTGAAAACCCGCATAGTGGGTAAGACTAATCCCATGCTACAGAACTCCCGTAAAGTGTTTCCTACACTCAGGATGCAGAACTCCTGTAAACTGCCTCTCACTACTTCCAATGTACAGAAATCCTGTAAGCTGCTTCTCTTTTACTCAGACAACTGAAAACCCGCATAGTGCGTAAGACTACTCCCATACTACAGAACTCCCGTAAAGTGTTTCCTACACTCAGGATGCAGAACTCCTGTAAACTGCCTCTCCCTACTCACAATGTACACAAATCCTGTAAGCTGCTTCTCTTTTACTCAGACAACTGAAAACGCGCATAGTGCATTAGCTCCCATGCTACAGAACTCCCGTAAAGTGTTTCCTACACTCAGGATGCAGAACTCCTGTAAACTGCCTCTCCCTACTCACAATGTACACAAATCCTGTAAGCTGCTTCTCTTTTACTCAGACTACTAAAAACCCGCATAGTGCGTAAGACTATTCCCATGCTAAAGAACTCCCGTAAAGTGTTTCCTACACTCAGGATGCAGAACTCCTGTAAACTGCCTCTCCCTACTCACAATGTACACAAATCCTGTAAGCTGCTTCTCTTTTACTCAGACTACTAAAAACCCGCATAGTGCGTAAGACTAATCCCATGCTACAGAACTCCTGTGTAGTGTTTCTTACACTCAGGATGCAGAACTCCTGTAAACTGCCTCTCACTACTTCCAATGTACAGAAATTCTGTAAGCTGCTTCTCTTTTACTCAGACTGCTGAAAACCCGCATAGTGCGTAAGACTACTCCCATGCTGCAGAACTCCCATATAGTGTTTCCTACACTCAGGATGCAGAACTCCTGTAAACTGCCTCTCACTACTCACAATGCACACTAATCCTGTAAGCTGCTTCTCTTTTACTCAGACTACTGAAAACCCGCATAGTGCGTAAGACATCTCCCATGCTACAGAACTCCCGTAAAGTGTTTCCTACACTCAGGATGCAGAACTCCTGTAAACTGCCTCTCACTACTTCCAATGTACAGAAATCCTGTAAGCTGCTTCTCTTTTACTCAGACAACTGAAAACCCGCATAGTGCGTAAGACTACTCCCATACTACAGAACTCCCGTAAAATGTTTCCTACACTCAGGATGCAGAACTCCTGTAAACTGCCTCTCACTAATTCCAATGTACAGAAATCCTGTAAGATGCTTCTCTTTTACTCAGACAACTGAAAACACGCATAGTGCGTAAGACTACAGCCATACTACAGAACTCCCGTAAAGTGTTTCCTACACTCAGGATGCAGAACTCCTGTAAACTGTCTCTCAATACTTCCAATGTACACAAATCCTGTAAGCTGCTTCTCTTTTACTCAGACTACTGAAAACCCGCATAGTGCGTAAGACTACTCCCATGCTACAGAACTCCCATAAAGTGTTTCTTACACTCAGGATGCAGAACTCCTATAAACTGCCTCTCACTACTTCCAATGTACAGAAATCCTGTAAGCTGCTTCTCTTTTACTCAGACAACTGAAAACCCGCATAGTGCGTAAGACTACTCCCATACTACAGAACTCCCGTAAAGTGTTTCCTGCACTCAGGATGCAGAACTCCTGTAAACTGCCTCTCCCTACTCACAATGTACACAAATCCTGTAAGCTGCTTCTCTTTTACTCAGACTACTAAAAACCCGCATAGTGCGTAAGACTATTCCCATGCTACAGAACTCCCGTAAAGTGTTTCCTACACTCAGGATGCAGAACTCCTGTAAACTGCCTCTCACTACTTCCGATGTACAGAAATCCTGTAAGCTGCTTCTCTTTTACTCAGACAACTGAAAACCCGCATAGTGGGTAAGACTACTCCCATGCTACAGAACTCCCATAAAGTGTTTCCTACACTCAGGATGCAGAACTCCTGTAAACTGCCTCTCACTACTTCCAATGTACACAAATCCTGTAAGCTGCTTCTCTTTTACTCAGACAACTGAAAACCCGCATAGTGCGTAAGACTACTCCCATGCTATAGAACTCCTCTAAAGTGTTTCCTACACTCAGGATGCAGAACTCCTGTAAACTGCCTCTCACTACTTGCAATGTACAGAAATCGTGTAGCTGCTTCTCTTTGACGCAGACTGCTGAAAACCCGCATAGTGCGTAAGACTACTCCCATGCTACAGAACTCCCATAAAGTGTTTCCTACACTCAGGATGCAGAACTCCTGTAAACTGCCTCTCACTACTTCCAATGTACAGAAATCCTGTAAGCTGCTTCTCTTTTACTCAGACAACTGAAAACCCGCATAGTGCCTAAGACTACTCCCATACTACAGAACTCCCGTAAAGTGTTTCCTACACTCAGGATGCAGAACTCCTGTAAACTGCCTCTCACTACTTCCAATGTACAGAAATCCTGTAAGCTGCTTCTCTTTTACTCAGACTACTGAAAACCCGCATAGTGGGTAAGACTACTCCCATGCTACAGAACTCCCGTAAAGTGTTTCCTACACTCAGGATGCAGAACTCCTGTAAACTGCCTCTCACTACTTCCAATGTACACAAATCCTGTAAGCTGCTTCTCTTTTACTCAGACTACTGAAAATCCGCATAGTGGGTAAGACTAATCCCATGCTACAGAACTCCCGTAAAGTGTTTCCTACACTCAGGATGCAGAACTCCTGTAAACTGCCTCTCACTACTTCCAATGTACAGAAATCCTGTAAGCTGCTTCTCTTTTACTCAGACAACTGAAAACCCGCATAGTGCGTAAGACATCTCCCATGCTACAGAACTCCCGTAAAGTGTTTCCTACACTCAGGATGCAGAACTCCTGTAAACTGCCTCTCCCTACTCACAATGTACACAAATCCTGTAAGCTGCTTCTCTTTTACTCAGACAACTGAAAACGCGCATAGTGCATTAGCTCCCATGCTACAGAACTCCCGTAAAGTGTTTCCTACACTCAGGATGCAGAACTCCTGTAAACTGCCTCTCACTACTCACAATGTACACAAATCCTGTAAGCTGCTTCTCTTTTACTCAGACTACTAAAAACCCGCATAGTGCGTAAGACTATTCCCATGCTACAGAACTCCCGTAAAGTGTTTCCTACACTCAGGATGCAGAACTCCTGTAAACTGCCTCTCCCTACTCACAATGTACACAAATCCTGTAAGGTGCTTCTCTTTTACTCAGACTACTAAAAACCCGCATAGTGCGTAAGACTAATCCCATGCTACAGAACTCCTGTGTAGTGTTTCTTACACTCAGGATGCAGAACTCCTGTAAACTGCCTCGCACTACTTTCAATGTACAGAAATCCTGTAAGCTGCTTCTCTTTCACTCAGACTGCTGAAAACCCGCATAGTGCGTAAGACTACTCCCATGCTGCAGAACTCCCATCTACTGTTTCCTACACTCAGGATGCAGAACTCCTGTAAACTGCCTCTCACTACTTCCAATGTACACAAATCCTGTAAGCTGCTTCTCTTTTACTCAGACAACTGAAAACCCGCATAGTGCGTAAGACTACTGCCATACTACAGAACTCCCGTAAAGTGTTTCCTACACTCAGGATGCAGAACTCCTGTAAACTGCCTCTCCCTACTCACAATGTACACAAATCCTGTAAGCTGCTTCTCTTTTACTCAGACAACTGAAAACGCGCATAGTGCATTAGCTCCCATGCTACAGAACTCCCGTAAAGTGTTTCCTACACTCAGGATGCAGAACTCCTGTAAACTGCCTCTCACTACTCACAATGTACACAAATCCTGTAAGCTGCTTCTCTTTTACTCAGACTACTAAAAACCCGCATAGTGCGTAAGACTATTCCCATGCTACAGAACTCCCGTAAAGTGTTTCCTACACTCAGGATGCAGAACTCCTGTAAACTGCCTCTCCCTACTCACAATGTACACAAATCCTGTAAAGTGCTTCTCTTTTACTCAGACTACTAAAAACCCGCATAGTGCGTAAGACTACTCCCATGCTACAGAACTCCCATAAAGTGTTTCCTACACTCAGGATGCAGAACTCCTGTAAACTGCCTCTCACTACTTCCAATGTACAGAAATCCTGTAAGCTGCTTCTCTTTTACTCAGACAACTGAAAACCCGCATAGTGCCTAAGACTACTCCCATACTACAGAACTCCCGTAAAGTGTTTCCTACACTCAGGATGCAGAACTCCTGTAAACTGCCTCTCACTACTTCCAATGTACAGAAATCCTGTAAGCTGCTTCTCTTTTACTCAGACTACTGAAAACCCGCATAGTGGGTAAGACTACTCCCATGCTACAGAACTCCCGTAAAGTGTTTCCTACACTCAGGATGCAGAACTCCTGTAAACTGCCTCTCACTACTTCCAATGTACACAAATCCTGTAAGCTGCTTCTCTTTTACTCAGACTACTGAAAATCCGCATAGTGGATAAGACTAATCCCATGCTACAGAACTCCCGTAAAGTGTTTCCTACACTCAGGATGCAGAACTCCTGTAAACTGCCTCTCACTACTTCCAATGTACAGAAATCCTGTAAGCTGCTTCTCTTTTACTCAGACAACTGAAAACCCGCATAGTGCGTAAGACTACTCCCATACTACAGAACTCCCGTAAAGTGTTTCCTACACTCAGGATGCAGAACTCCTGTAAACTGCCTCTCCCTACTCACAATGTACACAAATCCTGTAAGCTGCTTCTCTTTTACTCAGACAACTGAAAACGCGCATAGTGCATTAGCTCCCATGCTACAGAACTCCCGTAAAGTGTTTCCTACACTCAGGATGCAGAACTCCTGTAAACTGCCTCTCCCTACTCACAATGTACACAAATCCTGTAAGGTGCTTCTCTTTTACTCAGACTACTAAAAACCCGCATAGTGCATAAGACTAATCCCATGCTACAGAACTCCTGTGTAGTGTTTCTTACACTCAGGATGCAGAACTCCTGTAAACTGCCTCGCACTACTTTCAATGTACAGAAATCCTGTAAGCTGCTTCTCTTTTACTCAGACTGCTGAAAACCCGCATAGTGCGTAAGACTACTCCCATGCTGCAGAACTCCCATCTACTGTTTCCTACACTCAGGATGCAGAACTCCTGTAAACTGCCTCTCACTACTTCCAATGTACAGAAATCCTGTAAGCTGCTTCTCTTTTACTCAGACAACTGAAAACCCGCATAGTGCGTAAGACTACTCCCATACTACAGAACTCCCGTAAAGTGTTTACTATACTCAGGATTCAGAACTCCTGTAAACTGCCTCTCACTACTTCCAATGTACAGAAATCCTGTAAGCTGCTTCTCTTTTACTCAGACTACTGAAAACCCGCATAGTGCGTAAGACATCTCCCATGCTACAGAACTCCCGTAAAGTGTTTCCTACACTCAGGATGCAGAACTCCTGTAAACTGCCTCTCACTACTTCCAATGTACAGAAATCCTGTAAGGTGCTTCTCTTTTACTCAGACTACTAAAAACCCGCATAGTGCGTAAGACTACTCCCATACTACAGAACTCCCGTAAAATGTTTCCTACACTCAGGATGCAGAACTCCTGTAAACTGCCTCTCACTAATTCCAATGTACAGAAATCCTGTAAGATGCTTCTCTTTTACTCAGACAACTGAAAACACGCATAGTGCGTAAGACTACAGCCATACTACAGAACTCCCGTAAAGTGTTTCCTACACTCAGGATGCAGAACTCCTGTAAACTGTCTCTCAATACTTCCAATGTACACAAATCCTGTAAGCTGCTTCTCTTTTACTCAGACTACTGAAAACCCGCATAGTGCGTAAGACTACTCCCATGCTACAGAACTCCCATAAAGTGTTTCTTACACTCAGGATGCAGAACTCCTATAAACTGCCTCTCACTACTTCCAATGTACAGAAATCCTGTAAGCTGCTTCTCTTTTACTCAGACAACTGAAAACCCGCATAGTGCGTAAGACTACTCCCATACTACAGAACTCCCGTAAAGTGTTTCCTGCACTCAGGATGCAGAACTCCTGTAAACTGCCTCTCCCTACTCACAATGTACACAAATCCTGTAAGCTGCTTCTCTTTTACTCAGACTACTAAAAACCCGCATAGTGCGTAAGACTATTCCCATGCTACAGAACTCCCGTAAAGTGTTTCCTACACTCAGGATGCAGAACTCCTGTAAACTGCCTCTCACTACTTCCAATGTACAGAAATCCTGTAAGCTGCTTCTCTTTTACTCAGACAACTGAAAACCCGCATAGTGGGTAAGACTACTCCCATGCTACAGAACTCCCATAAAGTGTTTCCTACACTCAGGATGCAGAACTCCTGTAAACTGCCTCTCACTACTTCCAATGTACACAAATCCTGTAAGCTGCTTCTCTTTTACTCAGACAACTGAAAACCCGCATAGTGCGTAAGACTACTCCCATGCTATAGAACTCCTCTAAAGTGTTTCCTACACTCAGGATGCAGAACTCCTGTAAACTGCCTCTCACTACTTGCAATGTACAGAAATCGTGTAGCTGCTTCTCTTTGACGCAGACTGCTGAAAACCCGCATAGTGCGTAAGACTACTCCCATGCTACAGAACTCCCATAAAGTGTTTCCTACACTCAGGATGCAGAACTCCTGTAAACTGCCTCTCACTACTTCCAATGTACAGAAATCCTGTAAGCTGCTTCTCTTTTACTCAGACAACTGAAAACCCGCATAGTGCCTAAGACTACTCCCATACTACAGAACTCCCGTAAAGTGTTTCCTACACTCAGGATGCAGAACTCCTGTAAACTGCCTCTCACTACTTCCAATGTACAGAAATCCTGTAAGCTGCTTCTCTTTTACTCAGACTACTGAAAACCCGCATAGTGGGTAAGACTACTCCCATGCTACAGAACTCCCGTAAAGTGTTTCCTACACTCAGGATGCAGAACTCCTGTAAACTGCCTCTCACTACTTCCAATGTACACAAATCCTGTAAGCTGCTTCTCTTTTACTCAGACTACTGAAAATCCGCATAGTGGGTAAGACTAATCCCATGCTACAGAACTCCCGTAAAGTGTTTCCTACACTCAGGATGCAGAACTCCTGTAAACTGCCTCTCCCTACTCACAATGTACACAAATCCTGTAAGGTGCTTCTCTTTTACTCAGACTACTAAAAACCCGCATAGTGCGTAAGACTAATCCCATGCTACAGAACTCCTGTGTAGTGTTTCTTACACTCAGGATGCAGAACTCCTGTAAACTGCCTCGCACTACTTTCAATGTACAGAAATCCTGTAAGCTGCTTCTCTTTCACTCAGACTGCTGAAAACCCGCATAGTGCGTAAGACTACTCCCATGCTGCAGAACTCCCATCTACTGTTTCCTACACTCAGGATGCAGAACTCCTGTAAACTGCCTCTCACTACTTCCAATGTACACAAATCCTGTAAGCTGCTTCTCTTTTACTCAGACAACTGAAAACCCGCATAGTGCGTAAGACTACTGCCATACTACAGAACTCCCGTAAAGTGTTTCCTACACTCAGGATGCAGAACTCCTGTAAACTGCCTCTCCCTACTCACAATGTACACAAATCCTGTAAGCTGCTTCTCTTTTACTCAGACAACTGAAAACGCGCATAGTGCATTAGCTCCCATGCTACAGAACTCCCGTAAAGTGTTTCCTACACTCAGGATGCAGAACTCCTGTAAACTGCCTCTCACTACTCACAATGTACACAAATCCTGTAAGCTGCTTCTCTTTTACTCAGACTACTAAAAACCCGCATAGTGCGTAAGACTATTCCCATGCTACAGAACTCCCGTAAAGTGTTTCCTACACTCAGGATGCAGAACTCCTGTAAACTGCCTCTCCCTACTCACAATGTACACAAATCCTGTAAAGTGCTTCTCTTTTACTCAGACTACTAAAAACCCGCATAGTGCGTAAGACTACTCCCATGCTACAGAACTCCCATAAAGTGTTTCCTACACTCAGGATGCAGAACTCCTGTAAACTGCCTCTCACTACTTCCAATGTACAGAAATCCTGTAAGCTGCTTCTCTTTTACTCAGACAACTGAAAACCCGCATAGTGCCTAAGACTACTCCCATACTACAGAACTCCCGTAAAGTGTTTCCTACACTCAGGATGCAGAACTCCTGTAAACTGCCTCTCACTACTTCCAATGTACAGAAATCCTGTAAGCTGCTTCTCTTTTACTCAGACTACTGAAAACCCGCATAGTGGGTAAGACTACTCCCATGCTACAGAACTCCCGTAAAGTGTTTCCTACACTCAGGATGCAGAACTCCTGTAAACTGCCTCTCACTACTTCCAATGTACACAAATCCTGTAAGCTGCTTCTCTTTTACTCAGACTACTGAAAATCCGCATAGTGGGTAAGACTAATCCCATGCTACAGAACTCCCGTAAAGTGTTTCCTACACTCAGGATGCAGAACTCCTGTAAACTGCCTCTCACTACTTCCAATGTACAGAAATCCTGTAAGCTGCTTCTCTTTTACTCAGACAACTGAAAACCCGCATAGTGCGTAAGACTACTCCCATACTACAGAACTCCCGTAAAGTGTTTCCTACACTCAGGATGCAGAACTCCTGTAAACTGCCTCTCACTACTTCCAATGTACAGAAATCCTGTAAGCTGCTTCTCTTTTACTCAGACAACTGAAAACGCGCATAGTGCATTAGCTCCCATGCTACAGAACTCCCGTAAAGTGTTTCCTACACTCAGGATGCAGAACTCCTGTAAACTGCCTCTCCCTACTCACAATGTACACAAATCCTGTAAGGTGCTTCTCTTTTACTCAGACTACTAAAAACCCGCATAGTGCGTAAGACTAATCCCATGCTACAGAACTCCTGTGTAGTGTTTCTTACACTCAGGATGCAGAACTCCTGTAAACTGCCTCGCACTACTTTCAATGTACAGAAATCCTGTAAGCTGCTTCTCTTTTACTCAGACTGCTGAAAACCCGCATAGTGCGTAAGACTACTCCCATGCTGCAGAACTCCCATCTACTGTTTCCTACACTCAGGATGCAGAACTCCTGTAAACTGCCTCTCACTACTTCCAATGTACAGAAATCCTGTAAGCTGCTTCTCTTTTACTCAGACAACTGAAAACCCGCATAGTGCGTAAGACTACTCCCATACTACAGAACTCCCGTAAAGTGTTTACTATACTCAGGATTCAGAACTCCTGTAAACTGCCTCTCACTACTTCCAATGTACAGAAATCCTGTAAGCTGCTTCTCTTTTACTCAGACTACTGAAAACCCGCATAGTGCGTAAGACATCTCCCATGCTACAGAACTCCCGTAAAGTGTTTCCTACACTCAGGATGCAGAACTCCTGTAAACTGCCTCTCACTACTTCCAATGTACAGAAATCCTGTAAGCTGCTTCTCTTTTACTCAGACTACTGAAAACCCGCATAGTGCGTAAGACTACTCCCATACTACAGAACTCCCGTAAAATGTTTCCTACACTCAGGATGCAGAACTCCTGTAAACTGCCTCTCACTAATTCCAATGTACAGAAATCCTGTAAGATGCTTCTCTTTTACTCAGACAACTGAAAACACGCATAGTGCGTAAGACTACAGCCATACTACAGAACTCCCGTAAAGTGTTTCCTACACTCAGGATGCAGAACTCCTGTAAACTGTCTCTCAATACTTCCAATGTACACAAATCCTGTAAGCTGCTTCTCTTTTACTCAGACTACTGAAAACCCGCATAGTGCGTAAGACTACTCCCATGCTACAGAACTCCCATAAAGTGTTTCTTACACTCAGGATGCAGAACTCCTATAAACTGCCTCTCACTACTTCCAATGTACAGAAATCCTGTAAGCTGCTTCTCTTTTACTCAGACAACTGAAAACCCGCATAGTGCGTAAGACTACTCCCATACTACAGAACTCCCGTAAAGTGTTTCCTGCACTCAGGATGCAGAACTCCTGTAAACTGCCTCTCCCTACTCACAATGTACACAAATCCTGTAAGCTGCTTCTCTTTTACTCAGACTACTAAAAACCCGCATAGTGCGTAAGACTATTCCCATGCTACAGAACTCCCGTAAAGTGTTTCCTACACTCAGGATGCAGAACTCCTGTAAACTGCCTCTCACTACTTCCGATGTACAGAAATCCTGTAAGCTGCTTCTCTTTTACTCAGACAACTGAAAACCCGCATAGTGGGTAAGACTACTCCCATGCTACAGAACTCCCATAAAGTGTTTCCTACACTCAGGATGCAGAACTCCTGTAAACTGCCTCTCACTACTTCCAATGTACACAAATCCTGTAAGCTGCTTCTCTTTTACTCAGACAACTGAAAACCCGCATAGTGCGTAAGACTACTCCCATGCTATAGAACTCCTCTAAAGTGTTTCCTACACTCAGGATGCAGAACTCCTGTAAACTGCCTCTCACTACTTGCAATGTACAGAAATCGTGTAGCTGCTTCTCTTTGACGCAGACTGCTGAAAACCCGCATAGTGCGTAAGACTACTCCCATGCTACAGAACTCCCATAAAGTGTTTCCTACACTCAGGATGCAGAACTCCTGTAAACTGCCTCTCACTACTTCCAATGTACAGAAATCCTGTAAGCTGCTTCTCTTTTACTCAGACAACTGAAAACCCGCATAGTGCCTAAGACTACTCCCATACTACAGAACTCCCGTAAAGTGTTTCCTACACTCAGGATGCAGAACTCCTGTAAACTGCCTCTCACTACTTCCAATGTACAGAAATCCTGTAAGCTGCTTCTCTTTTACTCAGACTACTGAAAACCCGCATAGTGGGTAAGACTACTCCCATGCTACAGAACTCCCGTAAAGTGTTTCCTACACTCAGGATGCAGAACTCCTGTAAACTGCCTCTCACTACTTCCAATGTACACAAATCCTGTAAGCTGCTTCTCTTTTACTCAGACTACTGAAAATCCGCATAGTGGGTAAGAATAATCCCATGCTACAGAACTCCCGTAAAGTGTTTCCTACACTCAGGATGCAGAACTCCTGTAAACTGCCTCTCACTACTTCCAATGTACAGAAATCCTGTAAGCTGCTTCTCTTTTACTCAGACAACTGAAAACCCGCATAGTGCGTAAGACATCTCCCATGCTACAGAACTCCCGTAAAGTGTTTCCTACACTCAGGATGCAGAACTCCTGTAAACTGCCTCTCCCTACTCACAATGTACACAAATCCTGTAAGCTGCTTCTCTTTTACTCAGACAACTCAAAACGCGCATAGTGCATTAGCTCCCATGCTACAGAACTCCCGTAAAGTGTTTCCTACACTCAGGATGCAGAACTCCTGTAAACTGCCTCTCACTACTCACAATGTACACAAATCCTGTAAGCTGCTTCTCTTTTACTCAGACTACTAAAAACCCGCATAGTGCGTAAGACTATTCCCATGCTACAGAACTCCCGTAAAGTGTTTCCTACACTCAGGATGCAGAACTCCTGTAAACTGCCTCTCCCTACTCACAATGTACACAAATCCTGTAAGGTGCTTCTCTTTTACTCAGACTACTAAAAACCCGCATAGTGCGTAAGACTAATCCCATGCTACAGAACTCCTGTGTAGTGTTTCTTACACTCAGGATGCAGAACTCCTGTAAACTGCCTCGCACTACTTTCAATGTACAGAAATCCTGTAAGCTGCTTCTCTTTCACTCAGACTGCTGAAAACCCGCATAGTGCGTAAGACTACTCCCATGCTGCAGAACTCCCATCTACTGTTTCCTACACTCAGGATGCAGAACTCCTGTAAACTGCCTCTCACTACTTCCAATGTACACAAATCCTGTAAGCTGCTTCTCTTTTACTCAGACAACTGAAAACCCGCATAGTGCGTAAGACTACTGCCATACTACAGAACTCCCGTAAAGTGTTTCCTACACTCAGGATGCAGAACTCCTGTAAACTGCCTCTCCCTACTCACAATGTACACAAATCCTGTAAGCTGCTTCTCTTTTACTCAGACAACTGAAAACGCGCATAGTGCATTAGCTCCCATGCTACAGAACTCCCGTAAAGTGTTTCCTACACTCAGGATGCAGAACTCCTGTAAACTGCCTCTCACTACTCACAATGTACACAAATCCTGTAAGCTGCTTCTCTTTTACTCAGACTACTAAAAACCCGCATAGTGCGTAAGACTATTCCCATGCTACAGAACTCCCGTAAAGTGTTTCCTACACTCAGGATGCAGAACTCCTGTAAACTGCCTCTCCCTACTCACAATGTACACAAATCCTGTAAAGTGCTTCTCTTTTACTCAGACTACTAAAAACCCGCATAGTGCGTAAGACTACTCCCATGCTACAGAACTCCCATAAAGTGTTTCCTACACTCAGGATGCAGAACTCCTGTAAACTGCCTCTCACTACTTCCAATGTACAGAAATCCTGTAAGCTGCTTCTCTTTTACTCAGACAACTGAAAACCCGCATAGTGCCTAAGACTACTCCCATACTACAGAACTCCCGTAAAGTGTTTCCTACACTCAGGATGCAGAACTCCTGTAAACTGCCTCTCACTACTTCCAATGTACAGAAATCCTGTAAGCTGCTTCTCTTTTACTCAGACTACTGAAAACCCGCATAGTGGGTAAGACTACTCCCATGCTACAGAACTCCCGTAAAGTGTTTCCTACACTCAGGATGCAGAACTCCTGTAAACTGCCTCTCACTACTTCCAATGTACACAAATCCTGTAAGCTGCTTCTCTTTTACTCAGACTACTGAAAATCCGCATAGTGGGTAAGACTAATCCCATGCTACAGAACTCCCGTAAAGTGTTTCCTACACTCAGGATGCAGAACTCCTGTAAACTGCCTCTCACTACTTCCAATGTACAGAAATCCTGTAAGCTGCTTCTCTTTTACTCAGACAACTGAAAACCCGCATAGTGCGTAAGACTACTCCCATACTACAGAACTCCCGTAAAGTGTTTCCTACACTCAGGATGCAGAACTCCTGTAAACTGCCTCTCCCTACTCACAATGTACACAAATCCTGTAAGCTGCTTCTCTTTTACTCAGACAACTGAAAACGCGCATAGTGCATTAGCTCCCATGCTACAGAACTCCCGTAAAGTGTTTCCTACACTCAGGATGCAGAACTCCTGTAAACTGCCTCTCCCTACTCACAATGTACACAAATCCTGTAAGGTGCTTCTCTTTTACTCAGACTACTAAAAACCCGCATAGTGCGTAAGACTAATCCCATGCTACAGAACTCCTGTGTAGTGTTTCTTACACTCAGGATGCAGAACTCCTGTAAACTGCCTCGCACTACTTTCAATGTACAGAAATCCTGTAAGCTGCTTCTCTTTTACTCAGACTGCTGAAAACCCGCATAGTGCGTAAGACTACTCCCATGCTGCAGAACTCCCATCTACTGTTTCCTACACTCAGGATGCAGAACTCCTGTAAACTGCCTCTCACTACTTCCAATGTACAGAAATCCTGTAAGCTGCTTCTCTTTTACTCAGACAACTGAAAACCCGCATAGTGCGTAAGACTACTCCCATACTACAGAACTCCCGTAAAGTGTTTACTATACTCAGGATTCAGAACTCCTGTAAACTGCCTCTCACTACTTCCAATGTACAGAAATCCTGTAAGCTGCTTCTCTTTTACTCAGACTACTGAAAACCCGCATAGTGCCTAAGACTACTCCCATGCTACAGAACTCCCGTAAAGTGTTTCCTACACTCAGGATGCAGAACTCCTGTAAACTGCCTCTCACTACTCACAATGTACACAAATCCTGTAAGCTGCTTCTCTTTTACTCAGACTACTGAAAACCCGCATAGTGGGTAAGACTAATCCCATGCTACAGAACTCCCGTAAAGTGTTTCCTACACTCAGGATGCAGAACTCCTGTAAACTGCCTCTCACTACTTCCAATGTACAGAAATCCTGTAAGCTGCTTCTCTTTTACTCAGACTGCTGAAAACCCGCATAGTGCGTGAGACATCTCCCATGCTACAGAACTCCCGTAAAGTGTTTCCTACACTCAGGATGCAGAACTCCTGTAAACTGCCTCTCACTACTTCCAATGTACAGAAATCCTGTAAGCTGCTTCTCTTTTACTCAGACTACTAAAAACCCGCATAGTGCGTAAGACTATTCCCATGCTACGGAACTCCCGTAAAGTGTTTCCTACACTCAGGATGCAGAACTCCTGTAAACTGCCTCTCACTACTTCCAATGTACACAAATCCTGTAAGCTGCTTCTCTTTTACTCAGACAACTGAAAACGCGCATAGTGCATTAGCTCCCATGCTACAGAACTCCCGTAAAGTGTTTCCTACACTCAGGATGCAGAACTCCTGTAAACTGCCTCTCCCTACTCACAATGTACACAAATCCTGTAAGCTGCTTCTCTTTTACTCAGACTACTAAAAACCCGCATAGTGCGTAAGACTATTCCCATGCTACAGAACTCCCGTAAAGTGTTTCCTACACTCAGGATGCAGAACTCCTGTAAACTGCCTCTCCCTACTCACAATGTACACAAATCCTGTAAGCTGCTTCTCTTTTACTCAGACTACTAAAAACCCGCATAGTGCGTAAGACTAATCCCATGCTACAGAACTCCTGTGTAGTGTTTCTTACACTCAGGATGCAGAACTCCTGTAAACTGCCTCTCACTACTTCCAATGTACACAAATCCTGTAAGCTGCTTCTCTTTTACTCAGACTGCTGAAAACCCGCATAGTGCGTAAGACTACTCCCATGCTGCAGAACTCCCATCTAGTGTTTCCTACACTCAGGATGCAGAACTCCTGTAAACTGCCTCTCACTACTCACAATGCACACAAATCCTGTAAGCTGCTTCTCTTTTACTCAGACTACTGACAACCCGCATAGTGCGTAAGACATCTCCCATGCTACAGAACTCCCGTAAAGTGTTTCCTACACTCAGGATGCAGAACTCCTGTAAACTGCCTCTCACTACTTCCAATGTACAGAAATCCTGTAAGCTGCTTCTCTTTTACTCAGACAACTGAAAACCCGCATAGTGCGTAAGACTACTCCCATACTACAGAACTCCCGTAAAATGTTTCCTACACTCAGGATGCAGAACTCCTGTAAACTGCCTCTCACTAATTCCAATGTACAGAAATCCTGTAAGCTGCTTCTCTTTTACTCAGACTACTGAAAACCCGCATAGTGGGTAAGACTACTCCCATGCTACAGAACTCCCGTAAAGTGTTTCCTACACTCAGGATGCAGAACTCCTGTAAGCTGTCTCTCAATACTTCCAATGTACACAAATCCTGTAAGCTGCTTCTCTTTTACTCAGACTACTGAAAAACCCGCATAGTGGGTAAGACTACTCCCATGCTACAGAACTCCCATAAAGTGTTTCTTACACTCAGGATGCAGAACTCCTGTAAACTGCCTCTCACTACTTCCAATGTACAGAAATCCTGTAAGCTGCTTCTCTTTTACTCAGACAACTGAAAACCCGCATAGTGCGTAAGACTACTCCCATACTACAGAACTCCCGTAAAATGTTTCCTACACTCAGGATGCAGAACTCCTGTAAACTGCCTCTCACTAATTCCAATGTACAGAAATCCTGTAAGCTGCTTCTCTTTTACTCAGACTACTGAAAACCCGCATAGTGGGTAAGACTACTCCCATGCTACAGAACTCCCGTAAAGTGTTTCCTACACTCAGGATGCAGAACTCCTGTAAACTGTCTCTCAATACTTCCAATGTACACAAATCCTGTAAGCTGCTTCTCTTTTACTCAGACTACTAAAAACCCGCATAGTGCGTAAGACTAATCCCATGCTACAGAACTCCTGTGTAGTGTTTCTTACACTCAGGATGCAGAACTCCTGTAAACTGCCTCTCACTACTTCCAATGTACACAAATCCTGTAAGCTGCTTCTCTTTTACTCAGACTGCTGAAAACCCGCATAGTGCGTAAGACTACTCCCATGCTGCAGAACTCCCATCTAGTGTTTCCTACACTCAGGATGCAGAACTCCTGTAAACTGCCTCTCACTACTCACAATGCACACAAATCCTGTAAGCTGCTTCTCTTTTACTCAGACTACTGAAAACCCGCATAGTGCGTAAGACATCTCCCATGCTACAGAACTCCCGTAAAGTGTTTCCTACACTCAGGATGCAGAACTCCTGTAAACTGCCTCTCACTACTTCCAATGTACAGAAATCCTGTAAGCTGCTTCTCTTTTACTCAGACAACTGAAAACCCGCATAGTGCGTAAGACTACTCCCATACTACAGAACTCCCGTAAAATGTTTCCTACACTCAGGATGCAGAACTCCTGTAAACTGCCTCTCACTAATTCCAATGTACAGAAATCCTGTAAGCTGCTTCTCTTTTACTCAGACTACTGAAAACCCGCATAGTGGGTAAGACTACTCCCATGCTACAGAACTCCCGTAAAGTGTTTCCTACACTCAGGATGCAGAACTCCTGTAAACTGTCTCTCAATACTTCCAATGTACACAAATCCTGTAAGCTGCTTCTCTTTTACTCAGACTACTGAAAAACCCGCATAGTGGGTAAGACTACTCCCATGCTACAGAACTCCCATAAAGTGTTTCTTACACTCAGGATGCAGAACTCCTGTAAACTGCCTCTCACTACTTCCAATGTACAGAAATCCTGTAAGCTGCTTCTCTTTTACTCAGACAACTGAAAACCCGCATAGTGCGTAAGACTACTCCCATACTACAGAACTCCCGTAAAGTGTTTCCTGCACTCAGGATGCAGAACTCCTGTAAACTGCCTCTCCCTACTCACAATGTACACAAATCCTGTAAGCTACTTCTCTTTTACTCAGACTACTAAAAACCCGCATAGTGCGTAAGACTACTCCCATGCTACAGAACTCCCATAAAGTGTTTCTTACACTCAGGATGCAGAACTCCTGTAAACTGCCTCTCCCTACTCACAATGTACACAAATCCTGTAAGGTGCTTCTCTTTTACTCAGACTACTAAAAACCCGCATAGTGCGTAAGACTAATCCCATGCTACAGAACTCCTGTGTAGTGTTTCTTACACTCAGGATGCAGAACTCCTGTAAACTGCCTCGCACTACTTTCAATGTACAGAAATCCTGTAAGCTGCTTCTCTTTCACTCAGACTGCTGAAAACCCGCATAGTGCGTAAGACTACTCCCATGCTGCAGAACTCCCATCTACTGTTTCCTACACTCAGGATGCAGAACTCCTGTAAACTGCCTCTCACTACTTCCAATGTACAGAAATCCTGTAAGCTGCTTCTCTTTTACTCAGACAACTGAAAACCCGCATAGTGCGTAAGACTACTGCCATACTACAGAACTCCCGTAAAGTGTTTCCTACACTCAGGATGCAGAACTCCTGTAAACTGCCTCTCCCTACTCACAATGTACACAAATCCTGTAAGCTGCTTCTCTTTTACTCAGACAACTGAAAACGCGCATAGTGCATTAGCTCCCATGCTACAGAACTCCCGTAAAGTGTTTCCTACACTCAGGATGCAGAACTCCTGTAAACTGCCTCTCACTACTCACAATGTACACAAATCCTGTAAGCTGCTTCTCTTTTACTCAGACTACTAAAAACCCGCATAGTGCGTAAGACTATTCCCATGCTACAGAACTCCCGTAAAGTGTTTCCTACACTCAGGATGCAGAACTCCTGTAAACTGCCTCTCCCTACTCACAATGTACACAAATCCTGTAAAGTGCTTCTCTTTTACTCAGACTACTAAAAACCCGCATAGTGCGTAAGACTACTCCCATGCTACAGAACTCCCATAAAGTGTTTCCTACACTCAGGATGCAGAACTCCTGTAAACTGCCTCTCACTACTTCCAATGTACAGAAATCCTGTAAGCTGCTTCTCTTTTACTCAGACAACTGAAAACCCGCATAGTGCCTAAGACTACTCCCATACTACAGAACTCCCGTAAAGTGTTTCCTACACTCAGGATGCAGAACTCCTGTAAACTGCCTCTCACTACTTCCAATGTACACAAATCCTGTAAGCTGCTTCTCTTTTACTCAGACTACTGAAAACCCGCATAGTGGGTAAGACTACTCCCATGCTACAGAACTCCCGTAAAGTGTTTCCTACACTCAGGATGCAGAACTCCTGTAAACTGCCTCTCACTACTTCCAATGTACACAAATCCTGTAAGCTGCTTCTCTTTTACTCAGACTACTGAAAATCCGCATAGTGGGTAAGACTAATCCCATGCTACAGAACTCCCGTAAAGTGTTTCCTACACTCAGGATGCAGAACTCCTGTAAACTGCCTCTCACTACTTCCAATGTACAGAAATCCTGTAAGCTGCTTCTCTTTTACTCAGACAACTGAAAACCCGCATAGTGCGTAAGACTACTCCCATACTACAGAACTCCCGTAAAGTGTTTCCTACACTCAGGATGCAGAACTCCTGTAAACTGCCTCTCCCTACTCACAATGTACACAAATCCTGTAAGCTGCTTCTCTTTTACTCAGACAACTGAAAACGCGCATAGTGCATTAGCTCCCATGCTACAGAACTCCCGTAAAGTGTTTCCTACACTCAGGATGCAGAACTCCTGTAAACTGCCTCTCCCTACTCACAATGTACACAAATCCTGTAAGGTGCTTCTCTTTTACTCAGACTACTAAAAACCCGCATAGTGCGTAAGACTAATCCCATGCTACAGAACTCCTGTGTAGTGTTTCTTACACTCAGGATGCAGAACTCCTGTAAACTGCCTCGCACTACTTTCAATGTACAGAAATCCTGTAAGCTGCTTCTCTTTTACTCAGACTGCTGAAAACCCGCATAGTGCGTAAGACTACTCCCATGCTGCAGAACTCCCATCTACTGTTTCCTACACTCAGGATGCAGAACTCCTGTAAACTGCCTCTCACTACTTCCAATGTACAGAAATCCTTTAAGCTGCTTCTCTTTTACTCAGACAACTGAAAACCCGCATAGTGCGTAAGACTACTCCCATACTACAGAACTCCCGTAAAGTGTTTACTATACTCAGGATTCAGAACTCCTGTAAACTGCCTCTCACTACTTCCAATGTACAGAAATCCTGTAAGCTGCTTCTCTTTTACTCAGACTACTGAAAACCCGCATAGTGCGTAAGACTACTCCCATGCTACAGAACTCCCGTAAAGTGTTTCCTACACTCAGGATGCAGAACTCCTGTAAACTGCCTCTCACTACTCACAATGTACACAAATCCTGTAAGCTGCTTCTCTTTTACTCAGACTACTGAAAACCCGCATAGTGGGTAAGACTAATCCCATGCTACAGAACTCCCGTAAAGTGTTTCCTACACTCAGGATGCAGAACTCCTGTAAACTGCCTCTCACTACTTCCAATGTACAGAAATCCTGTAAGCTGCTTCTCTTTTACTCAGACTGCTGAAAACCCGCATAGTGCGTGAGACATCTCCCATGCTACAGAACTCCCGTAAAGTGTTTCCTACACTCAGGATGCAGAACTCCTGTAAACTGCCTCTCACTACTTCCAATGTACAGAAATCCTGTAAGCTGCTTCTCTTTTACTCAGACTACTAAAAACCCGCATAGTGCGTAAGACTATTCCCATGCTACGGAACTCCCGTAAAGTGTTTCCTACACTCAGGATGCAGAACTCCTGTAAACTGCCTCTCACTACTTCCAATGTACACAAATCCTGTAAGCTGCTTCTCTTTTACTCAGACAACTGAAAACGCGCATAGTGCATTAGCTCCCATGCTACAGAACTCCCGTAAAGTGTTTCCTACACTCAGGATGCAGAACTCCTGTAAACTGCCTCTCCCTACTCACAATGTACACAAATCCTGTAAGCTGCTTCTCTTTTACTCAGACTACTAAAAACCCGCATAGTGCGTAAGACTATTCCCATGCTACAGAACTCCCGTAAAGTGTTTCCTACACTCAGGATGCAGAACTCCTGTAAACTGCCTCTCCCTACTCACAATGTACACAAATCCTGTAAGCTGCTTCTCTTTTACTCAGACTACTAAAAACCCGCATAGTGCGTAAGACTAATCCCATGCTACAGAACTCCTGTGTAGTGTTTCTTACACTCAGGATGCAGAACTCCTGTAAACTGCCTCTCACTACTTCCAATGTACAGAAAACCTGTAAGCTGCTTCTCTTTTACTCAGACTGCTGAAAACCCGCATAGTGCGTAAGACTACTCCCATGCTGCAGAACTCCCATCTAGTGTTTCCTACACTCAGGATGCAGAACTCCTGTAAACTGCCACTCACTACTCACAATGCACACAAATCCTGTAAGCTGCTTCTCTTTTACTCAGACTACTGAAAACCCGCATAGTGCGTAAGACATCTCCCATGCTACAGAACTCCCGTAAAGTGTTTCCTACACTCAGGATGCAGAACTCCTGTAAACTGCCTCTCACTACTTCCAATGTACAGAAATCCTGTAAGCTGCTTCTCTTTTACTCAGACAACTGAAAACCCGCATAGTGCGTAAGACTACTCCCATACTACAGAACTCCCGTAAAATGTTTCCTACACTCAGGATGCAGAACTCCTGTAAACTGCCTCTCACTAATTCCAATGTACAGAAATCCTGTAAGCTGCTTCTCTTTTACTCAGACTACTGAAAACCCGCATAGTGGGTAAGACTACTCCCATGCTACAGAACTCCCGTAAAGTGTTTCCTACACTCAGGATGCAGAACTCCTGTAAACTGTCTCTCAATACTTCCAATGTACACAAATCCTGTAACCTGCTTCTCTTTTACTCAGACTACTGAAAAACCCGCATAGTGGGTAAGACTACTCCCATGCTACAGAACTCCCATAAAGTGTTTCTTACACTCAGGATGCAGAACTCCTGTAAACTGCCTCTCACTACTTCCAATGTACAGAAATCCTGTAAGCTGCTTCTCTTTTACTCAGACAACTGAAAACCCGCATAGTGCGTAAGACTACTCCCATACTACAGAACTCCCGTAAAGTGTTTCCTGCACTCAGGATGCAGAACTCCTGTAAACTGCCTCTCCCTACTCACAATGTACACAAATCCTGTAAGCTACTTCTCTTTTACTCAGACTACTAAAAACCCGCATAGTGCGTAAGACTATTCCCATGCTACAGAACTCCCGTAAAGTGTTTCCTACACTCAGGATGCAGAACTCCTGTAAACTGCCTCTCACTACTTCCAATGTACAGAAATCCTGTAAGCTGCTTCTCTTTTACTCAGACAACTGAAAACCCGCATAGTGCGTAAGACTACTCCCATGCTACAGAACTCCCATAAAGTGTTTCCTACACTCACGATGCAGAACTCCTGTAAACTGCCTCTCACTACTTCCAATGTACACAAATCCTGTAAGCTGCTTCTCTTTTACTCAGACTACTGAAAACCCGCATAGTGCGTAAGACTACTCCCATGCTATAGAACTCCTCTAAAGTCTTTCCTACACTCAGGATGCAGAACTCCTGTAAACTGCCTCTCACTACTTGCAATGTACAGAAATCCTGTAGCAGCTTCTCTTTGACGCAGACTACTGAAAACCCGCATAGTGCGTAAGACTACTCCCATGCTACAGAACTCCCATAAAGTGTTTCCTACACTCAGGATGCAGAACTCCTGTAAACTGCCTCTCACTACTTCCAATGTACAGAAATCCTGTAAGCTGCTTCTCTTTTACTCAGACAACTGAAAACCCGCATAGTGCGTAAGACTACTCCCATACTACAGAACTCCCGTAAAGTGTTTCCTACACTCAGGATGCAGAACTCCTGTAAACAGCCTCTCACTACTTCCAATGTACACAAATCCTGTAAGCTGCTTCTCTTTTACTCAGACAACTGAAAACCCGCATAGTGGGTAAGACTACTCCCATGCTACAGAACTCCCGTAAAGTGTTTCCTACACTCAGGATGCAGAACTCCTGTAAACTGCCTCTCACTACTTCCAATGTACACAAATCCTGTAAGCTGCTTCTCTTTTACTCAGACTACTGAAAACCCGCATAGTGGGTAAGACTAATCCCATGCTACAGAACTCCCGTAAAGTGTTTCCTACACTCAGGATGCAGAACTCCTGTAAACTGCCTCTCACTACTTCCAATGTACAGAAATCCTGTAAGCTGCTTCTCTTTTACTCAGACTGCTGAAAACCCGCATAGTGCGTAAGACTACTCCCATGCTGCAGAACTCCCATCTACTGTTTCCTACACTCAGGATGCAGAACTCCTGTAAACTGCCTCTCACTACTTCCAATGTACAGAAATCCTGTAAGCTGCTTCTCTTTTACTCAGACAACTGAAAACCCGCATAGTGCGTAAGACTAATCCCATGCTACAGAACTCCCGTAAAGTGTTTCCTACACTCAGGATGCAGAACTCCTGTAAACTGCCTCTCACTACTTCCAATGTACAGAAATCCTGTAAGCTGCTTCTCTTTTACTCAGACTGCTGAAAACCCGCATAGTGCGTAAGACATCTCCCATGCTACAGAAATCCCGTAAAGTGTTTCCTACACTCAGGATGCAGAACTCCTGTAAACTGCCTCTCACTACTTCCAATGTACAGAAATCCTGTAAGCTGCTTCTCTTTTACTCAGACAACTGAAAACCCGCATAGTGCGTAAGACTACTCCCATGCTACAGAACTCTCATAAAGTGTTTCCTACACTCAGGATGCAGAACTCCTGTAAACTGCCTCTCACTACATCCAATGTACAGAAATCCTGTAAGCTGCTTCTCTTTTACTCAGACTACTGAAAACCCGCATAGTGCGTAAGACTACTCCCATGCTATAGAACTCCTCTAAAGTGTTTCCTACACTCAGGATGCAGAACTCCTGTAAACTGCCTCTCACTACTTCCGATGTACAGAAATCCTGTAAGCTGCTTCTCTTTTACTCAGACAACTGAAAACCCGCATAGTGCGTAAGACTACTCCCATGCTACAGAACTCCCGTAAAGTGTTTCCTACACTCAGGATGCAGAACTCCTGTAAACTGCCTCTCCCTACTCACAATGTACACAAATCCTGTAAGCTGCTTCTCTTTTACTCAGACAACTGAAAACGCGCATAGTGCATTAGCTCCCATGCTACAGAACTCCCGTAAAGTGTTTCCTACACTCAGGATGCAGAACTCCTGTAAACTGCCTCTCCCTACTCACAATGTACACAAATCCTGTAAGCTGCTTCTCTTTTACTCAGACTACTAAAAACCCGCATAGTGCGTAAGACTATTCCCATGCTACAGAACTCCCGTAAAGTGTTTCCTACAGTCAGGATGCAGAACTCCTGTAAACTGCCTCTCCCTACTCACAATGTACACAAATCCTGTAAGCTGCTTCTCTTTTACTCAGACAACTGAAAACCCGCATAGTGCGTAAGACTACTCCCATGCTACAGAACTCCCATAAAGTGTTTCCTGCACTCAGGATGTAAAACTCCTGTAAACTGCCTCTCCCTACTCACAATGTACACAAATCCTGTAAGCTGCTTCTCTTTTACTCAGACTACTAAAAACCCGCATAGTGCGTAAGACTATTCCCATGCTACAGAACTCCCGTAAAGTGTTTCCTACACTCAGGATGCAGAACTCCTCTAAACTGCCTCTCACTACTTCCAATGTACACAAATCCTGTAAGCTGCTTCTCTTTTACTCAGACAACTGAAAACCCGCATAGTGGGTAAGACTAATCCCATGCTACAGAACTCCCGTAAAGTGTTTCCTACACTCAGGATGCAGAACTCCTGTAAACTGCCTCTCACTACTTCCAATGTACAGAAATCCTGTAAGCTGCTTCTCTTTTACTTAGACAACTGAAAACCCGCATAGTGCGTAAGACTACTCCCATACTACAGAACTCCCGAAAAGTGTTTCTTACACTCAGGATGCAGAACTCCTGTAAACTGCCTCTCCCTACTCACAATGTACACAAATCCTGTAAGCTGCTTCTCTTTTACTCAGACAACTGAAAACGCGCATAGTGCATTAGCTCCCATGCTACAGAACTCCCGTAAAGTGTTTCCTACACTCAGGATGCAGAACTCCTGTAAACTGCCTCTCCCTACTCACAATGTACACAAATCCTGTAAGCTGCTTCTCTTTTACTCAGACTACTAAAAACCCGCATAGTGCGTAAGACTAATCCCATGCTACAGAACTCCTGTGTAGTGTTTCTTACACTCAGGATGCAGAACTCCTGGAAACTGCCTCTCACTACTTCCAATGTACAGAAATCCTGTAAGCTGCTTCTCTTTTACTCAGAGAACTGAAAACGCGCATAGTGCATTAGCTCCCATGCTACAGAACTCTCGTAAAGTGTTTCCTACACTCAGGATGCAGAACTCCTGTAAACTGCCTCTCCCTACTCACAATGTACACAAATCCTGTAAGCTGCTTCTCTTTTACTCAGACTACTAAAAACCCGCATAGTGCGTAAGACTACTCCCATACTACAGAACTCCCGTAAAGTGTTTCCTACACTCAGGATGCAGAACTCCTGTAAACTGCCTCTCACTAATTCCAATGTACAGAAATCCTGTAAGCTGCTTCTCTTTTACTCAGACTACTGAAAACCCGCAGAGTGCGTAAGACTACTCCCATGCTACAGAACTCCCGTAAAGTGTTTCCTACACTCAGGATGCAGAACTCCTGTAAACTGTCTCTCAATACTTCCAATGTACACAAATCCTGTAAGCTGCTTCTCTTTTACTCAGACTACTGAAAACCCGCATAGTGGGTAAGACTACTCCCATGCTACAGAACTCCCATAAAGTGTTTCTTACACTCAGGATGCAGAACTCCTGTAAACTGCCTCTCACTACTTCCAATGTACAGAAATCCTGTAAGCTGCTTCTCTTTTACTCAGACAACTGAAAACCCGCATAGTGCGTAAGACTACTCCCATACTACAGAACTCCCGTAAAGTGTTTCCTGCACTCAGGATGCAGAACTCCTGTAAACTGCCTCTCCCTACTCACAATGTACAGAAATCCTGTAAGCTGCTTCTCTTTTAGTAGGACTACTAAAAACCCGCATAGTGCGTAAGACTATTCCCATGCTACAGAACTCCCGTAAAGTGTTTCCTACACTCAGGATGCAGAACTCCTGTAAACTGCCTCTCCCTACTCACAATGTACACAAATCCTGTAAGCTGCTTCTCTTTTACTCAGACTACTAAAAACCCGCATAGTGCGTAAGACTATTCCCATGCTACAGAACTCCCGTAAAGTGTTTCCTACACTCAGGATGCAGAACTCCTGTAAACTGCCTCTCCCTACTCACAATGTACACAAATCCTGTAAGCTGCTTCTCTTTTACTCAGACTACTAAAAACCCGCATAGTGCGTAAGACTAATCCCATGCTACAGAACTCCTGTGTAGTGTTTCTTACACTCACGATGCAGAACTCCTGTAAACTGCCTCTCACTACTTCCAATGTACAGAAATCCTGTAAGCTGCTTCTCTTTTACTCAGACTGCTGAAAACCCGCATAGTGCGTAACTACTCCCATGATGCAGAACTCCCATCTAGTGTTTCCTACACTCAGGATGCAGAACTCCTGTAAACTGCCTCTCACTACTTCCAATGTACAGAAATCCTGTAAGCTGCTTCTCTTTTACGCACACAACTGAAAACCCGCATAGTGCGTAAGACATCTCCCATGCTACAGAACTCCCGTAAAGTGTTTCCTACACTCAGGATGCAGAACTCCTGTAAACTGCCTCTCACTACTTCCAATGTACAGAAATCCTGTAAGCTGCTTCTCTTTTACTCAGACAACTGAAAACCCGCATAGTGCGTAACACTACTCCCATACTACAGAACTCCCGTAAAGTGTTTCCTACACTCAGGATGCAGAACTCCTGTAAACTGCCTCTCACTACTTCCAATGTACAGAAATCCTGTAAGCTGCTTCTCTTTTACTCAGACTACTGAAAACCCGCATAGTTTGTAAGACTACTCCCATGCTACAGAACTCCCGTAAAGTGTTTCCTACACTCAGGATGCAGAACTCCTGTAAACTGTCTCTCAATACTTCCAATGTACACAAATCCTGTAAGCTGCTTCTCTTTTACTCAGACTACTGAAAACCCGCATAGTGGGTAAGACTACTCCCATGCTACAGAACTCCCATAAAGTGTTTCTTACACTCAGGATGCAGAACTCCTGTAAACTGCCTCTCACTACTTCCAATGTACAGAAATCCTGTAAGCTGCTTCTCTTTTACTCAGACAACTAAAAACCCGCATAGTGCGTAAGAATACTCCCATACTACAGAACTCCCGTAAAGTGTTTCCTGCACTCAGGATGCAGAACTGCTGTAAACTGCCTCTCCCTACTCACAATGTACACAAATCCTGTAAGCTGCTTCTCTTTTACTCAGACTACTAAAAACCCGCATAGTGCGTAAGACTATTCCCATGCTACAGAACTCCAGTAAAGTGTTTCCTACACTCAGGATGCAGAACTCCTGTAAACTGCCCCTCCCTACTCACAATGTACACAAATCCTGTAAGCTGCTTCTCTTTTACTCAGACTACTAAAAACCCGCATAGTGCGTAAGACTAATCCCATGCTACAGAACTCTTGTGTAGTGTTTCTTACACTGAGGATGCAGAACTCCTGTAAACTGCCTCTCACTACTTCCAATGTACACAAATCCTGTAAGCTGCTTCTCTTTTACTCAGATAACTGAAAACGCGCATAGTGCATTAGCTCCCATGCTACAGAACTCCCGTAAAGTGTTTCCTACACTCAGGATGCAGAACTCCTGTAAACTGCCTCTCCCTACTCACAATGTACACAAATCCTGTAAGCTGCTTCTCTTTTACTCAGACTAATAAAAACCCGCATAGTGCGTAAGACTAATCCCATGCTACAGAACTCCTGTGTAGTGTTTCTTACACTCAGGATGCAGAACTTCTGTAAACTGCCTCTCACTACTTCCAATGTACAGAAATCCTGTAAGCTACTTCTCTTTTACTCAGACTGCTGAAAACCCGCATAGTGCGTAAGACTACTCCCATGCTGCAGAACTCCAATCTAGTGTTTCCAACACTCAGGATGCAGAACTCCTGTAAACTGCCTCTCACTACTTCCAATGTACAGAAATCCTGTAAGCTGCTTCTCTTTCACTAAGACTGCTGAAAACCCGCATAGTGCGTAAGACTACTCCCATGCTACAGAACTCCCATAAAGTGTTTCCTACACTCAGGATGCAAAACTCCTGTAAACTGCCTCTCACTACTTCCAATGTACAGAAATCCTGTAAGCTGCTTCTCTTTTAGGCAGACAACTGAAAACCCGCATAGTGCGTAAGACTACTCCCATGCTATAGAACTCCTCTAAAGTGTTTCCTACACTCAGGATGCAGAACTCCTGTAAACTGCCTCTCACTACTTCCAATGTACAGAAATCCTGTAAGCTGCTTCTCTTTTACTCAGACTACTAAAAACCCGCATAGTGCGTAAGACTAATCCCATGCTACAGAACTCCTGTGTAGTGTTTCTTACACTCAGGATGCAGAACTCCTGTAAACTGCCTCTCACTACTTCCAATGTACAGAAATCCTGTAAGCTGCTTCTCTTTTACTCAGACTGCTGAAAACCCGCATAGTGCGTAAGACTACTCCCATGATGCAGAACTCCCATCTAGTGTTTCCTACACTCAGGATGCAGAACTCCTGTAAACTGCCTCTCACTACTTCCAATGTACAGAAATCCTGTAAGCTGCTTCTCTTTTACTCAGACAACTGAAAACCCGCATAGTGCGTAAGACTACTCCCATACTACAGAACTCCTGTAAAGTGTTTACTATACTCAGGATTCAGAACTCCTGTAAACTGCCTCTCACTACTTCCAATGTACAGAAATCCTGTAAGCTGCTTCTCTTTTACTCAGACTACTGAAAACCCGCATAGTGCGTAAGACTACTCCCATGCTACAGAACTCCCGTAAAGTGTTTCCTACACTCAGGATGCAGAACTCCTGTAAACTGCCTCTCACTACTCACAATGTACACAAATCCTGTAAGCTGCTTCTCTTTTACTCAGACTACTGAAAACCTGCATAGTGGGTAAGACTAATCCCATGCTACAGAACTCCCGTAAAGTGTTTCCTACACTCAGGATGCAGAACTCCTGTAAACTGCCTCTCACTACTTCCAATGTACAGAAATCCTGTAAGCTGCTTCTCTTTTACGCACACAACTGAAAACCCGCATAGTGCGTAAGACATCTCCCATGCTACAGAACTCCCGTAAAGTGTTTCCTACACTCAGGATGCAGAACTCCTGTAAACTGCCTCTCACTACTTCCAATGTACAGAAATCCTGTAAGCTGCTTCTCTTTTACTCAGACAACTGAAAACCCGCATAGTGCGTAACACTACTCCCATACTACAGAACTCCCGTAAAGTGTTTCCTACACTCAGGATGCAGAACTCCTGTAAACTGCCTCTCACTACTTCCAATGTACAGAAATCCTGTAAGCTGCTTCTCTTTTACTCAGACTACTGAAAACCCGCATAGTTTGTAAGACTACTCCCATGCTACAGAACTCCCGTAAAGTGTTTCCTACACTCAGGATGCAGAACTCCTGTAAACTGTCTCTCAATACTTCCAATGTACACAAATCCTGTAAGCTGCTTCTCTTTTACTCAGACTACTGAAAACCCGCATAGTGGGTAAGACTACTCCCATGCTACAGAACTCCCATAAAGTGTTTCTTACACTCAGGATGCAGAACTCCTGTAAACTGCCTCTCACTACTTCCAATGTACAGAAATCCTGTAAGCTGCTTCTCTTTTACTCAGACAACTAAAAACCCGCATAGTGCGTAAGAATACTCCCATACTACAGAACTCCCGTAAAGTGTTTCCTGCACTCAGGATGCAGAACTCCTGTAAACTGCCTCTCCCTACTCACAATGTACACAAATCCTGTAAGCTGCTTCTCTTTTACTCAGACTACTAAAAACCCGCATAGTGCGTAAGACTATTCCCATGCTACAGAACTCCCGTAAAGTGTTTCCTACACTCAGGATGCAGAACTCCTGTAAACTGCCTCTCCCTACTCACAATGTACACAAATCCTGTAAGCTGCTTCTCTTTTACTCAGACTACTAAAAACCCGCATAGTGCGTAAGACTAATCCCATGCTACAGAACTCTTGTGTAGTGTTTCTTACACTGAGGATGCAGAACTCCTGTAAACTGCCTCTCACTACTTCCAATGTACACAAATCCTGTAAGCTGCTTCTCTTTTACTCAGATAACTGAAAACGCGCATAGTGCATTAGCTCCCATGCTACAGAACTCCCGTAAAGTGTTTCCTACACTCAGGATGCAGAACTCCTGTAAACTGCCTCTCCCTACTCACAATGTACACAAATCCTGTAAGCTGCTTCTCTTTTACTCAGACAACTGAAAACGCGCATAGTGCATTAGCTCCCATGCTACAGAACTCCCGTAAAGTGTTTCCTACACTCAGGATGCAGAACTCCTGTAAACTGCCTCTCCCTACTCACAATGTACACAAATCCTGTAAGCTGCTTCTCTTTTACTCAGACTACTAAAAACCCGCATAGTGCGTAAGACTATTCCCATGCTACAGAACTCCCGTAAAGTGTTTCCTACACTCAGGATGCAGAACTCCTGTAAACTGCCTCTCCCTACTCACAATGTACACAAATCCTGTAAGCTGCTTCTCTTTTACTCAGACTACTAAAAACCCGCATAGTGCGTAAGACTAATCCCATGCTACAGAACTCCTGTGTAGTGTTTCTTACACTCAGGATGCAGAACTCCTGTAAACTGCCTCTCACTACTTCCAATGTACAGAAATCCTGTAAGCTGCTTCTCTTTTACTCAGACTGCTGAAAACCCGCATAGCGCGTAAGACTACTCCCATGCTGCAGAACTCCCATCTAGTGTTTCCTACACTCAGGATGCAGAACTCCTGTAAACTGCCTCTCACTACTTCCAATGTACAGAAATCCTGTAAGCTGCTTCTCTTTTACTCAGACTACTGAAAACCCGCATAGTGCGTAAGACTACTCCCATGCTACAGAACTCCCGTAAAGTGTTTCCTACACTCAGGATGCAGAACTCCTGTAAACTGCCTCTCACTACTCACAATGTACACAAATCCTGTAAGCTGCATCTCTTTTACTCAGACTACTGAAAACCCGCATAGTGGGTAAGACTACTCCCATGCTACAGAACTCCTGTGTAGTGTTTCCTACACTCAGGATGCAGAACTCCTGTAAACTGCCTCTCACTACTTCCAATGTACAGAAATCCTGTAAGCTGCTTCTCTTTTACTCAGACAACTGAAAACCCGCATAGTGCGTAAGACTACTCCCATACTACAGAACTCCCGTAAACTGTTTCCTACACTCAGGATGCAGAACTCCTGTAAACTGCCTCTCACTGCTTCCAATGTACAGAAATCCTGTAAGCTGCTTCTCTTTTACTCAGACTACTGAAAACCCGCATAGTGCGTAAGACTACTCCCATGCTACAGAACTCCCGTAAAGTGTTTCCTACACTCAGGATGCAGAACTCCTGTAAACTGCCTCTCACTACTTCCAATGTACACAAATCCTGTAAGCTGCTTCTCTTTTACTCAGACTACTGAAAACCCGCATAGTGGGTAAGACTACTCCCATGCTACAGAACTCCCATAAAGTGTTTCTTACACTCAGGATGCAGAACTCCTGTAAACTGCCTCTCACTACTTCCAATGTACAGAAATCCTGTAAGCTGCTTCTCTTTTACTCAGACAACTGAAAACCCGCATAGTGCGTAAGACTACTCCCATACTACAGAACTCCCGTAAAGTGTTTCCTGCACTCAGGATGCAGAACTCCTGTAAACTGCCTCTCCCTACTCACAATGTACACAAATCCTGTAAGCTGCTTCTCTTTTACTCAGACTACTAAAAACCCGTATAGTGCGTAAGACTATTCCCATGCTACAGAACTCCCGTAAAGTGTTTCCTATACTCAGGATGCAGAACTCCTGTAAACTGCCTCTCCCTACTCACAATGTACAGAAATCCTGTAAGCTGCTTCTCTTTTACTCAGACTACTAAAAACCCGCATAGTGCGTAAGACTAATCTCATGCTACAGAACTCCTGTGTAGTGTTTCTTACACTCAGGATGCAGAACTCCTGTAAACTGCCTCTCACTACTTCCAATGTACAGAAATCCTGTAAGCTGCTTCTCTTTTACTCAGACAACTGAAAACGCGCATAGTGCATTAGCTCACATGCTACAGAACTCCCGTAAAGTGTTTCCTACACTCAGGATGCAGAACTCCTGTAAACTGCCTCTCACTACTTCCAATGTACACAAATCCTGTAAGCTGCTTCTCTTTTACTCAGACTACTGAAAACCCGCATAGTGGGTAAGACTAATCCTATGCTACAGAACTCCCGTATAGTGTTTCCTACACTCAGGATGCAGAACTCCTGTAAACTGCCTCTCACTACTTCCAATGTACAGAAATCCTGTAAGCTGCTTCTCTTTTACTCAGACAACTGAAAACCCGCATAGTGCGTAAGACTACTCCCATACTACAGAACTCCCGTAAAGTGTTTCCTACACTCAGGATGCAGAACTCCTGTAAACTGCCTCTCCCTACTCACAATGTACACAAATCCTGTAAGCTGCTTCTCTTTTACGCAGACTACTGAAAACCCGCATAGTGCATTAGCTCCCATGCTACAGAACTCCCGTAAAGTGTTTCCTACACTCAGGATGCAGAACTCCTGTAAACTGCCTCTCCCTACTCACAATGTACACAAATCCTGTAAGCTGCTTCTCTTTTACTCAGACTACTAAAAACCCGCATAGTGCGTAAGACTATTCCCATGCTACAGAACTCCCGTAAAGTGTTTCCTACACTCAGGATGCAGAACTCCTGTAAACTGCCTCTCCCTACTCACAATGTACACAAATCCTGTAAGCTGCTTCTCTTTTACTCAGACTACTAAAAACCCGCATAGTGGGTAAGACTAATCCCATGCTACAGAACTCCTGTGTAGTGTTTCTTACACTCAGGATGCAGAACTCCTGTTAACTGCCTCTCACTACTTCCAATGTACAGAAATCCTGTAAGCTGCTTCTCTTTTACTCAGACTGCTGAAAACCCGCATAGTGCGTAAGACTACTCCCATGCTGCAGAACTCCCATCTAGTGTTTCCTACACTCAGGATGCAGAACTCCTGTAAACTGCCTCTCACTACTTCCAATGTACAGAAATCCTGTAAGCTGCTTCTCTTTTACTCAGACTACTGAAAACCCGCATAGTGCGTAAGACTACTCCCATGCTACAGAACTCCCGTAAAGTGTTTCCTACACTCAGGATGCAGAACTCCTGTAAACTGCCTCTCACTACTCATAATGTACACAAATCCTGTAAGCTGCTTCTCTTTTACTCAGACTACTGAAAACCCGCATAGTGGGTAAGACTACTCCCATGCTACAGAACTCCTGTGTAGTGTTTCCTACACTCAGGATGCAGAACTCCTGTAAACTGCCTCTCACTACTTCCAATGTACAGAAATCCTGTAAGCTGCTTCTCTTTTACTCAGACAACTGAAAACCCGCATAGTGCGTAAGACTACTCCCATACTACAGAACTCCCGTAAACTGTTTCCTACACTCAGGATGCAGAACTCCTGTAAACTGCCTCTCACTGTTTCCAATGTACAGAAATCCTGTAAGCTGCTTCTCTTTTACTCAGACTACTGAAAACCCGCATAGTGCGTAAGACTACTCCCATGCTACAGAACTCCCGTAAAGTGTTTCCTACACTCAGGATGCAGAACTCCTATAAACTGTCTCTCAATACTTCCAATGTACACAAATCCTGTAAGCTGCTTCTCTTTTACTCAGACTACTGAAAACCCGCATAGTGGGTAAGACTACTCCCATGCTACAGAACTCCCATAAAGTGTTTCTTACACTCAGGATGCAGAACTCCTGTAAACTGCCTCTCACTACTTCCAATGTACAGAAATCCTGTAAGCTGCTTCTCTTTTACTCAGACAACTGAAAACCCGCATAGTGCGTAAGACTACTCCCATACTACAGAACTCCCGTAAAGTGTTTCCTGCACTCAGGATGCAGAACTCCTGTAAACTGCCTCTCCCTACTCACAATGTACACAAATCCTGTAAGCTGCTTCTCTTTTACTCAGACTACTAAAAACCCGTATAGTGCGTAAGACTATTCCCATGCTACAGAACTCCCGTAAAGTGTTTCCTACACTCAGGATGCAGAACTCCTGTAAACTGCCTCTCCCTACTCACAATGTACACAAATCCTGTAAGCTGCTTCTCTTTTACTCAGACTACTAAAAACCCGCATAGTGCGTAAGACTAATCTCATGCTACAGAACTCCTGTGTAGTGTTTCTTACACTCAGGATGCAGAACTCCTGTAAACTGCCTCTCACTACTTCCAATGTACAGAAATCCTGTAAGCTGCTTCTCTTTTACTCAGACAACTGAAAACGCGCATAGTGCATTAGCTCCCCTGCTACAGAACTCCCGTAAAGTGTTTCCTACACTCAGGATGCAGAACTCCTGTAAACTGCCTCTCACTACTTCCAATGTACACAAATCCTGTAAGCTGCTTCTCTTTTACTCAGATTACTGAAAACCCGCATAGTGGGTAAGACTAATCCTATGCTACAGAACTCCCGTATAGTGTTTCCTACACTCAGGATGCAGAACTCCTGTAAACTGCCTCTCACTACTTCCAATGTACAGAAATCCTGTAAGCTGCTTCTCTTTTACTCAGACAACTGAAAACCCGCATAGTGCGTAAGACTACTCCCATACTACAGAACTCCCATAAAGTGTTTCCTACACTCAGGATGCAGAACTCCTGTAAACTGCCTCTCCCTACTCACAATGTACACAAATCCTGTAAGTTGCTTCTCTTTTACTCAGACAACTGAAAACGCGTATAGTGCATTAGCTCCCATGCTACAGAACTCCCATAAAGTGTTTCCTACACTCAGGATGCAGAACTCCTGTAAACTGCCTCTCCCTACTCACAATGTACACAAATCCTGTAAGCTGCTTCTCTTTTACTCAGACTACTAAAAACCCGCATAGTGCGTAAGACTATTCCCATGATACAGAACTCCCGTAAAGTGTTTCCTACACTCAGGATGCAGAACTCCTGTAAACTGCCTCTCCCTACTCACAATGTACACAAATTCTGTAAGCTGCTTCTCTTTTACTCAGACTACTAAAAACCCGCATAGTGGGTAAGACTAATCCCATGCTACAGAACTCCCGTAAAGTGTTTCCTACACTCAGGATGCAGAACTCCTGTAAACTGCCTCTCACTATTTCCAATGTACAGAAATCCTGTAAGCTGCTTCTCTTTTACTCAGACTGCTGAAAACCCGCATAGTGCGTAAGACTACTCCCATGCTGCAGAACTCCCGTAAAGTGTTTCCTACACTCAGGATGCAGAACTCCTGTAAACTGCCTCTCACTACTTCCAATGTACAGAAATCCTGTAAGCTGCTTCTCTTTTACTCAGACTACTGAAAACCCGCATAGTGCGTAAGACTACTCCCATGCTACAGAACTCCCGTAAAGTGTTTCCTACACTCAGGATGCAGAACTCCTGTAAACTGCCTCTCACTACTCACAATGTACACAAATCCTGTAAGCTGCTTCTCTTTTACTCAGACTACTGAAAACCCGCATAGTGGGTAAGACTACTCCCATGCTACAGAACTCCCATAAAGTGTTTCCTACACTCAGGATGCAGAACTCCTGTAAACTGCCTCTCACTACTTCCAATGTACAGAAATCCTGTAAGCTGCTTCTCTTTTACGCAGACAACTGAAAACGCGCATAGTGCGTAAGACTACTCCCATACTACAGAACTCCCGTAAACTGTTTCCTACACTCAGGATGCAGAACTCCTGTAAACTGCCTCTCACTACTTCCAATGTACAGAAATCCTGTAAGCTGCTTCTCTTTTACTCAGACTACTGAAAACCCGCATAGTGCGTAAGACTACTCCCATGCTACAGAACTCCCGTAAAGTGTTTCCTACACTCAGGATGCAGAACTCCTGGAAACTGCCTCTCCCTACTCACAATGTACACAAATCCTGTAAGCTGCTTCTCTTTTACTCAGACTACTGAAAACACGCATAGTGGGTAAGACTACTCCCATGCTACAGAACTCCCATAAAGTGTTTCTTACACTCAGGATGCAGAACTCCTGGAAACTGCCTCTCACTACTTCCAATGAACAGAAATCCTGTAAGCTGCTTCTCTTTTACTCAGACAACTGAAAACCCGCATAGTGCGTAAGACTACTCCCATTCTACAGAACTCCCGTAAAGTGTTTCCTGCACTCAGGATGCAGAACTCCTGTAAACTGCCTCTCCCTACTCACAATGTACACAAATCCTGTAAGCTGCTTCTCTTTTACTCAGACTACTAAAAACCCGCATAGTGCGTTAGACTAATCCCATGCTACAGAACTCCCGTAAAGTGTTTCCTACACTCAGGATGCAGAACTCCTGTAAACTGCCTCTCCCTACTCACAATGTACACAAATCCTGTAAGCTGCTTCTCTTTTACTCAGACTACTAAAAACCCGCATAGTGCGTAAGACTAATCTCATGCTACAGAACTCCTGTGTAGTGTTTCTTACACTCAGGATGCAGAACTCCTGTAAACTGCCTCTCACTACTTCCAATGTACAGAAATCCTGTAAGCTGCTTCTCTTTTACTCAGACAACTGAAAACGCGCATAGTGCATTAGCTCCCATGCTACAGAACTCCCGTAAAGTGTTTCCTACACTCAGGATGCAGAACTCCTGTAAACTGCCTCTCCCTACTCACAATGTACACAAATCCTGTAAGCTGCTTCTCTTTTACTCAGACTACTAAAAACCCGTATAGTGCGTAAGACTATTCCCATGCTACAGAACTCCCGTAAAGTGTTTCCTACACTCAGGATGCAGAACTCCTGTAAACTGCCTCTCCCTACTCACAATGTACACAAATCCTGTAAGCTGCTTCCCTTTTACTCAGACTACTAAAAACCCGCATAGTGCGTAAGACTACTCCCATGCTACAGAACTCCTGTGTAGTGTTTCTTACACTCAGGATGCAGAACTCCTGTAAACTGCCTCTCACTACTTCCAATGTACAGAAATCCTGTAAGCTGCTTCTCTTTTACTCAGACAACTGAAAACGCACATAGTGCATTAGCTCCCATGCTGCAGAACTCCCGTAAAGTGTTTCCTACACTCAGGATGCAGAACTCCTGTAAACTGCCTCTCCCTACTCACAATGTACACAAATCCTGTAAGCTGCTTCTCTTTTACTCAGACTACTAAAAACCCGCATAGTGCGTAAGACTAATCCCATGCTACAGAACTCCTGTGTAGTTTTTCTTACACTCAGGATGCAGAACTCCTGTAAACTGCCTCTCACTACTTCCAATGTACAGAAATCCTGTAAGCTGCTTCTCTTTTACTCAGACAACTGAAAACCCGCATAGTGCGTAAGACTACTCCCATGCTGCAGAACTCCCATCTAGTGTATCCTACACTCAGGATGCAGAACTCCTGTAAACTGCCTCTCACTACTCACAATGTACACAAATCCTGTAAGCTGCTTCTCTTTTACTCAGACTACTGAAAACCCACATAGTGGGTAAGACTTATCCCAAGCTACAGAACTACCGTAAAGTGTTTCCTACACTCAGGATGCAGAACTCCTGTAAACTGCCTCTCACTACTTCCAATGTACAGAAATCCTGTAAGCTGCTTCTCTTTTACTCAGACAACTGAAAACCCGCATAGTGCGTAAGACTACTCCCATACTACAGAACTCCCGTAAATTGTTTCCTGCACTCAGGATGCAGAACTCCTGTAAACTGCCTCTCCCTACTCACAATGTACACAAATCCTGTAAGCTGCTTCTCTTTTACTCAGACTACTAAAAACCCGTATAGTGCGTAAGACTATTCCCATGCTACAGAACTCCCGTAAAGTGTTTCCTACACTCAGGATGCAGAACTCCTGTAAACTGCCTCTCCCTACTCACAATGTACACAAATCCTGTAAGCTGCTTCTCTTTTACTCAGACTACTAAAAACCCGCATAGTGCGTAAGACTAATCCCATGCTACAGAACTCCTGTGTAGTGTTTCTTACACTCAGGATGCAGAACTCCTGTAAACTGCCTCTCACTACTTCCAATGTACAGAAATCCTGTAAGCTGCTTCTCTTTTACTCAGACAACTGAAAACGCGCATAGTGCATTAGCTCCCATGCTACAGAACTCCCGTAAAGTGTTTCCTACACTCAGGATGCAGAACTCCTGTAAACTGCCTCTCCCTACTCACAATGTACACAAATCCTGTAAGCTGCTTCTCTTTTACTCAGACTACTAAAAACCCGCATAGTGCGTAAGACTATTCCCATGCTACAGAACTCCCGTAAAGTGTTTCCTACACTCAGGATGCAGAACTCCTGTAAACTGCCTCTCCCTACTCACAATGTACACAAATCCTGTAAGCTGCTTCTCTTTTACTCAGACTACTAAAAACCCGCATAGTGCGTAAGACTAATCCCATGCTACAGAACTCCTGTGTAGTGTTTCTTACACTCAGGATGCAGAACTCCTGTAAACTGCCTCTCACTACTTCCAATGTACAGAAATCCTGTAAGCTGCTTCTCTTTTACTCAGACAACTGAAAACGCGCATAGTGCATTAGCTCCCATGCTACAGAACTCCCGTAAAGTGTTTCCTACACTCAGGACGCAGAACTCCTGTAAACTGCCTCTCCCTACTCACAATGTACACAAATCCTGTAAGCTGCTTCTCTTTTACTCAGACTACTAAAAACCCGCATAGTGCGTAAGACTACTCCCATACTACAGAACTCCCGTAAAGTGTTTCCTACACTCAGGATGCAGAACTCCTGTAAACTGCCTCTCACTAATTCCAATGTACAGAAATCCTGTAAGCTGCTTCTCTTTTACTCAGACTACTGAAAACCCGCATAGTGCGTAAGACTACTCCCATGCTACAGAACTCCCGTAAAGTGTTTCCTATGCTCAGGATGCAGAACTCCTGTAAACTGTCTCTCAATACTTCCAATGTACACAAATCCTGTAAGCTGCTTCTCTTTTACTCAGACTACTGAAAACCCGCATAGTGGGTAAGACTACTCCCATGCTACAGAACTCCCATAAAGTGTTTCTTACACTCAGGATGCAGAACTCCTGTAAACTGCCTCTCACTACTTCCAATGTACAGAAATCCTGTAAGCTGCTTCTCTTTTACTCAGACAACTGAAAACCCGCATAGTGCGTAAGACTACTCCCATACTACAGAACTCCCGTAAAGTGTTTCCTGCACTCAGGATGCAGAACTCCTGTAAACTGCCTCTCCCTACTCACAATGTACATAAATCCTGTAAGCTGCTTCTCTTTTACTCAGACTACTAAAAACCCGCATAGTGTGTAAGACTAATCCCATGCTACAGAACTCCTGTGTAGTGTTTCTTACACTCAGGATGCAGAACTCCTGTAAACTGCCTCTCACTACTTCCAATGTACAGAAATCCTGTAAGCTGCTTCTCTTTTACTCAGACTGCTGAAAACCCGCATAGTGCGTAAGACTACTCCCATGCTGCAGAACTCCCATCTAGTGTTTCCTACACTCAGGATGCAGAACTCCTGTAAACTGCCTCTCACTACTTCCAATGTACAGAAATCCTGTAAGCTGCTTCTCTTTCACTAAGACTGCTGAAAACCCGCATAGTGCGTAAGACTACTCCCATGCTACAGAACTCCCGTAAAGTGTTTCCTACACTCAGGATGCAGAACTCCTGTAAACTGCCCCTCACTACTTCCAATGTACAGAAATCCTGTAAGCTGCTTCTCTTTTACTCAGACTACTGAAAACCCGCATAGTGGGTAAGACTACTCCCATGCTACAGAACTCCCGTAAAGTGTTTCCTACACTCAGGATGCAGAACTCCTGTAAACTGCCTCTCACTACTTCCAATGTACACAAATCCTGTAAGCTGCTTCTCTTTTACTCAGACTACTGAAAACCCGCATAGTGGGTAAGACTAATCCCATGCTACAGAACTCCCGTATAGTGTTTCCTACACTCAGGATGCAGAACTCCTGTAAACTGCCTCTCACTACTTCCAATGTACAGAAATCCTGTAAGCTGCTTCTCTTTTACTCAGACAACTGAAAACCCGCATAGTGGGTAAGACTACTCCCATACTACAGAACTCCCGTAAAGTGTTTCCTACACTCAGGATGCAGAACTCCTGTAAACTGCCTCTCCCTACTCACAATGTACACAAATCCTGTAAGCTGCTTCTCTTTTACTCAGACAACGGAAAACGCGCATAGTGCATTAGCTCCCATGCTACAGAACTCCCGTAAAGTGTTTCCTACACTCAGGATGCAGAACTCCTGTAAACTGCCTCTCCCTACTCACAATGTACACAAATCCTGTAAGCTGCTTCTCTTTTACTCAGACTACTAAAAACCCGCATAGTGCGTAAGACTATTCCCATGCTACAGAACTCCCGTAAAGTGTTTCCTACACTCAGGATGCAGAACTCCTGTAAACTGCCTCTCCCTACTCACAATGTACACAAATCCTGTAAGCTGCTTCTCTTTTACTCAGACTACTAAAAACCCGCATAGTGCGTAAGACTAATCCCATGCTACAGAACTCCTGTGTAGTGTTTCTTACACTCAGGATGCAGAACTCCTGTAAACTGCCTCTCACTACTTCCAATGTACAGAAATCCTGTAAGCTGCTTCTCTTTTACTCAGACTGCTGAAAACCCGCATAGTGGGTAAGACTACTCCCGTGCTACAGAACTCCCATAAAGTGTTTCCTACACTCAGGATGCAGAACTCCTGTAAACTGCCTCTCACTACTTCCAATGTACAGAAATCCTGTAAGCTGCTTCTCTTTTACTCAGACAACTGAAAACCCGCATAGTGCGTAAGACTACTCCCATACTACAGAACTCCCGTAAACTGTTTCCTACACTCAGGATGCAGAACTCCTGTAAACTGCCTCTCACTACTTCCAATGTACAGAAATCCTGTAAGCTGCTTCTCTTTTACTCAGACTACTGAAAACCCGCATAGTGCGTAAGACTACTCCCATGCTACAGAACTCCCGTAAAGTGTTTCCTACACTCAGGATGCAGAACTCCTATAAACTGTCTCTCAATACTTCCAATGTACACAAATCCTGTAAGCTGCTTCTCTTTTACGCAGACCACTGAATACACGCATAGTGGGTAAGACTACTCCCATGCTACAGAACTCCCGTAAAGTGTTTCTTACACTCAGGATGCAGAACTCCTGTAAACTGCCTCTCACTACTTCCAATGTACAGAAATCCTGTAAGCTGCTTCTCTTTTACTCAGACAACTGAAAACCCGCATAGTGCGTAAGACTACTCCCATACTACAGAACTCCCGTAAAGTGTTTCCTACACTCAGGATGCAGAACTCCTGTAAACTGCCTCTCCCTACTCACAATGTACACAAATCCTGTAAGCTGCTTCTCTTTTACTCAGACTACTAAAAACCCGTATAGTGCGTCAGACTATTCCCATGCTACAGAACTCCCGTAAAGTGTTTCCTACACTCAGGATGCAGAACTCCTGTAAACTGCCTCTCCCTACTCACAATGTACACAAATCCTGTAAGCTGCTTCTCTTTTACTCAGACTACTAAAACCCGCATAGTGCGTAAGACTAATCTCATGCTACAGAACTGCTGTGTAGTGTTTCTTACACTCAGGATGCAGAACTCCTGTAAACTGCCTCTCACTACTTCCAATGTACAGAAATCCTGTAAGCTGCTTCTCTTTTACTCAGACAACTGAAAACGCGCATAGTGCATTAGCTCCCATGCTACAGAACTCCCGTAAAGTGTTTCCTACACTAAGGATGCAGAACTCCTGTAAACTGCCTCTCCCTACTCACAATGTACACAAATCCTGTAAGCTGCTTCTCTTTTACTCAGACTACTAAAAACCCGTATAGTGCGTAAGACTATTCCCATGCTACAGAACTCCCGTAAAGTGTTTCCTACACTCAGGATGCAGAACTCCTGTAAACTGCCTCTCCCTACTCACAATGTACACAAATCCTGTAAGCTGCTTCTCTTTTACTCAGACTACTAAAAACCCGCATAGTGCGTAAGACTAATCCCATGCTACAGAACTCCTGTGTAGTGTTTCTTACATTCAGGATGCAGAACTCCTGTAAACTGCCTCTCACTACTTCCAATGTACAGAAATCCTGTAAGCTGCTTCTCTTTTACTCAGACAACTGAAAACGCGCATAGTGCATTAGCTCCCATGCTACAGAACTCCCGTAAAGTGTTTCCTACGCTCAGGATGCAGAACTCCTGTAAACTGCCTATCCCTACTCACAATGTACACAAATCCTGTAAGCTGCTTCTCTTTTACTCAGACTACTAAAAACCCGCATAGTGCGTTAGACTAATCCCATGCTACAGAACTCCTCTGTAGTGTTTCTTACACTCAGGATGCAGAACTCCTGTAAACTGCCTCTCACTACTTCCAATGTACAGAAATCCTGTAAGCTGCTTCTCTTTTACTCAGACTGCTGAAAACCCGCATAGTGCGTAAGACTACTCCCATGCTGCAGAACTCCCATCTAGTGTATCCTACACTCAGGATGCAGAACTCCTGTAAACTGCCTCTCACTACTTCCAATGTACAGAAATCCTGTAAGCTGCTTCTCTTTTACTCAGACTACTGAAAACCCGCATAGTGGGTAAGACTACTCCCATGCTACAGAACTCCCGTAAAGTGTTTCCTACACTCAGGATGCAGAACTCCTGTAAACTGCCTCTCCCTACTCACAATGTACACAAATCCTGTAAGCTGCTTCTCTTTTACTCAGACTACTAAAAACCCGCATAGTGCGTAAGACTATTCCCATGCTACAGAACTCCCGTAAAGTGTTTCCTACACTCAGGATGCAGAACTCCTGTAAACTGCCTCTCCCTACTCACAATGTACACAAATCCTGTAAGCTGCTTCTCTTTTACTCAGACTACTAAAAACCCGCATAGTGCGTAAGACTAATCCCATGCTACAGAACTCCTGTGTAGTGTTTCTTACACTCAGGATGCAGAACTCCTGTAAACTGCCTCTCACTACTTCCAATGTACAGAAATCCTGTAAGCTGCTTCTCTTTTACTCAGACTGCTGAAAACCCGCATAGTGGGTAAGACTACTCCCGTGCTACAGAACTCCCATAAAGTGTTTCCTACACTCAGGATGCAGAACTCCTGTAAACTGCCTCTCACTACTTCCAATGTACAGAAATCCTGTAAGCTGCTTCTCTTTTACTCAGACAACTGAAAACCCGCATAGTGCGTAAGACTACTCCCATACTACAGAACTCCCGTAAACTGTTTCCTACACTCAGGATGCAGAACTCCTGTAAACTGCCTCTCACTACTTCCAATGTACAGAAATCCTGTAAGCTGCTTCTCTTTTACTCAGACTACTGAAAACCCGCATAGTGCGTAAGACTACTCCCATGCTACAGAACTCCCGTAAAGTGTTTCCTACACTCAGGATGCAGGACTCCTATAAACTGTCTCTCAATACTTCCAATGTACACAAATCCTGTAAGCTGCTTCTCTTTTACGCAGACCACTGAATACACGCATAGTGGGTAAGACTACTCCCATGCTACAGAACTCCCGTAAAGTGTTTCTTACACTCAGGATGCAGAACTCCTGTAAACTGCCTCTCACTACTTCCAATGTACAGAAATCCTGTAAGCTGCTTCTCTTTTACTCAGACAACTGAAAACCTGCATAGTGCGTAAGACTACTCCCATGCTACAGAACTCCCGTAAAGTGTTTCCTACACTCAGGATGCAGAACTCCTGTAAACTGCCTCTCCCTACTCACAATGTACACAAATCCTGTAAGCTGCTTCTCTTTTACTCAGACTACTAAAAACCCGTATAGTGCGTCAGACTATTCCCATGCTACAGAACTCCCGTAAAGTGTTTCCTACACTCAGGATGCAGAACTCCTGTAAACTGCCTCTCCCTACTCACAATGTACACAAATCCTGTAAGCTGCTTCTCTTTTACTCAGACTACTAAAAACCCGCATAGTGCGTAAGACTAATCTCATGCTACAGAACTACTGTGTAGTGTTTCTTACACTCAGGATGCAGAACTCCTGTAAACTGCCTCTCACTACTTCCAATGTACAGAAATCCTGTAAGCTGCTTCTCTTTTACTCAGACAACTGAAAACGCGCATAGTGCATTAGCTCCCATGCTACAGAACTCCCGTAAAGTGTTTCCTACACTAAGGATGCAGAACTCCTGTAAACTGCCTCTCCCTACTCACAATGTACACAAATCCTGTAAGCTGCTTCTCTTTTACTCAGACTACTAAAAACCCGTATAGTGCGTAAGACTATTCCCATGCTACAGAACTCCCGTAAAGTGTTTCCTACACTCAGGATGCAGAACTCCTGTAAACTGCCTCTCCCTACTCACAATGTACACAAATCCTGTAAGCTGCTTCTCTTTTACTCAGACTACTAAAAACCCGCATAGTGCGTAAGACTAATCCCATGCTACAGAACTCCTGTGTAGTGTTTCTTACATTCAGGATGCAGAACTCCTGTAAACTGCCTCTCACTACTTCCAATGTACAGAAATCCTGTAAGCTGCTTCTCTTTTACTCAGACAACTGAAAACGCGCATAGTGCATTAGCTCCCATGCTACAGAACTCCCGTAAAGTGTTTCCTATGCTCAGGATGCAGAACTCCTGTAAACTGCCTATCCCTACTCACAATGTACACAAATCCTGTAAGCTGCTTCTCTTTTACTCAGACTACTAAAAACCCGCATAGTGCGTTAGACTAATCCCATGCTACAGAACTCCTCTGTAGTGTTTCTTACACTCAGGATGCAGAACTCCTGTAAACTGCCTCTCACTACTTCCAATGTACAGAAATCCTGTAAGCTGCTTCTCTTTTACTCAGACTGCTGAAAACCCGCATAGTGCGTAAGACTACTCCCATGCTGCAGAACTCCCATCTAGTGTATCCTACACTCAGGATGCAGAACTCCTGTAAACTGCCTCTCACTACTTCCAATGTACAGAAATCCTGTAAGCTGCTTCTCTTTTACTCAGACTACTGAAAACCCGCATAGTGGGTAAGACTACTCCCATGCTACAGAACTCCCGTAAAGTGTTTCCTACACTCAGGATGCAGAACTCCTGTAAACTGCCTCTCACTACTCACAATGTACACAAATCCTGTAAGCTGCTTCTCTTTTACTCAGACTACTGAAAACCCGCATAGTGGGTAAGACTAATCCCATGCTACAGAACACCCGTATAGTGTTTCCTACACTCAGGATGCAGAACTCCTGTAAACTGCCTCTCACTACTTCCAATGTACAGAAATCCTGTAAGCTGCTTCTCTTTTACTCAGACAACTGAAAACCCGCATAGTGGGTAAGACTACTCCCATACTACAGAACTCCCGTAAAGTGTTTCCTACACTCAGGATGCAGAACTCCTGTAAACTGCCTCTCCCTACTCACAATGTACACAAATCCTGTAAGCTGCTTCTCTTTTACTCAGACAACGGAAAACGCGCATAGTGCATTAGCTCCCATGCTACAGAACTCCCGTAAAGTGTTTCCTACACTCAGGATGCAGAACTCCTGTAAACTGCCTCTCCCTACTCACAATGTACACAAATCCTGTAAGCTGCTTCTCTTTTACTCAGACTACTAAAAACCCGCATAGTGCGTAAGACTAATCCCATGCTACAGAACTCCTGTGTAGTGTTTCTTACATTCAGGATGCAGAACTCCTGTAAACTGCCTCTCACTACTTCCAATGTACAGAAATCCTGTAAGCTGCTTCTCTTTTACTCAGACAACTGAAAACGCGCATAGTGCATTAGCTCCCATGCTACAGAACTCCCGTAAAGTGTTTCCTACGCTCAGGATGCAGAACTCCTGTAAACTGCCTATCCCTACTCACAATGTACACAAATCCTGTAAGCTGCTTCTCTTTTACTCAGACTACTAAAAACCCGCATAGTGCGTTAGACTAATCCCATGCTACAGAACTCCTCTGTAGTGTTTCTTACACTCAGGATGCAGAACTCCTGTAAACTGCCTCTCACTACTTCCAATGTACAGAAATCCTGTAAGCTGCTTCTCTTTTACTCAGACTGCTGAAAACCCGCATAGTGCGTAAGACTACTCCCATGCTGCAGAACTCCCATCTAGTGTATCCTACACTCAGGATGCAGAACTCCTGTAAACTGCCTCTCACTACTTCCAATGTACAGAAATCCTGTAAGCTGCTTCTCTTTTACTCAGACTACTGAAAACCCGCATAGTGGGTAAGACTACTCCCATGCTACAGAACTCCCGTAAAGTGTTTCCTACACTCAGGATGCAGAACTCCTGTAAACTGCCTCTCCCTACTCACAATGTACACAAATCCTGTAAGCTGCTTCTCTTTTACTCAGACTACTAAAAACCCGCATAGTGCGTAAGACTATTCCCATGCTACAGAACTCCCGTAAAGTGTTTCCTACACTCAGGATGCAGAACTCCTGTAAACTGCCTCTCCCTACTCACAATGTACACAAATCCTGTAAGCTGCTTCTCTTTTACTCAGACTACTAAAAACCCGCATAGTGCGTAAGACTAATCCCATGCTACAGAACTCCTGTGTAGTGTTTCTTACACTCAGGATGCAGAACTCCTGTAAACTGCCTCTCACTACTTCCAATGTACAGAAATCCTGTAAGCTGCTTCTCTTTTACTCAGACTGCTGAAAACCCGCATAGTGGGTAAGACTACTCCCGTGCTACAGAACTCCCATAAAGTGTTTCCTACACTCAGGATGCAGAACTCCTGTAAACTGCCTCTCACTACTTCCAATGTACAGAAATCCTGTAAGCTGCTTCTCTTTTACTCAGACAACTGAAAACCCGCATAGTGCGTAAGACTACTCCCATACTACAGAACTCCCGTAAACTGTTTCCTACACTCAGGATGCAGAACTCCTGTAAACTGCCTCTCACTACTTCCAATGTACAGAAATCCTGTAAGCTGCTTCTCTTTTACTCAGACTACTGAAAACCCGCATAGTGCGTAAGACTACTCCCATGCTACAGAACTCCCGTAAAGTGTTTCCTACACTCAGGATGCAGGACTCCTATAAACTGTCTCTCAATACTTCCAATGTACACAAATCCTGTAAGCTGCTTCTCTTTTACGCAGACCACTGAATACACGCATAGTGGGTAAGACTACTCCCATGCTACAGAACTCCCGTAAAGTGTTTCTTACACTCAGGATGCAGAACTCCTGTAAACTGCCTCTCACTACTTCCAATGTACAGAAATCCTGTAAGCTGCTTCTCTTTTACTCAGACAACTGAAAACCTGCATAGTGCGTAAGACTACTCCCATGCTACAGAACTCCCGTAAAGTGTTTCCTACACTCAGGATGCAGAACTCCTGTAAACTGCCTCTCCCTACTCACAATGTACACAAATCCTGTAAGCTGCTTCTCTTTTACTCAGACTACTAAAAACCCGTATAGTGCGTCAGACTATTCCCATGCTACAGAACTCCCGTAAAGTGTTTCCTACACTCAGGATGCAGAACTCCTGTAAACTGCCTCTCCCTACTCACAATGTACACAAATCCTGTAAGCTGCTTCTCTTTTACTCAGACTACTAAAAACCCGCATAGTGCGTAAGACTAATCTCATGCTACAGAACTACTGTGTAGTGTTTCTTACACTCAGGATGCAGAACTCCTGTAAACTGCCTCTCACTACTTCCAATGTACAGAAATCCTGTAAGCTGCTTCTCTTTTACTCAGACAACTGAAAACGCGCATAGTGCATTAGCTCCCATGCTACAGAACTCCCGTAAAGTGTTTCCTACACTAAGGATGCAGAACTCCTGTAAACTGCCTCTCCCTACTCACAATGTACACAAATCCTGTAAGCTGCTTCTCTTTTACTCAGACTACTAAAAACCCGTATAGTGCGTAAGACTATTCCCATGCTACAGAACTCCCGTAAAGTGTTTCCTACACTCAGGATGCAGAACTCCTGTAAACTGCCTCTCCCTACTCACAATGTACACAAATCCTGTAAGCTGCTTCTCTTTTACTCAGACTACTAAAAACCCGCATAGTGCGTAAGACTAATCCCATGCTACAGAACTCCTGTGTAGTGTTTCTTACATTCAGGATGCAGAACTCCTGTAAACTGCCTCTCACTACTTCCAATGTACAGAAATCCTGTAAGCTGCTTCTCTTTTACTCAGACAACTGAAAACGCGCATAGTGCATTAGCTCCCATGCTACAGAACTCCCGTAAAGTGTTTCCTATGCTCAGGATGCAGAACTCCTGTAAACTGCCTATCCCTACTCACAATGTACACAAATCCTGTAAGCTGCTTCTCTTTTACTCAGACTACTAAAAACCCGCATAGTGCGTTAGACTAATCCCATGCTACAGAACTCCTCTGTAGTGTTTCTTACACTCAGGATGCAGAACTCCTGTAAACTGCCTCTCACTACTTCCAATGTACAGAAATCCTGTAAGCTGCTTCTCTTTTACTCAGACTGCTGAAAACCCGCATAGTGCGTAAGACTACTCCCATGCTGCAGAACTCCCATCTAGTGTATCCTACACTCAGGATGCAGAACTCCTGTAAACTGCCTCTCACTACTTCCAATGTACAGAAATCCTGTAAGCTGCTTCTCTTTTACTCAGACTACTGAAAACCCGCATAGTGGGTAAGACTACTCCCATGCTACAGAACTCCCGTAAAGTGTTTCCTACACTCAGGATGCAGAACTCCTGTAAACTGCCTCTCACTACTCACAATGTACACAAATCCTGTAAGCTGCTTCTCTTTTACTCAGACTACTGAAAACCCGCATAGTGGGTAAGACTAATCCCATGCTACAGAACACCCGTATAGTGTTTCCTACACTCAGGATGCAGAACTCCTGTAAACTGCCTCTCACTACTTCCAATGTACAGAAATCCTGTAAGCTGCTTCTCTTTTACTCAGACAACTGAAAACCCGCATAGTGGGTAAGACTACTCCCATACTACAGAACTCCCGTAAAGTGTTTCCTACACTCAGGATGCAGAACTCCTGTAAACTGCCTCTCCCTACTCACAATGTACACAAATCCTGTAAGCTGCTTCTCTTTTACTCAGACAACGGAAAACGCGCATAGTGCATTAGCTCCCATGCTACAGAACTCCCGTAAAGTGTTTCCTACACTCAGGATGCAGAACTCCTGTAAACTGCCTCTCCCTACTCACAATGTACACAAATCCTGTAAGCTGCTTCTCTTTTACTCAGACTACTAAAAACCCGCATAGTGCGTAAGACTATTCCCATGCTACAGAACTCCCGTAAAGTGTTTCCTACACTCAGGATGCAGAACTCCTGTAAACTGCCTCTCCCTACTCACAATGTACAAAAATCCTGTAAGCTGCTTCTCTTTTACTCAGACTACTAAAAACCCGCATAGTGCGTAAGACTATTCCCATGCTACAGAACTCCCGTAAAGTGTTTCCTACACTCAGGATGCAGAACTCCTGTAAACTGCCTCTCCCTACTCACAATGTACACAAATTCTGTAAGCTGCTTCTCTTTTACTCAGACTACTAAAAACCCGCATAGTGGGTAAGACTAATCCCATGCTACAGAACTCCCGTAAAGTGTTTCCTACACTCAGGATGCAGAACTCCTGTAAACTGCCTCTCACTATTTCCAATGTACAGAAATCCTGTAAGCTGCTTCTCTTTTACTCAGACTGCTGAAAACCCGCATAGTGCGTAAGACTACTCCCATGCTGCAGAACTCCCGTAAAGTGTTTCCTACACTCAGGATGCAGAACTCCTGTAAACTGCCTCTCACTACTTCCAATGTACAGAAATCCTGTAAGCTGCTTCTCTTTTACTCAGACTACTGAAAACCCGCATAGTGCGTAAGACTACTCCCATGCAACAGAACTCCCGTAAAGTGTTTCCTACACTCAGGATGCAGAACTCCTGTAAACTGCCTCTCACTACTCACAATGTACACAAATCCTGTAAGCTGCTTCTCTTTTACTCAGACTACTGAAAACCCGCATAGTGGGTAAGACTACTCCCATGCTACAGAACTCCCGTAAAGTGTTTCCTACACTCAGGATGCAGAACTCCTGTAAACTGCCTCTCACTACTTCCAATGTACAGAAATCCTGTAAGCTGCTTCTCTTTTACTCAGACAACTGAAAACGCGCATAGTGCGTAAGACTACTCCCATACTACAGAACTCCCGTAAACTGTTTCCTACACTCAGGATGCAGAACTCCTGCAAACTGCCTCTCACTACTTCCAATGTACAGAAATCCTGTAAGCTGCTTCTCTTTTACTCAGACTACTGAAAACCCGCATAGTGCGTAAGACTACTCCCATGCTACAGAACTCCCGTAAAGTGTTTCCTACACTCAGGATGCAGAACTCCTGTAAACTGCCTCTCCCTACTCACAATGTACACAAATCCTGTAAGCTGCTTCTCTTTTACTCAGACTACTGAAAACACGCATATTGGGTAAGACTACTCCCATGCTACAGAACTCCCATAAAGTGTTTCTTACACTCAGGATGCAGAACTCCTGGAAACTGCCTCTCACTACTTCCAATGTACAGAAATCTTGTAAGCTGCTTCTCTTTTACTCAGACAACTGAAAACCCGCATAGTGCGTAAGACTACTCCCATACTACAGAACTCCCGTAAAGTGTTTCCTGCACTCAGGATGCAGAACTCCTGTAAACTGCCTCTCCCTACTCACAATGTACACAAATCCTGTAAGCTGCTTCTCTTTTACTCAGACTACTAAAAACCCGCATAGTGCGTTAGACTAATCCCATGCTACAGAACTCCCGTAAAGTGTTTCCTACACTCAGGATGCAGAACTCCTGTAAACTGCCTCTCCCTACTCACAATGTACACAAATCCTGTAAGCTGCTTCTCTTTTACTCAGACTACTAAAAACCCGCATAGTGCGTAAGACTACTCCCATACTACAGAACTCCTGTGTAGTGTTTCTTACACTCAGGATGCAGAACTCCTGTAAACTGCCTCTCACTACTTCCAATGTACAGAAATCCTGTAAGCTGCTTCTCTTTTACTCAGACAACTGAAAACGCGCATAGTGCATTAGCTCCCATGCTACAGAACTCCCGTAAAGTGTTTCCTACACTCAGGATGCAGAACTCCTGTAAACTGCCTCTCCCTACTCACAATGTACACAAATCCTGTAAGCTGCTTCTCTTTTACTCAGACTACTAAAAACCCGTATAGTGCGTAAGACTATTCCCATGCTACAGAACTCCCGTAAAGTGTTTCCTACACTCAGGATGCAGAACTCCTGTAAACTGCCTCTCCCTACTCACAATGTACACAAATCCTGTAAGCTGCTTCTCTTTTACTCAGACTACTAAAAACCCGCATAGTGCGTAAGACTACTCCCATGCTACAGAACTCCTGTGTAGTGTTTCTTACACTCAGGATACAGAACTCCTGTAAACTGCCTCTCACTACTTCCAATGTACAGAAATCCTGTAAGCTGCTTCTCTTTTACTCAGACAACTGAAAACGCACATAGTGCATTAGCTCCCATGCTACAGAACTCCCGTAAAGTGTTTCCTACACTCAGGATGCAGAACTCCTGTAAACTGCCTCTCCCTACTCACAATGTACACAAATCCTGTAAGCTGCTTCTCTTTTACTCAGACTACTAAAAACCCGCATAGTGCGTAAGACTAATCCCATGCCACAGAACTCCTGTGTAGTTTTTCTTACACTCAGGATGCAGAACTCCTGTAAACTGCCTCTCACTACTTCCAATGTACAGAAATCCTGTAAGCTGCTTCTCTTTTACTCAGACAACTGAAAACCCGCATAGTGCGTAAGACTACTCCCATGCTGCAGAACTCCCATCTAGTGTATCCTACACTCAGGATGCAGAACTCCTGCAAACTGCCTCTCACTACTTCCAATGTACAGAAATCCTGTAAGCTGCTTCTCTTTTACTCAGACTACTGAAAACCCCCATATTGCGTAAGACTACTCCCATGCTACAGAACTCCCGTAAAGTGTTTCCTACACTCAGGATGCAGAACTCCTGTAAACTGCCTCTCACTACTCACAATGTACACAAATCCTGTAAGCTGCTTCTCTTTTACTCAGACTACTGAAAACCCACATAGTGGGTAAGACTTATCCCAAGCTACAGAACTACCGTAAAGTGTTTCCTACACTCAGGATGCAGAACTCCTGTAAACTGCCTCTCCCTACTCACAATGTACACAAATCCTGTAAGCTGCTTCTCTTTTACTCAGACTACTGAAAACACGCATATTGGGTAAGACTACTCCCATGCTACAGAACTCCCATAAAGTGTTTCTTACACTCAGGATGCAGAACTCCTGGAAACTGCCTCTCACTACTTCCAATGTACAGAAATCCTGTAAGCTGCTTCTCTTTTACTCAGACAACTGAAAACCCGCATAGTGCGTAAGACTACTCCCATACTACAGAACTCCCGTAAAGTGTTTCCTGCACTCAGGATGCAGAACTCCTGTAAACTGCCTCTCCCTACTCACAATGTACACAAATCCTGTAAGCTGCTTCTCTTTTACTCAGACTACTAAAAACCCGCATAGTGCGTTAGACTAATCCCATGCTACAGAACTCCCGTAAAGTGTTTCCTACACTCAGGATGCAGAACTCCTGTAAACTGCCTCTCCCTACTCACAATGTACACAAATCCTGTAAGCTGCTTCTCTTTTACTCAGACTACTAAAAACCCGCATAGTGCGTAAGACTACTCCCATACTACAGAACTCCTGTGTAGTGTTTCTTACACTCAGGATGCAGAACTCCTGTAAACTGCCTCTCACTACTTCCAATGTACAGAAATCCTGTAAGCTGCTTCTCTTTTACTCAGACAACTGAAAACGCGCATAGTGCATTAGCTCCCATGCTACAGAACTCCCGTAAAGTGTTTCCTACACTCAGGATGCAGAACTCCTGTAAACTGCCTCTCCCTACTCACAATGTACACAAATCCTGTAAGCTGCTTCTCTTTTACTCAGACTACTAAAAACCCGTATAGTGCGTAAGACTATTCCCATGCTACAGAACTCCCGTAAAGTGTTTCCTACACTCAGGATGCAGAACTCCTGTAAACTGCCTCTCCCTACTCACAATGTACACAAATCCTGTAAGCTGCTTCTCTTTTACTCAGACTACTAAAAACCCGCATAGTGCGTAAGACTACTCCCATGCTACAGAACTCCTGTGTAGTGTTTCTTACACTCAGGATGCAGAACTCCTGTAAACTGCCTCTCACTACTTCCAATGTACAGAAATCCTGTAAGCTGCTTCTCTTTTACTCAGACAACTGAAAACGCACATAGTGCATTAGCTCCCATGCTACAGAACTCCCGTAAAGTGTTTCCTACACTCAGGATGCAGAACTCCTGTAAACTGCCTCTCCCTACTCACAATGTACACAAATCCTGTAAGCTGCTTCTCTTTTACTCAGACTACTAAAAACCCGCATAGTGCGTAAGACTAATCCCATGCCACAGAACTCCTGTGTAGTTTTTCTTACACTCAGGATGCAGAACTCCTGTAAACTGCCTCTCACTACTTCCAATGTACAGAAATCCTGTAAGCTGCTTCTCTTTTACTCAGACAACTGAAAACCCGCATAGTGCGTAAGACTACTCCCATGCTGCAGAACTCCCATCTAGTGTATCCTACACTCAGGATGCAGAACTCCTGCAAACTGCCTCTCACTACTTCCAATGTACAGAAATCCTGTAAGCTGCTTCTCTTTTACTCAGACTACTGAAAACCCCCATATTGCGTAAGACTACTCCCATGCTACAGAACTCCCGTAAAGTGTTTCCTACACTCAGGATGCAGAACTCCTGTAAACTGCCTCTCACTACTCACAATGTACACAAATCCTGTAAGCTGCTTCTCTTTTACTCAGACTACTGAAAACCCACATAGTGGGTAAGACTAATCCCATGCTACAGAACTCCTGTGTAGTGTTTCTTACACTCAGGATGCAGAATTCCTGTAAACTGCCTCTCACTACTTCCAATGTACAGAAATCCTGTAAGCTGCTTCTCTTTTACTCAGACAAGTGAAAACGCGCATAGTGCATTAGCTCCCATGCTACAGAACTCCCGTAAAGTGTTTCCTACACTCAGGATGCAGAACTCCTGTAAACTGCCTCTCCCTACTCACAATGTACACAAATCCTGTAAGCTGCTTCTCTTTTACTCAGACTACTAAAAACCCGCATAGTGCGTAAGACTATTCCCATGCTACAGAACTCCCGTAAAGTGTTTCCTACACTCAGGATGCAGAACTCCTGTAAACTGCCTCTCCCTACTCACAATGTACACAAATCCTGTAAGCTGCTTCTCTTTTACTCAGACTACTAAAAACCCGCATAGTGCGTAAGACTAATCCCATGCTACAGAACTCCTGTGTAGTGTTTCTTACACTCAGGATGCAGAACTCCTGTAAACTGCCTCTCACTACTTCCAATGTACAGAAATCCTGTAAGCTGCTTCTCTTTTACTCAGACAACTGAAAACGCGCATAGTGCATTAGCTCCCATGCTACAGAACTCCCGTAAGTGTTTCCTACACTCAGGACGCAGAACTCCTGTAAACTGCCTCTCCCTACTCACAATGTACACAAATCCTGTAAGCTGCTTCTCTTTTACTCAGACTACTAAAAACCCGCATAGTGCGTAAGACTACTCCCATACTACAGAACTCCCGTAAAGTGTTTCCTACACTCAGGATGCAGAACTCCTGTAAACTGCCTCTCACTAATTCCAATGTACAGAAATCCTGTAAGCTGCTTCTCTTTTACTCAGACTACTGAAAACCCGCATAGTGCGTAAGACTACTCCCATGCTACAGAACTCCCGTAAAGTGTTTCCTACGCTCAGGATGCAGAACTCCAGTAAACTGTCTCTCAATACTTCCAATGTACACAAATCCTGTAAGCTGCTTCTCTTTTACTCAGACTACTGAAAACCCGCATAGTGGGTAAGACTACTCCCATGCTACAGAACTCCCATGAAGTGTTTCTTACACTCAGGATGCAGAACTCCTGTAAACTGCCTCTCACTACTTCCAATGTACAGAAATCCTGTAAGCTGCTTCTCTTTTACTCAGACAACTGAAAACCCGCATAGTGCGTAAGACTACTCCCATACTACAGAACTCCCGTAAAGTGTTTCCTGCACTCAGGATGCAGAACTCCTGTAAACTGCTTCTCCCTACTCACAATGTACATAAATCCTGTAAGCTGCTTCTCTTTTACTCACACTACTAAAAACCCGCATAGTGTGTAAGACTAATCCCATGCTACAGAACTCCTGTGTAGTGTTTCTTACACTCAGGATGCAGAACTCCTGTAAACTGCCTCTCACTACTTCCAATGTACAGAAATCCTGTAAGCTGCTTCTCTTTTACTCAGACTGCTGAAAACCCGCATAGTGCGTAAGACTACTCCCATGCTGCAGAACTCCCATCTAGTGTTTCCTACACTCAGGATGCAGAACTCCTGTAAACTGCCTCTCACTACTTCCAATGTACAGAAATCCTGTAAGCTGCTTCTCTTTCACTAAGACTGCTGAAAACCCGCATAGTGCGTAAGACTACTCCCATGCTACAGAACTCCCGTAAAGTGTTTCCTACACTCAGGATGCAGAACTCCTGTAAACTGCCCCTCACTACTTCCAATGTACAGAAATCCTGTAAGCTGCTTCTCTTTTACTCAGACTACTGAAAACCCGCATAGTGGGTAAGACTACTCCCATGCTACAGAACTCCCGTAAAGTGTTTCCTACACTCAGGATGCAGAACTCCTGTAAACTGCCTCTCACTACTTCCAATGTACACAAATCCTGTAAGCTGCTTCTCTTTTACTCAGACTACTGAAAACCCGCATAGTGGGTAAGACTAATCCCATGCTACAGAACTCCCGTATAGTGTTTCCTACACTCAGGATGCAGAACTCCTGTAAACTGCCTCTCACTACTTCCAATGTACAGAAATCCTGTAAGCTGCTTCTCTTTTACTCAGACAACTGAAAACCCGCATAGTGGGTAAGACTACTCCCATACTACAGAACTCCCGTAAAGTGTTTCCTACACTCAGGATGCAGAACTCCTGTAAACTGCCTCTCCCTACTCACAATGTACACAAATCCTGTAAGCTGCTTCTCTTTTACTCAGACAACGGAAAACGCGCATAGTGCATTAGCTCCCATGCTACAGAACTCCCGTAAAGTGTTTCCTACACTCAGGATGCAGAACTCCTGTAAACTGCCTCTCCCTACTCACAATGTACAGAAATCCTGTAAGCTGCTTCTCTTTTACTCAGACTACTAAAAACCCGCATAGTGCGTAAGACTATTCCCATGCTACAGAACTCCCGTAAAGTGTTTCCTACACTCAGGATGCAGAACTCCTGTAAACTGCCTCTCCCTACTCACAATGTACACAAATCCTGTAAGCTGCTTCTCTTTTACTCAGACTACTAAAAACCCGCATAGTGCGTAAGACTAATCCCATGCTACAGAACTCCTGTGTAGTGTTTCTTACACTCAGGATGCAGAACTCCTGTAAACTGCCTCTCACTACTTCCAATGTACAGAAATCCTGTAAGCTGCTTCTCTTTTACTCAGACTGCTGAAAACCCGCATAGTGGGTAAGACTACTCCCGTGCTACAGAACTCCCATAAAGTGTTTCCTACACTCAGGATGCAGAACTCCTGTAAACTGCCTCTCACTACTTCCAATGTACAGAAATCCTGTAAGCTGCTTCTCTTTTACTCAGACAACTGAAAACCCGCATAGTGCGTAAGACTACTCCCATACTACAGAACTCCCGTAAACTGTTTCCTACACTCAGGATGCAGAACTCCTGTAAACTGCCTCTCACTACTTCCAATGTACAGAAATCCTGTAAGCTGCTTCTCTTTTACTCAGACTACTGAAAACCCGCATAGTGCGTAAGACTACTCCCATGCTACAGAACTCCCGTAAAGTGTTTCCTACACTCAGGATGCAGAACTCCTATAAACTGTCTCTCAATACTTCCAATGTACACAAATCCTGTAAGCTGCTTCTCTTTTACGCAGACCACTGAATACACGCATAGTGGGTAAGACTACTCCCATGCTACAGAACTCCCGTAAAGTGTTTCTTACACTCAGGATGCAGAACTCCTGTAAACTGCCTCTCACTACTTCCAATGTACAGAAATCCTGTAAGCTGCTTCTCTTTTACTCAGACAACTGAAAACCCGCATAGTGCGTAAGACTACTCCCATACTACAGAACTCCCGTAAAGTGTTTCCTACACTCAGGATGCAGAACTCCTGTAAACTGCCTCTCCCTACTCACAATGTACACAAATCCTGTAAGCTGCTTCTCTTTTACTCAGACTACTAAAAACCCGTATAGTGCGTCAGACTATTCCCATGCTACAGAACTCCCGTAAAGTGTTTCCTACACTCAGGATGCAGAACTCCTGTAAACTGCCTCTCCCTACTCACAATGTACACAAATCCTGTAAGCTGCTTCTCTTTTACTCAGACTACTAAAAACCCGCATAGTGCGTAAGACTAATCTCATGCTACAGAACTGCTGTGTAGTGTTTCTTACACTCAGGATGCAGAACTCCTGTAAACTGCCTCTCACTACTTCCAATGTACAGAAATCCTGTAAGCTGCTTCTCTTTTACTCAGACAACTGAAAACGCGCATAGTGCATTAGCTCCCATGCTACAGAACTCCCGTAAAGTGTTTCCTACACTAAGGATGCAGAACTCCTGTAAACTGCCTCTCCCTACTCACAATGTACACAAATCCTGTAAGCTGCTTCTCTTTTACTCAGACTACTAAAAACCCGTATAGTGCGTAAGACTATTCCCATGCTACAGAACTCCCGTAAAGTGTTTCCTACACTCAGGATGCAGAACTCCTGTAAACTGCCTCTCCCTACTCACAATGTACACAAATCCTGTAAGCTGCTTCTCTTTTACTCAGACAACGGAAAACGCGCATAGTGCGTAAGACTAATCCCATGCTACAGAACTCCTGTGTAGTGTTTCTTACATTCAGGATGCAGAACTCCTGTAAACTACCTCTCACTACTTCCAATGTACAGAAATCCTGTAAGCTGCTTCTCTTTTACTCAGACAACTGAAAACGCGCATAGTGCATTAGCTCACATGCTACAGAACTCCCGTAAAGTGTTTCCTACACTCAGGATGCAGAACTCCTGTAAACTGCCTATCCCTACTCACAATGTACACAAATCCTGTAAGCTGCTTCTCTTTTACTCAGACTACTAAAAACCCGCATAGTGCGTTAGACTAATCCCATGCTACAGAACTCCTGTGTAGTGTTTCTTACACTCAGGATGCAGAACTCCTGTAAACTGCCTCTCACTACTTCCAATGTACAGAAATCCTGTAAGCTGCTTCTCTTTTACTCAGACTGCTGAAAACCCGCATAGTGCGTAAGACTACTCCCATGCTGCAGAACTCCCATCTAGTGTATCCTACACTCAGGATGCAGAACTCCTGTAAACTGCCTCTCACTACTTCCAATGTACAGAAATCCTGTAAGCTGCTTCTCTTTTACTCAGACAACTGAAAACCCGCATAGTGCGTAAGACTACTCCCATGCTACAGAACTCCCGTAAAGTGTTTCCAACACTCAGGATGCAGAACTCCTGTAAACTGCCTCTCACTACTCACAATGTACACAAATCCTGTAAGCTGCTTCTCTTTTACTCAGACTACTGAAAACCCGCATAGTGGGTAAGACTAATCCCATACTACAGAACTCCCGTAAAGTGTTTCCTTCACTCAGGATGCAGAACTCCTGTAAACTGCCTCTCCCTACTCACAATGTACACAAATCCTGTAAGCTGCTTCTCTTTTACTCAGACTGCTAAAAACCCGTATAGTGCGTAAGACTATTCCTATGCTACAGAACTCCCGTAAAGTGTTTCCTACACTCAGGATGCAGAACTCCTGTAAACTGCCTCTCCCTACTCACAATGTACACAAATCCTGTAAGCTGCTTCTCTTTTACTCAGACTACTAAAAACCCGCATAGTGCGTAAGACTAATCCCATGCTACAGAACTCCTGTGTAGTGTTTCTTACACTCAGGATGCAGAACTCCTGTAAACTGCCTCTCACTACTTCCAATGTACAGAAATCCTGTAAGCTGCTTCTCTTTTACTCAGACAACTGAAAACGCGCATAGTGCATTAGCTCCCATGCTACAGAACTCCCGTAAAGTGTTTCCTACACTCAGGATGCAGAACTCCTGTAAACTGCCTCTCCCTACTCACAATGTACACAAATCCTGTAAGCTGCTTCTCTTTTACTCAGACTACTAAAAACCCGTATAGTGCGTATGACTAATCCCATGCTACAGAACTCCTGTGTAGTGTTTCTTACACTCAGGATGCAGAACTCCTGTAAACTGCCTCTCACTACTTCCAATGTACAGAAATCCTGTAAGCTGCTTCTCTTTTACTCAGACTGCTGAAAACCCGCATAGTGCGTAAGACTACTCCCATGCTGCAGAACTCCCATCTAGTGTATCCTACACTCAGGATGCAGAACTCCTGTAAACTGCCTATCCCTACTCACAATGTACACAAATCCTGTAAGCTGCTTCTCTTTTACTCAGACTACTAAAAACCCGTATAGTGCGTAAGACTAATCCCATGCTACAGAACTCCTGTGTAGTGTTTCTTACACTCAGGATGCAGAACTCCTGTAAACTGCCTCTCACTACTTCCAATGTACAGAAATCCTGTAAGCTGCTTCTCTTTTACTCAGACTGCTGAAAACCCGCATAGTGCGTAAGACTACTCCCATGCTGCAGAACTCCCATCTAGTGTATCCTACACTCAGGATGCAGAACTCCTGTAAACTGCCTCTCACTTCTTCCAATGTACAGAAATCCTGTAAGCTGCTTCTCTTTTACTCAGACTACTGAAAACCCGCATAGTGCGTAAGACTACTCCCATGCTACAGAACTCCCGTAAAGTGTTTCCAACACTCAGGATGCAGAACTCCTGTAAACTGCCTCTCACTACTCACAATGTACACAAATCCTGTAAGCTGCTTCTCTTTTACTCAGACTACTGAAAACCCGCATAGTGGGTAAGACTAATCCCATACTACAGAACTCCCGTAAAGTGTTTCCTTCACTCAGGATGCAGAACTCCTGTAAACTGCCTCTCCCTACTCACAATGTACACAAATCCTGTAAGCTGCTTCTCTTTTACTCAGACTGCTAAAAACCCGTATAGTGCGTAAGACTATTCCTATGCTACAGAACTCCCGTAAAGTGTTTCCTACACTCAGGATGCAGAACTCCTGTAAACTGCCTCTCCCTACTCACAATGTACACAAATCCTGTAAGCTGCTTCTCTTTTACTCAGACTACTAAAAACCCGCATAGTGCGTAAGACTAATCCCATGCTACAGAACTCCTGTGTAGTGTTTCTTACACTCAGGATGCAGAACTCCTGTAAACTGCCTCTCACTACTTCCAATGTACAGAAATCCTGTAAGCTGCTTCTCTTTTACTCAGACAACTGAAAACGCGCATAGTGCATTAGCTCCCATGCTACAGAACTCCCGTAAAGTGTTTCCTACACTCAGGATGCAGAACTCCTGTAAACTGCCTCTCCCTACTCACAATGTACACAAATCCTGTAAGCTGCTTCTCTTTTACTCAGACTACTAAAAACCCGTATAGTGCGTAAGACTATTCCCATGCTACAGAACTCCCGTAAAGTGTTTCCTACACTCAGGATGCAGAACTCCTGTAAACTGCCTCTCCCTACTCACAATGTACACAAATCCTGTAAGCTGCTTCTCTTTTACTCAGACTACTAAAAACCCGCATAGTGTGTAAGACTAATCCCATGCTACAGAACTCCTGTGTAGTGTTTCTTACACTCAGGATGCAGAACTCCTGTAAACTGCCTCTCACTACTTCCAATGTACAGAAATCCTGTAAGCTGCTTCTCTTTTACTCAGACAACTGAAAACGCGCATAGTGCATTAGCTCCCATGCTACAGAACTCCCGTAAAGTGTTTCCTGCACTCAGGATGCAGAACTCCTGTAAACTGCCTATCCCTACTCACAATGTACACAAATCCTGTAAGCTGCTTCTCTTTTACTCAGACTACTAAAAACCCGCATAGTGCGTAAGACTAATCCCATGCTACAGAACTCCTGTGTAGTGTTTCTTACACTCAGGATGCAGAACTCCTGTAAACTGCCTCTCACTACTTCCAATGTACAGAAATCCTGTAAGCTGCTTCTCTTTTACTCAGACTGCTGAAAACCCGCATAGTGCGTAAGACTACTCCCATGCTGCAGAACTCCCATCTAGTGTTTCCTTCACTCAGGATGCAGAACTCCTGTAAACTGCCTCTCACTACTTCCAATGTACAGAAATCCTGTAAGCTGCTTCTCTTTCACTAAGACTGCTGAAAACCCGCATAGTGGGTAAGACTACTCCCATGCTACAGAACTCCCATAAAGTGTTTCCTACACTCAGGATGCAAAACTCCTGTAAACTGCCTCTCACTACTTCCAATGTACAGAAATCCTGTAAGCTGCTTCTCTTTCACTAAGACTGCTGAAAACCCGCATAGTGCGTAAGACTACTCCCATACTACAGAACTCCCATAAAGTGTTTCCGACACTCAGGATGCAAAACTCCTGTAAACTGCCTCTCACTACTTCCAATGTACAGAAATCCTGTAAGCTGCTTCTCTTTTACGCAGACAACTGAAAACCCGCATAGTGCGTAAGACTACTCCCATGCTATAGAACTCCTCTAAAGTGTTTCCTACACTCAGGATGCAGAACTCCTGTAAACTGCCTCTCACTAATTCCAATGTACAGAAATCCTGTAAGCTGCTTCTCTTTAACGCAGACTACTGAAAACCCGCATAGTGCGTAAGACTACTCCCATGCTACAGAACTCCCATAAAGTGTTTCCTACACTCAGGATGCAGAACTCCTGTAAACTGCCTCTCACTACTTCCAATGTACAGAAATCCTGTAAGCTGCTTCTCTTTTACTCAGACAACTGAAAACCCGCATAGTGCGTAAGACTACTCCCATGCTACAGAACTCCCGTAAAGTGTTTCCTACACTCAGGATGCAGAACTCCTGTAAACTGCCTCTCACTACTTCCAATGTACAGAAATCCTGTAAGCTGCTTCTCTTTTACTCAGACTACTGAAAACCCGCATAGTGGGTAAGACTAATCCCATGCTACAGAACTCCCGTAAAGTGTTTCCTACACTCAGGATGCAGAACTCCTGTAAACTGCCTCTCACTACTTCCAATGTACAGAAATCCTGTAAGCTGCTTCTCTTTTACGCAGACAACTGAAAACCCGCATAGTGCGTAAGACTACTCCCATGCTATAGAACTCCTCTAAAGTGTTTCCTACACTCAGGATGCAGAACTCCTGTAAACTGCCTCTCACTACTTCCAATGTACACAAATCCTGTAAGCTGCTTCTCTTTTACGCAGACTACTGAAAACCCGCATAGTGCGTAAGACTACTCCCATGCTACAGAACTCCCATAAAGTGTTTCCTACACTCAGGATGCAGAACTCCTGTAAACTGCCTCTCACTACTTCCAATGTACAGAAATCCTGTAAGCTGCTTCTCTTTTACTCACACAACTGAAAACCTGCATAGTGCGTAAGACTACTCCCATGCTACAGAACTCCCGTAAAGTGTTTCCTACACTCAGGATGCAGAACTCCTGTAAACTGCCTCTCACTACTTCCAATGTACACAAATCCTGTAAGCTGCTTCTCTTTTACTCAGACAACTGAAAACGCGCATAGTGCGTTAGCTCCCATGCTACAGAACTCCCGTAAAGTGTTTCCTACACTCCGGATGCAGAACTCCAGTAAACTGCCTCTCCCTACTCACAATGTACACAAATCCTGTAAGCTGCTTCTCTTTTACTCAGACTACTAAAAACCCGCATAGTGCGTAAGACTATTCCCATGCTACAGAACTCCCGTAAAGTGTTTCCTACACTCAGGATGCAGAAGTCCTGTAAACTGCCTCTCCCTACTCACAATGTACAGAAATCCTGTAAGCTGCTTCTCTTTCACTAAGACTACTGAAAACCCGCATAGTGGGTAAGACTACTCCCATGCTACAGAACTCCCATAAAGTGTTTCTTACACTCAGGATGCAGAACTCCTGTAAACTGCCTCTCACTACTTCCAATGTACAGAAATCCTGTAAGCTGCTTCTCTTTTACTCAGACAACTGAAAACCCGCATAGTGCGTAAGACTACTCCCATGCTACAGAACTCCCGTAAAGTGTTTCCTGCACTCAGGATGCAGAACTCCTGTAAACTGCCTCTCCCTACTCACAATGTACACAAATCCTGTAAGCTGCTTCTCTTTTACTCAGACTACTAAAAACCCGCATAGTGCGTAAGACTAATCCCATGCTACAGAACTCCTGTGTAGTGTTTCTTACACTCAGGATGCAGAACTCCTGTAAACTGCCTCTCACTACGTCCAATGTACAGAAATCCTGTAAGCTGCTTCTCTTTTACTCAGACTGCTGAAAACCCGCATAGTGCTTAAGACTACTCCCATGCTGCAGAACTCCCATCTAGTGTTTCCTACACTCAGGATGCAGAACTCCTGTAAACTGCCTCTCACTACTTCCAATGTACAGAAATCCTGTAAGCTGCTTCTCTTTCACTAAGACTGCTGAAAACCCGCAGAGTGCGTAAGACTACTCCCATGCTACAGAACTCCCATAAAGTGTTTCCTACACTCAGGATGCAAAACTCCCGTAAACTGCCTCTCACTACTTCCAATGTACAGAAATCCTGTAAGCTGCTTCTCTTTTACGCAGACAACTGAAAACCCGCATAGTGCGTAAGACTACTCCCATGCTATAGAACTCCTCTAAAGTGTTTCCTACACTCAGGATGCAGAACTCCTGTAAACTGCCTCTCACTAATTCCAATGTACAGAAATCCTGTAAGCTGCTTCTCTTTAACGCAGACTACTGAAAACCCGCATAGTGCGTAAGACTACTCCCATGCTACAGAACTCCCATAAAGTGTTTCCTACACTCAGGATGCAGAACTCCTGTAAACTGCCTCTCACTACTTCCAATGTACAGAAATCCTGTAAGCTGCTTCTCTTTTACTCAGACAACTGAAAACCCGCATAGTGCGTAAGACTACTCCCATGCTACAGAACTCCCGTAAAGTGTTTCCTACACTCAGGATGCAGAACTCCTGTAAACTGCCTCTCACTACTTCCAATGTACACAAATCCTGTAAGCTGCTTCTCTTTTACTCAGACTACTGAAAACCCGCATAGTGCGTATGACTACTCCCATGCTACAGAACTCCCATAAAGTGTTTCCTACACTCAGGATGCAGAACTCCTGTAAACTGCCTCTCACTACTTCCAATGTACAGAAATCCTGTAAGCTGCTTCTCTTTTACTCAGACAACTGAAAACCCGCATAGTGCGTAAGACTACTCCCATGCTACAGAACTCCCGTAAAGTGTTTCCTACACTCAGGATGCAGAACTCCTGTAAACTGCCTCTCACTACTTCCAATGTACACAAATCCTGTAAGCTGCTTCTCTTTTACTCAGACTACTGAAAACCCGCATAGTGCGTAAGACTACTCCCATGCTACAGAACTCCCATAAAGTGTTTCCTACACTCAGGATGCAGAACTCCTGTAAACTGCCTCTCACTACTTCCAATGTACAGAAATCCTGTAAGCTGCTTCTCTTTTACTCAGACAACTGAAAACCCGCATAGTGCGTAAGACTACTCCCATGCTACAGAACTCCCGTAAAGTGTTTCCTACACTCAGGATGCAGAACTCCTGTAAACTGCCTCTCACTACTTCCAATGTACAGAAATCCTGTAAGCTGCTTCTCTTTTACTCAGACTACTGAAAACCCGCATAGTGGGTAAGACTAATCCCATGCTACAGAACTCCCGTAAAGTGTTTCCTATACTCAGGATGCAGAACTCCTGTAAACTGCCTCTCACTACTTCCAATGTACAGAAATCCTGTAAGCTGCTTCTCTTTTACGCAGACAACTGAAAACCCGCATAGTGCGTAAGACTACTCCCATGCTATAGAACTCCTCTAAAGTGTTTCCTACACTCAGGATGCAGAACTCCTGTAAACTGCCTCTCACTACTTCCAATGTACACAAATCCTGTAAGCTGCTTCTCTTTTACGCAGACTACTGAAAACCCGCATAGTGCGTAAGACTACTCCCATGCTACAGAACTCCCATAAAGTGTTTCCTACACTCAGGATGCAGAACTCCTGTAAACTGCCTCTCACTACTTCCAATGTACAGAAATCCTGTAAGCTGCTTCTCTTTTACTCACACAACTGAAAACCTGCATAGTGCGTAAGACTACTCCCATGCTACAGAACTCCCGTAAAGTGTTTCCTACACTCAGGATGCAGAACTCCTGTAAACTGCCTCTCACTACTTCCAATGTACACAAATCCTGTAAGCTGCTTCTCTTTTACTCAGACAACTGAAAACGCGCATAGTGCGTTAGCTCCCATGCTACAGAACTCCCGTAAAGTGTTTCCTACACTCCGGATGCAGAACTCCAGTAAACTGCCTCTCCCTACTCACAATGTACACAAATCCTGTAAGCTGCTTCTCTTTTGCTCAGACTACTAAAAACCCGCATAGTGCGTAAGACTATTCCCATGCTACAGAACTCCCGTAAAGTGTTTCCTACACTCAGGATGCAGAACTCCTGTAAACTGCCTCTCCCTACTCACAATGTACAGAAATCCTGTAAGCTGCTTCTCTTTTACTCAGACTACTGAAAACCCGCATAGTGGGTAAGACTACTCCCATGCTACAGAACTCCCATAAAGTGTTTCTTACACTCAGGATGCAGAACTCCTGTAAACTGCCTCTCACTACTTCCAATGTACAGAAATCCTGTAAGCTGCTTCTCTTTTACTCAGACAACTGAAAACCCGCATAGTGCGTAAGACTACTCCCATACTACAGAACTCCCGTAAAGTGTTTCCTGCACTCAGGATGCAGAACTCCTGTAAACTGCCTCTCCCTACTCACAATGTACACAAATCCTGTAAGCTGCTTCTCTTTTACTCAGACTACTAAAAACCCGTATAGTACGTAAGACTATTCCCATGCTACAGAACTCCCGTAAAGTGTTTCCTACACTCAGGATGCAGAACTCCTGTAAACTGCCTCTCCCTACTCACAATGTACACAAATCCTGTAAGCTGCTTCTCTTTTACTCAGACTACTAAAAACCCGCATAGTGCGTAAGACTAACCCCATGCTACAGAACTCCTGTGTAGTGTTTCTTACACTCAGGATGCAGAACTCCTGTAAACTGCCTCTCACTACTTCCAATGTACAGAAATCCTGTAAGCTGCTTCTCTTTTACTCAGACAACTGAAAACGCGCATAGTGCATTAGCTCCCATGCTACAGAACTCCCGTAAAGTGTTTCCTACACTCAGGATGCAGAACTCCTGTAAACTGCCTTTCCCTACTCACAATGTACACAAATCCTATAAGCTGCTTCTCTTTTACTCAGACTACTAAAAACCCGCATAGTGCGTAAGACTACTCCCATACTACAGAACTCCCGTAAAGTGTTTCCTACACTCAGGATGCAGAACTCCTGTAAACTGCCTCTCACTAATTCCAATGTACAGAAATCCTGTAAGCTGCTTCTCTTTTACTCAGACTACTGAAAACCTGCATAGTGCGTAAGACTACTCGCATGCTACAGAACTCCCGTAAAGTGTTTCCTACACTCAGGATGCAGAACTCCTGTAAACTGCCTCTCCCTACTCACAATGTACACAAATCCTGTAAGCTGCTTCTCTTTTACTCAGACTACTGAAAACCCGCATAGTGGGTAAGACTACTCCCATGCTACAGAACTCCCATAAAGTGTTTCTTACACTCAGGATGCAGAACTCCTGTAAACTGCCTCTCACTACTTCCAATTTACAGAAATCCTGTAAGCTGCTTCTCTTTTACTCAGACAACTGAAAACCCGCATAGTGCGTAAGACTACTCCCATACTAAAGAACTCCCGTAAAGTGTTTCCTGCACTCAGGATGCAGAACTCCTGTAAACTGCCTCTCCCTACTCACAATGTACAGAAATCCTGTAAGCTGCTTCTCTTTTACTCAGACTACTAAAAACCCGCATAGTGCGTAAGAATAATCCCATGCTACAGAACTCCTGTGTAGTGTTTCTTACACTCAGGATGCAGAACTCCTGTAAACTGCCTCTCACTACTTCCAATGTACAGAAATCCTGTAAGCTGCTTCTCTTTTACTCAGACTGCTGAAAACCCACATAGTGCGTAAGACTACTCCCATGCTGCAGAACTCCCATCTAGTGTTTCCTACACTCAGGATGCAGAACTCCTGTATACTGCCTCTCACTACTTCCAATGTACAGAAATCCTGTAAGCTGCTTCTCTTTCACTAAGACTGCTGAAAACCCGCATAGTGCGTAAGACTACTCCCATGCTACAGAACTCCCATAAAGTGTTTCCTACACTCAGGATGCAAAACTCCTGTAAACTGCCTCTCACTACTTCCAATGTACAGAAATCCTGTAAGCTGCTTCTCTTTTACGCAGACAACTGAAAACCCGCATAGTGCGTAAGACTACTCCCATGCTATAGAACTCCTCTAAAGTGTTTCCTACACTCAGGATGCAGAACTCCTGTAAACTGCCTCTCACTACTTCCAATGTACAGAAATCCTGTAAGCTGCTTCTCTTTTACGCAGACTACTGAAAACCCGCATAGTGCGTAAGACTACTCCCATGCTACAGAACTCCCATAAAGTGTTTCCTACAGTCAGGATGCAGAACTCCTGTAAACTGCCTCTCACTACTTCCAATGTACAGAAATCCTGTAAGCTGCTTCTCTTTTACTCAGACAACTGAAAACCCGCATAGTGCGTAAGACTACTCCCATACTACAGAACTCCCGTAAAGTGTTTCCTACACTCAGGATGCAGAACTCCTGTAAACTGCCTCTCACTACTTCCAATGTACAGAAATCCTGTAAGCTGCTTCTCTTTTACTCAGACTACTGAAAACCCGCATAGTGGGTAAGACTACTCCCATGCTACAGAACTCCCGTAAAGTGTTTCCTAGACTCAGGATGCAGAACTCCTGTAAACTGCCTCTCACTACTTCCAATGTACACAAATCCTGTAAGCTGCTTCTCTTTTACTCAGACTACTGAAAACCCGCATAGTGGGTAAGACTAATCCCATGCTACAGAACTCCCTTAAAGTGTTTCCTACACTCAGGATGCAGAACTCCTGTAAACTGCCTCTCACTACTTCCAATGTACAGAAATCCTGTAAGCTGCTTCTCTTTTACTCAGACAACTGAAAACGCGAATAGTGCATTAGCTCCCATGCTACAGAACTCCCATAAAGTGTTTCCTACACTCAGGATGCAGAACTCCTGTAAACTGCCTCTCCCTACTCACAATGTACACAAATCCTGTAAGCTGCTTCTCTTTTACTCAGACAACTGAAAACGCGCATAGTGCGTTAGACAGCTCCCATGCTACAGAACTCCCGTAAAGTGTTTCCTACACTCAGGATGCAGAACTCCTGTAAACTGCCTCTCCCTACTCACAATGTACACAAATCCTGTAAGCTGCTTCTCTTTTACTCAGACTACTAAAAACCCGCATAGTGCGTAAGACTAATCCTATGCTACAGAACTCCTGTGTAGTGTTTCTTACACTCAGGATGCAGAACTCCTGTAAACTGCCTCTCACTACTTCCAATGTACAGAAATCCTGTAAGCTGCTTCTCTTTTACTCAGACTGCTGAAAACCCGCATAGTGCGTAAGACTACTCCCATGCTGCAGAACTCCCATCTAGTGTTTCCTACACTCAGGATGCAGAACTCCTGTAAACTGCCTCTCACTACTTCCAATGTACAGAAATCCTGTAAGCTGCTTTTCTTTCACTAAGACTGCTGAAAACCCGCATAGTGCGTAAGACTACTCCCATGCTACAGAACTCCCGTAAAGTGTTTCCTACACTCAGGATGCAAAACTCCTGTAAACTGCCTCTCACTACTTCCAATGTACAGAAATCCTGTAAGCTGCTTCTCTTTTACGCAGACAACTGAAAACCCGCATAGTGCGTAAGACTACTCCCATGCTATAGAACTCCTCTAAAGTGTTTCCTACACTCAGGATGCAGAACTCCTGTAAACTGCCTCTCACTAATTCCAATGTACAGAAATCCTGTAAGCTGCTTCTCTTTTACTAAGACTACTGAAAACCCGCATAGTGCGTAAGACTACTCCCATGCTACAGAACTCCCATAAAGTGTTTCCTACACTCAGGATGCAGAACTCCTGTAAACTGCCTCTCACTACTTCCAATGTACAGAAATCCTGTAAGCTGCTTCTCTTTTACTCAGACAACTGAAAACCCGCATAGTGCGTAAGACTACTCCCATGCTACAGAACTCCCGTAAAGTGTTTCCTACACTCAGGATGCAGAACTCCTGTAAACTGCCTCTCACTAATTCCAATGTACACAAATCCTGTAAGCTGCTTCTCTTTTACTCAGACTACTGAAAACCCGCATAGTGGGTAAGACTAATCCCATGCTACAGAACTCCCGTAAAGTGTTTCCTACACTCAGGATGCAGAACTCCTGTAAACTGCCTCTCACTACTTCCAATGTACAGAAATCCTGTAAGCTGCTTCTCTTTTACTCAGACAACTGAAAACCCGCATAGTGCGTAAGACTACTCCCATGCTACAGAACTCCCGTAATGTGTTTCCTACACTCAGGATGCAGAACTCCTGTAAACTGCCTCTCCCTACTCACAATGTACACAAATCATGTAAGCTGCTTCTCTTTTACTCAGACAACTGAAAACGCGCATAGTGCGTTAGCTCCCATGCTACAGAACTCCCGTAAAGTGTTTCCTACACTCAGGATGCAGAACTCCAGTAAACTGCCTCTCCCTACTCACAATGTACACAAATCCTGTAAGCTGCTTCTCTTTTACTCAGACTACTAAAAACGCGCATAGTGCGTAAGACTATTCCCATGCTAAAGAACTCCCGTAAAGTGTTTCCTACACTCAGGATGCAGAACTCCTGTAAACTGCCTCTCCCTACTCAAAATGTACAGAAATCCTGTAAGCTGCTTCTCTTTTACTCAGACAACTGAAAACCCGCATAGTGCGTAAGACTACTCCCATGCTACAGAACTCCCGTAAAGTGTTTCCTACACTCAGGATGCAGAACTCCTGTAAACTGCCTCTCACTACTTCCAATGTACACAAATCCTGTAAGCTGCTTCTCTTTTACTCAGACTACTGAAAACCCGCATAGTGGGTAAGACTAATCCCATGCTACAGAACTCCCGTAAAGTGTTTCCTACACTCAGGATGCAGAACTCCTGTAAACTGCCTCTCACTACTTCCAATGTACAGAAATCCTGTAAGCTGCTTCTCTTTTACTCAGACAACTGAAAACCCGCATAGTGCGTAAGACTACTCCCATGCTACAGAACTCCCGTAATGTGTTTCCTACACTCAGGATGCAGAACTCCTGTAAACTGCCTCTCCCTACTCACAATGTATACAAATCCTGTAAGCTGCTTCTCTTTTACTCAGACAACTGAAAACGCGCATAGTGCGTTAGCTCCCATGCTACAGAACTCCCGTAAAGTGTTTCCTACACTCAGGATGCAGAACTCCAGTAAACTGCCTCTCCCTACTCACAATGTACACAAATCCTGTAAGCTGCTTCTCTTTTACTCAGACTACTAAAAACCCGCATAGTGCGTAAGACTATTCCCATGCTAAAGAACTCCCGTAAAGTGTTTCCTACACTCAGGATGCAGAACTCCTGTAAACTGCCTCTCCCTACTCACAATGTACAGAAATCCTGTAAGCTGCTTCTCTTTTACTCAGACAACTTAAAACCCGCATAGTGCGTAAGACTACTCCCATGCTACAGAACTCCCGTAAAGTGTTTCCTACACTCAGGATGCAGAACTCCTGTAAACTGCCTCTCACTACTTCCAATGTACACAAATCCTGTAAGCTGCTTCTCTTTTACTCAGACTACTGAAAACCCGCATAGTGGGTAAGACTAATCCCATGCTACAGAACTCCCGTAAAGTGTTTCCTACACTCAGGATGCAGAATTCCTGTAAACTGCCTCTCACTACTTCCAATGTACAGAAATCCTGTAAGCTGCTTCTCTTTTACTCAGACAACTGAAAACCCGCATAGTGCGTAAGACTACTCCCATACTACAGAACTCCCGTAAAGTGTTTCCTACACTCAGGATGCAGAACTCCTGTAAACTGCCTCTCCCTACTCACAATGTACACAAATCCTGTAAGCTGCTTCTCTTTTACTCAGACAACTGAAAACGCGCATAGTGCGTTAGCTCCCATGCTACAGAACTCCCGTAAAGTGTTTCCTACACTCAGGATGCAGAACTCCAGTAAACTGCCTCTCCCTACTCACAATGTACACAAATCCTGTAAGCTGCTTCTCTTTTACTCAGACTACTAAAAACCCGCATAGTGCGTAAGACTATTCCCATGCTACAGAACTCCCGTAAAGTGTTTCCTACACTCAGGATGCAGAACTCCAGTAAACTGCCTCTCCCTACTCACAATGTACACAAATCCTGTAAGCTGCTTCTCTTTTACTCAGACTACTAAAAACCCGCATAGTGCGTAAGACTAATCCCATGATACAGAACTCCTGTGTAGTGTTTCTTACACTCAGGATGCAGAACTCCTGTAAACTGCCTCTCACTACTTCCAATGTACAGAAATCCTGTAAGCTGCTTCTCTTTTACTCAGACAACTGAAAACGCGCATAGTGCATTAGCTCCCATGCTACAGAACTCCCGTAAAGTGTTTCCTACACTCAGGATGCAGAACTCCTGTAAACTGCCTCTCCCTACTCACAATGTACACAAATCCTGTAAGCTGCTTCTCTTTTACTCAGACTACTAAAAACCCGCATAGTGCGTAAGACTACTCCCATACTACAGAACTCCCGTAAAGTGTTTCCTACACTCAGGATGCAGAACTCCTGTAAACTGCCTCTCACTACTTCCAATGTACAGAAATCCTGTAAGCTGCTTCTCTTTTACTCAGACTACTGAAAACCCGCATAGTGCGTAAGACTACTCCCATGCTACAGAACTCCCGTAAAGTTTTCCTACACTCAGGATGCAGAACTCCTGTAAACTGTCTCTCAATACTTCCAATGTACACAAATCCTGTAAGCTGCTTCTCTTTTACTCAGACTACTGAAAACCCGCATAGTGCGTAAGACTACGCCCATGCTACAGAACTCCCGTAAAGTGTTTCCTACACTCAGGATGCAGAACTCCTGTAAACTGCCTCTCACTACTTCCAATGTACAGAAATCCTGTAAGCTGCTTCTCTTTTACTCAGACAACTGAAAACCCGCATAGTGCGTAAGACTACTCCCATACTACAGAACTCCCGTAAAATGTTTCCTACACTCAGGATGCAGAACTCCTGTAAACTGCCTCTCCCTACTCACAATGTACACAAATCCTGTAAGCTGCTTCTCTTTTACTCAGACAACTGAAAACGCGCATAGTGCGTTAGCTCCCATGCTACAGAACTCCCGTAAAGTGTTTCCTACACTCAGGATGCAGAACTCCTGTAAACTGCCTCTCCCTACTCACAATGTACACAAATCCTGTAAGCTGCTTCTCTTTTACTCAGACTACTAAAAACCCGCATAGTGCGTAAGACTATTCCCATGCTAAAGAACTCCCGTAAAGTGTTTCCTACACTCAGGATGCAGAACTCCTGTAAACTGCCTCTCCCTACTCACAATGTACAGAAATCCTGTAAGCTGCTTCTCTTTTACTCAGACAACTGAAAACCCGCATAGTGCGTAAGACTACTCCCATACTACAGAACTCCCGTAAAGTGTTTCCTACACTCAGGATGCAGAACTCCTGTAAACTGCCTCTCCCTACTCACAATGTACACAAATCCTGTAAGCTGCTTCTCTTTTACTCAGACAACTGAAAACGCGCATAGTGCGTTAGCTCCCATGCTACAGAACTCCCGTAAAGTGTTTCCTACACTCAGGATGCAGAACTCCAGTAAACTGCCTCTCCCTACTCACAATGTACACAAATCCTGTAAGCTGCTTCTATTTTACTCAGACTACTAAAAACCCGCATAGTGCGTAAGACTATTCCATGCTACAGAACTCCCGTAAAGTGTTTCCTACACTCAGGATGCAGAACTCCTGTAAACTGCCTCTCCCTACTCACAATGTACAGAAATCCTGTAAGCTGCTTCTCTTTTACTCAGACTACTGAAAACCCGCATAGTGCGTAAGACTACGCCCATGCTACAGAACTCCCGTAAAGTGTTTCCTACACTCAGGATGCAGAACTCCTGTAAACTGCCTCTCACTACTTCCAATGTACAGAAATCCTGTAAGCTGCTTCTCTTTTACTCAGACAACTGAAAACCCGCATAGTGCGTAAGACTACTCCCATACTACAGAACTCCCGTAAAATGTTTCCTACACTCAGGATGCAGAACTCCTGTAAACTGCCTCTCCCTACTCACAATGTACACAAATCCTGTAAGCTGCTTCTCTTTTACTCAGACAACTGAAAACGCGCATAGTGCGTTAGCTCCCATGCTACAGAACTCCCGTAAAGTGTTTCCTACACTCAGGATGCAGAACTCCTGTAAACTGCCTCTCCCTACTCACAATGTACACAAATCCTGTAAGCTGCTTCTCTTTTACTCAGACTACTAAAAACCCGCATAGTGCGTAAGACTATTCCCATGCTAAAGAACTCCCGTAAAGTGTTTCCTACACTCAGGATGCAGAACTCCTGTAAACTGCCTCTCCCTACTCACAATGTACAGAAATCCTGTAAGCTGCTTCTCTTTTACTCAGACAACTGAAAACCCGCATAGTGCGTAAGACTACTCCCATGCTACAGAACTCCCGTAAAGTGTTTCCTACACTCAGGATGCAGAACTCCTGTAAACTGCCTCTCACTACTTCCAATGTACAGAAATCCTGTAAGCTGCTTCTCTTTTACTCAGACTACTGAAAACCCGCATAGTGGGTAAGACTACTCCCATGCTATAGAACTCCTCTAATGTGTTTCCTACACTCAGGATGCAGAACTCCTGTAAACTGCCTCTCACTACTTCCAATGTACAGAAATCCTGTAAGCTGCTTCTCTTTTACGCAGACTACTGAAAACCCGCATAGTGCGTAAGACTACTCGCATGCTACAGAACTCCCATAAAGTGTTTCCTACACTCAGGATGCAGAACTCCTGTAAACTGCCTCTCCCTACTCACAATGTACACAAATCCTGTAAGCTGCTTCTCTTTTACTCAGACAACTGAAAACGCGCATAGTGCGTTAGCTCCCATGCTACAGAACTCCCGTAAAGTGTTTCCTACATTCAGGATGCAGAACTCCAGTAAACTGCCTCTCCCTACTCACAATGTACACAAATCCTGTAAGCTGCTTCTCTTTTACTCAGACTACTAAAAACCCGCATAGTGCGTAAGACTATTTTTGCTACAGAACTCCCGTAAAGTGTTTCCTACACTCAGGATGCAGAACTCCTGTAAACTGCCTCTCCCTACTCACAATGTACAGAAATCCTGTAAGCTGCTTCTCTTTTACTCAGACAACTGAAAACCCGCATAGTGCGTAAGACTACTCCCATACTACAGAACTCCCGTAAAGTGTTTCCTACACTCAGGATGCAGAACTCCTGTAAACTGCCTCTCCCTACTCACAATGTACACAAATCCTGTAAGCTGCTTCTCTTTTACTCAGACAACTGAAAACGCGCATAGTGCGTTAGCTCCCATGCTACAGAACTCCCGTAAAGTGTTTCCTACACTCAGGATGCAGAACTCCTGTAAACTGCCTCTCCCTACTCACAATGTACACAAATCCTGTAAGCTGCTTCTCTTTTACTCAGACTACTAAAAACCCGCATAGTGCGTAAGACTACTCCCATACTACAGAACTCCCGTAAAGTGTTTCCTACACTCAGGATGCAGAACTCCTGTAAACTGCCTCTCACTACTTCCAATGTACAGAAATCCTGTAAGCTGCTTCTCTTTTACTCAGACTACTGAAAACCCGCATAGTGCGTAAGACTACTCCCATGCTACAGAACTCCCGTAAAGTTTTCCTACACTCAGGATGCAGAACTCCTGTAAACTGTCTCTCAATACTTCCAATGTACACAAATCCTGTAAGCTGCTTCTCTTTTACTCAGACTACTGAAAACCCGCATAGTGGGTAAGACTACTCCCATGCTATAGAACTCCTCTAATGTGTTTCCTACACTCAGGATGCAGAACTCCTGTAAACTGCCTCTCACTACTTCCAATGTACAGAAATCCTGTAAGCTGCTTCTCTTTTACGCAGACTACTGAAAACCCGCATAGTGCGTAAGACTACTCCCATGCTACAGAACTCCCATAAAGTGTTTCCTACACTCAGGATGCAGAACTCCTGTAAACTGCCTCTCACTACTTCCAATGTACACAAATCCTGTAAGCTGCTTCTCTTTTACTCAGACTACTGAAAACCCGCATAGTGGGTAAGACTAATCCCATGCTACAGAACTCCCGTAATGTGTTTCCTACACTCAGGATGCAGAACTCCTGTAAACTGCCTCTCCCTACTCACAATGTACAGAAATCCAGTAAGCTGCTTCTCTTTTACTCAGACAACTGAAAACCCGCATAGTGCGTAAGACTACTCCCATACTACAGAACTCCCGTAAAGTGTTTCCTACACTCAGGATGCAGAACTCCTGTAAACTGCCTCTCCCTACTCACAATGTACACAAATCCTGTAAGCTGCTTCTCTTTTACTCAGACAACTGAAAACGCGCATAGTGCGTTAGCTCCCATGCTACAGAACTCCCGTAAAGTGTTTCCTACACTCAGGATGCAGAACTCCAGTAAACTGCCTCTCCCTACTCACAATGTACACAAATCCTGTAAGCTGCTTCTCTTTTACTCAGACTACTAAAAACCCGCATAGTGCGTAAGACTATTCCCATGCTACAGAACTCCCGTAAAGTGTTTCCTACACTCAGGATGCAGAACTCCAGTAAACTGCCTCTCCCTACTCACAATGTACACAAATCCTGTAAGCTGCTTCTCTTTTACTCAGACTACTAAAAACCCGCATAGTGCGTAAGACTAATCCCATGCTACAGAACTCCTGTGTAGTGTTTCTTACACTCAGGATGCAGAACTCCTGTAAACTGCCTCTCACTACTTCCAATGTACAAAAATCCTGTAAGCTGCTTCTCTTTTACTCAGACAACTGAAAACGCGCATAGTGCATTAGCTCCCATGCTACAGAACTCCCGTAAAGTGTTTCCTACACTCAGGATGCAGAACTCCTGTAAACTGCCTCTCCCTACTCACAATGTACACAAATCCTGTAAGCTGCTTCTCTTTTACTCAGACTACTAAAAACCCGCATAGTGCGTAAGACTACTCCCATACTACAGAACTCCCGTAAAGTGTTTCCTACACTCAGGATGCAGAACTCCTGTAAACTGCCTCTCACTACTTCCAATGTACACAAATCCTGTAAGCTGCTTCTCTTTTACTCAGACTACTGAAAACCCGCATAGTGCGTAAGACTACTCCCATGCTACAGAACTCCCGTAAAGTTTTCCTACACTCAGGATGCAGAACTCCTGTAAACTGTCTCTCAATACTTCCAATGTACACAAATCCTGTAAGCTGCTTCTCTTTTACTCAGACTACTGAAAACCCGCATAGTGGGTAAGACTACTCCCATGCTATAGAACTCCTCTAATGTGTTTCCTACACTCAGGATGCAGAACTCCTGTAAACTGCCTCTCACTACTTCCAATGTACAGAAATCCTGTAAGCTGCTTCTCTTTTACGCAGACTACTGAAAACCCGCATAGTGCGTAAGACTACTCCCATGCTACAGAACTCCCATAAAGTGTTTCCTACACTCAGGATGCAGAACTCCTGTAAACTGCCTCTCACTACTTCCAATGTACACAAATCCTGTAAGCTGCTTCTCTTTTACTCAGACTACTGAAAACCCGCATAGTGGGTAAGACTAATCCCATGCTACAGAACTCCCGTAAAGTGTTTCCTACACTCAGGATGCAGAACTCCTGTAAACTGCCTCTCCCTACTCACAATGTACACAAATCCTGAAAGCTGCTTCTCTTTTACTCAGACAACTGAAAACCCGCATAGTGCGTAAGACTACTCCCATGCTACAGAACTCCCGTAAAGTGTTTCCTACACTCAGGATGCAGAACTCCTGTAAACTGCCTCTCCCTACTCACAATGTACACAAATCCTGTAAGCTGCTTCTCTTTTACTCAGACAACTGAAAACGCGCATATTGCGTTAGCTCCCATGCTACAGAACTCCCGTAAAGTGTTTCCTACACTCAGGATGCAGAACTCCAGTAAACTGCCTCTCCCTACTCACAATGTACACAAATCCTGTAAGCTGCTTCTCTTTTACTCAGACTACTAAAAACCCGCATAGTGCGTAAGACTATTCCCATGCTACAGAACTCCCGTAAAGTGTTTCCTACACTCAGGATGCAGAACTCCTGTAAACTGCCTCTCCCTACTCACAATGTACAGAAATCCTGTAAGCTGCTTCTCTTTTACTCAGACTACTGAAAACCCGCATAGTGCGTAAGACTACGCCCATGCTACAGAACTCCCGTAAAGTGTTTCCTACACTCAGGATGCAGAACTCCTGTAAACTGCCTCTCACTACTTCCAATGTACAGAAATCCTGTAAGCTGCTTCTCTTTTACTCAGACTACTGAAAACCAGCATAGTGGGTAAGACTAATCCCATGCTACAGAACTCCCGTAAAGTGTTTCCTACACTCAGGATGCAGAACTCCTGTAAACTGCCTCTCACTACTTCCAATGTACAGAAATCCTGTAAGCTGCTTCTCTTTTACTCAGACAACTGAAAACCCGCATAGTGCGTAAGACTACTCCCATACTACAGAACTCCCGTAAAGTGTTTCCTACACTCAGGATGCAGAACTCCTGTAAACTGCCTCTCCCTACTCACAATGTACACAAATCCTGTAAGCTGCTTCTCTTTTACTCAGACAACTGAAAACGCGCATAGTGCGTTAGCTCCCATGCTACAGAACTCCCGTAAAGTGTTTCCTACACTCAGGATGCAGAACTCCTGTAAACTGCCTCTCCCTACTCACAATGTACACAAATCCTGTAAGCTGCTTCTCTTTTACTCAGACTACTAAAAACCCGCATAGTGCGTAAGACTATTCCCATGCTAAAGAACTCCCGTAAAGTGTTTCCTACACTCAGGATGCAGAACTCCTGTAAACTGCCTCTCCCTACTCACAATGTACAGAAATCCTGTAAGCTGCTTCTCTTTTACTCAGACAACTGAAAACCCGCATAGTGCGTAAGACTACTCCCATGCTACAGAACTCCCGTAAAGTGTTTCCTACACTCAGGATGCAGAACTCCTGTAAACTGCCTCTCACTACTTCCAATGTACACAAATCCTGTAAGCTGCTTCTCTTTTACTCAGACTACTGAAAACCCGCATAGTGGGTAAGACTAATCCCATGCTACAGAACTCCCGTAAAGTGTTTCCTACACTCAGGATGCAGAACTCCTGTAAACTGCCTCTCACTACTTCCAATGTACAGAAATCCTGTAAGCTGCTTCTCTTTTACTCAGACAACTGAAAATCCGCATAGTGCGTAAGACTACTCCCATACTACAGAACTCCCGTAAAGTGTTTCCTACACTCAGGATGCAGAACTCCTGTAAACTGCCTCTCCCTACTCACAATGTACACAAATCCTGTAAGCTGCTTCTCTTTTACTCAGACAACTGAAAACGCGCATAGTGCGTTAGCTCCCATTCTACAGAACTCCCGTAAAGTGTTTCCTACACTCAGGATGCAGAACTCCAGTAAACTGCCTCTCCCTACTCACAATGTACACAAATCCTGTAAGCTGCTTCTCTTTTACTCAGACTACTAAAAACCCGCATAGTGCGTAAGACTATTCCCATGCTACAGAACTCCCGTAAAGTGTTTCCTACACTCAGGATGCAGAACTCCTGTAAACTGCCTCTCCCTACTCACAATGTACACAAATCCTGTAAGCTGCTTCTCTTTTACTCAGACTACTAAAAACCCGCATAGTGCGTAAGACTAATCCCATGCTACAGAACTCCTGTGTAGTGTTTCTTACACTCATGATGCAGAACTCCTGTAAACTGCCTCTCACTACTTCCAATGTACAGAAATCCAGTAAGCTGCTTCTCTTTTACTCAGACAACTGAAAACGCGCATAGTGCATTAGCTCCCATGCTACAGAACTCCCGTAAAGTGTTTCCTACACTCAGGATGCAGAACTCCTGTAAACTGCCTCTCCCTACTCACAATGTACACAAATCCTGTAAGCTGCTTCTCTTTTACTCAGACTACTAAAAACCCGCATAGTGCGTAAGACTACTCCCATACTACAGAACTCCCGTAAAGTGTTTCCTACACTCAGGATGCAGAACTCCTGTAAACTGCCTCTCACTACTTCCAATGTACAGAAATCCTGTAAGCTGCTTCTCTTTTACTCAGACTACTGAAAACCCGCATAGTGCGTAAGACTACTCCCATGCTACAGAACTCCCGTAAAGTTTTCCTACACTCAGGATGCAGAACTCCTGTAAACTGTCTCTCAATACTTCCAATGTACACAAATCCTGTAAGCTGCTTCTCTTTTACTCAGACTACTGAAAACCCGCATAGTGGGTAAGACTACTCCCATGCTATAGAACTCCTCTAATGTGTTTCCTACACTCAGGATGCAGAACTCCTGTAAACTGCCTCTCACTACTTCCAATGTACAGAAATCCTGTAAGCTGCTTCTCTTTTACGCAGACTACTGAAAACCCGCATAGTGCGTAAGACTACTCCCATGCTACAGAACTCCCATAAAGTGTTTCCTACACTCAGGATGCAGAACTCCTGTAAACTGCCTCTCACTACTTCCAATGTACACAAATCCTGAAAGCTGCTTCTCTTTTACTCAGACTACTGAAAACCCGCATAGTGGGTAAGACTAATCCCATGCTACAGAACTCCCGTAATGTGTTTCCTACACTCAGGATGCAGAACTCCTGTAAACTGCCTCTCCCTACTCCCAATGTACAGAAATCCTGTAAGCTGCTTCTCTTTTACTCAGACAACTGAAAACCCGCATAGTGCGTAAGACTACTCCCATACTACAGAACTCCCGTAAAGTGTTTCCTACGCTCAGGATGCAGAACTCCAGTAAACTGCCTCTCCCTACTCACAATGTACACAAATCCTGTAAGCTGCTTCTCTTTTACTCAGACTACTAAAAACCCGCATAGTGCGTAAGACTATTCCCATGCTACAGAACTCCCGTAAAGTGTTTCCTACACTCAGGATGCAGAACTCCTGTAAACTGCCTCTCCCTACTCACAATGTACAGAAATCCTGTAAGCTGCTTCTCTTTTACTCAGACTACTGAAAACCCGCATAGTGCGTAAGACTACGCCCATGGTACAGAACTCCCGTAAAGTGTTTCCTACACTCAGGATGCAGAACTCCTGTAAACTGCCTCTCACTACTTCCAATGTACACAAATCCTGTAAGCTGCTTCTCTTTTACTCAGACTACTGAAAACCCGCATAGTGGGTAAGACTAATCCCATGCTACAGAACTCCCGTAAAGTGTTTCCTACACTCAGGATGCAGAACTCCTGTAAACTGCCTCTCACTACTTCCAATGTACAGAAATCCTGTAAGCTGCTTCTCTTTTACTCAGACAACTGAAAACCCGCATAGTGCGTAAGACTACTCCCATACTACAGAACTCCCGTAAAGTGTTTCCTACACTCAGGATGCAGAACTCCTGTAAACTGCCTCTCCCTACTCACAATGTACACAAATCCTGTAAGCTGCTTCTCTTTTACTCAGACTACTAAAAACCCGCATAGTGCGTAAGACTAATCCCATGCTACAGAACTCCCGTGTAGTGTTTCTTACACTCAGGATGCAGAACTCCTGTAAACTGCCTCTCACTACTTCCAATGTACAGAAATCCTGTAAGCTGCTTCTCTTTTACTCAGACAACTGAAAACGCGCATAGTGCATTAGCTCCCATGCTACAGAACTCCCGCAAAGTGTTTCCTACACTCAGGATGCAGAACTCCTGTAAACTGCCTCTCCCTACTCACAATGTACACAAATCTTGTAAGCTGCTTCTGTTTTACTCAGACAACTGAAAACGCGCATAGTGCGTTAGCTCCCATGCTACAGAACTCCCGTAAAGTGTTTCCTACACTCAGGATGCAGAACTCCAGTAAACTGCCTCTCCCTACTCACAATGTACACAAATCCTGTAAGCTGCTTCTCTTTTACTCAGACTACTAAAAACCCGCATAGTGCGTAAGACTAATCCCATGCTACAGAATTCCTGTGTAGTGTTTCTTACACTCAGGATGCAGAACTCCTGTAAACTGCCTCTCACTACTTCCAATGTACAGAAATCCAGTAAGCTGCTTCTCTTTTACTCAGACAACTGAAAACGCGCATAGTGCATTAGCTCCCATGCTACAGAACTCCCGTAAAGTGTTTCCTACACTCAGGATGCAGAACTCCTGTAAACTGCCTCTCCCTACTCACAATGTACACAAATCCTGTAAGCTGCTTCTCTTTTACTCAGACTACTAAAAACCCGCATAGTGCGTAAGACTACTCCCATACTACAGAACTCCCGTAAAGTGTTTCCTACACTCAGGATGCAGAACTCCTGTAAACTGCCTCTCACTAATTCCAATGTACAGAAATCCTGTAAGCTGCTTCTCTTTTACTCAGACTACTGAAAACCCGCATAGTGCGTAAGACTACTCCCATGCTACAGAACTCCCGTAAAGTGTTTCCTACACTCAGGATGCAGAACTCCTGTAAACTGTCTCTCAATACTTCCAATGTACACAAATCCTGTAAGCTGCTTCTCTTTTACTCAGATTACTGAAAACCCGCATAGTGGGTAAGACTACTCCCATGCTACAGAACTCCCATATAGTGTTTCTTACACTCAGGATGCAGAACTCCTGTAAACTGCCTCTCACTACTTCCAATGTACAGAAATCCTGTAAGCTGTTTCTCTTTTACTCAGAGAACTGAAAACCCGCATAGTGCGTAAGACTACTCCCATACTACAGAACTCCCGTAAAGTGTTTCCTGCACTCAGGATGCAGAACTCCTGTAAACTGCCTCTCCCTACTCACAATGTACAGAAATCCTGTAAGCTGCTTCTCTTTTACTCAGACTACTAAAAACCCGCATAGTGCGTAAGACTAATCCCATGCTAAAGAACTCCTGTGTAGTGTTTCTTACACTCAGGATGCAGAACTCCTGTAAACTGCCTCTCACTACTTCCAATGTACAGAAATCCTGTAAGCTGCTTCTCTTTTACTCAGACTGCTGAAAACCCGCATAGTGCGTAAGACTACTCCCATGCTGCAGAACTCCCATCTAGTGTTTCCTACACTCAGGATGCAGAACTCCTGTAAACTGCCTCTCACTACTTCCAATGTACAGAAATCCTGTAAGCTGCTTCTCTTTCACTAAGACTGCTGAAAACCCGCATAGTGCGTAAGACTAATCCCATGCTACAGAACTCCCATAAAGTGTTTCCTACACTCAGGATGCAAAACTCCTGTAAACTGCCTCTCACTACTTCCAATGTACAGAAATCCTGTAAGCTGCTTCTCTTTTACGGAGACAACTGAAAACCCGCATAGTGCGTAAGACTACTCCCATGCTATAGAACTCCTCTAAAGTGTTTCCTACACTCAGGATGCAGAACTCCTGTAAACTGCCTCTCACTACTTCCAATGTACAGAAATCCTGTAAGCTGCTTCTCTTTTACGCAGACTACTGAAAACCCGCATAGTGCGTAAGACTACTCCCATGCTACAGAACTCCCATAAAGTGTTTCCTACACTCAGGATGCAGAACTCCTGTAAACTGCCTCTCCCTACTCACAATGTACACAAATCCTGTAAGCTGCTTCTCTTTTACTCAGACAACTGAAAACGCGCATACTGCATTAGCTCCCATGCTACAGAACTCCCGTAAAGTGTTTCCTACACTCAGGATGCAGAACTCCTGTAAACTGCCTCTCCCTACTCACAATGTACACAAATCCTGTAAGCTGCTTCTCTTTTACTCAGACTACTAAAAACCCGCATAGTGCGTAAGACTATTCCCATGCTAAAGAACTCCCGTAAAGTGTTTCCTACACTCAGGATGCAGAACTGCTGTAAACTGCCTCTCCCTACTCACAATGTACAAAAATCCTGTAAGCTGCTTCTCTTTTACTCAGACTACTAAAAACCCGCATAGTGCGTAAGACTAATCCCATGCTACAGAACTCCTGTGTAGTGTTTCTTACACTCAGGATGCAGAACTCCTGTAAACTGCCTCTCACTACTTCCAATGTACAGAAATCCTGTAAGCTGCTTCTCTTTTACTCAGACTACTGAAAACCCGCATAGTGGGTAAGACTACTCCCATGCTACAGAACTCCCGTAAAGTGTTTCCTACACTCAGGATGCAGAACTCCTGTAAACTGCCTCTCTCTACATCCAGCTAACAGAAATCCTGTAAGCTGCTTCTCTTTCACTGAGAGTGCTGAAAACCCGCATAGTGCGTAAGACTACTCCCATGCTACAGAACTCCCATAAAGTGTTTCCTACACTCAGGATGCAGAACTCCTGTAAACTGCCTCTCACTACTTCCAACGTACAGAAATCCTGTAAGCTGCTTCTCTTTTACGCAGACTACTGAAAACCCGCATAGTGCGTAAGACTACTACCATGCTACAGAACTCCCATAAAGTGTTTCCTACACTCAGGATGCAGAACTCCTGTAAACTGCCTCTCACTACTTCCAATGTACAGAAATCCTGTAAGCTGCTTCTCTTTTACGCTGACAACTGAAAACCCGCATAGTGCGTTAGACTACTCCCATGCTATAGAACTCCTCTAAAGTGTTTCCTACACTCAGGATGCAGAACTCCTGTAAACTGCCTCTCACTACTTCCAATGTACAGAAATCCTGTAAGCTGCTTCTCTTTTACGCAGACTACTGAAAACCCGCATAGTGCGTAAGACTACTCCCATGCTACAGAACTCCCATAAAGTGTTTCCTACACTCAGGATGCAGAACTCCTGTAAACTGCCTCTCACTACTTCCAATGTACAGAAATCCAGTAAGCTGCTTCTCTTTTACTCAGACAACTGAAAACGCGCATAGTGCATTAGCTCCCATGCTACAGAACTCCCGTAAAGTGTTTCCTACACTCAGGATGCAGAACTCCTGTAAACTGCCTCTCACTACTTCCAATGTACACAAATCCTGTAAGCTGCTTCTCTTTTACTCAGACTACTGAAAACCCGCATAGTGGGTAAGACTAATCCCATGCTACAGAACTCCCGTAAAGTGTTTCCTACACTCAGGATGCAGAACTCCTGTAAACTGCCTCTCACTACTTCCAATGTACACAAATCCTGTAAGCTGCTTCTCTTTTACTCAGACTACTGAAAACCCGCATAGTGGGTAAGACTAATCCCATGCTACAGAACTCCCGTAAAGTGTTTCCTACACTCAGGATGCAGAACTCCTGTAAACTGCCTCTCACTACTTCCAATGTACAGAAATCCTGTAAGCTGCTTCTCTTTTACTCAGACAACTGAAAATCCGCATAGTGCGTAAGACTACTCCCATACTACAGAACTCCCGTAAAGTGTTTCCTACACTCAGGATGCAGAACTCCTGTAAACTGCCTCTCCCTACTCACAATGTACACAAATCCTGTAAGCTGCTTCTCTTTTACTCAGACAACTGAAAACGCGCATAGTGCGTTAGCTCCCATGCTACAGAACTCCCGTAAAGTGTTTCCTACACTCAGGATGCAGAACTCCAGTAAACTGCCTCTCCCTACTCACAATGTACACAAATCCTGTAAGCTGCTTCTCTTTTACTCAGACTACTAAAAACCCGCATAGTGCGTAAGACTATTCCCATGCTACAGAACTCCCGTAAAGTGTTTCCTACACTCAGGATGCAGAACTCCTGTAAACTGCCTCTCCCTACTCACAATGTACACAAATCCTGTAAGCTGCTTCTCTTTTACTCAGACTACTAAAAACCCGCATAGTGCGTAAGACTAATCCCATGCTACAGAACTCCTGTGTAGTGTTTCTTACACTCATGATGCAGAACTCCTGTAAACTGCCTCTCACTACTTCCAATGTACAGAAATCCAGTAAGCTGCTTCTCTTTTACTCAGACAACTGAAAACGCGCATAGTGCATTAGCTCCCATGCTACAGAACTCCCGTAAAGTGTTTCCTACACTCAGGATGCAGAACTCCTGTAAACTGCCTCTCCCTACTCACAATGTACACAAATCCTGTAAGCTGCTTCTCTTTTACTCAGACTACTAAAAACCCGCATAGTGCGTAAGACTACTCCCATACTACAGAACTCCCGTAAAGTGTTTCCTACACTCAGGATGCAGAACTCCTGTAAACTGCCTCTCACTACTTCCAATGTACAGAAATCCTGTAAGCTGCTTCTCTTTTACTCAGACTACTGAAAACCCGCATAGTGCGTAAGACTACTCCCATGCTACAGAACTCCCGTAAAGTTTTCCTACACTCAGGATGCAGAACTCCTGTAAACTGTCTCTCAATACTTCCAATGTACACAAATCCTGTAAGCTGCTTCTCTTTTACTCAGACTACTGAAAACCCGCATAGTGGGTAAGACTACTCCCATGCTATAGAACTCCTCTAATGTGTTTCCTACACTCAGGATGCAGAACTCCTGTAAACTGCCTCTCACTACTTCCAATGTACAGAAATCCTGTAAGCTGCTTCTCTTTTACGCAGACTACTGAAAACCCGCATAGTGCGTAAGACTACTCCCATGCTACAGAACTCCCATAAAGTGTTTCCTACACTCAGGATGCAGAACTCCTGTAAACTGCCTCTCACTACTTCCAATGTACACAAATCCTGAAAGCTGCTTCTCTTTTACTCAGACTACTGAAAACCCGCATAGTGGGTAAGACTAATCCCATGCTACAGAACTCCCGTAATGTGTTTCCTACACTCAGGATGCAGAACTCCTGTAAACTGCCTCTCCCTACTCCCAATGTACAGAAATCCTGTAAGCTGCTTCTCTTTTACTCAGACAACTGAAAACCCGCATAGTGCGTAAGACTACTCCCATACTACAGAACTCCCGTAAAGTGTTTCCTACGCTCAGGATGCAGAACTCCAGTAAACTGCCTCTCCCTACTCACAATGTACACAAATCCTGTAAGCTGCTTCTCTTTTACTCAGACTACTAAAAACCCGCATAGTGCGTAAGACTATTCCCATGCTACAGAACTCCCGTAAAGTGTTTCCTACACTCAGGATGCAGAACTCCTGTAAACTGCCTCTCCCTACTCACAATGTACAGAAATCCTGTAAGCTGCTTCTCTTTTACTCAGACTACTGAAAACCCGCATAGTGCGTAAGACTACGCCCATGGTACAGAACTCCCGTAAAGTGTTTCCTACACTCAGGATGCAGAACTCCTGTAAACTGCCTCTCACTACTTCCAATGTACACAAATCCTGTAAGCTGCTTCTCTTTTACTCAGACTACTGAAAACCCGCATAGTGGGTAAGACTAATCCCATGCTACAGAACTCCCGTAAAGTGTTTCCTACACTCAGGATGCAGAACTCCTGTAAACTGCCTCTCACTACTTCCAATGTACAGAAATCCTGTAAGCTGCTTCTCTTTTACTCAGACAACTGAAAACCCGCATAGTGCGTAAGACTACTCCCATACTACAGAACTCCCGTAAAGTGTTTCCTACACTCAGGATGCAGAACTCCTGTAAACTGCCTCTCCCTACTCACAATGTACACAAATCCTGTAAGCTGCTTCTCTTTTACTCAGACTACTAAAAACCCGCATAGTGCGTAAGACTAATCCCATGCTACAGAACTCCCGTGTAGTGTTTCTTACACTCAGGATGCAGAACTCCTGTAAACTGCCTCTCACTACTTCCAATGTACAGAAATCCTGTAAGCTGCTTCTCTTTTACTCATACAACTGAAAACGCGCATAGTGCATTAGCTCCCATGCTACAGAACTCCCGCAAAGTGTTTCCTACACTCAGGATGCAGAACTCCTGTAAACTGCCTCTCCCTACTCACAATGTACACAAATCTTGTAAGCTGCTTCTGTTTTACTCAGACAACTGAAAACGCGCATAGTGCGTTAGCTCCCATGCTACAGAACTCCCGTAAAGTGTTTCCTACACTCAGGATGCAGAACTCCAGTAAACTGCCTCTCCCTACTCACAATGTACACAAATCCTGTAAGCTGCTTCTCTTTTACTCAGACTACTAAAAACCCGCATAGTGCGTAAGACTAATCCCATGCTACAGAATTCCTGTGTAGTGTTTCTTACACTCAGGATGCAGAACTCCTGTAAACTGCCTCTCACTACTTCCAATGTACAGAAATCCAGTAAGCTGCTTCTCTTTTACTCAGACAACTGAAAACGCGCATAGTGCATTAGCTCCCATGCTACAGAACTCCCGTAAAGTGTTTCCTACACTCAGGATGCAGAACTCCTGTAAACTGCCTCTCCCTACTCACAATGTACACAAATCCTGTAAGCTGCTTCTCTTTTACTCAGACTACTAAAAACCCGCATAGTGCGTAAGACTACTCCCATACTACAGAACTCCCGTAAAGTGTTTCCTACACTCAGGATGCAGAACTCCTGTAAACTGCCTCTCACTAATTCCAATGTACAGAAATCCTGTAAGCTGCTTCTCTTTTACTCAGACTACTGAAAACCCGCATAGTGCGTAAGACTACTCCCATGCTACAGAACTCCCGTAAAGTGTTTCCTACACTCAGGATGCAGAACTCCTGTAAACTGTCTCTCAATACTTCCAATGTACACAAATCCTGTAAGCTGCTTCTCTTTTACTCAGATTACTGAAAACCCGCATAGTGGGTAAGACTACTCCCATGCTACAGAACTCCCATATAGTGTTTCTTACACTCAGGATGCAGAACTCCTGTAAACTGCCTCTCACTACTTCCAATGTACAGAAATCCTGTAAGCTGTTTCTCTTTTACTCAGAGAACTGAAAACCCGCATAGTGCGTAAGACTACTCCCATACTACAGAACTCCCGTAAAGTGTTTCCTGCACTCAGGATGCAGAACTCCTGTAAACTGCCTCTCCCTACTCACAATGTACAGAAATCCTGTAAGCTGCTTCTCTTTTACTCAGACTACTAAAAACCCGCATAGTGCGTAAGACTAATCCCATGCTAAAGAACTCCTGTGTAGTGTTTCTTACACTCAGGATGCAGAACTCCTGTAAACTGCCTCTCACTACTTCCAATGTACAGAAATCCTGTAAGCTGCTTCTCTTTTACTCAGACTGCTGAAAACCCGCATAGTGCGTAAGACTACTCCCATGCTGCAGAACTCCCATCTAGTGTTTCCTACACTCAGGATGCAGAACTCCTGTAAACTGCCTCTCACTACTTCCAATGTACAGAAATCCTGTAAGCTGCTTCTCTTTCACTAAGACTGCTGAAAACCCGCATAGTGCGTAAGACTAATCCCATGCTACAGAACTCCCATAAAGTGTTTCCTACACTCAGGATGCAAAACTCCTGTAAACTGCCTCTCACTACTTCCAATGTACAGAAATCCTGTAAGCTGCTTCTCTTTTACGGAGACAACTGAAAACCCGCATAGTGCGTAAGACTACTCCCATGCTATAGAACTCCTCTAAAGTGTTTCCTACACTCAGGATGCAGAACTCCTGTAAACTGCCTCTCACTACTTCCAATGTACAGAAATCCTGTAAGCTGCTTCTCTTTTACGCAGACTACTGAAAACCCGCATAGTGCGTAAGACTACTCCCATGCTACAGAACTCCCATAAAGTGTTTCCTACACTCAGGATGCAGAACTCCTGTAAACTGCCTCTCCCTACTCACAATGTACACAAATCCTGTAAGCTGCTTCTCTTTTACTCAGACAACTGAAAACGCGCATACTGCATTAGCTCCCATGCTACAGAACTCCCGTAAAGTGTTTCCTACACTCAGGATGCAGAACTCCTGTAAACTGCCTCTCCCTACTCACAATGTACACAAATCCTGTAAGCTGCTTCTCTTTTACTCAGACTACTAAAAACCCGCATAGTGCGTAAGACTATTCCCATGCTAAAGAACTCCCGTAAAGTGTTTCCTACACTCAGGATGCAGAACTGCTGTAAACTGCCTCTCCCTACTCACAATGTACAAAAATCCTGTAAGCTGCTTCTCTTTTACTCAGACTACTAAAAACCCGCATAGTGCGTAAGACTAATCCCATGCTACAGAACTCCTGTGTAGTGTTTCTTACACTCAGGATGCAGAACTCCTGTAAACTGCCTCTCACTACTTCCAATGTACAGAAATCCTGTAAGCTGCTTCTCTTTTACTCAGACTACTGAAAACCCGCATAGTGGGTAAGACTACTCCCATGCTACAGAACTCCCGTAAAGTGTTTCCTACACTCAGGATGCAGAACTCCTGTAAACTGCCTCTCTCTACATCCAGCTAACAGAAATCCTGTAAGCTGCTTCTCTTTCACTGAGAGTGCTGAAAACCCGCATAGTGCGTAAGACTACTCCCATGCTACAGAACTCCCATAAAGTGTTTCCTACACTCAGGATGCAGAACTCCTGTAAACTGCCTCTCACTACTTCCAACGTACAGAAATCCTGTAAGCTGCTTCTCTTTTACGCAGACTACTGAAAACCCGCATAGTGCGTAAGACTACTACCATGCTACAGAACTCCCATAAAGTGTTTCCTACACTCAGGATGCAGAACTCCTGTAAACTGCCTCTCACTACTTCCAATGTACAGAAATCCTGTAAGCTGCTTCTCTTTTACGCTGACAACTGAAAACCCGCATAGTGCGTAAGACTACTCCCATGCTATAGAACTCCTCTAAAGTGTTTCCTACACTCAGGATGCAGAACTCCTGTAAACTGCCTCTCACTACTTCCAATGTACAGAAATCCTGTAAGCTGCTTCTCTTTTACGCAGACTACTGAAAACCCGCATAGTGCGTAAGACTACTCCCATGCTACAGAACTCCCATAAAGTGTTTCCTACACTCAGGATGCAGAACTCCTGTAAACTGCCTCTCACTACTTCCAATGTACAGAAATCCAGTAAGCTGCTTCTCTTTTACTCAGACAACTGAAAACGCGCATAGTGCATTAGCTCCCATGCTACAGAACTCCCGTAAAGTGTTTCCTACACTCAGGATGCAGAACTCCTGTAAACTGCCTCTCCCTACTCACAATGTACAGAAATCCTGTAAGCTGCTTCTCTTTTACTCAGACTACTAAAAACCCGCATAGTGCGTAAGACTAATCCCATGCTAAAGAACTCCTGTGTAGTGTTTCTTACACTCAGGATGCAGAACTCCTGTAAACTGCCTCTCACTACTTCCAATGTACAGAAATCCTGTAAGCTGCTTCTCTTTTACTCAGACTGCTGAAAACCCGCATAGTGCGTAAGACTACTCCCATGCTGCAGAACTCCCATCTAGTGTTTCCTACACTCAGGATGCAGAACTCCTGTAAACTGCCTCTCACTACTTCCAATGTACAGAAATCCTGTAAGCTGCTTCTCTTTCACTAAGACTGCTGAAAACCCGCATAGTGCGTAAGACTAATCCCATGCTACAGAACTCCCATAAAGTGTTTCCTACACTCAGGATGCAAAACTCCTGTAAACTGCCTCTCACTACTTCCAATGTACAGAAATCCTGTAAGCTGCTTCTCTTTTACGCAGACAACTGAAAACCCGCATAGTGCGTAAGACTACTCCCATGCTATAGAACTCCTCTAAAGTGTTTCCTACACTCAGGATGCAGAACTCCTGTAAACTGCCTCTCACTACTTCCAATGTACAGAAATCCTGTAAGCTGCTTCTCTTTTACGCAGACTACTGAAAACCCGCATAGTGCGTAAGACTACTCCCATGCTACAGAACTCCCATAAAGTGTTTCCTACACTCAGGATGCAGAACTCCTGTAAACTGCCTCTCCCTACTCACAATGTACACAAATCCTGTAAGCTGCTTCTCTTTTACTCAGACAACTGAAAACGCGCATAGTGCATTAGCTCCCATGGTACAGAACTCCCGTAAAGTGTTTCCTACACTCAGGATGCAGAACTCCTGTAAACTGCCTCTCCCTACTCACAATGTACACAAATCCTGTAAGCTGCTTCTCTTTTACTCAGACTACTAAAAACCCGCATAGTGCGTAAGACTATTCCCATGCTAAAGAACTCCCGTAAAGTGTTTCCTACACTCAGGATGCAGAACTCCTGTAAACTGCCTCTCCCTACTCACAATGTACACAAATCCTGTAAGCTGCTTCTCTTTTACTCAGACTACTAAAAACCCGCATAGTGCGTAAGACTAATCCCATGCTACAGAACTCCTGTGTAGTGTTTCTTACACTCAGGATGCAGAACTCCTGTAAACTGCCTCTCACTACTTCCAATGTACAGAAATCCTGTAAGCTGCTTCTCTTTTACTCAGACTACTGAAAACCCGCATAGTGGGTAAGACTACTCCCATGCTACAGAACTCCCGTAAAGTGTTTCCTACACTCAGGATGCAGAACTCCTGTAAACTGCCTCTCACTACTTCCAATGTACAGAAATCCTGTAAGCTGCTTCTCTTTCACTGAGAGTGCTGAAAACCCGCATAGTGCGTAAGACTACTCCCATGCTACAGAACTCCCATAAAGTGTTTCCTACACTCAGGATGCAGAACTCCTGTAAACTGCCTCTCACTACTTCCAACGTACAGAAATCCTGTAAGCTGCTTCTCTTTTACGCAGACTACTGAAAACCCGCATAGTGCGTAAGACTACTACCATGCTACAGAACTCCCATAAAGTGTTTCCTACACTCAGGATGCAGAACTCCTGTAAACTGCCTCTCACTACTTCCAATGTACAGAAATCCTGTAAGCTGCTTCTCTTTTACGCAGACAACTGAAAACCCGCATAGTGCGTAAGACTACTCCCATGCTATAGAACTCCTCTAAAGTGTTTCCTACACTCAGGATGCAGAACTCCTGTAAACTGCCTCTCACTACTTCCAATGTACAGAAATCCTGTAAGCTGCTTCTCTTTTACGCAGACTACTGAAAACCCGCATAGTGCGTAAGACTACTCCCATGCTACAGAACTCCCATAAAATGTTTCCTACACTCAGGATGCAGAACTCCTGTAAACTGCCTCTCACTACTTCCAATGTACAGAAATCCTGTAAGCTGCTTCTCTTTTACTCAGACAACTGAAAACCCGCATAGTGCGTAAGACTACTCCCATACTACAGAACTCCCGTAAAGTGTTTCCTAAACTCAGGATGCAGAACTGCTGTAAACTGCCTCTCACTACTTCCAATGTACAGAAATCCTGTAAGCTGCTTCTCTTTTACTCAGACAACTGAAAACCCGCATAGTGCGTAAGACTACTCCCATACTACAGAACTCCCATCTAGTGTTTCCTACACTCAGGATGCAGAACTCCTGTAAACTGCCTCTCACTACTTCCAATGTACAGAAATCCTGTAAGCTGCTTCTCTTTTACTCAGACTACTGAAAACCCGCATAGTGGGTAAGACTACTCCCATGCTACAGAACTCCCGTAAAGTGTTTCCTACACTCAGGATGCAGAACTCCTGTAAACTGCCTCTCACTACTTCCAATGTACACAAATCCTGAAAGCTGCTTCTCTTTTACTCAGACTACTGAAAACCCGCATAGTGGGTAAGACTAATCCCATGCTACAGAACTCCCGTAAAGTGTTTCCTACACTCAGGATGCAGAACTCCTGTAAACTGCCTCTCCCTACTCACAATGTACACAAATCCTGTAAGCTGCTTCTCTTTTACTCAGACAACTGAAAACCCGCATAGTGCGTAAGACTACTCCCATACTACAGAACTCCCGTAAAGTGTTTCCTACACTCAGGATGCAGAACTCCTGTAAACTGCCTCTCCCTACTCACAATGTACACAAATCCTGTAAGCTGCTTCCTTTTACTCACACAACTGAAAACGCGCATAGTGCGTTAGCTCCCATGCTACAGAACTCCCGTAAAGTGTTTCCTACACTCAGGATGCAGAACTCCAGTAAACTGCCTCTCCCTACTCACAATGTACACAAATCCTGTAAGCTGCTTCTCTTTTACTCAGACTACTAAAAACCCGCATAGTGCGTAAGACTATTCCCATGCTACAGAACTCCCGTAAAGTGTTTCCTACACTCAGGATGCAGAACTCCTGTAAACTGCCTCTCCCTACTCACAATGCACAAATCCTGTAAGCTGCTTCTCTTTTACTCAGACAACTGAAAACGCGCATAGTGCGTTAGCTCCCATGCTACAGAACTCCCGGAAAGTGTTTCCTACACTCAGGATGCAGAACTCCAGTAAACTGCCTCTCCAACTCACAATGTACACAAATCCTGTAAGCTGCTTCTCTTTTACTCAGACTACTAAAAACCCGCATAGTGCGTAAGACTAATCCCATGCTACAGAACTCCTGTGTAGTGTTTCTTACACTCAGGATGCAGAACTCCTGTAAACTGCCTCTCCCTACTCACAATGTACAGAAATCCTGTAAGCTGCTTCTCTTTTACTCAGACTACTAAAAACCCGCATAGTGCGTAAGACTAATCCCATGCTAAAGAACTCCTGTGTAGTGTTTCTTACACTCAGGATGCAGAACTCCTGTAAACTGCCTCTCACTACTTCCAATGTACAGAAATCCTGTAAGCTGCTTCTCTTTTACTCAGACTGCTGAAAACCCGCATAGTGCGTAAGACTACTCCCATGCTGCAGAACTCCCATCTAGTGTTTCCTACACTCAGGATGCAGAACTCCTGTAAACTGCCTCTCACTACTTCCAATGTACAGAAATCCTGTAAGCTGCTTCTCTTTCACTAAGACTGCTGAAAACCCGCATAGTGCGTAAGACTAATCCCATGCTACAGAACTCCCATAAAGTGTTTCCTACACTCAGGATGCAAAACTCCTGTAAACTGCCTCTCACTACTTCCAATGTACAGAAATCCTGTAAGCTGCTTCTCTTTTACTCAGACTACTGAAAACCCGCATAGTGCGTAAGACTACTCCCATGCTACAGAACTCCGGTAAAGTGTTTCCTACACTCAGGATGCAGAACTCCTGTAAACTGCCTCTCACTACTTCCAATGTACAGAAATCCTGTAAGCTGCTTCTCTTTTACGCAGACTACTGAAAACCCGCATAGTGCGTAAGACTACTCCCATGCTACAGAACTCCCATAAAGTGTTTCCTACACTCAGGATGCAGAACTCCTGTAAACTGCCTCTCCCTACTCACAATGTACACAAATCCTGTAAGCTGCTTCTCTTTTACTCAGACAACTGAAAACGCGCATAGTGCATTAGCTCCCATGCTACAGAACTCCCGTAAAGTGTTTCCTACACTCAGGATGCAGAACTCCTGTAAACTGCCTCTCCCTACTCACAATGTACACAAATCCTGTATGCTGCTTCTCTTTTACTCAGACTACTAAAAACCCGCATAGTGCGTAAGACTATTCCCATGCTAAAGAACTCCCGTAAAGTGTTTCCTACACTCAGGATGCAGAACTCCTGTAAACTGCCTCTCCCTACTCACAATGTACAAAAATCCTGTAAGCTGCTTCTCTTTTACTCAGACTACTAAAAACCCGCATAGTGCGTAAGACTAATCCCATGCTACAGAACTCCTGTGTAGTGTTTCTTACACTCAGGATGCAGAACTCCTGTAAACTGCCTCTCACTACTTCCAATGTACAGAAATCCTGTAAGCTGCTTCTCTTTTACTCAGACTACTGAAAACCCGCATAGTGGGTAAGACTACTCACATGCTACAGAACTCCCGTAAAGTGTTTCCTACACTCAGGATGCAGAACTCCTGTAAACTGCCTCTCACTACTTCCAATGTACAGAAATCCTGTAAGCTGCTTCTCTTTTACTCAGACAACTGAAAACCCGCATAGTGCGTAAGACTACTCCCGTACTACAGAACTCCCGTAAAGTGTTTCCTACACTCAGGATGCAGAACTCCTGTAAACTGCCTCTCACTACTTCCAATGTACAGAAATCCTGTAAGCTGCTTCTCTTTTACTCAGACTACTGAAAACCCGCATAGTGGGTAAGACTACTCCCATGCTACAGAACTCCCGTAAAGTGTTTCCTACACTCAGGATGCAGAACTCCTGTAAACTGCCTCTCACTACTTCCAATGTACACAAATCCTGAAAGCTGCTTCTCTTTTACTCAGACTACTGAAAACCCGCATAGTGGGTAAGACTAATCCCATGCTACAGAACTCCCGTAAAGTGTTTCCTACACTCAGGATGCAGAACTCCTGTAAACTGCCTCTCCCTACTCACAATGTACAGAAATCCTGTAAGCTGCTTCTCTTTTACTCAGACAACTGAAAACCCGCATAGTGCGTAAGACTACTCCCATACTACAGAACTCCCGTAAAGTGTTTCCTACACTCAGGATGCAGAACTCCTGTAAACTGCCTCTCCCTACTCACAATGTACACAAATCCTGTAAGCTGCTTCTCTTTTACTCAGACAACTGAAAACGCGCATAGTGCGTTAGCTCCCATGCTACAGAACTCCCGTAAAGTGTTTCCTACACTCAGGATGCAGAACTCCAGTAAACTGCCTCTCCCTACTCACAATGTACACAAATCCTGTAAGCTGCTTCTCTTTTACTCAGACTACTAAAAACCCGCATAGTGCGTAAAACTATTCCCATGCTACAGAACTCCCGTAAAGTGTTTCCTACACTCAGGATGCAGAACTCCTGTAAACTGCCTCTCCCTACTCACAATGTACAGAAATCCTGTAAGCTGCTTCTCTTTTACTCAGACTACTGAAAACCCGCATAGTGCGTAAGACTACGCCCATGCTACAGAACTCCCGTAAAGTGTTTCCTACACTCAGGATGCAGAACTCCTGTAAACTGCCTCTCACTACTCACAATGTACACAAATCCTGTAAGCTGCTTCTCTTTTACTCAGACTACTGAAAACACGCATAGTGGGTAAGACTACTCACATGCTACAGAACTCCCGTAAAGTGTTTCCTACACTCAGGATGCAGAACTCCTGTAAACTGCCTCTCACTACTTCCAATGTACAGAAATCCTGTAAGCTGCTTCTCTTTTACTCAGACAACAGAAAACCCGCATAGTGCGTAAGACTACTCCCATACTACAGAACTCCCGTAAAGTGTTTCCTACACTCAGGATGCAGAACTCCTGTAAACTGCCTCTCCCTACTCACAATGTACACAAATCCTGTAAGCTGCTTCTCTTTTACTCAGACAACTGAAAACGCGCATAGTGCGTTAGCTCCCATGCTACAGAACTCCCGTAAAGTGTTTCCTACACTCAGGATGCAGAACTCCAGTAAACTGCCTCTCCAACTCACAATGTACACAAATCCTGTAAGCTGCTTCTCTTTTACTCAGACTACTAAAAACCCGCATAGTGCGTAAGACTAACCCATGCTACAGAACTCCTGTGTAGTGTTTCTTACACTCAGGATGCAGAACTCCTGTAAACTGCCTCTCACTACTTCCAATGTACAGAAATCCTGTAAGCTTCTTCTCTTTTACTCAGACAACTGAAAACGCGCATAGTGCATTAGCTCCCATGCTACAGAACTCCCGTAAAGTGTTTCCTACACTCAGGATGCAGAACTCCTGTAAACTGCCTCTCCCTACTCACAATGTACACAAATCCTGTAAGCTGCTTCTCTTTTACTCAGACTACTAAAAACCCGCATAGTGCGTAAGACTAATCCCATGCTACAGAACTCCTGTGTAGTGTTTCTTACACTCAGGATGCAGAACTCCTGTAAACTGCCTCTCACTACTTCCAATGTACAGAAATCCAGTAAGCTGCTTCTCTTTTACTCAGACAACTGAAAACGCGCATAGTGCATTAGCTCCCATGCTACAGAACTCCCGTAAAGTGTTTCCTACACTCAGGATGCAGAACTCCTGTAAACTGCCTCTCCCTACTCACAATGTACACAAATCCTGTAAGCTGCTTCTCTTTTACTCAGACTACTAAAAACCCGCATAGTGCGTAAGACTAATCCCATGCTACAGAACTCCTGTGTAGTGTTTCTTACACTCAGGATGCAGAACTCCTGTAAACTGCCTCTCACTACTTCCAATGTACAGAAATCCTGTAAGCTGCTTCTCTTTTACTCAGACAACTGAAAACGCGCATAGTGCATTAGCTCCCATGCTACAGAACTCCCGTAAAGTGTTTCCTACACTCAGGATGCAGAACTCCTGTAAACTGCCTCTCCCTACTCACAATGTACACAAATCCTGTAAGCTGCTTCTCTTTTACTCAGACTACTAAAAACCCGCATAGTGCGTAAGACTACTCCCATACTACAGAACTCCCGTAAAGTGTTTCCTACACTCAGGATGCAGAACTCCTGTAAACTGCCTCTCACTAATTCCAATGTACAGAAATCCTGTAAGCTGCTTCTCTTTTACTCAGACTACTGAAAACCCGCATAGTGCGTAAGACTACTCCCATGCTACAGAACTCCCGTAAAGTGTTTCCTACACTCAGGATGCAGAACTCCTGTAAACTGTCTCTCAATACTTCCAATGTACACAAATCCTGTAAGCTGCTTCTCTTTTACTCAGATTACTGAAAACCCGCATAGTGGGTAAGACTACTCCCATGCTACAGAACTCCCATATAGTGTTTCTTACACTCAGGATGCAGAACTCCTGTAAACTGCCTCTCACTACTTCCAATGTACAGAAATCCTGTAAGCTGTTTCTCTTTTACTCAGACAACTGAAAACCCGCATAGTGCGTAAGACTACTCCCATACTACAGAACTCCCGTAAAGCGTTTCCTGCACTCAGGATGCAGAACTCCTGTAAACTGCCTCTCCCTACTCACAATGTACAGAAATCCTGTAAGCTGCTTCTCTTTTACTCAGACTACTAAAAACCCGCATAGTGCGTAAGACTAATCCCATGCTACAGAACTCCCATAAAGTGTTTCCTACACTCAGGATGCAGAACTCCTGTAAACTGCCTCTCACTACTTCCAATGTACAGAAATCCTGTAAGCTGCTTCTCTTTCACTCAGACTGCTGAAAACCCGCATAGTGCGTAAGACTACTCCCATGCTGCAGAACTCCCATCTAGTGTTTCCTACACTCAGGATGCAGAACTCCTGTAAACTGCCTCTCACTACTTCCAATGTACAGAAATCTTGTAAGCTGCTTCTCTTTCACTAAGACTGCTGAAAACCCGCATAGTGCGTAAGACTACTCCCATGCTACAGAACTCCCATAAAGTGTTTCCTACACTCAGGATGCAAAACTCCTGTAAACTGCCTCTCACTACTTCCAATGTACAGAAATCCTGTAAGCTGCTTCTCTTTTACGCAGACTACTAAAAACCCGCATAGTGCGTAAGACTACTCCCATGCTATAGAACTCCTCTGAAGTGTTTCCTACACTCAGGATGCAGAACTCCTGTAAACTGCCTCTCACTACTTCCAATGTACAGAAATCCTGTAAGCTGCTTCTCTTTTACGCAGACTACTGAAAACCCGCATAGTGCGTAAGACTACTCCCATGCTACAGAACTCCCATAAAGTGTTTCCTACACTCAGGATGCAGAACTCCTGTAAACTGCCTCTCACTACTTCCAATGTACAGAAATCCTGTAAGCTGCTTCTCTTTTACTCAGACTGCTGAAAACCCGCATAGTGCGTAACACTACTCCCATACTACAGAACTCCCGTAAAGTGTTTCCTACACTCAGGATGCAGAACTCCTGTAAACTGCCTCTCACTACTTCCAATGTACAGAAATCCTGTAAGCTGCTTCTCTTTTACTCAGACTACTGAAAACCCGCATAGTGGGTAAGACTACTCCCATGCTACAGAACTCCCGTAAAGTGTTTCCTACACTCAGGATGCAGAACTCCTGTAAACTGCCTCTCCCTACTCACAATGTACACAAATCCTGTAAGCTGCTTCTCTTTTACTCAGACTACTAAAAACCCGCATAGTGCGTAAGACTATTCCCATGCTAAAGAACTCCCGTAAAGTGTTTCCTACACTCAGGATGCAGAACTCCTGTAAACTGCCTCTCCCTACTCACAATGTACAGAAATCCTGTAAGCTGCTTCTCTTTTACTCAGACTACTAAAAACCCGCATAGTGCGTAAGACTAATCCCTTGCTACAGAACTCCTGTGTAGTGTTTCTTACACTCAGGATGCAGAACTCCTGTAAACTGCCTCTCACTACTTCCAATGTACAGAAATCCTGGAAGCTGCTTCTCTTTTACTCAGACTACTGAAAACCCGCATAGTGGGTAAGACTACTCCCATGCTACAGAACTCCCGTAAAGTGTTTCCTACACTCAGGATGCAGAACTCCTGTAAACTGCCTCTCACTACTTCCAATGTACAGAAATCCTGTAAGCTGCTTCTCTTTCACTAAGACTGCTGAAAACCCGCATAGTGCGTAAGACTACTCCCATGCTACAGAACTCCCATAAAGTGTTTCCTACACTCAGGATGCAGAACTCCTGTAAACTGCCTCTCACTACTTCCAATGTACAGAAATCCTGTAAGCTGCTTCTCTTTTACGCAGACTACTGAAAACCCGCATAGTGCGTAAGACTACTCCCATGCTACAGAACTCCCGTAAAGTGTTTCCTACACTCAGGATGCAGAACTCCTGTAAACTGCCTCTCACTACTTCCAATGTACAGAAATCCTGTAAGCTGCTTCTCTTTTACGCAGACAACTGAAAACCCGCATAGTGCGTAAGACTACTCCCATGCTATAGAACTCCTCTTAAGTGTTTCCTACACTCAGGATGCAGAACTCCTGTAAACTGCCTCTCACTACTTCCAATGTACAGAAATCCTGTAAGCTGCTTCTCTTTTACGCAGACTACTGAAAACCCGCATAGTGCGTAAGACTACACCCATGCTACAGAACTCCCATAAAGTGTTTCCTACACTCAGGATGCAGAACTCCTGTAAACTGCCTCTCACTACTTCCAATGTACAGAAATCCTGTAAGCTGCTTCTCTTTTACTCAGACAACTGAAAACCCGCATAGTGCGTAAGACTACTCCCATACTACAGAACTCCCGTAAAGTGTTTCCTACACTCAGGATGCAGAACTCCTGTAAACTGCCTCTCACTACTTCCAATGTACAGAAATCCTGTAAGTTGCTTCTCTTTTACTCAGACTACTGAAAACCCGCATAGTGGGTAAGACTACTCCCATGCTACAGAACTCCCGTAAAGTGTTTCCTACACTCAGGATGCAGAACTCCTGTAAACTGCCTCTCACTACTTCCAATGTACACAAATCCTGTAAGCTGCTTCTCTTTTACTCAGACTACTGAAAACCCGCATAGTGGGTAAGACTAATCCCATGCTACAGAACTCCCGTAAAGTGTTTCCTACACTCAGGATGCAGAACTCTTGTAAACTGCCTCTCACTACTTCCAATGTACAGAAATCCTGTAAGCTGCTTCTCTTTTACTCAGACAACTGAAAACCCGCATAGTGCGTAAGACTACTCCCATACTACAGAACTCCCGTAAAGTGTTTCCTACACTCAGGATGCAGAAGTCCTGTAAACTGCCTCTCCCTACTCACAATGTACACAAATCCTGTAAGCTGCTTCTCTTTTACTCAGACAACTGAAAACGCGCATAGTGCATTAGCTCCCATGCTACAGAACTCCCGTAAAGTGTTTCCTACACTCAGGATGCAGAACTCCTGTAAACTGCCTCTCCCTACTCACAATGTACACAAATCCTGTAAGCTGCTTCTCTTTTACTCAGACTACTAAAAACCCGCATAGTGCGTAAGACTATTCCCATGCTAAAGAACTCCCGTAAAGTGTTTCCTACACTCAGGATGCAGAACTCCTGTAAACTGCCTCTCCCTACTCACAATGTACACAAATCCTGTAAGCTGCTTCTCTTTTACTCAGACTACTAAAAACCCGCATAGTGCGTAAGACTAATCCCATGCTACAGAACTCCTGTGTAGTGTTTCTTACACTCAGGATGCAGAACTCCTGTAAACTGCCTCTCACTACTTCCAATGTACAGAAATCCTGTAAGCTGCTTCTCTTTTACTCAGACTACTGAAAACCCGCATAGTGGGTAAGACTACTCCCATGCTACAGAACTCCCGTAAAGTGTTTCCTACACTCAGGATGCAGAACTCCTGTAAACTGCCTCTCACTACTTCCAATGTACAGAAATCCTGTAAGCTGCTTCTCTTTCACTAAGACTGCTGAAAACCCGCATAGTGCGTAAGACTACTCCCATGCTACAGAACTCCCATAAAGTGTTTCCTACACTCAGGATGCAAAACTCCTGTAAACTGCCTCTCACTAATTCCAATGTACAGAAATCCTGTAAGCTGCTTCTCTTTTACGCAGACAACTGAAAACCCGCATAGTGCGTAAGACTACTCCCATGCTATAGAACTCCTCTAAAGTGTTTCCTACACTCAGGATGCAGAACTCCTGTAAACTGCCTCTCACTAATTCCAATGTACAGAAATCCTGTAAGCTGCTTCTCTTTTACGCAGACTACTAAAAACCCGCATAGTGCGTAAGACTAGTCCCATGCTGCAGAACTCCCATCTAGTGTTTCCTACACTCAGGATGCAGAACTCCTGTAAACTGCCTCTCACTACTTCCAATGTACAGAAATCCTGTAAGCTGCTTCTCTTTCAAAAAGACTGCTGAAAACCCGCATAGTGCGTAAGACTACTCTCATGCTAAAGAACTCCCATAAAGTGTTTCCTACACTCAGGATGCAAAACTCCTGTAAACTGCCTCTCACTACTTCCAATGTACAGAAATCCTGTAAGCTGCTTCTCTTTTACTCAGACTACTAAAAACCCGCATAGTGCGTAAGACTAATCCCATGCTACAGAACTCCTGTGTAGTGTTTCTTACACTCAGGATGCAGAACTCCTGTAAAGTGCCTCTCACTACTTCCAATGTACAGAAATCCTGTAAGCTGCTTCTCTTTTACTCAGACTGCTGAAAACCCGCATAGTGCGTAAGACTACTCCCATGCTGCAGAACTCCCATCTAGTGTTTCCTACACTCAGGATGCAGAACTCCTGTAAACTGCCTCTCACTACTTCCAATGTACAGAAATCCTGTAAGCTGCTTCTCTTTCACTAAGACTGCTGAAAACCCGCATAGTGCGTAAGACTACTCCCATGCTACAGAACTCCCATAAAGTGTTTCCTACACTCAGGATGCAAAACTCCTGTAAACTGCCTCTCACTACTTCCAATGTACAGAAATCCTGTAAGCTGCTTCTCTTTTACTCAGACTACTAAAAACCCGCATAGTGCGTAAGACTAATCCCATGCTACAGAACTCCTGTGTAGTGTTTCTTACACTCAGGATGCAGAACTCCTGTAAAGTGCCTCTCACTACTTCCAATGTACAGAAATCCTGTAAGCTGCTTCTCTTTTACTCAGACTGCTGAAAACCCGCATAGTGCGTAAGACTACTCCCATGCTGCAGAACTCCCATCTAGTGTTTCCTACACTCAGGATGCAGAACTCCTGTAAACTGCCTCTCACTACTTCCAATGTACAGAAATCCTGTAAGCTGCTTCTCTTTTACGCAGACTACTGAAAACCCGCATAGTGCGTAAGACTACTCCCATGCTACAGAACTCCTCTAAAGTGTTTCCTACACTCAGGATGCAGAACTCCTGTAAACTGCCTCTCACTACTTCCAATGTACAGAAATTCTGTAAGCTGCTTCTCTTTTACGCAGACTACTGAAAACCCGCATAGTGCGTAAGACTACTCCCATACTACAGAACTCCCGTAAAGTGTTTCCTACACTCAGGATGCAGAACTCCTGTAAACTGCCTCTCACTACTTCCAATGTACAGAAATCCTGTAAGCTGCTTCTCTTTTACTCAGACTGCTGAAAACCCGCATAGTGCGTAAGACTACTCCCATGCTACAGAACTCCCGTAAAGTGTTTCCTACACTCAGGATGCAGAACTCCTGTAAACTGCCTCTCACTACTTCCAATGTACAGAAATCCTGTAAGCTGCTTCTCTTTTACTCAGACTACTGAAAACCCGCATAGTGGGTAAGACTAATCCCATGCTACAGAACTCCCGTAAAGTGTTTCCTACACTCAGGATGCAGAACTCCTGTAAACTGCCTCTCACTACTTCCAATGTACAGAAATCCTGTAAGCTGCTTCTCTTTTACTCAGACAACTGAAAACCCGCATAGTGCGTAAGACTACTCCCATACTACAGAACTCCCGTAAAGTGTTTCCTACACTCAGGATGCAGAACTCCTGTAAACTGCCTCTCCCTACTCACAATGTACACAAATCCTGTAAGCTGCTTCTCTTTTACTCAGACAACTGAAAACGCGCATAGTGCATTAGCTCCCATGCTACAGAACTCCCGTAAAGTGTTTCCTACACTCAGGATGCAGAACTCCTGTAAACTGCCTCTCCCTACTCACAATGTACACAAATCCTGTAAGCTGCTTCTCTTTTACTCAGACTACTAAAAACCCGCATAGTGCGTAAGACTATTCCCATGCTACAGAACTCCCGTAAAGTGTTTCCTACACTCAGGATGCAGAACTCCTGTAAACTGCCTCTCCCTACTCACAATGTACACAAATCCTGTAAGCTGCTTCTCTTTTACTCAGACTACTAAAAACCCGCATAGTGCGTAAGACTAATCCCATGCTACAGAACTCCTGTGTAGTGTTTCTTACACTCAGGATGCAGAACTCCTTTAAACTGCCTCTCACTACTTCCAATGTACAGAAATCCTGTAAGCTGCTTCTCTTTTACTCAGACTGCTGAAAACCCGCATAGTGCGTAAGACTACTCCCATGCTGGAGAACTCCCATCTAGTGTTTCCTACACTCAGGATGCAGAACTCCTGTAAACTGCCTCTCACTACTTCCAATGTACAGAAATCCTGTAAGCTGCTTGTCTTTCAATAAGACTGCTGAAAACACGCATAGTGCGTAAGACTAATCCCATGCTACAGAACTCCCATAAAGTGTTTCCTACACTCAGGATGCAAAACTCCTGTAAACTGCCTCTCACTACTTCCAATGTACAGAAATCCTGTAAGCTGCTTCTCTTTTACGCAGACTACTGAAAACCCGCATAGTGCGTAAGACTACTCCCATGCTATAGAACTCCTCTAAAGTGTTTCTTACACTCAGGATGCAGAACTCCTGTAAACTGCCTCTCACTACTTCCAATGTACAGAAATCCTGTAAGCTGCTTCTCTTTTACGCAGACAACTGAAAACCCGCATAGTGCGTAAGACTACTCCCATGCTACAGAATTCCCATAAAGTGTTTCCTACACTCAGCATGCAGAACTCCTGTAAACTGCCTCTCACTACTTCCAATGTACAGAAATCCTGTAAGCTGCTTCTCTTTTACTCAGACAACTGAAAACCCGCATAGTGCGTAAGACTATTCCCATACTACAGAACTCCCGTAAAGTGTTTCCTACACTCAGGATGCAGAACTCCTGTAAACTGCCTCTCACTACTTCCAATGTACAGAAATCCTGTAAGCTGCTTCTCTTTTACTCAGACTACTGAAAACCCGCATAGTGGGTAAGACTACTCCCATGCTACAGAACTCCCGTAAAGTGTTTCCTACACTCAGGATGCAGAACTCCTGTAAACTGCCTCTCCCTACTTCCAATGTACAGAAATCCTGTAAGCTGCTTCTCTTTTACTCAGACTACTGAAAACCCGCATAGTGGGTAAGACTAATCCCATGCTACAGAACTCCCGTAAAGTGTTTCCTACACTCAGGATGCAGAACTCCTGTAAACTGCCTCTCACTACTTGCAATGTACAGAAATCCTGTAAGCTGCTTCTCTTTTACTCAGACAACTGAAAACCCGCATAGTGCGTAAGACTACTCCCATACTACAGAACTCCCGTAAAGTGTTTCCTACACTCAGGATGCAGAAATCCTGTAAACTGCCTCTCCCTACTCACAATGTACACAAATCCTGTGAGCTGCTTCTCTTTTACTCAGACTACTGAAAACCCGCATAGTGGGTAAGACTACTCCCATGCTACAGAACTCCCGTAAAGTGTTTCCTACACTCAGGATGCAGAACTCCTGTAAACTGCCTCTCACTACTTCCAATGTACAGAAATCCTGTAAGCTGCTTCTCTTTTACTCAGACTGCTGAAAACCCGCATAGTGCGTAAGACTACTCCCATGCTGCAGAACTCCCATCTAGTGTTTCCTACACTCAGGATGCAGAACTCCTGTAAACTGCCTCTCACTACTTCCAATGTACAGAAATCCTGTAAGCTGCTTCTCTTTCACTAAGACTGCTGAAAACCCGCATAGTGCGTAAGACTAATCCCATGCTACAGAACTCCCATAAAGTGTTTCCTACACTCAGGATGCAAAACTCCTGTAAACTGCCTCTCACTACTTCCAATGTACAGAAATCCTGTAAGCTGCTTCTCTTTTACGCAGACTACTGAAAACCCGCATAGTGCGTAAGACTACTCCCATGCTATAGAACTCCTCTAAAGTGTTTCCTACACTCAGGATGCAGAACTCCTGTAAACTGCCTCTCACTACTTCCAATGTACAGAAATCCTGTAAGCTGCTTCTCTTTTACGCAGACTACTGAAAACCCGCATAGTGCGTAAGACTACTCCCATGCTACAGAACTCCCATAAAGTGTTTCCTACACACAGGATGCAGAACTCCTGTAAACTGCCTCTCACTACTTCCAATGTACAGAAATCCTGTAAGCTGCTTCTCTTTTACTCAGACAACTGAAAACCCGCATAGTGCGTAAGACTACTCCCATGCTACAGAACTCCCGTAAAGTGTTTCCTACACTCAGGATGCAGAACTCCTGTAAACTGCCTCTCACTACTTCCAATGTACAGAAATCCTGTAAGCTGCTTCTCTTTTACTCAGACTACTGAAAACCCGCATAGTGCGTAAGACTACCCCCATGCTACAGAACTCCCGTAAAGTGTTTCCTACACTCAGGATGCAGAACTCCTGTAAACTGCCTCTCACTACTTCCAATGTACAGAAATCCTGTAAGCTGCTTCTCTTTTACTCAGACTACTGAAAACCCGCATAGTGCGTAAGACTACTCCCATGCTGCAGAACTCCCATCTAGTGTTTCCTACACTCAGGATGCAGAACTCCTGTAAACTGCCTCTCACTACTTCCAATGTACAGAAATCCTGTAAGCTGCTTCTCTTTTACTCAGACTACTGAAAACCCGCATAGTGGGTAAGACTAATCCCATGCTACAGAACTCCCGTAAAGTGTTTCCTACACTCAGAATGCAGAACTCCTGTAAACTGCCTCTCACTACTTCCAATGTACAGAAATCCTGTAAGCTGCTTCTCTTTTACTCAGACAACTGAAAACCCGCATAGTGCGTAAGACTACTCCCATACTACAGAACTCCCGTAAAGTGTTTCCTACACTCAGGATGCAGAACTCCTGTAAACTGCCTCTCCCTACTCACAATGTACACAAATCCTGTAAGCTGCTTCTCTTTTACTCAGACTACTGAAAACCCGCATAGTGGGTAAGACTACTCCCATGCTACAGAACTCCCGTAAAGTGTTTCCTACACTCAGGATGCAGAACTCCTGTAAACTGCCTCTCACTACTTCCAATGTACAGAAATCCTGTAAGCTGCTTCTCTTTTACTCAGACTACTGAAAACCCGCATAGTGGGTAAGACTAATCCCATGCTACAGAACTCCCGTAAAGTGTTTCCTACACTCAGGATGCAGAACTCCTGTAAACTGCCTCTCACTACTTCCAATGTACAGAAATCCTGTAAGCTGCTTCTCTTTTACTCAGACTACTGAAAACCCGCATAGTGCATTAGCTCCCATGCTACAGAACTCCCGTAAAGTGTTTCCTACACTCAGGATGCAGAACTCCTGTAAACTGCCTCTCCCTACTCACAATGTACACAAATCCTGTAAGCTGCTTCTCTTTTACTCAGACTACTAAAAACCCGCATAGTGCATAAGACTATTCCCATGCTAAAGAACTCCCGTAAAGTGTTTCCTACACTCAGGATGCAGAACTCCTGTAAACTGCCTCTCACTACTTCCAATGTACAGAAATCCTGTAAGCTGCTTCTCTTTCACTAAGACTGCTGAAAACCCGCATAGTGCGTAAGACTACTCCCATGCTACAGAACTCCCATAAAGTGTTTCCTACACTCAGGATGCAAAACTCCTGTAAACTGCCTCTCACTACTTCCAACGTACAGAAATCCTGTAAGCTGCTTCTCTTTTACGCAGACAAGTGAAAACCCGCATAGTGCGTAAGACTACTCCCATGCTATAGAACTCCTCTAAAGTGTTTCCTACACTCAGGATGCAGAACTCCTGTAAACTGCCTCTCACTACTTCCAATGTACAGAAATCCTGTAAGCTGCTTCTCTTTTACGCAGACTACTGAAAACCCGCATAGTGCGTAAGACTACTCCCATGCTACAGAACTCCCATAAAGTGTTTCCTACACTCAGGATGCAGAACTCCTGTAAACTGCCTCTCACTACTTCCAATGTACAGAAATCCTGTAAGCTGCTTCTCTTTTACTCAGACAACTGAAAACCCGCATAGTGCGTAAGACTACTCCCATACTACAGAACTCCCGTAAAGTGTTTCCTACACTCAGGATGCAGAAATCCTGTAAACTGCCTCTCCCTACTCACAATGTACACAAATCCTGTGAGCTGCTTCTCTTTTACTCAGACTACTGAAAACCCGCATAGTGGGTAAGACTACTCCCATGCTACAGAACTCCCATAAAGTGTTTCCTACACTCAGGATGCAGAACTCCTGTAAACTGCCTCTCACTACTTCCAATGTACAGAAATCCTGTAAGCTGCTTCTCTTTTACTCAGACTGCTGAAAACCCGCATAGTGCGTAAGACTACTCCCATGCTGCAGAACTCCCATCTAGTGTTTCCTACACTCAGGATGCAGAACTCCTGTAAACTGCCTCTCACTACTTCCAATGTACAGAAATCCTGTAAGCTGCTTCTCTTTCACTAAGACTGCTGAAAACCCGCATAGTGCGTAAGACTAATCCCATGCTACAGAACTCCCATAAAGTGTTTCCTACACTCAGGATGCAAAACTCCTGTAAACTGCCTCTCACTACTTCCAATGTACAGAAATCCTGTAAGCTGCTTCTCTTTTACGCAGACTACTGAAAACCCGCATAGTGCGTAAGACTACTCCCATGCTATAGAACTCCTCTAAAGTGTTTCCTACACTCAGGATGCAGAACTCCTGTAAACTGCCTCTCACTACTTCCAATGTACAGAAATCCTGTAAGCTGCTTCTCTTTTACGCAGACTACTGAAAACCCGCATAGTGCGTAAGACTACTCCCATGCTACAGAACTCCCATAAAGTGTTTCCTACACACAGGATGCAGAACTCCTGTAAACTGCCTCTCACTACTTCCAATGTACAGAAATCCTGTAAGCTGCTTCTCTTTTACTCAGACAACTGAAAACCCGCATAGTGCGTAAGACTACTCCCATGCTACAGAACTCCCGTAAAGTGTTTCCTACACTCAGGATGCAGAACTCCTGTAAACTGCCTCTCACTACTTCCAATGTACAGAAATCCTGTAAGCTGCTTCTCTTTTACTCAGACTACTGAAAACCCGCATAGTGCGTAAGACTACCCCCATGCTACAGAACTCCCGTAAAGTGTTTCCTACACTCAGCATGCAGAACTCCTGTAAACTGCCTCTCACTACTTCCAATGTACAGAAATCCTGTAAGCTGCTTCTCTTTTACTCAGACTACTGAAAACCCGCATAGTGCGTAAGACTACTCCCATGCTACAGAACTCCCGTAAAGTGTTTCCTACACTCAGGATGCAGAACTCCTGTAAACTGCCTCTCACTACTTCCAATGTACAGAAATCCTGTAAGCTGCTTCTCTTTTACTCAGACTACTGAAAACCCGCATAGTGGGTAAGACTAATCCCATGCTACAGAACTCCCGTAAAGTGTTTCCTACACTCAGAATGCAGAACTCCTGTAAACTGCCTCTCACTACTTCCAATGTACAGAAATCCTGTAAGCTGCTTCTCTTTTACTCAGACAACTGAAAACCCGCATAGTGCGTAAGACTACTCCCATACTACAGAACTCCCGTAAAGTGTTTCCTACACTCAGGATGCAGAACTCCTGTAAACTGCCTCTCCCTACTCACAATGTACACAAATCCTGTAAGCTGCTTCTCTTTTACTCAGACTACTGAAAACCCGCATAGTGGGTAAGACTACTCCCATGCTACAGAACTCCCGTAAAGTGTTTCCTACACTCAGGATGCAGAACTCCTGTAAACTGCCTCTCACTACTTCCAATGTACAGAAATCCTGTAAGCTGCTTCTCTTTTACTCAGACTACTGAAAACCCGCATAGTGGGTAAGACTAATCCCATGCTACAGAACTCCCGTAAAGTGTTTCCTACACTCAGGATGCAGAACTCCTGTAAACTGCCTCTCACTACTTCCAATGTACAGAAATCCTGTAAGCTGCTTCTCTTTTACTCAGACTACTGAAAACCCGCATAGTGCATTAGCTCCCATGCTACAGAACTCCCGTAAAGTGTTTCCTACACTCAGGATGCAGAACTCCTGTAAACTGCCTCTCCCTACTCACAATGTACACAAATCCTGTAAGCTGCTTCTCTTTTAGTCAGACTACTAAAAACCCGCATAGTGCATAAGACTATTCCCATGCTAAAGAACTCCCGTAAAGTGTTTCCTACACTCAGGATGCAGAACTCCTGTAAACTGCCTCTCACTACTTCCAATGTACAGAAATCCTGTAAGCTGCTTCTCTTTCACTAAGACTGCTGAAAACCCGCATAGTGCGTAAGACTACTCCCATGCTACAGAACTCCCATAAAGTGTTTCCTACACTCAGGATGCAAAACTCCTGTAAACTGCCTCTCACTACTTCCAACGTACAGAAATCCTGTAAGCTGCTTCTCTTTTACGCAGACAAGTGAAAACCCGCATAGTGCGTAAGACTACTCCCATGCTATAGAACTCCTCTAAAGTGTTTCCTACACTCAGGATGCAGAACTCCTGTAAACTGCCTCTCACTACTTCCAATGTACAGAAATCCTGTAAGCTGCTTCTCTTTTACTCAGACTACTGAAAACCCGCATAGTGCGTAAGACTACTCCCATGCTACAGAACTCCCATAAAGTGTTTCCTACACTCAGGATGCAGAACTCCTGTAAACTGCCTCTCACTACTTCCAATGTACAGAAATCCTGTAAGCTGCTTCTCTTTTACTCAGACAACTGAAAACCCGCATAGTGCGTAAGACTACTCCCATACTACAGAACTCCCGTAAAGTGTTTCCTACACTCAGGATGCAGAACTCCTGTAAACTGCCTCTCACTACTTCCAATGTACAGAAATCCTGTAAGCTGCTTCTCTTTTACTCAGACTACTGAAAACCCGCATAGTGGGTAAGACTACACCCATGCTACAGAACTCCCGTAAAGTGTTTCCTACACTCAGGATGCAGAACTCCTGTAAACTGCCTCTCAGTACTTCCAATGTACACAAATGCTGTAAGCTGCTTCTCTTTTACTCAGAGTACTGAAAACCCGCATAGTGGGTCAGACTAATCCCATGCTACAGAACTCCCGTAAAGTGTTTCCTACACTCAGGATGCAGAACTCCTGTAAACTGCCTCTCACTGCTTCCAATGTACAGAAATCCTGTAAGCTGCTTCTCTTTTACTCAGGCAACTGAAAACCCGCATAGTGGGTAAGACTACTCCCATACTACAGAACTCCCGTAAAGTGTTTCCTACACTCAGGATGCAGAACTCCTGTAACCTGCCTCTCCCTACTCACAATGTACACAAATCCTGTAAGCTGCTTCTCTTTTACTCAGACAACTGAAAACGCGCATAGTGCATTAGCTCCCATGCTACAGAACTCCCGTAAAGTGTTTCCTACACTCAGGATGCAGAACTCCTGTAAACTGCCTCTCCCTACTCACAATGTACACAAATCCTGTAAGCTGCTTCTCTTTTACTCAGACTACTAAAAACCCGCATAGTGCGTAAGACTATTCCCATGCTAAAGAACTCCCGTAAAGTGTTTCCTACACTCAGGATGCAGAACTCCTGTAAACTGCCTCTCCCTACTCACAATGTACACAAATCCTGTAAGCTGCTTCTCTTTTACTCAGACTACTAAAAACCCGCATAGTGCGTAAGACTAATCCCATGCTACAGAACTCCTGTGTAGTGTTTCTTACACTCAGGATGCAGAACTCCTGTAAACTGCCTCTCACTACTTCCAATGTACAGAAATCCTGTAAGCTGCTTCTCTTTTACTCAGACTGCTGAAAACCCGCATAGTGCGTAAGACTACTCCCATGCTGCAGAACTCCCATCTAGTGTTTCCTACACTCAGGATGCAGAACTCCTGTAAACTGCCTCTCACTACTTCCAATGTACAGAAATCCTGTAAGCTGCTTCTCTTTTACGCACATAACTGAAAACCCGCATAGTGCGTAAGACTACTCCCATGCTATAGAACTCCTCTAAAGTGTTTCCTACACTCAGGATGCAGAACTCCTGTAAACTGCCTCTCACTACTTCCAATGTACAGAAATCCTGTAAGCTGCTTCACTTTTACGCAGACTACTGAAAACCCGCATAGTGCGTAAGACTACTCCCATACTACAGAACTCCCGTAAAGTGTTTCCTACACTCAGGATGCAGAACTCCTGTAAACTGCCTCTCCCTACTCACAATGTACACAAATCCTGTAAGCTGCTTCTCTTTTACTCAGACAACTGAAAACGCGCATAGTGCATTAGCTCCCATGCTACAGAACTCCCGTAAAGTGTTTCCTACACTCAGGATGCAGAACTCCTGTAAACTGCCTCTCCCTACTCACAATGTACACAAATCCTGTAAGCTGCTTCTCTTTTACTCAGACTACTAAAAACCCGCATAGTGCGTAAGACTATTCCCATGCTAAAGAACTCCCGTAAAGTGTTTCCTACACTCAGGATGCAGAACTCCTGTAAACTGCCTCTCCCTACTCACAATGTACACAAATCCTGTAAGCTGCTTCTCTTTTACTCAGACTACTAAAAACCCGCATAGTGCGTAAGACTATTCCCATGCTAAAGAACTCCCGTAAAGTGTTTCCTACACTCAGGATGCAGAACTCCTGTAAACTGCCTCTCCCTACTCACAATGTACACAAATCCTGTAAGCTGCTTCTCTTTTACTCAGACTACTAAAAACCCACATAGTGCGTAAGACTAATCCCATGCTACAGAACTCCTGTGTAGTGTTTCTTACACTCAGGATGCAGAACTCCTGTAAACTGCCTCTCACTACTTCCAATGTACAGAAATCTTGTAAGCTGCTTCTCTTTTACTCAGACTGCTGAAAACCCGCATAGTGCGTAAGACTACTCCCATGCTGCAGAACTCCCATCGAGTGTTTCCTACACTCAGGATGCAGAACTCCTGTAAACTGCCTCTCACTACTTCCAATGTACAGAAATCCTGTAAGCTGCTTCTCTTTCACTAAGACTGCTGAAAACCCGCATAGTGCGTAAGACTACTCCCATGCTACAGAACTCCCATAAAGTGTTTCCTACACTCAGGATGCAAAACTCCTGTAAACTGCCTCTCACTACTTCCAATGTACAGAAATCCTGTAAGCTGCTTCTCTTTTACGCAGACTACTGAAAACCCGCATAGTGCGTAAGACTACTCCCATGCTGCAGAACTCCCATCTAGTGTTTCCTACACTCAGGATGCAGAACTCCTGTAAACTGCCTCTCACTACTTCCAATGTACAGAAATCCTGTAAGCTGCTTCTCTTTCACTAAGACTGCTGAAAACCCGCATAGTGCGTAAGACTACTCCCATGCTACAGAACTCCCATAACGTGTTTCCTACACTCAGGATGCAAAACTCCTGTAAACTGCCTCTCACTACTTCCAATGTACAGAAATCCTGTAAGCTGCTTCTCTTTTACTCAGACTACTAAAAACCCGCATAGTGCGTAAGACTAATCCCATGCTACAGAACTCCTGTGTAGTGTTTCTTACACTCAGGATGCAGAACTCCTGTAAACTGCCTCTCACTACTTCCAATGTACAGAAATCCTGTAAGCTGCTTCTCTTTTACTCAGAATGCTGAAAACCCGCATAGTGCGTAAGACTACTCCCATGCTGCAGAACTCCCATCTAGTGTTTCCTACACTCAGGATGCAGAACTCCTGTAAACTGCCTCTCACTACTTCCAATGTACAGAAATCCTGTAAGCTGCTTCTCTTTTACGCACATAACTGAAAACCCGCATAGTGCGTAAGACTACTCCCATGCTATAGAACTCCTCTAAAGTGTTTCCTACACTCAGGATGCAGAACTCCTGTAAACTGCCTCTCACTACTTCCAATGTACAGAAATCCTGTAAGCTGCTTCACTTTTACGCAGACTACTGAAAACCCGCATAGTGCGTAAGACTACTCCCATACTACAGAACTCCCGTAAAGTGTTTCCTACACTCAGGATGCAGAACTCCTGTAAACTGCCTCTCCCTACTCACAATGTACACAAATCCTGTAAGCTGCTTCTCTTTTACTCAGACAACTGAAAACGCGCATAGTGCATTAGCTCCCATGCTACAGAACTCCCGTAAAGTGTTTCCTACACTCAGGATGCAGAACTCCTGTAAACTGCCTCTCCCTACTCACAATGTACACAAATCCTGTAAGCTGCTTCTCTTTTACTCAGACAACTGAAAACCCGCATAGTGCGTAAGACTATTCCCATGCTAAAGAACTCCCGTAAAGTGTTTCCTACACTCAGGATGCAGAACTCCTGTAAACTGCCTCTCCCTACTCACAATGTACAGAAATCCTGTAAGCTGCTTCTCTTTTACTCAGACTGCTAAAAACCCGCATAGTGCGTAAGACTAATCCCATGCTACAGAACTCCCATAAAGTGTTTCCTACACTCAGGATGCAGAACTCCTGTAAACTACCTCTCACTACTTCCAATGTACAGAAATCCTGTAAGCTGCTTCTCTTTTACGCAGACAACTGAAAACCCGCATAGTGCGTAAGACTACTCCCATGCTATAGAACTCCTCTAAAGTGTTTCCTACACTCAGGATGAAGAACTCCTGTAAACTGCCTCTTACTAATTCCAATGTACAGAAATCCTGTAAGCTGCTTCTCTTTTACGCAGACTACTGAAAACCCGCATAGTGCGTAAGACTACTCCCATGCTACAGAACTCCCATAAAGTGTTTCCTACACTCAGGATGCAGAACTCCTGTAAACTGCCTCTCACTACTTCCAATGTACAGAAATCCTGTAAGCTGCTTCTCTTTCACTAAGACTGCTGAAAACCCGCATAGTGCGTAAGACTACTCCCATGCTACAGAACTCCCATAAAGTGTTTCCTACACTCAGGATGCAAAACTCCTGTAAACTGCCTCTCACTACTTCCAATGTACAGAAATCCTGTAAGCTGCTTCTCTTTTACGCAGACAACTGAAAACCCGCATAGTGCGTAAGACTACTCCCATGCTATAGAACTCCTCTAAAGTGTTTCCTACACTCAGGATGAAGAACTCCTGTAAACTGCCTCTTACTACTTCCAATGTACAGAAATCCTGTAAGCTGCTTCTCTTTTACTCAGACTACTAAAAACCCGCATAGTGCGTAAGACTAATCCCATGCTACAGAACTCCTGTGTAGTGTTTCTTACACTCAGGATGCAGAACTCCTGTAAACTGCCTCTCACTACTTCCAATGTACAGAAATCCTGTAAGCTGCTTCTCTTTTACGCAGACTACTAAAAACCCGCATAGTGCGTAAGACTACTCCCATGCTGCAGAACTCCCATCTAGTGTTTCCTACACTCAGGATGCAAAACTCCTGTAAACTGCCTCTCACTACTTCCAATGTACAGAAATCCTGTAAGCTGCTTCTCTTTTACTCAGACTACTAAAAACCCGCATAGTGCGTAAGACTAATCCCATGCTACAGAACTCCTGTGTAGTGTTTCTTACACTCAGGATGCAGAACTCCTGTAAACTGCCTCTCACTACTTCCAATGTACAGAAATCCTGTAAGCTGCTTCTCTTTTACTCAGACTGCTGAAAACCCGCATAGTGCGTAAGACTACTCCCATGCTGCAGAACTTCCATCTAGTGTTTCCTACACTCAGGATGCAGAACTCCTGTAAACTCCCTCTCACTACTTCCAATGTACAGAAATCCTGTAAGCTGCTTCTCTTTTACGCACATAACTGAAAACCCGCATAGTGCGTAAGACTACTCCCATGCTATAGAACTCCTCTAAAGTGTTTCCTACACTCAGGATGCAGAACTCCTGTAAACTGCCTCTCACTACTTCCAATGTACACAAATCCTGTAAGCTGCTTGACTTGTACGCAGACTACTGAAAACCCGCATAGTGCGTAAGACTACTCCCATACTACAGAACTCCCGTAAAGTGTTTCCTACACTCAGGATGCAGAACTCCTGTAAACTGCCTCTCCCTACTCACAATGTACACAAATCCTGTAAGCTGCTTCTCTTTTACTCAGACAACTGAAAACGCGCATAGTGCATTAGCTCCCATCCTACAGAACTCCCGTAAAGTGTTTCCTACACTCAGGATGCAGAACTCCTGTAAACTGCCTCTCCCTACTCACAATGTACACAAATCCTGTAAGCTGCTTCTCTTTTACTCAGACTACTAAAAACCCGCATAGTGCGTAAGACTATTCCCATGCTAAAGAACTCCCGTAAAGTGTTTCCTACACTCAGGATGCAGAACTCCTGTAAACTGCCTCTCCCTACTCACAATGTACACAAATCCTGTAAGCTGCTTCTCTTTTACTCAGACTACTAAAAACCCGCATAGTGCGTAAGACTAATCCCATGCTACAGAACTCCTGTGTAGTGTTTCTTACAATCAGGATGCAGAACTCCTGTAAACTGCCTCTCACTACTTCCAATGTACAGAAATCTTGTAAGCTGCTTCTCTTTTACTCAGACTGCTGAAAACCCGCATAGTGCGTAAGACTACTCCCATGCTGCAGAACTCCCATCGAGTGTTTCCTACACTCAGGATGCAGAACTCCTGTAAACTGCCTCTCACTACTTCCAATGTACAGAAATCCTGTAAGCTGCTTCTCTTTCACTAAGACTGCTGAAAACCCGCATAGTGCGTAAGACTACTCCCATGCTACAGAACTCCCATAAAGTGTTTCCTACACTCAGGATGCAAAACTCCTGTAAACTGCCTCTCACTACTTCCAATGTACAGAAATCCTGTAAGCTGCTTCTCTTTTACGCAGACAACTGAAAACCCGCATAGTGCGTAAGACTACTCCCATGCTATAGAACTCCTCTAAAGTGTTTCCTACACTCAGGATGAAGAACTCCTGTAAACTGCCTCTTACTAATTCCAATGTACAGAAATCCTGTAAGCTGCTTCTCTTTTACGCAGACTACTGAAAACCCGCATAGTGCGTAAGACTACTCCCATGCTACAGAACTCCCATAAAGTGTTTCCTACACTCAGGATGCAGAACTCCTGTAAACTGCCTCTCACTACTTCCAATGTACAGAAATCCTGTAAGCTGCTTCTCTTTTACTCAGACAACTGAAAACCCGCATAGTGCGTAAGACTACTCCCATACTAAAGAACTCCCGTAAAGTGTTTCCTACACTCAGGATGCAGAACTCCTGTAAACTGCCTCTCACTACTTCCAATGTACAGAAATCCTGTAAGCTGCTTCTCTTTTACTCAGACTGCTGAAAACCCGCATAGTGCGTAAGACTACTCCCATGCTGCAGAACTCCCATCTAGTGTTTCCTACACTCAGGATGCAGAATTCCTGTAAACTGCCTCTCACTACTTCCAATGTACAGAAATCCTGTAAGCTGCTTCTCTTTCACTAAGACTGCTGAAAACCCGCATAGTGCGTAAGACTACTCCCATGCTACAGAACTCCCATAAAGTGTTTCCTACACTCAGGATGCAAAACTCCTGTAAACTGCCTCTCACTACTTCCAACGTACAGAAATCCTGTAAGCTGCTTCTCTTTTACGCAGACAAGTGAAAACCCGCATAGTGCGTAAGACTACTCCCATGCTATAGAACTCCTCTAAAGTGTTTCCTACACTCAGGGTGCAGAACTCCTGTAAACTGCCTCTCACTACTTCCAATGTACAGAAATCCTGTAAGCTGCTTCTCTTTTACGCAGACTACTGAAAACCCGCATAGTGCGTAAGACTACTCCCATGCTACAGAACTCCCATAAAGTGTTTCCTACACTCAGGATGCAGAACTCCTGTAAACTGCCTCTCACTACTTCCAATGTACAGAAATCCTGTAAGCTGCTTCTCTTTTACTCAGACAACTGAAAACCCGCATAGTGCGTAAGACTACTCCCATACTACAGAACTCCCGTAAAGTGTTTCCTACACTCAGGATGCAGAACTCCTGTAAACTGCCTCTCACTACTTCCAATGTACAGAAATCCTGTAAGCTGCTTCTCTTTTACTCAGACTACTGAAAACCCGCATAGTGGGTAAGACTACTCCCATGCTACAGAACTCCCGTAAAGTGTTTCCTACACTCAGGATGCAGAACTCCTGTAAACTGCCTCTCAGTACTTCCAATGTACACAAATCCTGTAAGCTGCTTCTCTTTTACTCAGACTACTGAAAACCCGCATAGTGGGTAAGACTAATCCCATGCTACAGAACTCCCGTAAAGTGTTTCCTACACTCAGGATGCAGAACTCCTGTAAACTGCCTCTCACTGCTTCCAATGTACAGAAATCCTGTAAGCTGCTTCTCTTTTACTCAGGCAACTGAAAACCCGCATAGTGGGTAAGACTACTCCCATACTACAGAACTCCCGTAAAGTGTTTCCTACACTCAGGATGCAGAACTCCTGTAAACTGCCTCTCCCTACTCACAATGTACACAAATCCTGTAAGCTGCTTCTCTTTTACTCAGACAACTGAAAACGCGCATAGTGCATTAGCTCCCATGCTACAGAACTCCCGTAAAGTGTTTCCTACACTCAGGATGCAGAACTCCTGTAAACTGCCTCTCCCTACTCACAATGTACACAAATCCTGTAAGCTGCTTCTCTTTTACTCAGACTACTAAAAACCCGCATAGTGTGTAAGACTATTCCCATGCTAAAGAACTCCCGTAAAGTGTTTCCTACACTCAGGATGCAGAACTCCTGTAAACTGCCTCTCCCTACTCACAATGTACACAAATCCTGTAAGCTGCTTCTCTTTTACTCAGACTGCTGAAAACCCGCATAGTGCGTAAGACTACTCCCATGCTGCAGAACTCCCATCTAGTGTTTCCTACACTCAGGATGCAGAACTCCAGTAAACTGCCTCTCACTACTTCCAATGTACAGAAATCCTGTAAGCTGCTTCTCTTTCACTAAGACTGCTGAAAACCCGCATAGTGCGTAAGACTACTCCCATGCTACAGAACTCCCATAAAGTGTTTCCTACACTCAGGATGCAAAACTCCTGTAAACTGCCTCTCACTACTTCCAATGTACAGAAATCCTGTAAGCTGCTTCTCTTTTACGCAGACTACTAAAAACCCGCATAGTGCGTAAGACTACTCCCATGCTGCAGAACTCCTGTGTAGTGTTTCTTACACTCAGGATGCAGAACTCCTGTAAACTGCCTCTCACTACTTCCAATGTACAGAAATCCTGTAAGCTGCTTCGCTTTTACTCAGACTGCTGAAAACCCGCATAGTGCGTAAGACTACTCCCATGCTGCAGAACTCCCATCTAGTGTTTCCTACACTCAGGATGCAGAACTCCTGTAAACTGCCTCTCACTACTTCCAATGTACAGAAATCCTGTAAGCTGCTTCTCTTTTACGCACATAACTGAAAACCCGCATAGTGCGTAAGACTACTCCCATGCTATAGAACTCCTCTAAAGTGTTTCCTACACTCAGGATGCAGAACTCCTGTAAACTGCCTCTCACTACTTCCAATGTACAGAAATCCTGTAAGCTGCTTCACTTTTACGCAGACTACTGAAAACCCGCATAGTGCGTAAGACTACTCCCATACTACAGAACTCCCGTAAAGTGTTTCCTACACTCAGGATGCAGAACTCCTGTAAACTGCCTCTCCCTACTCACAATGTACACAAATCCTGTAAGCTGCTTCTCTTTTACTCAGACAACTGAAAACGCGCATAGTGCATTAGCTCCCATGCTACAGAACTCCCGTAAAGTGTTTCCTACACTCAGGATGCAGAACTCCTGTAAACTGCCTCTCCCTACTCACAATGTACACAAATCCTGTAAGCTGCTTCTCTTTTACTCAGACTACTAAAAACCCGCATAGTGCGTAAGACTATTCCCATGCTAAAGAACTCCCGTAAAGTGTTTCCTACACTCAGGATGCAGAACTCCTGTAAACTGCCTCTCCCTACTCACAATGTACACAAATCCTGTAAGCTGCTTCTCTTTTACTCAGACTACTAAAAACCCGCATAGTGCGTAAGACTAATCCCATGCTACAGAACTCCTGTGTAGTGTTTCTTACACTCAGGATGCAGAACTCCTGTAAACTGCCTCTCACTACTTCCAATGTACAGAAATCTTGTAAGCTGCTTCTCTTTTACTCAGACTGCTGAAAACCCGCATAGTGCGTAAGACTACTCCCATGCTGCAGAACTCCCATCGAGTGTTTCCTACACTCAGGATGCAGAACTCCTGTAAACTGCCTCTCACTACTTCCAATGTAGAGAAATCCTGTAAGCTGCTTCTCTTTCACTAAGACTGCTGAAAACCCGCATAGTGCGTAAGACTACTCCCATGCTACAGAACTCCCATAAAGTGTTTCCTACACTCAGGATGCAAAACTCCTTTAAACTGCCTCTCACTACTTCCAATGTACAGAAATCCTGTAAGCTGCTTCTCTTTTACGCAGACAACTGAAAACCCGCATAGTGCGTAAGACTACTCCCATGCTATAGAACTCCTCTAAAGTGTTTCCTACAATCAGGATGAAGAACTCCTGTAAACTGCATCTTACTAATTCCAATGTACAGAAATCCTGTAAGCTGCTTCTCTTTTACGCAGACTACTGAAAACCCGCATAGTGCGTAAGACTACTCCCATGCTACAGAACTCCCATAAAGTGTTTCCTACACTCAGGATGCAGAACTCCTGTAAACTGCCTCTCACTACTTCCAATGTACAGAAATCCTGTAAGCTGCTTCTCTTTTACTCAGACAACTGAAAACCCGCATAGTGCGTAAGACTACTCCCATACTAAAGAACTCCCGTAAAGTGTTTCCTACACTCAGGATGCAGAACTCCTGTAAACTGCCTCTCACTACTTCCAATGTACACAAATCCTGTAAGCTGCTTCTCTTTTACTCAGACTACTGAAAACCCGCATAGTGGGTAAGACTACTCCCATGCTACAGAACTCCCGTAAAGTGTTTCCTACACTCAGGATGCAGAACTCCTGTAAACTGCCTCTCAGTACTTCCAATGTACACAAATCCTGTAAGCTGCTTCTCTTTTACTCAGACTACTGAAAACCCGCATAGTGGGTAAGACTAATCCCATGCTACAGAACTCCCGTAAAGTGTTTCCTACACTCAGGATGCAGAACTCCTGTAAACTGCCTCTCACTACTTCCAATGTACAGAAATCCTGTAAGCTGCTTCTCTTTTACTCAGACAACTGAAAACCCGCATAGTGCGTAAGACTACTCCCATACTACAGAACTCCCGTAAAGTGTTTCCTACACTCAGGATGCAGAACTCCTGTAAACTGCCTCTCCCTACTCACAATGTACACAAATCCTGTAAGCTGCTTCTCTTTTACTCAGACAACTGAAAACGCGCATAGTGCATTAGCTCCCATGCTACAGAACTCCCGTAAAGTGTTTCCTACACTCAGGATGCAGAACTCCTGTAAACTGCCTCTCCCTACTCACAATGTACACAAATCCTGTAAGCTGCTTCTCTTTTACTCAGACTACTAAAAACCCGCATAGTGCGTAAGACTATTCCCATGCTACAGAACTCCCGTAAAGTGTTTCCTACACTCAGGATGCAGAACTCCTGTAAACTGCCTCTCCCTACTCACAATGTACACAAATCCTGTAAGCTGCTTCTCTTTTACTCAGACTACTAAAAACCCGCATAGTGCGTAAGACTAATCCCATGCTACAGAACTCCTGTGTAGTGTTTCTTACACTCAGGATGCAGAACTCCTGTAAACTGCCTCTCACTACTTCCAATGTACAGAAATCCTGTAAGCTGCTTCTCTTTTACTCAGACTGCTGAAAACCCGCATAGTGCGTAAGACTACTCCCATGCTGCAGAACTCCCATCTAGTGTTTCCTACACTCAGGATGCAGAACTCCTGTAAACTGCCTCTCACTACTTCCAATGTACAGAAATCCTGTAAGCTGCTTCTCTTTCACTAAGACTGCTGAAAACCCGCATAGTGCGTAAGACTACTCCCATGCTACAGAACTCCCGTAAAGTGTTTCCTACACTCAGGATGCAAAACTCCTGTAAACTGCCTCTCACTACTTCCAACGTACAGAAATCCTGTAAGCTGCTTCTCTTTTACGCAGACAACTGAAAACCCGCATAGTGCGTAAGACTACTCCCATGCTACAGAACTCCCATAAAGTGTTTCCTACACTCAGGATGCAGAACTCCTGTAAACTGCCTCTCTCTACTTCCAATGTACAGAAATCCTGTAAGCTGCTTCTCTTTTACTCAGACAACTGAAAACCCGCATAGTGCGTAAGACTACTCCCATGCTGCAGAACTCCCATAAAGTGTTTCCTACACTCAGGATGCAGAACTCCTGTAAACTGCCTCTCACTACTTCCAATGTACAGAAATCCTGTAAGCTGCTTCTCTTTTACTCAGACAACTGAAAACCCGCATAGTGCGTAAGACTACTCCCATGCTACAGAACTCCCATAAAGTGTTTCCTACACTCAGGATGCAAAACTCCTGTAAACTGCCTCTCACTACTTCCAACGTACAGAAATCCTGTAAGCTGCTTCTCTTTTACTCAGACTACTGAAAACCCGCATAGTGGGTAAGACTACTCCCATGCTACAGAACTCCCGTAAAATGTTTCCTACACTCAGGATGCAGAACTCCTGTAAACTGCCTCTCACTACTTCCAATGTACACAAATCCTGTAAGCTGCTACTCTTTTACTCAGACTACTGAAAACCCGCATAGTGGGTAAGACTAATCCCATGCTACAGAACTCCCGTAAAGTGTTTCCTACACTCAGGATGCAGAACTCCTGTAAACTGCCTCTCACTACTTCCAATGTACAGAAATCCTGTAAGCTGCTTCTCTTTTACTCAGACAACTGAAAACCCGCATAGTGCGTAAGACTACTCCCATACTACAGAACTCCCGTAAAGTGTTTCCTACACTCAGGATGCAGAACTCCTGTAAACTGCCTCTCCCTACTCACAATGTACACAAATCCTGTAAGCTGCTTCTCTTTTACTCAGACAACTGAAAACGCGCATAGTGCATTAGCTCCCATGCTACAGAACTCCCGTAAAGTGTTTCCTACACTCAGGATGCAGAACTCCTGTAAAGTGCCTCTCCCTACTCACAATGTACACAAATCCTGTAAGCTGCTTCTCTTTTACTCAGACTACTAAAAGCCCGCATAGTGCGTAAGACTAATCCCATGCTACAGAACTCCTGTGTAGTGTTTCTTACACTCAGGATGCAGAACTCCTGTAAACTGCCTCTCACTACTTCCAATGTACAGAAATCCTGTAAGCTGCTTCTCTTTCACTAAGACTGCTGAAAACCCGCATAGTGCGTGAGACTACTCCCATGCTACAGAACTCCCATAAAGTGTTTCCTACACTCAGGATGCAAAACTCCTGTAAACTGCCTCTCACTACTTCCAACGTACAGAAATCCTGTAAGCTGCTTCTCTTTTACTCAGACTACTGAAAACCCGCATAGTGGGTAAGACTACTCCCATGCTACAGAACTCCCGTAAAGTGTTTCCTACACTCAGGATGCAGAACTCCTGTAAACTGCCTCTCACTACTTCCAATGTACACAAATCCTGTAAGCTGCTACTCTTTTACTCAGACTACTGAAAACCCGCATAGTGGGTAAGACTAATCCCATGCTACAGAACTCCCGTAAAGTGTTTCCTACACTCAGGATGCAGAACTGCTGTAAACTGCCTCTCACTACTTCCAATGTACAGAAATCCTGTAAGCTGCTTCTCTTTCACTAAGACTGCTGAAAACCCGCATAGTGCGTAAGAGTACTCCCATGCTACAGAACTCCCATCGAGTGTTTCCTACACTCAGGATGCAAAACTCCTGTAAACTGCCTCTCACTACTTCCAATGTACTGAAATCCTGTAAGCTGCTTCTCTTTTACTCAGACTACTAAAAACCCGCATAGTGCGTAAGACTAATCCCATGCTACAGAACTCCTGTGTAGTGTTTCCTACACTCAGGATGCAGAACTCCTGTAAACTGCCTCTCACTACTTCCAATGTACACAAATCCTGTAAGCTGCTACTCTTTTACTCAGACTACTGAAAACCCGCATAGTGGGTAAGACTAATCCCATGCTACAGAACTCCCGTAAAGTGTTTCCTACACTCAGGATGCAGAACTCCTGTAAACTGCCTCTCACTACTTCCAATGTACAGAAATTCTGTAAGCTGCTTCTCTTTTACTCAGACAACTGAAAACCCGCGTAGTGCGTAAGACTACTCCCATACTACAGAACTCCCGTAAAGTGTTTCCTACACTCAGGATGCAGAACTCCTGTAAACTGCCTCTCCCTACTCACAATGTACACAAATCCTGTAAGCTGCTTCTCTTTTACTCAGACAACTGAAAACGCGCATAGTGCATTAGCTCCCATGCTACAGAACTCCCGTAAAGTGTTTCCTACACTCAGGATGCAGAACTCCTGTAAACTGCCTCTCCCTACTCACAATGTACACAAATCCTGTAAGCTGCTTCTCTTTTACTCAGACTACTAAAAACCCGCATAGTGCGTAAGACTATTCCCATGCTAAAGAACTCCCGTAAAGTGTTTCCTACACTCAGGATGCAGAACTCCTGTAAACTGCCTCTCCCTACTCACAATGTACACAAATCCTGTAAGCTGCTTCTCTTTTACTCAGACTACTAAAAGCCCGCATATTGAGTAAGACTAATCCCATGCTACAGAACTCCTGTGTAGTGTTTCTTACACTCAGGATGCAGAACTCCTGTAAACTGCCTCTCACTACTTCCAATGTACAGAAATCCTGTAAGCTGCTACTCTTTCACTAAGACTGCTGAAAACCCGCATAGTGCGTAAGAGTACTCCCATGCTACAGAACTCCCATAAAGTGTTTCCTACACTCAGGATGCAAAACTCCTGTAAACTGCCTCTCACTACTTCCAATGTACAGAAATCCTGTAAGCTGCTTCTCTTTTACTCAGACTACTAAAAACCCGCATAGTGCGTAAGACTACTCCCATGCTATAGAACTCCTCTAAAGTGTTTCCTACACTCAGGATGCAGAACTCCTGTAAACTGCCTCTCACTACTTCCAATGTACAGAAATCCTGTAAGCTGCTTCTCTTTTACGCAGACTACTGAAAACCCGCATAGTGCGTAAGACTACTCCCATGCTACAGAACTCCCATAAAGTGTTTCCTACACTCAGGATGCAGAACTCCTGTAAACTGCCTCTCACTACTTCCAATGTACAGAAATCCTGTAAGCTGCTTCTCTTTTACTCAGACAACTGAAAACCCGCATAGTGCGTAAGACTACTCCCATACTACAGAACTCCCGTAAAGTGTTTCCTACACTCAGGATGCAGAACTCCTGTAAACTGCCTCTCACTACTTCCAATGTACAGAAATCCTGTAAGCTGCTTCTCTTTTACTCAGACTACTGAAAACCCGCATAGTGGGTAAGACTACTCCCATGCTACAGAACTCCCGTAAAGTGTTTCCTACACTCAGGATGCAGAACTCCTGTAAACTGCCTCTCACTACTTCCAATGTACACAAATCCTGTAAGCTGCTTCTCTTTTACTCAGACTACTGAAAACCCGCATAGTGGGTAAGACTAATCCCATGCTACAGAACTCCCGTAAAGTGTTTCCTACACTCAGGATGCAGAACTCCTGTAAACTGCCTCTCACAACTTCCAATGTACAGAAATCCTGTAAGCTGCTTCTCTTTTACTCAGACAACTGAAAACCCGCATAGTGCGTAAGACTACTCCCATACTACAGAACTCCCGTAAAGTGTTTCCTACACTCAGGATGCAGAACTCCTGTAAACTGCCTCTCCCTACTCACAATGTACACAAATCCTGTAAGCTGCTTCTCTTTTACTCAGACAACTGAAAACGCGCATAGTGCATTAGCTCCCATGCTACAGAACTCCCGTAAAGTGTTTCCTACACTCAGGATGCAGAACTCCTGTAAACTGCCTCTCCCTACTCACAATGTACACAAATCCTGTAAGCTGCTTCTCTTTTACTCAGACTACTAAAAACCCGCATAGTGCGTAAGACTATTCCCATGCTACAGAACTCCCGTAAAGTGTTTCCTACACTCAGGATGCAGAACTCCTGTAAACTGCCTCTCCCTACTCACAATGTACACAAATCCTGTAAGCTGCTTCTCTTTTACTCAGACTACTAAAAACCCGCATAGTGCGTAAGACTAATTCCATGCTACAGAACTCCTGTGTAGTGTTTCTTACACTCAGGATGCAGAACTCCTGTAAACTGCCTCTCACTACTTCCAATGTACAGAAATCCTGTAAGCTGCTTCTCTTTCACTAAGACTGCTGAAAACCCGCATAGTGCGTAAGACTAATCCCATGCTACAGAACTCCCATAAAGTGTTTCCTACACTCAGGATGCAAAACTCCTGTAAACTGCCTCTCACTACTTCCAATGTACAGAAATCCTGTAAGCTGCTTCTCTTTTACGCAGACAACTGAAAACCCGCATAGTGCGTAAGACTACTCCCATGCTATAGAACTCCTCTAAAGTGTTTCCTACACTCAGGATGCAGAACTCCTGTGAACTGCCTCTCACTACTTCCAATGTACAGAAATCCTGTAAGCTGCTTCTCTTTCACTAAGACTGCTGAAAACCCGCATAGTGGGTAAGACTACTCCCATACTACAGAACTCCCGTAAAGTGTTTCCTACACTCAGGATGCAGAACTCCTGTAATCTGCCTCTCACTACTTCCAATGTACACAAATCCTGTAAGCTGCTTCTCTTTTACTCAGACTACTGAAAACCCGCATAGTGGGTAAGACTACTCCCATGCTACAGAACTCCCGTAAAGTGTTTCCTACACTCAGGATGCAGAACTCCTGTAAACTGCCTCTCACTACTTCCAATGTACAGAAATCCTGTAAGATGCTTCTCTTTTACTCAGACAACTGAAAACCCGCATAGTGCGTAAGACTACTCCCATACTACAGAACTCCCGTAAAGTGTTTCCTACACTCAGGATGCAGAACTCCTGTAAACTGCCTCTCCCTACTCACAATGTACACAAATCCTGTAAGCTGCTTCTCTTTTACTCAGACAACTGAAAACGCGCATAGTGCATTAGCTCCCATGCTACAGAACTCCCGTAAAGTGTTTCCTACACTCAGGATGCAGAACTCCTGTAAACTGCCTCTCCCTACTCACAATGTACACAAATCCTGTAAGCTGCTTCTCTTTTACTCAGACTACTAAAAACCCGCATAGTGCGTAAGACTATTCCCATGCTAAAGAACTCCCGTAAAGTGTTTCCTACACTCAGGATGCAGAACTCCTGTAAACTGCCTCTCCCTACTCACAATGTACACAAATCCTGTAAGCTGCTTCTCTTTTACTCAGACTACTAAAAACCCGCATAGTGCGTAAGACTAATCCCATGCTACAGAACTCCTGTGTAGTGTTTCTTACACTCAGGATGCAGAACTCCTGTAAACTGCCTCTCACTACTTCCAATGTACAGAAATCCTGTAAGCTGCTTCTCTTTTACTCAGACTGCTGAAAACCCGCATAGTGTGTAAGACTACTCCCATGCTGCAGAACTCCCATCTAGTGTTTCCTACACTCAGGATGCAGAACTCCTGTAAACTGCCTCTCACTACTTCCAATGTACACAAATCCTGTAAGCTGCTTCTCTTTCACTAAGACTGCTGAAAACCCGCATAGTGCGTAAGACTACTCCCATGCTACAGAACTCCCATAAAGTGTTTCCTACACTCAGGATGCAGAACTCCTGTAAACTGCCTCTCACTACTTCCAATGTACAGAAATCCTGTAAGCTGCTTCTCTTTTACTCAGACTGCTGAAAACCCGCATAGTGCGTAAGACTACTCCCATGCTGCAGAACTCCCATCTAGTGTTTCCTACACTCAGGATGCAGAACTCCTGTAAACTGCCTCTCACTACTTCCAATGTACAGAAATCCTGTAAGCTGCTTCTCTTTCACTAAGACTGCTGAAAACCCGCATAGTGCGTAAGACTACTCCCATGCTACAGAACTCCCATAAAGTGTTTCCTACACTCAGGATGCAAAACTCCTGTAAACTGCCTCTCACTACTTCCAATGTACAGAAATCCTGTAAGCTGCTTCTCTTTTACGCAGACAACTGAAAACCCGCATAGTGCGTAAGACTACTCCCATGCTATAGAACTCCTCTAAAGTGTTTCCTACACTCAGGATGCAGAACTCCTGTAAACTGCCTCTCACTAATTCCAATGTACAGAAATCCTGTAAGCTGCTTCTCTTTTACGCAGACTACTGAAAACCCGCATAGTGCGTAAGACTACTCCCATGCCACAGAACTCCCATAAAGTGTTTCCTACACTCAGGATGCAGAACTCCTGTAAACTGCCTCTCACTACTTCCAATGTACAGAAATCCTGTAAGCTGCTTCTCTTTTACGCAGACAACTGAAAACCCGCATAGTGCGTAAGACTACTCCCATACTACAGAACTCCCGTAAAGTGTTTCCTACACTCAGGATGCAGAACTCCTGTAAACTGCTCTCACTACTTCCAATGTACAGAAATCCTGTAAGCTGCTTCTCTTTTACTCAGACTACTGAAAACCCGCATAGTGGGTAAGACTACTCCCATGCTACAGAACTCCCGTAAAGTGTTTCCTACACTCAGGATGCAGAACTCCTGTAAACTGCCTCTCCCTACTCACAATGTACACAAATCCTGTAAGCTGCTTCTCTTTTACTCAGACTACTAAAAACCCGCATAGTGCGTAAGACTATTCCCATGCTACAGAACTCCCGTAAAGTGTTTCCTACACTCAGGATGCAGAACTCCTGTAAACTGCCTCTCTCTACCTACAATGTACACAAATCCTGTAAGCTGCTTCTCTTTTACTCAGACTAAGAAAAACCCGCATAGTGCGTAAGACTAATCCCATGCTACAGAACTCCTGTGTAGTGTTTCTTACACTCAGGATGCAGAACTCCTGTAAACTGCCTCTCACTACTTCCAATGTACAGAAATCCTGTAAGCTGCTTCTCTTTTTCTCAGACTGCTGAAAACCCGCATAGTGCGTAAGACTGCTCCCATGCTGCAGAACTCCCATCTAGTGTTTCCTACACTCAGGATGCAGAACTCCTGAAAACTGCCTCTCACTACTTCCAATGTACAGAAATCCTGTAAGCTGCTTCTCTTTTACTAAGACTGCTGAAAACCCGCATAGTGCGTAAGACTACTCCCATACTACAGAACTCCCGTAAAGTGTTTCCTACACTCAGGATGCAGAACTCCTGTAAACTGCCTCTCACTACTTCCAATGTACACAAATCCTGTAAGCTGCTTCTCTTTTACGCAGACAACTGAAAACCCGCATAGTGCGTAAGACTACTCCCATACTACAGAACTCCCGTAAAGTGTTTCCTACACTCAGGATAAAGAACTCCTGTAAACTGCCTCTCACTACTTCCAATGTACAGAAATCCTGTAAGCTGCTTCTCTTTTACTCAGACAACTGAAAACCCGCATAGTGCGTAAGACTACTCCCATGCTACAGAACTCCCGTAAAGTGTTTCCTACACTCAGGATGCAGAACTCCTATAAACTGCCTCTCACTACTTCCAATGTACACAAATCCTGTAAGCTGCTTCTCTTTTACTCAGACTACTGAAAACCCGAATAGTGGGTAAGACTAATCCCATGCTACAGAACTCCCGTAAAGTGTTTCCTACACTCAGGATGCAGAACTCCTGTAAACTGCCTCTCACTACTTCCAATGTACAGAAATCCTGTAAGCTGCTTCTCTTTTACTCAGACAACTGAAAACCCGCATAGTGCGTAAGACTACTCCCATGCTACAGAACTCCCATAAAGTGTTTCCGACACTCAGGATGCAGAACTCCTGTAAACTGCCTCTCACTACTTCCAATGTACAGAAATCCTGTAAGCTGCTTCTCTTTTACTCAGACAACTGAAAACCCGCATAGTTCGTAAGACTACTCCCATACTACAGAACTCCCGTAAAGTGTTTCCTACACTCAGGATGCAGAACTCCTGTAAACTGCCTCTCACTGCTTCCAATGTACAGAAATCCTGTAAGCTGCTTCTCTTTTACGCAGACTACTGAAAACCCGCATAGTGGGTAAGACTACTCCCATGCTACAGAACTCCCGTAAAGTGTTTCCTACACTCAGGATGCAGAACTCCTGTAAACTGCCTCTCACTACTTCCAATGTACACAAATCCTGTAAGCTGCTTCTCTTTTACTCAGACTACTGAAAACCCGCATAGTGGGTAAGACTAATCCCATGCTACAGAACTCCCGTAAAGTGTTTCCTACACTCAGGATGCAGAACTCCTGTAAACTGCCTCTCACTACTTCCAATGTACAGAAATCCTGTAAGCTGCTTCTCTTTTACGCAGACAACTGAAAACCCGCATAGTGCGTAAGACTACTCCCATGCTACAGAACTCCCGTAAAGTGTTTCCTACACTCAGGATGCAGAACTCCTGTAAACTGCCTCTCCCTACTCACAATGTACACAAATCCTGTAAGCTGCTTCTCTTTTACTCAGACTACTAAAAACCCGCATAGTGCGTAAGACTATTCCCATGCTAAAGAACTCCCGTAAAGTGTTTCCTACACTCAGGATGCAGAACTCCTGTAAACTGCCTCTCCCTACTCACAATGTACACAAATCCTGTAAGCTGCTTCTCTTTTACTCAGACTACTAAAAACCCGCATAGTGCGTAAGACTAATCCCATGCTACAGAACTCCTGTGTAGTGTTTCTTACAATCAGGATGCAGAACTCCTGTAAACTGCCTCTCACTACTTCCAATGTACAGAAATCCTGTAAGCTGCTTCTCTTTTACTCAGACTGCTGAAATCCCGCATAGTGCGTAAGACTACTCCCATGCTGCAGAACTCCCATCTAGTGTTTCCTACACTCAGGATGCAGAACTCCTGTAAACTGCCTCTCACTACTTCCAATGTACAGAAATCCTGTAAGCTGCTTCTCTTTCACTAAGACTGCTGAAAACCCGCATAGTGCGTAAGACTACTCCCATGCTACAGAACTCCCATAAAGTGTTTCCTACACTCAGGATGCAAAACTCCTGTAAACTGCCTCTCACTACTTCCAATGTACAGAAATCCTGTAAGCTGCTTCTCTTTTACGCAGACAACTGAAAACCCGCATAGTGCGTAAGACTACTCCCATGCTACAGAACTCCTCTAAAGTGTTTCCTACACTCAGGATGCAGAACTCCTGTAAACTGCCTCTCACTAATTCCAATGTACAGAAATCCTGTAAGCTGCTTCTCTTTTACGCAGACTACTGAAAACCCGCATAGTGCGTAAGACTACTCCCATGCCACAGAACTCCCATAAAGTGTTTCCTACACTCAGGATGCAGAACTCCTGTAAACTGCCTCTCACTACTTCCAATGTACAGAAATCCTGTAAGCTGCTTCTCTTTTACTCAGACAACTGAAAACCCGCATAGTGCGTAAGACTACTCCCATACTACAGAACTCCCGTAAAGTGTTTCCTACACTCAGGATGCAGAACTCCTGTAAACTGCCTCTCACTACTTCCAATGTACAGAAATCCTGTAAGCTGCTTCTCTTTTACTCAGACTACTGAAAACCCGCATAGTGGGTAAGACTACTCCCATGCTACAGAACTCCCGTAAAGTGTTTCCTACACTCAGGATGCAGAACTCCTGTAAACTGCCTCTCCCTACTCACAATGTAAACAAATCCTGTAAGCTGCTTCTCTTTTACTCAGACAACTGAAAACGCGCATAGTGCATTAGCTCCCATGCTACAGAACTCCCGTAAAGTGTTTCCTACACTCAGGATGCAGAACTCCTGTAAACTGCCTCTCCCTACTCACAATGTACACAAATCCTGTAAGCTGCTTCTCTTTTACTCAGACTACTAAAAACCCGCATAGTGCGTAAGACTATTCCCATGCTACAGAACTCCCGTAAAGTGTTTCCTACACTCAGGATGCAGAACTCCTGTAAACTGCCTCTCACTACTTCCAATGTACAGAAATCCTGTAAGCTGCTTCTCTTTTACTCAGACAACTGAAAACCCGCATAGTGCGTAAGACTATTCCCATGCTACAGAACTCCCGTAAAGTGTTTCCTACACTCAGGATGCAGAACTCCTGTAAACTGCCTCTCACTACTTCCAATGTACACAAATCCTGTAAGCTGCTTCTCTTTTACGCAGACAATTGAAAACCCGCATAGTGCGTAAGACTACTCCCATACTGCAGAACTCCCGTAAAGTGTTTCCTACACTCAGGATGCAGAACTCCTGTAAACTGCCTCTCCCTACTCACAATGTACACAAATCATGTAAGCTGCTTCTCTTTTACTCAGACAACTGAAAACGCGCATAGTGCGTTAGCTCCCATGCTACAGAACTCCCGTAAAGTGTTTCCTACACTCAGGATGCAGAACTCCAGTAAACTGCCTCTCACTACTTCCAATGTACAGAAATCCTGTAAGCTGCTTCTCTTTTACGCAGACAACTGAAAACCCGCATAGTGCGTAAGACTACTCCCATACTACAGAACTCCCGTAAAGTGTTTCCTACACTCAGGATGCAGAACTCCTGTAAACTGCCTCTCCCTACTCACAATGTACACAAATCCTGTAAGCTGCTTCTCTTTTACTCAGACTACTAAAAACCCGCATAGTGCGTAAGACTAATCCCATGCTACAGAACTCCTGTGTAGTGTTTCTTACACTCAGGATGCAGAACTCCTGTAAACTGCCTCTCACTACTTCCAATGTACAGAAATCCTGTAAGCTGCTTCTCTTTTACTCAGACAACTGAAAACGCGCATAGTGCATTAGCTCCCATGCTACAGAACTCCAGTAAAGTGTTTCCTACACTCAGGATGCAGAACTCCTGTAAACTGCCTCTCACTACTTCCAATGTACAGAAATCCTGTAAGCTGCTTCTCTTTTACTCAGACTGCTGAAAACCCGCATAGTGCGTAAGACTACTCCCATGCTACAGAACTCCCATAAAGTGTTTCCTACACTCAGGATGCAAAACTCCTGTAAACTGCCTCTCACTACTTCCAATGTACAGAAATCCTGTAAGCTGCTTCTCTTTTACGCAGACAATTGAAAACCCGCATAGTGCGTAAGACTACTCCCATGCTATAGAACTCCTGTAAAGTGTTTCCTACACTCAGGATGCAGAACTCCTGTAAACTGCCTCTCACTACTTCCAATGTACAGAAATCCTGTAAGCTGCTTCTCTTTTACGCAGACAATTGAAAACCCGCATAGTGCGTAAGACTACTCCCATGCTATAGAACTCCTGTAAAGTGTTTCCTACACTCAGGATGCAGAACTCCTGTAAACTGCCTCTCACTACTTCCAATGTACAGAAATCCTGTAAGCTGCTTCTCTTTTACTCAGACAACTGAAAACCCGCATAGTGCGTAAGACTACTCCCATACTACAGAACTCCCGTAAAGTGTTTCCTACACTCAGGATGCAGAACTCCTGTAAACTGCCTCTCACTACTTCCAATGTACAGAAATCCTGTAAGCTGCTTCTCTTTTACTCAGACAACTGAAAACCCGCATAGTGGGTAAGACTACTCCCATGCTAGAGAACTCCCGTAAAGTGTTTCCTACACTCAGGATGCAGAACTCCTGTAAACTGCCTCTCACTACTCACAATGTACACAAATCCTGTAAGCTGCTTCTCTTTTACTCAGACTACTGAAAACCCGCATAGTGCGTAAGACTAATCCCATGCTACAGAACTCCTGTGTAGTGTTTCTTACACTCAGGATGCAGAACTCCTGTAAACTGCCTCTCACTACTTCCAATGTACAGAAATCCTGTAAGCTGCTTCTCTTTTACTCAGACAACTGAAAACGCGCATAGTGCATTAGCTCCCATGCTACAGAACTCCCGTAAAGTGTTTCCTACACTCAGGATGCAGAACTCCTGTAAACTGCCTCTCACTACTTCCAATGTACACAAATCCTGTAAGCTGCTTCTCTTTTACTCAGACTGCTGAAAACCCGCATAGTGCGTAAGACTACTCCCATGCTACAGAACTCCCATAAAGTGTTTCCTACACTCAGGATGCAAAACTCCTGTAAACTGCCTCTCACTACTTCCAATGTACAGAAATCCTGTAAGCTGCTTCTCTTTTACGCAGACAATTGAAAACCCGCATAGTGCGTAAGACTACTCCCATGCTATAGAACTCCTGTAAAGTGTTTCCTACACTCAGGATGCAGAACTCCTGTAAACTGCCTCTCACTACTTCCAATGTACAGAAATCCTGTAAGCTGCTTCTCTTTTACGCAGACTACTGAAAACCCCCATAGTGGGTAAGACTACTCCCATACTACTGAACTCCCGTAAAGTGTTTACTATACTCAGGATTCAGAACTCCTGTAAACTGCCTCTCACTACTTCCAATGTACAGAAATCCTGTAAGCTGCTTCTCTTTTACTCAGACTACTGAAAACCCGCATAGAGCGTAAGACTACTCCCATGCTACAGAACTCCCGTAAAGTGTTTCCTACACTCAGGATGCAGAACTCCTGTAAACTGCCTCTCACTACTTCCAATGTACACAAATCCTGTAAGCTGCTTCTCTTTTACTCAGACTGCTGAAAACCCGCATAGTGCGTAAGACTAATCCCATGCTACAGAACTCCTGTGTAGTGTTTCTTACACTCAGGATGCAGAACTCCTGTAAACTGCCTCTCACTACTTCCAATGTACAGAAATCCTGTAAGCTGCTTCTCTTTTACTCAGACAACTGAAAACCCGCATAGTACGTAAGACTACTCCCATACTACAGAACTCCCGTAAACTGTTTCCTACACTCAGGATGCAGAACTCCTGTAAACTGCCTCTCCCTACTCACAATGTACACAAATCCTGTAAGCTGCTTCTCTTTTACTCAGACAACTGAAAACGCGCATAGTGCATTAGCTCCCATGCTACAGAACTCCCGTAAAGTGTTTCCTACACTCAGGATGCAGAACTCCTGTAAACTGCCTCTCCCTACTCACAATGTACACAAATCCTGTAAGCTGCTTCTCTTTTACTCAGACTACTAAAAACCCGCATAGTGCGTAAGACTATTCCCATGCTACAGAACTCCCGTAAAGTGTTTCCTACACTCAGGATGCAGAACTCCTGTAAACTGCCTCTCCCTACTCACAATGTACACAAATCCTGTAAGCTGCTTCTCTTTTACTCAGACTACTAAAAACCCGCATAGTGCGTAAGACTATTCCCATGCTACAGAACTCCTGTGTAGTGTTTCTTACACTCAGGATGCAGAACTCCTGTAAACTGCCTCTCACTACTTCCAATGTACAGAAATCCTGTAAGCTGCTTCTCTTTTACTCAGACTGCTGAAAACCCGCATAGTGCGTAAGACTAATCCCATGCTACAGAACTCCTGTGTAGTGTTTCTTACACTCAGGATGCAGAACTCCTGTAAACTGCCTCTCACTACTTCCAATGTACAGAAATCCTGTAAGCTGCTTCTCTTTTACTCAGACAACTGAAAACCCGCATAGTGCGTAAGACTACTCCCATACTACAGAACTCCCGTAAATTGTTTCCTACACTCAGGATGCAGAACTCCTGTAAACTGCCTCTCACTACTTCCAATGTACAGAAATCCTGTAAGCTGCTTCTCTTTTACTCAGACTACTGAAAACCCGCATAGTGCGTAAGACTACTCCCATGCTACAGAACTCCCGTAAGGTGTTTCCTACACTCAGGATGCAGAACTCCTGTAAACTGCCTCTCACTACTCACAATGTACACAAATCCTGTAAGCTGCTTCTCTTTTACTCAGACTACTGAAAACCCGCATAGTGGGTAAGACTACTCCCATGCTACAGAACTCCCGTAAAGTGTTTCCTACACTCAGGATGCAGAACTCCTGTAAACTGCCTCTCACTACTCACAATGTACACAAATCCTGTAAGCTGCTTCTCTTTTACTCAGACTACTGAAAACCCGCATAGTGGGTAAGACTAATCCCATGCTACAGAACTCCCGTAAAGTGTTTCCTACACTCAGGATGCAGAACTCCTGTAAACTGCCTCTCACTACTTCCAATGTACAGAAATCCTGTAAGCTGCTTCTCTTTTACTCAGACAACTGAAAACCCGCATAGTGCGTAAGACTACTCCCATACTACAGAACTCCCGTAAAGTGTTTCCTTCACTCAGGATGCAGAACTCCTGTAAACTGCCTCTCACTACTTCCAATGTACAGAAATCCTGTAAGCTGCTTCTCTTTTACGCAGACTACTGAAAACCCCCATAGTACGTAAGACTACTCCGATGCTGCAGAACTCCCATAAAGTGTTTCCTACACTCAGGATGCAGAACTCCTGTAAACTGCCTCTCACTACTTCCAATGTACAGAAATCCTGTAAGCTGCTTCTCTTTTACTCAGACAACTGAAAACCCGCATAGTGCGTAAGACTACTCCCATACTACAGAACTCCCGTAAAGTGTTTCCTACACTCAGGATGCAGAACTCCTGTAAACTGCCTCTCACAACTTCCAATGTACAGAAATCATGTAAGCTGCTTCTCTTTTACTCAGACAACTGAAAACGCACATAGTGCATTAGCTCCCATGCTACAGAACTCCCGTAAAGTGTTTCCTACACTCAGGATGCAGAACTCCTGTAAACTGCCTCTCACTACTTCCAATGTACACAAATCCTGTAAGCTGCTTCTCTTTTACTCAGACTGCTGAAAACCCGCATAGTGCGTAAGACTAATCCCATGCTACAGAACTCCTGTGTAGTGTTTCTTACACTCAGGATGCAGAACTCCTGTAAACTGCCTCTCACTACTTCCAATGTACAGAAATCCTGTAAGCTGCTTCTCTTTTACTCAGACAACTGAAAACCCGCATAGTACGTAAGACTACTCCCATACTACAGAACTCCCGTAAAGTGTTTCCTACACTCAGGATGCAGAACTCCTGTAAACTGCCTCTCCCTACTCACAATGTACACAAATCCTGTAAGCTGCTTCTCTTTTACTCAGACAACTGAAAACGCGCATAGTGCATTAGCTCCCATGCTACAGAACTCCCGTAAAGTGTTTCCTACACTCAGGATGCAGAACTCCTGTAAACTGCCTCTCCCTACTCACAATGTACACAAATCCTGTAAGCTGCTTCTCTTTTACTCAGACTACTAAAAACCCGCATAGTGCGTAAGACTATTCCCATGCTAAAGAACTCCCGTAAAGTGTTTCCTACACTCAGGATGCAGAACTCCTGTAAACTGCCTCTCCCTACTCACAATGTACACAAATCCTGTAAGCTGCTTCTCTTTTACTCAGACTACTAAAAACCCGCATAGTGCGTAAGACTATTCCCATGCTACAGAACTCCTGTGTAGTGTTTCTTACACTCAGGATGTAGAACTCCTGTAAACTGCCTCTCACTACTTCCAATGTACAGAAATCCTGTAAGCTGCTTCTCTTTTACTCAGACTGCTGAAAACCCGCATAGTGCGTAAGACTAATCCCATGCTACAGAACTCCTGTGTAGTGTTTCTTACACTCAGGATGCAGAACTCCTGTAAACTGCCTCTCACTACTTCCAATGTACAGAAATCCTGTAAGCTGCTTCTCTTTTACTCAGACAACTGAAAACCCGCATAGTGCGTAAGACTACTCCCATACTACAGAACTCCCGTAAAGTGTTTCCTACACTCAGGATGCAGAACTCCTGTAAACTGCCTCTCCCTACTCACAATGTACACAAATCCTGTAAGCTGCTTCTCTTTTACTCAGACAACTGAAAACGCGCATAGTGCATTAGCTCCCATGCTACAGAACTCCCGTAAAGTGTTTCCTACACTCAGGATGCAGAACTCCTGTAAACTGCCTCTCCCTACTCACAATGTACACAAATCCTGTAAGCTGCTTCTCTTTTACTCAGACTACTAAAAACCCGCATAGTGCGTAAGACTATTCCCATGCTAAAGAACTCCCGTAAAGTGTTTCCTACACTCAGGATGCAGAACTCCTGTAAACTGCCTCTCCCTACTCACAATGTACACAAATCCTGTAAGCTGCTTCTCTTTTACTCAGACTACTAAAAACCCGCATAGTGCGTAAGACTAATCCCATGCTACAGAACTCCTGTGTAGTGTTTCTTACACTCAGGATGCAGAACTCCTGTAAAGTGCCTCTCACTACTTCCAATGTACAGAAATCCTGTAAGCTGCTTCTCTTTTACTCAGACTGCTGAAAACCCGCATAGTGCGTAAGACTACTCCCATGCTGCAGAACTCCCATCTAGTGTTTCCTACACTCAGGATGCAGAACTCCTGTAAACTGCCTCTCACTACTTCCAATGTACAGAAATCCTGTAAGCTGCTTCTCTTTCACTAAGACTGCTGAAAACCCGCATAGTGGGTAAGACTACTCCCATGCTACAGAACTCCCGTAAAGTGTTTCCTACACTCAGGATGCAGAACTCCTGTAAACTGCCTCTCACTACTTCCAATGTACACAAATCCTGTAAGCTGCTTCTCTTTTACTCAGACTACTGAATACGCGCATAGTGCATTAGCTCCCATGCTACAGAACTCCCGTAAAGTGTTTCCTACACTCAGGATGCAGAACTCCTGTAAACTGCCTCTCACTACTTCCAATGTACACAAATCCTGTAAGCTACTTCTCTTTTACTCAGACTGCTGAAAACCCGCATAGTGCGTAAGACTACTCCCATGCTACAGAACTCCCATAAAGTGTTTCCTACACTCAGGATGCAAAACTCCTGTAAACTGCCTCTCACTACTTCCAATGTACAGAAATCCTGTAAGCTGCTTCTCTTTTACGCAGACAACTGAAAACCCGCATAGTGCGTAAGACTACTCTGATGCTATAGAACTCCTGTAAAGTGTTTCCTACACTCAGGATGCAGAACTCCTGTAAACTGCCTCTCACTACTTCCAATGTACAGAAATCCTGTAAGCTGCTTCTCTTTTACGCAGACTACTGAAAACCCGCATAGTGGGTAAGACTACTCCCATACTACTGAACTCCCGGAAAGTGTTTACTATACTCAGGATTCAGAACTCCTGTAAACTGCCTCTCACTACTTCCAATGTACAGAAATCCTGTAAGCTGCTTCTCTTTTACTCAGACTACTGAAAACCCGCATAGTGCGTAAGACTACTCCCATGCTACAGAACTCCCGTAAAGTGTTTCCTACACTCAGGATGCAGAACTCCTGTAAACTGCCTCTCACTACTCACAATGTACACAAATCCTGTAAGCTGCTTCTCTTTTACGCAGACTACTGAAAACCCGCATAGTGGGTAAGACTAATCCCATGCTACAGAACTCCCGTAGTGTTTCCTACACTCAGGATGCAGAACTCCTGTAAACTGCCTCTCACTACTTCCAATGTACAGAAATCCTGTAAGCTGCTTCTCTTTTACTCAGACTGCTGAAAACCCGCATAGTGCGTAAGACATCTCCCATGCTACAGAACTCCCGTAAAGTGTTTCCTACACTCAGGATGCAGAACTCCTGTAAACTGCCTCTCACTACTTCCAATGTACACAAATCCTGTAAGCTGCTTCTCTTTTACTCAGACTACTAAAAACCCGCATAGTGCGTAAGACTATTCCCATGCTAAAGAACTCCCGTAAAGTGTTTCCTACACTCAGGATGCAGAACTCCTGTAAACTGCCTCTCCCTACTCACAATGTACACAAATCCTGTAAGCTGCTTCTCTTTTACTCAGACTACTAAAAACCCGCATAGTGCGTAAGACTAATTACATGCTACAGAACTCCTGTGTAGTGTTTCTTACACTCAGGATGCAGAACTCCTGTAAACTGCCTCTCACTACTTCCAATGTACAGAAATCCTGTAAGCTTCTTCTCTTTTACTCAGACTGCTGAAAACCCGCATAGTGCGTAAGACTACTCCCATGCTGCAGAACTCCCATCTAGTGTTTCCTACACTCAGGATGCAGAACTCCTGTAAACTGCCTCTCACTACTTCCAATGTACAGAAATCCTGTAAGCTGCTTCTCTTTCACTAAGACTGCTGAAAACCCGCATAGTGCCTAAGACTGCTCCCATGCTACAGAACTCCCATAAAGTGTTTCCTACACTCAGGATGCAAAACTCCTGTAAACTGCCTCTCACTACTTCCAATGTACAGAAATCCTGTAAGCTGCTTCTCTTTTACGCAGACAACTGAAAACCCGCATAGTGCGTAAGACTACTCCCATGCTATAGAACTCCTCTAAAGTGTTTCCTACACTCAGGATGCAGAACTCCTGTAAACTGCCTCTCACTACTTCCAATGTACAGAAATCCTGTAAGCTGCTTCTCTTTTACGCAGACTACTGAAAACCCGCATAGTGCGTAAGACTACTCCCATGCTACAGAACTCCCATAAAGTGTTTCCTACACTCAGGATGCAGAACTCCTGTAAACTGCCTCTCACTACTTCCAATGTACAGAAATCCTGTAAGCTGCTTCTCTTTTACTCAGACAACTGAAAACCCGCATAGTGCGTAAGACTACTCCCATGCTACAGAACTCCCGTAAAGTGTTTCCTACACTCAGGATGCAGAACTCCTGTAAACTGCCTCTCACTACTTCCAATGTACAGAAATCCTGTAAGCTGCTTCTCTTTTACTCAGACTACTGAAAACCCGCATAGTGGGTAAGACTACTCCCATGCTACAGAACTCCCGTAAAGTGTTTCCTACACTCAGGATGCAGAACTCCTGTAAACTGCCTCTCCCTACTCACAATGTACACAAATCCTGTAAGCTGCTTCTCTTTTACTCAGACAACTGAAAACGCGCATAGTGCATTAGCTCCCATGCTACAGAACTCCCGTAAAGTGTTTCCTACACTCAGGATGCAGAACTCCTGTAAACTGCCTCTCTCTACTCACAATGTACACAAATCCTGTAAGCTGCTTCTCTTTTACTCAGACTACTAAAAACCCGCATAGTGCGTAAGACTATTCCCATGCTACAGAACTCCCGTAAAGTGTTTCCTACACTCAGGATGCAGAACTCCTGTAAACTGCCTCTCCCTACTCACAATGTACACAAATCCTGTAAGCTGCTTCTCTTTTACTCAGACTACTGAAAACCCGCATAGTGGGTAAGACTACTCCCATGCTACAGAACTCCCATAAAGTGTTTCTTACACTCAGGATGCAGAACTCCTGTAAACTGCCTCTCACTACTTCCAATGTACAGAAATCCTGTAAGCTGCTTCTCTTTTACTCAGACTGTTGAAAACCCGCATAGTGCGTAAGACTACTCCCATGCTGCAGAACTCCCATCTAGTATTTCCTACACTCAGGATGCAGAACTCCTGTAAACTGCCTCTCACTACTTCCAATGTACAGAAATCCTTTAAGCTGCTTCTCTTTTACTAAGACTGCTGAAAACCCGCATAGTGCGTAAGACTACTCCCATACTACAGAACTCCCGTAAAGTGTTTCCTACACTCAGGATGCAGAACTCCTGTAAACTGCCTCTCACTACTTCCAATGTACACAAATCCTGTAAGCTGCTTCTCTTTTACTCAGACAACTGAAAACCCGCATAGTGCGTAAGACTACTCCCATGCTACAGAACTCCCGTAAAGTGTTTCCTACACTCAGAATGCAGAACTCCTGTAAACTGCCTCTCACTACTTCCAATGTACAGAAATCCTGTAAGCTGCTTCTCTTTTACTCAGACTACTGAAAACCCGCATAGTGGGTAAGACTAATCCCATGCTACAGAACTCCCGTAAAGTGTTTCCTACACTCAGGATGCAGAACTCCTGTAAACTGCCTCTCACTACTTCCAATGTACACAAATCCTGTAAGCTGCTTCTCTTTTACTCAGACTACTGAAAACCCGCATAGTGCGTAAGACTACTCCCATGCTACAGAACTCCCGTAAAGTGTTTCCTGCACTCAGGATGCAGAAATCCTGTAAACTGCCTATCACTACTCACAATGTACACAAATCCTGTAAGCTGCTTCTCTTTTACTCAGACTACTGAAAACCCGCATAGTGGGTAAGACTAATCCCATGCTACAGAACTCCCGTAAAGTGTTTCCTACACTCAGGATGCAGAACTCCTGTAAACTGCCTCTCACTACTTCCAATGTACAGAAATCCTGTAAGCTGCTTCTCTTTTACTCAGACTGCTGAAAACCCGCATAGTGCGTAAGACATCTCCCATGCTACAGAACTCCCGTAAAGTGTTTCCTACACTCAGGATGCAGAACTCCTGTAAACTGCCTCTCACTACTTCCAATGTACAGAAATCCTGTAAGCTGCTTCTCTTTTACTCAGACAACTGAAAACCCGCATAGTGCGTAAGACTACTCCCATACTACAGAACTCCCGTAAAGTGTTTCCTACACTCAGGATGCAGAACTCCTGTAAACTGCCTCTCACTACTTCCAATGTACAGAAATCCTGTAAGCTGCTTCTCTTTTACTCAGACTACTGAAAACCCGCATAGTGCGTAAGACTACTCCCATGCTACAGAACTCCCGTAAAGTGTTTCCTACACTCAGGATGTAGAACTCCTGTAAACTTCCTCTCACTACTCACAATTACACAAATCCTGTAAGCTGCTTCTCTTTTACTCAGACTACTGAAAACCCGCATAGTGGGTAAGACTAATAGCATGCTACAGAACTCCCATAAAGTGTTTCCTACATTCAGGATGCAGAACTCCTGTAAACTGCCTCTCACTACTTCCAATGTACACAAATCCTGTAAGCTGCTTCTCTTTTACTCAGACTACTGAAAACCCGCATAGTGGGTAAGACTAATCCCATGCTACAGAACTCCCGTAAAGTGTTTCCTACACTCAGGATGCAGAACTCCTGTAAACTGCCTCTCACTACTTCCAATGTACAGAAATCCTGTAAGCTGCTTCTCTTTTACTCAGACTACTGAAAACCCGCATAGTGCGTAAGACTACTCCCATGCTACAAAACTCCCGTAAAGTGTTTCCTGCACTCAGGATGCAGAAATCCTGTAAACTGCCTATCACTACTCACAATGTACACAAATCCTGTAAGCTGCTTCTCTTTTACGCAGACTACTGAAAACCCGCATAGTGGATAAGACTAATCCCATGCTACAGAACTCCCGTAAAGTGTTTCCTACACTCAGGATGCAGAACTCCTGTAAACTGCCTCTCACTACTTCCAATGTACAGAAATCCTGTAAGCTGCTTCTCTTTTACTCAGACTGCTGAAAACCCGCATAGTGCGTAAGACATCTCCCATGCTACAGAACTCCCGTAAAGTGTTTCCTACACTCAGGATGCAGAACTCCTGTAAACTGCCTCTCACTACTTCCAATGTACAGAAATCCTGTAAGCTGCTTCTCTTTTACTCAGACAACTGAAAACCCGCATAGTGCGTAAGACTACTCCCATACTACAGAACTCCCGTAAAGTGTTTCCTACACTCAGGATGCAGAACTCCTGTAAACTGCCTCTCACTACTTCCAATGTACAGAAATCCTGTAAGCTGCTTCTCTTTTACTCAGACTACTGAAAACCCGCATAGTGCGTAAGACTACTCCCATGCTACAGAACTCCCGTAAAGTGTTTCCTACACTCAGGATGCAGAACTCCTGTAAACTTCCTCTCACTACTCACAATTACACAAATCCTGTAAGCTGCTTCTCTTTTACTCAGACTACTGAAAACCCGCATAGTGGGTAAGACTAATCGCATGCTACAGAACTCCCGTAAAGTGTTTCCTACATTCAGGATGCAGAACTCCTGTAAACTGCCTCTCACTACTTCCAATGTACAGAAATCCTGTAAGCTGCTTCTCTTTTACTCAGACAACTGAAAACCCGCATAGTGCGTAAGACTACTCCCATACTACAGAACTCCCGTAAAGTGTTTCCTACACTCAGGATGCAGAACTCCTGTAAACTGCCTCTCACTACTTCCAATGTACAGAAATCCTGTAAGCTGCTTCTCTTTTACGCAGACTACTGAAAACCCGCATAGTGCGTAAGACTACTCCCATGCTACAGAACTCCCATAAAGTGTTTCCTACACTCAGGATGCAGAACTCCTGTAAACTGCCTCTCACTACTTGCAATGTATAGAAATCCTGTAAGCTGCTTCTCTTTTACTCAGACAACTGAAAACCCGCATAGTGCGTAAGACTACTCCCATACTACAGAACTCCCGTAAAGTGTTTCCTACACTCAGGATGCAGAACTCCTGTCAACTGCCTCTCACTACTTCCAATGTACAGAAATCCTGTAAGCTGCTTCTCATTTACTCAGACTGCTGAAAACCCACATAGTGCGTAAGACTACTCCCATACTACAGAACTCCCGTAAAGTGTTTCCTACACTCAGGATGCAGAACTCCAGTAAACTGCCTCTCCCTACTCACAATGTACACAAATCCTGTAAGCTGCTTCTCTTTTACTCAGACTGCTGAAAACCCGCATAGTGCGTAAGACTACTCCCATGCTGCAGAACTCCCATCTAGTGTTTCCTACACTCAGGATGCAGAACTCCTGTAAACTGCCTCTCCCTACTCACAATGTACACAAATCCTGTAAGCTGCTTCTATTTTACTCAGACTACTAAAAACCCGCATAGTGCGTAAGACTACTCCCATGCTACAGAACTCCTGTGTAGTGTTTCTTACACTCAGGATGCAGAACTCCTGTAAACTGCCTCTCACTACTTCCAATGTACAGAAATCCTGTAAGCTGCTTCTCTTTTACTCAGACTGCTGAAAACCCGCATAGTGCGTAAGACTACTCCCATGCTGCAGAACTCCCATCTAGTGTTTCCCACATTCAGGATGCAGAACTCCTGTAAACTGCCTCTCACTACTTCCAATGTACAGAAATCCTGTAAGCTGCTTCTCTTTTACTAAGACTGCTGAAAACCCGCATAGTGCGTAAGACTACTCCCATACTACAGAACTCCCGTAAAGTGTTTCCTACACTCAGGATGCAGAACTCCTGTAAACTGCCTCTCACTACTTCCAATGTACACAAATCCTGTAAGCTGCTTCTCTTTTACTCAGACTGCTGAAAACCCGCATAGTGCGTAAGACTACTCCCATGCTACAGAACTCCCATAAAGTGTTTCCTACACTCAGGATGCAAAACTCCTGTAAACTGCCTCTGACTACTTCCAATGTACACAAATCCTGTAAGCTGCTTCTCTTTTACGCAGACAACTGAAAACCCGCATAATGCATAAGACTACTCCCATGCTATAGAACTCCTGTAAAGTGTTTCCTACACTCAGGATGCAGAACTCCTGTAAACTGCCTCTCACTACTTCCAATGTACAGAAATCCTGTAAGCTGCTTCTCTTTTACTCAGACTACTAAAAACCCGCATAGTGCGTAAGATTAATCCCATGCTACAGAACTCCTGTGTAGTGTTTCTTACACTCAGGATGCAAAACTCCTGTAAACTGCCTCTCACTACTTCCAATGTACACAAATCCTGTAAGCTGCTTCTCTTTTACGCAGACTACTGAAAACCCGCATAGTGCGTAAGACTACTCCCATGCTACAGAACTCCTATAAAGTGTTTCCTACACTCAGGATGCAGAACTCCTGTAAACTGCCTCTCACTACTTCCAATGTACAGAAATCCTGTAAGCTGCTTCTCTTTTACGCAGACTACTGAAAACCCGCATAGTGCGTAAGACTACTCCCATGCTATAGAACTCCTCTAAAGTATTTCCTACACTCAGGATGCAGAACTCCTGTAAACTGCCTCTCACTACTTCCAATGTACAGAAATCCTGTAAGCTGCTTCTCTTTTACGCAGACTACTGAAAACCCGCATAGTGCGTAAGACTACTCCCATGCTACAGAACTCCCATAAAGTGTTTCCTACACTCAGGATGCAGAACTCCTGTAAACTGCCTCTCACTACTTCCAATGTACAGAAATCCTGTAAGCTGCTTCTCTTTTACTCAGACAACTGAAAACCCGCATAGTGCGTAAGACTACTCCCATACTACAGAACTCCCGTAAAGTGTTTCCTACACTCAGGATGCAGAACTCCTGTAAACTGCCTCTCCCTACTCACAATGTACACAAATCCTGTAAGCTGCTTCTCTTTTACTCAGACAACTGAAAACGCGCATAGTGCATTAGCTCCCATGCTACAGAACTCCCGTAAAGTGTTTCCTACACTCAGGATGCAGAACTCCTGTAAACTGCCTCTCCCTACTCACAATGCACAAAAATCCTGTAAGCTGCTTCTCTTTTGCTCAGACTACTAAAAACCCGCATAGTGCGTAAGACTACTCCCATACTACAGAACTCCCGTAAAGTGTTTCCTACACTCAGGATGCAGAACTCCTGTTAACTGCCTCTCACTACTTCCAATGTACAGAAATCCTGTAAGCTGCTTCTCTTTTACGCAGACTACTGAAAACCCGCATAGTGCGTAAGACTACTCCCATGCTACAGAACTCCCATAAAGTGTTTCCTACACTCAGGATGCAGAACTCCTGTAAACTGCCTCTCACTACTTCCAATGTACAGAAATCCTGTAAGCTGCTTCTCTTTTACTCAGACAACTGAAAACCCGCATACTGCGTAAGACTACTCCCATACTACAGAACTCCCGTAAAGTGTTTCCTACACTCAGGATGCAGAACTCCTGTAAACTGCCTCTCACTACTTCCAATGTACAGAAATCCTGTAAGCTGCTTCTCTTTTACTCAGACTACTGAAAACCCGCATAGTGGGTAAGACTACTCCCATGCTACAGAACTCCCGTAAAGTGTTTCCTACACTCAGGATGCAGAACTCCTGTAAACAGCCTCTCCCTACTCACAATGTACACAAATCCTGTAAGCTGCTTCTCTTTTAGTCAGACTACTAAAAACCCGCATAGTGCGTAAGACTAATCCCATGCTACAGAACTCCTGTGTAGTGTTTCTTACACTCAGGATGCAGAACTCCTGTAAACTGCCTCTCACTACTTCCAATGTACAGAAATCCTGTAAGCTGCTTCTCTTTTACTCAGACAACTGAAAACGCGCATAGTGCATTAGCTCCCATGCTACAGAACTCCCGTAAAGTCTTTCCTACACTCAGGATGCAGAACTCCTGTAAACTGCCTCTCACTACTTCCAATGTACACAAATCCTGTAAGCTGCTTCTCTTTTACTCAGACTGCTGAAAACCCGCATAGTGGGTAAGACTACTCACATATTACTGAACTCCCGTAAAGTGTTTACTATACTCAGGATTCAGAACTCCTGTAAACTGCCTCTCACTACTTCCAATGTACAGAAATCCTGTAAGCTGCTTCTCTTTTACGCAGACAACTGAAAACCCGCATAGTGCGTAAGACTACTCCCATGCTATAGAACTCCTGTAAAGTGTTTCCTACACTCAGGATGCAGAACTCCTGTAAACTGCCTCTCACTACTTCCAATGTACAGAAATCCTGTAAGCTGCTTCTCTTTTACGCAGACTACTGAAAACCCGCATAGTGGGTAAGACTACTCACATATTACTGAACTCCCGTAAAGTGTTTACTATACTCAGGATTCAGAACTCCTGTAAACTGCCTCTCACTACTTCCAATGTACAGAAATCCTGTAAGCTGCTTCTCTTTTACTCAGACTACTGAAAACCCGCATAGTGCGTAAGACTACTCCCATGCTACAGAACTCCCGTAAAGTGTTTCCTACACTCAGGATGCAGAACTCCTGTAACCTGCCTCTCACTACTCACAATGTACACAAATCCTGTAAGCTGCTTCTCTTTTACGCAGACTACTGAAAACCCGCATAGTGGGTAAGAGTAATCCCATGCTAGAGAACTCTCGTAAAGTGTTTCCTACACTCAGGATGCAGAACTCCTGTAAACTGCCTCTCACTACTTCCAATGTACAGAAATCCTGTAAGCTGCTTCTCTTTTACTCAGACTGCTGAAAACCCGCATAGTGCGTAAGACATCTCCCATGCTACAGAACTCCCGTAAAGTGTTTCCTACACTCAGGATGCAGAACTCCTGTAAACTGCCTCTCACTACTTCCAATGTATAGAAATCCTGTAAGCTGCTTCTGTTTTACGCAGACAACTGAACACCCGCATAGTGCGTAAGACTACTCCCATACTACAGAACTCCCGTAAAGTGTTTCCTACACTCAGGATGCAGAACTCCTGTAAACTGCCTCTCACTACTTCCAATGCACAGAAATCCTGTAAGCTGCTTCTCTTTTACTCAGACTACTGAAAACCCGCATAGTGCGTAAGACTACTCCCATGCTACAGAACTCCCGTAAAGTGTTTCCTACACTCAGGATGCAGAACTCCTGTAAACTGCCTCTCACTACTCACAATTACACAAATCCTGTAAGCTGCTTCTCTTTTACTCAGACTACTGAAAACCCGCATAGTGGGTAAGACTAATCCCATGCTACAGAACTCCCGTAAAGTGTTTCCTACATTCAGGATGCAGAACTCCTGTAAACTGCCTCTCACTACTTCCAATGTACAGAAATCCTGTAAGCTGCTTCTCTTTTACTCAGACTGCTGAAAACCCGCATAGTGCGTAAGACTACTCCCATACTACAGAACTCCCGTAAAGTGTTTCCTACACTCAGGATGCAGAACTCCTGTAAACTGCCTCTCACTACTTCCAATGTACAGAAATCCTGTAAGCTGCTTCTCTTTTACGCAGACTACTGAAAACCCGCATAGTGCGTAAGACTACTCCCATGCTACAGAACTCCCATAAAATGTTTCCTACACTCAGGATGCAGAACTCCTGTAAACTGCCTCTCACTACTTCCAATGTACAGAAATCCTGTAAGCTGCTTCTCTTTTACTCAGACAACTGAAAACCCGCATAGTGCGTAAGACTACTCCCATACTACAGAACTCCCGTAAAGTGTTTCCTACACTCAGGATGCAGAACTCCTGTAAACTGCCTCTCACTACTTCCAATGTACAGAAATCCTGTAAGCTGCTTCTCTTTTACTCAGACTGCTGAAAACCCACATAGTGCGTAAGACTACTCCCATACTACAGAACTCCCGTAACGTGTTTCCTACACTCAAGATGCAGAACTCCAGTAAACTGCCTCTCCCTACTCACAATGTACACAAATCCTGTAAGCTGCTTCTCTTTTACTCAGACAACTAAAAACCCGCATAGTGCGTAAGACTATTCCCATGCTACAGAACTCCCGTAAAGTGTTTCCTACACTCAGGATGCAGAACTCCTGTAAACTGCCTCTCCCTACTCACAATGTACACAAATCCTGTAAGCTGCTTCTCTTTTACTCAGACTACTAAAAACCCGCATAGTGGGTAAGACTACTCCCATGCTACAGAACTCCCATAAAGTGTTTCTTACACTCAGGATGCAGAACTCCTGTAAACTGCCTCTCACTACTCCCAATGTACAGAAATCCTGTAAGCTGCTTCTCTTTTACTCAGACTGTTGAAAACCCGCATAGTGCGTAAGACTACTCCCATGCTGCAGAACTCCCATCTAGTATTTCCTACACTCAGGATGCAGAACTCCTGTAAACTGCCTCTCACTACTTCCAATGTACAGAAATCCTTTAAGCTGCTTCTCTTTTACTAAGACTGCTGAAAACCCGCATAGTGCGTAAGACTACTCCCATGCTACAGAACTCCCTTAAAGTGTTTCCTACACTCAGGATGCAGAACTCCTGTAAACTGCCTCTCACTACTTCCAATGTACAGAAATCCTGTAAGCTGCTTCTCTTTTACTCAGACTGCTGAAAACCCGCATAGTGCGTAAGACTACTCCCATGCTACAGAACTCACATAAAGTGTTTCCTACACTCAGGATGCAAAACTCCTGTAAACTGCCTCTCACTACTTCCAATGTACAGAAATCCTGTAAGCTGTTTCTCTTTTACGCAGACAACTGAAAACCCGCATAGTGCGTAAGACTACTCCCATACTACAGAACTCCCGTAAAGTGTTTCCTACACTCAGGATGCAGAACTCCTGTAAACTGCCTCTCACTACTTCCAATGTACAGAAATCCTGTAAGCTGCTTCTCTTTTACTCAGACAACTGAAAACCCGCATAGTGCGTAAGACTACTCCCATGCTACAGAACTCCCGTAAAGTGTTTCCAACACTCAGGATGCAGAACTCCTGTAAACTGCCTCTCACTACTTCCAATGTACAGAAATCCTGTAAGCTGCTTCTCTTTTACTCAGACTACTGAAAACCCGCATAGTGGGTAAGACTAATCCCATGCTACAGAACTCCCGTAAAGTGTTTCCTACACTCAGGATGCAGAACTCCTGTAAACTGCCTCTCACTACTTCCAATGTACAGAAATCCTGTAACCTGCTTCTCTTTTACTCAGACTGCTGAAAACCCACATAGTGCGTAAGACTACTCCCATACTACAGAACTCCCGTAAAGTGTTTCCTACACTCAGGATGCAGAACTCCAGTAAACTGCCTCTCCCTACTCACAATGTACACAAATCCTGTAAGATGCTTCTCTTTTACTCAGACTACTAAAAACCCGCATAGTGCGTAAGACTATTCCCATGCTACAGAACTCCCGTAAAGTGTTTCCTACACTCAGGATGCAGAACTCCTGTAAACTGCCTCTCCTACTAACAATGTACACAAATCCTGTAAGCTGCTTCTCTTTTACTCAGACTACTAAAAACCCGCATAGTGGGTAAGACTACTCCCATGCTACAGAACTCCCATAAAGTGTTTCTTACACTCAGGATGCAGAACTCCTGTAAACTGCCTCTCACTACTTCCAATGTACAGAAATCCTGTAAGCTGCTTCTCTTTTATTCAGACTGCTGAAAACCCGCATAGTGCGTAAGACTACTCCCATGCTGCAGAACTCCCATCTAGTGTTTCCTACACTCAGGATGCAGAACTCCTGTAAACTGCCTCTCCCTACTCACAATGTACACAAATCCTGTAAGCTGCTTCTCTTTTACTCAGACTACTAAAAACCCGCATAGTGCGTAAGACTAATCCCATGCTACAGAACTCCTGTGTAGTGTTTCTTACACTCAGGATGCAGAACTCCTGTAAACTGCCTCTCACTACTTCCAATGTACAGAAATCCTGTAAGCTGCTTCTCTTTTACTCAGACTGCTGAAAACCCGCATAGTGCGTAAGACTACTCCCATGCTGCAGAACTCCCATCTAGTGTTTCCTACACTCAGGATGCAGAACTCCTGTAAACTGCCTCTCACTACTTCCAATGTACAGAAATCCTGTAAGCTGCTTCTCTTTTACTAAGACTGCTGAAAACCCGCATAGTGCGTAAGACTACTCCCATACTACAGAACTCCCGTAAAGTGTTTCCTACACTCAGGATGCAGAACTCCTGTAAACTGCCTCTCACTACTTCCAATGTACACAAATCCTGTAAGCTGCTTCTCTTTTACTCAGACTGCTGAAAACCCGCATAGTGCGTAAGACTACTCCCATGCTACAGAACTCCTGTGTAGTGTTTCTTACACTCAGGATGCAGAACTCCTGTAAACTGCCTCTCACTACTTCCAATGTACAGAAATCCTGTAAGCTGCTTCTCTTTTACTCAGACTACTAAAAACCCGCATAGTGCGTAAGACTACTCCCATGCTACAGAACTCCTGTGTAGTGTTTCTTACACTCAGGATGCAGAACTCCTGTAAACTGCCTCTCACTACTTCCAATGTACAGAAATCCTGTAAGCTGCTTCTCTTTTACTCAGACAACTGAAAACGCGCATAGTGCATTAGCTCCCATGCTACAGAACTCCCGTAAAGTGTATCCTACAATCAGGATGCAGAACTCCTGTAAACTGCCTCTCCCTACTCACAATGTACACAAATCCTGTAAGCTGCTTCTCTTTTACTCAGACTACTAAAAACCCGTATAGTGCGTAAGACTATTCCCATGCTACAGAACTCCCGTAAAGTGTTTCCTACACTCAGGATGCAGAACTCCTGTAAACTGCCTCTCCCTACTCACAATGTACACAAATCCTGTAAGCTGCTTCTCTTTTACTCAGACTACTAAAAACCCGCATAGTGCGTAAGACTAATCCCATGCTACAGAACTCCTCTGTAGTGTTTCTTACACTCAGGATGCAGAACTCCTGTAAACTGCCTCTCACTACTTCCAATGTACAGAAATCCTGTAAGCTGCTTCTCTTTTACTCAGACAACTGAAAACGCGCGTAGTGCATTAGCTCCCATGCTACAGAACTCCCGTAAAGTGTTTCCTACACTCAGGTTGCAGAACTCCTGTAAACTGCCTCTCCCTACTCACAATGTACAGAAATCCTGTAAGCTGCTTCTCTTTTACTCAGACTACTAAAAACCCGCATAGTGCGTAAGACTAATCCCATGCTACAGAACTCCTGTGTAGTGTTTCTTACACTCAGGATGCAGAACTCCTGTAAACTGCCTCTCACTACTTCCAATGTACAGAAATCCTGTAAGATGCTTCTCTTTTACTCAGACTGCTGAAAACCCGCATAGTGCGTAAGACTACTCCCATGCTGCAGAACTCCCATCTAGTGTTTCCTACACTCAGGATGCAGAACTCCTGTAAACTGCCTCTCACTACTTCCAATGTACAGAAATGCTACAAACTGCTTCTCTTTCACTAAGACTGCTGAAAACCCGCATAGTGCGTAAGACTACTCCCATGCTACAGAACTCCCATAAAGTGTTTCCTACACTCAGGATGCAAAACTCCTGTAAACTGCCTCTCACTACTTCCAATGTACAGAAATCCTGTAAGCTGCTTCTCTTTTACGCAGACAACTGAAAACCCGCATAGTGCGTAAGACTACTCCCATGCTATAGAACTCCTCTAAAGTGTTTCCTACACTCAGGATGCAGAACTCCTGTAAACTGCCTCTCACTACTTCCAATGCACAGAAATCCTGTAAGCTGCTTCTCTTTTACTCAGACTACTGAAAACCCGCATAGTGGGTAAGACTACTCCCATGCTACAGAACTCCCGTAAAGTGTTTCCTACACTCAGGATGCAGAACTCCTGTAAACTGCCTCTCACTACTTCCAATGTACACAAATCCTGTAAGCTGCTTCTCTTTTACTCAGACTACTGAAAACCCGCATAGTGGGTAAGACTAATCCCATGCTACAGAACTCCCGTAAAGTGTTTCCTACACTCAGGATGCAGAACTCCTGTAAACTGCCTCTCACTACTTCCAATGTACAGAAATCCTGTAAGCTGCTTCTCTTTTAGTCAGACTACTGAAAACCCGCATAGTGCGTAAGACTACTCCCATACTACAGAACTCCCGTAAAGTGTTTCCTACACTCAGGATGCAGAACTCCTGTAAACTGCCTCTCCCTACTCACAATGTACACAAATCCTGTAAGCTGCTTCTCTTTTACTCAGACAACTGAAAACGCGCATAGTGCATTAGCTCCCATGCTACAGAACTCCCGTAAAGTGTTTCCTACACTCAGGATGCAGAACTCCTGTAAACTGTCTCTCCCACTCACAATGTACAGAAATCCTGTAAGCTGCTTCTCTTTTACTCAGACTACTAAAAACCCGCATAGTGCGTAAGACTATTCCCATGCTACAGAACTCCCGTAAAGTGTTTCCTACACTCAGGATGCAGAACTCCTGTAAACTGCCTCTCCCTACTCACAATGTACACAAATCCTGTAAGCTGCTTCTCTTTTACTCAGACTACTAAAAACCCGCATAGTGCGTAAGACTATTCCCATGCTACAGAACTCCCGTAAAGTGTTTCCTACACTCAGGATGCAGAACTCCTGTAAACTGCCTCTCCCTACTCACAATGTACACAAATCCTGTAAGCTGCTTCTCTTTTACTGAGACTACTAAAAACCCGCATAGTGTGTAAGACTAATCCCATGCTACAGAACTCCTGTGTAGTGTTTCTTACACTCAGGATGCAGAACTCCTGTAAACTGCCTCTCACTACTTCCAATGTACAGAAATCCTGTAAGCTGCTTCTCTTTTACTCGGACAACTGAAAACGCGCATAGTGCATTAGCTCCCATGCTACAGAACTCCCGTAAAGTGTTTCCTACACTCAGGATGCAGAACTCCTGTAAACTGCCTCTCCCTACTCACAATGTACACAAATCCTGTAAGCTGCTTCTCTTTTACTCAGACTACTAAAAACCCGCATAGTGCGTAAGACTACTCCCATACTACAGAACTCCCGTAAAGTGTTTCCTACACTCAGGATGCAGAACTCCTGTAAACTGCCTCTCACTAATTCCAATGTACAGAAATCCTGTAAGCTGCTTCTCTTTTACTCAGACTACTGAAAACCCGCATAGTGCGTAAGACTACTCCCATGCTACAGAACTCCCGTAAAGTGTTTCCTACACTCAGGATGCAGAACTCCTGTAAACTGTCTCTCACTACTTCCAATGTACAGAAATCCTGTAAGCTGCTTCTCTTTTACTCAGACTACTGAAAACCCGCATAGTGCGTAAGACTAATCCCATGCTACAGAACTCCTCTGTAGTGTTTCTTACACTCAGGATGCAGAACTCCTGTAAACTGCCTCTCACTACTTCCAATGTACAGAAATCCTGTAAGCTGCTTCTCTTTTACTCAGACAACTGAAAACGCGCGTAGTGCATTAGCTCCCATGCTACAGAACTCCCGTAAAGTGTTTCCTACACTCAGGTTGCAGAACTCCTGTAAACTGCCTCTCCCTACTCACAATGTACAGAAATCCTGTAAGCTGCTTCTCTTTTACTCAGACTACTAAAAACCCGCATAGTGCGTAAGACTAATCCCATGCTACAGAACTCCTGTGTAGTGTTTCTTACACTCAGGATGCAGAACTCCTGTAAACTGCCTCTCACTACTTCCAATGTACAGAAATCCTGTAAGATGCTTCTCTTTTACTCAGACTGCTGAAAACCCGCATAGTGCGTAAGACTACTCCCATGCTGCAGAACTCCCATCTAGTGTTTCCTACACTCAGGATGCAGAACTCCTGTAAACTGCCTCTCACTACTTCCAATGTACAGAAATGCTACAAACTGCTTCTCTTTCACTAAGACTGCTGAAAACCCGCATAGTGCGTAAGACTACTCCCATGCTACAGAACTCCCATAAAGTGTTTCCTACACTCAGGATGCAAAACTCCTGTAAACTGCCTCTCACTACTTCCAATGTACAGAAATCCTGTAAGCTGCTTCTCTTTTACGCAGACAACTGAAAACCCGCATAGTGCGTAAGACTACTCCCATGCTATAGAACTCCTCTAAAGTGTTTCCTACACTCAGGATGCAGAACTCCTGTAAACTGCCTCTCAGTACTTCCAATGCACAGAAATCCTGTAAGCTGCTTCTCTTTTACTCAGACTACTGAAAACCCGCATAGTGGGTAAGACTACTCCCATGCTACAGAACTCCCGTAAAGTGTTTCCTACACTCAGGATGCAGAACTCCTGTAAACTGCCTCTCACTACTTCCAATGTACAGAAATCCTGTAAGCTGCTTCTCTTTTACTCAGACTACTGAAAACCCGCATAGTGGGTAAGACTAATCCCATGCTACAGAACTCCCGTAAAGTGTTTCCTACACTCAGGATGCAGAACTCCTGTAAACTGCCTCTCACTACTTCCAATGTACAGAAATCCTGTAAGCTGCTTCTCTTTTACTCAGACTACTGAAAACCCGCATAGTGCGTAAGACTACTCCCATACTACAGAACTCCCGTAAAGTGTTTCCTACACTCAGGATGCAGAACTCCTGTAAACTGCCTCTCCCTACTCACAATGTACACAAATCCTGTAAGCTGCTTCTCTTTTACTCAGACAACTGAAAACGCGCATAGTGCATTAGCTCCCATGCTACAGAACTCCCGTAAAGTGTTTCCTACACTCAGGATGCAGAACTCCTGTAAACTGTCTCTCCCACTCACAATGTACAGAAATCCTGTAAGCTGCTTCTCTTTTACTCAGACTACTAAAAACCCGCATAGTGCGTAAGACTATTCCCATGCTACAGAACTCCCGTAAAGTGTTTCCTACACTCAGGATGCAGAACTCCTGTAAACTGCCTCTCCCTACTCACAATGTACACAAATCCTGTAAGCTGCTTCTCTTTTACTCAGACTACTGAAAACCCGCATAGTGCGTAAGACTATTCCCATGCTACAGAACTCCCGTAAAGTGTTTCCTACACTCAGGATGCAGAACTCCTGTAAACTGCCTCTCCCTACTCACAATGTACACAAATCCTGTAAGCTGCTTCTCTTTTACTGAGACTACTAAAAACCCGCATAGTGTGTAAGACTAATCCCATGCTACAGAACTCCTGTGTAGTGTTTCTTACACTCAGGATGCAGAACTCCTGTAAACTGCCTCTCACTACTTCCAATGTACAGAAATCCTGTAAGCTGCTTCTCTTTTACTCGGACAACTGAAAACGCGCATAGTGCATTAGCTCCCATGCTACAGAACTCCCGTAAAGTGTTTCCTACACTCAGGATGCAGAACTCCTGTAAACTGCCTCTCCCTACTCACAATGTACACAAATCCTGTAAGCTGCTTCTCTTTTACTCAGACTACTAAAAACCCGCATAGTGCGTAAGACTACTCCCATACTACAGAACTCCCGTAAAGTGTTTCCTACACTCAGGATGCAGAACTCCTGTAAACTGCCTCTCACTAATTCCAATGTACAGAAATCCTGTAAGCTGCTTCTCTTTTACTCAGACTACTGAAAACCCGCATAGTGCGTAAGACTACTCCCATGCTACAGAACTCCCGTAAAGTGTTTCCTACACTCAGGATGCAGAACTCCTGTAAACTGTCTCTCACTACTTCCAATGTACAGAAATCCTGTAAGCTGCTTCTCTTTTACTCAGACTACTGAAAACCCGCATAGTGGGTAAGACTAATCCCATTCTACAGAACTCCCGTAAAGTGTTTCCTACACTCAGGATGTAGAACTCCTGTAAACTGCCTCTCACTACTTCCAATGTACAGAAATCCTGTAAGATGCTTCTCTTTTACTGAGACAACTGAAAACCCGCATAGTGGGTAAGACTACTCCCATGCTACAGAACTCCCGTAAAGTGTTTCCTACACTCAGGATGCAGAACTCCTGTAAACTGCCTCTCCCTACTCACAATGTACACAAATCCTGTAAGCTGCTTCTCTTTTACTCAGACTACTAAAAACCCGCATAGTGCGTAAGACTACTCCCATACTACAGAACTCCCGTAAAGTGTTTCCTACACTCAGGATGCAGAACTCCTGTAAACTGCCTCTCACTAATTCCAATGTACAGAAATCCTGTAAGCTGCTTCTCTTTTACTCAGACTACTGAAAACCCGCATAGTGCGTAAGACTACTCCCATGCTACAGAACTCCCGTAAAGTGTTTCCTACACTCAGGATGCAGAACTCCTGTAAACTGTCTCTCACTACTTCCAATGTACAGAAATCCTGTAAGCTGCTTCTCTTTTACTCAGACTACTGAAAACCCGCATAGTGGGTAAGACTAATCCCATTCTACAGAACTCCCGTAAAGTGTTCCCTACACTCAGGATGTAGAACTCCTGTAAACTGCCTCTCACTACTTCCAATGTACAGAAATCCTGTAAGCTGCTTCTCTTTTACTCAGACAACTGAAAACCCGCATAGTGGGTAAGACTACTCCCATGCTACAGAACTCCCGTAAAGTGTTTCCTACACTCAGGATGCAGAACTCCTGTAAACTGCCTCTCCCTACTCACAATGTACACAAATCCTGTAAGCTGCTTCTCTTTTACTCAGACTACTAAAAACCCGCATAGTGCGTAAGACTAATCCCATGCTACAGAACTCCTGTGTAGTGTTTCTTACACTCAGGATGCCGAACTCCTGTAAACTGCCTCTCACTACTTCCAATGTACAGAAATCCTGTAAGCTGCTTCTCTTTTACTCAGACTACTGAAAACCCGCATAGTGGGTAAGACTACTCCCATGCTACAGAACTCCCGTAAAGTGTTTCCTACACTCAGGATGCAGAACTCCTGTAAACTGCCTCTCACTACTTCCAATGTACACAAATCCTGTAAGCTGCTTCTCTTTTACTCAGACTACTGAAAACCCGCATAGTGGGTAAGACTAATCCCATGCTACAGAACTCCCGTAAAGTGTTTCCTACACTCAGGATGTAGAACTCCTGTAAACTGCCTCTCACTACTTCCAATGTACAGAAATCCTGTAAGCTGCTTCTCTTTAAATAAGACTGCTGAAAACCCGCATAGTGCGTAAGACTACTCCCATGCTACAGAACTCCCATAAAGTGTTTCCTACACTCAGGATGCAAAACTCCTGTAAACTGCCTCTCACTACTTCCAATGTACAGAAATCCTGTAAGCTGCTTCTCTTTTACGCAGACAACTGAAAACCCGCATAGTGCGTAAGACTACTCCCATGCTATAGAACTCCCCTAAAATGTTTCCTACACTCAGGATGCAGAACTCCTGTAAACTGCCTCTCACTAATTCCAATGTACAGAAATCCTGTAAGCTGCTTCTCTTTTACGCAGACTACTGAAAACCCGCATAGTGCGTAAGACTACTCCCATGCTACAGAACTCCCATAAAGTGTTTCCTACACTCAGGATGCAGAACTCCTGTAAACTGCCTCTCACTACTTCCAATGTACAGAAATCCTGTAAGCTGCTTCTCTTTTACTCAGACAACTGAAAACCCGCATAGTGCGTAAGACTACTCCCATACTACAGAACTCCCGTAAAGTGTTTCCTACACTCAGGATGCAGAACTCCTGTAAACTGCCTCTCACTACTTCCAATGTACACAAATCCTGTAAGCTGCTTCTCTTTTACTCAGACTACTGAAAACCCGCATAGTGGGTAAGACTACTCCCATGCTACAGAACTCCCGTAAAGTGTTTCCTACACTCAGGATGCAGAACTCCTGTAAACTGCCTCTCACTACTTCCAATGTACACAAATCCTGTAAGCTGCTTCTCTTTAAATAAGACTGCTGAAAAGCCGCATAGTGCGTAAGACTACTCCCATGCTACAGAACTCCCATAAAGTGTTTCCTACACTCAGGATGCAAAACTCCTGTAAACTGCCTCTCACTACTTCCAATGTACAGAAATCCTGTAAGCTGCTTCTCTTTTACGCAGACAACTGAAAACCCGCATAGTGCGTAAGACTACTCCCATGCTATAGAACTCCTCTAAAGTGTTTCCTACACTCAGGATGCAGAACTCCTGTAAACTGCCTCTCACTAATTCCAATGTACAGAAATCCTGTAAGCTGCTTCTCTTTTACGCAGACTACTGAAAACCCGCATAGTGCGTAAGACTACTCCCATACTACAGAACTCCCGTAAAGTGTTTCCTACACTCAGGATGCAGAACTCCTGTAAACTGCCTCTCACTACTTCCAGTGTACACAAATCCTGTAAGCTGCTTCTCTTTTACTCAGACTACTGAAAACCCGCATAGTGGGTAAGACTACTCCCATACTACAGAACTCCCGTAAAGTGTTTCCTACACTCAGGATGCAGAACTCCTGTAAACTGCCTCTCACTACTTCCAATGTACACAAATCCTGTAAGCTGCTTCTCTTTTACTCAGACAACTGAAAACGCGCATAGTGCATTAGCTCCCATGCTACAGAACTCCCGTAAAGTGTTTCCTACACTCAGGATGCAGAACTCCTGTAAACTGCCTCTCCCTACTCACAATGTTCACAAATCCTGTAAGCTGCTTCTCTTTTACTCAGACTACTAAAAACCCGCATAGTGCGTAAGACTATTCCCATGCTAAAGAACTCCCGTAAAGTGTTTCCTACACTCAGGATGCAGAACTCCTGTAAACTGCCTCTCCCTACTCACAATGTACACAAATCCTGTAAGCTGCTTCTCTTTTACTCAGACTACTAAAAACCCGCATAGTGCGTAAGACTAATCCCATGCTACAGAACTCCTGTGTAGTGTTTCTTACACTCAGGATGCAGAACTCCTGTAAACTGCCTCTCACTACTTCCAATGTACAGAAATCCTGTAAGCTGCTTCTCTTTTACTCAGACTGCTGAAAACCCGCAGAGTGCGTAAGACTACTCCCATGCTGCAGAACTCCCATCTAGTGTTTCCTACACTCAGGATGCAGAACTCCTGTAAACTGCCTCTCACTACTTCCAATGTACAGAAATCCTGTAAGCTGCTTCTCTTTCACTAAGACTGCTGAAAACCCGCATAGTGCGTAAGACTACTCCCATGCTACAGAACTCCCATAAAGTGTTTCCTACACTCAGGATGCAAAACTCCTGTAAACTGCCTCTCACTACTTCCAATGTACAGAAATCCTGTAAGCTGCTTCTCTTTTACGCAGACTACTAAAAACCCGCATAGTGCGTAAGACTACTCCCATGCTGCAGAACTCCCGTAAAGTGTTTCCTACACTCAGGATGCAGAACTCCTGTAAACTGCCTCTCACTACTTCCAATGTACAGAAATCCTGTAAGCTGCTTCTCTTTCACTAAGACTGCTGAAAACCCGCATAGTGCGTAAGACTACTCCCATGCTACAGAACTCCCATAAAGTGTTTCCTACACTCAGGATGCAAAACTCATGTAAACTGCCTCTCACTACTTCCAATGTACAGAAATCCTGTAAGCTGCTTCTCTTTTACTCAGACTGCTGAAAACCCGCATAGTGCGTAAGACTACTCCCATGCTGCAGAACTCCCATCTAGTGTTTCCTACACTCAGGATGCAGAACTCCTGTAAACTGCCTCTCACTACTTCCAATGTACAGAAATCCTGTAAGCTGCTTCTCTTTTACGCAGACAACTGAAAACCCGCATAGTGCGTAAGACTAATCCCATGCTACAGAACTCCCATAAAGTGTTTCCTACACTCAGGATGCAAAACTCCTGTAAACTGCCTCTCTCTACTTCCAATGTACAGAAATCCTGTAAGCTGCTTCTCTTTTACTCAGACTACAAAAACCCGCATAGTGCGTAAGACTACTCCCATGCTACAGAACTCCTGTGTAGTGTTTCCTACACTCAGGATGCAGAACTCCTGTAAGCTGCCTCTCACTACTTCCAATGTACAGAAATCCTGTAAGCTGCTTCACTTTTACTCAGACTACTGAAAACCCGCATAGTGCGTAAGACTACTCCCATGCTACAGAACTCCCATAAAGTGTTTCCTACACTCAGGATGCAGAACTCCTGTAAACTGCCTCTCACTACTTCCAATGTACAGAAATCCTGTAAGCTGCTTCTCTTTTACTCAGACTACTGAAAACCCGCATAGTGCGTAAGACTACTCCCATACTACAGAACTCCCGTAAAGTGTTTCCTACACTCAGGATGCAGAACTCCTGTAAACTGCCTCTCACTACTTCCAATGTACAGAAATCCTGTAAGCTGCTTCTCTTTTACTCAGACTACTGAAAACCCGCATAGTGGGTAAGACTACTCCCATGCTACAGAACTCCCGTAAAGTGTTTCCTACACTCAGGATGCAGAACTCCTGTAAACTGCCTCTCACTACTTCCAATGTACACAAATCCTGTAAGCTGCTTCTCTTTTACTCAGACTACTGAAAACCCGCATAGTGGGTAAGACTAATCCCATGCTACAGAACTCCCGTAAAGTGTTTCCTACACTCAGGATGCAGAACTCCTGTAAACTGCCTCTCACTACTTCCAATGTACAGAAATCCTGTAAGCTGCTTCTCTTTTACTCAGACTACAAAAACCCGCATAGTGCGTAAGACTAATCCCATGCTACAGAACTCCTGTGTAGTGTTTCTTACACTCAGGATGCAGAACTCCTGTAAACTGCCTCTCACTACTTCCAATGTACAGAAATCCTGTAAGCTGCTTCTCTTTTACTCAGACTGCTGAAAACCCGCACAGTGCGTAAGACTACTCCCATGCTGCAGAACTCCCATCTAGTGTTTCCTACACTCAGGATGCAGAACTCCTGTAAACTGCCTCTCACTACTTCCAATGTACAGAAATCCTGTAAGCTGCTTCTCTTTCACTAAGACTGCTGAAATCCCGCATAGTGCGTAAGACTACTCCCATGCTACAGAACTCCCATAAAGTGTTTCCTACACTCAGGATGCAAAACTCCTGTAAACTGCCTCTCACTACTTCCAATGTACAGAAATCCTGTAAGCTGCTTCTCTTTTACGCAGACTACTAAAAACCCGCATAGTGCGTAAGACTAATCCCATGCTACAGAATTCCTGTGTAGTGTTTCTTACACTCAGGATGCAGAACTGCTGTAAACTGCCTCTCACTACTTCCAATGTACAGAAATCCTGTAAGCTGCTTCTCTTTTACTCAGACTGCTGAAAACCCGCATAGTGCGTAAGACTACTCCCATGCTGCAGAACTCCCATCTAGTGTTTCCTACACTCAGGATGCAGAACTCCTGTAAACTGCCTCTCACTACTTCCAATGTACACAAATCCTGTAAGCTGCTTCTCTTTTACGCAGACAACTGAAAACCCGCATAGTGCGTAAGACTAATCCCATGCTACAGAACTCCCATAAAGTGTTTCCTACACTCAGGATGCAAAACTCCTGTAAACTGCCTCTCACTACTTCCAATGTACAGAAATCCTGTAAGCTGCTTCTCTTTTGGCAGACAACTGAAAACCAGCATAGTGCGTAAGACTACTCCCATGCTATAGAACTCCTCTAAAGTGTTTCCTACACTCAGGATGCAGAACTCCTGTAAACTGCCTCTCACTACTTCCAATGTACAGAAATCCTGTAAGCTGCTTCACTTTTACTCAGACTACTGAAAACCCGCATAGTGCGTAAGACTACTCCCATGCTACAGAACTCCCATAAAGTGTTTCCTACACTCAGGATGCAGAACTCCTGTAAACTGCCTCTCACTACTTCCAATGTACAGAAATCCTGTAAGCTGCTTCTCTTTTACTCAGACAACTGAAAACCCGCATAGTGCGTAAGACTACTCCCATACTACAGAACTCCCGTAAAGTGTTTCCTACACTCAGGATGCAGAACTCCTGTAAACTGCCTCTCACAACTTCCAATGTACAGAAATCCTGTAAGCTGCTTCTCTTTTACTCAGACTACTGAAAACCCGCATATTGGGTAAGACTACTCCCATGCTACAGAACTCCCGTAAAGTGTTTCCTACACTCAGGATGCAGAACTCCTGTAAACTGCCTCTCACTACTTCCAATGTACACAAATCCTGTAAGCTGCTTCTCTTTTACTCAGACTACTGAAAACCCGCATAGTGGGTAAGACTAATCCCATGCTACAGAACTCCCGTAAAGTGTTTCCTACACTCAGGATGCAGAACTCCTGTAAACTGCCTCTCCCTACTCACAATGTACACAAATCATGTAAGCTGCTTCTCTTTTACTCAGACAACTGAAAACGCGCATAGTGCGTTAGCTCCCATGCTGCAGAACTCCCGTAAAGTGTTTCCTACACTCAGGATGCAGAACTCCAGTAAACTGCCTCTCACTACTTCCAATGTACAGAAATCCTGTAAGCTGCTTCTCTTTTACGCAGACAACTGAAAACCCGCATAGTGCGTAAGACTACTCCCATGCTACAGAACTCCCGTAAAGTGTTTCCTACACTCAGGATGCAGAACTCCTGTAAACTGTCTCTCCCTACTCACAATGTACACAAATCCTGTAAGCTGCTTCTCTTTTACTCAGACTACTAAAAACCCGCATAGTGCGTAAGACTAATCCCATGCTACAGAACTCCTGTGTAGTGTTTCTTACACTCAGGATGCAGAACTCCTGTAAACTGCCTCTCACTACTTCCAATGTACAGAAATCCTGTAAGATGCTTCTCTTTTACGCAGACTACTGAAAACCCGCATAGTGCGTAAGACTACTCCCATGCTACAGAACTCCCATAAAGTGTTTCCTACACTCAGGATGCAGAACTCCTGTAAACTGCCTCTCACTACTTCCAATGTACAGAAATCCTGTAAGCTGCTTCTCTTTTACTCAGACAACTGAAAACCCGCATAGTGCGTAAGACTACTCCCATACTATAGAACTCCCGTAAAGTGTTTCCTACACTCAGGATGCAGAACTCCTGTAAACTGCCTCTCACTGCTTCCAATGTACAGAAATCCTGTAAGCTGCTTCTCTTTTACGCAGACTACTGAAAACCCGCATAGTGCGTAAGACTACTCCCATGCTACAGAACTCCTGTAAAAGGTTTCCTACACTCAGGATGCAGAACTCCTGTAAACTGCCTCTCACTACTTCCAATGTACAGAAATACTGTAAGCTGCTTCTCTTTTACTAAGACTGCTGAAAACCCGCATAGTGCGTAAGACTACTCCCATACTACAGAACTCCCGTAAAGTGTTTCCTACACTCAGGATGCAGAACTCCTGTAAACTGCCTCTCACTACTTCCAATGTACAGAAATCCTGTAAGCTGCTTCTCATTTACTCAAACTACTGAAAACCCGCATAGTGCGTAAGACTACTCCCATGCTACAGAACTCCCGTAAAGTGTTTCCTACACTCAGGATGCAGAACTCCTGTAAACTGCCTCTCACTACTTCCAATGTACAGAAATCCTGTAAGCTGCTTCTCTTTTACTCAGACAACTGAAAACCCGCATAGTGCGTAAGACTACTCCCATGCTACAGAACTCCCGTAAAGTGTTTCCTACACTCAGGAGGCAGAACTCCTGTAAACTGCCTCTCACTACTTCCAATGTACAGAAATACTGTAAGCTGCTTCTCTTTTACTAAGACTGCTGAAAACCCGCATAGTGCGTAAGACTACACACATACTACAGAACTCCCGTAAAGTGTTTCCTACACTCAGGATGCAGAACTCCTGTAAACTGCCTCTCACTACTTCCAATGTAAACAAATCCTGTAAGCTGCTTCTCTTTTACTCAGACTACTGAAAACCCGCATAGTGCGTAAGACTACTCCCATGCTACAGAACTCCCGTAAAGTGTTTCCTACACTCAGGAATCAGAACTCCTGTAAACTGCCTCTCACTACTTCCAATGTACAGAAATCCTGTAAGCTGCTTCTCTTTTACTCAGACTGCTGAAAACCCGCATAGTGCGTAAGACTACTCCCATGCTACAGAATTCCCATAAAGTGTTTCCTACACTCAGGATGCAAGACTCCTGTAAACTGCCTCTCACTACTTCCAATGTACAGAAATCCTGTAAGCTGCTTCTCTTTTACGCAGACTACTGAAAACCCGCATAGTGCGTAAGACTACTCCCATGCTACAGAACTCCCGTAAAAGGTTTCCTACACTCAGGATGCAGAAGTCCTGTAAACTGCCTCTCACTACTTCCAATGTACAGAAATCCTGTAAGCTGCTTCTCTTTTACTAAGACTGCTGAAAACCCGCATAGTGCGTAAGACTACTCCCATAATACAGAACTCCCATAAAGTGTTTCCTACCCTCAGGATGCAGAACTCCTGTAAACTGCCTCTCACTACTTCCAATGTACAGAAATCCTGTAAGCTGCTTCTCTTTTGCTCAAACTACTGAAAACCCGCATAGTGCGTAAGACTACTCCCATGCTACAGAACTCCCGTAAAGTGTTTCCTACACTCAGGATGCAGAACTCCTGTAAACTGCCTCTCACTGCTTCCAATGTACAGAAATCCTGTAAGCTGCTTCTCTTTTACTCAGACAACTGAAAACCCGCATAGTGCGTAAGACTACTGCCATACTACAGAACTCCCGTAAAGTGTTTCCTACACTCAGGATGCAGAACTCCTGTAAACTGCCTCTCACTACTTCCAATGTACAGAAATCCTGTAAGCTGCTTCTCTTTTACGCAGACAACTGAAAACCCGCATAGTGCGTAAGACTACTCCCATGCAATAGAACTCCTCTAAAGTGTTTCCTACACTCAGGATGCAGAACTCCTGTAAACTGCCTCTCACTACTCACAATGTACACAAATCCTGTAAGCTGCTTCTCTTTTACGCAGACTACTGAAAACCTGCATAGTGCGTAAGACTACTCCCATGCTACAGAACTCCCATAAAGTGTTTCCTACACTCAGGATGCAGAACTCCTGTAAACTGCCTCTCACTACTTCCAATGTACAGAAATCCTGTAAGCTGCTTCTCTTTTACTCAGACAACTGAAAACCTGCATAGTGCGTAAGACTAATCCCATACTACAGAACTCCCGTAAAGTGTTTCCTACACTCAGGATGCAGAACTCCTGTAAACTGCCTCTCACTACTTCCAATGTACAGAAATCCTGTAAGCTGCTTCTCTTTTACTCAGACTGCTGAAAACCCGCATAGTGCGTAAGACTACTCCCATGCTGCAGAACTCCCATCTAGTGTTTCCTACACTCAGGATGCAGAACTCCTGTAAACTGCCTCTCACTACTTCCAATGTACAGAAATCCTGTAAGCTGCTTCTCTTTTACGCAGACTACTGAAAACCCGCATAGTGCGTAAGACTACTCCCAAGCTACAGAACTCCCATAAAGTGTTTCCTACACTCAGGATGCAGAACTCCTGTAAACTGCCTCTCACTACTTCCATTGTAAACAAATCCTGTAAGCTGCTTCTCTTTTACTCAGACAACTGAAAACCCGCATAGTGCGTAAGACTACTCCCATACTACAGAACTCCCGTAAAGTGTTTCCTACACTCAGGATGCAGAACTCCTGTAAACTGCCTCTCACTACTTCCAATGTACAGAAATCCTGTAAGCTGCTTCTCTTTTACTCAGACTACTGAAAACCCGCATAGTGGGTAAGACTACTCCCATGCTACAGAACTCCCGTAAAGTGTTTCCTACACTCAGGATGCAGAACTCCTGTAAACTGCCTCTCCCTACTCACAATGTACACAAATCCTATAAGCTGCTTCTCTTTTACTCAGACTACTGAAAACCCGCATAGTGCATTAGCTCCCATGCTACAGAACTCCCGTAAAGTGTTTCCTACACTCAGGATGCAGAACTCCTGTAAACTGCCTCTCCCTACTCACAATGTACACAAATCCTGTAAGCTGCTTCTCTTTTACTCAGACTACTAAAAACCCGCATAGTGAGTAAGACTATTCCCATGCTAAAGAACTCCCGTAAAGTGTTTCCTACACTCAGGATGCAGAACTCCTGTAAACTGCCTCTCCCTACTCACAATGTACACAAATCCTGTAAGCTGCTTCTCTTTTACTCAGACTACTAAAAACCCGCATAGTGCGTAAGACTAATCCCATGCTACAGAACTCCTGTGTAGTGTTTCTTACACTCAGGATGCAGAACTCCTGTAAACTGCCTCTCACTACTTCCAATGTACAGAAATCCTGTAAGCTGCTTCTCTTTTACTCAGACTGCTGAAAACCCGCATAGTGCGTAAGACTACTCCCATGCTGCAGAACTCCCATCTAGTGTTTCCTACACTCAGGATGCAGAACTCCTGTAAACTGCCTCTCACTACTTCCAATGTACAGAAATCCTGTAAGCTGCTTCTCTTTTACTAAGACTGCTGAAAACCCGCATAGTGCGTAAGACTACTGCCATACTACAGAACTCCCGTAAAGTGTTTCCTACACTCAGGATGCAGAACTCCTGTAAACTGCCTCTCACTACTTCCAATGTACACAAATCCTGTAAGCTGCTTCTCTTTTACGCAGACAACTGAAAACGCGCATATTGCGTTAGACAGCTCCCATGCTACAGAACTCCCGTAAAGTGTTTCCTACACTCAGGATGCAGAACTCCTGTAAACTGCCTCTCACTACTTCCAATGTACACAAATCCTGTAAGCTGCTTCTCTTTTACGCAGACAACTGAAAACCCACATAGTGCATAGGACTACTCCCATACTACAGAACTCCCGTAAAGTGTTTCCTACACTCAGGATGCAGAACTCCTGTAAACTGCCTCTCACTACTTCCAATGTACAGAAATCCTGTAAGCTGCTTCTCTTTTACTCAGACAACTGAAAACCCGCATAGTGCGTAAGACTACTCCCATGCTACAGAACTCCCGTAAAGTGTTTCCTACACTCAGGATGCAGAACTCCTGTAAACTGCCTCTCACTAGTTCCAATGTACACAAATCCTGTAAGCTGCTTCTCTTTTACTCAGACTACTGAAAACCCGCATAGTGGGTAAGACTAATCCCATGCTACAGAACTCCCGTAAAGTGTTTCCTACACTCAGGATGCAGAACTCCTGTAAACTGCCTCTCACTACTTCCAATGTACACAAATCCTGTAAGCGGCTTCTCTTTTACTAAGACTGTTGAAAACCCGCATAGTGCGTAAGACTACTCCCATACTACAGAACTCCCGTAAAGTGTTTCCTACACTCAGGATGCAGAACTCCTGTAAACTGCCTCTCCCTACTCACAATGTACACAAATCATGTAAGCTGCTTCTCTTTTACTCAGACAACTGAAAACGCGCATAGTGCGTTAGCTCCCATGCTGCAGAACTCCCGTAAAGTGTTTCCTACACTCAGGATGCAGAACTCCAGTAAACTGCCTCTCACTACTTCCAATGTACAGAAATCCTGTAAGCTGCTTCTCTTTTACGCAGACAACTGAAAACCCGCATAGTGCGTAAGACTACTCCCATGCTACAGAACTCCCGTAAAGTGTTTCCTACACTCAGGATGCAGAACTCCTGTAAACTGTCTCTCCCTACTCACAATGTACACAAATCCTGTAAGCTGCTTCTCTTTTACTCAGACTACTAAAAACCCGCATAGTGCGTAAGACTAATCCCATGCTACAGAACTCCTGTGTAGTGTTTCTTACACTCAGGATGCAGAACTCCTGTAAACTGCCTCTCACTACTTCCAATGTACAGAAATCCTGTAAGATGCTTCTCTTTTACGCAGACTACTGAAAACCCGCATAGTGCGTAAGACTACTCCCATGCTACAGAACTCCCATAAAGTGTTTCCTACACTCAGGATGCAGAACTCCTGTAAACTGCCTCTCACTACTTCCAATGTACAGAAATCCTGTAAGCTGCTTCTCTTTTACTCAGACAACTGAAAACCCGCATAGTGCGTAAGACTACTCCCATACTATAGAACTCCCGTAAAGTGTTTCCTACACTCAGGATGCAGAACTCCTGTAAACTGCCTCTCACTGCTTCCAATGTACAGAAATCCTGTAAGCTGCTTCTCTTTTACGCAGACTACTGAAAACCCGCATAGTGCGTAAGACTACTCCCATGCTACAGAACTCCTGTAAAAGGTTTCCTACACTCAGGATGCAGAACTCCTGTAAACTGCCTCTCACTACTTCCAATGTACAGAAATACTGTAAGCTGCTTCTCTTTTACTAAGACTGCTGAAAACCCGCATAGTGCGTAAGACTACTCCCATACTACAGAACTCCCGTAAAGTGTTTCCTACACTCAGGATGCAGAACTCCTGTAAACTGCCTCTCACTACTTCCAATGTACAGAAATCCTGTAAGCTGCTTCTCATTTACTCAAACTACTGAAAACCCGCATAGTGCGTAAGACTACTCCCATGCTACAGAACTCCCGTAAAGTGTTTCCTACACTCAGGATGCAGAACTCCTGTAAACTGCCTCTCACTACTTCCAATGTACAGAAATCCTGTAAGCTGCTTCTCTTTTACTCAGACAACTGAAAACCCGCATAGTGCGTAAGACTACTCCCATACTACAGAACTCCCGTAAAGTGTTTCCTACACTCAGCATTCAGAACTCCTGTAAACTGCCTCTCACTACTTCCAATGTACACAAATCCTGTAAGCTGCTTCTCTTTTACTCAGACTGCTGAAAACCCGCATAGTGCGTAAGACTACTCCCATGCTACAGAACTCCCGTAATGTGTTTCCTACACTCAGGATGCAGAACTCCTGTAAACTGCCTCTCACTACTTCCAATGTACAGAAATCCTGTAAGCTGCTTCTCTTTTACTAAGACTGCTGAAAACCCGCATAGTGCGTAAGACTACTCCCATACTACAGAACTCCCGTAAAGTGTTTCCTACACTCAGGATGCAGAACTCCTGTAAACTGCCTCTCACTACTTCCAATGTACAGAAATCCTGTAAGCTGCTTCTCTTTTACTCAGACTACTGAAAACCCGCATAGTGCGTAAGACTACTCCCATGCTACAGAACTCCCGTAAAGTGTTTCCTACACTCAGGAGGCAGAACTCCTGTAAACTGCCTCTCACTACTTCCAATGTACAGAAATACTGTAAGCTGCTTCTCTTTTACTAAGACTGCTGAAAACCCGCATAGTGCGTAAGACTACACACATACTACAGAACTCCCGTAAAGTGTTTCCTACACTCAGGATGCAGAACTCCTGTAAACTGCCTCTCACTACTTCCAATGTAAACAAATCCTGTAAGCTGCTTCTCTTTTACTCAGACTACTGAAAACCCGCATAGTGCGTAAGACTACTCCCATGCTACAGAACTCCCGTAAAGTGTTTCCTACACTCAGGAATCAGAACTCCTGTAAACTGCCTCTCACTACTTCCAATGTACAGAAATCCTGTAAGCTGCTTCTCTTTTACTCAGACTGCTGAAAACCCGCATAGTGCGTAAGACTACTCCCATGCTACAGAATTCCCATAAAGTGTTTCCTACACTCAGGATGCAAGACTCCTGTAAACTGCCTCTCACTACTTCCAATGTACAGAAATCCTGTAAGCTGCTTCTCTTTTACGCAGACTACTGAAAACCCGCATAGTGCGTAAGACTACTCCCATGCTACAGAACTCCCGTAAAAGGTTTCCTACACTCAGGATGCAGAAGTCCTGTAAACTGCCTCTCACTACTTCCAATGTACAGAAATCCTGTAAGCTGCTTCTCTTTTACTAAGACTGCTGAAAACCCGCATAGTGCGTAAGACTACTCCCATAATACAGAACTCCCATAAAGTGTTTCCTACCCTCAGGATGCAGAACTCCTGTAAACTGCCTCTCACTACTTCCAATGTACAGAAATCCTGTAAGCTGCTTCTCTTTTGCTCAAACTACTGAAAACCCGCATAGTGCGTAAGACTACTCCCATGCTACAGAACTCCCGTAAAGTGTTTCCTACACTCAGGATGCAGAACTCCTGTAAACTGCCTCTCACTGCTTCCAATGTACAGAAATCCTGTAAGCTGCTTCTCTTTTACTCAGACAACTGAAAACCCGCATAGTGCGTAAGACTACTCCCATACTACAGAACTCCCGTAAAGTGTTTCCTACACTCAGGATGCAGAACTCCTGTAAACTGCCTCTCACTACTTCCAATGTACAGAAATCCTGTAAGCTGCTTCTCTTTTACTCAGACTGCTGAAAACCCGCATAGTGCGTCAGACTACTCCCATGCTACAGAACTCCCGTAAAGTGTTTCCTACACTCAGGATGCAGAACTCCTGTAAACTGCTTCTCACTACTTCCAATGTACAGAAATCCTCTAAGCTGCTTCTCTTTTACTCAGACAACTGAAAACCCGCATAGTGCGTAAGACTACTCCCATACTACAGAACTCCCGTAAAGTGTTTCCTACACTCAGGATGCAGAACTCCTGTAAACTGCCTCTCACTACTTCCAATGTACAGAAATCCTGTAAGCTGCTTCTCTTTTACTCAGACTACTGAAAACCCGCATAGTGCGTAAGACTACTCCCATGCTACAGAACTCCCGTAAAGTGTTTCCTACACTCAGGATGCAGAACTCCTGTAAACTGCCTCTCACTGCTTCCAATGTACAGAAATCCTGTAAGCTGCTTCTCTTTTACTCAGACAACTGAAAACCCGCATAGTGGGTATGACTAATCCCATGCTACAGAACTCCCGTAAAGTGTTTCCTACACTCAGGATGCAGAACTCCTGTAAACTGCCTCTCACTACTTCCAATGTACAGAAATCCTGTAAGCTGCTTCTCTTTTACTCAGACTGCTGAAAACCCGCATAGTGCGTAAGACTACTCCCATGCTACAGAACTCCCATAAAGTGTTTCCTACACTCAGGATGCAAAACTCCTGTAAACTGCCTCTCACTGCTTCCAATGTACAGAAATCCTGTAAGCTGCTTCTCTTTTACTCAGACTACTGAAAACCCGCATAGTGCGTAAGACTACTCCCATACTACAGAACTCCCGTAAAGTGTTTCCTACACTCAGGATTCAGAACTCCTGTAAACTGCCTCTCACTACTTCCAATGTACAGAAATCCTGTAAGCTTCTTCTCTTTTACTCAGACTGCTGAAAACCCGCATAGTGCGTAAGACTACTCCCATGCTACAGAATTCCCATAAAGTGTTTCCTACACTCAGGATGCAAAACTCCTGTAAACTGCCTCTCACTACTTCCAATGTACAGTATTCCTGTAAGCTGCTTCTCTTTTACGCAGACTACTGAAAACCCGCATAGTGCGTAAGACTACTCCCATGCTACAGAACTCCCGAAAAAGGTTTCCTACACTCAGGATGCAGAACTCCTGTAAACTGCCTCTCACTACTTCCAATGTACAGAAATCCTGTAAGCTGCTTCTCTTTTATTAAGACTGCTGAAAACCCGCATAGTGCGTAAGACTACTCCCATACTACAGAACTCCCATAAAGTGTTTCCTACACTCAGGATGCAGAACTCCTGTAAACTGCTTCTCACTACTTCCAATGTACAGAAATCCTGTAAGCTGCTTCTCTTTTACTCAAACTACTGAAATCCCGCATAGTGCGTAAGACTACTCCCATACTACAGAACTCCCGTAAAGTGTTTCCTACACTCAGGATGCAGAACTCCTGTAAACTGCCTCTCACTACTTCCAATGTACAGAAATCCTGTAAGCTGTTTCTCTTTTACTCAGACAACTGAAAACCCGCATAGTGCGTAAGACTACTCCCATACTACAGAACTCCCGTAAAGTGTTTCCTACACTCAGGATGCAGAACTCCTGTAAACTGCCTCTCACTACTTCCAATGTACAGAAATCCTGTAAGCTGCTTCTCTTTTACTAAGACTGCTGAAAACCCGCATAGTGCGTAAGACTACTCCCATACTACAGAACTCCCATAAAGTGTTTCCTACACTCAGGATGCAGAACTCCTGTAAACTGCCTCTCACTACTTCCAATGTACAGAAATCCTGTAAGCTGCTTCTCTTTTACTCAAACTACTGAAAACCCGCATAGTGCGTAAGACTACTCCCATGCTACAGAACTCCCGTAAAGTGTTTCCTACACTCAGGATGCAGAACTCCTGTAAACTGCCTCTCACTACTTCCAATGTACAGAAATCCTGTAAGCTGCTTCTCTTTTACTCAGACTACTGAAAACCCGCATAGTGCGTAAGACTACTCCCATACTACAGAACTCCCGTAAAGTGTTTCCTACACTCAGGATGCAGAACTCCTGTAAACTGCCTCTCACTACTTCCAATGTACAGAAATCCTGTAAGCTGCTTCTCTTTTCCTCAGACTACTGAAAACCCGCATAGTGCGTAAGACTACTCCCATGCTACAGAACTCCCATAAAGTGTTTCCTACACTCAGGATGCAGAACTCCTGTAAACTGCCTCTCACTACTTCAAATGTACACAAATCCTGTAAGCTGCTTCTCTTTTACTCACACTGCTGAAAACCCGCATAGTGCGTAAGACTACTCCCATGCTACAGAACTCCCGTAAAGTGTTTCCTACACTCAGGATGCAGAACTCCTGTAAACTGCCTCTCACTACTTCCAATGTACAGAAATCCTGTAAGCTGCTTCTCTTTTACTCAGACTGCTGAAAACCCGCATAGTGCGTCAGACTACTCCCATGCTGCAAAACTCCCATGTAGTGTTTCCTACACTCAGGATGCAGAACTCCTGTAAACTGCCTCTCACTACTTCCAATGTACAGAAATCCTGTAAGCTGCTTCTCTTTTACTCAGACAACTGAAAACCCGCATAGTGCGTAAGACTACTCCCATGCTACAGAACTCCCGTAAAAGGTTTCCTACACTCAGGATGCAGAAGTCCTGTAAACTGCCTCTCACTACTTCCAATGTACAGAAATCCTGTAAGCTGCTTCTCTTTTACGCAGACTGCTGAAAACCCGCATAGTGCGTAAGACTACTCCCATGCTACAGAACTCCCGTAAAGTGTTTCCTACACTCAGGATGCAGAACTCCTGTAAACTGCCTCTCACTACTTCCAATGTACAGAAATCCTGTAAGCTGCTTCTCTTTTACTAAGACTGCTGAAAACCCGCACAGTGCGTAAGACTACACCCATACTACAGAACTCCCGTAAAGTGTTTCCTACACTCAGGATGCAGAACTCCTGTAAACTGCCTCTCACTACTTCCAATGTACAGAAATCCTGTAAGCTGCTTCTCTTTTACTCAGACTACTGAAAACCCGCATAGTGCGTAAGACTACTCCCATGCTACAGAACTCCCATAAAGTGTTTCCTACACTCAGGATGCAGAACTCCTGTAAACTGCCTCTCACTACTTCCAATGTAAACAAATCCTGTAAGCTGCTTCTCTTTTACTCAGACTACTGAAAACCCGCATAGTGGGTAAGACTAATCCCATGCTACAGAACTCCCGTAAAGTGTTTCCTACACTCAGGATGCAGAACTCCTGTAAACTGCCTCTCACTACTTCCAATGTACAGAAATCCTGTAAGCTGCTTCTCTTTTACTCAGACTACTGAAAACCCGCATAGTGCGTAAGACTACTCCCATGCTACAGAACTCCCGTAAAGTGTTTCCTGCACTCAGGATTCAGAACTCCTGTAAACTGCCTCTCACTACTTCCAATGTACACAAATCCTGTATGCTGCTTCTCTTTTACTCAGACTGCTGAAAACCCGCATAGTGCGTAAGACTACTCCCATGCTACAGAACTCCCATAAAGTGTTTCCTACACTCAGGATGCAGAACTCCTGTAAACTGCCTCTCACTACTTCCAATGTACATAAATCCTGTAAGCTGCTTCTCTTTTACGCAGACAACTGAAAACCCGCATAGTGCGTAAGACTACTCCCATGCTACAGAACTCCCGTAAAGTGTTTCCTACACTCAGGATGCAGAACTCCTGTAAACTGCCTCTCACTACTTCCAATGTACAGAAATCCTGTAAGCTGCTTCTCTTTTACTCAGACTACTGAAAACCCGCATAGTGGGTAAGACTAATCCCATGCTACAGAACTCCCGTAAAGTGTTTCCTACACTCAGCATTCAGAACTCCTGTAAACTGCCTCTCACTACTTCCAATGTACACAAATCCTGTAAGCTGCTTCTCTTTTACTCAGACTGCTGAAAACCCGCATACTGCGTAAGACTACTCCCATGCTACAGAACTCCCGTAATGTGTTTCCTACACTCAGGATGCAGAACTCCTGTAAACTGCCTCTCACTACTTCCAATGTACAGAAATCCTGTAAGCTGCTTCTCTTTTACGCAGACTGCTGAAAACCCGCATAGTGCGTAAGACTACTCCCATGCTACAGAACTCCCGTAAAGTGTTTCCTACACTCAGGATGCAGAACTCCTGTAAACTGCCTCTCACTACTTCCAATGTACAGAAATCCTGTAAGCTGCTTCTCTTTTACTAAGACTGCTGAAAACCCGCACAGTGCGTAAGACTACACCCATACTACAGAACTCCCGTAAAGTGTTTCCTACACTCAGGATGCAGAACTCCTGTAAACTGCCTCTCACTACTTCCAATGTACAGAAATCCTGTAAGCTGCTTCTCTTTTACTCAGACTGCTGAAAACCCGCATAGTGCGTAAGACTACTCCCATGCTGCAGAACTCCCATCTAGTGTTTCCTACACTCAGGATGCAGAACTCCTGTAAACTGCCTCTCACTACTTCCAATGTACAGAAATCCTGTAAGCTGCTTCTCTTTTACTAAGACTGCTGAAAACCCGCATAGTGCGTAAGACTACTGCCATACTACAGAACTCCCGTAAAGTGTTTCCTACACTCAGGATGCAGAACTCCTGTAAACTGCCTCTCACTACTTCCAATGTACACAAATCCTGTAAGCTGCTTCTCTTTTACGCAGACAACTGAAAACGCGCATATTGCGTTAGACAGCTCCCATGCTACAGAACTCCCGTAAAGTGTTTCCTACACTCAGGATGCAGAACTCCTGTAAACTGCCTCTCACTACTTCCAATGTACACAAATCCTGTAAGCTGCTTCTCTTTTACGCAGACAACTGAAAACCCACATAGTGCATAGGACTACTCCCATACTACAGAACTCCCGTAAAGTGTTTCCTACACTCAGGATGCAGAACTCCTGTAAACTGCCTCTCACTACTTCCAATGTACAGAAATCCTGTAAGCTGCTTCTCTTTTACTCAGACAACTGAAAACCCGCATAGTGCGTAAGACTACTCCCATGCTACAGAACTCCCGTAAAGTGTTTCCTACACTCAGGATGCAGAACTCCTGTAAACTGCCTCTCACTAGTTCCAATGTACACAAATCCTGTAAGCTGCTTCTCTTTTACTCAGACTACTGAAAACCCGCATAGTGGGTAAGACTAATCCCATGCTACAGAACTCCCGTAAAGTGTTTCCTACACTCAGGATGCAGAACTCCTGTAAACTGCCTCTCACTACTTCCAATGTACACAAATCCTGTAAGCGGCTTCTCTTTTACTAAGACTGTTGAAAACCCGCATAGTGCGTAAGACTACTCCCATACTACAGAACTCCCGTAAAGTGTTTCCTACACTCAGGATGCAGAACTCCTGTAAACTGCCTCTCCCTACTCACAATGTACACAAATCATGTAAGCTGCTTCTCTTTTACTCAGACAACTGAAAACGCGCATAGTGCGTTAGCTCCCATGCTGCAGAACTCCCGTAAAGTGTTTCCTACACTCAGGATGCAGAACTCCAGTAAACTGCCTCTCACTACTTCCAATGTACAGAAATCCTGTAAGCTGCTTCTCTTTTACGCAGACAACTGAAAACCCGCATAGTGCGTAAGACTACTCCCATGCTACAGAACTCCCGTAAAGTGTTTCCTACACTCAGGATGCAGAACTCCTGTAAACTGTCTCTCCCTACTCACAATGTACACAAATCCTGTAAGCTGCTTCTCTTTTACTCAGACTACTAAAAACCCGCATAGTGCGTAAGACTAATCCCATGCTACAGAACTCCTGTGTAGTGTTTCTTACACTCAGGATGCAGAACTCCTGTAAACTGCCTCTCACTACTTCCAATGTACAGAAATCCTGTAAGATGCTTCTCTTTTACGCAGACTACTGAAAACCCGCATAGTGCGTAAGACTACTCCCATGCTACAGAACTCCCATAAAGTGTTTCCTACACTCAGGATGCAGAACTCCTGTAAACTGCCTCTCACTACTTCCAATGTACAGAAATCCTGTAAGCTGCTTCTCTTTTACTCAGACAACTGAAAACCCGCATAGTGCGTAAGACTACTCCCATACTATAGAACTCCCGTAAAGTGTTTCCTACACTCAGGATGCAGAACTCCTGTAAACTGCCTCTCACTGCTTCCAATGTACAGAAATCCTGTAAGCTGCTTCTCTTTTACGCAGACTACTGAAAACCCGCATAGTGCGTAAGACTACTCCCATGCTACAGAACTCCTGTAAAAGGTTTCCTACACTCAGGATGCAGAACTCCTGTAAACTGCCTCTCACTACTTCCAATGTACAGAAATACTGTAAGCTGCTTCTCTTTTACTAAGACTGCTGAAAACCCGCATAGTGCGTAAGACTACTCCCATACTACAGAACTCCCGTAAAGTGTTTCCTACACTCAGGATGCAGAACTCCTGTAAACTGCCTCTCACTACTTCCAATGTACAGAAATCCTGTAAGCTGCTTCTCATTTACTCAAACTACTGAAAACCCGCATAGTGCGTAAGACTACTCCCATGCTACAGAACTCCCGTAAAGTGTTTCCTACACTCAGGATGCAGAACTCCTGTAAACTGCCTCTCACTACTTCCAATGTACAGAAATCCTGTAAGCTGCTTCTCTTTTACTCAGACAACTGAAAACCCGCATAGTGCGTAAGACTACTCCCATACTACAGAACTCCCGTAAAGTGTTTCCTACACTCAGCATTCAGAACTCCTGTAAACTGCCTCTCACTACTTCCAATGTACACAAATCCTGTAAGCTGCTTCTCTTTTACTCAGACTGCTGAAAACCCGCATAGTGCGTAAGACTACTCCCATGCTACAGAACTCCCGTAATGTGTTTCCTACACTCAGGATGCAGAACTCCTGTAAACTGCCTCTCACTACTTCCAATGTACAGAAATCCTGTAAGCTGCTTCTCTTTTACTAAGACTGCTGAAAACCCGCATAGTGCGTAAGACTACTCCCATACTACAGAACTCCCGTAAAGTGTTTCCTACACTCAGGATGCAGAACTCCTGTAAACTGCCTCTCACTACTTCCAATGTACAGAAATCCTGTAAGCTGCTTCTCTTTTACTCAGACTACTGAAAACCCGCATAGTGCGTAAGACTACTCCCATGCTACAGAACTCCCGTAAAGTGTTTCCTACACTCAGGAGGCAGAACTCCTGTAAACTGCCTCTCACTACTTCCAATGTACAGAAATACTGTAAGCTGCTTCTCTTTTACTAAGACTGCTGAAAACCCGCATAGTGCGTAAGACTACACACATACTACAGAACTCCCGTAAAGTGTTTCCTACACTCAGGATGCAGAACTCCTGTAAACTGCCTCTCACTACTTCCAATGTAAACAAATCCTGTAAGCTGCTTCTCTTTTACTCAGACTACTGAAAACCCGCATAGTGCGTAAGACTACTCCCATGCTACAGAACTCCCGTAAAGTGTTTCCTACACTCAGGAATCAGAACTCCTGTAAACTGCCTCTCACTACTTCCAATGTACAGAAATCCTGTAAGCTGCTTCTCTTTTACTCAGACTGCTGAAAACCCGCATAGTGCGTAAGACTACTCCCATGCTACAGAATTCCCATAAAGTGTTTCCTACACTCAGGATGCAAGACTCCTGTAAACTGCCTCTCACTACTTCCAATGTACAGAAATCCTGTAAGCTGCTTCTCTTTTACGCAGACTACTGAAAACCCGCATAGTGCGTAAGACTACTCCCATGCTACAGAACTCCCGTAAAAGGTTTCCTACACTCAGGATGCAGAAGTCCTGTAAACTGCCTCTCACTACTTCCAATGTACAGAAATCCTGTAAGCTGCTTCTCTTTTACTAAGACTGCTGAAAACCCGCATAGTGCGTAAGACTACTCCCATAATACAGAACTCCCATAAAGTGTTTCCTACCCTCAGGATGCAGAACTCCTGTAAACTGCCTCTCACTACTTCCAATGTACAGAAATCCTGTAAGCTGCTTCTCTTTTGCTCAAACTACTGAAAACCCGCATAGTGCGTAAGACTACTCCCATGCTACAGAACTCCCGTAAAGTGTTTCCTACACTCAGGATGCAGAACTCCTGTAAACTGCCTCTCACTGCTTCCAATGTACAGAAATCCTGTAAGCTGCTTCTCTTTTACTCAGACAACTGAAAACCCGCATAGTGCGTAAGACTACTCCCATACTACAGAACTCCCGTAAAGTGTTTCCTACACTCAGGATGCAGAACTCCTGTAAACTGCCTCTCACTACTTCCAATGTACAGAAATCCTGTAAGCTGCTTCTCTTTTACTCAGACTGCTGAAAACCCGCATAGTGCGTCAGACTACTCCCATGCTACAGAACTCCCGTAAAGTGTTTCCTACACTCAGGATGCAGAACTCCTGTAAACTGCTTCTCACTACTTCCAATGTACAGAAATCCTCTAAGCTGCTTCTCTTTTACTCAGACAACTGAAAACCCGCATAGTGCGTAAGACTACTCCCATACTACAGAACTCCCGTAAAGTGTTTCCTACACTCAGGATGCAGAACTCCTGTAAACTGCCTCTCACTACTTCCAATGTACAGAAATCCTGTAAGCTGCTTCTCTTTTACTCAGACTACTGAAAACCCGCATAGTGCGTAAGACTACTCCCATGCTACAGAACTCCCGTAAAGTGTTTCCTACACTCAGGATGCAGAACTCCTGTAAACTGCCTCTCACTGCTTCCAATGTACAGAAATCCTGTAAGCTGCTTCTCTTTTACTCAGACAACTGAAAACCCGCATAGTGGGTATGACTAATCCCATGCTACAGAACTCCCGTAAAGTGTTTCCTACACTCAGGATGCAGAACTCCTGTAAACTGCCTCTCACTACTTCCAATGTACAGAAATCCTGTAAGCTGCTTCTCTTTTACTCAGACTGCTGAAAACCCGCATAGTGCGTAAGACTACTCCCATGCTACAGAACTCCCATAAAGTGTTTCCTACACTCAGGATGCAAAACTCCTGTAAACTGCCTCTCACTGCTTCCAATGTACAGAAATCCTGTAAGCTGCTTCTCTTTTACTCAGACTACTGAAAACCCGCATAGTGCGTAAGACTACTCCCATACTACAGAACTCCCGTAAAGTGTTTCCTACACTCAGGATTCAGAACTCCTGTAAACTGCCTCTCACTACTTCCAATGTACAGAAATCCTGTAAGCTTCTTCTCTTTTACTCAGACTGCTGAAAACCCGCATAGTGCGTAAGACTACTCCCATGCTACAGAATTCCCATAAAGTGTTTCCTACACTCAGGATGCAAAACTCCTGTAAACTGCCTCTCACTACTTCCAATGTACAGTATTCCTGTAAGCTGCTTCTCTTTTACGCAGACTACTGAAAACCCGCATAGTGCGTAAGACTACTCCCATGCTACAGAACTCCCGAAAAAGGTTTCCTACACTCAGGATGCAGAACTCCTGTAAACTGCCTCTCACTACTTCCAATGTACAGAAATCCTGTAAGCTGCTTCTCTTTTATTAAGACTGCTGAAAACCCGCATAGTGCGTAAGACTACTCCCATACTACAGAACTCCCATAAAGTGTTTCCTACACTCAGGATGCAGAACTCCTGTAAACTGCTTCTCACTACTTCCAATGTACAGAAATCCTGTAAGCTGCTTCTCTTTTACTCAAACTACTGAAATCCCGCATAGTGCGTAAGACTACTCCCATACTACAGAACTCCCGTAAAGTGTTTCCTACACTCAGGATGCAGAACTCCTGTAAACTGCCTCTCACTACTTCCAATGTACAGAAATCCTGTAAGCTGTTTCTCTTTTACTCAGACAACTGAAAACCCGCATAGTGCGTAAGACTACTCCCATACTACAGAACTCCCGTAAAGTGTTTCCTACACTCAGGATGCAGAACTCCTGTAAACTGCCTCTCACTACTTCCAATGTACAGAAATCCTGTAAGCTGCTTCTCTTTTACTAAGACTGCTGAAAACCCGCATAGTGCGTAAGACTACTCCCATACTACAGAACTCCCATAAAGTGTTTCCTACACTCAGGATGCAGAACTCCTGTAAACTGCCTCTCACTACTTCCAATGTACAGAAATCCTGTAAGCTGCTTCTCTTTTACTCAAACTACTGAAAACCCGCATAGTGCGTAAGACTACTCCCATGCTACAGAACTCCCGTAAAGTGTTTCCTACACTCAGGATGCAGAACTCCTGTAAACTGCCTCTCACTACTTCCAATGTACAGAAATCCTGTAAGCTGCTTCTCTTTTACTCAGACTACTGAAAACCCGCATAGTGCGTAAGACTACTCCCATACTACAGAACTCCCGTAAAGTGTTTCCTACACTCAGGATGCAGAACTCCTGTAAACTGCCTCTCACTACTTCCAATGTACAGAAATCCTGTAAGCTGCTTCTCTTTTCCTCAGACTACTGAAAACCCGCATAGTGCGTAAGACTACTCCCATGCTACAGAACTCCCATAAAGTGTTTCCTACACTCAGGATGCAGAACTCCTGTAAACTGCCTCTCACTACTTCAAATGTACACAAATCCTGTAAGCTGCTTCTCTTTTACTCACACTGCTGAAAACCCGCATAGTGCGTAAGACTACTCCCATGCTACAGAACTCCCGTAAAGTGTTTCCTACACTCAGGATGCAGAACTCCTGTAAACTGCCTCTCACTACTTCCAATGTACAGAAATCCTGTAAGCTGCTTCTCTTTTACTCAGACTGCTGAAAACCCGCATAGTGCGTCAGACTACTCCCATGCTGCAAAACTCCCATGTAGTGTTTCCTACACTCAGGATGCAGAACTCCTGTAAACTGCCTCTCACTACTTCCAATGTACAGAAATCCTGTAAGCTGCTTCTCTTTTACTCAGACAACTGAAAACCCGCATAGTGCGTAAGACTACTCCCATGCTACAGAACTCCCGTAAAAGGTTTCCTACACTCAGGATGCAGAAGTCCTGTAAACTGCCTCTCACTACTTCCAATGTACAGAAATCCTGTAAGCTGCTTCTCTTTTACGCAGACTGCTGAAAACCCGCATAGTGCGTAAGACTACTCCCATGCTACAGAACTCCCGTAAAGTGTTTCCTACACTCAGGATGCAGAACTCCTGTAAACTGCCTCTCACTACTTCCAATGTACAGAAATCCTGTAAGCTGCTTCTCTTTTACTAAGACTGCTGAAAACCCGCACAGTGCGTAAGACTACACCCATACTACAGAACTCCCGTAAAGTGTTTCCTACACTCAGGATGCAGAACTCCTGTAAACTGCCTCTCACTACTTCCAATGTACAGAAATCCTGTAAGCTGCTTCTCTTTTACTCAGACTACTGAAAACCCGCATAGTGCGTAAGACTACTCCCATGCTACAGAACTCCCATAAAGTGTTTCCTACACTCAGGATGCAGAACTCCTGTAAACTGCCTCTCACTACTTCCAATGTAAACAAATCCTGTAAGCTGCTTCTCTTTTACTCAGACTACTGAAAACCCGCATAGTGGGTAAGACTAATCCCATGCTACAGAACTCCCGTAAAGTGTTTCCTACACTCAGGATGCAGAACTCCTGTAAACTGCCTCTCACTACTTCCAATGTACAGAAATCCTGTAAGCTGCTTCTCTTTTACTCAGACTACTGAAAACCCGCATAATGCGTAAGACTACTCCCATGCTACAGAACTCCCGTAAAGTGTTTCCTACACTCAGGATGCAGAACTCCTGTAAACTGCCTCTCACTACTTCCAATGTACAGAAATCCTGTAAGCTGCTTCTCTTTTACTCAGACTACTGAAAACCCGCATAGTGCGTAAGACTACTCCCATGCTACAGAACTCCCGTAAAGTGTTTCCTGCACTCAGGATTCAGAACTCCTGTAAACTGCCTCTCACTACTTCCAATGTACACAAATCCTGTAAGCTGCTTCTCTTTTACTCAGACTGCTGAAAACCCGCATAGTGCGTAAGACTACTCCCATGCTACAGAACTCCCATAAAGTGTTTCCTACACTCAGGATGCAGAACTCCTGTAAACTGCCTCTCACTACTTCCAATGTACATAAATCCTGTAAGCTGCTTCTCTTTTACGCAGACAACTGAAAACCCGCATAGTGCGTAAGACTACTCCCATGCTACAGAACTCCCGTAAAGTGTTTCCTACACTCAGGATGCAGAACTCCTGTAAACTGCCTCTCACTACTTCCAATGTACAGAAATCCTGTAAGCTGCTTCTCTTTTACTCAGACTACTGAAAACCCGCATAGTGGGTAAGACTAATCCCATGCTACAGAACTCCCGTAAAGTGTTTCCTACACTCAGCATTCAGAACTCCTGTAAACTGCCTCTCACTACTTCCAATGTACACAAATCCTGTAAGCTGCTTCTCTTTTACTCAGACTGCTGAAAACCCGCATACTGCGTAAGACTACTCCCATGCTACAGAACTCCCGTAATGTGTTTCCTACACTCAGGATGCAGAACTCCTGTAAACTGCCTCTCACTACTTCCAATGTACAGAAATCCTGTAAGCTGCTTCTCTTTTACGCAGACTGCTGAAAACCCGCATAGTGCGTAAGACTACTCCCATGCTACAGAACTCCCGTAAAGTGTTTCCTACACTCAGGATGCAGAACTCCTGTAAACTGCCTCTCACTACTTCCAATGTACAGAAATCCTGTAAGCTGCTTCTCTTTTACTAAGACTGCTGAAAACCCGCACAGTGCGTAAGACTACACCCATACTACAGAACTCCCGTAAAGTGTTTCCTACACTCAGGATGCAGAACTCCTGTAAACTGCCTCTCACTACTTCCAATGTACAGAAATCCTGTAAGCTGCTTCTCTTTTACTCAGACTACTGAAAACCCGCATAGTGCGTAAGACTACTCCCATGCTACAGAACTCCCATAAAGTGTTTCCTACACTCAGGATGCAGAACTCCTGTAAACTGCCTCTCACTACTTCCAATGTAAACAAATCCTGTAAGCTGCTTCTCTTTTACTCAGACTACTGAAAACCCGCATAGTGGGTAAGACTAATCCCATGCTACAGAACTCCCGTAAAGTGTTTCCTACACTCAGGATGCAGAACTCCTGTAAACTGCCTCTCACTACTTCCAATGTACAGAAATCCTGTAAGCTGCTTCTCTTTTACTCAGACTACTGAAAACCCGCATAATGCGTAAGACTACTCCCATGCTACAGAACTCCCGTAAAGTGTTTCCTACACTCAGGATGCAGAACTCCTGTAAACTGCCTCTCACTACTTCCAATGTACAGAAATCCTGTAAGCTGCTTCTCTTTTACTCAGACTACTGAAAACCCGCATAGTGCGTAAGACTACTCCCATGCTACAGAACTCCCGTAAAGTGTTTCCTGCACTCAGGATTCAGAACTCCTGTAAACTGCCTCTCACTACTTCCAATGTACACAAATCCTGTAAGCTGCTTCTCTTTTACTCAGACTGCTGAAAACCCGCATAGTGCGTAAGACTACTCCCATGCTACAGAACTCCCATAAAGTGTTTCCTACACTCAGGATGCAGAACTCCTGTAAACTGCCTCTCACTACTTCCAATGTACATAAATCCTGTAAGCTGCTTCTCTTTTACGCAGACAACTGAAAACCCGCATAGTGCGTAAGACTACTCCCATGCTACAGAACTCCCGTAAAGTGTTTCCTACACTCAGGATGCAGAACTCCTGTAAACTGCCTCTCACTACTTCCAATGTACAGAAATCCTGTAAGCTGCTTCTCTTTTACTCAGACTACTGAAAACCCGCATAGTGGGTAAGACTAATCCCATGCTACAGAACTCCCGTAAAGTGTTTCCTACACTCAGCATTCAGAACTCCTGTAAACTGCCTCTCACTACTTCCAATGTACACAAATCCTGTAAGCTGCTTCTCTTTTACTCAGACTGCTGAAAACCCGCATACTGCGTAAGACTACTCCCATGCTACAGAACTCCCGTAATGTGTTTCCTACACTCAGGATGCAGAACTCCTGTAAACTGCCTCTCACTACTTCCAATGTACAGAAATCCTGTAAGCTGCTTCTCTTTTACTAAGACTGCTGAAAACCCGCATAGTGCGTAAGACTAACCCATACTACAGAACTCCCGTAAAGTGTTTCCTACACTCAGGATGCAGAACTCCTGTAAACTGCCTCTCACTACTTCCAATGTACAGAAATCCTGTAAGCTGCTTCTCTTTTACTCAGACAACTGAAAACCCGCATAGTGCGTAAGACTACTCCCATGCTGCAGAACTCCCGTAAAGTGTTTCCTACACTCAGGATGCAGAACTCCTGTAAACTGCCTCTCACTACTTCCAATGTACAGAAATACTGTAAGCTGCTTCTCTTTTACTAAGACTGCTGAAAACACGCATAGTGCGTAAGACTACACCCATACTACAGAACTCCCGTAAAGTGTTTCCTACACTCAGGATGCAGAACTCCTGTAAACTGCCTCTCACTACTTCCAATGTAAACAAATCCTGTAAGCTGCTTCTCTTTTACTCAGACTACTGAAAACCCGCATAGTGCGTAAGACTACTCCCATGCTAGAGAAGTCCCGTAAAGTGTTTCCTACACTCAGGATGCAAGACTCCTGTAAACTGCATCTCACTACTTCCAATGTACAGAAATCCTGTAAGCTGCTTCTCTTTGACGCAGACTACTGAAAACCCGCATAGTGCGTAAGACTACTCCCATGCTACAGAACTCCCGTAAAAGGTTTCCTACACTCAGGATGCAGAACTCCTGTAAACTGCCTCTCACTACCTCCAATGTACAGAAATCCTGTAAGCTGCTTCTCTTTTACTAAGACTGCTGAAAACCCGCATAGTGCGTAAGACTACTCCCATACTACAGAACTCCCATAAAGTGTTTCCTACACTCAGGATGCAGAACTCCTGTAAACTGCCTCTCACTACTTCCAATGTACAGAAATCCTGTAAGCTGCTTCTCTTTGACGCAGACTACTGAAAACCCGCATAGTGCGTAAGACTACTCCCATGCTACAGAACTCCCGTAAAGTGTTTCCTACACTCAGGATGCAGAACTCCTGTAAACTGCCTCTCACTACTTCCATTGTAAACAAATCCTGTAAGCTGCTTCTCTTTTACTCAGACTACTGAAAACCCGCATAGTGGGTAAGACTAATCCCATGCTACAGAACTCCCGTAAAGTGTTTCCTACACTCAGCATTCAGAACTCCTGTAAACTGCCTCTCACTACTTCCAATGTACACAAATCCTGTAAGCTGCTTCTCTTTTACTCAGACTGCTGAAAACCCGCATAGTGCGTAAGACTACTCCCATGCTACAGAACTCCCGTAATGTGTTTCCTACACTCAGGATGCAGAACTCCTGTAAACTGCCTCTCACTACTTCCAATGTACAGAAATCCTGTAAGCTGCTTCTCTTTTACTAAGACTGCTGAAAACCCGCATAATGCGTAAGACTACACCCATACTACAGAACTCCCGTAAAGTGTTTCCTACACTCAGGATGCAGAACTCCTGTAAACTGCCTCTCACTACTTCCAATGTACAGAAATCCTGTAAGCTGCTTCTCTTTTACTCAGACAACTGAAAACCCGCATAGTGCGTAAGACTACTCCCATGCTGCAGAACTCACGTAAAGTGTTTCCTACACTCAGGATGCAGAACTCCTGTAAACTGCCTCTCACTACTTCCAATGTACAGAAATACTGTAAGCTGCTTCTCTTTTACTAAGACTGCTGAAAACACGCATAGTGCGTAAGACTACACCCATACTACAGAACTCCCGTAAAGTGTTTCCTACACTCAGGATGCAGAACTCCTGTAAACTGCCTCTCACTACTTCCAATGTAAACAAATCCTGTAAGCTGCTTCTCTTTTACTCAGACTACTGAAAACCCGCATAGTGCGTAAGACTACTCCCATGCTACAGAAGTCCCGTAAAGTGTTTCCTACACTCAGGATGCAAGACTCCTGTAAACTGCCTCTCACTACTTCCAATGTACAGAAATCCTGTAAGCTGCTTCTCTTTGACGCAGACTACTGAAAACCCGCATAGTGCGTAAGACTACTCCCATGCTACAGAACTCCCGTAAAAGGTTTCCTACACTCAGGATGCAGAACTCCTGTAAACTGCCTCTCACTACTTCCAATGTACAGAAATTCTGTAAGCTGCTTCTCTTTTACTAAGACTGCTAAAAACCCGCATAGTGCGTAAGACTACTCCCATACTACAGAACTCCCATAAAGTGTTTCCTACACTCAGGATGCAGAACTCCTGTAAACTGCCTCTCACTACTTCCAATGTACAGAAATCCTGTAAGCTGCTTCTCTTTTACGCAGACTACTGAAAACCCGCATAGTGCGTAAGACTACTCCCATGCTACAGAACTCCCGTAAAGTGTTTCCTACACTCAGGATGCAGAACTCCTGTAAACTGCCTCTCACTACTTCCAATGTACAGAAATCCTGTAAGCTGCTTCTCTTTTACTCAGACAACTGAAAACCCGCATAGTGCGTAAGACTACTCCCATGCTGCAGAACTCCCGTAAAGTGTTTCCTACACTCAGGATGCAGAACTCCTGTAAACTGCCTCTCACTACTTCCAATGTACAGAAATACTGTAAGCTGCTTCTCTTTTACTAAGACTGCTGAAAACACGCATAGTGCGTAAGACTACACCCATACTACAGAACTCCCGTAAAGTGTTTCCTACACTCAGGATGCAGAACTCCTGTAAACTGCCTCTCACTACTTCCAATGTAAACAAATCCTGTAAGCTGCTTCTCTTTTACTCAGACTACTGAAAACCCGCATAGTGCGTAAGAGTACTCCCATACTGCAGAACTCCCGTAAAGTGTTTCCTACACTCAGGATGCAGAATTCCTGTAAACTGCCTCTCACTACTTCCAATGTACAGAAATCCTGTAAGCTGCTTCTCTTTTACTCAGACAACTGAAAACCCGCATAGTGCGTAAGACTACTCCCATACTACAGAACTCCCGTAAAGTGTTTCCTACACTCAGGATGCAGAACTCCTGTAAACTGCCTCTCACTACTTCCAATGTACAGAAATCCTGTAAGCTGCTTCTCTTTTACTCAGACAACTGAAAACCCGCATAGTGCGTAAGACTACTCCCATGCTACAGAACTCCCGTAAAGTGTTTCCTACACTCAGGATGCAGAACTCCTGTAAACTGCCTCTCACTACTTCCATTGTAAACAAATCCTGTAAGCTGCTTCTCTTTTACTCAGACTACTGAAAACCCGCATAGTGGGTAAGACTAATCCCATGCCTCAGAACTCCCGTAAAGTGTTTCCTACACTCAGCATTCAGAACTCCTGTAAACTGCCTCTCACTACTTCCAATGTACACAAATCCTGTAAGCTGCTTCTCTTTTACTCAGACTGCTGAAAACCCGCATAGTGCGTAAGACTACTCCCATGCTACAGAACTCCCGTAAAGTGTTTCCTACACTCAGGATGCAGAACTCCTGTAAACTGCCTCTCACTACTTCCAATGTACAGAAATCCTGTAAGCTGCTTCTCTTTTACTAAGACTGCTGAAAACCCGCATAGTGCGTAAGACTACTCCCATGCTACAGAAGTCCCATAAAGTGTTTCCTACACTCAGGATGCAAGACTCCTGTAAACTGCCTCTCACTGCTTCCAATGTACAGAAATCCTGTAAGCTGCTTCTCTTTTACTCAGACTACTGAAAACCCGCATAGTGCGTAAGACTACTCCCATGCTACAGAACTCCTGTAAAAGGTTTCCTACACTCAGGATGCAGAACTCCTGTAAACTGCCTCTCACTACTTCCAATGTACAGAAATCCTGTAAGCTGCTTCTCTTTTACTAAGACTGCTGAAAACCCGCATAGTGCGTAAGACTACTCCCATACTACAGAACTCCCGTAAAGTGTTTCCTACACTCAGGATGCAGAACTCCTGTAAACTGCCTCTCACTACTTCCAATGTACAGAAATCCTGTAAGCTGCTTCTCATTTACTCAAACTACTGAAAACCCGCATAGTGCGTAAGACTACTCCCATGCTACAGAACTCCCGTAAAGTGTTTCCTACACTCAGGATGCAGAACTCCTGTAAACTGCCTCTCACTACTTCCAATGTACAGAAATCCTGTAAGCAGCTTCTCTTTTACTCAGACAACTGAAAACCCGCATAGTGCGTAAGACTACTCCCATACTACAGAACTCCCGTAAAGTGTTTCCTACACTCAGGATGCAGAACTCCTGTAAACTGCCTCTCACTACTTCCAATGTACAGAAATCCTGTAAGCTGCTTCTCTTTTACTCAGACTACTGAAAACCCGCATAGTGCGTAAGACTACTCCCATGCTACAGAACTCCCGTAAAGTGTTTCCTACACTCAGGATGCAGAACTCCTGTAAACTGCCTCTCACTGCTTCCAATGTACAGAAATCCTGTAAGCTGCTTCTCTTTTACTCAGACAACTGAAAACCCGCATAGTGCGTAAGACTACTCCCATACTACAGAACTCCCGTAAAGTGTTTCCTACACTCAGGATGCAGAACTCCTGTAAACTGCCTCTCACTACTTCCAATGTACAGAAATCCTGTAAGCTGCTTCTCTTTTACTCAGACTGCTGAAAACCCGCATAGTGCGTAAGACTACTCCCATGCTACAGAACTCCCATAAAGTGTTTCCTACACTCAGGATGCAAAACTCCTGTAAACTGCCTCTCACTGCTTCCAATGTACAGAAATCCTGTAAGCTGCTTCTCTTTTACTCAGACAACTGAAAACCCGCATAGTTGGTAAGACTAATCCCATGCTACAGAACTCCCGTAAAGTGTTTCCTACACTCAGCATTCAGAACTCCTGTAAACTGCCTCTCACTACTTCCAATGTACACAAATCCTGTAAGCTGCTTCTCTTTTACTCAGACTGCTGAAAACCCGCATAGTGCGTAAGACTACTCCCATGCTACAGAACTCCCGTAATGTGTTTCCTACACTCAGGATGCAGAACTCCTGTAAACTGCCTCTCACTACTTCCAATGTACAGAAATCCTGTAAGCTGCTTCTCTTTTACTAAGACTGCTGAAAACCCGCATAGTGCGTAAGACTACTGCCATACTACAGAACTCCCGTAAAGTGTTTCCTACCCTCAGGATGCAGAACTCCTGTAAACTGCCTCTCACTACTTCCAATGTACAGAAATCCTGTAAGCTGCTTCTCTTTTACTCAGACTACTGAAAACCCGCATAGTGCGTAAGACTACTCCCATGCTACAGAACTCCCGTAAAGTGTTTCCTACACTCAGGAGGCAGAACTCCTGTAAACTGCCTCTCACTACTTCCAATGTACAGAAATACTGTAAGCTGCTTCTCTTTTACTAAGACTGCTGAAAACCCGCATAGTGCGTAAGACTACACACATACTACAGAACTCCCGTAAAGTGTTTCCTACACTCAGGATGCAGAACTCCTGTAAACTGCCTCTCACTACTTCCAATGTAAACAAATCCTGTAAGCTGCTTCTCTTTTACTCAGACTACTGAAAACCCGCATAGTGCGTAAGACTACTCCCATGCTACAGAACTCCCGTAAAGTGTTTCCTACACTCAGGAATCAGAACTCCTGTAAACTGCCTCTCACTACTTCCAATGTACAGAAATCCTGTAAGCTGCTTCTCTTTTACTCAGACTGCTGAAAACCCGCATAGTGCGTAAGACTACTCCCATGCTACAGAATTCCCATAAAGTGTTTCCTACACTCAGGATGCAAGACTCCTGTAAACTGCCTCTCACTACTTCCAATGTACAGAAATCCTGTAAGCTGCTTCTCTTTTACGCAGACTACTGAAAACCCGCATAGTGCGTAAGACTACTCCCATGCTACAGAACTCCCGTAAAAGGTTTCCTACACTCAGGATGCAGAAGTCCTTTAAACTGCCTCTCACTACTTCCAATGTACAGAAATCCTGTAAGCTGCTTCTCTTTTACTAAGACTGCTGAAAACCCGCATAGTGCGTAAGACTACTCCCATACTACAGAACTCCCATAAAGTGTTTCCTACACTCAGGATGCAGAACTCCTGTAAACTGCCTCTCACTACTTCCAATGTACAGAAATACTGTAAGCTGCTTCTCTTTTGCTCAAACTACTGAAAACCCGCATAGTGCGTAAGACTACTCCCATGCTACAGAACTCCCGTAAAGTGTTTCCTACACTCAGGATGCAGAACTCCTGTAAACTGCCTCTCACTGCTTCCAATGTACAGAAATCCTGTAAGCTGCTTCTCTTTTACTCAGACAACTGAAAACCCGCATAGTGCGTAAGACTACTCCCATACTACAGAACTCCCGTAAAGTGTTTCCTACACTCAGGATGCAGAACTCCTGTAAACTGCCTCTCACTACTTCCAATGTACAGAAATCCTGTAAGCTGCTTCTCTTTTACTCAGACTACTGAAAACCCGCATAGTGCGTAAGACTACTCCCATGCTACAGAACTCCCGTAAAGTGTTTCCTACACTCAGGATGCAGAACTCCTGTAAACTGCTTCTCACTACTTCCAATGTACAGAAATCCTCTAAGCTGCTTCTCTTTTACTCAGACAACTGAAAACCCGCATAGTGCGTAAGACTACTCCCATACTACAGAACTCCCGTAAAGTGTTTCCTACACTCAGGATGCAGAACTCCTGTAAACTGCCTCTCACTACTTCCAATGTACAGAAATCCTGTAAGCTGCTTCTCTTTTACTCAGACTACTGAAAACCCGCATAGTGCGTAAGACTACTCCCATGCTACAGAACTCCCGTAAAGTGTTTCCTACACTCAGGATGCAGAACTCCTGTAAACTGCCTCTCACTGCTTCCAATGTACAGAAATCCTGTAAGCTGCTTCTCTTTTACTCAGACAACTGAAAACCCGCATAGTGCGTAAGACTACTCCCATACTACAGAACTCCCGTAAAGTGTTTCCTACACTCAGGATGCAGAACTCCTGTAAACTGCCTCTCATTACTTCCAATGTACAGAAATCCTGTAAGCTGCTTCTCTTTTACTCAGACTGCTGAAAACCCGCATAGTGCGTAAGACTACTCCCATGCTACAGAACTCCCATAAAGTGTTTCCTACACTCAGGATGCAAAACTCCTGTAAACTGCCTCTCACTGCTTCCAATGTACAGAAATCCTGTAAGCTGCTTCTCTTTTACTCAGACAACTGAAAACCCGCATAGTGCGTAAGACTACTCCCATACTACAGAACTCCCGTAAAGTGTTTCCTACACTCAGGATTCAGAACTCCTGTAAACTGCCTCTCACTACTTCCAATGTACAGAAATCCTGTAAGCATCTTCTCTTTTACTCAGACTGCTGAAAACCCGCATAGTGCGTAAGACTACTCCCATGCTACAGAATTCCCATAAAGTGTTTCCTACACTCAGGATGCAGAACTCCTGTAAACTGCCTCTCACTACTTCCAATGTACAGAAATCCTGTAAGCTGCTTCTCTTTTACGCAGACTACTGAAAACCCGCATAGTGCGTAAGACTACTCCCATGCTACAGAACTCCCGAAAAAGGTTTCCTACACTCAGGATGCAGAACTCCTGTAAACTGCCTCTCACTACTTCCAATGTACAGAAATCCTGTAAGCTGCTTCTCTTTTATTAAGACTGCTGAAAACCCGCATAGTGCGTAAGACTACTCCCATACTACAGAACTCCCATAAAGTGTTTCCTACACTCAGGATGCAGAACTCCTGTAAACTGCCTCTCACTACTTCCAATGTACAGAAATCCTGTAAGCTGCTTCTCTTTTACTCAAACTACTGAAAACCCGCATAGTGCGTAAGACTACTCCCATGCTACAGAACTCCCGTAAAGTGTTTCCTACACTCAGGATGCAGAACTCCTGTAAACTGCCTCTCACTACTTCCAATGTACAGAAATCCTGTAAGCTGCTTCTCTTTTACACAGACTACTGAAAACCCGCATAGAGCGTAAGACTACTTCCATGCTACAGAACTCCCGTAAAGTGTTTCCTACACTCAGGACGCAGAACTCCTGTAAACTGCCTCTCACTACTTCCAATGTACAGAAATCCTGTAAGCTGCTTCTCTTTTACTCAGACTGCTGAAAACCCGCATAGTGCGTAAGACTACTCCCATGCTACAGAACTCCCATAAAGTGTTTCCTACACTCAGGATGCAGAACTCCTGTAAACTGCCTCTCACTACTTCCAATGTACACAAATCCTGTAAGCTGCTTCTCTTTTACGCAGACTGCTGAAAACCCGCATAGTGCGTAAGACTACTCCCATGCTACAGAACTCCCGTAAAGTGTTTCCTACACTCAGGATGCAGAACTCCTGTAAACTGCCTCTCACTACTTCCAATGTACAGAAATACTGTAAGCTGCTTCTCTTTTACTAAGACTGCTGAAAACCCGCATAGTGCGTAAGACTACTCCCATACTACAGAACTCCCGTAAAGTGTTTCCTACACTCAGGATGCAGAACTCCTATAAACTGCCTCTCACTACTTCCAATGTACAGAAATACTGTAAGCTGCTTCTCTTTTACTAAGACTGCTGAAAACCCGCATAGTGCGTAAGACTACTCCCATGCTATAGAACTCCCGTAAAGTGTTTCCTACACTCAGGATGCAGAACTCCTGTAAACTGCCTCTCACTACTTCCAATGTACAGAAATCCAGTAAGCTGCTTCTCTTTTACTCAGACTACTGAAAACCCGCATAGTGGGTAAGACTACTCCCATACTACAGAACTCCCGTAAAGTGTTTCCTACACTCAGGATGCAGAACTCCTGTAAACTGCCTCTCACTACTTCCAATGTACAGAAATCCTGTAAGCTGCTTCTCTTTTACTCAGACAACTGAAAACCCGCATAGTGCGTAAGACTACTCCCATGCTACAGAACTCCCGTAAAGTGTTTCCTACACTCAGGATGCAGAACTCCTGTAAACTGCCTCTCACTACTTCCATTGTAAACAAATCCTGTAAGCTGCTTCTCTTTTACTCAGACTACTGAAAACCCGCATAGTGGGTAAGACTAATCCCATGCTACAGAACTCCCGTAAAGTGTTTCCTACACTCAGCATTCAGAACTCCTGTAAACTGCCTCTCACTACTTCCAATGTACAGAAATCCTGTAAGCTGCTTCTCTTTTACTCAGACTGCTGAAAACCCGCATAGTGCGTAAGACTACTCCCATGCTACAGAACTCCCGTAATGTGTTTCCTACACTCAGGATGCAGAACTCCTGTAAACTGCCTCTCACTACTTCCAATGTACAGAAATCCTGTAAGCTGCTTCTCTTTTACTAACACTGCTGAAAACCCGCATAGTGCGTAAGACTACTCCCATACTACAGCACTCCCGTAAAGTGTTTCCTACACTCAGGATGCAGAACTCCTGTAAACTGCCTCTCACTACTTCCAATGTACAGAAATCCTCTAAGCTGCTTCTCTTTTACTCAGACAACTGAAAACCCGCATAGTGCGTAAGACTACTCCCATGCTACAGAACTCCCGTAAAGTGTTTCCTACACTCAGGATGCAGAACTCCTGTAAACTGCCTCTCACTACTTCCAATGTACAGAAATACTGTAAGCTGCTTCTCTTTTACTAAGACTGCTGAAAACCCGCATAGTGCGTAAGACTACACCATACTACAGAACTCCCGTAAAGTGTTTCCTACACTCAGGATGCAGAACTCCTGTAAACTGCCTCTCACTACTTCCAATGTAAACAAATCCTGTAAGCTGCTTCTCTTTTACTCAGACTACTGAAAACCCGCATAGTGCGTAAGACTACTCCCATGCTACAGAACTCCCGTAAAGTGTTTCCTACACTCAGAAATCAGAACTCCTGTAAACTGCCTCTCACTACTTCCAATGTACAGAAATACTGTAAGCTGCTTCTCTTTTACTAAGACTGCTGAAAACCCGCATAGTGCTTAAGACTACTCCCATGCTACAGAACTCCCGTAAAGTGTTTCCTACACTCAGGATGCAAGACTCCTGTAAACTGCCTCTCACTACTTCCAATGTACAGAAATCCTGTAAGCTGCTTCTCTTTTACGCAGACTACTGAAAACCCGCATAGTGCGTAAGACTACTCCCATGCTACAGAACTCCCGTAAAAGGTTTCCTACACTCAGGATGCAGAAGTCCTGTAAACTGCCTCTCACTACTTCCAATGTACAGAAATCCTGTAAGCTGCTTCTCTTTTACTCAAACTACTGAAAACCCGCATAGTGCGTAAGACTACTCCCATGCTACAGAACTCCCGTAAAGTGCTTCCTACACTCAGGATGCAGAACTCCTGTAAACTGCCTCTCACTACTTCCAATGTACAGAAATCCTGTAAGCTGCTTCTCTTTTACTCAGACTACTGAAAACCCGCATAGTGCGTAAGACTACTCCCGTACTACAGAACTCCCGTAAAGTGTTTCCTACACTCAGGATGCAGAACTCCTGTAAACTGCCTCTCACTACTTCCAATGTACAGAAATCCTGTAAGCTGCTTCTCTTTTACTCAGACTACTGAAAACCCGCATAGTGCGTAAGACTACTCCCATGCTACAGAACTCCCGTAAAGTGTTTCCTACACTCAGGATGCAGAACTCCTGTAAACTGCCTCTCACTACTTCCAATGTACAGAAATACTGTAAGCTGCTTCTCTTTTACTAAGACTGCTGAAAACCCGCATAGTGCGTAAGACTACACCCATACTACAGAACTCCCGTAAAGTGTTTCCTACACTCAGGATGCAGAACTCCTGTAAACTGCCTCTCACTACTTCCAATGTAAACAAATCCTGTAAGCTGCTTCTCTTTTACTCAGACTACTGAAAACCCGCATAGTGCGTAAGACTACTCCCATGCTACAGAACTCCCGTAAAGTGTTTCCTACACTCAGAAATCAGAACTCCTGTAAACTGCCTCTCACTACTTCCAATGTACAGAAATACTGTAAGCTGCTTCTCTTTTACTAAGACTGCTGAAAACCCGCATAGTGCTTAAGACTACTCCCATGCTACAGAAGTCCCGTAAAGTGTTTCCTACACTCAGGATGCAAGACTCCTGTAAACTGCCTCTCACTACTTCCAATGTACAGAAATCCTGTAAGCTGCTTCTCTTTTACGCAGACTACTGAAAACCCGCATAGTGCGTAAGACTACTCCCATGCTACAGAACTCCCGTAAAAGGTTTCCTACACTCAGGATGCAGAAGTCCTGTAAACTGCCTCTCACTACTTCCAATGTACAGAAATCCTGTAAGCTGCTTCTCTTTTACTCAAACTACTGAAAACCCGCATAGTGCGTAAGACTACTCCCATGCTACAGAACTCCCGTAAAGTGCTTCCTACACTCAGGATGCAGAACTCCTGTAAACTGCCTCTCACTACTTCCAATGTACAGAAATCCTGTAAGCTGCTTCTCTTTTACTCAGACTACTGAAAACCCACATAGTGCGTAAGACTACTCCCGTACTACAGAACTCCCGTAAAGTGTTTCCTACACTCAGGATGCAGAACTCCTGTAAACTGCCTCTCACTACTTCCAATGTACAGAAATCCTGTAAGCTGCTTCTCTTTTACTCAGACTACTGAAAACCCGCATAGTGCGTAAGACTACTCCCATGCTACAGAACTCCCGTAAAGTGTTTCCTACACTCAGGATGCAGAACTCCTGTAAACTGCCTCTCACTACTTCCAATGTACAGAAATCCTGTAAGCTGCTTCTCTTTTACTCACACTGCTGAAAACCCGCATAGTGCGTAAGACTACTCCCATGCTACAGAACTCCCATAAAGTGTTTCCTACACTCAGGATGCAAAACTCCTGTAAACTGCCTCTCACTACTTCCAATGTACAGAAATCCTGTAAGCTGCTTCTCTTTTACGCAGACTGCTGAAAACCCGCATAGTGCGTAAGACTACTCCCATGCTACAGAACTCCCGTAAAGTGTTTCCTACACTCAGGATGCAGAACTCCTGTAAACTGCCTCTCACTACTTCCAATGTACAGAAATACTGTAAGCTGCTTCTCTTTTACTAAGACTGCTGAAAACCCGCACAGTGCGTAAGACTACACCCATACTACAGAACTCCCATAAAGTGTTTCCTACACTCAGGATGCAGAACTCCTGTAAACTGCCTCTCACTACTTCCAATGTAAACAAATCCTGTAAGCTGCTTCTCTTTTACTCAGACTACTGAAAACCCGCATAGTGGGTAAGACTACTCCCATGCTACAGAACTCCCGTAAAGTGTTTCCTACACTCAGGATGCAGAACTCCTGTAAACTGCCTCTCACTACTTCCAATGTACAGAAATCCTGTAAGCTGCTTCTCTTTTACTCAGACTACTGAAAACCCGCATAATGCGTAAGACTACTCCCATGCTACAGAACTCCCGTAAAGTGTTTCCTACACTCAGGATGCAGAACTCCTGTAAACTGCCTCTCACTACTTCCAATGTACAGAAATCCTGTAAGCTGCTTCTCTTTTACTCAGACTGCTGAAAACCCGCATAGTGCGTAAGACTACTCCCATGCTACAGAACTCCCGTAAAGTGTTTCCTACACTCAGGATGCAGAACTCCTGTAAACTGCCTCTCACTACTTCCAATGTACAGAAATACTGTAAGCTGCTTCTCTTTTACTAAGACGGCTGAAAACCCGCACAGTGCGTAAGACTACACCCATACTACAGAACTCCCGTAAAGTGTTTCCTACACTCAGGATGCAGAACTCCTGTAAACTGCCTCTCACTACTTCCAATGTACAGAAATCCTGTAAGCTGCTTCTCTTTTACTCAGACTGCTGAAAACCCGCATAGTGCGTCAGACTACTCCCATGCTGCAAAACTCCCATGTAGTGTTTCCTACACTCAGGATGCAGAACTCCTGTAAACTGCCTCTCACTACTTCCAATGTACAGAAATCCTGTAAGCTGCTTCTCTTTTACTCAGACAACTGAAAACCCGCATAGTGCGTAAGACTACTCCCATGCCACAGAACTCCCGTAAAGTATTTCCTACACTCAGGATTCAGAACTCCTGTAAACTGCCTCTCACTATTTCCAATGTACAGAAATCCTGTAAGCTGCTTCTCTTTTACTCAGACAACTGAAAACCCGCATAGTGCGTAAGACTACTCCCATGCTGCAGAACTCCCGTAAAGTGTTTCCTACACTCAGGATGCAGAACTCCTGTAAACTGCCTCTCACTACTTCCAATGTACAGAAATCCTGTAAGCTGCTTCTCTTTTACTAAGACTGCTGAAAACCCGCATAGTGCGTAAGACTACACCCATACTACAGAACTCCCGTAAAGTGTTTCCTACACTCAGGATGCAGAACTCCTGTAAACTGCCTCTCACTACTTCCAATGTACAGAAATCCTGTAAGCTGCTTCTCTTTTACTCAGACAACTGAAAACCCGCATAGTGCGTAAGACTACTCCCATGCTGCAGAACTCCCGTAAAGTGTTTCCTACACTCAGGATGCAGAACTCCTGTAAACTGCCTCTCACTACTTCCAATGTACAGAAATACTGTAAGCTGCTTCTCTTTTACTAATACTGCTGAAAACACGCATAGTGCGTAAGACTACACCCATACTACAGAACTCCTGTGTAGTGTTTCTTACACTCAGGATGCAGAACTCCTGTAAACTGCCTCTCACTACTCACAATTACACAAATCCTGTAAGCTGCTTCTCTTTTACTCAGACTACTGAAAACCCGCATAGTGCGTAAGACTACTCCCATGCTACAGAAGTCCCGTAAAGTGTTTCCTACACTCAGGATGCAAGACTCCTGTAAACTGCCTCTCACTACTTCCAATGTACAGAAATCCTGTAAGCTGCTTCTCTTTGACGCAGACTACTGAAAACCCGCATAGTGCGTAAGACTACTCCCATGCTACAGAACTCCCGTAAAAGGTTTCCTACACTCAGGATGCAGAACTCCTGTAAACTGCCTCTCACTACTTCCAATGTACAGAAATCCTCTAAGCTGCTTCTCTTTTACGCAGACTACTGAAAACCCGCATAGTGCGTAAGACTACTCCCATGCTACAGAACTCCCGTAAAGTGTTTCCTACACTCAGGATGCAGAACTCCTGTAAACTGCCTCTCACTACTTCCAATGTACAGAAATCCTGTAAGCTGCTTCTCTTTTACTCAGACTACTGAAAACCCGCATAGTGGGTAAGACTAATCCCATGCTACAGAACTCCCGTAAAGTGTTTCCTACACTCAGCATTCAGAACTCCTGTAAACTGCCTCTCACTACTTCCAATGTACACAAATCCTGTAAGCTGCTTCTCTTTTACTCAGACTGCTGAAAACCCGCATAGTGCGTAAGACTACTCCCATGCTACAGAACTCCCGTAATGTGTTTCCTACACTCAGGATGCAGAACTCCTGTAAACTGCCTCTCACTACTTCCAATGTACAGAAATCCTGTAAGCTGCTTCTCTTTTACTAAGACTGCTGAAAACCCGCATAGTGCGTAAGACTACACCCATACTACAGAACTCCCGTAAAGTGTTTCCTACACTCAGGATGCAAGACTCCTGTAAACTGCCTCTCACTACTTCCAATGTACAGAAATCCTGTAAGCTGCTTCTCTTTTACTCAGACAACTGAAAACCCGCATAGTGCGTAAGACTACTCCCATGCTGCAGAACTCCCGTAAAGTGTTTCCTACACTCAGGATGCAGAACTCCTGTAAACTGCCTCTCACTACTTCCAATGTACAGAAATACTGAAAGCTGCTTCTCTTTTACTAAGACTGCTGAAAACACGCATAGTGCGTAAGACTACACCCATACTACACAACTCCCGTAAAGTGTTTCCTACACTCAGGATGCAGAACTCCTGTAAACTGCCTCTCACTACTTCCAATGTAAACAAATCCTGTAAGCTGCTTCTCTTTTACTCAGACTACTGAAAACCCACATAGTGCGTAAGACTATTCCCATGCTACAGAAGTCCTGTAAAGTGTTTCCTACACTCAGGATGCAAGACTCCTGTAAACTGCCTCTCACTACTTCCAATGTACAGAAATCCTGTAAGCTGCTTCTCTTTTACTCAGACAACTGAAAACCCGCATAGTGCGTAAGACTACTCCCATGCTACAGAAGTCCCGTAAAGTGTTTCCTACACTCAGGATGCAAGACTCCTGTAAACTGCCTCTCACTACTTCCAATGTACAGAAATCCTGTAAGCTGCTTCTCTTTGACGCAGACTACTGAAAACCCGCATAGTGCGTAAGACTACTCCCATGCTACAGAACTCCCGTAAAAGGTTTCCTACACTCAGGATGCAGAACTCTTGTAAACTGCCTCTCACTACCTCCAATGTACAGAAATCCTGTAAGCTGCTTCTCTTTTACTAAGACTGCTGAAAACCCGCATAGTGCGTAAGACTACTCCCATACTACAGAACTCCCATAAAGTGTTTCCTACACTCAGGATGCAGAACTCCTGTAAACTGCCTCTCACTACTTCCAATGTACAGAAATCCTGTAAGCTGCTTCTCTTTTACTCAGACTGCTGAAAACCCGCATAGTGCGTAAGACTACTCCCATGCTGCAGAACTCCCGTAAAGTGTTTCCTACACTCAGGATGCAGAACTCCTGTAAACTGCCTCTCCATACTCACAATGTACACAAATCCTGTAAGCTGCTTCTCTTTTACTCAGACAACTGAAAACCCGCATAGTGCGTAAGACTACTCCCATGCTAAAGAACTCCCGTAAAGTGTTTCCTACACTCAGGATGCAGAACTCCTGTAAACTTCCTCTCACTACTTCCAATGTACAGAAATCCTGTAAGCTGCTTCTCTTTTACTCAGACAACTGAAAACTCGCATAGTGCGTAAGACTACTCCCATGCTACAGAACTCCCGTAAAGTGTTTCCTGCACTCAGGATGCAGAACTCCTGTAAACTGCCTCTCACTACTTCCAATGTACAGAAATCCTGTAAGCTGCTTCTCTTTTACTCAGACTACTGAAAACCCGCATAGTGCGTAAGACTACTACCATGCTACAGAACTCCCGTAAAGTGTTTCCTACACTCAGGATTCAGAACTCCTGTAAACTGCCTCTCACTGCTTCCAATGTACAGAAATCCTGTAAGCTGCTTCTCTTTTACTCAGACTGCTGAAAACCCGCATAGTGCGTAAGACTACTCCCATGCTACAGAACTCCCGTAAAGTGTTTCCTGCACTCAGGATGCAGAACTCCTGTAAACTGCCTCTCACTACTTCCAATGTACAGAAATCCTGTAAGCTGCTTCTCTTTTACTCAGACTACTGAAAACCCGCATAGTGCGTAAGACTACTCCCATGCTACAGAACTCCCGTAAAGTGTTTCCTACACTCAGGATGCAGAACTCCTGTAAACTGCCTCTCACTACTTCCAATGTACACAAATCCTCTAAGCTGCTTCTCTTTTACTCAGACTGCTGAAAACCCGCATAGTGCGTAAGACTACTCCCATGCTACAGAACTCCCATAAAGTGTTTCCTACACACAGGATGCAAAACTCCTGTAAACTGCCTCTCACTACTTCCAATGTACAGAAATCCTGTAAGCTGCTTCTCTTTTACTAAGACTGCTGAAAACCCGCATAGTGCGTAAGACTACTCCCATACTACAGAACTCCCGTAAAGTGTTTCCTACACTCAGGATGCAGAACTCCTGTAAACTGCCTCTCACTACTTCCAATGTACAGAAATCCTGTAAGCTGCTTCTCTTTTACTCAGACTGCTGAAAACCCGCATAGTGCGTAAGACTACTCGCATGCTGCAGGACTCCCGTAAAGTGTTTCCTACACTCAGGATGCAGAACTCCTGTAAACTGCCTCTCACTACTTCCAATGTACAGAAATCCTGTAAGCTGCTTCTCTTTTACTCAGACTACTGAAAACCCGCATAGTGCGTAAGACTACTCCCATACTACAGAACTCCCGTAAAGTGTTTCCTACACTCAGGATGCAGAACTCCTGTAAACTGCCTCTCACTACTTCCAATGTACAGAAATCCTGTAAGCTGCTTCTCTTTTACTCAGACTGCTGAAAACCCGCATAGTGCGTAAGACTACTCCCATGCTACAGAACTCCCGTAAAGTGTTTCCTACACTCAGGATGCAGAACTCCTGTAAACTGCCTCTCACTACTTCCAATGTACAGAAATCCTGTAAGCTGCTTCTCTTTTACTCAGACTACTGAAAACCCGCATAGTGCGTAAGACTACTCCCATGCTACAGAACTCCCGTAAAGTGTTTCCTACACTCAGGATGCAGAACTCCTGTAAACTGCCTCTCACTACTTCCAATGTACAGAAATCCTGTAAGCTGCTTCTCTTTTACTCAGACTACTGAAAACCCGCATAATGCGTAAGACTACTCCCATGCTACAGAACTCCCGTAAAGTGTTTCCTACACTCAGGATGCAGAACTCCTGTAAACTACCTCTCACTACTTCCAATGTACAGAAATCCTGTAAGCTGCTTCTCTTTTACTCAGACTACTGAAAACCCGCATAGCGCGTAAGACTACTCCCATGCTACAGAACTCCCGTAAAGTGTTTCCTACACTCAGGATGCAGAACTCCTGTAAACTGCCTCTCACTGCTTCCAATGTACAGAAATCCTGTAAGCTGCTTCTCTTTTACTCAGACAACTGAAAACCAGCATAGTGTGTAAGACTACTCCCATGCTACAGAACTCCCGTAAAGTGTTTCCTACACTGAGGATGCAGAACTCCTGTAAACTGCCACTCACTACTTCCAATTTTCAGAAATCCTGTAAGCTGCTTCTCTTTTACTCAGACTACTGAAAACCCGCATAGTGCGTAAGACTACTCCCATGCTATAGAACTCCCGTAAAGTGTTTCCTACACTCAGGATGCAGAACTCCTGTAAACTGCCTCTCACTACTTCCAATGTACACAAATCCTGTAAGCTGCTTCTCTTTTACTCAGACTACTGAAAAACCACATAGTGCGTAAGACTACTCCCATGCTACAGAACTCCCGTAAAGTGTTTCCTACACTCAGGATGCAGAACTCCTGTAAACTGCCTCTCCCTACTCACAATGTACACAAATCCTGTAAGCTGCTTCTCTTTTACTCAGACAACTGAAAACGCGCATAGTGCGTTAGACAGCTCCCATGCCACAGAACTCCCGTAAAGTGTTTCCTACACTCAGGATGCAGAACTCCTGTAAACTGCCTCTCCCTACTCACAATGTACACAAATCCTGTAAGCTGCTTCTCTTTTACTCAGACTACTAAAAACCCGCATAGTGCGTAAGATTAATCCCATGCTACAGAACTCCTGTGTAGTGTTTCTTACACTCAGGATGCCGAACTCCTGTAAACTGCCTCTCACTACTTCCAATGTACAGAAATCCTGTAAGCTGCTTCTCTTTTACTCAGACTGCTGAAAACCCGCATAGTGCGTAAGACTACTCCCATGCTGCAGAACTCCCGTAAAGTGTTTCCTACACTCAGGATGCAGAACTCCTGTAAACTGCCTCTCACTGCTTCCAATGTACACAAATCCTGTAAGCTGCTTCTCTTTTACTCAGACTGCTGAAAACCCGCATAGTGCGTAAGACTACTCCCATGCTACAGAACTCCCATAAAGTGTTTCCTACACACAGGATGCAAAACTCCTGTAAACTACCTCTCACTACTTCCAATGTACAGAAATCCTGTAAGCTGCTTCTCTTTTACTCAGACTGCTGAAAACCCGCATAGTGCGTAAGACTACTCCCATGCTGCAGAACTCCCGTAAAGTGTTTCCTACACTCAGGATGCAGAACTCCTGTAAACTGCCTCTCACTACTTCCAATGTACAGAAATCCTGTAAGCTGCTTCTCTTTTACTAAGACTGCTGAAAACCCGCATAGTGCGTAAGACTACTCCCATACTACAGAACTCCCGTAAAGTGTTTCCTACACTCAGGATGCAGAACTCCTGTAAACTGCCTCTCACTACTTCCAATGTACAGAAATCCTGTAAGCTGCTTCTCTTTTACTCAGACTGCTGAAAACCCGCATAGTGCGTAAGACTACTCCCATGCTGCAGAACTCCCGTAAAGTGTTTCCTACACTCAGGATGCAGAACTCCTGTAAACTGCCTCTCACTACTTCCAATGTACAGAAATCCTGTAAGCTGCTTCTCTTTTACTCAGACAACTGAAAACCCGCATAGTGCGTAAGACTACTCCCATGCTACAGAACTCCCGTAAAGTGTTTCCTACACTCAGGATGCAGAACTCCTGTAAACTGCCTCTCACTACTTCCAATGTACAGAAATCCTGTAAGCTGCTTCTCTTTTACTCAGACTACTGAAAACCCGCATAGTGCGTAAGACTACTCCCATGCTACAGAACTCCCGTAAAGTGTTTCCTACACTCAGGATGCAGAACTCCTGTAAACTGCCTCTCACTGCTTCCAATGTACACAAATCCTGTAAGATGCTTCTCTTTTACTCAGACTGCTGAAAACCCGCATAGTGCGTAAGACTACTCCCATGCTACAGAACTCCCATAAAGTGTTTCCTGCACACAGGATGCAAAACTCCTGTAAACTACCTCTCACTACTTCCAATGTACATAAATCCTGTAAGCTGCTTCTCTTTTACGCAGACAACTGAAAACCCGCATAGTGTGTAAGACTACTCCCATGCTATAGAACTCCCGTAAAGTGTTTCCTACACTCAGGATGCAGAACTCCTGTAAACTGCCTCTCACTACTTCCAATGTACAGAAATCCTGTAAGCTGCTTCTCTTTTACTCAGACTACTGAAAACCCGCATAGTGCGTAAGACTACTCCCATGCTACAGAACTCCCATAAAGTGTTTCCTACACTCAGGATGCAGAACTCCTGTAAACTGCCTCTCACTACTTCCAATGTACAGAAATTCTGTAAGCTGCTTCTCTTTTACTCAGACAACTGAAAACCCGCATAGTGCGTAAGACTACTCCCATACTGCAGAACTCCCGTAAAGTGTTTCCTACACTCAGGATGCAGAACTCCTGTAAACTGCCTCTCACTACTTCCAATGTACAGAAATCCTGTAAGCTGCTTCTCTTTTACTCAGACAACTGAAAACCCGCATAGTGCGTAAGACTACTCCCATGCTACAGAACTCCCGTAAAGTGTTTCCTACACTCAGGATGCAGAACTCCTGTAAACTGCCTCTCACTACTTCCAATGTAAACAAATCCTGTGAGCTACTTCTCTTTTACTAAGACTGCTGAAAACCCGCATAGTGGGTATGACTAATCCCATGCTACAGAACTCCCATAAAGTGTTTCCTACACTCAGGATGCAGAACTCCTGTAAACTGCCTCTCACTACTTCCAATGTACAGAAATCCTGTAAGCTGCTTCTCTTTTACTCAGACAACTGAAAACCCGCATAGTGCGTAAGACTACTCCCATACTACAGAACTCCCGTAAAGTGTTTCCTGCACTCAGGATGCAGAACTCCTGTAAACTGCCTCTCCCTACTCACAATGTACACAAATCCTGTAAGCTGCTTCTCTTTTACTCAGACAACTGAAAACGCGCATAGTGCGTTAGACAGCTCCCATGCCACAGAACTCCCGTAAAGTGTTTCCTACACTCAGGATGCAGAACTCCTGTAAACTGCCTCTCCCTACTCACAATGTACACAAATCCTGTAAGCTGCTTCTCTTTTACTCAGACTACTAAAAACCCGCATAGTGCGTAAGACTAATCCCATGCTACAGAACTCCTGTGTAGTGTTTCTTACACTCAGGATGCAGAACTCCTGTAAACTGCCTCTCACTACTTCCAATGTACAGAAATCCTGTAAGCTGCTTCTCTTTTACTCAGACTGCTGAAAACCCGCATAGTGCGTAAGACTACTCCCATGCTGCAGAACTCCCGTAAAGTGTTTCCTACACTCAGGATGCAGAACTCCTGTAAACTGCTTCTCACTACTTCCAATGTACAGAAATCCTGTAAGCTGCTTCTCTTTTACTAAGACTGCTGAAAACCCGCATAGTGCGTAAGACTACTCCCATGCTACAGAACTCCCGTAAAGTGTTTCCTACACTCAGGATGCAGAACTCCTGTAAACTGCCTCTCACTACTTCCAATGTACAGAAATCCTGTAAGCTGCTTCTCTTTTACTCAGACTACTGAAAACCCGCATAGTGCGTAAGACTACTCGTATGCTACAGAACTCCCGTAAAGTGTTTCCTACACTCAGGATTCAGAACTCCTGTAAACTGCCTCTCACTACTTCCAATGTACACAAATCCTGTAAGCTGCTTCGCTTTTACTCAGACTGCTGAAAACCCGCATAGTGCGTAAGACTACTCCCATGCTACAGAACTCCCATAAAGTGTTTCCTACACTCAGGATGCAGAACTCCTGTAAACTGCCTCTCACTACCTCCAATGTACAGAAATTCTCTAAGCTGCTTCTCTTTTACTCAGACAACTGAAAACCCGCATAGTGCGTAAGACTACTCCCATACTACAGAACTCCCGTAAAGTGTTTCCTACACTCAGGATGCAGAACTCCTGTAAACTGCCTCTCACTACTTCCAATGTACAGAAATCCTGTAAGCTGCTTCTCTTTTACTCAGACAACTGAAAACCCGCATAGTGCGTAAGACTACTCCCATGCTACAGAACTCCCGTAAAGTGTTTCCTACACTCAGGATGCAGAACTCCTGTAAACTGCCTCTCACTACTTCCAATGTACAGAAATCCTGTGAGCTGCTTCTCTTTTACTCAGACTACTGAAAACCCGCATAGTGGGTATGACTAATCCCATGCTACAGAACTCCCGTAAAGTGTTTCCTACACTCAGGATGCAGAACTCCTGTAAACTGCCTCTCACTACTTCCAATGTACAGAAATCCTGTAAGCTGCTTCTCTTTTACTCAGACAACTGAAAACCCGCATAGTGCGTAAGACTACTCCCATACTACAGAACTCCCGTAAAGTGTTTCCTGCACTCAGGATGCAGAACTCCTGTAAACTGCCTCTCCCTACTCACAATGTACACAAATCCTGTAAGCTGCTTCTCTTTTACTCAGACAACTGAAAACGCGCATAGTGCGTTAGACAGCTCCCATACTGCAGAACTCCCGTAAAGTGCTTCCTACACTCAGGATGAAGAACTCCTGTAAACTGCCTCTCACTACTTCCAATGTAAACAAATCCTGTGAGCTGCTTCTCTTTTACTAAGACTGCTGAAAACCCGCATAGTGGGTATGACTAATCCCATGCTACAGAACTCCCATAAAGTGTTTCCTACACTCAGGATGCAGAACTCCTGTAAACTGCCTCTCACTACTTCCAATGTACAGAAATCCTATAAGCTGCTTCTCTTTTACTCAGACAACTGAAAACCCGCATAGTGCGTAAGACTACTCCCATACTACAGAACTCCCGTAAAGTGTTTCCTGCACTCAGGATGCAGAACTCCTGTAAACTGCCTCTCCCTACTCACAATGTACACAAATCCTGTAAGCTGCTTCTCTTTTACTCAGACAACTGAAAACGCGCATAGTGCGTTAGACAGCTCCCATGCCACAGAACTCCCGTAAAGTGTTTCCTACACTCAGGATGCAGAACTCCTGTAAACTGCCTCTCCCTACTCACAATGTACACAAATCCTGTAAGCTGCTTCTCTTTTACTCAGACTACTAAAAACCCGCATAGTGCGTAAGACTAATCCCATGCTACAGAACTCCTGTGTAGTGTTTCTTACACTCAGGATGCAGAACTCCTGTAAACTGCCTCTCACTACTTCCAATGTACAGAAATCCTGTAAGCTGCTTCTCTTTTACTCAGACTGATGAAAACCCGCATAGTGCGTAAGACTACTCCCATGCTGCAGAACTCCAGTAAAGTGTTTCCTACACTCAGGATGCAGAACTCCTGTAAACTGCTTCTCACTACTTCCAATGTACAGAAATCCTGTAAGCTGCTTCTCTTTACTAAGACTGCTGAAAACCCGCATAGTGCGTAAGACTACTCCCATGCTACAGAACTCCCGTAAAGTGTTTCCTACACTCAGGATGCAGAACTCCTGTAAACTGCCTCTCACTACTTCCAATGTACAGAAATCCTGTAAGCTGCTTCTCTTTTACTCAGACTACTGAAAACCCGCATAGTGCGTAAGACTACTCCTATGCTACAGAACTCCCGTAAAGTGTTTCCTACACTCAGGATTCAGAACTCCTGTAAACTGCCTCTCACTACTTCCAATGTACACAAATCCTGTAAGCTGCTTCTCTTTTACTCAGACTACTAAAAACCCGCATAGTGCGTAAGATTAATCCCATGCTACAGACTCCCATAAAGTGTTTCCTACACTCAGGATGCAGAACTCCTGTAAACTGCCTCTCACTACTTCCAATGTACAGAAATCCTGTAAGCTGCTTCTCTTTTACTCAGACAACTGAAAACCCGCATAGTGCGTAAGACTACTCCCATACTACAGAACTCCCATAAAGTGTTTCCTACACTCAGGATGCAGAACTCCTGTAAACTGCCTCTCACTACTTCCAATGTACAGAAATCCTGTAAGCTGCTTCTCTTTTACTCAGACAACTGAAAACCCTCATAGTGCGTAAGACTACTCCCATGCTACAGAACTCCCGTAAAGTGTTTCCTACACTCAGGATGCATAACTCCTGTAAACTGCCTCTCACTACTTCCAATGTAAACAAATCCTGTAAGCTGCTTCTCTTTTACTCAGACAACTGAAAACCCGCATAGTGCGTAAGACTACTCCCATACTACAGAACTCCCATAAAGTGTTTCCTGCACTCAGGATGCAGAACTCCTGTAAACTGCCTCTCCCTACTCACAATGTACACAAATCCTGTAAGCTGCTTCTCTTTTACTCAGACAACTGAAAACGCGCATAGTGCGTTAGACAGCTCCCATGCCACAGAACTCCCGTAAAGTGTTTCCTACACTCAGGATGCAGAACTCCTGTAAACTGCCTCTCCCTACTCACAATGTACACAAATCCTGTAAGCTGCTTCTCTTTTACTCAGACAACTGAAAACCCGCATAGTGCGTAAGATTAATCCCATTCTACAGAACTCCTGTGTAGTGTTTCTTACACTCAGGATGCAGAACTCCTGTAAACTGCCTCTCACTACTTCCAATGTACAGAAATCCTGTAAGCTGCTTCTCTTTTACTCAGACTGCTGAAAACCCGCATAGTGCGTAAGACTACTCCCATGCTGCAGAACTCCCATAAAGTGTTTCCTACACTCAGGATGCAGAACTCCTGTAAACTGCCTCTCACTACTTCCAATGTACAGAAATCCTGTAAGCTGCTTCTCTTTTACGCAGACTGCTGAAAACCCGCATAGTGCGTTAGACTACTCCCATGCTATAGAACTCCCGTAAAGTGTTTCCTACACTCAGGATGCAGAACTCCTGTAAACTGCCTCTCACTACTTCCAATGTAAACAAATCCTGTAAGCTGCTTCTCTTTTACTCAGACTACTGAAAACCCGCATAGTGGGTATGACTAATCCCATGCTACAGAACTCCCGTAAAGTGTTTCCTACACTCAGGATGCAGAACTCCTGTAAACTGCCTCTCACTACTTCCAATGTACAGAAATCCTGTAAGCTGCTTCTCTTTTACGCAGACAACTGAAAACCCGCATAGTGTGTAAGACTACTCCCATGCTATAGAACTCCCATAAAGTGTTTCCTACACTCAGGATGCAGAACTCCTGTAAACTGCCTCTCACTACTTCCAATGTACAGAAATCCTGTAAGCTGCTTCTCTTTTACTCAGACTACTGAAAACCCGCATAGTGCGTAAGACTACTCCCATGCTACAGAACTCCCATAAAGTGTTTCCTACACTCAGGATGCAGAACTCCTGTAAACTGCCTCTCACTACCTCCAATGTACAGAAATTCTCTAAGCTGCTTCTCTTTTACTCAGACAACTGAAAACCCGCATAGTGCGTAAGACTACTCCCATACTACAGAACTCCCGTAAAGTGTTTCCTACACTCAGGATGCAGAACTCCTGTAAACTGCCTCTCACTACTTCCAATGTACAGAAATCCTGTAAGCTGCTTCTCTTTTACTCAGACAACTGAAAACCCGCATAGTGCGTAAGACTACTCCCATGCTACAGAACTCCCGTAAAGTGTTTCCTACACTCAGGATGCAGAACTCCTGTAAACTGCCTCTCACTACTTCCAATGTAAACAAATCCTGTGAGCTGCTTCTCTTTTACTCAGACTACTGAAAACCCGCATAGTGGGTATGACTAATCCCATGCTACAGAACTCCCGTAAAGTGTTTCCTACACTCAGGATGCAGAACTCCTGTAAACTGCCTCTCACTACTTCCAATGTACAGAAATCCTGTAAGCTGCTTCTCTTTTACTCAGACAATTGAAAACTCGCATAGTGCGTAAGACTACTCCCATACTACAGAACTCCCGTAAAGTGTTTCCTGCACTCATTATACAGAACTCCTGTAAACTGCCTCTCCCTACTCACAATGTACACAAATCCTGTAAGCTGCTTCTCTTTTACTCAGACAACTGAAAATGCGCATAGTGCGTTAGACAGCTCCCATGCCACAGAACTCCTGTAAAGTGTTTCCTACACTCAGGATGCAGAACTCCTGTAAACTGCCTCTCCCTACTCACAATGTACACAAATCCTGTAAGCTGCTTCTCTTTTACTCAGACTACTAAAAACCCGCATAGTGCGTAAGACTAATCCCATGCTACAGAACTCCTGTGTAGTGTTTCTTACACTCAGGATGCAGAACTCCTGTAAACTGCCTCTCACTACTTCCAATGTACAGAAATCCTGTAAGCTGCTTCTCTTTTACTCAGACTGCTGAAAACCCGCATAGTGCGTAAGACTACTCCCATGCTGCAGAACTCCCGTAAAGTGTTTCCTACACTCAGGATGCAGAACTCCTGTAAACTGCCTCTCACTACTTCCAATGTACAGAAATCCTGTAAGCTGCTTCTCTTTTACGCAGACAACTGAAAACCCGCATAGTGTGTAAGACTACTCCCATGCTATAGAACTCCCGTAAAGTGTTTCCTACACTCAGGATGCAGAACTCCTGTAAACTGCCTCTCACTACTTCCAATGTACAGAAATCCTGTAAGCTGCTTCTCTTTTACTCAGACTACTGAAAACCCGCATAGTGCGTAAGACTACTCCCATGCTACAGAACTCCCATAAAGTGTTTCCTAAACTCAGGATGCAGAACTCCTGTAAACTGCCTCTCACTACCTCCAATGTACAGAAATTCTGTAAGCTGCTTCTCTTTTACTCAGACAACTGAAAACCCGCATAGTGCGTAAGACTACTCCCATACTACAGAACTCCCGTAAAGTGTTTCCTACACTCAGGAGGCAGAACTCCTGTAAACTGCCTCTCACTACTTCCAATGTACAGAAATCCTGTAAGCTGCTTCTCTTTTACTCAGACTACTGAAAACCCGCATAGTGCGTAAGACTACTCCCATGCTACAGAACTCCCATAAAGTGTTTCCTACACTCAGGATGCAGAACTCCTGTAAACTGCCTCTCACTACTTCCAATGTACAAAAATCCTGTAAGCTGCTTCTCTTTTACTCAGACAACTGAAAACCCGCAAGTGCGTAAGACTACTCCCATACTACAGAACTCCCATAAAGTGTTTCTTACACTCAGGATGCAGAACTCCTGTAAACTGCCTCTCACTACTTCCAATGTACAGAAATCCTGTAAGCTGCTTCTCTTTTACTCAGACAACTGAAAACCCTCATAGTGCGTAAGACTACTCCCATGCTACAGAACTCCCGTAAAGTGTTTCCTACACTCAGGATGCATAACTCCTGTAAACTGCCTCTCACTACTTCCAATGTAAACAAATCCTGTAAGCTGCTTCTCTTTTACTCAGACAACTGAAAACCCGCATAGTGCGTAAGACTACTCCCATACTACAGAACTCCCATAAAGTGTTTCCTGCACTCAGGATGCAGAACTCCTGTAAACTGCCTCTCACTACTCACAATGTACACAAATCCTGTAAGCTGCTTCTCTTTTACTCAGACAACTGAAAACGCGCATAGTGCGTTAGACAGCTCCCATGCCACAGAACTCCCGTAAAGTGTTTCCTACACTCAGGATGCAGAACTCCTGTAAACTGCCTCTCCCTACTCACAATGTACACAAATCCTGTAAGCTGCTTCTCTTTTACTCAGACTACTAAAAACCCGCATAGTTCGTAAGATTAATCCCATGCTACAGAACTCCTGTGTAGTGTTTCTTACACTCAGGATGCAGAACTCCTGTAAACTGCCTCTCACTACTTCCAATGTACAGAAATCCTGTAAGCTGCTTCTCTTTTACTCAGACTGCTGAAAACCCGCATAGTGCGTAAGACTACTCCCATGCTGCAGAACTCCCGTAAAGTGTTTCCTACACTCAGGATGCAGAACTCCTGTAAACTGCCTCTCACTACTTCCAATGTACAGAAATCCTGTAAGCTGCTTCTCTTTTACGCAGACTGCTGAAAACCCGCATAGTGCGTTAGACTACTCCCATACTACAGAACTCCCGTAAAGTGTTTCCTACACTCAGGATGCAGAACTCCTGTAAACTGCCTCTCACTACTTCCAATGTAAACAAATCCTGTAAGCTGCTTCTCTTTTACTCAGACTACTGAAAACCCGCATAGTGGGTATGACTAATCCCATGCTACAGAACTCCCGTAAAGTGTTTCCTACACTCAGGATGCAGAACTCCTGTAAACTGCCTCTCACTACTTCCAATGTACAGAAATCCTGTAAGCTGCTTCTCTTTTACGCAGACAACTGAAAACCCGCATAGTGTGTAAGACTACTCCCATGCTATAGAACTCCCGTAAAGTGTTTCCTACACTCAGGATGCAGAACTCCTGTAAACTGCCTCTCACTACCTCCAATGTACAGAAATTCTGTAAGCTGCTTCTCTTTTACTCAGACAACTGAAAACCCGCATAGTGCGTAAGACTACTCCCATACTACAGAACTCCCGTAAAGTGTTTCCTACACTCAGGATTCAGAACTCCTGTAAACTGCCTCTCACTACTTCCAATGTACAGAAATCCTGTAAGCTGCTTCTCTTTTACTCAGACAACTGAAAACCCGCATAGTGCGTAAGACTACTCCCATGCTACAGAACTCCCGTAAAGTGTTTCCTACACTCAGGATGCAGAACTCCTGTAAACTGCCTCTCACTACTTCCAATGTAAACAAATCCTGTGAGCTGCTTCTCTTTTACTCAGACTACTGAAAACCCGCATAGTGGGTATGACTAATCCCATGCTACAGAACTCCCGTAAAGTGTTTCCTACACTCAGGATGCAGAACTCCTGTAAACTGCCTCTCACTACTTCCAATGTACAGAAATCCTGTAAGCTGCTTCTCTTTTACTCAGACAATTGAAAACTCGCATAGTGCGTAAGACTACTCCCATACTACAGAACTCCCGTAAAGTGTTTCCTGCACTCATTATACAGAACTCCTGTAAACTGCCTCTCCCTACTCACAATGTACACAAATCCTGTAAGCTGCTTCTCTTTTACTCAGACAACTGAAAACGCGCATAGTGCGTTAGACAGCTCCCATGCCACAGAACTCCTGTAAAGTGTTTCCTACACTCAGGATGCAGAACTCCTGTAAACTGCCTCTCCCTACTCACAATGTACACAAATCCTGTAAGCTGCTTCTCTTTTACTCAGACTACTAAAAACCCGCATAGTGCGTAAGACTAATCCCATGCTACAGAACTCCTGTGTAGTGTTTCTTACACTCAGGATGCAGAACTCCTGTAAACTGCCTCTCACTACTTCCAATGTACAGAAATCCTGTAAGCTGCTTCTCTTTTACTCAGACTGCTGAAAACCCACATAGTGCGTAAGACTACTCCCATGCTGCAGAACTCCCGTAAAGTGTTTCCTACACTCAGGATGCAGAACTCCTGTAAACTGCCTCTCACTACTTCCAATGTACAGAAATCCTGTAAGCTGCTTCTCTTTTACGCAGACAACTGAAAACCCGCAAAGTGTGTAAGACTACTCCCATGCTATAGAACTCCCGTAAAGTGTTTCCTACACTCAGGATGCAGAACTCCTGTAAACTGCCTCTCACTACTTCCAATGTACAGAAATCCTGTAAGCTGCTTCTCTTTTACTCAGACTACTGAAAACCCGCATAGTGCGTAAGACTACTCCCATGCTACAGAACTCCCATAAAGTGTTTCCTACACTCAGGATGCAGAACTCCTGTAAACTGCCTCTCACTACCTCCAATGTACAGAAATTCTGTAAGCTGCTTCTCTTTTACTCAGACAACTGAAAACCCGCATAGTGCGTAAGACTACTCCCATACTACAGAACTCCCGTAAAGTGTTTCCTACATTCAGGATGCAGAACTCCTGTAAACTGCCTCTCACTACTTCCAATGTACAGAAATCCTGTAAGCTGCTTCTCTTTTACTCAGACAACTGAAAACCCGCATAGTGCGTAAGACTACTCCCATGCTACAGAACTCCCGTAAAGTGTTTCCTACACTCAGGATGCAGAACTCCTGTAAACTGCCTCTCACTACTTCCAATGTAAACAAATCCTGTGAGCTGCTTCTCTTTTACTCAGACTACTGAAAACCCGCATAGTGGGTATGACTAATCCCATGCTACAGAACTCCCGTAAAGTGTTTCCTACACTCAGGATGCAGAACTCCTGTAAACTGCCTCTCACTACTTCCAATGTACAGAAATCCTGTAAGCTGCTTCTCTTTTACTCAGACAATTGAAAACTCACATAGTGCGTAAGACTACTCCCATACTACAGAACTCCCGTAAAGTGTTTCCTGCACTCATTATACAGAACTCCTGTAAACTGCCTCTCCCTACTCACAATGTACACAAATCCTGTAAGCTGCTTCTCTTTTACTCAGACAACTGAAAACGCGCATAGTGCGTTAGACAGCTCCCATGCCACAGAACTCCTGTAAAGTGTTTCCTACACTCAGGATGCAGAACTCCTGTAAACTGCCTCTCCCTACTCACAATGTACACAAATCCTGTAAGCTGCTTCTCTTTTACTCAGACTACTAAAAACCCGCATAGTGCGTAAGACTAATCCCATGCTACAGAACTCCTGTGTAGTGTTTCTTACACTCAGGATGCAGAACTCCTGTAAACTGCCTCTCACTACTTCCAATGTACAGAAATCCTGTAAGCTGCTTCTCTTTTACTCAGACTGCTGAAAACCCGCATAGTGCGTAAGACTACTCCCATGCTGCAGAACTCCCGTAAAGTGTTTCCTACACTCAGGATGCAGAACTCCTGTAAACTGCCTCTCACTACTTCCAATGTACAGAAATCCTGTAAGCTGTTTCTCTTTTACTAAGACTGCTGAAAACCCGCATAGTGCGTAAGACTACTCCCATGCTACAGAACTCCTGTAAAGTGTTTCCTACACTCAGGATGCAGAACTCCTGTAAACTGCCTCTCACTACTTCCAATGTACACAAATCCTGTATGCTGCTTCTCTTTTACTCAGACTGCTGAAAACCCGCATAGTGCGTAAGACTACTCCCATGCTACAGAACTCCCATAAAGTGTTTCCTACACTCAGGATGCAAAACTCCTGTAAACTGCCTCTCACTACTTCCAATGTACAGAAATCCTGTAAGCTGCTTCTCTTTTACGCAGACTGCTGAAAACCCGCATAGTGCGTTAGACTACTCCCATACTACAGAACTCCCGCAAAGTGTTTCCTACACTCAGGATGCAGAACTCCTGTAAACTGCCTCTCACTACTTCCAATGTAAACAAATCCTGTGAGCTGCTTCTCTTTTACTCAGACTACTGAAAACCCGCATAGTGGGTATGACTAATCCCATGCTACAGAACTCCCGTAAAGTGTTTCCTACACTCAGGATGCAGTACTCCTGTAAACTGCCTCTCACTACTTCCAATGTACAGAAATCCTGTAAGCTGCTTCTCTTTTACTCAGACAACTGAAAACCCGCATAGTGCGTAAGACTACTCCCATACTACAGAACTCCCGTAAAGTGTATCCTGCACTCAGGATGCAGAACTCCTGTAAACTGCCTCTCCCTACTCACAATGTACACAAATCCTGTAAGCTGCTTCTCTTTTACTCAGACAACTGAAAACGCGCATATTGCGTTAGACAGCTCCCATGCCACAGAACTCCCGTAAAGTGTTTCCTACACTCAGGATGCAGAACTCCTGTAAACTGCCTCTCCCTACTCACAATGTACACAAATCCTGTAAGCTGCTTCTCTTTTACTCAGACTACTAAAAACCCGCATAGTGCGTAAGACTAATCCCATGCTACAGAACTCCTGTGTAGTGTTTCTTACATTCAGGATGCCGAACTCCTGTAAACAGCCTCTCACTACTTCCAATGTACAGAAATCCTGTAAGCTGCTTCTCTTTTACTCAGACTGCTGAAAACCCGCATAGTGCGTAAGACTACTCCCATGCTGCAGAACTCCCGTAAAGTGTTTCCTACACTCAGGATGCAGAACTCCTGTAAACTGCCTCTCACTGCTTCCAATGTACACAAATCCTGTAAGCTGCTTCTCTTTTACTCAGACTGCTGAAAACCCGCATAGTGCGTAAGACTACTCCCATGCTACAGAACTCCCATAAAGTGTTTCCTACACACAGGATGCAGAACTCCTGTAAACTACCTCTCACTACTTCCAATGTACAGAAATCCTGTAAGCTGCTTCTCTTTTACTCAGACTGCTGAAAACAAGCATAGTGCGTAAGACTACTCCCATGCTGCAGAACTCCCGTAAAGTGTTTCCTACACTCAGGATGCAGAACTCCTGTAAACTGCCTCTCACTACTTCCAATGTACACAAATCCTGTAAGCTGCTTCTCTTTTACTCAGACTGCTGAAAACCCGCATAGTGCGTAAGACTACTCCCATGCTACAGAACTCCCATAAAGTGTTTCCTACACACAGGATGCAAAACTCCTGTAAACTACCTCTCACTACTTCCAATGTTCATAAATCCTGTAAGCTGCTTCTCTTTTACGCAGACAACTGAAAACCCGCATAGTGTGTAAGACTACTCCCATGCTATAGAACTCCCGTAAAGTGTTTCCTACACTCAGGATGCAGAACTCCTGTAAACTGCCTCTCACTACTTCCAATGTACAGAAATCCTGTAAGCTGCTTCTCTTTTACTCAGACTACTGAAAACCCGCATAGTGCGTAAGACTACTCCCATGCTACAGAACTCCCATAAAGTGTTTCCTACACTCAGGATGCAGAACTCCTGTAAACTGCCTCTCACTACTTCCAATGTACAGAAATTCTGTAAGCTGCTTCTCTTTTACTCAGACAACTGAAAACCCGCATAGTGCGTAAGACTACTCCCATGCTACAGAACTCCCGTAAAGTGTTTCCTACACTCAGGATGCAGAACTCCTGTAAACTGCCTCTCACTACTTCCAATGTAAACAAATCCTGTGAGCTGCTTCTCTTTTACTAAGACTGCTGAAAACCCGCATAGTGGGTATGACTAATCCCATGCTACAGAACTCCCATAAAGTGTTTCCTACACTCAGGATGCAGAACTCCTGTAAACTGCCTCTCACTACTTCCAATGTACAGAAATCCTGTAAGCTGCTTCTCTTTTACTCAGACAACTGAAAACCCGCATAGTGCGTAAGACTACTCCCATACTACAGAACTCCCGTAAAGTGTTTCCTACACTCAGGATGCAGAACTCCTGTAAACTGCCTCTCCCTACTCACAATGTAAACAAATCCTGTAAGCTGCTTCTCTTTTACTCAGACTACTAAAAACCCGCATAGTGCGTAAGACTAATCCCATGCTACAGAACTCCTGTGTAGTGTTTCTTACACTCAGGATGCAGAACTCCTGTAAACTGCCTCTCAATACTTCCAATGTACAGAAATCCTGTAAGCTGCTTCTCTTTTACTCAGACTGCTGAAAACCCGCATAGTGCGTAAGACTACTCCCATGCTGCAGAACTCCCGTAAAGTGTTTCCTACACTCAGGATGCAGAACTCCTGTAAACTGCTTCTCACTACTTCCAATGTACAGAAATCCTGTAAGCTGCTTCTCTTTTACTAAGACTGCTGAAAACCCGCATAGTGCGTAAGACTACTCCCATACTACAGAACTCCCGTAAAGTGTTTCCTACACTCAGGATGCAGAACTCCTGTAAACTGCCTCTCACTACTTCCAATGTACACAAATCCTGTAAGCTGCTTCTCTTTTACTCAGACTGCTGAAAACCCGCATAGTGCGTAAGACTACTCCCATGCTACAGATCTCCCATAAAGTGTTTCCTACACTCAGGATGCAAAACTCCTGTAAACTGCCTCTCACTACTTCCAATGTACAGAAATCCTGTAAGCTGCTTCTCTTTTACGCAGACTGCTGAAAACCCGCATAGTGCGTAAGACTACTCCCATGCTACAGAACTCCCATAAAGTGTTTCCTACACTCAGGATGCAGAACTCCTGTAAACTGCCTCTCACTACTTCCAATGTACAGAAATACTGTAAGCTGCTTCTCTTTTACGCAGACTGATGAAAACCCGAATAGTGCGTAAGACTACTCCCATGCTACAGAACTCCCGTAAAGTGTTTCCTACACTCAGGATGCAGAACTCCTGTAAACTGCCTCTCACTACTTCCAATGTACAGAAATCCTGTAAGCTGCTTCTCTTTTACTCAGACTACTGAAAACCCGCATAGTGCGTAAGACTACTCCTATGCTACAGAACTCCCGTAAAGTGTTTCCTACACTCAGGATTCAGAACTCCTGTAAACTGCCTCTCACTACTTCCAATGTACACAAATCCTGTAAGCTGCTTCGCTTTTACTCAGACTGCTGAAAACCCGCATAGTGCGTAAGACTACTCCCAGGCTACAGAACTCCCATAAAGTGTTTCCTACACACAGGATGCAAAACTCCTGTAAACTACCTCTCACTACTTCCAATGTACACAAATCCTGTAAGCTGCTTCTCTTTTACTCAGACAACTGAAAACCCGCATAGTGCGTAAGACTACTCCCATGCTACAGAACTCCCATAAAGTGTTTCCTACACTCAGGATGCAGAACTCCTGTAAACTGCCTCTCACTACTTCCAATGTACAGAAATCCTGTAAGCTGCTTCTCTTTTACTCAGACAACTGAAAACCCGCATAGTGCGTAAGACTACTCCCATACTACAGAACTCCCATAAAGTGTTTCCTACACTCAGGATGCAGAACTCCTGTAAACTGCCTCGCACTACTTCCAATGTACAGAAATCCTGTAAGCTGCTTCTCTTTTACTCAGACAACTGAAAACCCTCATAGTGCGTAAGACTACTCCCATGCTACAGAACTCCCGTAATGTGTTTCCTACACTCAGGATGCATAACTCCTGTAAACTGCCTCTCACTACTTCCAATGTAAACAAATCCTGTAAGCTGCTTCTCTTTTACTCAGACTGCTGAAAACCCGCATAGTGCGTAAGACTACTCCCATGCTGCAGAACTCCCGTAAAGTGTTTCCTACTCTCAGGATGCAGAACTCCTGTAAACTGCCTCTCATTACTTCCAATGTACAGAAATCCTGTAAGCTGCTTCTCTTTTACTCAGACAACTGAAAACGCGCATAGTGCGTTAGACAGCTCCCATGCCACAGAACTCCCGTAAAGTGTTTCCTACACTCAGGATGCAGAACTCCTGTAAACTGCCTCTCCCTACTCACAATGTACACAAATCCTGTAAGCTGCTTCTCTTTTACTCAGACTACTAAAAACCCGCATAGTGCGTAAGATTAATCCCATGCTACAGAACTCCTGTGTAGTGTTTCTTACACTCAGGATGCAGAACTCCTGTAAACTGCCTCTCACTACTTCCAATGTACAGAAATCCTGTAAGCTGCTTCTCTTTTACTCAGACTGCTGAAAACCCGCATAGTGCGTAAGACTACTCCCATGCTGCAGAACTCCCGTAAAGTGTTTCCTACACTCAGGATGCAGAACTCCTGTAAACTGCCTCTCACTACTTCCAATGTACAGAAATCCTGTAAGCTGCTTCTCTTTTACGCAGACTGCTGAAAACCCGCATAGTGCGTTAGACTACTCCCATACTACAGAACTCCCGTAAAGTGTTTCCTACACTCAGGATGCAGAACTCCTGTAAACTGCCTCTCACTACATCCAATGTACAGAAATCCTGTAAGCTGCTTCTCTTTTACTCAGACAACTGAAAACCCGCATAGTGGGTATGACTAATCCCATGCTACAGAACTCCCGTAAAGTGTTTCCTACACTCAGGATGCAGAACTCCTGTAAACTGCCTCTCACTACTTCCAATGTACAGAAATCCTGTAAGCTGCTTATCTTTTACGCAGACAACTGAAAACCCGCATAGTGTGTAAGACTACTCCCATGCTATAGAACTCCCGTAAAGTGTTTCCTACACTCAGGATGCAGAACTCCTGTAAACTGCCTCTCACTACTTCCAATGTACAGAAATCCTGTAAGCTGCTTCTCTTTTACTCAGACTACTGAAAACCCGAATAGTGGGTATGACTAATCCCATGCTACAGAACTCCCGTAAAGTGTTTCCTACACTCAGGATGCAGAACTCCTGTAAACTGCCTCTCACTACTTCCAATGTACAGAAATCCTGTAAGCTGCTTCTCTTTTACTCAGACAACTGAAAACCCGCATAGTGCGTAAGACTACTCCCATGCTACAGAACTCCCGTAAAGTGTTTCCTACACTCAGGATGCAGAACTCCTGTAAACTGCCTCTCACTACTTCCAATGTAAACAAATCCTGTGAGCTGCTTCTCTTTTACTCAGACTACTGAAAACCCTCATAGTGCGTAAGACTACTCCCATGCTACAGAACTCCCGTAAAGTGTTTCCTACACTCAGGATGCAGAACTCCTGTAAACTGCCTCTCACTACTTCCAATGTACAGAAATCCTGTAAGCTGCTTCTCTTTTACTCAGACAACTGAAAACCCGCATAGTGCGTAAGACTACTCCCATACTACAGAACTCCCGTAAAGTGTTTCCTGCACTCATTCTGCAGAACTCCTGTAAACTGCCTCTCCCTACTCACAATGTACACAAATCCTGTAAGCTGCTTCTCTTTTACTCAGACAACTGAAAACGCGCATAGTGCGTTAGACAGCTCCCATGCCACAGAACTCCTGTAAAGTGTTTCCTACACTCAGGATGCAGAACTCCTGTAAACTGCCTCTCCCTACTCAAAATGTACACAAATCCTGTAAGCTGCTTCTCTTTTACTCAGACTACTAAAAACCCGCATAGTGCGTAAGACTAATCCCATGCTACAGAACTCCTGTGTAGTGTTTCTTACACTCAGGATGCAGAACTCCTGTAAACTGCCTCTCACTACTTCCAATGTACAGAAATCCTGTAAGCTGCTTCTCTTTTACTCAGACTGCTGAAAACCCGCATAGTGCGTAAGACTACTCCCATGCTGCAGAACTCCCGTAAAGTGTTTCCTACACTCAGGATGCAGAACTCCTGTAAACTGCCTCTCACTACTTCCAATGTACAGAAATCCTGTAAGCTGCTTCTCTTTTACTAAGACTGCTGAAAACCCGCATAGTGCGTAAGACTACTCCCATACTACAGAACTCCTGTAAAGTGTTTCCTACACTCAGGACGCAGAACTCCTGTAAACTGCCTCTCACTACTTCCAATGTACACAAATCGTGTAAGCTGCTACTCTTTTACTCAGACTGCTGAAAACCCGCATAGTGCGTAAGACTACTCCCATGCTACAGAACTCCCATAAAGTGTTTCCTACACTCAGGATGCAAAACTCCTGTAAACTGCCTCTCACTACTTCCAATGTACAGAAATCCTGTAAGCTGCTTCTCTTTTACGCAGACTGCTGAAAACCCGCATAGTGCGTAAGACTACTCCCATGCTACAGAACTCCCGTAACGTGTTTCCTACACTCAGGATGCAGAACTCCTGTAAACTGCCTCTCACTACTTCCAATGTACAGAAATACTGTAAGCTGCTTCTCTTTTACGCAGACTGCTGAAAACCCGCATAGTGCGTAAGACTACTCCCATGCTACAGAACTCCCGTAAAGTGTTTCCTACACTCAGGGTGCAGAACTCCTGTAAACTGCCTCTCACTACTTCCAATGTACAGAAATCCTGTAAGCTGCTTCTCTTTTACGCAGACTGCTGAAAACCCGCATAGTGCGTTAGACTACTCCCATGCTATAGAACTCCCGTAAAGTGTTTCCTACACTCAGGATGCAGAACTCCTGTAAACTGCCTCTCACTACTTCCAATGTAAACAAATCCTGTAAGCTGCTTCTCTTTTACTCAGACTACTGAAAACCCGCATAGTGGGTATGACTAATCCCATGCTACAGAACTCCCGTAAAGTGTTTCCTACACTCAGGATGCAGAACTCCTGTAAACTGCCTCTCACTACTTCCAATGTACAGAAATCCTGTAAGCTGCTTCTCTTTTACGCAGACAACTGAAAACCCGCATAGTGTGTAAGACTACTCCCATGCTATAGAACTCCCATAAAGTGTTTCCTACACTCAGGATGCAGAACTCCTGTAAACTGCCTCTCACTACTTCCAATGTACAGAAATCCTGTAAGCTGCTTCTCTTTTACTCAGACTACTGAAAACCCGCATAGTGCGTAAGACTACTCCCATGCTACAGAACTCCCATAAAGTGTTTCCTACACTCAGGATGCAGAACTCCTGTAAACTGCCTCTCACTACCTCCAATGTACAGAAATTCTCTAAGCTGCTTCTCTTTTACTCAGACAACTGAAAACCCGCATAGTGCGTAAGACTACTCCCATACTACAGAACTCCCGTAAAGTGTTTCCTACACTCAGGATGCAGAACTCCTGTAAACTGCCTCTCACTACTTCCAATGTACAGAAATCCTGTAAGCTGCTTCTCTTTTACTCAGACAACTGAAAACCCGCATAGTGCGTAAGACTACTCCCATGCTACAGAACTCCCGTAAAGTGTTTCCTACACTCAGGATGCAGAACTCCTGTAAACTGCCTCTCACTACTTCCAATGTAAACAAATCCTGTGAGCTGCTTCTCTTTTACTCAGACTACTGAAAACCCGCATAGTGGGTATGACTAATCCCATGCTACAGAACTCCCGTAAAGTGTTTCCTACACTCAGGATGCAGAACTCCTGTAAACTGCCTCTCACTACTTCCAATGTACAGAAATCCTGTAAGCTGCTTCTCTTTTACTCAGACAATTGAAAACTCGCATAGTGCGTAAGACTACTCCCATACTACAGAACTCCCGTAAAGTGTTTCCTGCACTCATTATACAGAACTCCTGTAAACTGCCTCTCCCTACTCACAATGTACACAAATCCTGTAAGCTGCTTCTCTTTTACTCAGACAACTGAAAATGCGCATAGTGCGTTAGACAGCTCCCATGCCACAGAACTCCTGTAAAGTGTTTCCTACACTCAGGATGCAGAACTCCTGTAAACTGCCTCTCCCTACTCACAATGTACACAAATCCTGTAAGCTGCTTCTCTTTTACTCAGACTACTAAAAACCCGCATAGTGCGTAAGACTAATCCCATGCTACAGAACTCCTGTGTAGTGTTTCTTACACTCAGGATGCAGAACTCCTGTAAACTGCCTCTCACTACTTCCAATGTACAGAAATCCTGTAAGCTGCTTCTCTTTTACTCAGACTGCTGAAAACCCGCATAGTGCGTAAGACTACTCCCATGCTGCAGAACTCCCGTAAAGTGTTTCCTACACTCAGGATGCAGAACTCCTGTAAACTGCCTCTCACTACTTCCAATGTACAGAAATCCTGTAAGCTGCTTCTCTTTTACGCAGACAACTGAAAACCCGCATAGTGTGTAAGACTACTCCCATGCTATAGAACTCCCGTAAAGTGTTTCCTACACTCAGGATGCAGAACTCCTGTAAACTGCCTCTCACTACTTCCAATGTACAGAAATCCTGTAAGCTGCTTCTCTTTTACTCAGACTACTGAAAACCCGCATAGTGCGTAAGACTACTCCCATGCTACAGAACTCCCATAAAGTGTTTCCTAAACTCAGGATGCAGAACTCCTGTAAACTGCCTCTCACTACCTCCAATGTACAGAAATTCTGTAAGCTGCTTCTCTTTTACTCAGACAACTGAAAACCCGCATAGTGCGTAAGACTACTCCCATACTACAGAACTCCCGTAAAGTGTTTCCTACACTCAGGAGGCAGAACTCCTGTAAACTGCCTCTCACTACTTCCAATGTACAGAAATCCTGTAAGCTGCTTCTCTTTTACTCAGACTACTGAAAACCCGCATAGTGCGTAAGACTACTCCCATGCTACAGAACTCCCATAAAGTGTTTCCTACACTCAGGATGCAGAACTCCTGTAAACTGCCTCTCACTACTTCCAATGTACAGAAATCCTGTAAGCTGCTTCTCTTTTACTCAGACAACTGAAAACCCGCAAGTGCGTAAGACTACTCCCATACTACAGAACTCCCATAAAGTGTTTCTTACACTCAGGATGCAGAACTCCTGTAAACTGCCTCTCACTACTTCCAATGTACAGAAATCCTGTAAGCTGCTTCTCTTTTACTCAGACAACTGAAAACCCTCATAGTGCGTAAGACTACTCCCATGCTACAGAACTCCCGTAAAGTGTTTCCTACACTCAGGATGCATAACTCCTGTAAACTGCCTCTCACTACTTCCAATGTAAACAAATCCTGTAAGCTGCTTCTCTTTTACTCAGACAACTGAAAACCCGCATAGTGCGTAAGACTACTCCCATACTACAGAACTCCCATAAAGTGTTTCCTGCACTCAGGATGCAGAACTCCTGTAAACTGCCTCTCACTACTCACAATGTACACAAATCCTGTAAGCTGCTTCTCTTTTACTCAGACAACTGAAAACGCGCATAGTGCGTTAGACAGCTCCCATGCCACAGAACTCCCGTAAAGTGTTTCCTACACTCAGGATGCAGAACTCCTGTAAACTGCCTCTCCCTACTCACAATGTACACAAATCCTGTAAGCTGCTTCTCTTTTACTCAGACTACTAAAAACCCGCATAGTTCGTAAGATTAATCCCATGCTACAGAACTCCTGTGTAGTGTTTCTTACACTCAGGATGCAGAACTCCTGTAAACTGCCTCTCACTACTTCCAATGTACAGAAATCCTGTAAGCTGCTTCTCTTTTACTCAGACTGCTGAAAACCCGCATAGTGCGTAAGACTACTCCCATGCTGCAGAACTCCCGTAAAGTGTTTCCTACACTCAGGATGCAGAACTCCTGTAAACTGCCTCTCACTACTTCCAATGTACAGAAATCCTGTAAGCTGCTTCTCTTTTACGCAGACTGCTGAAAACCCGCATAGTGCGTTAGACTACTCCCATACTACAGAACTCCCGTAAAGTGTTTCCTACACTCAGGATGCAGAACTCCTGTAAACTGCCTCTCACTACTTCCAATGTAAACAAATCCTGTAAGCTGCTTCTCTTTTACTCAGACTACTGAAAACCCGCATAGTGGGTATGACTAATCCCATGCTACAGAACTCCCGTAAAGTGTTTCCTACACTCAGGATGCAGAACTCCTGTAAACTGCCTCTCACTACTTCCAATGTACAGAAATCCTGTAAGCTGCTTCTCTTTTACGCAGACAACTGAAAACCCGCATAGTGTGTAAGACTACTCCCATGCTATAGAACTCCCGTAAAGTGTTTCCTACACTCAGGATGCAGAACTCCTGTAAACTGCCTCTCACTACTTCCAATGTACAGAAATCCTGTAAGCTGCTTCTCTTTTACTCAGACTACTGAAAACCCGCATAGTGCGTAAGACTACTCCCATGCTACAGAACTCCCATAAAGTGTTTCCTACACTCAGGATGCAGAACTCCTGTAAACTGCCTCTCACTACCTCCAATGTACAGAAATTCTGTAAGCTGCTTCTCTTTTACTCAGACAACTGAAAACCCGCATAGTGCGTAAGACTACTCCCATACTACAGAACTCCCGTAAAGTGTTTCCTACACTCAGGATGCAGAACTCCTGTAAACTGCCTCTCACTACTTCCAATGTACAGAAATCCTGTAAGCTGCTTCTCTTTTACTCAGACAACTGAAAACCCGCATAGTGCGTAAGACTACTCCCATGCTACAGAACTCCCGTAAAGTGTTTCCTACACTCAGGATGCAGAACTCCTGTAAACTGCCTCTCACTACTTCCAATGTAAACAAATCCTGTGAGCTGCTTCTCTTTTACTCAGACTACTGAAAACCCGCATAGTGGGTATGACTAATCCCATGCTACAGAACTCCCGTAAAGTGTTTCCTACACTCAGGATGCAGAACTCCTGTAAACTGCCTCTCACTACTTCCAATGTACAGAAATCCTGTAAGCTGCTTCTCTTTTACTCAGACAATTGAAAACTCGCATAGTGCGTAAGACTACTCCCATACTACAGAACTCCCGTAAAGTGTTTCCTGCACTCATTATACAGAACTCCTGTAAACTGCCTCTCCCTACTCACAATGTACACAAATCCTGTAAGCTGCTTCTCTTTTACTCAGACAACTGAAAACGCGCATAGTGCGTTAGACAGCTCCCATGCCACAGAACTCCTGTAAAGTGTTTCCTACACTCAGGATGCAGAACTCCTGTAAACTGCCTCTCCCTACTCACAATGTACACAAATCCTGTAAGCTGCTTCTCTTTTACTCAGACTACTAAAAACCCGCATAGTGCGTAAGACTAATCCCATGCTACAGAACTCCTGTGTAGTGTTTCTTACACTCAGGATGCAGAACTCCTGTAAACTGCCTCTCACTACTTCCAATGTACAGAAATCCTGTAAGCTGCTTCTCTTTTACTCAGACTGCTGAAAACCCACATAGTGCGTAAGACTACTCCCATGCTGCAGAACTCCCGTAAAGTGTTTCCTACACTCAGGATGCAGAACTCCTGTAAACTGCCTCTCACTACTTCCAATGTACAGAAATCCTGTAAGCTGCTTCTCTTTTACGCAGACAACTGAAAACCCGCAAAGTGTGTAAGACTACTCCCATGCTATAGAACTCCCGTAAAGTGTTTCCTACACTCAGGATGCAGAACTCCTGTAAACTGCCTCTCACTACTTCCAATGTACAGAAATCCTGTAAGCTGCTTCTCTTTTACTCAGACTACTGAAAACCCGCATAGTGCGTAAGACTACTCCCATGCTACAGAACTCCCATAAAGTGTTTCCTACACTCAGGATGCAGAACTCCTGTAAACTGCCTCTCACTACCTCCAATGTACAGAAATTCTGTAAGCTGCTTCTCTTTTACTCAGACAACTGAAAACCCGCATAGTGCGTAAGACTACTCCCATACTACAGAACTCCCGTAAAGTGTTTCCTACACTCAGGATGCAGAACTCCTGTAAACTGCCTCTCACTACTTCCAATGTACAGAAATCCTGTAAGCTGCTTCTCTTTTACTCAGACAACTGAAAACCCGCATAGTGCGTAAGACTACTCCCATGCTACAGAACTCCCGTAAAGTGTTTCCTACACTCAGGATGCAGAACTCCTGTAAACTGCCTCTCACTACTTCCAATGTAAACAAATCCTGTGAGCTGCTTCTCTTTTACTCAGACTACTGAAAACCCGCATAGTGGGTATGACTAATCCCATGCTACAGAACTCCCGTAAAGTGTTTCCTACACTCAGGATGCAGAACTCCTGTAAACTGCCTCTCACTACTTCCAATGTACAGAAATCCTGTAAGCTGCTTCTCTTTTACTCAGACAATTGAAAACTCACATAGTGCGTAAGACTACTCCCATACTACAGAACTCCCGTAAAGTGTTTCCTGCACTCATTATACAGAACTCCTGTAAACTGCCTCTCCCTACTCACAATGTACACAAATCCTGTAAGCTGCTTCTCTTTTACTCAGACAACTGAAAACGCGCATAGTGCGTTAGACAGCTCCCATGCCACAGAACTCCTGTAAAGTGTTTCCTACACTCAGGATGCAGAACTCCTGTAAACTGCCTCTCCCTACTCACAATGTACACAAATCCTGTAAGCTGCTTCTCTTTTACTCAGACTACTAAAAACCCGCATAGTGCGTAAGACTAATCCCATGCTACAGAACTCCTGTGTAGTGTTTCTTACACTCAGGATGCAGAACTCCTGTAAACTGCCTCTCACTACTTCCAATGTACAGAAATCCTGTAAGCTGCTTCTCTTTTACTCAGACTGCTGAAAACCCGCATAGTGCGTAAGACTACTCCCATGCTGCAGAACTCCCGTAAAGTGTTTCCTACACTCAGGATGCAGAACTCCTGTAAACTGCCTCTCACTACTTCCAATGTACAGAAATCCTGTAAGCTGTTTCTCTTTTACTAAGACTGCTGAAAACCCGCATAGTGCGTAAGACTACTCCCATGCTACAGAACTCCTGTAAAGTGTTTCCTACACTCAGGATGCAGAACTCCTGTAAACTGCCTCTCACTACTTCCAATGTACACAAATCCTGTATGCTGCTTCTCTTTTACTCAGACTGCTGAAAACCCGCATAGTGCGTAAGACTACTCCCATGCTACAGAACTCCCATAAAGTGTTTCCTACACTCAGGATGCAAAACTCCTGTAAACTGCCTCTCACTACTTCCAATGTACAGAAATCCTGTAAGCTGCTTCTCTTTTACGCAGACTGCTGAAAACCCGCATAGTGCGTTAGACTACTCCCATACTACAGAACTCCCGCAAAGTGTTTCCTACACTCAGGATGCAGAACTCCTGTAAACTGCCTCTCACTACTTCCAATGTAAACAAATCCTGTGAGCTGCTTCTCTTTTACTCAGACTACTGAAAACCCGCATAGTGGGTATGACTAATCCCATGCTACAGAACTCCCGTAAAGTGTTTCCTACACTCAGGATGCAGTACTCCTGTAAACTGCCTCTCACTACTTCCAATGTACAGAAATCCTGTAAGCTGCTTCTCTTTTACTCAGACAACTGAAAACCCGCATAGTGCGTAAGACTACTCCCATACTACAGAACTCCCGTAAAGTGTATCCTGCACTCAGGATGCAGAACTCCTGTAAACTGCCTCTCCCTACTCACAATGTACACAAATCCTGTAAGCTGCTTCTCTTTTACTCAGACAACTGAAAACGCGCATATTGCGTTAGACAGCTCCCATGCCACAGAACTCCCGTAAAGTGTTTCCTACACTCAGGATGCAGAACTCCTGTAAACTGCCTCTCCCTACTCACAATGTACACAAATCCTGTAAGCTGCTTCTCTTTTACTCAGACTACTAAAAACCCGCATAGTGCGTAAGACTAATCCCATGCTACAGAACTCCTGTGTAGTGTTTCTTACATTCAGGATGCCGAACTCCTGTAAACAGCCTCTCACTACTTCCAATGTACAGAAATCCTGTAAGCTGCTTCTCTTTTACTCAGACTGCTGAAAACCCGCATAGTGCGTAAGACTACTCCCATGCTGCAGAACTCCCGTAAAGTGTTTCCTACACTCAGGATGCAGAACTCCTGTAAACTGCCTCTCACTGCTTCCAATGTACACAAATCCTGTAAGCTGCTTCTCTTTTACTCAGACTGCTGAAAACCCGCATAGTGCGTAAGACTACTCCCATGCTACAGAACTCCCATAAAGTGTTTCCTACACACAGGATGCAGAACTCCTGTAAACTACCTCTCACTACTTCCAATGTACAGAAATCCTGTAAGCTGCTTCTCTTTTACTCAGACTGCTGAAAACAAGCATAGTGCGTAAGACTACTCCCATGCTGCAGAACTCCCGTAAAGTGTTTCCTACACTCAGGATGCAGAACTCCTGTAAACTGCCTCTCACTACTTCCAATGTACACAAATCCTGTAAGCTGCTTCTCTTTTACTCAGACTGCTGAAAACCCGCATAGTGCGTAAGACTACTCCCATGCTACAGAACTCCCATAAAGTGTTTCCTACACACAGGATGCAAAACTCCTGTAAACTACCTCTCACTACTTCCAATGTTCATAAATCCTGTAAGCTGCTTCTCTTTTACGCAGACAACTGAAAACCCGCATAGTGTGTAAGACTACTCCCATGCTATAGAACTCCCGTAAAGTGTTTCCTACACTCAGGATGCAGAACTCCTGTAAACTGCCTCTCACTACTTCCAATGTACAGAAATCCTGTAAGCTGCTTCTCTTTTACTCAGACAACTGAAAACCCGCATAGTGCGTAAGACTACTCCCATACTACAGAACTCCCATAAAGTGTTTCCTACACTCAGGATGCAGAACTCCTGTAAACTGCCTCGCACTACTTCCAATGTACAGAAATCCTGTAAGCTGCTTCTCTTTTACTCAGACAACTGAAAACCCTCATAGTGCGTAAGACTACTCCCATGCTACAGAACTCCCGTAATGTGTTTCCTACACTCAGGATGCATAACTCCTGTAAACTGCCTCTCACTACTTCCAATGTAAACAAATCCTGTAAGCTGCTTCTCTTTTACTCAGACTGCTGAAAACCCGCATAGTGCGTAAGACTACTCCCATGCTGCAGAACTCCCGTAAAGTGTTTCCTACTCTCAGGATGCAGAACTCCTGTAAACTGCCTCTCATTACTTCCAATGTACAGAAATCCTGTAAGCTGCTTCTCTTTTACTCAGACAACTGAAAACGCGCATAGTGCGTTAGACAGCTCCCATGCCACAGAACTCCCGTAAAGTGTTTCCTACACTCAGGATGCAGAACTCCTGTAAACTGCCTCTCCCTACTCACAATGTACACAAATCCTGTAAGCTGCTTCTCTTTTACTCAGACTACTAAAAACCCGCATAGTGCGTAAGATTAATCCCATGCTACAGAACTCCTGTGTAGTGTTTCTTACACTCAGGATGCAGAACTCCTGTAAACTGCCTCTCACTACTTCCAATGTACAGAAATCCTGTAAGCTGCTTCTCTTTTACTCAGACTGCTGAAAACCCGCATAGTGCGTAAGACTACTCCCATGCTGCAGAACTCCCGTAAAGTGTTTCCTACACTCAGGATGCAGAACTCCTGTAAACTGCCTCTCACTACTTCCAATGTACAGAAATCCTGTAAGCTGCTTCTCTTTTACGCAGACTGCTGAAAACCCGCATAGTGCGTTAGACTACTCCCATACTACAGAACTCCCGTAAAGTGTTTCCTACACTCAGGATGCAGAACTCCTGTAAACTGCCTCTCACTACATCCAATGTACAGAAATCCTGTAAGCTGCTTCTCTTTTACTCAGACAACTGAAAACCCGCATAGTGGGTATGACTAATCCCATGCTACAGAACTCCCGTAAAGTGTTTCCTACACTCAGGATGCAGAACTCCTGTAAACTGCCTCTCACTACTTCCAATGTACAGAAATCCTGTAAGCTGCTTATCTTTTACGCAGACAACTGAAAACCCGCATAGTGTGTAAGACTACTCCCATGCTATAGAACTCCCGTAAAGTGTTTCCTACACTCAGGATGCAGAACTCCTGTAAACTGCCTCTCACTACTTCCAATGTACAGAAATCCTGTAAGCTGCTTCTCTTTTACTCAGACTACTGAAAACCCGAATAGTGGGTATGACTAATCCCATGCTACAGAACTCCCGTAAAGTGTTTCCTACACTCAGGATGCAGAACTCCTGTAAACTGCCTCTCACTACTTCCAATGTACAGAAATCCTGTAAGCTGCTTCTCTTTTACTCAGACAACTGAAAACCCGCATAGTGCGTAAGACTACTCCCATGCTACAGAACTCCCGTAAAGTGTTTCCTACACTCAGGATGCAGAACTCCTGTAAACTGCCTCTCACTACTTCCAATGTAAACAAATCCTGTGAGCTGCTTCTCTTTTACTCAGACTACTGAAAACCCTCATAGTGCGTAAGACTACTCCCATGCTACAGAACTCCCGTAAAGTGTTTCCTACACTCAGGATGCAGAACTCCTGTAAACTGCCTCTCACTACTTCCAATGTACAGAAATCCTGTAAGCTGCTTCTCTTTTACTCAGACAACTGAAAACCCGCATAGTGCGTAAGACTACTCCCATACTACAGAACTCCCGTAAAGTGTTTCCTGCACTCATTCTGCAGAACTCCTGTAAACTGCCTCTCCCTACTCACAATGTACACAAATCCTGTAAGCTGCTTCTCTTTTACTCAGACAACTGAAAACGCGCATAGTGCGTTAGACAGCTCCCATGCCACAGAACTCCTGTAAAGTGTTTCCTACACTCAGGATGCAGAACTCCTGTAAACTGCCTCTCCCTACTCAAAATGTACACAAATCCTGTAAGCTGCTTCTCTTTTACTCAGACTACTAAAAACCCGCATAGTGCGTAAGACTAATCCCATGCTACAGAACTCCTGTGTAGTGTTTCTTACACTCAGGATGCAGAACTCCTGTAAACTGCCTCTCACTACTTCCAATGTACAGAAATCCTGTAAGCTGCTTCTCTTTTACTCAGACTGCTGAAAACCCGCATAGTGCGTAAGACTACTCCCATGCTGCAGAACTCCCGTAAAGTGTTTCCTACACTCAGGATGCAGAACTCCTGTAAACTGCCTCTCACTACTTCCAATGTACAGAAATCCTGTAAGCTGCTTCTCTTTTACTAAGACTGCTGAAAACCCGCATAGTGCGTAAGACTACTCCCATACTACAGAACTCCTGTAAAGTGTTTCCTACACTCAGGACGCAGAACTCCTGTAAACTGCCTCTCACTACTTCCAATGTACACAAATCGTGTAAGCTGCTACTCTTTTACTCAGACTGCTGAAAACCCGCATAGTGCGTAAGACTACTCCCATGCTACAGAACTCCCATAAAGTGTTTCCTACACTCAGGATGCAAAACTCCTGTAAACTGCCTCTCACTACTTCCAATGTACAGAAATCCTGTAAGCTGCTTCTCTTTTACGCAGACTGCTGAAAACCCGCATAGTGCGTAAGACTACTCCCATGCTACAGAACTCCCGTAACGTGTTTCCTACACTCAGGATGCAGAACTCCTGTAAACTGCCTCTCACTACTTCCAATGTACAGAAATACTGTAAGCTGCTTCTCTTTTACGCAGACTGCTGAAAACCCGCATAGTGCGTAAGACTACTCCCATGCTACAGAACTCCCGTAAAGTGTTTCCTACACTCAGGGTGCAGAACTCCTGTAAACTGCCTCTCACTACTTCCAATGTACAGAAATCCTGTAAGCTGCTTCTCTTTTACGCAGACTGCTGAAAACCCGCATAGTGCGTTAGACTACTCCCATGCTATAGAACTCCCGTAAAGTGTTTCCTACACTCAGGATGCAGAACTCCTGTAAACTGCCTCTCACTACTTCCAATGTAAACAAATCCTGTAAGCTGCTTCTCTTTTACTCAGACTACTGAAAACCCGCATAGTGGGTATGACTAATCCCATGCTACAGAACTCCCGTAAAGTGTTTCCTACACTCAGGATGCAGAACTCCTGTAAACTGCCTCTCACTACTTCCAATGTACAGAAATCCTGTAAGCTGCTTCTCTTTTACGCAGACAACTGAAAACCCGCATAGTGTGTAAGACTACTCCCATGCTATAGAACTCCCATAAAGTGTTTCCTACACTCAGGATGCAGAACTCCTGTAAACTGCCTCTCACTACTTCCAATGTACAGAAATCCTGTAAGCTGCTTCTCTTTTACTCAGACTACTGAAAACCCGCATAGTGCGTAAGACTACTCCCATGCTACAGAACTCCCATAAAGTGTTTCCTACACTCAGGATGCAGAACTCCTGTAAACTGCCTCTCACTACCTCCAATGTACAGAAATTCTCTAAGCTGCTTCTCTTTTACTCAGACAACTGAAAACCCGCATAGTGCGTAAGACTACTCCCATACTACAGAACTCCCGTAAAGTGTTTCCTACACTCAGGATGCAGAACTCCTGTAAACTGCCTCTCACTACTTCCAATGTACAGAAATCCTGTAAGCTGCTTCTCTTTTACTCAGACAACTGAAAACCCGCATAGTGCGTAAGACTACTCCCATGCTACAGAACTCCCGTAAAGTGTTTCCTACACTCAGGATGCAGAACTCCTGTAAACTGCCTCTCACTACTTCCAATGTAAACAAATCCTGTGAGCTGCTTCTCTTTTACTCAGACTACTGAAAACCCGCATAGTGGGTATGACTAATCCCATGCTACAGAACTCCCGTAAAGTGTTTCCTACACTCAGGATGCAGAACTCCTGTAAACTGCCTCTCACTACTTCCAATGTACAGAAATCCTGTAAGCTGCTTCTCTTTTACTCAGACAATTGAAAACTCGCATAGTGCGTAAGACTACTCCCATACTACAGAACTCCCGTAAAGTGTTTCCTGCACTCATTATACAGAACTCCTGTAAACTGCCTCTCCCTACTCACAATGTACACAAATCCTGTAAGCTGCTTCTCTTTTACTCAGACAACTGAAAATGCGCATAGTGCGTTAGACAGCTCCCATGCCACAGAACTCCTGTAAAGTGTTTCCTACACTCAGGATGCAGAACTCCTGTAAACTGCCTCTCCCTACTCACAATGTACACAAATCCTGTAAGCTGCTTCTCTTTTACTCAGACTACTAAAAACCCGCATAGTGCGTAAGACTAATCCCATGCTACAGAACTCCTGTGTAGTGTTTCTTACACTCAGGATGCAGAACTCCTGTAAACTGCCTCTCACTACTTCCAATGTACAGAAATCCTGTAAGCTGCTTCTCTTTTACTCAGACTGCTGAAAACCCGCATAGTGCGTAAGACTACTCCCATGCTGCAGAACTCCCGTAAAGTGTTTCCTACACTCAGGATGCAGAACTCCTGTAAACTGCCTCTCACTACTTCCAATGTACAGAAATCCTGTAAGCTGCTTCTCTTTTACGCAGACAACTGAAAACCCGCATAGTGTGTAAGACTACTCCCATGCTATAGAACTCCCGTAAAGTGTTTCCTACACTCAGGATGCAGAACTCCTGTAAACTGCCTCTCACTACTTCCAATGTACAGAAATCCTGTAAGCTGCTTCTCTTTTACTCAGACTACTGAAAACCCGCATAGTGCGTAAGACTACTCCCATGCTACAGAACTCCCATAAAGTGTTTCCTAAACTCAGGATGCAGAACTCCTGTAAACTGCCTCTCACTACCTCCAATGTACAGAAATTCTGTAAGCTGCTTCTCTTTTACTCAGACAACTGAAAACCCGCATAGTGCGTAAGACTACTCCCATACTACAGAACTCCCGTAAAGTGTTTCCTACACTCAGGAGGCAGAACTCCTGTAAACTGCCTCTCACTACTTCCAATGTACAGAAATCCTGTAAGCTGCTTCTCTTTTACTCAGACTACTGAAAACCCGCATAGTGCGTAAGACTACTCCCATGCTACAGAACTCCCATAAAGTGTTTCCTACACTCAGGATGCAGAACTCCTGTAAACTGCCTCTCACTACTTCCAATGTACAGAAATCCTGTAAGCTGCTTCTCTTTTACTCAGACAACTGAAAACCCGCAAGTGCGTAAGACTACTCCCATACTACAGAACTCCCATAAAGTGTTTCTTACACTCAGGATGCAGAACTCCTGTAAACTGCCTCTCACTACTTCCAATGTACAGAAATCCTGTAAGCTGCTTCTCTTTTACTCAGACAACTGAAAACCCTCATAGTGCGTAAGACTACTCCCATGCTACAGAACTCCCGTAAAGTGTTTCCTACACTCAGGATGCATAACTCCTGTAAACTGCCTCTCACTACTTCCAATGTAAACAAATCCTGTAAGCTGCTTCTCTTTTACTCAGACAACTGAAAACCCGCATAGTGCGTAAGACTACTCCCATACTACAGAACTCCCATAAAGTGTTTCCTGCACTCAGGATGCAGAACTCCTGTAAACTGCCTCTCACTACTCACAATGTACACAAATCCTGTAAGCTGCTTCTCTTTTACTCAGACAACTGAAAACGCGCATAGTGCGTTAGACAGCTCCCATGCCACAGAACTCCCGTAAAGTGTTTCCTACACTCAGGATGCAGAACTCCTGTAAACTGCCTCTCCCTACTCACAATGTACACAAATCCTGTAAGCTGCTTCTCTTTTACTCAGACTACTAAAAACCCGCATAGTTCGTAAGATTAATCCCATGCTACAGAACTCCTGTGTAGTGTTTCTTACACTCAGGATGCAGAACTCCTGTAAACTGCCTCTCACTACTTCCAATGTACAGAAATCCTGTAAGCTGCTTCTCTTTTACTCAGACTGCTGAAAACCCGCATAGTGCGTAAGACTACTCCCATGCTGCAGAACTCCCGTAAAGTGTTTCCTACACTCAGGATGCAGAACTCCTGTAAACTGCCTCTCACTACTTCCAATGTACAGAAATCCTGTAAGCTGCTTCTCTTTTACGCAGACTGCTGAAAACCCGCATAGTGCGTTAGACTACTCCCATACTACAGAACTCCCGTAAAGTGTTTCCTACACTCAGGATGCAGAACTCCTGTAAACTGCCTCTCACTACTTCCAATGTAAACAAATCCTGTAAGCTGCTTCTCTTTTACTCAGACTACTGAAAACCCGCATAGTGGGTATGACTAATCCCATGCTACAGAACTCCCGTAAAGTGTTTCCTACACTCAGGATGCAGAACTCCTGTAAACTGCCTCTCACTACTTCCAATGTACAGAAATCCTGTAAGCTGCTTCTCTTTTACGCAGACAACTGAAAACCCGCATAGTGTGTAAGACTACTCCCATGCTATAGAACTCCCGTAAAGTGTTTCCTACACTCAGGATGCAGAACTCCTGTAAACTGCCTCTCACTACTTCCAATGTACAGAAATCCTGTAAGCTGCTTCTCTTTTACTCAGACTACTGAAAACCCGCATAGTGCGTAAGACTACTCCCATGCTACAGAACTCCCATAAAGTGTTTCCTACACTCAGGATGCAGAACTCCTGTAAACTGCCTCTCACTACCTCCAATGTACAGAAATTCTGTAAGCTGCTTCTCTTTTACTCAGACAACTGAAAACCCGCATAGTGCGTAAGACTACTCCCATACTACAGAACTCCCGTAAAGTGTTTCCTACACTCAGGATGCAGAACTCCTGTAAACTGCCTCTCACTACTTCCAATGTACAGAAATCCTGTAAGCTGCTTCTCTTTTACTCAGACAACTGAAAACCCGCATAGTGCGTAAGACTACTCCCATGCTACAGAACTCCCGTAAAGTGTTTCCTACACTCAGGATGCAGAACTCCTGTAAACTGCCTCTCACTACTTCCAATGTAAACAAATCCTGTGAGCTGCTTCTCTTTTACTCAGACTACTGAAAACCCGCATAGTGGGTATGACTAATCCCATGCTACAGAACTCCCGTAAAGTGTTTCCTACACTCAGGATGCAGAACTCCTGTAAACTGCCTCTCACTACTTCCAATGTACAGAAATCCTGTAAGCTGCTTCTCTTTTACTCAGACAATTGAAAACTCGCATAGTGCGTAAGACTACTCCCATACTACAGAACTCCCGTAAAGTGTTTCCTGCACTCATTATACAGAACTCCTGTAAACTGCCTCTCCCTACTCACAATGTACACAAATCCTGTAAGCTGCTTCTCTTTTACTCAGACAACTGAAAACGCGCATAGTGCGTTAGACAGCTCCCATGCCACAGAACTCCTGTAAAGTGTTTCCTACACTCAGGATGCAGAACTCCTGTAAACTGCCTCTCCCTACTCACAATGTACACAAATCCTGTAAGCTGCTTCTCTTTTACTCAGACTACTAAAAACCCGCATAGTGCGTAAGACTAATCCCATGCTACAGAACTCCTGTGTAGTGTTTCTTACACTCAGGATGCAGAACTCCTGTAAACTGCCTCTCACTACTTCCAATGTACAGAAATCCTGTAAGCTGCTTCTCTTTTACTCAGACTGCTGAAAACCCACATAGTGCGTAAGACTACTCCCATGCTGCAGAACTCCCGTAAAGTGTTTCCTACACTCAGGATGCAGAACTCCTGTAAACTGCCTCTCACTACTTCCAATGTACAGAAATCCTGTAAGCTGCTTCTCTTTTACGCAGACAACTGAAAACCCGCAAAGTGTGTAAGACTACTCCCATGCTATAGAACTCCCGTAAAGTGTTTCCTACACTCAGGATGCAGAACTCCTGTAAACTGCCTCTCACTACTTCCAATGTACAGAAATCCTGTAAGCTGCTTCTCTTTTACTCAGACTACTGAAAACCCGCATAGTGCGTAAGACTACTCCCATGCTACAGAACTCCCATAAAGTGTTTCCTACACTCAGGATGCAGAACTCCTGTAAACTGCCTCTCACTACCTCCAATGTACAGAAATTCTGTAAGCTGCTTCTCTTTTACTCAGACAACTGAAAACCCGCATAGTGCGTAAGACTACTCCCATACTACAGAACTCCCGTAAAGTGTTTCCTACACTCAGGATGCAGAACTCCTGTAAACTGCCTCTCACTACTTCCAATGTACAGAAATCCTGTAAGCTGCTTCTCTTTTACTCAGACAACTGAAAACCCGCATAGTGCGTAAGACTACTCCCATGCTACAGAACTCCCGTAAAGTGTTTCCTACACTCAGGATGCAGAACTCCTGTAAACTGCCTCTCACTACTTCCAATGTAAACAAATCCTGTGAGCTGCTTCTCTTTTACTCAGACTACTGAAAACCCGCATAGTGGGTATGACTAATCCCATGCTACAGAACTCCCGTAAAGTGTTTCCTACACTCAGGATGCAGAACTCCTGTAAACTGCCTCTCACTACTTCCAATGTACAGAAATCCTGTAAGCTGCTTCTCTTTTACTCAGACAATTGAAAACTCACATAGTGCGTAAGACTACTCCCATACTACAGAACTCCCGTAAAGTGTTTCCTGCACTCATTATACAGAACTCCTGTAAACTGCCTCTCCCTACTCACAATGTACACAAATCCTGTAAGCTGCTTCTCTTTTACTCAGACAACTGAAAACGCGCATAGTGCGTTAGACAGCTCCCATGCCACAGAACTCCTGTAAAGTGTTTCCTACACTCAGGATGCAGAACTCCTGTAAACTGCCTCTCCCTACTCACAATGTACACAAATCCTGTAAGCTGCTTCTCTTTTACTCAGACTACTAAAAACCCGCATAGTGCGTAAGACTAATCCCATGCTACAGAACTCCTGTGTAGTGTTTCTTACACTCAGGATGCAGAACTCCTGTAAACTGCCTCTCACTACTTCCAATGTACAGAAATCCTGTAAGCTGCTTCTCTTTTACTCAGACTGCTGAAAACCCGCATAGTGCGTAAGACTACTCCCATGCTGCAGAACTCCCGTAAAGTGTTTCCTACACTCAGGATGCAGAACTCCTGTAAACTGCCTCTCACTACTTCCAATGTACAGAAATCCTGTAAGCTGTTTCTCTTTTACTAAGACTGCTGAAAACCCGCATAGTGCGTAAGACTACTCCCATGCTACAGAACTCCTGTAAAGTGTTTCCTACACTCAGGATGCAGAACTCCTGTAAACTGCCTCTCACTACTTCCAATGTACACAAATCCTGTATGCTGCTTCTCTTTTACTCAGACTGCTGAAAACCCGCATAGTGCGTAAGACTACTCCCATGCTACAGAACTCCCATAAAGTGTTTCCTACACTCAGGATGCAAAACTCCTGTAAACTGCCTCTCACTACTTCCAATGTACAGAAATCCTGTAAGCTGCTTCTCTTTTACGCAGACTGCTGAAAACCCGCATAGTGCGTTAGACTACTCCCATACTACAGAACTCCCGCAAAGTGTTTCCTACACTCAGGATGCAGAACTCCTGTAAACTGCCTCTCACTACTTCCAATGTAAACAAATCCTGTGAGCTGCTTCTCTTTTACTCAGACTACTGAAAACCCGCATAGTGGGTATGACTAATCCCATGCTACAGAACTCCCGTAAAGTGTTTCCTACACTCAGGATGCAGTACTCCTGTAAACTGCCTCTCACTACTTCCAATGTACAGAAATCCTGTAAGCTGCTTCTCTTTTACTCAGACAACTGAAAACCCGCATAGTGCGTAAGACTACTCCCATACTACAGAACTCCCGTAAAGTGTATCCTGCACTCAGGATGCAGAACTCCTGTAAACTGCCTCTCCCTACTCACAATGTACACAAATCCTGTAAGCTGCTTCTCTTTTACTCAGACAACTGAAAACGCGCATATTGCGTTAGACAGCTCCCATGCCACAGAACTCCCGTAAAGTGTTTCCTACACTCAGGATGCAGAACTCCTGTAAACTGCCTCTCCCTACTCACAATGTACACAAATCCTGTAAGCTGCTTCTCTTTTACTCAGACTACTAAAAACCCGCATAGTGCGTAAGACTAATCCCATGCTACAGAACTCCTGTGTAGTGTTTCTTACATTCAGGATGCCGAACTCCTGTAAACAGCCTCTCACTACTTCCAATGTACAGAAATCCTGTAAGCTGCTTCTCTTTTACTCAGACTGCTGAAAACCCGCATAGTGCGTAAGACTACTCCCATGCTGCAGAACTCCCGTAAAGTGTTTCCTACACTCAGGATGCAGAACTCCTGTAAACTGCCTCTCACTGCTTCCAATGTACACAAATCCTGTAAGCTGCTTCTCTTTTACTCAGACTGCTGAAAACCCGCATAGTGCGTAAGACTACTCCCATGCTACAGAACTCCCATAAAGTGTTTCCTACACACAGGATGCAGAACTCCTGTAAACTACCTCTCACTACTTCCAATGTACAGAAATCCTGTAAGCTGCTTCTCTTTTACTCAGACTGCTGAAAACAAGCATAGTGCGTAAGACTACTCCCATGCTGCAGAACTCCCGTAAAGTGTTTCCTACACTCAGGATGCAGAACTCCTGTAAACTGCCTCTCACTACTTCCAATGTACACAAATCCTGTAAGCTGCTTCTCTTTTACTCAGACTGCTGAAAACCCGCATAGTGCGTAAGACTACTCCCATGCTACAGAACTCCCATAAAGTGTTTCCTACACACAGGATGCAAAACTCCTGTAAACTACCTCTCACTACTTCCAATGTTCATAAATCCTGTAAGCTGCTTCTCTTTTACGCAGACAACTGAAAACCCGCATAGTGTGTAAGACTACTCCCATGCTATAGAACTCCCGTAAAGTGTTTCCTACACTCAGGATGCAGAACTCCTGTAAACTGCCTCTCACTACTTCCAATGTACAGAAATCCTGTAAGCTGCTTCTCTTTTACTCAGACTACTGAAAACCCGCATAGTGCGTAAGACTACTCCCATGCTACAGAACTCCCATAAAGTGTTTCCTACACTCAGGATGCAGAACTCCTGTAAACTGCCTCTCACTACTTCCAATGTACAGAAATTCTGTAAGCTGCTTCTCTTTTACTCAGACAACTGAAAACCCGCATAGTGCGTAAGACTACTCCCATGCTACAGAACTCCCGTAAAGTGTTTCCTACACTCAGGATGCAGAACTCCTGTAAACTGCCTCTCACTACTTCCAATGTAAACAAATCCTGTGAGCTGCTTCTCTTTTACTAAGACTGCTGAAAACCCGCATAGTGGGTATGACTAATCCCATGCTACAGAACTCCCATAAAGTGTTTCCTACACTCAGGATGCAGAACTCCTGTAAACTGCCTCTCACTACTTCCAATGTACAGAAATCCTGTAAGCTGCTTCTCTTTTACTCAGACAACTGAAAACCCGCATAGTGCGTAAGACTACTCCCATACTACAGAACTCCCGTAAAGTGTTTCCTACACTCAGGATGCAGAACTCCTGTAAACTGCCTCTCCCTACTCACAATGTAAACAAATCCTGTAAGCTGCTTCTCTTTTACTCAGACTACTAAAAACCCGCATAGTGCGTAAGACTAATCCCATGCTACAGAACTCCTGTGTAGTGTTTCTTACACTCAGGATGCAGAACTCCTGTAAACTGCCTCTCAATACTTCCAATGTACAGAAATCCTGTAAGCTGCTTCTCTTTTACTCAGACTGCTGAAAACCCGCATAGTGCGTAAGACTACTCCCATGCTGCAGAACTCCCGTAAAGTGTTTCCTACACTCAGGATGCAGAACTCCTGTAAACTGCTTCTCACTACTTCCAATGTACAGAAATCCTGTAAGCTGCTTCTCTTTTACTAAGACTGCTGAAAACCCGCATAGTGCGTAAGACTACTCCCATACTACAGAACTCCCGTAAAGTGTTTCCTACACTCAGGATGCAGAACTCCTGTAAACTGCCTCTCACTACTTCCAATGTACACAAATCCTGTAAGCTGCTTCTCTTTTACTCAGACTGCTGAAAACCCGCATAGTGCGTAAGACTACTCCCATGCTACAGATCTCCCATAAAGTGTTTCCTACACTCAGGATGCAAAACTCCTGTAAACTGCCTCTCACTACTTCCAATGTACAGAAATCCTGTAAGCTGCTTCTCTTTTACGCAGACTGCTGAAAACCCGCATAGTGCGTAAGACTACTCCCATGCTACAGAACTCCCATAAAGTGTTTCCTACACTCAGGATGCAGAACTCCTGTAAACTGCCTCTCACTACTTCCAATGTACAGAAATACTGTAAGCTGCTTCTCTTTTACGCAGACTGATGAAAACCCGAATAGTGCGTAAGACTACTCCCATGCTACAGAACTCCCGTAAAGTGTTTCCTACACTCAGGATGCAGAACTCCTGTAAACTGCCTCTCACTACTTCCAATGTACAGAAATCCTGTAAGCTGCTTCTCTTTTACTCAGACTACTGAAAACCCGCATAGTGCGTAAGACTACTCCTATGCTACAGAACTCCCGTAAAGTGTTTCCTACACTCAGGATTCAGAACTCCTGTAAACTGCCTCTCACTACTTCCAATGTACACAAATCCTGTAAGCTGCTTCGCTTTTACTCAGACTGCTGAAAACCCGCATAGTGCGTAAGACTACTCCCAGGCTACAGAACTCCCATAAAGTGTTTCCTACACACAGGATGCAAAACTCCTGTAAACTACCTCTCACTACTTCCAATGTACACAAATCCTGTAAGCTGCTTCTCTTTTACTCAGACAACTGAAAACCCGCATAGTGCGTAAGACTACTCCCATGCTACAGAACTCCCATAAAGTGTTTCCTACACTCAGGATGCAGAACTCCTGTAAACTGCCTCTCACTACTTCCAATGTACAGAAATCCTGTAAGCTGCTTCTCTTTTACTCAGACAACTGAAAACCCGCATAGTGCGTAAGACTACTCCCATACTACAGAACTCCCATAAAGTGTTTCCTACACTCAGGATGCAGAACTCCTGTAAACTGCCTCGCACTACTTCCAATGTACAGAAATCCTGTAAGCTGCTTCTCTTTTACTCAGACAACTGAAAACCCTCATAGTGCGTAAGACTACTCCCATGCTACAGAACTCCCGTAATGTGTTTCCTACACTCAGGATGCATAACTCCTGTAAACTGCCTCTCACTACTTCCAATGTAAACAAATCCTGTAAGCTGCTTCTCTTTTACTCAGACTGCTGAAAACCCGCATAGTGCGTAAGACTACTCCCATGCTGCAGAACTCCCGTAAAGTGTTTCCTACTCTCAGGATGCAGAACTCCTGTAAACTGCCTCTCATTACTTCCAATGTACAGAAATCCTGTAAGCTGCTTCTCTTTTACTCAGACAACTGAAAACGCGCATAGTGCGTTAGACAGCTCCCATGCCACAGAACTCCCGTAAAGTGTTTCCTACACTCAGGATGCAGAACTCCTGTAAACTGCCTCTCCCTACTCACAATGTACACAAATCCTGTAAGCTGCTTCTCTTTTACTCAGACTACTAAAAACCCGCATAGTGCGTAAGATTAATCCCATGCTACAGAACTCCTGTGTAGTGTTTCTTACACTCAGGATGCAGAACTCCTGTAAACTGCCTCTCACTACTTCCAATGTACAGAAATCCTGTAAGCTGCTTCTCTTTTACTCAGACTGCTGAAAACCCGCATAGTGCGTAAGACTACTCCCATGCTGCAGAACTCCCGTAAAGTGTTTCCTACACTCAGGATGCAGAACTCCTGTAAACTGCCTCTCACTACTTCCAATGTACAGAAATCCTGTAAGCTGCTTCTCTTTTACGCAGACTGCTGAAAACCCGCATAGTGCGTTAGACTACTCCCATACTACAGAACTCCCGTAAAGTGTTTCCTACACTCAGGATGCAGAACTCCTGTAAACTGCCTCTCACTACATCCAATGTACAGAAATCCTGTAAGCTGCTTCTCTTTTACTCAGACAACTGAAAACCCGCATAGTGGGTATGACTAATCCCATGCTACAGAACTCCCGTAAAGTGTTTCCTACACTCAGGATGCAGAACTCCTGTAAACTGCCTCTCACTACTTCCAATGTACAGAAATCCTGTAAGCTGCTTATCTTTTACGCAGACAACTGAAAACCCGCATAGTGTGTAAGACTACTCCCATGCTATAGAACTCCCGTAAAGTGTTTCCTACACTCAGGATGCAGAACTCCTGTAAACTGCCTCTCACTACTTCCAATGTACAGAAATCCTGTAAGCTGCTTCTCTTTTACTCAGACTACTGAAAACCCGAATAGTGGGTATGACTAATCCCATGCTACAGAACTCCCGTAAAGTGTTTCCTACACTCAGGATGCAGAACTCCTGTAAACTGCCTCTCACTACTTCCAATGTACAGAAATCCTGTAAGCTGCTTCTCTTTTACTCAGACAACTGAAAACCCGCATAGTGCGTAAGACTACTCCCATGCTACAGAACTCCCGTAAAGTGTTTCCTACACTCAGGATGCAGAACTCCTGTAAACTGCCTCTCACTACTTCCAATGTAAACAAATCCTGTGAGCTGCTTCTCTTTTACTCAGACTACTGAAAACCCTCATAGTGCGTAAGACTACTCCCATGCTACAGAACTCCCGTAAAGTGTTTCCTACACTCAGGATGCAGAACTCCTGTAAACTGCCTCTCACTACTTCCAATGTACAGAAATCCTGTAAGCTGCTTCTCTTTTACTCAGACAACTGAAAACCCGCATAGTGCGTAAGACTACTCCCATACTACAGAACTCCCGTAAAGTGTTTCCTGCACTCATTCTGCAGAACTCCTGTAAACTGCCTCTCCCTACTCACAATGTACACAAATCCTGTAAGCTGCTTCTCTTTTACTCAGACAACTGAAAACGCGCATAGTGCGTTAGACAGCTCCCATGCCACAGAACTCCTGTAAAGTGTTTCCTACACTCAGGATGCAGAACTCCTGTAAACTGCCTCTCCCTACTCAAAATGTACACAAATCCTGTAAGCTGCTTCTCTTTTACTCAGACTACTAAAAACCCGCATAGTGCGTAAGACTAATCCCATGCTACAGAACTCCTGTGTAGTGTTTCTTACACTCAGGATGCAGAACTCCTGTAAACTGCCTCTCACTACTTCCAATGTACAGAAATCCTGTAAGCTGCTTCTCTTTTACTCAGACTGCTGAAAACCCGCATAGTGCGTAAGACTACTCCCATGCTGCAGAACTCCCGTAAAGTGTTTCCTACACTCAGGATGCAGAACTCCTGTAAACTGCCTCTCACTACTTCCAATGTACAGAAATCCTGTAAGCTGCTTCTCTTTTACTAAGACTGCTGAAAACCCGCATAGTGCGTAAGACTACTCCCATACTACAGAACTCCTGTAAAGTGTTTCCTACACTCAGGACGCAGAACTCCTGTAAACTGCCTCTCACTACTTCCAATGTACACAAATCGTGTAAGCTGCTACTCTTTTACTCAGACTGCTGAAAACCCGCATAGTGCGTAAGACTACTCCCATGCTACAGAACTCCCATAAAGTGTTTCCTACACTCAGGATGCAAAACTCCTGTAAACTGCCTCTCACTACTTCCAATGTACAGAAATCCTGTAAGCTGCTTCTCTTTTACGCAGACTGCTGAAAACCCGCATAGTGCGTAAGACTACTCCCATGCTACAGAACTCCCGTAACGTGTTTCCTACACTCAGGATGCAGAACTCCTGTAAACTGCCTCTCACTACTTCCAATGTACAGAAATACTGTAAGCTGCTTCTCTTTTACGCAGACTGCTGAAAACCCGCATAGTGCGTAAGACTACTCCCATGCTACAGAACTCCCGTAAAGTGTTTCCTACACTCAGGGTGCAGAACTCCTGTAAACTGCCTCTCACTACTTCCAATGTACAGAAATCCTGTAAGCTGCTTCTCTTTTACTCAGACTGCTGAAAACCCGCATAGTGCGTAAGACTACTCCCATGCTGCAGAACTTCCATCTAGTGTTTCCTACACTCAGGATGCAGAACTCCTGTAAACTGCCTCTCACTACTTCCAATGTACAGAAATCCTGTAAGCTGCTTCTCTTTTACTTAGACAACTGAAAACCCGCATAGTGCGTAAGACTACTCCCATACTACAGAACTCCCGTAAAGTGTTTCCTACACTCAGGATGCAGAACTCCTGTAAACTGCCTCTCACTACTTCCAATGTACAGAAATCCTGTAAGCTGCTACTCTTTTACTCAGACAACTGAAAACCTGCATAGTGCGTAAGACTACTCCCATGCTACAGAACTCCCGTAAAGTGTTTCCTACACTCAGGATGCAGAACTCCTGTAAACTGCCTCTCACTACTTCCAATGTACAGAAATCCTGTAAGCTGCTTCTCTTTTACTCAGACAACTGAAAACCCGCATAGTGCGTAAGACTACTCCCATACTACAGAACTCCCGTAAAGTGTTTCCTGCACTCAGGATGCAGAACTCCTGTAAACTGCCTCTCCCTACTCACAATGTAAACAAATCCTGTAAGCTGCTACTCTTTTGCTCAGACAACTGAAAACGCGCATAGTGCGTTAGACAGCTCCCATGCCACAGAACTCCCGTAAAGTGTTTCCTACACTCAGGATGCAGAACTCCTGTAAACTGCCTCTCCCTACTCACAATGTACACAAATCCTGTAAGCTGCTTCTCTTTTACTCAGACTACTAAAAACCCGCATAGTGCGTAAGATTAATCCCATGCTACAGAACTCCTGTGTAGTGTTTCTTACACTCAGGATGCAGAACTCCTGTAAACTGCCTCTCACTACTTCCAATGTACAGAAATCCTGTAAGCTGCTTCTCTTTTACTCAGACAACTGAAAACCCGCATAGTGGGTATGACTAATCCCATGCTACAGAACTCCCGTAAAGTGTTTCCTACACTCAGGATGCAGAACTCCTGTAAACTGCCTCTCACTACTTCCAATGTACAGAAATCCTGTAAGCTGCTTCTCTTTTACTCAGACAACTGAAAACCCGCATAGTGCGTAAGACTACTCCCATACTACAGAACTCCCGTAAAGTGTTTCCTACACTCAGGATGCAGAACTCCTGTAAACTGCCTCTCACTACTTCCAATGTACAGAAATCCTGTAAGCTGCTTCTTTTTACTAAGACTGCTGAAAACCCGCATAGTGCGTAAGACTACTCCCATACTACAGAACTCCCGTAAAGTGTTTCCTACACTCAGGATGCAGAACTCCTGTAAACTCCCTCTCACTACTTCCAATGTACACAAATCCTGTAAGCTGCTTCGCTTTTACTCAGACTGCTGAAAACCCGCATAGTGCGTAAGACTACTCCCATGCTACAGAACTCCCATAAAGTGTTTCCTAAACTCAGGATACAAAACTCCTGTAAACTGCCTCTCACTACTTCCAATGTACAGAAATCCTGTAAGCTGCTTCTCTTTTACGCAGACTGCTGAAAACCCGCATAGTGCGTAAGACTACTCCCATGCTACAGAACTCCCGTAAAGTGTTTCCTACACTCAGGATGCAGAACTCCTGTAAACTGCCTCTCACTGCTTCCAATGTACACAAATCCTGTAAGCTGCTTCTCTTTTACTCAGACTGCTGAAAACCCGCATAGTGCGTAAGACTACTCCCATGCTACAGAACTCCCATAAAGTGTTTCCTACACACAGGATGCAAAACTCCTGTAAACTACCTCTCACTACTTCCAATGTACATAAATCCTGTAAGCTGCTTCTCTTTTACGCAGACAACTGAAAACCCGCATAGTGTGTAAGACTACTCCCATGCTATAGAACTCCCGTAAAGTGTTTCCTACACTCAGGATGCAGAACTCCTGTAAACTGCCTCTCACTACTTCCAATGTACAGAAATCCTGTAAGCTGCTTCTCTTTACTCAGACTACTGAAAACCCGCATAGTGCGTAAGACTACTCCCATGCTACAGAACTCCCATAAAGTGTTTCCTACACTCAGGATGCAGAACTCCTGTAAACTGCCTCTCACTACTTCCAATGTACAGAAATTCTGTAAGCTGCTTCTCTTTTACTCAGACAACTGAAAACCCGCATAGTGCGTAAGACTACTCCCATACTGCAGAACTCCGGTAAAGTGTTTCCTACACTCAGGATGCAGAACTCCTGTAAACTGCCTCTCACTACTTCCAATGTACAGAAATCCTGTAAGCTGCTTCTCTTTTACTCAGACAACTGAAAACCCGCATAGTGCGTAAGACTACTCCCATGCTACAGAACTCCCGTAAAGTGTTTCCTACACTCAGGATGCAGAACTCCTGTAAACTGCCTCTCACTACTTCCAATGTAAACAAATCCTGTGAGCTGCTTCTCTTTTACTAAGACTGCTGAAAACCCGCATAGTGGGTATGACTAATCCCATGCTACAGAACTCCCATAAAGTGTTTCCTACACTCAGGATGCAGAACTCCTGTAAACTGCCTCTCACTACTTCCAATGTACACAAATCCTGTAAGCTGCTTCTCTTTTACTCAGACAACTGAAAACCCGCATAGTGCGTAAGACTACTCCCATACTACAGAACTCCCGTAAAGTGTTTCCTGCACTCAGGATGCAGAACTCCTGTAAACTGCCTCTCCCTACTCACAATGTACACAAATCCTGTAAGCTGCTTCTCTTTTACTCAGACAACTGAAAACGCGCATAGTGCGTTAGACAGCTCCCATGCCACAGAACTCCTGTAAAGTGTTTCCTACACTCAGGATGCAGAACTCCTGTAAACTGCCTCTCCCTACTCACAATGTACACAAATCCTGTAAGCTGCTTCTCTTTTACTCAGACTACTAAAAACCCGCATAGTGCGTAAGACTAATCCCATGCTACAGAACTCCTGTGTAGTGTTTCTTACACTCAGGATGCAGAACTCCTGTAAACTGCCTCTCACTACTTCCAATGTACAGAAATCCTGTAAGCTGCTTCTCTTTTACTCAGACTGCTGAAAACCCGCATAGTGCGTAAGACTACTCCCATGCTGCAGAACTCCCGTAAAGTGTTTCCTACACTCAGGATGCAGAACTCCTGTAAACTGCCTCTCACTACTTCCAATGTACAGAAATCCTGTAAGCTGCTTCTCTTTTACTAAGACTGCTGAAAACCCGCATAGTGCGTAAGACTACTCCCATACTACAGAACTCCTGTAAAGTGTTTCCTACACTCAGGACGCAGAACTCCTGTAAACTGCCTCTCACTACTTCCAATGTACACAAATCGTGTAAGCTGCTACTCTTTTACTCAGACTGCTGAAAACCCGCATAGTGCGTAAGACTACTCCCATGCTACAGAACTCCCATAAAGTGTTTCCTACACTCAGGATGCAAAACTCCTGTAAACTGCCTCTCACTACTTCCAATGTACAGAAATCCTGTAAGCTGCTTCTCTTTTACGCAGACTGCTGAAAACCCGCATAGTGCGTAAGACTACTCCCATGCTACAGAACTCCCGTAACGTGTTTCCTACACTCAGGATGCAGAACTCCTGTAAACTGCCTCTCACTACTTCCAATGTACAGAAATACTGTAAGCTGCTTCTCTTTTACGCAGACTGCTGAAAACCCGCATAGTGCGTAAGACTACTCCCATGCTACAGAACTCCCGTAAAGTGTTTCCTACACTCAGGGTGCAGAACTCCTGTAAACTGCCTCTCACTACTTCCAATGTACAGAAATCCTGTAAGCTGCTTCTCTTTTACTCAGACTGCTGAAAACCCGCATAGTGCGTAAGACTACTCCCATGCTGCAGAACTTCCATCTAGTGTTTCCTACACTCAGGATGCAGAACTCCTGTAAACTGCCTCTCACTACTTCCAATGTACAGAAATCCTGTAAGCTGCTTCTCTTTTACTTAGACAACTGAAAACCCGCATAGTGCGTAAGACTACTCCCATACTACAGAACTCCCGTAAAGTGTTTCCTACACTCAGGATGCAGAACTCCTGTAAACTGCCTCTCACTACTTCCAATGTACAGAAATCCTGTAAGCTGCTACTCTTTTACTCAGACAACTGAAAACCTGCATAGTGCGTAAGACTACTCCCATGCTACAGAACTCCCGTAAAGTGTTTCCTACACTCAGGATGCAGAACTCCTGTAAACTGCCTCTCACTACTTCCAATGTACAGAAATCCTGTAAGCTGCTTCTCTTTTACTCAGACAACTGAAAACCCGCATAGTGCGTAAGACTACTCCCATACTACAGAACTCCCGTAAAGTGTTTCCTGCACTCAGGATGCAGAACTCCTGTAAACTGCCTCTCCCTACTCACAATGTAAACAAATCCTGTAAGCTGCTACTCTTTTGCTCAGACAACTGAAAACGCGCATAGTGCGTTAGACAGCTCCCATGCCACAGAACTCCCGTAAAGTGTTTCCTACACTCAGGATGCAGAACTCCTGTAAACTGCCTCTCCCTACTCACAATGTACACAAATCCTGTAAGCTGCTTCTCTTTTACTCAGACTACTAAAAACCCGCATAGTGCGTAAGATTAATCCCATGCTACAGAACTCCTGTGTAGTGTTTCTTACACTCAGGATGCAGAACTCCTGTAAACTGCCTCTCACTACTTCCAATGTACAGAAATCCTGTAAGCTGCTTCTCTTTTACTCAGACAACTGAAAACCCGCATAGTGGGTATGACTAATCCCATGCTACAGAACTCCCGTAAAGTGTTTCCTACACTCAGGATGCAGAACTCCTGTAAACTGCCTCTCACTACTTCCAATGTACAGAAATCCTGTAAGCTGCTTCTCTTTTACTCAGACAACTGAAAACCCGCATAGTGCGTAAGACTACTCCCATACTACAGAACTCCCGTAAAGTGTTTCCTACACTCAGGATGCAGAACTCCTGTAAACTGCCTCTCACTACTTCCAATGTACAGAAATCCTGTAAGCTGCTTCTTTTTACTAAGACTGCTGAAAACCCGCATAGTGCGTAAGACTACTCCCATACTACAGAACTCCCGTAAAGTGTTTCCTACACTCAGGATGCAGAACTCCTGTAAACTCCCTCTCACTACTTCCAATGTACACAAATCCTGTAAGCTGCTTCGCTTTTACTCAGACTGCTGAAAACCCGCATAGTGCGTAAGACTACTCCCATGCTACAGAACTCCCATAAAGTGTTTCCTAAACTCAGGATACAAAACTCCTGTAAACTGCCTCTCACTACTTCCAATGTACAGAAATCCTGTAAGCTGCTTCTCTTTTACGCAGACTGCTGAAAACCCGCATAGTGCGTAAGACTACTCCCATGCTACAGAACTCCCGTAAAGTGTTTCCTACACTCAGGATGCAGAACTCCTGTAAACTGCCTCTCACTGCTTCCAATGTACACAAATCCTGTAAGCTGCTTCTCTTTTACTCAGACTGCTGAAAACCCGCATAGTGCGTAAGACTACTCCCATGCTACAGAACTCCCATAAAGTGTTTCCTACACACAGGATGCAAAACTCCTGTAAACTACCTCTCACTACTTCCAATGTACATAAATCCTGTAAGCTGCTTCTCTTTTACGCAGACAACTGAAAACCCGCATAGTGTGTAAGACTACTCCCATGCTATAGAACTCCCGTAAAGTGTTTCCTACACTCAGGATGCAGAACTCCTGTAAACTGCCTCTCACTACTTCCAATGTACAGAAATCCTGTAAGCTGCTTCTCTTTACTCAGACTACTGAAAACCCGCATAGTGCGTAAGACTACTCCCATGCTACAGAACTCCCATAAAGTGTTTCCTACACTCAGGATGCAGAACTCCTGTAAACTGCCTCTCACTACTTCCAATGTACAGAAATTCTGTAAGCTGCTTCTCTTTTACTCAGACAACTGAAAACCCGCATAGTGCGTAAGACTACTCCCATACTGCAGAACTCCGGTAAAGTGTTTCCTACACTCAGGATGCAGAACTCCTGTAAACTGCCTCTCACTACTTCCAATGTACAGAAATCCTGTAAGCTGCTTCTCTTTTACTCAGACAACTGAAAACCCGCATAGTGCGTAAGACTACTCCCATGCTACAGAACTCCCGTAAAGTGTTTCCTACACTCAGGATGCAGAACTCCTGTAAACTGCCTCTCACTACTTCCAATGTAAACAAATCCTGTGAGCTGCTTCTCTTTTACTAAGACTGCTGAAAACCCGCATAGTGGGTATGACTAATCCCATGCTACAGAACTCCCATAAAGTGTTTCCTACACTCAGGATGCAGAACTCCTGTAAACTGCCTCTCACTACTTCCAATGTACACAAATCCTGTAAGCTGCTTCTCTTTTACTCAGACAACTGAAAACCCGCATAGTGCGTAAGACTACTCCCATACTACAGAACTCCCGTAAAGTGTTTCCTGCACTCAGGATGCAGAACTCCTGTAAACTGCCTCTCCCTACTCACAATGTACACAAATCCTGTAAGCTGCTTCTCTTTTACTCAGACAACTGAAAACGCGCATAGTGCGTTAGACAGCTCCCATGCCACAGAACTCCTGTAAAGTGTTTCCTACACTCAGGATGCAGAACTCCTGTAAACTGCCTCTCCCTACTCACAATGTACACAAATCCTGTAAGCTGCTTCTCTTTTACTCAGACTACTAAAAACCCGCATAGTGCGTAAGACTAATCCCATGCTACAGAACTCCTGTGTAGTGTTTCTTACACTCAGGATGCAGAACTCCTGTAAACTGCCTCTCACTACTTCCAATGTACACAAATCCTGTAAGCTGCTTCTTTTTACTAAGACTGCTGAAAACCCGCATAGTGCGTAAGACTACTCCCATACTACAGAACTCCCGTAAAGTGTTTCCTACACTCAGGATGCAGAACTCCTGTAAACTGCCTCTCACTACTTCCAATGTACACAAATCCTGTAAGCTGCTTCTCTTTTACTCAGACTGCTGAAAACCCGCATAGTGCGTAAGACTACTCCCATGCTACAGAACTCCCATAAAGTGTTTCCTAAACTCAGGATACAAAACTCCTGTAAACTGCCTCTCACTACTTCCAATGTACAGAAATCCTGTAAGCTGCTTCTCTTTTACGCAGACTGCTGAAAACCCGCATAGTGCGTAAGACTACTCCCATGCTACAGAACTCCCGTAAAGTGTTTCCTACACTCAGGATGCAGAACTCCTGTAAACTGCCTCTCACTGCTTCCAATGTACACAAATCCTGTAAGCTGCTTCGCTTTTACTCAGACTGCTGAAAACCCGCATAGTGGGTATGACTAATCCCATGCTACAGAACTCCCATAAAGTGTTTCCTACACTCAGGATGCAGAACTCCTGTAAACTGCCTCTCACTACTTCCAATGTACAGAAATCCTGTAAGCTGCTTCTCTTTTACTCAGACAACTGAAAACCCGCATAGTGCGTAAGACTACTCCCATACTACAGAACTCCCGTAAAGTGTTTCCTGCACTCAGGATGCAGAACTCCTGTAAACTGCCTCTCCCTACTCACAATGTACACAAATCCTGTAAGCTGCTTCTCTTTTACTCAGACAACTGAAAACGCGCATAGTGCGTTAGACAGCTCCCATGCCACAGAACTCCCGTAAAGTGTTTCCTACACTCAGGATGCAGAACTCCTGTAAACTGCCTCTCCCTACTCACAATGTACACAAATCCTGTAAGCTGCTTCTCTTTTACTCAGACTACTAAAAACCCGCATAGTGCGTAAGACTAATCCCATGCTACAGAACTCCTGTGTAGTGTTTCTTACACTCAGGATGCAGAACTCCTGTAAACTGCCTCTCACTACTTCCAATGTACAGAAATCCTGTAAGCTGCTTCTCTTTTACTCAGACTGCTGAAAACCCGCATAGTGCGTAAGACTACTCCCATGCTGCAGAACTCCCGTAAAGTGTTTCCTACACTCAGGATGCAGAACTCCTGTAAACTGCTTCTCACTACTTCCAATGTACAGAAATCCTGTAAGCTGCTTCTCTTTTACTAAGACTGCTGAAAACCCGCATAGTGGGTAAGACTAATCCCATGCTACAGAACTCCCGTAAAGTGTTTCCTACACTCAGGATGCAGAACTCCTGTAAACTGCCTCTCACTACTTCCAATGTACAGAAATCCTGTAAGCTGCTTCTCTTTTACTCAGACTACTGAAAACCCGCATAGTGCGTAAGACTACTCCTATGCTACAGAACTCCCGTAAAGTGTTTCCTACACTCAGGATTCAGAACTCCTGTAAACTGCCTCTCACTACTTCCAATGTACACAAATCCTGTAAGCTGCTTCGCTTTTACTCAGACTGCTGAAAACCCGCATAGTGCGTAAGACTACTCCCATGCTACAGAACTCCCATAAAGTGTTTCCTACACTCAGGATGCAAAACTCCTGTAAACTACCTCTCACTACTTCCAATGTACACAAATCCTGTAAGCTGCTTCTCTTTTACTCAGACTACTGAAAACCCGCATAGTGCGTAAGACTACTCCCATGCTACAGAACTCCCATAAAGTGTTTCCTACACTCAGGATGCAGAACTCCTGTAAACTGCCTCTCACTACTTCCAATGTACAGAAATCCTGTAAGCTGCTTCTCTTTTACTCAGACAACTGAAAACCCGCATAGTGCGTAAGACTACTCCCATGCTACAGAACTCCTGTAAAGTGTTTCCTACACTCAGGATGCAGAACTCCTGTAAACTGCCTCTCACTACTTCCAATGTACACAAATCCTGTATGCTGCTTCTCTTTTACTCAGACTGCTGAAAACCCGCATAGTGCGTAAGACTACTCCCATGCTACAGAACTCCCATAAAGTGTTTCCTACACTCAGGATGCAAAACTCCTGTAAACTGCCTCTCACTACTTCCAATGTACAGAAATCCTGTAAGCTGCTTCTCTTTTACGCAGACTGCTGAAAACCCGCATAGTGCGTTAGACTACTCCCATACTACAGAACTCCCGCAAAGTGTTTCCTACACTCAGGATGCAGAACTCCTGTAAACTGCCTCTCACTACTTCCAATGTAAACAAATCCTGTGAGCTGCTTCTCTTTTACTCAGACTACTGAAAACCCGCATAGTGGGTATGACTAATCCCATGCTACAGAACTCCGGTAAAGTGTTTCCTACACTCAGGATGCAGTACTCCTGTAAACTGCCTCTCACTACTTCCAATGTACAGAAATCATGTAAGCTGCTTCTCTTTTACTCAGACAACTGAAAACCCGCATAGTGCGTAAGACTACTCCCATACTACAGAACTCCCGTAAAGTGTATCCTGCACTCAGGATGCAGAACTCCTGTAAACTGCCTCTCCCTACTCACAATGTACACAAATCCTGTAAGCTGCTTCTCTTTTACTCAGACAACTGAAAACGCGCATAGTGCGTTAGACAGCTCCCATGCCACAGAACTCCCGTAAAGTGTTTCCTACACTCAGGATGCAGAACTCCTGTAAACTGCCTCTCCCTACTCACAATGTACACAAATCCTGTAAGCTGCTTCTCTTTTACTCAGACTACTAAAAACCCGCATAGTGCGTAAGACTAATCCCATGCTACAGAACTCCTGTGTAGTGTTTCTTACACTCAGGATGCCGAACTCCTGTAAACAGCCTCTCACTACTTCCAATGTACAGAAATCCTGTAAGCTGCTTCTCTTTTACTCAGACTGCTGAAAACCCGCATAGTGCGTAAGACTACTCCCATGCTGCAGAACTCCCGTAAAGTGTTTCCTACACTCAGGATGCAGAACTCCTGTAAACTGCCTCTCACTGCTTCCAATGTACACAAATCCTGTAAGCTGCTTCTCTTTTACTCAGACTGCTGAAAACCCGCATAGTGCGTAAGACTACTCCCATGCTACAGAACTCCCATAAAGTGTTTCCTACACACAGGATGCAGAACTCCTGTAAACTACCTCTCACTACTTCCAATGTACAGAAATCCTGTAAGCTGCTTCTCTTTTACTCAGACTGCTGAAAACAAGCATAGTGCGTAAGACTACTCCCATGCTGCAGAACTCCCGTAAAGTGTTTCCTACACTCAGGATGCAGAACTCCTGTAAACTGCCTCTCACTACTTCCAATGTACAGAAATCCTGTAAGCTGCTTCTCTTTTACTCAGACTGCTGAAAACCCGCATAGTGCGTAAGACTACTCCCATGCTACAGAACTCCCATAAAGTGTTTCCTACACACAGGATGCAAAACTCCTGTAAACTACCTCTCACTACTTCCAATGTTCATAAATCCTGTAAGCTGCTTCTCTTTTACGCAGACAACTGAAAACCCGCATAGTGTGTAAGACTACTCCCATGCTATAGAACTCCCGTAAAGTGTTTCCTACACTCAGGATGCAGAACTCCTGTAAACTGCCTCTCACTACTTCCAATGTACAGAAATCCTGTAAGCTGCTTCTCTTTTACTCAGACTACTGAAAACCCGCATAGTGCGTAAGACTACTCCCATGCTACAGAACTCCCATAAAGTGTTTCCTACACTCAGGATGCAGAACTCCTGTAAACTGCCTCTCACTACTTCCAATGTACAGAAATCCTGTAAGCTGCTTCTCTTTTACTCAGACTACTGAAAACCCGCATAGTGCGTAAGACTACTCCCATGCTACAGAACTCCCATAAAGTGTTTCCTACACTCAGGATGCAGAACTCCTGTAAACTGCCTCTCACTACTTCCAATGTACAGAAATCCTGTAAGCTGCTTCTCTTTTACTCAGACAACTGAAAACCCGCATAGTGCGTAAGACTACTCCCATACTACAGAACTCCCATAAAGTGTTTCTTACACTCAGGATGCAGAACTCCTGTAAACTGCCTCTCACTACTTCCAATGTACAGAAATCCTGTAAGCTGCTTCTCTTTTACTCAGACAACTGAAAACCCTCATAGTGCGTAAGACTACTCCCATGCTACAGAACTCCCGTAAAGTGTTTCCTACACTCAGGATGCATAACTCCTGTAAACTGCCTCTCACTACTTCCAATGTAAACAAATCCTGTAAGCTGCTTCTCTTTTACTCAGACAACTGAAAACCCGCATAGTGCGTAAGACTACTCCCATACTACAGAACTCCCATAAAGTGTTTCCTGCACTCAGGATGCAGAACTCCTGTAAACTGCCTCTCACTACTCACAATGTACACAAATCCTGTAAGCTGCTTCTCTTTTACTCAGACAACTGAAAACGCGCATAGTGCGTTAGACAGCTCCCATGCCACAGAACTCCCGTAAAGTGTTTCCTACACTCAGGATGCAGAACTCCTGTAAACTGCCTCTCCCTACTCACAATGTACACAAATCCTGTAAGCTGCTTCTCTTTTACTCAGACTACTAAAAACCCGCATAGTTCGTAAGATTAATCCCATGCTACAGAACTCCTGTGTAGTGTTTCTTACACTCAGGATGCAGAACTCCTGTAAACTGCCTCTCACTACTTCCAATGTACAGAAATCCTGTAAGCTGCTTCTCTTTTACTCAGACTGCTGAAAACCCGCATAGTGCGTAAGACTACTCCCATGCTGCAGAACTCCCATAAAGTGTTTCCTACACTCAGGATGCAGAACTCCTGTAAACTGCCTCTCACTACTTCCAATGTACAGAAATCCTGTAAGCTGCTTCTCTTTTACGCAGACTGCTGAAAACCCGCATAGTGCGTTAGACTACTCCCATACTACAGAACTCCCGTAAAGTGTTTCCTACACTCAGGATGCAGAACTCCTGTAAACTGCCTCTCACTACTTCCAATGTAAACAAATCCTGTAAGCTGCTTCTCTTTTACTCAGACTACTGAAAACCCGCATAGTGGGTATGACTAATCCCATGCTACAGAACTCCCGTAAAGTGTTTCCTACACTCAGGATGCAGAACTCCTGTAAACTGCCTCTCACTACTTCCAATGTACAGAAATCCTGTAAGCTGCTTCTCTTTTACGCAGACAACTGAAAACCCGCATAGTGTGTAAGACTACTCCCATGCTATAGAACTCCCGTAAAGTGTTTCCTACACTCAGGATGCAGAACTCCTGTAAACTGCCTCTCACTACTTCCAATGTACAGAAATCCTGTAAGCTGCTTCTCTTTTACTCAGACTACTGAAAACCCGCATAGTGCGTAAGACTACTCCCATGCTACCAAACTCCCGTAAAGTGTTTCCTACACTCAGGATGCAGAACTCCTGTAAACTGCCTCTCACTACTTCCAATGTACAGAAATCCTGTAGCTGGTTCTCTTTTACTCAGACTACTGAAAACCCGCATAGTGCGAAAGGCTACTCCGAAGCTACAGAACTCCAGTAAAGTGTTTCCTACACGCAGGCTGCAGAACTCCAGTAAACTGCTTCGCTAAACATCCAGCTAACAGAATTCCTGTAAGCTGCATCTCCTACACAAAGGCTAAAGAAATACTACATACTGTGTATGCCTAGAGACATGTTTCAGAACTCCCATACACTGTGTCCTACACTCAGGATGCATAATTCAAGTAAGCTACCTCTCCCTATTTCCAATGTAGAGAAATCCTGTAAGCTGCTTCTATTTTACTCAGACTACTGAAAACACGCATAGTGCGTATGACTACTCCCATGCTAGAGAACTCCCGTAAAGTCTCCTACACTCAGGATGCAGAACTCCTGTAAACTGCCTCTCACTACTTCCAATGTACAGAAATCCTGTAAGCTGCTTCTCTTTTACTCAGACAACTGAAAACGCGCATAGTGCGTTAGACAGCTCCCATGCCACAGAACTCCCGTAAAGTGTTTCCTACACTCAGGATGCAGAACTCCTGTAAACTGCCTCTCCCTACTCACAATGTACACAAATCCTGTAAGCTGCTTCTCTTTTACTCAGACTACTGAAAACCCGCATAGTGCGTAAGACTACTCCCATGCTACAGAACTCCCATAAAGTGTTTCCTACACTCAGGATGCAGAACTCCTGTAAACTGCCTCTCACTACTTCCAATGTACAGAAATCCTGTAAGCTGCTTCTCTTTTACTCAGACAACTGAAAACCCGCATAGTGCGTAAGACTACTCCCATGCTACAGAACTCCTGTAAAGTGTTTCCTACACTCAGGATGCAGAACTCCTGTAAACTGCCTCTCACTACTTCCAATGTACACAAATCCTGTATGCTGCTTCTCTTTTACTCAGACTGCTGAAAACCCGCATAGTGCGTAAGACTACTCCCATGCTACAGAACTCCCATAAAGTGTTTCCTACACTCAGGATGCAAAACTCCTGTAAACTGCCTCTCACTACTTCCAATGTACAGAAATCCTGTAAGCTGCTTCTCTTTTACGCAGACTGCTGAAAACCCGCATAGTGCGTTAGACTACTCCCATACTACAGAACTCCCGCAAAGTGTTTCCTACACTCAGGATGCAGAACTCCTGTAAACTGCCTCTCACTACTTCCAATGTAAACAAATCCTGTGAGCTGCTTCTCTTTTACTCAGACTACTGAAAACCCGCATAGTGGGTATGACTAATCCCATGCTACAGAACTCCCGTAAAGTGTTTCCTACACTCAGGATGCAGAACTCCTGTAAACTGCCTCTCCCTACTCACAATGTACACAAATCCTGTAAGCTGCTTCTCTTTTACTCAGACAACTGAAAACGCGCATAGTGCGTTAGACAGCTCCCATGCCACAGAACTCCCGTAAAGTGTTTCCTACACTCAGGATGCAGAACTCCTGTAAACTGCCTCTCCCTACTCACAATGTACACAAATCCTGTAAGCTGCTTCTCTTTTACTCAGACTACTAAAAACCCGCATAGTGCGTAAGACTAATCCCATGCTACAGAACTCCTGTGTAGTGTTTCTTACACTCAGGATGCCGAACTCCTGTAAACAGCCTCTCACTACTTCCAATGTACAGAAATCCTGTAAGCTGCTTCTCTTTTACTCAGACTGCTGAAAACCCGCATAGTGCGTAAGACTACTCCCATGCTGCAGAACTCCCGTAAAGTGTTTCCTACACTCAGGATGCAGAACTCCTGTAAACTGCCTCTCACTGCTTCCAATGTACACAAATCCTGTAAGCTGCTTCTCTTTTACTCAGACTGCTGAAAACCCGCATAGTGCGTAAGACTACTCCCATGCTACAGAACTCCCATAAAGTGTTTCCTACACACAGGATGCAGAACTCCTGTAAACTACCTCTCACTACTTCCAATGTACAGAAATCCTGTAAGCTGCTTCTCTTTTACTCAGACTGCTGAAAACAAGCATAGTGCGTAAGACTACTCCCATGCTGCAGAACTCCCGTAAAGTGTTTCCTACACTCAGGATGCAGAACTCCTGTAAACTGCCTCTCACTACTTCCAATGTACAGAAATCCTGTAAGCTGCTTCTCTTTTACTCAGACTGCTGAAAACCCGCATAGTGCGTAAGACTACTCCCATGCTACAGAACTCCCATAAAGTGTTTCCTACACACAGGATGCAAAACTCCTGTAAACTACCTCTCACTACTTCCAATGTTCATAAATCCTGTAAGCTGCTTCTCTTTTACGCAGACAACTGAAAACCCGCATAGTGTGTAAGACTACTCCCATGCTATAGAACTCCCGTAAAGTGTTTCCTACACTCAGGATGCAGAACTCCTGTAAACTGCCTCTCACTACTTCCAATGTACAGAAATCCTGTAAGCTGCTTCTCTTTTACTCAGACTACTGAAAACCCGCATAGTGCGTAAGACTACTCCCATGCTACAGAACTCCCATAAAGTGTTTCCTACACTCAGGATGCAGAACTCCTGTAAACTGCCTCTCACTACTTCCAATGTACAGAAATCCTGTAAGCTGCTTCTCTTTTACTCAGACTACTGAAAACCCGCATAGTGCGTAAGACTACTCCCATGCTACAGAACTCCCATAAAGTGTTTCCTACACTCAGGATGCAGAACTCCTGTAAACTGCCTCTCACTACTTCCAATGTACAGAAATCCTGTAAGCTGCTTCTCTTTTACTCAGACAACTGAAAACCCGCATAGTGCGTAAGACTACTCCCATACTACAGAACTCCCATAAAGTGTTTCTTACACTCAGGATGCAGAACTCCTGTAAACTGCCTCTCACTACTTCCAATGTACAGAAATCCTGTAAGCTGCTTCTCTTTTACTCAGACAACTGAAAACCCTCATAGTGCGTAAGACTACTCCCATGCTACAGAACTCCCGTAAAGTGTTTCCTACACTCAGGATGCATAACTCCTGTAAACTGCCTCTCACTACTTCCAATGTAAACAAATCCTGTAAGCTGCTTCTCTTTTACTCAGACAACTGAAAACCCGCATAGTGCGTAAGACTACTCCCATACTACAGAACTCCCATAAAGTGTTTCCTGCACTCAGGATGCAGAACTCCTGTAAACTGCCTCTCACTACTCACAATGTACACAAATCCTGTAAGCTGCTTCTCTTTTACTCAGACAACTGAAAACGCGCATAGTGCGTTAGACAGCTCCCATGCCACAGAACTCCCGTAAAGTGTTTCCTACACTCAGGATGCAGAACTCCTGTAAACTGCCTCTCCCTACTCACAATGTACACAAATCCTGTAAGCTGCTTCTCTTTTACTCAGACTACTAAAAACCCGCATAGTTCGTAAGATTAATCCCATGCTACAGAACTCCTGTGTAGTGTTTCTTACACTCAGGATGCAGAACTCCTGTAAACTGCCTCTCACTACTTCCAATGTACAGAAATCCTGTAAGCTGCTTCTCTTTTACTCAGACTGCTGAAAACCCGCATAGTGCGTAAGACTACTCCCATGCTGCAGAACTCCCGTAAAGTGTTTCCTACACTCAGGATGCAGAACTCCTGTAAACTGCCTCTCACTACTTCCAATGTACAGAAATCCTGTAAGCTGCTTCTCTTTTACGCAGACTGCTGAAAACCCGCATAGTGCGTTAGACTACTCCCATACTACAGAACTCCCGTAAAGTGTTTCCTACACTCAGGATGCAGAACTCCTGTAAACTGCCTCTCACTACTTCCAATGTAAACAAATCCTGTAAGCTGCTTCTCTTTTACTCAGACTACTGAAAACCCGCATAGTGGGTATGACTAATCCCATGCTACAGAACTCCCGTAAAGTGTTTCCTACACTCAGGATGCAGAACTCCTGTAAACTGCCTCTCACTACTTCCAATGTACAGAAATCCTGTAAGCTGCTTCTCTTTTACGCAGACAACTGAAAACCCGCATAGTGTGTAAGACTACTCCCATGCTATAGAACTCCCGTAAAGTGTTTCCTACACTCAGGATGCAGAACTCCTGTAAACTGCCTCTCACTACTTCCAATGTACAGAAATCCTGTAAGCTGCTTCTCTTTTACTCAGACTACTGAAAACCCGCATAGTGCGTAAGACTACTCCCATGCTACAGAACTCCCATAAAGTGTTTCCTACACTCAGGATGCAGAACTCCTGTAAACTGCCTCTCACTACCTCCAATGTACAGAAATTCTGTAAGCTGCTTCTCTTTTACTCAGACAACTGAAAACCCGCATAGTGCGTAAGACTACTCCCATACTACAGAACTCCCGTAAAGTGTTTCCTACACTCAGGATGCAGAACTCCTGTAAACTGCCTCTCACTACTTCCAATGTACAGAAATCCTGTAAGCTGCTTCTCTTTTACTCAGACAACTGAAAACCCGCATAGTGCGTAAGACTACTCCCATGCTACAGAACTCCCGTAAAGTGTTTCCTACACTCAGGATGCAGAACTCCTGTAAACTGCCTCTCACTACTTCCAATGTAAACAAATCCTGTGAGCTGCTTCTCTTTTACTCAGACTACTGAAAACCCGCATAGTGGGTATGACTAATCCCATGCTACAGAACTCCCGTAAAGTGTTTCCTACACTCAGGATGCAGAACTCCTGTAAACTGCCTCTCACTACTTCCAATGTACAGAAATCCTGTAAGCTGCTTCTCTTTTACTCAGACAATTGAAAACTCGCATAGTGCGTAAGACTACTCCCATACTACAGAACTCCCGTAAAGTGTTTCCTGCACTCATTATACAGAACTCCTGTAAACTGCCTCTCCCTACTCACAATGTACACAAATCCTGTAAGCTGCTTCTCTTTTACTCAGACAACTGAAAACGCGCATAGTGCGTTAGACAGCTCCCATGCCACAGAACTCCTGTAAAGTGTTTCCTACACTCAGGATGCAGAACTCCTGTAAACTGCCTCTCCCTACTCACAATGTACACAAATCCTGTAAGCTGCTTCTCTTTTACTCAGACTACTAAAAACCCGCATAGTGCGTAAGACTAATCCCATGCTACAGAACTCCTGTGTAGTGTTTCTTACACTCAGGATGCAGAACTCCTGTAAACTGCCTCTCACTACTTCCAATGTACAGAAATCCTGTAAGCTGCTTCTCTTTTACTCAGACTGCTGAAAACCCACATAGTGCGTAAGACTACTCCCATGCTGCAGAACTCCCGTAAAGTGTTTCCTACACTCAGGATGCAGAACTCCTGTAAACTGCCTCTCACTACTTCCAATGTACAGAAATCCTGTAAGCTGCTTCTCTTTTACGCAGACAACTGAAAACCCGCATAGTGTGTAAGACTACTCCCATGCTATAGAACTCCCGTAAAGTGTTTCCTACACTCAGGATGCAGAACTCCTGTAAACTGCCTCTCACTACTTCCAATGTACAGAAATCCTGTAAGCTGCTTCTCTTTTACTCAGACTACTGAAAACCCGCATAGTGCGTAAGACTACTCCCATGCTACAGAACTCCCATAAAGTGTTTCCTACACTCAGGATGCAGAACTCCTGTAAACTGCCTCTCACTACCTCCAATGTACAGAAATTCTGTAAGCTGCTTCTCTTTTACTCAGACAACTGAAAACCCGCATAGTGCGTAAGACTACTCCCATACTACAGAACTCCCGTAAAGTGTTTCCTACACTCAGGATGCAGAACTCCTGTAAACTGCCTCTCACTACTTCCAATGTACAGAAATCCTGTAAGCTGCTTCTCTTTTACTCAGACAACTGAAAACCCGCATAGTGCGTAAGACTACTCCCATGCTACAGAACTCCCGTAAAGTGTTTCCTACACTCAGGATGCAGAACTCCTGTAAACTGCCTCTCACTACTTCCAATGTAAACAAATCCTGTGAGCTGCTTCTCTTTTACTCAGACTACTGAAAACCCGCATAGTGGGTATGACTAATCCCATGCTACAGAACTCCCGTAAAGTGTTTCCTACACTCAGGATGCAGAACTCCTGTAAACTGCCTCTCACTACTTCCAATGTACAGAAATCCTGTAAGCTGCTTCTCTTTTACTCAGACAATTGAAAACTCACATAGTGCGTAAGACTACTCCCATACTACAGAACTCCCGTAAAGTGTTTCCTGCACTCATTATACAGAACTCCTGTAAACTGCCTCTCCCTACTCACAATGTACACAAATCCTGTAAGCTGCTTCTCTTTTACTCAGACAACTGAAAACGCGCATAGTGCGTTAGACAGCTCCCATGCCACAGAACTCCTGTAAAGTGTTTCCTACACTCAGGATGCAGAACTCCTGTAAACTGCCTCTCCCTACTCACAATGTACACAAATCCTGTAAGCTGCTTCTCTTTTACTCAGACTACTAAAAACCCGCATAGTGCGTAAGACTAATCCCATGCTACAGAACTCCTGTGTAGTGTTTCTTACACTCAGGATGCAGAACTCCTGTAAACTGCCTCTCACTACTTCCAATGTACAGAAATCCTGTAAGCTGCTTCTCTTTTACTCAGACTGCTGAAAACCCGCATAGTGCGTAAGACTACTCCCATGCTGCAGAACTCCCGTAAAGTGTTTCCTACACTCAGGATGCAGAACTCCTGTAAACTGCCTCTCACTACTTCCAATGTACAGAAATCCTGTAAGCTGTTTCTCTTTTACTAAGACTGCTGAAAACCCGCATAGTGCGTAAGACTACTCCCATGCTACAGAACTCCTGTAAAGTGTTTCCTACACTCAGGATGCAGAACTCCTGTAAACTGCCTCTCACTACTTCCAATGTACACAAATCCTGTATGCTGCTTCTCTTTTACTCAGACTGCTGAAAACCCGCATAGTGCGTAAGACTACTCCCATGCTACAGAACTCCCATAAAGTGTTTCCTACACTCAGGATGCAAAACTCCTGTAAACTGCCTCTCACTACTTCCAATGTACAGAAATCCTGTAAGCTGCTTCTCTTTTACGCAGACTGCTGAAAACCCGCATAGTGCGTTAGACTACTCCCATACTACAGAACTCCCGCAAAGTGTTTCCTACACTCAGGATGCAGAACTCCTGTAAACTGCCTCTCACTACTTCCAATGTAAACAAATCCTGTGAGCTGCTTCTCTTTTACTCAGACTACTGAAAACCCGCATAGTGGGTATGACTAATCCCATGCTACAGAACTCCCGTAAAGTGTTTCCTACACTCAGGATGCAGTACTCCTGTAAACTGCCTCTCACTACTTCCAATGTACAGAAATCCTGTAAGCTGCTTCTCTTTTACTCAGACAACTGAAAACCCGCATAGTGCGTAAGACTACTCCCATACTACAGAACTCCCGTAAAGTGTATCCTGCACTCAGGATGCAGAACTCCTGTAAACTGCCTCTCCCTACTCACAATGTACACAAATCCTGTAAGCTGCTTCTCTTTTACTCAGACAACTGAAAACGCGCATAGTGCGTTAGACAGCTCCCATGCCACAGAACTCCCGTAAAGTGTTTCCTACACTCAGGATGCAGAACTCCTGTAAACTGCCTCTCCCTACTCACAATGTACACAAATCCTGTAAGCTGCTTCTCTTTTACTCAGACTACTAAAAACCCGCATAGTGCGTAAGACTAATCCCATGCTACAGAACTCCTGTGTAGTGTTTCTTACATTCAGGATGCCGAACTCCTGTAAACAGCCTCTCACTACTTCCAATGTACAGAAATCCTGTAAGCTGCTTCTCTTTTACTCAGACTGCTGAAAACCCGCATAGTGCGTAAGACTACTCCCATGCTGCAGAACTCCCGTAAAGTGTTTCCTACACTCAGGATGCAGAACTCCTGTAAACTGCCTCTCACTGCTTCCAATGTACACAAATCCTGTAAGCTGCTTCTCTTTTACTCAGACTGCTGAAAACCCGCATAGTGCGTAAGACTACTCCCATGCTACAGAACTCCCATAAAGTGTTTCCTACACACAGGATGCAGAACTCCTGTAAACTACCTCTCACTACTTCCAATGTACAGAAATCCTGTAAGCTGCTTCTCTTTTACTCAGACTGCTGAAAACAAGCATAGTGCGTAAGACTACTCCCATGCTGCAGAACTCCCGTAAAGTGTTTCCTACACTCAGGATGCAGAACTCCTGTAAACTGCCTCTCACTACTTCCAATGTACACAAATCCTGTAAGCTGCTTCTCTTTTACTCAGACTGCTGAAAACCCGCATAGTGCGTAAGACTACTCCCATGCTACAGAACTCCCATAAAGTGTTTCCTACACACAGGATGCAAAACTCCTGTAAACTACCTCTCACTACTTCCAATGTTCATAAATCCTGTAAGCTGCTTCTCTTTTACGCAGACAACTGAAAACCCGCATAGTGTGTAAGACTACTCCCATGCTATAGAACTCCCGTAAAGTGTTTCCTACACTCAGGATGCAGAACTCCTGTAAACTGCCTCTCACTACTTCCAATGTACAGAAATCCTGTAAGCTGCTTCTCTTTTACTCAGACTACTGAAAACCCGCATAGTGCGTAAGACTACTCCCATGCTACAGAACTCCCATAAAGTGTTTCCTACACTCAGGATGCAGAACTCCTGTAAACTGCCTCTCACTACTTCCAATGTACAGAAATTCTGTAAGCTGCTTCTCTTTTACTCAGACAACTGAAAACCCGCATAGTGCGTAAGACTACTCCCATACTACAGAACTCCCGTAAAGTGTTTCCTACACTCAGGATGCAGAACTCCTGTAAACTGCCTCTCACTACTTCCAATGTAAACAAATCCTGTGAGCTGCTTCTCTTTTACTAAGACTGCTGAAAACCCGCATAGTGGGTATGACTAATCCCATGCTACAGAACTCCCATAAAGTGTTTCCTACACTCAGGATGCAGAACTCCTGTAAACTGCCTCTCACTACTTCCAATGTACAGAAATCCTGTAAGCTGCTTCTCTTTTACTCAGACAACTGAAAACCCGCATAGTGCGTAAGACTACTCCCATACTACAGAACTCCCGTAAAGTGTTTCCTACACTCAGGATGCAGAACTCCTGTAAACTGCCTCTCCCTACTCACAATGTAAACAAATCCTGTAAGCTGCTTCTCTTTTACTCAGACTACTAAAAACCCGCATAGTGCGTAAGACTAATCCCATGCTACAGAACTCCTGTGTAGTGTTTCTTACACTCAGGATGCAGAACTCCTGTAAACTGCCTCTCAATACTTCCAATGTACAGAAATCCTGTAAGCTGCTTCTCTTTTACTCAGACTGCTGAAAACCCGCATAGTGCGTAAGACTACTCCCATGCTGCAGAACTCCCGTAAAGTGTTTCCTACACTCAGGATGCAGAACTCCTGTAAACTGCTTCTCACTACTTCCAATGTACAGAAATCCTGTAAGCTGCTTCTCTTTTACTAAGACTGCTGAAAACCCGCATAGTGCGTAAGACTACTCCCATACTACAGAACTCCCGTAAAGTGTTTCCTACACTCAGGATGCAGAACTCCTGTAAACTGCCTCTCACTACTTCCAATGTACACAAATCCTGTAAGCTGCTTCTCTTTTACTCAGACTGCTGAAAACCCGCATAGTGCGTAAGACTACTCCCATGCTACAGATCTCCCATAAAGTGTTTCCTACACTCAGGATGCAAAACTCCTGTAAACTGCCTCTCACTACTTCCAATGTACAGAAATCCTGTAAGCTGCTTCTCTTTTACGCAGACTGCTGAAAACCCGCATAGTGCGTAAGACTACTCCCATGCTACAGAACTCCCATAAAGTGTTTCCTACACTCAGGATGCAGAACTCCTGTAAACTGCCTCTCACTACTTCCAATGTACAGAAATACTGTAAGCTGCTTCTCTTTTACGCAGACTGATGAAAACCCGAATAGTGCGTAAGACTACTCCCATGCTACAGAACTCCCGTAAAGTGTTTCCTACACTCAGGATGCAGAACTCCTGTAAACTGCCTCTCACTACTTCCAATGTACAGAAATCCTGTAAGCTGCTTCTCTTTTACTCAGACTACTGAAAACCCGCATAGTGCGTAAGACTACTCCTATGCTACAGAACTCCCGTAAAGTGTTTCCTACACTCAGGATTCAGAACTCCTGTAAACTGCCTCTCACTACTTCCAATGTACACAAATCCTGTAAGCTGCTTCGCTTTTACTCAGACTGCTGAAAACCCGCATAGTGCGTAAGACTACTCCCAGGCTACAGAACTCCCATAAAGTGTTTCCTACACACAGGATGCAAAACTCCTGTAAACTACCTCTCACTACTTCCAATGTACACAAATCCTGTAAGCTGCTTCTCTTTTACTCAGACAACTGAAAACCCGCATAGTGCGTAAGACTACTCCCATGCTACAGAACTCCCATAAAGTGTTTCCTACACTCAGGATGCAGAACTCCTGTAAACTGCCTCTCACTACTTCCAATGTACAGAAATCCTGTAAGCTGCTTCTCTTTTACTCAGACAACTGAAAACCCGCATAGTGCGTAAGACTACTCCCATACTACAGAACTCCCATAAAGTGTTTCCTACACTCAGGATGCAGAACTCCTGTAAACTGCCTCGCACTACTTCCAATGTACAGAAATCCTGTAAGCTGCTTCTCTTTTACTCAGACAACTGAAAACCCTCATAGTGCGTAAGACTACTCCCATGCTACAGAACTCCCGTAATGTGTTTCCTACACTCAGGATGCATAACTCCTGTAAACTGCCTCTCACTACTTCCAATGTAAACAAATCCTGTAAGCTGCTTCTCTTTTACTCAGACTGCTGAAAACCCGCATAGTGCGTAAGACTACTCCCATGCTGCAGAACTCCCGTAAAGTGTTTCCTACTCTCAGGATGCAGAACTCCTGTAAACTGCCTCTCACTACTTCCAATGTACAGAAATCCTGTAAGCTGCTTCTCTTTTACTCAGACAACTGAAAACGCGCATAGTGCGTTAGACAGCTCCCATGCCACAGAACTCCCGTAAAGTGTTTCCTACACTCAGGATGCAGAACTCCTGTAAACTGCCTCTCCCTACTCACAATGTACACAAATCCTGTAAGCTGCTTCTCTTTTACTCAGACTACTAAAAACCCGCATAGTGGGTAAGATTAATCCCATGCTACAGAACTCCTGTGTAGTGTTTCTTACACTCAGGATGCAGAACTCCTGTAAACTGCCTCTCACTACTTCCAATGTACAGAAATCCTGTAAGCTGCTTCTCTTTTACTCAGACTGCTGAAAACCCGCATAGTGCGTAAGACTACTCCCATGCTGCAGAACTCCCGTAAAGTGTTTCCTACACTCAGGATGCAGAACTCCTGTAAACTGCCTCTCACTACTTCCAATGTACAGAAATCCTGTAAGCTGCTTCTCTTTTACGCAGACTGCTGAAAACCCGCATAGTGCGTTAGACTACTCCCATACTACAGAACTCCCGTAAAGTGTTTCCTACACTCAGGATGCAGAACTCCTGTAAACTGCCTCTCACTACTTCCAATGTAAACAAATCCTGTAAGCTGCTTCTCTTTTACTCAGACTACTGAAAACCCGCATAGTGGGTATGACTAATCCCATGCTACAGAACTCCCGTAAAGTGTTTCCTACACTCAGGATGCAGAACTCCTGTAAACTGCCTCTCACTACTTCCAATGTACAGAAATCCTGTAAGCTGCTTATCTTTTACGCAGACAACTGAAAACCCGCATAGTGTGTAAGACTACTCCCATGCTATAGAACTCCCGTAAAGTGTTTCCTACACTCAGGATGCAGAACTCCTGTAAACTGCCTCTCACTACTTCCAATGTACAGAAATCCTGTAAGCTGCTTCTCTTTTACTCAGACTACTGAAAACCCGAATAGTGGGTATGACTAATCCCATGCTACAGAACTCCCGTAAAGTGTTTCCTACACTCAGGATGCAGAACTCCTGTAAACTGCCTCTCACTACTTCCAATGTACAGAAATCCTGTAAGCTGCTTCTCTTTTACTCAGACAACTGAAAACCCGCATAGTGCGTAAGACTACTCCCATGCTACAGAACTCCCGTAAAGTGTTTCCTACACTCAGGATGCAGAACTCCTGTAAACTGCCTCTCACTACTTCCAATGTAAACAAATCCTGTGAGCTGCTTCTCTTTTACTCAGACTACTGAAAACCCTCATAGTGCGTAAGACTACTCCCATGCTACAGAACTCCCGTAAAGTGTTTCCTACACTCAGGATGCAGAACTCCTGTAAACTGCCTCTCACTACTTCCAATGTACAGAAATCCTGTAAGCTGCTTCTCTTTTACTCAGACAACTGAAAACCCGCATAGTGCGTAAGACTACTCCCATACTACAGAACTCCCGTAAAGTGTTTCCTGCACTCATTCTGCAGAACTCCTGTAAACTGCCTCTCCCTACTCACAATGTACACAAATCCTGTAAGCTGCTTCTCTTTTACTCAGACAACTGAAAACGCGCATAGTGCGTTAGACAGCTCCCATGCCACAGAACTCCTGTAAAGTGTTTCCTACACTCAGGATGCAGAACTCCTGTAAACTGCCTCTCCCTACTCAAAATGTACACAAATCCTGTAAGCTGCTTCTCTTTTACTCAGACTACTAAAAACCCGCATAGTGCGTAAGACTAATCCCATGCTACAGAACTCCTGTGTAGTGTTTCTTACACTCAGGATGCAGAACTCCTGTAAACTGCCTCTCACTACTTCCAATGTACAGAAATCCTGTAAGCTGCTTCTCTTTTACTCAGACTGCTGAAAACCCGCATAGTGCGTAAGACTACTCCCATGCTGCAGAACTCCCGTAAAGTGTTTCCTACACTCAGGATGCAGAACTCCTGTAAACTGCCTCTCACTACTTCCAATGTACAGAAATCCTGTAAGCTGCTTCTCTTTTACTAAGACTGCTGAAAACCCGCATAGTGCGTAAGACTACTCCCATACTACAGAACTCCTGTAAAGTGTTTCCTACACTCAGGACGCAGAACTCCTGTAAACTGCCTCTCACTACTTCCAATGTACACAAATCGTGTAAGCTGCTACTCTTTTACTCAGACTGCTGAAAACCCGCATAGTGCGTAAGACTACTCCCATGCTACAGAACTCCCATAAAGTGTTTCCTACACTCAGGATGCAAAACTCCTGTAAACTGCCTCTCACTACTTCCAATGTACAGAAATCCTGTAAGCTGCTTCTCTTTTACGCAGACTGCTGAAAACCCGCATAGTGCGTAAGACTACTCCCATGCTACAGAACTCCCGTAACGTGTTTCCTACACTCAGGATGCAGAACTCCTGTAAACTGCCTCTCACTACTTCCAATGTACAGAAATACTGTAAGCTGCTTCTCTTTTACGCAGACTGCTGAAAACCCGCATAGTGCGTAAGACTACTCCCATGCTACAGAACTCCCGTAAAGTGTTTCCTACACTCAGGGTGCAGAACTCCTGTAAACTGCCTCTCACTACTTCCAATGTACAGAAATCCTGTAAGCTGCTTCTCTTTTACTCAGACTACTGAAAACCCGCATAGTGCGTAAGACTACTCCCATGCTACAGAACTCCCATAAAGTGTTTCCTACACTCAGGATGCAGAACTCCTGTAAACTGCCTCTCACTACTTCCAATGTACAGAAATCCTGTAAGCTGCTTCTCTTTTACTCAGACAACTGAAAACCCGCATAGTGCGTAAGACTACTCCCATACTACAGAACTCCCATAAAGTGTTTCCTACACTCAGGATGCAGAACTCCTGTAAACTGCCTCTCACTACTTCCAATGTACAGAAATCCTGTAAGCTGCTTCTCTTTTACTCAGACAACTGAAAACCCGCATAGTGCGTAAGACTACTCCCATACTACAGAACTCCCATAAAGTGTTTCCTACACTCAGGATGCAGAACTCCTGTAAACTGCCTCGCACTACTTCCAATGTACAGAAATCCTGTAAGCTGCTTCTCTTTTACTCAGACAACTGAAAACCCTCATAGTGCGTAAGACTACTCCCATGCTACAGAACTCCCGTAAAGTGTTTCCTACACTCAGGATGCAGAACTCCTGTAAACTGCCTCTCACTACTTCCAATGTACAGAAATCCTGTAAGCTGCTTCTCTTTTACTCAGACAACTGAAAACCCGCATAGTGCGTAAGACTACTCCCATACTACAGAACTCCCGTAAAGTGTTTCCTGCACTCAGGATGCAGAACTCCTGTAAACTGCCTCTCCCTACTCACAATGTAAACAAATCCTGTAAGCTGCTACTCTTTTGCTCAGACAACTGAAAACGCGCATAGTGCGTTAGACAGCTCCCATGCCACAGAACTCCCGTAAAGTGTTTCCTACACTCAGGATGCAGAACTCCTGTAAACTGCCTCTCCCTACTCACAATGTACACAAATCCTGTAAGCTGCTTCTCTTTTACTCAGACTACTAAAAACCCGCATAGTGCGTAAGATTAATCCCATGCTACAGAACTCCTGTGTAGTGTTTCTTACACTCAGGATGCAGAACTCCTGTAAACTGCCTCTCACTACTTCCAATGTACAGAAATCCTGTAAGCTGCTTCTCTTTTACTCAGACAACTGAAAACCCGCATAGTGGGTATGACTAATCCCATGCTACAGAACTCCCGTAAAGTGTTTCCTACACTCAGGATGCAGAACTCCTGTAAACTGCCTCTCACTACTTCCAATGTACAGAAATCCTGTAAGCTGCTTCTCTTTTACTCAGACAACTGAAAACCCGCATAGTGCGTAAGACTACTCCCATACTACAGAACTCCCGTAAAGTGTTTCCTACACTCAGGATGCAGAACTCCTGTAAACTGCCTCTCACTACTTCCAATGTACAGAAATCCTGTAAGCTGCTTCTTTTTACTAAGACTGCTGAAAACCCGCATAGTGCGTAAGACTACTCCCATACTACAGAACTCCCGTAAAGTGTTTCCTACACTCAGGATGCAGAACTCCTGTAAACTGCCTCTCACTACTTCCAATGTACACAAATCCTGTAAGCTGCTTCGCTTTTACTCAGACTGCTGAAAACCCGCATAGTGCGTAAGACTACTCCCATGCTACAGAACTCCCATAAAGTGTTTCCTAAACTCAGGATACAAAACTCCTGTAAACTGCCTCTCACTACTTCCAATGTACAGAAATCCTGTAAGCTGCTTCTCTTTTACGCAGACTGCTGAAAACCCGCATAGTGCGTAAGACTACTCCCATGCTACAGAACTCCCGTAAAGTGTTTCCTACACTCAGGATGCAGAACTCCTGTAAACTGCCTCTCACTGCTTCCAATGTACACAAATCCTGTAAGCTGCTTCTCTTTTACTCAGACTGCTGAAAACCCGCATAGTGCGTAAGACTACTCCCATGCTACAGAACTCCCATAAAGTGTTTCCTACACACAGGATGCAAAACTCCTGTAAACTACCTCTCACTACTTCCAATGTACATAAATCCTGTAAGCTGCTTCTCTTTTACGCAGACAACTGAAAACCCGCATAGTGTGTAAGACTACTCCCATGCTATAGAACTCCCGTAAAGTGTTTCCTACACTCAGGATGCAGAACTCCTGTAAACTGCCTCTCACTACTTCCAATGTACAGAAATCCTGTAAGCTGCTTCTCTTTACTCAGACTACTGAAAACCCGCATAGTGCGTAAGACTACTCCCATGCTACAGAACTCCCATAAAGTGTTTCCTACACTCAGGATGCAGAACTCCTGTAAACTGCCTCTCACTACTTCCAATGTACAGAAATTCTGTAAGCTGCTTCTCTTTTACTCAGACAACTGAAAACCCGCATAGTGCGTAAGACTACTCCCATACTGCAGAACTCCGGTAAAGTGTTTCCTACACTCAGGATGCAGAACTCCTGTAAACTGCCTCTCACTACTTCCAATGTACAGAAATCCTGTAAGCTGCTTCTCTTTTACTCAGACAACTGAAAACCCGCATAGTGCGTAAGACTACTCCCATGCTACAGAACTCCCGTAAAGTGTTTCCTACACTCAGGATGCAGAACTCCTGTAAACTGCCTCTCACTACTTCCAATGTAAACAAATCCTGTGAGCTGCTTCTCTTTTACTAAGACTGCTGAAAACCCGCATAGTGGGTATGACTAATCCCATGCTACAGAACTCCCATAAAGTGTTTCCTACACTCAGGATGCAGAACTCCTGTAAACTGCCTCTCACTACTTCCAATGTACACAAATCCTGTAAGCTGCTTCTCTTTTACTCAGACAACTGAAAACCCGCATAGTGCGTAAGACTACTCCCATACTACAGAACTCCCGTAAAGTGTTTCCTGCACTCAGGATGCAGAACTCCTGTAAACTGCCTCTCCCTACTCACAATGTACACAAATCCTGTAAGCTGCTTCTCTTTTACTCAGACAACTGAAAACGCGCATAGTGCGTTAGACAGCTCCCATGCCACAGAACTCCTGTAAAGTGTTTCCTACACTCAGGATGCAGAACTCCTGTAAACTGCCTCTCCCTACTCACAATGTACACAAATCCTGTAAGCTGCTTCTCTTTTACTCAGACTACTAAAAACCCGCATAGTGCGTAAGACTAATCCCATGCTACAGAACTCCTGTGTAGTGTTTCTTACACTCAGGATGCAGAACTCCTGTAAACTGCCTCTCACTACTTCCAATGTACACAAATCCTGTAAGCTGCTTCTTTTTACTAAGACTGCTGAAAACCCGCATAGTGCGTAAGACTACTCCCATACTACAGAACTCCCGTAAAGTGTTTCCTACACTCAGGATGCAGAACTCCTGTAAACTGCCTCTCACTACTTCCAATGTACACAAATCCTGTAAGCTGCTTCTCTTTTACTCAGACTGCTGAAAACCCGCATAGTGCGTAAGACTACTCCCATGCTACAGAACTCCCATAAAGTGTTTCCTAAACTCAGGATACAAAACTCCTGTAAACTGCCTCTCACTACTTCCAATGTACAGAAATCCTGTAAGCTGCTTCTCTTTTACGCAGACTGCTGAAAACCCGCATAGTGCGTAAGACTACTCCCATGCTACAGAACTCCCGTAAAGTGTTTCCTACACTCAGGATGCAGAACTCCTGTAAACTGCCTCTCACTGCTTCCAATGTACACAAATCCTGTAAGCTGCTTCGCTTTTACTCAGACTGCTGAAAACCCGCATAGTGGGTATGACTAATCCCATGCTACAGAACTCCCATAAAGTGTTTCCTACACTCAGGATGCAGAACTCCTGTAAACTGCCTCTCACTACTTCCAATGTACAGAAATCCTGTAAGCTGCTTCTCTTTTACTCAGACAACTGAAAACCCGCATAGTGCGTAAGACTACTCCCATACTACAGAACTCCCGTAAAGTGTTTCCTGCACTCAGGATGCAGAACTCCTGTAAACTGCCTCTCCCTACTCACAATGTACACAAATCCTGTAAGCTGCTTCTCTTTTACTCAGACAACTGAAAACGCGCATAGTGCGTTAGACAGCTCCCATGCCACAGAACTCCCGTAAAGTGTTTCCTACACTCAGGATGCAGAACTCCTGTAAACTGCCTCTCCCTACTCACAATGTACACAAATCCTGTAAGCTGCTTCTCTTTTACTCAGACTACTAAAAACCCGCATAGTGCGTAAGACTACTCCCATACTACAGAACTCCCGTAAAGTGTTTCCTACACTCAGGATGCAGAACTCCTGTAAACTGCCTCTCACTACTTCCAATGTACAGAAATCCTGTAAGCTGCTTCTTTTTACTAAGACTGCTGAAAACCCGCATAGTGCGTAAGACTACTCCCATACTACAGAACTCCCGTAAAGTGTTTCCTACACTCAGGATGCAGAACTCCTGTAAACTGCCTCTCACTACTTCCAATGTACACAAATCCTGTAAGCTGCTTCGCTTTTACTCAGACTGCTGAAAACCCGCATAGTGCGTAAGACTACTCCCATGCTACAGAACTCCCATAAAGTGTTTCCTAAACTCAGGATACAAAACTCCTGTAAACTGCCTCTCACTACTTCCAATGTACAGAAATCCTGTAAGCTGCTTCTCTTTTACGCAGACTGCTGAAAACCCGCATAGTGCGTAAGACTACTCCCATGCTACAGAACTCCCGTAAAGTGTTTCCTACACTCAGGATGCAGAACTCCTGTAAACTGCCTCTCACTGCTTCCAATGTACACAAATCCTGTAAGCTGCTTCTCTTTTACTCAGACTGCTGAAAACCCGCATAGTGCGTAAGACTACTCCCATGCTACAGAACTCCCATAAAGTGTTTCCTACACACAGGATGCAAAACTCCTGTAAACTACCTCTCACTACTTCCAATGTACATAAATCCTGTAAGCTGCTTCTCTTTTACGCAGACAACTGAAAACCCGCATAGTGTGTAAGACTACTCCCATGCTATAGAACTCCCGTAAAGTGTTTCCTACACTCAGGATGCAGAACTCCTGTAAACTGCCTCTCACTACTTCCAATGTACAGAAATCCTGTAAGCTGCTTCTCTTTACTCAGACTACTGAAAACCCGCATAGTGCGTAAGACTACTCCCATGCTACAGAACTCCCATAAAGTGTTTCCTACACTCAGGATGCAGAACTCCTGTAAACTGCCTCTCACTACTTCCAATGTACAGAAATTCTGTAAGCTGCTTCTCTTTTACTCAGACAACTGAAAACCCGCATAGTGCGTAAGACTACTCCCATACTGCAGAACTCCGGTAAAGTGTTTCCTACACTCAGGATGCAGAACTCCTGTAAACTGCCTCTCACTACTTCCAATGTACAGAAATCCTGTAAGCTGCTTCTCTTTTACTCAGACAACTGAAAACCCGCATAGTGCGTAAGACTACTCCCATGCTACAGAACTCCCGTAAAGTGTTTCCTACACTCAGGATGCAGAACTCCTGTAAACTGCCTCTCACTACTTCCAATGTAAACAAATCCTGTGAGCTGCTTCTCTTTTACTAAGACTGCTGAAAACCCGCATAGTGGGTATGACTAATCCCATGCTACAGAACTCCCATAAAGTGTTTCCTACACTCAGGATGCAGAACTCCTGTAAACTGCCTCTCACTACTTCCAATGTACACAAATCCTGTAAGCTGCTTCTCTTTTACTCAGACAACTGAAAACCCGCATAGTGCGTAAGACTACTCCCATACTACAGAACTCCCGTAAAGTGTTTCCTGCACTCAGGATGCAGAACTCCTGTAAACTGCCTCTCCCTACTCACAATGTACACAAATCCTGTAAGCTGCTTCTCTTTTACTCAGACAACTGAAAACGCGCATAGTGCGTTAGACAGCTCCCATGCCACAGAACTCCTGTAAAGTGTTTCCTACACTCAGGATGCAGAACTCCTGTAAACTGCCTCTCCCTACTCACAATGTACACAAATCCTGTAAGCTGCTTCTCTTTTACTCAGACTACTAAAAACCCGCATAGTGCGTAAGACTAATCCCATGCTACAGAACTCCTGTGTAGTGTTTCTTACACTCAGGATGCAGAACTCCTGTAAACTGCCTCTCACTACTTCCAATGTACACAAATCCTGTAAGCTGCTTCTTTTTACTAAGACTGCTGAAAACCCGCATAGTGCGTAAGACTACTCCCATACTACAGAACTCCCGTAAAGTGTTTCCTACACTCAGGATGCAGAACTCCTGTAAACTGCCTCTCACTACTTCCAATGTACACAAATCCTGTAAGCTGCTTCTCTTTTACTCAGACTGCTGAAAACCCGCATAGTGCGTAAGACTACTCCCATGCTACAGAACTCCCATAAAGTGTTTCCTAAACTCAGGATACAAAACTCCTGTAAACTGCCTCTCACTACTTCCAATGTACAGAAATCCTGTAAGCTGCTTCTCTTTTACGCAGACTGCTGAAAACCCGCATAGTGCGTAAGACTACTCCCATGCTACAGAACTCCCGTAAAGTGTTTCCTACACTCAGGATGCAGAACTCCTGTAAACTGCCTCTCACTGCTTCCAATGTACACAAATCCTGTAAGCTGCTTCGCTTTTACTCAGACTGCTGAAAACCCGCATAGTGGGTATGACTAATCCCATGCTACAGAACTCCCATAAAGTGTTTCCTACACTCAGGATGCAGAACTCCTGTAAACTGCCTCTCACTACTTCCAATGTACAGAAATCCTGTAAGCTGCTTCTCTTTTACTCAGACAACTGAAAACCCGCATAGTGCGTAAGACTACTCCCATACTACAGAACTCCCGTAAAGTGTTTCCTGCACTCAGGATGCAGAACTCCTGTAAACTGCCTCTCCCTACTCACAATGTACACAAATCCTGTAAGCTGCTTCTCTTTTACTCAGACAACTGAAAACGCGCATAGTGCGTTAGACAGCTCCCATGCCACAGAACTCCCGTAAAGTGTTTCCTACACTCAGGATGCAGAACTCCTGTAAACTGCCTCTCCCTACTCACAATGTACACAAATCCTGTAAGCTGCTTCTCTTTTACTCAGACTACTAAAAACCCGCATAGTGCGTAAGACTAATCCCATGCTACAGAACTCCTGTGTAGTGTTTCTTACACTCAGGATGCAGAACTCCTGTAAACTGCCTCTCACTACTTCCAATGTACAGAAATCCTGTAAGCTGCTTCTCTTTTACTCAGACTGCTGAAAACCCGCATAGTGCGTAAGACTACTCCCATGCTGCAGAACTCCCGTAAAGTGTTTCCTACACTCAGGATGCAGAACTCCTGTAAACTGCTTCTCACTACTTCCAATGTACAGAAATCCTGTAAGCTGCTTCTCTTTTACTAAGACTGCTGAAAACCCGCATAGTGGGTAAGACTAATCCCATGCTACAGAACTCCCGTAAAGTGTTTCCTACACTCAGGATGCAGAACTCCTGTAAACTGCCTCTCACTACTTCCAATGTACAGAAATCCTGTAAGCTGCTTCTCTTTTACTCAGACTACTGAAAACCCGCATAGTGCGTAAGACTACTCCTATGCTACAGAACTCCCGTAAAGTGTTTCCTACACTCAGGATTCAGAACTCCTGTAAACTGCCTCTCACTACTTCCAATGTACACAAATCCTGTAAGCTGCTTCGCTTTTACTCAGACTGCTGAAAACCCGCATAGTGCGTAAGACTACTCCCATGCTACAGAACTCCCATAAAGTGTTTCCTACACTCAGGATGCAAAACTCCTGTAAACTACCTCTCACTACTTCCAATGTACACAAATCCTGTAAGCTGCTTCTCTTTTACTCAGACTACTGAAAACCCGCATAGTGCGTAAGACTACTCCCATGCTACAGAACTCCCATAAAGTGTTTCCTACACTCAGGATGCAGAACTCCTGTAAACTGCCTCTCACTACTTCCAATGTACAGAAATCCTGTAAGCTGCTTCTCTTTTACTCAGACAACTGAAAACCCGCATAGTGCGTAAGACTACTCCCATGCTACAGAACTCCTGTAAAGTGTTTCCTACACTCAGGATGCAGAACTCCTGTAAACTGCCTCTCACTACTTCCAATGTACACAAATCCTGTATGCTGCTTCTCTTTTACTCAGACTGCTGAAAACCCGCATAGTGCGTAAGACTACTCCCATGCTACAGAACTCCCATAAAGTGTTTCCTACACTCAGGATGCAAAACTCCTGTAAACTGCCTCTCACTACTTCCAATGTACAGAAATCCTGTAAGCTGCTTCTCTTTTACGCAGACTGCTGAAAACCCGCATAGTGCGTTAGACTACTCCCATACTACAGAACTCCCGCAAAGTGTTTCCTACACTCAGGATGCAGAACTCCTGTAAACTGCCTCTCACTACTTCCAATGTAAACAAATCCTGTGAGCTGCTTCTCTTTTACTCAGACTACTGAAAACCCGCATAGTGGGTATGACTAATCCCATGCTACAGAACTCCCGTAAAGTGTTTCCTACACTCAGGATGCAGTACTCCTGTAAACTGCCTCTCACTACTTCCAATGTACAGAAATCCTGTAAGCTGCTTCTCTTTTACTCAGACAACTGAAAACCCGCATAGTGCGTAAGACTACTCCCATACTACAGAACTCCCGTAAAGTGTATCCTGCACTCAGGATGCAGAACTCCTGTAAACTGCCTCTCCCTACTCACAATGTACACAAATCCTGTAAGCTGCTTCTCTTTTACTCAGACAACTGAAAACGCGCATAGTGCGTTAGACAGCTCCCATGCCACAGAACTCCCGTAAAGTGTTTCCTACACTCAGGATGCAGAACTCCTGTAAACTGCCTCTCCCTACTCACAATGTACACAAATCCTGTAAGCTGCTTCTCTTTTACTCAGACTACTAAAAACCCGCATAGTGCGTAAGACTAATCCCATGCTACAGAACTCCTGTGTAGTGTTTCTTACACTCAGGATGCCGAACTCCTGTAAACAGCCTCTCACTACTTCCAATGTACAGAAATCCTGTAAGCTGCTTCTCTTTTACTCAGACTGCTGAAAACCCGCATAGTGCGTAAGACTACTCCCATGCTGCAGAACTCCCGTAAAGTGTTTCCTACACTCAGGATGCAGAACTCCTGTAAACTGCCTCTCACTGCTTCCAATGTACACAAATCCTGTAAGCTGCTTCTCTTTTACTCAGACTGCTGAAAACCCGCATAGTGCGTAAGACTACTCCCATGCTACAGAACTCCCATAAAGTGTTTCCTACACACAGGATGCAGAACTCCTGTAAACTACCTCTCACTACTTCCAATGTACAGAAATCCTGTAAGCTGCTTCTCTTTTACTCAGACTGCTGAAAACAAGCATAGTGCGTAAGACTACTCCCATGCTGCAGAACTCCCGTAAAGTGTTTCCTACACTCAGGATGCAGAACTCCTGTAAACTGCCTCTCACTACTTCCAATGTACAGAAATCCTGTAAGCTGCTTCTCTTTTACTCAGACTGCTGAAAACCCGCATAGTGCGTAAGACTACTCCCATGCTACAGAACTCCCATAAAGTGTTTCCTACACACAGGATGCAAAACTCCTGTAAACTACCTCTCACTACTTCCAATGTTCATAAATCCTGTAAGCTGCTTCTCTTTTACGCAGACAACTGAAAACCCGCATAGTGTGTAAGACTACTCCCATGCTATAGAACTCCCGTAAAGTGTTTCCTACACTCAGGATGCAGAACTCCTGTAAACTGCCTCTCACTACTTCCAATGTACAGAAATCCTGTAAGCTGCTTCTCTTTTACTCAGACTACTGAAAACCCGCATAGTGCGTAAGACTACTCCCATGCTACAGAACTCCCATAAAGTGTTTCCTACACTCAGGATGCAGAACTCCTGTAAACTGCCTCTCACTACTTCCAATGTACAGAAATTCTGTAAGCTGCTTCTCTTTTACTCAGACAACTGAAAACCCGCATAGTGCGTAAGACTACTCCCATACTACAGAACTCCCATAAAGTGTTTCCTACACTCAGGATGCAGAACTCCTGTAAACTGCCTCTCACTACTTCCAATGTAAACAAATCCTGTGAGCTGCTTCTCTTTTACTAAGACTGCTGAAAACCCGCATAGTGGGTATGACTAATCCCATGCTACAGAACTCCCATAAAGTGTTTCCTACACTCAGGATGCAGAACTCCTGTAAACTGCCTCTCACTACTTCCAATGTACAGAAATCCTGTAAGCTGCTTCTCTTTTACTCAGACAACTGAAAACCCGCATAGTGCGTAAGACTACTCCCATACTACAGAACTCCCGTAAAGTGTTTCCTACACTCAGGATGCAGAACTCCTGTAAACTGCCTCTCCCTACTCACAATGTAAACAAATCCTGTAAGCTGCTTCTCTTTTACTCAGACTACTAAAAACCCGCATAGTGCGTAAGACTAATCCCATGCTACAGAACTCCTGTGTAGTGTTTCTTACACTCAGGATGCAGAACTCCTGTAAACTGCCTCTCAATACTTCCAATGTACAGAAATCCTGTAAGCTGCTTCTCTTTTACTCAGACTGCTGAAAACCCGCATAGTGCGTAAGACTACTCCCATGCTGCAGAACTCCCGTAAAGTGTTTCCTACACTCAGGATGCAGAACTCCTGTAAACTGCTTCTCACTACTTCCAATGTACAGAAATCCTGTAAGCTGCTTCTCTTTTACTAAGACTGCTGAAAACCCGCATAGTGCGTAAGACTACTCCCATACTACAGAACTCCCGTAAAGTGTTTCCTACACTCAGGATGCAGAACTCCTGTAAACTGCCTCTCACTACTTCCAATGTACACAAATCCTGTAAGCTGCTTCTCTTTTACTCAGACTGCTGAAAACCCGCATAGTGCGTAAGACTACTCCCATGCTACAGATCTCCCATAAAGTGTTTCCTACACTCAGGATGCAGAACTCCTGTAAACTGCCTCTCACTACTTCCAATGTACAGAAATCCTGTAAGCTGCTTCTCTTTTACGCAGACTGCTGAAAACCCGCATAGTGCGTAAGACTACTCCCATACTACAGAACTCCCGTAAAGTGTTTCCTGCACTCATTCTGCAGAACTCCTGTAAACTGCCTCTCCCTACTCACAATGTACACAAATCCTGTAAGCTGCTTCTCTTTTACTCAGACAACTGAAAACGCGCATAGTGCGTTAGACAGCTCCCATGCCACAGAACTCCTGTAAAGTGTTTCCTACACTCAGGATGCAGAACTCCTGTAAACTGCCTCTCCCTACTCAAAATGTACACAAATCCTGTAAGCTGCTTCTCTTTTACTCAGACTACTAAAAACCCGCATAGTGCGTAAGACTAATCCCATGCTACAGAACTCCCATAAAGTGTTTCCTACACTCAGGATGCAAAACTCCTGTAAACTGCCTCTCCCTACTCACAATGTAAACAAATCCTGTAAGCTGCTTCTCTTTTACTCAGACTGCTGAAAACCCGCATAGTGCGTAAGACTACTCCCATGCTGCAGAACTCCCGTAAAGTGTTTCCTACACTCAGGATGCAGAACTCCTGTAAACTGCCTCTCACTACTTCCAATGTACAGAAATCCTGTAAGCTGCTTCTCTTTTACTAAGACTGCTGAAAACCCGCATAGTGCGTAAGACTACTCCCATACTACAGAACTCCCGTAAAGTGTTTCCTACACTCAGGATGCAGAACTCCTGTAAACTGCCTCTCACTACTTCCAATGTACAGAAATCCTGTAAGCTGCTTCTCTTTTACTCAGACTGCTGAAAACCCGCATAGTGCGTAAGACTACTCCCATGCTACAGAACTCCCGTAAAGTGTTTCCTACACTCAGGATGCAGAACTCCTGTAAACTGCCTCTCACTACTTCCAATGTACAGAAATCCTGTAAGCTGCTTCTCTTTTACTCAGACAACTGAAAACCCGCATAGTGCGTAAGACTACTCCCATGCTACAGAACTCCCGTAAAGTGTTTCCTACACTCAGGATGCAGAACTCCTGTAAACTGCCTCTCACTACTTCCAATGTACAGAAATCCTGTAAGCTGCTTCTCTTTTACTCAGACTACTGAAAACCCGCATAGTGCGTAAGACTACTCCCATGCTACAGAACTCCCGTAAAGTGTTTCCTACACTCAGGATGCAGAACTCCTGTAAACTGCCTCTCACTGCTTCCAATGTACACAAATCCTGTAAGATGCTTCTCTTTTACTCAGACTGCTGAAAACCCGCATAGTGCGTAAGACTACTCCCATGCTACAGAACTCCCATAAAGTGTTTCCTACACACAGGATGCAAAACTCCTGTAAACTACCTCTCACTACTTCCAATGTACATAAATCCTGTAAGCTGCTTCTCTTTTACGCAGACAACTGAAAACCCGCATAGTGTGTAAGACTACTCCCATGCTATAGAACTCCCGTAAAGTGTTTCCTGCACTCAGGATGCAGAACTCCTGTAAACTGCCTCTCACTACTTCCAATGTACAGAAATCCTGTAAGCTGCTTCTCTTTTACTCAGACAACTGAAAACGCGCATAGTGCGTTAGACAGCTCCCATGCCACAGAACTCCCGTAAAGTGTTTCCTACACTCAGGATGCAGAACTCCTGTAAACTGCCTCTCCCTACTCACAATGTACACAAATCCTGTAAGCTGCTTCTCTTTTACTCAGACTACTAAAAACCCGCATAGTGCGTAAGATTAATCCCATGCTACAGAACTCCTGTGTAGTGTTTCTTACACTCAGGATGCAGAACTCCTGTAAACTGCCTCTCACTACTTCCAATGTACAGAAATCCTGTAAGCTGCTTCTCTTTTACTCAGACTGCTGAAAACCCGCATAGTGCGTAAGACTACTCCCATGCTGCAGAACTCCCGTAAAGTGTTTCCTACACTCAGGATGCAGAACTCCTGTAAACTGCCTCTCACTACTTCCAATGTACAGAAATCCTGTAAGCTGCTTCTCTTTTACGCAGACTGCTGAAAACCCGCATAGTGCGTTAGACTACTCCCATACTACAGAACTCCCGTAAAGTGTTTCCTACACTCAGGATGCAGAACTCCTGTAAACTGCCTCTCACTACTTCCAATGTAAACAAATCCTGTAAGCTGCTTCTCTTTTACTCAGACTACTGAAAACCCGCATAGTGGGTATGACTAATCCCATGCTACAGAACTCCCGTAAAGTGTTTCCTACACTCAGGATGCAGAACTCCTGTAAACTGCCTCTCACTACTTCCAATGTACAGAAATCCTGTAAGCTGCTTATCTTTTACGCAGACAACTGAAAACCCGCATAGTGTGTAAGACTACTCCCATGCTATAGAACTCCCGTAAAGTGTTTCCTACACTCAGGATGCAGAACTCCTGTAAACTGCCTCTCACTACTTCCAATGTACAGAAATCCTGTAAGCTGCTTCTCTTTTACTCAGACTACTGAAAACCCGAATAGTGGGTATGACTAATCCCATGCTACAGAACTCCCGTAAAGTGTTTCCTACACTCAGGATGCAGAACTCCTGTAAACTGCCTCTCACTACTTCCAATGTACAGAAATCCTGTAAGCTGCTTCTCTTTTACTCAGACAACTGAAAACCCGCATAGTGCGTAAGACTACTCCCATGCTACAGAACTCCCGTAAAGTGTTTCCTACACTCAGGATGCAGAACTCCTGTAAACTGCCTCTCACTACTTCCAATGTAAACAAATCCTGTGAGCTGCTTCTCTTTTACTCAGACTACTGAAAACCCTCATAGTGCGTAAGACTACTCCCATGCTACAGAACTCCCGTAAAGTGTTTCCTACACTCAGGATGCAGAACTCCTGTAAACTGCCTCTCACTACTTCCAATGTACAGAAATCCTGTAAGCTGCTTCTCTTTTACTCAGACAACTGAAAACCCGCATAGTGCGTAAGACTACTCCCATACTACAGAACTCCCGTAAAGTGTTTCCTGCACTCATTCTGCAGAACTCCTGTAAACTGCCTCTCCCTACTCACAATGTACACAAATCCTGTAAGCTGCTTCTCTTTTACTCAGACAACTGAAAACGCGCATAGTGCGTTAGACAGCTTCCATGCCACAGAACTCCTGTAAAGTGTTTCCTACACTCAGGATGCAGAACTCCTGTAAACTGCCTCTCCCTACTCAAAATGTACACAAATCCTGTAAGCTGCTTCTCTTTTACTCAGACTACTAAAAACCCGCATAGTGCGTAAGACTAATCCCATGCTACAGAACTCCCATAAAGTGTTTCCTACACTCAGGATGCAAAACTCCTGTAAACTGCCTCTCCCTACTCACAATGTAAACAAATCCTGTAAGCTGCTTCTCTTTTACTCAGACTGCTGAAAACCCGCATAGTGCGTAAGACTACTCCCATGCTGCAGAACTCCCGTAAAGTGTTTCCTACACTCAGGATGCAGAACTCCTGTAAACTGCCTCTCACTACTTCCAATGTACAGAAATCCTGTAAGCTGCTTCTCTTTTACTAAGACTGCTGAAAACCCGCATAGTGCGTAAGACTACTCCCATACTACAGAACTCCCGTAAAGTGTTTCCTACACTGAGGATGCAGAACTCCTGTAAACTGCCTCTCACTACTTCCAATGTACAGAAATCCTGTAAGCTGCTTCTCTTTTACTCAGACTGCTGAAAACCCGCATAGTGCGTAAGACTACTCCCATGCTACAGAACTCCCGTAAAGTGTTTCCTACACTCAGGATGCAGAACTCCTGTAAACTGCCTCTCACTACTTCCAATGTAAACAAATCCTGTGAGCTGCTTCTCTTTTACTAAGACTGCTGAAAACCCGCATAGTGGGTATGACTAATCCCATGCTACAGAACTCCCATAAAGTGTTTCCTACACTCAGGATGCAGAACTCCTGTAAACTGCCTCTCACTACTTCCAATGTACAGAAATCCTGTAAGCTGCTTCTCTTTTACTCAGACAACTGAAAACCCGCATAGTGCGTAAGACTACTCCCATACTACAGAACTCCCGTAAAGTGTTTCCTACACTCAGGATGCAGAACTCCTGTAAACTGCCTCTCCCTACTCACAATGTACACAAATCCTGTAAGCTGCTTCTCTTTTACTCAGACTACTAAAAACCCGCATAGTGCGTAAGACTAATCCCATGCTACAGAACTCCTGTGTAGTGTTTCTTACACTCAGGATGCAGAACTCCTGTAAACTGTCTCTCAATACTTCCAATGTACAGAAATCCTGTAAGCTGCTTCTCTTTTACTAAGACTGCTGAAAACCCGCATAGTGCGTAAGACTACTCCCATGCTACAGAACTCCCGTAAAGTGTTTCCTACACTCAGGATGCAGAACTCCTGTAAACTGCCTCTCACTACTTCCAATGTACACAAATCCTGTAAGCTGCTTCTCTTTTACTCAGACTGCTGAAAACCCGCATAGTGCGTAAGACTACTCCCATGCTACAGATCTCCCATAAAGTGTTTCCTACACTCAGGATGCAAAACTCCTGTAAACTGCCTCTCACTACTTCCAATGTACAGAAATCCTGTAAGCTGCTTCTCTTTTACGCAGACTGCTGAAAACCCGCATAGTGCGTAAGACTACTCCCATGCTACAGAACTCCCGTAACGTGTTTCCTACACTCAGGATGCAGAACTCCTGTAAACTGCCTCTCACTACTTCCAATGTACAGAAATACTGTAAGCTGCTTCTCTTTTACGCAGACTGCTGAAAACCCGAATAGTGCGTAAGACTACTCCCATGCTACAGAACTCCCGTAAAGTGTTTCCTACACTCAGGATGCAGAACTCCTGTAAACTGCCTCTCACTACTTCCAATGTACAGAAATCCTGTAAGCTGCTTCTCTTTTACTCAGACTGCTGAAAACCCGCATAGTGCGTAAGACTACTCCTATGCTACAGAACTCCCGTAAAGTGTTTCCTACACTCAGGATGCAGAACTCCTGTAAACTGCCTCTCACTACTTCCAATGTACACAAATCCTGTAAGCTGCTTCGCTTTTACTCAGACTGCTGAAAACCCGCATAGTGCGTAAGACTACTCCCATGCTACAGAACTCCCATAAAGTGTTTCCTACACACAGGATGCAAAACTCCTGTAAACTACCTCTCACTACTTCCAATGTACACAAATCCTGTAAGCTGCTTCTCTTTTACTCAGACTACTGAAAACCCGCATAGTGCGTAAGACTACTCCCATGCTACAGAACTCCCATAAAGTGTTTCCTACACTCAGGATGCAGAACTCCTGTAAACTGCCTCTCACTACTTCCAATGTACAGAAATCCTGTAAGCTGCTTCTCTTTTACTCAGACAACTGAAAACCCGCATAGTGCGTAAGACTACTCCCATACTACAGAACTCCCATAAAGTGTTTCCTACACTCAGGATGCAGAACTCCTGTAAACTGCCTCTCACTACTTCCAATGTACAGAAATCCTGTAAGCTGCTTCTCTTTTACTCAGACAACTGAAAACCCTCATAGTGCGTAAGACTACTCCCATGCTACAGAACTCCCGTAAAGTGTTTCCTACACTCAGGATGCATAACTCCTGTAAACTGCCTCTCACTACTTCCAATGTAAACAAATCCTGTAAGCTGCTTCTCTTTTACTCAGACAACTGAAAACCCGCATAGTGCGTAAGACTACTCCCATACTACAGAACTCCCATAAAGTGTTTCCTGCACTCAGGATGCAGAACTCCTGTAAACTGCCTCTCCCTACTCACAATGTACACAAATCCTGTAAGCTGCTTCTCTTTTACTCAGACTACTAAAAACCCGCATAGTGCGTAAGATTAATCCCATGCTACAGAACTCCTGTGTAGTGTTTCTTACACTCAGGATGCAGAACTCCTGTAAACTGCCTCTCCCTACTCACAATGTACACAAATCCTGTAAGCTGCTACTCTTTTACTCAGACAACTAAAAACGCGCATAGTGCGTTAGACAGCTCCCATGCCACAGAACTCCCGTAAAGTGTTTCCTACACTCAGGATGCAGAACTCCTGTAAACTGCCTCTCCCTACTCACAATGTACACAAATCCTGTAAGCTGCTTCTCTTTTACTCAGACTACTAAAAACCCGCATAGTGCGTAAGATTAATCCCATGCTACAGAACTCCTGTGTAGTGTTTCTTACACTCAGGATGCAGAACTCCTGTAAACTGCCTCTCACTACTTCCAATGTACAGAAATCCTGTAAGCTGCTTCTCTTTTACTCAGACTGCTGAAAACCCGCATAGTGTGTAAGACTACTCCCATGCTGCAGAACTCTCGTAAAGTGTTTCCTACACTCAGGATGCAGAACTCCTGTAAACTGCCTCTCACTACTTCCAATGTACACAAATCCTGTAAGCTGCTTCTTTTTACTAAGACTGCTGAAAACCTGCATAGTGCGTAAGACTACTCCCATACTACAGAACTCCCGTAAAGTGTTTCCTACACTCAGGATGCAGAACTCCTGTAAACTGCCTCTCACTACTTCCAATGTACACAAATCCTGTAAGCTGCTTCTCTTTTACTCAGACTGCTGAAAACCCGCATAGTGCGTAAGACTACTCCCATGCTACAGAACTCCCATAAAGTGTTTCCTAAACTCAGGATACAAAACTCCTGTAAACTGCCTCTCACTACTTCCAATGTACAGAAATCCTGTAAGCTGCTTCTCTTTTACGCAGACTGCTGAAAACCCGCATAGTGCGTAAGACTACTCCCATGCTACACAACTCCCGTAACGTATTTCCTACACTCAGGATGCAGAACTCCTGTAAACTGCCTCTCACTACTTCCAATGTACAGAAATACTGTAAGCTCCTTCTCTTTTACGCAGACTGCTGAAAACCCGCATAGTGCGTTAGACTACTCCCATACTACAGAACTCCCGTAAAGTGTTTCCTACACTCAGAATGCAGAACTCCTGTAAACTGTCTCTCACTACTTCCAATGTAAACAAATCCTGTAAGCTGCTTCTCTTTTACTCAGACTACTGAAAACCCGCATAGTGGGTATGACTAATCCCATGCTACAGAACTCCCGTAAAGTGTTTCCTACACTCAGGATGCAGAACTCCTGTAAACTGCCTCTCACTACTTCCAATGTACAGAAATCCTGTAAGCTGCTTCTCTTTTACTCAGACAACTGAAAACCCGCATAGTGCGTAAGACTACTCCCATGCTACAGAACTCCCGTAAAGTGTTTCCTGCACTCAGGATGCAGAACTCTTGTAAACTGCCTCTCCCTACTCACAATGTACACAAATCCTGTAAGCTGCTTCTCTTTTACTCAGACAACTGAAAACGCGCATAGTGCGTTAGACAGCTCCCATGCTACAGAACTCCCGTAAAGTGTTTCCTACTCTCAGGATGCAGAACTCCTGTAAACTGCCTCTCCCTACTCACAATGTACACAAATCCTGTAAGCTGCTTCTCTTTTACTCAGACTACTAAAAACCCGCATAGTGCGTAAGACTAATCCCATGCTACAGAACTCCTGTGTAGTGTTTCTTACACTCAGGATGCAGAACTCCTGTAAACTGCCTCTCACTACTTCCAATGTACACAAATCCTGTAAGCTGCTTCTCTTTTACTCAGACTGCTGTAAACCCGCATAGTGCGTAAGACTACTCCCATGCTGCAGAACTCCCATCTAGTGTTTCCTACACTCAGGATGCAGAACTCCTGTAAACTGCCTCTCACTACTTGCAATGTACAGAAATCCTGTAAGCTGCTTCTCTTTTACTAAGACTGCTGAAAACCCGCATAGTGCATAAGACTACTCCCATACTACAGAACTCCCGTAAAGTGTTTCCTACACTCAGGATGCAGAACTCCTGTAAACTGCCTCTCACTACTTCCAATGTACACAAATCCTGTAAGCTGCTTCTCTTTTACTCAGACTGCTGAAAACCCGCATAGTGCGTAAGACTACTCCCATGCTACAGAACTCCCATAAAGTGTTTCCTACACTAAGGCTGCAAAACTCCTGTAAACTGCCTCTCACTACTTCCAATGTACAGAAATCCTGTAAGCTGCTTCTCTTTTACTCAGACTGCTGAAAACCCGCATAGTGCGTAAGACTACTCCCATGCTACAGAACTCCCGTAAAGTGTTTCCTACACTCAGGATGCAGAACTCCTGTAAACTGCCTCTCACTACTTCCAATGTACAGAAATACTGTAAGCTGCTTCTCTTTTACTAAGACTGCTGAAAACCCGCATAGTGCGTAAGACTACTCCCATACTACAGAACTCCCGTAAAGTGTTTCCTACACTCAGAATGCAGAACTCCTGTAAACTGCCTCTCACTACTTCCAATGTAAACAAATCCTGTAAGCTGCTTCTCTTTTACTCAGACTACTGAAAACCCGCATAGTGGGTATGACTAATCCCATGCTACAGAACTCCCGTAAAGTGTTTCCTACACTCAGGATGCAGAACTCCTGTAAACTGCCTCTCACTACTTCCAATGTACAGAAATCCTGTAAGCTGCTTCTCTTTTACGCAGACAACTGAAAACCCGCATAGTGCGTAAGACTACTCCCATACTACAGAACTCCCGTAAAGTGTTTCCTGCACTCAGGATGCAGAACTCCTGTAAAGTGCCTCTCCCTACTCACAATGTACACAAATCCTGTAAGCTGCTTCTCTTTTACTGAGACTACTGAAAACCCGCATAGTGCATAAGACTACTCCCATGCTACAGAACTCCCGTAAAGTGTTTCCTACACTCAGGATTCAGAACTCCTGTAAACTACCTCTCACTACTTCCAATGTACACAAATCCTGTAAGCTGCTTCTCTTTTACTCAGACTGCTGAAAACCCGCATAGTGCGTAAGACTACTCCCATGCTACAGAACTCCCATAAAGTGTTTCCTACACACAGGATGCAGAACTCCTGTAAACTGCCTCTCACTACTTCCAATGTACAGAAATCCTGTAAGCTGCTTCTCTTTTACTCAGACAACTGAAAACGCGCATAGTGCGTTAGACAGCTCCCATGCTACAGAACTCCCGTAATGTGTTTCCTACACTCAGGATGCAGAACTCCTGTAAACTGCATCTCCCAACTCACAATGTACACAAATCCTGTAAGCTGCTTCTCTTTTACTCAGACTACTAAAAACCCGCATAGTGCGTAAGACTAATCCCATGCTACAGAACTCCCATCTAGTGTTTCCTACACTCAGGATGCAGAACTCCTGTAAACTGCCTCTCACTACTTCCAATGTACAGAAATCCTGTAAGCTGCTTCTCTTTTACTCAGACTGCTGAAAACCCGCATAGTGCGTAAGACTACTCCCATGCTGCAGAACTCCCATCTAGTGTTTCCTACACTCAGGATGCAGAACTCCTGTAAACTGCCTCTCACTACTTCCAATGTACAGAAATCCTGTAAGCTGCTTCTCTTTTACTAAGACTGCTGAAAACCCGCATAGTGTGTAAGACTACTCCCATACTACAGAACTCCCGTAAAGTGTTTCCTACACTCAGGATGCAGAACTCCTGTAAACTGCCTCTCACTACTTCCAATGTACACAAATCCTGTAAGCTGCTTCTCTTTTACTCAGACTGCTGGAAACCCGCATAGTGCGTAAGACTACTCCCATGCTACAGAACTCCCATAAAGTGTTTCCTATACTCAGGATGCAGAACTCCTGTAAACTGCCTCTCACTACTTCCAATGCACAGAAATCCTGTAAGCTGTTTCTCTTTTACGCAGACAACTGAAAACCCGCATAGTGCGTAAGACCACTCCCATGCTACAGAACTCCCATAAAGTATTTCCTACACTCAGGATGCAGAACTCCTGTAAACTGCCTCTCACTACTTCCAATGTACAGAAATCCTGTAAGCTGCTTCTCTTTTACTCAGACTGCTGAAAACCCGCATAGTGCGTAAGACTACTCCCATACTACAGAACTCCCGTAAAGTGTTTCCTACACTCAGGATGCAGAACTCCTGTAAACTGCCTCTCACTACTTCCAATGTATAGAAATCCTGTAAGCTGCTTCTCTTTTTCTCAGACTACTGAAAACCCGCATAGTGAGTAAGACTACTCCCATGCTACAGAACTCCCGTAAAGTGTTTCCTACACTCAGGATTCAGAACTCCTGTAAACTGCCTCTCACTACTTCCAATGTACACAAATCCTGTAAGCTGCTTCTCTTTTACTCAGACTGCTGAAAACCCGCATAGTGCGTAAGACTACTCCCATGCTACAGAACTCCCATAAAGTGTTTCCTACACACAGGATGCAAAACTCCTGTAAACTACCTCTCACTACTTCCAATGTACATAAATCCTGTAAGCTGCTTCTCTTTTACGCAGACAACTGAAAACCCGCATAGTGTGTAAGACTACTCCCATGCCATAGAACTCCCGTAAAGTGTTTCCTACACTCAGGATGCAAAACTCCTGTAAACTGCCTCTCACTACTTCCAATGTACAGAAATCCTGTAAGCTGCTTCTCTTTTACTCAGACAACTGAAAACCCGCATAGTGCGTAAGACTACTCCCATACTACAGAACTCCCGTAAAGTGTTTCCTACACTCAGGATGCAAAACTCCTGTAAACTGCCTCTCACTACTTCCAATGTACAGAAATCCTGTAAGCTGCTTCTCTTTTACGCAGACTGCTGAAAACCCGCATAGAGCGTAAGACTACTCCCATGCTACAGAACTCCCGTAACGTGTTTCCTACACTCAGGATGCAGAACTCCTGTAAACTGCCTCTCACTACTTCCAATGTACAGAAATCCTGTAAGCTGCTTCTCTTTTACGCAGACTGCTGAAAACCCGCATAGAGCGTAAGACTACTCCCATGCTACAGAACTCCCGTAACGTGTTTCCTACACTCAGGATGCAGAACTCCTGTAAACTGCCTCTCACTACTTCCAATGTACAGAAATCCTGTAAGCTGCTTCTCTTTTACGCAGACTGCTGAAAACCCGCATAGTGCGTAAGACTACTCCCATGCTACAGAACTCCCGTAAGTGTTTCCTACACTCGGGATGCAGAACTCCTGTAAACTGCCTCTCACTACTTCCAATGTACAGAAATCCTGTAAGCTGCTTCTCTTTTACTCAGACAACTGAAAACCCGCATAGTGCGTAAGACTACTCCCTAGCTACAGAACTCCCGTAAAGTGTTTCCTACACTCAGGATGCAGAACTCCTGTAAACTGCCTCTCACTACTTCCAATGTAAACAAATCCTGTAAGCTGCTTCTCTTTTACTCAGACTACTGAAAACCCGCATAGTGGGTATGACTAATCCCATGCTACAGAACTCCCGTAAAGTGTTTCCTACACTCAGGATGCAGAACTACTGTAAACTGCCTCTCACTACTTCCAATGTACAGAAATCCTGTAAGCTGCTTCTCTTTTACTCAGACAACTGAAAACCCGCATAGTGCGTAAGACTACTCCCATACTACAGAACTCCCGTAAAGTGTTTCCTGCACTCAGGATGCAGAACTCCTGTAAACTGCCTCTCCCTACTCACAATGTACACAAATCCTGTAAGCTGCTTCTCTTTTACTCAGACAACTGAAAACGCGCATAGTGCGTTAGACAGCTCCCATGCCACAGAACTCCCGTAAAGTGTTTCCTACACTCAGGATGCAGAACTCCTGTAAACTGCCTCTCCCTACTCACAATGTACACAAATCCTGTAAGCTGCTTCTCTTTTACTCAGACTACTAAAAACCCGCATAGTGCGTAAGACTAATCCCATGCTACAGAACTCCTGTGTAGTGTTTCTTACACTCAGGATGCAGAACTCCTGTGAACTGCCTCTCACTACTTCCAATGTACAGAAATCCTGTAAGAAGCTTCTCTTTTACGCAGACAACTGAAAACCCGCTTAGGGCGTAAGACTACTCCCATACTACAGAACTCCCATAAAGTGTTTCCTACACTCATGATGCAGATCTCCTGTAAACTGCCTCTCACTATTTCCAATGTACAGAAATCCTGTAAGCTGCTTCTCTTTTACTCAGACTACTGAAAACCCGCATAGTGCGTAAGACTACTCCCATGCTACAGAACTCCCGTAAAGTGTTTCCTACACTCAGGATGCAGAACTCCTTTAAACTGCCTCTCACTACTTCCAATGTACAGAAATCCTGTAAGCTGCTTCTCTTTTACTAAGATAACTGAAAACCCGCATAGTGCGTAAGACTACTCCCATACTACAGAACTCCCGTAAAGTGTTTCCTACACTCAGGATGCAGAACTCCTGTAAACTGCCTCTCACTACTTCCAATGTACAGAAATCCTGTAAGCTGCTTCTCTTTTACTCAGACTACTGAAAACCCGCATAGTGCGTAAGACTACTCCCATGCTACAGAACTCCCGTAAAGTGTTTCCTACACTCAGGATTCAGAACTCCTGTAAACTGCCTCTCACTACTTCCAATGTACAGAAATCCTGTAAGCTGCTTCTCTTTTACTCAGACTGCTGAAAACCCGCATAGTGCGTAAGACTACTCCCATGCTACAGAACTCCCATAAAGTGTTTCCTACACTCAGGATGCAGAACTCCTGTAAACTGCCTCTCACTACTTCCAATGTACAGAAATCCTGTAAGCTGCTTCTCTTTTACTCAACTACTGAAAACCCGCATAGTGCGTAAGACTACTCCCATGCTACAGAACTCCCGTAATGTGTTTCCTACACTCAGGATGCAGAACTCCTGTAAACTGCCTCTCACTACTTCCAATGTACAGAAATCCTGTAAGCTGCTTCTCTTTTACTCAGACTACTGAAAACCCGCATAGTGCGTAAGACTACTCCCATGCTACAGAACTCCCGTAAAGTGTTTCCTACACTCAGGATGCAGAACTCCTGTAAACTGCCTCTCACTACTTCCAATGTACAGAAATCCTGTAAGCTGCTTCTCTTTTACTCAGACAACTGAAAACCCCCATAGTGCGTAAGACTACTCCCATACTACAGAACTCCCGTAAAGTGTTTCCTACACTCAGGATGCAGAACTCCTGTAAACTGCCTCTCACTACTTCCAATGTACAGAAATCCTGTAAGCTGCTTCTCTTTTACTAAGACAACTGAAAACCCGCATAGTGCGTAAGACTACTCCCATACTACAGAACTCCCGTAAAGTGTTTCCTACACTCAGGATGCAGAACTCCTGTAAACTGCCTCTCACTACTTCCAATGTACAGAAATCCTGTAAGCTGCTTCTCTTTTACTCAGACTACTGAAAACCCGCATAGTGCGTAAGACTACTCCCATGCTACAGAACTCCCGTAAAGTGTTTCCTACACTCAGGATTCAGAACTCCTGTAAACTGCCTCTCACTACTTCCAATGTACAGAAATCCTGTAAGCTGCTTCTCTTTTACTCAGACTGCTGAAAACCCGCATAGTGCGTAAGACTACTCCCATGCTACAGAACTCCCATAAAGTGTTTCCTACACTCAGGATGCAGAACTCCTGTAAACTGCCTCTCACTACTTCCAATGTACAGAAATCCTGTAAGCTGCTTCTCTTTTACTCAACTACTGAAAACCCGCATAGTGCGTAAGACTACTCCCATGCTACAGAACTCCCGTAATGTGTTTCCTACACTCAGGATGCAGAACTCCTGTAAACTGCCTCTCACTACTTCCAATGTACAGAAATCCTGTAAGCTGCTTCTCTTTTACTCAGACTACTGAAAACCCGCATAGTGCGTAAGACTACTCCCATGCTACAGAACTCCCGTAAAGTGTTTCCTACACTCAGGATTCAGAACTCCTATAAACTGCCTCTCACTACTTCCAATGTACAGAAATCCTGTAAGCTGCTTCTCTTTTACTCAGACTGCTGAAAACCCGCATAGTGCGTAAGACTACTCCCATGCTACAGAAGTCCCATAAAGTGTTTCCTACACTCAGGATGCAAAACTCCTGTAAACTGCCTCTCACTACTTCCAATGTACAGAAATCCTGTAAGCTGCTTCTCTTTTACGCAGACTACTGAAAACCCGCATAGTGTGTAAGACTACTCCCATGCTACAGAACTCCCGTAAAGTGTTTCCTACACTCAGGATGCAGAACTCCTGTAAACTGCCTCTCACTACTTCCAATGTACACAAATCCTGTAAGCTGCTTCTCTTTTACTCAGACTACTGAAAACCCGCATAGTGCGTAAGACTACTCCCATACTACAGAACTCCCGTAAAGTGTTTCCTAAACTCAGGATGCAGAACTCCTGTAAACTGCCTCTCACTACTTCCAATGTACAGAAATCCTGTAAGCTGCTTCTCTTTTACTCAGACTACTGAAAACCCGCATAGTGCGTAAGACTACTCCCATGCTACAGAACTCCCGTAAAGTGTTTCCTACACTCAGGATGCAGAACTCCTGTAAACTGCCTCTCACTACTTCCAATGTACAGAAATCCTGTGAGCTGCTTCTCTTTTACGCAGACTGCTGAAAACCCGCATAGTGCGTAAGACTACTCCCATGCTACAGAAGTCCCATAAAGTGTTTCCTACTCTCAGGATGCAAAACTCCTGTAAACTGCCTCTCACTACTTCCAATGTACAGAAATCCTGTAAGCTGCTTCTCTTTTACTAAGACAACTGAAAACCCGCATAGTGCGTAAGACTACTCCCATGCTACAGAACTCCCGTAAAAGGTTTCTTAAACTCAGGATGCAGAACTCCTGTAAACTGCCTCTCACTACTTCCAATGTACAGAAATCCTGTAAGAAGCTTCTCTTTCACGCAGACAACTGAAAACCCGCTTAGTGCGTAAGACTACTCCCATACTACAGAACTCCCATAAAGTGTTTCCTACACACATGATGCAGATCTCCTGTAAACTGCCTCTCACTACTTCCAATGTACAGAAATCCTGTAAGCTGCTTCTCTTTTACGCAGACTACTGAAAACCCGCATAGTGCGTAAGACTACTCCCATGCTACAGAACTCCCGTAAAATGTTTCCTACACTCAGGATGCAGAACTCCTGTAAACTGCCTCTCACTACTTCCAATGTACAGAAATCCTGTAAGCTGCTTCTCTTTTACTAAGACTGCTGAAAACCCGCATAGTGCGTAAGACTACTCCCATACTACAGAATTCCCGTAAAGTGTTTCCTACACTCAGGATGCAGAACTCCTGTAAACTGCCTCTCACTACTTCCAATGTACACAAATCCTGTAAGCTGCTTCTCTTTTACTCAGACTACTGAAAACCCGCATAGTGCGTAAGACTAATCCCATGCTACAGAACTCCCGTAAAGTGTTTCCTACACTCAGGATGCAGAACTCCTGTAAACTGCCTCTCACTGCTTCCAATGTACAGAAATCCTGCAAGCTGCTTCTCTTTTACTCAGACAACTGAAAACCCGCATAGTGCGTAAGACTACTCCCATACTACAGAACTCCCGTAAAGTGTTTCCTACACTCAGGATGCAGAACTCCTGTAAACTGCCTCTCACAACTTCCAATGTACAGAAATCCTGTAAGCTGCTTCTCTTTTACTCAGACTACTGAAATCCCGCATAGTGCGTAAGACTACTCCCATGCTACAGAACTCCCGTAAAGTGTTTCCTACACTCAGGATTCAGAACTCCTGTAAACTGCCTCTCACTACTTCCAATGTACAGAAATCCTGTAAGCTGCTTCTCTTTTACTCAGACTGCTGAAAACCCGCATAGTGCGTAAGACTACTCCCATGCTACAGAACTCCCATAAAGTGTTTCCTACACTCAGGATGCAAAACTCCTGTAAACTGCCTCTCACTACTTCCAATGTACAGAAATCCTGTAAGCTGCTTCTCTTTTACTCAGACTACTGAATACCCACATAGTGCGTAAGACTACTCCCATGCTACAGAACTCCCGTAATGTGTTTCCTACACTCAGGATGCAGAACTCCTGTAAACTGCCTCTCACTACTTCCAATGTACAGAAATCCTGTAAGCTGCTTCTCTTTTACTCAGACTACTGAAAACCCGCATAGTGCGTAAGACTACTCCCATGCTACAGAACTCCCGTAAAGTGTTTCCTACACTCAGGATGCAGAACTCCTATAAACTGCCTCTCACTACTTCCAATGTACAGAAATCCTGTAAGCTGCTTCTCTTTTACTAAGACAACTGAAAACCCGCATAGTGCGTAAGACTACTCCCATACTACAGAAGTCCCGTAAAGTGTTTCCTACACTCAGGATGCAGAACTCCTGTAAACTGCCTCTCACTACTTCCAATGTACAGAAATCCTGTAAGCTGCTTCTCTTTTACTCAGACTACTGAAAACCCGCATAGTGCGTAATACTACTCCCATGCTACAGAACTCCCGTAAAGTGTTTCCTACACTCAGGATTCAGAACTCCTGTAAACTGCCTCTCACTACTTCCAATGTACAGAAATCCTGTAAGCTGCTTCTCTTTTACTCAGACTGCTGAAAACCCGCATAGTGCGTAAGACTACTCCCATGCTACAGAACTCCCATAAAGTGTTTCCTACACTCAGGATGCAGAACTCCTGTAAACTGCCTCTCACTACTTCCAATGTACAGAAATCCTGTAAGCTGCTTCTCTTTTACTCAACTACTGAAAACCCGCATAGTGCGTAAGACTACTCCCATGCTACAGAACTCCCGTAATGTGTTTCCTACACTCAGGATGCAGAACTCCTGTAAACTGCCTCTCACTACTTCCAATGTACAGAAATCCTGTAAGCTGCTTCTCTTTTACTCAGACTACTGAAAACCCGCATAGTGCGTAAGACTACTCCCATGCTACAGAACTCCCGTAAAGTGTTTCCTACACTCAGGATTCAGAACTCCTATAAACTGCCTCTCACTACTTCCAATGTACAGAAATCCTGTAAGCTGCTTCTCTTTTACTCAGACTGCTGAAAACCCGCATAGTGCGTAAGACTACTCCCATGCTACAGAAGTCCCATAAAGTGTTTCCTACACTCAGGATGCAAAACTCCTGTAAACTGCCTCTCACTACTTCCAATGTACAGAAATCCTGTAAGCTGCTTCTCTTTTACGCAGACTACTGAAAACCCGCATAGTGTGTAAGACTACTCCCATGCTACAGAACTCCCGTAAAGTGTTTCCTACACTCAGGATGCAGAACTCCTGTAAACTGCCTCTCACTACTTCCAATGTACACAAATCCTGTAAGCTGCTTCTCTTTTACTCAGACTACTGAAAACCCGCATAGTGCGTAAGACTACTCCCATACTACAGAACTCCCGTAAAGTGTTTCCTAAACTCAGGATGCAGAACTCCTGTAAACTGCCTCTCACTACTTCCAATGTACAGAAATCCTGTAAGCTGCTTCTCTTTTACTCAGACTACTGAAAACCCGCATAGTGCGTAAGACTACTCCCATGCTACAGAACTCCCGTAAAGTGTTTCCTACACTCAGGATGCAGAACTCCTGTAAACTGCCTCTCACTACTTCCAATGTACAGAAATCCTGTGAGCTGCTTCTCTTTTACGCAGACTGCTGAAAACCCGCATAGTGCGTAAGACTACTCCCATGCTACAGAAGTCCCATAAAGTGTTTCCTACACTCAGGATGCAAAACTCCTGTAAACTGCCTCTCACTACTTCCAATGTACAGAAATCCTGTAAGCTGCTTCTCTTTTACTAAGACAACTGAAAACCCGCATAGTGCGTAAGACTACTCCCATGCTACAGAACTCCCGTAAAAGGTTTCTTAAACTCAGGATGCAGAACTCCTGTAAACTGCCTCTCACTACTTCCAATGTACAGAAATCCTGTAAGAAGCTTCTCTTTCACGCAGACAACTGAAAACCCGCTTAGTGCGTAAGACTACTCCCATACTACAGAACTCCCATAAAGTGTTTCCTACACACATGATGCAGATCTCCTGTAAACTGCCTCTCACTACTTCCAATGTACAGAAATCCTGTAAGCTGCTTCTCTTTTACGCAGACTACTGAAAACCCGCATAGTGCGTAAGACTACTCCCATGCTACAGAACTCCCGTAAAATGTTTCCTACACTCAGGATGCAGAACTCCTGAAAACTGCCTCTCACTACTTCCAATGTACAGAAATCCTGTAAGCTGCTTCTCTTTTACTAAGACTGCTGAAAACCCGCATAGTGCGTAAGACTACTCCCATACTACAGAATTCCCGTAAAGTGTTTCCTACACTCAGGATGCAGAACTACTGTAAACTGCCTCTCACTACTTCCAATGTACACAAATCCTGTAAGCTGCTTCTCTTTTACTCAGACTACTGAAAACCCGCATAGTGCGTAAGACTAATCCCATGCTACAGAACTCCCGTAAAGTGTTTCCTACACTCAGGATGCAGAACTCCTGTAAACTGCCTCTCACTGCTTCCAATGTACAGAAATCCTGCAAGCTGCTTCTCTTTTACTCAGACAACTGAAAACCCGCATAGTGCGTAAGACTACTCCCATACTACAGAACTCCCGTAAAGTGTTTCCTACACTCAGGATGCAGAACTCCTGTAAACTGCCTCTCACAACTTCCAATGTACAGAAATCCTGTAAGCTGCTTCTCTTTTACTCAGACTACTGAAATCCCGCATAGTGCGTAAGACTACTCCCATGCTACAGAACTCCCGTAAAGTGTTTCCTACACTCAGGATTCAGAACTCCTGTAAACTACCTCTCACTACTTCCAATGTACAGAAATCCTGTAAGCTGCTTCTCTTTTACGCAGACTACTGAAAACCCGCATAGTGTGTAAGACTACTCCCATGCTACAGAACTCTCGTAAAAGGTTTCCTACACTCAGGATGCAGAACTCCTGTAAACTGCCTCTCACTACTTCCAATGTACAGAAATCCTGTAAGCTGCTTCTCTTTTACTCAGACTACTGAAAACCCGCATAGTGCGTAAGACTACTCCCATGCTACAGAACTCCCGTAAAGTGTTTCCTACACTCAGGATTCAGAACTCCTGTAAACTGCCTCTCACTACTTCCAATGTACAGAAATCCTGTAAGCTGCTTCTCTTTTACTCAGACTGCTGAAAACCCGCATAGTGCGTAAGACTATTCCCATGCTACAGAACTCCCATAAAGTGTTTCCTACACACAGGATGCAAAACTCCTGTAAACTACCTCTCACTACTTCCAATGTACATAAATCCTGTAAGCTGCTTCTCTTTTACGAAGACAACTGAAAACCCGCATAGTGTGTAAGACTACTCCCATGCTATAGAACTCCCGTAAAGTGTTTCCTACACTCAGGATGCAGAACTCCTGTAAACTGCCTCTCACTACTTCCAATGTACAGAAATCCTGTAAGCTGCTTCTCTTTTACTCAGACTGCTGAAAACCCGCATAGTGCGTAAGACTACTCCCATGCTACAGAACTCCTGTGTAGTGTTTCTTACACTCAGGATGCAGAACTCCTGTAAACTGCCTCTCACTACTTCCAATGTACAGAAATTCTGTAAGCTGCTTCTCTTTTACTCAGACAACTGAAAACCCGCATAGTGCGTAAGACTACTCCCATACTACAGAACTCCCGTAAAGTGTTTCCTACACTCAGGATGCAGAACTCCTGTAAACTGCCTCTCACTACTTCCAATGTACAGAAATCCTGTAAGCTGCTTCTCTTTTACTCAGACAACTGAAAACCCGCATAGTGCGTAAGACTACTCCCATGCTACAGAACTCCCGTAAAGTGTTTCCTACACTCAGGATGCAGAACTCCTGTAAACTGCCTCTCACTACTTCCAATGTAAACAAATCCTGTAAGCTGCTTCTCTTTTACTCAGACTACTGAAAACCCGCATAGTGGGTATGCCTAATCCCATGCTACAGACTCCCGTAAAGTGTTTCCTACACTCAGGATGCAGAACTCCTGTAAACTGCCTCTCACTACTTCCAATGTACAGAAATCCTGTAAGCTGCTTCTCTTTTACTCAGACAACTGAAAACCCGCATAGTGCGTAAGACTACTCCCATACTACAGAACTCCCGTAAAGTGTTTCCTGCACTCAGGATGCAGAACTCCTGTAAACTGCCTCTCACTACTTCCAATGTACACAAATCCTGTAAGCTGCTTCTCTTTTACTCAGACAACTGAAAACGCGCATAGTGCGTTAGACAGCTCCCATGCCACAGAACTCCCGTAAAGTGTTTCCTACACTCAGGATGCAGAACTCCTGTAAACTGCCTCTCCCTACTCACAATGTACACAAATCCTGTAAGCTGCTTCTCTTTTACTCAGACTACTAAAAACCCGCATAGTGCGTAAGATTAATCCCATGCTACAGAACTCCTGTGTAGTGTTTCTTACACTCAGGATGCAGAACTCCTGTAAACTGCCTCTCACTACTTCCAATGTACAGAAATCCTGTAAGCTGCTTCTCTTTTACTCAGACTGCTGAAAACCCGCATAGTGCGTAAGACTACTCCCATGCTGCAGAACTCCCGTAAAGTGTTTCCTACACTCAGGATGCAGAACTCCTGTAAACTGCCTCTCACTACTTCCAATGTACAGAAATCCTGTAAGCTGCTTCTCTTTTACTAAGACTGCTGAAAACCCGCATAGTGCGTAAGACTACTCCCATACTACAGAACTCCCGTAAAGTGTTTCCTACACTCAGGATGCAGAACTCCTGTAAACTGCCTCTCCCTGCTTCCAATGTACACAAATCCTGTAAGCTGCTTCTCTTTTACTCAGACTACTAAAAACCCGCATAGTGCGTAAGATTAATCCCATGCTACAGAACTCCTGTGTAGTGTTTCTTACACTCAGGATGCAGAACTCCTGTAAACTGCCTCTCACTACTTCCAATGTACAGAAATCCTGTAAGCTGCTTCTCTTTTACTCAGACTGCTGAAAACCCGCATAGTGCGTAAGACTACTCCCATGCTGCAGAACTCCCGTAAAGTGTTTCCTACACTCAGGATGCAGAACTCCTGTAAACTGCCTCTCACTACTTCCAATGTACAGAAATCCTGTAAGCTGCTTCTCTTTTACTAAGACTGCTGAAAACCCGCATAGTGCGTAAGACTACTCCCATACTACAGAACTCCCGTAAAGTGTTTCCTACACTCAGGATGCAGAACTCCTGTAAACTGCCTCTCACTACTTCCAACGTACACAAACCCTGTAAGCTGCTTCTCTTTTACTCAGACTGCTGAAAACCCGCATAGTGCGTAAGACTACTCCCATGCTACAGAACTCCCATAAAGTGTTTCCTATACTCAGGATACAAAACTCCTGTAAACTGCCTCTCACTACTTCCAATGTACAGAAATCCTGTAAGCTGCTTCTCTTTTACGCAGACTGCTGAAAACCCGCATAGTGCGTAAGACTACTCCCATGCTACAGAACTCCCGTAACGTGTTTCCTACACTCAGGATGCAGAACTCCTGTAAACTGCCTCTCACTACTTCCAATGTACAGAAATACTGTAAGCTGCTTCTCTTTTACGCAGACTGCTGAAAACCCGCATAGTGCGTTAGACTACTCCCATACTACAGAACTCCCGTAAAGTGTTTCCTACACTCAGAATGCAGAACTCCTGTAAACTGCCTCTCACTACTTCCAATGTAAACAAATCCTGTAAGCTGCTTCTCTTTTACTCAGACTACTGAAAACCCGCATAGTGGGTATGACTAATCCCATGCTACAGAACTCCCGTAAAGTGTTTCCTACACTCAGGATGCAGAACTCCTGTAAACTGCCTCTCACTACTTCCAATGTACAGAAATCCTGTAAGCTGCTTCTCTTTTACTCAGACAACTGAAAACCCGCATAGTGCGTAAGACTACTCCCATAATACAGAACTCCCGTAAAGTGTTTCCTGCACTCAGGATGCAGAACTCCTGTAAACTGCCTCTCCCTACTCACAATGTACACAAATCCTGTAAGCTGCTTCTCTTTTACTCAGACAACTGAAAACGCGCATAGTGCGTTAGACAGCTCCCATGCTACAGAACTCCCGTAAAGTGTTTCCTACACTCAGGATGCAGAACTCCTGTAAACTGCCTCTCCCTACTCACAATGTACACAAATCCTGTAAGCTGCTTCTCTTTTACTCAGACTACTAAAAACCCGCATAGTGCGTAAGACTAATCCCATGCTACAGAACTCCTGTGTAGTGTTTCTTACACTCAGGATGCAGAACTCCTGTAAACTGCCTCTCACTACTTCCAATGTACAGAAATCCTGTAAGCTGCTTCTCTTTTACTCAGACTGCTGAAAACCCGCATAGTGCGTAAGACTACTCCCATGCTACAGAACTCCCGTAATGTGTTTCCTACACTCAGGATGCAGAACTCCTGTAAACTGCCTCTCACTACTTCCAATGTACAGAAATCCTGTAAGCTGCTTCTCTTTTACTCAGACTACTGAAAACCCGCATAGTGCGTAAGACTACTCCCATGCTACAGAACTACCGTAAAGTGTTTCCTACACTCAGGATGCAGAACTCCTATAAACTGCCTCTCACTACTTCCAATGTACAGAAATCCTGTAAGCTGCTTCTCTTTTACTCAGACTGCTGAAAACCCGCATAGTGCGTAAGACTACTCCCATGCTACAGAAGTCCCATAAAGTGTTTCCTACACTCAGGATGCAAAACTCCTGTAAACTGCCTCTCACTACTTCCAATGTACAGAAATCCTGTAAGCTGCTTCTCTTTTACGCAGACTACTGAAAACCCGCATAGTGTGTAAGACTACTCCCATGCTACAGAACTCCCGTAAAAGGTTTCCTACACTCAGGATGCAGAACTCCTGTAAACTGCCTCTCACTACTTCCAATGTACAGAAATCCTGTAAGCTGCTTCTCTTTTACTAAGACTGCTGAAAACCCGCATAGTGCGTAAGACTACTCCCATACTACAGAACTCCCATAAAGTGTTTCCTACACTCAGGATGCAGAACTCCTGTAAACTGCCTCTCACTACTTCCAATGTACAGAAATCCTGTAAGCTGCTTCTCTTTTACGCAGAAAACTGAAAACCCGCATAGTGCGTAAGACTACTCCCATACTTCAGAACTCCCGTAAAGTGTTTCCTACACTCAGGATGCAGAACTCCTGTAAACTGCCTCTCACTACTTCCAATGTACAGAAATCCTGTAAGCTGCTTCTCTTTTACTCAGACTACTGAAAACCCGCATAGTGCGTAAGACTACTCCCATGCTACAGAACTCCCGTAAAGTGTTTCCTACACTCAGGATTCAGAACTCCTGTAAACTGCCTCTCACTACTTCCAATGTACAGAAATCCTGTAAGCTGCTTCTCTTTTACTCAGACTGCTGAAAACCCGCATAGTGCGTAAGACTACTCCCATACTACAGAACTCCCGTAAAGTGTTTCCTACACTCAGGATGCAGAACTCCTGTAAACTGCCTCTCACTACTTCCAATGTACACAAATCCTGTAAGCTGCTTCTCTTTTACTCAGACTGCTAAAAACGCGCATATTGCGTAAGACTACTCCCATGCTACAGAACTCCCATAAAGTGTTTCCTACACTCAGGATGCAAAACTCCTGTAAACTGCCTCTCACTACTTCCAATGTACAGAAATCCTGTAAGCTGCTTCTCTTTTACGCAGACTGCTGAAAACCCGCATAGTGCGTAAGACTACTCCCATGCTACAGAACTCCCGTAAAGTGTTTCCTACACTCAGGATGCAGAACTCCTGTAAACTGCCTCTCACTACTTCCAATGTACAGAAATCCTGTAAGCTGCTTCTCTTTTACTCAGACTACAAAAAACCCGCATAGTGCGTAAGACTACTCCCATGCTACAGAACTCCCGTAAAGTATTTCCTACACTCAGGATTCAGAACTCCTGTAAACTGCCTCTCACTACTTCCAATGTACACAAATCCTGTAAGCTGCTTCTCTTTTACTCAGACTGCTGAAAACCCGCATAGTGCGTAAGACTACTCCCATGCTACAGAACTCCCATAAAGTGTTTCCTACACACAGGATGCAGAACTCCTGTAAACTGCCTCTCACTACTTCCAATGTACGTAAATCCTGTAAGCTGCTTCTCTTTTACTCAGACAACTGAAAACGCGCATAGTGCGTTAGACAGCTCCCATGCTACAGAACTCCCGTAAAGTGTTTCCTACACTCAGAATGCAGAATTCCTGTAAATTGCATCTCCCAACTCACAATGTACACAAATCCTGTAAGCTGCTTCTCTTTTACTCAGACTACTAAAAACCCGCATAGTGCGTAAGACTAATCCCATGCTACAAAACTTCTGTGTAGTGTTTCTTACACTCAGGATGCAGAACTCCTGTAAACTGCCTCTCACTACTTCCAATGTACACAAATCCTGTAAGCTGCTTCTCTTTTACTCAGACTGCTGAAAACCCGCATAGTGCGTAAGACTACTCCCATGCTACAGAACTCCCGTAAAGTGTTTCCTACACTCAGGATGCAGAACTCCTGTAAACTGCCTCTCCCTACTCACAATGTACACAAATCCTGTAAGCTGCTTCTCTTTTACTCAGACTACTAAAAACCCGCATAGTGCATAAGACTAATCCCATGCTACAGAACTCCTGTGTAGTGTTTCTTACACTCAGGATGCAGAACTCCTGTAAACTGCCTCTCACTACTTCCAATGTACAGAAATCCTGTAAGCTGCTTCTCTTTTACTCAGACTGCTGAAAACCCGCATAGTGCGTAAGACTAATCCCATGCTACAGAACTCCTGTGTAGTGTTTCTTACACTCAGGATGCAGAACTCCTGTAAACTGCCTCTCACTACTTCCAATGTACAGAAATCCTGTAAGCTGCTTCTCTTTTACTCAGACTACTGAAAACCCGCATAGTGGGTAAGACTACTCCCATGCTACAGAACTCCCGTAAAGTGTTTCCTACACTCAGGATGCAGAACTCCTGTAAACTGCCTCTCACTACTTCCAATGTACAGAAATCCTGTAAGCTGCTTCTCTTTCACTAAGACTGCTGAAAACCCGCATAGTGCGTAAGACTACTCCCATGCTACAGAACTCCCATAAAGTGTTTCCTACACTCAGGATGCAAAACTCCTGTAAACTGCCTCTCACTACTTCCAATGTACAGAAATCCTGTAAGCTGCTTCTCTTTTACGCAGACTGCTGAAAACCCGCATAGTGCGTAAGACTACTCCCATGCTACAGAACTCCCGTAAAGTGTTTCCTACACTCAGGATGCAGAACTCCTGTAAACTGCCTCTCACTACTTCCAATGTACAGAAATCCTGTAAGCTGCTTCTCTTTTACTCAGACTACTGAAAACCCGCATAGTGCGTAAGACTACTCCCATGCTACAGAACTCCCGTAAAGTATTTCCTACACTCAGGATTCAGAACTCCTGTAAACTGCCTCTCACTACTTCCAATGTACACAAATCCTGTAAGCTGCTTCTCTTTTACTCAGAGTGCTGAAAACCCGCATAGTGCGTAAGACTACTCCCATGCTACAGAACTCCCGTAAAGTGTTTCCTACACTCAGGATGCAGAACTCCTGTAAACTGCCTCTCACTACTTCCAATGTACAGAAATCCTGTAAGCTGCTTCTCTTTTACTCAGACAACTGAAAACGCGCATAGTGCGTTAGACAGCTCCCATGCTACAGAACTCCCGTAAAGTGTTTCCTACACTCAGAATGCAGAACTCCTGTAAATTGCATCTCCCAACTCACAATGTACACAAATCCTGTAAGCTGCTTCTCTTTTACTCAGACTACTAAAAACCCGCATAGTGCGTAAGACTAATCCCATGCTACAGAACTTCTGTGTAGTGTTTCTTACACTCAGGATGCAGAACTCCTGTAAACTGCCTCTCACTACTTCCAATGTACAGAAATCCTGTAAGCTGCTTCTATTTTACTCAGACTGCTGAAAACCCGCATAGTGCGTAAGACTACTCCCATGCTGCAGAACTCCCATCTAGTGTTTCCTACACTCAGGATGCAGAACTCCTGTAAACTGCCTCTCACTACTTCTAATGTACAGAAATCCTGTAAGCTGCTTCTCTTTTACTCAGACAACTGAAAACCCGCATAGTGCGTAAGGCTACTCCCATACTACAGAACTCCCGTAAAGTGTTTCCTACACTCAGGATGCAGAACTCCTGTAAACTGCCTCTCACTACTTCCAATGTACACAAATCCTGTAAGCTGCTTCTCTTTTACTCAGACTCTTGAAAACCCGCATAGTGCGTAAGACTACTCCCATGCTACAGAACTCCCATAAAGTGTTTCCTACACTCAGGATGCAGAACTCCTGTAAACTGCCTCTCACTACTTCCAATGTACAGAAATTCTGTAAGCTGCTTCTCTTTTACTCAGACAACTGAAAACCCGCATAGTGCGTAAGACTACTCCCATACTACAGAACTCCCGTAAAGTGTTTCCTACACTCAGGATGCAGAACTCCTGTAAACTGCCTCTCACTACTTCCAATGTACAGAAATCCTGTAAGCTGCTTCTCTTTTACTCAGACAACTGAAAACCCGCATAGTGCGTAAGACTACTCCCATACTACAGAACTCCCGTAAAGTGTTTCCTACACTCAGGATGCAAAACTCCTGTAAACTGCCTCTCACTACTTCCAATGTACAGAAATCCTGTAAGCTGCTTCTCTTTTACGCAGACTGCTGAAAACCCGCATAGAGCGTAAGACTACTCCCATGCTACAGAACTCCCGTAACGTGTTTCCTACACTCAGGATGCAGAACTCCTGTAAACTGCCTCTCACTACTTCCAATGTACAGAAATCCTGTAAGCTGCTTCTCTTTTACGCAGACTGCTGAAAACCCGCATAGAGCGTAAGACTACTCCCATGCTACAGAACTCCCGTAACGTGTTTCCTACACTCAGGATGCAGAACTCCTGTAAACTGCCTCTCACTACTTCCAATGTACAGAAATACTGTAAGCTGCTTCTCTTTTACGCAGACTGCTGAAAACCCGCATAGTGCGTAAGACTACTCCCATGCTACAGAACTCCCGTAAGTGTTTCCTACACTCGGGATGCAGAACTCCTGTAAACTGCCTCTCACTACTTCCAATGTACAGAAATCCTGTAAGCTGCTTCTCTTTTACTCAGACAACTGAAAACCCGCATAGTGCGTAAGACTACTCCCTAGCTACAGAACTCCCGTAAAGTGTTTCCTACACTCAGGATGCAGAACTCCTGTAAACTGCCTCTCACTACTTCCAATGTAAACAAATCCTGTAAGCTGCTTCTCTTTTACTCAGACTACTGAAAACCCGCATAGTGGGTATGACTAATCCCATGCTACAGAACTCCCGTAAAGTGTTTCCTACACTCAGGATGCAGAACTACTGTAAACTGCCTCTCACTACTTCCAATGTACAGAAATCCTGTAAGCTGCTTCTCTTTTACTCAGACAACTGAAAACCCGCATAGTGCGTAAGACTACTCCCATACTACAGAACTCCCGTAAAGTGTTTCCTGCACTCAGGATGCAGAACTCCTGTAAACTGCCTCTCCCTACTCACAATGTACACAAATCCTGTAAGCTGCTTCTCTTTTACTCAGACAACTGAAAACGCGCATAGTGCGTTAGACAGCTCCCATGCCACAGAACTCCCGTAAAGTGTTTCCTACACTCAGGATGCAGAACTCCTGTAAACTGCCTCTCCCTACTCACAATGTACACAAATCCTGTAAGCTGCTTCTCTTTTACTCAGACTACTAAAAACCCGCATAGTGCGTAAGACTAATCCCATGCTACAGAACTCCTGTGTAGTGTTTCTTACACTCAGGATGCAGAACTCCTGTAAACTGCCTCTCACTACTTCCAATGTACAGAAATCCTGTAAGAAGCTTCTCTTTTACGCAGACAACTGAAAACCCGCTTAGTGCGTAAGACTACTCCCATGCTGCAGAACTCCAGTAAAGTGTTTCCTACACTCAGGATGCAGAACTCCTGTAAACTGCCTCTCACTACTTCCAATGTACAGAAATCCTGTAAGCTGCTTCTCTTTTACTCAGACTACTGAAAACCCGCATAGTGCGTAAGACTACTCCCATACTACAGAACTCCCGTAAAGTGTTTCCTACACTCAGGATGCAGAACTCCTGTAAACTGCCTCTCACTACTTCCAATGTACAGAAATCCTGTAAGCTGCTTCTCTTTTACTCAGACTACTGAAAACCCGCATAGTGCGTAAGACTACTCCCATACTACAGAACTCCCGTAAAGTGTTTCCTACACTCAGGATGCAGAACTCCTGTAAACTGCCTCTCACTACTTCCAATGTACAGAAATCCTGTAACCTGCTTCTCTTTTACTCAGACTACTGAAAACCCGCATAGTGCGTAAGACTACTCCCATGCTACAGAACTCCCGTAAAGTGTTTCCTACACTCAGGATTCAGAACTCCTGTAAACTGCCTCTCACTACTTCCAATGTACACAAATCCTGTAAGCTGCTTCTCTTTTACTCAGACTGCTGAAAACCCGCATAGTGCGTAAGACTACTCCCATGCTACAGAACTCCCATAAAGTGTTTCCTACACACAGGATGCAGAACTCCTGTAAACTGCCTCTCACTACTTCCAATGTACGTAAATCCTGTAAGCTGCTTCTCTTTTACTCAGACAACTGAAAACGCGCATAGTGCGTTAGACAGCTCCCATGCTACAGAACTCCCGTAAAGTGTTTCCTACACTCAGAATGCAGAATTCCTGTAAATTGCATCTCCCAACTCACAATGTACACAAATCCTGTAAGCTGCTTCTCTTTTACTCAGACTACTAAAAACCCGCATAGTGCGTAAGACTAATCCCATGCTACAAAACTTCTGTGTAGTGTTTCTTACACTCAGGATGCAGAACTCCTGTAAACTGCCTGTCACTACTTCCAATGTACACAAATCCTGTAAGCTGCTTCTCTTTTACTCAGACTGCTGAAAACCCGCATAGTGCGTAAGACTACTCCCATGCTACAGAACTCCCATAAAGTGTTTCCTACACTCAGGATGCAAAACTCCTGTAAACTGCCTCTCCCTACTCACAATGTACACAAATCCTGTAAGCTGCTTCTCTTTTACTCAGACTACTAAAAACCCGCATAGTGCGTAAGACTAATCCCATGCTACAGAACTCCTGTGTAGTGTTTCTTACACTCAGGATGCAGAACTCCTGTAAACTGCCTCTCACTACTTCCAATGTACAGAAATCCTGTAAGCTGCTTCTCTTTTACTCAGACTGCTGAAAACCCGCATAGTGCGTAAGACTAATCCCATGCTACAGAACTCCTGTGTAGTGTTTCTTACACTCAGGATGCAGAACTCCTGTAAACTGCCTCTCACTACTTCCAATGTACAGAAATCCTGTAAGCTGCTTCTCTTTTACTCAGACTACTGAAAACCCGCATAGTGGGTAAGACTACTCCCATGCTACAGAACTCCCGTAAAGTGTTTCCTACACTCAGGATGCAGAACTCCTGTAAACTGCCTCTCACTACTTCCAATGTACAGAAATCCTGTAAGCTGCTTCTCTTTCACTAAGACTGCTGAAAACCCGCATAGTGCGTAAGACTACTCCCATGCTACAGAACTCCCATAAAGTGTTTCCTACACTCAGGATGCAAAACTCCTGTAAACTGCCTCTCACTACTTCCAATGTACAGAAATCCTGTAAGCTGCTTCTCTTTTACGCAGACTGCTGAAAACCCGCATAGTGCGTAAGACTACTCCCATGCTACAGAACTCCCGTAAAGTGTTTCCTACACTCAGGATGCAGAACTCCTGTAAACTGCCTCTCACTACTTCCAATGTACAGAAATCCTGTAAGCTGCTTCTCTTTTACTCAGACTACTGAAAACCCGCATAGTGCGTAAGACTACTCCCATGCTACAGAACTCCCGTAAAGTATTTCCTACACTCAGGATTCAGAACTCCTGTAAACTGCCTCTCACTACTTCCAATGTACACAAATCCTGTAAGCTGCTTCTCTTTTACTCAGACTGCTGAAAACCCGCATAGTGCGTAAGACTACTCCCATGCTACAGAACTCCCATAAAGTGTTTCCTACACACAGGATGCAGAACTCCTGTAAACTGCCTCTCACTACTTCCAATGTACAGAAATCCTGTAAGCTGCTTCTCTTTTACTCAGACAACTGAAAACGCGCATAGTGCGTTAGACAGCTCCCATGCTACAGAACTCCCGTAAAGTGTTTCCTACACTCAGAATGCAGAACTCCTGTAAATTGCATCTCCCAACTCACAATGTACACAAATCCTGTAAGCTGCTTCTCTTTTACTCAGACTACTAAAAACCCGCATAGTGCGTAAGACTAATCCCATGCTACAGAACTTCTGTGTAGTGTTTCTTACACTCAGGATGCAGAACTCCTGTAAACTGCCTCTCACTACTTCCAATGTACAGAAATCCTGTAAGCTGCTTCTATTTTACTCAGACTGCTGAAAACCCGCATAGTGCGTAAGACTACTCCCATGCTGCAGAACTCCCATCTAGTGTTTCCTACACTCAGGATGCAGAACTCCTGTAAACTGCCTCTCACTACTTCCAATGTACAGAAATCCTGTAAGCTGCTTCTCTTTTACTAAGACTGCTGAAAACCCGCATAGTGTGTAAGACTACTCCCATACTACAGAACTCCCGTAAAGTGTTTCCTACACTCAGGATGCAGAACTCCTGTAAACTGCCTCTCACTACTTCCAATGTACACAAATCCTGTAAGCTGCTTCTCTTTTACTCAGACTGCTGAAAACCCGCATAGTGCGTAAGACTACTCCCATGCTACAGAACTCCCATAAAGTGTTTCCTACACACAGGATGCAGAACTCCTGTAAACTGCCTCTCACTACTTCCAATGTACGTAAATCCTGTAAGCTGCTTCTCTTTTACTCAGACAACTGAAAACGCGCATAGTGCGTTAGACAGCTCCCATGCTACAGAACTCCCGTAAAGTGTTTCCTACACTCAGAATGCAGAATTCCTGTAAATTGCATCTCCCAACTCACAATGTACACAAATCCTGTAAGCTGCTTCTCTTTTACTCAGACTACTAAAAACCCGCATAGTGCGTAAGACTAATCCCATGCTACAAAACTTCTGTGTAGTGTTTCTTACACTCAGGATGCAGAACTCCTGTAAACTGCCTCTCGCTACTTCCAATGTACACAAATCCTGTAAGCTGCTTCTCTTTTACTCAGACTGCTGAAAACCCGCATAGTGCGTAAGACTACTCCCATGCTACAGAACTCCCATAAAGTGTTTCCTACACTCAGGATGCAAAACTCCTGTAAACTGCCTCTCCCTACTCACAATGTACACAAATCCTGTAAGCTGCTTCTCTTTTACTCAGACTACTAAAAACCCGCATAGTGCGTAAGACTAATCCCATGCTACAGAACTCCTGTGTAGTGTTTCTTACACTCAGGATGCAGAACTCCTGTAAACTGCCTCTCACTACTTCCAATGTACAGAAATCCTGTAAGCAGCTTCTCTTTTACTCAGACTGCTGAAAACCCGCATAGTGCGTAAGACTAATCCCATGCTACAGAACTCCTGTGTAGTGTTTCTTACACTCAGGATGCAGAACTCCTGTAAACTGCCTCTCACTACTTCCAATGTACAGAAATCCTGTAAGCTGCTTCTCTTTTACTCAGACTACTGAAAACCCGCATAGTGGGTAAGACTACTCCCATGCTACAGAACTCCCGTAAAGTGTTTCCTACACTCAGGATGCAGAACTCCTGTAAACTGCCTCTCACTACTTCCAATGTACAGAAATCCTGTAAGCTGCTTCTCTTTCACTAAGACTGCTGAAAACCCGCATAGTGCGTAAGACTACTCCCATGCTACAGAACTCCCATAAAGTGTTTCCTACACTCAGGATGCAAAACTCCTGTAAACTGCCTCTCACTACTTCCAATGTACAGAAATCCTGTAAGCTGCTTCTCTTTTACGCAGACTGCTGAAAACCCGCATAGTGCGTAAGACTACTCCCATGCTACAGAACTCCCGTAAAGTGTTTCCTACACTCAGGATGCAGAACTCCTGTAAACTGCCTCTCACTACTTCCAATGTACAGAAATCCTGTAAGCTGCTTCTCTTTTACTCAGACTACTGAAAACCCGCATAGTGCGTAAGACTACTCCCATGCTACAGAACTCCCGTAAAGTATTTCCTACACTCAGGATTCAGAACTCCTGTAAACTGCCTCTCACTACTTCCAATGTACACAAATCCTGTAAGCTGCTTCTCTTTTACTCAGACTGCTGAAAACCCGCATAGTGCGTAAGACTACTCCCATGCTACAGAACTCCCGTAAAGTGTTTCCTACACTCAGGATGCAGAACTCCTGTAAACTGCCTCTCACTACTTCCAATGTACAGAAATCCTGTAAGCTGCTTCTCTTTTACTCAGACAACTGAAAACGCGCATAGTGCGTTAGACAGCTCCCATGCTACAGAACTCCCGTAAAGTGTTTCCTACACTCAGAATGCAGAACTCCTGTAAATTGCATCTCCCAACTCACAATGTACACAAATCCTGTAAGCTGCTTCTCTTTTACTCAGACTACTAAAAACCCGCATAGTGCGTAAGACTAATCCCATGCTACAGAACTTCTGTGTAGTGTTTCTTACACTCAGGATGCAGAACTCCTGTAAACTGCCTCTCACTACTTCCAATGTACAGAAATCCTGTAAGCTGCTTCTATTTTACTCAGACTGCTGAAAACCCGCATAGTGCGTAAGACTACTCCCATGCTGCAGAACTCCCATCTAGTGTTTCCTACACTCAGGATGCAGAACTCCTGTAAACTGCCTCTCACTACTTCCAATGTACAGAAATCCTGTAAGCTGCTTCTCTTTTACTAAGACTGCTGAAAACCCGCATAGTGTGTAAGACTACTCCCATACTACAGAACTCCCGTAAAGTGTTTCCTACACTCAGGATGCAGAACTCCTGTAAACTGCCTCTCACTACTTGCAATGTACAGAAATCCTGTAAGCTGCTTCTCTTTTACTCAGACTACTGAAAACCCGCATAGTGCGTAAGACTACTCCCATGCTACAGAACTCCCGTAAAGTGTTTCCTACACTCAGGATTCAGAACTCCTGTAAACTGCCTCTCACTACTTCCAATGTACAGAAATCCTGTGAGCTGCTTCTCTTTTACTCAGACTGCTGAAAACCCGCATAGTGCGTAAGACTACTCCCATGCTACAGAAGTCCCATAAAGTGTTTCCTACACTCAGGATGCAAAACTCCTGTAAACTGCCTCTCACTACTTCCAATGTACAGAAATCCTGTAAGCTGCTTCTCTTTTACGCAGACTACTGAAAACCCGCATAGTGCGTAAGACTACTCCCATGCTACAGAACTCCCGTAAAAGGTTTCCTAAACTCAGGATGCAGAACTCCTGTAAACTGCCTCTCACTACTTCCAATGTACAGAAATCCTGTAAGAAGCTTCTCTTTTACGCAGACAACTGAAAACCCGCTTAGTGCGTAAGACTACTCCCATGCTGCAGAACTCCAGTAAAGTGTTTCCTACACTCAGGATGCAGAACTCCTGTAAACTGCCTCTCACTACTTCCAATGTACAGAAATCCTGTAAGCTGCTTCTCTTTTACTCAGACTACTGAAAACCCGCATAGTGCGTAAGACTACTCCCATACTACAGAACTCCCGTAAAGTGTTTCCTACACTCAGGATGCAGAACTCCTGTAAACTGCCTCTCACTACTTCCAATGTACAGAAATCCTGTAAGCTGCTTCTCTTTTACTCAGACTACTGAAAACCCGCATAGTGGGTAAGACTACTCCCATGCTACAGAACTCCCGTAAAGTGTTTCCTACACTCAGGATGCAGAACTCCTGTAAACTGCCTCTCACTACTTCCAATGTACAGAAATCCTGTAAGCTGCTTCTCTTTTACTCAGACTGCTGAAAACCCACATAGTGCGTAAGACTACTCCCATGCTACAGAACTCCCATAAAGTGTTTCCTACTCTCAGGATGCAAAACTCCTGTAAACTGCCTCTCACTATTCCAATGTACAGAAATCCTGTAAGCTGCTTCTCTTTTACGCAGACTACTGAAAACCCGCATAGTGCGTAAGACTACTCCCATGCTACAGAACTCCCGTAAAGTGTTTCCTACACTCAGGATGCAGAACTCCTGTAAACTGCCTCTCACTACTTCCAATGTACAGAAATCCTGTAAGCTGCTTCTCTTTTACTAAGACAACTGAAAACCCGCATAGTGCGTAAGACTACTCCCTTACTACAGAATTCCCGTAAAGTGTTTCCTACACTCAGGATGCAGAACTCCTGTAAACTGCCTCTCACTACTTCCAATGTACAGAAATCCTGTAAGCTGCTTCTCTTTTACTCAGACTACTGAAAACCCGCATAGTGCGTAAGACTACTCCCATGCTACAGAACTCCCGTAAAGTGTTTCCCACACTCAGGATGCAGAACTCCTGTAAACTGCCTCTCACTGCTTCCAATGTACAGAAATCCTGTAAGCTGCTTCTCTTTTACTCAGACAACTGAAAACCCGCATAGTGCGTAAGACTACTCCCATACTACAGAACTCCCGTAAAGTGTTTCCTACACTCAGGATGCAGAACTCCTGTAAACTGCCTCTCACTACTTCCAATGTACAGAAATCCTGTAAGCTGCTTCTCTTTTACTCAGGCTGCTGAAAACCCGCATAGTGCGTAAGACTACTCCCATGCTACAGAACTCCTGTGTAGTGTTTCTTACACTCAGGATGCAGAACTCCTGTAAACTGCCTCTCACTACTTCCAATGTACAGAAATCCTGTAAGCTGCTTCTCTTTTACTCAGACAACTGAAAACCCGCATAGTGCGTAAGACTACTCCCATGCTACAGAACTCCCGTAAAGTGTTTCCTACACTCAGGATGCAGAACTCCTGTAAACTGCCTCTCACTGCTTCCAATGTACAGAAATCCTGTAAGCTGCTTCTCTTTTACTCAGACAACTGAAAACCCGCATAGTGCGTAAGACTACTCCCATACTACAGAACTCCCGTAAAGTGTTTCCTACACTCAGGATGCAGAACTCCTGTAAACTGCCTCTCACTACTTGCAATGTACAGAAATCCTGTAAGCTGCTTCTCTTTTACTCAGACTACTGAAAACCCGCATAGTGCGTAAGACTACTCCCATGCTACAGAACTCCCGTAAAGTGTTTCCCACACTCAGGATGCAGAACTCCTGTAAACTGCCTCTCACTGCTTCCAATGTACAGAAATCCTGTAAGCTGCTTCTCTTTTACTCAGACAACTGAAAACCCGCATAGTGCGTAAGACTACTCCCATACTACAGAACTCCCGTAAAGTGTTTCCTACACTCAGGATGCAGAACTCCTGTAAACTGCCTCTCACTACTTCCAATGTACAGAAATCCTGTAAGCTGCTTCTCTTTTACTCAGACTACTGAAAACCCGCATAGTGCGTAAGACTACTCCCATGCTACAGAACTCCCGTAAAGTGTTTCCTACACTCAGGATGCAGAACTCCTGTAAACTGCCTCTCACCACTTCCAATGTACAGAAATCCTGTAAGCTGCTTCTCTTTTACTCAGACTGCTGAAAACCCGCATAGTGCGTAAGACTACTCCCATGCTACAGAACTCCCATAAAGTGTTTCCTACACTCAGGATGCAAAACTCCTGTAAACTGCCTCTCACTACTTCCAATGTACAGAAATCCTGTAAGCTGCTTCTCTTTTACTCAGACTACTGAAAACCCGCATAGTGCGTAAGACTACTCCCATGCTACAGAACTCCCGTAATGTGTTTCCTACACTCAGGATGCAGAACTCCTGTAAACTGCCTCTGACTACTTCCAATGTACAGAAATCCTGTAAGCTGCTTCTCTTTTACTCAGACTACTGAAAACCCGCATAGTGCGTAAGACTACTCCCATGCTACAGAACTCCCGTAAAGTGTTTCCTACACTCAGGATTCAGAACTCCTGCAAACTGCCTCTCACTACTTCCAATGTACGTAAATCCTGTAAGCTGCTTCTCTTTTACTCAGACTACTGAAAACCCGCATAGTGCGTAAGACTACTCCCATGCTACAGAACTCCCGTAAAGTGTTTCCTACACTCAGGATTCAGAACTCCTGTAAACTGCCTCTCACTACTTCCAATGTACAGAAATCCTGTGAGCTGCTTCTCTTTTACTCAGACTGCTGAAAACCCGCATAGTGCGTAAGACTACTCCCATGCTACAGAAGTCCCATAAAGTGTTTCCTACACTCAGGATGCAAAACTCCTGTAAACTGCCTCTCACTACTTCCAATGTACAGAAATCCTGTAAGCTGCTTCTCTTTTACGCAGACTACTGAAAACCCGCATAGTGCGTAAGACTACTCCCATGCTACAGAACTCCCGTAAAAGGTTTCCTAAACTCAGGATGCAGAACTCCTGTAAACTGCCTCTCACTACTTCCAATGTACAGAAATCCTGTAAGAAGCTTCTCTTTTACGCAGACAACTGAAAACCCGCTTAGTGCGTAAGACTACTCCCATACTACAGAACTCTCATAAAGTGTTTCCTACACTCATGATGCAGATCTCCTGTAAACTGCCTCTCACTACTTCCAATGTACACAATTCCTGTAAGCTGCTTCTCTTTTACTCAGACTACTGAAAACCCGCATAGTGCGTAAGACTACTCCCATGCTACAGAACTCCCATAAAGTGTTTCCTACACTCAGGATGCAGAACTCCTGTAAACTGCCTCTCACTACTTCCAATGTACAGAAATCCTGTAAGCTGCTTCTCTTTTACTCAGACAACTGAAAACCCGCATAGTGCGTAAGACTACTCCCATACTACAGAACTCCCGTAAAGTGTTTCCTACACTCAGGATGCAGAACTCCTGTAAACTGCCTCTCACTACTTCCAATGTACAGAAATCCTGTAAGCTGCTTCTCTTTTACTCAGACTACTGAAAACCCGCATAGTGGGTAAGACTACTCCCATGCTACAGAACTCGCATAAAGTGTTTCCTACACTCAGGATGCAGAACTCCTGTAAACTGCCTCTCACTACTTCCAATGTACAGAAATCCTGTAAGCTGCTTCTCTTTTACTCAGACTACTGAAAACCCGCATAGTGGGTAAGACTACTCCCATGCTACAGAACTCCCGTAAAGTGTTTCCTACACTCAGGATGCAGAACTCCTGTAAACTGCCTCTCACTACTTCCAATGTACAGAAATCCTGTAAGCTGCTTCTCTTTTACTAAGACTGCTGAAAACCCGCATAGTGCGTAAGACTACTCCCATACTACAGAACTCCCGTAAAGTGTTTCCTACACTCAGGATGCAGAACTCCTGTAAACTGCCTCTCACTACTTCCAATGTACACAAATCCTGTAAGCTGCTTCTCTTTTACTCAGACTGCTGAAAACCCGCATAGTGCGTAAGACTACTCCCATGCTACAGAACTCCCATAAAGTGTTTCCTATACTCAGGATACAAAACTCCTGTAAACTGCCTCTCACTACTTCCAATGTACAGAAATCCTGTAAGCTGCTTCTCTTTTACACAGACTGCTGAAAACCCGCATAGTGCGTAAGACTACTCCCATGCTACAGAACTCCCGTAACGTGTTTCCTACACTCAGGATGCAGAACTCCTGTAAACTGCCTCTCACTACTTCCAATGTACAGAAATACTGTAAGCTGCTTCTCTTTTACTCAGACTGCTGAAAACCCGCATAGTGCGTTAGACTACTCCCATACTACAGAACTCCCGTAAAGTGTTTCCTACACTCAGAATGCAGAACTCCTGTAAACTGCCTCTCACTACTTCCAATGTAAACAAATCCTGTAAGCTGCTTCTCTTTTACTCAGACTACTGAAAACCCGCATAGTGGGTATGACTAATCCCATGCTACAGAACTCCCGTAAAGTGTTTCCTACACTCAGGATGCAGAACTCCTGTAAACTGCCTCTCACTACTTCCAATGTACAGAAATCCTGTAAGCTGCTTCTCTTTTACTCAGACAACTGAAAACTCGCATAGTGCGTAAGACTACTCCCATACTACAGAACTCCCGTAAAGTGTTTTCTGCACTCAGGATGCAGAACTCCTGTAAACTGCCTCTCCCTACTCACAATGTACACAAATCCTGTAAGCTGCTTCTCTTTTACTGAGACAACTGAAAACGCGCATAGTGCGTTAGACAGCTCCCATGCTACAGAACTCCCTTAAAGTGTTTCCTACACTCAGGATGCAGAACTCCTGTAAACTGCCTCTCCCTACTCACAATGTACACAAATCCTGTAAGCTGCTTCTCTTTTACTCAGACTACTAAAAACCCGCATAGTGCGTAAGATTAATCCCATGCTACAGAACTCCTGTGTAGTGTTTCTTACACTCAGGATGCAGACTCCTGTAAACTGCCTCTCACTATTTCCAATGTACAGAAATCCTGTAAGCTGCTTCTCTTTTACTCAGACTGCTGAAAACCCGCATAGTGCGTAAGACTACTCCCATGCTGCAGAACTCCCATCTAGTGTTTCCTACACTCAGGATGCAGAACTCCTGTAAACTGCCTCTCACTACTTGCAATGTACAGAAATCCTGTAAGCTGCTTCTCTTTTACTAAGACTGCTGAAAACCCGCATAGTGCGTAAGACTACTCCTATACTACCGAACTCCCGTAAAGTGTTTCCTACACTCAGGATTCAGAACTCCTGTAAAGTGCCTCTCACTACTTCCAATGTACAGAAATCCTGTGAGCTGCTTCTCTTTTACTCAGACTGCTGAAAACCCGCATTGTGCGTAAGACTACTCCCATGCTACAGAAGTCCCATAAAGTGTTTCCTACACTCAGGATGCAAAACTCCTGTAAACTGCCTCTCACTACTTCCAATGTACAGAAATCCTGTAAGCTGCTTCTCTTTTACGCAGACTACTGAAAACCCGCATAGTGCGTAAGACTACTCCCATGCTACAGAACTCCCGTAAAAGGTTTCCTAAACTCAGGATGCAGAACTCCTGTAAACTGCCTCTCACTACTTCCAATGTACAGAAATCCTGTAAGAAGCTTCTCTTTTACGCAGACAACTGAAAACCCGCTTAGTGCGTAAGACTACTCCCATACTACAGAACTCCCATAAACTGTTTCCTACACTCAGGATGCAGAACTCCTGTAAACTGCCTCTCACTACTTCCAATGTACAGAAATCCTGTAAGCTGCTTCTCTTTTACTCAGACTACTGAAAACCCGCATAGTGGGTAAGACTACTCCCATGCTACAGAACTCCCGTAAAGTGTTTCCTACACTCAGGATGCAGAACTCCTGTAAACTGCCTCTCACTACTTCCAATGTACAGAAATCCTGTAAGCTGCTTCTCTTTTACTAAGACAACTGAAAACCCGCATAGTGCGTAAGACTACTCCCATACTACAGAACTCCCGTAAAGTGTTTCCTACACTCAGGATGCAGAACTCCTGTAAACTGCCTCTCACTACTTCCAATGTACAGAAATCCTGTAAGCTGCTTCTCTTTTACTCAGACTACTGAAAACCCGCATAGTGGGTAAGACTACTCCCATGCTACAGAACTCCCGTAAAGTGTTTCCTACACTCAGGATGCAGAACTCCTGTAAACTGCCTCTCACTGCTTCCAATGTAAACAAATCCTGTAAGCTGCTTCTCTTTTACTCAGACTACTGAAAACCCGCATAGTGGGTATGACTAATCCCATGCTACAGAACTCCCGTAACGTGTTTCCTACACTCAGGATGCAGAACTCCTGTAAACTGCCTCTCACTACTTCCAATGTACAGAAATCCTGTAAGCTGCTTCTCTTTTACTCAGACAACTGAAAACCCGCATAGTGCGTAAGACTACTCCCATACTACAGAACTCCCGTAAAGTGTTTCCTACACTCAGGATGCAGAACTCCTGTAAACTGCCTCTCACTACTTCCAATGTACAGAAATCCTGTAAGCTGCTTCTCTTTTACTAAGACAACTGAAAACCCGCATAGTGCGTAAGACTACTCCCATGCTACAGAACTCCCGTAAAGTGTTTCCTACACTCAGGATGCAGAACTCCTGTAAACTGCCTCTCACTACTTCCAATGTACAGAAATCCTGTAAGCTGCTTCTCTTTTACTCAGACAACTGAAAACTCGCATAGTGCGTAAGACTACTCCTATACTACAGAACTCCCGTAAAGTGTTTTCTGCACTCAGGATGCAGAACTCCTGTAAACTGCCTCTCCCTACTCACAATGTACAGAAATCCTGTAAGCTGCTTCTCTTTTACTCAGACAACTGAAAACGCGCATAGTGCGTTAGACAGCTCCCATGCTACAGAACTCCCGTAAAGTGTTTCCTACACTCAGGATGCAGAACTCCTGTAAACTGCCTCTCCCTACTCACAATGTACACAAATCCTGTAAGCTGCTTCTCTTTTACTCAGACTACTAAAAACCCGCATAGTGCGTAAGATTAATCCCATGCTACAGAACTCCTGTGTAGTGTTTCTTACACTCAGGATGCAGACTCCTGTAAACTGCCTCTCACTATTTCCAATGTACAGAAATCCTGTAAGCTGCTTCTCTTTTACTCAGACTGCTGAAAACCCGCATAGTGCGTAAGACTACTCCCATACTACAGAACTCCCGTAAAGTGTTTCCTACACTCAGGATGCAGAACTCCTGTAAACTGCCTCTCACTACTTGCAATGTACAGAAATCCTGTAAGCTGCTTCTCTTTTACTAAGACTGCTGAAAACCCGCATAGTGCGTAAGACTACTCCTATACTACCGAACTCCCGTAAAGTGTTTCCTACACTCAGGATTCAGAACTCCTGTAAAGTGCCTCTCACTACTTCCAATGTACAGAAATCCTGTGAGCTGCTTCTCTTTTACTCAGACTGCTGAAAACCCGCATTGTGCGTAAGACTACTCCCATGCTACAGAAGTCCCATAAAGTGTTTCCTACACTCAGGATGCAAAACTCCTGTAAACTGCCTCTCACTACTTCCAATGTACAGAAATCCTGTAAGCTACTTCTCTTTTACGCAGACTACTGAAAACCCGCATAGTGCGTAAGACTACTCCCATGCTACAGAACTCCCGTAAAAGGTTTCCTAAACTCAGGATGCAGAACTCCTGTAAACTGCCTCTCACTACTTCCAATGTACAGAAATCCTGTAAGAAGCTTCTCTTTTACGCAGACAACTGAAAACCCGCTTAGTGCGTAAGACTACTCCCATACTACAGAACTCCCATAAACTGTTTCCTACACTCAGGATGCAGAACTCCTGTAAACTGCCTCTCACTACTTCCAATGTACAGAAATCCTGTAAGCTGCTTCTCTTTTACTCAGACTACTGAAAACCCGCATAGTGCGTAAGACTACTCCCATGCTACAGAACTCCCGTAAAGTGTTTCCTACACTCAGGATGCAGAACTCCTGTAAACTGCCTCTCACTACTTCCAATGTACAGAAATCCTGTAAGCTGCTTCTCTTTTACTAAGACAACTGAAAACCCGCATAGTGCGTAAGACTACTCCCATACTACAGAACTCCCGTAAAGTGTTTCCTACACTCAGGATGCAGAACTCCTGTAAACTGCCTCTCACTACTTCCAATGTACAGAAATCCTGTAAGCTGCTTCTCTTTTACTCAGACTACTGAAAACCCGCATAGTGGGTAAGACTACTCCCATGCTACAGAACTCCCGTAAAGTGTTTCCTACACTCAGGATGCAGAACTCCTGTAAACTGCCTCTCACTGCTTCCAATGTAAACAAATCCTGTAAGCTGCTTCTCTTTTACTCAGACTACTGAAAACCCGCATAGTGGGTATGACTAATCCCATGCTACAGAACTCCCGTAAAGTGTTTCCTACACTCAGGATGCAGAACTCCTGTAAACTGCCTCTCACTACTTCCAATGTACAGAAATCCTGTAAGCTGCTTCTCTTTTACTCAGACAACTGAAAACCCGCATAGTGCGTAAGACTACTCCCATACTACAGAACTCCCGTAAAGTGTTTCCTACACTCAGGATGCAGAACTCCTGTAAACTGCCTCTCACTACTTCCAATGTACAGAAATCCTGTAAGCTGCTTCTCTTTTACTCAGACAACTGAAAACCCGCATAGTGCGTAAGACTACTCCCATACTACAGAACTCCCGTAAAGTGTTTCCTACACTCAGGATGCAGAACTCCTGTAAACTGCCTCTCACTACTTGCAATGTACAGAAATCCTGTAAGCTGCTTCTCTTTTACTCAGACTACTGAAAACCCGCATAGTGGGTAAGACTACTCCCATGCTACAGAACTCCCGTAAAGTGTTTCCTACACTCAGGATGCAGAACTCCTGTAAACTGCCTCTCACTACTTCCAATGTAAACAAATCCTGTAAGCTGCTTCTCTTTTACTCAGACTACTGAAAACCCGCATAGTGGGTATGACTAATCCCATGCTACAGAACTCCCGTAAAGTGTTTCCTACACTCAGGATGCAGAACTCCTGTAAACTGCCTCTCACTACTTCCAATGTACAGAAATCCTGTAAGCTGCTTCTCTTTTACTCAGACAACTGAAAACCCGCATAGTGCGTAAGACTACTCCCATACTACAGAACTCCCGTAAAGTGTTTCCTACACTCAGGATGCAGAACTCCTGTAAACTGCCTCTCACTACTTCCAATGTAAACAAATCCTGTAAGCTGCTTCTCTTTTACTCAGACTACTGAAAACCCGCATAGTGGGTATGACTAATCCCATGCTACAGAACTCCCGTAAAGTGTTTCCTACACTCAGGATGCAGAACTCCTGTAAACTGCCTCTCACTACTTCCAATGTACAGAAATCCTGTAAGCTGCTTCTCTTTTACTCAGACAACTGAAAACCCGCATAGTGCGTAAGACTACTCCCATACTACAGAACTCCCGTAAAGTGTTTCCTGCACTCAGGATGCAGAACTCCTGTAAACTGCCTCTCCCTACTCACAATGTACACAAATCCTGTAAGCTGCTTCTCTTTTACTCAGACAACTGAAAACGCGCATAGTGCATTAGACAGCTCCCATGCCACAGAACTCCCGTAAAGTGTTTCCTACACTCAGGATGCAGAACTCCTGTAAACTGCCTCTCCCTACTCACAATGTACACAAATCCTGTAAGCTGCTTCTCTTTTACTCAGACTACTAAAAACCCGCATAGTGCGTAAGATTAATCCCATGCTACAGAACTCCTGTGTAGTGTTTCTTACACTCAGGATGCAGAACTCCTGTAAACTGCCTCTCACTACTTCCAATGTACAGAAATCCTGTAAGCTGCTTCTCTTTTACTCAGACTGCTGAAAACCCGCATAGTTCGTAAGACTACTCCCATGCTGCAGAACTCCCGTAAAGTGTTTCCTACACTCAGGATGCAGAACTCCTGTAAACTGCCTCTCACTACTTCCAATGTACAGAAATCCTGTAAGCTGCTTCTCTTTTACTAAGACTGCTGAAAACCCGCATAGTGCGTAAGACTACTCCCATACTACAGAACTCCCGTAAAGTGTTTCCTACACTCAGGATGCAGAACTCCTGTAAACTGCCTCTCACTACTTCCAATGTACACAAATCCTGTAAGCTGCTTCTCTTTTACTCAGACTGCTGAAAACCCGCATAGTGCGTAAGACTACTCCCATGCTACAGAACTCCCATAAAGTGTTTCCTATACTCAGGATACAAAACTCCTGTAAACTGCCTCTCACTACTTCCAATGTACAGAAATCCTGTAAGCTGCTTCTCTTTTACGCAGACTGCTGAAAACCCGCATAGTGCGTAAGACTACTCCCATGCTACAGAACTCCCGTAACGTGTTTCCTACACTCAGGATGCAGAACTCCTGTAAACTGCCTCTCACTACTTCCAATGTACAGAAATACTGTAAGCTGCTTCTCTTTTACTCAGACTGCTGAAAACCCGCATAGTGCGTTAGACTACTCCCATACTACAGAACTCCCGTAAAGTGTTTCCTACACTCAGGATGCAGAACTCCTGTAAACTGCCTCTCACTACTTCCAATGTACAGAAATCCTGTAAGCTGCTTCTCTTTTACGCAGACTACTGAAAACCCGCATAGTGCGTAAGACTACTCCCAAGCTACAGAACTCCCGTAAAAGGTTTCCTAAACTCAGGATGCAGAACTCCTGTAAACTGCCTCTCACTACTTCCAATGTACAGAAATCCTGTAAGAAGCTTCTCTTTTACGCAGACAACTGAAAACCCGCTTAGTGCGTAAGACTATTCCCATACTACAGAACTCCCATAAAGTGTTTCCTACACTCAGGATGCAGAACTCCTGTAAACTGCCTCTCACTACTTCCAATGTACAGAAATCCTGTAAGCTGCTTCTCTTTTACTCAGACTACTGAAAACCCGCATAGTGCGTAAGACTACTCCCATGCTACAGAACTCCCGTAAAGTGTTTCCTACACTCAGGATGCAGAACTCCTGTAAACTGCCTCTCACTACTTCCAATGTACAGAAATCCTGTAAGCTGCTTCTCTTTTACTAAGACAACTGAAAACCCGCATAGTGCGTAAGACTACTCCCATACTACAGAACTCCCGTAAAGTGTTTCCTACACTCAGGATGCAGAACTCCTGTAAACTGCCTCTCACTACTTCCAATGTACAGAAATCCTGTAAGCTGCTTCTCTTTTACTCAGACTGCTGAAAACCCGCATAGTGCGTAAGACTACTCCCATGCTGCAGAACTCCCGTAAAGTGTTTCCTACACTCAGGATGCAGAACTCCTGTAAACTGCCTCTCACTACTTCCAATGTACAGAAATCCTGTAAGCTGCTTCTCTTTTACTAAGACTGCTGAAAACCCGCATAGTGCGTAAGACTACTCCCATACTACAGAACTCCCGTAAAGTGTTTCCTACACTCAGGATGCAGAACTCCTGTAAACTGCCTCTCACTACTTCCAATGTACACAAATCCTGTAAGCTGCTTCTCTTTTACTCAGACTGCTGAAAACCCGCATAGTGCGTAAGACTACTCCCATGCTACAGAACTCCCATAAAGTGTTTCCTATACTCAGGATACAAAACTCCTGTAAACTGCCTCTCACTACTTCCAATGTACAGAAATCCTGTAAGCTGCTTCTCTTTTACGCAGACTGCTGAAAACCCGCATAGTGCGTAAGACTACTCCCATGCTACAGAACTCCCGTAACGTGTTTCCTACACTCAGGATGCAGAACTCCTGTAAACTGCCTCTCACTACTTCCAATGTACAGAAATACTGTAAGCTGCTTCTCTTTTACTCAGACTGCTGAAAACCCGCATAGTGCGTTAGACTACTCCCATACTACAGAACTCCCGTAAAGTGTTTCCTACACTCAGGATGCAGAACTCCTGTAAACTGCCTCTCACTACTTCCAATGTACAGAAATCCTGTAAGCTGCTTCTCTTTTACGCAGACTACTGAAAACCCGCATAGTGCGTAAGACTACTCCCAAGCTACAGAACTCCCGTAAAAGGTTTCCTAAACTCAGGATGCAGAACTCCTGTAAACTGCCTCTCACTACTTCCAATGTACAGAAATCCTGTAAGAAGCTTCTCTTTTACGCAGACAACTGAAAACCCGCTTAGTGCGTAAGACTACTCCCATACTACAGAACTCCCATAAAGTGTTTCCTACACTCAGGATGCAGAACTCCTGTAAACTGCCTCTCACTACTTCCAATGTACAGAAATCCTGTAAGCTGCTTCTCTTTTACTCAGACTACTGAAAACCCGCATAGTGCGTAAGACTACTCCCATGCTACAGAACTCCCGTAAAGTGTTTCCTACACTCAGGATGCAGAACTCCTGTAAACTGCCTCTCACTACTTCCAATGTACAGAAATCCTGTAAGCTGCTTCTCTTTTACTCAGACAACTGAAAACCCGCATAGTGCGTAAGACTACTCCCATACTACAGAACTCCCGTAAAGTGTTTCCTACACTCAGGATGCAGAACTCCTGTAAACTGCCTCTCACTACTTCCAATGTACAGAAATCCTGTAAGCTGCTTCTCTTTTACTAAGACAACTGAAAACCCGCATAGTGCGTAAGACTACTCCCATACTACAGAACTCCCGTAAAGTGTTTCCTACACTCAGGATGCAGAACTCCTGTAAACTGCCTCTCACTACTTCCAATGTACAGAAATCCTGTAAGCTGCTTCTCTTTTACTCAGACTACTGAAAACCCGCATAGTGGGTAAGACTACTCCCATGCTACAGAACTCCCATAAAGTGTTTCCTACACTCAGGATGCAGAACTCCTGTAAACTGCCTCTCACTACTTCCAATGTAAACAAATCCTGTAAGCTGCTTCTCTTTTACTCAGACTACTGAAAACCCGCATAGTGGGTATGACTAATCCCATGCTACAGAACTCCCGTAAAGTGTTTCCTACACTCAGGATGCAGAACTCCTGTAAACTGCCTCTCCCTACTTCCAATGTACAGAAATCCTGTAAGCTGCTTCTCTTTTACTCAGACAACTGAAAACCCGCATAGTGCGTAAGACTACTCCCATACTACAGAACTCCCGTAAAGTGTTTCCTACACTCAGGATGCAGAACTCCTGTAAACTGCCTCTCACTACTTCCAATGTACAGAAATCCTGTAAGCTGCTTCTCTTTTACTAAGACAACTGAAATCCCGCATAGTGCGTAAGACTACTCCCATACTACAGAACTCCCGTAAAGTGTTTCCTACACTCAGGATGCAGAACTCCTGTAAACTGCCTCTCACTACTTCCAATGTACAGAAATCCTGTAAGCTGCTTCTCTTTTTTTCTCAGACTACTGAAAACCCGCATAGTGGGTAAGACTACTCCCATGCTACAGAACTCCCGTAAAGTGTTTCCTACACTCAGGATGCAGAACTCCTGTAAACTGCCTCTCACTACTTCCAATGTAAACAAATCCTGTAAGCTGCTTCTCTTTTACTCAGACTACTGAAAACCCGCATAGTGGGTATGACTAATCCCATGCTACAGAACTCCCGTAAAGTGTTTCCTACACTCAGGATGCAGAACTCCTGTAAACTGCCTCTCACTACTTCCAATGTACAGAAATCCTGTAAGATGCTTCTCTTTTACTCAGACAACTGAAAACCCGCATAGTGCGTAAAACTACTCCCATACTACAGAACTCCCGTAAAGTGTTTCCTGCACTCAGGATACAGAACTCCTGTAAACTGCCTCTCCCTACTCACAATGTACACAAATCCTGTAAGCTGCTTCTCTTTTACTCAGACAACTGAAAACGCGCATAGTGCGTTAGACAGGTCCCATGCAACAGAACTCCCGTAAAGTGTTTCCTACACTCAGGATGCAGAACTCCTGTAAACTGCCTCTCCCTACTCACAATGTACACAAATCCTGTAAGCTGCTTCTCTTTTACTCAGACTACTAAAAACCCGCATAGTGCGTAAGATTAATCCCATGCTACAGAACTCCTGTGTAGTGTTTCTTACACTCAGGATGCAGAACTCCTGTAAACTGCCTCTCACTACTTCCAATGTACAGAAATCCTGTAAGCTGCTTCTCTTTTACTCAGACTGCTGAAAACCCGCATAGTTCGTAAGACTACTCCCATGCTGCAGAACTCCCGTAAATTGTTTCCTACACTCAGGATGCAGAACTCCTGTAAACTGCCTCTCACTACTTCCAATGTACAGAAATCCTGTAAGCTGCTTCTCTTTTACTAAGACTGCTGAAAACCCGCATAGTGCGTAAGACTACTCCCATACTACAGAACTCCCGTAAAGTGTTTCCTACACTCAGGATGCAGAACTCCTGTAAACTGCCTCTCACTACTTCCAATGTACACAAATCCTGTAAGCTGCTTCTCTTTTACTCAGACTGCTGAAAACCCGCATAGTGCGTAAGACTACTCCCATGCTACAGAACTCCCATAAAGTGTTTCCTATACTCAGGATACAAAACTCCTGTAAACTGCCTCTCACTACTTCCAATGTACAGAAATCCTGTAAGCTGCTTCTCTTTTACGCAGACTGCTGAAAACCCGCATAGTGCGTAAGACTACTCCCATGCTACAGAACTCCCGTAACGTGTTTCCTACACTCAGGATGCAGAACTCCTGTAAACTGCCTCTCACTACTTCCAATGTACAGAAATACTGTAAGCTGCTTCTCTTTTACTCAGACTGCTGAAAACCCGCATAGTGCGTTAGACTATTCCCATACTACAGAACTCCCGTAAAGTGTTTCCTACACTCAGAATGCAGAACTCCTGTAAACTGCCTCTCACTACTTCCAATGTAAACAAATCCTGTAAGCTGCTTCTCTTTTACTCAGACTACTGAAAACCCGCATAGTGGGTATGACCAATCCCATGCTACAGAACTCCCGTAAAGTGTTTCCTACACTCAGGATGCAGAACTCCTGTAAACTGCCTCTCACTACTTCCAATGTACAGAAATCCTGTAAGCTGCTTCTCTTTTACTCAGACTGCTGAAAACCCGCATAGTGCGTAAGACTACTCCCATGCTGCAGAACTCCCTTCTAGTGTTTCCTACACTCAGGATGCAGAACTCCTGTAAACTGCCTCTCACTACTTGCAATGTACAGAAATCCTGTAAGCTGCTTCTCTTTTACTAAGACTGCTGAAAACCCGCATAGTGCGTTAGACTACTCCCATACGACAGAACTCCCGTAAAGTGTTTCCTACACTCAGGATTCAGAACTCCTGTAAAGTGCCTCTCACTACTTCCAATGTACAGAAATCCTGTGAGCTGCTTCTCTTTTACTCAGACTGCTGAAAACCCGCATAGTGCGTAAGACTACTCCCATGCTACAGAAGTCCCATAAAGTGTTTCCTAACTCAGGATGCAGAACTCCTGTAAACTGCCTCTCACTACTTCCAATGTACAGAAATCCTGTAAGCTGCTTCTCTTTTACGCAGACTACTGAAAACTCGCATAGTGCGTAAGACTACTCCCATGCTACAGAACTCCCGTAAAAGGTTTCCTAAACTCAGGATGCAGAACTCCTGTAAACTGCCTCTCACTACTTCCAATGTACAGAAATCCTGTAAGAAGCTTCTCTTTTACGCAGACACTGAAAACCCGCTTAGTGCGTAAGACTACTCCCATACTACAGAACTCCCATAAAGTGTTTCCTACACTTTGGATGCAGAACTCCTGTAAACTGCCTCTCACTACTTCCAATGTACAGAAATCCTGTAAGCTGCTTCTCTTTTACTCAGACTACTGAAAACCCGCATAGTGCGTAAGACTACTCCCATGCTACAGAACTCCCGTAAAGTGTTTCCTACACTCAGGATGCAGAACTCCTGTAACCTGCCTCTCACTACTTCCAATGTACAGAAATCCTGTAAGCTGCTTCTCTTTTACTAAGACAACTGAAAACCCGCATAGTGCGTAAGACTACTCCCATACTACAGAACTCCCGTAAAGTGTTTCCTACACTCAGGATGCAGAACTCCTGTAAACTGCCTCTCACTACTTCCAATGTACAGAAATCCTGTAAGCTGCTTCTCTTTTACTAAGACAACTGAAAACGCGCATAGTGCGTTAGACAGCTCCCATGCCACAGAACTCCCGTAAAGTGTTTCCTACACTCAGGATGCAGAACTCCTGTAAACTGCCTCTCCCTACTCACAATGTACACAAATCCTGTAAGCTGCTTCTCTTTTACTCAGACTACTAAAAACCCGCATAGTGCGTAAGATTAATCCCATGCTACAGAACTCCTGTGTAGTGTTTCTTACACTCAGGATGCAGAACTCCTGTAAACTGCCTCTCACTACTTCCAATGTACAGAAATCCTGTAAGCTGCTTCTCTTTTACTCAGACTGCTGAAAACCCGCATAGTGCGTAAGACCACTCCCATGCTACAGAAGTCCCATAAAGTGTTTCCTACACTCAGGATGCAGAACTCCTGTAAACTGCCTCTCACTACTTCCAATGTACAGAAATCCTGTAAGCTGCTTCTCTTTTACTAAGACTGCTGAAAACCCGCATAGTGCGTAAGACTACTCCCATACTACAGAACTCCCGTAAAGTGTTTCCTACACTCAGGATGCAGAACTCCTGTAAACTGCCTCTCACTACTTCCAATGTACAGAAATCCTGTAAGCTGCTTCTCTTTTACGCAGACTACTGAAAACCCGCATAGTGCGTAAGACTACTCCCATGCTACAGAACTCCCGTAAAAGGTTTCCTAAACTCAGGATGCAGAACTCCTGTAAACTGCCTCTCACTACTTCCAATGTACAGAAATCCTGTAAGAAGCTTCTCTTTTACGCAGACACTGAAAACCCGCTTAGTGCGTAAGACTACTCCCATACTACAGAACTCCCATAAAGTGTTTCCTACACTCAGGATGCAGAACTCCTGTAAACTGCCTCTCACTACTTCCAATGTACAGAAATCCTGTAAGCTGCTTCTCTTTTACTCAGACTACTGAAAACCCGCATAGTGCGTAAGACTACTCCCATGCTACAGAACTCCCGTAAAGTGTTTCCTACACTCAGGATGCAGAACTCCTGTAACCTGCCTCTCACTACTTCCAATGTACAGAAATCCTGTAAGCTGCTTCTCTTTTACTAAGACAACTGAAAACCCGCATAGTGCGTAAGACTACTCCCATACTACAGAACTCCCGTAAAGTGTTTCCTACACTCAGGATGCAGAACTCCTGTAAACTGCCTCTCACTACTTCCAATGTACAGAAATCCTGTAAGCTGCTTCTCTTTTACTCAGACTACTGAAAACCCGCATAGTGGGTAAGACTACTCCCATGCTACAGAACTCCCGTAAAGTGTTTCCTACACTCAGGATGCAGAACTCCTGTAAACTGCCTCTCACTACTTCCAATGTACAGAAATCCTGTAAGCTGCTTCTCTTTTACTCAGACTGCTGAAAACCCGCATAGTGCGTAAGACTACTCCCATGCTACAGAACTCCCATAAAGTGTTTCCTACACTCAGGATGCAGAACTCCTGTAAACAGCCTCTCACTGCTTCCAATGTACAGAAATCCTGTAAGCTGCTTCTCTTTTACTCAGACTACTAAAAACCCGCATAGTGCGTAAGATTAATCCCATGCTACAGAACTCCTGTGTAGTGTTTCTTACACTCAGGATGCAGAACTCCTGTAAACTGCCTCTCACTACTTCCAATGTACAGAAATCCTGTAAGCTGCTTCTCTTTTTCTCAGACTGCTGAAAACCCGCATAGTTCGTAAGACTACTCCCATGCTGCAGAACTCCCGTAAAGTGTTTCCTACACTCAGGATGCAGAACTCCTGTAAACTGCCTCTCACTACTTCCAATGTACAGAAATCCTGTAAGCTGCTTCTCTTTTACTAAGACTGCTGAAAACCCGCATAGTGCGTAAGACTACTCCCATACTACAGAACTCCCGTAAAGTGTTTCCTACACTCAGGATGCAGAACTCCTGTAAACTGCCTCTCACTACTTCCAATGTACAGAAATCCTGTAAGCTGCTTCTCTTTTACGCAGACTACTGAAAACCCGCATAGTGCGTAAGACTACTCCCATGCTACAGAACTCCCGTAAAAGGTTTCCTAAACTCAGGATGCAGAACTCCTGTAAACTGCCTCTCACTACTTCCAATGTACAGAAATCCTGTAAGAAGCTTCTCTTTTACGCAGACACTGAAAACCCGCTTAGTGCGTAAGACTACTCCCATACTACAGAACTCCCATAAAGTGTTTCCTACACTCAGGATGCAGAACTCCTGTAAACTGCCTCTCACTGCTTCCAATGTACAGAAATCCTGTAAGCTGCTTCTCTTTTACTCAGACTATTGAAAACCCGCATTGTGCGTAAGACTACTCCCATGCTACAGAACTCCCGTAAAGTGTTTCCTACACTCAGGATTCAGAACTCCTGTAAACTGCCTCTCACTACTTCCAATGTACACAAATCCTGTAAGCTGCTTCTCTTTTACTCAGACAACTGAAAACGCGCATAGTGCGTTAGACAGCTCCCATGCCACAGAACTCCCGTAAAGTGTTTCCTACACTCAGGATGCAGAACTCCTGTAAACTGCCTCTCCCTACTCACAATGTACACAAATCCTGTAAGCTGCTTCTCTTTTACTCAGACTACTAAAAACCCGCATAGTGCGTAAGATTAATCCAATGCTACAGAACTCCTGTGTAGTGTTTCTTACACTCAGGATGCAGAACTCCTGTAAACTGCCTCTCACTACTTCCAATGTACAGAAATCCTGTAAGCTGCTTCTCTTTTACTCAGACTGCTGAAAACCCGCATAGTTCGTAAGACTACTCCCATGCTGCAGAACTCCCGTAAAGTGTTTCCTACACTCAGGATGCAGAACTCCTGTAAACTGCCTCTCACTACTTCCAATGTACAGAAATCCTGTAAGCTGCTTCTCTTTTACTAAGACTGCTGAAAACCCGCATAGTGCGTAAGACTACTCCCATACTACAGAACTCCCGTAAAGTGTTTCCTACACTCAGGATGCAGAACTCCTGTAAACTGCCTCTCACTACTTCCAATGTACACAAATCCTGTAAGCTGCTTCTCTTTTACGCAGACTACTGAAAACCCGCATAGTGCGTAAGACTACTCCCATGCTACAGAACTCCCATAAAGTGTTTCCTATACTCAGGATACAAAACACCTGTAAACTGCCTCTCACTACTTCCAATGTACAGAAATCCTGTAAGCTGCTTCTCTTTTTCGCAGACTGCTGAAAACCCGCATAGTGCGTAAGACTACTCCCATGCTACAGAACTCCCGTAACGTGTTTCATACACTCAGGATGCAGAACTCCTGTAAACTGCCTCTCACTACTTCCAATGTACAGAAATACTGTAAGCTGCTTCTCTATTACTCAGACTGCTGAAAACCCGCATAGTGCGTTAGACTACTCCCATACTACAGAACTCCCGTAAAGTGTTTCCTACACTCAGAATGCAGAACTCCTGTAAACTGCCTCTCACTACTTCCAATGTAAACAAATCCTGTAAGCTGCTTCTCTTTTACTCAGACTACTGAAAACCCGCATAGTGGGTATGACCAATCCCATGCTACAGAACTCCCGTAAAGTGTTTCCTACACTCAGGATGCAGAACTCCTGTAAACTGCCTCTCACTACTTCCAATGTACAGAAATCCTGTAAGCTGCTTCTCTTTTACTCAGACAACTGAAAACCCGCATAGTGCGTAAGACTACTCCCATACTACAGAACTCCCGTAAAGTGTTTTCTGCACTCAGGATGCAGAACTCCTGTAAACTGCCTCTCCCTACTCACAATGTACACAAATCCTGTAAGCTGCTTCTCTTTTACTCAGACAACTGAAAACGCGCATAGTGCGTTAGACAGCTCCCATGCTACAGAACTCCCGTAAAGTGTTTCCTACATTCAGGATGCAGAACTCCTGTAAACTGCCTCTCCCTACTCACAATGTACACAAATCCTGTAAGCTGCTTCTCTTTTACTCAGACTACTAAAAACCCGCATAGTGCGTAAGACTACTCCCATACTACAGAACTCCCGTAAAGTGTTTCCTACACTCAGGATGCAGAACTCCTGTTACCTGCCTCTCACTACTTCCAATGTACAGAAATCCTGTAAGCTGCTTCTCTTTTACTAAGACAACTGAAAACCCGCATAGTGCGTAAGACTACTCCCATACTACAGAACTCCCGTAAAGTGTTTCCTACACTCAGGATGCAGAACTCCTGTAAACTGCCTCTCACTACTTCCAATGTACAGAAATCCTGTAAGCTGCTTCTCTTTTACTCAGACTACTGAAAACCCGCATAGTGGGTAAGACTACTCCCATGCTACAGAACTCCCGTAAAGTGTTTCCTACACTCAGGATGCAGAACTCCTGTAAACTGCCTCTCACTACTTCCAATGTACAGAAATCCTGTAAGCTGCTTCTCTTTTACTCAGACTGCTGAAAACCCGCATAGTGCGTAGCACTACTCCCATGGTACAGAACTCCCATAAAGTGTTTCCTACACTCACGATGCAGAACTCCTGTAAACTGCCTCTCACTGCTTCCAATGTACAGAAATCCTGTAAGCTGCTTCTCTTTTACTCAGACTACTGAAAACCCGCATAGTGCGTAAGACTACTCCCATGCTACAGAACTCCCGTAAAGTGTTTCCTACACTCAGGATTCAGAACTCCTGTAAACTGCCTCTCACTACTTCCAATGTACACAAATCCTGTAAGCTGCTTCTCTTTTACTCAGACTGCTGAAAACCCGCATAGTGCGTAAGACTACTCCCATGCTACAGAACTCCCATAAAGTGTTTCCTACACTCAGGATGCAAAACTCCTGTAAACTGCCTCTCACTACTTCCAATGTACAGAAATCCTGTAAGCTGCTTCTCTTTTACTCAGACTACTGAAAACCCGCATAGTGAGTAAGACTATTCCCATGCTACAGAACTCCCGTAATGTGTTTCCTACACTCAGGATGCAGAACTCCTGTAAACTGCCTCTCACTACTTCCAATGTACAGAAATCCTGTAAGCTGCTTCTCTTTTACTCAGACTACTGAAAACCCGCATAGTGCGTAAGACTACTCCCATGCTACAGAACTCCCATAAAGTGTTTCCTACACACAGGATGCAGAACTCCTGTAAACTGCCTCTCACTACTTCCAATGTACGTAAATCCTGTAAGCTGCTTCTCTTTTACTCAGACAACTGAAAACGCGCATAGTGCGTTAGACAGCTCCCATGCTACAGAACTCCCGTAAAGTGTTTCCTACACTCAGAATGCAGAACTCCTGTAAACTGCATCTCCCAACTCACAATGTACACAAATCCTGTAAGCTGCTTCTCTTTTACTCAGACTACTAAAAACCCGCATAGTGCGTAAGACTAATCCCATGCTACAGAACTCCTGTGTAGTGTTTCTTACACTCAGGATGCAGAACTCCTGTAAACTGCCTCTCACTACTTCCAATGTACAGAAATCCTGTAAGCTGCTTCTCTTTTACTCAGACTGCTGAAAACCCGCATAGTGCGTAAGACTACTCCCATGCTGCAGAACTCCCATCTAGTGTTTCCTACATTCAGGATGCAGAACTCCTGTAAACTGCCTCTCACTACTTCCAATGTACAGAAATCCTGTAAGCTGCTTCTCTTTTACTCAGACTGCTGAAAACCCGCATAGTGCGTAAGACTACTCCCATGCTGCAGAACTCCCGTAAAGTGTTTCCTACACTCAGGATGCAGAACTCCTGTAAACTGCCTCTCACTACTTCCAATGTACAGAAATCCTGTAAGCTGCTTCTCTTTTACTAAGACTGCTGAAAACCCGCATAGTGCGTAAGACTACTCCCATACTACAGAACTCCCGTAAAGTGTTTCCTACACTCAGGATGCAGAACTCCTGTAAACTGCCTCTCACTACTTCCAATGTACACAAATCCTGTAAGCTGCTTCTCTTTTACTCAGACTGCTGAAAACCCGCATAGTGCGTAAGACTACTCCCATGCTACAGAACTCCCATAAAGTGTTTCCTATACTCAGGATACAAAACTCCTGTAAACTGCCTCTCACTACTTCCAATGTACAGAAATCCTGTAAGCTGCTTCTCTTTTACGCAGACTGCTGAAAACCCGCATAGTGCGTAAGACTACTCCCATGCTACAGAACTCCCGTAACGTGTTTCCTACACTCAGGATGCAGAACTCCTGTAAACTGCCTCTCACTACTTCCAATGTACAGAAATACTGTAAGCTGCTTCTCTTTTACTCAGACTGCTGAAAACCCGCATAGTGCGTTAGACTACTCCCATACTACAGAACTCCCGTAAAGTGTTTCCTACACTCAGGATGCAGAACTCCTGTAAACTGCCTCTCACTACTTCCAATGTACAGAAATCCTGTAAGCTGCTTCTCTTTTACGCAGACTACTGAAAACCCGCATAGTGCGTAAGACTACTCCCAAGCTACAGAACTCCCGTAAAAGGTTTCCTAAACTCAGGATGCAGAACTCCTGTAAACTGCCTCTCACTACTTCCAATGTACAGAAATCCTGTAAGAAGCTTCTCTTTTACGCAGACAACTGAAAACCCGCTTAGTGCGTAAGACTACTCCCATACTACAGAACTCCCATAAAGTGTTTCCTACACTCAGGATGCAGAACTCCTGTAAACTGCCTCTCACTACTTCCAATGTACAGAAATCCTGTAAGCTGCTTCTCTTTTACTCAGACTACTGAAAACCCGCATAGTGCGTAAGACTACTCCCATGCTACAGAACTCCCGTAAAGTGTTTCCTACACTCAGGATGCAGAACTCCTGTAAACTGCCTCTCACTACTTCCAATGTACAGAAATCCTGTAAGCTGCTTCTCTTTTACTCAGACAACTGAAAACCCGCATAGTGCGTAAGACTACTCCCATACTACAGAACTCCCGTAAAGTGTTTCCTACACTCAGGATGCAGAACTCCTGTAAACTGCCTCTCACTACTTCCAATGTACAGAAATCCTGTAAGCTGCTTCTCTTTTACTAAGACAACTGAAAACCCGCATAGTGCGTAAGACTACTCCCATACTACAGAACTCCCGTAAAGTGTTTCCTACACTCAGGATGCAGAACTCCTGTAAACTGCCTCTCACTACTTCCAATGTACAGAAATCCTGTAAGCTGCTTCTCTTTTACTCAGACTACTGAAAACCCGCATAGTGGGTAAGACTACTCCCATGCTACAGAACTCCCATAAAGTGTTTCCTACACTCAGGATGCAGAACTCCTGTAAACTGCCTCTCACTACTTCCAATGTAAACAAATCCTGTAAGCTGCTTCTCTTTTACTCAGACTACTGAAAACCCGCATAGTGGGTATGACTAATCCCATGCTACAGAACTCCCGTAAAGTGTTTCCTACACTCAGGATGCAGAACTCCTGTAAACTGCCTCTCACTACTTCCAATGTACAGAAATCCTGTAAGCTGCTTCTCTTTTACTCAGACAACTGAAAACCCGCATAGTGCGTAAGACTACTCCCATACTACAGAACTCCCGTAAAGTGTTTCCTACACTCAGGATGCAGAACTCCTGTAAACTGCCTCTCACTACTTCCAATGTACAGAAATCCTGTAAGCTGCTTCTCTTTTACTAAGACAACTGAAATCCCGCATAGTGCGTAAGACTACTCCCATACTACAGAACTCCCGTAAAGTGTTTCCTACACTCAGGATGCAGAACTCCTGTAAACTGCCTCTCACTACTTCCAATGTACAGAAATCCTGTAAGCTGCTTCTCTTTTTTTCTCAGACTACTGAAAACCCGCATAGTGGGTAAGACTACTCCCATGCTACAGAACTCCCGTAAAGTGTTTCCTACACTCAGGATGCAGAACTCCTGTAAACTGCCTCTCACTACTTCCAATGTAAACAAATCCTGTAAGCTGCTTCTCTTTTACTCAGACTACTGAAAACCCGCATAGTGGGTATGACTAATCCCATGCTACAGAACTCCCGTAAAGTGTTTCCTACACTCAGGATGCAGAACTCCTGTAAACTGCCTCTCACTACTTCCAATGTACAGAAATCCTGTAAGATGCTTCTCTTTTACTCAGACAACTGAAAACCCGCATAGTGCGTAAAACTACTCCCATACTACAGAACTCCCGTAAAGTGTTTCCTGCACTCAGGATACAGAACTCCTGTAAACTGCCTCTCCCTACTCACAATGTACACAAATCCTGTAAGCTGCTTCTCTTTTACTCAGACAACTGAAAACGCGCATAGTGCGTTAGACAGGTCCCATGCAACAGAACTCCCGTAAAGTGTTTCCTACACTCAGGATGCAGAACTCCTGTAAACTGCCTCTCCCTACTCACAATGTACACAAATCCTGTAAGCTGCTTCTCTTTTACTCAGACTACTAAAAACCCGCATAGTGCGTAAGATTAATCCCATGCTACAGAACTCCTGTGTAGTGTTTCTTACACTCAGGATGCAGAACTCCTGTAAACTGCCTCTCACTACTTCCAATGTACAGAAATCCTGTAAGCTGCTTCTCTTTTACTCAGACTGCTGAAAACCCGCATAGTTCGTAAGACTACTCCCATGCTGCAGAACTCCCGTAAATTGTTTCCTACACTCAGGATGCAGAACTCCTGTAAACTGCCTCTCACTACTTCCAATGTACAGAAATCCTGTAAGCTGCTTCTCTTTTACTAAGACTGCTGAAAACCCGCATAGTGCGTAAGACTACTCCCATACTACAGAACTCCCGTAAAGTGTTTCCTACACTCAGGATGCAGAACTCCTGTAAACTGCCTCTCACTACTTCCAATGTACACAAATCCTGTAAGCTGCTTCTCTTTTACTCAGACTGCTGAAAACCCGCATAGTGCGTAAGACTACTCCCATGCTACAGAACTCCCATAAAGTGTTTCCTATACTCAGGATACAAAACTCCTGTAAACTGCCTCTCACTACTTCCAATGTACAGAAATCCTGTAAGCTGCTTCTCTTTTACGCAGACTGCTGAAAACCCGCATAGTGCGTAAGACTACTCCCATGCTACAGAACTCCCGTAACGTGTTTCCTACACTCAGGATGCAGAACTCCTGTAAACTGCCTCTCACTACTTCCAATGTACAGAAATACTGTAAGCTGCTTCTCTTTTACTCAGACTGCTGAAAACCCGCATAGTGCGTTAGACTATTCCCATACTACAGAACTCCCGTAAAGTGTTTCCTACACTCAGAATGCAGAACTCCTGTAAACTGCCTCTCACTACTTCCAATGTAAACAAATCCTGTAAGCTGCTTCTCTTTTACTCAGACTACTGAAAACCCGCATAGTGGGTATGACCAATCCCATGCTACAGAACTCCCGTAAAGTGTTTCCTACACTCAGGATGCAGAACTCCTGTAAACTGCCTCTCACTACTTCCAATGTACAGAAATCCTGTAAGCTGCTTCTCTTTTACTCAGACTGCTGAAAACCCGCATAGTGCGTAAGACTACTCCCATGCTGCAGAACTCCCTTCTAGTGTTTCCTACACTCAGGATGCAGAACTCCTGTAAACTGCCTCTCACTACTTGCAATGTACAGAAATCCTGTAAGCTGCTTCTCTTTTACTAAGACTGCTGAAAACCCGCATAGTGCGTTAGACTACTCCCATACGACAGAACTCCCGTAAAGTGTTTCCTACACTCAGGATTCAGAACTCCTGTAAAGTGCCTCTCACTACTTCCAATGTACAGAAATCCTGTGAGCTGCTTCTCTTTTACTCAGACTGCTGAAAACCCGCATAGTGCGTAAGACTACTCCCATGCTACAGAAATCCCATAAAGTGTTTCCTAACTCAGGATGCAGAACTCCTGTAAACTGCCTCTCACTACTTCCAATGTACAGAAATCCTGTAAGCTGCTTCTCTTTTACGCAGACTACTGAAAACTCGCATAGTGCGTAAGACTACTCCCATGCTACAGAACTCCCGTAAAAGGTTTCCTAAACTCAGGATGCAGAACTCCTGTAAACTGCCTCTCACTACTTCCAATGTACAGAAATCCTGTAAGAAGCTTCTCTTTTACGCAGACACTGAAAACCCGCTTAGTGCGTAAGACTACTCCCATACTACAGAACTCCCATAAAGTGTTTCCTACACTTTGGATGCAGAACTCCTGTAAACTGCCTCTCACTACTTCCAATGTACAGAAATCCTGTAAGCTGCTTCTCTTTTACTCAGACTACTGAAAACCCGCATAGTGCGTAAGACTACTCCCATGCTACAGAACTCCCGTAAAGTGTTTCCTACACTCAGGATGCAGAACTCCTGTAACCTGCCTCTCACTACTTCCAATGTACAGAAATCCTGTAAGCTGCTTCTCTTTTACTAAGACAACTGAAAACCCGCATAGTGCGTAAGACTACTCCCATACTACAGAACTCCCGTAAAGTGTTTCCTACACTCAGGATGCAGAACTCCTGTAAACTGCCTCTCACTACTTCCAATGTACAGAAATCCTGTAAGCTGCTTCTCTTTTACTAAGACAACTGAAAACGCGCATAGTGCGTTAGACAGCTCCCATGCCACAGAACTCCCGTAAAGTGTTTCCTACACTCAGGATGCAGAACTCCTGTAAACTGCCTCTCCCTACTCACAATGTACACAAATCCTGTAAGCTGCTTCTCTTTTACTCAGACTACTAAAAACCCGCATAGTGCGTAAGATTAATCCCATGCTACAGAACTCCTGTGTAGTGTTTCTTACACTCAGGATGCAGAACTCCTGTAAACTGCCTCTCACTACTTCCAATGTACAGAAATCCTGTAAGCTGCTTCTCTTTTACTCAGACTGCTGAAAACCCGCATAGTGCGTAAGACCACTCCCATGCTACAGAAGTCCCATAAAGTGTTTCCTACACTCAGGATGCAGAACTCCTGTAAACTGCCTCTCACTACTTCCAATGTACAGAAATCCTGTAAGCTGCTTCTCTTTTACTAAGACTGCTGAAAACCCGCATAGTGCGTAAGACTACTCCCATACTACAGAACTCCCGTAAAGTGTTTCCTACACTCAGGATGCAGAACTCCTGTAAACTGCCTCTCACTACTTCCAATGTACAGAAATCCTGTAAGCTGCTTCTCTTTTACGCAGACTACTGAAAACCCGCATAGTGCGTAAGACTACTCCCATGCTACAGAACTCCCGTAAAAGGTTTCCTAAACTCAGGATGCAGAACTCCTGTAAACTGCCTCTCACTACTTCCAATGTACAGAAATCCTGTAAGAAGCTTCTCTTTTACGCAGACACTGAAAACCCGCTTAGTGCGTAAGACTACTCCCATACTACAGAACTCCCATAAAGTGTTTCCTACACTCAGGATGCAGAACTCCTGTAAACTGCCTCTCACTACTTCCAATGTACAGAAATCCTGTAAGCTGCTTCTCTTTTACTCAGACTACTGAAAACCCGCATAGTGCGTAAGACTACTCCCATGCTACAGAACTCCCGTAAAGTGTTTCCTACACTCAGGATGCAGAACTCCTGTAACCTGCCTCTCACTACTTCCAATGTACAGAAATCCTGTAAGCTGCTTCTCTTTTACTAAGACAACTGAAAACCCGCATAGTGCGTAAGACTACTCCCATACTACAGAACTCCCGTAAAGTGTTTCCTACACTCAGGATGCAGAACTCCTGTAAACTGCCTCTCACTACTTCCAATGTACAGAAATCCTGTAAGCTGCTTCTCTTTTACTCAGACTACTGAAAACCCGCATAGTGGGTAAGACTACTCCCATGCTACAGAACTCCCGTAAAGTGTTTCCTACACTCAGGATGCAGAACTCCTGTAAACTGCCTCTCACTACTTCCAATGTACAGAAATCCTGTAAGCTGCTTCTCTTTTACTCAGACTGCTGAAAACCCGCATAGTGCGTAAGACTACTCCCATGCTACAGAACTCCCATAAAGTGTTTCCTACACTCAGGATGCAGAACTCCTGTAAACAGCCTCTCACTGCTTCCAATGTACAGAAATCCTGTAAGCTGCTTCTCTTTTACTCAGACTACTAAAAACCCGCATAGTGCGTAAGATTAATCCCATGCTACAGAACTCCTGTGTAGTGTTTCTTACACTCAGGATGCAGAACTCCTGTAAACTGCCTCTCACTACTTCCAATGTACAGAAATCCTGTAAGCTGCTTCTCTTTTTCTCAGACTGCTGAAAACCCGCATAGTTCGTAAGACTACTCCCATGCTGCAGAACTCCCGTAAAGTGTTTCCTACACTCAGGATGCAGAACTCCTGTAAACTGCCTCTCACTACTTCCAATGTACAGAAATCCTGTAAGCTGCTTCTCTTTTACTAAGACTGCTGAAAACCCGCATAGTGCGTAAGACTACTCCCATACTACAGAACTCCCGTAAAGTGTTTCCTACACTCAGGATGCAGAACTCCTGTAAACTGCCTCTCACTACTTCCAATGTACAGAAATCCTGTAAGCTGCTTCTCTTTTACGCAGACTACTGAAAACCCGCATAGTGCGTAAGACTACTCCCATGCTACAGAACTCCCGTAAAAGGTTTCCTAAACTCAGGATGCAGAACTCCTGTAAACTGCCTCTCACTACTTCCAATGTACAGAAATCCTGTAAGAAGCTTCTCTTTTACGCAGACACTGAAAACCCGCTTAGTGCGTAAGACTACTCCCATACTACAGAACTCCCATAAAGTGTTTCCTACACTCAGGATGCAGAACTCCTGTAAACTGCCTCTCACTGCTTCCAATGTACAGAAATCCTGTAAGCTGCTTCTCTTTTACTCAGACTATTGAAAACCCGCATTGTGCGTAAGACTACTCCCATGCTACAGAACTCCCGTAAAGTGTTTCCTACACTCAGGATTCAGAACTCCTGTAAACTGCCTCTCACTACTTCCAATGTACACAAATCCTGTAAGCTGCTTCTCTTTTACTCAGACAACTGAAAACGCGCATAGTGCGTTAGACAGCTCCCATGCCACAGAACTCCCGTAAAGTGTTTCCTACACTCAGGATGCAGAACTCCTGTAAACTGCCTCTCCCTACTCACAATGTACACAAATCCTGTAAGCTGCTTCTCTTTTACTCAGACTACTAAAAACCCGCATAGTGCGTAAGATTAATCCAATGCTACAGAACTCCTGTGTAGTGTTTCTTACACTCAGGATGCAGAACTCCTGTAAACTGCCTCTCACTACTTCCAATGTACAGAAATCCTGTAAGCTGCTTCTCTTTTACTCAGACTGCTGAAAACCCGCATAGTTCGTAAGACTACTCCCATGCTGCAGAACTCCCGTAAAGTGTTTCCTACACTCAGGATGCAGAACTCCTGTAAACTGCCTCTCACTACTTCCAATGTACAGAAATCCTGTAAGCTGCTTCTCTTTTACTAAGACTGCTGAAAACCCGCATAGTGCGTAAGACTACTCCCATACTACAGAACTCCCGTAAAGTGTTTCCTACACTCAGGATGCAGAACTCCTGTAAACTGCCTCTCACTACTTCCAATGTACACAAATCCTGTAAGCTGCTTCTCTTTTACGCAGACTACTGAAAACCCGCATAGTGCGTAAGACTACTCCCATGCTACAGAACTCCCATAAAGTGTTTCCTATACTCAGGATACAAAACACCTGTAAACTGCCTCTCACTACTTCCAATGTACAGAAATCCTGTAAGCTGCTTCTCTTTTTCGCAGACTGCTGAAAACCCGCATAGTGCGTAAGACTACTCCCATGCTACAGAACTCCCGTAACGTGTTTCATACACTCAGGATGCAGAACTCCTGTAAACTGCCTCTCACTACTTCCAATGTACAGAAATACTGTAAGCTGCTTCTCTATTACTCAGACTGCTGAAAACCCGCATAGTGCGTTAGACTACTCCCATACTACAGAACTCCCGTAAAGTGTTTCCTACACTCAGAATGCAGAACTCCTGTAAACTGCCTCTCACTACTTCCAATGTAAACAAATCCTGTAAGCTGCTTCTCTTTTACTCAGACTACTGAAAACCCGCATAGTGGGTATGACCAATCCCATGCTACAGAACTCCCGTAAAGTGTTTCCTACACTCAGGATGCAGAACTCCTGTAAACTGCCTCTCACTACTTCCAATGTACAGAAATCCTGTAAGCTGCTTCTCTTTTACTCAGACAACTGAAAACCCGCATAGTGCGTAAGACTACTCCCATACTACAGAACTCCCGTAAAGTGTTTTCTGCACTCAGGATGCAGAACTCCTGTAAACTGCCTCTCCCTACTCACAATGTACACAAATCCTGTAAGCTGCTTCTCTTTTACTCAGACAACTGAAAACGCGCATAGTGCGTTAGACAGCTCCCATGCTACAGAACTCCCGTAAAGTGTTTCCTACATTCAGGATGCAGAACTCCTGTAAACTGCCTCTCCCTACTCACAATGTACACAAATCCTGTAAGCTGCTTCTCTTTTACTCAGACTACTAAAAACCCGCATAGTGCGTAAGACTACTCCCATACTACAGAACTCCCGTAAAGTGTTTCCTACACTCAGGATGCAGAACTCCTGTTACCTGCCTCTCACTACTTCCAATGTACAGAAATCCTGTAAGCTGCTTCTCTTTTACTAAGACAACTGAAAACCCGCATAGTGCGTAAGACTACTCCCATACTACAGAACTCCCGTAAAGTGTTTCCTACACTCAGGATGCAGAACTCCTGTAAACTGCCTCTCACTACTTCCAATGTACAGAAATCCTGTAAGCTGCTTCTCTTTTACTCAGACTACTGAAAACCCGCATAGTGGGTAAGACTACTCCCATGCTACAGAACTCCCGTAAAGTGTTTCCTACACTCAGGATGCAGAACTCCTGTAAACTGCCTCTCACTACTTCCAATGTACAGAAATCCTGTAAGCTGCTTCTCTTTTACTCAGACTGCTGAAAACCCGCATAGTGCGTAGCACTACTCCCATGGTACAGAACTCCCATAAAGTGTTTCCTACACTCACGATGCAGAACTCCTGTAAACTGCCTCTCACTGCTTCCAATGTACAGAAATCCTGTAAGCTGCTTCTCTTTTACTCAGACTACTGAAAACCCGCATAGTGCGTAAGACTACTCCCATGCTACAGAACTCCCGTAAAGTGTTTCCTACACTCAGGATTCAGAACTCCTGTAAACTGCCTCTCACTACTTCCAATGTACACAAATCCTGTAAGCTGCTTCTCTTTTACTCAGACTGCTGAAAACCCGCATAGTGCGTAAGACTACTCCCATGCTACAGAACTCCCATAAAGTGTTTCCTACACTCAGGATGCAAAACTCCTGTAAACTGCCTCTCACTACTTCCAATGTACAGAAATCCTGTAAGCTGCTTCTCTTTTACTCAGACTACTGAAAACCCGCATAGTGAGTAAGACTATTCCCATGCTACAGAACTCCCGTAATGTGTTTCCTACACTCAGGATGCAGAACTCCTGTAAACTGCCTCTCACTACTTCCAATGTACAGAAATCCTGTAAGCTGCTTCTCTTTTACTCAGACTACTGAAAACCCGCATAGTGTGTAAGACTACTCCCATGCTACAGAACTCCCATAAAGTGTTTCCTACACACAGGATGCAGAACTCCTGTAAACTGCCTCTCACTACTTCCAATGTACGTAAATCCTGTAAGCTGCTTCTCTTTTACTCAGACAACTGAAAACGCGCATAGTGCGTTAGACAGCTCCCATGCTACAGAACTCCCGTAAAGTGTTTCCTACACTCAGAATGCAGAACTCCTGTAAACTGCATCTCCCAACTCACAATGTACACAAATCCTGTAAGCTGCTTCTCTTTTACTCAGACTACTAAAAACCCGCATAGTGCGTAAGACTAATCCCATGCTACAGAACTCCTGTGTAGTGTTTCTTACACTCAGGATGCAGAACTCCTGTAAACTGCCTCTCACTACTTCCAATGTACAGAAATCCTGTAAGCTGCTTCTCTTTTACTCAGACTGCTGAAAACCCGCATAGTGCGTAAGACTACTCCCATGCTGCAGAACTCCCATCTAGTGTTTCCTACATTCAGGATGCAGAACTCCTGTAAACTGCCTCTCACTACTTCCAATGTACAGAAATCCTGTAAGCTGCTTCTCTTTTACTCAGACTGCTGAAAACCCGCATAGTGCGTAAGACTACTCCCATGCTGCAGAACTCCCATCTAGTGTTTCCTACACTCAGGATGCAGAACTCCTGTAAACTGCCTCTCACTACTTCCAATGTACACAAATCCTATAAGCTGCTTCTCTTTTACTCAGACTGCTGGAAACCCGCATAGTGCGTAAGACTACTCCCATGCTACAGAACTCCCGTAAAGTGTTTCCTACACTCAGGATGCAGAACTCCTGTAAACTGCCTCTCACTACTTCCAATGTACAGAAATCCTGTAAGCTGCTTCTCTTTTACTAAGACAACTGAAAACCCGCATAGTGCGTAAGACTACTCCCATACTACAGAACTCCCGTAAAGTGTTTCCTACACTCAGGATGCAGAACTCCTGTAAACTGCCTCTCACTACTTCCAATGTACAGAAATCCTGTGAGCTGCTTCTCTTTTACTCAGACGGCTGAAAACCCGCATAGTGCGTAAGACTACTCCCATGCTACAGAAGTCCCATAAAGTGTTTCCTACACTCAGGATGCAAAACTCCTGTAAACTGCCTCTCACTACTTCCAATGTACAGAAATCCTGTAAGAAGCTTCTCTTTTACGCAGACAACTGAAAACCCGCTTAGTGCGTAAGACTACTCCCATACTACAGAACTCCTGTGTAGTGTTTCTTACACTCAGGATGCAGAACTCCTGTAAACTGCCTCTCACTACTTCCAATGTACAGAAATCCTGTAAGCTGCTTCTCTTTTACTCAGAATACTGAAAACCCGCATAGTGCGTAAGACTACTCCCATGCTACAGAACTCCCGTAAAGTGTTTCCTACACTCAGGATGCAGAACTCCTGTAAACTGCCTCTCCCTACTCACAATGTACACAAATCCTGTAAGCTGCTTCTCTTTTACTCAGACTACTAAAACCCGCATAGTGCGTAAGACTAATCCCATGCTACAGAACTCCTGTGTAGTGTTTCTTACACTCAGGATGCAGAACTCCTGTAAACTGCCTCTCACTACTTCCAATGTACAGAAATCCTGTAAGCTGCTTCTCTTTTACTCAGACTGCTGAAAACCCACATAGTGCGTAAGACTACTCCCATGCTGCAAAACTCCCATCTAGTGTTTCCTACACTCAGGATGCAGAACTCCTGTAAACTGCCTCTCACTACTTAAAATGTACAGAAATCCTGTAAGCTGCTTCTCTTTCACTAAGACTGCTGAAAACCCGCATAGTGCGTAAGACTACTCCCATGCTACAGAACACCCATAAAGTGTTTCCTACACTCAGGATGCAAAACTCCTGTAAACTGCCTCTCACTACTTCCAATGTACAGAAATCCTGTAAGCTGCTTCTCTTTTACTGAGACAACTGAAAACCCGCATAGTGCGTAAGACTACTCCCATGCTATAGAACTCCTCTAAAGTGTTTCCTACACTCAGGATGCAGAACTCCTGTAAACTGCCTCTCACTACCTCCAATGTACAGAAATCCTGTAAGCTGCTTCTCTTTTACGCAGACTACTGAAAACCCGCATAGTGCGTCAGACTAATCCCATGCTACAGAACTCCCATAAAGTGTTTCCTACACTCAGGATGCAGAACTCCTGTAAACTGCCTCTCACTACTTCCAATGTACAGAAATCCTGTAAGCTGCTTCTCTTTTACTCAGACAACTGAAAACCCGCATAGTGCGTAAGACTACTCCCATACTACAGAACTCCCGTAAAGTGTTTCCTACACTCAGGATGCAGAACTCCTGTAAACTGCCTCTCACTACTTCCAATGTACAGAAATCCTGTAAGCTGCTTCTCTTTTACTCAGACTACTGAAAACCCGCATAGTGGGTAAGACTACTCCCATGCTACAGAACTCCCGTAAAGTGTTTCCTACACTCAGGATGGAGAACTCTTGTAAACTGCCTCTCACTACTTCCAATGTACAGAAATCCTGTAAGCTGCTTCTCTTTTACTCAGACTACTGAAAACCCGCATAGTGGGTAAGACTAATCCCATGCTACAGAACTCCCGTAAAGTGTTTCCTACACTCAGGATGCAGAACTCCTGTAAACTGCCTCTCACTACTTCCAATGTACAGAAATCCTGTAAGCTGCTTCTCTTTTACTCAGACAACTGAAAACCCGCATAGTGCGTAAGACTACTCCCATGCTACAGAACTCCCGTAAAGTGTTTCCTACACTCAGGATGCAGAACTCCTGTAAACTGCCTCTCCCTACTCACAATGTACACAAATCCTGTAAGCTGCTTCTCTTTTACTCAGACTACTAAAAACCCGCATAGTGCGTAAGACTATTCCCATGCTACAGAACTCCCGTAAAGTGTTTCCTACACTCAGGATGCAGAACTCCTGTAAACTGCCTCTCCCTACTCACAATGTACACAAATCCTGTAAGCTGCTTCTCTTTTACTCAGACTACTAAAAACCCGCATAGTGCGTAAGACTAATTCCATGCTACAGAACTCCTGTGTAGTGTTTCTTACACTCAGGATGCAGAACTCCTGTAAACTGCCTCTCACTTCTTCCAATGTACAGAAATCCTGTAAGCTGCTTCTCTTTTACTCAGACTGCTGAAAACCCGCATAGTGCGTAAGACTATTCCCATGCTGCAGAACTCCCATCTAGTGTTTCCTACACTCAGGATGCAGAACTCCTGTAAACTGCCTCTCACTACTTCCAATGTACAGAAATCCTGTAAGCTGCTTCTCTTTTACTAAGACTGCTGAAAACCCGCATAGTGCGTAAGACTACTCCCATACTTAGAACTCCTGTAAAGTGTTTCCTACACTCAGGATGCAGAACTCCTGTATACTGCCTCTCACTACTTCCAATGTACACAAATCCTGTAAGCTGCTTCTCTTTTACTCAGACTGCTGAAAACCCGCATAGTGCGTAAGACTACTCCCATGCTACAGAACTCCCATAAAGTGTTTCCTACACTCATGATGCAAAACTCCTGTAAACTGCCTCTCACTACTTCCAATGTACAGAAATCCTGTAAGCTGCTTCTCTTTTACTCAGACAACTGAAAACCCGCATAGTGGGTAAGACTACAGCCATACTACAGAACTCCCGTAAAGTGTTTCCTACACTCAGGATGCAGAACTCCTGTAAACTGCCTCTCACTACTTCCAATGTACAGAAATCCTGTAAGCTGCTTCTCTTTTACTCAGACAACTGAAAACCCGCATAGTGCGTAAGACTACTCCCATGCTACAGAACTCCCGTAAAGTGTTTCCTACACTCAGGATGCAGAACTCCTGTAAACTGCCTCTCACTACTTCCAATGTACAGAAATCCTGTAAGCTGCTTCTCTTTTACGCAGACTACTGAAAACCCGCATAGTGCGTAAGACTAATCCCATGCTACAGAACTCCCATAAAGTGTTTCCTACACTCAGGATGCAGAACTCCTGTAAACTGCCTCTCACTACTTCCAATGTACAGAAATCCTGTAAGCTGCTTCTCTTTTACTCAGACAACTGAAAACCCGCATAGTGCGTAAGACTACTCCCATACTACAGAACTCCCGTAAAGTGTTTCCTACACTCAGGATGCAGAACTCCTGTAAACTGCCTCTCACTACTTCCAATGTACAGAAATCCTGTAAGCTGCTTCTCTTTTACTCAGACTGCTGAAAACCCGCATAGTGCGTTAGACTATTCCCATACTACAGAACTCCCGTAAAGTGTTTCCTACACTCAGGATGCAGAACTCCTGTAAACTGCCTCTCACTACTTCCAATGTACAGAAATCCTGTAAGCTGCTTCTCTTTTACTCAGACTACTGAAAACCCGCATAGTGGGTAAGACTAATCCCATGCTACAGAACTCCCGTAAAGTGTTTCCTACACTCAGGATGCAGAACTCCTGTAAACTGCCTCTCACTACTTCCAATGTACAGAAATCCTGTAAGCTGCTTCTCTTTTACTCAGACAACTGAAAACCCGCATAGTGCGTAAGACTACTCCCATGCTACAGAACTCCCGTAAAGTGTTTCCTACACTCAGGATGCAGAACTCCTGTAAACTGCCTCTCCCTACTCACAATGTACACAAATCCTGTAAGCTGCTTCTCTTTTACTCAGACTACTAAAAACCCGCATAGTGCGTAAGACTATTCCCATGCTACAGAACTCCCGTAAAGTGTTTCCTACACTCAGGATGCAGAACTCCTGTAAACTGCCTCTCACTACTTCCAATGTACAGAAATCCTGTAAGCTGCTTCTCTTTTACTCAGACTACTAAAAACCCGCATAGTGCGTAAGACTAATTCCATGCTACAGAACTCCTGTGTAGTGTTTCTTACACTCAGGATGCAGAACTCCTGTAAACTGCCTCTCACTACTTCCAATGTACACAAATCCTGTAAGCTGCTTCTCTTTTACTCAGACTGCTGAAAACCCGCATAGTGCGTAAGACTATTCCCATGCTGCAGAACTCCCATCTAGTGTTTCCTACACTCAGGATGCAGAACTCCTGTAAACTGCCTCTCACTACTTCCAATGTACAGAAATCCTGTAAGCTGCTTCTCTTTTACTAAGACTGCTGAAAACCCGCATAGTGCGTAAGACTACTCCCATACTATAGAACTCCTGTAAAGTGTTTCCTACACTCAGGATGCAGAACTCCTGTAAACTGCCTCTCACTACTTCCAATGTACACAAATCCTGTAAGCTGCTTCTCTTTTACTCAGACTGCTGAAAACCCGCATAGTGCGTAAGACTACTCCCATGCTACAGAACTCCCATAAAGTGTTTCCTACACTCATGATGCAAAACTCCTGTAAACTGCCTCTCACTACTTCCAATGTACAGAAATCCTGTAAGCTGCTTCTCTTTTACGCAGACAACTGAAAACCCGCATAGTGCGTAAGACTACTCCCATGCTATAGAACTCCTGTAAAGTGTTTCCTACACTCAGGATGCAGAACTCCTGTAAACTGCCGCTCACTACTTCCAATGTACAGAAATCCTGTAAGCTGCTTCTCTTTTACGCAGACTACTGAAAACCCGCATAGTGCGTAAGACTACTCCCATGCTACAGAACTCCCATAAAGTGTTTCCTACACTCAGGATGCAGAACTCCTGTAAACTGACTCTCACTACTTCCAATGTACAGAAATCCTGTAAGCTGCTTCTCTTTTACTCAGACAACTGAAAACCCGCATAGTGGGTGAGACTACAGCCATACTACAGAACTCCCGTAAAGTGTTTCCTACACTCAGGATGCAGAACTCCTGTAAACTGCCTCTCACTACTTCCAATGTACAGAAATCCTGTAAGTTGCTTCTCTTTTACTCAGACAACTGAAAACCCGCATAGTGCGTAAGACTACTCCCATGCTACAGAACTCCCGTAAAGTGTTTCCTACACTCAGGATGCAGAACTCCTGTAAACTGCCTCTCACTACTTCCAATGTACAGAAATCCTGTAAGCTGCTTCTCTTTTACTCAGACTACTAAAAACCCGCATAGTGCGTAAGACTAATCCCATGCTACAGAACTCCCGTAAAGTGTTTCCTACACTCAGGATGCAGAACTCCTGTAAACTGCCTCTCACTACTTCCAATGTACAGAAATCCTGTAAGCTGCTTCTCTTTTACTCAGACTACGGAAAACCCGCATAGTGCGTAAGGCTACTCCCATACTACAGAACTCCCGTAAAGTGTTTCCTACACTCAGGATGCAGAACTCCTGTAAACTGCCTCTCCCTACTCACAATGTACACAAATCCTGTAAGCTGCTTCTCTTTTACTCAGACAACTGAATACCCGCATAGTGCGTAAGACTACTCCCATATTACAGAACTCCCGTAAAGTGTTTCCTACACTCAGGATTCAGAACTCCTGTAAACTACCTCTCACTACTTCCAATGTACAGAAATCCTGTAAGCTGCTTCTCTTTTACTCAGACAACTGAAAACCCGCATAGTGCGTAAGACTATTCCCATGCTATAGAACTCCTCTAAAGTGTTTCCTACACTCAGGATGCAGAACTCCTGTAAACTGCCTCTCACTACTTCCAATGTACAGAAATCCTGTAAGCTGCTTCTCTTTTACGCAGACTACTGAAAACCCGCATAGTGCGTAAGACTAATCCCATGCTACAGAACTCCCATAAAGTGTTTCCTACACTCAGGATGCAGAACTTCTGTAAACTGCCTCTCACTACTTCCAATGTACAGAAATCCTGTAAGCTGCTTCTCTTTTACTCAGACAATTGAAAACCCGCATAGTGCGTAAGACTACTCCCATACTACAGAACTCCCGTAAAGTGTTTCCTACACTCAGGATGCAGAACTCCTGTAAACTGCCTCTCACTACTTCCAATGTACAGAAATCCTGTAAGCTGCTTCTCTTTTACTCAGACTACTGAAAACCCGCATAGTGGGTAAGACTACTCCCATGCTACGTAACTCCCGTAAAGTGTTTCCTACACTCAGGATGCAGAACTCCTGTAAAATGCCTCTCACTACTTCCAATGTACACAAATCCTGTAAGCTGCTTCTCTTTTACTCAGACTACTGAAAACCCGCATAGTGGGTAAGACTAATCCCATGCTACAGAACTCCCGTAAAGTGTTTCCTACACTCAGGATGCAGAACTCCTGTAAACTGCCTCTCACTACTTCCAATGTACAGAAATCCTGTAAGCTGCTTCTCTTTTACTCAGACTACTAAAAACCCGCATAGTGCGTAAGACTATTCCCATGATACAGAACTCCCGTAAAGTGTTTCCTACACTCAGGATGCAGAACTCCTGTAAACTGCCTCTCCCTACTCACAATGTACACAAATCCTGTAAGCTGCTTCTCTTTTACTCAGACTACTAAAAACCCGCATAGTGCGTAAGACTAATTCCATGCTACAGAACTCCTGTGTAGTGTTTCTTACACTCAGGATGCAGAACTCCTGTAAACTGCCTCTCACTACTTCCAATGTACAGAAATCCTGTAAGCTGCTTCTCTTTTACTCAGACTGCTGAAAACCCGCATAGTGCGTAAGACTACTCCCATACTGCAGAACTCCCGTAAAGTGTTTCCTACACTCAGGATGCAGAACTCCTGTAAACTGCCTCTCACTACTTCCAATGTACAGAAATCCTGTAAGCTGCTTCTCTTTTACTCAGACTACTGAAAACCCGCATAGTGCGTAAGACTATTCCCATACTACAGAACTCCCGTAAATTGTTTCCTACACTCAGGATGCAGAACTCCTGTAAACTGCCTCTCCCTACTCACAATGTACAGAAATCCTGTAAGCTGCTTCTCTTTTACTCAGACAACTGAAAACCCGCATAGTGCGTAAGACTACTCCCATATTACAGAACTCCCGTAAAGTGTTTCCTACAGTCAGGATGCAGAACTCCTGTAAACTGCCTCTCCCTACTCACAATGTACAGAAATCCTGTAAGCTGCTTCTCTTTTACTCAGACTACTAAAAACCCGCATAGTGCGTAAGACTAATCCCATGCTACAGAACTCCTGTGTAGTGTTTCTTACACTCAGGATGCAGAACTCCTGTAAACTGCCTCTCACTACTTCCAATGTACAGAAATCCTGTAAGCTGCTTCTCTTTTACTCAGACTGCTGAAAACCCGCATAGTGCGTCAGACTACTCCCATGCTGCGAAACTCCCATGTAGTGTTTCCTACACTCAGGATGCAGAACTCCTGTAAACTGCATCTCACTACTTCCAATGTAGAGAAATCCTGTAAGCTGCTTCTCTTTTACTCAGACTACTGAAAACCCGCATAGTGCGTAAGACTACTCCCATGCTACAGAACTCCCGTAGAGTGTTTCCTACACTTAGGATGCAGAACTCCTGTAAACTGCCTCTCACTACTGCCAATGTACAGAAAACCTGTAAGCTGCTTCTCTTTTACTCAGACAACTGAAAACCCGCATAGTGCGTAAGACTACTCCCATACTACAGAACTCCCGTAAAGTGTTTCCTACACTCAGAATGCAGAACTCCTGTAAACTGCCTCTCACTACTTCCAATGTACACAAATCCTGTAAGCTGCTTCTCTTTTACTCAGACTGCTGAAAACCCGCATAGTGCGTCAGACTACTCCCATGCTGCAAAACTCCCATGTAGTGTTTCCTAAACTCAGGATGCAGAACTCCTGTAAACTGCCTCTCACTACTTCCAATGTAGAGAAATCCTGTAAGCTGCTTCTCTTTTACTCAGACTACTGAAAACCCGCATAGTGCGTAAGACTACTCCCATGCTACAGAACTCCCGTAAAGTGTTTCCTACACTCAGGATGCAGAACTCCTGTAAACTGCCTCTCACTACTTCCAATGTACAGAAATCCTGTAAGCTGCTTCTCTTTTACTCAGACTACTGAAAACCCGCATAGTGCGTAAGACTACTCCCATGCTACAGAACTCCCGTAAAGTGTTTCCTACACTCAGGATGCAGAACTCCTGTAAACTGCCTCTCACTACTTCCAATGTACAGAAATCCTGTAAGCTGCTTCTCTTTTACTAAGACTGCTGAAAACCCGCATAGTGCGTAAGACTACTCCCATACTACAGAACTCCCGTAAAGTGTTTCCTACACTCAGGATGCAGAACTCCTGTAAACTGCCTCTCACTACTTCCAATGTACAGAAATCCTGTAAGCTGCTTCTCTTTTACTCAAACTACTGAAAACCCGCATAGTGCGTAAGACTACTCCCATGCTACAGAACTCCGGTAACGTGTTTCCTACACTCAGGATGCAGAACTCCTGTAAACTGCCTCTCACTACTTCCAATGTACAGAAATCCTGTAAGCTGCTTCTCTTTTACTCAGACAACTGAAAACCCCCATAGTGCGTAAGACTACTCCCATACTACAGAACTCCCGTAAAGTGTTTCCTACACTCAGGATGCAGAACTCCTGTAAACTGCCTCTCACTACTTCCAATGTACAGAAATCCTGTAAGCTGCTTCTCTTTTACTCAGACTACTGAAAACCCGCATAGTGCGTAAGACTACTCCCATGCTACAGAACTCCCATAAAGTGTTTCCTACACTCAGGATGCAGAACTCCTGTAAACTGGCTCTCACTACTTCCAATGTACAGAAATCCTGTAAGCTGCTTCTCTTTTACTCAGACTGCTGAAAACCCGCATAGTGCGTAAGACTACTCCCATGCTGCAGAACTCCCATCTAGTGTTTCCTACACTCAGGATGCAGAACTCCTGTAAACTGCCTCTCACTACTTCCAATGTACAGAAATCCTGTAAGCTGCTTCTCTTTTACTAAGACTGCTGAAAACCCGCATAATGCGTAAGACTACTCCCATACTGCAGAACTCCCGTAAAGTGTTTCCTACACTCAGGATGCAGAACTCCTGTAAACTGCCTCTCACTACTTCCAATGTACAGAAATCCTGTAAGCTGCTTCTCTTTTACTCAGACTGCTGAAAACCCGCATAGTGGTTAAGACTACTCCCATGCTACAGAACTCCCATAAAGTGTTTCCTACACTCAGGATGCAAAACTCCTGTAAACTGCCTCTCACTACTTCCAATGTACAGAAATCCTGTAAGCTGCTTCTCTTTTATGCAGACAACTGAAAACCCGCATAGTGCGTAAGACTACTCCCATGCTATAGAACTCCTGTAAAGTGTTTCCTACACTCAGGATGCAGAACTCCTGTAAACTGCCTCTCACTACTTCCAATGTAGAGAAATCCTGTAAGTTGCTTCTCTTTTACGTAGACTACTGAAAACCCGCATAGTGCGTAAGACTACTCCCATGCTACAGAACTCCCATTAAGTGTTTCCTACACTCAGGATGCAGAACTCCTGTAAACTGCCTCTCACTACTTCCAATGTACAGAAATCCTGTAAGCTGCTTCTCTTTTACTCAGACTACTGAAAACCCGCATAGTGCGTAAGACTACTCCCATACTACAGAACTCCCGTAAACTGTTTCCTACACTCAGGATGCAGAACTCCTGTAAACTACCTCTCACTACTTCCAATGTACAGAAATCCTGTAAGCTGCTTCTCTTTTACTCAGACAACTGAAAACCCTCATAGTGCGTAAGACTACTCCCATGCTACAGAACTCCCGTAAAGTGTTTCCTACACTCAGGATGCAGAACTCCTGTAAACTGCCTCTCACTACTTCCAATGTACACAAATCCTGTAAGCTGCTTCTCTTTTACTCAGACTTCTGAAAACGCACATAGTGGGTAAGACTAATCCCATGCTACAGAACTCCCGTAAAGTGTTTCCTACACTCAGGATGCAGAACTTCTGTAAACTGCCTCTCACTACTTCCAATGTACAGAAATCCTGTAAGCTGCTTCTCTTTTACTGAGACAACTGAAAACCCGCATAGTGCGTAAGACTACTCCCATACTACAGAACTCCCGTAAAGTGTTTCCTACACTCAGGATGCAGAACTCCTGTAAACTGCCTCTCCCTACTCACAATGTACTCAAATCCTGTAAGCTGCTTCTCTTTTACTCAGACAACTGAAAACGCGCATAGTGCGTAAGACTATTCCCATGCTACAGAACTCCCGTAAAGTGTTTCCTACAGTCAGGATGCAGAACTCCTGTAAACTGCCTCTCCCTACTCACAATGTACACAAATCCTGTAAGCTGCTTCTCTTTTACTCAGACTACTAAAAACCCGCATAGTGCGTAAGACTAATCCCATGCTACAGAACTCCTGTGTAGTGTTTCTTACACTCAGGATGCAGAACTCCTGTAAACTGCCTCTCACTACTTCCAATGTACAGAAATCCTGTAAGCTGCTTCTCTTTTACTCAGACTGCTGAAAACCCGCATAGTGCATCAGACTACTCCCATGCTGCAAAACTCCCATGTAGTGTTTCCTACACTCAGGATGCAGAACTCCTGTAAACTGCCTCTCACTACTTCCAATGTAGAGAAATCCTGTAAGCTGCTTCTCTTTTACTCAGACTACTGAAAACCCGCATAGTGCGTAAGACTACTCCCATGCTACAGAACTCCCGTAGAGTGTTTCCTACACTCAGGATGCAGAACTCCTGTAAACTGCCTCTCACTACTGCCAATGTACAGAAAACCTGTAAGCTGCTTCTCTTTTACTCAGACAACTGAAAACCCGCATAGTGCGTAAGACTACTCCCATACTACAGAACTCCCGTAAAGTGTTTCCTACACTCAGGATGCAGAACTCCTGTAAACTGCCTCTCACTACTTCCAATGTACACAAATCCTGTAAGCTGCTTCTCTTTTACTCAGACTGCTGAAAACCCGCATAGTGCGTCAGACTACTCCCATGCTGCAAAACTCCCATGTAGTGTTTCCTACACTCAGGATGCAGAACTCCTGTAAACTGCCTCTCACTACTTCCAATGTACAGAAATCCTGTAAGCTGCTTCTCTTTTACTCAGACTACTGAAAACCCGCATAGTGCGTAAGACTACTCCCATGCTACAGAACTCCTGTGTAGTGTTTCCTACACTCAGGATGCAGAACTCCTGTAAACTGCCTCTCACTACTTCCAATGTACAGAAATCCTGTAAGCTGCTTCTCTTTTACGCAGACTACTGAAAACCCGCATAGTGCGTCAGACTACTCCCATGCTACAGAAGTCCCATAAAGTGTTTTATACACTCAGGATGCAAAACTCCTGTAAACTGCCTCTCACTACTTCCAATGTACAGAAATCCTGTAAGCTGCTTCTCTTTTACGCAGACTACTGAAAACCCGCATAGTGCGTAAGACTACTCCCATGGTACAGAACTCCCGTAAAAGGTTTCCTACACTCAGGATGCAGAACTCCTGTAAACTGCCTCTCACTACTTCCAATGTACAGAAATCCTGTAAGCTGCTTCTCTTTTACTAAGACTGCTGAAAACCCGCATAGTGCGTAAGACTACTCCCATACTACAGAACTCCCGTAAAGTGTTTCCTACACTCAGGATGCAGAACTCCTGTAAACTGCCTCTCACTACTTCCAATGTACAGAAATCCTGTAAGCTGCTTCTCTTTTACTCAAACTACTGAAAACCCGCATAGTGCGTAAGACTACTCCCATGCTACAGAACTCCGGTAACGTGTTTCCTACACTCAGGATGCAGAACTCCTGTAAACTGCCTCTCACTACTTCCAATGTACAGAAATCCTGTAAGCTGCTTCTCTTTTACTCAGACAACTGAAAACCCCCATAGTGCGTAAGACTACTCCCATACTACAGAACTCCCGTAAAGTGTTTCCTACACTCAGGATGCAGAACTCCTGTAAACTGCCTCTCACTACTTCCAATGTACAGAAATCCTGTAAGCTGCTTCTCTTTTACTCAGACTACTGAAAACCCGCATAATGCGCAAGACTACTCCCATACTGCAGAACTCCCGTAAAGTGTTTCCTACACTCAGGATGCAGAACTCCTGTAAACTGCCTCTCACTACTTCCAATGTACACAAATCCTGTAAGCTACTTCTCTTTTACTCAGACTGCTGAAAACCCGCATAGTGGTTAAGACTACTCCCATGCTACAGAACTCCCATAAAGTGTTTCCTACACTCAGGATGCAAAACTCCTGTAAACTGCCTCTCACTACTTCCAATGTACAGAAATCCTGTAAGCTGCTTCTCTTTTACGCAGACAACTGAAAACCCGCATAGTGCGTAAGACTACTCCCATGCTATAGAACTCCTGTAAAGTGTTTCCTACACTCAGGATGCAGAACTCCTGTAAACTGCCTCTAACTACTTCCAATGTAGAGAAATCCTGTAAGTTGCTTCTCTTTTACGCAGACTACTGAAAACCCGCATAGTGCGTAAGACTACTCCCATGCTACAGAACTCCCATTAAGTGTTTCCTACACTCAGGATGCAGAACTCCTGTAAACTGCCTCTCACTACTTCCAATGTACAGAAATCCTGTAAGCTGCTTCTCTTTTACTCAGACTACTGAAAACCCGCATAGTGCGTAAGACTACTCCCATACTACAGAACTCCCGTAAACTGTTTCCTACACTCAGGATGCAGAACTCCTGTAAACTACCTCTCACTACTTCCAATGTACAGAAATCCTGTAAGCTGCTTCACTTTTACTCAGACAACTGAAAACCCTCATAGTGCGTAAGACTACTCCCATGCTACAGAACTCCCGTAAAGTGTTTCCTACACTCAGGATGCAGAACTCCTGTAAACTGCCTCTCACTACTTCCAATGTACACAAATCCTGTAAGCTGCTTCTCTTTTACTCAGACTTCTGAAAACGCACATAGTGGGTAAGACTAATCCCATGCTACAGAACTCCCGTAAAGTGTTTCCTACACTCAGGATGCAGAACTTCTGTAAACTGCCTCTCACTACTTCCAATGTACAGAAATCCTGTAAGCTGCTTCTCTTTTACTGAGACAACTGAAAACCCGCATAGTGCGTAAGACTACTCCCATACTACAGAACTCCCGTAAAGTGTTTCCTACACTCAGGATGCAGAACTCCTGTAAACTGCCTCTCCCTACTCACAATGTACACAAATCCTGTAAGCTGCTTCTCTTTTACTCAGACAACTGAAAACGCGCATAGTGCGTAAGACTATTCCCATGCTACAGAACTCCCGTAAAGTGTTTCCTACAGTCAGGATGCAGAACTCCTGTAAACTGCCTCTCCCTACTCACAATGTACACAAATCCTGTAAGCTGCTTCTCTTTTACTCAGACTGCTGAAAACCCGCATAGTGCGTAAGACTAATCCCATGCTACAGAACTCCTGTGTAGTGTTTCTTACACTCAGGATGCAGAACTCCTGTAAACTGCCTCTCACTACTTCCAATGTAAACAAATCCTGTAAGCTGCTTCTCTTTTACTCAGACTGCTGAAAACCCGCATAGTGCGTCAGACTACTCCCATGCTGCAAAACTCCCATGTAGTGTTTCCTACACTCAGGATGCAGAACTCCTGTAAACTGCCTCTCACTACTTCCAATGTAGAGAAATCCTGTAAGCTGCTTCTCTTTTACTCAGACTACTGAAAACCCGCATAGTGCGTAAGACTACTCCCATGCTACAGAACTCCCGTAGAGTGTTTCCTACACTCAGGATGCAGAACTCCTGTAAACTGCCTCTCACTACTGCCAATGTACAGAAAACCTGTAAGCTGCTTCTCTTTTACTCAGACAACTGAAAACCCGCATAGTGCGTAAGACTACTCCCATACTACAGAACTCCCGTAAAGTGTTTCCTACACTCAGGATGCAGAACTCCTGTAAACTGCCTCTCACTACTTCCAATGTACACAAATCCTGTAAGCTGCTTCTCTTTTACTCAGACTGCTGAAAACCCGCATAGTGCGTCAGACTACTCCCATGCTGCAAAACTCCCATGTAGTGTTTCCTACACTCAGGATGCAGAACTCCTGTAAACTGCCTCTCACTACTTCCAATGTACAGAAATCCTGTAAGCTGCTTCTCTTTTACTCAGACTACTGAAAACCCGCATAGTGCGTAAGACTACTCCCATGCTACAGAACTCCTGTGTAGTGTTTCCTACACTCAGGATGCAGAACTCCTGTAAACTGCCTCTCACTACTTGCAATGTACAGAAATCCTGTAAGCTGCTTCTCTTTTACGCAGACTACAAAAAACCCGCATAGTGCGTATGACTACTCCCATGCTACAGAACTCCCATAAAGTGTTTCCTACACTCAGGATGCAAAACTCCTGTAAACTGCCTCTCACTACTTCCAATGTACAGAAATCCTGTAAGCTGCTTCTCTTTTACGCAGACTACTGAAAACCCGCATAGTGCGTAAGACTACTCCCATGCTACAGAACTCCCGTAAAGTGTTTCCTACACTCAGGATGCAGAACTCCTGTAAACTGCCTCTCACTACTTCCAATGTACAGAAATCCTGTAAGCTGCTTCTCTTTTACTCAGACTACTGAAAACCCGCATAGTGTGTAAGACTAATCCCAGGCTACAGAACTCCCGTAAAGTGTTTCCTACTCTCAGGATGCAGAACTCCTGTAAACTGCCTCTCACTGCTTCCAATGTACAGAAATCCTGTAAGCTGCTTCTCTTTTACTCAGACAACTGAAAACCCGCATAGTGCGTAAGACTACTCCCATACTACAGAACTCCCGTAAAGTGTTTCCTACACTCAGGATGCAGAACTCCTGTAAACTGCCTCTCACTACTTCCAATGTACAGAAATCCTGTAAGCTGCTTCTCTTTTACTAAGACTGCTGAAAACCCGCATAGTGCGTAAGACTACTCCCATACTACAGAACTCCCATAAAGTGTTTCCTACACTCAGGATGCAGAACTCCTGTAAACTGCCTCTCACTACTTCCAATGTACAGAAATCCTGTAAGCTGCTTCTCTTTTACTCAAACTACTGAAAACCCGCATAGTGCGTAAGACTACTCCCATGCTACAGAACTCCCGTAAAGTGTTTCCTACACTCAGGATGCAGAACTCCTGTAAACTGCCTCTCACTACTTCCAATGTACAGAAATCCTGTAAGCTGCTTCTCTTTTACTCAGACAACTGAAAACCCCCATAGTGCGTAATACTACTCCCATACTACAGAACTCCCGTAAAGTGTTTCCTACACTCAGGATGCAGAACTCCTGTAAACTGCCTCTCACTACTTCCAATGTACAGAAATCCTGTAAGCTGCTTCTCTTTTACGCAGACTACAAAAAACCCGCATAGTGCGTAAGACTACTCCCATGCTACAGAACTCCCATAAAGTGTTTCCTACACTCAGGATGCAAAACTCCTGTAAACTGCCTCTCACTACTTCCAATGTACAGAAATCCTGTAAGCTGCTTCTCTTTTACGCAGACTACTGAAAACCCGCATAGTGAGTAAGACTACTCCCATGCTACAGAACTCCCGTAAAGTGTTTCCTACACTCAGGATGCAGAACTCCTGTAAACTGCCTCTCACTACTTCCAATGTACAGAAATCCTGTAAGCTGCTTCTCTTTTACTCAGACTACTGAAAACCCGCATAGTGTGTAAGACTAATCCCAGGCTACAGAACTCCCGTAAAGTGTTTCCTACTCTCAGGATGCAGAACTCCTGTAAACTGCCTCTCACTGCTTCCAATGTACAGAAATCCTGTAAGCTGCTTCTCTTTTACTCAGACAACTGAAAACCCGCATAGTGCGTAAGACTACTCCCATACTACAGAACTCCCGTAAAGTGTTTCCTACACTCAGGATGCAGAACTCCTGTAAACTGCCTCTCACTACTTCCAATGTACAGAAATCCTGTAAGCTGCTTCTCTTTTACTAAGACTGCTGAAAACCCGCATAGTGCGTAAGACTACTCCCATACTACAGAACTCCCATAAAGTGTTTCCTACACTCAGGATGCAGAACTCCTGTAAACTGCCTCTCACTATTTCCAATGTACAGAAATCCTGTAAGCTGCTTCTCTTTTACTCAGACTACTGAAAATCCTCATAGTGCGTAAGAGTGCTCCCATGCTACAGAACTCCCGTAAAGTGTTTCCTACACTCAGGATGCAGAACTCCTGTAAACTTCCTCTCACTAATTCCAATGTACAGAAATCCTGTAAGCTGCTTCTCTTTTACTCAGACTGCTGAAAACCCGCATAGTGCGTAAGATTACTCCCATGCTACAGAACTCCCATAAAGTGTTTCCTACACTCAGGATGCAAAACTCCTGTAAACTGCCTCTCACTGCTTCCAATGTAGAGAAATCCTGTAAGCTGCTTCTCTTTTACGCAGACTACTGAAAACCCGCATAGTGCGTAAGACTACTCCCATGCTACAGATATCCCGTAAAGTGTTTCCTACACTCAGGATGCAGAACTCCTGTAAACTGCCTCTCACTACTTCCAATGTACAGAAATCCTGTAAGCTGCTTCTCTTTTACTAAGACTGCTGAAAACCCGCATAGTGCGTAAGACTACTCCCATACTACAGAACTCCCGTAAAGTGTTTCCTACACTCAGGATTCAAAACTCCTTTAAACTGCCTCTCACTACTTCCAATGTACAGAAATCCTGTAAGCTGCTTCTCTTTTACTCAGACTACTGAAAACCCGCATAATGCGTAAGACTACTCCCATGCTACAGAACTCCCGTAAAGTGTTTCCTACACTCAGGATGCAGAACTCCTGTAAACTGCCTCTCACTACTTCCAATGTACAGAAATCCTGTAAGCTGCTTCTCTTTTACTCAGACTGCTGAAAACCCGCATAGTGCGTAAGACTACTCCCATGCTACAGAACTCCCGTAGAGTGTTTCCAACACTCAGGATGCAGAACTCCTGTAAACTGCCTCTCACTACTTCCAATGTACAGAAATCCTGTAAGCTGCTTCTCTTTTACTCAGACAACTGAAAACCCGCATAGTGCGTAAGAATACTCCCATACTACAGAACTCCCGTAAAGTGTTTCCTGCAATCAGGATGCAGAACTCCTGTAAACTGCCTCTCCCTACTCACAATGTACACAAATCCTGTAAGCTGCTTCTCTTTTACTCAGACTACTAAAAACCCGCATAGTGCGTAAGACTATTCCCATGCTACAGAACTCCCGTAAAGTGTTTCCTACACTCAGGATGCAGAACTCCTGTAAACTGCCTCTCCCTACTCACAATGTACAGAAATCCTGTAAGCTGCTTCTCTTTTACTCAGACTACTAAAAACCCGCATAGTGCGTAAGACTAATCCCATGCTACAGAACTCCTGTGTAGTGTTTCTTACACTCAGGATGCAGAACTCCTGTAAACTGCCTCTCACTACTTCCAATGTACAGAAATCCTGTAAGCTGCTTCTCTTTTACTCAGACTGCTGAAAACCCGCATAGTGCGTAAGACTACTCCCATGCTGCAGAACTCCCGTAAAGTGTTTCCTACACTCAGGATGCAGAACTCCTGTAAACTGCCTCTCACTACTTCCAATGTACAGAAATCCTGTAAGCTGCTTCTCTTTCACTAAGACTGCTGAAAACCCGCATAGTGCGTAAGACTAATCCCATGCTACAGAACTCCCGTAAAGTGTTTCCTACACTCAGGATGCAGAACTCCTGTAAACTGCCTCTCACTACTTCCAATGTACAGAAATCCTGTAAGCTGCTTCTCTTTTACTCAGACAACTGAAAACCCGCATAGTGCGTAAGACTACTCCCATACTACAGAACTCCCGTAAAGTGTTTCCTACACTCAGGATGCAGAACTCCTGTAAACTGCCTCTCCCTACTCACAATGTACACAAATCCTGTAAGCTGCTTCTCTTTTACTCAGACAACTAAAAATCCGCATAGTGCGTAAGACTATTCCCATGCTACAGAACTCCCGTAAAGTGTTTCCTACACTCAGGATGCAGAACTCCTGTAAACTGCTTCTCCCTACTCACAATGTACACAAATCCTGTAAGCTGCTTCTCTTTTACTCAGACTACTAAAAACCCGCATAGTGCGTAAGACTAATCCCATGCTACAGAACTCCTGTGTAGTGTTTCTTACACTCAGGATGCAGAACTCCTGTAAACTGCCTCTCACTACTTCCAATGTAGAGAAATCCTGTAAGCTGCTTCTCTTTTACTCAGACTACTGAAAACCCGCATAGTGCGTCAGACTACTCCCATGCTGCAAAACTCCCATGTAGTGTTTCCTACACTCAGGATGCAGAACTCCTGTAAACTGCCTCTCACTACTTCCAATGTAGAGAAATCCTGTAAGCTGCTTCTCTTTTACTCAGACTACTGAAAACCCGCATAGTGCGTAAGACTACTCCCATGCTACAGAACTCCCGTAATGTGTTTACTACACTCAGGATGCAGAACTCCTGTAAACTGCCTCTCACTACTTCCAATGTACAGAAATCCTGTAAGCTTCTTCTCTTTTACGCAGACTACTGAAAACCCGCATAGTGCGTAAGACTACTCCCATGCTACAGAACTCCCATAAAGTGTTTCCTACACTCAGGATGCAAAACTCCTGTAAACTGCCTCTCACTACTTCCAATGTACAGAAATCCTGTAAGCTGCTTCTCTTTTACTCAGACTGCTGAAAACCCGCATAGTGCGTAAGACTACTCCCATGCTACAGAACTCCCGTAATGTGTTTCCTACACTCAGGATGCAGAACTCCTGTAAACTGCCTCTCACTACTTCCAATGTACAGAAATCCTGTAAGCTGCTTCTCTTTTACTAAGATTGCTGAAAACCCGCATAGTGCGTAAGACTACTCCCATACAACAGAACTCCCGTAAAGTGTTTCCTACACTCAGGATGCAGAACTCCTGTAAACTGCCTCTCACTACTTCCAATGTACAGAAATCCTGTAAGCTGCTTCTCTTTTACTCAGACTACTGAAAACCCGCATAGTGTGTAAGACTAATCCCAGGCTACAGAACTCCCGTAAAGTGTTTCCTACACTCAGGATGCAGAACTCCTGTAAACTGCCTCTCACTGCTTCCAATGTAGAGAAATCCTGTAAGCTGCTTCTCTTTTACTCAGATAACTGAAAACCCGCATAGTGCGTAAGACTACTCCCATACTACAGAACTCCCGTAAAGTGTTTCCTACACTCAGGATGCAGAACTCCTGTAAACTGCCTCTCACTACTTCCAATGTACAGAAATCCTGTAAGCTGCTTCTCTTATACTCAGACTACTGAAAACCCGCATAGTGTGTAAGACTACTCCCATGCTACAGAACTCCCGTAAAGTGTTTCCTACACTCAGGATTCAGAACTCCTGTAAACTGCCTCTCACTACTTCCAATGTATAGAAATCCTGTAAGCTGCTTCTCTTTTACTCAGACTGCTGAAAACCCGCATAGTGCGTAAGACTACTCCCATGCTACAGAAGTCCCATAAAGTGTTTTATACACTCAGGATGCAAAACTCCTGTAAACTGCCTCTCACTACTTCCAATGTACAGAAATCCTGTAAGCTGCTTCTCTTTTACTAAGACAACTGAAAACCCGCATAGTGCGTAAGACTACTCCCATGCTACAGAACTCCCGTAAAAGGTTTCCTACACTCAGGATGCAGAACTCCTGTAAACTGCCTCTCACTACTTCCAATGTACAGAAATCCTGTAAGCTGCTTCTCTTTTACTCAGACTACTGAAAACCCGCATAGTGCGTAAGACTACTCCCATGCTAGAGAACTCCCATCTAGTGTTTCCTACACTCAGGATGCACAACTCCTGTAAACTGCCTCTCACTACTTCCAATGTACAGAAATCCTGTAAGCTGCTTCTCTTTTACTAAGACTGCTGAAAACCCGCATAGTGCGTAAGACTACTCCCATACTACAGAACTCCCGTAAAGTGTTTCCTACACTCAGGATGCAGAACTCCTGTAAACTGCCTCTCCCTGCTTCCAATGTACAGAAATCCTGTAAGCTGCTTCTCTTTTACTCAGACAACTGAAAACCCGCATAGTGCGTAAGACTACTCCCATGCTACAGAACTCACGTAAAGTGTTTCCTACACTCAGGATGCAGAACTCCTGTAAACTGCCTCTCACTACTTCCAATGTACAGAAATCCTGTAAGCTGCTTCTCTTTTACTCAGACTACTGAAAACCCGCATAGTGCGTAAGACTACTCCCATGCTACAGAACTCCCGTAAAGTGTTTCCTACACTCAGGATTCAGAACTCCTGTAAACTGCCTCTCACTACTTCCAATGTACAGAAATCCTGTAAGCTGCTTCTCTTTTACGCAGACTGCTGAAAACCCGCATAGTGCGTAAGACTACTCCCATGCTACAGAAGTCCCATAAAGTGTTTTATACACTCAGGATGAAAAACTCCTGTAAACTGCCTCTCACTACTTCCAATGTACAGAAATCCTGTAAGCTGCTTCTCTTTTACACAGACTACTGAAAACCCGCATAGTGCGTAAGACTACTCCCATGCTACAGAACTCCCGTAAAAGGGTTCCTACACTCAGGATGCAGAACTCCTGTAAACTGCCTCTCACTACTTCCAATGTACAGAAATCCTGTAAGCTGCTTCCCTTTTACTAAGACTGCTGAAAACCCGCATAGTGCGTAAGACTACTCCCATACTACAGAACTCCCGTAAAGTGTTTCCTACACTCAGGATGCAGAACTCCTGTAAACTGCCTCTCACTACTTCCAATGTACAGAAATCCTGTAAGCTGCTTCTCTTTTACGCAAACTACTGAAAACCCGCATAGTGCGTAAGACTACTCCCATGCTACAGAACTCCCGTAAAGTGTTTCCTACACTCAGGATGCAGAACTCCTGTAAACTGCCTCTCACTACTTCCAATGTACAGAAATCCTGTAAGGTGCTTCTCTTTTACTCAGACAACTGAAAACCCCCATAGTGCGTAAGACTACTCCCATACTACAGAACTCCCGTAAAGTGTTTCCTACACTCAGGATGCAGAACTCCTGTAAACTGCCTCTCACTACTTCCAATGTACAGAAATCCTGTAAGCTGCTTCTCTTTTACTCAGACTACTGAAAACCCGCATAGTGCGTAAGACTACTCCCATGCTACAGAACCCCCGTAAAGTGTTTCCTACACTCAGGATGCAGAACTCCTTTAAACTGCCTCTCACTACTTCCAATGTACAGAAATCCTGTAAGCTGCTTCTCTTTTACTCAGACTGCTGAAAACCCGCATAGTGCGTAAGACTACTCCCATGCTGCAGAACTCCCATCTAGTGTTTCCTACACTCAGGATGCAGAACTCCTGTAAACTGCCTCTCACTACTTCCAATGTACAGAAATCCTGTAAGCTGCTTCTCTTTTACTCAGACTGCTGAAAACCCGCATAGTGCGTCAGACTACTCCCATGCTGCAAAACTCCCATGTAGTGTTTCCTACACTCAGGATGCAGAACTCCTGTAAACTGCCTCTCACTACTTCCAATGTACAGAAATCCTGTAAGCTGCTTCTCTTTTACTCAGACTGCTGAAAACCCGCATAGTGCGTAAGACTACTCCCATGCTACAGAACTCCCGTAAAGTGTTTCCTACACTCAGGATGCAGAACTCCTGTAAACTGCCTCTCACTACTTCACATGTACAGAAATCCTGTAAGCTGCTTCTCTTTTACTCAGACTACTGAAAACCCGCATAGTGTGTAAGACTAATCCCAGGCTACAGAACTCCCGTAATGTGTTTCCTACACTCAGGATGCAGAACTCCTGTAAACTGCCTCTCACTGCTTCCAATGTACAGAAATCCTGTAAGCTGCTTCTCTTTTACTCAGACAACTGAAAACCCGCATAGTGCGTAAGACTACTCCCATACTACAGAACTCCCGTAAAGTGTTTCCTACACTCAGGATGCAGAACTCCTGTAAACTGCCTCTCACTACTTCCAATGTACAGAAATCCTGTAAGCTGCTTCTCTTTTACTCAGACAACTGAAAACCCGCATAGTGCGTAAGACTAATCCCATGCTACAGAACTCCCGTAAAGTGTTTCCTACACTCAGGTTTCAGAACTCCTGTAAACTGCCTCTCACTACTTCCAATGTACAGAAATCCTGTAAGCTGCTTCTCTTTTACTCAGACTGCTGAAAACCCGCATAGTGCGTAAGACCACTCCCATGCTACAGAAGTCCCATAAAGTGTTTTATACACTCAGGATGCAAAACTCCTGTAAACTGCCTCTCACTACTTCCAATGTACAGAAATCCTGTAAGCTGCTTCTCTTTTACGCAGACTACTGAAAACCCGCATAGTGCGTAAGACTACTCCCATGCTACAGAACTCCCGTAAAAGGTTTCCTACACTCAGAATGCAGAACTCCTGTAAACTGCCTCTCACTACTTCCAATGTACAGAAATCCTGTAAGCTGCTTCTCTTTTACTAAGACTGCTGAAAACCCGCATAGTGCGTAAGACTACTCCCATACAACAGAACTCCCGTAAAGTGTTTCCTACACTCAGGATGCAGAACTCCTGTAAACTGCCTCTCACTACTTCCAATGTACAGAAATCCTGTAAGCTGCTTCTCTTTTACTCAGACTACTGAAAACCCGCATAGTGCGTAAGACTACTCCCATGCTACAGAACTCCCGTAAAGTGTTTCCTACACTCAGGATGCAGAACTCCTTTAAACTGCCTCTCACTACTCACAATGTACACAAATCCTGTAAGCTGCTTCTCTTTTACTCAGACTACTGAAAACCCGCATAGTGCGTAAGACTACTCCCATGCTGCAGAACTCCCATCTAGTGTTTCCTACACTCAGGATGCAGAACTCCTGTAAACTGCCTCTCACTACTTCCAATGTACAGAAATCCTGTAAGCTGCTTCTCTTTTACTCAGACTGCTGAAAACCCGCATAGTGCGTCAGACTACTCCCATGCTGCAAAACTCCCATGTAGTGTTTCCTACACTCAGGATGCAGAACTCCTGTAAACTGCCTCTCACTACTTCCAATGTACAGAAATCCTGTAAGCTGCTTCTCTTTTACTCAGACTGCTGAAAACCCGCATAGTGCGTAAGACTACTCCCATGCTACAGAACTCCCGTAAAGTGTTTCCTACACTCAGGATGCAGAACTCCTGTAAACTGCCTCTCACTACTTCCCATGTACAGAAATCCTGTAAGCTGCTTCTCTTTTACTCAGACTACTGAAAACCCGCATAGTGTGTAAGACTAATCCCAGGCTACAGAACTCCCGTAATGTGTTTCCTACACTCAGGATGCAGAACTCCTGTAAACTGCCTCTCACTGCTTCCAATGTACAGAAATCCTGTAAGCTGCTTCTCTTTTACTCAGACAACTGAAAACCCGCATAGTGCGTAAGACTACTCCCATACTACAGAACTCCCGTAAAGTGTTTCCTACACTCAGGATGCAGAACTCCTGTAAACTGCCTCTCACTACTTCCAATGTACAGAAATCCTGTAAGCTGCTTCTCTTTTACTCAGACAACTGAAAACCCGCATAGTGCGTAAGACTACTCCCATACTACAGAACTCCCGTAAAGTGTTTCCTACACTCAGGATGCAGAACTCCTGTAAACTGCCTCTCACTACTTCCAATGTACAGAAATCCTGTAAGCTGCTTCTCTTTTACTCAGACTACTGAAAACCCGCATAGTGTGTAAGACTACTCCCATGCTACAGAACTCCCGTAAAGTGTTTCCTACACTCAGGTTTCAGAACTCCTGTAAACTGCCTCTCACTACTTCCAATGTACAGAAATCCTGTAAGCTGCTTCTCTTTTACTCAGACTGCTGAAAACCCGCATAGTGCGTAAGACCACTCCCATGCTACAGAAGTCCCATAAAGTGTTTTATACACTCAGGATGCAAAACTCCTGTAAACTGCCTCTCACTACTTCCAATGTACAGAAATCCTGTAAGCTGCTTCTCTTTTACGCAGACTACTGAAAACCCGCATAGTGCGTAAGACTACTCCCATGCTACAGAACTACCGTAAAAGGGGTCCTACACTCAGGATGCAGAACTCCTGTAAACTGCCTCTCACTACTTCCAATGTACAGAAATCCTGTAAGCTGCTTCTCTTTTACTAAGACTGCTGAAAACCCGCATAGTGCGTAAGACTACTCCCATACTACAGAACTCCCGTAAAGTGTTTCCTACACTCAGGATGCAGAACTCCTGTAAACTGCCTCTCACTACTTCCAATGTACAGAAATCCTGTAAGCTGCTTCTCTTTTACTCAGACTACTGAAAACCCGCATAGTGCGTAAGACTACTCCCATGCTACAGAACTCCCGTAAAGTGTTTCCTACACTCAGGATGCAGAACTCCTGTAAACTGCCTCTCACTGCTTCCAATGTACAGAAATCCTGTAAGCTGCTTCTCTTTTACTCAGACAACTGAAAACCCGCATAGTGCGTAAGACTACTCCCATACTACAGAACTCCCGTAAAGTGTTTCCTACACTCAGGATGCAGAACTCCTGTAAACTGCCTCTCACTACTTCCAATGTACAGAAATCCTGTAAGCTGCTTCTCTTTTACTCAGACTACTGAAAACCCGCATAGTGCGTAAGACTACTCCCATGCTACAGAACTCCCGTAAAGTGTTTCCTACACTCAGGATGCAGAACTCCTTTAAACTGCCTCTCACTACTTCCAATGTACAGAAATCCTGTAAGCTGCTTCTCTTTTACTCAGACTACTGAAAACCCGCATAGTGCGTAAGACTACTCCCATGCTACAGAACTCCCGTAAAGTGTATCCTACACTCAGGATGCAGAACTCCTTTAAACTGCCTCTCACTACTTCCAATGTACAGAAATCCTGTAAGCTGCTTCTCTTTTACTCAGACTGCTGAAAACCCGCATAGTGCGTAAGACTACTCCCATGCTGCAGAACTCCCATCTAGTGTTTCCTACACTCAGGATGCAGAACTCCTGTAAACTGCCTCTCACTACTTCCAATGTACAGAAATCCTGTAAGCTGCTTCTCTTTTACTCAGACTGCTGAAAACCCGCATAGTGCGTCAGACTACTCCCATGCTGCAAAACTCCCATGTAGTGTTTCCTACACTCAGGATGCAGAACTCCTGTAAACTGCCTCTCACTACTTCCAATGTACAGAAATCCTGTAAGCTGCTTCCCTTTTACTAAGACTGCTGAAAACCCGCATAGTGCGTAAGACTACTCCCATACTACAGAACTCCCGTAAAGTGTTTCCTACACTCAGGATGCAGAACTCCTGTAAACTGCCTCTCACTACTTCCAATGTACAGAAATCCTGTAAGCTGCTTCTCTTTTACGCAAACTACTGAAAACCCGCATAGTGCGTAAGACTACTTCCATGCTACAGAACTCCCGTAAAGTGTTTCCTACACTCAGGATGCAGAACTCCTGTAAACTGCCTCTCACTACTTCCAATGTACAGAAATCCTGTAAGGTGCTTCTCTTTTACTCAGACAACTGAAAACCCCCATAGTGCGTAAGACTACTCCCATACTACAGAACTCCCGTAAAGTGTTTCCTACACTCAGGATGCAGAACTCCTGTAAACTGCCTCTCACTACTTCCAATGTACAGAAATCCTGTAAGCTGCTTCTCTTTTACTCAGACTACTGAAAACCCGCATAGTGCGTAAGACTACTCCCATGCTACAGAACTCCCGTAAAGTGTTTCCTACACTCAGGATGCAGAACTCCTTTAAACTGCCTCTCACTACTTCCAATGTACAGAAATCCTGTTAGCTGCTTCTCTTTTACTCAGACTGCTGAAAACCCGCATAGTGCGTAAGACTACTCCCATGCTGCAGAACTCCCGTAAAGTGTTTCCTACACTCAGGATGCAGAACTCCTGTAAACTGCCTCTCACTACTTCCAATGTACAGAAATCCTGTAAGCTGCTTCTCTTTTACTCAGACTGCTGAAAACCCGCATAGTGCGTCAGACTACTCCCATGCTGCAAAACTCCCATGTAGTGTTTCCTACACTCAGGATGCAGAACTCCTGTAAACTGCCTCTCACTACTTGCAATGTACAGAAATCCTGTAAGCTGCTTCTCTTTTACTCAGACTGCTGAAAACCCGCATAGTGCGTAAGACTACTCCCATGCTACAGAACTCCCGTAAAGTGTTTCCTACACTCAGGATGCAGAACTCCTGTAAACTGCCTCTCACTACTTCCAATGTACAGAAATCCTGTAAGCTGCTTCTCTTTTACGCAGACTACTGAAAACCCGCATAGTGCGTAAGACTACTCCCATGCTACAGAACTCCCATAAAGTGTTTCCTACACTCAGGATGCAAAACTCCTGTAAACTGCCTCTCACTACTTCCAATGTACAGAAATCCTGTAAGCTGCTTCTCTTTTACGCAGACTACTGAAAACCCGCATAGTGCGTAAGACTACTCCCATGCTACAGAACTCCCGTAATGTGTTTCCTACACTCAGGATGCAGAACTCCTGTAAACTGCCTCTCACTACTTCCAATGTACAGAAATCCTGTAAGCTGCTTCTCTTTTACTAAGACTGCTGAAAACCCGCATAGTGCGTAAGACTACTCCCATGCTACAGAACTCCCGTAAAGTGTTTCCTACACTCAGGATGCAGAACTCCTGTAAACTGCCTCTCACTACTTCCAATGTACAGAAATCCTGTAAGCTGCTTCTCTTTTACTCAGACTGCTGAAAACCCGCATAGTGCGTAAGACTACTCCCATGCTACAGAACTCCCGTAAAGTGTTTCCTACACTCAGGATGCAGAACTCCTGTAAACTGCCTCTCACTACTTCCAATGTACAGAAATCCTGTAAGCTGTTTCTCTTTTACGCAGACTACTGAAAACCCGCATAGTGCGTAAGACTACTCCCATGCTACAGAACTCCCATAAAGTGTTTCCTACACTCAGGATGCAAAACTCCTGTAAACTGCCTCTCACTACTTCCAATGTACAGAAATCCTGTAAGCTGCTTCTCTTTTACGCAGACTACTGAAAACCCGCATAGTGCGTAAGACTACTCCCATGCTACAGAACTCCCGTAATGTGTTTCCTACACTCAGGATGCAGAACTCCTGTAAACTGCCTCTCACTACTTCCAATGTACAGAAATCCTGTAAGCTGCTTCTCTTTTACTCAGACTGCTGAAAACCCGCATAGTGCGTAAGACTACTCCCATACAACAGAACTCCCGTAAAGTGTTTCCTACACTCAGGATGCAGAACTCCTGTAAACTGCCTCTCACTACTTCCCATGTACAGAAATCCTGTAAGCTGCTTCTCTTTTACTCAGACTACTGAAAACCCGCATAGTGTGTAAGACTAATCCCAGGCTACAGAACTCCCGTAATGTGTTTCCTACACTCAGGATGCAGAACTCCTGTAAACTGCCTCTCACTGCTTCCAATGTACAGAAATCCTGTAAGCTGCTTCTCTTTTACTCAGACAACTGAAAACCCGCATAGCGCGTAAGACTACTCCCATACTACAGAACTCCCGTAAAGTGTTTCCTACACTCAGGATGCAGAACTCCTGTAAACTGCCTCTCACTACTTCCAATGTACAGAAATCCTGTAAGCTGCTTCTCTTTAACTCAGACAACTGAAAACCCGCATAGTGCGTAAGACTACTCCCATGCTACAGAACTCCCGTAAAGTGTTTCCTACACTCAGGATTCAGAACTCCTGTAAACTGCCTCTCACTACTTCCAATGTACAGAAATCCTGTAAGCTGCTTCTCTTTTACTCAGACTGCTGAAAACCCGCATAGTGCGTAAGACTACTCCCATGCTACAGAAGTCCCATAAAGTGTTTTATACACTCAGGATGCAAAACTCCTGTAAACTGTCTCTCACTACTTCCAATGTACAGAAATCCTGTAAGCTGCTTCTCTTTTACGCAGACTACTGAAAACCCGCATAGTGCGTAAGACTACTCCCATGCTACAGAACTCCCGTAAAAGGTTTCCTACACTCAGGATGCAGAACTCCTGTAAACTGCCTCTCACTACTTCCAATGTACAGAAATCCTGTAAGCTGCTTCTCTTTTACTAAGACTGCTGAAAACCCGCATAGTGCGTAAGACTACTCCCATAATACAGAACTCCCGTAAAGTGTTTCCTACACTCAGGATGCAGAACTCCTGTAAACTGCCTCTCACTACTTCCAATGTACAGAAATCCTGTAAGCTGCTTCTCTTTTACTCAAACTACTGAAAACCCGCATAGTGCGTAAGACTACTCCCATGCTACAGAACTCCCGTAAAGTGTTTCCTACACTCAGGATGCAGAACTCCTGTAAACTGCCTCTCACTACTTCCAATGTACAGAAATCCTGTAAGCTGCTTCTCTTTTACTCAGACAACTGAAAACCCCCATAGTGCGTAAGACTACTCCCATACTACAGAACTCCCGTAAAGTGTTTCCTACACTCAGGATGCAGAACTCCTGTAAACTGCCTCTCACTACTTCCAATGTACAGAAATCCTGTAAGCTTCTTCTCTTTTACTCAGACTACTGAAAACCCGCATAGTTCGTAAGACTACTCCCATGCTACAGAACTCCCGTAAAGTGTTTCCTACACTCAGGATGCAGAACTCCTGTAAACTGCCTCTCACTACTTCCAATGTACAGAAATCCTGTAAGCTGCTTCTCTTTTACTCAGACTGCTGAAAACCCGCATAGTGCGTAAGACTACTCCCATACTACAGAACTCCCGTAAAGTGTTTCCTACACTCAGGATGCAGAACTCCTGTAAACTGCCTCTCACTACTTCCAATGTACAGAAATCCTGTAAGCTGCTTCTCTTTAACTCAGACAACTGAAAACCCGCATAGTGCGTAAGACTACTCCCATGCTACAGAACTCCCGTAAAGTGTTTCCTACACTCAGGATTCAGAACTCCTGTAAACTGCCTCTCACTACTTCCAATGTACAGAAATCCTGTAAGCTGCTTCTCTTTTACTCAGACTGCTGAAAACCCGCATAGTGCGTAAGACTACTCCCATGCTACAGAAGTCCCATAAAGTGTTTTATACACTCAGGATGCAAAACTCCTGTAAACTGTCTCTCACTACTTCCAATGTACAGAAATCCTGTAAGCTGCTTCTCTTTTACGCAGACTACTGAAAACCCGCATAGTGCGTAAGACTACTCCCATGCTACAGAACTCCCGTAAAAGGTTTCCTACACTCAGGATGCAGAACTCCTGTAAACTGCCTCTCACTACTTCCAATGTACAGAAATCCTGTAAGCTGCTTCTCTTTTACTAAGACTGCTGAAAACCCGCATAGTGCGTAAGACTACTCCCATAATACAGAACTCCCGTAAAGTGTTTCCTACACTCAGGATGCAGAACTCCTGTAAACTGCCTCTCACTACTTCCAATGTACAGAAATCCTGTAAGCTGCTTCTCTTTTACTCAAACTACTGAAAACCCGCATAGTGCGTAAGACTACTCCCATGCTACAGAACTCCCGTAAAGTGTTTCCTACACTCAGGATGCAGAACTCCTGTAAACTGCCTCTCACTACTTCCAATGTACAGAAATCCTGTAAGCTGCTTCTCTTTTACTCAGACAACTGAAAACCCCCATAGTGCGTAAGACTACTCCCATACTACAGAACTCCCGTAAAGTGTTTCCTACACTCAGGATGCAGAACTCCTGTAAACTGCCTCTCACTACTTCCAATGTACAGAAATCCTGTAAGCTTCTTCTCTTTTACTCAGACTACTGAAAACCCGCATAGTTCGTAAGACTACTCCCATGCTACAGAACTCCCGTAAAGTGTTTCCTACACTCAGGATGCAGAACTCCTGTAAACTGCCTCTCACTACTTCCAATGTACAGAAATCCTGTAAGCTGCTTCTCTTTTACTCAGACTGCTGAAAACCCGCATAGTGCGTAAGACTACTCCCATACTACAGAACTCCCGTAAAGTGTTTCCTACACTCAGGATGCAGAACTCCTGTAAACTGCCTCTCCCTACTCACAATGTACACAAATCCTGTAAGCTGCTTCTCTTTTACGCAGACTACTGAAAACCCGCATAGTGCGTAAGACTACTCCCATGCTACAGAACTCCCGTAAAAGGTTTCCTACACTCAGGATGCAGAACTCCTGTAAACTGCCTCTCACTACTTCCAATGTACAGAAATCCTGTAAGCTGCTTCTCTTTTACTAAGACTGCTGAAAACCCGCATAGTGCGTAAGACTACTCCCATAATACAGAACTCCCGTAAAGTGTTTCCTACACTCAGGATGCAGAACTCCTGTAAACTGCCTCTCACTACTTCCAATGTACAGAAATCCTGTAAGCTGCTTCTCTTTTACTCAAACTACTGAAAACCCGCATAGTGCGTAAGACTACTCCCATGCTACAGAACTCCCGTAAAGTGTTTCCTACACTCAGGATGCAGAACTCCTGTAAACTTCCTCTTACTACTTCCAATGTACAGAAATCCTGTAAGCTGCTTCTCTTTTACTCAGACAACTGAAAACCCCCATAGTGCGTAAGACTACTCCCATACTACAGAACTCCCGTAAAGTGTTTCCTACACTCAGGATGCAGAACTCCTGTAAACTGCCTCTCACTACTTCCAATGTACAGAAATCCTGTAAGCTGCTTCTCTTTTACTCAGACTACTGAAAACCCGCATAGTGCGTAAGACTACTCCCATGCTACAGAACTCCCGTAAAGTGTTTCCTACACTCAGGATGCAGAACTCCTGTAAACTGCCTCTCACTACTTCCAACGTACAGAAATCCTGTAAGCTGCTTCTCTTTTACTCAGACTGCTGAAAACCCGCATAGTGCGTAAGACTACTCCCATACTACAGAACTCCCGTAAAGTGTTTCCTACTCTCAGGATGCAGAACTCCTGTAAACTGCCTCTCCCTACTCACAATGTACACAAATCCTGTAAGCTGCTTCTCTTTTACTCAGACTACTAAAAACCCGCATAGTGCGTAAGACTATTCCCATGCTACAGAACTCCCGTAAAGTGTTTCCTACAGTCAGGATGCAGAACTCCTGTAAACTGCCTCTCCCTACTCACAATGTACACAAATCCTGTAAGCTGCTTCTCTTTTACTCAGACTACTAAAAACCCGCATAGTGCGTAAGACTAATCCCATGCTACAGAACTCCTGTGTAGTGTTTCTTACACTCAGGATGCAGAACTCCTGTAAACTGCCTCTCACTACTTCCAATGTACACAAATCCTGTAAGCTGCTTCTCTTTTACTCAGACTGCTGAAAACCCGCATAGTGCGTCAGACTACTCCCATGCTGCAAAACTCCCATGTGGTGTTTCCTACACTCAGGATGCAGAACTCCTGTAAACTGCCTCTCACTACTTCCAATGTACAGAAATCCTGTAAGCTGCTTCTCTTTTACTCAGACTACTGAAAACCCGCATAGTGCGTAAGACTACTCCCATGCTACAGAACTCCCGTAGAGTGTTTCCTACACTCAGGATGCAGAACTCCTGTAAACTGCCTCTCACTACTGCCAATGTACAGAAAACCTGTAAGCTGCTTCTCTTTTACTCAGACAACTGAAAACCCGCATAGTGCGAAAGACTACTCCCATACTACAGAACTCCCGTAAAGTGTTTCCTACACTCAGGATGCAGAACTCCTGTAAACTGCCTCTCACTACTTCCAATGTACACAAATCCTGTAAGCTGCTTCTCTTTTACTCAGACTGCTGAAAACCCGCATAGTGCGTCAGACTACTCCCATGCTGCAAAACTCCCATGTAGTGTTTCCTACACTCAGGATGCAGAACTCCTGTAAACTGCCTCTCGCTACTTCCAATGTACAGAAATCCTGTAAGCTGCTTCTCTTTTACTCAGACTACTGAAAACCCGCATAGTGCGTAAGACTACTCCCATGCTACAGAACTCCCGTAAAGTGTTTCCTACACTCAGGATGCAGAACTCCTGTAAACTGCCTCTCACTACTTCCAATGTACACAAATCCTGTAAGCTGCTTCTCTTTTACTCAGACTACTGAAAACCCGCATAGTGCATAAGACTACTCCCATGCTACAGAACTCCCATAAAGTGTTTCCTACACTCAGGATGCAAAACTCCTGTAAACTGCCTCTCACTACTTCCAATGTACAGAAATCCTGTAAGCTGCTTCTCTTTTACGCAGACTACTGAAAACCCGCATAGTGTGTAAGACTACTCCCATGCTACAGAACTCCCGTAATGTGTTTCCTACACTCAGGATGCAGAACTCCTGTAAACTGCCTCTCACTACTTCCAATGTACAGAAATCCTGTAAGCTGCTTCTCTTTTACTCAGAGTGCTGAAAACCCGCATAGTGCGTAAGACTACTCCCATACAACAGAACTCCCGTAAAGTGTTTCCTACACTCAGGATGCAGAACTCCTGTAAACTGCCTCTCACTACTTCCAATGTACAGAAATCCTGTAAGCTGCTTCTCTTTTACGCAGACTACTGAAAACCCGCATAGTGTGTAAGACTAATCCCAGGCTACAGAACTCCCGTAAAGTGTTTCCTACACTCAGGATGCAAAACTCCTGTAAACTGCCTCTCACTGCTTCCAATGTAGAGAAATCCTGTAAGCTGCTTCTCTTTTACGCAGACTACTGAAAACCCGCATAGTGCGTAAGACTACTCCCATACTACAGAACTCCCGTAAAGTGTTTCCTGCACTCAGGATGCAGAACTCCTGTAAACTGCCTCTCCCTACTCACAATGTACACAAATCCTGTAAGCTGCTTCTCTTTTACTCAGACTACTGAAAACCCGCATAGTGCGTAAGACTACTCCCATGCTACAGAACTCCCGTAAAGTGTTTCCTACACTCAGGATGCAGAACTCCTGTAAACTGCCTCTCACTACTCACAATGTACAGAAATCCTGTAAGCTGCTTCTCTTTTACTCAGACTACTAAAAACCCGCATAGTGCGTAAGACTAATCCCATGCTACAGAACTCCTGTGTAGTGTTTCTTACACTCAGGATGCAGAACTCCTGTAAACTGCCTCTCACTACTTCCAATGTACAGAAATCCTGTAAGCTGCTTCTCTTTTACTCAGACTGCTGAAAACCCGCATAGTGCGTAAGACTACTCCCATGCTGCAGAACTCCCATCTAGTGTTTCCTACACTCAGGATGCAGAACTCCTGTAAACTGCCTCTCACTACTTCCAATGTACAGAAATCCTGTAAGCTGCTTCTCTTTCACTAAGACTGCTGAAAACCCGCATAGTGCGTAAGACTAATCCCATGCTACAGAACTCCCGTAAAGTGTTTCCTACACTCAGGATGCAGAACTCCTGTAAACTGCCTCTCACTACTTCCAATGTACAGAAATCCTGTAAGCTGCTTCTCTTTTACTCAGACAACTGAAAACCCGCATAGTGCGTAAGACTACTCCCATACTACAGAACTCCCGTAAAGTGTTTCCTACACTCAGGATGCAGAACTCCTGTAAACTGCCTCTCCCTACTCACAATGTACACAAATCCTGTAAGCTGCTTCTCTTTTACTCAGACTACTAAAAACCCGCATAGTGCGTAAGACTATTCCCATGCTACAGAACTCCCGTAAAGTGTTTCCTACACTCAGGATGCAGAACTCCTGTAAACTGCCTCTCCCTACTCACAATGTACACAAATCCTGTAAGCTGCTTCTCTTTTACTCAGACTACTAAAAACCCGCATAGTGCGTAAGACTAATCCCATGCTACAGAACTCCTGTGTAGTGTTTCTTACACTCAGGATGCAGAACTCCTGTAAACTGCCTCTCACTACTTCCAATGTACAGAAATCCTGTAAGCTGCTTCTCTTTTACTCAGACTGCTGAAAACCCGCATAGTGCGTCAGACTACTCCCATGCTGCAAAACTCCCATGTAGTGTTTCCTACACTCAGGATGCAGAACTCCTGTAAACTGCCTCTCACTACTTCCAATGTAGAGAAATCCTGTAAGCTGCTTCTCTTTTACTCAGACTACTGAAAACCCGCATAGTGCGTAAGACTACTCCCATGCTACAGAACTCCCGTAAAGTGTTTCCTACACTCAGGATGCAGAACTCCTGTAAACTGCCTCTCACTACTTCCAATGTACAGAAATCCTGTAAGCTGCTTCTCTTTTACTCAGACTGCTGAAAACCCGCATAGTGCGTAAGACTACTCCCATGCTACAGAAGTCCCATAAAGTGTTTTATACACTCAGGATGCAAAACGCCTGTAAACTGCCTCTCACTACTTCCAATGTACAGAAATCCTGTAAGCTGCTTCTCTTTTACGCAGACTACTGAAAACCCGCATAGTGCGTAAGACTACTCCCATGCTACAGAACTCCCGTAAAAGGGTTCCTACACTCAGGATGCAGAACTCCTGTAAACTGCCTCTCACTACTTCCAATGTACAGAAATCCTGTAAGCTGCTTCCCTTTTACTAAGACTGCTGAAAACCCGCATAGTGCGTAAGACTACTCCCATACAACAGAACTCCCGTAAAGTGTTTCCTACACTCAGGATGCAGAACTCCTGTAAACTGCCTCTCACTACTTCCAATGTACAGAAATCCTGTAAGCTGCTTCTCTTTTACTCAGACAACTGAAAACCCCCATAGTGCGTAAGACTACTCCCATACTACAGAACTCCCGTAAAGTGTTTCCTACACTCAGGATGCAGAACTCCTGTAAACTGCCTCTCACTACTTCCAATGTACAGAAATCCTGTAAGCTGCTTCTCTTTTACTCAGACTACTGAAAATCCGCATAGTGCGTAAGACTACTCCCATGCTACAGAACTCCCGTAAAGTGTTTCCTACACTCAGGATGCAGAACTCCTTTAAACTGCCTCTCACTACTTCCAATGTACAGAAATCCTGTAAGCTGCTTCTCTTTTACTCAGACTGCTGAAAACCCGCATAGTGCGTAAGACTACTCCCATGCTGCAGAACTCCCGTAAAGTGTTTCCTACACTCAGGATGCAGAACTCCTGTAAACTGCCTCTCACTACTTCCAATGTACAGAAATCCTGTAAGCTGCTTCTCTTTTACTCAGACTGCTGAAAACCCGCATAGTGCGTCAGACTACTCCCATGCTGCAAAACTCCCATGTAGTGTTTCCTACACTCAGGATGCAGAACTCCTGTAAACTGCCTCTCACTACTTCCAATGTAGAGAAATCCTGTAAGCTGCTTCTCTTTTACTCAGACTACTGAAAACCCGCATAGTGCGTAAGACTACTCCCATGCTACAGAACTCCCGTAAAGTGTTTCCTACACTCAGGATGCAGAACTCCTGTAAACTGCCTCTCACTACTTTCAATGTACAGAAATCCTGTAAGCTGCTTCTCTTTTACTAAGACTGCTGAAAACCCGCATAGTGCGTAAGACTACTCCCATACAACAGAACTCCCGTAAAGTGTTTCCTACACTCAGGATGCAGAACTCCTGTAAACTGCCTCTCACTACTTCCCATGTACAGAAATCCTGTAAGCTGCTTCTCTTTTACTCAGACTAATGAAAACCCGCATAGTGTGTAAGACTAATCCCAGGCTACAGAACTCCCGTAATGTGTTTCCTACACTCAGGATGCAGAACTCCTGTAAACTGCCTCTCACTGCTTCCAATGTACAGAAATCCTGTAAGCTGCTTCTCTTTTACTCAGACAACTGAAAACCCGCATAGTGCGTAAGACTACTCCCATACTACAGAACTCCCGTAAAGTGTTTCCTACACTCAGGATGCAGAACTCCTGTAAACTGCCTCTCACTACTTCCAATGTACAGAAATCCTGTAAACTGCTTCTCTTTTACTCAGACAACTGAAAACCCGCATAGTGCGTAAGACTACTCCCATGCTACAGAACTCCCGTAAAGTGTTTCCTACACTCAGGATTCAGAACTCCTGTAAACTGCCTCTCACTACTTCCAATGTACAGAAATCCTGTAAGCTGCTTCTCTTTTACTCAGACTGCTGAAAACCCGCATAGTGCGTAAGACTACTCCCATGCTACAGAAGTCCCATAAAGTGTTTTATACACTCAGGATGCAAAACTCCTGTAAACTGCCTCTCACTACTTCCAATGTACAGAAATCCTGTAAGCTGCTTCTCTTTTACGCATACTACTGAAAACCCGCATAGTGCGTAAGACTACTCCCATGCTACAGAACTCCCGTAAAAGGTTTCCTACACTCAGGATGCAGAACTCCTGTAAACTGCCTCTCACTACTTCCAATGTACAGAAATCCTGTAAGCTGCTTCTCTTTTACTAAGACTGCTGAAAACCCGCATAGTGCGTAAGACTACTCCCATACTACAGAACTCCCGTAAAGTGTTTCCTACACTCAGGATGCAGAACTCCTGTAAACTGCCTCTCACTACTTCCAATGTACAGAAATCCTGTAAGCTGCTTCTCTTTTACTCAAACTACTGAAAACCCGCATAGTGCGTAAGACTACTCCCATGCTACAGAACTCCCGTAAAGTGTTTCCTACACTCAGGATGCAGAACTCCTGTAAACTGCCTCTCACTACTTCCAATGTACAGAAATCCTGTAAGCTGCTTCTCTTTTACTCAGACAACTGAAAACCCCCATAGTGCGTAAGACTACTCCCATACTACAGAACTCCCGTAAAGTGTTTCCTACACTCAGGATGCAGAACTCCTGTAAACTGCCTCTCACTACTTCCAATGTACAGAAATCCTGTAAGCTGCTTCTCTTTTACTCAGACTACTGAAAACCCGCATAGTGCGTATGACTACTCCCATGCTACAGAACTCCCGTAAAGTGTTTCCTACACTCAGGATGCAGAACTCCTGTAAACTGCCTCTCACTACTTCCAATGTACAGAAATCCTGTAAGCTGCTTCTCTTTTACTCAGACTGTTGAAAACCCGCATAGTGCGTAAGACTACTCCCATGCTGCAGAACTCCCGTGTAGTGTTTCCTACACTCAGGATGCAGAACTCCTGTAAACTGCCTCTCACTACTTCCAATGTACAGAAATCCTGTAAGCTGCTTCTCTTTTACTCAGACTGCTGAAAACCCGCATAGTGCGTCAGACTACTCACATCCTGCAAAACTCCCATGTAGTGTTTCCTACACTCAGGATGCAGAACTCCTGTAAACTGCCTCTCACTACTTCCAATGTACAGAAATCCTGTAAGCTGCTTCTCTTTTACTCAGACTGCTGAAAACCCGCATAGTGCGTAAGACTACTCCCATGCTACAGAAGTCCCATAAAGTGTTTTATACACTCAGGATGCAAAACTCCTATAAACTGCCTCTCACTACTTCCAATGTACAGAAATCCTGTAAGCTGCTTCTCTTTTACGCAGACTACTGAAAACCCGCATAGTGTGTAAGACTACTCCCATGCTACAGAACTCCCGTAAAAGGTTTCCTACACTCAGGATGCAGAACTCCTGTAAACTGCCTCTCACTACTTCCAATGTACAGAAATCCTGTAAGCTGCTTCTCTTTTACTCAGATTGCTGAAAACCCGCATAGTGCGTAAGACTACTCCCATGCTGCAGAACTCCCATCTAGTGTTTCCTACACTCAGGATGCAGAACTCCTGTAAACTGCCTCTCACTACTTCCAATGTACAGAAATCCTGTAAGCTGCTTCTCTTTTACTCAGACTGCTGAAAACCCGCATAGTGCGTAAGACTACTCCCATGCTACAGAACTCCCATAAAGTGTTTCCTACACTCAGGATGCAAAACTCCTGTAAACTGCCTCTCACTACTTCCAATGTACAGAAATCCTGTAAGCTGCTTCTCTTTTACGCAGACTACTGAAAATCCGCATAGTGCGTAAGACTACTCCCATGCTACAGAACTCCCGTAATGTGTTTCCTACACTCAGGATGCAGAACTCCTGTAAACTGCCTCTCACTACTTCCAATGTACAGAAATCCTGTAAGCTGCTTCTCTTTTACTAAGACTGCTGAAAACCCGCATAGTGCGTAAGACTACTCCCATACAACAGAACTCCCGTAAAGTGTTTCCTACACTCAGGATGCAGAACTCCTGTAAACTGCCTCTCACTACTTCCAATGTACAGAAATCCTGTAAGCTGCTTCTCTTTTACTCAGACTACTGAAAACCCGCATAGTGTGTAAGACTAATCCCAGGCTACAGAACTCCCGTGTAGTGTTTCCTACACTCAGGATGCAGAACTCCTGTAAACTGCCTCTCACTGCTTCCAATGTACAGAAATCCTGTAAGCTTCTTCTCTTTTACTCAGACTGCTGAAAACCCGCATAGTGCGTAAGACTACTCCCATGCTACAGAACTCCCGTAAAGTGTTTCCTACACTCAGGATGCAGAACTCCTGTAAACTGCCTCTCACTACTTCCAATGTACAGAAATCCTGTAAGCTGCTTCTCTTTTACTCAGACAACTGAAAACCCGCATAGTGCCTAAGACTACTCCCATGCTACAGAACTCCCGTAAAGTGTTTCCTACACTCAGGATTCAGAACTCCTGTAAACTGCCTCTCACTACTTCCAATGTACAGAAATCCTGTAAGCTGCTTCTCTTTTACTCAGACTGCTGAAAACCCGCATAGTGCGTAAGACTACTCCCATGCTACAGAAGTCCCATAAAGTGTTTCCTACACTCAGGATGCAAAACTCCTGTAAACTGCCTCTCACTACTTCCAATGTACAGAAATCCTGTAAGCTGCTTCTCTTTTACGCAGACTACTGAAAACCCGCATAGTGCGTAAGACTACTCCCATGCTACAGAACTCCCGTAAAAGGTTTCCTACACTCAGGATGCAGAACTCCTGTAAACTGCCTCTCACTACTTCCAATGTACAGAAATCCTGTAAGCTGCTTCTCTTTTACTAAGACTGCTGAAAACCCGCATAGTGCGTAAGACTACTCCCATAATACAGAACTCCCGTAAAGTGTTTCCTACACTCAGGATGCAGAACTTCTGTAAACTGCCTCTCACTACTTCCAATGTACAGAAATCCTGTAAGCTGCTTCTCTTTTACTCAGACTGCTGAAAACCCGCATAGTGCGTAAGACTACTCCCATGCTACAGAACTCCCGTAAAGTGTTTTCTACACTCAGGATGCAGAACTCCTGTAAACTGCCTCTCACTGCTTCCAATGTACAGAAATCCTGTAAGCTGCTTCTCTTTTACTCAGACTGCTGAAAACCCGCATAGTGCGTAAGACTACTCCCATGCTACAGAACTCCCGTAAAGTGTTTCCTACACTCAGGATGCAGAACTCCTGTAAACTGCCTCTCACTACTTCCAATGTACAGAAATCCTGTAAGCTGCTTCTCTTTTACTCAGACTACTGAAAACCCGCATAGTGCCTAAGACTACTCCCATGCTACAGAACTCCCGTAAAGTGTTTCCTACACTCAGGATGCAGAACTCCTGTAAACTGCCTCTCACTACTTCCAATGTACAGAAATCCTGTAAGCTGCTTCTCTTTTACTCAGACTGCTGAAAACCCGCATAGTGCGTAAGACTACTCCCATGCTACAGAAGTCCCATAAAGTGTTTTATACACTCAGGATGCAAAACTCCTATAAACTGCCTCTCACTACTTCCAATGTTCAGAAATCCTGTAAGCTGCTTCTCTTTTACGCAGACTACTGAAAACCCGCATAGTGTGTAAGACTACTCCCATGCTACAGAACTCCCGTAAAAGGTTTCCTACACTCAGGATGCAGAACTCCTGTAAACTGCCTCTCACTACTTCCAATGTACAGAAATCCTGTAAGCTGCTTCTCTTTTACTCAGATTGCTGAAAACCCGCATAGTGCGTAAGACTACTCCCATGCTGCAGAACTCCCATCTAGTGTTTCCTACACTCAGGATGCAGAACTCCTGTAAACTGCCTCTCACTACTTCCAATGTACAGAAATCCTGTAAGCTGCTTCTCTTTTACTCAGACTGCTGAAAACCCGCATAGTGCGTCAGACTACTCCCATGCTGCAAAACTCCCATGTAGTGTTTCCTACACTCAGGATGCAGAACTCCTGTAAACTGCCTCTCACTACTTCCAATGTACAGAAATCCTGTAAGCTGCTTCTCTTTTACTCAGACTACTGAAAACCCGCATAGTGCGTAAGACTACTCCCATGCTACAGAACTCCCGTAAAGTGTTTCCTACACTCAGGATGCAGAACTCCTGTAAACTGCCTCTCACTACTTCCAATGTACAGAAATCCTGTAAGCTGCTTCTCTTTTACTCAGACTACTGAAAACCCGCATAGTGCGTAAGACTACTCCCATGCTGCAGAACTCCCATAAAGTGTTTCCTACACTCAGGATGCAGAACTCCTGTAAACTGCCTCTCACTACTTCCAATGTACACAAATCCTGTAAGCTGCTTCTCTTTTACTAAGACTGCTGAAAACCCGCATAGTGCGTAAGACTACTCCCATACTACAGAACTCCCGTGAAGTGTTTCCTACACTCAGGATGCAGAACTCCTGTAAACTGCCTCTCACTACTTCCAATGTACAGAAATCCTGTAAGCTGCTTCTCTTTTACTCAAACTACTGAAAACCCGCATAGTGCGTAAGACTACTCCCATGCTACAGAACTCCCTTAAAGTGTTTCCTACACTCAGGATGCAGAACTCCTGTAAACTGCCTCTCACTACTTCCAATGTACAGAAATCCTGTAAGCTGCTTCTCTTTTACGCAGACTACTGAAAACCCGCATAGTGCGTAAGACTACTCCCATGCTACAGAACTCCCATAAAGTGTTTCCTACACTCAGGATGCAAAACTCCTGTAAACTGCCTCTCACTACTTCCAATGTACAGAAATCCTGTAAGCTGCTTCTCTTTTACGCAGACTACTGAAAATCCGCATAGTGCGTAAGACTACTCCCATGCTACAGAACTCCCGTAATGTGTTTCCTACACTCAGGATGCAGAACTCCTGTAAACTGCCTCTCACTACTTCCAATGTACAGAAATCCTGTAAGCTGCTTCTCTTTTACTAAGACTGCTGAAAACCCGCATAGTGCGTAAGACTACTCCCATACAACAGAACTCCCGTAAAGTGTTTCCTACACTCAGGATGCAGAACTCCTGTAAACTGCCTCTCACTACTTCCAATGTACAGAAATCCTGTAAGCTGCTTCTCTTTTACTCAGACTACTGAAAACCCGCATAGTGTGTAAGACTAATCCCAGGCTACAGAACTCCCGTGTAGTGTTTCCTACACTCAGGATGCAGAACTCCTGTAAACTGCCTCTCACTGCTTCCAATGTACAGAAATCCTGTAAGCTTCTTCTCTTTTACTCAGACTGCTGAAAACCCGCATAGTGCGTAAGACTACTCCCATGCTACAGAACTCCCGTAAAGTGTTTCCTACACTCAGGATGCAGAACTCCTGTAAACTGCCTCTCACTACTTCCAATGTACAGAAATCCTGTAAGCTGCTTCTCTTTTACTCAGACAACTGAAAACCCGCATAGTGCGTAAGACTACTCCCATGCTACAGAACTCCCGTAAAGTGTTTCCTACACTCAGGATTCAGAACTCCTGTAAACTGCCTCTCACTACTTCCAATGTACAGAAATCCTGTAAGCTGCTTCTCTTTTACTCAGACTGCTGAAAACCCGCATAGTGCGTAAGACTACTCCCATGCTACAGAAGTCCCATAAAGTGTTTTATACACTCAGGATGCAAAACTCCTGTAAACTGCCTCTCACTACTTCCAATGTACAGAAATCCTGTAAGCTGCTTCTCTTTTACGCAGACTACTGAAAACCCGCATAGTGCGTAAGACTACTCCCATGCTACAGAACTCCCGTAAAAGGTTTCCTACACTCAGGATGCAGAACTCCTGTAAACTGCCTCTCACTACTTCCAATGTACAGAAATCCTGTAAGCTGCTTCTCTTTTACTAAGACTGCTGAAAACCCGCATAGTGCGTAAGACTACTCCCATAATACAGAACTCCCGTAAAGTGTTTCCTACACTCAGGATGCAGAACTTCTGTAAACTGCCTCTCACTACTTCCAATGTACAGAAATCCTGTAAGCTGCTTCTCTTTTACTCAAACTACTGAAAATCCGCATAGTGCGTAAGACTACTCCCATGCTACAGAACTCCCGTAAAGTGTTTCCTAAACTCAGGATGCAGAACTCCTGTAAACTGCCTCTCACTACTTCCAATGTACAGAAATCCTGTAAGCTGCTTCTCTTTTACTCAGACAACTGAAAACCCCCATAGTGCGTAAGACTACTCCCATACTACAGAACTCCCGTAAAGTGTTTCCTACACTCAGGATGCAGAACTCCTGTAAACTGCCTCTCACTACTTCCAATGTACAGAAATCCTGTAAGCTGCTTCTCTTTTACTCAGACTACTGAAAACCCGCATAGTGCGTAAGACTACTCCCATGCTACAGAACTCCCGTAAAGTGTTTCCTACACTCAGGATGCAGAACTCCTGTAAACTGCCTCTCACTACTTCCAATGTACAGAAATCCTGTAAGCTGCTTCTCTTTTACTAAGACTGCTGAAAACCCGCATAGTGCGTAAGACTACTCCCATACTACAGAACTCCCATAAAGTGTTTCCTACACTCAGGATGCAGAACTCCTGTAAACTGCCTCTCACTACTTCCAATGTACAGAAATCCTGTAAGCTGCTTCTCTTTTACTCAGACTACTGAAAACCCGCATAGTGTGTAAGACTACTCCCATGCTACAGAACTCCCGTAAAAGGTTTCCTACACTCAGGATGCAGAACTCCTGTAAACTGCCTCTCACTACTTCCAATGTACAGAAATCCTGTAAGCTGCTTCTCTTTTACTCAGACAACTGAAAACCCGCATAGTGCGTAAGACTGCTCCCATGCTACAGAACTCCCGTAGAGTGTTTCCAACACTCAGGATGCAGAACTCCTGTAAACTGCCTCTCACTAATTCCAATGTACAGAAATCCTGTAAGCTGCTTCTCTTTTACTCAGACAACTGAAAACCCGCATAGTGCGTAAGACTACTCCTATACTACAGAACTCCCGTAAAGTGTTTCCTGCACTCAGGATGCAGAACTCCTGTAAACTGCCTCTCCCTACTCACAATGTACACAAATCCTGTAAGCTGCTTCTCTTTTACTCAGACTACTAAAAACCCGCATAGTGTGTAAGACTAATCCCAGGCTACAGAACTCCCGTGTAGTGTTTCCTACACTCAGGATGCAGAACTCCTGTAAACTGCCTCTCACTGCTTCCAACGTACAGAAATCCTGTAAGCTTCTTCTCTTTTACTCAGACTGCTGAAAACCCGCATAGTGCGTAAGACTACTCCCATGCTACAGAACTCCCGTAAAGTGTTTCCTACACTCAGGATGCAGAACTCCTGTAAACTGCCTCTCACTACTTCCAATGTACAGAAATCCTGTAAGCTGCTTCTCTTTTACTCAGACTACTGAAAACCCGCATAGTGCCTAAGACTACTCCCATGCTACAGAACTCCCGTAAAATGTTTCCTACACTCAGGATTCAGAACCCCTGTAAACTGCCTCTCACTACTTCCAATGTACAGAAATCCTGTAAGCTGCTTCTCTTTTACTCAGACTGCTGAAAACCCGCATAGTGCGTAAGACTACTCCCATGCTACAGAAGTCCCATAAAGTGTTTTATACACTCAGGATGCAAAACTCCTGTAAACTGCCTCTCACTACTTCCAATGTACAGAAATCCTGTAAGCTGCTTCTCTTTTACGCAGACTACTGAAAACCCGCATAGTGCGTAAGACTACTCCCATGCTACAGAACTCCCGTAAAAGGTTTCCTACACTCAGGATGCAGAACTCCTGTAAACTGCCTCTCACTACTTCCAATGTACAGAAATCCTGTAAGCTGCTTCTCTTTTACTAAGACTGCTGAAAACCCGCATAGTGCGTAAGACTACTCCCATACTACAGAACTCCCGTAAAGTGTTTCCTACACTCAGGATGCAGAACTCCTGTAAACTGCCTCTCACTACTTCCAATGTACAGAAATCCTGTAAGCTGCTTCTCTTTTACTCAAACTACTGAAAACCCGCATAGTGCGTAAGACTAATCCCATGCTGCAGAACTCCCGTAAAGTGTTTCCTACACTCAGGATGCAGAACTCCTGTAAACTGCCTCTCACTACTTCCAATGTACAGAAATCCTGTAAGCTGCTTCTCTTTTACTCAGACAACTGAAAACCCCCATAGTGCGTAAGACTACTCCCATACTACAGAACTCCCGTAAAGTGTTTCCTACACTCAGGATGCAGAACTCCTGTAAACTGCCTCTCACTACTTCCAATGTACAGAAATCCTGTAAGCTGCTTCTCTTTTATTCAGACTACTGAAAACCCGCATAGTGCGTAAGACTACTCCCATGCTACAGAACTCCCGTAAAGTGTTTCCTACACTCAGGATGCAGAACTCCTGTAAACTGCCTCTCACTACTTCCAATGTACAGAAATCCTGTAAGCTGCTTCTCTTTTACTAAGACTGCTGAAAACCCGCATAGTGCGTAAGACTACTCCCATACAACAGAACTCCCGTAAAGTGTTTCCTACACTCAGGATGCAGAACTCCTGTAAACTGCCTCTCCCTACTCACAATGTACACAAATCCTGTAAGCTGCTTCTCTTTTACGCAGACTACTGAAAACCCGCATAGTGCGTAAGACTACTCCCATGCTACAGAACTCCCGTAAAAGGTTTCCTACACTCAGGATGCAGAACTCCTATAAACTGCCTCTCACTGCTTCCAATGTACAGAAATCCTGTAAGCTTCTTCTCTTTTACTCAGACTGCTGAAAACCCGCATAGTGCGTAAGACTACTCCCATGCTACAGAACTCCCGTAAAGTGTTTCCTACACTCAGGATGCAGAACTCCTGTAAACTGCCTCTCACTACTTCCAATGTACAGAAATCCTGTAAGCTGCTTCTCTTTTACTCAGACAACTGAAAACCCGCATAGTGCCTAAGACTACTCCCATGCTACAGAACTCCCGTAAAGTGTTTCCTACACTCAGGATTCAGAACTCCTGTAAACTGCCTCTCACTACTTCCAATGTACAGAAATCCTGTAAGCTGCTTCTCTTTTACTCAGACTGCTGAAAACCCGCATAGTGCGTAAGACTACTCCCATGCTACAGAAGTCCCATAAAGTGTTTTATACACTCAGGATGCAAAACTCCTGTAAACTGCCTCTCACTACTTCCAATGTACAGAAATCCTGTAAGCTGCTTCTCTTTTACGCAGACTACTGAAAACCCGCATAGTGCGTAAGACTATTCCCATGCTACAGAACTCCCGTAAAAGGTTTCCTACACTCAGGATGCAGAACTCCTGTAAACTGCCTCTCACTACTTCCAATGTACAGAAATCCTGTAAGCTGCTTCTCTTTTACTAAGACTGCTGAAAACCCGCATAGTGCGTAAGACTACTCCCATAATACAGAACTCCCGTAAAGTGTTTCCTACACTCAGGATGCAGAACTTCTGTAAACTGCCTCTCACTACTTCCAATGCACAGAAATCCTGTAAGCTGCTTCTCTTTTACTCAAACTACTGACAACCCGCATAGTGCGTAAGACTACTCCCATGCTACAGAACTCCCGTAAAGTGTTTCCTACACTCAGGATGCAGAACTCCTGTAAACTGCCTCTCACTACTTCCAATGTACAGAAATCCTGTAAGCTGCTTCTCTTTTACTCAGACAACTGAAAACCCCCATAGTGCGTAAGACTACTCCCATACTACAGAACTCCCGTAAAGTGTTTCCTACACTCAGGATGCAGAACTCCTGTAAACTGCCTCTCACTACTTCCAATGTACAGAAATCCTGTAAGCTGCTTCTCTTTTACGCAGACTACTGAAAACCCGCATAGTGCGTAAGACTACTCCCATGCTACAGAACTCCCGTAAAGTGTTTCCTACACTCAGGATGCAGAACTCCTGTAAACTGCCTCTCACTACTTCCAATGTACAGAAATCCTGTAAGCTGCTTCTCTTTTACTAAGACTGCTGAAAACCCGCATAGTGCGTAAGACTAATCCCATGCTACAGAACTCCCGTAAAGTGTTTCCTACACTCAGGATGCAGAACTCCTGTAAACTGCCTCTCACTACTTCCAATGTACAGAAATCCTGTAAGCTGCTTCTCTTTTACTCAGACTACTGAAAACCCGCATAATGCGTAAGACTACTCCCATGCTACAGAACTCCCGTAAAGTGTTTCCTACACTCAGGATGCAGAACTCCTGTAAACTGCCTCTCACTACTTCCAATGTACAGAAATCCTGTAAGCTGCTTCTCTTTTACTCAGACAACTGAAAACCCGCATAGTGCGTAAGACTGCTCCCATGCTACAGAACTCCCGTAGAGTGTTTCCAACACTCAGGATGCAGAACTCCTGTAAACTGCCTCTCACTAATTCCAATGTACAGAAATCCTGTAAGCTGCTTCTCTTTTACTCAGACAACTGAAAACCCGCATAGTGCGTAAGACTACTCCCATACTACAGAACTCCCGTAAAGTGTTTCCTGCACTCAGGATGCAGAACTCCTGTAAACTGCCTCTCCCTACTCACAATGTACACAAATCCTGTAAGCTGCTTCTCTTTTACTCAGACTACTAAAAACCCGCATAGTGCGTAAGACTAATCCCATGCTACAGAACTCCTGTGTAGTGTTTCTTACACTCAGGATGCAGAACTCCTGTAAACTGCCTCTCACTACTTCCAATGTACAGAAATCCTGTAACCTGCTTCTCTTTTACTCAGACTACTGAAAACCCGCATAGTGCGTAAGACTACTCCCATGCTGCAGAACTCCCATCTAGTGTTTCCTACACTCAGGATGCAGAACTCCTGTAAACTGCCTCTCACTACTTCCAATGTACAGAAATCCTGTAAGCTGCTTCTCTTTTACTCAGACTGCTGAAAACCCGCATAGTGCGTCAGACTACTCCCATGCTGCAAAACTCCCATGTAGTGTTTCCTACACTCAGGATGCAGAACTCCTGTAAACTGCCTCTCACTACTTCCAATGTACAGAAATCCTGTAAGCTGCTTCTCTTTTACTCAGACTACTGAAAACCCGCATAGTGCGTAAGACTACTCCCATGCTACAGAACTCCCGTAAAGTGTTTCCTACACTCAGGATGCAGAACTCCTGTAAACTGCCTCTCACTACTTCCAATGTACAGAAATCCTGTAAGCTGCTTCTCTTTTACTAAGACTGCTGAAAACCCGCATAGTGCGTAAGACTAATCCCATGCTACAGAACTCCTGTGTAGTGTTTCCTACACTCAGGATGCAAAACTCCTGTAAACTGCCTCTCACTACTTCCAATGTACAGAAATCCTGTAAGCTGCTTCTCTTTTACGCAGACTACTGAAAACCCGCATAGTGCGTAAGACTACTCCCATGCTACAGAACTCCCGTAATGTGTTTCCTACACTCAGGATGCAGAACTCCTGTAAACTGCCTCTCACTACTTCCAATGTACAGAAATCCTGTAAGCTGCTTCTCTTTTACTAAGACTGCTGAAAACCCGCATAGTGCGTAAGACTACTCCCATACAACAGAACTCCCGTAAAGTGTTTCCTACACTCAGGATGCAGAACTCCTGTAAACTGCCTCTCACTACTTCCAATGTACAGAAATCCTGTAAGCTGCTTCTCTTTTACTCAGACTACTGAAAACCCGCATAGTGTGTAAGACTAATCCCATGCTACAGAACTCCCGTAAAGTGTTTCCTACACTCAGGATGCAGAACTCCTGTAAACTGCCTCTCACTGCTTCCAATGTACAGAAATCCTGTAAGCTGCTTCTCTTTTACTCAGACTGCTGAAAACCCGCATAGTGCGTAAGACTACTCCCATGCTACAGAACTTCCGTAAAGTGTTTCCTACACTCAGGATGCAGAACTCCTGTAAACTGCCTCTCACTACTTCCAATGTACAGAAATCCTGTAAGCTGCTTCTCTTTTACTCAGACAACTGAAAACCCGCATAGTGCCTAAGACTACTCCCATGCTACAGAACTCCCGTAAAATGTTTCCTACACTCAGGATTCAGAACCCCTGTAAACTGCCTCTCACTACTTCCAATGTACAGAAATCCTGTAAGCTGCTTCTCTTTTACTCAGACTGCTGAAAACCCGCATAGTGCGTAAGACTACTCCCATGCTACAGAAGTCCCATAAAGTGTTTTATACACTCAGGATGCAAAACTCCTGTAAACTGCCTCTCACTACTTCCAATGTACAGAAATCCTGTAAGCTGCTTCTCTTTTACGCAGACTACTGAAAACCCGCATAGTGCGTAAGACTACTCCCATGCTACAGAACTCCCGTAAAAGGTTTCCTACACTCAGGATGCAGAACTCCTGTAAACTGCCTCTCACTACTTCCAATGTACAGAAATCCTGTAAGCTGCTTCTCTTTTACTAAGACTGCTGAAAACCCGCATAGTGCGTAAGACTACTCCCATACTACAGAACTCCCGTAAAGTGTTTCCTACACTCAGGATGCAGAACTCCTGTAAACTGCCTCTCACTACTTCCAATGTACAGAAATCCTGTAAGCTGCTTCTCTTTTACTCAAAGTACTGAAAACCTGCATAGTGCGTAAGACTAATCCCATGCTACAGAACTCCCGTAAAGTGTTTCCTACACTCAGGATGCAGAACTCCTGTAAACTGCCTCTCACTACTTCCAATGTACAGAAATCCTGTAAGCTGCTTCTCTTTTACTCAGACAACTGAAAACCCCCATAGTGCGTAAGACTACTCCCATACTACAGAACTCCCGTAAAGTGTTTCCTACACTCAGGATGCAGAACTCCTGTAAACTGCCTCTCACTACTTCCAATGTACAGAAATCCTGTAAGCTGCTTCTCTTTTACTCAGACTACTGAAAACCCGCATAGTGCGTAAGACTACTCCCATACAACAGAAATCCCGTAAAGTGTTTCCTACACTCAGGATGCAGAACTCCTGTAAACTGCCTCTCACTACTTCCAATGTACAGAAATCCTGTAAGCTGCTTCTCTTTTAAAAGACTGCTGAAAACCCGCATAGTGCGTAAGACTACTCCCATACAACAGAACTCCCGTAAAGTGTTTCCTACACTCAGGATGCAGAACTCCTGTAAACTGCCTCTCACTACTTCCAATGTACAGAAATCCTGTAAGCTGCTTCTCTTTTACTCAGACAACTGAAAACCCGCATAGTGCGTAAGACTACTCCCATGCTACAGAACTCCCGTAAAGTGTTTCCTACACTCAGGATGCAGAACTCCTGTAAACTGCCTCTCACTACTTCCAATGTACAGAAATCCTGTAAGCTGCTTCTCTTTTACTCAGACAACTGAAAACCCGCATAGTGCGTAAGACTACTCCCATGCTACAGAACTCCCGTAAAGTGTTTCCTACACTCAGGATTCAGAACTCCTGTAAACTGCCTCTCACTACTTCCAATGTACAGAAATCCTGTAAGCTGCTTCTCTTTTACTCAGACTGCTGAAAACCTGCATAGTGCGTAAGACTACTCCCATGCTACAGAAGTCCCATAAAGTGTTTTCTACACTCAGGATGCAAAACTCCTGTAAACTGCCTCTCACTACTTCCAATGTACAGAAATCCTGTAAGCTGCTTCTCTTTTACGCAGACTACTGAAAACCCGCATAGTGCGTAAGACTACTCCCATGCTACAGAACTCCCGTAAAAGGTTTCCTACACTCAGGATGCAGAACTCCTGTAAACTGCCTCTCACTACTTCCAATGTACAGAAATCCTGTAAGCTGCTTCTCTTTTACTAAGACTGCTGAAAACCCGCATAGTGCGTAAGACTACTCCCATACTACAGAACTCCCATAAAGTGTTTCCTACACTCAGGATGCAGAACTCCTGTAAACTGCCTCTCACTACTTCCAATGTACAGAAATCCTGTAAGCTGCTTCTCTTTTACTCAAACTACTGAAAACCCGCATAGTGCGTAAGACTACTCCCATGCTACAGAACTCCCGTAAAGTGTTTCCTACACTCAGGATGCAGAACTCCTGTAAACTGCCTCTCACTACTTCCAATGTACAGAAATCCTGTAAGCTGCTTCTCTTTTACTCAGACAACTGAAAACCCCCATAGTGCGTAAGACTACTCCCATACTACAGAACTCCCGTAAAGTGTTTCCTACACTCAGGATGCAGAACTCCTGTAAACTGCCTGTCACTACTTCCAATGTACAGAAATCCTGTAAGCTGCTTCTCTTTTACTCAGACTACTGAAAACCCGCATAGTGCGTAAGACTACTCCCATGCTACAGAACTCCCGTAAAGTGTTTCCTACACTCAGGATGCAGAACTCCTGTAAACTGCCTCTCACTACTTCCAATGTACAGAAATCCTGTAAGCTGCTTCTCTTTTACTCAGACTGCTGAAAACCCGCATAGTGCGTAAGACTACTCCCATGCTACAGAACTCCCATAAAGTGTTTCCTACACTCAGGATGCAAAACTCCTGTAAACTGCCTCTCACTACTTCCAATGTACAGAAATCCTGTAAGCTGCTTCTCTTTTACGCAGACTACTGAAAACCCGCATAGTGCGTAAGACTACTCCCATGCTACAGAACTCCCGTAATGTGTTTCCTACACTCAGGATGCAGAACTCCTGTAAACTGCCTCTCACTACTTCCAATGTACAGAAATCATGTAAGCTGCTTCTCTTTTACTCAGACTGCTGAAAACCCGCATAGTGCGTAAGACTACTCCCATACTACAGAACTCCCGTAAAGTGTTTCCTACACTCAGGATGCAAAACTCCTGTAAACTGCCTCTCACTACTTCCAATGTACAGAAATCCTGTAAGCTGCTTCTCTTTTACTCAGACTACTGAAAACCCGCATAATGCGTAAGACTACTCCCATGCTACAGAACTCCCGTAAAGTGTTTCCTACACTCAGGATGCAGAACTCCTGTAAACTGCCTCTCACTACTTCCAATGTACAGAAATCCTGTAAGCTGCTTCTCTTTTACTCAGACAACTGAAAACCCGCATAGTGCGTAAGACTACTCCCATGCTACAGAACTCCCGTAGAGTGTTTCCAACACTCAGGATGCAGAACTCCTGTAAACTGCCTCTCACTACTTCCAATGTACAGAAATCCTGTAAGCTGCTTCTCTTTTACTCAGACAACTGAAAACCCGCATAGTGCGTAAGACTACTCCCATACTACAGAACTCCCGTAAAGTGTTTCCTGCACTCAGGATGCAGAACTCCTGTAAACTGCCTCTCCCTACTCACAATGTACACAAATCCTGTAAGCTGCTTCTCTTTTACTCAGACTACTAAAAACCCGCATAGTGCGTAAGACTATTCCCATGCTACAGAACTCCCGTAAAGTGTTTCCTACACTCAGGATGCAGAACTCCTGTAAACTGCCTCTCCCTACTCACAATGTACAGAAATCCTGTAAGCTGCTTCTCTTTTACTCAGACTACTAAAAACCCGCATAGTGCGTAAGACTAATCGCATGCTACAGAACTCCTGTGTAGTGTTTCTTACACTCAGGATGCAGAACTCCTGTAAACTGCCTCTCACTACTTCCAATGTACAGAAATCCTGTAAGCTGCTTCTCTTTTACTAAGACTGCTGAAAACCCGCATAGTGCGTAAGACTACTCCCATACTACAGAACTCCCGTAAAGTTTTTCCTACACTCAGGATGCAGAACTCCTGTAAACTGCCTCTCACTACTTCCAATGTACAGAAATCCTGTAAGCTGCTTCTCTTTTACTAAGACTGCTGAAAACCCGCATAGTGCGTAAGACTACTCCCATACTACAGAACTCCCGTAAAGTGTTTCCTACACTCAGGATGCAGAACTCCTGTAAACTGCCTCTCACTATTTCCAATGTACAGAAATCCTGTAAGCTGCTTCTCTTTTACTCAAACTACTGAAAACCCGCATAGTGCGTAAGACTACTCCCATGCTACAGAACTCCCGTAAAGTGTTTCCTACACTCAGGATGCAGAACTCCTGTAAACTGCCTCTCACTACTTCCTATGTACAGAAATCCTGTAAGCTGCTTCTCTTTTACTCAGACAACTGAAAACCCGCATAGTGCGTAAGACTACTCCCATACTACAGAACTCCCGTAAAGTGTTTCCTACACTCAGGATGCAGAACTCCTGTAAACTGCCTCTCACTACTTCCAATGTACAGAAATCCTGTAAGCTGCTTCTCTTTTACTCAGACTACTGAAAACCCGCATAGTTTGTAAGACTACTCCCATGCTACAGAACTCCCGTAAAGTGTTTCCTACACTCAGGATGCAGAACTCCTGTAAACTGCCTCTCACTACTTCCAATGTACAGAAATCCTGTAAGCTGCTTCTCTTTTACTCAGACTGCTGAAAACCCGCATAGTGCGTAAGACTACTCCCATGCTACAGAACTCCCATAAAGTGTTTCCTACACTCAGGATGCAAAACTCCTGTAAACTGCCTCTCACTACTTCCAATGTAGAGAAATCCTGTAAGCTGCTTCTCTTTTACGCAGACTACTGAAAACCCGCATAGTGCGTAAGACTACTCCCATGCTACAGATATCCCGTAAAGTGTTTCCTACACTCAGGATGCAGAACTCCTGTAAACTGCCTCTCACTACTTCCAATGTACAGAAATCCTGTAAGCTGCTTCTCTTTTACTAAGACTGCTGAAAACCCGCATAGTGCGTAAGACTACTCCCATGCTACAGAACTCCCGTAAAGTGTTTCCTACACTCAGGATGCAGAACTCCTGTAAACTGCCTCTCACTACTTCCAATGTACAGAAATCCTGTAAGCTGCTTCTCTTTTACTCAGACTACTGAAAACACGCATAATGCGTAAGACTACTCCCATGCTACAGAACTCCCGTAAAGTGTTTCCTACACTCAGGATGCAGAACTCCTGTAAACTGCCTCTCACTACTTCCAATGTACAGAAATCCTGTAAGCTGCTTCTCTTTTACTCAGACAACTGAAAACCCGCATAGTGCGTAAGACTACTCCCATGCGACAGAACTCCCGTAGAGTGTTTCCAACACTCAGGATGCAGAACTCCTGTAAACTGCCTCTCCCTACTCACAATGTACACAAATCCTGTAAGCTGCTTCTCTTTTACTCAGACTACTAAAAACCCGCATAGTGCGTAAGACTATTCCCATGCTACAGAACTCCCGTAAAGTGTTTCCTACACTCAGGATGCAGAACTCCTGTAAACTGCCTCTCCCTACTCACAATGTACAGAAATCCTGTAAGCTGCTTCTCTTTTACTCAGACTACTAAAAACCCGCATAGTGCGTAAGACTAATCCCATGCTACAGAACTCCTGTGTAGTGTTTCTTACACTCAGGATGCAGAACTCCTGTAAACTGCCTCTCACTACTTCCAATGTACAGAAATCCTGTAAGCTGCTTCTCTTTTACTCAGACTGCTGAAAACCCGCATAGTGCGTAAGACTACTCCCATGCTGCAGAACTCCCATAAAGTGTTTCCTACACTCAGGATGCAGAACTCCTGTAAACTGCCTCTCACTACTTCCAATGTACACAAATCCTGTAAGCTGCTTCTCTTTTACTAAGACTGCTGAAAACCCGCATAGTGCGTAAGACTACTCCCATACTACAGAACTCCCGTAAAGTGTTTCCTACACTCAGGATGCAGAACTCCTGTAAACTGCCTCTCACTACTTCCAATGTACAGAAATCCTGTAAGCTGCTTCTCTTTTACTCAAACTACTGAAAACCCGCATAGTGCGTAAGACTACTCCCATGCTACAGAACTCCCGTAAAGTGTTTCCTACACTCAGGATGCAGAACTCCTGTAAACTGCCTCTCACTACTTCCAATGTACAGAAATCCTGTAAGCTGCTTCTCTTTTACTCAGACAACTGAAAACCCGCATAGTGCGTAAGACTACTCCCATACTACAGAACTCCCGTAAAGTGTTTCCTACACTCAGGATGCAGAACTCCTGTAAACTGCCTCTCACTACTTCCAATGTACAGAAATCCTGTAAGCTGCTTCTCTTTTACTCAGACTACTGAAAACCCGCATAGTTTGTAAGACTACTCCCATGCTACAGAACTCCCGTAAAGTGTTTCCTACACTCAGGATGCAGAACTCCTGTAAACTGCCTCTCACTACTTCCAATGTACAGAAATCCTGTAAGCTGCTTCTCTTTTACTCAGACTGCTGAAAACCCGCATAGTGCGTAAGACTACTCCCATGCTGCAGAACTCCCATAAAGTGTTTCCTACACTCAGGATGCAAAACTCCTGTAAACTGCCTCTCACTACTTCCAATGTAGAGAAATCCTGTAAGCTGCTTCTCTTTTACGCAGACTACTGAAAACCCGCATAGTGTGTAAGACTACTCCCATGCTACAGATATCCCATAAAGTGTTTCCTACACTCAGGATGCAGAACTCCTGTAAACTGCCTCTCACTACTTCCAATGTACAGAAATCCTGTAAGCTGCTTCTCTTTTACTAAGACTGCTGAAAACCCGCATAGTGCTTAAGACTACTCCCATACTACAGAACTCCCGTAAAGTGTTTCCTACACTCAGGATGCAGAACTCCTGTAAACTGCCTCTCACTACTTCCAATGTACAGAAATCCTGTAAGCTGCTTCTCTTTTACTCAGACTACTGAAAACACGCATAATGCGTAAGACTACTCCCATGCTACAGAACTCCCGTAAAGTGTTTCCTACACTCAGGATGCAGAACTCCTGTAAACTGCCTCTCACTACTTCCAATGTACAGAAATCCTGTAAGCTGCTTCTCTTTTACTCAGACAACTGAAAACCCGCATAGTGCGTAAGACTACTACCATGCTACAGAACTCCCGTAGAGTGTTTCCAACACTCAGGATGCAGAACTCCTGTAAACTGCCTCTCACTACTTCCAATGTACAGAAATCCTGTAAGCTGCTTCTCTTTTACTCAGAAAACTGAAACCCCGCATAGTGCATAAGACTACTCTTATACTACAGAACTCCCGTAAAGTGTTTCCTGCACTCAGGATGCAGAACTCCTGTAAACTGCCTCTCCCTACTCACAATGTACACAAATCCTGTAAGCTGCTTCTCTTTTACTCAGACTACTAAAAACCCGCATAGTGCGTAAGACTATTCCCATGCTACAGAACTCCCGTAAAGTGTTTCCTACACTCAGGATGCAGAACTCCTGTAAACTGCCTCTCACTACTTCCAATGTACAGAAATCCTGTAAGCTGCTTCTCTTTTACTCAGACTACTAAAAACCCGCATAGTGCGTAAGACTAATCCCATGCTACAGAACTCCTGTGTAGTGTTTGTTAAACTCAGGATGCAGAACTCCTGTAAACTGCCTCTCACTACTTCCAATGTACAGAAATCCTGTAAGCTGCTTCTCTTTTACTCAGACTGCTGAAAACCCGCATAGTGCGTAAGACTACTCCCTTGCTGCAGAACTCCCATCTAGTGTTTCCTACACTCAGGATGCAGAACTCCTGTAAACTGCCTCTCACTACTTCCAATGTACAGAAATCCTGTAAGCTGCTTCTCTTTCACTAAGACTGCTGAAAACCCGCATAGTGCGTAAGACTACTCCCATGCTACAGAACTCCCATAAAGTGTTTCCTACACTCAGGATGCAGAACTCCTGTAAACTGCCTCTCACTACTTCCAATGTACACAAATCCTGTAAGCTGCTTCTCTTTTACTCAGACTACTGAAAACCCGCATAGTGCGTAAGACTACTCCATGCTATAGAACTCCTCTTAAGTGTTTCCTACACTCAGGATGCAGAACTCCTGTAAACTGCCTCTCACTACTTGCAATGTACAGAAATCCTGTAGCTGCTTCTCTTTGACGCAGACTACTGAAAACCCGCATAGTGCGTAAGACTACTCCCATGCTACAGAACTCCCATAAAGTGTTTCCTACACTCAGGATGCAGAACTCCTGTAAACTGCCTCTCGCTACTTCCAATGTACAGAAATCCTGTAAGCTGCTTCTCTTTTACGCAGACTACTGAAAACCCGCATAGTGCGTAAGACTACTCCCATGCTACAGAACTCCCATAAAGTGTTTCCTACACTCAGGATGCAGAACTCCTGTAAACTGCCTCTCACTACTTCCAATGTACAGAAATCCTGTAAGCTGCTTCTCTTTTACTCAGACTACTGAAAACCCGCATAGTGGGTAAGACTACTCCCATGCTACAGAACTCCCGTAAAGTGTTTCCTACACTCAGGATGCAGAACTCCTGTAAACTGCCTCTCACTACTTCCAATGTACACAAATCCTGTAAGCTGCTTCTCTTTTACTCAGACTACTGAAAACCCGCATTGTGGGTAAGACTAATCCCATGCTACAGAACTCCCGTAAAGTGTTTCCTACACTCAGGATGCAGAACTCCTGTAAACTGCCTCTCACTACTTCCAATGTACAGAAATCCTGTAAGCTGCTTCTCTTTTACTCAGACAACTGAAAACCCGCATAGTGCGTAAGACTACTCCCATACTACAGAACTCCCGTAAAGTGTTTCCTACACTCAGGATGCAGAACTCCTGTAAACTGCCTCTCACTACTTCCAATGTACACAAATCCTGTAAGCTGCTTCTCTTTTACTCAGACAACTGAAAACGCGCATAGTGCATTAGCTCCCATGCTACAGAACTCCCGTAAAGTGTTTCCTACACTCAGGATGCAGAACTCCTGTAAACTGCCTCTCCCTACTCACAATGTACACAAATCCTGTAAGCTGCTTCTCTTTTACTCCGACTACTAAAAACCCGCATAGTGCGTAAGACTATTCCCATGCTACAGAACTCCCGTAAAGTGTTTCCTACACTCAGGATGCAGAACTCCTGTAAACTGCCTCTCCCTACTCACAATGTACACAAATCCTGTAAGCTGCTTCTCTTTTACTCAGACTACTAAAAACCCGCATAGTGCGTAAGACTAATCCCATGCTACAGAACTCCTGTGTAGTGTTTCTTACACTCAGGATGCAGAACTCCTGTAAACTGCCTCTCACTACTTCCAATGTACAGAAATCCTGTAAGCTGCTTCTCTTTTACTCAGACTTCTGAAAACCCGCATAGTGCGTCAGACTACTCCCATGCTGCAAAACTCCCATGTAGTATTTCCTACACTCAGGATGCAGAACTCCTGTAAACTGCCTCTCACTACTTCCAATGTAGAGAAATCCTGTAAGCTGCTTCTCTTTTACTCAGACTACTGAAAACCCGCATAGTGCGTAAGACTACTCCCATGCTGCAGAACTCCCATCTAGTGTTTCCTACACTCAGGATGCAGAACTCCTGTAAACTGCCTCTCACTACTTCCAATGTACAGAAATCCTGTAAGCTGCTTCTCTTTTACTCAGACTACTGAAAACCCGCATAGTGCGTAAGACTACTCCCATGCTGCAGAACTCCCATCTAGTGTTTCCTACACTCAGGATGCAGAACTCCTGTAAACTGCCTCTCACTACTTCCAATGTACAGAAATCCTGTAAGCTGCTTCTCTTTTACTCAGACTGCTGAAAACCCGCATAGTGCGTAAGACTACTCCCTTGCTGCAGAACTCCCATCTAGTGTTTCCTACACTCAGGATGCAGAACTCCTGTAAACTGCCTCTCACTACTTCCAATGTACAGAAATCCTGTAAGCTGCTTCTCTTTCACTAAGACTGCTGAAAACCCGCATAGTGCGTAAGACTACTCCCATGCTACAGAACTCCCATAAAGTGTTTCCTACACTCAGGATGCAGAACTCCTGTAAACTGCCTCTCACTACTTCCAATGTACACAAATCCTGTAAGCTGCTTCTCTTTTACTCAGACTACTGAAAACCCGCATAGTGCGTAAGACTACTCCATGCTATAGAACTCCTCTTAAGTGTTTCCTACACTCAGGATGCAGAACTCCTGTAAACTGCCTCTCACTACTTGCAATGTACAGAAATCCTGTAGCTGCTTCTCTTTGACGCAGACTACTGAAAACCCGCATAGTGCGTAAGACTACTCCCATGCTACAGAACTCCCATAAAGTGTTTCCTACACTCAGGATGCAGAACTCCTGTAAACTGCCTCTCGCTACTTCCAATGTACAGAAATCCTGTAAGCTGCTTCTCTTTTACGCAGACTACTGAAAACCCGCATAGTGCGTAAGACTACTCCCATGCTACAGAACTCCCATAAAGTGTTTCCTACACTCAGGATGCAGAACTCCTGTAAACTGCCTCTCACTACTTCCAATGTACAGAAATCCTGTAAGCTGCTTCTCTTTTACTCAGACTACTGAAAACCCGCATAGTGGGTAAGACTACTCCCATGCTACAGAACTCCCGTAAAGTGTTTCCTACACTCAGGATGCAGAACTCCTGTAAACTGCCTCTCACTACTTCCAATGTACACAAATCCTGTAAGCTGCTTCTCTTTTACTCAGACTACTGAAAACCCGCATTGTGGGTAAGACTAATCCCATGCTACAGAACTCCCGTAAAGTGTTTCCTACACTCAGGATGCAGAACTCCTGTAAACTGCCTCTCACTACTTCCAATGTACAGAAATCCTGTAAGCTGCTTCTCTTTTACTCAGACAACTGAAAACCCGCATAGTGCGTAAGACTACTCCCATACTACAGAACTCCCGTAAAGTGTTTCCTACACTCAGGATGCAGAACTCCTGTAAACTGCCTCTCACTACTTCCAATGTACACAAATCCTGTAAGCTGCTTCTCTTTTACTCAGACAACTGAAAACGCGCATAGTGCATTAGCTCCCATGCTACAGAACTCCCGTAAAGTGTTTCCTACACTCAGGATGCAGAACTCCTGTAAACTGCCTCTCCCTACTCACAATGTACACAAATCCTGTAAGCTGCTTCTCTTTTACTCCGACTACTAAAAACCCGCATAGTGCGTAAGACTATTCCCATGCTACAGAACTCCCGTAAAGTGTTTCCTACACTCAGGATGCAGAACTCCTGTAAACTGCCTCTCCCTACTCACAATGTACACAAATCCTGTAAGCTGCTTCTCTTTTACTCAGACTACTAAAAACCCGCATAGTGCGTAAGACTAATCCCATGCTACAGAACTCCTGTGTAGTGTTTCTTACACTCAGGATGCAGAACTCCTGTAAACTGCCTCTCACTACTTCCAATGTACAGAAATCCTGTAAGCTGCTTCTCTTTTACTCAGACTTCTGAAAACCCGCATAGTGCGTCAGACTACTCCCATGCTGCAAAACTCCCATGTAGTATTTCCTACACTCAGGATGCAGAACTCCTGTAAACTGCCTCTCACTACTTCCAATGTACAGAAATCCTGTAAGCTGCTTCTCTTTTACTCAGACTACTGAAAACCCGCATAGTGCGTAAGACTACTCCCATGCTGCAGAACTCCCATCTAGTGTTTCCTACACTCAGGATGCAGAACTCCTGTAAACTGCCTCTCACTACTTCCAATGTACAGAAATCCTGTAAGCTGCTTCTCTTTTACGCAGACTACTGAAAACCCGCATAGTGCGTAAGACTACTCCCATGCTTCAGAACTCCCATAAAGTGTTTCCTACACTCAGGATGCAAAACTCCTGTAAACTGCCTCACACTACTTCCAATGTACAGAAATCCTGTAAGCTGCTTCTCTTTTACTCAGACTGCTGAAAACCCGCATAGTGCGTAAGACTACTCCCATGCTGCAGAACTCCCATAAAGTGTTTCCTACACTCAGGATGCAGAACTCCTGTAAACTGCCTCTCACTACTTCCAATGTACACAAATCCTGTAAGCTGCTTCTCTTTTACTAAGACTGCTGAAAACCCGCATAGTGCGTAAGACTACTCCCATACTACAGAACTCCCGTAAAGTGTTTCCTACACTCAGGATGCAGAACTCCTGTAAACTGCCTCTCACTACTTCCAATGTACAGAAATCCTGTAAGCTGCTTCTCTTTTACTCAAACTACTGAAAACCCGCATAGTGCGTAAGACTACTCCCATGCTACAGAACTCCCGTAAAGTGTTTCCTACACTCAGGATGCAGAACTCCTGTAAACTGCCTCTCACTACTTCCAATGTACAGAAATCCTGTAAGCTGCTTCTCTTTTACTCAGACAACTGAAAACCCGCATAGTGCGTAAGACTACTCCCATACTACAGAACTCCCGTAAAGTGTTTCCTACACTCAGGATGCAGAACTCCTGTAAACTGCCTCTCACTACTTCCAATGTACAGAAATCCTGTAAGCTGCTTCTCTTTTACTCAGACTACTGAAAACACGCATAATGCGTAAGACTACTCCCATGCTACAGAACTCCCGTAAAGTGTTTCCTACACTCAGGATGCAGAACTCCTGTAAACTGCCTCTCACTACTTCCAATGTACAGAAATCCTGTAAGCTGCTTCTCTTTTACTCAGACAACTGAAAACCCGCATAGTGCGTAAGACTACTACCATGCTACAGAACTCCCGTAGAGTGTTTCCAACACTCAGGATGCAGAACTCCTGTAAACTGCCTCTCACTACTTCCAATGTACAGAAATCCTGTAAGCTGCTTCTCTTTTACTCAGACAACTGAAACCCCGCATAGTGCGTAAGACTACTCTTATACTACAGAACTCCCGTAAAGTGTTTCCTCCACTCAGGATGCAGAACTCCTGTAAACTGCCTCTCCCTACTCACAATGTACACAAATCCTGTAAGCTGCTTCTCTTTTACTCAGACTACTAAAAACCCGCATAGTGCGTAAGACTATTCCCATGCTACCGAACTCCCGTAAAGTGTTTCCTACACTCAGGATGCAGAACTCCTGTAAACTGCCTCTCACTACTTCCAATGTACAGAAATCCTGTAAGCTGCTTCTCTTTTACTCAGACTACTAAAAACCCGCATAGTGCGTAAGACTAATCCCATGCTACAGAACTCCTGTGTAGTGTTTCTTAAACTCAGGATGCAGAACTCCTGTAAACTGCCTCTCACTACTTCCAATGTACAGAAATCCTGTAAGCTGCTTCTCTTTTACTCAGACTGCTGAAAACCCGCATAGTGCGTAAGACTACTCCCTTGCTGCAGAACTCCCATCTAGTGTTTCCTACACTCAGGATGCAGAACTCCTGTAAACTGCCTCTCACTACTTCCAATGTACAGAAATCCTGTAAGCTGCTTCTCTTTCACTAAGACTGCTGAAAACCCGCATAGTGCGTAAGACTACTCCCATGCTACAGAACTCCCATAAAGTGTTTCCTACACTCAGGATGCAGAACTACTGTAAACTGCCTCTCACTACTTCCAATGTACACAAATCCTGTAAGCTGCTTCTCTTTTACTCAGACTACTGAAAACCCGCATAGTGCGTAAGACTACTCCATGCTATAGAACTCCTCTTAAGTGTTTCCTACACTCAGGATGCAGAACTCCTGTAAACTGCCTCTCACTACTTGCAATGTACAGAAATCCTGTAGCTGCTTCTCTTTGACGCAGACTACTGAAAACCCGCATAGTGCGTAAGACTACTCCCATGCTACAGAACTCCCATAAAGTGTTTCCTACACTCAGGATGCAGAACTCCTGTAAACTGCCTCTCGCTACTTCCAATGTACAGAAATCCTGTAAGCTGCTTCTCTTTTACGCAGACTACTGAAAACCCGCATAGTGCGTAAGACTACTCCCATGCTACAGAACTCCCATAAAGTGTTTCCTACACTCAGGATGCAGAACTCCTGTAAACTGCCTCTCACTACTTCCAATGTACAGAAATCCTGTAAGCTGCTTCTCTTTTACTCAGACTACTGAAAACCCGCATAGTGGGTAAGACTACTCCCATGCTGCAGAACTCCCATCTAGTGTTTCCTACACTCAGGATGCAGAACTCCTGTAAACTGCCTCTCACTACTTCCAATGTACACAAATCCTGTAAGCTGCTTCTCTTTTACTCAGACTACTGAAAACCCGCATTGTGGGTAAGACTAATCCCATGCTACAGAACTCCCGTAAAGTGTTTCCTACACTCAGGATGCAGAACTCCTGTAAACTGCCTCTCACTACTTCCAATGTACACAAATCCTGTAAGCTGCTTCTCTTTTACTCAGACTACTGAAAACCCGCATAGTGCGTAAGACTACTCCCATACTACAGAACTCCCGTAAAGTGTTTCCTACACTCAGGATGCAGAACTCCTGTAAACTGCCTCTCCCTACTCACAATGTACACAAATCCTGTAAGCTGCTTCTCTTTTACTCAGACAACTGAAAACGCGCATAGTGCATTAGCTCCCATGCTACAGAACTCCCGTAAAGTGTTTCCTACACTCAGGATGCAGAACTCCTGTAAACTGCCTCTCCCTACTCACAATGTACACAAATCCTGTAAGCTGCTTCTCTTTTACTCCGACTACTAAAAACCCGCATAGTGCGTAAGACTATTCCCATGCTACAGAACTCCCGTAAAGTGTTTCCTACACTCAGGATGCAGAACTCCTGTAAACTGCCTCTCCCTACTCACAATGTACAGAAATCCTGTAAGCTGCTTCTCTTTTACTCAGACTACTAAAAACCCGCATAGTGCGTAAGACTAATCCCATGCTACAGAACTCCTGTGTAGTGTTTCTTACACTCAGGATGCAGAACTCCTGTAAACTGCCTCTCACTACTTCCAATGTACAGAAATCCTGTAAGCTGCTTCTCTTTTACTCAGACTGCTGAAAACCCGCATAGTGCGTCAGACTACTCCCATGCTGCAAAACTCCCATGTAGTGTTTCCTACACTCAGGATGCAGAACTCCTGTAAACTGCCTCTCACTACTTCCAATGTAGAGAAATCCTGTAAGCTGCTTCTCTTTTACTCAGACTACTGAAAACCCGCATAGTGCGAAAGACTACTTCCATGCTGCAGAACTCCCATCTAGTGTTTCCTACACTCAGGATGCAGAACTCCTGTAAACTGCCTCTCACTACTTCCAATGTACAGAAATCCTGTAAGCTGCTTCTCTTTTACGCAGACTACTGAAAACCCGCATAGTGCGTAAGACTACTCCCATGCTACAGAACTCCCATAAAGTGTTTCCTACACTCAGGATGCAAAACTCCTGTAAACTGCCTCACACTACTTCCAATGTACACAAATCCTGTAAGCTGCTTCTCTTTTACGCAGACTACTGAAAACCCGCATAGTGCGTAAGACTACTCCCATGCTACAGAACTCCCGTAATGTGTTTCCTACACTCAGGATGCAGAACTTCTGTAAACTGCCTCTCACTACTTCCAATGTACACAAATCCTGTAAGCTGCTTCTCTTTTACTAAGACTGCTGAAAACCCGCATAGTGCGTAAGACTACTCCCATACAACAGAACTCCCGTAAAGTGTTTCCTACACTCAGGATGCAGAACTCCTGTAAACTGCCTCTCACTACTTCCAATGTACACAAATCCTGTAAGCTGCTTCTCTTTTACTCAGACTACTGAAAACCCGCATAGTGTGTAAGACTAATCCCAGGCTACAGAACTCCCGTAAAGTGTTTCCTACACTCAGGATGCAGAACTCCTGTAAACTGCCTCTCACTGCTTCCAATGTACAGAAATCCTGTAAGCTGCTTCTCTTTTACTCAGACAACTGAAAACCCGCATAGTGCGTAAGACTACTCCCATGCTACAGAACTCCCGTAAAGTGTTTCCTACACTCAGGATTCAGAACTCCTGTAAACTGCCTCTCACTACTTCCAATGTACAGAAATCCTGTAAGCTGCTTCTCTTTTACTCAGACTGCTGAAAACCCGCATAGTGCGTAAGACTACTCCCACGCTACAGAAGTCCCATAAAGTGTTTTATACACTCAGGATGCAAAACTCCTGTAAACTGCCTCTCACTACTTCCAATGTACAGAAATCCTGTAAGCTGCTTCTCTTTTACGCAGACTACTGAAAACCCGCATAGTGCGTAAGACTACTCCCATGCTACAGAACTCCCGTAAAAGGTTTCCTACACTCAGGATGCAGAACTCCTGTAAACTGCCTCTCACTACTTCCAATGTACAGAAATCCTGTAAGCTGCTTCTCTTTTACTAAGACTGCTGAAAACCCGCATAGTGCGTAAGACTACTCCCATACTACAGAACTCCCGTAAAGTGTTTCCTACACTCAGGATGCAGAACTCCTGTAAACTGCCTCTCACTACTTCCAATGTACAGAAATCCTGTAAGCTGCTTCTCTTTTACTCAGACAACTGAAAACCCGCATAGTGCGTAAGACTACTCCCATGCTACAGAACTCCCGTAAAGTGTTTCCTACACTCAGGATTCAGAACTCCTGTAAACTGCCTCTCACTACTTCCAATGTACAGAAATCCTGTAAGCTGCTTCTCTTTTACTCAGACTGCTGAAAACCCGCATAGTGCGTAAGACTACTCCCACGCTACAGAAGTCCCATAAAGTGTTTTATACACTCAGGATGCAAAACTCCTGTAAACTGCCTCTCACTACTTCCAATGTACAGAAATCCTGTAAGCTGCTTCTCTTTTACGCAGACTACTGAAAACCCGCATAGTGCGTAAGACTACTCCCATGCTACAGAACTCCCGTAAAAGGTTTCCTACACTCAGGATGCAGAACTCCTGTAAACTGCCTCTCACTACTTCCAATGTACAGAAATCCTGTAAGCTGCTTCTCTTTTACTAAGACTGCTGAAAACCCGCATAGTGCGTAAGACTACTCCCATACTACAGAACTCCCGTAAAGTGTTTCCTACACTCAGGATGCAGAACTCCTGTAAACTGCCTCTCACTACTTCCAATGTACAGAAATCCTGTAAGCTGCTTCTCTTTTACTCAGACTGCTGAAAACCCGCATAGTGCGTAAGACTACTCCCATGCTACAGAAGTCCCATAAAGTGTTTTATACACTCAGGATGCAAAACTCCTGTAAACTGCCTCTCACTACTTCCAATGTACAGAAATCCTGTAAGCTGCTTCTCTTTTACGCAGACTGCTGAAAACCCGCATAGTGCGTAAGACTACTCCCATGCTACAGAACTCCCGTAAAAGGTTTCCTACACTCAGGATGCAGAACTCCTGTAAACTGCCTCTCACTACTTCCAATGTACAGAAATCCTGTAAGCTGCTTCTCTTTTACTAAGACTGCTGAAAACCCGCATAGTGCGTAAGACTACTCCCATACTACAGAACTCCCGTAAAGTGTTTCCTACACTCAGGATGCAGAACTCCTGTAAACTGCCTCTCACTACTTCCAATGTACAGAAATCCTGTAAGCTGCTTCTCTTTTACTCAGACTACTGAAAACCCGCATAGTGCGTAAGACTACTCCCATGCTACAGAACTCCCGTAAAGTGTTTCCTACACTCAGGATGCAGAACTCCTGTAAACTGCCTCTCACTACTTCCAATGTACAGAAATCCTGTAAGCTGCTTCTCTTTTACTAAGACTGCTGAAAACCCGCATAGTGCGTAAGACTACTCCCATACTGCAGAACTCCCGTAAAGTGTTTCCTACACTCAGGATGCAGAACTCCTGTAAACTGCCTCTCACTACTTCCAATGTACACAAATCCTGTAAGCTGCTTCTCTTTCACTAAGACTGCTGAAAACCCGCATAGTGCGTAAGACTACTCCCATGCTGCAGAACTCCCATCTAGTGTTTCCTACACTCAGGATGCAGAACTCCTGTAAACTGCCTCTCACTACTTCCAATGTACAGAAATCCTGTAAGCTGCTTCTCTTTCACTAAGACTGCTGAAAACCCGCATAGTGCGTAAGACTACTCCCATGCTACAGAACTCCCATAAAGTGTTTCCTACACTCAGGATGCAGAACTCCTGTAAACTGCCTCTCACTACTTCCAATGTACACAAATCCTGTAAGCTGCTTCTCTTTTACTCAGACTACTGAAAACCCACATAGTGCGTAAGACTACTCCCATGCTATAGAACTCCTCTTAAGTGATTCCTACACTCAGGATGCAGAACTCCTGTAAACTGCCTCTCACTACTTGCAATGTACAGAAATCCTGTAGCTGCTTCTCTTTGACGCAGACTACTGAAAACCCGCATAGTGCGTAAGACTACTCCCATGCTACAGAACTCCCATAAAGTGTTTCCTACACTCAGGATGCAGAACTTCTGTAAACTGCCTCTCACTACTTCCAATGTACACAAATCCTGTAAGCTGCTTCTCTTTTACTCAGACTGCTGAAAACCCGCATAGTGCGTAAGACTACTCCCATACTACATAACTCCCGTAAAGTGTTTCCTACACTCAGGATGCAGAACTCCTGTAAACTGCCTCTCACTACTTCCAATGTACAGAAATCCTGTAAGCTGCTTCTCTTTTACTCAGACTACTGAAAACCCGCATAGTGGGTAAGACTACTCCCATGCTACAGAACTCCCGTAAAGTGTTTCCTACACTCAGGATGCAGAACTCCTGTAAACTGCCTCTCACTACTTCCAATGTACACAAATCCTGTAAGCTGCTTCTCTTTTACTCAGACTACTGAAAACCCGCATAGTGGGTAAGACTAATCCCATGCTACAGAACTCCCGTAAAGTGTTTCCTACACTCAGGATGCAGAACTCCTGTAAACTGCCTCTCACTACTTCCAATGTACAGAAATCCTGTAAGCTGCTTCTCTTTTACTCAGACAACTGAAAACCCGCATAGTGCGTAAGACTACTCCCATACTACAGAACTCCCGTAAAGTGTTTCCTACACTCAGGATGCAGAACTCCTGTAAACTGCCTCTCCCTACTCACAATGTACACAAATCCTGTAAGCTGCTTCTCTTTTACTCAGACAACTGAAAACGCGCATAGTGCATTAGCTCCCATGCTACAGAACTCCCGTAAAGTGTTTCCTACACTCAGGATGCAGAACTCCTGTAAACTGCCTCTCCCTACTCACAATGTACACAAATCCTGTAAGCTGCTTCTCTTTTACTCAGACTACTAAAAACCCGCATAGTGCGTAAGACTACTCCCATGCTACAGAACTCCCATAAAGTGTTTCCTACACTCAGGATGCAAAACTCCTGTAAACTGCCTCTCACTACTTCCAATGTACAGAAATCCTGTAAGCTGCTTCTCTTTTACGCAGACAACTGAAAACCCGCATAGTGCGTAAGACTACTCCCATGCTATAGAACTCCTGTAAAGTGTTTCCTACACTCAGGATGCAGAACTCCTGTAAACTGCCTCTCACTACTTCCAATATACAGAAATCCTGTAAGCTGCTTCTCTTTTACGCAGACTACTGAAAACCCACATAGTGCGTAAGACTACTCCCATGCTACAGAACTCCCATAAAGTGTTTCCTACACTCAGGATGCAGAACTCCTGTAAACTGCCTCTCACTACTTCCAATGTACAGAAATCCTGTAAGCTGCTTCTCTTTTACTCAGACAACTGAAAACCCGCATAGTGCGTAAGACTACAGCCATACTACAGAACTCCCGTAAAGTGTTTCCTACACTCAGGATGCAGAACTCCTGTAAACTGCCTCTCACTACTTCCAATGTACAGAAATCCTGTAAGCTGCTTCTCTTTTACTCAGACTACTGAAAACCCGCATAGTGCGTAAGACTACTCCCATGCTACAGAACTCCCGTAAAGTGTTTCCTACACTCAGGATGCAGAACTCCTGTAAACTGCCTCTCCCTACTCACAATGTACAGAAATCCTGTAAGCTGCTTCTCTTTTACTCAGACTACTAAAAACCCGCATAGTGCGTAAGACTAATCCCATGCTACAGAACTCCTGTGTAGTGTTTCTTACACTCAGGATGCAGAACTCCTGTAAACTGCCTCTCACTACTTCCAATGTACAGAAATCCTGTAAGCTGCTTCTCTTTTACTCAGACTGCTGAAAACCCGCATAGTGCGTAAGACTACTCCCATGCTGCAGAACTCCCATCTAGTGTTTCCCACACTCAGGATGCAGAACTCCTGTAAACTGCCTCTCACTACTTCCAATGTACAGAAATCCTGTAAGCTGCTTCTCTTTCACTAAGACTACTGAAAACCCGCATAGTGGTAAGACTACTCCCATGCTACAGAACTCCCATAAAGTGTTTCCTACACTCAGGATGCAGAACTCCTGTAAACTGCCTCTCACTACTTCCAATGTACACAAAGCCTGTAAGCTGCTTCTCTTTTACTCAGACTACTGAAAACCCGCATAGTGCGTAAGACTACTCCCATGCTATAGAACTCCTCTTAAGTGTTTCCTACACTCAGGATGCAGAACTCTTGTAAACTGCCTCTCACTACTTGCAATGTACAGAAATCCTGTAGCTGCTTCTCTTTGACGCAGACTACTGAAAACCCGCATAGTGCGTAAGACTACTCCCATGCTACAGAACTCCCATAAAGTGTTTCCTACACTCAGGATGCAGAACTCCTGTAAACTGCCTCTCACTACTTCCAATGTACAGAAATCCTGTAAGCTGCTTCTCTTTTACTCAGACAACTGAAAACCCGCATAGTGCGTAAGACTACTCCCATACTACAGAACTCCCGTAAAGTGTTTCCTACACTCAGGATGCAGAACTCCTGTAAACTGCCTCTCAGTACTTCCAACGTACAGAAATCCTGTAAGCTGCTTCTCTTTTACTCAGACTACTGAAAACCCGCATAGTGGGTAAGACTACTCCCATGCTACAGAACTCCCATAAAGTGTTTCCTACACTCAGGATGCAGAACTCCTGTAAACTGCCTCTCACTACTTCCAATGTACAGAAATCCTGTAAGCTGCTTCTCTTTTACTCAGACTACTGAAAACCCGCATAGTGGGTAAGACTAATCCCATGCTACAGAACTCCCGTAAAGTGTTTCCTACACTCAGGATGCAGAACTCCTGTAAACTGCCTCTCACTACTTCCAATGTACAGAAATCCTGTAAGCTGCTTCTCTTTTACTCAGACAACTGAAAACCCGCATAGTGCGTAAGACTACTCCCGTACTACAGAACTCCCGTAAAGTGTTTCCTACACTCAGGATGCAGAACTCCTGTAAACTGCCTCTCCCTACTCACAATGTACACAAATCCTGTAAGCTGCTTCTCTTTTACTCAGACAACTGAAAACGCGCATAGTGCATTAGCTCCCATGCTACAGAACTCCCGTAAAGTGTTTCCTACACTCAGGATGCAGAACTCCTGTAAACTGCCTTTCCCTACTCACAATGTACACAAATCCTGTAAGCTGCTTCTCTTTTACTCAGACTACTAAAAACCCGCATAGTGCGTAAGACAATTCCCATGCTACAGAACTCCCGTAAAGTGTTTCCTACACTCAGGATGCAGAACTCCTGTAAACTGCCTCTCCCTACTCACAATGTACACAAATCCTGTAAGCTGCTTCTCTTTTACTCAGACTACTAAAAACCCGCATAGTGCGTAAGACAATTCCCATGCTACAGAACTCCCGTAAAGTGTTTCCTACACTCAGGATGCAGAACTCCTGTAAACTGCCTCTCACTACTTCCAATGTACAGAAATCCTGTAAGCTGCTTCGCTTTTACGCAGACTACTGAAAACCCGCATAGTGCGTAAGACTACTCCCATGCTACAGAACTCCCGTAATGTGTTTCCTACACTCAGGATGCAGAACTCCTGTAAACTGCCTCTCACTACTTCCAATGTACACAAATCCTGTAAGCTGCTTCTCTTTTACTAAGACTGCTGAAAACCCGCATAGTGCGTAAGACTACTCCCATACAACAGAACTCCCGTAAAGTGTTTCCTACACTCAGGATGCAGAACTCCTGTAAACTGCCTCTCACTACTTCCAATGTACAGAAATCCTGTAAGCTGCTTCTCTTTTACGCAGACTACTGAAAACCGGCATAGTGCGTAAGACTGCTCCCATGCTACAGAACTCCCATAAAGTGTTTCCTACACTCAGGATGCAGAACTCCTGTAAACTGCCTCTCACTACTTCCAATGTACAGAAATCCTGTAAGCTGCTTCTCTTTTACTCAGACAACTGAAAACCCGCATAGTGCGTAAGACTACAGCCATACTACAGAACTCCCGTAAAGTGTTTCCTACACTCAGGATGCAGAACTCCTGTAAACTGCCTCTCACTACTTCCAATGTACAGAAATCCTGTAAGCTGCTTCTCTTTTACTCAGACTGCTCAAAACCCGCATAGTGCGTAAGACTACTCCCATGCTGCAGAACTCCCGTAAAGTGTTTCCTACACTCAGGATGCAGAACTCCTGTAAACTGCCTCTCACTACTTCCAATGTACAGAAATCCTGTAAGCTGCTTCTCTTTCACTAAGACTGCTGAAAACCCGCATAGTTCGTAAGACTACTCCCATGCTACAGAACTCCCATAAAGTGTTTCCTACACTCAGGATGCAGAACTCCTTTAAACTGCCTCTCACTACTTCCAATGTACACAAATCCTGTAAGCTGCTTCTCTTTTACTCAGACTACTGAAAACCCGCATAGTGCGTAAGACTACTCCCATGCTACAGAACTCCTCTTAAGTGTTTCCTACACTCAGGATGCAGAACTCCTGTAAACTGCCTCTCACTACTTGCAATGCACAGAAATCCTGTAGCTGCTTCTCTTTGACGCAGACTACTGAAAACCCGCATAGTGCGTAAGACTACTCCCATGCTACAGAACTCCCATAAAGTGTTTCCTACACTCAGGATGCAGAACTCCTGTAAACTGCCTCTCACTACTTCCAATGTACAGAAATCCTGTAAGCTGCTTCTCTTTTACTCAGACAACTGAAAACCCGCATAGTGCGTAAGACTACTCCCATACTACAGAACTCCCGTAAAGTGTTTCCTACACTCAGGATGCAGAACTCCTGTAAACTGCCTCTCACTACTTCCAACGTACAGAAATCCTGTAAGCTGCTTCTCTTTTACTCAGACTACTGAAAACCCGCATAGTGGGTAAGACTACTCCCATGCTACAGAACTCCCGTAAAGTGTTTCCTACACTCAGGATGCAGAACTCCTGTAAACTGCCTCTCACTACTTCCAATGTACACAAATCCTGTAAGCTGCTTCTCTTTTATTCAGACTACTGAAAACCCGCATAGTGGGTAAGACTAATCCCATGCTACAGAACTCCCGTAAAGTGTTTCCTACACTCAGGATGCAGAACTCCTGTAAACTGCCTCTCACTACTTCCAATGTACAGAAATCCTGTAAGCTGCTTCTCTTTTACTCAGACAACTGAAAACCCGCATAGTGCGTAAGACTACTCCCATACTACAGAACTCCCGTAAAGTGTTTCCTACACTCAGGATGCAGAACTCCTGTAAACTGCCTCTCCCTACTCACAATGTACACAAATCCTGTAAGCTGCTTCTCTTTTACTCAGACTACTAAAAACCCGCATAGTGCGTAAGACTAATCCCATGCTACAGAACTCCTGTGTAGTGTTTCTTACACTCAGGATGCAGAACTCCTGTAAACTGCCTCTCACTACTTCCAATGTACAGAAATCCTGTAAGCTGCTTCTCTTTTACTCAGACTGCTGAAAACCCGCATAGTGCGTCAGACTACTCCCATGCTGCAAAACTCCCATGTAGTGTTTCCTACACTCAGGATGCAGAACTCCTGTAAACTGCCTCTCACTACTTCCAATGTAGAGAAATCCTGTAAGCTGCTTCTCTTTTACTCAGACTACTGAAAACCCGCATAGTGCGTAAGACTACTCCCATGCTACAGAACTCCTGTAAAGTGTTTCCTACACTCAGGATGCAGAACTCCTGTAAACTGCCTCTCACTACTTCCAATGTACAGAAATCCTGTAAGCTGCTTCTCTTTTACGCAGACTACTGAAAACCCGCATAGTGCGTAAGACTACTCCCATGCTACAGAACTCCCATAAAGTGTTTCCTACACTCAGGATGCAAAACTCCTGTAAACTGCCTCTCACTACTTCCAATGTACAGAAATCCTGTAAGCTGCTTCTCTTTTACGCAGACTACTGAAAACCCGCATAGTGCGTAAGACTACTCCCATGCTACAGAACTCCCGTAATGTGTTTCCTACACTCAGGATGCAGAACTCCTGTAAACTGCCTCTCACTACTTCCAATGTACACAAATCCTGTAAGCTGCTTCTCTTTTACTAAGACTGCTGAAAACCCGCATAGTGCGTAAGACTACTCCCATACAACAGAACTCCCGTAAAGTGTTTCCTACACTCAGGATGCAGAACTCCTGTAAACTGCCTCTCACTACTTCCAATGTACAGAAATCCTGTAAGCTGCTTCTCTTTTACTCAGACTACTGAAAACCCGCATAGTGTGTAAGACTAATCCCAGGCTACAGAACTCCCGTAAAGTGTTTCCTACACTCAGGATGCAGAACTCCTGTAAACTGCCTCTCACTGCTTCCAATGTACAGAAATCCTGTAAGCTGCTTCTCTTTTACTCAGACAACTGAAAACCCGCATAGTGCGTAAGACTACTCCCATACTACAGAACTCCCGTAAAGTGTTTCCTACACTCAGGATGCAGAACTCCTGTAAACTGCCTCTCACTACTTCCAATGTACAGAAATCCTGTAAGCTGCTTCTCTTTTACTCAGACAACTGAAAACCCGCATAGTGCGTAAGACTACTCCCATGCTACAGAACTCCCGTAAAGTGTTTCCTACACTCAGGATGCAGAACTCCTGTAAACTGCCTCTCACTACTTCCAATGTACAGAAATCCTGTAAGCTGCTTCTCTTTTACTCAGACAACTGAAAACCCGCATAGTGCGTAAGACTACTCCCATACTACAGAACTCCCGAAAAGTGTTTCCTACACTCAGGATGCAGAACTCCTGTAAACTGCCTCTCACTACTTCCAATGTACAGAAATCCTGTAAGCTGCTTCTCTTTTACTCAGACTACTGAAAACCCGCATAGTGCGTAAGACTACTCCCATGCTACAGAACTCCCGTAAAGTGTTTCCTACACTCAGGATGCAGAACTCCTGTAAACTGCCTCTCCCTACTCACAATGTACACAAATCCTGATAGCTGCTTCTCTTTTACTCAGACTACTAAAAACCCGCATAGTGCGTAAGACTATTCCCATGCTACAGAACTCCCGTAAAGTGTTTCCTACACTCAGGATGCAGAACTCCTGTAAACTGCCTCTCCCTACTCACAATGTACACAAATCCTGTAAGCTGCTTCTCTTTTACTCAGACTACTAAAAACCCGCATAGTGCGTAAGACTAATCCCATGCTACAGAACTCCTGTGTAGTGTTTCTTACACTCAGGATGCAGAACTCCTGTAAACTGCCTCTCACTACTTCCAATGTACAGAAATCCTGTAAGCTGCTTCTCTTTTACGCAGACTACTGAAAACCCGCATAGTGCGTAAGACTACAGCCATACTACAGAACTCCCGAAAAGTGTTTCCTACACTCAGGATGCAGAACTCCTGTAAACTGCCTCTCACTACTTCCAATGTACAGAAATCCTGTAAGCTGCTTCTCTTTTACTCAGACTACTGAAAACCCGCATAGTGCGTAAGACTACTCCCATGCTACAGAACTCCCGTAAAGTGTTTCCTACACTCAGGATGCAGAACTCCTGTAAACTGCCTCTCCCTACTCACAATGTACACAAATCCTGTAAGCTGCTTCTCTTTTACTCAGACTACTAAAAACCCGCATAGTGCGTAAGACTAATCCCATGCTACAGAACTCCTGTGTAGTGTTTCTTACACTCAGGATGCAGAACTCCTGTAAACTGCCTCTCACTACTTCCAATGTACAGAAATCCTGTAAGCTGCTTCTCTTTTACTCAGACTGCTGAAAACCCGCATAGTGCGTAAGACTACTCCCATGCTGCAGAACTCCCATCTAGTGTTTCCTACACTCAGGATGCAGAACTCCTGTAAACTGCCTCTCACTACTTCCAATGTACAGAAATCCTGTAAGCTGCTTCTCTTTCACTAAGACTGCTGAAAACCCGCATAGTGCGTAAGACTACTCCCATGCTACAGAACTCCCATAAAGTGTTTCCTACACTCAGGATGCAGAACTCCTGTAAACTGCCTCTCACTACTTCCAATGTACACAAATCCTGTAAGCTGCTTCTCTTTTACTCAGACTACTGAAAACCCACATAGTGCGTAAGACTACTCCCATGCTATAGAACTCCTCTTAAGTGATTCCTACACTCAGGATGCAGAACTCCTGTAAACTGCCTCTCACTACTTGCAATGTACAGAAATCCTGTAGCTGCTTCTCTTTGACGCAGACTACTGAAAACCCGCATAGTGCGTAAGACTACTCCCATGCTACAGAACTCCCATAAAGTGTTTCCTACACTCAGGATGCAGAACTTCTGTAAACTGCCTCTCACTACTTCCAATGTACACAAATCCTGTAAGCTGCTTCTCTTTTACTCAGACTGCTGAAAACCCGCATAGTGCGTAAGACTACTCCCATACTACATAACTCCCGTAAAGTGTTTCCTACTCTCAGGATGCAGAACTCCTGTAAACTGCCTCTCACTACTTCCAATGTACAGAAATCCTGTAAGCTGCTTCTCTTTTACTCAGACTACTGAAAACCCGAATAGTGGGTAAGACTACTCCCATGCTACAGAACTCCCGTAAAGTGTTTCCTACACTCAGGATGCAGAACTCCTGTAAACTGCCTCTCACTACTTCCAATGTACACAAATCCTGTAAGCTGCTTCTCTTTTACTCAGACTACTGAAAACCCGCATAGTGGGTAAGACTAATCCCATGCTACAGAACTCCCGTAAAGTGTTTCCTACACTCAGGATGCAGAACTCCTGTAAACTGCCTCTCACTACTTCCAATGTACAGAAATCCTGTAAGCTGCTTCTCTTTTACTCAGACAACTGAAAACCCGCATAGTGCGTAAGACTACTCCCATACTACAGAACTCCCGTAAAGTGTTTCCTACACTCAGGATGCAGAACTCCTGTAAACTGCCTCTCCCTACTCACAATGTACACAAATCCTGTAAGCTGCTTCTCTTTTACTCAGACAACTGAAAACGCGCATAGTGCATTAGCTCCCATGCTACAGAACTCCCGTAAAGTGTTTCCTACACTCAGGATGCAGAACTCCTGTAAACTGCCTCTCCCTACTCACAATGTACACAAATCCTGTAAGCTGCTTCTCTTTTACTCAGACTACTAAAAACCCGCATAGTGCGTAAGACTACTCCCATGCTACAGAACTCCCATAAAGTGTTTCCTACACTCAGGATGCAAAACTCCTGTAAACTGCCTCTCACTACTTCCAATGTACAGAAATCCTGTAAGCTGCTTCTCTTTTACGCAGACAACTGAAAACCCGCATAGTGCGTAAGACTACTCCCATGCTATAGAACTCCTGTAAAGTGTTTCCTACACTCAGGATGCAGAACTCCTGTAAACTGCCTCTCACTACTTCCAATATACAGAAATCCTGTAAGCTGCTTCTCTTTTACGCAGACTACTGAAAACCCACATAGTGCGTAAGACTACTCCCATGCTACAGAACTCCCATAAAGTGTTTCCTACACTCAGGATGCAGAACTCCTGTAAACTGCCTCTCACTACTTCCAATGTACAGAAATCCTGTAAGCTGCTTCCCTTTTACTCAGACAACTGAAAACACGCATAGTGCGTAAGACTACAGCCATACTACAGAACTCCCGTAAAGTGTTTCCTACACTCAGGATGCAGAACTCCTGTAAACTGCCTCTCACTACTTCCAATGTACAGAAATCCTGTAAGCTGCTTCTCTTTTACTCAGACTACTGAAAACCCGCATAGTGCGTAAGACTACTCCCATGCTACAGAACTCCCGTAAAGTGTTTCCTACACTCAGGATGCAGAACTCCTGTAAACTGCCTCTCCCTACTCACAATGTACAGAAATCCTGTAAGCTGCTTCTCTTTTACTCAGACTACTAAAAACCCGCATAGTGCGTAAGACTAATCCCATGCTACAGAACTCCTGTGTAGTGTTTCTTACACTCAGGATGCAGAACTCCTGTAAACTGCCTCTCACTACTTCCAATGTACAGAAATCCTGTAAGCTGCTTCTCTTTTACTCAGACTGCTGAAAACCCGCATAGTGCGTAAGACTACTCCCATGCTGCAGAACTCCCATCTAGTGTTTCCCACACTCAGGATGCAGAACTCCTGTAAACTGCCTCTCACTACTTCCAATGTACAGAAATCCTGTAAGCTGCTTCTCTTTCACTAAGACTACTGAAAACCCGCATAGTGCGTAAGACTACTCCCATGCTACAGAACTCCCATAAAGTGTTTCCTACACTCAGGATGCAGAACTCCTGTAAACTGCCTCTCACTACTTCCAATGTACACAAAGCCTGTAAGCTGCTTCTCTTTTACTCAGACTACTGAAAACCCGCATAGTGCGTAAGACTACTCCCATGCTATAGAACTCCTCTTAAGTGTTTCCTACACTCAGGATGCAGAACTCTTGTAAACTGCCTCTCACTACTTGCAATGTACAGAAATCCTGTAGCTGCTTCTCTTTGACGCAGACTACTGAAAACCCGCATAGTGCGTAAGACTACTCCCATGCTACAGAACTCCCATAAAGTGTTTCCTACACTCAGGATGCAGAACTCCTGTAAACTGCCTCTCACTACTTCCAATGTACAGAAATCCTGTAAGCTGCTTCTCTTTTACTCAGACTACTGAAAACCCGAATAGTGGGTAAGACTACTCCCATGCTACAGAACTCCCGTAAAGTGTTTCCTACACTCAGGATGCAGAACTCCTGTAAACTGCCTCTCACTACTTCCAATGTACACAAATCCTGTAAGCTGCTTCTCTTTTACTCAGACTACTGAAAACCCGCATAGTGGGTAAGACTAATCCCATGCTGCAGAACTCCCGTAAAGTGTTTCCTACACTCAGGATGCAGAACTCCTGTAAACTGCCTCTCACTACTTCCAATGTACAGAAATCCTGTAAGCTGCTTCTCTTTTACTCAGACAACTGAAAACCCGCATAGTGCGTAAGACTACTCCCATACTACAGAACTCCCGTAAAGTGTTTCCTACACTCAGGATGCAGAACTCCTGTAAACTGCCTCTCCCTACTCACAATGTACACAAATCCTGTAAGCTGCTTCTCTTTTACTCAGACAACTGAAAACGCGCATAGTGCATTAGCTCCCATGCTACAGAACTCCCGTAAAGTGTTTCCTACACTCAGGATGCAGAACTCCTGTAAACTGCCTCTCCCTACTCACAATGTACACAAATCCTGTAAGCTGCTTCTCTTTTACTCAGACAACTGAAAACGCGCATAGTGCATTAGCTCCCATGCTACAGAACTCCCGTAAAGTGTTTCCTACACTCAGGATGCAGAACTCCTGTAAACTGCCTCTCCCTACTCACAATGTACACAAATCCTGTAAGCTGCTTCTCTTTTACTCAGACTACTAAAAACCCGCATAGTGCGTAAGACAATTCCCATGCTACAGAACTCCCGTAAAGTGTTTCCTACACTCAGGATGCAGAACTCCTGTAAACTGCCTCTCCCTACTCACAATGTACACAAATCCTGTAAGCTGCTTCTCTTTTACTCAGACTACTAAAAACCCGCATAGTGCGTAAGACAATTCCCATGCTACAGAACTCCCGTAAAGTGTTTCCTACACTCAGGATGCAGAACTCCTGTAAACTGCCTCTCACTACTTCCAATGTACAGAAATCCTGTAAGCTGCTTCTCTTTTACGCAGACTACTGAAAACCCGCATAGTGCGTAAGACTACTCCCATGCTACAGAACTCCCGTAATGTGTTTCCTACACTCAGGATGCAGAACTCCTGTAAACTGCCTCTCACTACTTCCAATGTACACAAATCCTGTAAGCTGCTTCTCTTTTACTAAGACTGCTGAAAACCCGCATAGTGCGTAAGACTACTCCCATACAACAGAACTCCCGTAAAGTGTTTCCTACACTCAGGATGCAGAACTCCTGTAAACTGCCTCTCACTACTTCCAATGTACAGAAATCCTGTAAGCTGCTTCTCTTTTACGCAGACTACTGAAAACCGGCATAGTGCGTAAGACTGCTCCCATGCTACAGAACTCCCATAAAGTGTTTCCTACACTCAGGATGCAGAACTCCTGTAAACTGCCTCTCACTACTTCCAATGTACAGAAATCCTGTAAGCTGCTTCTCTTTTACTCAGACAACTGAAAACCCGCATAGTGCGTAAGACTACAGCCATACTACAGAACTCCCGTAAAGTGTTTCCTACACTCAGGATGCAGAACTCCTGTAAACTGCCTCTCACTACTTCCAATGTACAGAAATCCTGTAAGCTGCTTCTCTTTTACTCAGACTGCTCAAAACCCGCATAGTGCGTAAGACTACTCCCATGCTGCAGAACTCCCTTCTAGTGTTTCCTACACTCAGGATGCAGAACTCCTGTAAACTGCCTCTCACTACTTCCAATGTACAGAAATCCTGTAAGCTGCTTCTCTTTCACTAAGACTGCTGAAAACCCGCATAGTTCGTAAGACTACTCCCATGCTACAGAACTCCCATAAAGTGTTTCCTACACTCAGGATGCAGAACTCCTTTAAACTGCCTCTCACTACTTCCAATGTACACAAATCCTGTAAGCTGCTTCTCTTTTACTCAGACTACTGAAAACCCGCATAGTGCGTAAGACTACTCCCATGCTACAGAACTCCTCTTAAGTGTTTCCTACACTCAGGATGCAGAACTCCTGTAAACTGCCTCTCACTACTTGCAATGCACAGAAATCCTGTAGCTGCTTCTCTTTGACGCAGACTACTGAAAACCCGCATAGTGCGTAAGACTACTCCCATGCTACAGAACTCCCATAAAGTGTTTCCTACACTCAGGATGCAGAACTCCTGTAAACTGCCTCTCACTACTTCCAATGTACAGAAATCCTGTAAGCTGCTTCTCTTTTACTCAGACAACTGAAAACCCGCATAGTGCGTAAGACTACTCCCATACTACAGAACTCCCGTAAAGTGTTTCCTACACTCAGGATACAGAACTCCTGTAAACTGCCTCTCACTACTTCCAACGTACAGAAATCCTGTAAGCTGCTTCTCTTTTACTCAGACTACTGAAAACCCGCATAGTGGGTAAGACTACTCCCATGCTACAGAACTCCCGTAAAGTGTTTCCTACACTCAGGATGCAGAACTCCTGTAAACTGCCTCTCACTACTTCCAATGTACACAAATCCTGTAAGCTGCTTCTCTTTTATTCAGACTACTGAAAACCCGCATAGTGGGTAAGACTAATCCCATGCTACAGAACTCCCGTAAAGTGTTTCCTACACTCAGGATGCAGAACTCCTGTAAACTGCCTCTCACTACTTCCAATGTACAGAAATCCTGTAAGCTGCTTCTCTTTTACTCAGACAACTGAAAACCCGCATAGTGCGTAAGACTACTCCCATACTACAGAACTCCCGTAAAGTGTTTCCTACACTCAGGATGCAGAACTCCTGTAAACTGCCTCTCCCTACTCACAATGTACACAAATCCTGTAAGCTGCTTCTCTTTTACTCAGACTACTAAAAACCCGCATAGTGCGTAAGACTAATCCCATGCTACAGAACTCCTGTGTAGTGTTTCTTACACTCAGGATGCAGAACTCCTGTAAACTGCCTCTCACTACTTCCAATGTACAGAAATCCTGTAAGCTGCTTCTCTTTTACTCAGACTGCTGAAAACCCGCATAGTGCGTCAGACTACTCCCATGCTGCAAAACTCCCATGTAGTGTTTCCTACACTCAGGATGCAGAACTCCTGTAAACTGCCTCTCACTACTTCCAATGTAGAGAAATCCTGTAAGCTGCTTCTCTTTTACTCAGACTACTGAAAACCCGCATAGTGCGTAAGACTACTCCCATGCTACAGAACTCCTGTAAAGTGTTTCCTACACTCAGGATGCAGAACTCCTGTAAACTGCCTCTCACTACTTCCAATGTACAGAAATCCTGTAAGCTGCTTCTCTTTTACGCAGACTACTGAAAACCCGCATAGTGCGTAAGACTACTCCCATGCTACAGAACTCCCATAAAGTGTTTCCTACACTCAGGATGCAAAACTCCTGTAAACTGCCTCTCACTACTTCCAATGTACAGAAATCCTGTAAGCTGCTTCTCTTTTACGCAGACTACTGAAAACCCGCATAGTGCGTAAGACTACTCCCATGCTACAGAACTCCCGTAATGTGTTTCCTACACTCAGGATGCAGAACTCCTGTAAACTGCCTCTCACTACTTCCAATGTACACAAATCCTGTAAGCTGCTTCTCTTTTACTAAGACTGCTGAAAACCCGCATAGTGCGTAAGACTACTCCCATACAACAGAACTCCCGTAAAGTGTTTCCTACACTCAGGATGCAGAACTCCTGTAAACTGCCTCTCACTACTTCCAATGTACAGAAATCCTGTAAGCTGCTTCTCTTTTACTCAGACTACTGAAAACCCGCATAGTGTGTAAGACTAATCCCAGGCTACAGAACTCCCGTAAAGTGTTTCCTACACTCAGGATGCAGAACTCCTGTAAACTGCCTCTCACTGCTTCCAATGTACAGAAATCCTGTAAGCTGCTTCTCTTTTACTCAGACAACTGAAAACCCGCATAGTGCGTAAGACTACTCCCATACTACAGAACTCCCGTAAAGTGTTTCCTACACTCAGGATGCAGAACTCCTGTAAACTGCCTCTCACTACTTCCAATGTACAGAAATCCTGTAAGCTGCTTCTCTTTTACTCAGACAACTGAAAACCCGCATAGTGCGTAAGACTACTCCCATGCTACAGAACTCCCGTAAAGTGTTTCCTACACTCAGGATTCAGAACTCCTGTAAACTGCCTCTCACTACTTCCAATGTACAGAAATCCTGTAAGCTGCTTCTCTTTTACGCAGACAACTGAAAACCCGCATAGTGCGTAAGACTACAGCCATACTACAGAACTCCCGTAAAGTGTTTCCTACACTCAGGATGCAGAACTCCTGTAAACTGCCTCTCACTACTTCCAATGTACAGAAATCCTGTAAGCTGCTTCTCTTTTACTCAGACTACTGAAAACCCGCATAGTGCGTAAGACTACTCCCATGCTACAGAACTCCCGTAAAGTGTTTCCTACACTCAGGATGCAGAACTCCTGTAAACTGCCTCTCCCTACTCACAATGTACAGAAATCCTGTAAGCTGCTTCTCTTTTACTCAGACTACTAAAAACCCGCATAGTGCGTAAGACTAATCCCATGCTACAGAACTCCTGTGTAGTGTTTCCTACACTCAGGATGCAGAACTCCTGTAAACTGCCTCTCACTACTTCCAATGTACAGAAATCCTGTAAGCTGCTTCTCTTTTACTCAGACTGCTGAAAACCCGCATAGTGCGTAAGACTACTCCCATGCTGCAGAACTCCCATCTAGTGTTTCCTACACTCAGGATGCAGAACTCCTGTAAACTGCCTCTCACTACTTCCAATGTACAGAAATCCTGTAAGCTGCTTCTCTTTCACTAAGACTGCTGAAAACCCGCATAGTGCGTAAGACTACTCCCATGCTACAGAACTCCCGTAATGTGTTTCCTACACTCAGGATGCAGAACTCCTGTAAACTGCCTCTCACTACTTCCAATGTACAGAAATCCTGTAAGCTGCTTCTCTTTTACTCAGACAACTGAAAACCCGCATAGTGCGTAAGACTACTCCCATGCTATAGAACTCCTCTTAAGTGTTTCCTACATTCAGGATGCAGAACTCCTGTAAACTGCCTCTCACTACTTCCAATGTACAGAAATCCTGTAGCTGCTTCTCTTTGACGCAGACTACTGAAAACCCGCATAGTGCTTAAGACTACTCCCATGCTACAGAACTCCCATAAAGTGTTTCCTACACTCAGGATGCAGAACTCCTGTAAACTGCCTCTCACTACTTCCAATGTACAGAAATCCTGTAAGCTGCTTCTCTTTTACTCAGACTACTAAAAACCCGCATAGTGTGTAAGACTAATCCCAGGCTACAGAACTCCCGTAAAGTGTTTCCTACACTCAGGATGCAGAACTCCTGTAAACTGCCTCTCCCTACTCACAATGTACAGAAATCCTGTAAGCTGCTTCTCTTTTACTCAGACTACTAAAAACCCGCATAGTGTGTAAGACTAATCCCAGGCTACAGAACTCCCGTAAAGTGTTTCCTACACTCAGGATGCAGAACTCCTGTAAACTGCCTCTCACTGCTTCCAATGTACAGAAATCCTGTAAGCTGCTTCTCTTTTACTCAGACAACTGAAAACCCGCATAGTGCGTAAGACTACTCCCATACTACAGAACTCCCGTAAAGTGTTTCCTACACTCAGGATGCAGAACTCCTGTAAACTGCCTCTCACTGCTTCCAATGTACAGAAATCCTGTAAGCTGCTTCTCTTTTACTCAGACAACTGAAAACCCGCATAGTGCGTAAGACTACTCCCATACTACAGAACTCCCGTAAAGTGTTTCCTACACTCAGGATTCAGAACTCCTGTAAACTGCCTCTCACTACTTCCAATGTACAGAAATCCTGTAAGCTGCTTCTCTTTTACTCAGACTGCTGAAAACCCGCGTAGTGCGTAAGACTACTCCCATGCTACAGAAGTCCCATAAAGTGTTTTATACACTCAGGATGCAAAACTCCTGTAAACTGCCTCTCACTACTTCCAATGTACAGAAATCCTGTAAGCTGCTTCTCTTTTACTCAGACTACTGAAAACCCGCATAGTGTGTAAGACTACTCCCATGCTACAGAACTCCCGTAAAGTGTTTCCTACACTCAGGATTCAGAACTCCTGTAAACTGCCTCTCACTACTTCCAATGTACAGAAATCCTGTAAGCTGCTTCTCTTTTACTCAGACTACTAAAAACCCGCATAGTGTGTAAGACTAATCCCAGGCTACAGAACTCCCGTAAAGTGTTTCCTACACTCAGGATGCAGAACTCCTGTAAACTGCCTCTCACTGCTTCCAATGTACAGAAATCCTGTAAGCTGCTTCTCTTTTACTCAGACAACTGAAAACCCGCATAGTGCGTAAGACTACTCCCATACTACAGAACTCCCGTAAAGTGTTTCCTACACTCAGGATGCAGAACTCCTGTAAACTGCCTCTCACTACTTCCAATGTACACAAATCCTGTAAGCTGCTTCTCTTTTACTCAGACAACTGAAAACCCGCATAGTGCGTAAGACTACTCCCATGCTACAGAACTCCCGTAAAGTGTTTCCTACACTCAGGATTCAGAACTCCTGTAAACTGCCTCTCACTACTTCCAATGTACAGAAATCCTGTAAGCTGCTTCTCTTTTACTCAGACTGCTGAAAACCCGCGTAGTGCGTAAGACTACTCCCATGCTACAGAAGTCCCATAAAGTGTTTTATACACTCAGGATGCAAAACTCCTGTAAACTGCCTCTCACTACTTCCAATGTACAGAAATCCTGTAAGCTGCTTCTCTTTTACTCAGACTACTGAAAACCCGCATAGTGTGTAAGACTACTCCCATGCTACAGAACTCCCGTAAAGTGTTTCCTACACTCAGGATTCAGAACTCCTGTAAACTGCCTCTCACTACTTCCAATGTACAGAAATCCTGTAAGCTGCTTCTCTTTTACTCAGACTACTGAAAACCCACATAATGCGTAAGACTACTCCTAAGCTAGAGAACTCCCGTAAAGTGTTTCCTACACTCAGGATGCAGAACTCCTGTAAACTGCCTCTCACTACTTCCAATGTACAGAAATCCTGTAAGCTGCTTCCCTTTTACTCAGACAACTGAAAACCGCATAGTGCGTTAGACAGCTCCCATGCTACAGAACTCCCTTAAAGTGTTTCCTACACTCAGGATGCCGAACTCCTGTATACTGCCTCTCCCTACTCACCATGTACACAAATCCTGAAAGCTGCTTCTCTTTTACTCAGACTACTGAAAACCCGCATAGTGCCTAAGACTACTCCCATGCTACAGAACTCCCGTAAAGTGTTTCCTACACTCAGGATGCAGAACTCCTGTAAACTGACTCTCACGACTTCCAATGTACAGAAATCCTGTAAGCTGCTTCTCTTTTACTCAGACAACTGAAAACCCGCATAGTGCGTAAGACTACTCCCATGCTACAGAACTCCCATAAAGTGTTTCCTACACTCAGGATGCAGAACTCCTGTAAACTGCCTCTCACTACTTCCAATGTACAGAAATCCTGTAAGCTGCTTCTCTTTTACTCACACTACTGAAAACCCGCATAGTGCGTAAGACTACTCCCATGCTACAGAACTCCCGTAAAGTGTTTCCTACACTCAGGATGCAGAACTCCTGTAAACTGCCTCTCACTACTTCCAATGTACAGAAATCCTGTAAGCTGCTTCTCTTTTACTCAGACAACTGAAAACCCCCATAGTGCGTAAGACTACTCCCATACTACAGAATTCCCGTAAAGTGTTTCCTACACTCAGGATGCAGAACTCCTGTAAACTGCCTCTCACTACTTCCAATGTACAGAAATCCTGTAAGCTGCTTCTCTTTTACTCAGACTACTGAAAACCCGCATAGTGCGTAAGACTACTCCCATGCTACAGAACTCCCGTAAAGTGTTTCCTACACTCAGGATGCAGAACTCCTGTAAACTGCCTCTCACTACTTCCAATGTACAGAAATCCTGTAAGCTGCTTCTCTTTTACTAAGACTGCTGAAAACCCGCATAGTGCGTAAGACTACTCCCATACAACAGAACTCCCGTAAAGTGTTTCCTACATTCAGGATGCAGAACTCCTGTAAACTGCCTCTCACTACTTCCAATGTACAGAAATCCTGTAAGCTGCTTCTCTTTTACTCAGACTACTGAAAACCCGCATAGTGGGTAAGACTACTCCCATGCTACAGAACTCCCGTAAAAGGTTTCCTACACTCAGGATGCAGAACTCCTGTAAACTGCCTCTCACTGCTTCCAATGTACAGAAATCCTGTAAGCTGCTTCTCTTTTACTCAGACAACTGAAAACCCGCATAGTGCGTAAGACTACTCCCATGCTACAGAACTCCCGTAAAGTGTTTCCTACACTCAGGATGCAGAACTCCTGTAAACTGCCTCTCACTACTTCCAATGTACAGAAATCCTGTAAGCTGCTTCTCTTTTACTCAGACAACTGAAAACCCGCATAGTGCGTAAGACTACTCCCATGCTACAGAACTCCCGTAAAGTGTTTCCTACACTCAGGATGGAGAACTCCTGTAAACTGCCTCTCACTACTTCCAATGTACAGAAATCCTGTAAGCTGCTTCTCTTTTACTCAGACTGCTGAAAACCCGCATAGTGCGTAAGACTACTCCCATGCTACAGAAGTCCCATAAAGTGTTTTCTACACTCAGGATGCAAAACTCCTGTAAACTGCCTCTCACTACTTCCAATGTACAGAAATCCTGTAAGCTGCTTCTCTTTTACGCAGACTACTGAAAACCCGCATAGTGCGTAAGACTACTCCCATGCTACAGAACTCCCGTAAAAGGTTTACTACACTCAGGATGCAGAACTCCTGTAAACTGCCTCTCACTGCTTCCAATGTACAGAAATCCTGTAAGCTGCTTCTCTTTTACTAAGACTGCTGAAAACCCGCATAGTGCGTAAGACTACTCCCATACTACAGAACTCCCATAAAGTGTTTCCTACACTCAGGATGCAGAACTCCTGTAAACTGCCTCTCACTACTTCCAATGTACAGAAATCCTGTAAGCTGCTTCTCTTTTACTCAAACTACTGAAAACCCACATAGTGCGTAAGACTACTCCCATGCTACAGAACTCCCGTAAAGTGTTTCCTACACTCAGGATGCAGAACTCCTGTAAACTGCCTCTCACTACTTCCAATGTACAGAAATCCTGTAAGCTGCTTCTCTTTTACTCAGACAACTGAAAACCCCCATAGTGCGTAAGACTACTCCCATGCTACAGAACTCCCATCTAGTGTATCCTACACTCAGGATGCTGAACTCCTGTAAACTGCCTCTCACTACTTCCAATGTACAGAAATCCTGTAAGCTGCTTCTCTTTTACTCAGACTACTGAAAACCCGCATAGTGCGTAAGACTACTCCCATGCTACAGAACTCCCGTAAAGTGTTTCCTACACTCAGGATGCAGAACTCCTGTAAACTGCCTCTCACTACTTCCAATGTACAGAAATCCTGTAAGCTGCTTCTCTTTTACTCAGACAACTGAAAACCCGCATAGTGCGTAAGACTACTCCCATGCTACAGAACTCCCGTAGAGTGTTTCCAACACTCAGGATGCAGAACTCCTGTAAACTGCCTCTCACTACTTCCAATGTACACAAATCCTGTAAGCTGCTTCTCTTTTACTCAGACAACTGAAAACCCGCATAGTGCGTAAGACTACTCCCATACTACAGAACTCCCGTAAAGTGTTTCCTGCACTCAGGATGCAGAACTCCTGTAAACTGCCTCTCCCTACTCACAATGTACACAAATCCTGTAAGCTGCTTCTCTTTTACTCAGACTACTAAAAACCCGCATAGTGCGTAAGACTATTCCCATGCTACAGAACTCCCGTAAAGTGTTTCCTACACTCAGGATGCAGAACTCCTGTAAACTGCCTCTCCCTACTCACAATGTACACAAATCCTGTAAGCTGCTTCTCTTTTACTCAGACTACTAAAAACCCGCATAGTGCGTAAGACTAATCCCATGCTACAGAACTCCTGTGTAGTGTTTCTTACACTCAGGATGCAGAACTCCTGTAAACTGCCTCTCACTACTTCCAATGTACAGAAATCCTGTAAGCTGCTTCTCTTTCACTAAGACTGCTGAAAACTCGCATAGTGCGTAAGACTACTCCCATGCTACAGAACTCCCATGTAGTGTTTCCTACACTCAGGATGCAGAACTCCTGTAAACTGCCTCTCACTACTTCCAATGTACAGAAATCCTGTAAGCTGCTTCTCTTTTACTCAGACTACTGAAAACCCGCATAGTGCGTAAGACTACTCCCATGCTACAGAACTCCCATAAAGTGTTTCCTACACTCAGGATGCAGAACTCCTGTAAACTGCCTCTCACTATTTCCAATGTACAGAAATCCTGTAAGCTGCTTCTCTTTTACTCAGACAACTGAAAACCCGCATAGTGCGTAAGACTACTCCCATACTACAGAACTCCCGTAAAGTGTTTCCTACACTCAGGATGCAGAACTCCTGTAAACTGCCTCTCCCTACTCACAATGTACACAAATCCTGTAAGCTGCTTCTCTTTTACTCAGACAACTGAAAACGCGCATAGTGCATTAGCTCCCATGCTACAGAACTCCCGTAAAGTGTTTCCTACACTCAGGATGCAGAACTCCTGTAAACTGCCTCTCCCTACTCACAATGTACACAAATCCTGTAATCTGCTTCTCTTTTACTCAGACTACTAAAAACCCGCATAGTGCGTAAGACTATTCCCATGCTACAGAACTCCCGTAAAGTGTTTCCTACACTCAGGATGCAGAACTCCTGTAAACTGCCTCTCCCTACTCACAATGTACAGAAATCCTGTAAGCTGCTTCTCTTTTACTCAGACTACTAAAAACCCGCATAGTGCGTAAGACTAATCCCATGCTACAGAACTCCTGTGTAGTGTTTCTTACACTCAGGATGCAGAACTCCTGTAAACTGCCTCTCACTACTTCCAATGTACAGAAATCCTGTAAGCTGCTTCTCTTTTACTCAGACTGCTGAAAACCCGCATAGTGCATTAGCTCCCATGCAACAGAACTCCCATAAAGTGTTTCCTAGACTCAGGATGCAGAACTCCTGTAAACTGCCTCTCACTACTTCCAATGTACAGAAATCCTGTAAGCTGCTTCTCTTTTACTCAGACAACTGAAAACCCGCATAGTGCGTAAGACTACTCCCATGCTACAGAACTCCCATAAAGTGTTTCCTACACTCAGGATGCAGAACTCCTGTAAACTGCCTCTCACTACTTCCAATGTACAGAAATCCTGTAAGCTGCTTCTCTTTTACTCAGACAACTGAAAACCCGCATAGTGCGTAAGACTACTCCCATGCTACAGAACTCCCGTAAAGTGTTTCCTACACTCAGGATGCAGAACTCCTGTAAACTGCCTCTCACTACTTCCAATGTACAGAAATCCTGTAAGCTGCTTCTCTTTTACTCAGACTACTGAAAACCCGCATAGTGCGTAAGACTACTCCCATGCTACAGAACTCCCGTAAAGTGTTTCCTACACTCAGGATGCAGAACTCCTGTAAACTGTCTCTCAATACTTCCAATGTACAGAAATCCTGTAAGCTGCTTCTCTTTTACTCAGACTACTGAAAACCCGCATAGTGGGTAAGACTACTCCCATGCTACAGAACTCCCATAAAGTGTTTCTTACACTCAGGATGCAGAACTCCTGTAAACTGCCTCTCACTACTTCCAATGTACAGAAATCCTGTAAGCTGCTTCTCTTTTACTCAGACAACTGAAAACCCGCATAGTGCGTAAGACTACTCCCATACTACAGAACTCCCGTAAAGTGTTTCCTGCACTCAGGATGCAGAACTCCTGTAAACTGCCTCTCCCTACTCACAATGTACACAAATCCTGTAAGCTGCTTCTCTTTAACTCAGACTACTAAAAACCCGCATAGTGCGTAAGACTATTCCCATGCTACAGAACTCCCGTAAAGTGTTTCCTACACTCAGGATGCAGAACTCCTGTAAACTGCCTCTCACTACTTCCGATGTACAGAAATCCTGTAAGCTGCTTCTCTTTTACTCAGACAACTGAAAACCCGCATAGTGCGTAAGACTACTCCCATGCTACAGAACTCCCGTAAAGTGTTTCCTACACTCAGGATGCCGAACTCCTGTAAACTGCCTCTCACTACTTCCAATGTACAGAAATCCTGTAAGCTGCTTCTCTTTTACTCAGACTGCTGAAAACCCGCATAGTGCGTAAGACTACTCCCATGCTACAGAACTCCCGTAAAGTGTTTCCTACACTCAGGATGCAAAACTCCTGTAAACTGCCTCTCACTACTTCCAATGTAGAGAAATCCTGTAAGCTGCTTCTCTTTTACTCAGACTACTGAAAACCCGCATAGTGCGTAAGACTACTCCCATGCTACAGAACTCCCGTAGAGTGTTTCCTACACTCAGGATGCAGAACTCCTGTAAACTGCCTCTCACTACTGCCAATGTACAGAAAACCTGTAAGCTGCTTCTCTTTTACTCAGACAACTGAAAACCCGCATAGTGCGTAAGACTACTCCCATACTACAGAACTCCCGTAAAGTGTTTCCTACACTCAGGATGCAGAACTCCTGTAAACTGCCTCTCACTACTTCCAATGTACACAAATCCTGTAAGCTGCTTCTCTTTTACTCAGACTGCTGAAAACCCGCATAGTGCGTCAGACTACTCCCATGCTGCAAAACTCCCATGTAGTATTTCCTACACTCAGGATGCAGAACTCCTGTAAACTGCCTCTCACTACTTCCAATGTACAGAAATCCTGTAAGCTGCTTCTCTTTTACTCAGACAACTGAAAACCCACATAGTGCGTAAGACTACTCCCATGCTACAGAACTCCCGTAAAGTGTTTCCTACACTCAGGATGGAGAACTCCTGTAAACTGCCTCTCACTACTTCCAATGTACAGAAATCCTGTAAGCTGCTTCTCTTTTACTCAGACTGCTGAAAACCCGCATAGTGCGTAAGACTACTCCCATGCTACAGAAGTCCCATAAAGTGTTTTATAAACTCAGGATGCAAAACTCCTGTAAACTGCCTCTCACTACTTCCAATGTACAGAAATCCTGTAAGCTGCTTCTCTTTTACGCAGACTACTGAAAACCCGCATAGTGCGTAAGACTACTCCCATACTACAGAACTCCCGTAAAAGGTTTCATACACTCAGGATGCAGAACTCCTGTAAACTGCCTCTCACTACTTCCAATGTACAGAAATCCTGTAAGCTGCTTCTCTTTTACTAAGACTGCTTAAAACCCGCATAGTGCGTAAGACTACTCCCATACTACAGAATTCCCGTAAAGTGTTTCCTACACTCAGGATGCAGAACTCCTGTAAACTGCCTCTCACTGCTTCCAATGTACAGAAATCCTGTAAGCTGCTTCTCTTTTACTCAGACAACTGAAAACCCGCATAGTGCGTAAGATTACTCCCATACTACAGAACTCCCGTAAAGTGTTTCCTACACTCAGGATGCAGAACTCCTGTAAACTGCCTCTCACTACTTCCAATGTATAGAAATCCTGTAAGCTGCTTCTCTTTTACTCAGACAACTGAAAACCCACATAGTGCGTAAGACTACTCCCATGCTACAGAACTCCCGTAAAGTGTTTCCTACATTCAGGATTCAGAACTCCTGTAAACTGCCTCTCACTACTTCCAATGTATAGAAATCCTGTAAGCTGCTTCTCTTTTACTCAGACTGCTGAAAACCCGCATAGTGCGTAAGACTACTCCCATGCTACAGAACTCCCGTAAAGTGTTTCCTACACTCAGGATGGAGAACTCCTGTAAACTGCCTCTCACTACTTCCAATGTACAGAAATCCTGTAAGCTGCTTCTCTTTTACGCAGACTACTGAAAACCCGCATAGTGCGTAAGACTACTCCCATGCTACAGAACTCCCGTAAAAGGTTTCCTACACTCAGGATGCAGAACTCCTGTAAACTGCCTCTCACTACTTCCAATGTACAGAAATCCTGTAAGCTGCTTCTCTTTTACTAAGACTGCTTAAAACCCGCATAGTGCGTAAGACTACTCCCATACTACAGAACTCCCGTAAAGTGTTTCCTACACTCAGGATGCAGAACTCCTGTAAACTGCCTCTCACTACTTCCAATGTACAGAAATCCTGTAAGCTGCTTCTCTTTTACTCAAACTACTGAAAACCCGCATAGTGCGTAAGACTACTCCCATGCTACAGAACTCCCGTAAAGTGTTTCCTACACTCAGGATGCAGAACTCCTGTAAACTGCCTCTCACTACTTCCAATGTACACAAATCCTGTAAGCTGCTTCTCTTTTACTCAGACAACTGAAAACCCCCATAGTGCGTAAGACTACTCCCATACTACAGAACTCCCGTAAAGTGTTTCCTACACTCAGGATGCAGAACTCCTGTAAACTGCCTCTCACTACTTCCAATGTACAGAAATCCTGTAAGCTGCTTCTCTTTTACTCAGACTACTGAAAACCCGCATAGTGCGTAAGACTACTCCCATGCTACAGAACTCCCGTAAAGTGTTTCCAACACTCAGGATGCAGAACTCCTGTAAACTGCCTCTCACTACTTCCAATGTACAGAAATCCTATAAGCTGCTTCTCTTTTACTAAGACTGCTGAAAACCCGCATAGTGCGTAAGACTACTCCCATACAACAGAACTCCCGTAAAGTGTTTCCTACACTCAGGATGCAGAACTCCTGTAAACTGCCTCTCACTACTTCCAATGTACAGAAATCCTGTAAGCTGCTTCTCTTTTACTCAGACTACTGAAAACCCGCATAGTGGGTAAGACTAATCCCAGGCTACAGAACTCCGTAAAGTGTTTCCTACACTCAGGATGCAGAACTCCTGTAAACTGCCTCTCACTGCTTCCAATGTACAGAAATCCTGTAAGCTGCTTCTCTTTTACTCAGACAACTGAAAACCCGCATAGTGCGTAAGACTACTCCCATGCTACAGAACTCCCGTAAAATGTTTCCTACACTCAGGATGCAGAACTCCTGTAAACTGCCTCTCACTACTTCCAATGTACAGAAATCCTGTAAGCTGCTTCTCTTTTACTCAGACAACTGAAAACCCGCATAGTGCGTAAGACTACTCCCATGCTACAGAACTCCCGTAAAGTGTTTCCTACACTCAGGATTCAGAACTCCTGTAAACTGCCTCTCACTACTTCCAATGTACAGAAATCCTGTAAGCTGCTTCTCTTTTACTCAGACTGCTGAAAACCCGCATAGTGCGTAAGACTACTCCCATGCTACAGAAGTCCCATAAAGTGTTTTCTACACTCAGGATGCAAAACTCCTGTAAACTGCCTCTCACTACTTCCAATGTACAGAAATCCTGTAAGCTGCTTCTCTTTTACGCAGACTACTGAAAACCCGCATAGTGCGTAAGACTACTCCCATGCTACAGAACTCCCGTAAAAGGTTTCCTACACTCAGGATGCAGAACTCCTGTAAACTGCCTCTCACTACTTCCAATGTACAGAAATCCTGTAAGCTGCTTCTCTTTTACTAAGACTGCTGAAAACCCGCATAGTGCGTAAGACTACTCCCATACTACAGAACTCCCATAAAGTGTTTCCTACACTCAGGATGCAGAACTCCTGTAAACTGCCTCTCACTACTTCCAATGTACAGAAATCCTGTAAGCTGCTTCTCTTTTACTCAAACTACTGAAAACCCACATAGTGCGTAAGACTACTCCCATGCTACAGAACTCCCGTAAAGTGTTTCCTACACTCAGGATGCAGAACTCCTGTAAACTGCCTCTCACTACTTCCAATGTACAGAAATCCTGTAAGCTACTTCTCTTTTACTCAGACAACTGAAAACCCCCATAGTGCGTAAGACTACTCCCATGCTACAGAACTCCCATCTAGTGTATCCTACACTCAGGATGCTGAACTCCTGTAAACTGCCTCTCACTACTTCCAATGTACAGAAATCCTGTAAGCTGCTTCTCTTTTACTCAGACTACTGAAAACCCGCATAGTGCGTAAGACTACTCCCATGCTACAGAACTCCCGTAAAGTGTTTCCTACACTCAGGATGCAGAACTCCTGTAAACTGCCTCTCACTACTTGCAATGTACAGAAATCCTGTAAGCTGCTTCTCTTTTACTCAGACTGCTGAAAACCCGCATAGTGCGTAAGACTACTCCCATGCTACAGAACTCCCGTAAAGTGTTTCCTACACTCAGGATGCAAAACTCCTGTAAACTGCCTCTCACTACTTCCAATGTAGAGAAATCCTGTAAGCTGCTTCTCTTTTACTCAGACTACTGAAAACCCGCATAATGCGTAAGACTACTCCCATGCTACAGAACTCCCGTAAAGTGTTTCCTACACTCAGGATGCAGAACTCCTGTAAACTGCCTCTCACTACTTCCAATGTACAGAAATCCTGTAAGCTGCTTCTCTTTTACTCAGACAACTGAAAACCCGCATAGTGCGTAAGACTACTCCCATGCTACAGAACTCCCGTAGAGTGTTTCCAACACTCAGGATGCAGAACTCCTGTAAACTGCCTCTCACTACTTCCAATGTACAGAAATCCTGTAAGCTGCTTCTCTTTTACTCCGACAACTGAAAACCCGCATAGTGCGTAAGACTACTCCCATACTACAGAACTCCCGTAAAGTGTTTCCTGCACTCAGGATGCAGAACTCCTGTAAACTGCCTCTCCCTACTCACAATGTACACAAATCCTGTAAGCTGCTTCTCTTTGACTCAGACTACTAAAAACCCGCATAGTGCGTAAGACTAATCCCATGCTACAGAACTCCTGTGTAGTGTTTCTTACACTCAGGATGCAGAACTCCTGTAAACTGCCTCTCACTACTTCCAATGTACAGAAATCCTGTAAGCTGCTTCTCTTTCACTAAGACTGCTGAAAACTCGCATAGTGCGTAAGACTACTCCCATGCTACAGAACTCCCATGTAGTGTTTCCTACACTCAGGATGCAGAACTCCTGTAAACTGCCTCTCACTACTTCCAATGTACACAAATCCTGTAAGCTGCTTCTCTTTTACTCAGACTACTGAAAACCCGCATAGTGCGTAAGACTACTCCCATGCTATAGAACTCCTCTTAAGTGATTCCTACACTCAGGATGCAGAACTCCTGTAAACTGCCTCTCACTACTTGCAATGTACAGAAATCCTGTAGCTGCTTCTCTTTGACGCAGACTACTGAAAACCCGCATAGTGCGTAAGAATACTCCCATGCTACAGAACTCCCATAAAGTGTTTCCTTCACTCAGGATGCAGAACTCCTGTAAACTGCCTCTCACTACTTCCAATGTACAGAAATCCTGTAAGCTGCTTCTCTTTTACTCAGACAACTGAAAACCCGCATAGTGCGTAAGACTACTCCCATACTACAGAACTCCCGTAAAGTGTTTCCTACACTCAGGATGCAGAACTCCTGTAAACTGCCTCTCCCTACTCACAATGTACACAAATCCTGTAAGCTGCTTCTCTTTTACTCAGACAACTGAAAACGCGCATAGTGCATTAGCTCCCATGCTACAGAACTCCCGTAAAGTGTTTCCTACACTCAGGATGCAGAACTCCTGTAAACTGCCTCTCCCTACTCACAATGTACACAAATCCTGTAAGCTGCTTCTCTTTTACTCAAACTACTAAAAACCCGCATAGTGCGTAAGACTATTCCCATGCTACAGAACTCCCGTAAAGTGTTTCCTACACTCAGGATGCAGAACTCCTGTAAACTGCCTCTCCCTATTCACAATGTACACAAATCCTGTAAGCTGCTTCTCTTTTACTCAGACTACTAAAAACCCGCATAGTGCGTAAGACTAATCCCATGCTACAGAACTCCTGTGTAGTGTTTCTTACACTCAGGATGCAGAACTCCTGTAAACTGCCTCTCACTACTTCCAATGTACAGAAATCCTGTAAGCTGCTTCTCTTTTACTCAGACTGCTGAAAACCCGCATAGTGCGTAAGACTACTCCCATGCTGCAGAACTCCCATCTAGTGTTTCCTACACTCAGGATGCAGAACTCCTGTAAACTGCCTCTCACTACTCACAATGCACACTAATCCTGTAAGCTGCTTCTCTTTTACTCAGACTACTGAAAACCCGCATAGTGCGTAAGACATCTCCCATGCTACAGAACTCCCGTAGAGTGTTTCCTACACTCAGGATGCAGAACTCCTGTAAACTGCCTCTCACTACTGCCAATGTACAGAAAACCTGTAAGCTGCTTCTCTTTTACTCAGACAACTGAAAACCCGCATAGTGCGTAAGACTACTCCCATACTACAGAACTCCCGTAAAGTGTTTCCTACACTCAGGATGCAGAACTCCTGTAAACTGCCTCTCACTACTTCCAATGTACACAAATCCTGTAAGCTGCTTCTCTTTTACTCAGACTGCTGAAAACCCGCATAGTGCGTCAGACTACTCCCATGCTGCAAAACTCCCATGTAGTATTTCCTACACTCAGGATGCAGAACTCCTGTAAACTGCCTCTCACTACTTCCAATGTACAGAAATCCTGTAAGCTGCTTCTCTTTTACTCAGACTACTGAAAACCCGCATAGTGCGTAAGACTAATCCCAGGCTACAGAACTCCCGTAAAGTGTTTCCTACACTCAGGATGCAGAACTCCTGTAAACTGCCTCTCACTGCTTCCAATGTACAGAAATCCTGTAAGCTGCTTCTCTTTTACTCAGACAACTGAAAACCCGCATAGTGCGTAAGACTACTCCCATACTACAGAACTCCCGTAAAGTGTTTCCTACACTCAGGATGCAGAACTCCTGTAAACTGTCTCTCACTACTTCCAATGTACAGAAATCCTGTAAGCTGCTTCTCTTTTACTCAGACAACTGAAAACCCGCATAGTGCGTAAGACTACTCCCATGCTACAGAACTCCCGTAAAGTGTTTCCTACACTCAGGATTCAGAACTCCTGTAAACTGCCTCTCACTACTTCCAATGTACAGAAATCCTGTAAGCTGCTTCTCTTTTACTCAGACTGCTGAAAACCCGCATAGTGCGTAAGACTACTCCCATGCTACAGAAGTCCCATAAAGTGTTTTATACACTCAGGATGCAAAACTCCTTTAAACTGCCTCTCACTACTTCCAATGTACAGAAATCCTGTAAGCTGCTTCTCTTTTACGCAGACTACTGAAAACCCGCATAGTGCGTAAGACTACTCCCATGCTACAGAACTCCCGTAAAAGGTTTCCTACACTCAGGATGAAGAACTCCTGTAAACTGCCTCTCACTACTTCCAATGTACAGAAATCCTGTAAGCTGCTTCTCTTTTACTAAGACTGCTGAAAACCCGCATAGTGCGTAAGACTACTCCCATACTACAGAACTCCCATAAAGTGTTTCCTACACTCAGGATGCAGAACTCCTGTAAACTGCCTCTCACTACTTCCAATGTACAGAAATCCTGTAAGCTGCTTCTCTTTTACTCAAACTACTGAAAACCCGCATAGTGCGTAAGACTACTCAATGCTACAGAACTCCCGTAAAGTGTTTCCTACACTCAGGATGCAGAACTCCTGTAAACTGCCTCTCACTACTTCCAATGTACAGAAATCCTGTAAGCTGCTTCTCTTTTACTCAGACAACTGAAAACCCGCATAGTGCGTAAGACTACTCCCATACTACAGAACTCCCGTAAAGTGTTTCCTACACTCAGGATGCAGAACTCCTGTAAACTGCCTCTCACTACTTCCAATGTACAGAAATCCTGTAAGCTGCTTCTCTTTTACTCAGACTACTGAAAACCCGCATAGTGCGTAAGACTACTCCCATGCTACAGAACTCCCGTAAAGTGTTTCCTACACTCAGGATGCAGAACTCCTGTAAACTGCCTCTCACTACTTCCAATGTACAGAAATCCTGTAAGCTGCTTCTCTTTTACTAAGACTGCTGAAAACCCGCATAGTGCGTAAGACTACTCCAATACAACAGAACTCCCGTAAAGTGTTTCCTACACTCAGGATGCAGAACTCCTGTAAACTGCCTCTCACTACTTCCAATGTACAGAAATCCTGTAAGCTGCTTCTCTTTTACTCAGACAACAGAAAACCCGCATAGTGCGTAAGACTACTCCCATGCTACAGAACTCCCGTAAAGTGTTTCCTACACTCAGGATTCAGAACTCCTGTAAACTGCCTCTCACTACTTCCAATGTACAGAAATCCTGTAAGCTGCTTCTCTTTTACTCAGACTGCTGAAAACCCGCATAGTGCGTAAGACTACTCCCATGCTACAGAAGTCCCATAAAGTGTTTTCTACACTCAGGATGCAAAACTCCTGTAAACTGCCTCTCACTACTTCCAATGTACAGAAATCCTGTAAGCTGCTTCTCTTTTACGCAGACTACTGAAAACCCGCATAGTGCGTAAGACTACTCCCATGCTACAGAACTCCCGTAAAAGGTTTCCTACACTCAGCATGCAGAACTCCTGTAAACTGCCTCTCACTACTTCCAATGTACAGAAATCCTGTAAGCTGCTTCTCTTTTACTAAGACTGCTGAAAACCCGCATAGTGCGTAAGACTACTCCCATACTACAGAACTCCCGTAAAGTGTTTCCTACACTCAGGATGCAGAACTCCTGTAAACTGCCTCTCACTACTTCCAATGTACACAAATCCTGTAAGCTGCTTCTCTTTTACTCAAACTACTGAAAACCCGCATAGTGCGTAAGACTACTCCCATGCTACAGAACTCCCGTAAAGTGTTTCCTACACTCAGGATGCAGAACTCCTGTAAACTGCCTCTCACTACTTCCAATGTACAGAAATCCTGTAAGCTGCTTCTCTTTTACTCAGACAACTGAAAACCCCCATAGTGCGTAAGACTACTCCCATACTACAGAACTCCCGTAAAGTGTTTCCTACACTCAGGATGCAGAACTCCTGTAAACTGCCTCTCACTACTTCCAATGTACAGAAATCCTGTAAGCTGCTTCTCTTTTACTCAGACTACTGAAAACCCGCATAGTGCGTAAGACTACTCCCATTCTACAGAACTCCCGTAAAGTGTTTCCTACACTCAGGATGCAGAACTCCTGTAAACTGCCTCTCACTACTTCCAATGTACAGAAATCCTGTAAGCTGCTTCTCTTTTACTCAGACAACTGAAAACCCGCATAGTGCGTAAGACTATTCCCATGCTAAAGAACTCCCGTAAAGTGTTTCCTACACTCAGGATGCAGAACTCCTGTAAACTGCCTCTCACTACTTCCAATGTAGAGAAATCCTGTAAGCTGCTTCTCTTTTACGCAGACTACTGAAAACCCGCATAGTGCGTAAGACTACTCCCATGCTACAGATATCCCGTAAAGTGTTTCCTACACTCAGGATGCAGAACTCCTGTAAACTGCCTCTCACTACTTCCAATGTACAGAAATACTGTAAGCTGCTTCTCTTTTACTAAGACTGCTGAAAACCCGCATAGTGCGTAAGACTACTCCCATACAACAGAACTCCCTTAAAGTGTTTCCTACACTCAGGATGCAAAACTCCTGTAAACTGCCTCTCACTACTTCCAATGTACAGAAATCCTGTAAGCTGCTTCTCTTTTACTCAGACTACTGAAAACCAGCATAATGCGTAAGACTACTCCCATGCTACAGAACTCCCGTAAAGTGTTTCCTACACTCAGGATGCAGAACTCCTGGAAACTGCCTCTAACTACTTCCAATGTACAGAAATCCTGTAAGCTGCTTCTCTTTTACTCAGACTACTGAAAACCCGCATAGTGCGTAAGACTACTCCCATGCTACAGAACTCCCGTAGAGTGTTTCCAACACTCAGGATGCAGAACTCCTGTAAACTGCCTCTCACTACTTCCAATGTACAGAAATCCTGTAAGCTGCTTCTCTTTTACTCAGACAACTGAAAACCCGCATAGTGCGTAAGACTACTCCCATACTACAGAACTCCCGTAAAGTGTTTCCTGCACTCAGGATGCAGAACTCCTGTAAACTGCCTCTCCCTACTCACAATGTACACAAATCCTGTAAGCTGCTTCACTTTTACTCAGACTACTAAAAACCCGCATAGTGCGTAAGACTATTCCCATGCTACAGAACTCCCGTAAAGTGTTTCCTACACTCAGGATGCAGAACTCCTGTAAACTGCCTCTCCCTACTCACAATGTACAGAAATCCTGTAAGCTGCTTCTCTTTTACTCAGACTACTAAAAACCCGCATAGTGCGTAAGACTAATCCCATGCTACAGAACTCCTGTGTAGTGTTTCTTACACTCAGGATGCAGAACTCCTGTAAACTGCCTCTCACTACTTCCAATGTACAGAAATCCTGTAAGCTGCTTCTCTTTTACTCAGACTGCTGAAAACCCGCATAGTGCGTAAGACTACTCCCATGCTGCAGAACTCCCATCTAGTGTTTCCTACACTCAGGATGCAGAACTCCTGTAAACTGCCTCTCACTACTTCCAATGTACGGAAATCCTGTAAGCTGCTTCTCTTTCACTAAGACTGCTGAAAACCCGCATAGTGCGTAAGACTACTCCCATGCCACAGAACTCCCATAAAGTGTTTCCTACACTCAGGATGCAGAACTCCTGTAAACTGCCTCTCACTACTTCCAATGTACACAAATCCTGTAAGCTGCTTCTCTTTTACTCAGACTACTGAAAACCCGCATAGTGCGTAAGACTACTCCCATGCTATCGAACTCCTCTTAAGTGTTTCCTACACTCAGCATGCAGAACTCCTGTAAACTGCCTCTCACTACTTCCAATGTACAGAAATCCTGTAAGCTGCTTCTCTTTGACGCAGACTACTGAAAACCCGCATAGTGCGTAAGACTACTCCCATGCTACAGAACTCCCGTAAAGTGTTTCCTACACTCAGGATGCAGAACTCCTGTAAACTGCCTTTCACTACTTCCAATGTACACAAATCCTGTAAGCTGCTTCTCTTTTACTCAGACTACTGAAAACCCGCATAGTGGGTAAGACTAATCCCATGCTACAGAACTCCCGTAAAGTGTTTCCTACACTCAGGATGCAGAACTCCTGTAAACTGCCTCTCCCTACTCACAATGTACAGAAATCCTGTAAGCTGCTTCTCTTTTACTCAGACAACTGAAAACGCGCATAGTGCATTAGCTCCCATGCTACAGAACTCCCGTAAAGTGTTTCCTACACTCAGGATGCAGAACTCCTGTAAACTGCCTCTCCCTACTCACAATGTACACAAATCCTGTAAGCTGCTTCTCTTTTACTCAGACTACTAAAAACCCGCATAGTGCGTAAGACTATTCCCATGCTAAAGAACTCCCGTAAAGTGTTTCCTACACTCAGGATGCAGAACTCCTGTAAACTGCCTCTCCCTACTACAATGTACACAAATCCTGTAAGCTGCTTCTCTTTTACTCAGACTACTAAAAACCCGCATAGTGCGTAAGACTAATCCCATGCTACAGAACTCCTGTGTAGTGTTTCTTACACTCAGGATGCAGAACTCCTGTAAACTGCCTCTCACTACTTCCAATGTACAGAAATCCTGTAAGCTGCTTCTCTTTTACTCAGACTGCTGAAAACCCGCATAGTGCGTAAGAGTACTCCCATGCTGCAGAACTCCCATGTAGTGTTTCCTACACTCAGGATGCAGAACTCCTGTAAACTGCCTCTCACTACTCACAATGCACACTAATCCTGTAAGCTGCTTCTCTTTTACTCAGACTACTGAAAACCCGCATAGTGCGTAAGACATCTCCCATGCTACAGAACTCCCGTAAAGTGTTTCCTACACTCAGGATGCAGAACTCCTGTAAACTGCCTCTCACTACTTCCAATGTACAGAAATCCTGTAAGCTGCTTCTCTTTTACTCAGACAACTGAAAACCCGCATAGTGCGTAAGACTACTCCCATACTACAGAACTCCCGTAAAATGTTTCCTACACTCAGGATGCAGAACTCCTGTAAACTGCCTCTCACTAATTCCAATGTACAGAAATCCTGTAAGATGCTTCTCTTTTACTCAGACTACTGAAAACCCGCATAGTGCGTAAGACTACTCCCATGCTACAGAACTCCCGTAAAGTGTTTCCTACACTCAGGATGCAGAACTCCTGTAAACTGTCTCTCAATACTTCCAATGTACACAAATCCTGTAAGCTGCTTCTCTTTTACTCAGACTACTGAAAACCCGCATAGTGGGTAAGACTACTCCCATGCTACAGAACTCCCATAAAGTGTTTCTTACACTCAGGATGCAGAACTCCTGTAAACTGCCTCTCACTACTTCCAATGTACAGAAATCCTGTAAGCTGCTTCTTTTTACTCAGACAACTGAAAACCCGCATAGTGCGTAAGACTACTCCCATACTACAGAACTCCCGTAAAGTGTTTCCTGCACTCAGGATGCAGAACTCCTGTAAACTGCCTCTCCCTACTCACAATGTACACAAATCCTGTAAGCTGCTTCTCTTTTACTCAGACTACTAAAAACCCGCAGAGTGCGTAAGACTATTCCCATGCTACAGAACTCCCGTAAAGTGTTTCCTACACTCAGGATGCAGAACTCCTGTAAACTGCCTCTCACTACTTCCGATGTACAGAAATCCTGTAAGCTGCTTCTCTTTTACTCAGACAACTGAAAACCCGCATAGTGCGTAAGACTACTCCCATGCTACAGAACTCCCATAAAGTGTTTCCTACACTCAGGATGCAGAACTCCTGTAAACTGCCTCTCACTACTTCCAATGTACAGAAATCCTGTAAGCTGCTTCTCTTTTACTCAGACAACTGAAAACCCGCATAGTGCGTAAGACTACTCCCATGCTATAGAACTCCTCTAAAGTGTTTCCTACACTCAGGATGCAGAACTCCTGTAAACTGCCTCTCCCTACTCACAATGTACACAAATCCTGTAAGCTGCTTCTCTTTTACTCAGACAACTGAAAACGCGCATAGTGCATTAGCTCCCATGCTACAGAACTCCCGTAAAGTGTTTCCTACACTCAGGATGCAGAACTCCTGTAAACTGCCTCTCACTACTCACAATGTACACAAATCCTGTAAGCTGCTTCTCTTTTACTCAGACTACTAAAAACCCGCATAGTGCGTAAGACTATTCCCATGCTACGGAACTCCCGTAAAGTGTTTCCTACACTCAGGATGCAGAACTCCTGTAAACTGCCTCTCCCTACTCACAATGTACACAAATCCTGTAAGCTGCTTCTCTTTTACTCAGACTACTAAAAACCCGCATAGTGCGTAAGACTAATCCCATGCTACAGAACTCCTGTGTAGTGTTTCTTACACTCAGGATGCAGAACTCCTGTAAACTGCCTCTCACAACTTCCAATGTACAGAAATCCTGTAAGCTGCTTCTCTTTTACTCAGACTGCTGAAAACCCGCATAGTGCGTAAGACTACTCCCATGCTGCAGAACTCCCATCTACTGTTTCCTACACTCAGGATGCAGAACTCCTGTAAACTGCCTCTCACTACTTCCAATGTACAGAAATCCTGTAAGCTGCTTCTCTTTTACTCAGACAACTGAAAACCCGCATAGTGCGTAAGACTACTCCCATACTACAGAACTCCCGTAAACTGTTTCCTACACTCAGGATGCAGAACTCCTGTAAACTGCCTCTCACTGCTTCCAATGTACAGAAATCCTGTAAGCTGCTTCTCTTTTACTCAGACTACTGAAAACCCGCATAGTGCGTAAGACTACTCCCATGCTACAGAACTCCCATAAAGTGTTTCCTACACTCAGGATGCAGAACTCCTGTAAACTGCCTCTCACTACTTCCAATGTACAGAAATCCTGTAAGCTGCTTCTCTTTTACTCAGACTACTGAAAACCCGCATAGTGCGTAAGACTACTCCCATGCTACAGAACTCCCATAAAGTGTTTCCTACACTCAGGATGCAGAACTCCTGTAAACTGCCTCTCACTACTTCCAATGTACAGAAATTCTGTAAGCTGCTTCTCTTTTACTCAGACAACTGAAAACCCGCATAGTGCGTAAGACTACTCCCATACTACAGAACTCCCGTAAAGTGTTTCCTACACTCAGGATGCAGAACTCCTGTAAACTGCCTCTCACTACTTCCAATGTAAACAAATCCTGTGAGCTGCTTCTCTTTTACTAAGACTGCTGAAAACCCGCATAGTGGGTATGACTAATCCCATGCTACAGAACTCCCATAAAGTGTTTCCTACACTCAGGATGCAGAACTCCTGTAAACTGCCTCTCACTACTTCCAATGTACAGAAATCCTGTAAGCTGCTTCTCTTTTACTCAGACAACTGAAAACCCGCATAGTGCGTAAGACTACTCCCATACTACAGAACTCCCGTAAAGTGTTTCCTACACTCAGGATGCAGAACTCCTGTAAACTGCCTCTCCCTACTCACAATGTAAACAAATCCTGTAAGCTGCTTCTCTTTTACTCAGACTACTAAAAACCCGCATAGTGCGTAAGACTAATCCCATGCTACAGAACTCCTGTGTAGTGTTTCTTACACTCAGGATGCAGAACTCCTGTAAACTGCCTCTCAATACTTCCAATGTACAGAAATCCTGTAAGCTGCTTCTCTTTTACTCAGACTGCTGAAAACCCGCATAGTGCGTAAGACTACTCCCATGCTGCAGAACTCCCGTAAAGTGTTTCCTACACTCAGGATGCAGAACTCCTGTAAACTGCTTCTCACTACTTCCAATGTACAGAAATCCTGTAAGCTGCTTCTCTTTTACTAAGACTGCTGAAAACCCGCATAGTGCGTAAGACTACTCCCATACTACAGAACTCCCGTAAAGTGTTTCCTACACTCAGGATGCAGAACTCCTGTAAACTGCCTCTCACTACTTCCAATGTACACAAATCCTGTAAGCTGCTTCTCTTTTACTCAGACTGCTGAAAACCCGCATAGTGCGTAAGACTACTCCCATGCTACAGATCTCCCATAAAGTGTTTCCTACACTCAGGATGCAAAACTCCTGTAAACTGCCTCTCACTACTTCCAATGTACAGAAATCCTGTAAGCTGCTTCTCTTTTACGCAGACTGCTGAAAACCCGCATAGTGCGTAAGACTACTCCCATGCTACAGAACTCCCATAAAGTGTTTCCTACACTCAGGATGCAGAACTCCTGTAAACTGCCTCTCACTACTTCCAATGTACAGAAATACTGTAAGCTGCTTCTCTTTTACGCAGACTGATGAAAACCCGAATAGTGCGTAAGACTACTCCCATGCTACAGAACTCCCGTAAAGTGTTTCCTACACTCAGGATGCAGAACTCCTGTAAACTGCCTCTCACTACTTCCAATGTACAGAAATCCTGTAAGCTGCTTCTCTTTTACTCAGACTACTGAAAACCCGCATAGTGCGTAAGACTACTCCTATGCTACAGAACTCCCGTAAAGTGTTTCCTACACTCAGGATTCAGAACTCCTGTAAACTGCCTCTCACTACTTCCAATGTACACAAATCCTGTAAGCTGCTTCGCTTTTACTCAGACTGCTGAAAACCCGCATAGTGCGTAAGACTACTCCCAGGCTACAGAACTCCCATAAAGTGTTTCCTACACACAGGATGCAAAACTCCTGTAAACTACCTCTCACTACTTCCAATGTACACAAATCCTGTAAGCTGCTTCTCTTTTACTCAGACAACTGAAAACCCGCATAGTGCGTAAGACTACTCCCATGCTACAGAACTCCCATAAAGTGTTTCCTACACTCAGGATGCAGAACTCCTGTAAACTGCCTCTCACTACTTCCAATGTACAGAAATCCTGTAAGCTGCTTCTCTTTTACTCAGACAACTGAAAACCCGCATAGTGCGTAAGACTACTCCCATACTACAGAACTCCCATAAAGTGTTTCCTACACTCAGGATGCAGAACTCCTGTAAACTGCCTCGCACTACTTCCAATGTACAGAAATCCTGTAAGCTGCTTCTCTTTTACTCAGACAACTGAAAACCCTCATAGTGCGTAAGACTACTCCCATGCTACAGAACTCCCGTAATGTGTTTCCTACACTCAGGATGCATAACTCCTGTAAACTGCCTCTCACTACTTCCAATGTAAACAAATCCTGTAAGCTGCTTCTCTTTTACTCAGACTGCTGAAAACCCGCATAGTGCGTAAGACTACTCCCATGCTGCAGAACTCCCGTAAAGTGTTTCCTACTCTCAGGATGCAGAACTCCTGTAAACTGCCTCTCACTACTTCCAATGTACAGAAATCCTGTAAGCTGCTTCTCTTTTACTCAGACAACTGAAAACGCGCATAGTGCGTTAGACAGCTCCCATGCCACAGAACTCCCGTAAAGTGTTTCCTACACTCAGGATGCAGAACTCCTGTAAACTGCCTCTCCCTACTCACAATGTACACAAATCCTGTAAGCTGCTTCTCTTTTACTCAGACTACTAAAAACCCGCATAGTGGGTAAGATTAATCCCATGCTACAGAACTCCTGTGTAGTGTTTCTTACACTCAGGATGCAGAACTCCTGTAAACTGCCTCTCACTACTTCCAATGTACAGAAATCCTGTAAGCTGCTTCTCTTTTACTCAGACTGCTGAAAACCCGCATAGTGCGTAAGACTACTCCCATGCTGCAGAACTCCCGTAAAGTGTTTCCTACACTCAGGATGCAGAACTCCTGTAAACTGCCTCTCACTACTTCCAATGTACAGAAATCCTGTAAGCTGCTTCTCTTTTACGCAGACTGCTGAAAACCCGCATAGTGCGTTAGACTACTCCCATACTACAGAACTCCCGTAAAGTGTTTCCTACACTCAGGATGCAGAACTCCTGTAAACTGCCTCTCACTACTTCCAATGTAAACAAATCCTGTAAGCTGCTTCTCTTTTACTCAGACTACTGAAAACCCGAATAGTGGGTATGACTAATCCCATGCTACAGAACTCCCGTAAAGTGTTTCCTACACTCAGGATGCAGAACTCCTGTAAACTGCCTCTCACTACTTCCAATGTACAGAAATCCTGTAAGCTGCTTCTCTTTTACTCAGACAACTGAAAACCCGCATAGTGCGTAAGACTACTCCCATGCTACAGAACTCCCGTAAAGTGTTTCCTACACTCAGGATGCAGAACTCCTGTAAACTGCCTCTCACTACTTCCAATGTAAACAAATCCTGTGAGCTGCTTCTCTTTTACTCAGACTACTGAAAACCCTCATAGTGCGTAAGACTACTCCCATGCTACAGAACTCCCGTAAAGTGTTTCCTACACTCAGGATGCAGAACTCCTGTAAACTGCCTCTCACTACTTCCAATGTACAGAAATCCTGTAAGCTGCTTCTCTTTTACTCAGACAACTGAAAACCCGCATAGTGCGTAAGACTACTCCCATACTACAGAACTCCCGTAAAGTGTTTCCTGCACTCATTCTGCAGAACTCCTGTAAACTGCCTCTCCCTACTCACAATGTACACAAATCCTGTAAGCTGCTTCTCTTTTACTCAGACAACTGAAAACGCGCATAGTGCGTTAGACAGCTCCCATGCCACAGAACTCCTGTAAAGTGTTTCCTACACTCAGGATGCAGAACTCCTGTAAACTGCCTCTCCCTACTCAAAATGTACACAAATCCTGTAAGCTGCTTCTCTTTTACTCAGACTACTAAAAACCCGCATAGTGCGTAAGACTAATCCCATGCTACAGAACTCCTGTGTAGTGTTTCTTACACTCAGGATGCAGAACTCCTGTAAACTGCCTCTCACTACTTCCAATGTACAGAAATCCTGTAAGCTGCTTCTCTTTTACTCAGACTGCTGAAAACCCGCATAGTGCGTAAGACTACTCCCATGCTGCAGAACTCCCGTAAAGTGTTTCCTACACTCAGGATGCAGAACTCCTGTAAACTGCCTCTCACTACTTCCAATGTACAGAAATCCTGTAAGCTGCTTCTCTTTTACTAAGACTGCTGAAAACCCGCATAGTGCGTAAGACTACTCCCATACTACAGAACTCCTGTAAAGTGTTTCCTACACTCAGGACGCAGAACTCCTGTAAACTGCCTCTCACTACTTCCAATGTACACAAATCGTGTAAGCTGCTACTCTTTTACTCAGACTGCTGAAAACCCGCATAGTGCGTAAGACTACTCCCATGCTACAGAACTCCCATAAAGTGTTTCCTACACTCAGGATGCAAAACTCCTGTAAACTGCCTCTCACTACTTCCAATGTACAGAAATCCTGTAAGCTGCTTCTCTTTTACGCAGACTGCTGAAAACCCGCATAGTGCGTAAGACTACTCCCATGCTACAGAACTCCCGTAACGTGTTTCCTACACTCAGGATGCAGAACTCCTGTAAACTGCCTCTCACTACTTCCAATGTACAGAAATACTGTAAGCTGCTTCTCTTTTACGCAGACTGCTGAAAACCCGCATAGTGCGTAAGACTACTCCCATGCTACAGAACTCCCGTAAAGTGTTTCCTACACTCAGGGTGCAGAACTCCTGTAAACTGCCTCTCACTACTTCCAATGTACAGAAATCCTGTAAGCTGCTTCTCTTTTACTCAGACTACTGAAAACCCGCATAGTGCGTAAGACTACTCCCATGCTACAGAACTCCCATAAAGTGTTTCCTACACTCAGGATGCAGAACTCCTGTAAACTGCCTCGCACTACTTCCAATGTACAGAAATCCTGTAAGCTGCTTCTCTTTTACTCAGACAACTGAAAACCCGCATAGTGCGTAAGACTACTCCCATACTACAGAACTCCCGTAAAGTGTTTCCTACACTCAGGATGCAGAACTCCTGTAAACTGCCTCTCACTACTTCCAATGTACAGAAATCCTGTAAGCTGCTACTCTTTTACTCAGACAACTGAAAACCTGCATAGTGCGTAAGACTACTCCCATGCTACAGAACTCCCGTAAAGTGTTTCCTACACTCAGGATGCAGAACTCCTGTAAACTGCCTCTCACTACTTCCAATGTACAGAAATCCTGTAAGCTGCTTCTCTTTTACTCAGACAACTGAAAACCCGCATAGTGCGTAAGACTACTCCCATACTACAGAACTCCCGTAAAGTGTTTCCTGCACTCAGGATGCAGAACTCCTGTAAACTGCCTCTCCCTACTCACAATGTAAACAAATCCTGTAAGCTGCTACTCTTTTGCTCAGACAACTGAAAACGCGCATAGTGCGTTAGACAGCTCCCATGCCACAGAACTCCCGTAAAGTGTTTCCTACACTCAGGATGCAGAACTCCTGTAAACTGCCTCTCCCTACTCACAATGTACACAAATCCTGTAAGCTGCTTCTCTTTTACTCAGACTACTAAAAACCCGCATAGTGCGTAAGATTAATCCCATGCTACAGAACTCCTGTGTAGTGTTTCTTACACTCAGGATGCAGAACTCCTGTAAACTGCCTCTCACTACTTCCAATGTACAGAAATCCTGTAAGCTGCTTCTCTTTTACTCAGACAACTGAAAACCCGCATAGTGGGTATGACTAATCCCATGCTACAGAACTCCCGTAAAGTGTTTCCTACACTCAGGATGCAGAACTCCTGTAAACTGCCTCTCACTACTTCCAATGTACAGAAATCCTGTAAGCTGCTTCTCTTTTACTCAGACAACTGAAAACCCGCATAGTGCGTAAGACTACTCCCATACTACAGAACTCCCGTAAAGTGTTTCCTACACTCAGGATGCAGAACTCCTGTAAACTGCCTCTCACTACTTCCAATGTACAGAAATCCTGTAAGCTGCTTCTTTTTACTAAGACTGCTGAAAACCCGCATAGTGCGTAAGACTACTCCCATACTACAGAACTCCCGTAAAGTGTTTCCTACACTCAGGATGCAGAACTCCTGTAAACTGCCTCTCACTACTTCCAATGTACACAAATCCTGTAAGCTGCTTCGCTTTTACTCAGACTGCTGAAAACCCGCATAGTGCGTAAGACTACTCCCATGCTACAGAACTCCCATAAAGTGTTTCCTAAACTCAGGATACAAAACTCCTGTAAACTGCCTCTCACTACTTCCAATGTACAGAAATCCTGTAAGCTGCTTCTCTTTTACGCAGACTGCTGAAAACCCGCATAGTGCGTAAGACTACTCCCATGCTACAGAACTCCCGTAAAGTGTTTCCTACACTCAGGATGCAGAACTCCTGTAAACTGCCTCTCACTGCTTCCAATGTACACAAATCCTGTAAGCTGCTTCTCTTTTACTCAGACTGCTGAAAACCCGCATAGTGCGTAAGACTACTCCCATGCTACAGAACTCCCATAAAGTGTTTCCTACACACAGGATGCAAAACTCCTGTAAACTACCTCTCACTACTTCCAATGTACATAAATCCTGTAAGCTGCTTCTCTTTTACGCAGACAACTGAAAACCCGCATAGTGTGTAAGACTACTCCCATGCTATAGAACTCCCGTAAAGTGTTTCCTACACTCAGGATGCAGAACTCCTGTAAACTGCCTCTCACTACTTCCAATGTACAGAAATCCTGTAAGCTGCTTCTCTTTACTCAGACTACTGAAAACCCGCATAGTGCGTAAGACTACTCCCATGCTACAGAACTCCCATAAAGTGTTTCCTACACTCAGGATGCAGAACTCCTGTAAACTGCCTCTCACTACTTCCAATGTACAGAAATTCTGTAAGCTGCTTCTCTTTTACTCAGACAACTGAAAACCCGCATAGTGCGTAAGACTACTCCCATACTGCAGAACTCCGGTAAAGTGTTTCCTACACTCAGGATGCAGAACTCCTGTAAACTGCCTCTCACTACTTCCAATGTACAGAAATCCTGTAAGCTGCTTCTCTTTTACTCAGACAACTGAAAACCCGCATAGTGCGTAAGACTACTCCCATGCTACAGAACTCCCGTAAAGTGTTTCCTACACTCAGGATGCAGAACTCCTGTAAACTGCCTCTCACTACTTCCAATGTAAACAAATCCTGTGAGCTGCTTCTCTTTTACTAAGACTGCTGAAAACCCGCATAGTGGGTATGACTAATCCCATGCTACAGAACTCCCATAAAGTGTTTCCTACACTCAGGATGCAGAACTCCTGTAAACTGCCTCTCACTACTTCCAATGTACACAAATCCTGTAAGCTGCTTCTCTTTTACTCAGACAACTGAAAACCCGCATAGTGCGTAAGACTACTCCCATACTACAGAACTCCCGTAAAGTGTTTCCTGCACTCAGGATGCAGAACTCCTGTAAACTGCCTCTCCCTACTCACAATGTACACAAATCCTGTAAGCTGCTTCTCTTTTACTCAGACAACTGAAAACGCGCATAGTGCGTTAGACAGCTCCCATGCCACAGAACTCCTGTAAAGTGTTTCCTACACTCAGGATGCAGAACTCCTGTAAACTGCCTCTCCCTACTCACAATGTACACAAATCCTGTAAGCTGCTTCTCTTTTACTCAGACTACTAAAAACCCGCATAGTGCGTAAGACTAATCCCATGCTACAGAACTCCTGTGTAGTGTTTCTTACACTCAGGATGCAGAACTCCTGTAAACTGCCTCTCACTACTTCCAATGTACACAAATCCTGTAAGCTGCTTCTTTTTACTAAGACTGCTGAAAACCCGCATAGTGCGTAAGACTACTCCCATACTACAGAACTCCCGTAAAGTGTTTCCTACACTCAGGATGCAGAACTCCTGTAAACTGCCTCTCACTACTTCCAATGTACACAAATCCTGTAAGCTGCTTCTCTTTTACTCAGACTGCTGAAAACCCGCATAGTGCGTAAGACTACTCCCATGCTACAGAACTCCCATAAAGTGTTTCCTAAACTCAGGATACAAAACTCCTGTAAACTGCCTCTCACTACTTCCAATGTACAGAAATCCTGTAAGCTGCTTCTCTTTTACGCAGACTGCTGAAAACCCGCATAGTGCGTAAGACTACTCCCATGCTACAGAACTCCCGTAAAGTGTTTCCTACACTCAGGATGCAGAACTCCTGTAAACTGCCTCTCACTGCTTCCAATGTACACAAATCCTGTAAGCTGCTTCGCTTTTACTCAGACTGCTGAAAACCCGCATAGTGGGTATGACTAATCCCATGCTACAGAACTCCCATAAAGTGTTTCCTACACTCAGGATGCAGAACTCCTGTAAACTGCCTCTCACTACTTCCAATGTACAGAAATCCTGTAAGCTGCTTCTCTTTTACTCAGACAACTGAAAACCCGCATAGTGCGTAAGACTACTCCCATACTACAGAACTCCCGTAAAGTGTTTCCTGCACTCAGGATGCAGAACTCCTGTAAACTGCCTCTCCCTACTCACAATGTACACAAATCCTGTAAGCTGCTTCTCTTTTACTCAGACAACTGAAAACGCGCATAGTGCGTTAGACAGCTCCCATGCCACAGAACTCCCGTAAAGTGTTTCCTACACTCAGGATGCAGAACTCCTGTAAACTGCCTCTCCCTACTCACAATGTACACAAATCCTGTAAGCTGCTTCTCTTTTACTCAGACTACTAAAAACCCGCATAGTGCGTAAGACTAATCCCATGCTACAGAACTCCTGTGTAGTGTTTCTTACACTCAGGATGCAGAACTCCTGTAAACTGCCTCTCACTACTTCCAATGTACACAAATCCTGTAAGCTGCTTCTCTTTTACTCAGACTGCTGAAAACCCGCATAGTGCGTAAGACTACTCCCATGCTGCAGAACTCCCGTAAAGTGTTTCCTACACTCAGGATGCAGAACTCCTGTAAACTGCTTCTCACTACTTCCAATGTACAGAAATCCTGTAAGCTGCTTCTCTTTTACTAAGACTGCTGAAAACCCGCATAGTGGGTAAGACTAATCCCATGCTACAGAACTCCCGTAAAGTGTTTCCTACACTCAGGATGCAGAACTCCTGTAAACTGCCTCTCACTACTTCCAATGTACAGAAATCCTGTAAGCTGCTTCTCTTTTACTCAGACTACTGAAAACCCGCATAGTGCGTAAGACTACTCCCATGCTACAGAACTCCCATAAAGTGTTTCCTACACTCAGGATGCAAAACTCCTGTAAACTACCTCTCACTACTTCCAATGTACACAAATCCTGTAAGCTGCTTCTCTTTTACTCAGACTACTGAAAACCCGCATAGTGCGTAAGACTACTCCCATGCTACAGAACTCCCATAAAGTGTTTCCTACACTCAGGATGCAGAACTCCTGTAAACTGCCTCTCACTACTTCCAATGTACAGAAATCCTGTAAGCTGCTTCTCTTTTACTCAGACAACTGAAAACCCGCATAGTGCGTAAGACTACTCCCATGCTACAGAACTCCTGTAAAGTGTTTCCTACACTCAGGATGCAGAACTCCTGTAAACTGCCTCTCACTACTTCCAATGTACACAAATCCTGTATGCTGCTTCTCTTTTACTCAGACTGCTGAAAACCCGCATAGTGCGTAAGACTACTCCCATGCTACAGAACTCCCATAAAGTGTTTCCTACACTCAGGATGCAAAACTCCTGTAAACTGCCTCTCACTACTTCCAATGTACAGAAATCCTGTAAGCTGCTTCTCTTTTACGCAGACTGCTGAAAACCCGCATAGTGCGTTAGACTACTCCCATACTACAGAACTCCCGCAAAGTGTTTCCTACACTCAGGATGCAGAACTCCTGTAAACTGCCTCTCACTACTTCCAATGTAAACAAATCCTGTGAGCTGCTTCTCTTTTACTCAGACTACTGAAAACCCGCATAGTGGGTATGACTAATCCCATGCTACAGAACTCCCGTAAAGTGTTTCCTACACTCAGGATGCAGTACTCCTGTAAACTGCCTCTCACTACTTCCAATGTACAGAAATCCTGTAAGCTGCTTCTCTTTTACTCAGACAACTGAAAACCCGCATAGTGCGTAAGACTACTCCCATACTACAGAACTCCCGTAAAGTGTATCCTGCACTCAGGATGCAGAACTCCTGTAAACTGCCTCTCCCTACTCACAATGTACACAAATCCTGTAAGCTGCTTCTCTTTTACTCAGACAACTGAAAACGCGCATAGTGCGTTAGACAGCTCCCATGCCACAGAACTCCCGTAAAGTGTTTCCTACACTCAGGATGCAGAACTCCTGTAAACTGCCTCTCCCTACTCACAATGTACACAAATCCTGTAAGCTGCTTCTCTTTTACTCAGACTACTAAAAACCCGCATAGTGCGTAAGACTAATCCCATGCTACAGAACTCCTGTGTAGTGTTTCTTACACTCAGGATGCCGAACTCCTGTAAACAGCCTCTCACTACTTCCAATGTACAGAAATCCTGTAAGCTGCTTCTCTTTTACTCAGACTGCTGAAAACCCGCATAGTGCGTAAGACTACTCCCATGCTGCAGAACTCCCGTAAAGTGTTTCCTACACTCAGGATGCAGAACTCCTGTAAACTGCCTCTCACTGCTTCCAATGTACACAAATCCTGTAAGCTGCTTCTCTTTTACTCAGACTGCTGAAAACCCGCATAGTGCGTAAGACTACTCCCATGCTACAGAACTCCCATAAAGTGTTTCCTACACACAGGATGCAGAACTCCTGTAAACTACCTCTCACTACTTCCAATGTACAGAAATCCTGTAAGCTGCTTCTCTTTTACTCAGACTGCTGAAAACAAGCATAGTGCGTAAGACTACTCCCATGCTGCAGAACTCCCGTAAAGTGTTTCCTACACTCAGGATGCAGAACTCCTGTAAACTGCCTCTCACTACTTCCAATGTACAGAAATCCTGTAAGCTGCTTCTCTTTTACTCAGACTGCTGAAAACCCGCATAGTGCGTAAGACTACTCCCATGCTACAGAACTCCCATAAAGTGTTTCCTACACACAGGATGCAAAACTCCTGTAAACTACCTCTCACTACTTCCAATGTTCATAAATCCTGTAAGCTGCTTCTCTTTTACGCAGACAACTGAAAACCCGCATAGTGTGTAAGACTACTCCCATGCTATAGAACTCCCGTAAAGTGTTTCCTACACTCAGGATGCAGAACTCCTGTAAACTGCCTCTCACTACTTCCAATGTACAGAAATCCTGTAAGCTGCTTCTCTTTTACTCAGACTACTGAAAACCCGCATAGTGCGTAAGACTACTCCCATGCTACAGAACTCCCATAAAGTGTTTCCTACACTCAGGATGCAGAACTCCTGTAAACTGCCTCTCACTACTTCCAATGTACAGAAATTCTGTAAGCTGCTTCTCTTTTACTCAGACAACTGAAAACCCGCATAGTGCGTAAGACTACTCCCATACTACAGAACTCCCGTAAAGTGTTTCCTACACTCAGGATGCAGAACTCCTGTAAACTGCCTCTCACTACTTCCAATGTAAACAAATCCTGTGAGCTGCTTCTCTTTTACTAAGACTGCTGAAAACCCGCATAGTGGGTATGACTAATCCCATGCTACAGAACTCCCATAAAGTGTTTCCTACACTCAGGATGCAGAACTCCTGTAAACTGCCTCTCACTACTTCCAATGTACAGAAATCCTGTAAGCTGCTTCTCTTTTACTCAGACAACTGAAAACCCGCATAGTGCGTAAGACTACTCCCATACTACAGAACTCCCGTAAAGTGTTTCCTACACTCAGGATGCAGAACTCCTGTAAACTGCCTCTCCCTACTCACAATGTAAACAAATCCTGTAAGCTGCTTCTCTTTTACTCAGACTACTAAAAACCCGCATAGTGCGTAAGACTAATCCCATGCTACAGAACTCCTGTGTAGTGTTTCTTACACTCAGGATGCAGAACTCCTGTAAACTGCCTCTCAATACTTCCAATGTACAGAAATCCTGTAAGCTGCTTCTCTTTTACTCAGACTGCTGAAAACCCGCATAGTGCGTAAGACTACTCCCATGCTGCAGAACTCCCGTAAAGTGTTTCCTACACTCAGGATGCAGAACTCCTGTAAACTGCTTCTCACTACTTCCAATGTACAGAAATCCTGTAAGCTGCTTCTCTTTTACTAAGACTGCTGAAAACCCGCATAGTGCGTAAGACTACTCCCATACTACAGAACTCCCGTAAAGTGTTTCCTACACTCAGGATGCAGAACTCCTGTAAACTGCCTCTCACTACTTCCAATGTACACAAATCCTGTAAGCTGCTTCTCTTTTACTCAGACTGCTGAAAACCCGCATAGTGCGTAAGACTACTCCCATGCTACAGATCTCCCATAAAGTGTTTCCTACACTCAGGATGCAGAACTCCTGTAAACTGCCTCTCACTACTTCCAATGTACAGAAATCCTGTAAGCTGCTTCTCTTTTACGCAGACTGCTGAAAACCCGCATAGTGCGTAAGACTACTCCCATGCTACAGAACTCCCATAAAGTGTTTCCTACACTCAGGATGCAGAACTCCTGTAAACTGCCTCTCACTACTTCCAATGTACAGAAATACTGTAAGCTGCTTCTCTTTTACGCAGACTGCTGAAAACCCGAATAGTGCGTAAGACTACTCCCATGCTACAGAACTCCCGTAAAGTGTTTCCTACACTCAGGATGCAGAACTCCTGTAAACTGCCTCTCACTACTTCCAATGTACAGAAATCCTGTAAGCTGCTTCTCTTTTACTCAGACTACTGAAAACCCGCATAGTGCGTAAGACTACTCCTATGCTACAGAACTCCCGTAAAGTGTTTCCTACACTCAGGATTCAGAACTCCTGTAAACTGCCTCTCACTACTTCCAATGTACACAAATCCTGTAAGCTGCTTCGCTTTTACTCAGACTGCTGAAAACCCGCATAGTGCGTAAGACTACTCCCAGGCTACAGAACTCCCATAAAGTGTTTCCTACACACAGGATGCAAAACTCCTGTAAACTACCTCTCACTACTTCCAATGTACACAAATCCTGTAAGCTGCTTCTCTTTTACTCAGACAACTGAAAACCCGCATAGTGCGTAAGACTACTCCCATGCTACAGAACTCCCATAAAGTGTTTCCTACACTCAGGATGCAGAACTCCTGTAAACTGCCTCTCACTACTTCCAATGTACAGAAATCCTGTAAGCTGCTTCTCTTTTACTCAGACAACTGAAAACCCGCATAGTGCGTAAGACTACTCCCATACTACAGAACTCCCATAAAGTGTTTCCTACACTCAGGATGCAGAACTCCTGTAAACTGCCTCGCACTACTTCCAATGTACAGAAATCCTGTAAGCTGCTTCTCTTTTACTCAGACAACTGAAAACCCTCATAGTGCGTAAGACTACTCCCATGCTACAGAACTCCCGTAATGTGTTTCCTACACTCAGGATGCATAACTCCTGTAAACTGCCTCTCACTACTTCCAATGTAAACAAATCCTGTAAGCTGCTTCTCTTTTACTCAGACTGCTGAAAACCCGCATAGTGCGTAAGACTACTCCCATGCTGCAGAACTCCCGTAAAGTGTTTCCTACACTCAGGATGCATAACTCCTGTAAACTGCCTCTCCCTACTCACAATGTACACAAATCCTGTAAGCTGCTTCTCTTTTACTCAGACTACTAAAAACCCGCATAGTGCGTAAGATTAATCCCATGCTACATAACTCCTGTGTAGTGTTTCTTACACTCAGGATGCAGAACTCCTGTAAACTGCCTCTCACTACTTCCAATGTACAGAAATCCTGTAAGCTGCTTCTCTTTTACTCAGACTGCTGAAAACCCGCATAGTGCGTAAGACTACTCCCATGCTGCAGAACTCCCGTAAAGTGTTTCCTACACTCAGGATGCAGAACTCCTGTAAACTGCCTCTCACTACTTCCAATGTACAGAAATCCTGTAAGCTGCTTCTCTTTTACGCAGACTGCTGAAAACCCGCATAGTGCGTTAGACTACTCCCATACTACAGAACTCCCGTAAAGTGTTTCCTACACTCAGGATGCAGAACTCCTGTAAACTGCCTCTCACTACTTCCAATGTAAACAAATCCTGTAAGCTGCTTCTCTTTTACTCAGACTACTGAAAACCCGCATAGTGGGTATGACTAATCCCATGCTACAGAACTCCCGTAAAGTGTTTCCTACACTCAGGATGCAGAACTCCTGTAAACTGCCTCTCACTACTTCCAATGTACAGAAATCCTGTAAGCTGCTTATCTTTTACGCAGACAACTGAAAACCCGCATAGTGTGTAAGACTACTCCCATGCTATAGAACTCCCGTAAAGTGTTTCCTACACTCAGGATGCAGAACTCCTGTAAACTGCCTCTCACTACTTCCAATGTACAGAAATCCTGTAAGCTGCTTCTCTTTTACTCAGACTACTGAAAACCCGAATAGTGGGTATGACTAATCCCATGCTACAGAACTCCCGTAAAGTGTTTCCTACACTCAGGATGCAGAACTCCTGTAAACTGCCTCTCACTACTTCCAATGTACAGAAATCCTGTAAGCTGCTTCTCTTTTACTCAGACAACTGAAAACCCGCATAGTGCGTAAGACTACTCCCATGCTACAGAACTCCCGTAAAGTGTTTCCTACACTCAGGATGCAGAACTCCTGTAAACTGCCTCTCACTACTTCCAATGTAAACAAATCCTGTGAGCTGCTTCTCTTTTACTCAGACTACTGAAAACCCTCATAGTGCGTAAGACTACTCCCATGCTACAGAACTCCCGTAAAGTGTTTCCTACACTCAGGATGCAGAACTCCTGTAAACTGCCTCTCACTACTTCCAATGTACAGAAATCCTGTAAGCTGCTTCTCTTTTACTCAGACAACTGAAAACCCGCATAGTGCGTAAGACTACTCCCATACTACAGAACTCCCGTAAAGTGTTTCCTGCACTCATTCTGCAGAACTCCTGTAAACTGCCTCTCCCTACTCACAATGTACACAAATCCTGTAAGGTGCTTCTCTTTTACTCAGACAACTGAAAACGCGCATAGTGCGTTAGACAGCTCCCATGCCACAGAACTCCTGTAAAGTGTTTCCTACACTCAGGATGCAGAACTCCTGTAAACTGCCTCTCCCTACTCAAAATGTACACAAATCCTGTAAGCTGCTTCTCTTTTACTCAGACTACTAAAAACCCGCATAGTGCGTAAGACTAATCCCATGCTACAGAACTCCCATAAAGTGTTTCCTACACTCAGGATGCAAAACTCCTGTAAACTGCCTCTCCCTACTCACAATGTAAACAAATCCTGTAAGCTGCTTCTCTTTTACTCAGACTGCTGAAAACCCGCATAGTGCGTAAGACTACTCCCATGCTGCAGAACTCCCGTAAAGTGTTTCCTACACTCAGGATGCAGAACTCCTGTAAACTGCCTCTCACTACTTCCAATGTACAGAAATCCTGTAAGCTGCTTCTCTTTTACTAAGACTGCTGAAAACCCGCATAGTGCGTAAGACTACTCCCATACTACAGAACTCCCGTAAAGTGTTTCCTACACTCAGGATGCAGAACTCCTGTAAACTGCCTCTCACTACTTCCAATGTACAGAAATCCTGTAAGCTGCTTCTCTTTTACTCAGACTGCTGAAAACCCGCATAGTGCGTAAGACTACTCCCATGCTACAGAACTCCCGTAAAGTGTTTCCTACACTCAGGATGCAGAACTCCTGTAAACTGCCTCTCACTACTTCCAATGTACAGAAATCCTGTAAGCTGCTTCTCTTTTACTCAGACAACTGAAAACCCGCATAGTGCGTAAGACTACTCCCATGCTACAGAACTCCCGTAAAGTGTTTCCTACACTCAGGATGCAGAACTCCTGTAAACTGCCTCTCACTACTTCCAATGTACAGAAATCCTGTAAGCTGCTTCTCTTTTACTCAGACTACTGAAAACCCGCATAGTGCGTAAGACTACTCCCATGCTACAGAACTCCCGTAAAGTGTTTCCTACACTCAGGATGCAGAACTCCTGTAAACTGCCTCTCACTGCTTCCAATGTACACAAATCCTGTAAGATGCTTCTCTTTTACTCAGACTGCTGAAAACCCGCATAGTGCGTAAGACTACTCCCATGCTACAGAACTCCCATAAAGTGTTTCCTACACACAGGATGCAAAACTCCTGTAAACTACCTCTCACTACTTCCAATGTACATAAATCCTGTAAGCTGCTTCTCTTTTACGCAGACAACTGAAAACCCGCATAGTGTGTAAGACTACTCCCATGCTATAGAACTCCCGTAAAGTGTTTCCTGCACTCAGGATGCAGAACTCCTGTAAACTGCCTCTCACTACTTCCAATGTACAGAAATCCTGTAAGCTGCTTCTCTTTTACTCAGACAACTGAAAACGCGCATAGTGCGTTAGACAGCTCCCATGCCACAGAACTCCCGTAAAGTGTTTCCTACACTCAGGATGCAGAACTCCTGTAAACTGCCTCTCCCTACTCACAATGTACACAAATCCTGTAAGCTGCTTCTCTTTTACTCAGACTACTAAAAACCCGCATAGTGCGTAAGATTAATCCCATGCTACAGAACTCCTGTGTAGTGTTTCTTACACTCAGGATGCAGAACTCCTGTAAACTGCCTCTCACTACTTCCAATGTACAGAAATCCTGTAAGCTGCTTCTCTTTTACTCAGACTGCTGAAAACCCGCATAGTGCGTAAGACTACTCCCATGCTGCAGAACTCCCGTAAAGTGTTTCCTACACTCAGGATGCAGAACTCCTGTAAACTGCCTCTCACTACTTCCAATGTACAGAAATCCTGTAAGCTGCTTCTCTTTTACGCAGACTGCTGAAAACCCGCATAGTGCGTTAGACTACTCCCATACTACAGAACTCCCGTAAAGTGTTTCCTACACTCAGGATGCAGAACTCCTGTAAACTGCCTCTCACTACTTCCAATGTAAACAAATCCTGTAAGCTGCTTCTCTTTTACTCAGACTACTGAAAACCCGCATAGTGGGTATGACTAATCCCATGCTACAGAACTCCCGTAAAGTGTTTCCTACACTCAGGATGCAGAACTCCTGTAAACTGCCTCTCACTACTTCCAATGTACAGAAATCCTGTAAGCTGCTTATCTTTTACGCAGACAACTGAAAACCCGCATAGTGTGTAAGACTACTCCCATGCTATAGAACTCCCGTAAAGTGTTTCCTACACTCAGGATGCAGAACTCCTGTAAACTGCCTCTCACTACTTCCAATGTACAGAAATCCTGTAAGCTGCTTCTCTTTTACTCAGACTACTGAAAACCCGAATAGTGGGTATGACTAATCCCATGCTACAGAACTCCCGTAAAGTGTTTCCTACACTCAGGATGCAGAACTCCTGTAAACTGCCTCTCACTACTTCCAATGTACAGAAATCCTGTAAGCTGCTTCTCTTTTACTCAGACAACTGAAAACCCGCATAGTGCGTAAGACTACTCCCATGCTACAGAACTCCCGTAAAGTGTTTCCTACACTCAGGATGCAGAACTCCTGTAAACTGCCTCTCACTACTTCCAATGTAAACAAATCCTGTGAGCTGCTTCTCTTTTACTCAGACTACTGAAAACCCTCATAGTGCGTAAGACTACTCCCATGCTACAGAACTCCCGTAAAGTGTTTCCTACACTCAGGATGCAGAACTCCTGTAAACTGCCTCTCACTACTTCCAATGTACAGAAATCCTGTAAGCTGCTTCTCTTTTACTCAGACAACTGAAAACCCGCATAGTGCGTAAGACTACTCCCATACTACAGAACTCCCGTAAAGTGTTTCCTGCACTCATTCTGCAGAACTCCTGTAAACTGCCTCTCCCTACTCACAATGTACACAAATCCTGTAAGCTGCTTCACTTTTACTCAGACAACTGAAAACGCGCATAGTGCGTTAGACAGCTTCCATGCCACAGAACTCCTGTAAAGTGTTTCCTACACTCAGGATGCAGAACTCCTGTAAACTGCCTCTCCCTACTCAAAATGTACACAAATCCTGTAAGCTGCTTCTCTTTTACTCAGACTACTAAAAACCCGCATAGTGCGTAAGACTAATCCCATGCTACAGAACTCCCATAAAGTGTTTCCTACACTCAGGATGCAAAACTCCTGTAAACTGCCTCTCCCTACTCACAATGTAAACAAATCCTGTAAGCTGCTTCTCTTTTACTCAGACTGCTGAAAACCCGCATAGTGCGTAAGACTACTCCCATGCTGCAGAACTCCCGTAAAGTGTTTCCTACACTCAGGATGCAGAACTCCTGTAAACTGCCTCTCACTACTTCCAATGTACAGAAATCCTGTAAGCTGCTTCTCTTTTACGCAGACTGCTGAAAACCCGCATAGTGCGTAAGACTACTCCCATACTACAGAACTCCCGTAAAGTGTTTCCTACACTGAGGATGCAGAACTCCTGTAAACTGCCTCTCACTACTTCCAATGTACAGAAATCCTGTAAGCTGCTTCTCTTTTACTCAGACTGCTGAAAACCCGCATAGTGCGTAAGACTACTCCCATGCTACAGAACTCCCGTAAAGTGTTTCCTACACTCAGGATGCAGAACTCCTGTAAACTGCCTCTCACTACTTCCAATGTACAGAAATCCTGTAAGCTGCTTCTCTTTTACTCAGACAACTGAAAACCCGCATAGTGCGTAAGACTACTCCCATGCTACAGAACTCCCGTAAAGTGTTTCCTACACTCAGGATGCAGAACTCCTGTAAACTGCCTCTCACTACTTCCAATGTACAGAAATCCTGTAAGCTGCTTCTCTTTTACTCAGACTACTGAAAACCCGCATAGTGCGTAAGACTACTCCCATGCTACAGAACTCCCGTAAAGTGTTTCCTACACTCAGGATGCAGAACTCCTGTAAACTGCCTCTCACTGCTTCCAATGTACACAAATCCTGTAAGATGCTTCTCTTTTACTCAGACTGCTGAAAACCCGCATAGTGCGTAAGACTACTCCCATGCTACAGAACTCCCATAAAGTGTTTCCTACACACAGGATGCAAAACTCCTGTAAACTACCTCTCACTACTTCCAATGTACATAAATCCTGTAAGCTGCTTCTCTTTTACGCAGACAACTGAAAACCCGCATAGTGTGTAAGACTACTCCCATGCTATAGAACTCCCGTAAAGTGTTTCCTACACTCAGGATGCAGAACTCCTGTAAACTGCCTCTCACTACTTCCAATGTACAGAAATCCTGTAAGCTGCTTCTCTTTTACTCAGACTACTGAAAACCCGCATAGTGCGTAAGACTACTCCCATGCTACAGAACTCCCATAAAGTGTTTCCTACACTCAGGATGCAGAACTCCTGTAAACTGCCTCTCACTACCTCCAATGTACAGAAATTCTGTAAGCTGCTTCTCTTTTACTCAGACAACTGAAAACCCGCATAGTGCGTAAGACTACTCCCATACTACAGAACTCCCGTAAAGTGTTTCCTACACTCAGGATGCAGAACTCCTGTAAACTGCCTCTCACTACTTCCAATGTACAGAAATCCTGTAAGCTGCTTCTCTTTTACTCAGACAACTGAAAACCCGCATAGTGCGTAAGACTACTCCCATGCTACAGAACTCCCGTAAAGTGTTTCCTACACTCAGGATGCAGAACTCCTGTAAACTGCCTCTCACTACTTCCAATGTAAACAAATCCTGTGAGCTGCTTCTCTTTTACTAAGACTGCTGAAAACCCGCATAGTGGGTATGACTAATCCCATGCTACAGAACTCCCATAAAGTGTTTCCTACACTCAGGATGCAGAACTCCTGTAAACTGCCTCTCACTACTTCCAATGTACAGAAATCCTGTAAGCTGCTTCTCTTTTACTCAGACAACTGAAAACCCGCATAGTGCGTAAGACTACTCCCATACTACAGAACTCCCGTAAAGTGTTTCCTACACTCAGGATGCAGAACTCCTGTAAACTGCCTCTCCCTACTCACAATGTACACAAATCCTGTAAGCTGCTTCTCTTTTACTCAGACTACTAAAAACCCGCATAGTGCGTAAGACTAATCCCATGCTACAGAACTCCTGTGTAGTGTTTCTTACACTCAGGATGCAGAACTCCTGTAAACTGTCTCTCAATACTTCCAATGTACAGAAATCCTGTAAGCTGCTTCTCTTTTACTAAGACTGCTGAAAACCCGCATAGTGCGTAAGACTACTCCCATGCTACAGAACTCCCGTAAAGTGTTTCCTACACTCAGGATGCAGAACTCCTGTAAACTGCCTCTCACTACTTCCAATGTACACAAATCCTGTAAGCTGCTTCTCTTTTACTCAGACTGCTGAAAACCCGCATAGTGCGTAAGACTACTCCCATGCTACAGATCTCCCATAAAGTGTTTCCTACACTCAGGATGCAAAACTCCTGTAAACTGCCTCTCACTACTTCCAATGTACAGAAATCCTGTAAGCTGCTTCTCTTTTACGCAGACTGCTGAAAACCCGCATAGTGCGTAAGACTACTCCCATGCTACAGAACTCCCGTAACGTGTTTCCTACACTCAGGATGCAGAACTCCTGTAAACTGCCTCTCACTACTTCCAATGTACAGAAATACTGTAAGCTGCTTCTCTTTTACGCAGACTGCTGAAAACCCGAATAGTGCGTAAGACTACTCCCATGCTACAGAACTCCCGTAAAGTGTTTCCTACACTCAGGATGCAGAACTCCTGTAAACTGCCTCTCACTACTTCCAATGTACAGAAATCCTGTAAGCTGCTTCTCTTTTACTCAGACTGCTGAAAACCCGCATAGTGCGTAAGACTACTCCTATGCTACAGAACTCCCGTAAAGTGTTTCCTACACTCAGGATGCAGAACTCCTGTAAACTGCCTCTCACTACTTCCAATGTACACAAATCCTGTAAGCTGCTTCGCTTTTACTCAGACTGCTGAAAACCCGCATAGTGCGTAAGACTACTCCCAGGCTACAGAACTGCCATAAAGTGTTTCCTACACACAGGATGCAAAACTCCTGTAAACTACCTCTCACTACTTCCAATGTACACAAATCCTGTAAGCTGCTTCTCTTTTACTCAGACTACTGAAAACCCGCATAGTGCGTAAGACTACTCCCATGCTACAGAACTCCCATAAAGTGTTTCCTACACTCAGGATGCAGAACTCCTGTAAACTGCCTCTCACTACTTCCAATGTACAGAAATCCTGTAAGCTGCTTCTCTTTTACTCAGACTACTGAAAACCCGCATAGTGCGTAAGACTACTCCCATACTACAGAACTCCCATAAAGTGTTTCCTACACTCAGGATGCAGAACTCCTGTAAACTGCCTCTCACTACTTCCAATGTACAGAAATCCTGTAAGCTGCTTCTCTTTTACTCAGACAACTGAAAACCCTCATAGTGCGTAAGACTACTCCCATGCTACAGAACTCCCGTAAAGTGTTTCCTACACTCAGGATGCATAACTCCTGTAAACTGCCTCTCACTACTTCCAATGTAAACAAATCCTGTAAGCTGCTTCTCTTTTACTCAGACAACTGAAAACCCGCATAGTGCGTAAGACTACTCCCATACTACAGAACTCCCATAAAGTGTTTCCTGCACTCAGGATGCAGAACTCCTGTAAACTGCCTCTCCCTACTCACAATGTACACAAATCCTGTAAGCTGCTTCTCTTTTACTCAGACTACTAAAAACCCGCATAGTGCGTAAGATTAATCCCATGCTACAGAACTCCTGTGTAGTGTTTCTTACACTCAGGATGCAGAACTCCTGTAAACTGCCTCTCCCTACTCACAATGTACACAAATCCTGTAAGCTGCTACTCTTTTACTCAGACAACTAAAAACGCGCATAGTGCGTTAGACAGCTCCCATGCCACAGAACTCCCGTAAAGTGTTTCCTACACTCAGGATGCAGAACTCCTGTAAACTGCCTCTCCCTACTCACAATGTACACAAATCCTGTAAGCTGCTTCTCTTTTACTCAGACTACTAAAAACCCGCATAGTGCGTAAGATTAATCCCATGCTACAGAACTCCTGTGTAGTGTTTCTTACACTCAGGATGCAGAACTCCTGTAAACTGCCTCTCACTACTTCCAATGTACAGAAATCCTGTAAGCTGCTTCTCTTTTACTCAGACTGCTGAAAACCCGCATAGTGTGTAAGACTACTCCCATGCTGCAGAACTCTCGTAAAGTGTTTCCTACACTCAGGATGCAGAACTCCTGTAAACTGCCTCTCACTACTTCCAATGTACACAAATCCTGTAAGCTGCTTCTTTTTACTAAGACTGCTGAAAACCTGCATAGTGCGTAAGACTACTCCCATACTACAGAACTCCCGTAAAGTGTTTCCTACACTCAGGATGCAGAACTCCTGTAAACTGCCTCTCACTACTTCCAATGTACACAAATCCTGTAAGCTGCTTCTCTTTTACTCAGACTGCTGAAAACCCGCATAGTGCGTAAGACTACTCCCATGCTACAGAACTCCCATAAAGTGTTTCCTAAACTCAGGATACAAAACTCCTGTAAACTGCCTCTCACTACTTCCAATGTACAGAAATCCTGTAAGCTGCTTCTCTTTTACGCAGACTGCTGAAAACCCGCATAGTGCGTAAGACTACTCCCATGCTACACAACTCCCGTAACGTATTTCCTACACTCAGGATGCAGAACTCCTGTAAACTGCCTCTCACTACTTCCAATGTACAGAAATACTGTAAGCTGCTTCTCTTACGCAGACTGCTGAAAACCCGCATAGTGCGTTAGACTACTCCCATACTACAGAACTCCCGTAAAGTGTTTCCTACACTCAGAATGCAGAACTCCTGTAAACTGTCTCTCACTACTTCCAATGTAAACAAATCCTGTAAGCTGCTTCTCTTTTACTCAGACTACTGAAAACCCGCATAGTGGGTATGACTAATCCCATGCTACAGAACTCCCGTAAAGTGTTTCCTACACTCAGGATGCAGAACTCCTGTAAACTGCCTCTCACTACTTCCAATGTACAGAAATCCTGTAAGCTGCTTCTCTTTTACTCAGACAACTGAAAACCCGCATAGTGCGTAAGACTACTCCCATGCTACAGAACTCCCGTAAAGTGTTTCCTGCACTCAGGATGCAGAACTCTTGTAAACTGCCTCTCCCTACTCACAATGTACACAAATCCTGTAAGCTGCTTCTCTTTTACTCAGACAACTGAAAACGCGCATAGTGCGTTAGACAGCTCCCATGCTACAGAACTCCCGTAAAGTGTTTCCTACTCTCAGGATGCAGAACTCCTGTAAACTGCCTCTCCCTACTCACAATGTACACAAATCCTGTAAGCTGCTTCTCTTTTACTCAGACTACTAAAAACCCGCATAGTGCGTAAGACTAATCCCATGCTACAGAACTCCTGTGTAGTGTTTCTTACACTCAGGATGCAGAACTCCTGTAAACTGCCTCTCACTACTTCCAATGTACACAAATCCTGTAAGCTGCTTCTCTTTTACTCAGACTGCTGTAAACCCGCATAGTGCGTAAGACTACTCCCATGCTGCAGAACTCCCATCTAGTGTTTCCTACACTCAGGATGCAGAACTCCTGTAAACTGCCTCTCACTACTTGCAATGTACAGAAATCCTGTAAGCTGCTTCTCTTTTACTAAGACTGCTGAAAACCCGCATAGTGCATAAGACTACTCCCATACTACAGAACTCCCGTAAAGTGTTTCCTACACTCAGGATGCAGAACTCCTGTAAACTGCCTCTCACTACTTCCAATGTACACAAATCCTGTAAGCTGCTTCTCTTTTACTCAGACTGCTGAAAACCCGCATAGTGCGTAAGACTACTCCCATGCTACAGAACTCCCATAAAGTGTTTCCTACACTAAGGCTGCAAAACTCCTGTAAACTGCCTCTCACTACTTCCAATGTACAGAAATCCTGTAAGCTGCTTCTCTTTTACTCAGACTGCTGAAAACCCGCATAGTGCGTAAGACTACTCCCATGCTACAGAACTCCCGTAAAGTGTTTCCTACACTCAGGATGCAGAACTCCTGTAAACTGCCTCTCACTACTTCCAATGTACAGAAATACTGTAAGCTGCTTCTCTTTTACTAAGACTGCTGAAAACCCGCATAGTGCGTAAGACTACTCCCATACTACAGAACTCCCGTAAAGTGTTTCCTACACTCAGAATGCAGAACTCCTGTAAACTGCCTCTCACTACTTCCAATGTAAACAAATCCTGTAAGCTGCTTCTCTTTTACTCAGACTACTGAAAACCCGCATAGTGGGTATGACTAATCCCATGCTACAGAACTCCCGTAAAGTGTTTCCTACACTCAGGATGCAGAACTCCTGTAAACTGCCTCTCACTACTTCCAATGTACAGAAATCCTGTAAGCTGCTTCTCTTTTACGCAGACAACTGAAAACCCGCATAGTGCGTAAGACTACTCCCATACTACAGAACTCCCGTAAAGTGTTTCCTGCACTCAGGATGCAGAACTCCTGTAAACTGCCTCTCCCTACTCACAATGTACACAAATCCTGTAAGCTGCTTCTCTTTTACTGAGACTACTGAAAACCCGCATAGTGCATAAGACTACTCCCATGCTACAGAACTCCCGTAAAGTGTTTCCTACACTCAGGATTCAGAACTCCTGTAAACTACCTCTCACTACTTCCAATGTACACAAATCCTGTAAGCTGCTTCTCTTTTACTCAGACTGCTGAAAACCCGCATAGTGCGTAAGACTACTCCCATGCTACAGAACTCCCATAAAGTGTTTCCTACACACAGGATGCAGAACTCCTGTAAACTGCCTCTCACTACTTCCAATGTACAGAAATCCTGTAAGCTGCTTCTCTTTTACTCAGACAACTGAAAACGCGCATAGTGCGTTAGACAGCTCCCATGATACAGAACTCCCGTAAAGTGTATCCTACACTCAGAATGCAGAACTCCTGTAAACTGCATCTCCCAACTCACAATGTACACAAATCCTGTAAGCTGCTTCTCTTTTACTCAGACTACTAAAAACCCGCATAGTGCGTAAGACTAATCCCATGCTACAGAACTCCCATCTAGTGTTTCCTACACTCAGGATGCAGAACTCCTGTAAACTGCCTCTCACTACTTCCAATGTACAGAAATCCTGTAAGCTGCTTCTCTTTTACTCAGACTGCTGAAAACCCGCATAGTGCGTAAGACTACTCCCATGCTGCAGAACTCCCATCTAGTGTTTCCTACACTCAGGATGCAGAACTCCTGTAAACTGCCTCTCACTACTTCCAATGTACAGAAATCCTGTAAGCTGCTTCTCTTTTACTAAGACTGCTGAAAACCCGCATAGTGTGTAAGACTACTCCCATACTACAGAACTCCCGTAAAGTGTTTCCTACACTCAGGATGCAGAACTCCTGTAAACTGCCTCTCACTACTTCCAATGTACACAAATCCTGTAAGCTGCTTCTCTTTTACTCAGACTGCTGGAAACCCGCATAGTGCGTAAGACTACTCCCATGCTACAGAACTCCCATAAAGTGTTTCCTATACTCAGGATGCAGAACTCCTGTAAACTGCCTCTCACTACTTCCAATGCACAGAAATCCTGTAAGCTGTTTCTCTTTTACGCAGACAACTGAAAACCCGCATAGTGCGTAAGACCACTCCCATGCTACAGAACTCCCATAAAGTATTTCCTACACTCAGGATGCAGAACTCCTGTAAACTGCCTCTCACTACTTCCAATGTACAGAAATCCTGTAAGCTGCTTCTCTTTTACTAAGACTGCTGAAAACCCGCATAGTGCGTAAGACTACTCCCATACTACAGAACTCCCGTAAAGTGTTTCCTACACTCAGGATGCAGAACTCCTGTAAACTGCCTCTCACTACTTCCAATGTATAGAAATCCTGTAAGCTGCTTCTCTTTTTCTCAGACTACTGAAAACCCGCATAGTGCGTAAGACTACTCCCATGCTACAGAACTCCCGTAAAGTGTTTCCTACACTCAGGATTCAGAACTCCTGTAAACTGCCTCTCACTACTTCCAATGTACACAAATCCTGTAAGCTGCTTCTCTTTTACTCAGACTGCTGAAAACCCGCATAGTGCGTAAGACTACTCCCATGCTACAGAACTCCCATAAAGTGTTTCCTACACACAGGATGCAAAACTCCTGTAAACTACCTCTCACTACTTCCAATGTACATAAATCCTGTAAGCTGCTTCTCTTTTACGCAGACAACTGAAAACCCGCATAGTGTGTAAGACTACTCCCATGCCATAGAACTCCCGTAAAGTGTTTCCTACACTCAGGATGCAGAACTCCTGTAAACTGCCTCTCACTACTTCCAATGTACACAAATCCTGTAAGCTGCTTCTCTTTTACTCAGACTCTTGAAAACCCGCATAGTGCGTAAGACTACTCCCATGCTACAGAACTCCCGTAAAGTGTTTCCTACACTCAGGATGCAGAACTCCTGTAAACTGCCTCTCACTACTTCCAATGTACAGAAATTCTGTAAGCTGCTTCTCTTTTACTCAGACAACTGAAAACCCGCATAGTGCGTAAGACTACTCCCATACTACAGAACTCCCGTAAGGTGTTTCCTACACTCAGGATGCAGAACTCCTGTAAACTGCCTCTCACTACTTCCAATGTACAGAAATCCTGTAAGCTGCTTCTCTTTTACTCAGACAACTGAAAACCCGCATAGTGCGTAAGACTACTCCCATACTACAGAACTCCCGTAAAGTGTTTCCTACACTCAGGATGCAAAACTCCTGTAAACTGCCTCTCACTACTTCCAATGTACAGAAATCCTGTAAGCTGCTTCTCTTTTACGCAGACTGCTGAAAACCCGCATAGAGCGTAAGACTACTCCCATGCTACAGAACTCCCGTAACGTGTTTCCTACACTCAGGATGCAGAACTCCTGTAAACTGCCTCTCACTACTTCCAATGTACAGAAATCCTGTAAGCTGCTTCTCTTTTACGCAGACTGCTGAAAACCCGCATAGAGCGTAAGACTACTCCCATGCTACAGAACTCCCGTAACGTGTTTCCTACACTCAGGATGCAGAACTCCTGTAAACTGCCTCTCACTACTTCCAATGTACAGAAATCCTGTAAGCTGCTTCTCTTTTACGCAGACTGCTGAAAACCCGCATAGTGCGTAAGACTACTCCCATGCTACAGAACTCCCGTAAGTGTTTCCTACACTCGGGATGCAGAACTCCTGTAAACTGCCTCTCACTACTTCCAATGTACAGAAATCCTGTAAGCTGCTTCTCTTTTACTCAGACAACTGAAAACCCGCATAGTGCGTAAGACTACTCCCTAGCTACAGAACTCCCGTAAAGTGTTTCCTACACTCAGGATGCAGAACTCCTGTAAACTGCCTCTCACTACTTCCAATGTAAACAAATCCTGTAAGCTGCTTCTCTTTTACTCAGACTACTGAAAACCCGCATAGTGGGTATGACTAATCCCATGCTACAGAACTCCCGTAAAGTGTTTCCTACACTCAGGATGCAGAACTACTGTAAACTGCCTCTCACTACTTCCAATGTACAGAAATCCTGTAAGCTGCTTCTCTTTTACTCAGACAACTGAAAACCCGCATAGTGCGTAAGACTACTCCCATACTACAGAACTCCCGTAAAGTGTTTCCTGCACTCAGGATGCAGAACTCCTGTAAACTGCCTCTCCCTACTCACAATGTACACAAATCCTGTAAGCTGCTTCTCTTTTACTCAGACAACTGAAAACGCGCATAGTGCGTTAGACAGCTCCCATGCCACAGAACTCCCGTAAAGTGTTTCCTACACTCAGGATGCAGAACTCCTGTAAACTGCCTCTCCCTACTCACAATGTACACAAATCCTGTAAGCTGCTTCTCTTTTACTCAGACTACTAAAAACCCGCATAGTGCGTAAGACTAATCCCATGCTACAGAACTCCTGTGTAGTGTTTCTTACACTCAGGATGCAGAACTCCTGTAAACTGCCTCTCACTACTTCCAATGTACAGAAATCCTGTAAGAAGCTTCTCTTTTACGCAGACAACTGAAAACCCGCTTAGGGCGTAAGACTACTCCCATACTACAGAACTCCCATAAAGTGTTTCCTACACTCATGATGCAGATCTCCTGTAAACTGCCTCTCACTATTTCCAATGTACAGAAATCCTGTAAGCTGCTTCTCTTTTACTCAGACTACTGAAAACCCGCATAGTGCGTAAGACTACTCCCATGCTACAGAACTCCCGTAAAGTGTTTCCTACACTCAGGATGCAGAACTCCTTTAAACTGCCTCTCACTACTTCCAATGTACAGAAATCCTGTAAGCTGCTTCTCTTTTACTAAGATAACTGAAAACCCGCATAGTGCGTAAGACTACTCCCATACTACAGAACTCCCGTAAAGTGTTTCCTACACTCAGGATGCAGAACTCCTGTAAACTGCCTCTCACTACTTCCAATGTACAGAAATCCTGTAAGCTGCTTCTCTTTTACTCAGACTACTGAAAACCCGCATAGTGCGTAAGACTACTCCCATGCTACAGAACTCCCGTAAAGTGTTTCCTACACTCAGGATTCAGAACTCCTGTAAACTGCCTCTCACTACTTCCAATGTACAGAAATCCTGTAAGCTGCTTCTCTTTTACTCAGACTGCTGAAAACCCGCATAGTGCGTAAGACTACTCCCATGCTACAGAACTCCCATAAAGTGTTTCCTACACTCAGGATGCAGAACTCCTGTAAACTGCCTCTCACTACTTCCAATGTACAGAAATCCTGTAAGCTGCTTCTCTTTTACTCAACTACTGAAAACCCGCATAGTGCGTAAGACTACTCCCATGCTACAGAACTCCCGTAATGTGTTTCCTACACTCAGGATGCAGAACTCCTGTAAACTGCCTCTCACTACTTCCAATGTACAGAAATCCTGTAAGCTGCTTCTCTTTTACTCAGACTACTGAAAACCCGCATAGTGCGTAAGACTACTCCCATGCTACAGAACTCCCGTAAAGTGTTTCCTACACTCAGGATGCAGAACTCCTGTAAACTGCCTCTCACTACTTCCAATGTACAGAAATCCTGTAAGCTGCTTCTCTTTTACTCAGACAACTGAAAACCCCCATAGTGCGTAAGACTACTCCCATACTACAGAACTCCCGTAAATTGTTTCCTACACTCAGGATGCAGAACTCCTGTAAACTGCCTCTCACTACTTCCAATGTACAGAAATCCTGTAAGCTGCTTCTCTTTTACTAAGACAACTGAAAACCCGCATAGTGCGTAAGACTACTCCCATACTACAGAACTCCCGTAAAGTGTTTCCTACACTCAGGATGCAGAACTCCTGTAAACTGCCTCTCACTACTTCCAATGTACAGAAATCCTGTAAGCTGCTTCTCTTTTACTCAGACTACTGAAAACCCGCATAGTGCGTAAGACTACTCCCATGCTACAGAACTCCCGTAAAGTGTTTCCTACACTCAGGATTCAGAACTCCTGTAAACTGCCTCTCACTACTTCCAATGTACAGAAATCCTGTAAGCTGCTTCTCTTTTACTCAGACTGCTGAAAACCCGCATAGTGCGTAAGACTACTCCCATGCTACAGAACTCCCATAAAGTGTTTCCTACACTCAGGATGCAGAACTCCTGTAAACTGCCTCTCACTACTTCCAATGTACAGAAATCCTGTAAGCTGCTTCTCTTTTACTCAACTACTGAAAACCCGCATAGTGCGTAAGACTACTCCCATGCTACAGAACTCCCGTAATGTGTTTCCTACACTCAGGATGCAGAACTCCTGTAAACTGCCTCTCACTACTTCCAATGTACAGAAATCCTGTAAGCTGCTTCTCTTTTACTCAGACTACTGAAAACCCGCATAGTGCGTAAGACTACTCCCATGCTACAGAACTCCCGTAAAGTGTTTCCTACACTCAGGATTCAGAACTCCTATAAACTGCCTCTCACTACTTCCAATGTACAGAAATCCTGTAAGCTGCTTCTCTTTTACTCAGACTGCTGAAAACCCGCATAGTGCGTAAGACTACTCCCATGCTACAGAAGTCCCATAAAGTGTTTCCTACACTCAGGATGCAAAACTCCTGTAAACTGCCTCTCACTACTTCCAATGTACAGAAATCCTGTAAGCTGCTTCTCTTTTACGCAGACTACTGAAAACCCGCATAGTGTGTAAGACTACTCCCATGCTACAGAACTCCCGTAAAGTGTTTCCTACACTCAGGATGCAGAACTCCTGTAAACTGCCTCTCACTACTTCCAATGTACACAAATCCTGTAAGCTGCTTCTCTTTTACTCAGACTACTGAAAACCCGCATAGTGCGTAAGACTACTCCCATACTACAGAACTCCCGTAAAGTGTTTCCTAAACTCAGGATGCAGAACTCCTGTAAACTGCCTCTCACTACTTCCAATGTACAGAAATCCTGTAAGCTGCTTCTCTTTTACTCAGACTACTGAAAACCCGCATAGTGCGTAAGACTACTCCCATGCTACAGAACTCCCGTAAAGTGTTTCCTACACTCAGGATGCAGAACTCCTGTAAACTGCCTCTCACTACTTCCAATGTACAGAAATCCTGTGAGCTGCTTCTCTTTTACGCAGACTGCTGAAAACCCGCATAGTGCGTAAGACTACTCCCATGCTACAGAAGTCCCATAAAGTGTTTCCTACACTCAGGATGCAAAACTCTTGTAAACTGCCTCTCACTACTTCCAATGTACAGAAATCCTGTAAGCTGCTTCTCTTTTACTAAGACAACTGAAAACCCGCATAGTGCGTAAGACTACTCCCATGCTACAGAACTCCCGTAAAAGGTTTCTTAAACTCAGGATGCAGAACTCCTGTAAACTGCCTCTCACTACTTCCAATGTACAGAAATCCTGTAAGAAGCTTCTCTTTCACGCAGACAACTGAAAACCCGCTTAGTGCGTAAGACTACTCCCATACTACAGAACTCCCATAAAGTGTTTCCTACACACATGATGCAGATCTCCTGTAAACTGCCTCTCACTACTTCCAATGTACAGAAATCCTGTAAGCTGCTTCTCTTTTACGCAGACTACTGAAAACCCGCATAGTGCGTAAGACTACTCCCATGCTACAGAACTCCCGTAAAATGTTTCCTACACTCAGGATGCAGAACTCCTGTAAACTGCCTCTCACTACTTCCAATGTACAGAAATCCTGTAAGCTGCTTCTCTTTTACTAAGACTGCTGAAAACCCGCATAGTGCGTAAGACTACTCCCATACTACAGAATTCCCGTAAAGTGTTTCCTACACTCAGGATGCAGAACTCCTGTAAACTGCCTCTCACTACTTCCAATGTACACAAATCCTGTAAGCTGCTTCTCTTTTACTCAGACTACTGAAAACCCGCATAGTGCGTAAGACTAATCCCATGCTACAGAACTCCCGTAAAGTGTTTCCTACACTCAGGATGCAGAACTCCTGTAAACTGCCTCTCACTGCTTCCAATGTACAGAAATCCTGCAAGCTGCTTCTCTTTTACTCAGACAACTGAAAACCCGCATAGTGCGTAAGACTACTCCCATACTACAGAACTCCCGTAAAGTGTTTCCTACACTCAGGATGCAGAACTCCTGTAAACTGCCTCTCACAACTTCCAATGTACAGAAATCCTGTAAGCTGCTTCTCTTTTACTCAGACTACTGAAATCCCGCATAGTGCGTAAGACTACTCCCATGCTACAGAACTCCCGTTAAGTGTTTCCTACACTCAGGATTCAGAACTCCTGTAAACTGCCTCTCACTACTTCCAATGTACAGAAATCCTGTAAGCTGCTTCTCTTTTACTCAGACTGCTGAAAACCCGCATAGTGCGTAAGACTACTCCCATGCTACAGAACTCCCATAAAGTGTTTCCTACACTCAGGATGCAAAACTCCTGTAAACTGCCTCTCACTACTTCCAATGTACAGAAATCCTGTAAGCTGCTTCTCTTTTACTCAGACTACTGAATACCCACATAGTGCGTAAGACTACTCCCATGCTACAGAACTCCCGTAATGTGTTTCCTACACTCAGGATGCAGAACTCCTGTAAACTGCCTCTCACTACTTCCAATGTACAGAAATCCTGTAAGCTGCTTCTCTTTTACTCAGACTACTGAAAACCCGCATAGTGCGTAAGACTACTCCCATGCTACAGAACTCCCGTAAAGTGTTTCCTACACTCAGGATGCAGAACTCCTATAAACTGCCTCTCACTACTTCCAATGTACAGAAATCCTGTAAGCTGCTTCTCTTTTACTAAGACAACTGAAAACCCGCATAGTGCGTAAGACTACTCCCATACTACAGAACTCCCGTAAAGTGTTTCCTACACTCAGGATGCAGAACTCCTGTAAACTGCCTCTCACTACTTCCAATGTACAGAAATCCTGTAAGCTGCTTCTCTTTTACTCAGACTACTGAAAACCCGCATAGTGCGTAATACTACTCCCATGCTACAGAACTCCCGTAAAGTGTTTCCTACACTCAGGATTCAGAACTCCTGTAAACTGCCTCTCACTACTTCCAATGTACAGAAATCCTGTAAGCTGCTTCTCTTTTACTCAGACTGCTGAAAACCCGCATAGTGCGTAAGACTACTCCCATGCTACAGAACTCCCATAAAGTGTTTCCTACACTCAGGATGCAGAACTCCTGTAAACTGCCTCTCACTACTTCCAATGTACAGAAATCCTGTAAGCTGCTTCTCTTTTACTCAACTACTGAAAACCCGCATAGTGCGTAAGACTACTCCCATGCTACAGAACTCCCGTAATGTGTTTCCTACACTCAGGATGCAGAACTCCTGTAAACTGCCTCTCACTACTTCCAATGTACAGAAATCCTGTAAGCTGCTTCTCTTTTACTCAGACTACTGAAAACCCGCATAGTGCGTAAGACTACTCCCATGCTACAGAACTCCCGTAAAGTGTTTCCTACACTCAGGATTCAGAACTCCTATAAACTGCCTCTCACTACTTCCAATGTACAGAAATCCTGTAAGCTGCTTCTCTTTTACTCAGACTGCTGAAAACCCGCATAGTGCGTAAGACTACTCCCATGCTACAGAAGTCCCATAAAGTGTTTCCTACACTCAGGATGCAAAACTCCTGTAAACTGCCTCTCACTACTTCCAATGTACAGAAATCCTGTAAGCTGCTTCTCTTTTACGCAGACTACTGAAAACCCGCATAGTGTGTAAGACTACTCCCATGCTACAGAACTCTCGTAAAAGGTTTCCTACACTCAGGATGCAGAACTCCTGTAAACTGCCTCTCACTACTTCCAATGTACAGAAATCCTGTAAGCTGCTTCTCTTTTACTCAGACTACTGAAAACCCGCATAGTGCGTAAGACTACTCCCATGCTACAGAACTCCCGTAAAGTGTTTCCTACACTCAGGATTCAGAACTCCTGTAAACTGCCTCTCACTACTTCCAATGTACAGAAATCCTGTAAGCTGCTTCTCTTTTACTCAGACTGCTGAAAACCCGCATAGTGCGTAAGACTATTCCCATGCTACAGAACTCCCATAAAGTGTTTCCTACACACAGGATGCAAAACTCCTGTAAACTACCTCTCACTACTTCCAATGTACATAAATCCTGTAAGCTGCTTCTCTTTTACGAAGACAACTGAAAACCCGCATAGTGTGTAAGACTACTCCCATGCTATAGAACTCCCGTAAAGTGTTTCCTACACTCAGGATGCAGAACTCCTGTAAACTGCCTCTCACTACTTCCAATGTACAGAAATCCTGTAAGCTGCTTCTCTTTTACTCAGACTGCTGAAAACCCGCATAGTGCGTAAGACTACTCCCATGCTACAGAACTCCTGTGTAGTGTTTCTTACACTCAGGATGCAGAACTCCTGTAAACTGCCTCTCACTACTTCCAATGTACAGAAATTCTGTAAGCTGCTTCTCTTTTACTCAGACAACTGAAAACCCGCATAGTGCGTAAGACTACTCCCATACTACAGAACTCCCGTAAAGTGTTTCCTACACTCAGGATGCAGAACTCCTGTAAACTGCCTCTCACTACTTCCAATGTACAGAAATCCTGTAAGCTGCTTCTCTTTTACTCAGACAACTGAAAACCCGCATAGTGCGTAAGACTACTCCCATGCTACAGAACTCCCGTAAAGTGTTTCCTACACTCAGGATGCAGAACTCCTGTAAACTGCCTCTCACTACTTCCAATGTAAACAAATCCTGTAAGCTGCTTCTCTTTTACTCAGACTACTGAAAACCCGCATAGTGGGTATGCCTAATCCCATGCTACAGACTCCCGTAAAGTGTTTCCTACACTCAGGATGCAGAACTCCTGTAAACTGCCTCTCACTACTTCCAATGTACAGAAATCCTGTAAGCTGCTTCTCTTTTACTCAGACAACTGAAAACCCGCATAGTGCGTAAGACTACTCCCATACTACAGAACTCCCGTAAAGTGTTTCCTGCACTCAGGATGCAGAACTCCTGTAAACTGCCTCTCACTACTTCCAATGTACACAAATCCTGTAAGCTGCTTCTCTTTTACTCAGACAACTGAAAACGCGCATAGTGCGTTAGACAGCTCCCATGCCACAGAACTCCCGTAAAGTGTTTCCTACACTCAGGATGCAGAACTCCTGTAAACTGCCTCTCCCTACTCACAATGTACACAAATCCTGTAAGCTGCTTCTCTTTTACTCAGACTACTAAAAACCCGCATAGTGCGTAAGATTAATCCCATGCTACAGAACTCCTGTGTAGTGTTTCTTACACTCAGGATGCAGAACTCCTGTAAACTGCCTCTCACTACTTCCAATGTACAGAAATCCTGTAAGCTGCTTCTCTTTTACTCAGACTGCTGAAAACCCGCATAGTGCGTAAGACTACTCCCATGCTGCAGAACTCCCGTAAAGTGTTTCCTACACTCAGGATGCAGAACTCCTGTAAACTGCCTCTCACTACTTCCAATGTACAGAAATCCTGTAAGCTGCTTCTCTTTTACTAAGACTGCTGAAAACCCGCATAGTGCGTAAGACTACTCCCATACTACAGAACTCCCGTAAAGTGTTTCCTACACTCAGGATGCAGAACTCCTGTAAACTGCCTCTCCCTGCTTCCAATGTACACAAATCCTGTAAGCTGCTTCTCTTTTACTCAGACTACTAAAAACCCGCATAGTGCGTAAGATTAATCCCATGCTACAGAACTCCTGTGTAGTGTTTCTTACACTCAGGATGCAGAACTCCTGTAAACTGCCTCTCACTACTTCCAATGTACAGAAATCCTGTAAGCTGCTTCTCTTTTACTCAGACTGCTGAAAACCCGCATAGTGCGTAAGACTACTCCCATGCTGCAGAACTCCCGTAAAGTGTTTCCTACACTCAGGATGCAGAACTCCTGTAAACTGCCTCTCACTACTTCCAATGTACAGAAATCCTGTAAGCTGCTTCTCTTTTACTAAGACTGCTGAAAACCCGCATAGTGCGTAAGACTACTCCCATACTACAGAACTCCCGTAAAGTGTTTCCTACACTCAGGATGCAGAACTCCTGTAAACTGCCTCTCACTACTTCCAACGTACACAAACCCTGTAAGCTGCTTCTCTTTTACTCAGACTGCTGAAAACCCGCATAGTGCGTAAGACTACTCCCATGCTACAGAACTCCCATAAAGTGTTTCCTATACTCAGGATACAAAACTCCTGTAAACTGCCTCTCACTACTTCCAATGTACAGAAATCCTGTAAGCTGCTTCTCTTTTACGCAGACTGCTGAAAACCCGCATAGTGCGTAAGACTACTCCCATGCTACAGAACTCCCGTAACGTGTTTCCTACAGTCAGGATGCAGAACTCCTGTAAACTGCCTCTCACTACTTCCAATGTACAGAAATACTGTAAGCTGCTTCTCTTACGCAGACTGCTGAAAACCCGCATAGTGCGTTAGACTACTCCCATACTACAGAACTCCCGTAAAGTGTTTCCTACACTCAGAATGCAGAACTCCTGTAAACTGCCTCTCACTACTTCCAATGTACAGAAATCCTGTAAGCTGCTTCTCTTTTACTCAGACTACTGAAAACCCGCATAGTGGGTATGACTAATCCCATGCTACAGAACTCCCGTAAAGTGTTTCCTACACTCAGGATGCAGAACTCCTGTAAACTGGCTCTCACTACTTCCAATGTACAGAAATCCTGTAAGCTGCTTCTCTTTTACTCAGACAACTGAAAACCCGCATAGTGCGTAAGACTACTCCCATAATACAGAACTCCCGTAAAGTGTTTCCTGCACTCAGGATGCAGAACTCCTGTAAACTGCCTCTCCCTACTCACAATGTACACAAATCCTGTAAGCTGCTTCTCTTTTACTCAGACAACTGAAAACGCGCATAGTGCGTTAGACAGCTCCCATGCTACAGAACTCCCGTAAAGTGTTTCCTACACTCAGGATGCAGAACTCCTGTAAACTGCCTCTCCCTACTCACAATGTACACAAATCCTGTAAGCTGCTTCTCTTTTACTCAGACTACTAAAAACCCGCATAGTGCGTAAGACTAATCCCATGCTACAGAACTCCTGTGTAGTGTTTCTTACACTCAGGATGCAGAACTCCTGTAAACTGCCTCTCACTACTTCCAATGTACAGAAATCCTGTAAGCTGCTTCTCTTTTACTCAGACTGCTGAAAACCCGCATAGTGCGTAAGACTACTCCCATGCTACAGAACTCCCGTAATGTGTTTCCTACACTCAGGATGCAGAACTCCTGTAAACTGCCTCTCACTACTTCCAATGTACAGAAATCCTGTAAGCTGCTTCTCTTTTACTCAGACTACTGAAAACCCGCATAGTGCGTAAGACTACTCCCATGCTACAGAACTACCGTAAAGTGTTTCCTACACTCAGGATGCAGAACTCCTATAAACTGCCTCTCACTACTTCCAATGTACAGAAATCCTGTAAGCTGCTTCTCTTTTACTCAGACTGCTGAAAACCCGCATAGTGCGTAAGACTACTCCCATGCTACAGAAGTCCCATAAAGTGTTTCCTACACTCAGGATGCAAAACTCCTGTAAACTGCCTCTCACTACTTCCAATGTACAGAAATCCTGTAAGCTGCTTCTCTTTTACGCAGACTACTGAAAACCCGCATAGTGTGTAAGACTACTCCCATGCTACAGAACTCCCGTAAAAGGTTTCCTACACTCAGGATGCAGAACTCCTGTAAACTGCCTCTCACTACTTCCAATGTACAGAAATCCTGTAAGCTGCTTCTCTTTTACTAAGACTGCTGAAAACCCGCATAGTGCGTAAGACTACTCCCATACTACAGAACTCCCATAAAGTGTTTCCTACACTCAGGATGCAGAACTCCTGTAAACTGCCTCTCACTACTTCCAATGTACAGAAATCCTGTAAGCTGCTTCTCTTTTACTCAGAAAACTGAAAACCCGCATAGTGCGTAAGACTACTCCCATACTTCAGAACTCCCGTAAAGTGTTTCCTACACTCAGGATGCAGAACTCCTGTAAACTGCCTCTCACTACTTCCAATGTACAGAAATCCTGTAAGCTGCTTCTCTTTTACTCAGACTACTGAAAACCCGCATAGTGCGTAAGACTACTCCCATGCTACAGAACTCCCGTAAAGTGTTTCCTACACTCAGGATTCAGAACTCCTGTAAACTGCCTCTCACTACTTCCAATGTACAGAAATCCTGTAAGCTGCTTCTCTTTTACTCAGACTGCTGAAAACCCGCATAGTGCGTAAGACTACTCCCATACTACAGAACTCCCGTAAAGTGTTTCCTACACTCAGGATGCAGAACTCCTGTAAACTGCCTCTCACTACTTCCAATGTACACAAATCCTGTAAGCTGCTTCTCTTTTACTCAGACTGCTAAAAACGCGCATATTGCGTAAGACTACTCCCATGCTACAGAACTCCCATAAAGTGTTTCCTACACTCAGGATGCAAAACTCCTGTAAACTGCCTCTCACTACTTCCAATGTACAGAAATCCTGTAAGCTGCTTCTCTTTTACGCAGACTGCTGAAAACCCGCATAGTGCGTAAGACTACTCCCATGCTACAGAACTCCCGTAAAGTGTTTCCTACACTCAGGATGCAGAACTCCTGTAAACTGCCTCTCACTACTTCCAATGTACAGAAATCCTGTAAGCTGCTTCTCTTTTACTCAGACTACAAAAAACCCGCATAGTGCGTAAGACTACTCCCATGCTACAGAACTCCCGTAAAGTATTTCCTACACTCAGGATTCAGAACTCCTGTAAACTGCCTCTCACTACTTCCAATGTACACAAATCCTGTAAGCTGCTTCTCTTTTACTCAGACTGCTGAAAACCCGCATAGTGCGTAAGACTACTCCCATGCTACAGAACTCCCATAAAGTGTTTCCTACACACAGGATGCAGAACTCCTGTAAACTGCCTCTCACTACTTCCAATGTACATAAATCCTGTAAGCTGCTTCTCTTTTACTCAGACAACTGAAAACGCGCATAGTGCGTTAGACAGCTCCCATGCTACAGAACTCCCGTAAAGTGTTTCCTACACTCAGAATGCAGAATTCCTGTAAATTGCATCTCCCAACTCACAATGTACACAAATCCTGTAAGCTGCTTCTCTTTTACTCAGACTACTAAAAACCCGCATAGTGCGTAAGACTAATCCCATGCTACAAAACTTCTGTGTAGTGTTTCTTACACTCAGGATGCAGAACTCCTGTAAACTGCCTCTCACTACTTCCAATGTACACAAATCCTGTAAGCTGCTTCTCTTTTACTCAGACTGCTGAAAACCCGCATAGTGCGTAAGACTACTCCCATGCTACAGAACTCCCGTAAAGTGTTTCCTACACTCAGGATGCAGAACTCCTGTAAACTGCCTCTCCCTACTCACAATGTACACAAATCCTGTAAGCTGCTTCTCTTTTACTCAGACTACTAAAAACCCGCATAGTGCGTAAGACTAATCCCATGCTACAGAACTCCTGTGTAGTGTTTCTTACACTCAGGATGCAGAACTCCTGTAAACTGCCTCTCACTACTTCCAATGTACAGAAATCCTGTAAGCTGCTTCTCTTTTACTCAGACTGCTGAAAACCCGCATAGTGCGTAAGACTAATCCCATGCTACAGAACTCCTGTGTAGTGTTTCTTACACTCAGGATGCAGAACTCCTGTAAACTGCCTCTCACTACTTCCAATGTACAGAAATCCTGTAAGCTGCTTCTCTTTTACTCAGACTACTGAAAACCCGCATAGTGGGTAAGACTACTCCCATGCTACAGAACTCCCGTAAAGTGTTTCCTACACTCAGGATGCAGAACTCCTGTAAACTGCCTCTCACTACTTCCAATGTACAGAAATCCTGTAAGCTGCTTCTCTTTCACTAAGACTGCTGAAAACCCGCATAGTGCGTAAGACTACTCCCATGCTACAGAACTCCCATAAAGTGTTTCCTACACTCAGGATGCAAAACTCCTGTAAACTGCCTCTCACTACTTCCAATGTACAGAAATCCTGTAAGCTGCTTCTCTTTTACGCAGACTGCTGAAAACCCGCATAGTGCGTAAGACTACTCCCATGCTACAGAACTCCCGTAAAGTGTTTCCTACACTCAGGATGCAGAACTCCTGTAAACTGCCTCTCACTACTTCCAATGTACAGAAATCCTGTAAGCTGCTTCTCTTTTACTCAGACTACTGAAAACCCGCATAGTGCGTAAGACTACTCCCATGCTACAGAACTCCCGTAAAGTATTTCCTACACTCAGGATTCAGAACTCCTGTAAACTGCCTCTCACTACTTCCAATGTACACAAATCCTGTAAGCTGCTTCTCTTTTACTCAGAGTGCTGAAAACCCGCATAGTGCGTAAGACTACTCCCATGCTACAGAACTCCCGTAAAGTGTTTCCTACACTCAGGATGCAGAACTCCTGTAAACTGCCTCTCACTACTTCCAATGTACAGAAATCCTGTAAGCTGCTTCTCTTTTACTCAGACAACTGAAAACGCGCATAGTGCGTTAGACAGCTCCCATGCTACAGAACTCCCGTAAAGTGTTTCCTACACTCAGAATGCAGAACTCCTGTAAATTGCATCTCCCAACTCACAATGTACACAAATCCTGTAAGCTGCTTCTCTTTTACTCAGACTACTAAAAACCCGCATAGTGCGTAAGACTAATCCCATGCTACAGAACTTCTGTGTAGTGTTTCTTACACTCAGGATGCAGAACTCCTGTAAACTGCCTCTCACTACTTCCAATGTACAGAAATCCTGTAAGCTGCTTCTATTTTACTCAGACTGCTGAAAACCCGCATAGTGCGTAAGACTACTCCCATGCTGCAGAACTCCCATCTAGTGTTTCCTACACTCAGGATGCAGAACTCCTGTAAACTGCCTCTCACTACTTCCAATGTACAGAAATCCTGTAAGCTGCTTCTCTTTTACTCAGACAACTGAAAACCCGCATAGTGCGTAAGGCTACTCCCATACTACAGAACTCCCGTAAAGTGTTTCCTACACTCAGGATGCAGAACTCCTGTAAACTGCCTCTCACTACTTCCAATGTACACAAATCCTGTAAGCTGCTTCTCTTTTACTCAGACTCTTGAAAACCCGCATAGTGCGTAAGACTACTCCCATGCTACAGAACTCCCATAAAGTGTTTCCTACACTCAGGATGCAGAACTCCTGTAAACTGCCTCTCACTACTTCCAATGTACAGAAATTCTGTAAGCTGCTTCTCTTTTACTCAGACAACTGAAAACCCGCATAGTGCGTAAGACTACTCCCATACTACAGAACTCCCGTAAAGTGTTTCCTACACTCAGGATGCAGAACTCCTGTAAACTGCCTCTCACTACTTCCAATGTACAGAAATCCTGTAAGCTGCTTCTCTTTTACTCAGACAACTGAAAACCCGCATAGTGCGTAAGACTACTCCCATACTACAGAACTCCCGTAAAGTGTTTCCTACACTCAGGATGCAAAACTCCTGTAAACTGCCTCTCACTACTTCCAATGTACAGAAATCCTGTAAGCTGCTTCTCTTTTACGCAGACTGCTGAAAACCCGCATAGAGCGTAAGACTACTCCCATGCTACAGAACTCCCGTAACGTGTTTCCTACACTCAGGATGCAGAACTCCTGTAAACTGCCTCTCACTACTTCCAATGTACAGAAATCCTGTAAGCTGCTTCTCTTTTACGCAGACTGCTGAAAACCCGCATAGAGCGTAAGACTACTCCCATGCTACAGAACTCCCGTAACGTGTTTCCTACACTCAGGATGCAGAACTCCTGTAAACTGCCTCTCACTACTTCCAATGTACAGAAATACTGTAAGCTGCTTCTCTTTTACGCAGACTGCTGAAAACCCGCATAGTGCGTAAGACTACTCCCATGCTACAGAACTCCCGTAAGTGTTTCCTACACTCGGGATGCAGAACTCCTGTAAACTGCCTCTCACTACTTCCAATGTACAGAAATCCTGTAAGCTGCTTCTCTTTTACTCAGACAACTGAAAACCCGCATAGTGCGTAAGACTACTCCCTAGCTACAGAACTCCCGTAAAGTGTTTCCTACACTCAGGATGCAGAACTCCTGTAAACTGCCTCTCACTACTTCCAATGTAAACAAATCCTGTAAGCTGCTTCTCTTTTACTCAGACTACTGAAAACCCGCATAGTGGGTATGACTAATCCCATGCTACAGAACTCCCGTAAAGTGTTTCCTACACTCAGGATGCAGAACTACTGTAAACTGCCTCTCACTACTTCCAATGTACAGAAATCCTGTAAGCTGCTTCTCTTTTACTCAGACAACTGAAAACCCGCATAGTGCGTAAGACTACTCCCATACTACAGAACTCCCGTAAAGTGTTTCCTGCACTCAGGATGCAGAACTCCTGTAAACTGCCTCTCCCTACTCACAATGTACACAAATCCTGTAAGCTGCTTCTCTTTTACTCAGACAACTGAAAACGCGCATAGTGCGTTAGACAGCTCCCATGCCACAGAACTCCCGTAAAGTGTTTCCTACACTCAGGATGCAGAACTCCTGTAAACTGCCTCTCCCTACTCACAATGTACACAAATCCTGTAAGCTGCTTCTCTTTTACTCAGACTACTAAAAACCCGCATAGTGCGTAAGACTAATCCCATGCTACAGAACTCCTGTGTAGTGTTTCTTACACTCAGGATGCAGAACTCCTGTAAACTGCCTCTCACTACTTCCAATGTACAGAAATCCTGTAAGAAGCTTCTCTTTTACGCAGACAACTGAAAACCCGCTTAGTGCGTAAGACTACTCCCATGCTGCAGAACTCCAGTAAAGTGTTTCCTACACTCAGGATGCAGAACTCCTGTAAACTGCCTCTCACTACTTCCAATGTACAGAAATCCTGTAAGCTGCTTCTCTTTTACTCAGACTACTGAAAACCCGCATAGTGCGTAAGACTACTCCCATACTACAGAACTCCCGTAAAGTGTTTCCTACACTCAGGATGCAGAACTCCTGTAAACTGCCTCTCACTACTTCCAATGTACAGAAATCCTGTAAGCTGCTTCTCTTTTACTCAGACTACTGAAAACCCGCATAGTGCGTAAGACTACTCCCATACTACAGAACTCCCGTAAAGTGTTTCCTACACTCAGGATGCAGAACTCCTGTAAACTGCCTCTCACTACTTCCAATGTACAGAAATCCTGTAACCTGCTTCTCTTTTACTCAGACTACTGAAAACCCGCATAGTGCGTAAGACTACTCCCATGCTACAGAACTCCCGTAAAGTGTTTCCTACACTCAGGATTCAGAACTCCTGTAAACTGCCTCTCACTACTTCCAATGTACACAAATCCTGTAAGCTGCTTCTCTTTTACTCAGACTGCTGAAAACCCGCATAGTGCGTAAGACTACTCCCATGCTACAGAACTCCCATAAAGTGTTTCCTACACACAGGATGCAGAACTCCTGTAAACTGCCTCTCACTACTTCCAATGTACGTAAATCCTGTAAGCTGCTTCTCTTTTACTCAGACAACTGAAAACGCGCATAGTGCGTTAGACAGCTCCCATGCTACAGAACTCCCGTAAAGTGTTTCCTACACTCAGAATGCAGAATTCCTGTAAATTGCATCTCCCAACTCACAATGTACACAAATCCTGTAAGCTGCTTCTCTTTTACTCAGACTACTAAAAACCCGCATAGTGCGTAAGACTAATCCCATGCTACAAAACTTCTGTGTAGTGTTTCTTACACTCAGGATGCAGAACTCCTGTAAACTGCCTGTCACTACTTCCAATGTACACAAATCCTGTAAGCTGCTTCTCTTTTACTCAGACTGCTGAAAACCCGCATAGTGCGTAAGACTACTCCCATGCTACAGAACTCCCATAAAGTGTTTCCTACACTCAGGATGCAAAACTCCTGTAAACTGCCTCTCCCTACTCACAATGTACACAAATCCTGTAAGCTGCTTCTCTTTTACTCAGACTACTAAAAACCCGCATAGTGCGTAAGACTAATCCCATGCTACAGAACTCCTGTGTAGTGTTTCTTACACTCAGGATGCAGAACTCCTGTAAACTGCCTCTCACTACTTCCAATGTACAGAAATCCTGTAAGCTGCTTCTCTTTTACTCAGACTGCTGAAAACCCGCATAGTGCGTAAGACTAATCCCATGCTACAGAACTCCTGTGTAGTGTTTCTTACACTCAGGATGCAGAACTCCTGTAAACTGCCTCTCACTACTTCCAATGTACAGAAATCCTGTAAGCTGCTTCTCTTTTACTCAGACTACTGAAAACCCGCATAGTGGGTAAGACTACTCCCATGCTACAGAACTCCCGTAAAGTGTTTCCTACACTCAGGATGCAGAACTCCTGTAAACTGCCTCTCACTACTTCCAATGTACAGAAATCCTGTAAGCTGCTTCTCTTTCACTAAGACTGCTGAAAACCCGCATAGTGCGTAAGACTACTCCCATGCTACAGAACTCCCATAAAGTGTTTCCTACACTCAGGATGCAAAACTCCTGTAAACTGCCTCTCACTACTTCCAATGTACAGAAATCCTGTAAGCTGCTTCTCTTTTACGCAGACTGCTGAAAACCCGCATAGTGCGTAAGACTACTCCCATGCTACAGAACTCCCGTAAAGTGTTTCCTACACTCAGGATGCAGAACTCCTGTAAACTGCCTCTCACTACTTCCAATGTACAGAAATCCTGTAAGCTGCTTCTCTTTTACTCAGACTACTGAAAACCCGCATAGTGCGTAAGACTACTCCCATGCTACAGAACTCCCGTAAAGTATTTCCTACACTCAGGATTCAGAACTCCTGTAAACTGCCTCTCACTACTTCCAATGTACACAAATCCTGTAAGCTGCTTCTCTTTTACTCAGACTGCTGAAAACCCGCATAGTGCGTAAGACTACTCCCATGCTACAGAACTCCCATAAAGTGTTTCCTACACACAGGATGCAGAACTCCTGTAAACTGCCTCTCACTACTTCCAATGTACAGAAATCCTGTAAGCTGCTTCTCTTTTACTCAGACAACTGAAAACGCGCATAGTGCGTTAGACAGCTCCCATGCTACAGAACTCCCGTAAAGTGTTTCCTACACTCAGAATGCAGAACTCCTGTAAATTGCATCTCCCAACTCACAATGTACACAAATCCTGTAAGCTGCTTCTCTTTTACTCAGACTACTAAAAACCCGCATAGTGCGTAAGACTAATCCCATGCTACAGAACTTCTGTGTAGTGTTTCTTACACTCAGGATGCAGAACTCCTGTAAACTGCCTCTCACTACTTCCAATGTACAGAAATCCTGTAAGCTGCTTCTATTTTACTCAGACTGCTGAAAACCCGCATAGTGCGTAAGACTACTCCCATGCTGCAGAACTCCCATCTAGTGTTTCCTACACTCAGGATGCAGAACTCCTGTAAACTGCCTCTCACTACTTCCAATGTACAGAAATCCTGTAAGCTGCTTCTCTTTTACTAAGACTGCTGAAAACCCGCATAGTGTGTAAGACTACTCCCATACTACAGAACTCCCGTAAAGTGTTTCCTACACTCAGGATGCAGAACTCCTGTAAACTGCCTCTCACTACTTCCAATGTACACAAATCCTGTAAGCTGCTTCTCTTTTACTCAGACTGCTGAAAACCCGCATAGTGCGTAAGACTACTCCCATGCTACAGAACTCCCATAAAGTGTTTCCTACACACAGGATGCAGAACTCCTGTAAACTGCCTCTCACTACTTCCAATGTACGTAAATCCTGTAAGCTGCTTCTCTTTTACTCAGACAACTGAAAACGCGCATAGTGCGTTAGACAGCTCCCATGCTACAGAACTCCCGTAAAGTGTTTCCTACACTCAGAATGCAGAATTCCTGTAAATTGCATCTCCCAACTCACAATGTACACAAATCCTGTAAGCTGCTTCTCTTTTACTCAGACTACTAAAAACCCGCATAGTGCGTAAGACTAATCCCATGCTACAAAACTTCTGTGTAGTGTTTCTTACACTCAGGATGCAGAACTCCTGTAAACTGCCTGTCACTACTTCCAATGTACACAAATCCTGTAAGCTGCTTCTCTTTTACTCAGACTGCTGAAAACCCGCATAGTGCGTAAGACTACTCCCATGCTACAGAACTCCCATAAAGTGTTTCCTACACTCAGGATGCAAAACTCCTGTAAACTGCCTCTCCCTACTCACAATGTACACAAATCCTGTAAGCTGCTTCTCTTTTACTCAGACTACTAAAAACCCGCATAGTGCGTAAGACTAATCCCATGCTACAGAACTCCTGTGTAGTGTTTCTTACACTCAGGATGCAGAACTCCTGTAAACTGCCTCTCACTACTTACAATTTACAGAAATCCTATAAGCTGCTTCTCTTTTACTCAGACTGCTGAAAACCCGCATAGTGCGTAAGACTAATCCCATGCTACAGAACTCCTGTGTAGTGTTTCTTACACTCAGGATGCAGAACTCCTGTAAACTGCCTCTCACTACTTCCAATGTACAGAAATCCTGTAAGCTGCTTCTCTTTTACTCAGACTACTGAAAACCCGCATAGTGGGTAAGACTACTCCCATGCTACAGAACTCCCGTAAAGTGTTTCCTACACTCAGGATGCAGAACTCCTGTAAACTGCCTCTCACTACTTCCAATGTACAGAAATCCTGTAAGCTGCTTCTCTTTCACTAAGACTGCTGAAAACCCGCATAGTGCGTAAGACTACTCCCATGCTACAGAACTCCCATAAAGTGTTTCCTACACTCAGGATGCAAAACTCCTGTAAACTGCCTCTCACTACTTCCAATGTACAGAAATCCTGTAAGCTGCTTCTCTTTTACGCAGACTGCTGAAAACCCGCATAGTGCGTAAGACTACTCCCATGCTACAGAACTCCCGTAAAGTGTTTCCTACACTCAGGATGCAGAACTCCTGTAAACTGCCTCTCACTACTTCCAATGTACAGAAATCCTGTAAGCTGCTTCTCTTTTACTCAGACTACTGAAAACCCGCATAGTGCGTAAGACTACTCCCATGCTACAGAACTCCCGTAAAGTATTTCCTACACTCAGGATTCAGAACTCCTGTAAACTGCCTCTCACTACTTCCAATGTACACAAATCCTGTAAGCTGCTTCTCTTTTACTCAGACTGCTGAAAACCCGCATAGTGCGTAAGACTACTCCCATGCTACAGAACTCCCATAAAGTGTTTCCTACACACAGGATGCAGAACTCCTGTAAACTGCCTCTCACTACTTCCAATGTACAGAAATCCTGTAAGCTGCTTCTCTTTTACTCAGACAACTGAAAACGCGCATAGTGCGTTAGACAGCTCCCATGCTACAGAACTCCCGTAAAGTGTTTCCTACACTCAGAATGCAGAACTCCTGTAAATTGCATCTCCCAACTCACAATGTACACAAATCCTGTAAGCTGCTTCTCTTTTACTCAGACTACTAAAAACCCGCATAGTGCGTAAGACTAATCCCATGCTACAGAACTTCTGTGTAGTGTTTCTTACACTCAGGATGCAGAACTCCTGTAAACTGCCTCTCACTACTTCCAATGTACAGAAATCCTGTAAGCTGCTTCTATTTTACTCAGACTGCTGAAAACCCGCATAGTGCGTAAGACTACTCCCATGCTGCAGAACTCCCATCTAGTGTTTCCTACACTCAGGATGCAGAACTCCTGTAAACTGCCTCTCACTACTTCCAATGTACAGAAATCCTGTAAGCTGCTTCTCTTTTACTAAGACTGCTGAAAACCCGCATAGTGTGTAAGACTACTCCCATACTACAGAACTCCCGTAAAGTGTTTCCTACACTCAGGATGCAGAACTCCTGTAAACTGCCTCTCACTACTTCCAATGTACACAAATCCTGTAAGCTGCTTCTCTTTTACTCAGACTGCTGAAAACCCGCATAGTGCGTAAGACTACTCCCATGCTACAGAACTCCCATAAAGTGTTTCCTACACACAGGATGCAGAACTCCTGTAAACTGCCTCTCACTACTTCCAATGTACGTAAATCCTGTAAGCTGCTTCTCTTTTACTCAGACAACTGAAAACGCGCATAGTGCGTTAGACAGCTCCCATGCTACAGAACTCCCGTAAAGTGTTTCCTACACTCAGAATGCAGAATTCCTGTAAATTGCATCTCCCAACTCACAATGTACACAAATCCTGTAAGCTGCTTCTCTTTTACTCAGACTACTAAAAACCCGCATAGTGCGTAAGACTAATCCCATGCTACAAAACTTCTGTGTAGTGTTTCTTACACTCAGGATGCAGAACTCCTGTAAACTGCCTCTCACTACTTCCAATGTACACAAATCCTGTAAGCTGCTTCTCTTTTACTCAGACTGCTGAAAACCCGCATAGTGCGTAAGACTACTCCCATGCTACAGAACTCCCATAAAGTGTTTCCTACACTCAGGATGCAAAACTCCTGTAAACTGCCTCTCCCTACTCACAATGTACACAAATCCTGTAAGCTGCTTCTCTTTTACTCAGACTACTAAAAACCCGCATAGTGCGTAAGACTAATCCCATGCTACAGAACTCCTGTGTAGTGTTTCTTACACTCAGGATGCAGAACTCCTGTAAACTGCCTCTCACTACTTCCAATGTACAGAAATCCTGTAAGCAGCTTCTCTTTTACTCAGACTGCTGAAAACCCGCATAGTGCGTAAGACTAATCCCATGCTACAGAACTCCTGTGTAGTGTTTCTTACACTCAGGATGCAGAACTCCTGTAAACTGCCTCTCACTACTTCCAATGTACAGAAATCCTGTAAGCTGCTTCTCTTTTACTCAGACTACTGAAAACCCGCATAGTGGGTAAGACTACTCCCATGCTACAGAACTCCCGTAAAGTGTTTCCTACACTCAGGATGCAGAACTCCTGTAAACTGCCTCTCACTACTTCCAATGTACAGAAATCCTGTAAGCTGCTTCTCTTTCACTAAGACTGCTGAAAACCCGCATAGTGCGTAAGACTACTCCCATGCTACAGAACTCCCATAAAGTGTTTCCTACACTCAGGATGCAAAACTCCTGTAAACTGCCTCTCACTACTTCCAATGTACAGAAATCCTGTAAGCTGCTTCTCTTTTACGCAGACTGCTGAAAACCCGCATAGTGCGTAAGACTACTCCCATGCTACAGAACTCCCGTAAAGTGTTTCCTACACTCAGGATGCAGAACTCCTGTAAACTGCCTCTCACTACTTCCAATGTACAGAAATCCTGTAAGCTGCTTCTCTTTTACTCAGACTACTGAAAACCCGCATAGTGCGTAAGACTACTCCCATGCTACAGAACTCCCGTAAAGTATTTCCTACACTCAGGATTCAGAACTCCTGTAAACTGCCTCTCACTACTTCCAATGTACACAAATCCTGTAAGCTGCTTCTCTTTTACTCAGACTGCTGAAAACCCGCATAGTGCGTAAGACTACTCCCATGCTACAGAACTCCCGTAAAGTGTTTCCTACACTCAGGATGCAGAACTCCTGTAAACTGCCTCTCACTACTTCCAATGTACAGAAATCCTGTAAGCTGCTTCTCTTTTACTCAGACAACTGAAAACGCGCATAGTGCGTTAGACAGCTCCCATGCTACAGAACTCCCGTAAAGTGTTTCCTACACTCAGAATGCAGAAATCCTGTAAATTGCATCTCCCAACTCACAATGTACACAAATCCTGTAAGCTGCTTCTCTTTTACTCAGACTACTAAAAACCCGCATAGTGCGTAAGACTAATCCCATGCTACAGAACTTCTGTGTAGTGTTTCTTACACTCAGGATGCAGAACTCCTGTAAACTGCCTCTCACTACTTCCAATGTACAGAAATCCTGTAAGCTGCTTCTATTTTACTCAGACTGCTGAAAACCCGCATAGTGCGTAAGACTACTCCCATGCTGCAGAACTCCCATCTAGTGTTTCCTACACTCAGGATGCAGAACTCCTGTAAACTGCCTCTCACTACTTCCAATGTACAGAAATCCTGTAAGCTGCTTCTCTTTTACTAAGACTGCTGAAAACCCGCATAGTGTGTAAGACTACTCCCATACTACAGAACTCCCGTAAAGTGTTTCCTACACTCAGGATGCAGAACTCCTGTAAACTGCCTCTCACTACTTGCAATGTACAGAAATCCTGTAAGCTGCTTCTCTTTTACTCAGACTACTGAAAACCCGCATAGTGCGTAAGACTACTCCCATGCTACAGAACTCCCGTAAAGTGTTTCCTACACTCAGGATTCAGAACTCCTGTAAACTGCCTCTCACTACTTCCAATGTACAGAAATCCTGTGAGCTGCTTCTCTTTTACTCAGACTGCTGAAAACCCGCATAGTGCGTAAGACTACTCCCATGCTACAGAAGTCCCATAAAGTGTTTCCTACACTCAGGATGCAAAACTCCTGTAAACTGCCTCTCACTACTTCCAATGTACAGAAATCCTGTAAGCTGCTTCTCTTTTACGCAGACTACTGAAAACCCGCATAGTGCGTAAGACTACTCCCATGCTACAGAACTCCCGTAAAAGGTTTCCTAAACTCAGGATGCAGAACTCCTGTAAACTGCCTCTCACTACTTCCAATGTACAGAAATCCTGTAAGAAGCTTCTCTTTTACGCAGACAACTGAAAACCCGCTTAGTGCGTAAGACTACTCCCATGCTGCAGAACTCCAGTAAAGTGTTTCCTACACTCAGGATGCAGAACTCCTGTAAACTGCCTCTCACTACTTCCAATGTACAGAAATCCTGTAAGCTGCTTCTCTTTTACTCAGACTACTGAAAACCCGCATAGTGCGTAAGACTACTCCCATACTACAGAACTCCCGTAAAGTGTTTCCTACACTCAGGATGCAGAACTCCTGTAAACTGCCTCTCACTACTTCCAATGTACAGAAATCCTGTAAGCTGCTTCTCTTTTACTCAGACTACTGAAAACCCGCATAGTGGGTAAGACTACTCCCATGCTACAGAACTCCCGTAAAGTGTTTCCTACACTCAGGATGCAGAACTCCTGTAAACTGCCTCTCACTACTTCCAATGTACAGAAATCCTGTAAGCTGCTTCTCTTTTACTCAGACTGCTGAAAACCCACATAGTGCGTAAGACTACTCCCATGCTACAGAACTCCCATAAAGTGTTTCCTACTCTCAGGATGCAAAACTCCTGTAAACTGCCTCTCACTATTCCAATGTACAGAAATCCTGTAAGCTGCTTCTCTTTTACGCAGACTACTGAAAACCCGCATAGTGCGTAAGACTACTCCCATGCTACAGAACTCCCGTAAAGTGTTTCCTACACTCAGGATGCAGAACTCCTGTAAACTGCCTCTCACTACTTCCAATGTACAGAAATCCTGTAAGCTGCTTCTCTTTTACTAAGACAACTGAAAACCCGCATAGTGCGTAAGACTACTCCCTTACTACAGAATTCCCGTAAAGTGTTTCCTACACTCAGGATGCAGAACTCCTGTAAACTGCCTCTCACTACTTCCAATGTACAGAAATCCTGTAAGCTGCTTCTCTTTTACTCAGACTACTGAAAACCCGCATAGTGCGTAAGACTACTCCCATGCTACAGAACTCCCGTAAAGTGTTTCCCACACTCAGGATGCAGAACTCCTGTAAACTGCCTCTCACTGCTTCCAATGTACAGAAATCCTGTAAGCTGCTTCTCTTTTACTCAGACAACTGAAAACCCGCATAGTGCGTAAGACTACTCCCATACTACAGAACTCCCGTAAAGTGTTTCCTACACTCAGGATGCAGAACTCCTGTAAACTGCCTCTCACTACTTCCAATGTACAGAAATCCTGTAAGCTGCTTCTCTTTTACTCAGGCTGCTGAAAACCCGCATAGTGCGTAAGACTACTCCCATGCTACAGAACTCCTGTGTAGTGTTTCTTACACTCAGGATGCAGAACTCCTGTAAACTGCCTCTCACTACTTCCAATGTACAGAAATCCTGTAAGCTGCTTCTCTTTTACTCAGACAACTGAAAACCCGCATAGTGCGTAAGACTACTCCCATGCTACAGAACTCCCGTAAAGTGTTTCCTACACTCAGGATGCAGAACTCCTGTAAACTGCCTCTCACTGCTTCCAATGTACAGAAATCCTGTAAGCTGCTTCTCTTTTACTCAGACAACTGAAAACCCGCATAGTGCGTAAGACTACTCCCATACTACAGAACTCCCGTAAAGTGTTTCCTACACTCAGGATGCAGAACTCCTGTAAACTGCCTCTCACTACTTGCAATGTACAGAAATCCTGTAAGCTGCTTCTCTTTTACTCAGACTACTGAAAACCCGCATAGTGCGTAAGACTACTCCCATGCTACAGAACTCCCGTAAAGTGTTTCCCACACTCAGGATGCAGAACTCCTGTAAACTGCCTCTCACTGCTTCCAATGTACAGAAATCCTGTAAGCTGCTTCTCTTTTACTCAGACAACTGAAAACCCGCATAGTGCGTAAGACTACTCCCATACTACAGAACTCCCGTAAAGTGTTTCCTACACTCAGGATGCAGAACTCCTGTAAACTGCCTCTCACTACTTCCAATGTACAGAAATCCTGTAAGCTGCTTCTCTTTTACTCAGACTACTGAAAACCCGCATAGTGCGTAAGACTACTCCCATGCTACAGAACTCCCGTAAAGTGTTTCCTACACTCAGGATGCAGAACTCCTGTAAACTGCCTCTCACCACTTCCAATGTACAGAAATCCTGTAAGCTGCTTCTCTTTTACTCAGACTGCTGAAAACCCGCATAGTGCGTAAGACTACTCCCATGCTACAGAACTCCCATAAAGTGTTTCCTACACTCAGGATGCAAAACTCCTGTAAACTGCCTCTCACTACTTCCAATGTACAGAAATCCTGTAAGCTGCTTCTCTTTTACTCAGACTACTGAAAACCCGCATAGTGCGTAAGACTACTCCCATGCTACAGAACTCCCGTAATGTGTTTCCTACACTCAGGATGCAGAACTCCTGTAAACTGCCTCTGACTACTTCCAATGTACAGAAATCCTGTAAGCTGCTTCTCTTTTACTCAGACTACTGAAAACCCGCATAGTGCGTAAGACTACTCCCATGCTACAGAACTCCCGTAAAGTGTTTCCTACACTCAGGATTCAGAACTCCTGCAAACTGCCTCTCACTACTTCCAATGTACGTAAATCCTGTAAGCTGCTTCTCTTTTACTCAGACTACTGAAAACCCGCATAGTGCGTAAGACTACTCCCATGCTACAGAACTCCCGTAAAGTGTTTCCTACACTCAGGATTCAGAACTCCTGTAAACTGCCTCTCACTACTTCCAATGTACAGAAATCCTGTGAGCTGCTTCTCTTTTACTCAGACTGCTGAAAACCCGCATAGTGCGTAAGACTACTCCCATGCTACAGAAGTCCCATAAAGTGTTTCCTACACTCAGGATGCAAAACTCCTGTAAACTGCCTCTCACTACTTCCAATGTACAGAAATCCTGTAAGCTGCTTCTCTTTTACGCAGACTACTGAAAACCCGCATAGTGCGTAAGACTACTCCCATGCTACAGAACTCCCGTAAAAGGTTTCCTAAACTCAGGATGCAGAACTCCTGTAAACTGCCTCTCACTACTTCCAATGTACAGAAATCCTGTAAGAAGCTTCTCTTTTACGCAGACAACTGAAAACCCGCTTAGTGCGTAAGACTATTCCCATACTACAGAACTCCCATAAAGTGTTTCCTACACTCATGATGCAGATCTCCTGTAAACTGCCTCTCACTACTTCCAATGTACACAATTCCTGTAAGCTGCTTCTCTTTTACTCAGACTACTGAAAACCCGCATAGTGCGTAAGACTACTCCCATGCTACAGAACTCCCATAAAGTGTTTCCTACACTCAGGATGCAGAACTCCTGTAAACTGCCTCTCACTACTTCCAATGTACAGAAATCCTGTAAGCTGCTTCTCTTTTACTCAGACAACTGAAAACCCGCATAGTGCGTAAGACTACTCCCATACTACAGAACTCCCGTAAAGTGTTTCCTACACTCAGGATGCAGAACTCCTGTAAACTGCCTCTCACTACTTCCAATGTACAGAAATCCTGTAAGCTGCTTCTCTTTTACTCAGACTACTGAAAACCCGCATAGTGGGTAAGACTACTCCCATGCTACAGAACTCGCATAAAGTGTTTCCTACACTCAGGATGCAGAACTCCTGTAAACTGCCTCTCACTACTTCCAATGTACAGAAATCCTGTAAGCTGCTTCTCTTTTACTCAGACTACTGAAAACCCGCATAGTGGGTAAGACTACTCCCATGCTACAGAACTCCCGTAAAGTGTTTCCTACACTCAGGATGCAGAACTCCTGTAAACTGCCTCTCACTACTTCCAATGTACAGAAATCCTGTAAGCTGCTTCTCTTTTACTAAGACTGCTGAAAACCCGCATAGTGCGTAAGACTACTCCCATACTACAGAACTCCCGTAAAGTGTTTCCTACACTCAGGATGCAGAACTCCTGTAAACTGCCTCTCACTACTTCCAATGTACACAAATCCTGTAAGCTGCTTCTCTTTTACTCAGACTGCTGAAAACCCGCATAGTGCGTAAGACTACTCCCATGCTACAGAACTCCCATAAAGTGTTTCCTATACTCAGGATACAAAACTCCTGTAAACTGCCTCTCACTACTTCCAATGTACAGAAATCCTGTAAGCTGCTTCTCTTTTACACAGACTGCTGAAAACCCGCATAGTGCGTAAGACTACTCCCATGCTACAGAACTCCCGTAACGTGTTTCCTACACTCAGGATGCAGAACTCCTGTAAACTGCCTCTCACTACTTCCAATGTACAGAAATACTGTAAGCTGCTTCTCTTTTACTCAGACTGCTGAAAACCCGCATAGTGCGTTAGACTACTCCCATACTACAGAACTCCCGTAAAGTGTTTCCTACACTCAGAATGCAGAACTCCTGTAAACTGCCTCTCACTACTTCCAATGTAAACAAATCCTGTAAGCTGCTTCTCTTTTACTCAGACTACTGAAAACCCGCATAGTGGGTATGACTAATCCCATGCTACAGAACTCCCGTAAAGTGTTTCCTACACTCAGGATGCAGAACTCCTGTAAACTGCCTCTCACTACTTCCAATGTACAGAAATCCTGTAAGCTGCTTCTCTTTTACTCAGACAACTGAAAACTCGCATAGTGCGTAAGACTACTCCCATACTACAGAACTCCCGTAAAGTGTTTTCTGCACTCAGGATGCAGAACTCCTGTAAACTGCCTCTCCCTACTCACAATGTACACAAATCCTGTAAGCTGCTTCTCTTTTACTCAGACAACTGAAAACGCGCATAGTGCGTTAGACAGCTCCCATGCTACAGAACTCCCGTAAAGTGTTTCCTACACTCAGGATGCAGAACTCCTGTAAACTGCCTCTCCCTACTCACAATGTACACAAATCCTGTAAGCTGCTTCTCTTTTACTCAGACTACTAAAAACCCGCATAGTGCGTAAGATTAATCCCATGCTACAGAACTCCTGTGTAGTGTTTCTTACACTCAGGATGCAGACTCCTGTAAACTGCCTCTCACTATTTCCAATGTACAGAAATCCTGTAAGCTGCTTCTCTTTTACTCAGACTGCTGAAAACCCGCATAGTGCGTAAGACTACTCCCATGCTGCAGAACTCCCATCTAGTGTTTCCTACACTCAGGATGCAGAACTCCTGTAAACTGCCTCTCACTACTTGCAATGTACAGAAATCCTGTAAGCTGCTTCTCTTTTACTAAGACTGCTGAAAACCCGCATAGTGCGTAAGACTACTCCTATACTACCGAACTCCCGTAAAGTGTTTCCTACACTCAGGATTCAGAACTCCTGTAAAGTGCCTCTCACTACTTCCAATGTACAGAAATCCTGTGAGCTGCTTCTCTTTTACTCAGACTGCTGAAAACCCGCATTGTGCGTAAGACTACTCCCATGCTACAGAAGTCCCATAAAGTGTTTCCTACACTCAGGATGCAAAACTCCTGTAAACTGCCTCTCACTACTTCCAATGTACAGAAATCCTGTAAGCTGCTTCTCTTTTACGCAGACTACTGAAAACCCGCAAAGTGCGTAAGACTACTCCCATGCTACAGAACTCCCGTAAAAGGTTTCCTAAACTCAGGATGCAGAACTCCTGTAAACTGCCTCTCACTACTTCCAATGTACAGAAATCCTGTAAGAAGCTTCTCTTTTACGCAGACAACTGAAAACCCGCTTAGTGCGTAAGACTACTCCCATACTACAGAACTCCCATAAACTGTTTCCTACACTCAGGATGCAGAACTCCTGTAAACTGCCTCTCACTACTTCCAATGTACAGAAATCCTGTAAGCTGCTTCTCTTTTACTCAGACTACTGAAAACCCGCATAGTGCGTAAGACTACTCCCATGCTACAGAACTCCCGTAAAGTGTTTCCTACACTCAGGATGCAGAACTCCTGTAAACTGCCTCTCACTACTTCCAATGTACAGAAATCCTGTAAGCTGCTTCTCTTTTACTAAGACAACTGAAAACCCGCATAGTGCGTAAGACTACTCCCATACTACAGAACTCCCGTAAAGTGTTTCCTACACTCAGGATGCAGAACTCCTGTAAACTGCCTCTCACTACTTCCAATGTACAGAAATCCTGTAAGCTGCTTCTCTTTTACTCAGACTACTGAAAACCCGCATAGTGGGTAAGACTACTCCCATGCTACAGAACTCCCGTAAAGTGTTTCCTACACTCAGGATGCAGAACTCCTGTAAACTGCCTCTCACTGCTTCCAATGTAAACAAATCCTGTAAGCTGCTTCTCTTTTACTCAGACTACTGAAAACCCGCATAGTGGGTATGACTAATCCCATGCTACAGAACTCCCGTAAAGTGTTTCCTACACTCAGGATGCAGAACTCCTGTAAACTGCCTCTCACTACTTCCAATGTACAGAAATCCTGTAAGCTGCTTCTCTTTTACTCAGACAACTGAAAACCCGCATAGTGCGTAAGACTACTCCCATACTACAGAACTCCCGTAAAGTGTTTCCTACACTCAGGATGCAGAACTCCTGTAAACTGCCTCTCACTACTTCCAATGTACAGAAATCCTGTAAGCTGCTTCTCTTTTACTAAGACAACTGAAAACCCGCATAGTGCGTAAGACTACTCCCATACTACAGAACTCCCGTAAAGTGTTTCCTACACTCAGGATGCAGAACTCCTGTAAACTGCCTCTCACTACTTCCAATGTACAGAAATCCTGTAAGCTGCTTCTCTTTTACTCAGACTACTGAAAACCCGCATAGTGGGTAAGACTACTCCCATGCTACAGAACTCCCGTAAAGTGTTTCCTACACTCAGGATGCAGAACTCCTGTAAACTGCCTCTCACTACTTCCAATGTAAACAAATCCTGTAAGCTGCTTCTCTTTTACTCAGACTACTGAAAACCCGCATAGTGGGTATGACTAATCCCATGCTACAGAACTCCCGTAAAGTGTTTCCTACACTCAGGATGCAGAACTCCTGTAAACTGCCTCTCACTACTTCCAATGTACAGAAATCCTGTAAGCTGCTTCTCTTTTACTCAGACAACTGAAAACCCGCATAGTGCGTAAGACTACTCCCATACTACAGAACTCCCGTAAAGTGTTTCCTACACTCAGGATGCAGAACTCCTGTAAACTGCCTCTCACTACTTCCAATGTAAACAAATCCTGTAAGCTGCTTCTCTTTTACTCAGACTACTGAAAACCCGCATAGTGGGTATGACTAATCCCATGCTACAGAACTCCCGTAAAGTGTTTCCTACACTCAGGATGCAGAACTCCTGTAAACTGCCTCTCACTACTTCCAATGTACAGAAATCCTGTAAGCTGCTTCTCTTTTACTCAGACAACTGAAAACCCGCATAGTGCGTAAGACTACTCCCATACTACAGAACTCCCGTAAAGTGTTTCCTGCACTCAGGATGCAGAACTCCTGTAAACTGCCTCTCCCTACTCACAATGTACATAAATCCTGTAAGCTGCTTCTCTTTTACTCAGACAACTGAAAACGCGCATAGTGCATTAGACAGCTCCCATGCCACAGAACTCCCGTAAAGTGTTTCCTACACTCAGGATGCAGAACTCCTGTAAACTGCCTCTCCCTACTCACAATGTACACAAATCCTGTAAGCTGCTTCTCTTTTACTCAGACTACTAAAAACCCGCATAGTGCGTAAGATTAATCCCATGCTACAGAACTCCTGTGTAGTGTTTCTTACACTCAGGATGCAGAACTCCTGTAAACTGCCTCTCACTACTTCCAATGTACAGAAATCCTGTAAGCTGCTTCTCTTTTACTCAGACTGCTGAAAACCCGCATAGTTCGTAAGACTACTCCCATGCTGCAGAACTCCCGTAAAGTGTTTCCTACACTCAGGATGCAGAACTCCTGTAAACTGCCTCTCACTACTTCCAATGTACAGAAATCCTGTAAGCTGCTTCTCTTTTACTAAGACTGCTGAAAACCCGCATAGTGCGTAAGACTACTCCCATACTACAGAACTCCCGTAAAGTGTTTCCTACACTCAGGATGCAGAACTCCTGTAAACTGCCTCTCACTACTTCCAATGTACACAAATCCTGTAAGCTGCTTCTCTTTTACTCAGACTGCTGAAAACCCGCATAGTGCGTAAGACTACTCCCATGCTACAGAACTCCCATAAAGTGTTTCCTATACTCAGGATACAAAACTCCTGTAAACTGCCTCTCACTACTTCCAATGTACAGAAATCCTGTAAGCTGCTTCTCTTTTACGCAGACTGCTGAAAACCCGCATAGTGCGTAAGACTACTCCCATGCTACAGAACTCCCGTAACGTGTTTCCTACACTCAGGATGCAGAACTCCTGTAAACTGCCTCTCACTACTTCCAATGTACAGAAATACTGTAAGCTGCTTCTCTTTTACTCAGACTGCTGAAAACCCGCATAGTGCGTTAGACTACTCCCATACTACAGAACTCCCGTAAAGTGTTTCCTACACTCAGGATGCAGAACTCCTGTAAACTGCCTCTCACTACTTCCAATGTACAGAAATCCTGTAAGCTGCTTCTCTTTTACGCAGACTACTGAAAACCCGCATAGTGCGTAAGACTACTCCCAAGCTACAGAACTCCCGTAAAAGGTTTCCTAAACTCAGGATGCAGAACTCCTGTAAACTGCCTCTCACTACTTCCAATGTACAGAAATCCTGTAAGAAGCTTCTCTTTTACGCAGACAACTGAAAACCCGCTTAGTGCGTAAGACTACTCCCATACTACAGAACTCCCATAAAGTGTTTCCTACACTCAGGATGCAGAACTCCTGTAAACTGCCTCTCACTACTTCCAATGTACAGAAATCCTGTAAGCTGCTTCTCTTTTACTCAGACTACTGAAAACCCGCATAGTGCGTAAGACTACTCCCATGCTACAGAACTCCCGTAAAGTGTTTCCTACACTCAGGATGCAGAACTCCTGTAAACTGCCTCTCACTACTTCCAATGTACAGAAATCCTGTAAGCTGCTTCTCTTTTACTAAGACAACTGAAAACCCGCATAGTGCGTAAGACTACTCCCATACTACAGAACTCCCGTAAAGTGTTTCCTACACTCAGGATGCAGAACTCCTGTAAACTGCCTCTCACTACTTCCAATGTACAGAAATCCTGTAAGCTGCTTCTCTTTTACTCAGACTGCTGAAAACCCGCATAGTTCGTAAGACTACTCCCATGCTGCAGAACTCCCGTAAAGTGTTTCCTACACTCAGGATGCAGAACTCCTGTAAACTGCCTCTCACTACTTCCAATGTACAGAAATCCTGTAAGCTGCTTCTCTTTTACTAAGACTGCTGAAAACCCGCATAGTGCGTAAGACTACTCCCATACTACAGAACTCCCGTAAAGTGTTTCCTACACTCAGGATGCAGAACTCCTGTAAACTGCCTCTCACTACTTCCAATGTACACAAATCCTGTAAGCTGCTTCTCTTTTACTCAGACTGCTGAAAACCCGCATAGTGCGTAAGACTACTCCCATGCTACAGAACTCCCATAAAGTGTTTCCTATACTCAGGATACAAAACTCCTGTAAACTGCCTCTCACTACTTCCAATGTACAGAAATCCTGTAAGCTGCTTCTCTTTTACGCAGACTGCTGAAAACCCGCATAGTGCGTAAGACTACTCCCATGCTACAGAACTCCCGTAACGTGTTTCCTACACTCAGGATGCAGAACTCCTGTAAACTGCCTCTCACTACTTCCAATGTACAGAAATACTGTAAGCTGCTTCTCTTTTACTCAGACTGCTGAAAACCCGCATAGTGCGTTAGACTACTCCCATACTACAGAACTCCCGTAAAGTGTTTCCTACACTCAGGATGCAGAACTCCTGTAAACTGCCTCTCACTACTTCCAATGTACAGAAATCCTGTAAGCTGCTTCTCTTTTACGCAGACTACTGAAAACCCGCATAGTGCGTAAGACTACTCCCAAGCTACAGAACTCCCGTAAAAGGTTTCCTAAACTCAGGATGCAGAACTCCTGTAAACTGCCTCTCACTACTTCCAATGTACAGAAATCCTGTAAGAAGCTTCTCTTTTACGCAGACAACTGAAAACCCGCTTAGTGCGTAAGACTACTCCCATACTACAGAACTCCCATAAAGTGTTTCCTACACTCAGGATGCAGAACTCCTGTAAACTGCCTCTCACTACTTCCAATGTACAGAAATCCTGTAAGCTGCTTCTCTTTTACTCAGACTACTGAAAACCCGCATAGTGCGTAAGACTACTCCCATGCTACAGAACTCCCGTAAAGTGTTTCCTACACTCAGGATGCAGAACTCCTGTAAACTGCCTCTCACTACTTCCAATGTACAGAAATCCTGTAAGCTGCTTCTCTTTTACTCAGACAACTGAAAACCCGCATAGTGCGTAAGACTACTCCCATACTACAGAACTCCCGTAAAGTGTTTCCTACACTCAGGATGCAGAACTCCTGTAAACTGCCTCTCACTACTTCCAATGTACAGAAATCCTGTAAGCTGCTTCTCTTTTACTAAGACAACTGAAAACCCGCATAGTGCGTAAGACTACTCCCATACTACAGAACTCCCGTAAAGTGTTTCCTACACTCAGGATGCAGAACTCCTGTAAACTGCCTCTCACTACTTCCAATGTACAGAAATCCTGTAAGCTGCTTCTCTTTTACTCAGACTACTGAAAACCCGCATAGTGGGTAAGACTACTCCCATGCTACAGAACTCCCATAAAGTGTTTCCTACACTCAGGATGCAGAACTCCTGTAAACTGCCTCTCACTACTTCCAATGTAAACAAATCCTGTAAGCTGCTTCTCTTTTACTCAGACTACTGAAAACCCGCATAGTGGGTATGACTAATCCCATGCTACAGAACTCCCGTAAAGTGTTTCCTACACTCAGGATGCAGAACTCCTGTAAACTGCCTCTCACTACTTCCAATGTACAGAAATCCTGTAAGCTGCTTCTCTTTTACTCAGACAACTGAAAACCCGCATAGTGCGTAAGACTACTCCCATACTACAGAACTCCCGTAAAGTGTTTCCTACACTCAGGATGCAGAACTCCTGTAAACTGCCTCTCACTACTTCCAATGTACAGAAATCCTGTAAGCTGCTTCTCTTTTACTAAGACAACTGAAATCCCGCATAGTGCGTAAGACTACTCCCATACTACAGAACTCCCGTAAAGTGTTTCCTACACTCAGGATGCAGAACTCCTGTAAACTGCCTCTCACTACTTCCAATGTACAGAAATCCTGTAAGCTGCTTCTCTTTTTTTCTCAGACTACTGAAAACCCGCATAGTGGGTAAGACTACTCCCATGCTACAGAACTCCCGTAAAGTGTTTCCTACACTCAGGATGCAGAACTCCTGTAAACTGCCTCTCACTACTTCCAATGTAAACAAATCCTGTAAGCTGCTTCTCTTTTACTCAGACTACTGAAAACCCGCATAGTGGGTATGACTAATCCCATGCTACAGAACTCCCGTAAAGTGTTTCCTACACTCAGGATGCAGAACTCCTGTAAACTGCCTCTCACTACTTCCAATGTACAGAAATCCTGTAAGATGCTTCTCTTTTACTCAGACAACTGAAAACCCGCATAGTGCGTAAAACTACTCCCATACTACAGAACTCCCGTAAAGTGTTTCCTGCACTCAGGATACAGAACTCCTGTAAACTGCCTCTCCCTACTCACAATGTACACAAATCCTGTAAGCTGCTTCTCTTTTACTCAGACAACTGAAAACGCGCATAGTGCGTTAGACAGGTCCCATGCAACAGAACTCCCGTAAAGTGTTTCCTACACTCAGGATGCAGAACTCCTGTAAACTGCCTCTCCCTACTCACAATGTACACAAATCCTGTAAGCTGCTTCTCTTTTACTCAGACTACTAAAAACCCGCATAGTGCGTAAGATTAATCCCATGCTACAGAACTCCTGTGTAGTGTTTCTTACACTCAGGATGCAGAACTCCTGTAAACTGCCTCTCACTACTTCCAATGTACAGAAATCCTGTAAGCTGCTTCTCTTTTACTCAGACTGCTGAAAACCCGCATAGTTCGTAAGACTACTCCCATGCTGCAGAACTCCCGTAAATTGTTTCCTACACTCAGGATGCAGAACTCCTGTAAACTGCCTCTCACTACTTCCAATGTACAGAAATCCTGTAAGCTGCTTCTCTTTTACTAAGACTGCTGAAAACCCGCATAGTGCGTAAGACTACTCCCATACTACAGAACTCCCGTAAAGTGTTTCCTACACTCAGGATGCAGAACTCCTGTAAACTGCCTCTCACTACTTCCAATGTACACAAATCCTGTAAGCTGCTTCTCTTTTACTCAGACTGCTGAAAACCCGCATAGTGCGTAAGACTACTCCCATGCTACAGAACTCCCATAAAGTGTTTCCTATACTCAGGATACAAAACTCCTGTAAACTGCCTCTCACTACTTCCAATGTACAGAAATCCTGTAAGCTGCTTCTCTTTTACGCAGACTGCTGAAAACCCGCATAGTGCGTAAGACTACTCCCATGCTACAGAACTCCCGTAACGTGTTTCCTACACTCAGGATGCAGAACTCCTGTAAACTGCCTCTCACTACTTCCAATGTACAGAAATACTGTAAGCTGCTTCTCTTTTACTCAGACTGCTGAAAACCCGCATAGTGCGTTAGACTATTCCCATACTACAGAACTCCCGTAAAGTGTTTCCTACACTCAGAATGCAGAACTCCTGTAAACTGCCTCTCACTACTTCCAATGTAAACAAATCCTGTAAGCTGCTTCTCTTTTACTCAGACTACTGAAAACCCGCATAGTGGGTATGACCAATCCCATGCTACAGAACTCCCGTAAAGTGTTTCCTACACTCAGGATGCAGAACTCCTGTAAACTGCCTCTCACTACTTCCAATGTACAGAAATCCTGTAAGCTGCTTCTCTTTTACTCAGACTGCTGAAAACCCGCATAGTGCGTAAGACTACTCCCATGCTGCAGAACTCCCTTCTAGTGTTTCCTACACTCAGGATGCAGAACTCCTGTAAACTGCCTCTCACTACTTGCAATGTACAGAAATCCTGTAAGCTGCTTCTCTTTTACTAAGACTGCTGAAAACCCGCATAGTGCGTTAGACTACTCCCATACGACAGAACTCCCGTAAAGTGTTTCCTACACTCAGGATTCAGAACTCCTGTAAAGTGCCTCTCACTACTTCCAATGTACAGAAATCCTGTGAGCTGCTTCTCTTTTACTCAGACTGCTGAAAACCCGCATAGTGCGTAAGACTACTCCCATGCTACAGAAGTCCCATAAAGTGTTTCCTAACTCAGGATGCAGAACTCCTGTAAACTGCCTCTCACTACTTCCAATGTACAGAAATCCTGTAAGCTGCTTCTCTTTTACGCAGACTACTGAAAACTCGCATAGTGCGTAAGACTACTCCCATGCTACAGAACTCCCGTAAAAGGTTTCCTAAACTCAGGATGCAGAACTCCTGTAAACTGCCTCTCACTACTTCCAATGTACAGAAATCCTGTAAGAAGCTTCTCTTTTACGCAGACACTGAAAACCCGCTTAGTGCGTAAGACTACTCCCATACTACAGAACTCCCATAAAGTGTTTCCTACACTTTGGATGCAGAACTCCTGTAAACTGCCTCTCACTACTTCCAATGTACAGAAATCCTGTAAGCTGCTTCTCTTTTACTCAGACTACTGAAAACCCGCATAGTGCGTAAGACTACTCCCATGCTACAGAACTCCCGTAAAGTGTTTCCTACACTCAGGATGCAGAACTCCTGTAACCTGCCTCTCACTACTTCCAATGTACAGAAATCCTGTAAGCTGCTTCTCTTTTACTAAGACAACTGAAAACCCGCATAGTGCGTAAGACTACTCCCATACTACAGAACTCCCGTAAAGTGTTTCCTACACTCAGGATGCAGAACTCCTGTAAACTGCCTCTCACTACTTCCAATGTACAGAAATCCTGTAAGCTGCTTCTCTTTTACTAAGACAACTGAAAACGCGCATAGTGCGTTAGACAGCTCCCATGCCACAGAACTCCCGTAAAGTGTTTCCTACACTCAGGATGCAGAACTCCTGTAAACTGCCTCTCCCTACTCACAATGTACACAAATCCTGTAAGCTGCTTCTCTTTTACTCAGACTACTAAAAACCCGCATAGTGCGTAAGATTAATCCCATGCTACAGAACTCCTGTGTAGTGTTTCTTACACTCAGGATGCAGAACTCCTGTAAACTGCCTCTCACTACTTCCAATGTACAGAAATCCTGTAAGCTGCTTCTCTTTTACTCAGACTGCTGAAAACCCGCATAGTGCGTAAGACCACTCCCATGCTACAGAAGTCCCATAAAGTGTTTCCTACACTCAGGATGCAGAACTCCTGTAAACTGCCTCTCACTACTTCCAATGTACAGAAATCCTGTAAGCTGCTTCTCTTTTACTAAGACTGCTGAAAACCCGCATAGTGCGTAAGACTACTCCCATACTACAGAACTCCCGTAAAGTGTTTCCTACACTCAGGATGCAGAACTCCTGTAAACTGCCTCTCACTACTTCCAATGTACAGAAATCCTGTAAGCTGCTTCTCTTTTACGCAGACTACTGAAAACCCGCATAGTGCGTAAGACTACTCCCATGCTACAGAACTCCCGTAAAAGGTTTCCTAAACTCAGGATGCAGAACTCCTGTAAACTGCCTCTCACTACTTCCAATGTACAGAAATCCTGTAAGAAGCTTCTCTTTTACGCAGACACTGAAAACCCGCTTAGTGCGTAAGACTACTCCCATACTACAGAACTCCCATAAAGTGTTTCCTACACTCAGGATGCAGAACTCCTGTAAACTGCCTCTCACTACTTCCAATGTACAGAAATCCTGTAAGCTGCTTCTCTTTTACTCAGACTACTGAAAACCCGCATAGTGCGTAAGACTACTCCCATGCTACAGAACTCCCGTAAAGTGTTTCCTACACTCAGGATGCAGAACTCCTGTAACCTGCCTCTCACTACTTCCAATGTACATAAATCCTGTAAGCTGCTTCTCTTTTACTCAGACTACTGAAAACCCGCATAGTGCGTAAGACTACTCCCATGCTACAGAACTCCCGTAAAGTGTTTCCTACACTCAGGATGCAGAACTCCTGTAACCTGCCTCTCACTACTTCCAATGTACAGAAATCCTGTAAGCTGCTTCTCTTTTACTAAGACAACTGAAAACCCGCATAGTGCGTAAGACTACTCCCATACTACAGAACTCCCGTAAAGTGTTTCCTACACTCAGGATGCAGAACTCCTGTAAACTGCCTCTCACTACTTCCAATGTACAGAAATCCTGTAAGCTGCTTCTCTTTTACTCAGACTACTGAAAACCCGCATAGTGGGTAAGACTACTCCCATGCTACAGAACTCCCGTAAAGTGTTTCCTACACTCAGGATGCAGAACTCCTGTAAACTGCCTCTCACTACTTCCAATGTACAGAAATCCTGTAAGCTGCTTCTCTTTTACTCAGACTGCTGAAAACCCGCATAGTGCGTAAGACTACTCCCATGCTACAGAACTCCCATAAAGTGTTTCCTACACTCAGGATGCAGAACTCCTGTAAACTGCCTCTCACTGCTTCCAATGTACAGAAATCCTGTAAGCTGCTTCTCTTTTACTCAGACTACTAAAAACCCGCATAGTGCGTAAGATTAATCCCATGCTACAGAACTCCTGTGTAGTGTATCTTACACTCAGGATGCAGAACTCCTGTAAACTGCCTCTCACTACTTCCAATGTACAGAAATCCTGTAAGCTGCTTCTCTTTTTCTCAGACTGCTGAAAACCCGCATAGTTCGTAAGACTACTCCCATGCTGCAGAACTCCCGTAAAGTGTTTCCTACACTCAGGATGCAGAACTCCTGTAAACTGCCTCTCACTACTTCCAATGTACAGAAATCCTGTAAGCTGCTTCTCTTTTACTAAGACTGCTGAAAACCCGCATAGTGCGTAAGACTACTCCCATACTACAGAACTCCCGTAAAGTGTTTCCTACACTCAGGATGCAGAACTCCTGTAAACTGCCTCTCACTACTTCCAATGTACAGAAATCCTGTAAGCTGCTTCTCTTTTACGCAGACTACTGAAAACCCGCATAGTGCGTAAGACTACTCCCATGCTACAGAACTCCCGTAAAAGGTTTCCTAAACTCAGGATGCAGAACTCCTGTAAACTGCCTCTCACTACTTCCAATGTACAGAAATCCTGTAAGAAGCTTCTCTTTTACGCAGACACTGAAAACCCGCTTAGTGCGTAAGACTACTCCCATACTACAGAACTCCCATAAAGTGTTTCCTACACTCAGGATGCAGAACTCCTGTAAACTGCCTCTCACTACTTCCAATGTACAGAAATCCTGTAAGCTGCTTCTCTTTTACTCAGACTACTGAAAACCCGCATAGTGCGTAAGACTACTCCCATGCTACAGAACTCCCGTAAAGTGTTTCCTACACTCAGGATGCAGAACTCCTGTAACCTGCCTCTCACTACTTCCAATGTACAGAAATCCTGTAAGCTGCTTCTCTTTTACTAAGACAACTGAAAACCCGCATAGTGCGTAAGACTACTCCCATACTACAGAACTCCCGTAAAGTGTTTCCTACACTCAGGATGCAGAACTCCTGTAAACTGCCTCTCACTACTTCCAATGTACAGAAATCCTGTAAGCTGCTTCTCTTTTACTCAGACTACTGAAAACCCGCATAGTGGGTAAGACTACTCCCATGCTACAGAACTCCCGTAAAGTGTTTCCTACACTCAGGATGCAGAACTCCTGCAAACTGCCTCTCACTACTTCCAATGTACAGAAATCCTGTAAGCTGCTTCTCTTTTACTCAGACTGCTGAAAACCCGCATAGTGCGTAAGACTACTCCCATGCTACAGAACTCCCATAAAGTGTTTCCTACACTCAGGATGCAGAACTCCTGTAAACTGCCTCTCACTGCTTCCAATGTACAGAAATCCTGTAAGCTGCTTCTCTTTTACTCAGACTATTGAAAACCCGCATTGTGCGTAAGACTACTCCCATGCTACAGAACTCCCGTAAAGTGTTTCCTACACTCAGGATTCAGAACTCCTGTAAACTGCCTCTCAGTACTTCCAATGTACACAAATCCTGTAAGCTGCTTCTCTTTTACTCAGACAACTGAAAACGCGCATAGTGCGTTAGACAGCTCCCATGCCACAGAACTCCCGTAAAGTGTTTCCTACACTCAGGATGCAGAACTCCTGTAAACTGCCTCTCCCTACTCACAATGTACACAAATCCTGTAAGCTGCTTCTCTTTTACTCAGACTACTAAAAACCCGCATAGTGCGTAAGATTAATCCAATGCTACAGAACTCCTGTGTAGTGTTTCTTACACTCAGGATGCAGAACTCCTGTAAACTGCCTCTCACTACTTCCAATGTACAGAAATCCTGTAAGCTGCTTCTCTTTTACTCAGACTGCTGAAAACCCGCATAGTTCGTAAGACTACTCTCATGCTGCAGAACTCCCGTAAAGTGTTTCCTACACTCAGGATGCAGAACTCCTGTAAACTGCCTCTCACTACTTCCAATGTACAGAAATCCTGTAAGCTGCTTCTCTTTTACTAAGACTGCTGAAAACCCGCATAGTGCGTAAGACTACTCCCATACTACAGAACTCCCGTAAAGTGTTTCCTACACTCAGGATGCAGAACTCCTGTAAACTGCCTCTCACTACTTCCAATGTACACAAATCCTGTAAGCTGCTTCTCTTTTACGCAGACTACTGAAAACCCGCATAGTGCGTAAGACTACTCCCATGCTACAGAACTCCCATAAAGTGTTTCCTATACTCAGGATACAAAACACCTGTAAACTGCCTCTCACTACTTCCAATGTACAGAAATCCTGTAAGCTGCTTCTCTTTTTCGCAGACTGCTGAAAACCCGCATAGTGCGTAAGACTACTCCCATGCTACAGAACTCCCGTAACGTGTTTCATACACTCAGGATGCAGAACTCCTGTAAACTGCCTCTCACTACTTCCAATGTACAGAAATACTGTAAGCTGCTTCTCTATTACTCAGACTGCTGAAAACCCGCATAGTGCGTTAGACTACTCCCATACTACAGAACTCCCGTAAAGTGTTTCCTACACTCAGAATGCAGAACTCCTGTAAACTGCCTCTCACTACTTCCAATGTAAACAAATCCTGTAAGCTGCTTCTCTTTTACTCAGACTACTGAAAACCCGCATAGTGGGTATGACCAATCCCATGCTACAGAACTCCCGTAAAGTGTTTCCTACACTCAGGATGCAGAACTCCTGTAAACTGCCTCTCACTACTTCCAATGTACAGAAATCCTGTAAGCTGCTTCTCTTTTACTCAGACAACTGAAAACCCGCATAGTGCGTAAGACTACTCCCATACTACAGAACTCCCGTAAAGTGTTTTCTGCACTCAGGATGCAGAACTCCTGTAAACTGCCTCTCCCTACTCACAATGTACACAAATCCTGTAAGCTGCTTCTCTTTTACTCAGACAACTGAAAACGCGCATAGTGCGTTAGACAGCTCCCATGCTACAGAACTCCCGTAAAGTGTTTCCTACATTCAGGATGCAGAACTCCTGTAAACTGCCTCTCCCTACTCACAATGTACACAAATCCTGTAAGCTGCTTCTCTTTTACTCAGACTACTAAAAACCCGCATAGTGCGTAAGACTACTCCCATACTACAGAACTCCCGTAAAGTGTTTCCTACACTCAGGATGCAGAACTCCTGTTACCTGCCTCTCACTACTTCCAATGTACAGAAATCCTGTAAGCTGCTTCTCTTTTACTAAGACAACTGAAAACCCGCATAGTGCGTAAGACTACTCCCATACTACAGAACTCCCGTAAAGTGTTTCCTACACTCAGGATGCAGAACTCCTGTAAACTGCCTCTCACTACTTCCAATGTACAGAAATCCTGTAAGCTGCTTCTCTTTTACTCAGACTACTGAAAACCCGCATAGTGGGTAAGACTACTCCCATGCTACAGAACTCCCGTAAAGTGTTTCCTACACTCAGGATGCAGAACTCCTGTAAACTGCCTCTCACTACTTCCAATGTACAGAAATCCTGTAAGCTGCTTCTCTTTTACTCAGACTGCTGAAAACCCGCATAGTGCGTAGCACTACTCCCATGGTACAGAACTCCCATAAAGTGTTTCCTACACTCACGATGCAGAACTCCTGTAAACTGCCTCTCACTGCTTCCAATGTACAGAAATCCTGTAAGCTGCTTCTCTTTTACTCAGACTACTGAAAACCCGCATAGTGCGTAAGACTACTCCCATGCTACAGAACTCCCGTAAAGTGTTTCCTACACTCAGGATTCAGAACTCCTGTAAACTGCCTCTCACTACTTCCAATGTACACAAATCCTGTAAGCTGCTTCTCTTTTACTCAGACTGCTGAAAACCCGCATAGTGCGTAAGACTACTCCCATGCTACAGAACTCCCATAAAGTGTTTCCTACACTCAGGATGCAAAACTCCTGTAAACTGCCTCTCACTACTTCCAATGTACAGAAATCCTGTAAGCTGCTTCTCTTTTACTCAGACTACTGAAAACCCGCATAGTGAGTAAGACTATTCCCATGCTACAGAACTCCCGTAATGTGTTTCCTACACTCAGGATGCAGAACTCCTGTAAACTGCCTCTCACTACTTCCAATGTACAGAAATCCTGTAAGCTGCTTCTCTTTTACTCAGACTACTGAAAACCCGCATAGTGCGTAAGACTACTCCCATGCTACAGAACTCCCATAAAGTGTTTCCTACACACAGGATGCAGAACTCCTGTAAACTGCCTCTCACTACTTCCAATGTACGTAAATCCTGTAAGCTGCTTCTCTTTTACTCAGACAACTGAAAACGCGCATAGTGCGTTAGACAGCTCCCATGCTACAGAACTCCCGTAAAGTGTTTCCTACACTCAGAATGCAGAACTCCTGTAAACTGCATCTCCCAACTCACAATGTACACAAATCCTGTAAGCTGCTTCTCTTTTACTCAGACTACTAAAAACCCGCATAGTGCGTAAGACTAATCCCATGCTACAGAACTCCTGTGTAGTGTTTCTTACACTCAGGATGCAGAACTCCTGTAAACTGCCTCTCACTACTTCCAATGTACAGAAATCCTGTAAGCTGCTTCTCTTTTACTCAGACTGCTGAAAACCCGCATAGTGCGTAAGACTACTCCCATGCTGCAGAACTCCCATCTAGTGTTTCCTACATTCAGGATGCAGAACTCCTGTAAACTGCCTCTCACTACTTCCAATGTACAGAAATCCTGTAAGCTGCTTCTCTTTTACTCAGACTGCTGAAAACCCGCATAGTGCGTAAGACTACTCCCATGCTGCAGAACTCCCATCTAGTGTTTCCTACACTCAGGATGCAGAACTCCTGTAAACTGCCTCTCACTACTTCCAATGTACACAAATCCTATAAGCTGCTTCTCTTTTACTCAGACTGCTGGAAACCCGCATAGTGCGTAAGACTACTCCCATGCTACAGAACTCCCGTAAAGTGTTTCCTACACTCAGGATGCAGAACTCCTGTAAACTGCCTCTCACTACTTCCAATGTACAGAAATCCTGTAAGCTGCTTCTCTTTTACTAAGACAACTGAAAACCCGCATAGTGCGTAAGACTACTCCCATACTACAGAACTCCCGTAAAGTGTTTCCTACACTCAGGATGCAGAACTCCTGTAAACTGCCTCTCACTACTTCCAATGTACAGAAATCCTGTGAGCTGCTTCTCTTTTACTCAGACGGCTGAAAACCCGCATAGTGCGTAAGACTACTCCCATGCTACAGAAGTCCCATAAAGTGTTTCCTACACTCAGGATGCAAAACTCCTGTAAACTGCCTCTCACTACTTCCAATGTACAGAAATCCTGTAAGAAGCTTCTCTTTTACGCAGACAACTGAAAACCCGCTTAGTGCGTAAGACTACTCCCATACTACAGAACTCCCATAAAGTGTTTCCTACACTCAGGATGCAGATCTCCTGTAAACTGCCTCTCACTACTTCCAATGTACAGAAATCCTGTAAGCTGCTTCTCTTTTACTCAGAATACTGAAAACCCGCATAGTGCGTAAGACTACTCCCATGCTACAGAACTCCCGTAAAGTGTTTCCTACACTCAGGATGCAGAACTCCTGTAAACTGCCTCTCCCTACTCACAATGTACACAAATCCTGTAAGCTGCTTCTCTTTTACTCAGACTACTAAAACCCGCATAGTGCGTAAGACTAATCCCATGCTACAGAACTCCTGTGTAGTGTTTCTTACACTCAGGATGCAGAACTCCTGTAAACTGCCTCTCACTACTTCCAATGTACAGAAATCCTGTAAGCTGCTTCTCTTTTACTCAGACTGCTGAAAACCCACATAGTGCGTAAGACTACTCCCATGCTGCAAAACTCCCATCTAGTGTTTCCTACACTCAGGATGCAGAACTCCTGTAAACTGCCTCTCACTACTTAAAATGTACAGAAATCCTGTAAGCTGCTTCTCTTTCACTAAGACTGCTGAAAACCCGCATAGTGCGTAAGACTACTCCCATGCTACAGAACACCCATAAAGTGTTTCCTACACTCAGGATGCAAAACTCCTGTAAACTGCCTCTCACTACTTCCAATGTACAGAAATCCTGTAAGCTGCTTCTCTTTTACTGAGACAACTGAAAACCCGCATAGTGCGTAAGACTACTCCCATGCTATAGAACTCCTCTAAAGTGTTTCCTACACTCAGGATGCAGAACTCCTGTAAACTGCCTCTCACTACCTCCAATGTACAGAAATCCTGTAAGCTGCTTCTCTTTTACGCAGACTACTGAAAACCCGCATAGTGCGTCAGACTAATCCCATGCTACAGAACTCCCATAAAGTGTTTCCTACACTCAGGATGCAGAACTCCTGTAAACTGCCTCTCACTACTTCCAATGTACAGAAATCCTGTAAGCTGCTTCTCTTTTACTCAGACAACTGAAAACCCGCATAGTGCGTAAGACTACTCCCATACTACAGAACTCCCGTAAAGTGTTTCCTACACTCAGGATGCAGAACTCCTGTAAACTGCCTCTCACTACTTCCAATGTACAGAAATCCTGTAAGCTGCTTCTCTTTTACTCAGACTACTGAAAACCCGCATAGTGGGTAAGACTACTCCCATGCTACAGAACTCCCGTAAAGTGTTTCCTACACTCAGGATGGAGAACTCTTGTAAACTGCCTCTCACTACTTCCAATGTACAGAAATCCTGTAAGCTGCTTCTCTTTTACTCAGACTACTGAAAACCCGCATAGTGGGTAAGACTAATCCCATGCTACAGAACTCCCGTAAAGTGTTTCCTACACTCAGGATGCAGAACTCCTGTAAACTGCCTCTCACTACTTCCAATGTACAGAAATCCTGTAAGCTGCTTCTCTTTTACTCAGACAACTGAAAACCCGCATAGTGCGTAAGACTACTCCCATGCTACAGAACTCCCGTAAAGTGTTTCCTACACTCAGGATGCAGAACTCCTGTAAACTGCCTCTCCCTACTCACAATGTACACAAATCCTGTAAGCTGCTTCTCTTTTACTCAGATTACTAAAAACCCGCATAGTGCGTAAGACTATTCCCATGCTACAGAACTCCCGTAAAGTGTTTCCTACACTCAGGATGCAGAACTCCTGTAAACTGCCTCTCCCTACTCACAATGTACACAAATCCTGTAAGCTGCTTCTCTTTTACTCAGACTACTAAAAACCCGCATAGTGCGTAAGACTAATTCCATGCTACAGAACTCCTGTGTAGTGTTTCTTACACTCAGGATGCAGAACTCCTGTAAACTGCCTCTCACTTCTTCCAATGTACAGAAATCCTGTAAGCTGCTTCTCTTTTACTCAGACTGCTGAAAACCCGCATAGTGCGTAAGACTATTCCCATGCTGCAGAACTCCCATCTAGTGTTTCCTACACTCAGGATGCAGAACTCCTGTAAACTGCCTCTCACTACTTCCAATGTACAGAAATCCTGTGAGCTGCTTCTCTTTTACTAAGACTGCTGAAAACCCGCATAGTGCGTAAGACTACTCCCATACTTAGAACTCCTGTAAAGTGTTTCCTACACTCAGGATGCAGAACTCCTGTATACTGCCTCTCACTACTTCCAATGTACACAAATCCTGTAAGCTGCTTCTCTTTTACTCAGACTGCTGAAAACCCGCATAGTGCGTAAGACTACTCCCATGCTACAGAACTCCCATAAAGTGTTTCCTACACTCATGATGCAAAACTCCTGTAAACTGCCTCTCACTACTTCCAATGTACAGAAATCCTGTAAGCTGCTTCTCTTTTACTCAGACAACTGAAAACCCGCATAGTGGGTAAGACTACAGCCATACTACAGAACTCCCGTAAAGTGTTTCCTACACTCAGGATGCAGAACTCCTGTAAACTGCCTCTCACTACTTCCAATGTACAGAAATCCTGTAAGCTGCTTCTCTTTTACTCAGACAACTGAAAACCCGCATAGTGCGTAAGACTACTCCCATGCTACAGAACTCCCGTAAAGTGTTTCCTACACTCAGGATGCAGAACTCCTGTAAACTGCCTCTCACTACTTCCAATGTACAGAAATCCTGTAAGCTGCTTCTCTTTTACGCAGACTACTGAAAACCCGCATAGTGCGTAAGACTAATCCCATGCTACAGAACTCCCATAAAGTGTTTCCTACACTCAGGATGCAGAACTCCTGTAAACTGCCTCTCACTACTTCCAATGTACAGAAATCCTGTAAGCTGCTTCTCTTTTACTCAGACAACTGAAAACCCGCATAGTGCGTAAGACTACTCCCATACTACAGAACTCCCGTAAAGTGTTTCCTACACTCAGGATGCAGAACTCCTGTAAACTGCCTCTCACTACTTCCAATGTACAGAAATCCTGTAAGCTGCTTCTCTTTTACTCAGACTGCTGAAAACCCGCATAGTGCGTTAGACTATTCCCATACTACAGAACTCCCGTAAAGTGTTTCCTACACTCAGGATGCAGAACTCCTGTAAACTGCCTCTCACTACTTCCAATGTACAGAAATCCTGTAAGCTGCTTCTCTTTTACTCAGACTACTGAAAACCCGCATAGTGGGTAAGACTAATCCCATGCTACAGAACTCCCGTAAAGTGTTTCCTACACTCAGGATGCAGAACTCCTGTAAACTGCCTCTCACTACTTCCAATGTACAGAAATCCTGTAAGCTGCTTCTCTTTTACTCAGACAACTGAAAACCCGCATAGTGCGTAAGACTACTCCCATGCTACAGAACTCCCGTAAAGTGTTTCCTACACTCAGGATGCAGAACTCCTGTAAACTGCCTCTCCCTACTCACAATGTACACAAATCCTGTAAGCTGCTTCTCTTTTACTCAGACTACTAAAAACCCGCATAGTGCGTAAGACTATTCCCATGCTACAGAACTCCCGTAAAGTGTTTCCTACACTCAGGATGCAGAACTCCTGTAAACTGCCTCTCCCTACTCACAATGTACACAAATCCTGTAAGCTGCTTCTCTTTTACTCAGACTACTAAAAACCCGCATAGTGCGTAAGACTAATTCCATGCTACAGAACTCCTGTGTAGTGTTTCTTACACTCAGGATGCAGAACTCCTGTAAACTGCCTCTCACTACTTCCAATGTACACAAATCCTGTAAGCTGCTTCTCTTTTACTCAGACTGCTGAAAACCCGCATAGTGCGTAAGACTATTCCCATGCTGCAGAACTCCCATCTAGTGTTTCCTACACTCAGGATGCAGAACTCCTGTAAACTGCCTCTCACTACTTCCAATGTACAGAAATCCTGTAAGCTGCTTCTCTTTTACTAAGACTGCTGAAAACCCGCATAGTGCGTAAGACTACTCCCATACTATAGAACTCCTGTAAAGTGTTTCCTACACTCAGGATGCAGAACTCCTGTAAACTGCCTCTCACTACTTCCAATGTACACAAATCCTGTAAGCTGCTTCTCTTTTACTCAGACTGCTGAAAACCCGCATAGTGCGTAAGACTACTCCCATGCTACAGAACTCCCATAAAGTGTTTCCTACACTCATGATGCAAAACTCCTGTAAACTGCCTCTCACTACTTCCAATGTACAGAAATCCTGTAAGCTGCTTCTCTTTTACGCAGACAACTGAAAACCCGCATAGTGCGTAAGACTACTCCCATGCTATAGAACTCCTGTAAAGTGTTTCCTACACTCAGGATGCAGAACTCCTGTAAACTGCCGCTCACTACTTCCAATGTACAGAAATCCTGTAAGCTGCTTCTCTTTTACGCAGACTACTGAAAACCCGCATAGTGCGTAAGACTACTCCCATGCTACAGAACTCCCATAAAGTGTTTCCTACACTCAGGATGCAGAACTCCTGTAAACTGACTCTCACTACTTCCAATGTACAGAAATCCTGTAAGCTGCTTCTCTTTTACTCAGACAACTGAAAACCCGCATAGTGGGTGAGACTACAGCCATACTACAGAACTCCCGTAAAGTGTTTCCTACACTCAGGATGCAGAACTCCTGTAAACTGCCTCTCACTACTTCCAATGTACAGAAATCCTGTAAGCTGCTTCTCTTTTACTCAGACAACTGAAAACCCGCATAGTGCATAAGACTACTCCCATGCTACAGAACTCCCGTAAAGTGTTTCCTACACTCAGGATGCAGAACTCCTGTAAACTGCCTCTCACTACTTCCAATGTACAGAAATCCTGTAAGCTGCTTCTCTTTTACTCAGACTACTAAAAACCCGCATAGTGCGTAAGACTAATCCCATGCTACAGAACTCCCGTAAAGTGTTTCCTACACTCAGGATGCAGAACTCCTGTAAACTGCCTCTCACTACTTCCAATGTACAGAAATCCTGTAAGCTGCTTCTCTTTTACTCAGACTACGGAAAACCCGCATAGTGCGTAAGGCTACTCCCATACTACAGAACTCCCGTAAAGTGTTTCCTACACTCAGGATGCAGAACTCCTGTAAACTGCCTCTCCCTACTCACAATGTACACAAATCCTGTAAGCTGCTTCTCTTTTACTCAGACAACTGAATACCCGCATAGTGCGTAAGACTACTCCCATATTACAGAACTCCCGTAAAGTGTTTCCTACACTCAGGATTCAGAACTCCTGTAAACTACCTCTCACTACTTCCAATGTACAGAAATCCTGTAAGCTGCTTCTCTTTTACTCAGACAACTGAAAACCCGCATAGTGCGTAAGACTATTCCCATGCTATAGAACTCCTCTAAAGTGTTTCCTACACTCAGGATGCAGAACTCCTGTAAACTGCCTCTCACTACTTCCAATGTACAGAAATCCTGTAAGCTGCTTCTCTTTTACGCAGACTACTGAAAACCCGCATAGTGCGTAAGACTAATCCCATGCTACAGAACTCCCATAAAGTGTTTCCTACACTCAGGATGCAGAACTTCTGTAAACTGCCTCTCACTACTTCCAATGTACAGAAATCCTGTAAGCTGCTTCTCTTTTACTCAGACAACTGAAAACCCGCATAGTGCGTAAGACTACTCCCATACTACAGAACTCCCGTAAAGTGTTTCCTACACTCAGGATGCAGAACTCCTGTAAACTGCCTCTCACTACTTCCAATGTACAGAAATCCTGTAAGCTGCTTCTCTTTTACTCAGACTACTGAAAACCCGCATAGTGGGTAAGACTACTCCCATGCTACGTAACTCCCGTAAAGTGTTTCCTACACTCAGGATGCAGAACTCCTGTAAAATGCCTCTCACTACTTCCAATGTACACAAATCCTGTAAGCTGCTTCTCTTTTACTCAGACTACTGAAAACCCGCATAGTGGGTAAGACTAATCCCATGCTACAGAACTCCCGTAAAGTGTTTCCTACACTCAGGATGCAGAACTCCTGTAAACTGCCTCTCACTACTTCCAATGTACAGAAATCCTGTAAGCTGCTTCTCTTTTACTCAGACTACTAAAAACCCGCATAGTGCGTAAGACTATTCCCATGATACAGAACTCCCGTAAAGTGTTTCCTACACTCAGGATGCAGAACTCCTGTAAACTGCCTCTCCCTACTCACAATGTACACAAATCCTGTAAGCTGCTTCTCTTTTACTCAGACTACTAAAAACCCGCATAGTGCGTAAGACTAATTCCATGCTACAGAACTCCTGTGTAGTGTTTCTTACACTCAGGATGCAGAACTCCTGTAAACTGCCTCTCACTACTTCCAATGTACAGAAATCCTGTAAGCTGCTTCTCTTTTACTCAGACTGCTGAAAACCCGCATAGTGCGTAAGACTACTCCCATACTGCAGAACTCCCGTAAAGTGTTTCCTACACTCAGGATGCAGAACTCCTGTAAACTGCCTCTCACTACTTCCAATGTACAGAAATCCTGTAAGCTGCTTCTCTTTTACTCAGACTACTGAAAACCCGCATAGTGCGTAAGACTACTCCCATACTACAGAACTCCCGTAAATTGTTTCCTACACTCAGGATGCAGAACTCCTGTAAACTGCCTCTCCCTACTCACAATGTACAGAAATCCTGTAAGCTGCTTCTCTTTTACTCAGACAACTGAAAACCCGCATAGTGCGTAAGACTACTCCCATATTACAGAACTCCCGTAAAGTGTTTCCTACAGTCAGGATGCAGAACTCCTGTAAACTGCCTCTCCCTACTCACAATGTACAGAAATCCTGTAAGCTGCTTCTCTTTTACTCAGACTACTAAAAACCCGCATAGTGCGTAAGACTAATCCCATGCTACAGAACTCCTGTGTAGTGTTTCTTACACTCAGGATGCAGAACTCCTGTAAACTGCCTCTCACTACTTCCAATGTACAGAAATCCTGTAAGCTGCTTCTCTTTTACTCAGACTGCTGAAAACCCGCATAGTGCGTCAGACTACTCCCATGCTGCGAAACTCCCATGTAGTGTTTCCTACACTCAGGATGCAGAACTCCTGTAAACTGCCTCTCACTACTTCCAATGTAGAGAAATCCTGTAAGCTGCTTCTCTTTTACTCAGACTACTGAAAACCCGCATAGTGCGTAAGACTACTCCCATGCTACAGAACTCCCGTAGAGTGTTTCCTACACTTAGGATGCAGAACTCCTGTAAACTGCCTCTCACTACTGCCAATGTACAGAAAACCTGTAAGCTGCTTCTCTTTTACTCAGACAACTGAAAACCCGCATAGTGCGTAAGACTACTCCCATACTACAGAACTCCCGTAAAGTGTTTCCTACACTCAGAATGCAGAACTCCTGTAAACTGCCTCTCACTACTTCCAATGTACACAAATCCTGTAAGCTGCTTCTCTTTTACTCAGACTGCTGAAAACCCGCATAGTGCGTCAGACTACTCCCATGCTGCAAAACTCCCATGTAGTGTTTCCTAAACTCAGGATGCAGAACTCCTGTAAACTGCCTCTCACTACTTCCAATGTAGAGAAATCCTGTAAGCTGCTTCTCTTTTACTCAGACTACTGAAAACCCGCATAGTGCGTAAGACTACTCCCATGCTACAGAACTCCCGTAAAGTGTTTCCTACACTCAGGATGCAGAACTCCTGTAAACTGCCTCTCACTACTTCCAATGTACAGAAATCCTGTAAGCTGCTTCTCTTTTACTCAGACTGCTGAAAACCCGCATAGTGCGTAAGACTACTCCCATGCTGCAGAACTCCCATCTAGTGTTTCCTACACTCAGGATGCAGAACTCCTGTAAACTGCCTCTCACTACTTCCAATGTACAGAAATCCTGTAAGCTGCTTCTCTTTTACTAAGACTGCTGAAAACCCGCATAATGCGTAAGACTACTCCCATACTGCAGAACTCCCGTAAAGTGTTTCCTACACTCAGGATGCAGAACTCCTGTAAACTGCCTCTCACTACTTCCAATGTACAGAAATCCTGTAAGCTGCTTCTCTTTTACTCAGACTGCTGAAAACCCGCATAGTGGTTAAGACTACTCCCATGCTACAGAACTCCCATAAAGTGTTTCCTACACTCAGGATGCAAAACTCCTGTAAACTGCCTCTCACTACTTCCAATGTACAGAAATCCTGTAAGCTGCTTCTCTTTTATGCAGACAACTGAAAACCCGCATAGTGCGTAAGACTACTCCCATGCTATAGAACTCCTGTAAAGTGTTTCCTACACTCAGGATGCAGAACTCCTGTAAACTGCCTCTCACTACTTCCAATGTAGAGAAATCCTGTAAGTTGCTTCTCTTTTACGTAGACTACTGAAAACCCGCATAGTGCGTAAGACTACTCCCATGCTACAGAACTCCCATTAAGTGTTTCCTACACTCAGGATGCAGAACTCCTGTAAACTGCCTCTCACTACTTCCAATGTACAGAAATCCTGTAAGCTGCTTCTCTTTTACTCAGACTACTGAAAACCCGCATAGTGCGTAAGACTACTCCCATACTACAGAACTCCCGTAAACTGTTTCCTACACTCAGGATGCAGAACTCCTGTAAACTACCTCTCACTACTTCCAATGTACAGAAATCCTGTAAGCTGCTTCTCTTTTACTCAGACAACTGAAAACCCTCATAGTGCGTAAGACTACTCCCATGCTACAGAACTCCCGTAAAGTGTTTCCTACACTCAGGATGCAGAACTCCTGTAAACTGCCTCTCACTACTTCCAATGTACACAAATCCTGTAAGCTGCTTCTCTTTTACTCAGACTTCTGAAAACGCACATAGTGGGTAAGACTAATCCCATGCTACAGAACTCCCGTAAAGTGTTTCCTACACTCAGGATGCAGAACTTCTGTAAACTGCCTCTCACTACTTCCAATGTACAGAAATCCTGTAAGCTGCTTCTCTTTTACTGAGACAACTGAAAACCCGCATAGTGCGTAAGACTACTCCCATACTACAGAACTCCCGTAAAGTGTTTCCTACACTCAGGATGCAGAACTCCTGTAAACTGCCTCTCCCTACTCACAATGTACTCAAATCCTGTAAGCTGCTTCTCTTTTACTCAGACAACTGAAAACGCGCATAGTGCGTAAGACTATTCCCATGCTACAGAACTCCCGTAAAGTGTTTCCTACAGTCAGGATGCAGAACTCCTGTAAACTGCCTCTCCCTACTCACAATGTACACAAATCCTGTAAGCTGCTTCTCTTTTACTCAGACTACTAAAAACCCGCATAGTGCGTAAGACTAATCCCATGCTACAGAACTCCTGTGTAGTGTTTCTTACACTCAGGATGCAGAACTCCTGTAAACTGCCTCTCACTACTTCCAATGTACAGAAATCCTGTAAGCTGCTTCTCTTTTACTCAGACTGCTGAAAACCCGCATAGTGCATCAGACTACTCCCATGCTGCAAAACTCCCATGTAGTGTTTCCTACACTCAGGATGCAGAACTCCTGTAAACTGCCTCTCACTACTTCCAATGTAGAGAAATCCTGTAAGCTGCTTCTCTTTTACTCAGACTACTGAAAACCCGCATAGTGCGTAAGACTACTCCCATGCTACAGAACTCCCGTAGAGTGTTTCCTACACTCAGGATGCAGAACTCCTGTAAACTGCCTCTCACTACTGCCAATGTACAGAAAACCTGTAAGCTGCTTCTCTTTTACTCAGACAACTGAAAACCCGCATAGTGCGTAAGACTACTCCCATACTACAGAACTCCCGTAAAGTGTTTCCTACACTCAGGATGCAGAACTCCTGTAAACTGCCTCTCACTACTTCCAATGTACACAAATCCTGTAAGCTGCTTCTCTTTTACTCAGACTGCTGAAAACCCGCATAGTGCGTCAGACTACTCCCATGCTGCAAAACTCCCATGTAGTGTTTCCTACACTCAGGATGCAGAACTCCTGTAAACTGCCTCTCACTACTTCCAATGTACAGAAATCCTGTAAGCTGCTTCTCTTTTACTCAGACTACTGAAAACCCGCATAGTGCGTAAGACTACTCCCATGCTACAGAACTCCTGTGTAGTGTTTCCTACACTCAGGATGCAGAACTCCTGTAAACTGCCTCTCACTACTTCCAATGTACAGAAATCCTGTAAGCTGCTTCTCTTTTACTCAGAGTGCTGAAAACCCGCATAGTGCGTCAGACTACTCCCATGCTACAGAAGTCCCATAAAGTGTTTTATACACTCAGGATGCAAAACTCCTGTAAACTGCCTCTCACTACTTCCAATGTACAGAAATCCTGTAAGCTGCTTCTCTTTTACGCAGACTACTGAAAACCCGCATAGTGCGTAAGACTACTCCCATGGTACAGAACTCCCGTAAAAGGTTTCCTACACTCAGGATGCAGAACTCCTGTAAACTGCCTCTCACTACTTCCAATGTACAGAAATCCTGTAAGCTGCTTCTCTTTTACTAAGACTGCTGAAAACCCGCATAGTGCGTAAGACTACTCCCATACTACAGAACTCCCGTAAAGTGTTTCCTACACTCACGATGCAGAACTCCTGTAAACTGCCTCTCACTACTTCCAATGTACAGAAATCCTGTAAGCTGCTTCTCTTTTACTCAAACTACTGAAAACCCGCATAGTGCGTAAGACTACTCCCATGCTACAGAACTCCGGTAACGTGTTTCCTACACTCAGGATGCAGAACTCCTGTAAACTGCCTCTCACTACTTCCAATGTACAGAAATCCTGTAAGCTGCTTCTCTTTTACTCAGACAACTGAAAACCCCCATAGTGCGTAAGACTACTCCCATACTACAGAACTCCCGTAAAGTGTTTCCTACACTCAGGATGCAGAACTCCTGTAAACTGCCTCTCACTACTTCCAATGTACAGAAATCCTGTAAGCTGCTTCTCTTTTACTCAGACTACTGAAAACCCGCATAGTGCGTAAGACTACTCCCATGCTACAGAACTCCCATAAAGTGTTTCCTACACTCAGGATGCAGAACTCCTGTAAACTGGCTCTCACTACTTCCAATGTACAGAAATCCTGTAAGCTGCTTCTCTTTTACTCAGACTGCTGAAAACCCGCATAGTGCGTAAGACTACTCCCATGCTGCAGAACTCCCATCTAGTGTTTCCTACACTCAGGATGCAGAACTCCTGTAAACTGCCTCTCACTACTTCCAATGTACAGAAATCCTGTAAGCTGCTTCTCTTTTACTAAGACTGCTGAAAACCCGCATAATGCGTAAGACTACTCCCATACTGCAGAACTCCCGTAAAGTGTTTCCTACACTCAGGATGCAGAACTCCTGTAAACTGCCTCTCACTACTTCCAATGTACACAAATCCTGTAAGCTGCTTCTCTTTTACTCAGACTGCTGAAAACCCGCATAGTGGTTAAGACTACTCCCATGCTACAGAACTCCCATAAAGTGTTTCCTACACTCAGGATGCAGAACTCCTGTAAACTGCCTCTCACTACTTCCAATGTACAGAAATCCTGTAAGCTGCTTCTCTTTTACGCAGACTACTGAAAACCCGCATAGTGCGTAAGACTACTCCCATGCTACAGAACTCCCATTAAGTGTTTCCTACACTCAGGATGCAGAACTCCTGTAAACTGCCTCTCACTACTTCCAATGTACAGAAATCCTGTAAGCTGCTTCTCTTTTACTCAGACTACTGAAAACCCGCATAGTGCGTAAGACTACTCCCATACTACAGAACTCCCGTAAACTGTTTCCTACACTCAGGATGCAGAACTCCTGTAAACTACCTCTCACTACTTCCAATGTACAGAAATCCTGTAAGCTGCTTCACTTTTACTCAGACAACTGAAAACCCTCATAGTGCGTAAGACTACTCCCATGCTACAGAACTCCCGTAAAGTGTTTCCTACACTCAGGATGCAGAACTCCTGTAAACTGCCTCTCACTACTTCCAATGTACACAAATCCTGTAAGCTGCTTCTCTTTTACTCAGACTTCTGAAAACGCACATAGTGGGTAAGACTAATCCCATGCTACAGAACTCCCATCTAGTGTTTCCTACACTCAGGATGCAGAACTTCTGTAAACTGCCTCTCACTACTTCCAATGTACAGAAATCCTGTAAGCTGCTTCTCTTTTACTGAGACAACTGAAAACCCGCATAGTGCGTAAGACTACTCCCATACTACAGAACTCCCGTAAAGTGTTTCCTACACTCAGGATGCAGAACTCCTGTAAACTGCCTCTCCCTACTCACAATGTACACAAATCCTGTAAGCTGCTTCTCTTTTACTCAGACAACTGAAAACGCGCATAGTGCGTAAGACTATTCCCATGCTACAGAACTCCCGTAAAGTGTTTCCTACAGTCAGGATGCAGAACTCCTGTAAACTGCCTCTCCCTACTCACAATGTACACAAATCCTGTAAGCTGCTTCTCTTTTACTCAGACTGCTGAAAACCCGCATAGTGCGTAAGACTAATCCCATGCTACAGAACTCCTGTGTAGTGTTTCTTACACTCAGGATGCAGAACTCCTGTAAACTGCCTCTCACTACTTCCAATGTAAACAAATCCTGTAAGCTGCTTCTCTTTTACTCAGACTGCTGAAAACCCGTATAGTGCGTCAGACTACTCCCATGCTGCAAAACTCCCATGTAGTGTTTCCTACACTCAGGACGCAGAACTCCTGTAAACTGCCTCTCACTACTTCCAATGTAGAGAAATCCTGTAAGCTGCTTCTCTTTTACTCAGACTACTGAAAACCCGCATAGTGCGTAAGACTACTCCCATGCTACAGAACTCCCGTAGAGTGTTTCCTACACTCAGGATGCAGAACTCCTGTAAACTGCCTCTCACTACTGCCAATGTACAGAAAACCTGTAAGCTGCTTCTCTTTTACTCAGACAACTGAAAACCCGCATAGTGCGTAAGACTACTCCCATACTACAGAACTCCCGTAAAGTGTTTCCTACACTCAGGATGCAGAACTCCTGTAAACTGCCTCTCACTACTTCCAATGTACACAAATCCTGTAAGCTGCTTCTCTTTTACTCAGACTGCTGAAAACCCGCATAGTGCGTCAGACTACTCCCATGCTGCAAAACTCCCATGTAGTGTTTCCTACACTCAGGATGCAGAACTCCTGTAAACTGCCTCTCACTACTTCCAATGTAGAGAAATCCTGTAAGCTGCTTCTCTTTTACTCAGACTACTGAAAACCCGCATAGTGCGTAAGACTACTCCCATGCTACAGAACTCCTGTGTAGTGTTTCCTACACTCAGGATGCAGAACTCCTGTAAACTGCCTCTCACTACTTCCAATGTACAGAAATCCTGTAAGCTGCTTCTCTTTTACGCAGACTACAAAAAACCCGCATAGTGCGTAAGACTACTCCCATGCTACAGAACTCCCATAAAGTGTTTCCTACACTCAGGATGCAAAACTCCTGTAAACTGCCTCTCACTACTTCCAATGTACAGAAATCCTGTAAGCTGCTTCTCTTTTACGCAGACTACTGAAAACCCGCATAGTGCGTAAGACTACTCCCATGCTACAGAACTCCCGTAAAGTGTTTCCTACACTCAGGATGCAGAACTCCTGTAAACTGCCTCTCACTACTTCCAATGTACAGAAATCCTGTAAGCTGCTTCTCTTTTACTCAGACTACTGAAAACCCGCATAGTGTGTAAGACTAATCCCAGGCTACAGAACTCCCGTAAAGTGTTTCCTACTCTCAGGATGCAGAACTCCTGTAAACTGCCTCTCACTGCTTCCAATGTACAGAAATCCTGTAAGCTGCTTCTCTTTTACTCAGACAACTGAAAACCCGCATAGTGCGTAAGACTACTCCCATACTACAGAACTCCCGTAAAGTGTTTCCTACACTCAGGATGCAGAACTCCTGTAAACTGCCTCTCACTACTTCCAATGTACAGAAATCCTGTAAGCTGCTTCTCTTTTACTAAGACTGCTGAAAACCCGCATAGTGCGTAAGACTACTCCCATACTACAGAACTCCCATAAAGTGTTTCCTACACTCAGGATGCAGAACTCCTGTAAACTGCCTCTCACTACTTCCAATGTACAGAAATCCTGTAAGCTGCTTCTCTTTTACTCAAACTACTGAAAACCCGCATAGTGCGTAAGACTACTCCCATGCTACAGAACTCCCGTAAAGTGTTTCCTACACTCAGGATGCAGAACTCCTGTAAACTGCCTCTCACTACTTCCAATGTACAGAAATCCTGTAAGCTGCTTCTCTTTTACTCAGACAACTGAAAACCCCCATAGTGCGTAATACTACTCCCATACTACAGAACTCCCGTAAAGTGTTTCCTACACTCAGGATGCAGAACTCCTGTAAACTGCCTCTCACTACTTCCAATGTACAGAAATCCTGTAAGCTGCTTCTCTTTTACGCAGACTACAAAAAACCCGCATAGTGCGTAAGACTACTCCCATGCTACAGAACTCCCATAAAGTGTTTCCTACACTCAGGATGCAAAACTCCTGTAAACTGCCTCTCACTACTTCCAATGTACAGAAATCCTGTAAGCTGCTTCTCTTTTACGCAGACTACTGAAAACCCGCATAGTGCGTAAGACTACTCCCATGCTACAGAACTCCCGTAAAGTGTTTCCTACACTCAGGATGCAGAACTCCTGTAAACTGCCTCTCACTACTTCCAATGTACAGAAATCCTGTAAGCTGCTTCTCTTTTACTCAGACTACTGAAAACCCGCATAGTGTGTAAGACTGATCCCAGGCTACAGAACTCCCGTAAAGTGTTTCCTACTCTCAGGATGCAGAACTCCTGTAAACTGCCTCTCACTGCTTCCAATGTACAGAAATCCTGTAAGCTGCTTCTCTTTTACTCAGACAACTGAAAACCCGCATAGTGCGTAAGACTACTCCCATACTACAGAACTCCCGTAAAGTGTTTCCTACACTCAGGATGCAGAACTCCTGTAAACTGCCTCTCACTACTTCCAATGTACAGAAATCCTGTAAGCTGCTTCTCTTTTACTAAGACTGCTGAAAACCCGCATAGTGCGTAAGACTACTCCCATACTACAGAACTCCCATAAAGTGTTTCCTACACTCAGGATGCAGAACTCCTGTAAACTGCCTCTCACTACTTCCAATGTACAGAAATCCTGTAAGCTGCTTCTCTTTTACTCAAACTACTGAAAACCCGCATAGTGCGTAAGACTACTCCCATGCTACAGAACTCCCGTAAAGTGTTTCCTACACTCAGGATGCAGAACTCCTGTAAACTGCCTCTCACTACTTCCAATGTACAGAAATCCTGTAAGCTGCTTCTCTTTTACTCAGACAACTGAAAACCCCCATAGTGCGTAATACTACTCCCATACTACAGAACTCCCGTAAAGTGTTTCCTACACTCAGGATGCAGAACTCCTGTAAACTGCCTCTCACTACTTCCAATGTACAGAAATCCTGTAAGCTGCTTCTCTTTTACTCAGACTACTGAAAATCCTCATAGTGCGTAAGAGTGCTCCCATGCTACAGAACTCCCATAAAGTGTTTCCTACACTCAGGATGCAGAACTCCTGTAAACTGCCTCTCACTATTTCCAATGTACAGAAATCCTGTAAGCTGCTTCTCTTTTACTCAGACAACTGAAAACCCGCATAGTGCGTAAGACTACTCCCATACTACAGAACTCCCGTAAAGTGTTTCCTGCACTCAGGATGCAGAACTCCTGTAAACTGCCTCTCCCTACTCACAATGTACACAAATCCTGTAAGCTGCTTCTCTTTTACTCAGACTACTAAAAACCCGCATAGTGCGTAAGACTAATCCCATGCTACAGAACTCCTGTGTAGTGTTTCTTACACTCAGGATGCAGAACTCCTGTAAACTGCCTCTCACTACTTCCAATGTACAGAAATCCTGTAAGCTGCTTCTCTTTTACTCAGACTGCTGAAAACCCGCATAGTGCGTAAGACTACTCCCATGCTGCAGAACTCCCATCTAGTGTTTCCTACACTCAGGATGCAGAACTCCTGTAAACTGCCTCTCACTACTTCCAATGTACAGAAATCCTGTAAGCTGCTTCTCTTTCACTAAGACTGCTGAAAACCCGCATAGTGCGTAAGACTAATCCCATGCTACAGAACTCCCGTAAAGTGTTTCCTACACTCAGCATGCAGAACTCCTGTAAACTGCCTCTCACTACTTCCAATGTACAGAAATCCTGTAAGCTGCTTCTCTTTTACTCGGACTACTAAAAACCCGCATAGTGCGTAAGACTATTCCCATGCTACAGAACTCCCGTAAAGTGTTTCCTACACTCAGGATGCAGAACTCCTGTAAACTGCCTCTCCCTACTCACAATGTACACAAATCCTGTAAGCTGCTTCTCTTTTACTCAGACTACTAAAAACCCGCATAGTGCGTAAGACTAATCCCATGCTACAGAACTCCTGTGTAGTGTTTCTTACACTCAGGATGCCGAACTCCTGTAAACTGCCTCTCACTACTTCCAATGTACAGAAATCCTGTAAGCTGCTTCTCTTTTACTCAGACTGCTGAAAACCCGCATAGTGCGTAAGACTACTCCCATGCTGCAAAACTCCCATCTAGTGTTTCCTACACTCAGGATGCAGAACTCCTGTAAACTGCCTCTCACTACTTCCAATGTAGAGAAATCCTGTAAGCTGCTTCTCTTTTACTCAGACTACTGAAAACCCGCATAGTGCGTAAGACTACTCCCATGCTACAGAACTCCCATAAAGTGTTTCCTACACTCAGCATGCAAAACTCCTGTAAACTGCCTCTCACTACTTCCAATGTACAGAAATCCTGTAAGCTGCTTCTCTTTTACGCAGACTACTGAAAACCCGCATAGTGCGTAAGACTACTCCCATGCTACAGAACTCCCGTAATGTGTTTCCTACACTCAGGATGCAGAACTCCTGTAAACTGCCTCTCACTACTTCCAATGTACAGAAATCCTGTAAGCTGCTTCTCTTTTACTCAGACTGCTGAAAACCCGCATAGTGCGTAAGACTACTCCCATACAACAGAACTCCCGTAAAGTGTTTCCTACACTCAGGATGCAGAACTCCTGTAAACTGCCTCTCACTACTTCCAATGTACAGAAATCCTGTAAGCTGCTTCTCTTTTACTCAGACTACTGAAAACCCGCATAGTGTGTAAGACTAATCCCAGGCTACAGAACTCCCGTAAAGTGTTTCCTACTCTCAGGATGCAGAACTCCTGTAAACTGCCTCTCACTGCTTCCAATGTACAGAAATCCTGTAAGCTGCTTCTCTTTTACTCAGACAACTGAAAACCCGCATAGTGCGTAAGACTATTCCCATACTACAGAACTCCCGTAAAGTGTTTCCTACACTCAGGATGCAGAACTCCTGTAAACTGCCTCTCACTACTTCCAATGTACAGAAATCCTGTAAGCTGCTTCTCTTTTACTAAGACTGCTGAAAACCCGCATAGTGCGTAAGACTACTCCCATACTACAGAACTCCCATAAAGTGTTTCCTACACTCAGGATGCAGAACTCCTGTAAACTGCCTCTCACTACTTCCAATGTACAGAAATCCTGTAAGCTGCTTCTCTTTTACTCAAACTACTGAAAACCCGCATAGTGCGTAAGACTACTCCCATGCTACAGAACTCCCGTAAAGTGTTTCCTACACTCAGGATGCAGAACTCCTGAGCTGCCTCTCACTACTTCCAATGTACAGAAATCCTGTAAGCTGCTTCTCTTTTACTCAGACAACTGAAAACCCCCATAGTGCGTAATACTACTCCCATACTACAGAACTCCCGTAAAGTGTTTCCTACACACAGGATGCAGAACTCCTGTAAACTGCCTCTCACTATTTCCAATGTACAGAAATCCTGTAAGCTGCTTCTCTTTTACTCAGACTACTGAAAATCCTCATAGTGCGTAAGAGTGCTCCCATGCTACAGAACTCCCGTAAAGTGTTTCCTACACTCAGGATGCAGAACTCCTGTAAACTTCCTCTCACTAATTCCAATGTACAGAAATCCTGTAAGCTGCTTCTCTTTTACTCAGACTGCTGAAAACCCGCATAGTGCGTAAGATTACTCCCATGCTACAGAACTCCCATAAAGTGTTTCCTACACTCAGGATGCAAAACTCCTGTAAACTGCCTCTCACTGCTTCCAATGTAGAGAAATCCTGTAAGCTGCTTCTCTTTTACGCAGACTACTGAAAACCCGCATAGTGCGTAAGACTACTCCCATGCTACAGATATCCCGTAAAGTGTTTCCTACACTCAGGATGCAGAACTCCTGTAAACTGCCTCTCACTACTTCCAATGTACAGAAATCCTGTAAGCTGCTTCTCTTTTACTAAGACTGCTGAAAACCCGCATAGTGCGTAAGACTACTCCCATACTACAGAACTCCCGTAAAGTGTTTCCTACACTCAGGATTCAAAACTCCTTTAAACTGCCTCTCACTACTTCCAATGTACAGAAATCCTGTAAGCTGCTTCTCTTTTACTCAGACTACTGAAAACCCGCATAATGCGTAAGACTACTCCCATGCTACAGAACTCCCGTAAAGTGTTTCCTACACTCAGGATGCAGAACTCCTGTAAACTGCCTCTCACTACTTCCAATGTACAGAAATCCTGTAAGCTGCTTCTCTTTTACTCAGACTGCTGAAAACCCGCATAGTGCGTAAGACTACTCCCATGCTACAGAACTCCCGTAGAGTGTTTCCAACACTCAGGATGCAGAACTCCTGTAAACTGCCTCTCACTACTTCCAATGTACAGAAATCCTGTAAGCTGCTTCTCTTTTACTCAGACAACTGAAAACCCGCATAGTGCGTAAGAATACTCCCATACTACAGAACTCCCGTAAAGTGTTTCCTGCAATCAGGATGCAGAACTCCTGTAAACTGCCTCTCCCTACTCACAATGTACACAAATCCTGTAAGCTGCTTCTCTTTTACTCAGACTACTAAAAACCCGCATAGTGCGTAAGACTATTCCCATGCTACAGAACTCCCGTAAAGTGTTTCCTACACTCAGGATGCAGAACTCCTGTAAACTGCCTCTCCCTACTCACAATGTACAGAAATCCTGTAAGCTGCTTCTCTTTTACTCAGACTATTAAAAACCCGCATAGTGCGTAAGACTAATCCCATGCTACAGAACTCCTGTGTAGTGTTTCTTACACTCAGGATGCAGAACTCCTGTAAACTGCCTCTCACTACTTCCAATGTACAGAAATCCTGTAAGCTGCTTCTCTTTTACTCAGACTGCTGAAAACCCGCATAGTGCGTAAGACTACTCCCATGCTGCAGAACTCCCGTAAAGTGTTTCCTACACTCAGGATGCAGAACTCCTGTAAACTGCCTCTCACTACTTCCAATGTACAGAAATCCTGTAAGCTGCTTCTCTTTCACTAAGACTGCTGAAAACCCGCATAGTGCGTAAGACTAATCCCATGCTACAGAACTCCCGTAAAGTGTTTCCTACACTCAGGATGCAGAACTCCTGTAAACTGCCTCTCACTACTTCCAATGTACAGAAATCCTGTAAGCTGCTTCTCTTTTACTCAGACAACTGAAAACCCGCATAGTGCGTAAGACTATTCCCATACTACAGAACTCCCGTAAAGTGTTTCCTACACTCAGGATGCAGAACTCCTGTAAACTGCCTCTCCCTACTCACAATGTACACAAATCCTGTAAGCTGCTTCTCTTTTACTCAGACTACTAAAAATCCGCATAGTGCGTAAGACTATTCCCATGCTACAGAACTCCCGTAAAGTGTTTCCTACACTCAGGATGCAGAACTCCTGTAAACTGCCTCTCCCTACTCACAATGTACACAAATCCTGTAAGCTGCTTCTCTTTTACTCAGACTACTAAAAACCCGCATAGTGCGTAAGACTAATCCCATGCTACAGAACTCCTGTGTAGTGTTTCTTACACTCAGGATGCAGAACTCCTGTAAACTGCCTCTCACTACTTCCAATGTAGAGAAATCCTGTAAGCTGCTTCTCTTTTACTCAGACTACTGAAAACCCGCATAGTGCGTCAGACTACTCCCATGCTGCAAAACTCCCATGTAGTGTTTCCTACACTCAGGATGCAGAACTCCTGTAAACTGCCTCTCACTACTTCCAATGTAGAGAAATCCTGTAAGCTGCTTCTCTTTTACTCAGACTACTGAAAACCCGCATAGTGCGTAAGACTACTCCCATGCTACAGAACTCCCGTAATGTGTTTACTACACTCAGGATGCAGAACTCCTGTAAACTGCCTCTCACTACTTCCAATGTACAGAAATCCTGTAAGCTTCTTCTCTTTTACGCAGACTACTGAAAACCCGCATAGTGCGTAAGACTACTCCCATGCTACAGAACTCCCATAAAGTGTTTCCTACACTCAGGATGCAAAACTCCTGTAAACTGCCTCTCACTACTTCCAATGTACAGAAATCCTGTAAGCTGCTTCTCTTTTACTCAGACTGCTGAAAACCCGCATAGTGCGTAAGACTACTCCCATGCTACAGAACTCCCGTAATGTGTTTCCTACACTCAGGATGCAGAACTCCTGTAAACTGCCTCTCACTACTTCCAATGTACAGAAATCCTGTAAGCTGCTTCTCTTTTACTAAGATTGCTGAAAACCCGCATAGTGCGTAAGACTACTCCCATACAACAGAACTCCCGTAAAGTGTTTCCTACACTCAGGATGCAGAACTCCTGTAAACTGCCTCTCACTACTTCCAATGTACAGAAATCCTGTAAGCTGCTTCTCTTTTACTCAGACTACTGAAAACCCGCATAGTGTGTAAGACTAATCCCAGGCTACAGAACTCCCGTAAAGTGTTTCCTACACTCAGGATGCAGAACTCCTGTAAACTGCCTCTCACTGCTTCCAATGTAGAGAAATCCTGTAAGCTGCTTCTCTTTTACTCAGATAACTGAAAACCCGCATAGTGCGTAAGACTACTCCCATACTACAGAACTCCCGTAAAGTGTTTCCTACACTCAGGATGCAGAACTCCTGTAAACTGCCTCTCACTACTTCCAATGTACAGAAATCCTGTAAGCTGCTTCTCTTATACTCAGACTACTGAAAACCCGCATAGTGTGTAAGACTACTCCCATGCTACAGAACTCCCGTAAAGTGTTTCCTACACTCAGGATTCAGAACTCCTGTAAACTGCCTCTCACTACTTCCAATGTACAGAAATCCTGTAAGCTGCTTCTCTTTTACTCAGACTGCTGAAAACCCGCATAGTGCGTAAGACTACTCCCATGCTACAGAAGTCCCATAAAGTGTTTTATACACTCAGGATGCAAAACTCCTGTAAACTGCCTCTCACTACTTCCAATGTACAGAAATCCTGTAAGCTGCTTCTCTTTTACTAAGACAACTGAAAACCCGCATAGTGCGTAAGACTACTCCCATGCTACAGAACTCCCGTAAAAGGTTTCCTACACTCAGGATGCAGAACTCCTGTAAACTGCCTCTCACTACTTCCAATGTACAGAAATCCTGTAAGCTGCTTCTCTTTTACTCAGACTACTGAAAACCCGCATAGTGCGTAAGACTACTCCCATGCTAGAGAACTCCCATCTAGTGTTTCCTACACTCAGGATGCACAACTCCTGTAAACTGCCTCTCACTACTTCCAATGTACAGAAATCCTGTAAGCTGCTTCTCTTTTACTAAGACTGCTGAAAACCCGCATAGTGCGTAAGACTACTCCCATACTACAGAACTCCCGTAAAGTGTTTCCTACATTCAGGATGCAGAACTCCTGTAAACTGCCTCTCCCTGCTTCCAATGTACAGAAATCCTGTAAGCTGCTTCTCTTTTACTCAGACAACTGAAAACCCGCATAGTGCGTAAGACTACTCCCATGCTACAGAACTCACGTAAAGTGTTTCCTACACTCAGGATGCAGAACTCCTGTAAACTGCCTCTCACTACTTCCAATGTACAGAAATCCTGTAAGCTGCTTCTCTTTTACTCAGACTACTGAAAACCCGCATAGTGCGTAAGACTACTCCCATGCTACAGAACTCCCGTAAAGTGTTTCCTACACTCAGGATTCAGAACTCCTGTAAACTGCCTCTCACTACTTCCAATGTACAGAAATCCTGTAAGCTGCTTCTCTTTTACGCAGACTGCTGAAAACCCGCATAGTGCGTAAGACTACTCCCATGCTACAGAAGTCCCATAAAGTGTTTTATACACTCAGGATGAAAAACTCCTGTAAACTGCCTCTCACTACTTCCAATGTACAGAAATCCTGTAAGCTGCTTCTCTTTTACACAGACTACTGAAAACCCGCATAGTGCGTAAGACTACTCCCATGCTACAGAACTCCCGTAAAAGGGTTCCTACACTCAGGATGCAGAACTCCTGTAAACTGCCTCTCACTACTTCCAATGTACAGAAATCCTGTAAGCTGCTTCCCTTTTACTAAGACTGCTGAAAACCCGCATAGTGCGTAAGACTACTCCCATACTACAGAACTCCCGTAAAGTGTTTCCTACACTCAGGATGCAGAACTCCTGTAAACTGCCTCTCACTACTTCCAATGTACAGAAATCCTGTAAGCTGCTTCTCTTTTACGCAAACTACTGAAAACCCGCATAGTGCGTAAGACTACTCCCATGCTACAGAACTCCCGTAAAGTGTTTCCTACACTCAGGATGCAGAACTCCTGTAAACTGCCTCTCACTACTTCCAATGTACAGAAATCCTGTAAGGTGCTTCTCTTTTACTCAGACAACTGAAAACCCCCATAGTGCGTAAGACTACTCCCATACTACAGAACTCCCGTAAAGTGTTTCCTACACTCAGGATGCAGAACTCCTGTAAACTGCCTCTCACTACTTCCAATGTACAGAAATCCTGTAAGCTGCTTCTCTTTTACTCAGACTACTGAAAACCCGCATAGTGCGTAAGACTACTCCCATGCTACAGAACCCCCGTAAAGTGTTTCCTACACTCAGGATGCAGAACTCCTTTAAACTGCCTCTCACTACTTCCAATGTACAGAAATCCTGTAAGCTGCTTCTCTTTTACTCAGACTGCTGAAAACCCGCATAGTGCGTAAGACTACTCCCATGCTGCAGAACTCCCATCTAGTGTTTCCTACACTCAGGATGCAGAACTCCTGTAAACTGCCTCTCACTACTTCCAATGTACAGAAATCCTGTAAGCTGCTTCTCTTTTACTCAGACTGCTGAAAACCCGCATAGTGCGTCAGACTACTCCCATGCTGCAAAACTCCCATGTAGTGTTTCCTACACTCAGGATGCAGAACTCCTGTAAACTGCCTCTCACTACTTCCAATGTACAGAAATCCTGTAAGCTGCTTCTCTTTTACTCAGACTGCTGAAAACCCGCATAGTGCGTAAGACTACTCCCATGCTACAGAACTCCCGTAAAGTGTTTCCTACACTCAGGATGCAGAACTCCTGTAAACTGCCTCTCACTACTTCCCATGTACAGAAATCCTGTAAGCTGCTTCTCTTTTACTCAGACTACTGAAAACCCGCATAGTGTGTAAGACTAATCCCAGGCTACAGAACTCCCGTAATGTGTTTCCTACACTCAGGATGCAGAACTCCTGTAAACTGCCTCTCACTGCTTCCAATGTACAGAAATCCTGTAAGCTGCTTCTCTTTTACTCAGACAACTGAAAACCCGCATAGTGCGTAAGACTACTCCCATACTACAGAACTCCCGTAAAGTGTTTCCTACACTCAGGATGCAGAACTCCTGTAAACTGCCTCTCACTACTTCCAATGTACAGAAATCCTGTAAGCTGCTTCTCTTTTACTCAGACAACTGAAAACCCGCATAGTGCGTAAGACTAATCCCATGCTACAGAACTCCCGTAAAGTGTTTCCTACACTCAGGTTTCAGAACTCCTGTAAACTGCCTCTCACTACTTCCAATGTACAGAAATCCTGTAAGCTGCTTCTCTTTTACTCAGACTGCTGAAAACCCGCATAGTGCGTAAGACCACTCCCATGCTACAGAAGTCCCATAAAGTGTTTTATACACTCAGGATGCAAAACTCCTGTAAACTGCCTCTCACTACTTCCAATGTACAGAAATCCTGTAAGCTGCTTCTCTTTTACGCAGACTACTGAAAACCCGCATAGTGCGTAAGACTACTCCCATGCTACAGAACTCCCGTAAAAGGTTTCCTACACTCAGGATGCAGAACTCCTGTAAACTGCCTCTCACTACTTCCAATGTACAGAAATCCTGTAAGCTGCTTCTCTTTTACTAAGACTGCTGAAAACCCGCATAGTGCGTAAGACTACTCCCATACAACAGAACTCCCGTAAAGTGTTTCCTACACTCAGGATGCAGAACTCCTGTAAACTGCCTCTCACTACTTCCAATGTACAGAAATCCTGTAAGCTGCTTCTCTTTTACTCAGACTACTGAAAACCCGCATAGTGCGTAAGACTACTCCCATGCTACAGAACTCCCGTAAAGTGTTTCCTACACTCAGGATGCAGAACTCCTTTAAACTGCCTCTCACTACTCACAATGTACACAAATCCTGTAAGCTGCTTCTCTTTTACTCAGACTACTGAAAACCCGCATAGTGCGTAAGACTACTCCCATGCTGCAGAACTCCCATCTAGTGTTTCCTACACTCAGGATGCAGAACTCCTGTAAACTGCCTCTCACTACTTCCAATGTACAGAAATCCTGTAAGCTGCTTCTCTTTTACTCAGACTGCTGAAAACCCGCATAGTGCGTCAGACTACTCCCATGCTGCAAAACTCCCATGTAGTGTTTCCTACACTCAGGATGCAGAACTCCTGTAAACTGCCTCTCACTACTTCCAATGTACAGAAATCCTGTAAGCTGCTTCTCTTTTACTCAGACTGCTGAAAACCCGCATAGTGCGTAAGACTACTCCCATGCTACAGAACTCCCGTAAAGTGTTTCCTACACTCAGGATGCAGAACTCCTGTAAACTGCCTCTCACTACTTCCCATGTACAGAAATCCTGTAAGCTGCTTCTCTTTTACTCAGACTACTGAAAACCCGCATAGTGTGTAAGACTAATCCCAGGCTACAGAACTCCCGTAATGTGTTTCCTACACTCAGGATGCAGAACTCCTGTAAACTGCCTCTCACTGCTTCCAATGTACAGAAATCCTGTAAGCTGCTTCTCTTTTACTCAGACAACTGAAAACCCGCATAGTGCGTAAGACTACTCCCATACTACAGAACTCCCGTAAAGTGTTTCCTACACTCAGGATGCAGAACTCCTGTAAACTGCCTCTCACTACTTCCAATGTACAGAAATCCTGTAAGCTGCTTCTCTTTTACTCAGACAACTGAAAACCCGCATAGTGCGTAAGACTACTCCCATACTACAGAACTCCCGTAAAGTGTTTCCTACACTCAGGATGCAGAACTCCTGTAAACTGCCTCTCACTACTTCCAATGTACAGAAATCCTGTAAGCTGCTTCTCTTTTACTCAGACTACTGAAAACCCGCATAGTGTGTAAGACTACTCCCATGCTACAGAACTCCCGTAAAGTGTTTCCTACACTCAGGTTTCAGAACTCCTGTAAACTGCCTCTCACTACTTCCAATGTACAGAAATCCTGTAAGCTGCTTCTCTTTTACTCAGACTGCTGAAAACCCGCATAGTGCGTGAGACATCTCCCATGCTACAGAACTCCCATAAAGTGTTTTATACACTCAGGATGCAAAACTCCTGTAAACTGCCTCTCACTACTTCCAATGTACAGAAATCCTGTAAGCTGCTTCTCTTTTACGCAGACTACTGAAAACCCGCATAGTGCGTAAGACTACTCCCATGCTACAGAACTACCGTAAAAGGGGTCCTACACTCAGGATGCAGAACTCCTGTAAACTGCCTCTCACTACTTCCAATGTACAGAAATCCTGTAAGCTGCTTCTCTTTTACTAAGACTGCTGAAAACCCGCATAGTGCGTAAGACTACTCCCATACTACAGAACTCCCGTAAAGTGTTTCCTACACTCAGGATGCAGAACTCCTGTAAACTGCCTCTCACTACTTCCAATGTACAGAAATCCTGTAAGCTGCTTCTCTTTTACTCAGACTACTGAAAACCCGCATAGTGCGTAAGACTACTCCCATGCTACAGAACTCCCGTAAAGTGTTTCCTACACTCAGGATGCAGAACTCCTGTAAACTGCCTCTCACTGCTTCCAATGTACAGAAATCCTGTAAGCTGCTTCTCTTTTACTCAGACAACTGAAAACCCGCATAGTGCGTAAGACTACTCCCATACTACAGAACTCCCGTAAAGTGTTTCCTACACTCAGGATGCAGAACTCCTGTAAACTGCCTCTCACTACTTCCAATGTACAGAAATCCTGTAAGCTGCTTCTCTTTTACTCAGACTACTGAAAACCCGCATAGTGCGTAAGACTACTCCCATGCTACAGAACTCCCGTAAAGTGTTTCCTACACTCAGGATGCAGAACTCCTTTAAACTGCCTCTCACTACTTCCAATGTACAGAAATCCTGTAAGCTGCTTCTCTTTTACTCAGACTACTGAAAACCCGCATAGTGCGTAAGACTACTCCCATGCTACAGAACTCCCGTAAAGTGTATCCTACACTCAGGATGCAGAACTCCTTTAAACTGCCTCTCACTACTTCCAATGTACAGAAATCCTGTAAGCTGCTTCTCTTTTACTCAGACTGCTGAAAACCCGCATAGTGCGTAAGACTACTCCCATGCTGCAGAACTCCCATCTAGTGTTTCCTACACTCAGGATGCAGAACTCCTGTAAACTGCCTCTCACTACTTCCAATGTACAGAAATCCTGTAAGCTGCTTCTCTTTTACTCAGACTGCTGAAAACCCGCATAGTGCGTCAGACTACTCCCATGCTGCAAAACTCCCATGTAGTGTTTCCTACACTCAGGATGCAGAACTCCTGTAAACTGCCTCTCACTACTTCCAATGTACAGAAATCCTGTAAGCTGCTTCCCTTTTACTAAGACTGCTGAAAACCCGCATAGTGCGTAAGACTACTCCCATACTACAGAACTCCCGTAAAGTGTTTCCTACACTCAGGATGCAGAACTCCTGTAAACTGCCTCTCACTACTTCCAATGTACAGAAATCCTGTAAGCTGCTTCTCTTTTACGCAAACTACTGAAAACCCGCATAGTGCGTAAGACTACTTCCATGCTACAGAACTCCCGTAAAGTGTTTCCTACACTCAGGATGCAGAACTCCTGTAAACTGCCTCTCACTACTTCCCATGTACAGAAATCCTGTAAGCTGCTTCTCTTTTACTCAGACTACTGAAAACCCGCATAGTGTGTAAGACTAATCCCAGGCTACAGAACTCCCGTAATGTGTTTCCTACACTCAGGATGCAGAACTCCTGTAAACTGCCTCTCACTACTTCCAATGTACAGAAATCCTGTAAGCTGCTTCTCTTTTACTCAGACTGCTGAAAACCCGCATAGTGCGTAAGACTACTCCCATACAACAGAACTCCCGTAAAGTGTTTCCTACACTCAGGATGCAGAACTCCTGTAAACTGCCTCTCACTACTTCCCATGTACAGAAATCCTGTAAGCTGCTTCTCTTTTACTCAGACTACTGAAAACCCGCATAGTGTGTAAGACTAATCCCAGGCTACAGAACTCCCGTAATGTGTTTCCTACACTCAGGATGCAGAACTCCTGTAAACTGCCTCTCACTGCTTCCAATGTACAGAAATCCTGTAAGCTGCTTCTCTTTTACTCAGACAACTGAAAACCCGCATAGCGCGTAAGACTACTCCCATACTACAGAACTCCCGTAAAGTGTTTCCTACACTCAGGATGCAGAACTCCTGTAAACTGCCTCTCACTACTTCCAATGTACAGAAATCCTGTAAGCTGCTTCTCTTTAACTCAGACAACTGAAAACCCGCATAGTGCGTAAGACTACTCCCATGCTACAGAACTCCCGTAAAGTGTTTCCTACACTCAGGATTCAGAACTCCTGTAAACTGCCTCTCACTACTTCCAATGTACAGAAATCCTGTAAGCTGCTTCTCTTTTACTCAGACTGCTGAAAACCCGCATAGTGCGTAAGACTACTCCCATGCTACAGAAGTCCCATAAAGTGTTTTATACACTCAGGATGCAAAACTCCTGTAAACTGTCTCTCACTACTTCCAATGTACAGAAATCCTGTAAGCTGCTTCTCTTTTACGCAGACTACTGAAAACCCGCATAGTGCGTAAGACTACTCCCATGCTACAGAACTCCCGTAAAAGGTTTCCTACACTCAGGATGCAGAACTCCTGTAAACTGCCTCTCACTACTTCCAATGTACAGAAATCCTGTAAGCTGCTTCTCTTTTACTAAGACTGCTGAAAACCCGCATAGTGCGTAAGACTACTCCCATAATACAGAACTCCCGTAAAGTGTTTCCTACACTCAGGATGCAGAACTCCTGTAAACTGCCTCTCACTACTTCCAATGTACAGAAATCCTGTAAGCTGCTTCTCTTTTACTCAAACTACTGAAAACCCGCATAGTGCGTAAGACTACTCCCATGCTACAGAACTCCCGTAAAGTGTTTCCTACACTCAGGATGCAGAACTCCTGTAAACTGCCTCTCACTACTTCCAATGTACAGAAATCCTGTAAGCTGCTTCTCTTTTACTCAGACAACTGAAAACCCCCATAGTGCGTAAGACTACTCCCATACTACAGAACTCCCGTAAAGTGTTTCCTACACTCAGGATGCAGAACTCCTGTAAACTGCCTCTCACTACTTCCAATGTACAGAAATCCTGTAAGCTTCTTCTCTTTTACTCAGACTACTGAAAACCCGCATAGTTCGTAAGACTACTCCCATGCTACAGAACTCCCGTAAAGTGTTTCCTACACTCAGGATGCAGAACTCCTGTAAACTGCCTCTCACTACTTCCAATGTACAGAAATCCTGTAAGCTGCTTCTCTTTTACTCAGACTGCTGAAAACCCGCATAGTGCGTAAGACTACTCCCATGCTACAGAAGTCCCATAAAGTGTTTTATACACTCAGGATGCAAAACTCCTGTAAACTGTCTCTCACTACTTCCAATGTACAGAAATCCTGTAAGCTGCTTCTCTTTTACGCAGACTACTGAAAACCCGCATAGTGCGTAAGACTACTCCCATGCTACAGAACTCCCGTAAAAGGTTTCCTACACTCAGGATGCAGAACTCCTGTAAACTGCCTCTCACTACTTCCAATGTACAGAAATCCTGTAAGCTGCTTCTCTTTTACTAAGACTGCTGAAAACCCGCATAGTGCGTAAGACTACTCCCATAATACAGAACTCCCGTAAAGTGTTTCCTACACTCAGGATGCAGAACTCCTGTAAACTGCCTCTCACTACTTCCAATGTACAGAAATCCTGTAAGCTGCTTCTCTTTTACTCAAACTACTGAAAACCCGCATAGTGCGTAAGACTACTCCCATGCTACAGAACTCCCGTAAAGTGTTTCCTACACTCAGGATGCAGAACTCCTGTAAACTGCCTCTCACTACTTCCAATGTACAGAAATCCTGTAAGCTGCTTCTCTTTTACTCAGACAACTGAAAACCCCCATAGTGCGTAAGACTACTCCCATACTACAGAACTCCCGTAAAGTGTTTCCTACACTCAGGATGCAGAACTCCTGTAAACTGCCTCTCACTACTTCCAATGTACAGAAATCCTGTAAGCTTCTTCTCTTTTACTCAGACTACTGAAAACCCGCATAGTTCGTAAGACTACTCCCATGCTACAGAACTCCCGTAAAGTGTTTCCTACACTCAGGATGCAGAACTCCTGTAAACTGCCTCTCACTACTTCCAATGTACAGAAATCCTGTAAGCTGCTTCTCTTTTACTCAGACTGCTGAAAACCCGCATAGTGCGTAAGACTACTCCCATACTACAGAACTCCCGTAAAGTGTTTCCTACACTCAGGATGCAGAACTCCTGTAAACTGCCTCTCCCTACTCACAATGTACACAAATCCTGTAAGCTGCTTCTCTTTTACGCAGACTACTGAAAACCCGCATAGTGCGTAAGACTACTCCCATGCTACAGAACTCCCGTAAAAGGTTTCCTACACTCAGGATGCAGAACTCCTGTAAACTGCCTCTCACTACTTCCAATGTACAGAAATCCTGTAAGCTGCTTCTCTTTTACTAAGACTGCTGAAAACCCGCATAGTGCGTAAGACTACTCCCATAATACAGAACTCCCGTAAAGTGTTTCCTACACTCAGGATGCAGAACTCCTGTAAACTGCCTCTCACTACTTCCAATGTACAGAAATCCTGTAAGCTGCTTCTCTTTTACTCAAACTACTGAAAACCCGCATAGTGCGTAAGACTACTCCCATGCTACAGAACTCCCGTAAAGTGTTTCCTACACTCAGGATGCAGAACTCCTGTAAACTTCCTCTTACTACTTCCAATGTACAGAAATCCTGTAAGCTGCTTCTCTTTTACTCAGACAACTGAAAACCCCCATAGTGCGTAAGACTACTCCCATACTACAGAACTCCCGTAAAGTGTTTCCTACACTCAGGATGCAGAACTCCTGTAAACTGCCTCTCACTACTTCCAATGTACAGAAATCCTGTAAGCTGCTTCTCTTTTACTCAGACTACTGAAAACCCGCATAGTGCGTAAGACTACTCCCATGCTACAGAACTCCCGTAAAGTGTTTCCTACACTCAGGATGCAGAACTCCTGTAAACTGCCTCTCACTACTTCCAACGTACAGAAATCCTGTAAGCTGCTTCTCTTTTACTCAGACTGCTGAAAACCCGCATAGTGCGTAAGACTACTCCCATACTACAGAACTCCCGTAAAGTGTTTCCTACTCTCAGGATGCAGAACTCCTGTAAACTGCCTCTCCCTACTCACAATGTACACAAATCCTGTAAGCTGCTTCTCTTTTACTCAGACTACTAAAAACCCGCATAGTGCGTAAGACTATTCCCATGCTACAGAACTCCCGTAAAGTGTTTCCTACAGTCAGGATGCAGAACTCCTGTAAACTGCCTCTCCCTACTCACAATGTACACAAATCCTGTAAGCTGCTTCTCTTTTACTCAGACTACTAAAAACCCGCATAGTGCGTAAGACTAATCCCATGCTACAGAACTCCTGTGTAGTGTTTCTTACACTCAGGATGCAGAACTCCTGTAAACTGCCTCTCACTACTTCCAATGTACACAAATCCTGTAAGCTGCTTCTCTTTTACTCAGACTGCTGAAAACCCGCATAGTGCGTCAGACTACTCCCATGCTGCAAAACTCCCATGTGGTGTTTCCTACACTAAGGATGCAGAACTCCTGTAAACTGCCTCTCACTACTTCCAATGTACAGAAATCCTGTAAGCTGCTTCTCTTTTACTCAGACTACTGAAAACCCGCATAGTGCGTAAGACTACTCCCATGCTACAGAACTCCCGTAGAGTGTTTCCTACACTCAGGATGCAGAACTCCTGTAAACTGCCTCTCACTACTGCCAATGTACAGAAAACCTGTAAGCTGCTTCTCTTTTACTCAGACAACTGAAAACCCGCATAGTGCGAAAGACTACTCCCATACTACAGAACTCCCGTAAAGTGTTTCCTACACTCAGGATGCAGAACTCCTGTAAACTGCCTCTCACTACTTCCAATGTACACAAATCCTGTAAGCTGCTTCTCTTTTACTCAGACTGCTGAAAACCCGCATAGTGCGTCAGACTACTCCCATGCTGCAAAACTCCCATGTAGTGTTTCCTACACTCAGGATGCAGAACTCCTGTAAACTGCCTCTCGCTACTTCCAATGTACAGAAATCCTGTAAGCTGCTTCTCTTTTACTCAGACTACTGAAAACCCGCATAGTGCGTAAGACTACTCCCATGCTACAGAACTCCCGTAAAGTGTTTCCTACACTCAGGATGCAGAACTCCTGTAAACTGCCTCTCACTACTTCCAATGTACACAAATCCTGTAAGCTGCTTCTCTTTTACTCAGACTACTGAAAACCCGCATAGTGCATAAGACTACTCCCATGCTACAGAACTCCCATAAAGTGTTTCCTACACTCAGGATGCAAAACTCCTGTAAACTGCCTCTCACTACTTCCAATGTACAGAAATCCTGTAAGCTGCTTCTCTTTTACGCAGACTACTGAAAACCCGCATAGTGTGTAAGACTACTCCCATGCTACAGAACTCCCGTAATGTGTTTCCTACACTCAGGATGCAGAACTCCTGTAAACTGCCTCTCACTACTTCCAATGTACAGAAATCCTGTAAGCTGCTTCTCTTTTACTCAGAGTGCTGAAAACCCGCATAGTGCGTAAGACTACTCCCATACAACAGAACTCCCGTAAAGTGTTTCCTACACTCAGGATGCAGAACTCCTGTAAACTGCCTCTCACTACTTCCAATGTACAGAAATCCTGTAAGCTGCTTCTCTTTTACGCAGACTACTGAAAACCCGCATAGTGTGTAAGACTAATCCCAGGCTACAGAACTCCCGTAAAGTGTTTCCTACACTCAGGATGCAAAACTCCTGTAAACTGCCTCTCACTGCTTCCAATGTAGAGAAATCCTGTAAGCTGCTTCTCTTTTACGCAGACTACTGAAAACCCGCATAGTGCGTAAGACTACTCCCATACTACAGAACTCCCGTAAAGTGTTTCCTGCACTCAGGATGCAGAACTCCTGTAAACTGCCTCTCCCTACTCACAATGTACACAAATCCTGTAAGCTGCTTCTCTTTTACTCAGACTACTGAAAACCCGCATAGTGCGTAAGACTACTCCCATGCTACAGAACTCCCGTAAAGTGTTTCCTACACTCAGGATGCAGAACTCCTGTAAACTGCCTCTCCCTACTCACAATGTACAGAAATCCTGTAAGCTGCTTCTCTTTTACTCAGACTACTAAAAACCCGCATAGTGCGTAAGACTAATCCCATGCTACAGAACTCCTGTGTAGTGTTTCTTACACTCAGGATGCAGAACTCCTGTAAACTGCCTCTCACTACTTCCAATGTACAGAAATCCTGTAAGCTGCTTCTCTTTTACTCAGACTGCTGAAAACCCGCATAGTGCGTAAGACTACTCCCATGCTGCAGAACTCCCATCTAGTGTTTCCTACACTCAGGATGCAGAACTCCTGTAAACTGCCTCTCACTACTTCCAATGTACAGAAATCCTGTAAGCTGCTTCTCTTTCACTAAGACTGCTGAAAACCCGCATAGTGCGTAAGACTAATCCCATGCTACAGAACTCCCGTAAAGTGTTTCCTACACTCAGGATGCAGAACTCCTGTAAACTGCCTCTCACTACTTCCAATGTACAGAAATCCTGTAAGCTGCTTCTCTTTTACTCAGACAACTGAAAACCCGCATAGTGCGTAAGACTACTCCCATACTACAGAACTCCCGTAAAGTGTTTCCTACACTCAGGATGCAGAACTCCTGTAAACTGCCTCTCCCTACTCACAATGTACACAAATCCTGTAAGCTGCTTCTCTTTTACTCAGACTACTAAAAACCCGCATAGTGCGTAAGACTATTCCCATGCTACAGAACTCCCGTAAAGTGTTTCCTACACTCAGGATGCAGAACTCCTGTAAACTGCCTCTCCCTACTCACAATGTACACAAATCCTGTAAGCTGCTTCTCTTTTACTCAGACTACTAAAAACCCGCATAGTGCGTAAGACTAATCCCATGCTACAGAACTCCTGTGTAGTGTTTCTTACACTCAGGATGCAGAACTCCTGTAAACTGCCTCTCACTACTTCCAATGTACAGAAATCCTGTAAGCTGCTTCTCTTTTACTCAGACTGCTGAAAACCCGCATAGTGCGTCAGACTACTCCCATGCTGCAAAACTCCCATGTAGTGTTTCCTACACTCAGGATGCAGAACTCCTGTAAACTGCCTCTCACTACTTCCAATGTAGAGAAATCCTGTAAGCTGCTTCTCTTTTACTCAGACTACTGAAAACCCGCATAGTGCGTAAGACTACTCCCATGCTACAGAACTCCCGTAAAGTGTTTCCTACACTCAGGATGCAGAACTCCTGTAAACTGCCTCTCACTACTTCCAATGTACAGAAATCCTGTAAGCTGCTTCTCTTTTACTCAGACTGCTGAAAACCCGCATAGTGCGTAAGACTACTCCCATGCTACAGAAGTCCCATAAAGTGTTTTATACACTCAGGATGCAAAACGCCTGTAAACTGCCTCTCACTACTTCCAATGTACAGAAATCCTGTAAGCTGCTTCTCTTTTACGCAGACTACTGAAAACCCGCATAGTGCGTAAGACTACTCCCATGCTACAGAACTCCCGTAAAAGGGTTCCTACACTCAGGATGCAGAACTCCTGTAAACTGCCTCTCACTACTTCCAATGTACAGAAATCCTGTAAGCTGCTTCCCTTTTACTAAGACTGCTGAAAACCCGCATAGTGCGTAAGACTACTCCCATACAACAGAACTCCCGTAAAGTGTTTCCTACACTCAGGATGCAGAACTCCTGTAAACTGCCTCTCACTACTTCCAATGTACAGAAATCCTGTAAGCTGCTTCTCTTTTACTCAGACAACTGAAAACCCCCATAGTGCGTAAGACTACTCCCATACTACAGAACTCCCGTAAAGTGTTTCCTACACTCAGGATGCAGAACTCCTGTAAACTGCCTCTCACTACTTCCAATGTACAGAAATCCTGTAAGCTGCTTCTCTTTTACTCAGACTACTGAAAATCCGCATAGTGCGTAAGACTACTCCCATGCTACAGAACTCCCGTAAAGTGTTTCCTACACTCAGGATGCAGAACTCCTTTAAACTGCCTCTCACTACTTCCAATGTACAGAAATCCTGTAAGCTGCTTCTCTTTTACTCAGACTGCTGAAAACCCGCATAGTGCGTAAGACTACTCCCATGCTGCAGAACTCCCGTAAAGTGTTTCCTACACTCAGGATGCAGAACTCCTGTAAACTGCCTCTCACTACTTCCAATGTACAGAAATCCTGTAAGCTGCTTCTCTTTTACTCAGACTGCTGAAAACCCGCATAGTGCGTCAGACTACTCCCATGCTGCAAAACTCCCATGTAGTGTTTCCTACACTCAGGATGCAGAACTCCTGTAAACTGCCTCTCACTACTTCCAATGTAGAGAAATCCTGTAAGCTGCTTCTCTTTTACTCAGACTACTGAAAACCCGCATAGTGCGTAAGACTACTCCCATGCTACAGAACTCCCGTAAAGTGTTTCCTACACTCAGGATGCAGAACTCCTGTAAACTGCCTCTCACTACTTTCAATGTACAGAAATCCTGTAAGCTGCTTCTCTTTTACTAAGACTGCTGAAAACCCGCATAGTGCGTAAGACTACTCCCATACAACAGAACTCCCGTAAAGTGTTTCCTACACTCAGGATGCAGAACTCCTGTAAACTGCCTCTCACTACTTCCCATGTACAGAAATCCTGTAAGCTGCTTCTCTTTTACTCAGACTAATGAAAACCCGCATAGTGTGTAAGACTAATCCCAGGCTACAGAACTCCCGTAATGTGTTTCCTACACTCAGGATGCAGAACTCCTGTAAACTGCCTCTCACTGCTTCCAATGTACAGAAATCCTGTAAGCTGCTTCTCTTTTACTCAGACAACTGAAAACCCGCATAGTGCGTAAGACTACTCCCATACTACAGAACTCCCGTAAAGTGTTTCCTACACTCAGGATGCAGAACTCCTGTAAACTGCCTCTCACTACTTCCAATGTACAGAAATCCTGTAAGCTGCTTCTCTTTTACTCAGACAACTGAAAACCCGCATAGTGCGTAAGACTACTCCCATGCTACAGAACTCCCGTAAAGTGTTTCCTACACTCAGGATTCAGAACTCCTGTAAACTGCCTCTCACTACTTCCAATGTACAGAAATCCTGTAAGCTGCTTCTCTTTTACTCAGACTGCTGAAAACCCGCATAGTGCGTAAGACTACTCCCATGCTACAGAAGTCCCATAAAGTGTTTTATACACTCAGGATGCAAAACTCCTGTAAACTGCCTCTCACTACTTCCAATGTACAGAAATCCTGTAAGCTGCTTCTCTTTTACGCATACTACTGAAAACCCGCATAGTGCGTAAGACTACTCCCATGCTACAGAACTCCCGTAAAAGGTTTCCTACACTCAGGATGCAGAACTCCTGTAAACTGCCTCTCACTACTTCCAATGTACAGAAATCCTGTAAGCTGCTTCTCTTTTACTAAGACTGCTGAAAACCCGCATAGTGCGTAAGACTACTCCCATACTACAGAACTCCCGTAAAGTGTTTCCTACACTCAGGATGCAGAACTCCTGTAAACTGCCTCTCACTACTTCCAATGTACAGAAATCCTGTAAGCTGCTTCTCTTTTACTCAAACTACTGAAAACCCGCATAGTGCGTAAGACTACTCCCATGCTACAGAACTCCCGTAAAGTGTTTCCTACACTCAGGATGCAGAACTCCTGTAAACTGCCTCTCACTACTTCCAATGTACAGAAATCCTGTAAGCTGCTTCTCTTTTACTCAGACAACTGAAAACCCCCATAGTGCGTAAGACTACTCCCATACTACAGAACTCCCGTAAAGTGTTTCCTACACTCAGGATGCAGAACTCCTGTAAACTGCCTCTCACTACTTCCAATGTACAGAAATCCTGTAAGCTGCTTCTCTTTTACTCAGACTACTGAAAACCCGCATAGTGCGTATGACTACTCCCATGCTACAGAACTCCCGTAAAGTGTTTCCTACACTCAGGATGCAGAACTCCTGTAAACTGCCTCTCACTACTTCCAATGTACAGAAATCCTGTAAGCTGCTTCTCTTTTACTCAGACTGTTGAAAACCCGCATAGTGCGTAAGACTACTCCCATGCTGCAGAACTCCCGTGTAGTGTTTCCTACACTCAGGATGCAGAACTCCTGTAAACTGCCTCTCACTACTTCCAATGTACAGAAATCCTGTAAGCTGCTTCTCTTTTACTCAGACTGCTGAAAACCCGCATAGTGCGTCAGACTACTCACATCCTGCAAAACTCCCATGTAGTGTTTCCTACACTCAGGATGCAGAACTCCTGTAAACTGCCTCTCACTACTTCCAATGTACAGAAATCCTGTAAGCTGCTTCTCTTTTACTCAGACTACTGAAAACCCGCATAGTGCGTAAGACTACTCCCATGCTACAGAACTCCCGTAAAGTGTTTCCTACACTCAGGATGCAGAACTCCTGTAAACTGCCTCTCACTACTTCCAATGTACAGAAATCCTGTAAGCTGCTTCTCTTTTACGCAGACTACTGAAAACCCGCATAGTGCGTAAGACAACTCCCATGCTACAGAACTCCCATAAAGTGTTTCCTACACTCAGGATGCAAAACTCCTGTAAACTGCCTCTCACTACTTCCAATGTACAGAAATCCTGTAAGCTGCTTCTCTTTTACGCAGACTACTGAAAACCCGCATAGTGCGTAAGACTACTCCCATGCTACAGAACTCCCGTAATGTGTTTCCTACACTCAGGATGCAGAGCTCCTGTAAACTGCCTCTCACTACTTCCAATGTACAGAAATCCTGTAAGCTGCTTCTCTTTTACTAAGACTGCTGAAAACCCGCATAGTGCGTAAGACTACTCCCATACAACAGAACTCCCGTAAAGTGTTTCCTACACTCAGGATGCAGAACTCCTGTAAACTGCCTCTCACTACTTCCAATGTACAGAAATCCTGTAAGCTGCTTCTCTTTTACTCAGACTGCTGAAAACCCGCATAGTGCGTAAGACTACTCCCATGCTACAGAACTCCCGTAAAGTGTTTTCTACACTCAGGATGCAGAACTCCTGTAAACTGCCTCTCACTGCTTCCAATGTACAGAAATCCTGTAAGCTGCTTCTCTTTTACTCAGACTGCTGAAAACCCGCATAGTGCGTAAGACTACTCCCATGCTACAGAACTCCCGTAAAGTGTTTCCTACACTCAGGATGCAGAACTCCTGTAAACTGCCTCTCACTACTTCCAATGTACAGAAATCCTGTAAGCTGCTTCTCTTTTACTCAGACAACTGAAAACCCGCATAGTGCCTAAGACTACTCCCATGCTACAGAACTCCCGTAAAGTGTTTCCTACACTCAGGATTCAGAACTCCTGTAAACTGCCTCTCACTACTTCCAATGTACAGAAATCCTGTAAGCTGCTTCTCTTTTACTCAGACTGCTGAAAACCCGCATAGTGCGTAAGACTACTCCCATGCTACAGAAGTCCCATAAAGTGTTTTATACACTCAGGATGCAAAACTCCTATAAACTGCCTCTCACTACTTCCAATGTACAGAAATCCTGTAAGCTGCTTCTCTTTTACGCAGACTACTGAAAACCCGCATAGTGTGTAAGACTACTCCCATGCTACAGAACTCCCGTAAAAGGTTTCCTACACTCAGGATGCAGAACTCCTGTAAACTGCCTCTCACTACTTCCAATGTACAGAAATCCTGTAAGCTGCTTCTCTTTTACTCAGATTGCTGAAAACCCGCATAGTGCGTAAGACTACTCCCATGCTGCAGAACTCCCATCTAGTGTTTCCTACACTCAGGATGCAGAACTCCTGTAAACTGCCTCTCACTACTTCCAATGTACAGAAATCCTGTAAGCTGCTTCTCTTTTACTCAGACTGCTGAAAACCCGCATAGTGCGTCAGACTACTCCCATGCTGCAAAACTCCCATGTAGTGTTTCCTACACTCAGGATGCAGAACTCCTGTAAACTGCCTCTCACTACTTCCAATGTACAGAAATCCTGTAAGCTGCTTCTCTTTTACTCAGACTACTGAAAACCCGCATAGTGCGTAAGACTACTCCCATGCTACAGAACTCCCGTAAAGTGTTTCCTACACTCAGGATGCAGAACTCCTGTAAACTGCCTCTCACTACTTCCAATGTACAGAAATCCTGTAAGCTGCTTCTCTTTTACTCAGACTACTGAAAACCCGCATAGTGCGTAAGACTACTCCCATGCTGCAGAACTCCCATAAAGTGTTTCCTACACTCAGGATGCAGAACTCCTGTAAACTGCCTCTCACTACTTCCAATGTACACAAATCCTGTAAGCTGCTTCTCTTTTACTAAGACTGCTGAAAACCCGCATAGTGCGTAAGACTACTCCCATACTACAGAACTCCCGTGAAGTGTTTCCTACACTCAGGATGCAGAACTCCTGTAAACTGCCTCTCACTACTTCCAATGTACAGAAATCCTGTAAGCTGCTTCTCTTTTACTCAAACTACTGAAAACCCGCATAGTGCGTAAGACTACTCCCATGCTACAGAACTCCCTTAAAGTGTTTCCTACACTCAGGATGCAGAACTCCTGTAAACTGCCTCTCACTACTTCCAATGTACAGAAATCCTGTAAGCTGCTTCTCTTTTACGCAGACTACTGAAAACCCGCATAGTGCGTAAGACTACTCCCATGCTACAGAACTCCCATAAAGTGTTTCCTACACTCAGGATGCAAAACTCCTGTAAACTGCCTCTCACTACTTCCAATGTACAGAAATCCTGTAAGCTGCTTCTCTTTTACGCAGACTACTGAAAATCCGCATAGTGCGTAAGACTACTCCCATGCTACAGAACTCCCGTAATGTGTTTCCTACACTCAGGATGCAGAACTCCTGTAAACTGCCTCTCACTACTTCCAATGTACAGAAATCCTGTAAGCTGCTTCTCTTTTACTAAGACTGCTGAAAACCCGCATAGTGCGTAAGACTACTCCCATACAACAGAACTCCCGTAAAGTGTTTCCTACACTCAGGATGCAGAACTCCTGTAAACTGCCTCTCACTACTTCCAATGTACAGAAATCCTGTAAGCTGCTTCTCTTTTACTCAGACTACTGAAAACCCGCATAGTGTGTAAGACTAATCCCAGGCTACAGAACTCCCGTGTAGTGTTTCCTACACTCAGGATGCAGAACTCCTGTAAACTGCCTCTCACTGCTTCCAATGTACAGAAATCCTGTAAGCTGCTTCTCTTTTACTCAGACTGCTGAAAACCCGCATAGTGCGTAAGACTACTCCCATGCTACAGAACTCCCGTAAAGTGTTTCCTACACTCAGGATGCAGAACTCCTGTAAACTGCCTCTCACTACTTCCAATGTACAGAAATCCTGTAAGCTGCTTCTCTTTTACTCAGACAACTGAAAACCCGCATAGTGCGTAAGACTACTCCCATGCTACAGAACTCCCGTAAAGTGTTTCCTACACTCAGGATTCAGAACTCCTGTAAACTGCCTCTCACTACTTCCAATGTACAGAAATCCTGTAAGCTGCTTCTCTTTTACTCAGACTGCTGAAAACCCGCATAGTGCGTAAGACTACTCCCATGCTACAGAAGTCCCATAAAGTGTTTTATACACTCAGGATGCAAAACTCCTGTAAACTGCCTCTCACTACTTCCAATGTACAGAAATCCTGTAAGCTGCTTCTCTTTTACGCAGACTACTGAAAACCCGCATAGTGCGTAAGACTACTCCCATGCTACAGAACTCCCGTAAAAGGTTTCCTACACTCAGGATGCAGAACTCCTGTAAACTGCCTCTCACTACTTCCAATGTACAGAAATCCTGTAAGCTGCTTCTCTTTTACTAAGACTGCTGAAAACCCGCATAGTGCGTAAGACTACTCCCATAATACAGAACTCCCGTAAAGTGTTTCCTACACTCAGGATGCAGAACTTCTGTAAACTGCCTCTCACTACTTCCAATGTACAGAAATCCTGTAAGCTGCTTCTCTTTTACTCAAACTACTGAAAATCCGCATAGTGCGTAAGACTACTCCCATGCTACAGAACTCCCGTAAAGTGTTTCCTAAACTCAGGATGCAGAACTCCTGTAAACTGCCTCTCACTACTTCCAATGTACAGAAATCCTGTAAGCTGCTTCTCTTTTACTCAGACAACTGAAAACCCCCATAGTGCGTAAGACTACTCCCATACTACAGAACTCCCGTAAAGTGTTTCCTACACTCAGGATGCAGAACTCCTGTAAACTGCCTCTCACTACTTCCAATGTACAGAAATCCTGTAAGCTGCTTCTCTTTTACTCAGACTACTGAAAACCCGCATAGTGCGTAAGACTACTCCCATGCTACAGAACTCCCGTAAAGTGTTTCCTACACTCAGGATGCAGAACTCCTGTAAACTGCCTCTCACTACTTCCAATGTACAGAAATCCTGTAAGCTGCTTCTCTTTTACTAAGACTGCTGAAAACCCGCATAGTGCGTAAGACTACTCCCATACTACAGAACTCCCGTAAAGTGTTTCCTACACTCAGGATGCAGAACTCCTGTAAACTGCCTCTCACTACTTCCAATGTACAGAAATCCTGTAAGCTGCTTCTCTTTTACTCAGACTACTGAAAACCCGCATAATGCGTAAGACTACTCCCATGCTACAGAACTCCCGTAAAGTGTTTCCTACACTCAGGATGCAGAACTCCTGTAAACTGCCTCTCACTACTTCCAATGTACAGAAATCCTGTAAGCTGCTTCTCTTTTACTCAGACAACTGAAAACCCGCATAGTGCGTAAGACTGCTCCCATGCTACAGAACTCCCGTAGAGTGTTTCCAACACTCAGGATGCAGAACTCCTGTAAACTGCCTCTCACTAATTCCAATGTACAGAAATCCTGTAAGCTGCTTCTCTTTTACTCAGACAACTGAAAACCCGCATAGTGCGTAAGACTACTCCTATACTACAGAACTCCCGTAAAGTGTTTCCTGCACTCAGGATGCAGAACTCCTGTAAACTGCCTCTCCCTACTCACAATGTACACAAATCCTGTAAGCTGCTTCTCTTTTACTCAGACTACTAAAAACCCGCATAGTGCGTAAGACTACTCCCATGCTACAGAACTCCCGTAAAGTGTTTCCTACACTCAGGATGCAGAACTCCTGTAAACTGCCTCTCACTACTTCCAATGTACAGAAATCCTGTAAGCTGCTTCTCTTTTACTCAGACTACTGAAAACCCGCATAGTGCCTAAGACTACTCCCATGCTACAGAACTCCCGTAAAATGTTTCCTACACTCAGGATTCAGAACCCCTGTAAACTGCCTCTCACTACTTCCAATGTACAGAAATCCTGTAAGCTGCTTCTCTTTTACTCAGACTGCTGAAAACCCGCATAGTGCGTAAGACTACTCCCATGCTACAGAAGTCCCATAAAGTGTTTTATACACTCAGGATGCAAAACTCCTGTAAACTGCCTCTCACTACTTCCAATGTACAGAAATCCTGTAAGCTGCTTCTCTTTTACGCAGACTACTGAAAACCCGCATAGTGCGTAAGACTACTCCCATGCTACAGAACTCCCGTAAAAGGTTTCCTACACTCAGGATGCAGAACTCCTGTAAACTGCCTCTCACTACTTCCAATGTACAGAAATCCTGTAAGCTGCTTCTCTTTTACTAAGACTGCTGAAAACCCGCATAGTGCGTAAGACTACTCCCATACTACAGAACTCCCGTAAAGTGTTTCCTACACTCAGGATGCAGAACTCCTGTAAACTGCCTCTCACTACTTCCAATGTACAGAAATCCTGTAAGCTGCTTCTCTTTTACTCAAACTACTGAAAACCCGCATAGTGCGTAAGACTAATCCCATGCTGCAGAACTCCCGTAAAGTGTTTCCTACACTCAGGATGCAGAACTCCTGTAAACTGCCTCTCACTACTTCCAATGTACAGAAATCCTGTAAGCTGCTTCTCTTTTACTCAGACAACTGAAAACCCCCATAGTGCGTAAGACTACTCCCATACTACAGAACTCCCGTAAAGTGTTTCCTACACTCAGGATGCAGAACTCCTGTAAACTGCCTCTCACTACTTCCAATGTACAGAAATCCTGTAAGCTGCTTCTCTTTTATTCAGACTACTGAAAACCCGCATAGTGCGTAAGACTACTCCCATGCTACAGAACTCCCGTAAAGTGTTTCCTACACTCAGGATGCAGAACTCCTGTAAACTGCCTCTCACTACTTCCAATGTACAGAAATCCTGTAAGCTGCTTCTCTTTTACTAAGACTGCTGAAAACCCGCATAGTGCGTAAGACTACTCCCATACAACAGAACTCCCGTAAAGTGTTTCCTACACTCAGGATGCAGAACTCCTGTAAACTGCCTCTCCCTACTCACAATGTACACAAATCCTGTAAGCTGCTTCTCTTTTACGCAGACTACTGAAAACCCGCATAGTGCGTAAGACTACTCCCATGCTACAGAACTCCCGTAAAAGGTTTCCTACACTCAGGATGCAGAACTCCTGTAAACTGCCTCTCACTGCTTCCAATGTACAGAAATCCTGTAAGCTTCTTCTCTTTTACTCAGACTGCTGAAAACCCGCATAGTGCGTAAGACTACTCCCATGCTACAGAACTCCCGTAAAGTGTTTCCTACACTCAGGATGCAGAACTCCTGTAAACTGCCTCTCACTACTTCCAATGTACAGAAATCCTGTAAGCTGCTTCTCTTTTACTCAGACAACTGAAAACCCGCATAGTGCCTAAGACTACTCCCATGCTACAGAACTCCCGTAAAGTGTTTCCTACACTCAGGATTCAGAACTCCTGTAAACTGCCTCTCACTACTTCCAATGTACAGAAATCCTGTAAGCTGCTTCTCTTTTACTCAGACTGCTGAAAACCCGCATAGTGCGTAAGACTACTCCCATGCTACAGAAGTCCCATAAAGTGTTTTATACACTCAGGATGCAAAACTCCTGTAAACTGCCTCTCACTACTTCCAATGTACAGAAATCCTGTAAGCTGCTTCTCTTTTACGCAGACTACTGAAAACCCGCATAGTGCGTAAGACTATTCCCATGCTACAGAACTCCCGTAAAAGGTTTCCTACACTCAGGATGCAGAACTCCTGTAAACTGCCTCTCACTACTTCCAATGTACAGAAATCCTGTAAGCTGCTTCTCTTTTACTCAGACAACTGAAAACCCGCATAGTGCGTAAGACTGCTCCCATGCTACAGAACTCCCGTAGAGTGTTTCCAACACTCAGGATGCAGAACTCCTGTAAACTGCCTCTCACTAATTCCAATGTACAGAAATCCTGTAAGCTGCTTCTCTTTTACTCAGACAACTGAAAACCCGCATAGTGCGTAAGACTACTCCCATACTACAGAACTCCCGTAAAGTGTTTCCTGCACTCAGGATGCAGAACTCCTGTAAACTGCCTCTCCCTACTCACAATGTACACAAATCCTGTAAGCTGCTTCTCTTTTACTCAGACTACTAAAAACCCGCATAGTGCGTAAGACTAATCCCATGCTACAGAACTCCTGTGTAGTGTTTCTTACACTCAGGATGCAGAACTCCTGTAAACTGCCTCTCACTACTTCCAATGTACAGAAATCCTGTAACCTGCTTCTCTTTTACTCAGACTACTGAAAACCCGCATAGTGCGTAAGACTACTCCCATGCTGCAGAACTCCCATCTAGTGTTTCCTACACTCAGGATGCAGAACTCCTGTAAACTGCCTCTCACTACTTCCAATGTACAGAAATCCTGTAAGCTGCTTCTCTTTTACTCAGACTGCTGAAAACCCGCATAGTGCGTCAGACTACTCCCATGCTGCAAAACTCCCATGTAGTGTTTCCTACACTCAGGATGCAGAACTCCTGTAAACTGCCTCTCACTACTTCCAATGTACAGAAATCCTGTAAGCTGCTTCTCTTTTACTCAGACTACTGAAAACCCGCATAGTGCGTAAGACTACTCCCATGCTACAGAACTCCCGTAAAGTGTTTCCTACACTCAGGATGCAGAACTCCTGTAAACTGCCTCTCACTACTTCCAATGTACAGAAATCCTGTAAGCTGCTTCTCTTTTACTAAGACTGCTGAAAACCCGCATAGTGCGTAAGACTAATCCCATGCTACAGAACTCCTGTGTAGTGTTTCCTACACTCAGGATGCAAAACTCCTGTAAACTGCCTCTCACTACTTCCAATGTACAGAAATCCTGTAAGCTGCTTCTCTTTTACGCAGACTACTGAAAACCCGCATAGTGCGTAAGACTACTCCCATGCTACAGAACTCCCGTAATGTGTTTCCTACACTCAGGATGCAGAACTCCTGTAAACTGCCTCTCACTACTTCCAATGTACAGAAATCCTGTAAGCTGCTTCTCTTTTACTAAGACTGCTGAAAACCCGCATAGTGCGTAAGACTACTCCCATACAACAGAACTCCCGTAAAGTGTTTCCTACACTCAGGATGCAGAACTCCTGTAAACTGCCTCTCACTACTTCCAATGTACAGAAATCCTGTAAGCTGCTTCTCTTTTACTCAGACTACTGAAAACCCGCATAGTGTGTAAGACTAATCCCATGCTACAGAACTCCCGTAAAGTGTTTCCTACACTCAGGATGCAGAACTCCTGTAAACTGCCTCTCACTGCTTCCAATGTACAGAAATCCTGTAAGCTGCTTCTCTTTTACTCAGACTGCTGAAAACCCGCATAGTGCGTAAGACTACTCCCATGCTACAGAACTTCCGTAAAGTGTTTCCTACACTCAGGATGCAGAACTCCTGTAAACTGCCTCTCACTACTTCCAATGTACAGAAATCCTGTAAGCTGCTTCTCTTTTACTCAGACAACTGAAAACCCGCATAGTGCCTAAGACTACTCCCATGCTACAGAACTCCCGTAAAATGTTTCCTACACTCAGGATTCAGAACCCCTGTAAACTGCCTCTCACTACTTCCAATGTACAGAAATCCTGTAAGCTGCTTCTCTTTTACTCAGACTGCTGAAAACCCGCATAGTGCGTAAGACTACTCCCATGCTACAGAAGTCCCATAAAGTGTTTTATACACTCAGGATGCAAAACTCCTGTAAACTGCCTCTCACTACTTCCAATGTACAGAAATCCTGTAAGCTGCTTCTCTTTTACGCAGACTACTGAAAACCCGCATAGTGCGTAAGACTACTCCCATGCTACAGAACTCCCGTAAAAGGTTTCCTACACTCAGGATGCAGAACTCCTGTAAACTGCCTCTCACTACTTCCAATGTACAGAAATCCTGTAAGCTGCTTCTCTTTTACTAAGACTGCTGAAAACCCGCATAGTGCGTAAGACTACTCCCATACTACAGAACTCCCGTAAAGTGTTTCCTACACTCAGGATGCAGAACTCCTGTAAACTGCCTCTCACTACTTCCAATGTACAGAAATCCTGTAAGCTGCTTCTCTTTTACTCAAAGTACTGAAAACCCGCATAGTGCGTAAGACTAATCCCATGCTACAGAACTCCCGTAAAGTGTTTCCTACACTCAGGATGCAGAACTCCTGTAAACTGCCTCTCACTACTTCCAATGTACAGAAATCCTGTAAGCTGCTTCTCTTTTACTCAGACAACTGAAAACCCCCATAGTGCGTAAGACTACTCCCATACTACAGAACTCCCGTAAAGTGTTTCCTACACTCAGGATGCAGAACTCCTGTAAACTGCCTCTCACTACTTCCAATGTACAGAAATCCTGTAAGCTGCTTCTCTTTTACTCAGACTACTGAAAACCCGCATAGTGCGTAAGACTACTCCCATACAACAGAACTCCCGTAAAGTGTTTCCTACACTCAGGATGCAGAACTCCTGTAAACTGCCTCTCACTACTTCCAATGTACAGAAATCCTGTAAGCTGCTTCTCTTTTACTAAGACTGCTGAAAACCCGCATAGTGCGTAAGACTACTCCCATACAACAGAACTCCCGTAAAGTGTTTCCTACACTCAGGATGCAGAACTCCTGTAAACTGCCTCTCACTACTTCCAATGTACAGAAATCCTGTAAGCTGCTTCTCTTTTACTCAGACAACTGAAAACCCGCATAGTGCGTAAGACTACTCAAATGCTACAGAACTCCCGTAAAGTGTTTCCTACACTCAGGATGCAGAACTCCTGTAAACTGCCTCTCACTACTTCCAATGTACAGAAATCCTGTAAGCTGCTTCTCTTTTACTCAGACAACTGAAAACCCGCATAGTGCGTAAGACTACTCCCATGCTACAGAACTCCCGTAAAGTGTTTCCTACACTCAGGATTCAGAACTCCTGTAAACTGCCTCTCACTACTTCCAATGTACAGAAATCCTGTAAGCTGCTTCTCTTTTACTCAGACTGCTGAAAACCTGCATAGTGCGTAAGACTACTCCCATGCTACAGAAGTCCCATAAAGTGTTTTCTACACTCAGGATGCAAAACTCCTGTAAACTGCCTCTCACTACTTCCAATGTACAGAAATCCTGTAAGCTGCTTCTCTTTTACGCAGACTACTGAAAACCCGCATAGTGCGTAAGACTACTCCCATGCTACAGAACTCCCGTAAAAGGTTTCCTACACTCAGGATGCAGAACTCCTGTAAACTGCCTCTCACTACTTCCAATGTACAGAAATCCTGTAAGCTGCTTCTCTTTTACTAAGACTGCTGAAAACCCGCATAGTGCGTAAGACTACTCCCATACTACAGAACTCCCATAAAGTGTTTCCTACACTCAGGATGCAGAACTCCTGTAAACTGCCTCTCACTACTTCCAATGTACAGAAATCCTGTAAGCTGCTTCTCTTTTACTCAAACTACTGAAAACCCGCATAGTGCGTAAGACTACTCCCATGCTACAGAACTCCCGTAAAGTGTTTCCTACACTCAGGATGCAGAACTCCTGTAAACTGCCTCTCACTACTTCCAATGTACAGAAATCCTGTAAGCTGCTTCTCTTTTACTCAGACAACTGAAAACCCCCATAGTGCGTAAGACTACTCCCATACTACAGATATCCCGTAAAGTGTTTCCTACACTCAGGATGCAGAACTCCTGTAAACTGCCTGTCACTACTTCCAATGTACAGAAATCCTGTAAGCTGCTTCTCTTTTACTCAGACTACTGAAAACCCGCATAGTGCGTAAGACTACTCCCATGCTACAGAACTCCCGTAAAGTGTTTCCTACACTCAGGATGCAGAACTCCTGTAAACTGCCTCTCACTACTTCCAATGTACAGAAATCCTGTAAGCTGCTTCTCTTTTACTCAGACTGCTGAAAACCCGCATAGTGCGTAAGACTACTCCCATGCTACAGAACTCCCATAAAGTGTTTCCTACACTCAGGATGCAAAACTCCTGTAAACTGCCTCTCACTACTTCCAATGTACAGAAATCCTGTAAGCTGCTTCTCTTTTACGCAGACTACTGAAAACCCGCATAGTGCGTAAGACTACTCCCATGCTACAGAACTCCCGTAATGTGTTTCCTACACTCAGGATGCAGAACTCCTGTAAACTGCCTCTCACTACTTCCAATGTACAGAAATCATGTAAGCTGCTTCTCTTTTACTCAGACTGCTGAAAACCCGCATAGTGCGTAAGACTACTCCCATACTACAGAACTCCCGTAAAGTGTTTCCTACACTCAGGATGCAAAACTCCTGTAAACTGCCTCTCACTACTTCCAATGTACAGAAATCCTGTAAGCTGCTTCTCTTTTACTCAGACTACTGAAAACCCGCATAATGCGTAAGACTACTCCCATGCTACAGAACTCCCGTAAAGTGTTTCCTACACTCAGGATGCAGAACTCCTGTAAACTGCCTCTCACTACTTCCAATGTACAGAAATCCTGTAAGCTGCTTCTCTTTTACTCAGACAACTGAAAACCCGCATAGTGCGTAAGACTACTCCCATGCTACAGAACTCCCGTAGAGTGTTTCCAACACTCAGGATGCAGAACTCCTGTAAACTGCCTCTCACTACTTCCAATGTACAGAAATCCTGTAAGCTGCTTCTCTTTTACTCAGACAACTGAAAACCCGCATAGTGCGTAAGACTACTCCCATACTACAGAACTCCCGTAAAGTGTTTCCTGCACTCAGGATGCAGAACTCCTGTAAACTGCCTCTCCCTACTCACAATGTACACAAATCCTGTAAGCTGCTTCTCTTTTACTCAGACTACTAAAAACCCGCATAGTGCGTAAGACTATTCCCATGCTACAGAACTCCCGTAAAGTGTTTCCTACACTCAGGATGCAGAACTCCTGTAAACTGCCTCTCCCTACTCACAATGTACAGAAATCCTGTAAGCTGCTTCTCTTTTACTCAGACTACTAAAAACCCGCATAGTGCGTAAGACTAATCCCATGCTACAGAACTCCTGTGTAGTGTTTCTTACACTCAGGATGCAGAACTCCTGTAAACTGCCTCTCACTACTTCCAATGTACAGAAATCCTGTAAGCTGCTTCTCTTTTACTAAGACTGCTGAAAACCCGCATAGTGCGTAAGACTACTCCCATACTACAGAACTCCCGTAAAGTTTTTCCTACACTCAGGATGCAGAACTCCTGTAAACTGCCTCTCACTACTTCCAATGTACAGAAATCCTGTAAGCTGCTTCTCTTTTACTAAGACTGCTGAAAACCCGCATAGTGCGTAAGACTACTCCCATACTACAGAACTCCCGTAAAGTGTTTCCTACACTCAGGATGCAGAACTCCTGTAAACTGCCTCTCACTACTTCCAATGTACAGAAATCCTGTAAGCTGCTTCTCTTTTACTCAAACTACTGAAAACCCGCATAGTGCGTAAGACTACTCCCATGCTACAGAACTCCCGTAAAGTGTTTCCTACACTCAGGATGCAGAACTCCTGTAAACTGCCTCTCACTACTTCCTATGTACAGAAATCCTGTAAGCTGCTTCTCTTTTACTCAGACAACTGAAAACCCGCATAGTGCGTAAGACTACTCCCATACTACAGAACTCCCGTAAAGTGTTTCCTACACTCAGGATGCAGAACTCCTGTAAACTGCCTCTCACTACTTCCAATGTACAGAAATCCTGTAAGCTGCTTCTCTTTTACTCAGACTACTGAAAACCCGCATAGTTTGTAAGACTACTCCCATGCTACAGAACTCCCGTAAAGTGTTTCCTACACTCAGGATGCAGAACTCCTGTAAACTGCCTCTCACTACTTCCAATGTACAGAAATCCTGTAAGCTGCTTCTCTTTTACTCAGACTGCTGAAAACCCGCATAGTGCGTAAGACTACTCCCATGCTACAGAACTCCCATAAAGTGTTTCCTACACTCAGGATGCAAAACTCCTGTAAACTGCCTCTCACTACTTCCAATGTAGAGAAATCCTGTAAGCTGCTTCTCTTTTACGCAGACTACTGAAAACCCGCATAGTGCGTAAGACTACTCCCATGCTACAGATATCCCGTAAAGTGTTTCCTACACTCAGGATGCAGAACTCCTGTAAACTGCCTCTCACTACTTCCAATGTACAGAAATCCTGTAAGCTGCTTCTCTTTTACTAAGACTGCTGAAAACCCGCATAGTGCGTAAGACTACTCCCATACTACAGAACTCCCGTAAAGTGTTTCCTACACTCAGGATGCAGAACTCCTGTAAACTGCCTCTCACTACTTCCAATGTACAGAAATCCTGTAAGCTGCTTCTCTTTTACTCAGACTACTGAAAACACGCATAATGCGTAAGACTACTCCCATGCTACAGAACTCCCGTAAAGTGTTTCCTACACTCAGGATGCAGAACTCCTGTAAACTGCCTCTCACTACTTCCAATGTACAGAAATCCTGTAAGCTGCTTCTCTTTTACTCAGACAACTGAAAACCCGCATAGTGCGTAAGACTACTCCCATGCGACAGAACTCCCGTAGAGTGTTTCCAACACTCAGGATGCAGAACTCCTGTAAACTGCCTCTCCCTACTCACAATGTACACAAATCCTGTACGCTGCTTCTCTTTTACTCAGACTACTAAAAACCCGCATAGTGCGTAAGACTATTCCCATGCTACAGAACTCCCGTAAAGTGTTTCCTACACTCAGGATGCAGAACTCCTGTAAACTGCCTCTCCCTACTCACAATGTACAGAAATCCTGTAAGCTGCTTCTCTTTTACTCAGACTACTAAAAACCCGCATAGTGCGTAAGACTAATCCCATGCTACAGAACTCCTGTGTAGTGTTTCTTACACTCAGGATGCAGAACTCCTGTAAACTGCCTCTCACTACTTCCAATGTACAGAAATCCTGTAAGCTGCTTCTCTTTTACTCAGACTGCTGAAAACCCGCATAGTGCGTAAGACTACTCCCATGCTGCAGAACTCCCATAAAGTGTTTCCTACACTCAGGATGCAGAACTCCTGTAAACTGCCTCTCACTACTTCCAATGTACACAAATCCTGTAAGCTGCTTCTCTTTTACTAAGACTGCTGAAAACCCGCATAGTGCGTAAGACTACTCCCATACTACAGAACTCCCGTAAAGTGTTTCCTACACTCAGGATGCAGAACTCCTGTAAACTGCCTCTCACTACTTCCAATGTACAGAAATCCTGTAAGCTGCTTCTCTTTTACTCAAACTACTGAAAACCCGCATAGTGCGTAAGACTACTCCCATGCTACAGAACTCCCGTAAAGTGTTTCCTACACTCAGGATGCAGAACTCCTGTAAACTGCCTCTCACTACTTCCAATGTACAGAAATCCTGTAAGCTGCTTCTCTTTTACTCAGACAACTGAAAACCCGCATAGTGCGTAAGACTACTCCCATACTACAGAACTCCCGTAAAGTGTTTCCTACACTCAGGATGCAGAACTCCTGTAAACTGCCTCTCACTACTTCCAATGTACAGAAATCCTGTAAGCTGCTTCTCTTTTACTCAGACTACTGAAAACCCGCATAGTTTGTAAGACTACTCCCATGCTACAGAACTCCCGTAAAGTGTTTCCTACACTCAGGATGCAGAACTCCTGTAAACTGCCTCTCACTACTTCCAATGTACAGAAATCCTGTAAGCTGCTTCTCTTTTACTCAGACTGCTGAAAACCCGCATAGTGCGTAAGACTACTCCCATGCTGCAGAACTCCCATAAAGTGTTTCCTACACTCAGGATGCAAAACTCCTGTAAACTGCCTCTCACTACTTCCAATGTAGAGAAATCCTGTAAGCTGCTTCTCTTTTACGCAGACTACTGAAAACCCGCATAGTGTGTAAGACTACTCCCATGCTACAGATATCCCATAAAGTGTTTCCTACACTCAGGATGCAGAACTCCTGTAAACTGCCTCTCACTACTTCCAATGTACAGAAATCCTGTAAGCTGCTTCTCTTTTACTAAGACTGCTGAAAACCCGCATAGTGCTTAAGACTACTCCCATACTACAGAACTCCCGTAAAGTGTTTCCTACACTCAGGATGCAGAACTCCTGTAAACTGCCTCTCACTACTTCCAATGTACAGAAATCCTGTAAGCTGCTTCTCTTTTACTCAGACTACTGAAAACACGCATAATGCGTAAGACTACTCCCATGCTACAGAACTCCCGTAAAGTGTTTCCTACACTCAGGATGCAGAACTCCTGTAAACTGCCTCTCACTACTTCCAATGTACAGAAATCCTGTAAGCTGCTTCTCTTTTACTCAGACAACTGAAAACCCGCATAGTGCGTAAGACTACTACCATGCTACAGAACTCCCGTAGAGTGTTTCCAACACTCAGGATGCAGAACTCCTGTAAACTGCCTCTCACTACTTCCAATGTACAGAAATCCTGTAAGCTGCTTCTCTTTTACTCAGAAAACTGAAACCCCGCATAGTGCATAAGACTACTCTTATACTACAGAACTCCCGTAAAGTGTTTCCTGCACTCAGGATGCAGAACTCCTGTAAACTGCCTCTCCCTACTCACAATGTACACAAATCCTGTAAGCTGCTTCTCTTTTACTCAGACTACTAAAAACCCGCATAGTGCGTAAGACTATTCCCATGCTACAGAACTCCCGTAAAGTGTTTCCTACACTCAGGATGCAGAACTCCTGTAAACTGCCTCTCACTACTTCCAATGTACAGAAATCCTGTAAGCTGCTTCTCTTTTACTCAGACTACTAAAAACCCACATAGTGCGTAAGACTAATCCCATGCTACAGAACTCCTGTGTAGTGTTTTTTAAACTCAGGATGCAGAACTCCTGTAAACTGCCTCTCACTACTTCCAATGTACAGAAATCCTGTAAGCTGCTTCTCTTTTACTCAGACTGCTGAAAACCCGCATAGTGCGTAAGACTACTCCCTTGCTGCAGAACTCCCATCTAGTGTTTCCTACACTCAGGATGCAGAACTCCTGTAAACTGCCTCTCACTACTTCCAATGTACAGAAATCCTGTAAGCTGCTTCTCTTTCACTAAGACTGCTGAAAACCCGCATAGTGCGTAAGACTACTCCCATGCTACAGAACTCCCATAAAGTGTTTCCTACACTCAGGATGCAGAACTCCTGTAAACTGCCTCTCACTACTTCCAATGTACACAAATCCTGTAAGCTGCTTCTCTTTTACTCAGACTACTGAAAACCCGCATAGTGCGTAAGACTACTCCATGCTATAGAACTCCTCTTAAGTGTTTCCTACACTCAGGATGCAGAACTCCTGTAAACTGCCTCTCACTACTTGCAATGTACAGAAATCCTGTAGCTGCTTCTCTTTGACGCAGACTACTGAAAACCCGCATAGTGCGTAAGACTACTCCCATGCTACAGAACTCCCATAAAGTGTTTCCTACACTCAGGATGCAGAACTCCTGTAAACTGCCTCTCGCTACTTCCAATGTACAGAAATCCTGTAAGCTGCTTCTCTTTTACGCAGACTACTGAAAACCCGCATAGTGCGTAAGACTACTCCCATGCTACAGAACTCCCATAAAGTGTTTCCTACACTCAGGATGCAGAACTCCTGTAAACTGCCTCTCACTACTTCCAATGTACAGAAATCCTGTAAGCTGCTTCTCTTTTACTCAGACTACTGAAAACCCGCATAGTGGGTAAGACTACTCCCATGCTACAGAACTCCCGTAAAGTGTTTCCTACACTCAGGATGCAGAACTCCTGTAAACTGCCTCTCACTACTTCCAATGTACACAAATCCTGTAAGCTGCTTCTCTTTTACTCAGACTACTGAAAACCCGCATTGTGGGTAAGACTAATCCCATGCTACAGAACTCCCGTAAAGTGTTTCCTACACTCAGGATGCAGAACTCCTGTAAACTGCCTCTCACTACTTCCAATGTACAGAAATCCTGTAAGCTGCTTCTCTTTTACTCAGACAACTGAAAACCCGCATAGTGCGTAAGACTACTCCCATACTACAGAACTCCCGTAAAGTGTTTCCTACACTCAGGATGCAGAACTCCTGTAAACTGCCTCTCACTACTTCCAATGTACACAAATCCTGTAAGCTGCTTCTCTTTTACTCAGACAACTGAAAACGCGCATAGTGCATTAGCTCCCATGCTACAGAACTCCCGTAAAGTGTTTCCTACACTCAGGATGCAGAACTCCTGTAAACTGCCTCTCCCTACTCACAATGTACACAAATCCTGTAAGCTGCTTCTCTTTTACTCCGACTACTAAAAACCCGCATAGTGCGTAAGACTATTCCCATGCTACAGAACTCCCGTAAAGTGTTTCCTACACTCAGGATGCAGAACTCCTGTAAACTGCCTCTCCCTACTCACAATGTACACAAATCCTGTAAGCTGCTTCTCTTTTACTCAGACTACTAAAAACCCGCATAGTGCGTAAGACTAATCCCATGCTACAGAACTCCTGTGTAGTGTTTCTTACACTCAGGATGCAGAACTCCTGTAAACTGCCTCTCACTACTTCCAATGTACAGAAATCCTGTAAGCTGCTTCTCTTTTACTCAGACTTCTGAAAACCCGCATAGTGCGTCAGACTACTCCCATGCTGCAAAACTCCCATGTAGTATTTCCTACACTCAGGATGCAGAACTCCTGTAAACTGCCTCTCACTACTTCCAATGTAGAGAAATCCTGTAAGCTGCTTCTCTTTTACTCAGACTACTGAAAACCCGCATAGTGCGTAAGACTACTCCCATGCTGCAGAACTCCCATCTAGTGTTTCCTACACTCAGGATGCAGAACTCCTGTAAACTGCCTCTCACTACTTCCAATGTACAGAAATCCTGTAAGCTGCTTCTCTTTTACTCAGACTACTGAAAACCCGCATAGTGCGTAAGACTACTCCCATGCTGCAGAACTCCCATCTAGTGTTTCCTACACTCAGGATGCAGAACTCCTGTAAACTGCCTCTCACTACTTCCAATGTACAGAAATCCTGTAAGCTGCTTCTCTTTTACTCAGACTGCTGAAAACCCGCATAGTGCGTAAGACTACTCCCTTGCTGCAGAACTCCCATCTAGTGTTTCCTACACTCAGGATGCAGAACTCCTGTAAACTGCCTCTCACTACTTCCAATGTACAGAAATCCTGTAAGCTGCTTCTCTTTCACTAAGACTGCTGAAAACCCGCATAGTGCGTAAGACTACTCCCATGCTACAGAACTCCCATAAAGTGTTTCCTACACTCAGGATGCAGAACTCCTGTAAACTGCCTCTCACTACTTCCAATGTACACAAATCCTGTAAGCTGCTTCTCTTTTACTCAGACTACTGAAAACCCGCATAGTGCGTAAGACTACTCCATGCTATAGAACTCCTCTTAAGTGTTTCCTACACTCAGGATGCAGAACTCCTGTAAACTGCCTCTCACTACTTGCAATGTACAGAAATCCTGTAGCTGCTTCTCTTTGACGCAGACTACTGAAAACCCGCATAGTGCGTAAGACTACTCCCATGCTACAGAACTCCCATAAAGTGTTTCCTACACTCAGGATGCAGAACTCCTGTAAACTGCCTCTCGCTACTTCCAATGTACAGAAATCCTGTAAGCTGCTTCTCTTTTACGCAGACTACTGAAAACCCGCATAGTGCGTAAGACTACTCCCATGCTACAGAACTCCCATAAAGTGTTTCCTACACTCAGGATGCAGAACTCCTGTAAACTGCCTCTCACTACTTCCAATGTACAGAAATCCTGTAAGCTGCTTCTCTTTTACTCAGACTACTGAAAACCCGCATAGTGGGTAAGACTACTCCCATGCTACAGAACTCCCGTAAAGTGTTTCCTACACTCAGGATGCAGAACTCCTGTAAACTGCCTCTCACTACTTCCAATGTACACAAATCCTGTAAGCTGCTTCTCTTTTACTCAGACTACTGAAAACCCGCATTGTGGGTAAGACTAATCCCATGCTACAGAACTCCCGTAAAGTGTTTCCTAAACTCAGGATGCAGAACTCCTGTAAACTGCCTCTCACTACTTCCAATGTACAGAAATCCTGTAAGCTGCTTCTCTTTTACTCAGACAACTGAAAACCCGCATAGTGCGTAAGACTACTCCCATACTACAGAACTCCCGTAAAGTGTTTCCTACACTCAGGATGCAGAACTCCTGTAAACTGCCTCTCACTACTTCCAATGTACACAAATCCTGTAAGCTGCTTCTCTTTTACTCAGACAACTGAAAACGCGCATAGTGCATTAGCTCCCATGCTACAGAACTCCCGTAAAGTGTTTCCTACACTCAGGGTGCAGAACTCCTGTAAACTGCCTCTCCCTACTCACAATGTACACAAATCCTGTAAGCTGCTTCTCTTTTACTCCGACTACTAAAAACCCGCATAGTGCGTAAGACTATTCCCATGCTACAGAACTCCCGTAAAGTGTTTCCTACACTCAGGATGCAGAACTCCTGTAAACTGCCTCTCCCTACTCACAATGTACACAAATCCTGTAAGCTGCTTCTCTTTTACTCAGACTACTAAAAACCCGCATAGTGCGTAAGACTAATCCCATGCTACAGAACTCCTGTGTAGTGTTTCTTACACTCAGGATGCAGAACTCCTGTAAACTGCCTCTCACTACTTCCAATGTACAGAAATCCTGTAAGCTGCTTCTCTTTTACTCAGACTTCTGAAAACCCGCATAGTGCGTCAGACTACTCCCATGCTGCAAAACTCCCATGTAGTATTTCCTACACTCAGGATGCAGAACTCCTGTAAACTGCCTCTCACTACTTCCAATGTAGAGAAATCCTGTAAGCTGCTTCTCTTTTACTCAGACTACTGAAAACCCGCATAGTGCGTAAGACTACTCCCATGCTGCAGAACTCCCATCTAGTGTTTCCTACACTCAGGATGCAGAACTCCTGTAAACTGCCTCTCACTACTTCCAATGTACAGAAATCCTGTAAGCTGCTTCTCTTTTACGCAGACTACTGAAAACCCGCATAGTGCGTAAGACTACTCCCATGCTTCAGAACTCCCATAAAGTGTTTCCTACACTCAGGATGCAAAACTCCTGTAAACTGCCTCACACTACTTCCAATGTACAGAAATCCTGTAAGCTGCTTCTCTTTTACTCAGACTGCTGAAAACCCGCATAGTGCGTAAGACTACTCCCATGCTGCAGAACTCCCATAAAGTGTTTCCTACACTCAGGATGCAGAACTCCTGTAAACTGCCTCTCACTACTTCCAATGTACACAAATCCTGTAAGCTGCTTCTCTTTTACTAAGACTGCTGAAAACCCGCATAGTGCGTAAGACTACTCCCATACTACAGAACTCCCGTAAAGTGTTTCCTACACTCAGGATGCAGAACTCCTGTAAACTGCCTCTCACTACTTCCAATGTACAGAAATCCTGTAAGCTGCTTCTCTTTTACTCAAACTACTGAAAACCCGCATAGTGCGTAAGACTACTCCCATGCTACAGAACTCCCGTAAAGTGTTTCCTACACTCAGGATGCAGAACTCCTGTAAACTGCCTCTCACTACTTCCAATGTACAGAAATCCTGTAAGCTGCTTCTCTTTTACTCAGACAACTGAAAACCCGCATAGTGCGTAAGACTACTCCCATACTACAGAACTCCCGTAAAGTGTTTCCTACACTCAGGATGCAGAACTCCTGTAAACTGCCTCTCACTACTTCCAATGTACAGAAATCCTGTAAGCTGCTTCTCTTTTACTCAGACTACTGAAAACACGCATAATGCGTAAGACTACTCCCATGCTACAGAACTCCCGTAAAGTGTTTCCTACACTCAGGATGCAGAACTCCTGTAAACTGCCTCTCACTACTTCCAATGTACAGAAATCCTGTAAGCTGCTTCTCTTTTACTCAGACAACTGAAAACCCGCATAGTGCGTAAGACTACTACCATGCTACAGAACTCCCGTAGAGTGTTTCCAACACTCAGGATGCAGAACTCCTGTAAACTGCCTCTCACTACTTCCAATGTACAGAAATCCTGTAAGCTGCTTCTCTTTTACTCAGACAACTGAAACCCCGCATAGTGCGTAAGACTACTCTTATACTACAGAACTCCCGTAAAGTGTTTCCTCCACTCAGGATGCAGAACTCCTGTAAACTGCCTCTCCCTACTCACAATGTACACAAATCCTGTAAGCTGCTTCTCTTTTACTCAGACTACTAAAAACCCGCATAGTGCGTAAGACTATTCCCATGCTACCGAACTCCCGTAAAGTGTTTCCTACACTCAGGATGCAGAACTCCTGTAAACTGCCTCTCACTACTTCCAATGTAGAGAAATCCTGTAAGCTGCTTCTCTTTTACTCAGACTACTGAAAACCCGCATAGTGCGAAAGACTACTTCCATGCTGCAGAACTCCCATCTAGTGTTTCCTACACTCAGGATGCAGAACTCCTGTAAACTGCCTCTCACTACTTCCAATGTACAGAAATCCTGTAAGCTGCTTCTCTTTTACGCAGACTACTGAAAACCCGCATAGTGCGTAAGACTACTCCCATGCTACAGAACTCCCATAAAGTGTTTCCTACACTCAGGATGCAAAACTCCTGTAAACTGCCTCACACTACTTCCAATGTACACAAATCCTGTAAGCTGCTTCTCTTTTACGCAGACTACTGAAAACCCGCATAGTGCGTAAGACTACTCCCATGCTACAGAACTCCCGTAATGTGTTTCCTACACTCAGGATGCAGAACTTCTGTAAACTGCCTCTCACTACTTCCAATGTACACAAATCCTGTAAGCTGCTTCTCTTTTACTAAGACTGCTGAAAACCCGCATAGTGCGTAAGACTACTCCCATACAACAGAACTCCCGTAAAGTGTTTCCTACACTCAGGATGCAGAACTCCTGTAAACTGCCTCTCACTACTTCCAATGTACAGAAATCCTGTAAGCTGCTTCTCTTTTACTCAGACTACTGAAAACCCGCATAGTGTGTAAGACTAATCCCAGGCTACAGAACTCCCGTAAAGTGTTTCCTACACTCAGGATGCAGAACTCCTGTAAACTGCCTCTCACTGCTTCCAATGTACAGAAATCCTGTAAGCTGCTTCTCTTTTACTCAGACAACTGAAAACCCGCATAGTGCGTAAGACTACTCCCATGCTACAGAACTCCCGTAAAGTGTTTCCTACACTCAGGATTCAGAACTCCTGTAAACTGCCTCTCACTACTTCCAATGTACAGAAATCCTGTAAGCTGCTTCTCTTTTACTCAGACTGCTGAAAACCCGCATAGTGCGTAAGACTACTCCCACGCTACAGAAGTCCCATAAAGTGTTTTATACACTCAGGATGCAAAACTCCTGTAAACTGCCTCTCACTACTTCCAATGTACAGAAATCCTGTAAGCTGCTTCTCTTTTACGCAGACTACTGAAAACCCGCATAGTGCGTAAGACTACTCCCATGCTACAGAACTCCCGTAAAAGGTTTCCTACACTCAGGATGCAGAACTCCTGTAAACTGCCTCTCACTACTTCCAATGTACAGAAATCCTGTAAGCTGCTTCTCTTTTACTAAGACTGCTGAAAACCCGCATAGTGCGTAAGACTACTCCCATACTACAGAACTCCCGTAAAGTGTTTCCTACACTCAGGATGCAGAACTCCTGTAAACTGCCTCTCACTACTTCCAATGTACAGAAATCCTGTAAGCTGCTTCTCTTTTACTCAAACTACTGAAAACCCGCATAGTGCGTAAGACTACTCCCATGCTACAGAACTCCCGTAAAGTGTTTCCTACACTCAGGATGCAGAACTCCTGTAAACTGCCTCTCACTACTTCCAATGTACAGAAATCCTGTAAGCTGCTTCTCTTTTACTCAGACAACTGAAAACCCCCATAGTGCGTAAGACTACTCCCATACTACAGAACTCCCGTAAAGTGTTTCCTACACTCAGGATGCAGAACTCCTGTAAACTGCCTCTCACTACTTCCAATGTACAGAAATCCTGTAAGCTGCTTCTGTTTTACTCAGACTACTGAAAACCCGCATAGTGCGTAAGACTACTCCCATGCTACAGAACTCCCGTAAAGTGTTTCCTACACTCAGGATGCAGAACTCCTGTAAACTGCCTCTCACTACTTCCAATGTACAGAAATCCTGTAAGCTGCTTCTCTTTTACTCAGACTGCTGAAAACCCACATAGTGCGTAAGACTACTCCCATGCTGCAGAACTCCCATCTAGTGTTTCCTACACTCAGGATGCAGAACTCCTGTAAACTGCCTCTCACTACTTCCAATGTACAGAAATCCTGTAAGCTGCTTCTCTTTTACTAAGACTGCTGAAAACCCGCATAGTGCGTAAGACTACTCCCATACTGCAGAACTCCCGTAAAGTGTTTCCTACGCTCAGGATGCAGAACTCCTGTAAACTGCCTCTCACTACTTCCAATGTACACAAATCCTGTAAGCTGCTTCTCTTTTACTCAGACAACTGAAAACCCGCATAGTGCGTAAGACTACTCCCATGCTACAGAACTCCCGTAAAGTGTTTCCTACACTCAGGATTCAGAACTCCTGTAAACTGCCTCTCACTACTTCCAATGTACAGAAATCCTGTAAGCTGCTTCTCTTTTACTCAGACTGCTGAAAACCCGCATAGTGCGTAAGACTACTCCCACGCTACAGAAGTCCCATAAAGTGTTTTATACACTCAGGATGCAAAACTCCTGTAAACTGCCTCTCACTACTTCCAATGTACAGAAATCCTGTAAGCTGCTTCTCTTTTACGCAGACTACTGAAAACCCGCATAGTGCGTAAGACTACTCCCATGCTACAGAACTCCCGTAAAAGGTTTCCTACACTCAGGATGCAGAACTCCTGTAAACTGCCTCTCACTACTTCCAATGTACAGAAATCCTGTAAGCTGCTTCTCTTTTACTAAGACTGCTGAAAACCCGCATAGTGCGTAAGACTACTCCCATACTACAGAACTCCCGTAAAGTGTTTCCTACACTCAGGATGCAGAACTCCTGTAAACTGCCTCTCACTACTTCCAATGTACAGAAATCCTGTAAGCTGCTTCTCTTTTACTCAGACTGCTGAAAACCCGCATAGTGCGTAAGACTACTCCCATGCTACAGAAGTCCCATAAAGTGTTTTATACACTCAGGATGCAAAACTCCTGTAAACTGCCTCTCACTACTTCCAATGTACAGAAATCCTGTAAGCTGCTTCTCTTTTACGCAGACTGCTGAAAACCCGCATAGTGCGTAAGACTACTCCCATGCTACAGAACTCCCGTAAAAGGTTTCCTACACTCAGGATGCAGAACTCCTGTAAACTGCCTCTCACTACTTCCAATGTACAGAAATCCTGTAAGCTGCTTCTCTTTTACTAAGACTGCTGAAAACCCGCATAGTGCGTAAGACTACTCCCATACTACAGAACTCCCGTAAAGTGTTTCCTACACTCAGGATGCAGAACTCCTGTAAACTGCCTCTCACTACTTCCAATGTACAGAAATCCTGTAAGCTGCTTCTCTTTTACTCAGACTACTGAAAACCCGCATAGTGCGTAAGACTACTCCCATGCTACAGAACTCCCGTAAAGTGTTTCCTACACTCAGGATGCAGAACTCCTGTAAACTGCCTCTCACTACTTCCAATGTACAGAAATCCTGTAAGCTGCTTCTCTTTTACTAAGACTGCTGAAAACCCGCATAGTGCGTAAGACTACTCCCATACTGCAGAACTCCCGTAAAGTGTTTCCTACACTCAGGATGCAGAACTCCTGTAAACTGCCTCTCACTACTTCCAATGTACACAAATCCTGTAAGCTGCTTCTCTTTTACTCAGACTGCTGAAAACCCGCATAGTGCGTAAGACTACTCCCATGCTACAGAACTCCCATAAAGTGTTTCCTACACTCAGGATGGAAAACTCCTGTAAACTGCCTCTCACTACTTCCAATGTACAGAAATCCTGTAAGCTGCTTCTCTTTTACGCAGACTACTGAAAACCCGCATAGTGCGTAAGACTACAGCCATACTACAGAACTCCCGAAAAGTGTTTCCTACACTCAGGATGCAGAACTCCTGTAAACTGCCTCTCACTACTTCCAATGTACAGAAATCCTGTAAGCTGCTTCTCTTTTACTCAGACTACTGAAAACCCGCATAGTGCGTAAGACTACTCCCATGCTACAGAACTCCCGTAAAGTGTTTCCTACACTCAGGATGCAGAACTCCTGTAAACTGCCTCTCCCTACTCACAATGTACACAAATCCTGTAAGCTGCTTCTCTTTTACTCAGACTACTAAAAACCCGCATAGTGCGTAAGACTAATCCCATGCTACAGAACTCCTGTGTAGTGTTTCTTACACTCAGGATGCAGAACTCCTGTAAACTGCCTCTCACTACTTCCAATGTACAGAAATCCTGTAAGCTGCTTCTCTTTTACTCAGACTGCTGAAAACCCGCATAGTGCGTAAGACTACTCCCATGCTGCAGAACTCCCATCTAGTGTTTCCTACACTCAGGATGCAGAACTCCTGTAAACTGCCTCTCACTACTTCCAATGTACAGAAATCCTGTAAGCTGCTTCTCTTTCACTAAGACTACTGAAAACCCGCATAGTGCGTAAGACTACTCCCATGCTACAGAACTCCCATAAAGTGTTTCCTACACTCAGGATGCAGAACTCCTGTAAACTGCCTCTCACTACTTCCAATGTACACAAATCCTGTAAGCTGCTTCTCTTTTACTCAGACTACTGAAAACCCACATAGTGCGTAAGACTACTCCCATGCTATAGAACTCCTCTTAAGTGATTCCTACACTCAGGATGCAGAACTCCTGTAAACTGCCTCTCACTACTTGCAATGTACAGAAATCCTGTAGCTGCTTCTCTTTGACGCAGACTACTGAAAACCCGCATAGTGCGTAAGACTACTCCCATGCTACAGAACTCCCATAAAGTGTTTCCTACACTCAGGATGCAGAACTTCTGTAAACTGCCTCTCACTACTTGCAATGTACAGAAATCCTGTAAGCTGCTTCTCTTTTACTCAGACTGCTGAAAACCCGCATAGTGCGTAAGACTACTCCCATACTACATAACTCCCGTAAAGTTTTCCTACACTCAGGATGCAGAACTCCTGTAAACTGCCTCTCACTACTTCCAATGTACAGAAATCCTGTAAGCTGCTTCTCTTTTACTCAGACTACTGAAAACCCGCATAGTGGGTAAGACTACTCCCATGCTACAGAACTCCCGTAAAGTGTTTCCTACACTCAGGATGCAGAACTCCTGTAAACTGCCTCTCACTACTTCCAATGTACACAAATCCTGTAAGCTGCTTCTCTTTTACTCAGACTACTGAAAACCCGCATAGTGGGTAAGACTAATCCCATGCTACAGAACTCCCGTAAAGTGTTTCCTACACTCAGGATGCAGAACTCCTGTAAACTGCCTCTCACTACTTCCAATGTACAGAAATCCTGTAAGCTGCTTCTCTTTTACTCAGACAACTGAAAACCCGCATAGTGCGTAAGACTACTCCCATACTACAGAACTCCCGTAAAGTGTTTCCTACACTCAGGATGCAGAACTCCTGTAAACTGCCTCTCCCTACTCACAATGTACACAAATCCTGTAAGCTGCTTCTCTTTTACTCAGACAACTGAAAACGCGCATAGTGCATTAGCTCCCATGCTACAGAACTCCCGTAAAGTGTTTCCTACACTCAGGATGCAGAACTCCTGTAAACTGCCTCTCCCTACTCACAATGTACACAAATCCTGTAAGCTGCTTCTCTTTTACTCAGACTACTAAAAACCCGCATAGTGCGTAAGACTACTCCCATGCTACAGAACTCCCATAAAGTGTTTCCTACACTCAGGATGCAAAACTCCTGTAAACTGCCTCTCACTACTTCCAATGTACAGAAATCCTGTAAGCTGCTTCTCTTTTACGCAGACAACTGAAAACCCGCATAGTGCGTAAGACTACTCCCATGCTATAGAACTCCTGTAAAGTGTTTCCTACACTCAGGATGCAGAACTCCTGTAAACTGCCTCTCACTACTTCCAATATACAGAAATCCTGTAAGCTGCTTCTCTTTTACGCAGACTACTGAAAACCCACATAGTGCGTAAGACTACTCCCATGCTACAGAACTCCCATAAAGTGTTTCCTACACTCAGGATGCAGAACTCCTGTAAACTGCCTCTCACTACTTCCAATGTACAGAAATCCTGTAAGCTGCTTCTCTTTTACTCAGACAACTGAAAACCCGCATAGTGCGTAAGACTACAGCCATACTACAGAACTCCCGTAAAGTGTTTCCTACACTCAGGATGCAGAACTCCTGTAAACTGCCTCTCACTACTTCCAATGTACAGAAATCCTGTAAGCTGCTTCTCTTTTACTCAGACTACTGAAAACCCGCATAGTGCGTAAGACTACTCCCATGCTACAGAACTCCCGTAAAGTGTTTCCTACACTCAGGATGCAGAACTCCTGTAAACTGCCTCTCCCTACTCACAATGTACAGAAATCCTGTAAGCTGCTTCTCTTTTACTCAGACTACTAAAAACCCGCATAGTGCGTAAGACTAATCCCATGCTACAGAACTCCTGTGTAGTGTTTCTTACACTCAGGATGCAGAACTCCTGTAAACTGCCTCTCACTACTTCCAATGTACAGAAATCCTGTAAGCTGCTTCTCTTTTACTCAGACTGCTGAAAACCCGCATAGTGCGTAAGACTACTCCCATGCTGCAGAACTCCCATCTAGTGTTTCCCACACTCAGGATGCAGAACTCCTGTAAACTGCCTCTCACTACTTCCAATGTACAGAAATCCTGTAAGCTGCTTCTCTTTCACTAAGACTACTGAAAACCCGCATAGTGCGTAAGACTACTCCCATGCTACAGAACTCCCATAAAGTGTTTCCTACACTCAGGATGCAGAACTCCTGTAAACTGCCTCTCACTACTTCCAATGTACACAAAGCCTGTAAGCTGCTTCTCTTTTACTCAGACTACTGAAAACCCGCATAGTGCGTAAGACTACTCCCATGCTATAGAACTCCTCTTAAGTGTTTCCTACACTCAGGATGCAGAACTCTTGTAAACTGCCTCTCACTACTTGCAATGTACAGAAATCCTGTAGCTGCTTCTCTTTGACGCAGACTACTGAAAACCCGCATAGTGCGTAAGACTACTCCCATGCTACAGAACTCCCATAAAGTGTTTCCTACACTCAGGATGCAGAACTCCTGTAAACTGCCTCTCACTACTTCCAATGTACAGAAATCCTGTAAGCTGCTTCTCTTTTACTCAGACAACTGAAAACCCGCATAGTGCGTAAGACTACTCCCATACTACAGAACTCCCGTAAAGTGTTTCCTACACTCAGGATGCAGAACTCCTGTAAACTGCCTCTCAGTACTTCCAACGTACAGAAATCCTGTAAGCTGCTTCTCTTTTACTCAGACTACTGAAAACCCGCATAGTGGGTAAGACTACTCCCATGCTACAGAACTCCCATAAAGTGTTTCCTACACTCAGGATGCAGAACTCCTGTAAACTGCCTCTCACTACTTCCAATGTACAGAAATCCTGTAAGCTGCTTCTCTTTTACTCAGACTACTGAAAACCCGCATAGTGGGTAAGACTAATCCCATGCTACAGAACTCCCGTAAAGTGTTTCCTACACTCAGGATGCAGAACTCCTGTAAACTGCCTCTCACTACTTCCAATGTACAGAAATCCTGTAAGCTGCTTCTCTTTTACTCAGACAACTGAAAACCCGCATAGTGCGTAAGACTACTCCCGTACTACAGAACTCCCGTAAAGTGTTTCCTACACTCAGGATGCAGAACTCCTGTAAACTGCCTCTCCCTACTCACAATGTACACAAATCCTGTAAGCTGCTTCTCTTTTACTCAGACAACTGAAAACGCGCATAGTGCATTAGCTCCCATGCTACAGAACTCCCGTAAAGTGTTTCCTACACTCAGGATGCAGAACTCCTGTAAACTGCCTCTCCCTACTCACAATGTACACAAATCCTGTAAGCTGCTTCTCTTTTACTCAGACTACTAAAAACCCGCATAGTGCGTAAGACAATTCCCATGCTACAGAACTCCCGTAAAGTGTTTCCTACACTCAGGATGCAGAACTCCTGTAAACTGCCTCTCCCTACTCACAATGTACACAAATCCTGTAAGCTGCTTCTCTTTTACTCAGACTACTAAAAACCCGCATAGTGCGTAAGACAATTCCCATGCTACAGAACTCCCGTAAAGTGTTTCCTACACTCAGGATGCAGAACTCCTGTAAACTGCCTCTCACTACTTCCAATGTACAGAAATCCTGTAAGCTGCTTCTCTTTTACGCAGACTACTGAAAACCCGCATAGTGCGTAAGACTACTCCCATGCTACAGAACTCCCGTAATGTGTTTCCTACACTCAGGATGCAGAACTCCTGTAAACTGCCTCTCACTACTTCCAATGTACACAAATCCTGTAAGCTGCTTCTCTTTTACTAAGACTGCTGAAAACCCGCATAGTGCGTAAGACTACTCCCATACAACAGAACTCCCGTAAAGTGTTTCCTACACTCAGGATGCAGAACTCCTGTAAACTGCCTCTCACTACTTCCAATGTACAGAAATCCTGTAAGCTGCTTCTCTTTTACGCAGACTACTGAAAACCGGCATAGTGCGTAAGACTGCTCCCATGCTACAGAACTCCCATAAAGTGTTTCCTACACTCAGGATGCAGAACTCCTGTAAACTGCCTCTCACTACTTCCAATGTACAGAAATCCTGTAAGCTGCTTCTCTTTTACTCAGACAACTGAAAACCCGCATAGTGCGTAAGACTACAGCCATACTACAGAACTCCCGTAAAGTGTTTCCTACACTCAGGATGCAGAACTCCTGTAAACTGCCTCTCACTACTTCCAATGTACAGAAATCCTGTAAGCTGCTTCTCTTTTACTCAGACTGCTCAAAACCCGCATAGTGCGTAAGACTACTCCCATGCTGCAGAACTCCCTTCTAGTGTTTCCTACACTCAGGATGCAGAACTCCTGTAAACTGCCTCTCACTACTTCCAATGTACAGAAATCCTGTAAGCTGCTTCTCTTTCACTAAGACTGCTGAAAACCCGCATAGTTCGTAAGACTACTCCCATGCTACAGAACTCCCATAAAGTGTTTCCTACACTCAGGATGCAGAACTCCTTTAAACTGCCTCTCACTACTTCCAATGTACACAAATCCTGTAAGCTGCTTCTCTTTTACTCAGACTACTGAAAACCCGCATAGTGCGTAAGACTACTCCCATGCTACAGAACTCCTCTTAAGTGTTTCCTACACTCAGGATGCAGAACTCCTGTAAACTGCCTCTCACTACTTGCAATGCACAGAAATCCTGTAGCTGCTTCTCTTTGACGCAGACTACTGAAAACCCGCATAGTGCGTAAGACTACTCCCATGCTACAGAACTCCCATAAAGTGTTTCCTACACTCAGGATGCAGAACTCCTGTAAACTGCCTCTCACTACTTCCAATGTACAGAAATCCTGTAAGCTGCTTCTCTTTTACTCAGACAACTGAAAACCCGCATAGTGCGTAAGACTACTCCCATACTACAGAACTCCCGTAAATTGTTTCCTACACTCAGGATGCAGAACTCCTGTAAACTGCCTCTCACTACTTCCAACGTACAGAAATCCTGTAAGCTGCTTCTCTTTTACTCAGACTACTGAAAACCCGCATAGTGGGTAAGACTACTCCCATGCTACAGAACTCCCGTAAAGTGTTTCCTACACTCAGGATGCAGAACTCCTGTAAACTGCCTCTCACTACTTCCAATGTACACAAATCCTGTAAGCTGCTTCTCTTTTATTCAGACTACTGAAAACCCGCATAGTGGGTAAGACTAATCCCATGCTACAGAACTCCCGTAAAGTGTTTCCTACACTCAGGATGCAGAACTCCTGTAAACTGCCTCTCACTACTTCCAATGTACAGAAATCCTGTAAGCTGCTTCTCTTTTACGCAGACAACTGAAAACCCGCATAGTGCGTAAGACTACTCCCATACTACAGAACTCCCGTAAAGTGTTTCCTACACTCAGGATGCAGAACTCCTGTAAACTGCCTCTCCCTACTCACAATGTACACAAATCCTGTAAGCTGCTTCTCTTTTACTCAGACTACTAAAAACCCGCATAGTGCGTAAGACTAATCCCATGCTACAGAACTCCTGTGTAGTGTTTCTTACACTCAGGATGCAGAACTCCTGTAAACTGCCTCTCACTACTTCCAATGTACAGAAATCCTGTAAGCTGCTTCTCTTTTACTCAGACTGCTGAAAACCCGCATAGTGCGTCAGACTACTCCCATGCTGCAAAACTCCCATGTAGTGTTTCCTACACTCAGGATGCAGAACTCCTGTAAACTGCCTCTCACTACTTCCAATGTACAGAAATCCTGTAAGCTGCTTCTCTTTTACTCAGACTACTGAAAACCCGCATAGTGCGTAAGACTACTCCCATGCTACAGAACTCCTGTAAAGTGTTTCCTACACTCAGGATGCAGAACTCCTGTAAACTGCCTCTCACTACTTCCAATGTACAGAAATCCTGTAAGCTGCTTCTCTTTTACGCAGACTACTGAAAACCCGCATAGTGCGTAAGACTACTCCCATGCTACAGAACTCCCATAAAGTGTTTCCTACACTCAGGATGCAAAACTCCTGTAAACTGCCTCTCACTACTTCCAATGTACAGAAATCCTGTAAGCTGCTTCTCTTTTACGCAGACTACTGAAAACCCGCATAGTGCGTAAGACTACTCCCATGCTACAGAACTCCCGTAATGTGTTTCCTACACTCAGGATGCAGAACTCCTGTAAACTGCCTCTCACTACTTCCAATGTACACAAATCCTGTAAGCTGCTTCTCTTTTACTAAGACTGCTGAAAACCCGCATAGTGCGTAAGACTACTCCCATACAACAGAACTCCCGTAAAGTGTTTCCTACACTCAGGATGCAGAACTCCTGTAAACTGCCTCTCACTACTTCCAATGTACAGAAATCCTGTAAGCTGCTTCTCTTTTACTCAGACTACTGAAAACCCGCATAGTGTGTAAGACTAATCCCAGGCTACAGAACTCCCGTAAAGTGTTTCCTACACTCAGGATGCAGAACTCCTGTAAACTGCCTCTCACTGCTTCCAATGTACAGAAATCCTGTAAGCTGCTTCTCTTTTACTCAGACAACTGAAAACCCGCATAGTGCGTAAGACTACTCCCATACTACAGAACTCCCGTAAAGTGTTTCCTACACTCAGGATGCAGAACTCCTGTAAACTGCCTCTCACTACTTCCAATGTACAGAAATCCTGTAAGCTGCTTCTCTTTTACTCAGACAACTGAAAACCCGCATAGTGCGTAAGACTACTCCCATGCTACAGAACTCCCGTAAAGTGTTTCCTACACTCAGGATGCAGAACTCCTGTAAACTGCCTCTCACTACTTCCAATGTACAGAAATCCTGTAAGCTGCTTCTCTTTTACTCAGACAACTGAAAACCCGCATAGTGCGTAAGACTACTCCCATACTACAGAACTCCCGTAAAGTGTTTCCTACACTCAGGATGCAGAACTCCTGTAAACTGCCTCTCCCTACTCACAATGTACACAAATCCTGTAAGCTGCTTCTCTTTTACTCAGACTACTAAAAACCCGCATAGTGCGTAAGACTAATCCCATGCTACAGAACTCCTGTGTAGTGTTTCTTACACTCAGGATGCAGAACTCCTGTAAACTGCCTCTCACTACTTCCAATGTACAGAAATCCTGTAAGCTGCTTCTCTTTTACGCAGACTACTGAAAACCCGCATAGTGCGTAAGACTACAGCCATACTACAGAACTCCCGAAAAGTGTTTCCTACACTCAGGATGCAGAACTCCTGTAAACTGCCTCTCACTACTTCCAATGTACAGAAATCCTGTAAGCTGCTTCTCTTTTACTCAGACTACTGAAAACCCGCATAGTGCGTAAGACTACTCCCATGCTACAGAACTCCCGTAAAGTGTTTCCTACACTCAGGATGCAGAACTCCTGTAAACTGCCTCTCCCTACTCACAATGTACACAAATCCTGTAAGCTGCTTCTCTTTTACTCAGACTACTAAAAACCCGCATAGTGCGTAAGACTAATCCCATGCTACAGAACTCCTGTGTAGTGTTTCTTACACTCAGGATGCAGAACTCCTGTAAACTGCCTCTCACTACTTCCAATGTACAGAAATCCTGTAAGCTGCTTCTCTTTTACTCAGACTGCTGAAAACCCGCATAGTGCGTAAGACTACTCCCATGCTGCAGAACTCCCATCTAGTGTTTCCTACACTCAGGATGCAGAACTCCTGTAAACTGCCTCTCACTACTTCCAATGTACAGAAATCCTGTAAGCTGCTTCTCTTTCACTAAGACTGCTGAAAACCCGCATAGTGCGTAAGACTACTCCCATGCTACAGAACTCCCATAAAGTGTTTCCTACACTCAGGATGCAGAACTCCTGTAAACTGCCTCTCACTACTTCCAATGTACACAAATCCTGTAAGCTGCTTCTCTTTTACTCAGACTACTGAAAACCCACATAGTGCGTAAGACTACTCCCATGCTATAGAACTCCTCTTAAGTGATTCCTACACTCAGGATGCAGAACTCCTGTAAACTGCCTCTCACTACTTGCAATGTACAGAAATCCTGTAGCTGCTTCTCTTTGACGCAGACTACTGAAAACCCGCATAGTGCGTAAGACTACTCCCATGCTACAGAACTCCCATAAAGTGTTTCCTACACTCAGGATGCAGAACTTCTGTAAACTGCCTCTCACTACTTCCAATGTACACAAATCCTGTAAGCTGCTTCTCTTTTACTCAGACTGCTGAAAACCCGCATAGTGCGTAAGACTACTCCCATACTACATAACTCCCGTAAAGTGTTTCCTACTCTCAGGATGCAGAACTCCTGTAAACTGCCTCTCACTACTTCCAATGTACAGAAATCCTGTAAGCTGCTTCTCTTTTACTCAGACTACTGAAAACCCGAATAGTGGGTAAGACTACTCCCATGCTACAGAACTCCCGTAAAGTGTTTCCTACACTCAGGATGCAGAACTCCTGTAAACTGCCTCTCACTACTTCCAATGTACACAAATCCTGTAAGCTGCTTCTCTTTTACTCAGACTACTGAAAACCCGCATAGTGGGTAAGACTAATCCCATGCTACAGAACTCCCGTAAAGTGTTTCCTACACTCAGGATGCAGAACTCCTGTAAACTGCCTCTCACTACTTCCAATGTACAGAAATCCTGTAAGCTGCTTCTCTTTTACTCAGACAACTGAAAACCCGCATAGTGCGTAAGACTACTCCCATACTACAGAACTCCCGTAAAGTGTTTCCTACACTCAGGATGCAGAACTCCTGTAAACTGCCTCTCCCTACTCACAATGTACACAAATCCTGTAAGCTGCTTCTCTTTTACTCAGACAACTGAAAACGCGCATAGTGCATTAGCTCCCATGCTACAGAACTCCCGTAAAGTGTTTCCTACACTCAGGATGCAGAACTCCTGTAAACTGCCTCTCCCTACTCACAATGTACACAAATCCTGTAAGCTGCTTCTCTTTTACTCAGACTACTAAAAACCCGCATAGTGCGTAAGACTACTCCCATGCTACAGAACTCCCATAAAGTGTTTCCTACACTCAGGATGCAAAACTCCTGTAAACTGCCTCTCACTACTTCCAATGTACAGAAATCCTGTAAGCTGCTTCTCTTTTACGCAGACAACTGAAAACCCGCATAGTGCGTAAGACTACTCCCATGCTATAGAACTCCTGTAAAGTGTTTCCTACACTCAGGATGCAGAACTCCTGTAAACTGCCTCTCACTACTTCCAATATACAGAAATCCTGTAAGCTGCTTCTCTTTTACGCAGACTACTGAAAACCCACATAGTGCGTAAGACTACTCCCATGCTACAGAACTCCCATAAAGTGTTTCCTACACTCAGGATGCAGAACTCCTGTAAACTGCCTCTCACTACTTCCAATGTACAGAAATCCTGTAAGCTGCTTCTCTTTTACTCAGACAACTGAAAACCCGCATAGTGCGTAAGACTACAGCCATACTACAGAACTCCCGTAAAGTGTTTCCTACACTCAGGATGCAGAACTCCTGTAAACTGCCTCTCACTACTTCCAATGTACAGAAATCCTGTAAGCTGCTTCTCTTTTACTCAGACTACTGAAAACCCGCATAGTGCGTAAGACTACTCCCATGCTACAGAACTCCCGTAAAGTGTTTCCTACACTCAGGATGCAGAACTCCTGTAAACTGCCTCTCCCTACTCACAATGTACAGAAATCCTGTAAGCTGCTTCTCTTTTACTCAGACTACTAAAAACCCGCATAGTGCGTAAGACTAATCCCATGCTACAGAACTCCTGTGTAGTGTTTCTTACACTCAGGATGCAGAACTCCTGTAAACTGCCTCTCACTACTTCCAATGTACAGAAATCCTGTAAGCTGCTTCTCTTTTACTCAGACTGCTGAAAACCCGCATAGTGCGTAAGACTACTCCCATGCTGCAGAACTCCCATCTAGTGTTTCCCACACTCAGGATGCAGAACTCCTGTAAACTGCCTCTCACTACTTCCAATGTACAGAAATCCTGTAAGCTGCTTCTCTTTCACTAAGACTACTGAAAACCCGCATAGTGCGTAAGACTACTCCCATGCTACAGAACTCCCATAAAGTGTTTCCTACACTCAGGATGCAGAACTCCTGTAAACTGCCTCTCACTACTTCCAATGTACACAAAGCCTGTAAGCTGCTTCTCTTTTACTCAGACTACTGAAAACCCGCATAGTGCGTAAGACTACTCCCATGCTATAGAACTCCTCTTAAGTGTTTCCTACACTCAGGATGCAGAACTCTTGTAAACTGCCTCTCACTACTTGCAATGTACAGAAATCCTGTAGCTGCTTCTCTTTGACGCAGACTACTGAAAACCCGCATAGTGCGTAAGACTACTCCCATGCTACAGAACTCCCATAAAGTGTTTCCTACACTCAGGATGCAGAACTCCTGTAAACTGCCTCTCACTACTTCCAATGTACAGAAATCCTGTAAGCTGCTTCTCTTTTACTCAGACAACTGAAAACCCGCATAGTGCGTAAGACTACTCCCATACTACAGAACTCCCGTAAAGTGTTTCCTACACTCAGGATGCAGAACTCCTGTAAACTGCCTCTCAGTACTTCCAACGTACAGAAATCCTGTAAGCTGCTTCTCTTTTACTCAGACTACTGAAAACCCGCATAGTGGGTAAGACTACTCCCATGCTACAGAACTCCCATAAAGTGTTTCCTACACTCAGGATGCAGAACTCCTGTAAACTGCCTCTCACTACTTCCAATGTACAGAAATCCTGTAAGCTGCTTCTCTTTTACTCAGACTACTGAAAACCCGCATAGTGGGTAAGACTAATCCCATGCTACAGAACTCCCGTAAAGTGTTTCCTACACTCAGGATGCAGAACTCCTGTAAACTGCCTCTCACTACTTCCAATGTACAGAAATCCTGTAAGCTGCTTCTCTTTTACTCAGACAACTGAAAACCCGCATAGTGCGTAAGACTACTCCCGTACTACAGAACTCCCGTAAAGTGTTTCCTACACTCAGGATGCAGAACTCCTGTAAACTGCCTCTCCCTACTCACAATGTACACAAATCCTGTAAGCTGCTTCTCTTTTACTCAGACAACTGAAAACGCGCATAGTGCATTAGCTCCCATGCTACAGAACTCCCGTAAAGTGTTTCCTACACTCAGGATGCAGAACTCCTGTAAACTGCCTCTCCCTACTCACAATGTACACAAATCCTGTAAGCTGCTTCTCTTTTACTCAGACTACTAAAAACCCGCATAGTGCGTAAGACAATTCCCATGCTACAGAACTCCCGTAAAGTGTTTCCTACACTCAGGATGCAGAACTCCTGTAAACTGCCTCTCCCTACTCACAATGTACACAAATCCTGTAAGCTGCTTCTCTTTTACTCAGACTACTAAAAACCCGCATAGTGCGTAAGACAATTCCCATGCTACAGAACTCCCGTAAAGTGTTTCCTACACTCAGGATGCAGAACTCCTGTAAACTGCCTCTCACTACTTCCAATGTACAGAAATCCTGTAAGCTGCTTCTCTTTTACGCAGACTACTGAAAACCCGCATAGTGCGTAAGACTACTCCCATGCTACAGAACTCCCGTAATGTGTTTCCTACACTCAGGATGCAGAACTCCTGTAAACTGCCTCTCCCTACTCACAATGTACACAAATCCTGTAAGCTGCTTCTCTTTTACTAAGACTGCTGAAAACCCGCATAGTGCGTAAGACTACTCCCATACAACAGAACTCCCGTAAAGTGTTTCCTACACTCAGGATGCAGAACTCCTGTAAACTGCCTCTCACTACTTCCAATGTACAGAAATCCTGTAAGCTGCTTCTCTTTTACGCAGACTACTGAAAACCGGCATAGTGCGTAAGACTGCTCCCATGCTACAGAACTCCCATAAAGTGTTTCCTACACTCAGGATGCAGAACTCCTGTAAACTGCCTCTCACTACTTCCAATGTACAGAAATCCTGTAAGCTGCTTCTCTTTTACTCAGACAACTGAAAACCCGCATAGTGCGTAAGACTACAGCCATACTACAGAACTCCCGTAAAGTGTTTCCTACACTCAGGATGCAGAACTCCTGTAAACTGCCTCTCACTACTTCCAATGTACAGAAATCCTGTAAGCTGCTTCTCTTTTACTCAGACTGCTCAAAACCCGCATAGTGCGTAAGACTACTCCCATGCTGCAGAACTCCCTTCTAGTGTTTCCTACACTCAGGATGCAGAACTCCTGTAAACTGCCTCTCACTACTTCCAATGTACAGAAATCCTGTAAGCTGCTTCTCTTTCACTAAGACTGCTGAAAACCCGCATAGTTCGTAAGACTACTCCCATGCTACAGAACTCCCATAAAGTGTTTCCTACACTCAGGATGCAGAACTCCTTTAAACTGCCTCTCACTACTTCCAATGTACACAAATCCTGTAAGCTGCTTCTCTTTTACTCAGACTACTGAAAACCCGCATAGTGCGTAAGACTACTCCCATGCTACAGAACTCCTCTTAAGTGTTTCCTACACTCAGGATGCAGAACTCCTGTAAACTGCCTCTCACTACTTGCAATGCACAGAAATCCTGTAGCTGCTTCTCTTTGACGCAGACTACTGAAAACCCGCATAGTGCGTAAGACTACTCCCATGCTACAGAACTCCCATAAAGTGTTTCCTACACTCAGGATGCAGAACTCCTGTAAACTGCCTCTCACTACTTCCAATGTACAGAAATCCTGTAAGCTGCTTCTCTTTTACTCAGACAACTGAAAACCCGCATAGTGCGTAAGACTACTCCCATACTACAGAACTCCCGTAAAGTGTTTCCTACACTCAGGATGCAGAACTCCTGTAAACTGCCTCTCACTACTTCCAACGTACAGAAATCCTGTAAGCTGCTTCTCTTTTACTCAGACTACTGAAAACCCGCATAGTGGGTAAGACTACTCCCATGCTACAGAACTCCCGTAAAGTGTTTCCTACACTCAGGATGCAGAACTCCTGTAAACTGCCTCTCACTACTTCCAATGTACACAAATCCTGTAAGCTGCTTCTCTTTTATTCAGACTACTGAAAACCCGCATAGTGGGTAAGACTAATCCCATGCTACAGAACTCCCGTAAAGTGTTTCCTACACTCAGGATGCAGAACTCCTGTAAACTGCCTCTCACTACTTCCAATGTACAGAAATCCTGTAAGCTGCTTCTCTTTTACTCAGACAACTGAAAACCCGCATAGTGCGTAAGACTACTCCCATACTACAGAACTCCCGTAAAGTGTTTCCTACACTCAGGATGCAGAACTCCTGTAAACTGCCTCTCCCTACTCACAATGTACACAAATCCTGTAAGCTGCTTCTCTTTTACTCAGACTACTAAAAACCCGCATAGTGCGTAAGACTAATCCCATGCTACAGAACTCCTGTGTAGTGTTTCTTACACTCAGGATGCAGAACTCCTGTAAACTGCCTCTCACTACTTCCAATGTACAGAAATCCTGTAAGCTGCTTCTCTTTTACTCAGACTGCTGAAAACCCGCATAGTGCGTCAGACTACTCCCATGCTGCAAAACTCCCATGTAGTGTTTCCTACACTCAGGATGCAGAACTCCTGTAAACTGCCTCTCACTACTTCCAATGTAGAGAAATCCTGTAAGCTGCTTCTCTTTTACTCAGACTACTGAAAACCCGCATAGTGCGTAAGACTACTCCCATGCTACAGAACTCCTGTAAAGTGTTTCCTACACTCAGGATGCAGAACTCCTGTAAACTGCCTCTCACTACTTCCAATGTACAGAAATCCTGTAAGCTGCTTCTCTTTTACGCAGACTACTGAAAACCCGCATAGTGCGTAAGACTACTCCCATGCTACAGAACTCCCATAAAGTGTTTCCTACACTCAGGATGCAAAACTCCTGTAAACTGCCTCTCACTACTTCCAATGTACAGAAATCCTGTAAGCTGCTTCTCTTTTACGCAGACTACTGAAAACCCGCATAGTGCGTAAGACTACTCCCATGCTACAGAACTCCCGTAATGTGTTTCCTACACTCAGGATGCAGAACTCCTGTAAACTGCCTCTCACTACTTCCAATGTACACAAATCCTGTAAGCTGCTTCTCTTTTACTAAGACTGCTGAAAACCCGCATAGTGCGTAAGACTACTCCCATACAACAGAACTCCCGTAAAGTGTTTCCTACACTCAGGATGCAGAACTCCTGTAAACTGCCTCTCACTACTTCCAATGTACAGAAATCCTGTAAGCTGCTTCTCTTTTACTCAGACTACTGAAAACCCGCATAGTGTGTAAGACTAATCCCAGGCTACAGAACTCCCGTAAAGTGTTTCCTACACTCAGGATGCAGAACTCCTGTAAACTGCCTCTCACTGCTTCCAATGTACAGAAATCCTGTAAGCTGCTTCTCTTTTACTCAGACAACTGAAAACCCGCATAGTGCGTAAGACTACTCCCATACTACAGAACTCCCGTAAAGTGTTTCCTACACTCAGGATGCAGAACTCCTGTAAACTGCCTCTCACTACTTCCAATGTACAGAAATCCTGTAAGCTGCTTCTCTTTTACTCAGACAACTGAAAACCCGCATAGTGCGTAAGACTACTCCCATGCTACAGAACTCCCGTAAAGTGTTTCCTACACTCAGGATTCAGAACTCCTGTAAACTGCCTCTCACTACTTCCAATGTACAGAAATCCTGTAAGCTGCTTCTCTTTTACGCAGACAACTGAAAACCCGCATAGTGCGTAAGACTACAGCCATACTACAGAACTCCCGTAAAGTGTTTCCTACACTCAGGATGCAGAACTCCTGTAAACTGCCTCTCACTACTTCCAATGTACAGAAATCCTGTAAGCTGCTTCTCTTTTACTCAGACTACTGAAAACCCGCATAGTGCGTAAGACTACTCCCATGCTACAGAACTCCCGTAAAGTGTTTCCTACACTCAGGATGCAGAACTCCTGTAAACTGCCTCTCCCTACTCACAATGTACAGAAATCCTGTAAGCTGCTTCTCTTTTACTCAGACTACTAAAAACCCGCATAGTGCGTAAGACTAATCCCATGCTACAGAACTCCTGTGTAGTGTTTCCTACACTCAGGATGCAGAACTCCTGTAAACTGCCTCTCACTACTTCCAATGTACAGAAATCCTGTAAGCTGCTTCTCTTTTACTCAGACTGCTGAAAACCCGCATAGTGCGTAAGACTACTCCCATGCTGCAGAACTCCCATCTAGTGTTTCCTACACTCAGGATGCAGAACTCCTGTAAACTGCCTCTCACTACTTCCAATGTACAGAAATCCTGTAAGCTGCTTCTCTTTCACTAAGACTGCTGAAAACCCGCATAGTGCGTAAGACTACTCCCATGCTACAGAACTCCCGTAATGTGTTTCCTACACTCAGGATGCAGAACTCCTGTAAACTGCCTCTCACTACTTCCAATGTACAGAAATCCTGTAAGCTGCTTCTCTTTTACTCAGACAACTGAAAACCCGCATAGTGCGTAAGACTACTCCCATGCTATAGAACTCCTCTTAAGTGTTTCCTACATTCAGGATGCAGAACTCCTGTAAACTGCCTCTCACTACTTCCAATGTACAGAAATCCTGTAGCTGCTTCTCTTTGACGCAGACTACTGAAAACCCGCATAGTGCTTAAGACTACTCCCATGCTACAGAACTCCCATAAAGTGTTTCCTACACTCAGGATGCAGAACTCCTGTAAACTGCCTCTCACTACTTCCAATGTACAGAAATCCTGTAAGCTGCTTCTCTTTTACTCAGACTACTAAAAACCCGCATAGTGTGTAAGACTAATCCCAGGCTACAGAACTCCCGTAAAGTGTTTCCTACACTCAGGATGCAGAACTCCTGTAAACTGCCTCTCCCTACTCACAATGTACAGAAATCCTGTAAGCTGCTTCTCTTTTACTCAGACTACTAAAAACCCGCATAGTGTGTAAGACTAATCCCAGGCTACAGAACTCCCGTAAAGTGTTTCCTACACTCAGGATGCAGAACTCCTGTAAACTGCCTCTCACTGCTTCCAATGTACAGAAATCCTGTAAGCTGCTTCTCTTTTACTCAGACAACTGAAAACCCGCATAGTGCGTAAGACTACTCCCATACTACAGAACTCCCGTAAAGTGTTTCCTACACTCAGGATGCAGAACTCCTGTAAACTGCCTCTCACTGCTTCCAATGTACAGAAATCCTGTAAGCTGCTTCTCTTTTACTCAGACAACTGAAAACCCGCATAGTGCGTAAGACTACTCCCATACTACAGAACTCCCGTAAAGTGTTTCCTACACTCAGGATTCAGAACTCCTGTAAACTGCCTCTCACTACTTCCAATGTACAGAAATCCTGTAAGCTGCTTCTCTTTTACTCAGACTGCTGAAAACCCGCGTAGTGCGTAAGACTACTCCCATGCTACAGAAGTCCCATAAAGTGTTTTATACACTCAGGATGCAAAACTCCTGTAAACTGCCTCTCACTACTTCCAATGTACAGAAATCCTGTAAGCTGCTTCTCTTTTACTCAGACTACTGAAAACCCGCATAGTGTGTAAGACTACTCCCATGCTACAGAACTCCCGTAAAGTGTTTCCTACACTCAGGATTCAGAACTCCTGTAAACTGCCTCTCACTACTTCCAATGTACAGAAATCCTGTAAGCTGCTTCTCTTTTACTCAGACTACTAAAAACCCGCATAGTGTGTAAGACTAATCCCGGGCTACAGAACTCCCGTAAAGTGTTTCCTACACTCAGGATGCAGAACTCCTGTAAACTGCCTCTCACTGCTTCCAATGTACAGAAATCCTGTAAGCTGCTTCTCTTTTACTCAGACAACTGAAAACCCGCATAGTGCGTAAGACTACTCCCATACTACAGAACTCCCGTAAAGTGTTTCCTACACTCAGGATGCAGAACTCCTGTAAACTGCCTCTCACTACTTCCAATGTACACAAATCCTGTAAGCTGCTTCTCTTTTACTCAGACAACTGAAAACCCGCATAGTGCGTAAGACTACTCCCATGCTACAGAACTCCCGTAAAGTGTTTCCTACACTCAGGATTCAGAACTCCGGTAAACTGCCTCTCACTACTTCCAATGTACAGAAATCCTGTAAGCTGCTTCTCTTTTACTCAGACTGCTGAAAACCCGCGTAGTGCGTAAGACTACTCCCATGCTACAGAAGTCCCATAAAGTGTTTTATACACTCAGGATGCAAAACTCCTGTAAACTGCCTCTCACTACTTCCAATGTACAGAAATCCTGTAAGCTGCTTCTCTTTTACTCAGACTACTGAAAACCCGCATAGTGTGTAAGACTACTCCCATGCTACAGAACTCCCGTAAAGTGTTTCCTACACTCAGGATTCAGAACTCCTGTAAACTGCCTCTCACTACTTCCAATGTACAGAAATCCTGTAAGCTGCTTCTCTTTTACTCAGACTACTGAAAACCCACATAATGCGTAAGACTACTCCTAAGCTAGAGAACTCCCGTAAAGTGTTTCCTACACTCAGGATGCAGAACTCCTGTAAACTGCCTCTCACTACTTCCAATGTACAGAAATCCTGTAAGCTGCTTCCCTTTTACTCAGACAACTGAAAACCGCATAGTGCGTTAGACAGCTCCCATGCTACAGAACTCCCTTAAAGTGTTTCCTACACTCAGGATGCCGAACTCCTGTATACTGCCTCTCCCTACTCACCATGTACACAAATCCTGAAAGCTGCTTCTCTTTTACTCAGACTACTGAAAACCCGCATAGTGCCTAAGACTACTCCCATGCTACAGAACTCCCGTAAAGTGTTTCCTACACTCAGGATGCAGAACTCCTGTAAACTGACTCTCACGACTTCCAATGTACAGAAATCCTGTAAGCTGCTTCTCTTTTACTCAGACAACTGAAAACCCGCATAGTGCGTAAGACTACTCCCATGCTACAGAACTCCCATAAAGTGTTTCCTACACTCAGGATGCAGAACTCCTGTAAACTGCCTCTCACTACTTCCAATGTACAGAAATCCTGTAAGCTGCTTCTCTTTTACTCACACTACTGAAAACCCGCATAGTGCGTAAGACTACTCCCATGCTACAGAACTCCCGTAAAGTGTTTCCTACACTCAGGATGCAGAACTCCTGTAAACTGCCTCTCACTACTTCCAATGTACAGAAATCCTGTAAGCTGCTTCTCTTTTACTCAGACAACTGAAAACCCCCATAGTGCGTAAGACTACTCCCATACTACAGAATTCCCGTAAAGTGTTTCCTACACTCAGGATGCAGAACTCCTGTAAACTGCCTCTCACTACTTCCAATGTACAGAAATCCTGTAAGCTGCTTCTCTTTTACTCAGACTACTGAAAACCCGCATAGTGCGTAAGACTACTCCCATGCTACAGAACTCCCGTAAAGTGTTTCCTACACTCAGGATGCAGAACTCCTGTAAACTGCCTCTCACTACTTCCAATGTACAGAAATCCTGTAAGCTGCTTCTCTTTTACTAAGACTGCTGAAAACCCGCATAGTGCGTAAGACTACTCCCATACAACAGAACTCCCGTAAAGTGTTTCCTACATTCAGGATGCAGAACTCCTGTAAACTGCCTCTCACTACTTCCAATGTACAGAAATCCTGTAAGCTGCTTCTCTTTTACTCAGACTACTGAAAACCCGCATAGTGGGTAAGACTACTCCCATGCTACAGAACTCCCGTAAAAGGTTTCCTACACTCAGGATGCAGAACTCCTGTAAACTGCCTCTCACTGCTTCCAATGTACAGAAATCCTGTAAGCTGCTTCTCTTTTACTCAGACAACTGAAAACCCGCATAGTGCGTAAGACTACTCCCATGCTACAGAACTCCCGTAAAGTGTTTCCTACACTCAGGATGCAGAACTCCTGTAAACTGCCTCTCACTACTTCCAATGTACAGAAATCCTGTAAGCTGCTTCTCTTTTACTCAGACAACTGAAAACCCGCATAGTGCGTAAGACTACTCCCATGCTACAGAACTCCCGTAAAGTGTTTCCTACACTCAGGATGGAGAACTCCTGTAAACTGCCTCTCACTACTTCCAATGTACAGAAATCCTGTAAGCTGCTTCTCTTTTACTCAGACTGCTGAAAACCCGCATAGTGCGTAAGACTACTCCCATGCTACAGAAGTCCCATAAAGTGTTTTCTACACTCAGGATGCAAAACTCCTGTAAACTGCCTCTCACTACTTCCAATGTACAGAAATCCTGTAAGCTGCTTCTCTTTTACGCAGACTACTGAAAACCCGCATAGTGCGTAAGACTACTCCCATGCTACAGAACTCCCGTAAAAGGTTTCCTACACTCAGGATGCAGAACTCCTGTAAACTGCCTCTCACTGCTTCCAATGTACAGAAATCCTGTAAGCTGCTTCTCTTTTACTAAGACTGCTGAAAACCCGCATAGTGCGTAAGACTACTCCCATACTACAGAACTCCCATAAAGTGTTTCCTACACTCAGGATGCAGAACTCCTGTAAACTGCCTCTCACTACTTCCAATGTACAGAAATCCTGTAAGCTGCTTCTCTTTTACTCAAACTACTGAAAACCCACATAGTGCGTAAGACTACTCCCATGCTACAGAACTCCCGTAAAGTGTTTCCTACACTCAGGATGCAGAACTCCTGTAAACTGCCTCTCACTACTTCCAATGTACAGAAATCCTGTAAGCTGCTTCTCTTTTACTCAGACAACTGAAAACCCCCATAGTGCGTAAGACTACTCCCATGCTACAGAACTCCCATCTAGTGTATCCTACACTCAGGATGCTGAACTCCTGTAAACTGCCTCTCACTACTTCCAATGTACAGAAATCCTGTAAGCTGCTTCTCTTTTACTCAGACTACTGAAAACCCGCATAGTGCGTAAGACTACTCCCATGCTACAGAACTCCCGTAAAGTGTTTCCTACACTCAGGATGCAGAACTCCTGTAAACTGCCTCTCACTACTTCCAATGTACAGAAATCCTGTAAGCTGCTTCTCTTTTACTCAGACAACTGAAAACCCGCATAGTGCGTAAGACTACTCCCATGCTACAGAACTCCCGTAGAGTGTTTCCAACACTCAGGATGCAGAACTCCTGTAAACTGCCTCTCACTACTTCCAATGTACAGAAATCCTGTAAGCTGCTTCTCTTTTACTCAGACAACTGAAAACCCGCATAGTGCGTAAGACTACTCCCATACTACAGAACTCCCGTAAAGTGTTTCCTGCACTCAGGATGCAGAACTCCTGTAAACTGCCTCTCCCTACTCACAATGTACACAAATCCTGTAAGCTGCTTCTCTTTTACTCAGACTACTAAAAACCCGCATAGTGCGTAAGACTATTCCCATGCTACAGAACTCCCGTAAAGTGTTTCCTACACTCAGGATGCAGAACTCCTGTAAACTGCCTCTCCCTACTCACAATGTACACAAATCCTGTAAGCTGCTTCTCTTTTACTCAGACTACTAAAAACCCGCATAGTGCGTAAGACTAATCCCATGCTACAGAACTCCTGTGTAGTGTTTCTTACACTCAGGATGCAGAACTCCTGTAAACTGCCTCTCACTACTTCCAATGTACAGAAATCCTGTAAGCTGCTTCTCTTTCACTAAGACTGCTGAAAACTCGCATAGTGCGTAAGACTACTCCCATGCTACAGAACTCCCATGTAGTGTTTCCTACACTCAGGATGCAGAACTCCTGTAAACTGCCTCTCACTACTTCCAATGTACAGAAATCCTGTAAGCTGCTTCTCTTTTACTCAGACTACTGAAAACCCGCATAGTGCGTAAGACTACTCCCATGCTACAGAACTCCCATAAAGTGTTTCCTACACTCAGGATGCAGAACTCCTGTAAACTGCCTCTCACTATTTCCAATGTACAGAAATCCTGTAAGCTGCTTCTCTTTTACTCAGACAACTGAAAACCCGCATAGTGCGTAAGACTACTCCCATACTACAGAACTCCCGTAAAGTGTTTCCTACACTCAGGATGCAGAACTCCTGTAAACTGCCTCTCCCTACTCACAATGTACACAAATCCTGTAAGCTGCTTCTCTTTTACTCAGACAACTGAAAACGCGCATAGTGCATTAGCTCCCATGCTACAGAACTCCCGTAAAGTGTTTCCTACACTCAGGATGCAGAACTCCTGTAAACTGCCTCTCCCTACTCACAATGTACACAAATCCTGTAATCTGCTTCTCTTTTACTCAGACTACTAAAAACCCGCATAGTGCGTAAGACTATTCCCATGCTACAGAACTCCCGTAAAGTGTTTCCTACACTCAGGATGCAGAACTCCTGTAAACTGCCTCTCCCTACTCACAATGTACAGAAATCCTGTAAGCTGCTTCTCTTTTACTCAGACTACTAAAAACCCGCATAGTGCGTAAGACTAATCCCATGCTACAGAACTCCTGTGTAGTGTTTCTTACACTCAGGATGCAGAACTCCTGTAAACTGCCTCTCACTACTTCCAATGTACAGAAATCCTGTAAGCTGCTTCTCTTTTACTCAGACTGCTGAAAACCCGCATAGTGCATTAGCTCCCATGCAACAGAACTCCCATAAAGTGTTTCCTAGACTCAGGATGCAGAACTCCTGTAAACTGCCTCTCACTACTTCCAATGTACAGAAATCCTGTAAGCTGCTTCTCTTTTACTCAGACAACTGAAAACCCGCATAGTGCGTAAGACTACTCCCATGCTACAGAACTCCCATAAAGTGTTTCCTACACTCAGGATGCAGAACTCCTGTAAACTGCCTCTCACTACTTCCAATGTACAGAAATCCTGTAAGCTGCTTCTCTTTTACTCAGACAACTGAAAACCCGCATAGTGCGTAAGACTACTCCCATGCTACAGAACTCCCGTAAAGTGTTTCCTACACTCAGGATGCAGAACTCCTGTAAACTGCCTCTCACTACTTCCGATGTACAGAAATCCTGTAAGCTGCTTCTCTTTTACTCAGACTACTGAAAACCCGCATAGTGCGTAAGACTACTCCCATGCTACAGAACTCCCGTAAAGTGTTTCCTACACTCAGGATGCAGAACTCCTGTAAACTGTCTCTCAATACTTCCAATGTACAGAAATCCTGTAAGCTGCTTCTCTTTTACTCAGACTACTGAAAACCCGCATAGTGGGTAAGACTACTCCCATGCTACAGAACTCCCATAAAGTGTTTCTTACACTCAGGATGCAGAACTCCTGTAAACTGCCTCTCACTACTTCCAATGTACAGAAATCCTGTAAGCTGCTTCTCTTTTACTCAGACAACTGAAAACCCGCATAGTGCGTAAGACTACTCCCATACTACAGAACTCCCGTAAAGTGTTTCCTGCACTCAGGATGCAGAACTCCTGTAAACTGCCTCTCCCTACTCACAATGTACACAAATCCTGTAAGCTGCTTCTCTTTAACTCAGACTACTAAAAACCCGCATAGTGCGTAAGACTATTCCCATGCTACAGAACTCCCGTAAAGTGTTTCCTACACTCAGGATGCAGAACTCCTGTAAACTGCCTCTCACTACTTCCGATGTACAGAAATCCTGTAAGCTGCTTCTCTTTTACTCAGACAACTGAAAACCCGCATAGTGCGTAAGACTACTCCCATGCTACAGAACTCCCGTAAAGTGTTTCCTACACTCAGGATGCCGAACTCCTGTAAACTGCCTCTCACTACTTCCAATGTACAGAAATCCTGTAAGCTGCTTCTCTTTTACTCAGACTGCTGAAAACCCGCATAGTGCGTAAGACTACTCCCATGCTACAGAACTCCCGTAAAGTGTTTCCTACACTCAGGATGCAAAACTCCTGTAAACTGCCTCTCACTACTTCCAATGTAGAGAAATCCTGTAAGCTGCTTCTCTTTTACTCAGACTACTGAAAACCCGCATAGTGCGTAAGACTACTCCCATGCTACAGAACTCCCGTAGAGTGTTTCCTACACTCAGGATGCAGAACTCCTGTAAACTGCCTCTCACTACTGCCAATGTACAGAAAACCTGTAAGCTGCTTCTCTTTTACTCAGACAACTGAAAACCCGCATAGTGCGTAAGACTACTCCCATACTACAGAACTCCCGTAAAGTGTTTCCTACACTCAGGATGCAGAACTCCTGTAAACTGCCTCTCACTACTTCCAATGTACACAAATCCTGTAAGCTGCTTCTCTTTTACTCAGACTGCTGAAAACCCGCATAGTGCGTCAGACTACTCCCATGCTGCAAAACTCCCATGTAGTATTTCCTACACTCAGGATGCAGAACTCCTGTAAACTGCCTCTCACTACTTCCAATGTACAGAAATCCTGTAAGCTGCTTCTCTTTTACTCAGACAACTGAAAACCCACATAGTGCGTAAGACTACTCCCATGCTACAGAACTCCCGTAAAGTGTTTCCTACACTCAGGATGGAGAACTCCTGTAAACTGCCTCTCACTACTTCCAATGTACAGAAATCCTGTAAGCTGCTTCTCTTTTACTCAGACTGCTGAAAACCCGCATAGTGCGTAAGACTACTCCCATGCTACAGAAGTCCCATAAAGTGTTTTATAAACTCAGGATGCAAAACTCCTGTAAACTGCCTCTCACTACTTCCAATGTACAGAAATCCTGTAAGCTGCTTCTCTTTTACGCAGACTACTGAAAACCCGCATAGTGCGTAAGACTACTCCCATACTACAGAACTCCCGTAAAAGGTTTCATACACTCAGGATGCAGAACTCCTGTAAACTGCCTCTCACTACTTCCAATGTACAGAAATCCTGTAAGCTGCTTCTCTTTTACTAAGACTGCTTAAAACCCGCATAGTGCGTAAGACTACTCCCATACTACAGAATTCCCGTAAAGTGTTTCCTACACTCAGGATGCAGAACTCCTGTAAACTGCCTCTCACTGCTTCCAATGTACAGAAATCCTGTAAGCTGCTTCTCTTTTACTCAGACAACTGAAAACCCGCATAGTGCGTAAGATTACTCCCATACTACAGAACTCCCGTAAAGTGTTTCCTACACTCAGGATGCAGAACTCCTGTAAACTGCCTCTCACTACTTCCAATGTACAGAAATCCTGTAAGCTGCTTCTCTTTTACTCAGACAACTGAAAACCCACATAGTGCGTAAGACTACTCCCATGCTACAGAACTCCCGTAAAGTGTTTCCTACATTCAGGATTCAGAACTCCTGTAAACTGCCTCTCACTACTTCCAATGTATAGAAATCCTGTAAGCTGCTTCTCTTTTACTCAGACTGCTGAAAACCCGCATAGTGCGTAAGACTACTCCCATGCTACAGAACTCCCGTAAAGTGTTTCCTACACTCAGGATGGAGAACTCCTGTAAACTGCCTCTCACTACTTCCAATGTACAGAAATCCTGTAAGCTGCTTCTCTTTTACGCAGACTACTGAAAACCCGCATAGTGCGTAAGACTACTCCCATGCTACAGAACTCCCGTAAAAGGTTTCCTACACTCAGGATGCAGAACTCCTGTAAACTGCCTCTCACTACTTCCAATGTACAGAAATCCTGTAAGCTGCTTCTCTTTTACTAAGACTGCTTAAAACCCGCATAGTGCGTAAGACTACTCCCATACTACAGAACTCCCGTAAAGTGTTTCCTACACTCAGGATGCAGAACTCCTGTAAACTGCCTCTCACTACTTCCAATGTACAGAAATCCTGTAAGCTGCTTCTCTTTTACTCAAACTACTGAAAACCCGCATAGTGCGTAAGACTACTCCCATGCTACAGAACTCCCGTAAAGTGTTTCCTACACTCAGGATGCAGAACTCCTGTAAACTGCCTCTCACTACTTCCAATGTACACAAATCCTGTAAGCTGCTTCTCTTTTACTCAGACAACTGAAAACCCCCATAGTGCGTAAGACTACTCCCATACTACAGAACTCCCGTAAAGTGTTTCCTACACTCAGGATGCAGAACTCCTGTAAACTGCCTCTCACTACTTCCAATGTACAGAAATCCTGTAAGCTGCTTCTCTTTTACTCAGACTACTGAAAACCCGCATAGTGCGTAAGACTACTCCCATGCTACAGAATTCCCGTAAAGTGTTTCCAACACTCAGGATGCAGAACTCCTGTAAAATGCCTCTCACTACTTCCAATGTACAGAAATCCTATAAGCTGCTTCTCTTTTACTAAGACTGCTGAAAACCCGCATAGTGCGTAAGACTACTCCCATACAACAGAACTCCCGTAAAGTGTTTCCTACACTCAGGATGCAGAACTCCTGTAAACTGCCTCTCACTACTTCCAATGTACAGAAATCCTGTAAGCTGCTTCTCTTTTACTCAGACTACTGAAAACCCGCATAGTGGGTAAGACTAATCCCAGGCTACAGAACTCCGTAAAGTGTTTCCTACACTCAGGATGCAGAACTCCTGTAAACTGCCTCTCACTGCTTCCAATGTACAGAAATCCTGTAAGCTGCTTCTCTTTTACTCAGACAACTGAAAACCCGCATAGTGCGTAAGACTACTCCCATGCTACAGAACTCCCGTAAAATGTTTCCTACACTCAGGATGCAGAACTCCTGTAAACTGCCTCTCACTACTTCCAATGTACAGAAATCCTGTAAGCTGCTTCTCTTTTACTCAGACAACTGAAAACCCGCATAGTGCGTAAGACTACTCCCATGCTACAGAACTCCCGTAAAGTGTTTCCTACACTCAGGATTCAGAACTCCTGTAAACTGCCTCTCACTACTTCCAATGTACAGAAATCCTGTAAGCTGCTTCTCTTTTACTCAGACTGCTGAAAACCCGCATAGTGCGTAAGACTACTCCCATGCTACAGAAGTCCCATAAAGTGTTTTCTACACTCAGGATGCAAAACTCCTGTAAACTGCCTCTCACTACTTCCAATGTACAGAAATCCTGTAAGCTGCTTCTCTTTTACGCAGACTACTGAAAACCCGCATAGTGCGTAAGACTACTCCCATGCTACAGAACTCCCGTAAAAGGTTTCCTACACTCAGGATGCAGAACTCCTGTAAACTGCCTCTCACTACTTCCAATGTACAGAAATCCTGTAAGCTGCTTCTCTTTTACTAAGACTGCTGAAAACCCGCATAGTGCGTAAGACTACTCCCATACTACAGAACTCCCATAAAGTGTTTCCTACACTCAGGATGCAGAACTCCTGTAAACTGCCTCTCACTACTTCCAATGTACAGAAATCCTGTAAGCTGCTTCTCTTTTACTCAAACTACTGAAAACCCACATAGTGCGTAAGACTACTCCCATGCTACAGAACTCCCGTAAAGTGTTTCCTACACTCAGGATGCAGAACTCCTGTAAACTGCCTCTCACTACTTCCAATGTACAGAAATCCTGTAAGCTACTTCTCTTTTACTCAGACAACTGAAAACCCCCATAGTGCGTAAGACTACTCCCATGCTACAGAACTCCCATCTAGTGTATCCTACACTCAGGATGCTGAACTCCTGTAAACTGCCTCTCACTACTTCCAATGTACAGAAATCCTGTAAGCTGCTTCTCTTTTACTCAGACTACTGAAAACCCGCATAGTGCGTAAGACTACTCCCATGCTACAGAACTCCCGTAAAGTGTTTCCTACACTCAGGATGCAGAACTCCTGTAAACTGCCTCTCACTACTTGCAATGTACAGAAATCCTGTAAGCTGCTTCTCTTTTACTCAGACTGCTGAAAACCCGCATAGTGCGTAAGACTACTCCCATGCTACAGAACTCCCGTAAAGTGTTTCCTACACTCAGGATGCAAAACTCCTGTAAACTGCCTCTCACTACTTCCAATGTAGAGAAATCCTGTAAGCTGCTTCTCTTTTACTCAGACTACTGAAAACCCGCATAATGCGTAAGACTACTCCCATGCTACAGAACTCCCGTAAAGTGTTTCCTACACTCAGGATGCAGAACTCCTGTAAACTGCCTCTCACTACTTCCAATGTACAGAAATCCTGTAAGCTGCTTCTCTTTTACTCGGACAACTGAAAACCCGCATAGTGCGTAAGACTACTCCCATGCTACAGAACTCCCGTAGAGTGTTTCCAACACTCAGGATGCAGAACTCCTGTAAACTGCCTCTCACTACTTCCAATGTACAGAAATCCTGTAAGCTGCTTCTCTTTTACTCCGACAACTGAAAACCCGCATAGTGCGTAAGACTACTCCCATACTACAGAACTCCCGTAAAGTGTTTCCTGCACTCAGGATGCAGAACTCCTGTAAACTGCCTCTCCCTACTCACAATGTACACAAATCCTGTAAGCTGCTTCTCTTTGACTCAGACTACTAAAAACCCGCATAGTGCGTAAGACTAATCCCATGCTACAGAACTCCTGTGTAGTGTTTCTTACACTCAGGATGCAGAACTCCTGTAAACTGCCTCTCACTACTTCCAATGTACAGAAATCCTGTAAGCTGCTTCTCTTTCACTAAGACTGCTGAAAACTCGCATAGTGCGTAAGACTACTCCCATGCTACAGAACTCCCATGTAGTGTTTCCTACACTCAGGATGCAGAACTCCTGTAAACTGCCTCTCACTACTTCCAATGTACACAAATCCTGTAAGCTGCTTCTCTTTTACTCAGACTACTGAAAACCCGCATAGTGCGTAAGACTACTCCCATGCTATAGAACTCCTCTTAAGTGATTCCTACACTCAGGATGCAGAACTCCTGTAAACTGCCTCTCACTACTTGCAATGTACAGAAATCCTGTAGCTGCTTCTCTTTGACGCAGACTACTGAAAACCCGCATAGTGCGTAAGAATACTCCCATGCTACAGAACTCCCATAAAGTGTTTCCTTCACTCAGGATGCAGAACTCCTGTAAACTGCCTCTCACTACTTCCAATGTACAGAAATCCTGTAAGCTGCTTCTCTTTTACTCAGACAACTGAAAACCCGCATAGTGCGTAAGACTACTCCCATACTACAGAACTCCCGTAAAGTGTTTCCTACACTCAGGATGCAGAACTCCTGTAAACTGCCTCTCCCTACTCACAATGTACACAAATCCTGTAAGCTGCTTCTCTTTTACTCAGACAACTGAAAACGCGCATAGTGCATTAGCTCCCATGCTACAGAACTCCCGTAAAGTGTTTCCTAAACTCAGGATGCAGAACTCCTGTAAACTGCCTCTCCCTACTCACAATGTACACAAATCCTGTAAGCTGCTTCTCTTTTACTCAAACTACTAAAAACCCGCATAGTGCGTAAGACTATTCCCATGCTACAGAACTCCCGTAAAGTGTTTCCTACACTCAGGATGCAGAACTCCTGTAAACTGCCTCTCCCTATTCACAATGTACACAAATCCTGTAAGCTGCTTCTCTTTTACTCAGACTACTAAAAACCCGCATAGTGCGTAAGACTAATCCCATGCTACAGAACTCCTGTGTAGTGTTTCTTACACTCAGGATGCAGAACTCCTGTAAACTGCCTCTCACTACTTCCAATGTACAGAAATCCTGTAAGCTGCTTCTCTTTTACTCAGACTGCTGAAAACCCGCATAGTGCGTAAGACTACTCCCATGCTGCAGAACTCCCATCTAGTGTTTCCTACACTCAGGATGCAGAACTCCTGTAAACTGCCTCTCACTACTCACAATGCACACTAATCCTGTAAGCTGCTTCTCTTTTACTCAGACTACTGAAAACCCGCATAGTGCGTAAGACATCTCCCATGCTACAGAACTCCCGTAGAGTGTTTCCTACACTCAGGATGCAGAACTCCTGTAAACTGCCTCTCACTACTGCCAATGTACAGAAAACCTGTAAGCTGCTTCTCTTTTACTCAGACAACTGAAAACCCGCATAGTGCGTAAGACTACTCCCATACTACAGAACTCCCGTAAAGTGTTTCCTACACTCAGGATGCAGAACTCCTGTAAACTGCCTCTCACTACTTCCAATGTACACAAATCCTGTAAGCTGCTTCTCTTTTACTCAGACTGCTGAAAACCCGCATAGTGCGTCAGACTACTCCCATGCTGCAAAACTCCCATGTAGTATTTCCTACACTCAGGATGCAGAACTCCTGTAAACTGCCTCTCACTACTTCCAATGTACAGAAATCCTGTAAGCTGCTTCTCTTTTACTCAGACTACTGAAAACCCGCATAGTGCGTAAGACTAATCCCAGGCTACAGAACTCCCGTAAAGTGTTTCCTACACTCAGGATGCAGAACTCCTGTAAACTGCCTCTCACTGCTTCCAATGTACAGAAATCCTGTAAGCTGCTTCTCTTTTACTCAGACAACTGAAAACCCGCATAGTGCGTAAGACTACTCCCATACTACAGAACTCCCGTAAAGTGTTTCCTACACTCAGGATGCAGAACTCCTGTAAACTGTCTCTCACTACTTCCAATGTACAGAAATCCTGTAAGCTGCTTCTCTTTTACTCAGACAACTGAAAACCCGCATAGTGCGTAAGACTACTCCCATGCTACAGAACTCCCGTAAAGTGTTTCCTACACTCAGGATTCAGAACTCCTGTAAACTGCCTCTCACTACTTCCAATGTACAGAAATCCTGTAAGCTGCTTCTCTTTTACTCAGACTGCTGAAAACCCGCATAGTGCGTCAGACTACTCCCATGCTACAGAAGTCCCATAAAGTGTTTTATACACTCAGGATGCAAAACTCCTGTAAACTGCCTCTCACTACTTCCAATGTACAGAAATCCTGTAAGCTGCTTCTCTTTTACGCAGACTACTGAAAACCCGCATAGTGCGTAAGACTACTCCCATGCTACAGAACTCCCGTAAAAGGTTTCCTACACTCAGGATGAAGAACTCCTGTAAACTGCCTCTCACTACTTCCAATGTACAGAAATCCTGTAAGCTGCTTCTCTTTTACTAAGACTGCTGAAAACCCGCATAGTGCGTAAGACTACTCCCATACTACAGAACTCCCATAAAGTGTTTCCTACACTCAGGATGCAGAACTCCTGTAAACTGCCTCTCACTACTTCCAATGTACAGAAATCCTGTAAGCTGCTTCTCTTTTACTCAAACTACTGAAAACCCGCATAGTGCGTAAGACTACTCAATGCTACAGAACTCCCGTAAAGTGTTTCCTACACTCAGGATGCAGAACTCCTGTAAACTGCCTCTCACTACTTCCAATGTACAGAAATCCTGTAAGCTGCTTCTCTTTTACTCAGACAACTGAAAACCCGCATAGTGCGTAAGACTACTCCCATACTACAGAACTCCCGTAAAGTGTTTCCTACACTCAGGATGCAGAACTCCTGTAAACTGCCTCTCACTACTTCCAATGTACAGAAATCCTGTAAGCTGCTTCTCTTTTACTCAGACTACTGAAAACCCGCATAGTGCGTAAGACTACTCCCATGCTACAGAACTCCCGTAAAGTGTTTCCTACACTCAGGATGCAGAACTCCTGTAAACTGCCTCTCACTACTTCCAATGTACAGAAATCCTGTAAGCTGCTTCTCTTTTACTAAGACTGCTGAAAACCCGCATAGTGCGTAAGACTACTCCAATACAACAGAACTCCCGTAAAGTGTTTCCTACACTCAGGATGCAGAACTCCTGTAAACTGCCTCTCACTACTTCCAATGTACAGAAATCCTGTAAGCTGCTTCTCTTTTACTCAGACAACAGAAAACCCGCATAGTGCGTAAGACTACTCCCATGCTACAGAACTCCCGTAAAGTGTTTCCTACACTCAGGATTCAGAACTCCTGTAAACTGCCTCTCACTACTTCCAATGTACAGAAATCCTGTAAGCTGCTTCTCTTTTACTCAGACTGCTGAAAACCCGCATAGTGCGTAAGACTACTCCCATGCTACAGAAGTCCCATAAAGTGTTTTCTACACTCAGGATGCAAAACTCCTGTAAACTGCCTCTCACTACTTCCAATGTACACAAATCCTGTAAGCTGCTTCTCTTTTACGCAGACTACTGAAAACCCGCATAGTGCGTAAGACTACTCCCATGCTACAGAACTCCCGTAAAAGGTTTCCTACACTCAGCATGCAGAACTCCTGTAAACTGCCTCTCACTACTTCCAATGTACAGAAATCCTGTAAGCTGCTTCTCTTTTACTAAGACTGCTGAAAACCCGCATAGTGCGTAAGACTACTCCCATACTACAGAACTCCCGTAAAGTGTTTCCTACACTCAGGATGCAGAACTCCTGTAAACTGCCTCTCACTACTTCCAATGTACACAAATCCTGTAAGCTGCTTCTCTTTTACTCAAACTACTGAAAACCCGCATAGTGCGTAAGACTACTCCCATGCTACAGAACTCCCGTAAAGTGTTTCCTACACTCAGGATGCAGAACTCCTGTAAACTGCCTCTCACTACTTCCAATGTACAGAAATCCTGTAAGCTGCTTCTCTTTTACTCAGACAACTGAAAACCCCCATAGTGCGTAAGACTACTCCCATACTACAGAACTCCCATAAAGTGTTTCCTACACTCAGGATGCAGAACTCCTGTAAACTGCCTCTCACTACTTCCAATGTACAGAAATCCTGTAAGCTGCTTCTCTTTTACTCAGACTACTGAAAACCCGCATAGTGCGTAAGACTACTCCCATTCTACAGAACTCCCGTAAAGTGTTTCCTACACTCAGGATGCAGAACTCCTGTAAACTGCCTCTCACTACTTCCAATGTACAGAAATCCTGTAAGCTGCTTCTCTTTTACTCAGACAACTGAAAACCCGCATAGTGCGTAAGACTATTCCCATGCTAAAGAACTCCCGTAAAGTGTTTCCTACACTCAGGATGCAGAACTCCTGTAAACTGCCTCTCACTACTTCCAATGTAGAGAAATCCTGTAAGCTGCTTCTCTTTTACGCAGACTACTGAAAACCCGCATAGTGCGTAAGACTACTCCCATGCTACAGATATCCCGTAAAGTGTTTCCTACACTCAGGATGCAGAACTCCTGTAAACTGCCTCTCACTACTTCCAATGTACAGAAATACTGTAAGCTGCTTCTCTTTTACTAAGACTGCTGAAAACCCGCATAGTGCGTAAGACTACTCCCATACAACAGAACTCCCTTAAAGTGTTTCCTACACTCAGGATGCAAAACTCCTGTAAACTGCCTCTCACTACTTCCAATGTACAGAAATCCTGTAAGCTGCTTCTCTTTTACTCAGACTACTGAAAACCAGCATAATGCGTAAGACTACTCCCATGCTACAGAACTCCCGTAAAGTGTTTCCTACACTCAGGATGCAGAACTCCTGGAAACTGCCTCTAACTACTTCCAATGTACAGAAATCCTGTAAGCTGCTTCTCTTTTACTCAGACTACTGAAAACCCGCATAGTGCGTAAGACTACTCCCATGCTACAGAACTCCCGTAGAGTGTTTCCAACACTCAGGATGCAGAACTCCTGTAAACTGCCTCTCACTACTTCCAATGTACAGAAATCCTGTAAGCTGCTTCTCTTTTACTCAGACAACTGAAAACCCGCATAGTGCGTAAGACTACTCCCATACTACAGAACTCCCGTAAAGTGTTTCCTGCACTCAGGATGCAGAACTCCTGTAAACTGCCTCTCCCTACTCACAATGTACACAAATCCTGTAAGCTGCTTCACTTTTACTCAGACTACTAAAAACCCGCATAGTGCGTAAGACTATTCCCATGCTACAGAACTCCCGTAAAGTGTTTCCTACACTCAGGATGCAGAACTCCTGTAAACTGCCTCTCCCTACTCACAATGTACAGAAATCCTGTAAGCTGCTTCTCTTTTACTCAGACTACTAAAAACCCGCATAGTGCGTAAGACTAATCCCATGCTACAGAACTCCTGTGTAGTGTTTCTTACACTCAGGATGCAGAACTCCTGTAAACTGCCTCTCACTACTTCCAATGTACAGAAATCCTGTAAGCTGCTTCTCTTTTACTCAGACTGCTGAAAACCCGCATAGTGCGTAAGACTACTCCCATGCTGCAGAACTCCCATCTAGTGTTTCCTACACTCAGGATGCAGAACTCCTGTAAACTGCCTCTCACTACTTCCAATGTACGGAAATCCTGTAAGCTGCTTCTCTTTCACTAAGACTGCTGAAAACCCGCATAGTGCGTAAGACTACTCCCATGCCACAGAACTCCCATAAAGTGTTTCCTACACTCAGGATGCAGAACTCCTGTAAACTGCCTCTCACTACTTCCAATGTACACAAATCCTGTAAGCTGCTTCTCTTTTACTCAGACTACTAAAAACCCGCATAGTGCGTAAGACTATTCCCATGCTAAAGAACTCCCGTAAAGTGTTTCCTACACTCAGGATGCAGAACTCCTGTAAACTGCCTCTCCCTACTACAATGTACACAAATCCTGTAAGCTGCTTCTCTTTTACTCAGACTACTAAAAACCCGCATAGTGCGTAAGACTAATCCCATGCTACAGAACTCCTGTGTAGTGTTTCTTACACTCAGGATGCAGAACTCCTGTAAACTGCCTCTCACTACTTCCAATGTACAGAAATCCTGTAAGCTGCTTCTCTTTTACTCAGACTGCTGAAAACCCGCATAGTGCGTAAGAGTACTCCCATGCTGCAGAACTCCCATGTAGTGTTTCCTACACTCAGGATGCAGAACTCCTGTAAACTGCCTCTCACTACTCACAATGCACACTAATCCTGTAAGCTGCTTCTCTTTTACTCAGACTACTGAAAACCCGCATAGTGCGTAAGACATCTCCCATGCTACAGAACTCCCGTAAAGTGTTTCCTACACTCAGGATGCAGAACTCCTGTAAACTGCCTCTCACTACTTCCAATGTACAGAAATCCTGTAAGCTGCTTCTCTTTTACTCAGACAACTGAAAACCCGCATAGTGCGTAAGACTACTCCCATACTACAGAACTCCCGTAAAATGTTTCCTACACTCAGGATGCAGAACTCCTGTAAACTGCCTCTCACTACTTCCAATGTACAGAAATCCTGTAAGCTGCTTCTCTTTTACTCAGACTACTGAAAACCCGCATAGTGCGTAAGACTACTCCCATGCTACAGAACTCCCGTAAAGTGTTTCCTACACTCAGGATGCAGAACTCCTGTAAACTGTCTCTCAATACTTCCAATGTACACAAATCCTGTAAGCTGCTTCTCTTTTACTCAGACTACTGAAAACCCGCATAGTGGGTAAGACTACTCCCATGCTACAGAACTCCCATAAAGTGTTTCTTACACTCAGGATGCAGAACTCCTGTAAACTGCCTCTCACTACTTCCAATGTACAGAAATCCTGTAAGCTGCTTCTTTTTACTCAGACAACTGAAAACCCGCATAGTGCGTAAGACTACTCCCATACTACAGAACTCCCGTAAAGTGTTTCCTGCACTCAGGATGCAGAACTCCTGTAAACTGCCTCTCCCTACTCACAATGTACACAAATCCTGTAAGCTGCTTCTCTTTTACTCAGACTACTAAAAACCCGCAGAGTGCGTAAGACTATTCCCATGCTACAGAACTCCCGTAAAGTGTTTCCTACACTCAGGATGCAGAACTCCTGTAAACTGCCTCTCACTACTTCCGATGTACAGAAATCCTGTAAGCTGCTTCTCTTTTACTCAGACAACTGAAAACCCGCATAGTGCGTAAGACTACTCCCATGCTACAGAACTCCCATAAAGTGTTTCCTACACTCAGGATGCAGAACTCCTGTAAACTGCCTCTCACTACTTCCAATGTACAGAAATCCTGTAAGCTGCTTCTCTTTTACTCAGACAACTGAAAACCCGCATAGTGCGTAAGACTACTCCCATGCTATAGAACTCCTCTAAAGTGTTTCCTACACTCAGGATGCAGAACTCCTGTAAACTGCCTCTCCCTACTCACAATGTACACAAATCCTGTAAGCTGCTTCTCTTTTACTCAGACAACTGAAAACGCGCATAGTGCATTAGCTCCCATGCTACAGAACTCCCGTAAAGTGTTTCCTACACTCAGGATGCAGAACTCCTGTAAACTGCCTCTCACTACTCACAATGTACACAAATCCTGTAAGCTGCTTCTCTTTTACTCAGACTACTAAAAACCCGCATAGTGCGTAAGACTATTCCCATGCTACGGAACTCCCGTAAAGTGTTTCCTACACTCAGGATGCAGAACTCCTGTAAACTGCCTCTCCCTACTCACAATGTACACAAATCCTGTAAGCTGCTTCTCTTTTACTCAGACTACTAAAAACCCGCATAGTGCGTAAGACTAATCCCATGCTACAGAACTCCTGTGTAGTGTTTCTTACACTCAGGATGCAGAACTCCTGTAAACTGCCTCTCACAACTTCCAATGTACAGAAATCCTGTAAGCTGCTTCTCTTTTACTCAGACTGCTGAAAACCCGCATAGTGCGTAAGACTACTCCCATGCTGCAGAACTCCCATCTACTGTTTCCTACACTCAGGATGCAGAACTCCTGTAAACTGCCTCTCACTACTTCCAATGTACAGAAATCCTGTAAGCTGCTTCTCTTTTACTCAGACAACTGAAAACCCGCATAGTGCGTAAGACTACTCCCATACTACAGAACTCCCGTAAACTGTTTCCTACACTCAGGATGCAGAACTCCTGTAAACTGCCTCTCACTGCTTCCAATGTACAGAAATCCTGTAAGCTGCTTCTCTTTTACTCAGACTACTGAAAACCCGCATAGTGCGTAAGACTACTCCCATGCTACAGAACTCCCATAAAGTGTTTCCTACACTCAGGATGCAGAACTCCTGTAAACTGCCTCTCACTACTTCCAATGTACAGAAATCCTGTAAGCTGCTTCTCTTTTACTCAGACAACTGAAAACCCGTATAGTGCGTAAGACTACTCCCATGCTATAGAACTCCTCTAAAGTGTTTCCTACACTCAGGATGCAGAACTCCTGTAAACTGCCTCTCACTACTTGCAATGTACAGAAATCCTGTAGCTGCTTCTCTTTGACGCAGACTGCTGAAAACCCGCATAGTGCGTAAGACTACTCCCATGCTACAGAACTCCCATAAAGTGTTTCCTACACTCAGGATGCAGAACTCCTGTAAACTGCCTCTCACTACTTCCAATGTACAGAAATCCTGTAAGCTGCTTCTCTTTTACTCAGACAACTGAAAACCCGCATAGTGCATAAGACTACTCCCATACTACAGAACTCCCGTAAAGTGTTTCCTACACTCAGGATGCAGAACTCCTGTAAACTGCCTCTCACTACTTCCAATGTACAGAAATCCTGTAAGCTGCTTCTCTTTTACTCAGACTACTGAAAACCCGCATAGTGCGTAAGACTAATCCCATGCTACAGAACTCCCATAAAGTGTTTCCTACACTCAGGATGCAGAACTCCTGTAAACTGCCTCTCACTACTTCCAATGTACACAAATCCTGTAAGCTGCTTCTCTTTTACTCAGACTACTGAAAACCCGCATAGTGGGTAAGACTAATCCCATGCTACAGAACTCCCGTAAAGTGTTTCCTACACTCAGGATGCAGAACTCCTGTAAACTGCCTCTCACTACTTCCAATGTACAGAAATCCTGTAAGCTGCTTCTCTTTTACTCAGACAACTGAAAACCCGCATAGTGCGTAAGACTACTCCCATACTACAGAACTCCCGTAAAGTGTTTCCTACACTCAGGATGCAGAACTCCTGTAAACTGCCTCTCCCTACTCACAATGTACAGAAATCCTGTAAGCTGCTTCTCTTTTACTCAGACAACTGAAAACGCGCTTAGTGCATTAGCTCCCATGCTACAGAACTCCCGTAAAGTGTTTCCTACACTCAGGATGCAGAACTCCTGTAAACTGCCTCTCACTACTCACAATGTACACGAATCCTGTAAGCTGCTTCTCTTTTACTCAGACTACTAAAAACCCGCATAGTGCGTAAGACTATTCCCATGCTACGGAACTCCCGCAAAGTGTTTCCTACACTCAGGATGCAGAACTCCTGTAAACTGCCTCTCCCTAATCACAATGTACACAAATCCTGTAAGCTGCTTCTCTTTTACTCAGACTACTAAAAACCCGCATAGTGCGTAAGACTAATCCCATGCTACAGAACTCCTGTGTAGTGTTTCTTACACTCAGGATGCAGAACTCCTGTAAACTGCCTCTCACTACTTCCAATGTACAGAAATCCTGTAAGCTGCTTCTCTTTTACTCAGACTGCTGAAAACCCGCATAGTGCGTGAGACATCTCCCATGCTACAGAACTCCCGTAAAGTGTTTCCTACACTCAGGATGCAGAACTCCTGTAAACTGCCTCTCACTACTTCCAATGTACACAAATCCTGTAAGCTGCTTCTCTTTTACTCAGACAACTGAAAACCCGCATAGTGCGTAAGACTACTCCCATACTACAGAACTCCCGTAAAGTGTTTCCTGCACTCAGGATGCAGAACTCCTGTAAACTGCCTCTCCCTACTCACAATGACACAAATCCTGTAAGCTGCTTCTCTTTTACTCAGACTACTAAAAACCCGCATAGTGCGTAAGACTATTCCCATGCTACAGAACTCCCGTAAAGTGTTTCCTACACTCAGGATGCAGAACTCCTGTAAACTGCCTCTCACTACTTCCGATGTACAGAAATCCTGTAAGCTGCTTCTCTTTTACTCAGACAACTGAAAACGCGCATAGTGCGTAAGACTACTCCCATGCTACAGAACTCCCATAAAGTGTTTCCTACACTCAGGATGCAGAACTCCTGTAAACTGCCTCTCACTACTTCCAATGTACAGAAATCCTGTAAGCTGCTTCTCTTTTACTCAGACTACTGAAAACCCGCATAATGCGTAAGACTACTCCCATGCTATAGAACTCCTCTAAAGTGTTTCCTACACTCAGGATGCAGAACTCCTGTAAACTGCCTCTCACTACTTGCAATGTACAGAAATCCTGCAGCTGCTTCTCTTTGACGCAGACTACTGAGAACCCGCATAGTGCGTAAGACTACTCCCATGCTACAGAACTCCCGTAAAGTGTTTCCTACACTCAGGATGCAGAACTCCTGTAAACTGCCTCTCACTACTTCCAATGTACAGAAATCCTGTAAGCTGCTTCTCTTTTACTCAGACAACTGAAAACCCGCATAGTGCGTAAGACTACTCCCATACTACAGAACTCCCGTAAAGTGTTTCCTGCACTCAGGATGCAGAACTCCTGTAAACTGCCTCTCCCTACTCACAATGTACACAAATCCTGTAAGCTGCTTCTCTTTTACTCAGACTACTAAAAACCCGCATAGTGCGTAAGACTATTCCCATGCTACCGAACTCCCGTAAAGTGTTTCCTACACTCAGGATGCAGAACTCCTGTAAACTGCCTCTCACTACTTCCGATGTACAGAAATCCTGTAAGCTGCTTCTCTTTTACTCAGACAACTGAAAACCCGCATAGTGCGTAAGACTACTCCCATGCTACAGAACTCCCATAAAGTGTTTCCTACACTCAGGATGCAGAACTCCTGTAAACTGCCTCTCACTACTTCCAATGTACAGAAATCCTGTAAGCTGCTTCTCTTTTACTCAGACTACTGAAAACCCGCATAGTGCGTAAGACTACTCCCATGCTACAGAACTCCCGGAAAGTGTTTCCTACACTCAGGATGCAGAACTCCTGTAAACTGTCTCTCAATACTTCCAATGTGCACAAATCCTGTAAGCTGCTTCTCTTTTACTCAGACAACTGAAAACCCGCATAGTGCGTAAGACTACTCCCATGCTACAGAACTCCCGTAAAGTGTTTCCTACACTCAGGATGCAGAACTCCTGTAAACTGCCTCTCACTACTTCCAATGTACAGAAATCCTGTAAGCTGCTTCTCTTTTACTCAAACTGAAAACCCGCATAGTGCGTAAGACTACTCCCATGCTACAGAACTCCCGTAAAGTGTTTCCTGCACTCAGGATGCAAAACTCCTGTAAACTGCCTCTCCCTACTCACAATGTACACAAATCCTGTAAGCTGCTTCTCTTTTACTCAGACTACTAAAAACCCGCATAGTGCGTAAGACTATTCCCATGCTACAGAACTCCCGTAAAGTGTTTCCTACACTCAGGATGCAGAACTCCTGTAAACTGCCTCTCCCTACTCACAATGTACAGAAATCCTGTAAGCTGCTTCTCTTTTACTCAGACTACTAAAAACCCGCATAGTGCGTAAGACTAATCCCATGCTACAGAACTCCCGTAAAGTGTTTCCTACACTCAGGATGCAGAACTCCTGTAAACTGCCTCTCACTACTTCCAATGTACAGAAATCCTGTAAGCTGCTTCTCTTTTACTCAAACTGAAAACCCGCATAGTGCGTAAGACTACTCCCATGCTACAGAACTCCCGTAAAGTGTTTCCTGCACTCAGGATGCAAAACTCCTGTAAACTGCCTCTCCCTACTCACAATGTACACAAATCCTGTAAGCTGCTTCTCTTTTACTCAGACTACTAAAAACCCGCATAGTGCGTAAGACTATTCCCATGCTACAGAACTCCCGTAAAGTGTTTCCTACACTCAGGATGCAGAACTCCTGTAAACTGCCTCTCCCTACTCACAATGTACAGAAATCCTGTAAGCTGCTTCTCTTTTACTCAGACTACTAAAAACCCGCATAGTGCGTAAGACTAATCCCATGCTACAGAACTCCTGTGTAGTGTTTCTTACACTCAGGATGCAGAACTCCTGGAAACTGCCTCTCACTACTTCCAATGTACAGAAATCCTGTAAGCTGCTTCTCTTTTACTCAGAGAACTGAAAACGCGCATAGTGCATTAGCTCCCATGCTACAGAACTCCCGTAAAGTGTTTCCTACACTCAGGATGCAGAACTCCTGTAAACTGCCTCTCACTACTTCCAATGTACAGAAATCCTGTAAGCTGCTTCTCTTTTACTCAGACAACTGAAAACCCGCATAGTGCGTAAGACTACTCCCATACTACAGAATTCCCGTAAAGTGTTTCCTGCACTCAGGATGCAGAACTCCTGTAAACTGCCTCTCCCTACTCACAATGTACACAAATCCTGTAAGCTGCTTCTCTTTTACTCAGACTACTAAAAACCCGCATAGTGCGTAAGACTATTCCCATGCTACAGAACTCCCGTAATGTGTTTCCTACACTCAGGATGCAGAACTCCTGTAAACTGCCTCTCCCTACTCACAATGTACAGAAATCCTGTAAGCTGCTTCTCTTTTACTCAGACTACTAAAAACCCGCATAGTGCGTAAGACTAATCCCATGCTACAGAACTCCCGTAAAGTGTTTCTTACACTCAGGATGCAGAACTCCTGTAAACTGCCTCTCACTACTTCCAATGTACAGAAATCCTGTAAGCTGCTTCTCTTTTACTCAGACTGCTGAAAACCCGCATAGTGCGTAAGACTACTCCCATGCTGCAGAACTTCCATCTAGTGTTTCCTACACTCAGGATGCAGAACTCCTGTAAACTGCCTCTCACTACTTCCAATGTACAGAAATCCTGTAAGCTGCTTCTCTTTTACTTAGACAACTGAAAACCCGCATAGTGCGTAAGACTACTCCCATACTACAGAACTCCCGTAAAGTGTTTCCTACACTCAGGATGCAGAACTCCTGTAAACTGCCTCTCCCTACTCACAATGTACACAAATCCTGTATGCTGCTTCTCTTTTACTCAGACAACTGAAAACGCGCATAGTGCATTAGCTCCCATGCTACAGAACTCCCGTAAAGTGTTTCCTACACTCAGGATGCAGAACTCCTGTAAACTGCCTCTCCCTACTCACAATGTACACAAATCCTGTAAGCGGCTTCTCTTTTACTCAGACTACTAAAAACCCGCATAGTGCGTAAGACTAATCCCATGCTACAGAACTCCTGTGTAGTGTTTCTTACACTCAGGATGCAGAACTCCTGGAAACTGCCTCTCACTACTTCCAATGTACAGAAATCCTGTGAGCTGCTTCTCTTTTACTCAGACAACTGAAAACGCGCATAGTGCATTAGCTCCCATGCTACAGAACTCCCGTAAAGTGTTTCCTACACTCAGGATGCAGAACTCCTGTAAACTGCCTCTCCCTACTCACAATGTACACAAATCCTGTAAGCTGCTTCTCTTTTACTCAGACTACTAAAAACCCGCATAGTGCGTAAGACTACTCCCATACTACAGAACTCCCGTAAAGTGTTTCCTACACTCAGGATGCAGAACTCCTGTAAACTGCCTCTCACTAATTCCAATGTACAGAAATCCTGTAAGCTGCTTCTCTTTTACTCAGACAACTGAAAACCCGCAGAGTGCGTAAGACTACTCCCATGCTACAGAACTCCCATAAAGTGTTTCTTACACTCAGGATGCAGAACTCCTGTAAACTGCCTCTCACTACTTCCAATGTACACAAATCCTGTAAGCTGCTTCTCTTTTACTCAGACAACTGAAAACCCGCATAGTGCGTAAGACTACTCCCATACTACAGAACTCCCGTAAAGTGTTTCCTGCACTCAGGATGCAGAACTCCTGTAAACTGCCTCTCCCTACTCACAATGTACAGAAATCCTGTAAGCTGCTTCTCTTTTACTAGGACTACTAAAAACCCGCATAGTGCGTAAGACTATTCCCATGCTACAGAACTCCCGTAAAGTGTTTCCTACACTCAGGATGCAGAACTCCTGTAAACTGCCTCTCCCTACTCACAATGTACACAAATCCTGTAAGCTGCTTCTCTTTTACTCAGACTACTAAAAACCCGCATAGTGCGTAAGACTATTCCCATGCTACAGAACTCCCGTAAAGTGTTTCCTACACTCAGGATGCAGAACTCCTGTAAACTGCCTCTCCCTACTCACAATGTACAGAAATCCTGTAAGCTGCTTCTCTTTTACTCAGACTACTAAAAACCCGCATAGTGCGTAAGACTAATCCCATGCTACAGAACTCCTGTGTAGTGTTTCTTACACTCAGGATGCAGAACTCCTGGAAACTGCCTCTCACTACTTCCAATGTACAGAAATCCTGTAAGCTGCTTCTCTTTTACTCAGACAACTGAAAACGCGCATAGTGCATTAGCTCCCATGCTACAGAACTCCCGTAAAGTGTTTCCTACACTCAGGATGCAGAACTCCTGTAAACTGCCTCTCACTACTTCCAATGTACAGAAATCCTGTAAGCTGCTTCTCTTTTACTCAGACAACTGAAAACCCGCATAGTGCGTAAGACTACTCCCATACTACAGAATTCCCGTAAAGTGTTTCCTGCACTCAGGATGCAGAACTCCTGTAAACTGCCTCTCCCTACTCACAATGTACACAAATCCTGTAAGCTGCTTCTCTTTTACTCAGACTACTAAAAACCCGCATAGTGCGTAAGACTATTCCCATGCTACAGAACTCCCGTAAAGTGTTTCCTACACTCAGGATGCAGAACTCCTGTAAACTGCCTCTCCCTACTCACAATGTACAGAAATCCTGTAAGCTGCTTCTCTTTTACTCAGACTACTAAAAACCCGCATAGTGCGTAAGACTAATCCCATGCTACAGAACTCCCGTAAAGTGTTTCTTACACTCAGGATGCAAAACTCCTGTAAACTGCCTCTCACTACTTCCAATGTACAGAAATCCTGTAAGCTGCTTCTCTTTCACTCAGACTGCTGAAAACCCGCATAGTGCGTAAGACTACTCCCATGCTGCAGAACTCCCATCTAGTGTTTCCTACACTCAGGATGCAGAACTCCTGTAAACTGCCTCTCACTACTTCCAATGTACAGAAATCCTGTAAGCTGCTTCTCTTTTACTCAGACAACTGAAAACCCGCATAGTGCGTAAGACTACTCCCATACTACAGAATTCCCGTAAAGTGTTTCCTGCACTCAGGATGCAGAACTCCTGTAAACTGCCTCTCCCTACTCACAATGTACACAAATCCTGTAAGCTGCTTCTCTTTTACTCAGACTACTAAAAACCCGCATAGTGCGTAAGACTATTCCCATGCTACAGAACTCCCGTAATGTGTTTCCTACACTCAGGATGCAGAACTCCTGTAAACTGCCTCTCCCTACTCACAATGTACAGAAATCCTGTAAGCTGCTTCTCTTTTACTCAGACTACTAAAAACCCGCATAGTGCGTAAGACTAATCCCATGCTACAGAACTCCCGTAAAGTGTTTCTTACACTCAGGATGCAGAACTCCTGTAAACTGCCTCTCACTACTTCCAATGTACAGAAATCCTGTAAGCTGCTTCTCTTTTACTCAGACTGCTGAAAACCCGCATAGTGCGTAAGACTACTCCCATGCTGCAGAACTTCCATCTAGTGTTTCCTACACTCAGGATGCAGAACTCCTGTAAACTGCCTCTCACTACTTCCAATTTACAGAAATCCTGTAAGCTGCTTCTCTTTTATTAGACAACTGAAAACCCGCATAGTGCGTAAGACTACTCCCATACTACAGAACTCCCGTAAAGTGTTTCCTACACTCAGGATGCAGAACTCCTGTAAACTGCCTCTCCCTACTCACAATGTACACAAATCCTGTATGCTGCTTCTCTTTTACTCAGACAACTGAAAACGCGCATAGTGCATTAGCTCCCATGCTACAGAACTCCCGTAAAGTGTTTCCTACACTCAGGATGCAGAACTCCTGTAAACTGCCTCTCCCTACTCACAATGTACACAAATCCTGTAAGCTGCTTCTCTTTTACTCAGACTACTAAAAACCCGCATAGTGCGTAAGACTAATCCCATGCTACAGAACTCCTGTGTAGTGTTTCTTACACTCAGGATGCAGAACTCCTGGAAACTGCCTCTCACTACTTCCAATGTACAGAAATCCTGTGAGCTGCTTCTCTTTTACTCAGACAACTGAAAACGCGCATAGTGCATTAGCTCCCATGCTACAGAACTCCCGTAAAGTGTTTCCTACACTCAGGATGCAGAACTCCTGTAAACTGCCTCTCCCTACTCACAATGTACACAAATCCTGTAAGCTGCTTCTCTTTTACTCAGACTACTAAAAACCCGCATAGTGCGTAAGACTACTCCCATACTACAGAACTCCCGTAAAGTGTTTCCTGCACTCAGGATGCAGAACTCCTGTAAACTGCCTCTCCCTACTCACAATGTACAGAAATCCTGTAAGCTGCTTCTCTTTTACTAGGACTACTAAAAACCCGAATAGTGCGTAAGACTATTCCCATGCTACAGAACTCCCGTAAAGTGTTTCCTACACTCAGGATGCAGAACTCCTGTAAACTGCCTCTCCCTACTCACAATGTACACAAATCCTGTAAGCTGCTTCTCTTTTACTCAGACTACTAAAAACCCGCATAGTGCGTAAGACTATTCCCATGCTACAGAACTCCCGTAAAGTGTTTCCTACACTCAGGATGCAGAACTCCTGTAAACTGCCTCTCCCTACTCACAATGTACAGAAATCCTGTAAGCTGCTTCTCTTTTACTCAGACTACTAAAAACCCGCATAGTGCGTAAGACTAATCCCATGCTACAGAACTCCTGTGTAGTGTTTCTTACACTCAGGATGCAGAACTCCTGGAAACTGCCTCTCACTACTTCCAATGTACAGAAATCCTGTAAGCTGCTTCTCTTTTACTCAGACAACTGAAAACGCGCATAGTGCATTAGCTCCCATGCTACAGAACTCCCGTAAAGTGTTTCCTACACTCAGGATGCAGAACTCCTGTAAACTGCCTCTCACTACTTCCAATGTACAGAAATCCTGTAAGCTGCTTCTCTTTTACTCAGACAACTGAAAACCCGCATAGTGCGTAAGACTACTCCCATACTACAGAATTCCCGTAAAGTGTTTCCTGCACTCAGGATGCAGAACTCCTGTAAACTGCCTCTCCCTACTCACAATGTACACAAATCCTGTAAGCTGCTTCTCTTTTACTCAGACTACTAAAAACCCGCATAGTGCGTAAGACTATTCCCATGCTACAGAACTCCCGTAAAGTGTTTCCTACACTCAGGATGCAGAACTCCTGTAAACTGCCTCTCCCTACTCACAATGTACAGAAATCCTGTAAGCTGCTTCTCTTTTACTCAGACTACTAAAAACCCGCATAGTGCGTAAGACTAATCCCATGCTACAGAACTCCCGTAAAGTGTTTCTTACACTCAGGATGCAAAACTCCTGTAAACTGCCTCTCACTACTTCCAATGTACAGAAATCCTGTAAGCTGCTTCTCTTTCACTCAGACTGCTGAAAACCCGCATAGTGCGTAAGACTACTCCCATGCTGCAGAACTCCCATCTAGTGTTTCCTACACTCAGGATGCAGAACTCCTGTAAACTGCCTCTCACTACTTCCAATGTACAGAAATCCTGTAAGCTGCTTCTCTTTTACTCAGACAACTGAAAACCCGCATAGTGCGTAAGACTACTCCCATACTACAGAACTCCCGTAAAGTGTTTCCTACACTCAGGATGCAGAACTCCTGTAAACTGCCTCTCACTACTTCCAATGTACAGAAATCCTGTAAGCTGCTTCTCTTTTACTCAGACTACTGAAAACCCGCATAGTGGGTAAGACTACTCCCATGCTACAGAACTCCCGTAAAGTGTTTCCTACACTCAGGATGCAGAACTCCTGTAAACTGCCTCTCACTACTTCCAATGTACACAAATCCTGTAAGCTGCTTCTCTTTTACTCAGACTACTGAAAACCCGCATAGTGCGTAAGACTACTCCCATGCTACAGAACTCCCGTAAAGTGTTTCCTACACTCAGGATGCAGAACTCCTGTAAACTGCCTCTCACTACTTCCAATGTACAGAAATCCTGTAAGCTGCTTCTCTTTTACTTAGACAACTGAAAACCCGCATAGTGCGTAAGACTACTCCCATACTACAGAACTCCCGTAAAGTGTTTCCTACACTCAGGATGCAGAACTCCTGTAAACTGCCTCTCCCTACTCACAATGTACACAAATCCTGTATGCTGCTTCTCTTTTACTCAGACAACTGAAAACGCGCATAGTGCATTAGCTCCCATGCTACAGAACTCCCGTAAAGTGTTTCCTACACTCAGGATGCAGAACTCCTGTAAACTGCCTCTCCCAACTCACAATGTACACAAATCCTGTAAGCTGCTTCTCTTTTACTCAGACTACTAAAAACCCGCATAGTGCGTAAGACTAATCCCATGCTACAGAACTCCTGTGTAGTGTTTCCTACACTCAGGATGCAGAACTCCTGTAAACTGCCTCTCACTACTTCCAATGTACAGAAATCCTGTAAGCTGCTTCTCTTTTACTCAGACTACTAAAAACCCGCATAGTGGGTAAGACTACTCCCATGCTACAGAACTCCCGTAAAGTGTTTCCTACACTCAGGATGCAGAACTCCTGTAAACTGCCTCTCACTACTTCCAATGTACAGAAATCCTGTAAGCTGCTTCTCTTTTACTCAGACAACTGAAAACCCGCATAGTGCGTAAGACTACTCCCATACTACAGAACTCCCGTAAAGTGTTTCCTGCACTCAGGATGCAGAACTCCTGTAAACTGCCTCTCCCTACTCACAATGTACACAAATCCTGTAAGCTGCTTCTCTTTTACTCAGACTACTAAAAACCCGCAGAGTGCGTAAGACTATTCCCATGCTACAGAACTCCCGTGAAGTGTTTCCTACACTCAGGATGCAGAACTCCTGTAAACTGCCTCTCACTACTTCCGATGTACAGAAATCCTGTAAGCTGCTTCTCTTTTACTCAGACAACTGAAAACCCGCATAGTGCGTAAGACTACTCCCATGCTACAGAACTCCCATAAAGTGTTTCCTACACTCAGGATGCAGAACTCCTGTAAACTGCCTCTCACTACTTCCAATGTACACAAATCCTGTAAGCTGCTTCTCTTTTACTCAGACAACTGAAAACCCGCATAGTGCGTAAGACTACTCCCATGCTATAGAACTCCTCTAAAGTGTTTCCTACACTCAGGATGCAGAACTCCTGTAAACTGCCTCTCCCTACTCACAATGTACACAAATCCTGTAAGCTGCTTCTCTTTTACTCAGACAACTGAAAACGCGCATAGTGCATTAGCTCCCATGCTACAGAACTCCCGTAAAGTGTTTCCTACACTCAGGATGCAGAACTCCTGTAAACTGCCTCTCACTACTCACAATGTACACAAATCCTGTAAGCTGCTTCTCTTTTACTCAGACTACTAAAAACCCGCATAGTGCGTAAGACTATTCCCATGCTACGGAACTCCCGTAAAGTGTTTCCTACACTCAGGATGCAGAACTCCTGTAAACTGCCTCTCCCTACTCACAATGTACACAAATCCTGTAAGCTGCTTCTCTTTTACTCAGACTACTAAAAACCCGCATAGTGCGTAAGACTAATCCCATGCTACAGAACTCCTGTGTAGTGTTTCTTACACTCAGGATGCAGAACTCCTGTAAACTGCCTCTCACAACTTCCAATGTACAGAAATCCTGTAAGCTGCTTCTCTTTTACTCAGACTGCTGAAAACCCGCATAGTGCGTAAGACTACTCCCATGCTGCAGAACTCCCATCTACTGTTTCCTACACTCAGGATGCAGAACTCCTGTAAACTGCCTCTCACTACTTCCAATGTACAGAAATCCTGTAAGCTGCTTCTCTTTTACTCAGACAACTGAAAACCCGCATAGTGCGTAAGACTACTCCCATACTACAGAACTCCCGTAAACTGTTTCCTACACTCAGGATGCAGAACTCCTGTAAACTGCCTCTCACTGCTTCCAATGTACAGAAATCCTGTAAGCTGCTTCTCTTTTACTCAGACTACTGAAAACCCGCATAGTGCGTAAGACTACTCCCATGCTACAGAACTCCCATAAAGTGTTTCCTACACTCAGGATGCAGAACTCCTGTAAACTGCCTCTCACTACTTCCAATGTACAGAAATCCTGTAAGCTGCTTCTCTTTTACTCAGACAACTGAAAACCCGTATAGTGCGTAAGACTACTCCCATGCTATAGAACTCCTCTAAAGTGTTTCCTACACTCAGGATGCAGAACTCCTGTAAACTGCCTCTCACTACTTGCAATGTACAGAAATCCTGTAGCTGCTTCTCTTTGACGCAGACTGCTGAAAACCCGCATAGTGCGTAAGACTACTCCCATGCTACAGAACTCCCATAAAGTGTTTCCTACACTCAGGATGCAGAACTCCTGTAAACTGCCTCTCACTACTTCCAATGTACAGAAATCCTGTAAGCTGCTTCTCTTTTACTCAGACAACTGAAAACCCGCATAGTGCATAAGACTACTCCCATACTACAGAACTCCCGTAAAGTGTTTCCTACACTCAGGATGCAGAACTCCTGTAAACTGCCTCTCACTACTTCCAATGTACAGAAATCCTGTAAGCTGCTTCTCTTTTACTCAGACTACTGAAAACCCGCATAGTGCGTAAGACTAATCCCATGCTACAGAACTCCCATAAAGTGTTTCCTACACTCAGGATGCAGAACTCCTGTAAACTGCCTCTCACTACTTCCAATGTACACAAATCCTGTAAGCTGCTTCTCTTTTACTCAGACTACTGAAAACCCGCATAGTGGGTAAGACTAATCCCATGCTACAGAACTCCCGTAAAGTGTTTCCTACACTCAGGATGCAGAACTCCTGTAAACTGCCTCTCACTACTTCCAATGTACAGAAATCCTGTAAGCTGCTTCTCTTTTACTCAGACAACTGAAAACCCGCATAGTGCGTAAGACTACTCCCATACTACAGAACTCCCGTAAAGTGTTTCCTACACTCAGGATGCAGAACTCCTGTAAACTGCCTCTCCCTACTCACAATGTACACAAATCCTGTAAGCTGCTTCTCTTTTACTCAGACAACTGAAAACGCGCTTAGTGCATTAGCTCCCATGCTACAGAACTCCCGTAAAGTGTTTCCTACACTCAGGATGCAGAACTCCTGTAAACTGCCTCTCACTACTCACAATGTACACGAATCCTGTAAGCTGCTTCTCTTTTACTCAGACTACTAAAAACCCGCATAGTGCGTAAGACTATTCCCATGCTACGGAACTCCCGTAAAGTGTTTCCTACACTCAGGATGCAGAACTCCTGTAAACTGCCTCTCCCTAATCACAATGTACACAAATCCTGTAAGCTGCTTCTCTTTTACTCAGACTACTAAAAACCCGCATAGTGCGTAAGACTAATCCCATGCTACAGAACTCCTGTGTAGTGTTTCTTACACTCAGGATGCAGAACTCCTGTAAACTGCCTCTCACTACTTCCAATGTACAGAAATCCTGTAAGCTGCTTCTCTTTTACTCAGACTGCTGAAAACCTGCATAGTGCGTAAGACTACTCCCATGCTGCAGAACTCCCATCTACTGTTTCCTACACTCAGGATGCAGAACTCCTGTAAACTGCCTCTCACTACTTGCAATGTACAGAAATCCTGTAAGCTGCTTCTCTTTTACTCAGACAACTGAAAACCCGCATAGTGCGTAAGACTACTCCCATACTACAGAACTCCCGTAAAGTGTTTACTATACTCAGGATTCAGAACTCCTCTAAACTGCCTCTCACTACTTCCAATGTACAGAAATCCTGTAAGCTGCTTCTCTTTTCCTCAGACTACTGAAAACCCACATAGTGCGTAAGACTACTCCCATGCTACAGAACTCCCGTAAAGTGTTTCCTACACTCAGGATGCAGAACTCCTGTAAACTGCCTCTCACTACTCACAATGTACACAAATCCTGTAAGCTGCTTCTCTTTTACTCAGACTACTGAAAACCCGCATAGTGGGTAAGACTAATCCCATGCTACAGAACTCCCGTAAAGTGTTTCCTACACTCAGGATGCAGAACTCCTGTAAACTGCCTCTCACTACTTCCAATGTACAGAAATCCTGTAAGCTGCTTCTCTTTTACTCAGACTGCTGAAAACCCGCATAGTGTGTGAGACATCTCCCATGCTACAGAACTCCCGTAAAGTGTTTCCTACACTCAGGATGCAGAACTCCTGTAAACTGCCTCTCACTACTTCCAATGTACACAAATCCTGTAAGCTGCTTCTCTTTTACTCAGACAACTGAAAACCCGCATAGTGCGTAAGACTACTCCCATACTACAGAACTCCCGTAAAGTGTTTCCTGCACTCAGGATGCAGAACTCCTGTAAACTGCCTCTCCCTACTCACAATGACACAAATCCTGTAAGCTGCTTCTCTTTTACTCAGACTACTAAAAACCCGCATAGTGCGTAAGACTATTCCCATGCTACAGAACTCCCGTAAAGTGTTTCCTACACTCAGGATGCAGAACTCCTGTAAACTGCCTCTCACTACTTCCGATGTACAGAAATCCTGTAAGCTGCTTCTCTTTTACTCAGACAACTGAAAACGCGCATAGTGCGTAAGACTACTCCCATGCTACAGAACTCCCATAAAGTGTTTCCTACACTCAGGATGCAGAACTCCTGTAAACTGCCTCTCACTACTTCCAATGTACAGAAATCCTGTAAGCTGCTTCTCTTTTACTCAGACTACTGAAAACCCGCATAATGCGTAAGACTACTCCCATGCTATAGAACTCCTCTAAAGTGTTTCCTACACTCAGGATGCAGAACTCCTGTAAACTGCCTCTCACTACTTGCAATGTACAGAAATCCTGTAGCTGCTTCTCTTTGACGCAGACTACTGAGAACCCGCATAGTGCGTAAGACTACTCCCATGCTACAGAACTCCCGTAAAGTGTTTCCTACACTCAGGATGCAGAACTCCTGTAAACTGCCTCTCACTACTTCCAATGTACAGAAATCCTGTAAGCTGCTTCTCTTTTACTCAGACAACTGAAAACCCGCATAGTGCGTAAGACTACTCCCATACTACAGAACTCCCGTAAAGTGTTTCCTGCACTCAGGATGCAGAACTCCTGTAAACTGCCTCTCCCTACTCACAATGTACACAAATCCTGTAAGCTGCTTCTCTTTTACTCAGACTACTAAAAACCCGCATAGTGCGTAAGACTATTCCCATGCTACAGAACTCCCGTAAAGTGTTTCCTACACTCAGGATGCAGAACTCCTGTAAACTGCCTCTCACTACTTCCGATGTACAGAAATCCTGTAAGCTGCTTCTCTTTTACTCAGACAACTGAAAACCCGCATAGTGCGTAAGACTACTCCCATGCTACAGAACTCCCATAAAGTGTTTCCTACACTCAGGATGCAGAACTCCTGTAAACTGCCTCTCACTACTTCCAATGTACAGAAATCCTGTAAGCTGCTTCTCTTTTACTCAGACTACTGAAAACCCGCATAGTGCGTAAGACTACTCCCATGCTACAGAACTCCCGGAAAGTGTTTCCTACACTCAGGATGCAGAACTCCTGTAAACTGTCTCTCAATACTTCCAATGTGCACAAATCCTGTAAGCTGCTTCTCTTTTACTCAGACAACTGAAAACCCGCATAGTGCGTAAGACTACTCCCATGCTACAGAACTCCCGTAAAGTGTTTCCTACACTCAGGATGCAGAACTCCTGTAAACTGCCTCTCACTACTTCCAATGTACAGAAATCCTGTAAGCTGCTTCTCTTTTACTCAAACTGAAAACCCGCATAGTGCGTAAGACTACTCCCATGCTACAGAACTCCCGTAAAGTGTTTCCTGCACTCAGGATGCAAAACTCCTGTAAACTGCCTCTCCCTACTCACAATGTACACAAATCCTGTAAGCTGCTTCTCTTTTACTCAGACTACTAAAAACCCGCATAGTGCGTAAGACTATTCCCATGCTACAGAACTCCCGTAAAGTGTTTCCTACACTCAGGATGCAGAACTCCTGTAAACTGCCTCTCCCTACTCACAATGTACAGAAATCCTGTAAGCTGCTTCTCTTTTACTCAGACTACTAAAAACCCGCATAGTGCGTAAGACTAATCCCATGCTACAGAACTCCCGTAAAGTGTTTCCTACACTCAGGATGCAGAACTCCTGTAAACTGCCTCTCACTACTTCCAATGTACAGAAATCCTGTAAGCTGCTTCTCTTTTACTCAAACTGAAAACCCGCATAGTGCGTAAGACTACTCCCATGCTACAGAACTCCCGTAAAGTGTTTCCTGCACTCAGGATGCAAAACTCCTGTAAACTGCCTCTCCCTACTCACAATGTACACAAATCCTGTAAGCTGCTTCTCTTTTACTCAGACTACTAAAAACCCGAATAGTGCGTAAGACTATTCCCATGCTACAGAACTCCCGTAAAGTGTTTCCTACACTCAGGATGCAGAACTCCTGTAAACTGCCTCTCCCTACTCACAATGTACAGAAATCCTGTAAGCTGCTTCTCTTTTACTCAGACTACTAAAAACCCGCATAGTGCGTAAGACTAATCCCATGCTACAGAACTCCTGTGTAGTGTTTCTTACACTCAGGATGCAGAACTCCTGGAAACTGCCTCTCACTACTTCCAATGTACAGAAATCCTGTAAGCTGCTTCTCTTTTACTCAGAGAACTGAAAACGCGCATAGTGCATTAGCTCCCATGCTACAGAACTCCCGTAAAGTGTTTCCTACACTCAGGATGCAGAACTCCTGTAAACTGCCTCTCACTACTTCCAATGTACAGAAATCCTGTAAGCTGCTTCTCTTTTACTCAGACAACTGAAAACCCGCATAGTGCGTAAGACTACTCCCATACTACAGAATTCCCGTAAAGTGTTTCCTGCACTCAGGATGCAGAACTCCTGTAAACTGCCTCTCCCTACTCACAATGTACACAAATCCTGTAAGCTGCTTCTCTTTTACTCAGACTACTAAAAACCCGCATAGTGCGTAAGACTATTCCCATGCTACAGAACTCCCGTAATGTGTTTCCTACACTCAGGATGCAGAACTCCTGTAAACTGCCTCTCCCTACTCACAATGTACAGAAATCCTGTAAGCTGCTTCTCTTTTACTCAGACTACTAAAAACCCGCATAGTGCGTAAGACTAATCCCATGCTACAGAACTCCCGTAAAGTGTTTCTTACACTCAGGATGCAGAACTCCTGTAAACTGCCTCTCACTACTTCCAATGTACAGAAATCCTGTAAGCTGCTTCTCTTTTACTCAGACTGCTGAAAACCCGCATAGTGGGTAAGACTAATCCCATGCTACAGAACTCCCGTAAAGTGTTTCCTACACTCAGGATGCAGAACTCCTGTAAACTGCCTCTCACTACTTCCAATGTACAGAAATCCTGTAAGCTGCTTCTCTTTTACTCAGACAACTGAAAACCCGCATAGTGCGTAAGACTACTCCCATACTACAGAACTCCCGTAAAGTGTTTCCTACACTCAGGATGCAGAACTCCTTTAAACTGCCTCTCACTACTTCCAATGTACAGAAATCCTGTAAGCTGCTTCTCTTTTACTCAGACTACTGAAAACCCGCATAGTGGGTAAGACTACTCCCATGCTACAGAACTCCCGTAAAATGTTTCCTACACTCAGGATGCAGAACTCCTGTAAACTGCCTCTCACTACTTCCAATGTACACAAATCCTGTAAGCTGCTTCTCTTTTACTCAGACTACTGAAAACCCGCATAGTGCGTAAGACTACTCCCATGCTACAGAACTCCCGTAAAGTGTTTCCTACACTCAGGATGCAGAACTCCTGTAAACTGCCTCTCACTACTTCCAATGTACAGAAATCCTGTAAGCTGCTTCTCTTTTACTTAGACAACTGAAAACCCGCATAGTGCGTAAGACTACTCCCATACTACAGAACTCCCGTAAAGTGTTTCCTACACTCAGGATGCAGAACTCCTGTAAACTGCCTCTCCCTACTCACAATGTACACAAATCCTGTATGCTGCTTCTCTTTTACTCAGACAACTGAAAACGCGCATAGTGCATTAGCTCCCATGCTACAGAACTCCCGTAAAGTGTTTCCTACACTCAGGATGCAGAACTCCTGTAAACTGCCTCTCCCTACTCACAATGTACACAAATCCTGTAAGCTGCTTCTCTTTTACTCAGACTACTAAAAACCCGCATAGTGCGTAAGACTAATCCCATGCTACAGAACTCCTGTGTAGTGTTTCTTACACTCAGGATGCAGAACTCCTGGAAACTGCCTCTCACTACTTCCAATGTACAGAAATCCTGTGAGCTGCTTCTCTTTTACTCAGACAACTGAAAACGCGCATAGTGCATTAGCTCCCATGCTACAGAACTCCCGTAAAGTGTTTCCTACACTCAGGATGCAGAACTCCTGTAAACTGCCTCTCCCTACTCACAATGTACACAAATCCTGTAAGCTGCTTCTCTTTTACTCAGACTACTAAAAACCCGCATAGTGCGTAAGACTACTCCCATACTACAGAACTCCCGTAAAGTGTTTCCTACACTCAGGATGCAGAACTCCTGTAAACTGCCTCTCACTAATTCCAATGTACAGAAATCCTGTAAGCTGCTTCTCTTTTACTCAGACAACTGAAAACCCGCAGAGTGCGTAAGACTACTCCCATGCTACAGAACTCCCATAAAGTGTTTCTTACACTCAGGATGCAGAACTCCTGTAAACTGCCTCTCACTACTTCCAATGTACACAAATCCTGTAAGCTGCTTCTCTTTTACTCAGACAACTGAAAACCCGCATAGTGCGTAAGACTACTCCCATACTACAGAACTCCCGTAAAGTGTTTCCTGCACTCAGGATGCAGAACTCCTGTAAACTGCCTCTCCCTACTCACAATGTACAGAAATCCTGTAAGCTGCTTCTCTTTTACTAGGACTACTAAAAACCCGCATAGTGCGTAAGACTATTCCCATGCTACAGAACTCCCGTAAAGTGTTTCCTACACTCAGGATGCAGAACTCCTGTAAACTGCCTCTCCCTACTCACAATGTACACAAATCCTGTAAGCTGCTTCTCTTTTACTCAGACTACTAAAAACCCGCATAGTGCGTAAGACTATTCCCATGCTACAGAACTCCCGTAAAGTGTTTCCTACACTCAGGATGCAGAACTCCTGTAAACTGCCTCTCCCTACTCACAATGTACAGAAATCCTGTAAGCTGCTTCTCTTTTACTCAGACTACTAAAAACCCGCATAGTGTGTAAGACTAATCCCATGCTACAGAACTCCTGTGTAGTGTTTCTTACACTCAGGATGCAGAACTCCTGGAAACTGCCTCTCACTACTTCCAATGTACAGAAATCCTGTAAGCTGCTTCTCTTTTACTCAGACAACTGAAAACGCGCATAGTGCATTAGCTCCCATGCTACAGAACTCCCGTAAAGTGTTTCCTACACTCAGGATGCAGAACTCCTGTAAACTGCCTCTCACTACTTCCAATGTACAGAAATCCTGTAAGCTGCTTCTCTTTTACTCAGACAACTGAAAACCCGCATAGTGCGTAAGACTACTCCCATACTACAGAATTCCCGTAAAGTGTTTCCTGCACTCAGGATGCAGAACTCCTGTAAACTGCCTCTCCCTACTCACAATGTACACAAATCCTGTAAGCTGCTTCTCTTTTACTCAGACTACTAAAAACCCGCATAGTGCGTAAGACTATTCCCATGCTACAGAACTCCCGTAAAGTGTTTCCTACACTCAGGATGCAGAACTCCTGTAAACTGCCTCTCCCTACTCACAATGTACAGAAATCCTGTAAGCTGCTTCTCTTTTACTCAGACTACTAAAAACCCGCATAGTGCGTAAGACTAATCCCATGCTACAGAACTCCCGTAAAGTGTTTCTTACACTCAGGATGCAAAACTCCTGTAAACTGCCTCTCACTACTTCCAATGTACAGAAATCCTGTAAGCTGCTTCTCTTTCACTCAGACTGCTGAAAACCCGCATAGTGCGTAAGACTACTCCCATGCTGCAGAACTCCCATCTAGTGTTTCCTACACTCAGGATGCAGAACTCCTGTAAACTGCCTCTCACTACTTCCAATGTACAGAAATCCTGTAAGCTGCTTCTCTTTTACTCAGACAACTGAAAACCCGCATAGTGCGTAAGACTACTCCCATACTACAGAACTCCCGTAAAGTGTTTCCTACACTCAGGATGCAGAACTCCTGTAAACTGCCTCTCACTACTTCCAATGTACAGAAATCCTGTAAGCTGCTTCTCTTTTACTCAGACTACTGAAAACCCGCATAGTGGGTAAGACTACTCCCATGCTACAGAACTCCCGTAAAGTGTTTCCTACACTCAGGATGCAGAACTCCTGTAAACTGCCTCTCACTACTTCCAATGTACACAAATCCTGTAAGCTGCTTCTCTTTTACTCAGACTACTGAAAACCCGCATAGTGCGTAAGACTACTCCCATGCTACAGAACTCCCGTAAAGTGTTTCCTACACTCAGGATGCAGAACTCCTGTAAACTGCCTCTCACTACTTCCAATGTACAGAAATCCTGTAAGCTGCTTCTCTTTTACTTAGACAACTGAAAACCCGCATAGTGCGTAAGACTACTCCCATACTACAGAACTCCCGTAAAGTGTTTCCTACACTCAGGATGCAGAACTCCTGTAAACTGCCTCTCCCTACTCACAATGTACACAAATCCTGTATGCTGCTTCTCTTTTACTCAGACAACTGAAAACGCGCATAGTGCATTAGCTCCCATGCTACAGAACTCCCGTAAAGTGTTTCCTACACTCAGGATGCAGAACTCCTGTAAACTGCCTCTCCCAACTCACAATGTACACAAATCCTGTAAGCTGCTTCTCTTTTACTCAGACTACTAAAAACCCGCATAGTGCGTAAGACTAATCCCATGCTACAGAACTCCTGTGTAGTGTTTCTTACACTCAGGATGCAGAACTCCTGTAAACTGCCTCTCACTACTTCCAATGTACAGAAATCCTGTAAGCTGCTTCTCTTTTACTCAGACAACTGAAAACCCGCATAGTGCGTAAGACTACTCCCATACTACAGAACTCCCGTAAAGTGTTTCCTACACTCAGAATGCAGAACTCCTGTAAACTGCCTCTCACTACTTCCAATGTACAGAAATCCTGTAAGCTGCTTCTCTTTTACTCAGACTACTGAAAACCCGCATAGTGCGTAAGACTACTCCCATGCTACAGAACTCCCGGAAAGTGTTTCCTACACTCAGGATGCAGAACTCCTGTAAACTGTCTCTCAATACTTCCAATGTACACAAATCCTGTAAGCTGCTTCTCTTTTACTCAGACAACTGAAAACCCGCATAGTGCGTAAGACTACTCACATGCTACAGAACTCCCGTAAAGTGTTTCCTACACTCAGGATGCAGAACTCCTGTAAACTGCCTCTCACTACTTCCAATGTACACAAATCCTGTAAGCTGCTTCTCTTTTACTCAGACAACTGAAAACCCGCATAGTGCGTAAGACTACTCCTATACTACAGAACTCCCGTAAAGTGTTTCCTGCACTCAGGATGCAGAACTCCTGTAAACTGCCTCTCCCTACTCACAATTTACAGAAATCCTGTAAGCTGCTTCTCTTTTACTAGGACTACTAAAAACCCGCATAGTGCGTAAGACTATTCCCATGCTACAGAACTCCCGTAAAGTGTTTCCTACACTCAGGATGCAGAACTCCTGTAAACTGCCTCTCCCTACTCACAATGTACACAAATCCTGTAAGCTGCTTCTCTTTTACTCAGACTACTAAAAACCCGCATAGTGCGTAAGACTATTCCCATGCTACAGAACTCCCGTAATGTGTTTCCTACACTCAGGATGCAGAACTCCTGTAAACTGCCTCTCCCTACTCACAATGTACAGAAATCCTGTAAGCTGCTTCTCTTTTACTCAGACTACTAAAAACCCGCATAGTGCGTAAGACTAATCCCATGCTACAGAACTCCCGTAAAGTGTTTCTTACACTCAGGATGCAGAACTCCTCTAAACTGCCTCTCACTACTTCCAATGTACAGAAATCCTGTAAGCTGCTTCTCTTTTACTCAGACTGCTGAAAACCCGCATAGTGCGTAAGACTACTCCCATGATGCAGAACTCCCATCTAGTGTTTCCTACACTCAGGATGCAGAACTCCTGTAAACTGCCTCTCACTACTTCCAATGTACAGAAATCCTGTAAGCTGCTTCTCTTTTACTCAGACAACTGAAAACCCGCATAGTGCGTAAGACCACTCCCATACTACAGAACTCCTGTAAAGTGTTTACTATACTCAGGATTCAGAACTCCTGTAAACTGCCTCTCACTACTTCCAATGTACAGAAATCCTGTAAGCTGCTTCTCTTTTACTCAGACTACTGAAAACCCGCATAGTGCGTAAGACTACTCCCTTGCTACAGAACTCCCGTAAAGTGTTTCCTACACTCAGGATGCAGAACTCCTGTAAACTGCCTCTCACTACTCACAATGTACACAAATCCTGTAAGCTGCTTCTCTTTTACTCAGACTACTGAAAACCCGCATAGTGGGTAAGACTAATCCCATGCTACAGAACTCCCGTAAAGTGTTTCCTACACTCAGGATGCAGAACTCCTGTAAACTGCCTCTCACTACTTCCAATGTACAGAAATCCTGTAAGCTGCTTCTCTTTTACTCAGACAACTGAAAACCCGCATAGTGCGTAAGACTACTCCCATACTACAGAACTCCCGTAAAGTGTTTCCTACACTCAGGATGCAGAACTCCTGTAAACTGCCTCTCACTACTTCCAATGTACAGAAATCCTGTAAGCTGCTTCTCTTTTACTCAGACTACTGAAAACCCGCATAGTGGGTAAGACTACTCCCATGCTACAGAACTCCCGTAAAGTGTTTCCTACACTCAGGATGCAGAACTCCTGTAAACTGCCTCTCACTACTTCCAATGTACACAAATCCTGTAAGCTGCTTCTCTTTTACTCAGACTACTGAAAACCCGCATAGTGCGTAAGACTACTCCCATGCTACAGAACTCCCGTAAAGTGTTTCCTACACTCAGGATGCAGAACTCCTGTAAACTGCCTCTCACTACTTCCAATGTACAGAAATCCTGTAAGCTGCTTCTCTTTTACTTAGACAACTGAAAACCCGCATAGTGCGTAAGACTACTCCCATACTACAGAACTCCCGTAAAGTGTCTCCTACACTCAGGATGCAGAACTCCTGTAAACTGCCTCTCCCTACTCACAATGTACACAAATCCTGTAAGCTGCTTCTCTTTTACTCAGACAACTGAAAACGCGCATAGTGCATTAGCTCCCATGCTACAGAACTCCCGTAAAGTGTTTCCTACACTCAGGATGCAGAACTCCTGTAAACTGCCTCTCCCTACTCACAATGTACACAAATCCTGTAAGCTGCTTCTCTTTTACTCAGACTACTAAAAACCCGCATAGTGCGTAAGACTAATCCCATGCTACAGAACTCCTGTGTAGTGTTTCTTACACTCAGGATGCAGAACTCCTGGAAACTGCCTCTCACTACTTCCAATGTACAGAAATCCTGTGAGCTGCTTCTCTTTAACTCAGACAACTGAATACGCGCATAGTGCATTAGCTCCCATGCTACAGAACTCCCGTAAAGTGTTTCCTACACTCAGGATGCAGAACTCCTGTAAACTGCCTCTCACTACTCACAATGTACACAAATCCTGTAAGCTGCTTCTCTTTTACTCAGACTACTGAAAACCCGCATAGTGGGTAAGACTAATCCCATGCTACAGAACTCCCGTAAAGTGTTTCCTACACTCAGGATGCAGAACTCCTGTAAACTGCCTCTCACTACTTCCAATGTACAGAAATCCTGTAAGCTGCTTCTCTTTTACTCAGACAACTGAAAACCCGCATAGTGCGTAAGACTACTCCCATACTACAGAACTCCCGTAAAGTGTTTCCTACACTCAGGATGCAGAACTCCTGTAAACTGCCTCTCACTACTTCCAATGTACAGAAATCCTGTAAGCTGCTTCTCTTTTACTCAGACTACTGAAAACCCGCATAGTGGGTAAGACTACTCCCATGCTACAGAACTCCCGTAAAGTGTTTCCTACACTCAGGATGCAGAACTCCTGTAAACTGCCTCTCACTACTTCCAATGTACACAAATCCTGTAAGCTGCTTCTCTTTTACTCAGACTACTGAAAACCCGCATAGTGCGTAAGACTACTCCCATGCTACAGAACTCCCGTAAAGTGTTTCCTACACTCAGGATGCAGAACTCCTGTAAACTGCCTCTCACTACTTCCAATGTACAGAAATCCTGTAAGCTGCTTCTCTTTTACTTAGACAACTGAAAACCCGCATAGTGCGTAAGACTACTCCCATACTACAGAACTCCCGTAAAGTGTCTCCTACACTCAGGATGCAGAACTCCTGTAAACTGCCTCTCCCTACTCACAATGTACACAAATCCTGTAAGCTGCTTCTCTTTTACTCAGAGAACTGAAAACGCGCATAGTGCATTAGCTCCCATGCTACAGAACTCCCGTAAAGTGTTTCCTACACTCAGGATGCAGAACTCCTGTAAACTGCCTCTCCCTACTCACAATGTACACAAATCCTGTAAGCTGCTTCTCTTTTACTCAGACTACTAAAAACCCGCATAGTGCGTAAGACTAATCCCATGCTACAGAACTCCTGTGTAGTGTTTCTTACACTCAGGATGCAGAACTCCTGGAAACTGCCTCTCACTACTTCCAATGTACAGAAATCCTGTGAGCTGCTTCTCTTTTACTCAGACAACTGAAAACGCGCATAGTGCATTAGCTCCCATGCTACAGAACTCCCGTAAAGTGTTTCCTACACTCAGGATGCAGAACTCCTGTAAACTGCCTCTCCCTACTCACAATGTACACAAATCCTGTAAGCTGCTTCTCTTTTACTCAGACTACTAAAAACCCGCATAGTGCGTAAGACTACTCCCATACTACAGAACTCCCGTAAAGTGTTTCCTACACTCAGGATGCAGAACTCCTGTAAACTGCCTCTCACTAATTCCAATGTACACAAATCCTGTAAGCTGCTTCTCTTTTACTCAGACTACTGAAAACCCGCAGAGTGCGTAAGACTACTCCCATGCTACAGAACTCCCGTAAAGTGTTTCCTGCACTCAGGATGCAGAACTCCTGTAAACTGTCTCTCAATACTTCCAATGTACACAAATCCTGTAAGCTGCTTCTCTTTTACTCAGACTACTGAAAACCCGCATAGTGGGTAAGACTACTCCCATGCTACAGAACTCCCATAAAGTGTTTCTTACACTCAGGATGCAGAACTCCTGTAAACTGCCTCTCACTACTTCCAATGTACAGAAATCCTGTAAGCTGCTTCTCTTTTACTCAGACAACTGAAAACCCGCATAGTGCGTAAGACTACTCCCATACTACAGAACTCCCGTAAAGTGTTTCCTGCACTCAGGATGCAGAACTCCTGTAAACTGCCTCTCCCTACTCACAATGTACAGAAATCCTGTAAGCTGCTTCTCTTTTACTAGGACTACTAAAAACCCGCATAGTGCGTAAGACTATTCCCATGCTACAGAACTCCCGTAAAGTGTTTCCTACACTCAGGATGCAGAACTCCTGTAAACTGCCTCTCCCTACTCACAATGTACACAAATCCTGTAAGCTGCTTCTCTTTTACTCAGACTACTAAAAACCCGCATAGTGCGTAAGACTATTCCCATGCTACAGAACTCCCGTAAAGTGTTTCCTACACTCAGGATGCAGAACTCCTGTAAACTGCCTCTCCCTACTCACAATGTACACAAATCCTGTAAGCTGCTTCTCTTTTACTCAGACTACTAAAAACCCGCATAGGGCGTAAGACTAATCCCATGCTACAGAACTCCTGTGTAGTGTTTCTTACACTCAGGATGCAGAACTCCTGTAAACTGCCTCTCACTACTTCCAATGTACAGAAATCCTGTAAGCTGCTTCTCTTTTACTCAGACTACTGAAAACCCGCATAGTGCGTAAGACTACTCCCTTGCTACAGAACTCCCGTAAAGTGTTTCCTACACTCAGGATGCAGAACTCCTGTAAACTGCCTCTCACTACTCACAATGTACACAAATCCTGTAAGCTGCTTCTCTTTTACTCAGACTACTGAAAACCCGCATAGTGGGTAAGACTAATCCCATGCTACAGAACTCCCGTAAAGTGTTTCCTACACTCAGGATGCAGAACTCCTGTAAACTGCCTCTCACTACTTCCAATGTACAGAAATACTGTAAGCTGCTTCCCTTTAACTCAGACTGCTGAAAACCCGCATAGTGCGTAAGACATCTCCCATGCTACAGAACTCCCGTAAAGTGTTTCCTACACTCAGGATGCAGAACTCCTGTAAACTGCCTCTCACTACTTCCAATGTACAGAAATCCGGTAAGCTGCTTCTCTTTTACTCAGACAACTGAAAACCCGCATAGTGCGTAACACTACTCCCATACTACAGAACTCCCGTAAAGTGTTTCCTACACTCAGGATGCAGAACTCCTGTAAACTGCCTCTCACTACTTCCAATGTACAGAAATCCTGTAAGCTGCTTCTCTTTTACTCAGACTACTGAAAACCCGCATAGTGCGTAAGACTACTCCCATGCTACAGAACTCCCGTAAAGTGTTTCCTACACTCAGGATGCAGAACTCCTGTAAACTGTCTCTCAATACTTCCAATGTACACAAATCCTGTAAGCTGCTTCTCTTTTACTCAGACTACTGAAAACCCGCATAGTGGGTAAGACTACTCCCATGCTACAGAACTCCCGTAAAGTGTTTCTTACACTCAGGATGCAGAACTCCTGTAAACTGCCTCTCACTACTTCCAATGTACAGAAATCCTGTAAGCTGCTTCTCTTTTACTCAGACAACTAAAAACCCGCATAGTGCGTAAGAATACTCCCATACTACAGAACTCCCGTAAAGTGTTTCCTGCACTCAGGATGCAGAACTCCTGTAAACTGCCTCTCCCTACTCACAATGTACACAAATCCTGTAAGCTGCTTCTCTTTTACTCAGACTACTAAAAACCCGCATAGTGCGTAAGACTATTCCCATGCTACAGAACTCCCGTAAAGTGTTTCCTACACTCAGGATGCAGAACTCCTGTAAACTGCCTCTCCCTACTCACAATGTACACAAATCCTGTAAGCTGCTTCTCTTTTACTCAGACTACTAAAAACCCGCATAGTGCGTAAGACTAATCCCATGCTACAGAACTCCTGTGTAGTGTTTCTTACACTGAGGATGCAGAACTCCTGTAAACTGCCTCTCACTACTTCCAATGTACAGAAATCCTGTAAGCTGCTTCTCTTTTACTCAGATAACTGAAAACGCGCATAGTGCATTAGCTCCCATGCTACAGAACTCCCGTAAAGTGTTTCCTACACGCAGGATGCAGAACTCCTGTAAACTGCCTCTCCCTACTCACAATGTACACAAATCCTGTAAGCTGCTTCTCTTTTACTCAGACAACTGAAAACGCGCATAGTGCATTAGCTCCCATGCTACAGAACTCCCGTAAAGTGTTTCCTACACTCAGGATGCAGAACTCCTGTAAACTGCCTCTCCCTACTCACAATGTACACAAATCCTGTAAGCTGCTACTCTTTTACTCAGACTACTAAAAACCCGCATAGTGCGTAAGACTAATCCCATGCTACAGAACTCCTGTGTAGTGTTTCTTACACTCAGGATGCAGAACCCCTGTAAACTGCCTCTCCCTACTCACAATGTACACAAATCCTGTAAGCTGCTTCTCTTTTACTCAGACTACTAAAAACCCGCATAGTGCGTAAGACTAATCCCATGCTACAGAACTCCTGTGTAGTGTTTCTTACACTCAGGATGCAGAACTTCTGTAAACTGCCTCTCACTACTTCCAATGTACAGAAATCCTGTAAGCTACTTCTCTTTTACTCAGATGCTGAAAACCCGCATAGTGCGTAAGACTACTCCCATGCTGCAGAACTCCAATCTAGTGTTTCCAACACTCAGGATGCAGAACTCCTGTAAACTGCCTCTCACTACTTCCAATGTACAGAAATCCTGTAAGCTGCTTCTCTTTCACTAAGACTGCTGAAAACCCGCATAGTGCGTAAGACTACTCCCATGCTACAGAACTCCCATCTAGTGTTTCCTACACTCAGGATGCAGAACTCCTGTAAACTGCCTCTCACTACTTCCAATGTACAGAAATCCTGTAAGCTGCTTCTCTTTTAGGCAGACAACTGAAAACCCGCATAGTGCGTAAGACTACTCCCATGCTATAGAACTCCTCTAAAGGGTTTCCTACACTCAGGATGCAGAACTCCTGTAAACTGCCTCTCACTAATTCCAATGTACAGAAATCCTGTAAGCTGCTTCTCTTTTACGCAGACTACTGAAAACCCACATAGTGCGTAAGACTATTCCCATGCTACAGAACTCCCATAAAGTGTTTCCTACACTCAGGATGCAGAACTCCTGTAAACTGCCTCTCACTACTTCCAATGTACAGAAATCCTGTAAGCTGCTTCTCTTTTACTCAGACAACTGAAAACCCGCATAGCGCGTAAGACTACTCCCATACTACAGAACTCCCGTAAAGTGTTTCCTGCACTCAGGATGCAGAACTCCTGTAAACTGCCCCTCACGACTTCCAATGTACAGAAATCCTGTAAGCTGCTTCTCTTTTACTCAGACTACTGAAAACCCGCATAGTGCGTAAGACTACTCCCATGCTACAGAACTCCCGTAAAGTGTTTCCTACACTCAGGATGCAGAACTCCTGTAAACTGCCTCTCACTACTTCCAATGTACACAAATCCTGTAAGCTGCTTCTCTTTTACTCAGACTACTGAAAACCCGCATAGTGGGTAAGACTAATCCCATGCTACAGAACTCCCGTATAGTGTTTCCTACACTCAGGATGCAGAACTCCTGTAAACTGCCTCTCACTACTTCCAATGTACAGAAATCCTGTAAGCTGCTTCTCTTTTACTCAGACAACTGAAAACCCGCATAGTGCGTAAGACTACTCCCATGCTACAGAACTCCCGTAAAGTGTTTCCTACACTCAGGATGCAGAACTCCTGTAAACTGCCTCTCCCTACTCACAATGTACACAAATCCTGTAAGCTGCTTCTCTTTCACTCAGACAACTGAAAACGCGCATAGTGCATTAGCTCCCGTGCTACAGAACTCCCGTAAAGTGTTTCCTACACTCAGGATGCAGAACTCCTGTAAACTGCCTCTCCCTACTCACAATGTACACAAATCCTGTAAGCTGCTTCTCTTTTACTCAGACTACTAAAAACCCGCATAGTGCGTAAGACTATTCCCATGCTACAGAACTCCCGTAAAGTGTTTCCTACACTCAGGATGCAGAACTCCTGTAAACTGCCTCTCCCTACTCACAATGTACACAAATCCTGTAAGCTGCTTCTCTTTTACTCAGACTACTAAAAACCCGCATAGTGCGTAAGACTAATCCCATGCTACAGAACTCCTGTGTAGTGTTTCTTACACTCAGGATGCAGAACTCCTGTAAACTGCCTCTCACTACTTCCAATGTACAGAAATCCTGTAAGCTGCTTCTCTTTTACTCAGACTGCTGAAAACCCGCATAGTGCGTAAGACTACTCCCATGCTGCAGAACTCCCATCTAGTGTTTCCTACACTCAGGATGCAGAACTCCTGTAAACTGCCTCTCACTACTTCCAATGTACAGAAATCCTGTAAGCTGCTTCTCTTTTACTCAGACTACTGAAAACCCGCATAGTGCGTAAGACTACTCCCATGCTACAGAACTCCCGTAAAGTGTTTCCTACACTCAGGATGCAGAACTCCTGTAAACTGCCTCTCACTACTCACAATGTACACAAATCCTGTAAGCTGCTTCTCTTTTACTCAGACTACTGAAAACCCGCATAGTGGGTAAGACTACTCCCATGCTACAGAACTCCTGTGTAGTGTTTCCTACACTCAGGATGCAGAACTCCTGTAAACTGCCTCTCACTACTTCCAATGTACAGAAATCCTGTAAGCTGCTTCTCTTTTACTCAGACTACTGAAAACCCGCAGAGTGCGTAAGACTACTCCCATACTACAGAACTCCCGTACACTGTTTCCTACACTCAGGATGCAGAACTCCTGTAAACTGCCTCTCACTGCTTCCAATGTACAGAAATCCTGTAAGCTGCTTCTCTTTTACTCAGACTACTGAAAACCCGCATAGTGCGTAAGACTACTCCCATGCTACAGAACTCCCCTAAAGTGTTTCCTACACTCAGGATGCAGAACTCCTATAAACTGTCTCTCAATACTTCCAATGTACACAAATCCTGTAAGCTGCTTCTCTTTTACTCAGACTACTGAAAACCCGCATAGTGGGTAAGACTACTCCCATGCTACAGAACTCCCATAAAGTGTTTCTTACACTCAGGATGCAGAACTCCTGTAAACTGCCTCTCACTACTTCCAATGTACAGAAATCCTGTAAGCTGCTTCTCTTTTACTCAGACTACTGAAAACCCGCATAGTGCGTAAGACTACTCCCATACTACAGAACTCCCGTAAAGTGTTTCCTGCACTCAGGATGCAGAACTCCTGTAAACTGCCTCTCCCTACTCACAATGTACACAAATCCTGTAAGCTGCTTCTCTTTTACTCAGACTACTAAAAACCCGCATAGTGCGTAAGACTACTCCCATACTACAGAACTCCCGTAAAGTGTTTCCTACACTCAGGATGCAGAACTCCTGTAAACTGCCTCTCACTAATTCCAATGTACAGAAATCCTGTAAGCTGCTTCTCCTTTACTCAGACTACTGAAAACCCGCATAGTGCGTAAGACTACTCCCATGCTACAGAACTCCCGTAAAGTGTTTCCTACACTCAGGATGCAGAACTCCTGTAAACTGTCTCTCAATACTTCCAATGTACACAAATCCTGTAAGCTGCTTCTCTTTTACTCAGACTACTGAAAACCCGCATAGTGGGTAAGACTACTCCCATGCTACAGAACTCCCATAAAGTGTTTCTTACACTCAGGATGCAGAACTCCTGTAAACTGCCTCTCACTACTTCCAATGTACAGAAATCCTGTAAGCTGCTTCTCTTTTACTCAGACAACTGAAAACCCGCATAGTGCGTAAGACTACTCCCATACTACAGAACTCCCGTAAAGTGTTTCCTGCACTCAGGATGCAGAACTCCTGTAAACTGCCTCTCCCTACTCACAATGTACATAAATCCTGTAAGCTGCTTCTCTTTTACTCAGACTACTAAAAACCCGCATAGTGCGTAAGACTAATCCCATGCTACAGAACTCCTGTGTAGTGTTTCTTACACTCAGGATGCAGAACTCCTGTAAACTGCCTCTCACTACTCACAATGTACAGAAATCCTGTAAGCTGCTTCTCTTTTACTCAGACTGCTGAAAACCCGCATAGTGCGTAAGACTACTCCCATGCTGCAGAACTCCCATCTAGTGTTTCCTACACTCAGGATGCAGAACTCCTGTAAACTGCCTCTCACTACTTCCAATGTACAGAAATCCTGTAAGCTGCTTCTCTTTCACTAAGACTGCTGAAAACCCGCATAGTGCGTAAGACTACTCCCATGCTACAGAACTCCCATAAAGTGTTTCCTACACTCAGGATGCAAAACTCCTGTAAACTGCCTCTCACTACTTCCAATGTACAGAAATCCTGTAAGCTGCTTCTCTTTTACGCAGACAACTGAAAACCCGCATAGTGCGTAAGACTACTCCCATGCTATAGAACCCCTCTAAACTGTTTCCTACACTCAGGATGCAGAACTCCTGTAAACTGCCTCTCACTACTTCCAATGTACAGAAATCCTGTAAGCTGCTTCTCTTTTACTCAGACAACTGAAAACCCGCATAGTGCGTAAGACTACTCCCATACTACAGAACTCCCGTAAAGTGTTTCCTACACTCAGGATGCAGAACTCCTGTAAACTGCCCCTCACTACTTCCAATGTACAGAAATCCTGTAAGCTGCTTCTCTTTTACTCAGACTACTGAAAACCCGCATAGTGGGTAAGACTACTCCCATGCTACAGAACTCCCGTAAAGTGTTTCCTACACTCAGGATGCAGAACTCCTGTAAACTGCCTCTCACTACTTCCAATGTACACAAATCCTGTAAGCTGCTTCTCTTTTACTCAGACTACTGAAAACCCGCATACTGGGTAAGACTAATCCCATGCTACAGAACTCCCGTATAGTGTTTCCTACACTCAGGATGCAGAACTCCTGTAAACTGCCTCTCACTACTTCCAATGTACAGAAATCCTGTAAGCTGCTTCTCTTTTACTCAGACAACTGAAAACCCGCATAGTGCGTAAGACTACTCCCATACTACAGAACTCCCGTAAAGTGTTTCCTACACTCAGGATGCAGAACTCCTGTAAACTGCCTCTCCCTACTCACAATGTACACAAATCCTGTAAGCTGCTTCTCCTTTACTCAGACAACTGAAAACGCGCATAGTGCATTAGCTCCCATGCTACAGAACTCCCATAAAGTGTTTCCTACACTCAGGATGCAGAACTCCTGTAAACTGCCTCTCCCTACTCACAATGTACACAAATCCTGTAAGCTGCTTCTCTTTTACTCAGACTACTAAAAACCCGCATAGTGCGTAAGACTATTCCCATGCTACAGAACTCCCGTAAAGTGTTTCCTACACTCAGGATGCAGAACTCCTGTAAACTGCCTCTCCCTACTCACAATGTACACAAATCCTGTAAGCTGCTTCTCTTTTACTCAGACTACTAAAAACCCGCATAGTGCGTAAGACTAATCCCATGCTACAGAACTCCTGTGTAGTGTTTCTTACACTCAGGATGCAGAACTCCTGTAAACTGCCTCTCACTACTTCCAATGTACAGAAATCCTGTAAGCTGCTTCTCTTTTACTCAGACTGCTGAAAACCCGCATGGTGGGTAAGACTACTCCCATGCTACAGAACTCCCATAAAGTGTTTCCTACACTCAGGATGCAGAACTCCTGTAAACTGCCTCTCACTACTTCCAATGTACAGAAATCCTGTAAGCTGCTTCTCTTTTACTCAGACAACTGAAAACCCGCATAGTGCGTAAGACTACTCCCATACTACAGAACTCCCGTAAACTGTTTCCTACACTCAGGATGCAGAACTCCTGTAAACTGCCTCCCCCTACTCACAATGTACACAAATCCTGTAAGCTGCTTCTCTTTTACTCAGACTACTAAAAACCCGTATAGTGCGTAAGACTATTCCCATGCTACAGAACTCCCATAAAGTGTTTCCTACACTCAGGATGCAGAACTCCTGTAAACTGCCTCTCCCTACTCACAATGTACACAAATCCTGTAAGCTGCTTCTCTTTTACTCAGACTACTAAAAACCCGCATAGTGCGTAAGAGTAATCCCATGCTACAGAACTCCTGTGTAGTGTTTCTTACACTGAGGATGCAGAACTCCTGTAAACTGCCTCTCACTACTTCCAATGTACAGAAATCCTGTAAGCTGCTTCTCTTTTACTCAGACAACTGAAAACGCGCATAGTGCATTAGCTCCCATGCTACAGAACTCCCGTAAAGTGTTTCCTACACTCAGGATGCAGAACTCCTGTAAACTGCCTCTCCCTACTCACAATGTACACAAATCCTGTAAGCTGCTTCTCTTTTACTCAGACTACTAAAAACCCGCATAGTGCGTTAGACTAATCCCATGCTACAGAACTCCTGTGTAGTGTTTCTTACACTCAGGATGCAGAACTCCTGTAAACTGCCTCTCACTACTTCCAATGTACAGAAATCCTGTAAGCTGCTTCTCTTTTACGCAGACTGCTGAAAACCCGCATAGTGCGTAAGACTACTCCCATGCTGCAGAACTCCCATCTAGTGTATCCTACACTCAGGATGCAGAACTCCTGTAAACTGCCTCTCACTACTTCCAATGTACAGAAATCCTGTAAGCTCCTTCTCTTTTACTCAGACTACTGAAAACCCGCATAGTGCGTAAGACTACTCCCATGCTACAGAACTCCCGTAAAGTGTTTCCTACACTCAGGATGCAGAACTCCTTTAAACTGCCTCTCACTACTCACAATGTACACAAATCCTGTAAGCTGCTTCTCTTTTACTCAGACTACTGAAAACCCGCATAGTGGGTAAGACTAATCCCAAGCTACAGAACTCCCGTAAAGTGTTTCCTACACTCAGGATGCAGAACTCCTGTAAACTGCCTCTCACTACTTCCAATGTACAGAAATCCTGTAAGCTGCTTCTCTTTTACTCAGACAACTGAAAACCCGCATAGTGCGTAAGACTACTCCCATACTACAGAACTCCCGTAAAGTGTTTCCTGCACTCAGGATGCAGAACTCCTGTAAACTGCCTCTCCCTACTCACAATGTACACAAATCCTGTAAGCTGCTTCTCTTTTACTCAGACTACTAAAAACCCGTATAGTGCGTAAGACTATTCCCATGCTACAGAACTCCCGTAAAGTGTTTCCTACACTCAGGATGCAGAACTCCTATAAACTGCCTCTCCCTACTCACAATGTACACAAATCCTGTAAGCTGCTTCTCTTTTACTCAGACTACTAAAAACCCGCATAGTGCGTAAGACTAATCCCATGCTACAGAACTCCTGTGTAGTGTTTCTTACACTCAGGATGCAGAACTCCTGTAAACTGCCTCTCACTACTTCCAATGTACAGAAATCCTGTAAGCTGCTTCTCTTTTACTCAGAGAACTGAAAACGCGCATAGTGCATTAGCTCCCATGCTACAGAACTCCCGTAAAGTGTTTCCTACACTCAGGATGCAGAACTCCTGTAAACTGCCTCTCCCTACTCACAATGTACACAAATCCTGTAAGCTGCTTCTCTTTTACTCAGACTACTAAAAACCCGTATAGTGCGTAAGACTATTCCCATGCTACAGAACTCCCGTAAAGTGTTTCCTACACTCAGGATGCAGAACTCCTGTAAACTGCCTCTCCCTACTCACAATGTACACAAATCCTGTAAGCTGCTTCTCTTTTACTCAGACTACTAAAAACCCGCATAGTGTGTAAGACTAATCCCATGCTACAGAACTCCTGTGTAGTGTTTCTTACACTCAGGATGCAGAACTCCTGTAAACTGCCTCTCACTACTTCCAATGTACAGAAATCCTGTAAGCTGCTTCTCTTTTACTCAGACAACTGAAAACGCGCATAGTGCATTAGCTCCCATGCTACAGAACTCCCGTAAAGTGTTTCCTACACTCAGGATGCAGAACTCCTGTAAACTGCCTCTCCCTACTCACAATGTACACAAATCCTGTAAGCTGCTTCTCTTTTACTCAGACAACTGAAAACCCGCATAGTGCGTAAGACTACTCCCATACTACAGAACTCCCGTAAAGTGTTTCCTACACTCAGGATGCAGAACTCCTGTAAACTGCCTCTCTCTAATTCCAATGTACAGAAAAACTGTAAGCTGCTTCTCTTTTACTCAGACTACTGAAAACCCGCATAGTGGGTAAGACTACTCCCATGCTACAGAACTCCCGTAAAGTGTTTCCTACACTCAGGATGCAGAACTCCTGTAAACTGTCTCTCAATACTTCCAATGTACACAAATCCTGTAAGCTGCTTCTCTTTTACTCAGACTACTGAAAACCCGCATAGTGGGTAAGACTACTCCCATGCTACAGAACTCCCATAAAGTGTTTCTTACACTCAGGATGCAGAACTCCTGTAAACTGCCTCTCACTACTTCCAATGTACAGAAATCCTGTAAGCTGCTTCTCTTTTACTCAGACAACTGAAAACCCGCATAGTGCGTAAGAATACTCCCATACTACAGAACTCCCGTAAAGTGTTTCCTGCACTCAGGATGCAGAACTCCTGTAAACTGCCTCTCCCTACTCACAATGTACACAAATCCTGTAAGCTGCTTCTCTTTTACTCAGACTACTAAAAACCCGCATAGTGCGTAAGACTAATCCCATGCTACAGAACTCCTGTGTAGTGTTTCTTACACTCAGGATGCAGAACTCCTGTAAACTGCCTCTCACTACTTCCAATGTACAGAAATCCTGTAAGCTGCTTCTCTTTTACTCAGACTGCTGAAAACCCGCATAGTGGGTAAGACTACTCCCATGCTGCAGAACTCCCATCTAGTGTTTCCTACACTCAGGATGCAGAACTCCTGTAAACTGCCTCTCACTACTTCCAATGTACAGAAATCCTGTAAGCTGCTTCTCTTTCACTAAGACTGCTGAAAACCCGCATAGTGGGTAAGACTACTCCCATGCTACAGAACTCCTGTAAAGTGTTTCCTACACTCAGGATGCAAAACTCCTGTAAACTGCCTCTCACTACTTCCAATGTACAGAAATCCTGTAAGCTGCTTCTCTTTTACGCAGACAACTGAAAACCCGCATAGTGCGTAAGACTACTCCCATGCTATAGAACTCCTCTAAAGTGTTTCCTACACTCAGGATGCAGAACTCCTGTAAACTGCCTCTCACTACTTCCAATGTACAGAAATCCTGTAAGCTGCTTCTCTTTTACTCAGACTACTGAAAACGCGCATAGTGCATTAGCTCCCATGCTACAGAACTCCCGTAAAGTGTTTCCTACACTCAGGATGCAGAACTCCTGTAAACTGCCTCTCCCTACTCACAATGTACACAAATCCTGTAAGCTGCTTCTCTTTTACTCAGACAACTGAAAACCCGTATAGTGCGTAAGACTATTCCCATGCTACAGAACTCCCGTAAAGTGTTTCCTACACTCAGGATGCAGAACTCCTGTAAACTGCCTCTCCCTACTCACAATGTACACAAATCCTGTAAGCTGCTTCTCTTTTACTCAGACTACTAAAAACCCGCATAGTGTGTAAGACTAATCCCATGCTACAGAACTCCTGTGTAGTGTTTCTTACACTCAGGATGCAGAACTCCTGTAAACTGCCTCTCACTACTTCCAATGTACAGAAATCCTGTAAGCTGCTTCTCTTTTACTCAGACAACTGAAAACGCGCATAGTGCATTAGCTCCCATGCTACAGAACTCCCGTAAAGTGTTTCCTACACTCAGGATGCAGAACTCCTGTAAACTGCCTCTCCCTACTCACAATGTACACAAATCCTGTAAGCTGCTTCTCTTTTACTCAGACAACTGAAAACCCGCATAGTGCGTAAGACTACTCCCATACTACAGAACTCCCGTAAAGTGTTTCCTACACTCAGGATGCAGAACTCCTGTAAACTGCCTCTCTCTAATTCCAATGTACAGAAAAACTGTAAGCTGCTTCTCTTTTACTCAGACTACTGAAAACCCGCATAGTGGGTAAGACTACTCCCATGCTACAGAACTCCCGTAAAGTGTTTCCTACACTCAGGATGCAGAACTCCTGTAAACTGTCTCTCAATACTTCCAATGTACACAAATCCTGTAAGCTGCTTCTCTTTTACTCAGACTACTGAAAACCCGCATAGTGGGTAAGACTACTCCCATGCTACAGAACTCCCATAAAGTGTTTCTTACACTCAGGATGCAGAACTCCTGTAAACTGCCTCTCACTACTTCCAATGTACAGAAATCCTGTAAGCTGCTTCTCTTTTACTCAGACAACTGAAAACCCGCATAGTGCGTAAGAATACTCCCATACTACAGAACTCCCGTAAAGTGTTTCCTGCACTCAGGATGCAGAACTCCTGTAAACTGCCTCTCCCTACTCACAATGTACACAAATCCTGTAAGCTGCTTCTCTTTTACTCAGACTACTAAAAACCCGCATAGTGCGTAAGACTAATCCCATGCTACAGAACTCCTGTGTAGTGTTTCTTACACTCAGGATGCAGAACTCCTGTAAACTGCCTCTCACTACTTCCAATGTACAGAAATCCTGTAAGCTGCTTCTCTTTTACTCAGACTGCTGAAAACCCGCATAGTGGGTAAGACTACTCCCATGCTGCAGAACTCCCATCTAGTGTTTCCTACACTCAGGATGCAGAACTCCTGTAAACTGCCTCTCACTACTTCCAATGTACAGAAATCCTGTAAGCTGCTTCTCTTTCACTAAGACTGCTGAAAACCCGCATAGTGGGTAAGACTACTCCCATGCTACAGAACTCCTGTAAAGTGTTTCCTACACTCAGGATGCAAAACTCCTGTAAACTGCCTCTCACTACTTCCAATGTACAGAAATCCTGTAAGCTGCTTCTCTTTTACGCAGACAACTGAAAACCCGCATAGTGCGTAAGACTACTCCCATGCTATAGAACTCCTCTAAAGTGTTTCCTACACTCAGGATGCAGAACTCCTGTAAACTGCCTCTCACTACTTCCAATGTACAGAAATCCTGTAAGCTGCTTCTCTTTTACTCAGACTACTGAAAACCCGCATAGTGGGTAAGACTACTCCCATGCTACAGAACTCCCGTAAAGTGTTTCCTAGACTCAGGATGCAGAACTCCTGTAAACTGCCTCTCACTACTTCCAATGTACACAAATCCTGTAAGCTGCTTCTCTTTTACTCAGACTACTGAAAACCCGCATAGTGGGTAAGACTAATCCCATGCTACAGAACTCCCGTAAAGTGTTTCCTACACTCAGGATGCAGAACTCCTGTAAACTGCCTCTCACTACTTCCAATGTACAGAAATCCTGTAAGCTGCTTCTCTTTTACTCAGACAACTGAAAACGCGCATAGTGCGTAAGACTACTCCCATACTACAGAACTCCCGTAAAGTGTTTCCTACACTCAGGATGCAGAACTCCTGTAAACTGCCTCTCCCTACTCACAATGTACACAAATCCTGTAAGCTGCTTCTCTTTTACTCAGACAACTGAAAACGCGCATAGTGCATTAGCTCCCATGCTACAGAACTCCCGTAAAGTGTTTCCTACACTCAGGATGCAGAACTCCTGTAAACTGCCTCTCCCTACTCACAATGTACACAAATCCTGTAAGCTGCTTCTCTTTTACTCAGACTACTAAAAACCCGCATAGTGCGTAAGACTAATCCCATGCTACAGAACTCCTGTGTAGTGTTTCTTACACTCAGGATGCAGAACTCCTGTAAACTGCCTCTCACTACTTCCAATGTACAGAAATCCTGTAAGCTGCTTCTCTTTTACTCAGACTGCTGAAAACCCGCATAGTGCTTAAGACTACTCCCATGCTGCAGAACTCCCATCTAGTGTTTCCTACACTCAGGATGCAGAACTCTTGTAAACTGCCTCTCACTACTTCCAATGTACAGAAATCCTGTAAGCTGCTTCTCTTTCACTAAGACTGCTGAAAACCCGCATAGTGCGTAAGACTACTCCCATACTACAGAACTCCCATAAAGTGTTTCCTACACTCAGGATGCAAAACTCCTGTAAACTGCCTCTCACTACTTCCAATGTACAGAAATCCTGTAAGCTGCTTCTCTTTTACTCAGACTACTGAAAACCTGCATAGTGCGTAAGACTACTCCCATGCTACAGAACTCCCGTAAAGTGTTTCCTACACTCAGGATGCAGAACTCCTGTAAACTGCCTCTCACTACTTCAAATGTACAGAAATCCTGTAAGCTGCTTCTCTTTTACGCAGACAACTGAAAACCCGCATAGTGCGTAAGACTACTCCCATGCTATAGAACTCCTCTAAAGTGTTTCCTACACTCAGGATGCAGAACTCCTGTAAACTGCCTCTCACTAATTCCAATGTACAGAAATCCTGTAAGCTGCTTCTCTTTTACGCAGACTACTGAAAACCCGCATACTGCGTAAGACTACTCCCATGCTACAGAACTCCCATAAAGTGTTTCCTACACTCAGGATGCAGAACTCCTGTAAACTGCCTCTCACTACTTCCAATGTACAGAAATCCTGTAAGCTGCTTCTCTTTTACTCAGACTACTGAAAACCCGCATAGTGGGTAAGACTACTCCCATGCTACAGAACTCCCATAAAGTGTTTCTTACACTCAGGATGCAGAACTCCTGTAAACTGCCTCTCACTACTTCCAATGTACAGAAATCCTGTAAGCTGCTTCTCTTTTACTCAGACAACTGAAAACCCGCATAGTGCGTAAGACTACTCCCATACTACAGAACTCCCGTAAAGTGTTTCCTGCACTCAGGATGCAGAACTCCTGTAAACTGCCTCTCCCTACTCACAATGTACACAAATCCTGTAAGCTGCTTCTCTTTTACTCAGACTACTAAAAACCCGTATAGTGCGTAAGACTATTCCCATGCTACAGAACTCCCGTAAAGTGTTTCCTACACTCAGGATGCAGAACTCCTGTAAACTGCCTCTCCCTACTCACAATGTACACAAATCCTGTAAGCTGCTTCTCTTTTACTCAGACTACTAAAAACCCGCATAGTGCGTAAGACTAATCCCATGCTACAGAACTCCTGTGTAGTGTTTCTTACACTCAGGATGCAGAACTCCTGTAAACTGCCTCTCACTACTTCCAATGTACAGAAATCCTGTAAGCTGCTTCTCTTTTACTCAGACAACTAAAAACGCGCATAGTGCATTAGCTCCCATGCTACAGAACTCCCGTAAATTGTTTCCTACACTCAGGATGCAGAACTCCTGTAAACTGCCTTTCCCTACTCACAATGTACACAAATCCTGTAAGCTGCTTCTATTTTACTCAGACTACTAAAAACCCGCATAGTGCGTAAGACTACTCCCATACTACAGAACTCCCGTAAAGTGTTTCCTACACTCAGGATGCAGAACTCCTGTAAACTGCCTCTCACTAATTCCAATGTACAGAAATCCTGTAAGATGCTTCTCTTTTACTCAGACTACTGAAAACCTGCATAGTGCGTAAGACTACTCCCATGCTACAGAACTCCCGTAAAGTGTTTCCTACACTGAGGATGCAGAACTCCTGTAAACTGTCTCTCAATACTTCCAATGTACAGAAATCCTGTAAGCTGCTTCTCTTTTACTCAGACTACTGAAAACCCGCATAGTGGGTAAGACTACTCCCATGCTACAGAACTCCCATAAAGTGTTTCTTACACTCAGGATGCAGAACTCCTGTAAACTGCCTCTCACTACTTCCAATGTACAGAAATCCTGTAAGCTGCTTCTCTTTTACTCAGACAACTGAAAACCCGCATAGTGCGTCAGACTACTCCCATACTACAGAACTCCCGTAAAGTGTTTCCTGCACTCAGGATGCAGAACTCCTGTAAACTGCCTCTCCCTACTCACAATGTACAGAAATCCTGTAAGCTGCTTCTCTTTTACTCAGACTTCTAAAAACCCGCATAGTGCGTAAGACTAATCCCATGCTACAGAACTCCTGTGTAGTGTTTCTTACACTCAGGATGCAGAACTCCTGTAAACTGCCTCTCACTACTTCCAATGTACAGAAATCCTGTAAGCTGCTTCTCTTTTACTCAGACTGCTGAAAACCCGCATAGTGCGTAAGACTACTCCCATGCTGCAGAACTCCCATCTAGTGTTTCCTGCACTCAGGATGCAGAACTCCTGTATACTGCCTCTCACTACTTCCAATGTACAGAAATCCTGTAAGCTGCTTCTCTTTCACTAAGACTGCTGAAAACCCGCATAGTGCGTAAGACTACTCCCATGCTACAGAACTCCCATAAAGTGTTTCCTACACTCAGGATGCAAAACTCCTGTAAACTGCCTCTCACTACTTCCAATGTACAGAAATCCTGTAAGCTGCTTCTCTTTTACGCAGACAACTGAAAACCCGCATAGTGCGTAAGACTACTCCCATGCTATAGAACTCCTCTAAAGTGTTTCCTACACTCAGGATGCAGAACTCCTGTAAACTGCCTCTCACTACTTCCAATGTACAGAAATCCTGTAAGCTGCTTCTCTTTTACGCAGACTACTGAAAACCCGCATAGTGCGTAAGACTACTCCCATGCTAAAGAACTCCCATAAAGTGTTTCCTACACTCAGGATGCAGAACTCCTGTAAACTGCCTCTCACTACTTCCAATGTACACAAATCCTGTAAGCTGCTTCTCTTTTACTCAGACAACTGAAAACCCGCATAGTGCGTAAGACTACTCCCATACTACAGAACTCCCGTAAAGTGTTTCCTACACTCAGGATGCAGAACTCCTGTAAACTGCCTCTCACTACCTCCAATGTACAGAAATCCTGTAAGCTGCTTCTCTTTTACTCAGACTACTGAAAACCCGCATATTGGGTAAGACTACTCCCATGCTACAGAACTCCCATAAAGTGTTTCCTAGACTCAGGATGCAGAACTCCTGTAAACTGCCTCTCACTACTTCCAATGTACACAAATCCTGTAAGCTGCTTCTCTTTTACTCAGACTACTGAAAACCCGCATAGTGGGTAAGACTAATCCCATGCTACAGAACTCCCGTAAAGTGTTTCCTACACTCAGGATGCAGAACTCCTGTAAACTGCCTCTCACTACTTCCAATGTACACAAATCCTGTAAGCTGCTTCTCTTTTACTCAGACAACTGAAAACGCGAATGGTGCATTAGCTCCCATGCTACAGAACTCCCGTAAAGTGTTTCCTACACTCAGGATGCAGAACTCCTGTAAACTGCCTCTCCCTACTCACAATGTACACAAATCCTGTAAGCTGCTTCTCTTTTACTCAGACAACTGAAAACGCGCATAGTGCGTTAGACAGCTCCCATGCTACAGAACTCCCGTAAAGTGTTTCCTACACTCAGGATGCAGAACTCCTGTAAACTGCCTCTCCCTACTCACAATGTACACAAATCCTGTAAGCTGCTTCTCTTTTACTCAGACTACTAAAAACCCGCATAGTGCGTAAGACTAATCCTATGCTACAGAACTCCTGTGTAGTGTTTCTTACACTCAGGATGCAAAACTCCTGTAAACTGCCTCTCACTACTTCCAATGTACAGAAATCCTGTAAGCTGCTTCTCTTTTACGCAGACAACTGAAAACCCGCATAGTGCGTAAGACTACTCCCATGCTATAGAACTCCTCTAAAGTGTTTCCTACACTCAGGATGCAGAACTCCTGTAAACTGCCTCTCACTACTTCCAATGTACAGAAATCCTGTAGGCTGCTTCTCTTTTACGCAGACTACTGAAAACCCGCATAGTGCGTAAGACTACTCCCATGCTAAAGAACTCCCATAAAGTGTTTCCTACACTCAGGATGCAGAACTCCTGTAAACTGCCTCTCACTACTTCCAATGTACACAAATCCTGTAAGCTGCTTCTCTTTTACTCAGACAACTGAAAACCCACATAGTGCGTAAGACTACTCCCATACTACAGAACTCCCGTAAAGTGTTTCCTACACTCAGGATGCAGAACTCCTGTAAACTGCCTCTCACTACCTCCAATGTACAGAAATCCTGTAAGCTGCTTCTCTTTTACTCAGACTACTGAAAACCCGCATAGTGGGTAAGACTACTCCCATGCTACAGAACTCCCGTAAAGTGTTTCCTAGACTCAGGATGCAGAACTCCTGTAAACTGCCTCTCACTACTTCCAATGTACACAAATCCTGTAAGCTGCTTCTCTTTTACTCAGACTACTGAAAACCCGCATAGTGGGTAAGACTAATCCCATGCTACAGAACTCCCGTAAAGTGTTTCCTACACTCAGGATGCAGAACTCCTGTAAACTGCCTCTCACTACTTCCAATGTACACAAATCCTGTAAGCTGCTTCTCTTTTACTCAGACAACTGAAAACGCGAATAGTGCATTAGCTCCCATGCTACAGAACTCCCGTAAAGTGTTTCCTACACTCAGGATGCAGAACTCCTGTAAACTGCCTCTCCCTACTCACAATGTACACAAATCCTGTAAGCTGCTTCTCTTTTACTCAGACAACTGAAAACGCGCATAGTGCGTTAGACAGCTCCCATGCTACAGAACTCCCGTAAAGTGTTTCCTACACTCAGGATGCAGAACTCCTGTAAACTGCCTCTCCCTACTCACAATGTACACAAATCCTGTAAGCTGCTTCTCTTTTACTCAGACTACTAAAAACCCGCATAGTGCGTAAGACTAATCCTATGCTACAGAACTCCTGTGTAGTGTTTCTTACACTCAGGATGCAGAACTCCTGTAAACTGCCTCTCACTACTTCCAATGTACAGAAATCCTGTAAGCTGCTTCTCTTTTACTCAGACTGCTGAAAACCCGCATAGTGCGTAAGACTACTCCCATGCTGCAGAACTCCCATCTAGTGTTTCCTACACTCAGGATGCAGAACTCCTGTAAACTGCCTCTCACTACTTCCAATGTACAGAAATCCTGTAAGCTGCTTTTCTTTCACTAAGACTGCTGAAAACCCGCATAGTGCGTAAGAGTACTCCCATGCTACAGAACTCCCATAAAGTGTTTCCTACACTCAGGATGCAAAACTCCTGTAAACTGCCTCTCACTACTTCCAATGTACAGAAATCCTGTAAGCTGCTTCTCTTTTACGCAGACAACTGAAAACCCGCATAGTGCGTAAGACTACTCCCATGCTATAGAACTCCTCTAAAGTGTTTCCCACACTCAGGATGCAGAACTCCTGTAAACTGCCTCTCACTAATTCCAATGTACAGAAATCCTGTAAGCTGCTTCTCTTTTACTCAGACAACTGAAAACCCGCATAGTGCGTAAGACTACTCCCATGCTACAGAACTCCCGTAAAGTGTTTCCTACACTCAGGATGCAGAACTCCTGTAAACTGCCTCTCACTACTTCCAATGTACACAAATCCTGTAAGCTGCTTCTCTTTTACTCAGACTACTGAAAACCCGCATAGTGGGTAAGACTAATCCCATGCTACAGAACTCCCGTAAAGTGTTTCCTACACTCAGGATGCAGAACTCCTGTAAACTGCCTCTCACTACTTCCAATGTACAGAAATCCTGTAAGCTGCTTCTCTTTTACTCAGACAACTGAAAACCCGCATAGTGCGTAAGACTACTCCCATGCTACGGAACTCCCGTAATGTGTTTCCTACACTCAGGATGCAGAACTCCTGTAAACTGCCTCTCCCTACTCACAATGTACACAAATCATGTAAGCTGCTTCTCTTTTACTCAGACAACTGAAAACGCTCATAGTGCGTTAGCTCCCATGCTACAGAACTCCCGTAAAGTGTTTCCTACACTCAGGATGCAGAACTCCAGTAAACTGCCTCTCCCTACTCACAATGTACACAAATCCTGTAAGCTGCTTCTCTTTTACTCAGACTACTAAAAACCCGCATAGTGCGTAAGACTATTCCCATGCTAAAGAACTCCCGTAAAGTGTTTCCTACACTCAGTATGCAGAACTCCTGTAAACTGCCTCTCCCTACTCACAATGTACAGAAATCCTGTAAGCTGCTTCTCTTTTACTCAGACAACTGAAAACCCGCATAGTGCGTAAGACTACTCCCATGCTACAGAACTCCCTTAAAGTGTTTCCTACACTCAGGATGCAGAACTCCTGTAAACTGCCTCTCACTACTTCCAATGTACACAAATCCTGTAAGCTGCTTCTCTTTTACTCAGACTACTGAAAACCCGCATAGTGGGTAAGACTAATCCCATGCTACAGAACTCCCGTAAAGTGTTTCCTACACTCAGGATGCAGAACTCCTGTAAACTGCCTCTCACTACTTCCAATGTACAGAAATCCTGTAAGCTGCTTCTCTTTTACTCAGACAACTGAAAACCCGCATAGTGCGTAAGACTACTCCCATGCTACAGAACTCCCGTAATGTGTTTCCTACACTCAGGATGCAGAACTCCTGTAAACTGCCTCTCCCTACTCACAATGTACACAAATCAAGTAAGCTGCTTCTCTTTTACTCAGACAACTGAAAACGCGCATAGTGCGTTAACTCCCATGCTACAGAACTCCCGTAAAGTGTTTCCTACACTCAGGATGCAGAACTCCAGTAAACTGCCTCTCCCTACTCACAATGTACACAAATCCTGTAAGCTGCTTCTCTTTTACTCAGACTACTAAAAACCCGCATAGTGCGTAAGACTATTCCCATGCTAAAGAACTCCCGTAAAGTGTTTCCTACACTCAGGATGCAGAACTCCTGTAAACTGCCTCTCCCTACTCACAATGTACAGAAATCCTGTAAGCTGCTTCTCTTTTACTCAGACAACTGAAAACCCGCATAGTGCGTAAGACTACTCCCATGCTACAGAACTCCCGTAAAGTGTTTCCTACACTCAGGATGCAGAACTCCTGTAAACTGCCTCTCACTACTTCCAATGTACAGAAATCCTGTAAGCTGCTTCTCTTTTACTCAGACTACTGAAAACCCGCATAGTTGGTAAGACTAATCCCATGCTACAGAACTCCCGTAAAGTGTTTCCTACACTCAGGATGCAGAACTCCTGTAAACTGCCTCTCACTACTTCCAATGTACAGAAATCCTGTAAGCTGCTTCACTTTTACTCAGACAACTGAAAACCCGCATAGTGCGTAAGACTACTCCCATACTACAGAACTCCCGTAAAGTGTTTCCTACACTCAGGATGCAGAACTCCTGTAAACTGCCTCTCCCTACTCACAATATACACAAATCCTGTAAGCTGCTTCTCTTTTACTCAGACAACTGAAAACGCGCATAGTGCGTTAGCTCCCATGCTACAGAACTCCCGTAAAGTGTTTCCTACACTCAGGATGCAGAACTCCAGTAAACTGCCTCTCCCTACTCACAATGTACACAAATCCTGTAAGCTGCTTCTCTTTTACTCAGACTACTAAAAACCCGCATAGTGCGTAAGACTATTCCCATGCTAAAGAACTCCCGTAAAGTGTTTCCTACACTCAGGATGCAGAACTCCTGTAAACTGCCTCTCCCTACTCACAATGTACACAAATCCTGTAAGCTGCTTCTCTTTTACTCAGACAACTGAAAACCCGCATAGTGCGTAAGACTACTCCCATGCTACAGAACTCCCGTAAAGTGTTTCCTACACTCAGGATGCAGAACTCCTGTAAACTGCCTCTCACTACTTCCAATGTACAGAAATCCTGTAAGCTGCTTCTCTTTTACTCAGACTACTGAAAACCCGCATAGTGGGTAAGACTACTCCCATGCTACAGAACTCCCGTAAAGTGTTTCCTACACTCAGGATGCAGAACTCCTGTAAACTGCCTCTCACTACTTCCAATGTACAGAAATCCTGTAAGCTGCTTCTCTTTTACTCAGACAACTGAAAACCCGCATAGTGCGTAAGACTACTCCCATGCTACAGAACTCCCGTAATGTGTTTCCTACACTCAGGATGCAGAACTCCTGTAAACTGCCTCTCCCTACTCACAATGTACACAAATCATGTAAGCTGCTTCTCTTTTACTCAGACAACTGAAAACGCGCATAGTGCGTTAGCTCCCATGCTACAGAACTCCCGTAAAGTGTTTCCTACACTCAGGATGCAGAACTCCAGTAAACTGCCTCTCCCTACTCACAATGTACACAAATCCTGTAAGCTGCTTCTCTTTTACTCAGACTACTAAAAACCCGCATAGTGCGTAAGACTATTCCCATGCTAAAGAACTCCCGTAAAGTGTTTCCTACACTCAGGATGCAGAACTCCTGTAAACTGCCTCTCCCTACTCACAATGTACAGAAATCCTGTAAGCTGCTTCTCTTTTACTCAGACAACTGAAAACCCGCATAGTGCGTAAGACTACTCCCATACTACAGAACTCCCGTAAAGTGTTTCCGACACTCAGGATGCAGAACTCCTGTAAACTGCCTCTCCCTACTCACAATGTACACAAATCCTGTAAGCTGCTTCTCTTTTACTCAGACAACTGAAAACGCGCATAGTGCGTTAGCTCCCATGCTACAGAACTCCCGTAAAGTGTTTCCTACACTCAGGATGCAGAACTCCAGTAAACTGCCTCTCCCTACTCACAATGTACACAAATCCTGTAAGCTGCTTCTCTTTTACTCAGACTACTAAAAACCCGCATAGTGCGTAAGACTAATCCCATGCTACAGAACTCCTGTGTAGTGTTTCTTACACTCAGGATGCAGAACTCCTGTAAACTGCCTCTCACTACTTCCAATGTACAGAAATCCTGTAAGATGCTTCTCTTTTACTCAGACAACTGAAAACGCGCATAGTGCATTAGCTCCCATACTATAGAACTCCCGTAAAGTGTTTCCTACACTCAGGATGCAGAACTCCTGTAAACTGCCTCTCCCTACTCACAATGTACACAAATCCTGTAAGCTGCTTCTCTTTTACTCAGACTACTAAAAACCCGCATAGTGCGTAAGACTACTCCCATACTACAAAACTCCCGTAAAGTGTTTCCTACACTCAGGATGCAGAACTCCTGTAAACTGCCTCTCACTACTTCCAATGTACAGAAATCCTGTAAGCTGCTTCTCTTTTACTCAGACTACTGAAAACCCGCATAGTGCGTAAGACTACTCCCATGCTACAGAACTCCCGTAAAGTTTTCCTACACTCAGGATGCAGAACTCCTGTAAACTGTCTCTCAATACTTCCAATGTACACATATCCTGTAAGCTGCTTCTCTTTTACTCAGACTACTGAAAACCCGCATAGTGGGTAAGACTACTCCCATGCTATAGAACTCCTCTAATGTGTTTCCTACACTCAGGATGCAGAACTCCTGTAAACTGCCTCTCACTACTTCCAATGTACAGAAATCCTGTAAGCTGCTTCTCTTTTACGCAGACTACTGAAAACCCGCATAGTGCGTAAGACTACTCCCATGCTACAGAACTCCCATAAAGTGTTTCCTACACTCAGGATGCAGAACTCCTGTAAACTGCCTCTCACTACTTCCAATGTACAGAAATCCTGAAAGCTGCTTCTCTTTTACTCAGACTACTGAAAACCCGCATAGTGGGTAAGACTAATCCCATGCTACAGAACTCCCGTAAAGTGTTTCCTACACTCAGGATGCAGAACTCCTGTAAACTGCCTCTCCCTACTCACAATGTACAGAAATCCTGTAAGCTGCTTCTCTTTTACTCAGACAACTGAAAACCCGCATAGTGCGTAAGACTACTCCCATACTACAGAACTCCCGTAAAGTGTTTCCTACACTCAGGATGCAGAACTCCTGTAAACTGCCTCTCCCTACTCACAATGTACACAAATCCTGTAAGCTGCTTCTCTTTTACTCAGACAACTGAAAACGCGCATAGTGCGTTAGCTCCCATGCTACAGAACTCCCGTAAAGTGTTTCCTACACTCAGGATGCAGAACTCCAGTAAACTGCCTCTCCCTACTCACAATGTACACAAATCCTGTAAGCTGCTTCTCTTTTACTCAGACAACTAAAAACACGCATAGTGCGTAAGACTATTCCCATGCTACAGAACTCCCGTAAAGTGTTTCCTACACTCAGGATGCAGAACTCCTGTAAACTGCCTCTCCCTACTCACAATGTACACAAATCCTGTAAGCTGCTTCTCTTTTACTCAGACTACTGAAAACCCGCATAGTGCGTAAGACTACGCCCATGCTACAGAACTCCCGTAAAGTGTTTCCTACACTCAGGATGCAGAACTCCTGTAAACTGCCTCTCACTACTTCCAATGTACACAAATCCTGTAAGCTGCTTCTCTTTTACTCAGACTACTGAAAACCCGCATAGTGGGTAAGACTAATCCCATGCTACAGAACTCCCGTAAAGTGTTTCCTACACTCAGGATGCAGAACTCCTGTAAACTGCCTCTCACTACTTCCAATGTACAGAAATCCTGTAAGCTGCTTCTCTTTTACTCAGACAACTGAAAACGCGCATAGTGCGTAAGACTACTCCCATACTACAGAACTCCCGTAAAGTGTTTCCTACACTCAGGATGCAGAACTCCTGTAAACTGCCTCTCCCTACTCACAATGTACACAAATCCTGTAAGCTGCTTCTCTTTTACTCAGACTACTAAAAACCCGCATAGTGCGTAAGACTAATCCCATGCTACAGAACTCCTGTGTAGTGTTTCTTACACTCAGGATGCAGAACTCCTGTAAACTGCCTCTCACTACTTCCAATGTACAGAAATCCTGTAAGCTGCTTCTCTTTTACTCAGACAACTGAAAACGCGCATAGTGCATTAGCTCCCATGCTACAGAACTCCCGTAAAGTGTTTCCTACACTCAGGATGCAGAACTCCTGTAAACTGCCTCTCCCTACTCACAATGTACAGAAATCCTGTAAGCTGCTTCTCTTTTACTCAGACAACTGAAAACGCGCATAGTGCGTTAGCTCCCATGCTACAGAACTCCCGTAAAGTGTTTCCTACACTCAGGATGCAGAACTCCAGTAAACTGTCTCTCCCTACTCACAATGTACACAAATCCTGTAAGCTGCTTCTCTTTTACTCATACTACTAAAAACCCGCATAGTGCGTAAGACTAATCCCATGCTACAGAATTCCTGTGTAGTGTTTCTTACACTCAGGATGCAGAACTCCTGTAAACTGCCTCTCACTACTTCCAATGTACAGAAATCCTGTAAGCTGCTTCTCTTTTACTCAGACAACTGAAAATGCGCATAGTGCATTAGCTCCCATGCTACAGAACTCCCGTAAAGTGTTTCCTACACTCAGGATGCAGAACTCCTGTAAACTGCCTCTCCCTACTCACAATGTACACAAATCCTGTAAGCTGCTTGTCTTTTACTCAGACTACTAAAAACCCGCATAGTGCGTAAGACTAATCCCATGCTACAGAACTCCTGTGTAGTGTTTCTTACACTCAGGATGCAGAACTCCTGTAAACTGCCTCTCACTACTTCCAATGTACAGAAATCCTGTAAGCTGCTTCTCTTTTACTCAGACAACTGAAAACGCGCATAGTGCATTAGCTCCCATGCTACAGAACTCCCGTAAAGTGTTTCCTACACTCAGGATGCAGAACTCCTGTAAACTGCCTCTCCCTACTCACAATGTACACAAATCCTGTAAGCTGCTTCTCTTTTACTCAGACTACTGAAAACCCGCATAGTGCGTAAGACTACGCCCATGCTACAGAACTCCCGTAAAGTGTTTCCTACACTCAGGATGCAGAACTCCTGTAAACTGTCTCAATACTTCCAATGTACACAAATCCTGTAAGCTGCTTCTCTTTTACTCAGATTACTGAAAACCCGCATAGTGGGTAAGACTACTCCCATGCTACAGAACTCCCATATAGTGTTTCTTACACTCAGGATGCAGAACTCCTGTAAACTGCCTCTCACTACTTCCAATGTACAGAAATCCTGTAAGCTGTTTCTCTTTTACTCAGACAACTGAAAACCCGCATAGTGCGTAAGACTACTCCCATACTACAGAACTCCCGTAAAGTGTTTCCTGCACTCAGGATGCAGAACTCCTGTAAACTCTCTCTCCCTACTCACAATGTACAGAAATCCTGTAAGCTGCTTCTCTTTTACTCAGACTACTAAAAACCCGCATAGTGCGTAAGACTAATCCCATGCTAAAGAACTCCTGTGTAGTGTTTCTTACACTCAGGATGCAGAACTCCTGTAAACTGCCTCTCACTACTTGCAATGTACAGAAATCCTGTAAGCTGCTTCTCTTTTACTCAGACTGCTGAAAACCCGCATAGTGCGTAAGACTACTCCCATGCTGCAGAACTCCCATCTAGTGTTTCCTACACTCAGGATGCAGAACTCCTGTAAACTGCCTCTCACTACTTCCAATGTACAGAAATCCTGTAAGCTGCTTCTCTTTCACTAAGACTGCTGAAAACCCGCATAGTGCGTAAGACTAATCCCATGCTACAGAACTCCCATAAAGTGTTTCCTACACTCAGGATGCAAAACTCCTGTAAACTGCCTCTCACTACTTCCAATGTACAGAAATCCTGTAAGCTGCTTCTCTTTTACGCAGACAACTGAAAACCCGCATAGTGCGTAAGACTACTCCCATGCTATAGAACTCCTCTAAAGTGTTTCCTACACTCAGGATGCAGAACTCCTGTAAACTGCCTCTCACTACTTCCAATGTACAGAAATCCTGTAAGCTGCTTCTCTTTTACGCAGACTACTGAAAACCCGCATAGTGCGTAAGACTACTCCCATGCTACAGAACTCCCATAAAGTGTTTCCTACACTCAGGATGCAGAACTCCTGTAAACTGCCTCTCCCTACTCACAATGTACACAAATCCTGTAAGCTGCTTCTCTTTTACTCAGACAACTGAAAACGCGCATAGTGCATTAGCTCCCATGCTACAGAACTCCCGTAAAGTGTTTCCTACACTCAGGATGCAGAACTCCTGTAAACTGCCTCTCCCTACTCACAATGTACACAAATCCTGTAAGCTGCTTCTCTTTTACTCAGACTACTAAAAACCCGCATAGTGCGTAAGACTATTCCCATGCTAAAGAACTCCCGTAAAGTGTTTCCTACACTCCGGATGCAGAACTCTTGTAAACTGCCTCTCCCTACTCACAATGTACAAAAATCCTGTAAGCTGCTTCTCTTTTACTCAGACTACTAAAAACCCGCATAGTGCGTAAGACTAATCCCATTCTACAGAACTCCTGTGTAGTGTTTCTTACACTCAGGATGCAGAACTCCTGTAAACTGCCTCTCACTACTTCCAATGTACAGAAATCCTGTAAGCTGCTTCTCTTTTACTCAGACTACTGAAAACCCGCATAGTGGGTAAGACTACTCCCATGCTACAGAACTCCCGTAAAGTGTTTCCTACACTCAGGATGCAGAACTCCTGTAAACTGCCTCTCACTACTTCCAATGTACAGAAATCCTGTAAGCTGCTTCTCTTTCACTAAGACTGCTGAAAACCCGCATAGTGCGTAAGACTACTCCCATGCTACAGAACTCCCATAAAGTGTTTCCTACACTCAGGATGCAGAACTCCTGTAAACTGCCTCTCACTACTTCCAATGTACAGAAATCCTGTAAGCTGCTTCTCTTTTACGCAGACTACTGAAAACCCGCATAGTGCGTAAGACTACTCCCATGCTACAGAACTCCCATAAAGTGTTTCCTACACTCAGGATGCAGAACTCCTGTAAACTGCCTCTCACTGCTTCCAATGTACAGAAATCCTGTAAGCTGCTTCTCTTTTACTCAGACTACTGAAAACCCGCATAGTGCGTAAGACTACTCCCATACTACAGAACTCCCGTAAAGTGTTTCCTACACTCAGGATGCAGAACTCCTGTAAACTGCCTCTCACTACTTCCAATGTACAGAAATCCTGTAAGCTGCTTCTCTTTTACTCAGACTACTGAAAACCCGCATAGTGCGTAAGACTACTCCCATGCTACAGAACTCCCGTAAAGTGTTTCCTACACTCAGGATGCAGAACTCCTGTAAACTGCCTCTCACTACTTCCAATGTACACAAATCCTGAAAGCTGCTTCTCTTTTACTCAGACTACTGAAAACCCGCATAGTGGGTAAGACTAATCCCATGCTACAGAACTCCCGTAAAGTGTTTCCTACACTCAGGATGCAGAACTCCTGTAAACTGCCTCTCCCTACTCACAATGTACAGAAATCCTGTAAGCTGCTTCTCTTTTACTCAGACAACTGAAAACCCGCATAGTGCGTAAGACTACTCCCATACTACAGAACTCCCGTAAAGTGTTTCCTACACTCAGGATGCAGAACTCCTGTAAACTGCCTCTCCCTACTCCCAATGTACACAAATCCTGTAAGCTGCTTCTCTTTTACTCAGACAACTGAAAACGCGCATAGTGCGTTAGATCCCATGCTACAGAACTCCCGTAAAGTGTTTCCTACACTCAGGATGCAGAACTCCTGTAAACTGCCTCTCCCTACTCACAATGTACACATCCTGTAAGCTGCTTCTCTTTTACTCAGACTACTAAAAACCCGCATAGTGCGTAAGACTATTCCCATGCTACAGAACTCCCGTAAAGTGTTTCCCACACTCAGGATGCAGAACTCCTGTAAACTGCCTCTCCCTACTCACAATGTACAGAAATCCTGTAAGCTGCTTCTCTTTTACTCAGACTACTGAAAACCCGCATAGTGCGTAAGACTACGCCCATGCTACAGAACTCCCGTAAAGTGTTTCCTACACTCAGGATGCAGAACTCCTGTAAACTGCCTCTCACTACTCACAATGTACACAAATCCTGTAAGCTGCTTCTCTTTTACTCAGACTACTGAAAACCCGCATAGTGGGTAAGACTACTCACATGCTACAGAACTCCCGTAAAGTGTTTCCTACACTCAGGATGCAGAACTCCTGTAAACTGCCTCTCACTACTTCCAATGTACAGAAATCCTGTAAGCTGCTTCTCTTTTACTCAGACAACTGAAAACCCGCATAGTGCGTAAGACTACTCCCATACTACAGAACTCCCGTAAAGTGTTTCCTACACTCAGGATGCAGAACTCCTGTAAACTGCCTCTCCCTACTCACAATGTACACAAATCCTGTAAGCTGCTTCTCTTTTACTCAGACAACTGAAAACGCGCATAGTGCGTTAGCTCCCATGCTACAGAACTCCCGTAAAGTGTTTCCTACACTCAGGATGCAGAACTCCAGTAAACTGCCTCTCCAACTCACAATGTACACAAATCCTGTAAGCTGCTTCTCTTTTACTCAGACTACTAAAAACCCGCATAGTGCGTAAGACTAATCCCATGCTACAGAACTCCTGTGTAGTGTTTCTAAAACTTAGGAGGCAGAACTCCTGTAAACTGCCTCTCACTACTTCCAATGTACAGAAATCCTGTAAGCTGCTTCTCTTTTACTCAGACAACTGAAAACGCGCATAGTGCATTAGCTCCCATGCTACAGAACTCCCGTAAAGTGTTTCCTACACTCAGGATGCAGAACTCCTGTAAACTGCCTCTCCCTACTCACAATGTACACAAATCCTGTAAGCTGCTTCTCTTTTACTCAGACTACTAAAAACCCGCATAGTGCGTAAGACTAATCCCATGCTACAGAACTCCTGTGTAGTGTTTCTTACACTCAGGATGCAGAACTCCTGTAAACTGCCTCTCACTACTTCCAATGTACAGAAATCCTGTAAGCTGCTTCTCTTTTACTCAGACAACTGAAAACGCGCATAGTGCATTAGCTCCCATGCTACAGAACTCCCGTAAAGTGTTTCCTACACTCAGGATGCAGAACTCCTGTAAACTGCCTCTCCCTACTCACAATGTACACAAATCCTGTAAGCTGCTTCTCTTTTACTCAGACTACTAAAAACCCACATAGTGTGTAAGACTACTCCCATACTACAGAACTCCCGTAAAGTGTTTCCTACACTCAGGATGCAGAACTCCTGTAAACTGCCTCTCACTAATTCCAATGTACAGAAATCCTGTAAGCTGCTTCTCTTTTACTCAGACTACTGAAAACCCGCATAGTGCGTAAGACTACTCCCATGCTACAGAACTCCCGTAAAGTGTTTCCTACACTCAGGATGCAGAACTCCTGTAAACTGTCTCTCAATACTTCCAATGTACACAAATCCTGTAAGCTGCTTCTCTTTTACTCAGATTACTGAAAACCCGCATAGTGGGTAAGACTACTCCCATGCTACAGAACTCCCATACAGTGTTTCTTACACTCAGGATGCAGAACTCCTGTAAACTGCCTCTCACTACTTCCATGTACAGAAATCCTGTAAGCTGTTTCTCTTTTACTCAGACAACTGAAAACCCGCATAGTGCGTAAGACTACTCCCATACTACAGAACTCCCGTAAAGTGTTTCCTGCACTCAGGATGCAGAACTCCTGTAAACTGCCTCTCCCTACTCACAATGTACAGAAATCCTGTAAGCTGCTTCTCTTTTACTCAGACTACTAAAAACCCGCATAGTGCGTAAGACTAATCCCATGCTACAGAACTCCTGTGTAGTGTTTCTTACACAAAGGATGCAGAACTCCTGTAAACTGCCTCTCACTACTTCCAATGTACAGAAATCCTGTAAGCTGCTTCTCTTTCACTAAGACTGCTGAAAACCCGCATAGTGCGTAAGACTACTCCCATGCTGCAGAACTCCCATCTAGTGTTTCCTACACTCAGGATGCAGAACTCCTGTAAACTGCCTCTCACTACTTCCAATGTACAGAAATCCTGTAAGCTGCTTCTCTTTTACGCAGACAACTGAAAACCCGCATAGTGCGTAAGACTACTCCCATGCTATAGAACTCCTCTAAAGTGTTTCCTACACTCAGGATGCAAAACTCCTGTAAACTGCCTCTCACTACTTCCAATGTACAGAAATCCTGTAAGCTGCTTCTCTTTTACGCAGACTAGTGAAAACCCGCATAGTGCGTAAGACTACTCCCATGCTACGGAACTCCCATAAAGTGTTTCCTACACTCAGGATGCAGAACTCCTGTAAACTGCCTCTCCCTACTCACAATGTACACAAATCCTGTAAGCTGCTTCTCTTTTACTCAGACAACTGAAAACCCGCATAGTGCATTAGCTCCCATGCTACAGAACTCCCGTAAAGTGTTTCCTACACTCAGGATGCAGAACTCCTGTAAACTGCCTCTCCCTACTCACAATGTACACAAATCCTGTAAGCTGCTTCTCTTTTACTCAGACTACTAAAAACCCGCATAGTGCGTAAGACTATTCCCATGCTAAAGAACTCCCGTAAAGTGTTTCCTACACTCAGGATGCAGAACTCCTGTAAACTGCCTCTCCCTACTCACAATGTACAAAAATCCTGTAAGCTGCTTCTCTTTTACTCAGACTACTAAAAACCCGCATAGTGCGTAAGACTAATCCCATGCTACAGAACTCCTGTGTAGTGTTTCTTACACTCAGGATGCAGAACTCCTGTAAACTGCCTCTCACTACTTCCAATGTACAGAAATCCTGTAAGCTGCTTCTCTTTTACTCAGACTACTGAAAACCCGCATAGTGGGTAAGACTACTCCCATGCTACAGAACTCCCGTAAAGTGTTTCCTACACTCAGGATGCAGAACTCCTGTAAACTGCCTCTCACTACTTCCAATGTACAGAAATCCTGTAAGCTGCTTCTCTTTCACAAAGACTGCTGAAAATCCGCATAGTGCGTAAGACTACTCCCATGCTACAGAACTCCCATAAAGTGTTTCCTACACTCAGGATGCAGAACTCCTGTAAACTGCCTCTCACTACTTCCAATGTACAGAAATCCTGTAAGCTGCTTCTCTTTTACGCAGACTACTGAAAACCCGCATAGTGCGTAAGACTACTCCCATACTACAGAACTCCCGTAAAGTGTTTCCTGCACTCAGGATGCAGAACTCCTGTAAACTGCCTCTCACTACTTCCAATGTACAGAAATCCTGTAAGCTGCTTCTCTTTTACGCAGACAACTGAAAACCCGCATAGTGCGTAAGACTACTCCCATGCTATAGAACTCCTCTAAAGTGTTTCCTACACTCAGGATGCAGAACTCCTGTAAACTGCCTCTCACTACTTCCAATGTACAGAAATCCTGTAAGCTGCTTCTCTTTTACTCAGACAACTGAAAACCCGCATAGTGCGTAAGACTACTCCCATACTACAGAACTCCCGTAAAGTGTTTCCTACACTCAGGATGCAGAACTCCTGTAAACTGCCTCTCCCTACTCACAATGTACACAAATCCTGTAAGCTGCTTCTCTTTTACTCAGACTACTAAAAACCCGCATAGTGCGTAAGACTATTCCCATGCTAAAGAACTCCCGTAAAGTGTTTCCTACACTCAGGATGCAGAACTCCTGTAAACTGCCTCTCCCTACTCACAATGTACAAAAATCCTGTAAGCTGCTTCTCTTTTACTCAGACTACTAAAAACCCGCATAGTGCGTAAGACTAATCCCATGCTACAGAACTCCTGTGTAGTGTTTCTTACACTCAGGATGCAGAACTCCTGTAAACTGCCTCTCACTACTTCCAATGTACAGAAATCCTGTAAGCTGCTTCTCTTTTACTCAGACTACTGAAAACCCGCATAGTGGGTAAGACTACTCCCATGCTACAGAACTCCCGTAAAGTGTTTCCTACACTCAGGATGCAGAACTCCTGTAAACTGCCTCTCACTACTTCCAATGTACAGAAATCCTGTAAGCTGCTTCTCTTTCACAAAGACTGCTGAAAATCCGCATAGTGCGTAAGACTACTCCCATGCTACAGAACTCCCATAAAGTGTTTCCTACACTCAGGATGCAGAACTCCTGTAAACTGCCTCTCACTACTTCCAATGTACAGAAATCCTGTAAGCTGCTTCTCTTTTACGCAGACTACTGAAAACCCGCATAGTGCGTAAGACTACTCCCATACTACAGAACTCCCGTAAAGTGTTTCCTGCACTCAGGATGCAGAACTCCTGTAAACTGCCTCTCACTACTTCCAATGTACAGAAATCCTGTAAGCTGCTTCTCTTTTACGCAGACAACTGAAAACCCGCATAGTGCGTAAGACTACTCCCATGCTATAGAACTCCTCTAAAGTGTTTCCTACACTCAGGATGCAGAACTCCTGTAAACTGCCTCTCACTACTTCCAATGTACAGAAATCCTGTAAGCTGCTTCTCTTTTACTCAGACAACTGAAAACCCGCATAGTGCGTAAGACTACTCCCATACTACAGAACTCCCGTAAAGTGTTTCCTACACTCAGGATGCAGAACTCCTGTAAACTGCCTCTCCCTACTCACAATGTACACAAATCCTGTAAGCTGCTTCTCTTTTACTCAGACAACTGAAAACGCGCATAGTGCATTAGCTCCCATGCTACAGAACTCCCGTAAAGTGTTTCCTACACTCAGGATGCAGAACTCCTGTAAACTGCCTCTCCCTACTCACAATGTACACAAATCCTGTAAGCTGCTTCTCTTTTACTCAGACTACTAAAAACCCGCATAGTGCGTAAGACTAATCCCTTGCTACAGAACTCCTGTGTAGTGTTTATTACACTCAGGATGCAGAACTCCTGTAAACTGCCTCTCACTACTTCCAATGTACAGAAATCCTGTAAGCTGCTTCTCTTTTACTCAGACTACTGAAAACCCGCATAGTGGGTAAGACTACTCCCATGCTACAGAACTCCCGTAAAGTGTTTCCTACACTCAGGATGCAGAACTCCTGTAAACTGCCTCTCACTACTTCCAATGTACAGAAATCCTGTAAGCTGCTTCTCTTTCACTAAGACTGCTGAAAACCCGCATAGTGCGTAAGACTACTCCCATGCTACAGAACTCCCATAAAGTGTTTCCTACACTCAGGATGCAAAACTCCTGTAAACTGCCTCTCACTACTTCCAATGTACAGAAATCCTGTAAGCTGCTTCTCTTTTACGCAGACAACTGAAAACCCGCATAGTGCGTAAGACTACTCCCATGCTATAGAACTCCTCTAAAGTGTTTCCTACACTCAGGATGCAGAACTCCTGTAAACTGCCTCTCACTACTTCCAATGTACAGAAATCCTGTAAGCTGCTTCTCTTTTACTCAGACAACTGAAAACCCGCATAGTGCGTAAGACTACTCCCATACTACAGAACTCCCGTAAAGTGTTTCCTACACTCAGGATGCAGAACTCCTGTAAACTGCCTCTCACTACTTCCAATGTACAGAAATCCTGTAAGCTGCTTCTCTTTTACTCAGACTACTGAAAACCCGCATAGTGGGTAAGACTACTCCCATGCTACAGAACTCCCGTAAAGTGTTTCCTACACTCAGGATGCAGAACTCCTGTAAACTGACTCTCACTACTTCCAATGTACAGAAATCCTGTAAGCTGCTTCTCTTTTACGCAGACTACTGAAAACCCGCATAGTGCGTAAGACTACTCCCATGCTACAGAACTCCCATAAAGTGTTTCCTACACTCAGGATGCAGAACTCCTGTAAACTGCCTCTCCCTACTCACAATGTACACAAATCCTGTAAGCTGCTTCTCTTTTACTCAGACAACTGAAAACGCGCATAGTGCATTAGCTCCCATGCTACAGAACTCACGTAAAGTGTTTCCTACACTCAGGATGCAGAACTCCTGTAAACTGCCTCTCCCTACTCACAATGTACACAAATCCTGTAAGCTGCTTCTCTTTTACTCAGACTACTAAAAACCCGCATAGTGCGTAAGACTATTCCCATGCTAAAGAACTCCCGTAAAGTGTTTCCTACACTCAGGATGCAGAACTCCTGTAAACTGCCTCTCCCTACTCACAATGTACAAAAATCCTGTAAGCTGCTTCTCTTTTACTCAGACTACTAAAAACCCGCATAGTGCGTAAGACTAATCCCATGCTACAGAACTCCTGTGTAGTGTTTCTTACACTCAGGATGCAGAACTCCTGTAAACTGCCTCTCACTACTTCCAATGTACAGAAATCCTGTAAGCTGCTTCTCTTTTACTCAGACTACTGAAAACCCGCATAGTGGGTAAGACTACTCCCATGCTACAGAACTCCCGTAAAGTGTTTCCTACACTCAGGATGCAGAACTCCTGTAAACTGCCTCTCACTACTTCCAATGTACAGAAATCCTGTAAGCTGCTTCTCTTTCACTAAGACTGCTGAAAACCCGCATAGTGCGTAAGACTACTCCCATGCTACAGAACTCCCATAAAGTGTTTCCTACACTCAGGATGCAGAACTCCTGTAAACTGCCTCTCACTACTTCCAATGTACAGAAATCCTGTAAGCTGCTTCTCTTTTACGCAGACTACTGAAAACCCGCATAGTGCGTAAGACTACTCCCATACTACAGAACTCCCGTAAAGTGTTTCCTGCACTCAGGATGCAGAACTCCTGTAAACTGCCTCTCACTACTTCCAATGTACAGAAATCCTGTAAGCTGCTTCTCTTTTACGCAGAAAACTGAAAACCCGCATAGTGCGTAAGACTACTCCCATGCTATAGAACTCCTCTAAAGTGTTTCCTACACTCAGGATGCAGAACTCCTGTAAACTACCTCTCACTACTTCCAATGTACAGAAATCCTGTAAGCTGCTTCTCTTTCACTAAGACTGCTGAAAACCCGCATAGTGCGTAAGACTACTCCCATAAAACAGAACTCCCGTAAAGTGTTTCCTACACTCAGGATGCAGAACTCCTGTAAACTGCCTGTCCCTACTCACAATGTACACAAATCCTGTAAGCTGCTTCTCTTTTACTCAGACAACTGAAAACGCGCATAGTGCATTAGCTCCCATGCTACAGAACTCCCGTAAAGTGTTTCCTACACTCAGGATGCAGAACTCCTGTAAACTGCCTCTCCCTACTCACAATGTACACAAATCCTGTAAGCTGCTTCTCTTTTACTCAGACTACTAAAAACCCGCATAGTGCGTAAGACTAATCCCTTGCTACAGAACTCCTGTGTATTGTTTCTTACACTCAGGATGCAGAACTCCTGTAAACTGCCTCTCACTACTTCCAATGTACAGAAATCCTGTAAGCTGCTTCTCTTTTACTCAGACTACTGAAAACCCGCATAGTGGGTAAGCCTACTCCCATGCTACAGAACTCCCGTAAAGTGTTTCCTACACTCAGGATGCAGAACTCCTGTAAACTGCCTCTCACTACTTCCAATGTACAGAAATCCTGTAAGCTGCTTCTCTTTCACTAAGACTGCTGAAAACCCGCATAGTGCGTAAGACTACTCCCATGCTACAGAACTCCCATAAAGTGTTTCCTACACTCAGGATGCAAAACTCCTGTAAACTGCCTCTCACTACTTCCAATGTACAGAAATCCCGTAAGCTGCTTCTCTTTTACGCAGACAACTGAAAACCCGCATAGTGCGTAAGACTACTCCCATGCTATAGAACTCCTCTAAAGTGTTTCCTACACTCAGGATGCAGAACTCCTGTAAACTGCCTCTCACTACTTCCAATGTACAGAAATCCTGTAAGCTGCTTCTCTTTTACTCAGACAACTGAAAACCCGCATAGTGCGTAAGACTACTCCCATACTACAGAACTCCCGTAAAGTGTTTCCTACACTCAGGATGCAGAACTCCTGTAAACTGCCTCTCACTACTTCCAATGTACAGAAATCCTGTAAGCTGCTTCTCTTTTACTCAGACTACTGAAAACCCGCATAGTGGGTAAGACTACTCCCATGCTACAGAACTCCCGTAAAGTGTTTCCTACACTCAGGATGCAGAACTCCTGTAAACTGCCTCTCACTACTTCCAATGTACAGAAATCCTGTAAGCTGCTTCTCTTTTACTCAGACTACTGAAAACCCGCATAGTGGGTAAGACTAATCCCATGCTACAGAACTCCCGTAAAGTGTTTCCTACACTCAGGATGCAGAACTCCTGTAAACTGCCTCTCACTACTTCCAATGTACAGAAATCCTGTAAGCTGCTTCTCTTTTACTCAGACAACTGAAAAACCGCATAGTGCGTAAGACTACTCCCATACTACAGAACTCCCGTAAAGTGTTTCCTACACTCAGGATGCAGAACTCCTGTAAACTGCCTCTCCCTACTCACAATGTACACAAATCCTGTAAGCTGCTTCTCTTTTACTCAGACAACTGAAAACGCGCATAGTGCATTAGCTCCCATGCTACAGAACTCCCGTAAAGTGTTTCCTACACTCAGGATGCAGAACTCCTGTAAACTGCCTCTCCCTACTCACAATGTACACAAATCCTGTAAGCTGCTTCTCTTTTACTCAGACTAGTAAAAACCCGCATAGTGCGTAAGACTATTCCCATGCTAAAGAACTCCCGTAAAGTGTTTCCTACACTCAGGATGCAGAACTCCTGTAAACTGCCTCTCACTACTTCCAATGTACAGAAATCCTGTAAGCTGCTTCTCTTTCACTCAGACTGCTGAAAACCCGCATAGTGCGTAAGACTACTCCCATGCTGCAGAACTCCCATCTAGTGTTTCCTACACTCAGGATGCAGAACTCCTGTAAACTGCCTCTCACTACTTCCAATGTACAGAAATCCTGTAAGCTGCTTCTCTTTCACTCAGACTGCTGAAAACCCGCATAGTGCGTAAGACTACTCCCATGCTGCAGAACTCCCATCTAGTGTTTCCTACACTCAGGATGCAGAACTCCTGTAAACTGCCTCTCACTACTTCCAATGTACAGAAATCCTGTAAGCTGCTTCTCTTTCACTAAGACTGCTGAAAACCCGCATAGTGCGTAAGACTACTCCCATGCTACAGAACTCCCATAAAGTGTTTCCTACACTCAGGATGCAAAACTCCTGTAAACTGCCTCTCACTACTTCCAATGTACAGAAATCCTGTAAGCTGCTTCTCTTTTACGCAGACTACTAAAAACCCGCACAGTGCGTAAGACTACTCCCATGCTGCAGAACTCCCATCTAGTGTTTCCTACACTCAGGATGCAGAACTCCTGTAAACTGCCTCTCACTACTTCCAATGTACAGAAATCCTGTAAGCTGCTTCTCTTTCACTAAGACTGCTGAAAACCCGCATAGTGCGTAAGACTACTCCCATGCTACAGAACTCCCATAAAGTGTTTCCTACACTCAGGATGCAAAACTCCTGTAAACTGCCTCTCACTACTTCCAATGTACAGAAATCCTGTAAGCTGCTTCTCTTTTACTCAGACTACTAAAAACCCGCATAGTGCGTAAGACTAATCCCATGCTACAGAACTCCTGTGTAGTGTTTCTTACACTCAGGATGCAGAACTCCTGTAAAGTGCCTCTCACTACTTCCAATGTACAGAAATCCTGTAAGCTGCTTCTCTTTTACTCAGACTGCTGAAAACCCGCATAGTGCGTAAGACTACTCCCATGCTGCAGAACTCCCATCTAGTGTTTCCTACACTCAGGATGCAGAACTCCTGTAAACTGCCTCTCACTACTTCCAATGTACAGAAATCCTGTAAGCTGCTTCTCTTTCACTAAGACTGCTGAAAACCCGCATAGTGCGTAAGACTAATCCCATGCTACAGAACTCCCATAAAGTGTTTCCTACACTCAGGATGCAAAACTCCTGTAAACTGCCTCTCACTACTTCCAATGTACAGAAATCCTGTAAGCTGCTTCTCTTTTACTCAGACTACTGAAAACCCGCATAGTGGGTAAGACTACTCCCATGCTACAGAACTCCCGTAAAGTGTTTCCTACACTCAGGATGCAGAACTCCTGTAAACTGACTCTCACTACTTCCAATGTACAGAAATCCTGTAAGCTGCTTCTCTTTTACGCAGACTACTGAAAACCCGCATAGTGCGTAAGACTACTCCCATGCTACAGAACTCCCGTAAAGTGTTTCCTACACTCAGGATGCAGAACTCCTGTAAACTGCCTCTCCCTACTCACAATGTACACAAATCCTGTAAGCTGCTTCTCTTTTACTCAGACAACTGAAAACGCGCATAGTGCATTAGCTCCCATGCTACAGAACTCCCGTAAAGTGTTTCCTACACTCAGGATGCAGAACTCCTGTAAACTGCCTCTCCCTACTCACAATGTACACAAATCCTGTAAGCTGCTTCTCTTTTACTCAGACTACTAAAAACCCGCATAGTGCGTAAGACTATTCCCATGCTAAAGAACTCCCGTAAAGTGTTTCCTACACTCAGGATGCAGAACTCCTGTAAACTGCCTCTCCCTACTCACAATGTACAAAAATCCTGTAAGCTGCTTCTCTTTTACTCAGACTACTAAAAACCCGCATAGTGCGTAAGACTAATCCCATGCTACAGAACTCCTGTGTAGTGTTTCTTACACTCAGGATGCAGAACTCCTGTAAACTGCCTCTCACTACTTCCAATGTACAGAAATCCTGTAAGCTGCTTCTCTTTTACTCAGACTACTGAAAACCCGCATAGTGGGTAAGACTACTCCCATGCTACAGAACTCCCGTAAAGTGTTTCCTACACTCAGGATGCAGAACTCCTGTAAACTGCCTCTCACTACTTCCAATGTACAGAAATCCTGTAAGCTGCTTCTCTTTCACTAAGACTGCTGAAAACCCGCATAGTGCGTAAGACTACTCCCATGCTACAGAACTCCCATAAAGTGTTTCCTACACTCAGGATGCAGAACTCCTGTAAACTGCCTCTCACTACTTCCAATGTACAGAAATCCTGTAAGCTGCTTCTCTTTTACGCAGACTACTGAAAACCCGCATAGTGCGTAAGACTACTCCCATACTACAGAACTCCCGTAAAGTGTTTCCTGCACTCAGGATGCAGAACTCCTGTAAACTGCCTCTCACTACTTCCAATGTACAGAAATCCTGTAAGCTGCTTCTCTTTTACGCAGACAACTGAAAACCCGCATAGTGCGTAAGACTACTCCCATGCTATAGAACTCCTCTAAAGTGTTTCCTACACTCAGGATGCAGAACTCCTGTAAACTGCCTCTCACTACTTCCAATGTACAGAAATCCTGTAAGCTGCTTCTCTTTTACTCAGACAACTGAAAACCCGCATAGTGCGTAAGACTACTCCCATACTACAGAACTCCCGTAAAGTGTTTCCTACACTCAGGATGCAGAACTCATGTAAACTGCCTCTCCCTACTCACAATGTACACAAATCCTGTAAGCTGCTTCTCTTTTACTCAGACAACTGAAAACGCGCATAGTGCATTAGCTCCCATGCTACAGAACTCCCGTAAAGTGTTTCCTACACTCAGGATGCAGAACTCCTGTAAACTGCCTCTCCCTACTCACAATGTACACAAATCCTGTAAGCTGCTTCTCTTTTACTCAGACTAGTAAAAACCCGCATAGTGCGTAAGACTATTCCCATGCTAAAGAACTCCCGTAAAGTGTTTCCTACACTCAGGATGCAGAACTCCTGTAAACTGCCTCTCACTACTTCCAATGTACAGAAATCCTGTAAGCTGCTTCTCTTTCACTCAGACTGCTGAAAACCCGCATAGTGCGTAAGACTACTCCCATGCTGCAGAACTCCCATCTAGTGTTTCCTACACTCAGGATGCAGAACTCCTGTAAACTGCCTCTCACTACTTCCAATGTACAGAAATCCTGTAAGCTGCTTCTCTTTCACTCAGACTGCTGAAAACCCGCATAGTGCGTAAGACTACTCCCATGCTGCAGAACTCCCATCTAGTGTTTCCTACACTCAGGATGCAGAACTCCTGTAAACTGCCTCTCACTACTTCCAATGTACAGAAATCCTGTAAGCTGCTTCTCTTTCACTAAGACTGCTGAAAACCCGCATAGTGCGTAAGACTACTCCCATGCTACAGAACTCCCATAAAGTGTTTCCTACACTCAGGATGCAAAACTCCTGTAAACTGCCTCTCACTACTTCCAATGTACAGAAATCCTGTAAGCTGCTTCTCTTTTACGCAGACTACTAAAAACCCGCACAGTGCGTAAGACTACTCCCATGCTGCAGAACTCCCATCTAGTGTTTCCTACACTCAGGATGCAGAACTCCTGTAAACTGCCTCTCACTACTTCCAATGTACAGAAATCCTGTAAGCTGCTTCTCTTTCACTAAGACTGCTGAAAACCCGCATAGTGCGTAAGACTACTCCCATGCTACAGAACTCCCATAAAGTGTTTCCTACACTCAGGATGCAAAACTCCTGTAAACTGCCTCTCACTACTTCCAATGTACAGAAATCCTGTAAGCTGCTTCTCTTTTACTCAGACTACTAAAAACCCGCATAGTGCGTAAGACTAATCCCATGCTACAGAACTCCTGTGTAGTGTTTCTTACACTCAGGATGCAGAACTCCTGTAAAGTGCCTCTCACTACTTCCAATGTACAGAAATCCTGTAAGCTGCTTCTCTTTTACTCAGACTGCTGAAAACCCGCATAGTGCGTAAGACTACTCCCATGCTGCAGAACTCCCATCTAGTGTTTCCTACACTCAGGATGCAGAACTCCTGTAAACTGCCTCTCACTACTTCCAATGTACAGAAATCCTGTAAGCTGCTTCTCTTTCACTAAGACTGCTGAAAACCCGCATAGTGCGTAAGACTAATCCCATGCTACAGAACTCCCATAAAGTGTTTCCTACACTCAGGATGCAAAACTCCTGTAAACTGCCTCTCACTACTTCCAATGTACAGAAATCCTGTAAGCTGCTTCTCTTTTACTCAGACTACTGAAAACCCGCATAGTGGGTAAGACTACTCCCATGCTACAGAACTCCCGTAAAGTGTTTCCTACACTCAGGATGCAGAACTCCTGTAAACTGACTCTCACTACTTCCAATGTACAGAAATCCTGTAAGCTGCTTCTCTTTTACGCAGACTACTGAAAACCCGCATAGTGCGTAAGACTACTCCCATGCTACAGAACTCCCGTAAAGTGTTTCCTACACTCAGGATGCAGAACTCCTGTAAACTGCCTCTCCCTACTCACAATGTACACAAATCCTGTAAGCTGCTTCTCTTTTACTCAGACAACTGAAAACGCGCATAGTGCATTAGCTCCCATGCTACAGAACTCCCGTAAAGTGTTTCCTACACTCAGGATGCAGAACTCCTGTAAACTGCCTCTCCCTACTCACAATGTACACAAATCCTGTAAGCTGCTTCTCTTTTACTCAGACTACTAAAAACCCGCATAGTGCGTAAGACTATTCCCATGCTAAAGAACTCCCGTAAAGTGTTTCCTACACTCAGGATGCAGAACTCCTGTAAACTGCCTCTCCCTACTCACAATGTACAAAAATCCTGTAAGCTGCTTCTCTTTTACTCAGACTACTAAAAACCCGCATAGTGCGTAAGACTAATCCCATGCTACAGAACTCCTGTGTAGTGTTTCTTACACTCAGGATGCAGAACTCCTGTAAACTGCCTCTCACTACTTCCAATGTACAGAAATCCTGTAAGCTGCTTCTCTTTTACTCAGACTACTGAAAACCCGCATAGTGGGTAAGACTACTCCCATGCTACAGAACTCCCGTAAAGTGTTTCCTACACTCAGGATGCAGAACTCCTGTAAACTGCCTCTCACTACTTCCAATGTACAGAAATCCTGTAAGCTGCTTCTCTTTCACTAAGACTGCTGAAAACCCGCATAGTGCGTAAGACTACTCCCATGCTACAGAACTCCCATAAAGTGTTTCCTACACTCAGGATGCAGAACTCCTGTAAACTGCCTCTCACTACTTCCAATGTACAGAAATCCTGTAAGCTGCTTCTCTTTTACGCAGACTACTGAAAACCCGCATAGTGCGTAAGACTACTCCCATACTACAGAACTCCCGTAAAGTGTTTCCTGCACTCAGGATGCAGAACTCCTGTAAACTGCCTCTCACTACTTCCAATGTACAGAAATCCTGTAAGCTGCTTCTCTTTTACGCAGACAACTGAAAACCCGCATAGTGCGTAAGACTACTCCCATGCTATAGAACTCCTCTAAAGTGTTTCCTACACTCAGGATGCAGAACTCCTGTAAACTGCCTCTCACTACTTCCAATGTACAGAAATCCTGTAAGCTGCTTCTCTTTTACTCAGACAACTGAAAACCCGCATAGTGCGTAAGACTACTCCCATACTACAGAACTCCCGTAAAGTGTTTCCTACACTCAGGATGCAGAACTCATGTAAACTGCCTCTCCCTACTCACAATGTACACAAATCCTGTAAGCTGCTTCTCTTTTACTCAGACAACTGAAAACGCGCATAGTGCATTAGCTCCCATGCTACAGAACTCCCGTAAAGTGTTTCCTACACTCAGGATGCAGAACTCCTGTAAACTGCCTCTCCCTACTCACAATGTACACAAATCCTGTAAGCTGCTTCTCTTTTACTCAGACTAGTAAAAACCCGCATAGTGCGTAAGACTAATCCCTTGGTACAGAACTCCTGTGTAGTGTTTCTTACACTCAGGATGCAGAACTCCTGTAAACTGCCTCTCACTACTTCCAATGTACAGAAATCCTGTAAGCTGCTTCTCTTTTACTCAGACTACTGAAAACCCGCATAGTGGGTAAGACTACTCCCATGCTACAGAACTCCCGTAAAGTGTTTCCTACACTCAGGATGCAGAACTCCTGTAAACTGCCTCTCACTACTTCCAATGTACAGAAATCCTGTAAGTTGCTTCTCTTTCACTAAGACTGCTGAAAACCCGCATAGTGCGTAAGACTACTCCCATGCTACAGAACTCCCATAAAGTGTTTCCTACACTCAGGATGCAAAACTCCTGTAAACTGCCTCTCACTACTTCCAATGTACAGAAATCCCGTAAGCTGCTTCTCTTTTACGCAGACAACTGAAAACCCGCATAGTGCGTAAGACTACTCCCATGCTATAGAACTCCTCTAAAGTGTTTCCTACACTCAGGATGCAGAACTCCTGTAAACTGCCTCTCACTACTTCCAATGTACAGAAATCCTGTAAGCTGCTTCTCTTTTACTCAGACTACTAAAAACCCGCATAGTGCGTAAGACTAATCCCATGCTACAGAACTCCTGTGTAGTGTTTCTTACACTCAGGATGCAGAACTCCTGTAAACTGCCTCTCACTACTTCCAATGTACAGAAATCCTGTAAGCTGCTTCTCTTTTACTCAGACTGCTGAAAACCCGCATAGTGCGTATGACTCCTCCCATGCTGCAGAACTCCCATCTAGTGTTTCCTACACTCAGGATGCAGAACTCCTGTAAACTGCCTCTCACTACTTCCAATGTACAGAAATCCTGTAAGCTGCTTCTCTTTTACTCAGACTACTAAAAACCCGCATAGTGCGTAAGACTAATCCCATGCTACAGAACTCCTGTGTAGTGTTTCTTACACTCAGGATGCAGAACTCCTGTAAACTGCCTCTCACTACTTCCAATGTACAGAAATCCTGTAAGCTGCTTCTCTTTTACTCAGACTGCTGAAAACCCGCATAGTGCGTAAGACTCCTCCCATGCTGCAGAACTCCCATCTAGTGTTTCCTACACTCAGGATGCAGAACTCCTGTAAACTGCCTCTCACTACTTCCAATGTACAGAAATCCTGTAAGCTGCTTCTCTTTCACTAAGACTGCTGAAAACCCTCATAGTGCGTAAGACTAACCCCATGCTACAGAACTCCCATAAAGTGTTTCCTACACTCAGGATGCAAAACTCCTGTAAACTGCCTCTCACTACTTCCAATGTACACAAATCCTGTAAGCTGCTTCTCTTTTACTCAGACTACTGAAAACCCGCATAGTGGGTAAGACTACTCCCATGCTACAGAACTCCCGTAAAGTGTTTCCTACACTCAGGATGCAGAACTCCTGTGAACTGCCTCTCCCTACTCACAATGTACACAAATCCTGTAAGCTGCTTCTCTTTTACTCAGACTACTAAAAACCCGCATAGTGCGTAAGACTAATCCCATGCTACAGAACTCCTGTGTAGTGTTTCTTACACTCAGGATGCAGAACTCCTGTAAACTGCCTCTCACTACTTCCAATGTACAGAAATCCTGTAAGCTGCTTCTCTTTTACTCAGACTGCTGAAAACCCGCATAGTGCGTAAGACTACTCCCATGCTGCAGAACTCCCATCTAGTGTTTCCTACACTCAGGATGCAGAACTCCTGTAAACTGCCTCTCACTACTTCCAATGTACAGAAATCCTGTAAGCTGCTTCTCTTTCACTAAGACTGCTGAAAACCCGCATAGTGCGTAAGACTACTCCCATGCTACAGAACTCCCGTAAAGTGTTTCCTACACTCAGGATGCAAAACTCCTGTAAACTGCCTCTCACTACTTCCAACGTACAGAAATCCTGTAAGCTGCTTCTCTTTTACTCAGACAACTGAAAACCCGCATAGTGCGTAAGACTACTCCCATGCTATAGAACTCCTCTAAAGTGTTTCCTACACTCAGGATGCAGAACTCCTGTAAACTGCCTCTCACTACTTCCAATGTACAGAAATCCTGTAAGCTGCTTCTCTTTTACTCAGACAACTGAAAACCCGCATAGTGCGTAAGACTACTCCCATACTACAGAACTCCCGTAAAGTGTTTCCTACACTCAGGATGCAGAACTCCTGTAAACTGCCTCTCACTACTTCCAATGTACACAAATCCTGTAAGCTGCTTCTCTTTTACTCAGACTACTGAAAACCCGCATAGTGGGTAAGACTACTCCCATGCTACAGAACTCCCGTAAAGTGTTTCCTACACTCAGGATGCAGAACTCCTGTAAACTGCCTCTCACTACTTCCAATGTACACAAATCCTGTAAGCAGCTTCTCTTTTACTCAGACTACTGAAAACCCGCATAGTGGGTAAGACTAATCCCATGCTACAGAACTCCCGTAAAGTGTTTCCTACACTCAGGATGCAGAACTCCTGTAAACTGCCTCTCACTACTTCCAATGTACAGAAATCCTGTAAGCTGCTTCTCTTTTACTCAGACAACTGAAAACCCGCATAGTGCGTAAGACAACTCCCATACTACAGAACTCCCGTAAAGTGTTTCCAACACTCAGGATGCAGAACTCCTGTAAACGGCCTCTCCCTACTCACAATGTACACAAATCCTGTAAGCTGCTTCTCTTTTACTCAGACAACTGAAAACGCGCATAGTGCATTAGCTCCCATGCTACAGAACTCCCGTAAAGTGTTTCCTACACTCAGGATGCAGAACTCCTGTAAACTGCCTCTCCCTACTCACAATGTACACAAATCCTGTAAGCTGCTTCTCTTTTACTCAGACTACTAAAAACCCGCATAGTGCGTAAGACTATTCCCATGCTAAAGAACTCCCGTAAAGTGTTTCCTACACTCAGGATGCAGAACTCCTGTAAACTGCCTCTCCCTACTCACAATGTACACAAATCCTGTAAGCTGCTTCTCTTTTACTCAGACTACTAAAAACCCGCATACTGCGTAAGACTAATCCCATGCTACAGAACTCCTGTGTAGTGTTTCTTACACAAAGGATGCAGAACTCCTGTAAACTGCCTCTCACTACTTCCAATGTACAGAAATCCTGTAAGCTGCTTCTCTTTCACTAAGACTGCTGAAAACCCGCATAGTGCGTAAGAGTACTCCCATGCTACAGAACTCCCATAAAGTGTTTCCTACACTCAGGATGCAAAACTCCTGTAAACTGCCTCTCACTACTTCCAATGTACAGAAATCCTGTAAGCTGCTTCTCTTTTACTCAGACTACTAAAAACCCGCATAGTGCGTAAGACTAATCCCATGCTACAGAACTCCTGTGTAGTGTTTCTTACACTCAGGATGCAGAACTCCTGTAAACTGCCTCTCACTACTTCCAATGTACAGAAATCCTGTAAGCTGCTTCTCTTTTACTCAGACTGCTGAAAACCCGCATAGTGCGTAAGACTACTCCCATGCTGCAGAACTCCCATCTAGTGTTTCCTACACTCAGGATGCAGAACTCCTGTAAACTGCCTCTCACTACTTCCAATGTGCAGAAATCCTGTAAGCTGCTTCTCTTTCACTAAGACTGCTGAAAACCCGCATAGTGCGTAAGACTAATCCCATGCTACAGAACTCCCATAAAGTGTTTCCTACACTCAGGATGCAAAACTCCTGTAAACTGCCTCTCACTACTTCCAATGTACAGAAATCCTGTAAGCTGCTTCTCTTTTACTCAGACTACTAAAAACCCGCATAGTGCGTAAGACTACTCCCATGCTATAGAACTCCTCTAAAGTGTTTCCTACACTCAGGATGCAGAACTCCTGTAAACTGCCTCTCACTAATTCCAATGTACAGAAATCCTGTAAGCTGCTTCTCTTTTACGCAGACTACTGAAAACCCGCATAGTGCGTAAGACTACTCCCATGCTACAGAACTCCCGTAAAGTGTTTCCTACACTCAGGATGCAGAACTCCTGTAAACTGCCTCTCACTACTTCCAATGTACAGAAATCCTGTAAGCTGCTTCTCTTTTACTCAGACAACTGAAAACCCGCATAGTGCGTAAGACTACTCCCATACTACAGAACTCCCGTAAAGTGTTTCCTACACTCAGGATGCAGAACTCCTGTAAACTGCCTCTCACTACTTCCAATGTACAGAAATCCTGTAAGCTGCTTCTCTTTTACTCAGACTACTAAAAACCCGCATAGTGCGTAAGACTATTCCCATGCTAAAGAACTCCCGTAAAGTGTTTCCTACACTCAGGATGCAGAACTCCTGTAAACTGCCTCTCCCTACTCACAATGTACACAAATCCTGTAAGCTGCTTCTCTTTTACTCAGACAACTGAAAACGCGCATAGTGCATTAGCTCCCATGCTACAGAACTCCCGTAAAGTGTTTCCTACACTCAGGATGCAGAACTCCTGTAAACTGCCTCTCCCTACTCACAATGTACACAAATCCTATAAGCTGCTTCTCTTTTACTCAGACTACTAAAAACCCGCATAGTGCGTAAGACTATTCCCATGCTAAAGAACTCCCGTAAAGTGTTTCCTACACTCAGGATGCAGAACTCCTGTAAACTGCCTCTCCCTACTCAGAATGTGCACAAATCCTGTAAGCTGCTTCTCTTTTACTCAGACTACTAAAAACCCGCATAGTGCGTAAGACTAATCCCATGCTGCAGAACTCCCATCTAGTGTTTCCTACACTCAGGATGCAGAACTCCTGTAAACTGCCTCTCACTACTTCCAATGTACAGAAATCCTGTAAGCTGCTTCTCTTTCACTAAGACTGCTGAAAACCCGCATAGTGCGTAAGACTACTCCCATACTACAGAACTCCCATAAAGTGTTTCCTACACTCAGGATGCAAAACTCCTGTAAACTGCCTCTCACTACTTCCAATGTACAGAAATCCTGTAAGCTGCTTCTCTTTTACGCAGACAACTGAAAACCCGCATAGTGCGTAAGACTACTCCCATGCAATAGAACTCCTCTAAAGTGTTTCCTACACTCAGGATGCAGAACTCCTGTAAACTGCCTCTCACTAATTCCAATGTACAGAAATCCTGTAAGCTGCTTCTCTTTTACGCAGACTACTGAAAACCCGCATAGTGCGTAAGACAACTCCCATGCTACAGAACTCCCATAAAGTGTTTCCTACACTCAGGGTGCAGAACTCCTGTAAACTGCCTCTCACTACTTCCAATGTACAGAAATCCTGTAAGCTGCTTCTCTTTTACTCAGACAACTGAAAACCCGCATAGTGCGTAAGACTACTCCCATACTACAGAACTCCCGTAAAGTGTTTCCTGCACTCAGGATGCAGAACTCCTGTAAACTGCCTCTCCCTACTTCCAATGTACAGAAATCCTGTAAGCTGCTTCTCTTTTACTCAGACTACTAAAAACCCGCATAGTGCGTAAGACTAATCCCATGCTACAGAACTCCTGTGTAGTGTTTCTTACACTCAGGATGCAGAACTCCTGTAAACTGCCTCTCACTACTTCCAATGTACAGAAATCCTGTAAGCTGCTTCTCTTTTACTCAGACTGCTGAAAATCCGCATAGTGCGTAAGACTACTCCCATGCTGCAGAACTCCCATCTAGTGTTTCCTACACTCAGGATGCAGAACTCCTGTAAACTGCCTCTCACTACTTCCAATGTACAGAAATCCTGTAAGCTGCTTCTCTTTCACTAAGACTGCTGAAAACCCGCATAGTGCGTAAGACTACTCCCATGCTACAGAACTCCCATAAAGTGTTTCCTACACTCAGGATGCAAAACTCCTGTAAACTGCCTCTCACTACTTCCAATGTACAGAAATCCTGTAAGCTGCTTCTCTTTTACGCAGACAACTGAAAACCCGCATAGTGCGTAAGACTACTCCCATGCTATAGAACTCCTCTAAAGTGTTTCCTACACTCAGGATGCAGAACTCCTGTAAACTGCCTCTCACTACTTCCAATGTACAGAAATCCTGTAAGCTGCTTCTCTTTCACTAAGACTGCTGAAAACCCGCATAGTGCGTAAGACTACTCCCATACTACAGAACTCCCGTAAAGTGTTTCCTACACTCAGGATGCAGAACTCCTGTAAACTGCCTCTCACTACTTCCAATGTACACAAATCCTGTAAGCTGCTTCTCTTTTACTCAGACTACTGAAAACCCGCATAGTGGGTAAGACTACTCCCATGCTACAGAACTCCCATAAAGTGTTTCCTACACTCAGGATGCAGAACTCCTGTAAACTGCCTCTCACTACTTCCAATGTACAGAAATCCTGTAAGATGCTTCTCTTTTACTCAGACAACTGAAAACCCGCATAGTGCGTAAGACTACTCCCATACTACAGAACTCCCGTAAAGTGTTTCCTACACTCAGGATGCAGAACTCCTGTAAACTGCCTCTCCCTACTCACAATGTACACAAATCCTGTAAGCTGCTTCTCTTTTACTCAGACAACTGAAAACGCGCATAGTGCATTAGCTCCCATGCTACAGAACTCCCGTAAAGTGTTTCCTACACTCAGGATGCAGAACTCCTGTAAACTGCCTCTCCCTACTCACAATGTACACAAATCCTGTAAGCTGCTTCTCTTTTACTCAGACTACTAAAAACCCGCATAGTGCGTAAGACTATTCCCATGCTAAAGAACTCCCGTAAAGTGTTTCCTACACTCAGGATGCAGAACTCCTGTAAACTGCCTCTCCCTACTCACAATGTACACAAATCCTGTAAGCTGCTTCTCTTTTACTCAGACTACTAAAAACCCGCATAGTGCGTAAGACTAATCCCATGCTACAGAACTCCTGTGTAGTGTTTCTTACACAAAGGATGCAGAACTCCTGTAAACTGCCTCTCACTACTTCCAATGTACAGAAATCCTGTAAGCTGCTTCTCTTTTACTCAGACTGCTGAAAACCCGCATAGTGTGTAAGACTACTCCCATGCTGCAGAACTCCCATCTAGTGTTTCCTACACTCAGGATGCAGAACTCCTGTAAACTGCCTCTCACTACTTCCAATGTACAGAAATCCTGTAAGCTGCTTCTCTTTCACTAAGACTGCTGAAAACCCGCATAGTGCGTAAGACTACTCCCATGCTACAGAACTCCCATAAAGTGTTTCCTACACTCAGGATGCAAAACTCCTGTAAACTGCCTCTCACTACTTCCAATGTACAGAAATCCTGTAAGCTGCTTCTCTTTTACGCAGACAACTGAAAACCCGCATAGTGCGTAAGAGTACTCCCATGCAATAGAACTCCTCTAAATTGTTTCCTACACTCAGGATGCAGAACTCCTGTAAACTGCCTCTCACTAATTCCAATGTACAGAAATCCTGTAAGCTGCTTCTCTTTTACGCAGACTACTGAAAACCCGCATAGTGCGTAAGAGAACTCCCATGCTACAGAACTCCCATAAAGTGTTTCCTACACTCAGGATGCAGAACTCCTGTAAACTGCCTCTCCCTACTCACAATGTACACAAATCCTGTTAGCTGCTTCTCTTTTACTCAGACAACTGAAAACCCGCATAGTGCGTAAGACTACTCCCATGCTATAGAACTCCTCTAAAGTGTTTCCTACACTCAGGATGCAGAACTCCTGTAAACTGCCTCTCACTACTTCCAATGTACAGAAATCCTGTAAGCTGCTTCTCTTTCACGCAGACTACTGAAAACCCGCATAGTGCGTAAGACTACTCCCATGCTACAGAACTCCCATAAAGTGTTTCCTACACTCAGGATGCAGAACTCCTGTAAACTGCCTCTCCCTACTCACAATGTACAGAAATCCTGTAAGCTGCTTCTCTTTTACTCAGACAACTGAAAACCCGCATAGTGCGTAAGACTACTCCCATACTACAGAACTCCCGTAAAGTGTTTCCTACACTCAGGATGCAGAACTCCTGTAAACTGCCTCTCACTACTTCCAATGTACAGAAATCCTGTAAGCTGCTTCTCTTTTACTCAGACTACTGAAAACCCGCATAGTGCGTAAGACTAATCCCATGCTACAGAACTCCTGTGTAGTGTTTCTTACACTCAGGATGCAGAACTCCTGTAAACTGCCTCTCACTACTTCCAATGTACAGAAATCCTGTAAGCTGCTTCTCTTTTACTCAGACTGCTGAAAATCCGCATAGTGCGTAAGACTACTCCCATGCTGCAGAACTCCCATCTAGTGTTTCCTACACTCAGGATGCAGAACTCCTGTAAACTGCCTCTCACTACTTCCAATGTACAGAAATCCTGTAAGCTGCTTCCCTTTCACTAAGACTGCTGAAAACCCGCATAGTGCGTAAGACTAATCCCATGCTACAGAACTCCCATAAAGTGTTTCCTACACTCAGGATGCAAAACTCCTGTAAACTGCCTCTCACTACTTCCAATGTACAGAAATCCTGTAAGCTGCTTCTCTTTTATGCAGACAACTGAAAACCCGCATAGTGCGTAAGACTACTCCCATGCTATAGAACTCCTCTAAAGTGTTTCCTACACTCAGGATGCAGAACTCCTGTAAACTGCCTCTCACTACTTCCAATGTACAGAAATCCTGTAAGCTGCTTCTCTTTCACTAAGACTGCTGAAAACCCGCATAGTGCGTAAGACTACTCCCATACTACAGAACTCCCGTAAAGTGTTTCCTACACTCAGGATGCAGAACTCCTGTAAACTGCCTCTCACTACTTCCAATGTACAGAAATCCTGTAAGCTGCTTCTCTTTTACTCAGACTGCTGAAAACCCGCATAGTGCGTAAGACTACTCCCATACTACAGAACTCCCGTAAAGTGTTTCCTACACTCAGGATGCAGAACTCCAGTAAACTGCCTCTCCCTACTCACAATGTACACAAATCCTGTAAGATGCTTCTCTTTTACTCAGACTACTAAAAACCCGCATAGTGCGTAAGACTATTCCCATGCTACAGAACTCCCGTAAAGTGTTTCCTACACTCAGGATGCAGAACTCCTGTAAACTGCCTCTCCCTACTCACAATGTACACAAATCCTGTAAGCTGCTTCTCTTTTACTCAGACTACTAAAAACCCGCATAGTGGGTAAGACTACTCCCATGCTACAGAACTCCTGTGTAGTGTTTCTTACACTCAGGATGCAGAACTCCTGTAAACTGCCTCTCACTACTTCCAATGTACAGAAATCCTGTAAGCTGCTTCTCTTTTACTCAGACTGCTGAAAACCCGCATAGTGCGTAAGACTACTCCCATGCTGCAGAACTCCCATCTAGTGTTTCCTACACTCAGGATGCAGAACTCCTGTAAACTGCCTCTCACTACTTCCAATGTACAGAAATCCTGTAAGCTGCTTCTCTTTTACGCAGACTACTAAAAACCCGCATAGTGCGTAAGACTACTCCCATGCTGCAGAACTCCCATCTAGTGTTTCCTACACTCAGGATGCAGAACGCCTGTAAACTGCCTCTCAGTACTTCCAATGTACAGAAATCCTGTAAGCTGCTTCTCTTTCACTAAGACTGCTGAAAACCCGCATAGTGCGTAAGACTACTCCCATGCTACAGAACTCCCATAAAGTGTTTCCTACACTCAGGATGCAAAACTCCTGTAAACTGCCTCTCACTACTTCCAATGTACAGAAATCCTGTAAGCTGCTTCTCTTTTACTCAGACTACTAAAAACCCGCATAGTGCGTAAGACTAATCCCATGCTACAGAATTCCTGTGTAGTGTTTCTTACACTCAGGATGCAGAACTCCTGTAAACTGCCTCTCACTACTTCCAATGTACAGAAATCCTGTAAGCTGCTTCTCTTTTACTCAGACTGCTGAAAACCCGCATAGTGCGTAAGACTACTCCCATGCTGCAGAACTCCCATCTAGTGTTTCCTACACTCAGGATGCAGAACTCCTGTAAACTGCCTCTCACTACTTCCAATGTACAGAAATCCTGTAAGCTGCTTCTCTTTTACTCAGACAACTGAAAACGCGCATATTGCATTAGCTCCCATGCTACAGAACTCCCGTAAAGTGTTTCCTACACTCAGGATGCAGAACTCCTGTAAACTGCCTCTCCCTACTCACAATGTACACAAATCCTGTAAGCTGCTTCTCTTTTACTCAGACTACTAAAAACCCGTATAGTGCGTAAGACTATTCCCATGCTACAGAACTCCCGTAAAGTGTTTCCTACACTCAGGATGCAGAACTCCTGTAAACTGCCTCTCCCTACTCACAATGTACACAAATCCTGTAAGCTGCTTCTCTTTTACTCAGACTACTAAAAACCCGCATAGTGCGTAAGACTAATCCCATGCTACAGAACTCCTGTGTAGTGTTTCTTACACTCAGGATGCAGAACTCCTGTAAACTGCCTCTCACTACTTCCAATGTACAGAAATCCTGTAAGCTGCTTCTCTTTTACTCAGACAACTGAAAACGCGCGTAGTGCATTAGCTCCCATACTACAGAACTCCCGTAAAGTGTTTCCTACACTCAGGATGCAGAACTCCTGTAAACTGCCTCTCCCTACTCACAATGTACACAAATCCTGTAAGCTGCTTCTCTTTTACTCAGACTACTAAAAACCCGCATAGTGCGTAAGACTAATCCCATGCTACAGAACTCCTGTGTAGTGTTTCTTACACTCAGGATGCAGAACTCCTGTAAACTGCCTGTCACTACTTCCAATGTACAGAAATCCTGTAAGCTGCTTCTCTTTTACTCAGACTGCTGAAAACCCGCATAGTGCGTAAGACTACTCCCATGCTGCAGAACTCCCGTAAAGTGTTTCCTACACTCAGGATGCAGAACTCCTGTAAACTGCCTCTCACTACTTCCAATGTACAGAAATCCTGTAAGCTGCTTCTCTTTTACGCAGACAACTGAAAACCCGCATAGTGCGTAAGACTACTCCCATGCTACAGAACTCCCATAAAGTGTTTCCTACACTCAGGATGCAAAACTCCTGTAAACTGCCTCTCACTACTTCCAATGTACAGAAATCCTGTAAGCTGCTTCTCTTTTACGCAGACAACTGAAAACCCGCATAGTGCGTAAGACTACTCCCATGCTATAGAACTCCTCTAAAGTGTTTCCTACACTCAGGATGCAGAACTCCTGTAAACTGCCTCTCACTACTTCCAATGTACAGAAATCCTGTAAGCTGCTTCTCTTTTACTCAGACTACTGAAAACCCGCATAGTGGGTAAGACTACTCCCATGCTACAGAACTCCCGTAAAGTGTTTCCTACACTCAGGATGCAGAACTCCTGTAAACTGCCTCTCCCTACTCACAATGTACACAAATCCTGTAAGCTGCTTCTCTTTTACTCAGACAACTGAAAACGCGCATAGTGCATTAGCTCCCATGCTACAGAACTCCCGTAAAGTGTTTCCTACACTCAGGATGCAGAACTCCTGTAAACTGCCTCTCCCACTCACAATGTACACAAATCCTGTAAGCTGCTTCTCTTTTACTCAGACTACTAAAAACCCGCATAGTGCGTAAGACTATTCCCATGCTACAGAACTCCCGTAAAGTGTTTCCTACACTCAGGATGCAGAACTCCTGTAAACTGCCTCTCCCTACTCACAATGTACACAAATCCTGTAAGCTGCTTCTCTTTTACTCAGACTACTAAAAACCCTCATAGTGCGTAAGACTATTCCCATGCTACAGATCTCCCGTAAAGTGTTTCCTACACTCAGGATGCAGAACTCCTGTAAACTGCCTCTCCCTACTCACAATGTACACAAATCCTGTAAGCTGCTTCTCTTTTACTGAGACTACTAAAAACCCGCATAGTGTGTAAGACTAATCCCATGCTACAGAACTCCTGTGTAGTGTTTCTTACACTCAGGATGCAGAACTCCTGTAAACTGCCTCTCACTACTTCCAATGTACAGAAATCCTGTATGCTGCTTCTCTTTTACTCGGACAACTGAAAACGCGCATAGTGCATTAGCTCCCATGCTACAGAACTCCCGTAAAGTGTTTCCTACACTCAGGATGCAGAACTCCTGTAAACTGCCTCTCCCTACTCACAATGTACACAAATCCTGTAAGCTGCTTCTCTTTTACTCAGACTACTAAAAACCCGCATAGTGCGTAAGACTACTCCCATACTACAGAACTCCCGTAAAGTGTTTCCTACACTCAGGATGCAGAACTGCTGTAAACTGCCTCTCACTAATTCCAATGTACAGAAATCCTGTAAGCTGCTTCTCTTTTACTCAGACAACTGAAAACCCGCATAGTGCGTAAGACTACTCCCATACTACAGAACTCCCGTAAAGTGTTTCCTGCACTCAGGATGCAGAACTCCTGTAAACTGCCTGTCACTACTTCCAATGTACAGAAATCCTGTAAGCTGCTTCTCTTTTACTCAGACTGCTGAAAACCCGCATAGTGCGTAAGACTACTCCCATGCTGCAGAACTCCCATCTAGTGTTTCCTACACTCAGGATGCAGAACTCCTGTAAACTGCCTCTCACTACTTCCAATGTACAGAAATCCTGTAAGCTGCTTCTCTTTTACTCAGACTGCTGAAAACCCGCATAGTGCGTAAGACTACTCCCATGCTACAGAACTCCCATCTAGTGTTTCCTACACTCAGGATGCAGAACTCCTGTAAACTGCCTCTCACTACTTCCAATGTACAGAAATCCTGTAAGCTGCTTCTCTTTTACTCACACTGCTGAAAACCCGCATAGTGCGTAAGACTACTCCCATGCTGCAGAACTCCCATCTAGTGTTTCCTACACTCAGGATGCAGAACTCCTGTAAACTGCCTCTCACTACTTCCAATGTACAGAAATCCTGTAAGCTGCTTCTCTTTTACTCAGACTGCTGAAAACCCGCATAGTGCGTAAGACTACTCCCATGCTGCAGAACTCCCATCTAGTGTTTCCTACACTCAGGATGCAGAACTCCTGTAAACTGCCTCTCACTACTTCCAATGTACAGAAATCCTGTAAGCTGCTTCTCTTTCACTAAGACTGCTGAAAACCCGCATAGTGCGTAAGACTACTCCCATGCTACAGAACTCCCATAAAGTGTTTCCTACACTCAGGATGCAAAACTCCTGTAAACTGCCTCTCACTACTTCCAATGTACAGAAATCCTGTAAGCTGCTTCTCTTTTACGCAGACTACTAAAAACCCGCATAGTGCGTAAGACTACTCCCATGCTGCAGAACTCCCATCTAGTGTTTCCTACACTCAGGATGCAGAACGCCTGTAAACTGCCTCTCAGTACTTCCAATGTACAGAAATCCTGTAAGCTGCTTCTCTTTCACTAAGACTGCTGAAAACCCGCATAGTGCGTAAGACTACTCCCATGCTACAGAACTCCCATAAAGTGTTTCCTACACTCAGGATGCAAAACTCCTGTAAACTGCCTCTCACTACTTCCAATGTACAGAAATCCTGTAAGCTGCTTCTCTTTTACTCAGACTACTAAAAACCCGCATAGTGCGTAAGACTAATCCCATGCTACAGAATTCCTGTGTAGTGTTTCTTACACTCAGGATGCAGAACTCCTGTAAACTGCCTCTCACTACTTCCAATGTACAGAAATCCTGTAAGCTGCTTCTCTTTTACTCAGACAACTGAAAACGCGCATAGTGCATTAGCTCCCATGCTACAGAACTCCCGTAAAGTGTTTCCTACACTCAGGATGCAGAACTCCTGTAAACTGCCTCTCCCTACTCACAATGTACACAAATCCTGTAAGCTGCTTCTCTTTTACTCAGACTACTAAAAACCCGTATAGTGCGTAAGACTATTCCCATGCTACAGAACTCCCGTAAAGTGTTTCCTACACTCAGGATGCAGAACTCCTGTAAACTGCCTCTCCCTACTCACAATGTACACAAATCCTGTAAGCTGCTTCTCTTTTACTCAGACTACTAAAAACCCGCATAGTGCGTAAGACTAATCCCATGCTACAGAACTCCTGTGTAGTGTTTCTTACACTCAGGATGCAGAACTCCTGTAAACTGCCTCTCACTACTTCCAATGTACAGAAATCCTGTAAGCTGCTTCTCTTTTACTCAGACAACTGAAAACGCGCGTAGTGCATTAGCTCCCATGCTACAGAACTCCCGTAAAGTGTTTCCTACACTCAGGATGCAGAACTCCTGTAAACTGCCTCTCCCTACTCACAATGTACAGAAATCCTGTAAGCTGCTTCTCTTTTACTCAGACTACTAAAAACCCGCATAGTGCGTAAGACTAATCCCATGCTACAGAACTCCTGTGTAGTGTTTCTTACACTCAGGATGCAGAACTCCTGTAAACTGCCTCTCACTACTTCCAATGTACAGAAATCCTGTAAGCTGCTTCTCTTTTACTCAGACTGCTGAAAACCCGCATAGTGCGTAAGACTACTCCCATGCTGCAGAACTCCCATCTAGTGTTTCCTACACTCAGGATGCAGAACTCCTGTAAACTGCCTCTCACTACTTCCAATGTACAGAAATCCTGTAAGCTGCTTCTCTTTCATTAAGACTGCTGAAAACCCGCATAGTGCGTAAGACTACTCCCATGCTACAGAACTCCCATAAAGTGTTTCCTACACTCAGGATGCAAAACTCCTGTAAACTGCCTCTCACTACTTCCAATGTACAGAAATCCTGTAAGCTGCTTCTCTTTTACGCAGACAACTGAAAACCCGCATAGTGCGTAAGACTACTCCCATGCTATAGAACTCCTCTAAAGTGTTTCCTACACTCAGGATGCAGAACTCCTGTAAACTGCCTCTCACTACTTCCAATGCACAGAAATCCTGTAAGCTGCTTCTCTTTTACTCAGACTACTGAAAACCCGCATAGTGGGTAAGACTACTCCCATGCTACAGAACTCCCGTAAAGTGTTTCCTACACTCAGGATGCAGAACTCCTGTAAACTGCCTCTCCCTACTCACAATGTACACAAATCCTGTAAGCTGCTTCTCTTTTACTCAGACAACTGAAAACGCGCATAGTGCATTAGCTCCCATGCTACAGAACTCCCATAAAGTGTTTCCTACACTCAGGATGCAGAACTCCTGTAAACTGCCTCTCCCTACTCACAATGTACACAAATCCTGTAAGCTGCTTCTCTTTTACTCAGACTACTAAAAACCCGCATAGTGCGTAAGACTATTCCCATGCTACAGAACTCCCGTAAAGTGTTTCCTACACTCAGGATGCAGAACTCCTGTAAACTGCCTCTCCCTACTCACAATGTACACAAATCCTGTAAGCTGCTTCTCTTTTACTGAGACTACTAAAAACCCGCATAGTGTGTAAGACTAATCCCATGCTACAGAACTCCTGTGTAGTGTTTCTTACACTCAGGATGCAGAACTCCTGTAAACTGCCTCTCACTACTTCCAATGTACAGAAATCCTGTAAGCTGCTTCTCTTTTACTCGGACAACTGAAAACGCGCATAGTGCATTAGCTCCCATGCTACAGAACTCCCGTAAAGTGTTTCCTACACTCAGGATGCAGAACTCCTGTAAACTGCCTCTCCCTACTCACAATGTACACAAATCCTGTAAGCTGCTTCTCTTTTACTCAGACTACTAAAAACCCGCATAGTGCGTAAGACTACTCCCATACTACAGAACTCCCGTAAAGTGTTTCCTACACTCAGGATGCAGAACTCCTGTAAACTGCCTCTCACTAATTCCAATGTACAGAAATCCTGTAAGCTGCTTCTCTTTTACTCAGACTACTGAAAACCCGCATAGTGCGTAAGACTACTCCCATGCTACAGAACTCCCGTAAAGTGTTTCCTACACTCAGGATGCAGAACTCCTGTAAACTGTCTCTCAATACTTCCAATGTACACAAATCCTGTAAGCTGCTTCTCTTTTACTCAGACTACTGAAAACCCGCATAGTGGGTAAGACTACTCCCATGCTACAGAACTCCCATAAAGTGTTTCCTACACTCAGGATGTAGAACTCCTGTAAACTGCCTCTCACTACTTCCAATGTACAGAAATCCTGTAAGCTGCTTCTATTTTACTCAGACAACTGAAAACCCGCATAGTGCGTAAGACTAATCCCATGCTACAGAACTCCCGTAAAGTGTTTCCTGCACTCAGGATGCAGAACTCCTGTAAACTGCCTCTCACTACTTCCAATGTACAGAAATCCTGTAAGCTGCTTCTCTTTTACTCAGACTGCTGAAAACCCGCATAGTGCGTAAGACTACTCCCATGCTGCAGAACTCCCATCTAGTGTTTCCTACACTCAGGATGCAGAACTCCTGTAAACTGCCTCTCACTACTTGCAATGTACAGAAATCCTGTAAGCTGCTTCTCTTTTACTCAGACTGCTGAAAACCCGCATAGTGCGTAAGACTACTCCCATGCTGCAGAACTCCCATCTAGTGTTTCCTACACTCAGGATGCAGAACTCCTGTAAACTGCCTCTCACTACTTCCAATGTACAGAAATCCTGTAAGCTGCTTCTCTTTTACTCAGACTGCTGAAAACCCGCATAGTGCGTAAGACTACTCCCATGCTGCAGAACTCCCATCTAGTGTTTCCTACACTCAGGATGCAGAACTCCTGTAAACTGCCTCTCACTACTTCCAATGTACAGAAATCCTGTAAGCTGCTTCTCTTTCACTAAGACTGCTGAAAACCCGCATAGTGCGTAAGACTACTCCCATGCTACAGAACTCCCATAAAGTGTTTCCTACACTCAGGATGCAGAACTCCTGTAAACTGCCTCTCACTACTTCCAATGTACAGAAATCCTGTAAGCTGCTTCTCTTTTACTAAGACAGCTGAAAACCCGCATAGTGCGTAAGACTACTCCCATACTACAGAACTCCCATAAAGTGTTTCCCACACTCAGGATGCAGAACTCCTGTAAACTGCCTCTAACTACTTCCAATGTACAGAAATCCTGTAAGCTGCTTCTCTTTTACGCAGACTACTGAAAACCCGCATAGTGCGTAAGACTACTCCCATGCTACAGAACTCCCATAAAGTGTTTCCTACACTCAGGATGCAGAACTCCTGTAAACTGCCTCTCACTACTTCCAATGTACAGAAATCCTGTAAGCTGCTTCTCTTTTACTCAGAGAACTGAAAACCTGCATAGTGCGTAAGACTACTCCCATACTACAGAACTCCCGTAAAGTGTTTCCTACACTCAGGATGCAGAACTCCTGTAAACTGCCTCTCACTACTTCCAATGTACAGAAATCCTGTAAGCTGCTTCTCTTTTACTCAGACTACTGAAAACCCGCATAGTGGGTAAGACTACTCCCATGCTGCAGAACTCCCATCTAGTGTTTCCTACACTCAGGATGCAGAACTCCTGTAAACTGCCTCTCACTACTTCCAATGTACAGAAATCCTGTAAGCTGCTTCTCTTTCACTAAGACTGCTGAAAACCCGCATAGTGCGTAAGACTACTCCCATGCTACAGAACTCCCATAAAGTGTTTCCTACACTCAGGATGCAAAACTCCTGTAAACTGCCTCTCACTACTTCCAATGTACAGAAATCCTGTAAGCTGCTTCTCTTTTACGCAGACTACTAAAAACCCGCATAGTGCGTAAGACTACTCCCATGCTGCAGAACTCCCATCTAGTGTTTCCTACACTCAGGATGCAGAACGCCTGTAAACTGCCTCTCAGTACTTCCAATGTACAGAAATCCTGTAAGCTGCTTCTCTTTCACTAAGACTGCTGAAAACCCGCATAGTGCGTAAGACTACTCCCATGCTACAGAACTCCCATAAAGTGTTTCCTACACTCAGGATGCAAAACTCCTGTAAACTGCCTCTCACTACTTCCAATGTACAGAAATCCTGTAAGCTGCTTCTCTTTTACTCAGACTACTAAAAACCCGCATAGTGCGTAAGACTAATCCCATGCTACAGAATTCCTGTGTAGTGTTTCTTACACTCAGGATGCAGAACTCCTGTAAACTGCCTCTCACTACTTCCAATGTACAGAAATCCTGTAAGCTGCTTCTCTTTTACTCAGACAACTGAAAACGCGCATAGTGCATTAGCTCCCATACTACAGAACTCCCGTAAAGTGTTTCCTACACTCAGGATGCAGAACTCCTGTAAACTGCCTCTCACTACTTCCAATGTACAGAAATCCTGTAAGCTGCTTCTCTTTTACTCAGACTGCTGAAAACCCGCATAGTGCGTAAGACTACTCCCATGCTGCAGAACTCCCATCTAGTGTTTCCTACACTCAGGATGCAGAACTCCTGTAAACTGCCTCTCATACTTCCAATGTACAGAAATCCTGTAAGCTGCTTCTCTTTCACTAAGACTGCTGAAAACCCGCATAGTGCGTAAGACTACTCCCATGCTACAGAACTCCCATAAAGTGTTTCCTACACTCAGGATGCAGAACTCCTGTAAACTGCCTCTCACTACTTCCAATGTACAGAAATCCTGTAAGCTGCTTCTCTTTTACTAAGACAGCTGAATACCCGCATAGTGCGTAAGACTACTCCCATACTACAGAACTCCCATAAAGTGTTTCCCACACTCAGGATGCAGAACTCCTGTAAACTGCCTCTAACTACTTCCAATGTACAGAAATCCTGTAAGCTGCTTCTCTTTTACGCAGACTACTGAAAACCCGCATAGTGCGTAAGACTACTCCCATGCTACAGAACTCCCATAAAGTGTTTCCTACACTCAGGATGCAGAACTCCTGTAAACTGCCTCTCACTACTTCCAATGTACAGAAATCCTGTAAGCTGCTTCTCTTTTACTCAGAGAACTGAAAACCTGCATAGTGCGTAAGACTACTCCCATGCTACAGAACTGCGGTAAATTGTTTCCTACACTCAGGATGCAGAACTCCTGTAAACTGCCTCTCACTACTTCCAATGTACAGAAATCCTGTAAGCTGCTTCTCTTTTACTCAGACTACTGAAAACCCGCATAGTGGGTAAGACTACTCCCATGCTACAGAACTCCCGTAAAGTGTTTCCTACACTCAGGATGCAGAACTCCTGTAAACTGCCTCTCACTACTTCCAATGTACACAAATCCTGTAAGCTGCTTCTCTTTTACTCGGACAACTGAAAACGCGCATAGTGGGTAAGACTAATCCCATGCTACAGAACTCCCGTAAAGTGTTTCCTACACTCAGGATGTAGAACTCCTGTAAACTGCCTCTCACTACTTCCAATGTACAGAAATCCTGTAAGCTGCTTCTCTTTTACTCAGACAACTGAAAACCCGCATAGTGGGTAAGACTACTCCCATGCTACAGAACTCCCGTAAAGTGTTTCCTACACTCAGGATGCAGAACTCCTGTAAACTGCCTCTCCCTACTCACAATGTACACAAATCCTGTAAGCTGCTTCTCTTTTACTCAGACTACTAAAAACCCGCATAGTGCGTAAGACTAATCCCATGCTACAGAACTCCTGTGTAGTGTTTCTTACACTCAGGATGCAGAACTCCTGTAAACTGCCTCTCACTACTTCCAATGTACAGAAATCCTGTAAGCTGCTTCTCTTTTACTAAGACAGCTGAAAAGCCGCATAGTGGGTAAGACTACTCCCATGCTACAGAACTCCCGTAAAGTGTTTCCTACACTCAGGATGCAGAACTTCTGTAAACTGCCTCTCACTACTTCCAATGTACAGAAATCCTGTAAGCTGCTTCGCTTTAAATAAGACTGCTGAAAACCCGCATAGTGCGTAAGACTACTCCCATGCTACAGAACTCCCATAAAGTGTTTCCTACACTCAGGATGCAAAACTCCTGTAAACTGCCTCTCACTACTTCCAATGTACAGAAATCCTGTAAGCTGCTTCTCTTTTACGCAGACAACTGAAAACCCGCATAGTGCGTAAGACTACTCCCATGCTATAGAACTCCCCTAAAGTGTTTCCTACACTCAGGATGCAGAACTCCTGTAAACTGCCTCTCACTAATTCCAATGTACAGAAATCCTGTAAGCTGCTTCTCTTTTACGCAGACTACTGAAAACCCGCATAGTGCGTAAGACTACTCCCATGCTACAGAACTCCCATAAAGTGTTTCCTACACTCAGGATGCAGAACTCCTGTAAACTGCCTCTCACTACTTCCAATGTACAGAAATCCTGTAAGCTGCTTCTCTTTTACTCAGACAACTGAAAACGCGCATAGTGCATTAGCTCCCATGCTACAGAACTCCCGTAAAGTGTTTCCTACACTCAGGATGCAGAACTCCTGTAAACTGCCTCTCCCTACTCACAATGTACACAAATCCTGTAAGCTGCTTCTCTTTTACTCAGACGACTAAAAACCCGCATAGTGCGTAAGACTATTCCCATGCTAAAGAACTCCCGTAAAGTGTTTCCTACACTCAGGATGCAGAACTCCTGTAAACTGCCTCTCCCTACTCACAATGTACAGAAATCCTGTAAGCTGCTTCTCTTTTACTCAGACTACTAAAAACCCGCGTAGTGCGTAAGACTAATCCCATGCTGCAGAACTCCTGTGTAGTGTTTCTTACACTCAGGATGCAGAACTCCTGTAAACTGCCTCTCACTACTTCCAATGTACAGAAATCCTGTAAGCTGCTTCTCTTTTACTCAGACTGCTGAAAACCCGCATAGTGCGTAAGACTACTCCCATGCTGCAGAACTCCCATCTAGTGTTTCCTACACTCAGGATGCAGAACTCCTGTAAACTGCCTCTCACTACTTCCAATGTACAGAAATCCTGTAAGCTGCTTCTCTTTCACTAAGACTGCTGAAAACCCGCATAGTGCGTAAGACTACTCCCATGCTGCAGAACTCCCATAAAGTGTTTCCTACACTCAGGATGCAAAACTCCTGTAAACTGCCTCTCACTACTTCCAATGTACAGAAATCCTGTAAGCTGCTTCTCTTTTACGCAGACTACTAAAAACCCGCATAGTGCGTAAGACTACTCCCATGCTGCAGAACTCCCATCTAGTGTTTCCTACACTCAGGATGCAGAACTCCTGTAAACTGCCTCTCACTACTTCCAATGTACAGAAATCCTGTAAGCTGCTTCTCTTTTACTCAGACTGCTGAAAACCCGCATAGTGCGTAAGACTACTCCCATGCTGCAGAACTCCCATCTAGTGTTTCCTACACTCAGGATGCAGAACTCCTGTAAACTGCCTCTCATACTTCCAATGTACAGAAATCCTGTAAGCTGCTTCTCTTTCACTAAGACTGCTGAAAACCCGCATAGTGCGTAAGACTACTCCCATGCTACAGAACTCCCATAAAGTGTTTCCTACACTCAGGATGCAGAACTCCTGTAAACTGCCTCTCACTACTTCCAATGTACAGAAATCCTGTAAGCTGCTTCTCTTTTACTAAGACAGCTGAATACCCGCATAGTGCGTAAGACTACTCCCATACTACAGAACTCCCATAAAGTGTTTCCCACACTCAGGATGCAGAACTCCTGTAAACTGCCTCTAACTACTTCCAATGTACAGAAATCCTGTAAGCTGCTTCTCTTTTACGCAGACTACTGAAAACCCGCATAGTGCGTAAGACTACTCCCATGCTACAGAACTCCCATAAAGTGTTTCCTACACTCAGGATGCAGAACTCCTGTAAACTGCCTCTCACTACTTCCAATGTACAGAAATCCTGTAAGCTGCTTCTCTTTTACTCAGAGAACTGAAAACCTGCATAGTGCGTAAGACTACTCCCATGCTACAGAACTGCGGTAAATTGTTTCCTACACTCAGGATGCAGAACTCCTGTAAACTGCCTCTCACTACTTCCAATGTACAGAAATCCTGTAAGCTGCTTCTCTTTTACTCAGACTACTGAAAACCCGCATAGTGGGTAAGACTACTCCCATGCTACAGAACTCCCGTAAAGTGTTTCCTACACTCAGGATGCAGAACTCCTGTAAACTGCCTCTCACTACTTCCAATGTACACAAATCCTGTAAGCTGCTTCTCTTTTACTCGGACAACTGAAAACGCGCATAGTGGGTAAGACTAATCCCATGCTACAGAACTCCCGTAAAGTGTTTCCTACACTCAGGATGTAGAACTCCTGTAAACTGCCTCTCACTACTTCCAATGTACAGAAATCCTGTAAGCTGCTTCTCTTTTACTCAGACAACTGAAAACCCGCATAGTGGGTAAGACTACTCCCATGCTACAGAACTCCCGTAAAGTGTTTCCTACACTCAGGATGCAGAACTCCTGTAAACTGCCTCTCCCTACTCACAATGTACACAAATCCTGTAAGCTGCTTCTCTTTTACTCAGACTACTAAAAACCCGCATAGTGCGTAAGACTAATCCCATGCTACAGAACTCCTGTGTAGTGTTTCTTACACTCAGGATGCAGAACTCCTGTAAACTGCCTCTCACTACTTCCAATGTACAGAAATCCTGTAAGCTGCTTCTCTTTTACTAAGACAGCTGAAAAGCCGCATAGTGGGTAAGACTACTCCCATGCTACAGAACTCCCGTAAAGTGTTTCCTACACTCAGGATGCAGAACTTCTGTAAACTGCCTCTCACTACTTCCAATGTACAGAAATCCTGTAAGCTGCTTCGCTTTAAATAAGACTGCTGAAAACCCGCATAGTGCGTAAGACTACTCCCATGCTACAGAACTCCCATAAAGTGTTTCCTACACTCAGGATGCAAAACTCCTGTAAACTGCCTCTCACTACTTCCAATGTACAGAAATCCTGTAAGCTGCTTCTCTTTTACGCAGACAACTGAAAACCCGCATAGTGCGTAAGACTACTCCCATGCTATAGAACTCCCCTAAAGTGTTTCCTACACTCAGGATGCAGAACTCCTGTAAACTGCCTCTCACTAATTCCAATGTACAGAAATCCTGTAAGCTGCTTCTCTTTTACGCAGACTACTGAAAACCCGCATAGTGCGTAAGACTACTCCCATGCTACAGAACTCCCATAAAGTGTTTCCTACACTCAGGATGCAGAACTCCTGTAAACTGCCTCTCACTACTTCCAATGTACAGAAATCCTGTAAGCTGCTTCTCTTTTACTCAGACAACTGAAAACGCGCATAGTGCATTAGCTCCCATGCTACAGAACTCCCGTAAAGTGTTTCCTACACTCAGGATGCAGAACTCCTGTAAACTGCCTCTCCCTACTCACAATGTACACAAATCCTGTAAGCTGCTTCTCTTTTACTCAGACGACTAAAAACCCGCATAGTGCGTAAGACTATTCCCATGCTAAAGAACTCCCGTAAAGTGTTTCCTACACTCAGGATGCAGAACTCCTGTAAACTGCCTCTCCCTACTCACAATGTACAGAAATCCTGTAAGCTGCTTCTCTTTTACTCAGACTACTAAAAACCCGCGTAGTGCGTAAGACTAATCCCATGCTGCAGAACTCCTGTGTAGTGTTTCTTACACTCAGGATGCAGAACTCCTGTAAACTGCCTCTCACTACTTCCAATGTACAGAAATCCTGTAAGCTGCTTCTCTTTTACTCAGACTGCTGAAAACCCGCATAGTGCGTAAGACTACTCCCATGCTGCAGAACTCCCATCTAGTGTTTCCTACACTCAGGATGCAGAACTCCTGTAAACTGCCTCTCACTACTTCCAATGTACAGAAATCCTGTAAGCTGCTTCTCTTTCACTAAGACTGCTGAAAACCCGCATAGTGCGTAAGACTACTCCCATGCTAAAGAACTCCCATAAAGTGTTTCCTACACTCAGGATGCAAAACTCCTGTAAACTGCCTCTCACTACTTCCAATGTACAGAAATCCTGTAAGCTGCTTCTCTTTTACGCAGACTACTAAAAACCCGCATAGTGCGTAAGACTACTCCCATGCTGCAGAACTCCCATCTAGTGTTTCCTACACTCAGGATGCAGAACGCCTGTAAACTGCCTCTCAGTACTTCCAATGTACAGAAATCCTGTAAGCTGCTTCTCTTTCACTAAGACTGCTGAAAACCCGCATAGTGCGTAAGACTACTCCCATGCTACAGAACTCCCATAAAGTGTTTCCTACACTCAGGATGCAAAACTCCTGTAAACTGCCTCTCACTACTTCCAATGTACAGAAATCCTGTAAGCTGCTTCTCTTTTACTCAGACTACTAAAAACCCGCATAGTGCGTAAGACTAATCCCATGCTACAGAATTCCTGTGTAGTGTTTCTTACACTCAGGATGCAGAACTCCTGTAAACTGCCTCTCACTACTTCCAATGTACAGAAATCCTGTAAGCTGCTTCTCTTTTACTCAGACTGCTGAAAACCCGCATAGTGCGTAAGACTACTCCCATGCTGCAGAACTCCCGTAAAGTGTTTCCTACACTCAGGATGCAGAACTCCTGTAAACTGCCTCTCACTACTTCCAATGTACAGAAATCCTGTAAGCTGCTTCTCTTTTACTCAGACAACTGAAAACGCGCATAGTGCATTAGCTCCCATGCTACAGAACTCCCGTAAAGTGTTTCCTACACTCAGGATGCAGAACTCCTGTAAACTGCCTCTCCCTACTCACAATGTACACAAATCCTGTAAGCTGCTTCTCTTTTACTCAGACTACTAAAAACCCGTATAGTGCGTAAGACTATTCCCATGCTACAGAACTCCCGTAAAGTGTTTCCTACACTCAGGATGCAGAACTCCTGTAAACTGCCTCTCCCTACTCACAATGTACACAAATCCTGTAAGCTGCTTCTCTTTTACTCAGACTACTAAAAACCCGCATAGTGCGTAAGACTAATCCCATGCTACAGAACTCCTGTGTAGTGTTTCTTACACTCAGGATGCAGAACTCCTGTAAACTGCCTCTCACTACTTCCAATGTACAGAAATCCTGTAAGCTGCTTCTCTTTTACTCAGACTGCTGAAAACCCGCATAGTGCGTAAGACTACTCCCATGCTGCAGAACTCCCATCTAGTGTTTCCTACACTCAGGATGCAGAACTCCTGTAAACTGCCTCTCACTACTTCCAATGTACAGAAATCCTGTAAGCTGCTTCTCTTTCACTAAGACTGCTGAAAACCCGCATAGTGCGTAAGACTACTCCCATGCTACAGAACTCCCATAAAGTGTTTCCTACACTCAGGATGCAAAACTCCTGTAAACTGCCTCTCACTACTTCCAATGTACAGAAATCCTGTAAGCTGCTTCTCTTTTACGCAGACAACTGAAAACCCGCATAGTGCGTAAGACTACTCCCATGCTATAGAACTCCTCTAAAGTGTTTCCTACACTCAGGATGCAGAACTCCTGTAAACTGCCTCTCACTACTTCCAATGCACAGAAATCCTGTAAGCTGCTTCTCTTTTACTCAGACTACTGAAAACCCGCATAGTGGGTAAGACTACTCCCATGCTACAGAACTCCCGTAAAGTGTTTCCTACACTCAGGATGCAGAACTCCTGTAAACTGCCTCTCACTACTTCCAATGTACACAAATCCTGTAAGCTGCTTCTCTTTTACTCAGACTACTGAAAACCCGCATAGTGGGTAAGACTAATCCCATGCTACAGAACTCCCGTAAAGTGTTTCCTACACTCAGGATGCAGAAGTCCTGTAAACTGCCTCTCACTACTTCCAATGTACAGAAATCCTGTAAGCTGCTTCTCTTTTACTCAGACTACTGAAAACCCGCATAGTGCGTAAGACTACTCCCATACTACAGAACTCCCGTAAAGTGTTTCCTACACTCAGGATGCAGAACTCCTGTAAACTGCCTCTCCCTACTCACAATGTACACAAATCCTGTAAGCTGCTTCTCTTTTACTCAGACTACTAAAAACCCGCATAGTGCGTAAGACTATTTCCATGCTACAGAACTCCCGTAAAGTGTTTCCTACACTCAGGATGCAGAACTCCTGTAAACTGCCTCTCCCTACTCACAATGTACACAAATCCTGTAAGCTGCTTCTCTTTTACTGAGACTACTAAAAACCCGCATAGTGTGTAAGACTAATCCCATGCTACAGAACTCCTGTGTAGTGTTTCTTACACTCAGGATGCAGAACTCCTGTAAACTGCCTCTCACTACTTCCAATGTACAGAAATCCTGTAAGCTGCTTCTCTTTTACTCGGACAACTGAAAACGCGCATAGTGCATTAGCTCCCATGCTACAGAACTCCCGTAAAGTGTTTCCTACACTCAGGATGCAGAACTCCTGTAAACTGCCTCTCCCTACTCACAATGTACACAAATCCTGTAAGCTGCTTCCTTTTACTCAGACTACTAAAAACCCGCATAGTGCGTAAGACTACTCCCATACTACAGAACTCCCGTAAAGTGTTTCCTACACTCAGGATGCAGAACTCCTGTAAACTGCCTCTCACTAATTCCAATGTACAGAAATCCTGTAAGCTGCTTCTCTTTTACTCAGACTACTGAAAACCCGCATAGTGCGTAAGACTACTCCCATGCTACAGAACTCCCGTAAAGTGTTTCCTACACTCAGGATGCAGAACTCCTGTAAACTGTCTCTCAATACTTCCAATGTACACAAATCCTGTAAGCTGCTTCTCTTTTACTCAGACTACTGAAAACCCGCATAGTGGGTAAGACTACTCCCATGCTACAGAACTCCCATAAAGTGTTTCCTACACTCAGGATGTAGAACTCCTGTAAACTGCCTCTCACTACTTCCAATGTACAGAAATCCTGTAAGCTGCTTCTCTTTTACTCAGACAACTGAAAACCCGCATAGTGCGTAAGACTACTCCCATACTACAGAACTCCCGTAAAGTGTTTCCTGCACTCAGGATGCAGAACTCCTGTAAACTGCCTCTCACTACTTCCAATGTACAGAAATCCTGTAAGCTGCTTCTCTTTTACTCAGACTGCTGAAAACCCGCATAGTGCGTAAGACTACTCCCATGCTGCAGAACTCCCATCTAGTGTTTCCTACACTCAGGATGCAGAACTCCTGTAAACTGCCTCTCACTACTTCCAATGTACAGAAATCCTGTAAGCTGCTTCTCTTTTACTCAGACTGCTGAAAACCCGCATAGTGCGTAAGACTACTCCCATGCTGCAGAACTCCCATCTAGTGTTTCCTACACTCAGGATGCAGAACTCCTGTAAACTGCCTCTCACTACTTCCAATGTACAGAAATCCTGTAAGCTGCTTCTCTTTTACTCAGACTGCTGAAAACCCGCATAGTGCGTAAGACTACTCCCATGCTGCAGAACTCCCATCTAGTGTTTCCTACACTCAGGATGCAGAACTCCTGTAAACTGCCTCTCACTACTTCCAATGTACAGAAATCCTGTAAGCTGCTTCTCTTTCACTAAGACTGCTGAACACCCGCATAGTGCGTAAGACTAATCGCATGCTACAGAACTCCCATAAAGTGTTTCCTACACTCAGGATGCAGAACTCCTGTAAACTGCCTCTCACTACTTCCAATGTACAGAAATCCTGTAAGCCGCTTCTCTTTTACTAAGACAGCTGAAAACCCGCATAGTGCGTAAGACTACTCCCATACTACAGAACTCCCATAAAGTGTTTCCCACACTCAGGATGCAGAACTCCTGTAAACTGCCTCTCACTACTTCCAATGTACAGAAATCCTGTAAGCTGCTTCTCTTTTACGCAGACTACTGAAAACCCGCATAGTGCGTAAGACTACTCCCATGCTACAGAACTCCCATAAAGTGTTTCCTACACTCAGGATGCAGAACTCCTGTAAACTGCCTCTCACTACTTCCAATGTACAGAAATCCTGTAAGCTGCTTCTCTTTTACTCAGACAACTGAAAACCTGCATAGTGCGTAAGACTACTCCCATACTACAGAACTCCCGTAAAGTGTTTCCTACACTCAGGATGCAGAACTCCTGTAAACTGCCTCTCACTACTTCCAATGTACAGAAATCCTGTAAGCTGCTTCTCTTTTACTCAGACTACTGAAAACCCGCATAGTGGGTAAGACTACTCCCATGCTACAGAACTCCCGTAAAGTGTTTCCTACACTCAGGATGCAGAACTCCTGTAAACTGCCTCTCACTACTTCCAATGTACACAAATCCTGTAAGCTGCTTCTCTTTTACTCAGACTACTGAAAACCCGCATAGTGGGTAAGACTAATCCCATGCTACAGAACTCCCGTAAAGTGTTTCCTACACTCAGGATGTAGAACTCCTGTAAACTGCCTCTCACTACTTCCAATGTACAGAAATCCTGTAAGCTGCTTCTCTTTTACTCAGACAACTGAAAACCCGCATAGTGGGTAAGACTACTCTCATGCTACAGAACTCCCGTAAAGTGTTTCCTACACTCAGGATGCAGAACTCCAGTAAACTGCCTCTCCCTACTCACAATGTACACAAATCCTGTAAGCTGCTTCTCTTTTACTCCGACTACTAAAAACCCGCATAGTGCGTAAGACTAATCCCATGCTACAGAACTCCTGTGTAGTGTTTCTTACACTCAGGATGCAGAACTCCTGTAAACTGCCTCTCACTACTTCCAATGTACAGAAATCCTGTAAGCTGCTTCTCTTTTACTCAGACTACTGAAAACCCGCATAGTGGGTAAGACTACTCCCATGCTACAGAACTCCCGTAAAGTGTTTCCTACACTCAGGATGCAGAACTTCTGTAAACTGCCTCTCACTACTTCCAATGTACAGAAATCCTGTAAGCTGCTTCTCTTTAAATAAGACTGCTGAAAACCCGCATAGTGCGTAAGACTATTCCCATGCTACAGAACTCCCATAAAGTGTTTCCTACACTCAGGATGCAAAACTCCTGTAAACTGCCTCTCACTACTTCCAATGTACAGAAATCCTGTAAGCTGCTTCTCTTTTACGCAGACAACTGAAAACCCGCATAGTGCGTAAGACTACTCCCATGCTATAGAACTCCCCTAAAGTGTTTCCTACACTCAGGATGCAGAACTCCTGTAAACTGCCTCTCACTAATTCCAATGTACAGAAATCCTGTAAGCTGCTTCTCTTTTACGCAGACTACTGAAAACCCGCATAGTGCGTAAGACTACTCCCATGCTACAGAACTCCCATAAAGTGTTTCCTACACTCAGGATGCAGAACTCCTGTAAACTGCCTCTCACTACTTCCAATGTACAGAAATCCTGTAAGCTGCTTCTCTTTTACTCAGACAACTGAAAACGCGCATAGTGCATTAGCTCCCATGCTACAGAACTCCCGTAAAGTGTTTCCTACACTCAGGATGCAGAACTCCTGTAAACTGCCTCTCCCTATTCACAATGTACACAAATCCTGTAAGCTGCTTCTCTTTTACTCAGACTACTAAAAACCCGCATAGTGCGTAAGACTATTCCCATGCTAAAGAACTCCCGTAAAGTGTTTCCTACACTCAGGATGCAGAACTCCTGTAAACTGCCTCTCCCTACTCACAATGTACACAAATCCTGTAAGCTGCTTCTCTTTTACTCAGACTACTAAAAACCCGCATAGTGCGTAAGACTAATCCCATGCTACAGAACTCCTGTGTAGTGTTTCTTACACTCAGGATGCAGAACTCCTGTAAACTGCCTCTCACTACTTCCAATGTACAGAAATGCTGTAAGCTGCTTCTCTTTTACTCAGACTGCTGAAAACCCGCATAGTGCGTAAGACTACTCCCATGCTGCAGAACTCCCATCTAGTGTTTCCTACACTCAGGATGCAGAACTCCTGTAAACTGCCTCTCACTACTTCCAATGTACAGAAATCCTGTAAGCTGCTTCTCTTTCACTAAGCCTGCTGAAAACCCTCATAGTGCGTAAGACTACTCCCATGCTACAGAACTCCCATAAAGTGTTTCCTACACTCAGGATGCAAAACTCCTGTAAACTGCATCTCACTACTTCCAATGTACAGAAATACTGTAAGCTGCTTCTCTTTTACGCAGACTACTAAAAACCCGCATAGTGCGTAAGACTACTCCCATGCTGCAGAACTCCCATCTAGTGTTTCCTACACTCAGGATGCAGAACGCCTGTAAACTGCCTCTCAGTACTTCCAATGTACAGAAATCCTGTAAGCTGCTTCTCTTTCACTAAGACTGCTGAAAACCCGCATAGTGCGTAAGACTACTCCCATGCTACAGAACTCCCATAATGTGTTTCCTACACTCAGGATGCAAAACTCCTGTAAACTGCCTCTCACTGCTTCCAATGTACAGAAATCCTGTAAGCTGCTTCTCTTTTACTCAGACTACTAAAAACCCGCATAGTGCGTAAGACTAATCCCATGCTACAGAATTCCTGTGTAGTGTTTCTTACACTCAGGATGCAGAACTCCTGTAAACTGCCTCTCACTACTTCCAATGTACAGAAATCCTGTAAGCTGCTTCTCTTTTACTCAGACTGCTGAAAACCCGCATAGTGCGTAAGACTACTCCCATGCTGCAGAACTCCCATCTAGTGTTTCCTACACTCAGGATGCAGAACTCCTGTAAACTGCCTCTCACTACTTCCAATGTACAGAAATCCTGTAAGCTGCTTCTCTTTTACGCAGGCAACTGAAAACCCGCATAGTGCGTAAGACTAATCCCATGCTACAGAACTCCCATAAAGTGTTTCCTACACTCAGGATGCAAAACTCCTGTAAACTGCCTCTCACTACTTCCAATGTACAGAAATCCTGTAAACTGCTTCTCTTTTACGCAGACAACTGAAAACCCGCATAGTGCGTAAGACTACTCCCATGCTATAGAACTCCTCTAAAGTGTTTCCTACACTCAGGATGCAGAACTCCTGTAAACTGCCTCTCACTACTTCCAATGTACAGAAATCCTGTAAGCTGCTTCACTTTTACTCAGACTACTGAAAACCCGCATAGTGCGTAAGACTACTCCCATGCTACAGAACTCCCATAAAGTGTTTCCTACACTCAGGATGCAGAACTCCTGTAAACTGCCTCTCACTACTTCCAATGTACAGAAATCCTGTAAGCTGCTTCTCTTTTACTCAAACAACTGAAAACCCGCATAGTGCGTAAGACTACTCCCATACTACAGAACTCCCGTAAAGTGTTTCCTACACTCAGGATGCAGAACTCCTGTAAACTGCCTCTCACTACTTCCAATGTACAGAAATCCTGTAAGCTGCTTCTCTTTTACTCAGACTACTGAAAACCCGCATAGTGGGTAAGACTACTCCCATGCTACAGAACTCCCGTAAAGTGTTTCCTACACTCAGGATGCAGAACTCCTGTAAACTGCCTCTCACTACTTCCAATGTACACAAATCCTGTAAGCTGCTTCTCTTTTACTCAGACTACTGAAAACCCGCATAGTGGGTAAGACTAATCCCATGCTACAGAACTCCCGTAAAGTGTTTCCTACACTCAGGATGTAGAACTCCTGTAAACTGCCTCTCACTACTTCCAATGTACAGAAATCCTGTAAGCTGCTTCTCTTTTACTCAGACTACAAAAACCCGCATAGTGCGTAAGACTAATCCCATGCTACAGAACTCCTGTGTAGTGTTTCTTACACTCAGGATGCAGAACTCCTGTAAACTGCCTCTCACTACTTCCAATGTACACAAATCCTGTAAGCTGCTTCTCTTTTACTCAGACTGCTGAAAACCCGCATAGTGCGTAAGACTACTCCCATGCTGCAGAACTCCCATCTAGTGTTTCCTACACTCAGGATGCAGAACTCCTGTAAACTGCCTCTCACTACTTCCAATGTACAGAAATCCTGTAAGCTGCTTCTCTTTCACTAAGACTGCTGAAAACCCGCATAGTGCGTAAGACTACTCCCATGCTACAGAACTCCCATAAAGTGTTTCCTACACTCAGGATGCAAAACTCCTGTAAACTGCCTCTCACTACTTCCAATGTACAGAAATCCTGTAAGCTGCTTCTCTTTTACGCAGACTACTAAAAACCCGCATAGTGCGTAAGACTACTCCCATGCTGCAGAACTCCCATCTAGTGTTTCCTACACTCAGGATGCAGAACTCCTGTAAACTGCCTCTCAGTACTTCCAATGTACAGAAATCCTGTAAGCTGCTTCTCTTTCACTAAGACTGCTGAAAACCCGCATAGTGCGTAAGACTACTCCCATGCTACAGAACTCCCATAAAGTGTTTCCTACACTCAGGATGCAAAACTCCTGTAAACTGCCTCTCACTGCTTCCAATGTACAGAAATCCTGTAAGCTGCTTCTCTTTTACTCAGACTACTAAAAACCCACATAGAGCGTAAGACTAATCCCATGCTACAGAATTCCTGTGTAGTGTTTCTTACACTCAGGATGCAGAACTCCTGTAAACTGCCTCTCACTACTTCCAATGTACAGAAATCCTGTAAGCTGCTTCTCTTTTACTCAGACTGCTGAAAACCCGCATAGTGCGTAAGACTACTCCCATGCTGCAGAACTCCCATCTAGTGTTTCCTACACTCAGGATGCAGAACTCCTGTAAACTGCCTCTCACTACTTCCAATGTACAGAAATCCTGTAAGCTGCTTCTCTTTTACGCAGACAACTGAAAACCCGCATAGTGCGTAAGACTAATCCCATGCTACAGAACCCCCATAAAGTGTTTCCTACACTCAGGATGCAAAACTCCTGTAAACTGCCTCTCACTACTTCCAATGTACAGAAATCCTGTAAGCTGCTTCTCTTTTACGCAGACAACTGAAAACCCGCATAGTGCGTAAGACTACTCCCATGCTATAGAACTCCTCTAAAGTGTTTCCTACACTCAGGATGCAGAACTCCTGTAAACTGCCTCTCACTACTTCCAATGTACAGAAATCCTGTAAGCTGCTTCACTTTTACTCAGACTACTGAAAACCCGCATAGTGCGTAAGACTACTCCCATGCTACAGAACTCCCATAAAGTGTTTCCTACACTCAGGATGCAGAACTCCTGTAAACTGCCTCTCACTACTTCCAATGTACAGAAATCCTGTAAGCTGCTTCTCTTTTACTCAGACAACTGAAAACCCGCATAGTGCGTAAGACTACTCCCATACTACAGAACTCCCGTAAAGTGTTTCCTACACTCAGGATGCAGAACTCCTGTAAACTGCCTCTCACTACTTCCAATGTACAGAAATCCTTTAAGCTGCTTCTCTTTTACTCAGACTACTGAAAACCCGCATAGTGGGTAAGACTGCTCCCATGCTACAGAACTCCCTTAAAGTGTTTCCTACACTCAGGATGCAGAACTCCTGTAAACTGCCTCTCACTACTTCCAATGTACACAAATCCTGTAAGCTGCTTCTCTTTTACTCAGACTACTGAAAACCCGCATAGTGGGTAAGACTAATCCCATGCTACAGAACTCCCGTAAAGTGTTTCCTACACTCAGGATGTAGAACTCCTGTAAACTGCCTCTCACTACTTCCAATGTACAGAAATCCTGTAAGCTGCTTCTCTTTTACTCAGACTACAAAAACCCGCATAGTGCGTAAGACTAATCCCATGCTACAGAACTCCTGTGTAGTGTTTCTTACACTCAGGATGCAGAACTCCTGTAAACTGCCTCTCACTACTTCCAATGTACAGAAATCCTGTAAGCTGCTTCTCTTTTACTCAGACTGCTGAAAACCCGCATAGTGCGTAAGACTACTCCCATGCTGCAGAACTCCCATCTAGTGTTTCCTACACTCAGGATGCAGAACTCCTGTAAACTGCCTCTCACTACTTCCAATGTACAGAAATTCTGTAAGCTGCTTCTCTTTCACTAAGACGGCTGAAAACCCGCATAGTGCGTAAGACTACTCCCATGCTACAGAACTCCCGTAAAGTGTTTCCTACACTCAGGATGCAAAACTCCTGTAAACTGCCTCTCACTACTTCCAATGTACAGAAATCCTGTAAGCTGCTTCTCTTTTACGCAGACAACTGAAAACCCGCATAGTGCGTAAGACTACTCCCATGCAATAGAACTCCTCTAAAGTGTTTCCTACACTCAGGATGCAGAACTCCTGTAAACTGCCTCTCACTACTCACAATGTACACAAATCCTGTAAGCTGCTTCTCTTTTACGCAGACTACTGAAAACCTGCATAGTGCGTAAGACTACTCCCATGCTACAGAACTCCCATAAAGTGTTTCCTACACTCAGGATGCAGAACTCCTGTAAACTGCCTCTCACTACTTCCAATGTACAGAAATCCTGTAAGCTGCTTCTCTTTTACTCAGACAACTGAAAACCTGCATAGTGCGTAAGACTACTCCCATACTACAGAACTCCAGTAAAGTGTTTCCTACACTCAGGATGCAGAACTCCTGTAAACTGCCTCTCACTACTTCCAATGTACAGAAATCCTGTAAGCTGCTTCTCTTTTACTCAGACTACTGAAAACCCGCATAGTGGGTAAGACTACTCCCATGCTACAGAACTCCCGTAAAGTGTTTCCTACACTCAGGATGCAGAACTCCTGTAAACTGCCTCTCACTACTTCCAATGTACAGAAATCCTGTAAGCTGCTTCTCTTTTACTCAGACTACTGAAAACCCGCATAGTGGGTAAGACTAATCCCATGCTACAGAACGCCCGTAAAGTGTTTCCTACACTCAGGATGCAGAACTCCTGTAAACTGCCTCTCACTACTTCCAATGTACAGAAATCCTGTAAGCTGCTTCTCTTTTACTCAGACAACTGAAAACCCGCATAGTGCGTAAGACTACTCCCATACTACAGAACTCCCGTAAAGTGTTTCCTACACTCAGGATGCAGAACTCCTGTAAACTGCCTCTCCCTACTCACAATGTACACAAATCCTGTAAGCTGCTTCTCTTTTACTCAGACAACTGAAAACCCGCATAGTGCGTAAGACTAATCCCATGCTACAGAACTCCCGTAAAGTGTTTCCTACACTCAGGATGCAGAACTCCTGTAAACTGCCTCTCCCTACTCACAATGTACACAAATCCTGTAAGCTGCTTCTCTTTTACTCAGACTACTAAAAACCCGCATAGTGCGTAAGACTATTCCCATGCTAAAGAACTCCCGTAAAGTGTTTCCTACACTCAGGATGCAGAACTCCTGTAAACTGCCTCTCCCTACTCACAATGTACAGAAATCCTGTAAGCTGCTTCTCTTTTACTCAGACAACTGAAAACCCGCATAGTGCGTAAGACTACTCCCATACTACAGAACTCCCGTAAAGTGTTTCCTACACTCAGGATGCAGAACTCCTGTAAACCGCCTCTCACTACTTCCAATGTACACAAATCCTGTAAGCTGCTTCTCTTTTACTCAGACAACTGAAAACCCGCATAGTGCGTAAGACTACTCCCATACTACAGAACTCCCGTAAAGTGTTTCCTACACTCAGGATGCAGAACTCCTGTAAACTGCCTCTCACTACTTCCAATGTACAGAAATCCTGTAAGCTGCTTCTCTTTTACAAAGACTGCTGAAAACCCGCATAGTGCGTAAGACTACTCCCATACTACAGAACTCCCGTAAAGTGTTTCCTACACTCAGGATGCAGAACTCCTGTAAACTGCCTCTCACTACTTCCAATGTACACAAATCCTGTAAGCTGCTTCTCTTTTACGCAGACAACTGAAAACCCGCAGAGTGCGTAAGACTATTCCCATACTACAGAACTCCCGTAAAGTGTTTCCTACACTCAGGATGCAGAACTCCTGTAAACTGCCTCTCACTACTCACAATGTACACAAATCCTGTAAGCTGCTTCTCTTTTACGCAGACTACTGAAAACCTGCATAGTGCGTAAGACTACTCCCATGCTACAGAACTCCCATAAAGTGTTTCCTACACTCAGGATGCAGAACTCCTGTAAACTGCCTCTCACTACTTCCAATGTACAGAAATCCTGTAAGCTGCTTCTCTTTTACTCAGACAACTGAAAACCTGCATAGTGCGTAAGACTACTCCCATACTACAGAACTCCCGTAAAGTGTTTCCTACACTCAGGATGCAGAACTCCTGTAAACTGCCTCTCACTACTTCCAATGTACAGAAATCCTGTAAGCTGCTTCTCTTTTACTCAGACTACTGAAAACCCGCATAGTGGGTAAGACTACTCCCATGCTACAGAACTCCCGTAAAGTGTTTCCTACACTCAGGATGCAGAACTCCTGTAAACTGCCTCTCACTACTTCCAATGTACAGAAATCCTGTAAGCTGCTTCTCTTTTACTCAGACTACTGAAAACCCGCATAGTGCGTAAGACTACTCCCATGCTACAGAACTCCCGTAAAGTGTTTCCTACACTCAGGATGCAGAACTCCTGTAAACTGCCTCTCACTACTTCCAATGTACAGAAATCCTGTAAGCTGCTTCTCTTTTACTCAGACAACTGAAAACCCGCATAGTGCGTAAGACTACTCCCATACTACAGAACTCCCGTAAAGTGTTTCCTACACTCAGGATGCAGAACTCCTGTAAACTGCCTCTCCCTACTCACAATGTACACAAATCCTGTAAGCTGCTTCTCTTTTACTCAGACAACTGAAAACCCGCATAGTGGGTAGGACTAATCCCATGCTACAGAACTCCCGTAAAGTGTTTCCTACACTCAGGATGCAGAACTCCTGTAAACTGCCTCTCCCTACTCACAATGTACACAAATCCTGTAAGCTGCTTCTCTTTTACTCAGACTACTAAAAACCCGCATAGTGCGTAAGACTACTCCCATGCTATAGAACTCCTGTAAAGTGTTTCCTACACTCAGGATGCAGAACTCCTGTAAACTGCCTCTCACTACTCACAATGCACACTAATCCTGTAAGCTGCTTCTCTTTTACGCAGACAACTGAAAACCCACAGAGTGCGTAAGACTATTCCCATACTACAGAACTCCCGTAAAGTGTTTCCTACACTCAGGATGCAGAACTCCTGTAAACTGCCTCTCACTACTTCCAATGTACAGAAATCCTGTAAGCTGCTTCTCTTTTACGCAGACAACTGAAAACCCGCATAGTGCGTAAGACTACTCCCATACTACAGAACTCCCGTAAAGTGTTTCCTACACTCAGGATGCAGAACTCCTGTAAACTGCCTCTCACTACTTCCAATGTACAGAAATCCTGTAAGCTGCTTCTCTTTTACGCAGACTACTGAAAACCCGCATAGTGGGTAAGACTACTACCATACTACTGAACTCCCGTAAAGTGTTTACTATACTCAGGATTCAGAACTCCTGTAAACTGCCTCTCACTACTTCCAATGTACAGAAATCCTGTAAGCTGCTTCTCTTTTATTCAGACTACTGAAAACCCGCATAGTGCGTAAGACTACTCCCATGCTACAGAACTCCCGTAAAGTGTTTCTTTCACTCAGGATGCAGAACTCCTGTAAACTGCCTCTCACTACTCACAATGTACACAAATCCTGTAAGCTGCTTCTCTTTTACGCAGACTACTGAAAACCCGCATAGTGGGTAAGACTAATCCCATGCTACAGAACTCCCGTAAAGTGTTTCCTACACTCAGGATGCAGAACTCCTGTAAACTGCCTCTCACTACTTCCAATGTACAGAAATCCTGTAAGCTGCTTCTCTTTTACTCAGACTGCTGAAAACCCGCATAGTGCGTAAGACATCTCCCATGCTACAGAACTCCCGTAAAGTGTTTACTACACTCAGGATGCTGAACTCCTGTAAACTGTCTCTCACTACTTCCAATGTACAGAAATCCTGTAAGCTGCTTCTCTTTTACTCCGACAACTGAAAACCCGCATAGTGCGTAAGACTACTCCCATACTACAGAACTCCCGTAAAGTGTTTCCTACACTCAGGATGCAGAACTCCTGTAAACTGCCTCTCACTACTTCCAATGTACAGAAATCCTGTAAGCTGCTTCTCTTTTACTCAGACTACTGAAAACCCGCATAGTGCGTAAGACTACTCCCATACTACAGAACTCCCGTAAAGTGTTTCCTACACTCAGGATGCAGAACTCCTGTAAACTACCTCTCACTACTTCCAATGTACAGAAATCCTGTGAGCTGCTTCTCTTTTACTCAGACAACTGAAAACCCGCATAGTGCGTAAGACTACTCCCATACTACAGAACTCCCGTAAAGTGTTTCCTACACTCAGGATGCAGAACTCCTGTAAACTGCCTCTCACTACTTCCAATGTACAGAAATCCTGTAAGCTGCTTCTCTTTTACTCAGACAACTGAAAACCCGCATAGTGCGTAAGACTACTCCCATGCTACAGAACTCCCGTAAAGTGTTTCCTACACTCAGGATGCAGAACTCCTGTAAACTGCCTCTCACTACTTCCAATGTACACAAATCCTGTAAGCTGCTTCTCTTTTACTCAGACTACTGAAAACCCGCATAGTGGGTAAGACTACTCCCATGCTACAGAACTCCCGTAAAGTGTTTCCTACACTCAGGATGCAGAACTCCTGTAAACTGCCTCTCACTACTTCCAATGTACAGAAATCCTGTAAGCTGCTTCTCTTTTACTCAGACAACTGAAAACCCACATAATGCGTAAGACTACTCCCATACTACAGAACTCCCGTAAAGTGTTTCCTACACTCAGGATGCAGAACTCCAGTAAACTGCCTCTCCCTACTCACAATGTACACAAATCCTGTAAGCTGCTTCTCTTTTACTCAGACTACTAAAAACCCGCATAGTGCGTAAGACTATTCCCATGCTACAGAACTCCCGTAAAGTGTTTCCTACACTCAGGATGCAGAACTCCTGTAAACTGCCTCTCACTACTTCCAATGTGCACAAATCCTGTAAGCTGCTTCTCTTTTACTCAGACTGCTGAAAACCCGCATAGTGCGTAAGACTACTCCCATACTACAGAACTCCCATAAAGTGTTTCCTACACTCAGGATGCAAAACTCCTGTAAACTGCCTCTCACTACTTCCAATGTACAGAAATCCTTTAAGCTGCTTCTCTTTTACGCAGACAACTGAAAACCCGCATAGTGCGTAAGACTACTCCAATGCTATAGAACTCCTGTAAAGTGTTTCCTACACTCAGGATGCAGAACTCCTGTAAACTGCCTCTCACTACTTCCAATGTACAGAAATCCTGTAAGCTGCTTCTCTTTTACGCAGACTACTGAAAACCCGCATAGTGGGTAAGACTACTCCCATACTACTGAACTCCCGTAAAGTGTTTACTATACTCAGGATGCAGAACTCCTGTAAACTGCCTCTCACTACTTCCAATGTACAGAAATCCTGTAAGCTGCTTCTCTTTTACTCAGACTACTGAAAACCCGCATAGTGCGTAAGACTACTCCCATGCTACAGAACTCCCGTAAAGTGTTTCCTACACTCAGGATGCAGAACTCCTGTAAACTGCCTCTCACTACTCACAATGTACACAAATCCTGTAAGCTGCTTCTCTTTTACGCAGACTACTGAAAACCCGCATAGTGGGTAAGACTAATCCCATGCTACAGAACTCCCGTAAAGTGTTTCCTACACTCAGGATGCAGAACTCCTGTAAACTGCCTCTCACTACTTCCAATGTACAGAAATCCTGTAAGCTGCTTCTCTTTTACTCAGACTGCTGAAAACCCGCATAGTGCGTAAGACATCTCCCATGCTACAGAACTGCGGTAAAGTGTTTCCTACACTCAGGATGCAGAACTCCTGTAAACTGCCTCTCACTACTTCCAATGTACAGAAATCCTGTAAGCTGCTTCTCTTTTACTCAGACAACTGAAAACCCGCATAGTGCGTAAGACTACTCCCATACTACAGAACTCCCGTAAAGTGTTTCCTACACTCAGGATGCAGAACTCCTGTAAACTGCCTCTCACTACTTCCAATGTACAGAAATCCTGTAAGCTGCTTCTCTTTTACTAAGACAACTGAAAACCCGCATAGTGCGTAAGACTACTCCCATACTACAGAACTCCCGTAAAGTGTTTCCTACACTCAGGATGCAGAACTCCTGTAAACTGCCTCTCACTACTTCCAATGTACAGAAATCCTGTAAGCTGCTTCTCTTTTACTCAGACAACTGAAAACCCGCATAGTGCGTAAGACTACTCCCATGCTACAGAACTCCCGTAAAGTGTTTCCTACACTCAGGATGCAGAACTCCTGTAAACTGCCTCTCACTACTTCCAATGTACACAAATCCTGTAAGCTGCTTCTCTTTTACTCAGACTACTGAAAACCCGCATAGTGGGTAAGACTAATCCCATGCTACAGAACTCCCGTAAAGTGTTTCCTACACTCAGGATGCAGAACTCCTGTAAACTGCCTCTCACTACTTCCAATGTACACAAATCCTGTAAGCTGCTTCTCTTTTACTCAGACAACTGAAAACCCACATAGTGCGTAAGACTACTCCCATACTACAGAACTCCCGTAAAGTGTTTCCTACACTCAGGATGCAGAACTCCAGTAAACTGCCTCTCCCTACTCACAATGTACACAAATCCTGTAAGCTGCTTCTCTTTTACTCAGACTACTAAAAACCCGCATAGTGCGTAAGACTATTCCCATGCTACAGAACTCCCGTAAAGTGTTTCCTACACTCAGGATGCAGAACTCCTGTAAACTGCCTCTCACTACTCACAATGTACACAAATCCTGTAAGCTGCTTCTCTTTTACGCAGACTACTAAAAACCCGCATAGTGGGTAAGACTACTCCCATGCTACAGAACTCCCATAAAGTGTTTCTTACACTCAGGATGCAGAACTCCTGTAAACTGCCTCTCACTACTTCCAATGTACAGAAATCCTGTAAGCTGCTTCTCTTTTACTCAGACTGTTGAAAACCCGCATAGTGCGTAAGACTACTCCCATGCTGCAGAACTCCCATCTAGTGTATCCTACACTCAGGATGCAGAACTCCTGTAAACTGCCTCTCACTACTTCCAATGTACAGAAATCCTGTAAGCTGCTTCTCTTTTACTAAGACTGCTGAAAACCCGCATAGTGCGTAAGACTACTCCCATACTACAGAACTCCCTTAAAGTGTTTCCTACACTCAGGATGCAGAACTCCTGTAAACTGCCTCTCACTACTTCCAATGTACACAAATCCTGTAAGCTGCTTCTCTTTTACTCAGACTGCTGAAAACCCGCATAGTGCGTAAGACTACTCCCATGCTATAGAACTCCTGTAAAGTGTTTCCTACACTCAGGATGCAGAACTTCTGTAAACTGCCTCTCACTACTTCCAATGTACAGAAATCCTGTAAGCTGCTTCTCTTTTATGCAGACTACTAAAAACCCGCATAGTGCGTAAGACTACTCCCATACTACAGAACTCCCGTAAAGTGTTTACTATACTCAGGATTCAGAACTCCTGTAAACTGCCTCTCACTACTTCCAATGTACAGAAATCCTGTAAGCTGCTTCTCTTTTACTCAGACTACTGAAAACCCGCATAGTGCGTAAGACTACTCCCATGCTACAGAACTCCCGTAAAGTGTTTCCTACACTCAGGATGCAGAACTCCTGTAAACTGCCTCTCACTACTTCCAATGTACAGAAATCCTGTAAGCTGCTTCTCTTTTACTCAGACAACTGAAAACCCGCATAGTGCGTAAGACTACTCCCATGCTACAGAACTCCCGTAAAGTGTTTCCTGCACTCAGGATGCAGAACTCCTGTAAACTGCCTCTCCCTACACACAATGTACACAAATCCTGTAAGCTGCTTCTCTTTTACTCAGACTACTGAAAACGCGCCTAGTGCGTTAGACAGCTCCCATGCTACAGAACTCCCGTAAAGTGTTTCCTACAGTCAGGATGCAGGACTCCTTTAAACTGCCTCTCACTACTTCCAATGTACACAAATCCTGTAAGCTGCTTCTCTTTTACTCAGACAACTGAAAACCCGCATAGTGCGTAAGACTACTCCCATGCTACAGAACTCCCATAAAGTGTTTCTTACACTCAGGATGCAGAACTCCTGTAAACTGCCTCTCACTACTTCCAATGTACAGAAATCCTGTAAGCTGCTTCTCTTTTACTCAGGTTACTGAAAACCCGCATAGTAACTAAGACTACTCCCATGCTACAGAACTGCGGTAAAGTGTTTCCTACACTCAGGATGCAGAACTCCTGTAAACTGCCTCTCACTACTTCCAATGTACAGAAATCCTGTAAGCTGCTTCCCTTTTACTCAGACTGCTGAAAACCCGCATAGTGCGTAAGACTACTCCCATGCTACAGAACTCCCGTAAAGAGTTTCCTACACTCAGGATGCAGAACTCCTGTAAACTGCCTCACACTACTTCCAATGTACACAAATCCTGTAAGCTGCTTCTCTTTTACGCAGACAACTGAAAACCCGCATAGTGCGTAAGACAGCTCCCATGCTACAGAACTCCCGTAAAGTCTTTCCTGCACTCAGGATGCAGAACTCCTGTAAACTGCCTCTCCCTACTCACAATGTACACAAATCCTGTAAGCTGCTTCTCTTTTACTCAGACAACTGAAAACCCGCATAGTGCGTTAGACAGCTCCCATGCTACAGAACTCCCGTAAAGTGTTTCATACACTCATGATGCAGGACTCCTGTAAGCTGCCTCTCACTACTTCCAATGTACAGAAATCCTGTAAGCTGCTTCTCTTTTACTCAGGTTACTGAAAACCCGCATAGTAACTAAGACTACTCCCATGCTACAGAACTCCCGTAAAGTGTTTCCTACACTCAGGATGCAGAACTCCTGTAAACTGCCTCTCACTACTTCCAATGTACAGAAATCCTGTAAGCTGCTTCTCTTTAATACTCAGACTACTGAAAACCCGCATAGTGCGTAAGACTACTCCCATGCTACAGAACTCCCGTAAAGAGTTTCCTACACTCAGGATGCCGAACTCCTGTAAACTGCCTCTCCCTACTCACAATGTACACAAATCCTGTAAGCTGCTTCTCTTTTACTCAGACAACTGAAAACCCGCATAGTGCGTTAGACTATTCCCATGCTACAGAACTCCCGTAAAGTGTTTCCTACAGTCAGGATGCAGAACTCCTGTAAATTGCCTCTCCCTACTCACAATGTACACAAATCCTGTAAGCTGCTTCTCTTTTACTCAGACTACTAAAAACCCGCATAGGGCGTAAGACTAATCCCATGTTACAGAACTCCTGTGTAGTGTTTCTTACACTCAGGATGCAGAACTCCTGTAAACTGCCTCTCACTACTTCCAATGTACAGAAATCCTGTAATCTGCTTCTCTTTTACGCAGACTACTGAAAACCCGCATAGTGCGTAAGACTACTCCCATGCTACGGAACTTCCATAAAATGTTTCCTACACTCAGGATGCAGAACTCCTGTAAACTGCCTCTCACTACTTCCAATGTACAGAAATCCTGTAAGCTGCTTCTCTTTTACTCAGACTACTGAAAACCCGCATAGTGGGTAAGACTACTCCCATGCTACACAACTCCCGTAAAGTGTTTCCTACACTCAGGATGCAGGACTCCTTTAAACTGCCTCTCACTACTTCCAATGTACAGAAATCCTATAAGCTGCTTCTCTTTTACTCAGACTACGGAAAACCAACATAGTGCATAAGACTACTCCCATGCTACAGAACTCCCATGTCGTGTTTCCTACACTCAGGATGCAGAATTCCTGTAAACTGCCTCTCACTACTTACAATGTACACATATCCAGTAAGCTGCTTCTCTTTTACTCAGACTACTAAAAACCCGCAGAGTGCGTAAGACATCTCCCATGCTACAGAACTCCCGTAAAGTGTTTCCTACACTCAGGATGCAGAACTCCTGTAAACTTCGTCTCACTACTTCCAATGTACACAAATCCTGTAAGCTGCTTCTCTTTTACTCAGACTACTGAAAACCCGCATAGTGGGTAAGACTACTCCCATGCTACAGAACTCCCAGAAAGTGTTTCCTACACTCAGGATGCAGAACTCCTGTAAACTGCCTCTCACTACTTCCAAAGTACACAATACCTGTAAGCTGCTTCACTTTTACTCAGACTACTGAAAACCCGCATAGTGGGTAAGACTACTCCCATGCTACAGAACTCCCGTAAAGAGTTTCCTACACTCAGGATGCAGAACTCCTGTAAACTGCCTCTCACTACTTCCAATGTACAGAAATCCTGTAAGCTGCTTCTCTTTTACTCAGACAACTGAAAACCCGCATAGTGCGTTAGACAGCTCCCATGCTACAGAACTCCCGTAAAGTGTTTCCTACACTCAGGATGCAGAACTCCTGTAAACTGCCTCTCCCTACTCACAATGTACACAAATCCTGTAAGCTGCTTCTCTTTTACTCAGACAACTGAAAACCGGCATAGTGCGTTATACAGCTCCCATGCTACAGAACTCCCGTAAAGTGTTTCCTACAGTCAGGATGCAGAACTCCTGTAAACTGCCTCTCCCTACTCACAATGTACACAAATCCTGTAAGCTGCTTCTCTTTTACTCAGACTACTAAAAACCCGCATAGGGCGTAATACTAATCCCATGCTACAGAACTCCTGTGTAGTGTTTCTTACACTCAGGATGCAGAACTCCTGTAAACTGCCTCTCACTACTTCCAATGTACAGAAATCCTGTAAGCTGCTTCTCTTTTACTCAGACTGCTGAAAACCCGCATAGTGCGTAAGACTACTCCCATGCTACAGAACTCCCATGTAGTGTTTCCTACACTCAGGATGCAGAACTCCTGTAAACTGCCTCTCACTACTTCCAATGTACAGAAATCCTGTAAGCTACTTCTCTTTTACTCAGACAACTGAAAACCCGCATAGTGCGTAAGACTACTCCCATGCTACAGAACTCCCGTAAAGTGTTTCCTACACTCAGGATGCAGAACTCCTGTAAACTGCCTCTCACGACTTCCAATGTACAGAAATCCTGTAAGCTGCTTCTCTTTTACTCAGACTGCTGAAAACCCGCATAGTGCGTAAGACTACTCCCATGCTACAGAACTCCCGTAAAGTGTTTCCTACACTCAGGATGCAGAACTCCTGTAAACTGCCTCTCACTACTTCCAATGTACAGAAATCCTGTAAGCTGCTTCTCTTTTACTCAGACTGCTGAAAACCCGCATAGTGCGTAAGACTACTCCCATGCTACAGAACTCCCGTAAAGTGTTTCCTACACTCAGGATGCAGAACTCCTGTAAACTGCCTCTCACTACTTCCAATGTACAGAAATCCTGTAAGCTGCTTCTCTTTTACTCAGACTGTTGAAAACCCGCATAGTGCGTAAGACTACTCCCATGCTACAGAACTCCCGTGTAGTGTTTCCTACACTCAGGATGCAGAACTCCTGTAAACTGCCTCTCACAACTTCCAAAGTACAGAAATCCTGTAAGCTGCTTCTCTTTTACTCAGACTACTGAAAACCCGCATAGTGCGTAAGACTACTCGCATGCTACAGAACTGCGGTAAAGTGTTTCCTGCACTCAGGATGCAGAACTCCTGTAAACTGCCTCTCACTACTTCCAATGTACAGAAATCCTGTAAGCTGCTTCTCTTTTACTCAGACAACTGAAAACCCGCATAGTGCGTAAGACTACTCCCATACTACAGAACTCCCGTAAAGTGTTTCCTACACTCAGGATGCAGAACTCCAGTAAACTGCCTCTCCCTGCTCACAATGTACACAAATCCTGTAAGCTGCTTCTCTTTTACTCAGACAACTGAAAACCGGCATAGTGCGTTATACAGCTCCCATGCTACAGAACTCCCGTAAAGTGTTTCCTACAGTCAGGATGCAGAACTCCTGTAAACTGCCTCTCCCTACTCACAATGTACACAAATCCTGTAAGCTGCTTCTCTTTTACTCAGACTACTAAAAACCCGCATAGGGCGTAAGACTAATCCCATGCTACAGAACTCCTGTGTAGTGTTTCTTACACTCAGGATGCAGAACTCCTGTAAACTGCCTCTCACTACTTCCAATGTACAGAAATCCTGTAAGCTGCTTCTCTTTTACTCAGACTGCTGAAAACCCGCATAGTGCGTAAGACTACTCCCATGCTACAGAACTCCCATGTAGTGTTTCCTACACTCAGGTTGCAGAACTGCTGTAAACTGCCTCTCACTACTTCCAATGTACAGAAATCCTGTAAGCTACTTCTCTTTTACTCAGACAACTGAAAACCCGCATAGTGCGTAAGACTACTCCCATGCTACAGAACTCCCGTAAAGTGTTTCCTACACTCAGGATGCAGAACTCCTGTAAACTGCCTCTCACGACTTCCAATGTACAGAAATCCTGTAAGCTGCTTCTCTTTTACTCAGACTGCTGAAAACCCGCATAGTGCGTAAGACTACTCCCATGCTACAGAACTCCCGTAAAGTGTTTCCTACACTCAGGATGCAGAACTCCTGTAAACTGCCTCTCACTACTTCCAATGTACAGAAATCCTGTAAGCTGCTTCTCTTTACTCAGACTACTGAAAACCCGCATAGTGCGTAAGACTACTCCCATGCTACAGAACTCCCGTAAAGTGTTTCCTACACTCAGGATGCAGAACTCCTGTAAACTGCCTCTCACTACTTCCAATGTACAGAAATCCTGTAAGCTGCTTCTCTTTTACTCAGACTGCTGAAAACCCGCATAGTGCGTAAGACTACTCCCATGCTACAGAACTCCCGTAAAGTGTTTCCTACACTCAGGATGCAGAACTCCTGTAAACTGCCTCTCACTACTTCCAATGTACAGAAATCCTGTAAGCTGCTTCTCTTTTACTCAGACTGTTGAAAACCCGCATAGTGCGTAAGACTACTCCCATGCTACAGAACTCCCGTGTAGTGTTTCCTACACTCAGGATGCAGAACTCCTGTAAACTGCCTCTCACAACTTCCAAAGTACAGAAATCCTGTAAGCTGCTTCTCTTTTACTCAGACTACTGAAAACCCGCATAGTGCGTAAGACTACTCGCATGCTACAGAACTGCGGTAAAGTGTTTCCTGCACTCAGGATGCAGAACTCCTGTAAACTGCCTCTCACTACTTCCAATGTACAGAAATCCTGTAAGCTGCTTCTCTTTTACTCAGACAACTGAAAACCCGCATAGTGCGTAAGACTACTCCCATACTACAGAACTCCCGTAAAGTGTTTCCTACACTCAGGATGCAGAACTCCAGTAAACTGCCTCTCCCTGCTCACAATGTACACAAATCCTGTAAGCTGCTTCTCTTTTACTCAGACTACTAAAAACCCGCATAGTGCGTAAGACTATTCCCATGCTACAGAACTCCCGTAAAGTGTTTCCTACACTCAGGATGCAGAACTCCTGTAAACTGCCTCTCCCTACTCACAATGTACACAAATCCTGTAAGCTGCTTCTCTTTTACTCAGACTACTAAAAACCCGCATAGTGGGTAAGACTACTCCCATGCTACAGAACTCCCATAAAGTGTTTCTTACACTCAGGATGCAGAACTCCTGTAAACTGCCTCTCACTACTTCCAATGTACAGAAATCCTGTAAGCTGCTTCTCTTTTACTCAGACTGTTGAAAACCCGCATAGTGCGTAAGACTACTCCCATGCTGCAGAACTCCCATCTAGTGTATCCTACACTCAGGATGCAGAACTCCTGTAAACTGCCTCTCACTACTTCCAATGTACAGAAATCCTGTAAGCTGTTCTCTTTTACTAAGACTGCTGAAAACCCGCATAGTGCGTAAGACTACTCCCATACTACAGAACTCCCTTAAAGTGTTTCCTACACTCAGGATGCAGAACTCCTGTAAACTGCCTCTCACTACTTCCAATGTACACAAATCCTGTACGCTGCTTCTCTTTTACTCAGACTGCTGAAAACCCGCATAGTGCGTAAGACTACTCCCATGCTATAGAACTCCTGTAAAGTGTTTCCTACACTCAGGATGCAGAACTTCTGTAAACTGCCTCTCACTACTTCCAATGTACAGAAATCCTGTAAGCTGCTTCTCTTTAAATAAGACTACTAAAAACCCGCATAGTGCGTAAGACTACGCCCATACTACAGAACTCCCGTAAAGTGTTTACTATACTCAGGATTCAGAACTCCTGTAAACTGCCTCTCACTACTTCCAATGTACAGAAATCCTGTAAGCTGCTTCTCTTTTACTCAGACTACTGAAAACCCGCATAGTGCGTAAGACTACTCCCATGCTACAGAACTCCCGTAAAGTGTTTCCTACACTCAGGATGCAGAACTCCTGTAAACTGCCTCTCACTACTTCCAATGTACAGAAATCCTGTAAGCTGCTTCTCTTTTACTCAGACAACTGAAAACCCGCATAGTGCGTAAGACTACTCCCATACTACAGAACTCCCGTAAAGTGTTTCCTGCACTCAGGATGCAGAACTCCTGTAAACTGCCTCTCCCTACACACAATGTATACAAATCCTGTAAGCTGCTTCTCTTTTACTCAGACTACTGAAAACGCGCCTAGTGCGTTAGACAGCTCCCATGCTACAGAACTCCCGTAAAGTGTTTCCTACAGTCAGGATGCAGGACTCCTTTAAACTGCCTCTCACTACTTCCAATGTACACAAATCCTGTAAGCTGCTTCTCTTTTACTCAGACAACTGAAAACCCGCATAGTGCGTAAGACTACTCCCATGCTACAGAACTCCCATAAAGTGTTTCTTACACTCAGGATGCAGAACTCCTGTAAACTGCCTCTCACTACTTCCAATGTACAGAAATCCTGTAAGCTGCTTCTCTTTTACTCAGGTTACTGAAAACCCGCATAGTAACTAAGACTACTCCCATGCTACAGAACTGCGGTAAAGTGTTTCCTACACTCAGGATGCAGAACTCCTGTAAACTGCCTCTCACTACTTCCAATGTACAGAAATCCTGTAAGCTGCTTCCCTTTTACTCAGACTGCTGAAAACCCGCATAGTGCGTAAGACTACTCCCATGCTACAGAACTCCCGTAAAGAGTTTCCTACACTCAGGATGCAGAACTCCTGTAAACTGCCTCTCACTACTTCCAATGTACAGAAATCCTGTATGCTGCTTCTCTTTTACGCAGACAACTGAAAACCCGCATAGTGCGTAAGACAGCTCCCATGCTACAGTACTCCCGTAAAGTGTTTCCTGCACTCAGGATGCAGAACTCCTGTAAACTGCCTCTCCCTACTCACAATGTACACAAATCCTGTAAGCTGCTTCTCTTTTACTCAGACAACTGAAAACCCGCATAGTGCGTTAGACAGCTCCCATGCTACAGAACTCCCGTAAAGTGTTTCATACACTCATGATGCAGGACTCCTGTAAGCTGCCTCTCACTACTTCCAATGTACAGAAATCCTGTAAGCTGCTTCTCTTTTACTCAGGTTACTGAAAACCCGCATAGTAACTAAGACTACTCCCATGCTACAGAACTCCTGTAAAGTGTTTCCTACACTCAGGATGCAGAACTCCTGTAAACTGCCTCTCACTACTTCCAATGTACAGAAATCCTGTAAGCTGCTTCTCTTTAATACTCAGACTACTGAAAACCCGCATAGTGCGTAAGACTACTCCCATGCTACAGAACTCCCGTAAAGAGTTTCCTACACTCAGGATGCCGAACTCCTGTAAACTGCCTCTCCCTACTCACAATGTACACAAATCCTGTAAGCTGCTTCTCTTTTACTCAGACAACTGAAAACCCGCATAGTGCGTTAGACAGCTCTCATGTTACAGAACTCCCGTAAAGTGTTTCCTACAGTCAGGATGCAGAACTCCTGTAAATTGCCTCTCCCTACTCACAATGTACACAAATCCTGTAAGCTGCTTCTCTTTTACTCAGACTACTAAAAACCCGCATAGGGCGTAACACTAATCCCATGTTACAGAACTCCTGTGTAGTGTTTCTTACACTCAGGATGCAGAACTCCTGTAAACTGCCTCTCACTACTTCCAATGTACAGAAATCCTGTAATCTGCTTCTCTTTTACGCAGACTACTGAAAACCCGCATAGTGCGTAAGACTACTCCCATGCTACGGAACTTCCATAAAATGTTTCCTACACTCAGGATGCAGAACTCCTGTAAACTGCCTCTCACTACTTACAATGTACAGAAATCCTGTAAGCTGCTTCTCTTTTACTCAGACTACTGAAAACCCGCATAGTGGGTAAGACTACTCCCATGCTACACAACTCCCGTAAAGTGTTTCCTACACTCAGGATGCAGGACTCCTTTAAACTGCCTCTCACTACTTCCAATGTACAGAAATCCTGTAAGCTGCTTCTCTTTTACTCAGACTACGGAAAACCCACATAGTGCATAAGACTACTCCCATGCTACAGAACTCCCATGTCGTGTTTCCTACACTCAGGATGCAGAATTCCTGTAAACTGCCTCTCACTACTTACAATGTACACATATCCAGTAAGCTGCTTCTCTTTTACTCAGACTACTAAAAACCCGCAGAGTGCGTAAGACATCTCCCATGCTACAGAACTCCCGTAAAGTGTTTCCTACACTCAGGATGCAGAACTCCTGTATACTGCGTCTCACTACTTCCAATGTACACAAATCCTGTAAGCTGCTTCTCTTTTACTCAGACTACTGAAAACCCGCATAGTGGGTAAGACTACTCCCATGCTACAGAACTCCCATAAAGTGTTTCCTACACTCAGGATGCAGAACTCCTGTAAACTGCCTCTCACTACTTCCAAAGTACACAATACCTGTAAGCTGCTTCACTTTTACTCAGACTACTGAAAACCCGCATAGTGGGTAAGACTACTCCCATGCTACAGAACTCCCGTAAAGAGTTTCCTACACTCAGGATGCAGAACTCCTGTAAACTGCCTCTCACTACTTCCAATGTACAGAAATCCTGTAAGCTGCTTCTCTTTTACTCAGACAACTGAAAACCCGCATAGTGCGTTAGACAGCTCCCATGCTACAGAACTCCCGTAAAGTGTTTCCTACACTCAGGATGCAGAACTCCTGTAAACTGCCTCTCCCTACTCACAATGTACACAAATCCTGTAAGCTGCTTCTCTTTTACTCAGACAACTGAAAACCCGCATAGTGCGTTAGACAGCTCCCATGCTACAGAACTCCCGTAAAGTGTTTCCTACACTCAGGATGCAGAACTCCTGTAAACTGCCTCTCCCTACTCACAATGTACACAAATCCTGTAAGCTGCTTCTCTTTTACTCAGACTACTAAAAACCCGCATAGGGCGTAAGACTAATCCCATGCTACAGAACTCCTGTGTAGTGTTTCTTACACTCAGGATGCAGAACTCCTGTAAACTGCCTCTCACTACTTCCAATGTACAGAAATCCTGTAAGCTGCTTCTCTTTTACTCAGACTGCTGAAAACCCGCATAGTGCGTAAGACTACTCCCATGCTACAGAACTCCCATGTAGTGTTTCCTACACTCAGGATGCAGAACTCCTGTAAACTGCCTCTCACTACTTCCAATGTACAGAAATCCTGTAAGCTGCTTCTCTTTTACTCAGACTACTGAAAACCCGCATAGTGCGTAAGATTACTCCCATGCTACAGAACTCCCGTAAAGTGTTTCCTACACTCAGGATGCAGAACTCCTGTAAACTGCCTCTCACGACTTCCAATGTACAGAAATCCTGTAAGCTGCTTCTCTTTTACTCAGACTACTGAAAACACGCATAGTGCGTAAGACTACTCCCATGCTACAGAACTCCCATGTAGTGTTTCCTACACTCAGGATGCAGAACTCCTGTAAACTGCCTCTCACTACTTCCAATGTACAGAAATCCTGTAAGCTGCTTCTCTTTTACTCAGACTACTGAAAACCCGCATAGTGCGTAAGACTACTCCCATGCTACAGAACTCCCGTAAAGTGTTTCCTACACTCAGGATGCAGAACTCCTGTAAACTGCCTCTCACTACTTCCAATGTACAGAAATCCTGTAAGCTGCTTCTCTTTTACTCAGACTGCTGAAAACCCGCATAGTGCGTAAGACTACTCCCATGCTACAGAACTCCCGTAAAGTGTTTCCTACACTCAGGATGCAGAACTCCTGTAAACTGCCTCTCACTACTTCCAATGTACAGAAATCCTGTAAGCTGCTTCTCTTTTACTAAGACTGCTGAAAACCCGCATAGTGTGTAAGACTACTCCCATACTACAGAACTCCCGTAAAGTGTTTCCTACACTCAGGATGCAGAACTCCTGTAAACTGCCTCTCACTACTTCCAATGTACAGAAATCCTGTAAGCTGCTTCTCTTTTACTCAGACAACTGAAAACCCGCATAGTGCGTAAGACTACTCCCATACTACAGAACTCCCGTAAAGTGTTTCCTACACTCAGGATGCAGAACTCCTGTAAACTGCCTCTCACTACTTCCAATGCACAGAAATCCTGTAAGCTGCTTCTCTTTTACTCAGACAACTGAAAACCCGCATAGTGCGTAAGACTACTCCCATGCTACAGAACTCCCGTAAAGTGTTTCCTACACTCAGGATGCAGAACTCCTGTAAACTGCCTCTCACAACTTCCAATGTACAGAAATCCTGTAAGCTGCTTCTCTTTTACTCAGACTACTGAAAACCCGCATAGTGGGTAAGACTACTCCCATGCTACAGAACTCCCGTAAAGTGTTTCCTACACTCAGGATGCAGAACTCCTGTAAACTGCCTCTCACTACTTCCAATGTACAGAAATCCTGTAAGCTGCTTCTCTTTTACTCAGACTGCTGAAAACCCGCATAGTGCGTAAGACTACTCCTAAGCTAGAGAACTCCCGTAACGTGTTTCCTACACTCAGGATGCAGAACTCCTGTAAACTGCCTCTCACTACTTCCAATGTACAGAAATCCTGTAAGCCGCTTCTCTTTTACGCAGACTACTGAAAACCCACATAGTGTGTAAGACTACTCCCATACTACAGAACTCCCGTAAAGTGTTTACTGCACTCAGGATGCAGATCTCCTGTAAACTGCCTCTCCCTACTCACAATGTACACAAATCCTGTAAGCTGCTTCTCTTTTACTCAGACAACTGAAAACGCGCATATTGCGTTAGACAGCTCCCATGCTACAGAACTCCCGTAAAGTGTTTCCTACACTCAGGATGCAGAACTCCTGTAAACTGCCTCTCACTACTTGCAATGTACACAATTCCTGTAAGCTGCTTCTCTTTTACTAAGACTGCTGAAAACCCGCATAGTGCGTAAAACTACTCCCATGCTACAGAACTCCCGTAAAATGTTTCCTGCACTCAGGATGCAGAACTCCTGTAAACTGCCTCTCCCTACTCACAATGTTCAGAAATCCTGTAAGCTGGTTCTCTTTTACTCAGACTGCTGAAAACGCGCACAGTGCGTAAGACTACTCCAATGCTACAGAACTCCCGTAAAGTGTTTCCTACACTCAGGATGCAAAACTCCTGTAAACTGCCTCTCACTACTTCAATTGTACAGAAATCCTGTAAGCCGCTTCTCTTTTACGCAGACTACTGAAAACCCGCATAGTGCGTAAGACTACTCCCATGCTACAGAACTCCCGTAAAGTATTTCCTACCCTCAGGATGCAGGACTCCTGTAAACTGCCTCTCACTACTTCCAATGTACAGAAATCCTGTAAGCTGCTTCTCTTTTACTCAGACTACGGAAAACCCACATAGTGCATAAGACTACTCCCATGCTACAGAACTCCCATGTCGTGTTTCCTACACTCAGGATGCAGAACTCCTGTAAACTGCCTCTCACTACTTCCAATGTACACATATCCAGTAAGCTGCTTCTCTTTTACTCAGACTACTAAAAACCCGCATAGTGGGTAAGACTACTCCCATGCTACAGAACTCCCGTAAAGAGTTTCCTACACTCAGGATGCAGAACTCCTGTAAACTGCCTCTCACTACTTCCATTGTACAGAAATCCTGTAAGCTGCTTCTCTTTTACTCAGACAACTGAAAACCGCATAGTGCGTTAGACAGCTCCCATGCTACAGAACTCCCGTAAAGTGTTTCCTACACTCAGGATGCAGAACTCCTGTAAACTGCCTCTCCCTACTCACAATGTACACAAATCCTATAAGCTGCTTCTCTTTTACTCAGACAACTGAAAACCCGCATAGTGCGTTAGACAGCTCCCATGCTACAGAACTCCCGTAAAGTGTTTCCTACACTCAGGATGCAGAACTCCTGTAAACTGCCTCTCCCTACTCACAATGTACACAAATCCTGTAAGCTGCTTCTCTTTTACTCAGACTACTAAAAACCCGCATAGGGCGTAAGACTAATCCCATGCTACAGAACTCCTGTGTAGTGTTTCTTACACTCAGGATGCAGAACTCCTGTAAACTGCCTCTCACTACTTCCAATGTACAGAAATCCTGTAAGCTGCTTCTCTTTTACTCAGACTGCTGAAAACCCGCATAGTGCGTAAGACTACTCCCATGCTACAGAACTCCCATGTAGTGTTTCCTACACTCAGGATGCAGAACTCCTGTAAACTGCCTCTCACTACTTCCAATGCACAGAAATCCTGTAAGCTGCTTCTCTTTTACTCAGACTACTGAAAACCCGCATAGTGCCTAAGACTACTCCCATGCTACAGAACTCCCGTAAAGTGTTTCCTACACGCAGGATGCAGAACTCCTGTAAACTGCCTCTCACGACTTCCAATGTACATAAATCCTGTAAGCTGCTTCTCTTTTACTCAGACAACTGAAAACCCGCATAGTGCGTAAGACTACTCCCATGCTACAGAACTCCCGTAAAGTGTTTCCTACACTCAGGATGCAGAACTCCTGTAAACTGCCTCTCACTGCTTCCAATATACAGAAATCCTGTAAGCTGCTTCTCTTTTACTCAGACTACTGAAAACCCGCATAGTGCCTAAGACTACTCCCATGCTACAGAACTCCCGTAAAGTGTTTCCTACACTCAGGATGCAGAACTCCTGTAAACTGCCTCTCACTACTTCCAATGTACAGAAATCCTGTAAGCTGCTTCTCTTTTACTCAGACTACTGAAAACCCGCATAGTGCGTAAGACTACTCCCATGCTACAGAACTCCCGTAAAGTGTTTCCTACACTCAGGATGCAGAACTCCTGTAAACTGCCTCTCACTACTTCCAATGTACACAAATCCTGTAAGCTGCTTCTCTTTTACTAAGACTGCTGAAAACCCGCATAGTGCGTAAGACTACTCCTAAGCTAGAGAACTCCCGTAAAGTGTTTCCTACACTCAGGATGCAGAACTCCTGTAAACTGCCTCTCACTACTTCCAATGTACAGAAATCCTGTAAGCCGCTTCTCTTTTACGCAGACTACTGAAAACCCACATAGTGCGTAAGACTACTCCCATACTACAGAACTCTCGTAAAGTGTTTACTGCACTCAGGATGCAGATCTCCTGTAAACTGCCTCTCCCTACTCACAATGTACACAAATCCTGTAAGCTGCTTCTCTTTTACTCAGACAACTGAAAACGCGCATATTGCGTTAGACAGCTCCCATGCTACAGAACTCCCGTAAAGTGTTTCCTACACTCAGGATGCAGAACTCCTGTAAACTGCCTCTCACTACTTGCAATGTACACAAATCCTGTAAGCTGCTTCTCTTTTACTAAGACTGCTGAAAACCCGCATAGTGCGTAAAACTACTCCCATGCTACAGAACTCCCGTAAAATGTTTCCTGCACTCAGGATGCAGAACTCCTGTAAACTGCCTCTCCCTACTCACAATGTTCAGAAATCCTGTAAGCTGCTTCTCTTTTACTCAGACTGCTGAAAACGCGCACAGTGCGTAAGACTACTCCAATGCTACAGAACTCCCGTAAAGTGTTTCCTACACTCAGGATGCAAAACTCCTGTAAACTGCCTCTCACTACTTCCAATGTACAGAAATCCTGTAAGTCGCTTCTCTTTTACGCAGACTACTGAAAACCCGCATAGTGCGTAAGACTACTCCCATGCTACAGAACTCCCGTAAAGTATTTCCTACCCTCAGGATGCAGGACTCCTGTAAACTGCCTCTCACTACTTCCAATGTACAGAAATCCTGTAAGCTGCTTCTCTTTTACTCAGACTACGGAAAACCCACATAGTGCATAAGACTACTCCCATGCTACAGAACTCCCATGTCGTGTTTCCTACACTCAGGATGCAGAACTCCTGTAAACTGCCTCTCACTACTTCCAATGTACACATATCCAGTAAGCTGCTTCTCTTTTACTCAGACTACTAAAAACCCGCATAGTGCGTAAGACTACTCCCATGCTACAGAACTCCCGTAAAGTGTTTCCTACACTCAGGATGCAGAACTCCTGTAAACTGCCTCTCACTACTTCCAATGTACAGAAATCCTGTAAGCTGCTTCTCTTTTACTCAGACTACTGAAAACCCGCATAGTGCGTAAGACTACTCCCATGCTACAGAACTCCCGTAAAGTGTTTCCTACACTCAGGATGCAGAACTCCAGTAAACTGCCTCTTACTACTTCCAATGTACAGAAATCCTGTAAGCTGCTTCTCTTTTACTCAGACAACTGAAAACCCGCATAGTGCGTAAGACTACTCCCATGCTACAGAACTCCCGTAAAGTTTTTCCTACACTCAGGATGCAAAACTCCTGTAAACTGCCTCTCACTACTTCCAATGTACAGAAATCCTGTAAGCTGCTTCTCTTTTACGCAGACTACTGAAAACCCGCATAGTGCCTAAGACTACTCCCATGCTACAGAACTCCCGTAAAAGGTTTCCTACACTCAGGATGCAGAACTCCTGTAAACTGCCTCTCACTACTTCCAATGTACAGAAATCCTGTAAGCTGCTTCTCTTTTACGCAGACTACTGAAAACCCACATAGTGCGTAAGACTACTCCCATGCTACAGAACTCCCGTAAAGTATTTCCTACCCTCAGGATGCAGGACTCCTTTAAACTGCCTCTCACTACTTCCAATGTACAGAAATCCTGTAAGATACTTCTCTTTTACTCAGACTACGGAAAACCCACATAGTGCATAAGACTACTCCCATGCTACAGAACTCCCATGTCGTGTTTCCTACACTCAGGATGCAGAACTCCTGTAAACTGCCTCTCACTACTTCCAATGTACACATATCCAGTAAGCTGCTTCTCTTTTACTCAGACTACTAAAAACCTGCATAGTGCGTAAGACATCTCCCATGCTACAGAACTCCTGTAAAAGGTTTCCTACACTCAGGATGCAGAACTCCTGTAAACTGCCTCTCACTACTTCCAATGTACAGAAATCCTGTAAGCTGCTTCTCTTTTACTCAGACTACTGACAACCCGCATAATGCGTAAGACTACTCCTAAGCTAGAGAACTCCCGTAAAGTGTTTCCTACACTCAGGATGCAGAACTCCTGTAAACTGCCTCTCACTACTTCCAATGTACACAAATCCTGTAAGCTGCTTCACTTTTACTCAGACTACTGAAAACCCGCATAGTGGGTAAGACTACTCCCATGCTACAGAACTCCCGTAAAGAGTTTCCTACACTCAGGATGCAGAACTCCTGTAAACTGCCTCTCACTACTTCCATTGTACAGAAATCCTGTAAGCTGCTTCTCTTTTACTCAGACAACTGAAAACCGCATATTGCGTTAGACAGCTCCCATGCTACAGAACTCCCGTAAAGTGTTTCCTACACTCAGGATACAGAACTCCTGTAAACTGCCTCTCCCTACTCACAATGTACACAAATCCTATAAGCTGCTTCTCTTTTACTCAGACAACTGAAAACCCGCATAGTGCGTTAGACAGCTCCCATGCTACAGAACTCCCGTAAAGTGTTTCCTACACTCAGGATGCAGAACTCCTGTAAACTGCCTCTCCCTACTCACAATGTACACAAATCCTGTAAGCTGCTTCTCTTTTACTCAGACTACTAAAAACCCGCATAGGGCGTAAGACTAATCCCATGCTACAGAACTCCTGTGTAGTGTTTCTTACACTCAGGATGCAGAACTCCTGTAAACTGCCTCTCACTGCTTCCAATGTACAGAAATCCTGTAAGCTGCTTCTCTTTTACTCAGACTGCTGAAAACCCGCATAGTGCGTAAGACTACTCCCATGCTACAGAACTCCCATGTAGTGTTTCCTACACTCAGGATGCAGAACTCCTGTAAACTGCCTCTCACTACTTCCAATGCACAGAAATCCTGTAAGCTGCTTCTCTTTTACTCAGACTACTGAAAACCCGCATAGTGCCTAAGACTACTCCCATGCTACAGAACTCCCGTAAAGTGTTTCCTACACTCAGGATGCAAAACTCCTGTAAACTGCCTCTCACGACTTCCAATGTACAGAAATCCTGTAAGCTGCTTCTCTTTTACTCAGACAACTGAAAACCCGCATAGTGCGTAAGACTACTCCCATGCTACAGAACTCCCGTAAAGTGTTTCCTACACTCAGGATGCAGAACTCCTGTAAACTGCCTCTCACTGCTTCCAATGTACAGAAATCCTGTAAGCTGCTTCTCTTTTACTCAGACTACTGAAAACCCGCATAGTACCTAAGACTACTCCCATGCTACAGAACTCCCGTAAAGTGTTTCCTACACTCAGGATGCAGAACTCCTGTAAACTGCCTCTCACTACTTCCAATGTACAGAAATCCTGTAAGCTGCTTCTCTTTTACTCAGACTACTGAAAACCCGCATAGTGCGTAAGACTACTCCCATGCTACAGAACTCCCGTAAAGTGTTTCCTACACTCAGGATGCAGAACTCCTGTAAACTGCCTCTCACTACTTCCAATGTACACAAATCCTGTAAGCTGCTTCTCTTTTACTAAGACTGCTGAAAACCCGCATAGTGCGTAAGACTACTCCTAAGCTAGAGAACTCCCGTAACGTGTTTCCTACACTCAGGATGCAGAACTCCTGTAAACTGCCTCTCACTACTTCCAATGTACAGAAATCCTGTAAGCTGCTTCTCTTTTACTCAGACTACTGAAAACCTGCATAGTGCGTAAGACTACTCCCATGCTACAGAACTCCCGTAAAGTGTTTCCTACACTCAGGATGCAGAACTCCTGTAAACTGCCTCTCACGACTTCCAATGTACAGAAATCCTGTAAGCTGCTTCTCTTTTACTCAGACTACTGAAAACCCGCATAGTGCGAAAGACTACTCCTAAGCTAGAGAACTCCCGTAAAGTGTTTCCTACACTCAGGATGCAGAACTCCTGTAAACTGCCTCTCACTACTTCCAATGTACAGAAATCCTGTAAGCTGCTTCACTTTTACTCAGACTGCTGAAAACACGCATAGTGCGTAAGACTACTCCCATGCTACAGAACTCCCATAAAGTGTTTCCTACACTCAGGATGCAGAAATCCTGTAAACTGCCTCTCACTACTTCCAATGTACAGAAATCCTGTAAGCTGCTTCTCTTTTATGCAGACTACTGAAAACCTGCATAGTGCGTAAGACTACTCCCGTGCTACAGAACTCCTGTAAAAGGTTTCCTACACTCAGGATGCAGAACTCCTGTAAACTGCCTCTCACTACTTCCAATGTACAGAAATCCTGTGGCTGCTTCTCTTTTACTCAGACTACTGAAAACCCGCATAGTGCGTAAGACTACTCCCATGCTACAGAACTCCCGTGTAGTGTTTCCTACACTCAGGATGCAGAACTCCTGTAAACTGCCTCTCACTACTTCCAATGTACAGAAATCCTGTAAGCTGCTTCTCTTTTACTCAGACTAGTGAAAACACGCAGAGTAGTTAAGACATCTCCCATGCTACAGAACTCCCGTGTAGTGTTTGCTACACTCAGGATGCAGAATTCCTGTAAACTGCCTCTCACTACTTCCAATGTACACAAATCCTGTAAGCTGCTTCTCTTTTACTCAGTCTACTGAAAACCCGCATAGTTACGTAAGACTACTCCATGCTACAGAACTCCCATAAAGTGTTTCCTACATTCAGGATGCAGAACTCCTGTAAACTGCCTCTCACTACTTCCAATGTACAGAAATCCTGTAAGCTGCTTCTCTTTTACTCAGACTACTGAAAACCCTCATAGTGCGAAAGACAAATCCCAAGCTACAGAACTCCCATAAACTGTTTCCTACACTCAGGCTGCAGAACTCCTGTAAACTGCCTCTCACTACTTCCAATGTACAGAAATCCTGTAAGCTGCTTCTCTTTTACTCAGACTACTGAAAACCCGCATAGTGCGTAAGACTACTCCCATGCTACAGAACTGCGGTAAAGTGTTTCCTACACTCAGGCTGCAGAACTCCAGTAAACTGCTTCGCTCTACTTCCAGCTTACACAAATCCAGCAAGCTGCATCTCCTACACAGAGGATAAAGAAAGACTGCATACTGTGTATGGCTAGAGCCATGTTCCAGAACTCCCATACACTGTCTCCTACACTAAGGATGCAGAATTCCAGTAAACTGCCTCTCACTACTTCCAATGTACAGAAATCCTGTAAGCTGCTTCCTTTTACTCAGACTACTGAAAACCCGCATAGTGCGAAAGACTACTCCCAAGCTACAGAACTCCCGTAAAGTGTTTCCTACACTCAGGATGCAGAACTCCTGTAAACTGACTCTCACTACTTCCAATGTATAGAAATCCTGTAAGCTGCTTCTCTTTTACTCAGACTACTGAAAACCCGCATAGTGCGTAAGACTACTCCCATGCTACAGAACTGCGGTAATGTGTTTCCTACACTCAGGATGCAGAACTCCTGTAAACTGTCCCTCTCTACTTCCAATGTACAGAAATCCTGTAGCTGCTTCTCTTTTACTCAGACTACTGAAAATACGCAGAGTTGTTAAGACATCTCCCATGCCACAGAACTCCCGTGTAGTGTTTCCTACACTCAGGATGCAGAACTCCTGTAAACTGCCTCTCACTACTTCCAATGTACAGAAATCCTGTAAGCTGCTTCTCTTTTACTCAGACTACTGAAAACACGCATAGTGCGTAAGACTACTCCCATGCTACAGAACTCCCGTAAAGTGTTTCCTACACTCAGGATGCAGAACTCCTGTAAACTGCCTCTCACTACTTCCAATGTACACAAATCCTGTAAGCTGCTTCTCTTTTACTAAGACTGCTGAAAACCCGCATAGTGCGTAAGACTACTCCTAAGCTAGAGAACTCCCGTAACGTGTTTCCTACACTCAGGATGCAGAACTCCTGTAAACTGCCTCTCACTACTTCCAATGTACAGAAATCCTATAAGCTGCTTCTCTTTTACTCAGACTACTGAAAACCTGCATAGTGCGTAAGACTACTCCCATGCTACAGAAATCCCGTAAAGTGTTTCCTACACTCAGGATGCAGAACTCCTGTAAACTGCCTCTCACGACTTCCAATGTACAGAAATCCTGTAAGCTGCTTCTCTTTTACTCAGACTACTGAAAACCCGCATAGTGCGAAAGACTACTCCTAAGCTAGAGAACTCCCGTAAAGTGTTTCCTACACTCAGGATGCAGAACTCCTGTAAACTGCCTCTCACTACTTCCAATGTACAGAAATCCTGTAAGCTGCTTCACTTTTACTCAGACTGCTGAAAACACGCATAGTGCGTAAGACTACTCCCATGCTACAGAACTCCCATAAAGTGTTTCCTACACTCAGGATGCAGAAATCCTGTAAACTGCCTCTCACTACTTCCAATGTACAGAAATCCTGTAAGCTGCTTCTCTTTTATGCAGACTACTGAAAACCTGCATAGTGCGTAAGACTACTCCCGTGCTACAGAACTCCTGTAAAAGGTTTCCTACACTCAGGATGCAGAACTCCTGTAAACTGCCTCTCACTACTTCCAATGTACAGAAATCCTGTGGCTGCTTCTCTTTTACTCAGGCTAATGAAAACCCGCATAGTGCGTAAGACTACTCCCATGCTACAGAACTCCCGTGTAGTGTTTCCTACACTCAGGATGCAGAACTCCTGTAAACTGCCTCTCACTACTTCCAATGTACAGAAATCCTGTAAGCTGCTTCTCTTTTACTCAGACTAGTGAAAACACGCAGAGTAGTTAAGACATCTCCCATGCTACAGAACTCCCGTGTAGTGTTTGCTACACTCAGGATGCAGAATTCCTGTAAACTGCCTCTCACTACTTCCAATGTACACAAATCCTGTAAGCTGCTTCTCTTTTACTCAGTCTACTGAAAACCCGCATAGTTACGTAAGACTACTCCATGCTACAGAACTCCCATAAAGTGTTTCCTACATTCAGGATGCAGAACTCCTGTAAACTGCCTCTCACTACTTCCAATGTACAGAAATCCTGTAAGCTGCTTCTCTTTTACTCAGACTACTGAAAACCCGCATAGTGCGAAAGACAAATCCCAAGCTACAGAACTCCCATAAACTGTTTCCTACACTCAGGCTGCAGAACTCCTGTAAACTGCCTCTCACTACTTCCAATGTACAGAAATCCTGTAAGCTGCTTCTCTTTTACTCAGACTACTGAAAACCCGCATAGTGCGTAAGACTACTCCCATGCTACAGAACTGCGGTAAAGTGTTTCCTACACTCAGGCTGCAGAACTCCAGTAAACTGCTTCGCTCTACTTCCAGCTTACACAAATCCAGCAAGCTGCATCTCCTACACAGAGGCTAAAGAAAGACTGCATACTGTGTATGGCTAGAGCCATGTTCCAGAACTCCCATACACTGTCTCCTACACTAAGGATGCAGAATTCCAGTAAACTGCCTCTCACTACTTCCAATGTACAGAAATCCTGTAAGCTGCTTCCTTTTATCAGACTACTGAAAACCCGCATAGTGCGAAAGACTACTCCCAAGCTACAGAACTCCCGTAAAGTGTTTCCTACACTCAGGATGCAGAACTCCTGTAAACTGACTCTCACTACTTCCAATGTATAGAAATCCTGTAAGCTGCTTCTCTTTTACTCAGACTACTGAAAACCCGCATAGTGCGTAAGACTACTCCCATGCTACAGAACTGCGGTAATGTGTTTCCTACACTCAGGATGCAGAACTCCTGTAAACTGTCCCTCTCTACTTCCAATGTACAGAAATCCTGTAGCTGCTTCTCTTTTACTCAGACTACTGAAAATACGCAGAGTTGTTAAGACATCTCCCATGCCACAGAACTCCCGTGTAGTGTTTCCTACACTCAGGATGCAGAACTCCTGTAAACTGCCTCTCACTACTTCCAATGTACAGAAATCCTGTAAGCTGCTTCTCTTTTACTCAGACTACTGAAAACACGCATAGTGCGTAAGACTACTCCCATGCTACAGAACTCCCGTAAAGTGTTTCCTACACTCAGGATGCAGAACTCCTGTAAACTGCCTCTCACTACTTCCAATGTACAGAAATCCTGTAAGCTGCTTCTCTTTTACTCAGAATACTGAAAACCCGCAGAGTGCGAAAGACAACTCCCAAGCTAAAGAACTCCCGAAAAATGTTTCCTACACTCAGGATGCAGAACTCCTGTAAACTGTCCCTATCTACTTCCAAATTACAGAAATCCTGTAAGCTGCTTCTCTTTGACGCAGACTACTGAAAACCCGCATAGTGCGTAAGACTACTCCATGCTACAGAACTCCCGTAAAGTGTTTCCTACACTCAGGATGCAGAACTCCTGTAAACTGCCTCTCACTACTTCCATTGTACAGAAATCCTGTAGCTGCTTCTCTTTGACGCAGACTACTGAAAACCCGCATAGTGCGAAAGACAACTCCCAAGTTACAGAATTCTCGTAAAGTGTTTCGTACACTCAGGATGCAGAACTCCTGTAAAATGTCCCTATCTACTTCCAATGTACAGAAATCCTGTAAGCTGCTTCTCTTTTACTCAGACTACTGAAAACCCGCATAGTGCGTAAGAATACTTCCATGCTACAGAACTCCCGTGTAGTGTTTCCTACACTCAGGATGCAGAACTCCTGTAAACTGACTCTCACTACTTCCAATGTACAGAAATCCTGTAAGCTGCTTCTCTTTTACTCAGACTACTGAAAACACGCAGAGTAGTTAAGAAATCTCCCATGCTACAGAACTCCCGTGTAGTGTTTGCTACACTCAGGATGCAGAACTCCTGTAAACTACCTCTCACTACTTCCAATGTACAGAAATCCTGTAAGCTGCTTCTCTTTTACTCAGTCTACTGAAAACCCGCATATTGCGTAAGACTACTCCATGCTACAGAACTGCGGTAAAGTGTTTCCTACACACAGGATGTAGAACTCCTGTAAACTGCCTCTCACTACTTCCAATGTACACAAATCCTGTAAGCTGCTTCTCTTTTACTCAGACTACTGACAACACGCATAGTGCGAAAGACAAATCCCAAGCTACAGAACTCCCGTAAAGTGTTTCCTACACTCAGGATGCAGAACTCCTTTAAACTGTCCCTATCTACTTCCAATGTACAGAAATCCTGTAAGCTGCTTCTCTTTTACTCAGACTACTGAAAACCCGCATAGTGCGTAAGACTACTCCCATGCTACAGAACTGCGGTAAAGTGTTTCCTACACTCAGGATGCAGAACTCCTGTAAACTGCCTCTCACTACTTCCAATGTACAGAAATCCTGTAAGCTGCTTCTCTTTTACTCAGACTACTGAAAACCCGCATAGTGCGAAAGACAAATCCCAAGCTACAGAACTCCCATAAACTGTTTCCTACACTCAGGCTGCAGAACTCCTGTAAACTGCCTCTCACTACTTCCAATGTACAGAAATCCTGTAAGCTGCTTCTCTTTTACTCAGACTACTGAAAACCCGCATAGTGCGTAAGACTACTCCCATGCTACAGAACTTCCGCAAAATGTTTCCTACACTCAGGATGCAGTACTCCAGTAAACTGCTTCGCTCTACTTCCAGCTTACACAAATCCAGCAAGCTGCATCTCCTACACACAGGCTAAAGAAAGACTGCATACTGTGTATGGCTAGAGCCATGTTCCAGAACTCCCATACACTGTCTCCTACACTAAGGATGCAGAATTCCAGTAAACTGCCTCTCACTACTTCCAATGTACAGAAATCCTGTAAGCTGCTTCTCTTTTACGCAGACTACTGAAAACCCGCATAGTGCGTAAGACTACTTCCATGCTACAGAACTCCCGTGTAGTGTTTGCTACACTCAGGATGCAGAACTCCTGTAAACTGCCTCTCACTACTTCCAATGTACAGAAATCCTGTAAGCTGCTTCTCTTTTACTCAGACTACTGAAAACCCACAGAGTGTGAAAGACTACTCCCAAGCTACAGAACTCCCGTAAAGTGTTTCCTACACTCAGGATGCAGAACTCCTGTAAACTGACTCTCACTACTTCCAATGTACAGAAATCCTGTAAGCTGCTTCTCTTTTACTCAGAATACTGAAAACCCTTATAGTGCGTAAGACTACTCCCATGCTACAGAACTGCGGTAAAGTGTTTCCTACACTCAGGATGCAGAACTCCTGTAAACTGTCCCTCTCTTCTTCCAATGTACAGAAATCCTGTAAGCTGCTTCTCTTTTACTCAGACTACTGAAAACACGCAGAGTAGTTAAGACATCTCCCATGCTACAGAACTCCCGTGTAGTGTTTCCTACACTCAGGATGCAGAACTCCTGTAAACTGCCTCTCACTACTTCCAATGTACAGAAATCCTGTAAGCTGCTTCTCTTTGACGCAGACTACGGAAAACCCGCATAGTGCGTAAGACTACTCGCATGCTACAGAACTGCGGTAAAGTGTTTCCTGCACTCAGGATGCAGAACTCCTGTAAACTGTCCCGCTGTACTTCCAATGTACAGAAATCCTGTAGCTGCTTCTCTTTTACTCAGACTACTGAAAACACGCAGAGTAGTTAAGACATCTCCCATGCTACAGTACTCCCGTGTAGTGTTTCCTACACTCAGGATGCAGAACTCCTGTAAACTGCCTCTCACTACTTCCAATGTACAGAAATCCTGTAAGCTGCTTCTCTTTTACTTAGTCTACTGAAAACCCGCATAGTTGCGTAAGACTACTCCCATGCTACAGAACTCCCGTGTAGTGTTTCCTACACTCAGGATGCAGAACTCCTGTAAACTGCCTCTCACTACTTCCAATGTACAGAAATCCTGTAAGCTGCTTCTCTTTTACTCAGACTACTGAAAACCCGCATAGTGCAAAAGACTACTCCCAAGGTACAGAACTCCCATAAAGTGTTTCCTACACTCAGGCTGCAGAACTCCTGTAAACTGCCTCTCACTACTTCCAATGTACAGAAATCCTGTAAGCTGCTTCTCTTTTACTCAGACTACTGAAAACCCGCATAGTGCGTAAGACTACTCCCATGCTACAGAACTGCGGTAAAGTGTTTCCTACACTCAGGCTGCAGAACTAAAGTAAACTGCTTCGCTGTACTTCCAGCTTACAGAAATCCTGTAAGCTGCTTCTCTTTTACTAAGACTGCTGAAAACCAGCATAGTGTGTAAGACTACTCCCATACTACAGAACTCCCGTAAAGTGTTTCCTACACTCAGGATGCAGAACTCCTGTAAACTGCCTCTCACTACTTCCAATGTACAGAAATCCTGTAAGCTGCTTCTCTTTTACTCAGACAACTGAAAAACCGCATAGTGCGTAAGACTACTCCCATGCTACAGAACTCCCGTAAAGTGTTTCCTACACTCAGGATGCAGAACTCCTGTAAACTGCCTCTCACTACTTCCAATGTACAGAAATCCTGTAAGCCGCTTCTCTTTTACGCAGACTACTGAAAACCCGCATAGTGCGTAAGACTACTCCCATACTACAGAACTCCCGTAAAGTGTTTACTGCACTCAGGATGCAGATCTCCTGTAAACTGCCTCTCCCTACTCACAATGTACACAAATCCTGTAAGCTGCTTCTCTTTTACTCAGACAACTGAAAACGCGCATATTGCGTTAGACAGCTCCCATGCTACAGAACTCCCGTAAAGTGTTTCCTACACTCAGGATGCAGAACTCCTGTAAACTGCCTCTCACTACTTCCAATGTACACAAATCCTGTAAGCTGCTTCTCTTTTACTAAGACTGCTGAAAACCCGCATAGTGCGTAAGACTACTCCCATGCTACAGAACTCCCGTAAAGTGTTTCCTGCACTCAGGATGCAGAACTCCTGTAAACTGCCTCTCCCTACTCACAATGTACAGAAATCCTGTAAGCTGCTTCTCTTTTACTCAGACTGCTGAAAACCAGCATAGTGTGTAAGACTACTCCCATACTACAGAACTCCCGTAAAGTGTTTCCTACACTCAGGATGCAGAACTCCTGTAAACTGACTCTCACTACTTCCAATGTACAGAAATCCTGTAAGCTGCTTCTCTTTTACTCAGAATACTGAAAACCCTTATAGTGCGTAAGACTACTCCCATGCTACAGAACTGCGGTAAAGTGTTTCCTACACTCAGGATGCAGAACTCCTGTAAACTGTCCCTCTCTTCTTCCAATGTACAGAAATCCTGTAAGCTGCTTCTCTTTTACTCAGACTACTGAAAACACGCAGAGTAGTTAAGACATCTCCCATGCTACAGAACTCCCGTGTAGTGTTTCCTACACTCAGGATGCAGAACTCCTGTAAACTGCCTCTCACTACTTCCAATGTACAGAAATCCTGTAAGCTGCTTCTCTTTGACGCAGACTACGGAAAACCCGCATAGTGCGTAAGACTACTCGCATGCTACAGAACTGCGGTAAAGTGTTTCCTGCACTCAGGATGCAGAACTCCTGTAAACTGTCCCGCTGTACTTCCAATGTACAGAAATCCTGTAGCTGCTTCTCTTTTACTCAGACTACTGAAAACACGCAGAGTAGTTAAGACATCTCCCATGCTACAGTACTCCCGTGTAGTGTTTCCTACACTCAGGATGCAGAACTCCTGTAAACTGCCTCTCACTACTTCCAATGTACACAAATCCTGTAAGCTGCTTCTCTTTTACTTAGTCTACTGAAAACCCGCATAGTTGCGTAAGACTACTCCCATGCTACAGAACTCCCGAGTAGTGTTTCCTACACTCAGGATGCAGAACTCCTGTAAACTGCCTCTCACTACTTCCAATGTACAGAAATCCTGTAAGCTGCTTCTCTTTTACTCAGACTACTGAAAACCCGCATAGTGCAAAAGACTACTCCCAAGGTACAGAACTCCCATAAAGTGTTTCCTACACTCAGGCTGCAGAACTCCTGTAAACTGCCTCTCACTACTTCCAATGTACAGAAATCCTGTAAGCTGCTTCTCTTTTACTCAGACTACTGAAAACCCGCATAGTGCGTAAGACTACTCCCATGCTACAGAACTGCGGTAAAGTGTTTCCTACACTCAGGCTGCAGAACTAAAGTAAACTGCTTCGCTGTACTTCCAGCTTACAGAAATCCTGTAAGCTGCTTCTCTTTTACTAAGACTGCTGAAAACCAGCATAGTGTGTAAGACTACTCCCATACTACAGAACTCCCGTAAAGTGTTTCCTACACTCAGGATGCAGAACTCCTGTAAACTGCCTCTCACTACTTCCAATGTACAGAAATCCTGTAAGCTGCTTCTCTTTTACTCAGACAACTGAAAAACCGCATAGTGCGTAAGACTACTCCCATGCTACAGAACTCCCGTAAAGTGTTTCCTACACTCAGGATGCAGAACTCCTGTAAACTGCCTCTCACTACTTCCAATGTACAGAAATCCTGTAAGCCGCTTCTCTTTTACGCAGACTACTGAAAACCCGCATAGTGCGTAAGACTACTCCCATACTACAGAACTCCCGTAAAGTGTTTACTGCACTCAGGATGCAGATCTCCTGTAAACTGCCTCTCCCTACTCACAATGTACACAAATCCTGTAAGCTGCTTCTCTTTTACTCAGACAACTGAAAACGCGCATATTGCGTTAGACAGCTCCCATGCTACAGAACTCCCGTAAAGTGTTTCCTACACTCAGGATGCAGAACTCCTGTAAACTGCCTCTCACTACTTCCAATGTACACAAATCCTGTAAGCTGCTTCTCTTTCACTAAGACTGCTGAAAACCCGCATAGTGCGTAAGACTACTCCCATGCTACAGAACTCCCGTAAAGTGTTTCCTGCACTCAGGATGCAGAACTCCTGTAAACTGCCTCTCCCTACTCACAATGTACAGAAATCCTGTAAGCTGCTTCTCTTTTACTCAGACTGCTGAAAACGCGCACAGTGCGTAAGACTACTCCAATGCTACAGAACTCCCGTAAAGTGTTTCCTACACTCAGGATGCAAAACTCCTGTAAACTGCCTCTCACTACTTCCAATGTACAGAAATCCTGTAAGCCGCTTCTCTTTTACGCAGACTACTGAAAACCCGCATAGTGCGTAAGACTACTCCCATGCTACAGAACTCCCGTAAAGTATTTCCTACCCTCAGGATGCAGGACTCCTGTAAACTGCCTCTCACTACTTCCAATGTACACAAATCCTGTAAGCTGCTTCTCTTTTACTCAGACTACGGAAAACCCACATAGTGCATAAGACTACTCCCATGCTACAGAACTCCCATGTCGTGTTTCCTACACTCAGGATGCAGAACTCCTGTAAACTGCCTCTCACTACTTGCAATGTACACATATCCAGTAAGCTGCTTCTCTTTTACTCAGACTACTAAAAACCCGCATAGTGCGTAAGACTACTCCCATGCTACAGAACTCCCGTAAAGTGTTTCCTACACTCAGGATGCAGAACTCCTGTAAACTGCCTCTCACTACTTCCAATGTACAGAAATCCTGTAAGCTGCTTCTCTTTTACTCAGACTACTGAAAACCCGCATAGTGCGTAAGACTACTCCCATGCTACAGAACTCCCGTAAAGTGTTTCCTACACTCAGGATGCAGAACTCCAGTAAACTGCCTCTCACTACTTCCAATGTACAGAAATCCTGTAAGCTGCTTCTCTTTTACTCAGACAACTGAAAACCCGCATAGTGCGTAAGACTACTCCCATGCTACAGAACTCCCGTAAAGTGTTTCCTACACTCAGGATGCAAAACTCCTGTAAACTGCCTCTCACTACTTCCAATGTACAGAAATCCTGTAAGCTGCTTCTCTTTTACGCAGACTACTGAAAACCCGCATAGTGCCTAAGACTACTCCCATGCTACAGAACTCCCGTAAAAGGTTTCCTACACTCAGGATGCAGAACTCCTGTAAACTGCCTCTCACTACTTCCAATGTACAGAAATCCTGTAAGCTGCTTCTCTTTTACTCAGACTACTAAAAACCTGCATAGTGCGTAAGACATCTCCCATGCTACAGAACTCCTGTAAAAGGTTTCCTACACTCAGGATGCAGAACTCCTGTAAACTGCCTCTCACTACTTCCAATGTACAGAAATCCTGTAAGCTGCTTCTCTTTTACTCAGACTACTGAAAACCCACATAATGCGTAAGACTACTCCTAAGCTAGAGAACTCCCGTAAAGTGTTTCCTACACTCAGGATGCAGAACTCCTGTAAACTGCCTCTCAATACTTCCAATGTACAGAAATCCTGTAAGCTGCTTCCCTTTTACTCAGACAACTGAAAACCGCATAGTGCGTTAGACAGCTCCCATGCTACAGAACTCCCTTAAAGTGTTTCCTACACTCAGGATGCCGAACTCCTGTAAACTGCCTCTCCCTACTCACCATGTACACAAATCCTGTAAGCTGCTTCTCTTTTACTCAGACTACTGAAAACCCGCATAGTGCCTAAGACTACTCCCATGCTACAGAACTCCCGTAAAGTGTTTCCTACACTCAGGATGCAGAACTCCTGTAAACTGACTCTCACGACTTCCAATGTACAGAAATCCTGTAAGCTGCTTCTCTTTTACTCAGACAACTGAAAACCCGCATAGTGCGTAAGACTACTCCCATGCTACAGAACTCCCGTAAAGTGTTTCCTACACTCAGGATGCAGAACTCCTGTAAACTGCCTCTCACTACTTCCAATGTACAGAAATCCTGTAAGCTGCTTCTCTTTTACTCACACTACTGAAAACCCGCATAGTGCGTAAGACTACTCCCATGCTACAGAACTCCCGTAAAGTGTTTCCTACACTCAGGATGCAAAACTCCTGTAAACTGCCTCTCACAACTTCCAATGTACAGAAATCCTGTAAGCTGCTTCTCTTTTACTCAGACTACTGAAAACCCGCATAGTGCGTAAGACTACTCCCATGCTACAGAACTCCCGTAAAGTGTTTCCTACACTCAGGATGCAGAACTCCTGTAAACTGCCTCTCACTACTTCCAATGTACAGAAATCCTGTAAGCTGCTTCTCTTTTACTAAGACTGCTGAAAACCCGCATAGTGCGTAAGACTACTCCTAAGCTAGAGAACTCCCGTAAAGTGTTTCCTACACTCAGGATGCAGAACTCCTGTAAACTGCCTCTCACTACTTCCAATGTACAGAAATCCTGTAAGCTGCTTCTCTTTTACGCAGACTACTGAAAACCTGCATAGTGCGTAAGACTACTCCCATGCTACAGAACTCCCGTAAAGTTTTTCCTACACTCAGGATGCAGAACTCCTGTAAACTGCCTCTCACTACTTCCAATGTACAGAAATCCTGTAAGCTGCTTCTCTTTTACTCAGACTACTGAAAACCCGCATAGTGCGTAAGACTACTCCTAAGCTAGAGAACTCCCGTAAAGTGTTTCCTACACTCAGGATGCAGAACTCCTGTAAACTGCCTCTCACTACTTCCAATGTACAGAAATCCTGTAAGCTGCTTCTCTTTTACTCAGACTGCTGAAAACACGCATAGTGCGTAAGACTACTCCCATGCTACAGAACTCCCATAAAGTGTTTCCTACACTCAGGATGCAGAAATCCTGTAAACTGCCTCTCACTACTTCCAATGTACAGAAATCCTGTAAGCTGCTTCTCTTTTATGCAGACTACTGAAAACCTGCATAGTGCCTAAGACTACTCCCGTGCTACAGAACTCCTGTAAAAGGTTTCCTACACTCAGGATGCAGAACTCCTGTAAACTGCCTCTCACTACTTCCAATGTACAGAAATCCTGTAGCTGCTTCACTTTTACTCAGACTACTGAAAACCCGCATAGTGGGTAAGACTACTACCATGCTACAGAACTCCCGTAAAGAGTTTCCTACCCTCAGGATGCAGAACTCCTGTAAACTGCCTCTCACTACTTCCAATGTACAGAAATCCTGTAAGCTGCTTCTCTTTTACTCAGACAACTGAAAACCGCATAGTGCGTTTGACAGCTCCCATGCTACAGACCTCCCGTAAAGTGTTTCCTACACTCAGGATGCCGAACTCCTGTACTGCCTCTCCCTACTCACAATGTACACAAATCCTGTAAGCTGCTTCTCTTTTACTCAGACAACTGAAAACCCGCATAGTGCGTTATACAGCTCCCATGCTACAGAACTCCCGTAAAGTGTTTCCTACACTCAGGATGCAGAACTCCTGTAAACTGCCTCTCCCTACTCACAATGTACACAAATCCTGTAAGCTGCTTCTCTTTTACTCAGACTACTAAAAACCCGCATAGGGCGTAAGACTACTCCCATGCTACAGAACTCCCGTAAAGTGTTTCCTACACTCAGGATGCAGAACTCCTGTAAACTGCCTCTCACTACTTCCAATGTACAGAAATCCTGTAAGCTGCTTCTCTTTTACTAAGACTGCTGAAAACCCGCATAGTGCGTAAGACTACTCCCATACTACAGAACTCCCGTAAAGTGTTTCCTACACTCAGGATGCAGAACTCCTGTAAACTGCCTCTCACTACTTCCAATGTACAGAAATCCTGTAAGCTGCTTCTCTTTTACTCAGACTACTGAAAACACGCAGAGTAGTTAAGACATCTCCCATGCTACAGAACTCCCGTGTAGTGTTTGCTACACTCAGGATGCAGAACTCCTGTAAACTGCCTCTCACTACTTCCAATGTACAGAAATCCTGTAAGCTGCTTCTCTTTTACTCAGTCTACTGAAAACCCGCATAGTTACGTAAGACTACTCCATGCTACAGAACTCCCATAAAGTGTTTCCTACATTCAGGATGCAGAACTCCTGTAAACTGCCTCTCACTACTTCCAATGTACAGAAATCCTGTAAGCTGCTTCTATTTTACTCAGACTACTGAAAACCCGCATAGTGCGAAAGACAAATCCCAAGCTACAGAACTCCCATAAACTGTTTCCTACACTCAGGCTGCAGAACTCCTGTAAACTGCCTCTCACTACTTCCAATGTACAGAAATCCTGTAAGCTGCTTCTCTTTTACTCAGACTACTGAAAACCCGCATAGTGCGTAAGACTACTCCCATGCTACAGAACTGCGGTAAAGTGTTTCCTACACTCAGGCTGCAGAACTCCAGTAAACTGCTTCGCTCTACTTCCAGCTTACACAAATCCAGCAAGCTGCATCTCCTACACAGAGGCTAAAGAAAGACTGCATACTGTGTATGGCTAGAGCCATGTTCCAGAACTCCCATACACTGTCTCCTACACTAAGGATGCAGAATTCCAGTAAACTGCCTCTCACTACTTCCAATGTACAGAAATCCTGTAAGCTGCTTCCTTTTATCAGACTACTGAAAACCCGCATAGTGCGAAAGACTACTCCCAAGCTACAGAACTCCCGTAAAGTGTTTCCTACACTCAGGATGCAGAACTCCTGTAAACTGACTCTCACTACTTCCAATGTATAGAAATCCTGTAAGCTGCTTCTCTTTTACTCAGAATACTGAAAACCCGCATAGTGCGTAAGACTACTCCCATGCTACAGAACTGCGGTAATGTGTTTCCTACACTCAGGATGCAGAACTCCTGTAAACTGTCCCTCTCTACTTCCAATGTACAGAAATCCTGTAGCTGCTTCTCTTTTACTCAGACTACTGAAAATACGCAGAGTTGTTAAGACATCTCCCATGCCACAGAACTCCCGTGTAGTGTTTCCTACACTCAGGCTGCAGAACTCCTGTAAACTGCCTCTCACTACTTCCAATGTACAGAAATCCTGTAAGCTGCTTCTCTTTTACTCAGACTACTGAAAACACGCATAGTGCGTAAGACTACTCCCATGCTACAGAACTCCCGTAAAGTGTTTCCTACACTCAGGATGCAGAACTCCTGTAAACTGCCTCTCACTACTTCCAATGTACAGAAATCCTGTAAGCTGCTTCTCTTTTACTCAGAATACTGAAAACCCGCAGAGTGCGAAAGACAACTCCCAAGCTAAAGAACTCCCGAAAAATGTTTCCTACACTCAGGATGCAGAACTCCTGTACTGTCCCTATCTACTTCCAAATTACAGAAATCCTGTAAGCTGCTTCTCTTTGACGCAGACTACTGAAAACCCGCATAGTGCGTAAGACTACTCCATGCTACAGAACTCCCGTAAAGTGTTTCCTACACTCAGGATGCAGAACTCCTGTAAACTGCCTCTCACTACTTCCATTGTACAGAAATCCTGTAGCTGCTTCTCTTTTACTCAGACTACTGAAAACCCGCATAGTGCGTAAGAATACTTCCATGCTACAGAACTCCCGTGTAGTGTTTCCTACACTCAGGATGCAGAACTCCTGTAAACTGCCTCTCACTACTTCCAATGTACAGAAATCCTGTAAGCTGCTTCTCTTTTACTCAGACTACTGAAAACACGCAGAGTAGTTAAGAAATCTCCCATGCTACAGAACTCCCGTGTAGTGTTTGCTACACTCAGGATGCAGAACTGCTGTAAACTACCTCTCACTACTTCCAATGTACAGAAATCCTGTAAGCTGCTTCTCTTTTACTCAGTCTACTGAAAACCCGCATATTGCGTAAGACTACTCCATGCTACAGAACTGCGGTAAAGAGTTTCCTACACTCAGGATGTAGAACTCCTGTAAACTGCCTCTCACTACTTCCAATGTACACAAATCCTGTAAGCTGCTTCTCTTTTACTCAGACTACTGACAACACGCATAGTACGAAAGACAAATCCCAAGCTACAGAACTCCCGTAAAGTGTTTCCTACACTCAGGATGCAGAACTCCTGTAAACTGTCCCTATCTACTTCCAATGTACAGAAATCCTGTAGCTGCTTCTCTTTTACTCAGACTACTGAAAACCCGCATAGTGCGAAAGACAAATCCCAAGCTACAGAACTCCCATAAACTGTTTCCTACACTCAGGCTGCAGAACTCCTGTAAACTGCCTCTCACTACTTCCAATGTACAGAAATCCTATAAGCTGCTTCTCTTTTACTCAGACTACTGAAAACCCGCATAGTGCGTAAGACTACTCCCATGCTACAGAAATCCCGCAAAATGTTTCCTACACTCAGGATGCAGAACTCCAGTAAACTGCTTCGCTCTACTTCCAGCTTACACAAATCCAGCAAGCTGCATCTCCTACACACAGGCTAAAGAAAGACTGCATACTGTGTATGGCTAGAGCCATGTTCCAGAACTCCCATACACTGTCTCCTACACTAAGGATGCAGAATTCCAGTAAACTGCCTCTCACTACTTCCAATGTACAGAAATCCTGTAAGCTGCTTCTCTTTTACGCAGACTACTGAAAACCCGCATAGTGCGTAAGACTACTTCCATGCTACAGAACTCCCGTGTAGTGTTTGCTACACTCAGGATGCAGAACTCCTGTAAACTGCCTCTCACTACTTCCAATGTACAGAAATCCTGTAAGCTGCTTCTCTTTTACTCAGACTACTGAAAACCCACAGAGTGTGAAAGACTACTCCCAAGCTACAGAACTCCCGTAAAGTGTTTCCTACACTCAGGATGCAGAACTCCTGTAAACTGACTCTCACTACTTCCAATGTACAGAAATCCTGTAAGCTGCTTCTCTTTTACTCAGAATACTGAAAACCCTTATAGTGCGTAAGACTACTCCCATGCTACAGAACTGCGGTAAAGTGTTTCCTACACTCAGGATGCAGAACTCCTGTAAACTGTCCCTCTCTACTTCCAATGTACAGAAATCCTGTAAGCTGCTTCTCTTTTACTCAGACTACTGAAAACACGCAGAGTAGTTAAGACATCTCCCATGCTACAGAACTCCCGTGTAGTGTTTCCTACACTCAGGATGCAGAACTCCTGTAAACTGCCTCTCACTACTTCCAATGTACAGAAATCCTGTAAGCTGCTTCTCTTTGACGCAGACTACGGAAAACCCGCATAGTGCGTAAGACTACTCGCATGCTACAGAACTGCGGTAAAGTGTTTCCTACACTCAGGATGCAGAACTCCTGTAAACTGTCCCGCTGTACTTCCAATGTACAGAAATCCTGTAGCTGCTTCTCTTTTACTCAGACTACTGAAAACACGCAGAGTAGTTAAGACATCTCCCATGCTACAGTACTCCCGTGTAGTGTTTCCTACACTCAGGATGCAGAACTCCTGTAAACTGCCTGTCACTACTTCCAATGTACAGAAATCCTGTAAGCTGCTTCTCTTTTCCTCAGACTACTGAAAACCCGCATAGTGCGAAAGACTACTCCCAAGGTACAGAACTCCCATAAAGTGTTTCCTACACTCAGGCTGCAGAACTCCTGTAAACTGCCTCTCACTACTTCCAATGTACAGAAATCCTGTAAGCTGCTTCTCTTTTCCTCAGACTACTGAAAACCCGCATAGTGCGTAAGACTACTCCCATGCTACAGAACTGCGGTAAAGTGTTTCCTACACTCAGGCTGCAGAACTAAAGTAAACTGCTTCGCTGTACTTCCAGCTTACAGAAATCCAGTAAGCTGCATCTCCTACACACAGGCTAAAGAAAGACTGCATACTGTGTATGGCTAGAGCCATGTTCCAGAACTCCCATACACTGTCTCCTACACTAAGGATGCAGAATTCCAGTAAACTGCCTCTCACTACTTCCAATGTACAGAAATCCTGTAAGCTGCTTCTCTTTTACTCAGACTACTGAAAACCCGCATAGTGCGTAAGACTACTCCATGCTAAAGAACTCCCATAAAGTGTTTCCTACACTCAGGATGCAGAACTCCTGTAAACTGCCTCTCACTACTTCCAATGTACAGAAATCCTGTAAGCTGCTTCTCTTTTACTCAGAATACTCTAAACCCGCATAGTGCGAAAGACAACTCCCAAGCTACAGAACTCCCGTAAAGTGTTTCCTACACTCAGGATGCAGAACTCCTGTAAACTGTCCCGCTCTACTTCCAATGTACCGAAATCCTATAGCTCCTTCTCTTTTACTCAGACTACTGAAAACACGCAGAGTAGTTAAGACATCTCCCATGCTACAGTACTCCCGGGTAGTGTTTTCTACACTCAGGATGCAGAACTCCTGTAAACTGCCTCTCACTACTTCCAATGTACAGAAATCCTGTAAGCTGCTTCTCTTTCACTCAGACTACTGAAAGCGCGCATAGAGCGTAATACTACTCGCATGCTACAGAACTCCAGTAAAATATTTCCTACACTCAGGATGCAGAACTACTGTAAACTGTCCTTCTCTACTTCCAATGTACAGAAATCCTGTAGCTCCTTCTCTTTTACTCAGACTACTGAAAACCCGCATAGTGCGTAAGACTACTCCCATGCTACAGAACTCCCGCAAAATGTTTCCTACACTCAGGATGCAGAACTCCTGTAATCTGCCTCTCACTACTTCCAAAGTACACAAATCCTGTAAGCTGCTTCTTTTTACTCAGACTACTGAAAACCCGCAAAGTGCGAAAGACTACTCCCATGCTACAGAACTCCCGTAAAGTGTTTCCTACATTCAGGATGCAGAACTCCTGTAAACTGCCTCTCACTACTTCCAATGTACAGAAATCCTGTAAGCTGCTTCTCTTTTACGCAGACTACTGAAAACCCGCATAGTGCGTAAGACTAATTCCATGCTACAGAACTCCCGTGTAGTGTTTGCTACACTCAGGATGCAGAACTCCTGTAAACTGCCTCTCACTACTTCCAATGTACAGAAATCCTGTAAGCTGCTTCTCTTTTACTCAGACTACTGAAAACCCACAGAGTGTGAAAGACTACTCCCAAGCTACAGAACTCCCGTAAAGTGTTTCCTACACTCAGGATTAAGAACTCCTGTAAACTGCCTCTCACTACTTCCAATGTACAGAAATCCTGTAAGCTGCTTCTCTTTTACTCAGAATACTGAAAACCCTTATAGTGCGTAAGACTGCTCCCATGCTACAGAACTGCGGTAAAGTGTTTCCTACACTCAGGATGCAGAACTCCTGTAAACTGTCCCTCTCTACTTCCAATGTACAGAAATCCTGTAAGCTGCTTCTCTTTTACTCAGAATACTGAAAACCCTTATAGTGCGTAAGACTACTCCCATGCTACAGAACTGCGGTAAAGTGTTTCCTACACTCAGGATGCAGAACTGCTGTAAACTGCCTCTCACTACTTCCAATGTACAGAAATCCTGTAAGCTGCTTCTCTTTGACGCAGAATTCGGAAAACCCGCATAGTGCGTAAGACTACTCGCATGCTACAGAACTGCGGTAAAGTGTTTCCTACACTCAGGATGCAGAACTCCTGTAAACTGTCCCGCTGTACTTCCAATGTACAGAAATCCTGTAGCTGCTTCTCTTTTACTCAGACTACTGAAAACCCGCATAGTGCCTAAGACTACTCCCAAGCTAGAGAACTCCCGTAAAGTGTTTCCTACACTCAGGATGCAGAACTCCTGTAAACTGCCTCTCACTACTTCCAATGTACAGAAATCCTGTAAGCTGCTTCTCTTTGACGCAGACTACTGAAAACGCGCATAGTGCGTAAGACTACTGGCATGCTACAGAACTGCGGTAAAGTGTTTCCTACACTCAGGCTGCAGAACTAAAGTAAACTGCTTCGCTGTACTTCCAGCTTACAGAAATCCAGTAAGCTGCATCTCCTACACACAGGCTAAAGAGAGACTGCATACTGTGTATGGCAAGAGCCATGTTCCAGAACTCCCATACACTGTCTCCTACACTAAGGATGCAGAATTCCAGTAAACTGCCTCTCACTACTTCCAATGTACAGAAATCCTGTAAGCTGCTTCTCTTTTACTCAGACTACTGAAAACCCGCATAGTGCGTAAGACTACTCCATGCTAAAGAACTCCCATAAAGTGTTTCCTACACTCAGGATGCAGAACTCCTGTAAACTGCCTCTCACTACTTCCAATGTACAGAAATCCTGTAAGCTGCTTCGCTTTTACTCAGAATACTCTAAACCCGCATAGTGCGAAAGACAACTCCCAAGCTACAGAACTCCCGTAAAGTGTTTCCTACACTCAGGATGCAGAACTCCTGTAAACTGTCCCGCTCTACTTCCAATGTACCGAAATCCTGTAGCTGCTTCTCTTTTACTCAGACTACTGAAAACACGCAGAGTAGTTAAGACATCTCCCATGCTACAGTACTCCCGGGTAGTGTTTTCTACACTCAGGATGCAGAACTCCTGTAAACTGCCTCTCACTACTTCCAATGTACAGAAATCCTGTAAGCTGCTTCTCTTTTACTCAGACTACTGAAAACCCGCATAGTGCCTAAGACTACTCCCAAGCTACAGAACTCCCGTAAAGTGTTTCCTACACTCAGGATGCAGAACTCCTGTAAACTGCCTCTCACTACTTCCAATGTACAGAAATCCTGTAAGCTGCTTCTCTTTGACGCAGACTACTGAAAACGCGCATAGTGCGTAAGACTACTCGCATGCTACAGAACTCCAGTAAAATATTTCCTATACTCAGGATGCAGAACTACTGTAAACTGTCCCTCTCTACTTCCAATGTACAGAAATCCTGTAGCTCCTTCTCTTTTACTCAGACTACTGAAAACCCGCATAGTGCGTAAGACTACTCCCATGCTACAGAACTCCCGCAAAATGTTTCCTACACTCAGGATGCAGAACTCCTGTAATCTGCCTCTCACTACTTCCAAAGTACACAAATCCTGTAAGCTGCTTCTCTTTTACTCACACTACTGAAAACCCGCAAAGTGCGAAAGACTACTCCCATGCTACAGAACTCCCGTAAAGTGTTTCCTACACTCAGGATGCAGAACTCCTGTAAACTACCTCTCACTACTTCCAATGTACAGAAATCCTGTAAGCTGCTTCTCTTTGACGCAGACTACTGAAAACCAGCATAGTGCGTAACACTACTCGCATGCTACAGAACTCCAGTAAAATATTTCCTACACTCAGGATGCAGAACTCCTGTAAACTGTCCCTCTCTACTTCCAATGTACAGAAATCCTGTAGCTGCTTCTCTTTTACTCAGACGACTGAAAACCCGCATAGTGCGTAAGACTACTCCCATGCTACAGAACTCCCGCAAAATGTTTGCTACACTCAGGATGCAGAACTCCTGTAAACTGCCTCTCACTACTTCCAATGTACAGAAATCCTGTAGCTGCTTCTCTTTTCCTCAGAATACTGAAAACCCGCATAGTGCGAAAGAGAACTCCCAAGCTACAGAACTCCCGTAAAGTGTTTCCTACACTCAGGATGCAGAACTCCTCTAAACTGTCCCGCTCTACTTCCAATGTACAGAAATCCTGTAGCTGCTTCTCTTTTACTCAGACTACTGAAAACACGCAGAGTAGTTAAGACATCTCCCATGCTACAGTACTCCCGTGTAGTGTTTCCTACACTCAGGATGCATAACTCCTGTAAACTGCCTCTCACTACTTCCAATGTACACAAATCCTGTAAGCTGCTTCTCTTTTACTTAGTCTACTGAAAACCCGCATAGTTGCGCAAGACTACTCCCATGCTACAGAACTCCCGTGTATTGTTTCCTGCACTCAGGATGCAGAACTCCTGTAAACTGCCTCTCACTACTTCCAGTGTACAGAAATCCTGTGAGCTGCTTCTCTTTTACTCAGACTACTGAAAACCCGCATAGTTGCGTAAGACTACTCCCATGCTACAGAACTGCGGTAAAGTGTTTCCTACACTCAGGATGCAGAACTCCTGGAAACTGCCTCTCACTACTTCCAATGTACAGAAATCCTGTAAGCTGCTTCTCTTTTACTCAGACTACTGAAAACCCGCATAGTGCGAAAGACTACTCCCAAACTACAGAACACCCATAAAGTGTTTCCTACACTCAGGCTGCAGAACTCCAGTAAACTGCTTCGCTCTACATCCAGCTTACAGAAATCCTGTAAGCTGCATCTCCCACACACAGGCTAAAGAAAGACTGCATACTGTGTATGGCTACAGCCATGTTCCAGAACACCCATACACTGTCTCCTACACTAAGGATGCAGAATTCCAGTAAACTGCCTATCACTACTTCCAATGTACAGAAATCTGTAAACTGCTTCTCTTTACTCTGACTACTTAAAACCCGCATAGTGCGTAGGACTACTCCCATGCTACAGAACTCCCGTAAAGTGTTTCCTACACTCAGGATGCAGAACTCCTGTAAACTGCCTCTCACTACTTCCAATGTACAGAAATCCTGTAAGCTGCTTCACTTTTACTCAGACTACTGAAAATCCGCATAGTGCGTAAGACTACTCCCATGCTACAGAACTGCGGTAAAGTGTTTCCTACACTCAGGATGCAGAACTCCTGTAAACTGCCTCTCACTACTTCCAATGTACAGAAATCCTGTAAGCTGCTTCTCTTTTACTCAGACTACTGAAAACCCGCACAGTGCGTAAGACTACTCCCATGCTACAGAACTGCGGTAAAGTGTTTCCTACACTCAGGATGCAGAACTCCTGTAAACTGCCTCTCACTACTTCCAATGTACAGAAATCCTGTAAGCTGCTTCTCTTTGACCCAGACTACTGAAAACGCGCATAGTGCGTAAGACTACTCGCATGCTACAGAACTGCGGTAAAGTATTTCCTACACTCAGGATGCAGAACTCCTGTAAATTGTCCCTCTCTACTTCCAATGTACAGAAATCCTGTAGCAGCTGCACCTTTACTCAGACTACTGAAAACCCGCAGAGTAGTTAAGACATCTCCCATGCTACAGTACTCCCGGGTAGTGTTTTCTACACTCAGGATGCAGAACTCCTGTAAACTGCCTCTCACTACTTCCAATGTACAGAAATCCTGTAAGCTGCTTCTCTTTGACGCAGACTACTGAAAACGCGCATAGTGCGTAAGACTACTGGCATGCTACAGAACTGCGGTAAAGTGTTTCCTACACTCAGGCTGCAGAACTAAAGTAAACTGCTTCGCTGTACTTCCAGCTTACAGAAATCCAGTAAGCTGCATCTCCTACACACAGGCTAAAGAGAGACTGCATACTGTGTATGGCAAGAGCCATGTTCCAGAACTCCCATACACTGTCTCCTACACTAAGGATGCAGAATTCCAGTAAACTGCCTCTCACTACTTCCAATGTACAGAAATCCTGTAAGCTGCTTCTCTTTTACTCAGACTACTGAAAACCCGCATAGTGCGTAAGACTACTCCATGCTAAAGAACTCCCATAAAGTGTTTCCTACACTCAGGATGCAGAACTCCTGTAAACTGCCTCTCACTACTTCCAATGTACAGAAATCCTGTAAGCTGCTTCGCTTTTACTCAGAATACTCTAAACCCGCATAGTGCGAAAGACAACTCCCAAGCTACAGAACTCCCGTAAAGTGTTTCCTACACTCAGGATGCAGAACTCCTGTAAACTGTCCCGCTCTACTTCCAATGTACCGAAATCCTGTAGCTGCTTCTCTTTTACTCAGACTACTGAAAACACGCAGAGTAGTTAAGACATCTCCCATGCTACAGTACTCCCGGGTAGTGTTTTCTACACTCAGGATGCAGAACTCCTGTAAACTGCCTCTCACTACTTCCAATGTACAGAAATCCTGTAAGCTGCTTCTCTTTTACTCAGACTACTGAAAACCCGCATAGTGCCTAAGACTACTCCCAAGCTAGAGAACTCCCGTAAAGTGTTTCCTACACTCAGGATGCAGAACTCCTGTAAACTGCCTCTCACTACTTCCAATGTACAGAAATCCTGTAAGCTGCTTCTCTTTGACGCAGACTACTGAAAACGCGCATAGTGCGTAAGACTACTCGCATGCTACAGAACTCCAGTAAAATATTTCCTATACTCAGGATGCAGAACTACTGTAAACTGTCCCTCTCTACTTCCAATGTACAGAAATCCTGTAGCTCCTTCTCTTTTACTCAGACTACTGAAAACCCGCATAGTGCGTAAGACTACTCCCATGCTACAGAACTCCCGCAAAATGTTTCCTACACTCAGGATGCAGAACTCCTGTAATCTGCCTCTCACTACTTCCAAAGTACACAAATCCTGTAAGCTGCTTCTCTTTTACTCACACTACTGAAAACCCGCAAAGTGCGAAAGACTACTCCCATGCTACAGAACTCCCGTAAAGTGTTTCCTACACTCAGGATGCAGAACTCCTGTAAACTACCTCTCACTACTTCCAATGTACAGAAATCCTGTAAGCTGCTTCTCTTTGACGCAGACTACTGAAAACCAGCATAGTGCGTAACACTACTCGCATGCTACAGAACTCCAGTAAAATATTTCCTACACTCAGGATGCAGAACTCCTGTAAACTGTCCCTCTCTACTTCCAATGTACAGAAATCCTGTAGCTGCTTCTCTTTTACTCAGACGACTGAAAACCCGCATAGTGCGTAAGACTACTCCCATGCTACAGAACTCCCGCAAAATGTTTGCTACACTCAGGATGCAGAACTCCTGTAAACTGCCTCTCACTACTTCCAATGTACAGAAATCCTGTAGCTGCTTCTCTTTTCCTCAGAATACTGAAAACCCGCATAGTGCGAAAGAGAACTCCCAAGCTACAGAACTCCCGTAAAGTGTTTCCTACACTCAGGATGCAGAACTCCTCTAAACTGTCCCGCTCTACTTCCAATGTACAGAAATCCTGTAGCTGCTTCTCTTTTACTCAGACTACTGAAAACACGCAGAGTAGTTAAGACATCTCCCATGCTACAGTACTCCCGTGTAGTGTTTCCTACACTCAGGATGCATAACTCCTGTAAACTGCCTCTCACTACTTCCAATGTACACAAATCCTGTAAGCTGCTTCTCTTTTACTTAGTCTACTGAAAACCCGCATAGTTGCGCAAGACTACTCCCATGCTACAGAACTCCCGTGTATTGTTTCCTGCACTCAGGATGCAGAACTCCTGTAAACTGCCTCTCACTACTTCCAGTGTACAGAAATCCTGTGAGCTGCTTCTCTTTTACTCAGACTACTGAAAACCCGCATAGTTGCGTAAGACTACTCCCATGCTACAGAACTGCGGTAAAGTGTTTCCTACACTCAGGATGCAGAACTCCTGGAAACTGCCTCTCACTACTTCCAATGTACAGAAATCCTGTAAGCTGCTTCTCTTTTACTCAGACTACTGAAAACCCGCATAGTGCGAAAGACTACTCCCAAACTACAGAACACCCATAAAGTGTTTCCTACACTCAGGCTGCAGAACTCCAGTAAACTGCTTCGCTCTACATCCAGCTTACAGAAATCCTGTAAGCTGCATCTCCCACACACAGGCTAAAGAAAGACTGCATACTGTGTATGGCTACAGCCATGTTCCAGAACACCCATACACTGTCTCCTACACTAAGGATGCAGAATTCCAGTAAACTGCCTATCACTACTTCCAATGTACAGAAATCTGTAAACTGCTTCTCTTTACTCTGACTACTTAAAACCCGCATAGTGCGTAAGACTACTCCCATGCTACAGAACTCCCGTAAAGTGTTTCCTACACTCAGGATGCAGAACTCCTGTAAACTGCCTCTCACTACTTCCAATGTACAGAAATCCTGTAAGCTGCTTCACTTTTACTCAGACTACTGAAAATCCGCATAGTGCGTAAGACTACTCCCATGCTACAGAACTGCGGTAAAGTGTTTCCTACACTCAGGATGCAGAACTCCTGTAAACTGCCTCTCACTACTTCCAATGTACAGAAATCCTGTAAGCTGCTTCTCTTTTACTCAGACTACTGAAAACCCGCACAGTGCGTAAGACTACTCCCATGCTACAGAACTCCCGTAAAGTATTTCCTACACTCAGGATGCAGAACTCCAGTAAACTGCTTCGCTCTACTTCCAGCTTACAGAAATCCAGTAAGCTGCATCTCCTACACACAGGCTAAAGAATGATTGCATACTGTGTATAACTAGAGCCATGTTCCAGAACTCCCGTACACTGTCTCCTACACTAAGGATGCAGAATTCCAGTAAACTGCCTCACACTACTTCCAATGTACAGAAATCCTGTAAGCTGCATCTCCTACACACAGGCTAAAGAATGACTGCATACTGTGTATGGCTAGAGCCATGTTCCAGAACTCCCATACACTGTCTCCTACACTCAGGATGCAGAACTCCTGTAAACTGCCTCTCACTACTTCCAATGTACAGAAATCCTGTAAGCTGCTTCTCTTTTACTCAGAATACTGACAACCCGCATAGTGCGAAAGACAACTCCCAAGCTACAGAACTCCCGTAAAGTGTTTCCTTCACTCAGGATGTAGAACTCCTGTAAACTGTCCCTATCTACTTCCAATGTACAGAAATCCTGTAGCTGCTTCTCTTTTACTCAGACTACTGAAAACCCGCATAGTGCGTAAGACTAATCCCATGCTACAGAACTCCTGTGTAGTGTTTCTTACACTCAGGATGCAGAACTCCTGTAAACTGCCTCTCACTACTTCCAATGTACGGAAATCCTGTAAGCTGCTTCTCTTTTATTCAGAATACTGAAAACCTGCATAGTGCGTAAGAATACTCCCATGCTACAGAACTGCGGTAAAGTGTTTCCTACACTCAGGATGCAGAACTCCTGTAAACTGCCTCTCACTACTTCCAATGTACAGAAATCCTGTAAGCTGCTTCTCTTTTACTCAGACTACTGAAAACCCGCATAATGCGTAAGACTACTCCCATGCTACAGAACTGCGGTAAAGTGTTTCCTACACTCAGGATGCAGAACTCCTGTAAACTGCCTCTCACTACTTCAATGTACAGAAATCCTGTAAGCTGCTTCTCTTTTACTCAGACTACTGAAAACCCGCATAATGCGTAAGACTACTCCCATGCTACAGAACTGCGGTAAAGTGTTTCCTACACTCAGGATGCAGAACTCCTGTAAACTGCCTCTCACTACTTCCAATGTACAGAAATCCTGTAAGCTGCTTCTCTTTTACTCAGACTACTGAAAACCCGCATAATGCGTAAGACTACTCCCATGCTACAGAACTCCCGCAAAATGTTTCCTACACTCAGGATGCAGAACTCCTGTAAACTGCCTCTCACTACTTCCAATGTACACAAAGTCTGTAAGCTGCTTCTCTTTTACTCAGACTACTGAAAACACGCAGAGTAGTTAAGACATCTCCCATGCTTCAGTACTCGCGGGTAGTGTTTTCTACACTCAGGATGCAGAACTCCTGTAAACTACCTCTCACTACTTCCAATGTACACAAATCCTGTAGCTGCTTCTCTTTTACTCAGACTACTGAAAACCCACATAGTGCGTAAGACTACTCCCAAGCTACAGAACTGCGGTAAAGTGTTTCCTACACTCAGGATGCAGAACTCCTGTAAACTGCCTCTCACTACTTCCAATGTACACAAATCCTGTAAGCTGCTTCTCTTTTACTCAGACTACTGAAAACCCGCATAGTGCGTAAGACTACTCCCATGCTACAGAACTCCCGTAAAGTGTTTCCTACACTCAGGATGCAGAACTCCTGTAAACTGCCTCTCACTACTTCCAATGTACACAAATCCTGTAAGCTGCTTCTCTTTGACGCAGACTACTGAAAACCCGCATAGTGCGTAAGACTACTCGCATGCTACAGAACTCCCGTAAAGTATTTCCTACACTGAGGATGCAGAACTCCTGTAAACTGTCCCTCTCTAATTCCAATGTACAGAAATCCTGTAGCTGCTTCTCTTTTACTCAGACTACTGAAAAGCCGCATAGTGCGAAAGACAACTGCCAAGCTACAGAACTCCCGTAAAGTGTTTCCTACACTCAGGATGCAGAACTCCTGTAAACTGTCCCTATCTACTTCCAATGTACAGAAATCCTGTAGTTGCTTCTCTTTTACTCAGACTACTGAAAACCCGCATAGTGCGTAAGACTACTTCCATGCTACAGAACTCCCGTGTAGTGTTTCCTACACTCAGGATGCAGAACTCCTGTAAACTGCCTCTCACTACTTCCAATGTACAGAAATCCTGTAAGCTGCTTCTCTTTTACTCAGACTACTGAAAACCCGCATGATGCGTAAGACTACTCCCATGCTACAGAACTGCGGTAAAGTGTTTCCTACACTCAGGATGCAGAACTCCTGTAAACTGCCTCTCACTACTTCCAATGTACAGAAATCCTGTAAGCTGCTTCTCTTTTACTCAGACTACAGAAAACCCGCATAATGCGTAAGACTACGCCCATGCTACAGAACTGCGGTAAAGTGTTTCCTACACTCAGGATGCAGAACTCCTGTAAACTGCCTCTCACTACTTCCAATGTACAGAAATCCTGTAAGCTGCTTCTCTTTTACTCAGACTACTGAAAACACGCAGAGTAGTTAAGACATCTCCCATGCTGCAGAACTCCTGTGTAGTGTTTCCTACACTCAGGATGCAGAACTCCTGTAAACTGCCTCTCACTACTTCCAATGTACAGAAATCCTGTAAGCTGCTTCTCTTTTACTCAGACTACTGAAAACCCGCATAGTGCGTAAGACTACTAAATGTTTCCTACACTCAGGATGCAGAAGTCCTGTAATCTGCCTCTCACTACTACCAATGTACAGAAATCCAGTAAGCTGCTTCTCTTTTACTCAGAATACTGAAAACCCGCATAGTGCGAAAGACAACTCCCAAGCTACAGAACTCCTGTAAAGTGTTTCCTACACTCAGGATGCAGAACTCCTGTAAACTGTCCCTATCTACTTCCAATGTACAGAAATCCTGTAGCTGCTTCTCTTTTACTCAGACTACTGAAAACCCGCATAGTGCGTAACACTACTTCCATGCTACAGAACTCCCGTGTAGTGTTTCCTACACTCAGGATGCAGAACTCCTGTAATCTGCCTCTCACTACTTCCAATGTACAGAAATCCTGTAAGCTGCTTCTCTTTTATTCAGACTACTGAAAACCTGCATAGTGCGTAAGACTACTCCCATGCTACAGAACTGCGGTAAAGGGTTTCCTACACTCAGGATGCAGAACTCCTGTAAACTGCCTCTCACTACTTCCAATGTACAGAAATCCTGTAAGCTGCTTCTCTTTTACTCAGACTACTGAAAACCCGCATGATGCGTAAGACTACTCCCATGCTACAGAACTGCGGTAAAGTGTTTCCTACACTCAGGATGCAGAACTCCTGTAAACTGCCTCTCACTACTTCAATGTACAGAAATCCTGTAAGCTGCTTCTCTTTTACTCAGACTACAGAAAACCAGCATAATGCGTAAGACTACGCCCATGCTACAGAACTGCGGTAAAGTGTTTCCTACACTCAGGATGCAGAACTCCTGTAAACTGCCTCTCACTACGTCCAATGTACAGAAATCCTGTAAGCTGCTTCTCTTTTACTCAGACTACTGAAAACAGGCAGAGTAGTTAAGACATCTCCCATGCTGCAGAACTCCCGTGTAGTGTTTCCTACACTCAGGATGCAGAACTCCTGTAAACTGCCTCTCACTACTTCCAATGTACACAAATCCTGTAAGCTGCTTCTCTTTTACTCAGACTACTGAAAACCCGCATAGTGCGTAAGACTACTAAATGTTTCCTACACTCAGGATGCAGAACTCCTGTAAACTGCCTCTCACTACTTCCAATGTACACAAATCCTGTAAGCTGCTTCTCTTTTACTCAGACTACTGAAAACCCGCATAGTGCGTAAGACTACTCCCATGCTACAGAACTCCCATAAAGTGTTTCCTAATCTCAGGATGCAGAAGTCCTGTAATCTGCCTCTCACTACTTCCAATGTACAGAAATCCAGTAAGCTGCTTCTCTTTTACTCAGAATACTGAAAACCCGCATAGTGCGAAAGACAACTCCCAAGCTACAGAACTCCCGTAAAGTGTTTTCTACACTCAGGATGCAGAACTCCTGTAAACTGCCTCTCACTACTTCCAATGTACAGAAATCCTGTAAGCTGCTTCTCTTTTACTCAGACTACTGAAAATCCGCATAGTGCGTAAGACTACTCCCAAGCTACAGAACTCCCATAAAGTGTTTCCTACACTCAGGATGCAGAACTCCTGTAAACTGCCTCTCACTACTTCCAATGTACACAAATCCTGGAAGCTGCTTCTCTTTTACTCAGACTACTGAAAACCAGCATAGTGCGTAAGACTACTCCCATGCTACCAAACTCCCGTAAAGTGTTTCCTACACTCAGGATGCAGAACTCCTGTAAACTGCCTCTCACTACTTCCAATGTACAGAAATCCTGTAAGCTGCTTCTCTTTGACGCAGACTACTGAAAACACGCATAGTGCGTAAGACTACTCGCATACTACAGAACTCCCATAAAGTATTTCCTACACTCAGGATGCAGAACTCCTCTAAACTGTCCCTATCTACTTCCAATGTACAGAAATCCTGTAGCTGCTTCTCTTTTACTCAGACTACTGAAAACCGCATAGTGCGTAAGATTATTCCATGCTACAGAACTCCCGTGTAGTGTTTCGTACACTCTGGATGCAGAACTCCTGTAAACTGCCTCTCACTTCTTCCAATGTACAGAAATCCTGTAAGCTGCTTCTCTTTTATTCAGAATACTGAAAAGCTGCATAGTGCGTAAGACTACTCCCATGCTACAGAACTGCGGTAAAGTGTTTCCTACACTCAGGATGCAGAACTCCTGTAAACTACCTCTCACTACTTCCAATGTACAGAAATCCTGTAAGCTGCTTCTCTTTTACTCAGACTACTGAAAACCCGAATGATGTGTAAGACTACTGCCATGCTACAGAACTGCGGTAAAGTGTTTCCTACACTCAGGATGCAGAACTCCTGTAAACTGCCTCTAACTACTTCAATGTACAGAAATCCTGTAAGCTGCTTCTCTTTTACTCAGACTACTGAAAACCCGCATAATGCGGAAGACTACTCCCATGCTACAGAACTGCGGTAAAGTGTTTCCTACACTCAGGATGCAGAACTCCTGTAAACTGCCTCTCACTACTTCCAATGTACAGAAATCCTGTAAGCTGCTTCTCTTTTACTCAGACTACTGAAAACCCGCAAAGTGCGTAAGACTACTCCCATGCTACAGAACTCCCATAAAGTGTTTCCTAAACTCAGGATGCAGAAGTCCTGTAATCTGCCTCTCACTACTTTCAATGTACAGAAATCCTGTAAGTTGCTTCTCTTTTACTCAGAATACTGAAAACCCGCATAGTGCGAAAGACAACTCCCAAGCTACAGAACTCCCGGAAAGTGTTTACTACACTCAGGATGCAGAACTCCTGTAAACTGCCTCTCACTGCTTCCAATGTGCACAAATCCTGTAAGCTGCTTCTCTTTTACTTAGTCTACTGAAAACCCGCATAGTGCGTAAGACTACTCGCAAGCTACAGAACTCCCGTAAAGTGTTTCCTACACTCAGGATGCAGAACTCCTGTAAACTGCCTCTCACTACTTCCAATGTACAGAAATCCTGTAAGCTGCTTCTCTTTTACTCAGAATACTGAAAACCCGCATAGTGCGTAAGACTACTCCTATGCTACCAAACTCCCGTAAAGTGTTTCCTAAACTCTGGATGCAGAACTCCTGTAAAGTGTCCCTCACTACTTCCAATGTACAGAAATCCTGTAAGCTGCTTGTCTTTTACTCAGACTACTGAAAACACGCAGAGTAGTTAAGACATCTCCCATGCTACAGAACTCCCGTGTATTGTTTCCTACACTCAGGATGCAGAACTTCTGTAAACTGCCTCTCACTACTTCCAATGTACAGAAATCCTGTTAGCTGCTTCTCTTTTACTCAGACTACTGAAAACCCGCATAGTGCATAAGACTACTTCCATGCTACAGAACTCCTGTGTAGTGTTTACTACACTCAGGATGCAGAACTCCTGTAAACTGCCTCTCACTACTTCCGATGTACAGAAATCCTGTAAGCTGCTTCTCTTTTACTCAGACTACTGAAAACCCACATAGTGCGAAAGACTACTCCCAAGCTAAAAAACTCCCGTAAAGTGTTTCCTACACTCAGGATGCAGAACTCCTGTAAACTGCCTCTCACTACTTCCAATGTACAGAAATCCTGTAAGCTGCTTCTCTTTTACTCGGAATATTGAAAACCAGCATAGTGCGTAAGACTACTCCCATGCTACAGAACTCCCGTAAAGTGTTTCCTACACTCAGGCTGCAGAACTCCAGTAAACTGCTTCGAATAACATCCAGCTTACAGAAATCCTGTAAGCTGCATCTCCTACACAAAGGCTAAAGAAATACTGCATACTGTGTATGGATAGAGCCATGTTCCAGTACTCCCATACACTGTCTCCTACACTCAGGATGCAGAACTCCTGTATACTACCTCTCACTACTTCCAATGCACAGAAATCCTGTAGGTGCTTCTCTTTTACTCAGACTACTGAAAACCCGCATAGTGCGTAAGACTACTCCCATGCTATAGAACTCTTGTAAAGTGTTTCCTACCCTCATGATGCAGGACTCCTTTAAACTGCCTCTCACTACTTCCAATGTACAGAAATCCTGTAAGCTGCTTCTCTTTTACTCAGACTACTGAAAACCCGCATAGTGCGTAAGACTACTCCCATGCTAAAGAACTCCCGTGTATTTTTTCCTGCACTCAGGATGCAGAACTCCTGTAAACTGCCTCTCACTACTTCCAATGTACAGAAATCCTGTTAGCTGCTTCTCTTTTACTCAGACTACTGAAAACCCGCATAGTGCGTAAGACTACTCGCATGCTACAGAACTCCCGTAAAGTATTTCCTACACTCAGGATGCAGAACTCCTGTAAACTGTCCCTCTCTACTTCCAATGTACAGAAATCCTGTAGCTACTTCTTTTTTACTCAGACTACTGAAAACACGCAGAGAAGTTAAGACATCTCCCATGCTACAGAACTTCCGTGTAGTATTTCCTACACTCAGGATGCAGAACTCCTGTAAACTGCCTCTCACTACTTCCAATGTACAGAAATCCTGTAAGCTGCTTCTCTTTTACTCAGACTACTGAAAACCCGCATAGTGGGTAAGACTACTCCCATGCTAACGAATTGCGGTAAAGTGTTTCCTACACTCAGGATGCAGAACTCCTGTAAACTGCCTCTCACTACTTCCAATGTACAGAAATCCAGTAAGCTGCTTCTATTTTACTCAGACTACTGAGAACCCGCATAGTGCCTAAGACTACTCCCATGCTACAGAACTCCCGTAAAAGGTTTCCTTCGCTCAGGATGCAGAACTCCTGTAAACTGCCTCTCACTACTTCCAATGTACAGAAATCCTGTAAGCTGCTTCTCTTTTACTCAGACTACTGAAAACCCGCATAGTGTGTAAGACTACTCCCATGCTACAGAACTCCCGTAAAGTGTTTCCTACACTCAGGATGCAGAACTCCTGTAAACTGCCTCTCACTACTTCCAATGTACAGAAATCCTGTAAGCTGCTTCTCTTTTACTCAGACTACTGAAAACCCGCATAGTGCGTAAGACTACTCCTATGCTACAGAACTCCCGTAAAGTATTTCCTACACTCAGGATGCAGAACTCCTGTAAACTGTCCCTCTCTACTTCCAATGAACAGAAATCCTGTAGCTGGTTCTCTTTCACTCAGACTACTGAAAACCCGCATAATGCGAAAGACTGCTCCGAAGCTACAGAACTCCCGTTAAGTATTTTCTACACTCAGGATGCAGAACTCCTGTAAACTGCCTCTCACTACTTCCAATGTACAGAAATCCTGTAGGTGCTTCTTTTTTGCTCAGACTACTGAAAACCCGCATAGTGCGTAAGACTACTCCCATGCTACAGAACTCCTGTAAAGTATTTCCTACACTCAGGATGCAGAACTCCTGTAAACTGCCTCTCACTACTTCCAATGTACAGAAATCCTGTAAGCTGCTTCTCTTTTACTCAGACTACTGAAAACCCACAGAGTGTGAAAGACTACTCCCAAGCTACAGAACTCCCGTAAAGTGTTTCCTACACTCAGGATGCAGAACTCCTGTAAACTGCCTCTCACTATTTCCAATGTACAGAAATCCTGTAGCTGCTTCTCTTTGACGCAGACTACTGAAAACCCGCATAGTGCGTAAGACTACTCCCATGCTACAACTCCCGTAAAGTATTTCCTACACTCAGGATGTAGAACTCCTGTAAACTGTCCCTCTCTACTTCCAATGTACAGACATCCTGTAGCTGCTTCTCTTTTACTCAGACTACTGAAAACCCGCATAGTGCGTAAGAATACTCGCATGCTACAGAACTCCCGTAAAGTATTTCCTACACTCAGGATGCAGAACTCCTGTAAACTGTCCCTCTCTACTTCCAATGTACAGAAATCCTGTAGCTACTATTTTTTACTCAGACTACTTCAAACAAGCAGAGTAGTTAAGACATCTCCCATGCTACAGAACTTCCGTGTAGTATTTCCTACACTCAGGATGCAGAACTCCTGTAAACTGCTTCTCACTACTTCCAATGTACAGAAATCCTGTAAGCTGCTTCTCTTTTACTCAGACTACTGAAAACCCGCATAGTGCGCAAGACTAATCCCATGCTACAGAACTCCCGTAAAGTGTTTCCTACACTCAGGCTGCAGAACTACAGTAAACTGCTTCGCTCTACATCCAGCTTACAGAAATCCAGTAAGCTGCATCTCCTACACACAGGCTAAAGAAAGACTGCATACTGTATATAGCTAGAGCCATGTTCCAGAACTCCCATACACTGTCTCCTACACTCAGGATGCAGAATTCCAGTAAACTGCCTCTCACTACTTCCAATGTACAGAAATCCTGTAAGCTGCTTCTCTTTTACTCAGACTACTGAAAACCCGCATAGTGCGTAAGACTACTCCCATGCTACAGAACTCCCGTAACGTGTTTCCTACACTCAGGATGCAGAACTCCTGTAAACTGCCTCTCACTACTTCCAATGTACAGAAATCCTGTAAGCTGCTTCTATTTTACTCAGACTTCTGAAAACCCTCATAGTGCGTAAGACTACTCCCATGCTACAGAACTCCCGTAAAGTGTTTCCTACACTCAGGATGCAGAACTCCTGTAAACTGCCTCTCACTACTTCCAATGTACAGAAATTCTGTAAGCTGCTTCTCTTTTACTCGGACTACTGAAAACCCGCATAGTGCGTAAGACTACTCCCATGCTACAGAACTCCCGTAAAGTGTTTCCTACACTCAGGATGCAGAACTCCTGTAAACTGCCTCTCACTACTTCCAATGTACAGAAAACCTGTAAGGTGCTTCTCTTTTACTCAGACTACTGAAAACCCGCATAGTGCGTAACACTACTCCCATGCTAAAGAACTGCGGTAAAGTGTTTCCTACACTCAGGATGCAGAACTGCTGTAAACTGTCCCTCTCTACTTCCAATGTACAGAAATCCTGTAGCTGGTTCTCTTTTACTCAGACTACTGAAAACCCGCATATTGCGTAAGACTACTCCCATGCTACAGAACTCCCGTAAAGTGTTTCATACACTCAGGATGCAGAACTCCTGTAAACTGCCTCTCACTACTTCCAATGTACAGAAATCCTGTAAGCTGCTTCTCTTTTACGCAGACTACTGAAAACCCGCATAGTGCGTAAGACTACTCCCATGCTACAGAACTCCCGTAAAGTGTTTCCTACACTCAGGATGCAGAACTCCTGTAAACTGCTTCTCACTACTTCCAATGTACAGAAATCCTGCAAGCTGCTTCTCTTTTACTCAGAATACTGAAAACCCGCATAGTGCGTAAGACTACTCCTATGCTACCAAACTCCCGTAAAGTGTTTCCTAAACTCTGGATGCAGAACTCCTGTAAAGTGTCCCTCACTACTTCCAATGTACAGAAATCCTGTAAGCTGCTTGTCTTTTACTCAGACTACTGAAAACACGCAGAGTAGTTAAGACATCTCCCATGCTACAGAACTCCCGTGTATTGTTTCCTACACTCAGGATGCAGAACTTCTGTAAACTGCCTCTCACTACTTCCAATGTACAGAAATCCTGTTAGCTGCTTCTCTTTTACTCAGACTACTGAAAACCCGCATAGTGCGTAAGACTACTTCCATGCTACAGAACTCCTGTGTAGTGTTTACTACACTCAGGATGCAGAACTCCTGTAAACTGCCTCTCACTACTTCCGATGTACAGAAATCCTGTAAGCTGCTTCTCTTTTACTCAGACTACTGAAAACCCACATAGTGCGAAAGACTACTCCCAAGCTAAAAAACTCCCGTAAAGTGTTTCCTACACTCAGGATGCAGAACTCCTGTAAACTGCCTCTCACTACTTCCAATGTACAGAAATCCTGTAAGCTGCTACTCTTTTACTCGGACTACTGAAAACCAGCATAGTGCGTAAGACTACTCCCATGCTACAGAACTCCCGTAAAGTGTTTCCTACACTCAGGCTGCAGAACTCCAGTAAACTGCTTCGAATAACATCCAGCTTACAGAAATCCTGTAAGCTGCATCTCCTACACAAAGGCTAAAGAAATACTGCATACTGTGTATGGATAGAGCCATGTTCCAGTACTCCCATACACTGTCTCCTACACTCAGGATGCAGAACTCCTGTATACTACCTCTCACTACTTCCAATGCACAGAAATCCTGTAGGTGCTTCTCTTTTACTCAGACTACTGAAAACCCGCATAGTGCGTAAGACTACTCCCATGCTATAGAACTCTTGTAAAGTGTTTCCTACCCTCATGATGCAGGACTCCTTTAAACTGCCTCTCACTACTTCCAATGTACAGAAATCCTGTAAGCTGCTTCTCTTTTACTCAGACTACTGAAAACCCGCATAGTGCGTAAGACTACTCCCATGCTAAAGAACTCCCGTGTATTTTTTCCTGCACTCAGGATGCAGAACTCCTGTAAACTGCCTCTCACTACTTCCAATGTACAGAAATCCTGTTAGCTGCTTCTCTTTTACTCAGACTACTGAAAACCCGCATAGTGCGTAAGACTACTCGCATGCTACAGAACTCCCGTAAAGTATTTCCTACACTCAGGATGCAGAACTCCTGTAAACTGTCCCTCTCTACTTCCAATGTACAGAAATCCTGTAGCTACTTCTTTTTTACTCAGACTACTGAAAACACGCAGAGAAGTTAAGACATCTCCCATGCTACAGAACTTCCGTGTAGTATTTCCTACACTCAGGATGCAGAACTCCTGTAAACTGCCTCTCACTACTTCCAATGTACAGAAATCCTGTAAGCTGCTTCTCTTTTACTCAGACTACTGAAAACCCGCATAGTGGGTAAGACTACTCCCATGCTAACGAATTGCGGTAAAGTGTTTCCTACACTCAGGATGCAGAACTCCTGTAAACTGCCTCTCACTACTTCCAATGTACAGAAATCCAGTAAGCTGCTTCTATTTTACTCAGACTACTGAGAACCCGCATAGTGCCTAAGACTACTCCCATGCTACAGAACTCCCGTAAAAGGTTTCCTTCGCTCAGGATGCAGAACTCCTGTAAACTGCCTCTCACTACTTCCAATGTACACAAATCCTGTAAGCTGCTTCTCTTTTACTCAGACTACTGAAAACCCGCATAGTGTGTAAGACTACTCCCATGCTACAGAACTCCCGTAAAGTGTTTCCTACACTCAGGATGCAGAACTCCTGTAAACTGCCTCTCACTACTTCCAATGTACAGAAATCCTGTAAGCTGCTTCTCTTTTACTCAGACTACTGAAAACCCGCATAGTGCGTAAGACTACTCCTATGCTACAGAACTCCCGTAAAGTATTTCCTACACTCAGGATGCAGAACTCCTGTAAACTGTCCCTCTCTACTTCCAATGAACAGAAATCCTGTAGCTGGTTCTCTTTCACTCAGACTACTGAAAACCCGCATAATGCGAAAGACTGCTCCGAAGCTACAGAACTCCCGTTAAGTATTTTCTACACTCAGGATGCAGAACTCCTGTAAACTGCCTCTCACTACTTCCAATGTACAGAAATCCTGTAGGTGCTTCTTTTTTGCTCAGACTACTGAAAACCCGCATAGTGCGTAAGACTACTCCCATGCTACAGAACTCCTGTAAAGTATTTCCTACACTCAGGATGCAGAACTCCTGTAAACTGCCTCTCACTACTTCCAATGTACAGAAATCCTGTAAGCTGCTTCTCTTTTACTCAGACTACTGAAAACCCACAGAGTGTGAAAGACTACTCCCAAGCTACAGAACTCCCGTAAAGTGTTTCCTACACTCAGGATGCAGAACTCCTGTAAACTGCCTCTCACTATTTCCAATGTACAGAAATCCTGTAGCTGCTTCTCTTTGACGCAGACTACTGAAAACCCGCATAGTGCGTAAGACTACTCCCATGCTACAACTCCCGTAAAGTATTTCCTACACTCAGGATGTAGAACTCCTGTAAACTGTCCCTCTCTACTTCCAATGTACAGACATCCTGTAGCTGCTTCTCTTTTACTCAGACTACTGAAAACCCGCATAGTGCGTAAGAATACTCGCATGCTACAGAACTCCCGTAAAGTATTTCCTACACTCAGGATGCAGAACTCCTGTAAACTGTCCCTCTCTACTTCCAATGTACAGAAATCCTGTAGCTACTATTTTTTACTCAGACTACTTCAAACAAGCAGAGTAGTTAAGACATCTCCCATGCTACAGAACTTCCGTGTAGTATTTCCTACACTCAGGATGCAGAACTCCTGTAAACTGCTTCTCACTACTTCCAATGTACAGAAATCCTGTAAGCTGCTTCTCTTTTACTCAGACTACTGAAAACCCGCATAGTGCGCAAGACTAATCCCATGCTACAGAACTCCCGTAAAGTGTTTCCTACACTCAGGCTGCAGAACTACAGTAAACTGCTTCGCTCTACATCCAGCTTACAGAAATCCAGTAAGCAGCATCTCCTACACACAGGCTAAAGAAAGACTGCATACTGTATATAGCTAGAGCCATGTTCCAGAACTCCCATACACTGTCTCCTACACTCAGGATGCAGAATTCCAGTAAACTGCCTCTCACTACTTCCAATGTACAGAAATCCTGTAAGCTGCTTCTCTTTTACTCAGACTACTGAAAACCCGCATAGTGCGTAAGACTACTCCCATGCTACAGAACTCCCGTAACGTGTTTCCTACACTCAGGATGCAGAACTCCTGTAAACTGCCTCTCACTACTTCCAATGTACAGAAATCCTGTAAGCTGCTTCTATTTTACTCAGACTTCTGAAAACCCTCATAGTGCGTAAGACTACTCCCATGCTACAGAACTCCCGTAAAGTGTTTCCTACACTCAGGATGCAGAACTCCTGTAAACTGCCTCTCACTACTTCCAATGTACAGAAATTCTGTAAGCTGCTTCTCTTTTACTCGGACTACTGAAAACCCGCATAGTGCGTAAGACTACTCCCATGCTACAGAACTCCCGTAAAGTGTTTCCTACACTCAGGATGCAGAACTCCTGTAAACTGCCTCTCACTACTTCCAATGTACAGAAAACCTGTAAGGTGCTTCTCTTTTACTCAGACTACTGAAAACCCGCATAGTGCGTAACACTACTCCCATGCTAAAGAACTGCGGTAAAGTGTTTCCTACACTCAGGATGCAGAACTGCTGTAAACTGTCCCTCTCTACTTCCAATGTACAGAAATCCTGTAGCTGGTTCTCTTTTACTCAGACTACTGAAAACCCGCATATTGCGTAAGACTACTCCCATGCTACAGAACTCCCGTAAAGTGTTTCATACACTCAGGATGCAGAACTCCTGTAAACTGCCTCTCACTACTTCCAATGTACAGAAATCCTGTAAGCTGCTTCTCTTTTACGCAGACTACTGAAAACCCGCATAGTGCGTAAGACTACTCCCATGCTACAGAACTCCCGTAAAGTGTTTCCTACACTCAGGATGCAGAACTCCTGTAAACTGCTTCTCACTACTTCCAATGTACAGAAATCCTGCAAGCTGCTTCTCTTTTACTCAGACTACTGAAAACCCGCATAGTGCGAAAGACAACTCCCAAGCTACAGAACTCCCGTAAAGTGTTTCCTACACTCTGGATGCAGAACTCCTGTAAACTGCCTCTCACTACTTCCAATGTACAGAAATCCTGTAAGCTGCGTCTCTTTTACTCAGACTACTGAAAACCCGCATACTGCGTAAGACTTCTTCCATGCTACAGAACTCCCGTGTAGTGTTTCCTACACTCAGGATGCAGAACTCCTGTAAACTGCCTCTCACTACTTCCAATGTACAGAAATCCTGTAAGCTGCTTCTCTTTTACTCAGACTACTGAAAACACGCAGAGTAGTTAAGACATCTCCCATGCTAGAGAACTCCCGTGTAGTGTTTGCTACACTCAGGATGCAGAACTCCTGTAAACTGCCTCTCACTACTTCCAATGTACAGAAATCCTGTAAGCTGCTTCTCTTTTACTCAGTCTACTGAAAACCCGCATAGTTACGTAAGACTACTCCATGCTACAGAACTCCCATAAAGTGTTTCCTACACTCAGGATGCAGAACTCCTGTAAACTGCCTCTCACTACTTCCAATGTACAGAAATCCTGTAAGCTGCTTCTCTTTTACTCAGACTACTGAAAACCCGCATAGTGCGAAAGACAAATCCCAAGCTACAGAACTCCCATAAACTGTTTCCTACACTCAGGCTGCAGAACTCCTGTAAACTGCCTCTCACTACTTCCAATGTACAGAAATCCTGTAAGCTGCTTCTCTTTTACTCAGACTACTGAAAACCCGTATAGTGCCTAAGACTACTCCCATGCTACAGAACTGCGGTAAAGTGTTTCCTACACTCAGGCTGCAGAACTCCAGTAAACTGCTTCGCTCTACTTCCAGCTTACAGAAATCCATCTAGCTGCATCTCCTACACACAGGCTAAAGAAAGACTGCATACTGTGTATGGCTAGAGCCATGTTCCAGAACTCCCATACACTGTCTCCTACACTAAGGATGCAGAATTCCAGTAAACTGCCTCTCACTACTTCCAATGTACAGAAATCCTGTAAGCTGCTTCTCTTTTACGCAAACTACTGAAAACCCGCATAGTGCGTAAGACTACTTCCATGCTACAGAACTCCCGTGTAGTGTTTGCTACACTCAGGATGCAGAACTCCTGTAAACTGCCTCTCACTACTTCCAATGTACAGAAATCCTGTAAGCTGCTTCTCTTTTACTCAGACTACTGAAAACCCACAGAGTGTGAAAGACTACTCCCAAGCTACAGAACTCCCGTAAAGTGTTTCCTACACTCAGGATGGAGAACTCCTGTAAACTGCCTCTCACTACTTCCAATGTACAGAAATCCTGTAGCTGCTTCTCTTTTACTCAGACTACTGAAAACACGCAGAGTAGTTAAGACATCTCCCATGCTACAGTACTCCCGTGTAGTGTTTCCTACAGTCAGGATGCAGAACTCCTGTAAACTGCCTCTCACTACTTCCAATGTACACAAATCCTGTAAGCTGCTTCTCTTTTACTCAGACTACTGAAAACCCGCATAGTGCGTAAGACTACTCCCATGCTACAGAACTCCCGATAAATGTTTCCTACACTCAGGATGCTAAACTCCTGTAAACTGCCTCTCACTACTTCCAATGTACAGAAATCCTGTAAGCTGCTTCTCTTTTACTCAGACTATTGAAAACCCCCATAGTGCGTAAGACTACTTCCATGCTACAGAACTCCCGTGTAGTGTTTCCTACACTCAGGATGCAGATCTCCTGTAAACTGCCTTTCACTACTTCCAATGTACAGAAATCCTGTAAGCTGCTTCTCTTTTACTCAGACTACTGAAAACACGCAGAGTAGTTAACACATCTCCCATGCTACAGAACTTCCGTGTAGTATTTCCTACACTCAGGATGCAGAACTCCTGTAAACTGCCTCTCACTACTTCCAATGTACAGAAATCCTGTAATCTGCTTCTCTTTTACTCAGACTACTGAAAACCCGCATAGTGCGGAAGACTACTCCATGCTACAGAAATCCCATAAAGTGTTTCCTACACTCAGGATGCAGAACTCCTGTAAACTGCCTCTCACTACTTCCAATGTACAGAAATCCTGTAAGCTGCTTCTCTTTTACTCAGACTACTGAAAACCCGCATAGTGCGTAAGACTACTTCCATGCTACAGAATTCCCGTGTAGTGTTTCCTACACTCAGGATGCAGAACTCCTCTAAACTGCCTCTCACTACTTCCAATGTACACAAATCCTGTAAGCTGCTTCTCTTTTACTCAGAGTACTGAAAATCCGCATAGTGCGAAAGACTACTCCCAAGCTACAGAACTCCCGTAAAGTGTTTCCTGCACTCAGGATGCAGAACTCCTGTAAACTGCCTCACACTACTTCCAATGTACAGAAATCCTGTAAGCTGCTTCTCTTTTACTCAGACTACTGAAAACCCGCATAGCGCGTAAGACTACTCCCATGCTAAAGAACTCCCGTAAAAGGTTTCCTACACTCAGGATGCAGAACTCCTGTAAACTGCCTCTCACTACTTCCAATGTACAGAAATCCTGTAAGCTGCCTCTCTTTTACTCAGACTACTGAAAACCCGCATAGTGCGTAAGACTACTCCCATGCTACAGAGCTCCCGCAAAATGTTTCCTACACTCAGGATGCAGAACTCCTGTAAACTGCCTCTCACTACTTCCAATGTACAGAAATCCTGTAAGCTGCTTCTCTTTTACTCAGACTACTGAAAACCCGCATAGTGCGTAAGACTACTCCCATGCTACAGAACTCCCGTAAAGTGTTTCCTACACTCAGGATGCAGAACTCCTGTAAACTGACCCGCTCTACTTCCAATGTACAGAAATCCTGTAGCTGCTTCTCTTTTACTGAGACTACTGAAAACCCGCATAGTGCGAAAGACAACTCCCATGCTAAAGAACTCCCGTAAAGTGTTTCCTACACTCAGGATGCAGAACTCCTGTAAACTGCCTCTCACTACTTCCAATGTACAGAAATCCTGTAGCTGCTTCTCTTTTATGCAGACTACTGAAAACCCGCATTGTGCGTAAGACTACTTCCATGCTACAGAACTGCCGTGTAGTGTTTCCTACACTCAGGATGCAGAACTCCTGTAAACTGCCTCTCACTACTTCCAATGTACAGAAATCCTGTAGCTGCTTCTCATTTATGCAGAATACTGAAAACCCACATAGTGCGTAAGACTACTCCCATGCTACAGAACTGTGGTAAAGTGTTTCCTACTCTCAGGCTGCAGAACTCCAGTAAACTGCTTCGCTAAACATCCAGCTTACAGAAATCCTGTAAGCTGCATCTCCTACACAAAGGGTAAAGAAATACTGCATACTGTGTATGCCTAGAGGCATGTTCCAGTACTCCCATACACTGTCTCCTACACTCAGGATGCAGAACTCCTGTATACTACCTCTCACTACTTCCAATGCACAGAAATCCTGTAGGTGCTTCTCTTTTACTCAGACTACTGAAACCCCGCATAGTGCGTAAGACTACTCGCATGCTATAGAACTCCCGTAAAGTATTTCCTACACTCAGGATGCAGAACTCCTGTAAACTCTCCCTCTCTACTTCCAATGTACAGAAATCCCGTAGCTTCTTCTCTTTTACTCAGACTACTGAAAACCCGCATAGTGCGTAAGACTATTCCATGCTACAGAACTCCCGTAAAGTGTTTCCTACACTCAGGATGCAGAACTCCTGTAAACTGCCTCTCACTACTTCCAATGTACACAAATCCTGTAAGCTGCTTCTCTTTTACTCAGACTACTGAAAACCCGCATAGTGCGTAAGAATACTCGCATGCTACTGAACTCCCGTAAAGTATTTCCTACACTCAGGATGCAGAACTCCTGTAAACTGTCCCTCTCTACTTCCAATGTACAGAAATCCTGTAGCTATTTCTTTTTTACTCAGACTACTGAAAACACGCAGAGTAGTTAAGACATCTCCCATGCTACAGAACTTCCGTGTAGTATTTCCTACACTCAGGATGCAGAACACCTGTAAACTGCTTCTCACTACTTCCAATGTACAGAAATCCTGTAAGCAGCTTCTCTTTTACTCAGACTACTGAAAACCCGCATAGTGCCTAAGACTACTCCCATTCTACAGAACTGCGGTAAACTGTTTCCTACACTCAGGATGCAGAACTCCTGTAAACTGCCTCTCACTACTTCCAATGTACACAAATCCTGTAAGCTGCTTCTCTTTTACTCAGACTACTGAAAACCCGCGTAGTGCGTAAGACTACGCCATGCTACAGAACTCCCATAAAGTGTTTCCTACACTCAGGATGCAGAACTCCTGTAAACTGCCTCTCACTACTTCCAATGTACAGAAATCCTGTAAGCTGCTTCTCTTTTACTCAGACTACTGAAAACCTGCATAGTGCGTAAGACTTCTCCCATGCTACAGAACTCCCGCTAAATGTTTCCTACACTCAGGATGCAGAACTCCTGTAAACTGCCTCTCACTACTTCCAATGTACAGAAATCCAGTAAGCTGCTTCTCTTTTACTCAGACTACTGAAAACCCGCATAGTGCGTAAGACTACTCCCATGCTACAGAACTCCCGTAAAGTGTTTCCTACACTCAGGATGCAGAACTCATGTAAACTGTCCCTATCTACTTCCAATGTACAGAAATCCTGTAGCTGCTTCTCTTTTACTAGACTACTGAAAACCCGCATAGTGCGTAAGACTACTCCCATGCTACAGAACTCCCGTAAAGTGTTTCCTACACTCAGGATGCAGAACTCCTGTAAACTGTCCCTATCTGCTTGCAATGTACAGAAATCCTGTAGCTGCTTCTCTTTTACTAGACTACTGAAAACCCGCATAGTGCGTAAGACTACTTCCATGCTACAGAACTCCCGTGTAGTGTTTCCTACACTCAGGATGCAGAACTCCTGTAAACTGCCTCTCACTACTTCCAATGTACAGAAATCCTGTAGCTGCTTCTCATTTATGCAGAATACTGAAAACCCACATAGTGCGTAAGACTACTCCCATGCTACAGAACTGTGGTAAAGTGTTTCCTACTCTCAGGCTGCAGAACTCCAGTAAACTGCTTCGCTAAACATCCAGCTTACAGAAATCCTGTAAGCTGCATCTCCTACACAAAGGGTAAAGAAATACTGCATACTGTGTATGCCTAGAGGCATGTTCCAGTACTCCCATACACTGTCTCCTACACTCAGGATGCAGAACTCCTGTATACTACCTCTCACTACTTCCAATGCACAGAAATCCTGTAGGTGCTTCTCTTTTACTCAGACTACTGAAAACCCGCATAGTGCGTAAGACTACTCGCATGCTATAGAACTCCCGTAAAGTATTTCCTACACTCAGGATGCAGAACTCCTGTAAACTCTCCCTCTCTACTTCCAATGTACAGAAATCCCGTAGCTTCTTCTCTTTTACTCAGACTACTGAAAACCCGCATAGTGCGTAAGACTATTCCATGCTACAGAACTCCCGTAAAGTGTTTCCTACACTCAGGATGCAGAACTCCTGTAAACTGCCTCTCACTACTTCCAATGTACAGAAATCCTGTAAGCTGCTTCTCTTTTACTCAGACTACTGAAAACCTGCATAGTGCGTAAGACTTCTCCCATGCTACAGAACTCCCGCTAAATGTTTCCTACACTCAGGATGCAGAACTCCTGTAAACTGCCTCTCACTACTTCCAATGTACAGAAATCCAGTAAGCTGCTTCTCTTTTACTCAGACTACTGAAAACCCGCATAGTGCGTAAGACTACTCCCATGCTACAGAACTCCCGTAAAGTGTTTCCTACACTCAGGATGCAGAACTCATGTAAACTGTCCCTATCTACTTCCAATGTACAGAAATCCTGTAGCTGCTTCTCTTTTACTAGACTACTGAAAACCCGCATAGTGCGTAAGACTACTCCCATGCTACAGAACTCCCGTAAAGTGTTTCCTACACTCAGGATGCAGAACTCCTGTAAACTGTCCCTATCTGCTTGCAATGTACAGAAATCCTGTAGCTGCTTCTCTTTTACTAGACTACTGAAAACCCGCATAGTGCGTAAGACTACTTCCATGCTACAGAACTCCCGTGTAGTGTTTCCTACACTCAGGATGCAGAACTCCTGTAAACTGCCTCTCACTACTTCCAATGTACAGAAATCCTGTAGCTGCTTCTCATTTATGCAGAATACTGAAAACCCACATAGTGCGTAAGACTACTCCCATGCTACAGAACTGTGGTAAAGTGTTTCCTACTCTCAGGCTGCAGAACTCCAGTAAACTGCTTCGCTAAACATCCAGCTTACAGAAATCCTGTAAGCTGCATCTCCTACACAAAGGGTAAAGAAATACTGCATACTGTGTATGCCTAGAGGCATGTTCCAGTACTCCCATACACTGTCTCCTACACTCAGGATGCAGAACTCCTGTATACTACCTCTCACTACTTCCAATGCACAGAAATCCTGTAGGTGCTTCTCTTTTACTCAGACTACTGAAAACCCGCATAGTGCGTAAGACTACTCGCATGCTATAGAACTCCCGTAAAGTATTTCCTACACTCAGGATGCAGAACTCCTGTAAACTCTCCCTCTCTACTTCCAATGTACAGAAATCCCGTAGCTTCTTCTCTTTTACTCAGACTACTGAAAACCCGCATAGTGCGTAAGACTATTCCATGCTACAGAACTCCCGTAAAGTGTTTCCTACACTCAGGATGCAGAACTCCTGTAAACTGCCTCTCACTACTTCCAATGTACACAAATCCTGTAAGCTGCTTCTCTTTTACTCAGACTACTGAAAACCCGCATAGTGCGTAAGAATACTCGCATGCTACTGAACTCCCGTAAAGTATTACCTACACTCAGGATGCAGAACTCCTGTAAACTGTCCCTCTCTACTTCCAATGTACAGAAATCCTGTAGCTACTTCTTTTTTACTCAGACTACTGAAAACACGCAGAGTAGTTAAGACATCTCCCATGCTACAGAACTTCCGTGTAGTATTTCCTACACTCAGGATGCAGAACACCTGTAAACTGCTTCTCACTACTTCCAATGTACAGAAATCCTGTAAGCAGCTTCTCTTTTACTCAGACTACTGAAAACCCGCATAGTGCCTAAGACTACTCCCATTCTACAGAACTGCGGTAAACTGTTTCCTACACTCAGGATGCAGAACTCCTGTAAACTGCCTCTCACTACTTCCAATGTACACAAATCCTGTAAGCTGCTTCTCTTTTACTCAGACTACTGAAAACCCGCGTAGTGCGTAAGACTACGCCATGCTACAGAACTCCCATAAAGTGTTTCCTACACTCAGGATGCAGAACTCCTGTAAACTGCCTCTCACTACTTCCAATGTACAGAAATCCTGTAAGCTGCTTCTCTTTTACTCAGACTACTGAAAACCTGCATAGTGCGTAAGACTTCTCCCATGCTACAGAACTCCCGCTAAATGTTTCCTACACTCAGGATGCAGAACTCCTGTAAACTGCCTCTCACTACTTCCAATGTACAGAAATCCAGTAAGCTGCTTCTCTTTTACTCAGACTACTGAAAACCCGCATAGTGCGTAAGACTACTCCCATGCTACAGAACTCCCGTAAAGTGTTTCCTACACTCAGGATGCAGAACTCATGTAAACTGTCCCTATCTACTTCCAATGTACAGAAATCCTGTAGCTGCTTCTCTTTTACTAGACTACTGAAAACCCGCATAGTGCGTAAGACTACTCCCATGCTACAGAACTGCGGTAAAGTGTTTCCTATACTCTGGATGCAGAACTCCTGTAAACTGCCTCTCACTACTTCCAATGTACAGAAATCCTGTAAGCTGCTTCTCTTTTACTCAGACTACTGAAAACCCGCATAATGCGTAAGACTACTCCCATGCTACCGAACTGCGGTAAAGTGTTTCCTACACTCAGGATGCGGAACTCCTGTATACTGCCTCTCACCACTTCAATGTACAGAAATCCTGTAATCTGCTTCTCTTTTACTCAGAATACTGAAAACTCGCATAGTGCGTAAGACTACTCCCATGCTACAGAACTGCGGTAAAGTGTTTCCTACACTCAGGATGCAGAACTCCTGTAAACTGTCCCTCTCTACTTCCAATGTACAGAAATCCTGTAAGCTACTTATCTTTTACTCAGACTACTGAAAACACGCAGAGTAGTTAAGACATCTCCCATGCTACAGAACTCCTGTGTAGTGTTTCCTACACTCAGGATGCAGAACTCCTGTAAACTGCCTCTCACTACTTCCAATGTACAGAAATCCTGTAAGCTGCTTCGCTTTTACTCAGAATACTCTAAACCCGCATAGTGCGTAAGACTACTCCCATGCTACAGAACTCCCGTAAAGTATTTCCTACACTCAGGATGCAGAACTCCTGTAAACTGTCCCGCTCTACTTCCAAGGTACAGAAATCCTGTAGCTGCTTCTCTTTTACTCAGACTACTGAAAACACGCAGAGTAGTTAAGACATCTATCATGCTACAGTACTCCCGTGTAGTGTTTCCTACACTCAGGATGCAGAACTCCTGTAAACTGCCTCTCACTACTTCCAATGTACACAAATCCTGTAAGCTGCTTCTCTTTTACTCAGACTACTGAAAACCCGCATAGTGCGTAAGACTACTCCCATGCTACAGAGCTCCCGCAAAATGTTTCCTACACTCAGGATGCAGAACTCCTGTAAACTGCCTCTCACTACTTCCAATGTACAGAAATCCTGTAAGCTGCTTCTCTTTTACTCAGACTACTGAAAACCCGCATAGTGAGTAAGACTACTCCCATGCTACAGAACTCCCATAAAGTGTTTCCTACACTCAGGATGCAGAACTCCTGTAAACTGCCTCTCACTACTTCCAATGTACAGAAATCCTGTAGCTGCTTCTATTTGACGCAGACTACTGAAAACCCGCATAGTCCGAAAGACAACTCCCATGCTAAAGAACTCCCGTAAAGTGTTTCCTACACTCAGGATGCAGAACTCCTGTAAACTGCCTCTCACTACTTCCAATGTACACAAATCCTGTAAGCTGCTTCTCTTTTACTCAGACTACTGAAAACCCGCATAGTGCGTAAGACTACTTCCATGCTACAGAACTGCCGTGTAGTGTTTCCTACACTCAGGATGCAGAACTCCTGTAAACTGCCACTCACTACTTCCAATGCACAGAAATCCTGTAAGCTGCTTCTCTTTTACTCAGACTACTGAAAACCCGCATAGTGTGAAGGACTACTCCCAAGCTACAAAACTCCCGTAAAGTGTTTCCTACACTCAGGATGCAGAACTCCTGTAAACTGCCTCTCACTACTTCCAATGTACAGAAATCCTGTAAGCTGCTTCTCTTTTACTCAGACTACTGAAAACCCGCATACTGCGTAAGACTACTCCCATGCTACAGAACTGTGGTAAAGTGTTTCCTACACTCAGGCTGCAGAACTCCAGTAAACTGCTTTGCTAAGCATCCAGCTTACAGAAATCCTGTAAGCTGCATCTCCTACACAAAGGCTAAAGAAATACTGCATACTGTGTATGGCTAGAGCCATGTTCCAGTACTCCCATTCACTGTCTCCTACACTCAGGATGCAGAACTCCTGTATACTACCTCTCACTACTTCCAATGTACAGAAATCCTGTAGGTGCTTCTCTTTTACTCAGACTACTGAAAACCCGCATAGTGCGTAAGACTACTCCCATGCTACCGAACTCCCGTAAAGTGTTTCCTACACTCAGGATGCAGAACTCCTGTAAACTGTCCCTCTCTGCTTCCAATGTACACAAATCCTGTAGCTGCTTCTCTTTTACTGAGACTACTGAAAACCCGCATAGTGCGAAAGACAACTCCCATGCTAAAGAACTCCCATAAAGTGTTTCCTACACTCAGGATGCAGAACTCCTGTAAACTGCCTCTCACTACTTCCAATGTACACAAATCCTGTAAGCTGCTTCTCTTTTACTCAGACTACTGAAAACCCGCATAGTGCGTAAGAATACTTCCATGCTACAGAACTGCCGTGTAGTGTTTCCTACACTCAGGATGCAGAACTCCTGTAAACTGCCACTCACTACTTCCAATGTACAGAAATCCTGTAAGCTGCTTCTCTTTTACTCAGACTACTGAAAACCCGCATAGTGCGAAGGACTACTCCCAAGCTACAAAACTCCCGTAAAGTGTTTCCTACACTCAGGATGCAGAACTCCTGTAAACTGCCTCTCACTACTTCCAATGTACAGAAATCCTGTAAGCTGCTTCTCTTTTACTCAGAATACTGAAAACCCGCATACTGCGTAAGACTACTCCCATGCTACAGAACTGTGGTAAAGTGTTTCCTACACTCAGGCTGCAGAACTCCAGTAAACTGCTTCGCTAAACATCCAGCTTACAGAAATCCTGTAAGCTGCATCTCCTACACAAAGGCTAAAGAAATACTGCATACTGTGTATGGCTAGAGCCATGTTCCAGTACTCCCATTCACTGTCTCCTACACTCAGGATGCAGATCTCCTGTATACTACCTCTCACTACTTCCAATGCACAGAAATCCTGTAGGTGCTTCTCTTTTACTCAGACTACTGAAAACCCGCATAGTGCGTAAGACTACTCGCATGCTACAGAACTTCCGTAAAGTATTTCCTACACTCAGGATGCAGAACTACTGTAAACTCTCCCTCTCTACTTCCAATGTACAGTAATCCTGTAGCTCCTTCTCTTTTACTCAGACTACTGAAAACACGCAGAGTAGTTAAGACATCTCCCATGCTACAGAACTCCCGCAAAATGTTTCCTACACTCAGGATGCAGAACTCCTGTAAACTGCCTCTCACTACTTCCAATGTACACAAATCCTGTAAGCTGCTTCTCTTTTACTCAGACTACTGAAAACCCGCATAGTGCGTAAGACTACTCCCATGCTACAGAACTCCCGTAAAGTGTTTCCTACACTCAGGATGCAGAACTCCTGTAAACTGTCCCTCTCTACTTCTAATGTACAGAAATCCTGTAGCTGCTTCTCTTTTACTCAGACTACTGAAAACCCGCATAGTGCGAAAGACAACTCCCATGCTACAGAACTCCCGTAAAGTGTTTCCTACACTCAGGATGCAGAACTCCTGTAAACAGTCCCTATCTAATTCCAATGTACAGAAATCCTGTAGATTCTTCTCTTTTACTCAGACTACTGAAAACCCGCATAGTGCGTAAGACTACTTCCATGCTAGAGAACTCCCGTGTAGTGTTTCCTACACTCAGGATGCAGAACTCCTGTAAACTGCCTCTCACTACTTCCAATGTACAGAAATCCTGTAAGCTGCTTCTCTTTTACTCAGACTACTGAAAACCCGCATAGTGCGAAAGACTACTCCCAAGCTACAAAACTCCCGTAAAGTGTTTCCTACACTCAGGATGCAGAACTCCTGTAAACTGCCTCTCACTACTTCCAATGTACAGAAATCCTGTAAGCTGCTTCTCTTTTACTCAGACTACTGAAAACCCACATAGTGCGAAAGACTACTCCCAAGCTACAAACCTCCCGTAAAGTGTTTCCTACACTCAGGATGCAGAACTCCTGTAAACTACCTCTCACTACTTCCAAAGTACAGAAATCCTGTAAGCTGCTTCTCTTTTACTCAGACTACTGAAAACCCGCATAGTGCCTAAGACTACTCCCATTCTACAGAACTGCGGTAAAGTGTTTCCTACACTCAGGATGCAGAACTCCTGTAAACTGCCTCTCACTACTTCCAATGTACACAAATCCTGTAAGCTGCTTCTCTTTTACTCAGACTACTGAAAACCCGCATAGTGGGTAAGACTACTCCATGCTACAGAACTCCCATAAAGTGTTTCCTACACTCAGAATGCAGAAGTCCTGTAAACTGCCCCTCACTACTTCCAATGTACAGAAATCCTGTAAGCTGCTTCTCTTTTACTCAGACTACTGAAAACCCGCATAGTGCGAAAGACTACTCCCAAGCTACAAAACTCCCGTAAAGTGTTTCCTACACTCAGGATGCAGAACTCCTGTAAACTGTCCCTATCTACTTCCAATGTACAGAAATCCTGTAGCTGCTTCTCTTTTACTCAGACTACTGAAAACCCGCATAGTGCGTAAGACTACTTCCATGCTGCAGAACTCCCGTGTAGTGTTTCCTACACTCAGGATGCAGAACTCCTGTAAACTGCCTCTCACTACTTCCAATGTACAGAAATCCTGTAAGCTGCTTCTCTTTTACTCAGACTACTGAAAATCCGCATAGTGCGAAAGACTACTCCCAAGCTACAGAACTCCCGTGAAGTGTTTCCTACACTCAGGCTGCAGAACTCCTGTAAACTGCCTCACACTACTTCCAATGTACAGAAATCCTGTAAGCTGCTTCTCTTTTACTCAGAATACTGAAAACCCGCATAGTGCGTAAGACTACTCCCATGCTACAGAACTGCGGTAAAGTGTTTCCTACACTCAGGATGCAGAACTCCTGGAAACTGCCTCTCACTACTTCCAATGTACAGAAATCCTGTAAGCTGCTTCTCTTTTACTCAGGCTAATGAAAACCCGCATAGTGCGTAAGACTACTCCCATGCTACAGAACTCCCGTAAAGTGTTTCCTACACTCAGGATGCAGAACTCCTGTAAACTCTCCCTCTCTACTTCCAATGTACAGAAATCCTGTAAGCTGCTTCTCTTTTACTCAGACTACTGAAAACCCGCATAGTGCGAAAGACAACTCCCATGCTACAGTACTCCCGTAAAGTGTTTCCTACACTCAGGATGCAGAACTCCTGTAAACTGTCCCTATCTACTTCCAATGTACAGAAATCCTGTAGCTTCTTCTCTTTTACTCAGACCACTGAAAACCCGCATAGTGCGTAAGACTACTTCCATGCTACAGAACTCCCGTGTAGTGTTTCCTACACTCAGGATGCAGAACTCCTGTAAACTGCCTCTCACTACTTCCAATGTACAGAAATCCTGTAAGCTGCTTCTCTTTTACTCAGACTACTGAAAACCCGCATAGTGCGAAAGACTACTCCCAAGCTACACAACTCCTGTAAAGTGTTTCCTACACTCAGGATGCAGAACTCCTGTAAACTGCCTCTCACTACTTCCAATGTACAGAAATCCTGTAAGCTGCTTCTCTTTTACTCAGATTACTGAAAACACGCATACTGCGTAAGACTACTCCCATGCTACAGAACTGCGGTAAAGTGTTTCCTACACTCAGGCTGCAGAACTCCTGTAAACTGCTTCGCTAAACATCCAGCTTACAGAAATCCTGTAAGTTGCATCTCCTACAAAAAGGCTAAAGAAATACTGCATACTGTTTATGGCTAGAGCCATGTTCCAGTACTCCCATACACTGTCTCCTACACTCAGGATGCAGAACTCCTGTAAACTGCCTCTCACTACTTCCAATGCATAGAAATCCTGTAGGTGCTTCTCTTTTACTCAGACTACTGAAATCCCGCATAGTGCGAAAGACTACTCCGAAGCTACAGAACTCCAGTAATGTGTTTCCTACACTCAGGCTGCAGAACTCCAGTAAACTGCTTTGCTAAACATCCAGCTTACAGAAATCCTGTAAGCTGCATCTCCTACACAAAGGCTAAAGAAATACTGCATACTGTGTATGCCTATAGCCATGTTCCAGAACTCCCATACACTGTCTCCTACAATCAGGATGCAGAATTCAAGTAAACTACCTCTCACTACTTCCAATGTACAGAAATCCTGTAAGCTGCTTCTCTTTTACTCAGACTACTGAAAACCCGCATAGTGCCTAAGACTACTCCCATGCTACAGAACTCCCGTAAAGTCTTTCCTACACTCAGGATGCAGAACTCCTGTAAACTGCGTCTCACTACTTCCAATGTACAGAAATCCTGTAAGCTGCTTCTCTTTTACTCAGACTACTGAAAACCCGCATAGTGCCTAAGACTACTACCATGCTACCGAACTGCGGTAAAGTGTTTCCTACACTCAGGATGCAGAACTCCTGTAAACTGCCTCTCACTACTTCCAATGTACAGAAATCCTGTAAGCTGCTTCTATTTTACCAGACAACTGAAAACCCGCATAGTGCCTAAGACTACTCCCATGCTACAGAACTGCGGTAAAGTGTTTCCTACACTCAGGATGCAGGACTCGTTTAAACTGCCTCTCTCTACTTCCAATGTACAGAAATCCTGTAAGCTGCTTCACTTTTACTCAGACAACTGAAAACCCGTATAGTGCGTAAGACTACTCCCATGCTAAAGAACTCCCGTGAAAGGTTTCCTACACTCAGGATGCAGAACTCCTGTAAACTGCCTCTCACTACTTCCAATGTACAGAAATCCTGTAAGCTGCTTCTCTTTTACTCAGACTACTGAAAACACGCAGAGTAGTTAAGACATCTCCCATGCTATAGAACTGCGGTAAAGTGTTTCCTACACTCAGGATGCAGAAGTCCTGTAAACTGCCTCTCACTACTTCCAATGTACAGAAATCCTGTAAGCTGCTTCTCTTTTACTCAGACTACTGAAAACCCGCATAGTGCGTACGACTACTTCCATGCTACAGAACTCCCGTGTAGTGTTTCCTACACTCAGGATGCAGAACTCCTGTAAACTGCCTCTTACTACTTCCAATGTACAGAAATCCTGTAAGCTGCTTCTCTTTTACTCAGACTACTGAAAACCCGCATAGTGCGAAAGACTACTCCAAAGCTACAGAACTCCCGTAAAGTGTATCCTACACTCAGGATGCAGAACTCCTGTAAACTGTCCCTATCTACTTCCAATGTACAGAAATCCTGTAGCTGCTTCCCTTTTACTCAGACTACTGAAAACCCGCATAGTTCGTAAGACTACTTCCATGCTACAGAACTCCCGTGTAGTGTTTCCTACACTAAGGATGCAGAACTCCTGTAAACTGCCTCTCACTACTTCCAATGTACAGAAATCCTGTAAGCTGCTTCTCTTTTACTCAGACTACTGAAAACCCGCATAGTGCGAAAGACTACTCCCAAGCTACAGAACTCCCGTAAAGTGTTTCCTACACTCAGGATGCAGAACTCCTGTAAACTGCCTCTCACTACTTCCAATGTACAGAAATCCTGTAAGCTGCTTCTCTTTTAATCAGACTACTGAAAACCCGCATAATGCGGAAGACTACTCCCATGCTACAGAACTGCGGTAAAGTGTTTCCTACACTCAGGATGCAGAACTCCTGTAAACTGCCTCTCACTACTTCAATGTACAGAAATCCTGCTTCTCTTTTACTCAGAATACTGAAAACCCGCATAGTGCGTAATAATTCTCCCATGCTACAGAACTCCCGTAAAGTGTTTCCTACACTCAGGATGCAGAACTCCTGTAAACTGTCCCTATCTACTTCCAATGTACAGAAATCCTGTAGCTTCTTCTCTTCTACTCAGACTACTGAAAACCCGCATAGTGCGTAAGACTACTTCCATGCTACAGAACTCCCGTGTAGTGTTTGCTACACTCAGGATGCAGAACTCGTGTAAACTGCCTCTCACTACTTCCAATGTACAGAAATCCTGTAAGCTGCTTCTCTTTTACTCAGACTACTGAAAACCCGCATAGTGCGAAAGACTACTCCCAAGCTACACAACTCCCGTAAAGTGTTTCCTACACTCAGGATGCAGAACTCCTGTAAACTGCCTCTCACTACTTCCAATGTACAGAAATCCTGTAAGCTGCTTCTCTTTTACTCAGAATACTGAAAACCCGCATAGTGCCTAAGACTACTCCCATGCTACAGAACTGCGGTAAAGTGTTTCCTACACTCAGGCTGCAGAACTCCAGTAAACTGCTTCACTAAACATCCAGCTTACAGAAATCCTGTAAGCTGCATCTCCTACAAAAAGGCTAAAGAAATACTGCATACTCTGTATGGCTAGAGCCATGTTCCAGTACTCCCATACACTGTCTCCTACACTCAGGATGCAGAACTCCTGTAAACTGCCTCTCACTACTTCCCATGCACAGAAATCCTGTAGGTGCTTCTCTTTTACTCAGACTACTGAAAACCCGCATAGTGCGTAAGACTACTCCCATGCTATAGAACTCTTGTAAAGTGTTTCCTACCCTCAGGATGCAGGACTCCTTTAAACTGCCTCTCACTACTTCCAATGTACAGAAATCCTGTAAGCTGCTTCTCTTTTACTCAGACTACTGAAAACCCGCATAGTGCGTAAGACTACTCCCATGCTACAGAACTCCCGTAAAAGGTTTCCTACACTCAGGATGCAGAACTCCTGTAAACTGCCTCTCACTACTTCCAATGTACACAAATCCTGTAAGCTGCTTCTCTTTTACTCAGACTACTGAAAACCCGCATAGTGCGTAAGAATACTCGCATGCTACAGAACTCCCGTAAAGTATTTCCTACACTCAGGATGCAGAACTCCTGTAAACTGTCCCTCTCTACTTCAAATGTACAGAAATCCAGTAGCTACTTCTTTTTTACTCAGACTACTGAAAACAAGCAGAGTAGTTAAGACATCTCCCATGCTACAGAACTTCCGTGTAGTATTTCCTACACTCAGGATGCAGAACTCCTGTAAACTGCTTCTCACTACTTCCAATGTACAGAAATCCTGTAAGCTGCTTCTCTTTTACTCAGACTACTGAAAACCCGCATAGTGCGCAAGACTAATCCCATGCTACAGAACTCCCGTAAAGTGTTTCCTACACTCAGGCTGCAGAACTACAGTAAACTGCTTCGCTCTACATCCAGGTTACAGAAATCCAGTAAGCTGCATCTCCTACACACAGGCTAAAGAAAGACTGCATACTGTGTATAGCTAGAGCCATGTTCCAGAACTCCCATACACTGTCTCCTACACTCAGGATGCAGAATTCCAGTAAACTGCCTCTCACTACTTCCAATGTACAGAAATCCTGTAAGCTGCTTCTCTTTTACTCAGACTACTGAAAACCCGCATAGTACGTAAGACTACTCCCATGCTACAGAACTCCCGTAAAGTGTTTCCTACACTCAGGATGCAGAACTCCTGTAAACTGCCTCTCACTACTTCCAATGTACAGAAATCCTGTAAGCTGCTTCTCTTTTACTCAGACTTCTGAAAACCCTCATAGTGCGTAAGAATACTCCCATGCTACAGAACTCCCGTAAAGTGTTTCCTACACTCAGGATGCAGAACTCCTGTAAACTGCCTCTCACTACTTCCAATGTACAGAAATCCTGTAAGCTGCTTCTCTTTTACTCGGACTACTGAAAACCCACATATTGCGTAAGACTACTCCCATGCTACAGAACTCCCGTAAAGTGTTTCCTACACTCAGGATGCAGAACTCCTGTAAACTGCCTCTCACTACTTCCAATGTACAGAAATCCTGTAAGGTGCTTCTCTTTTACTCAGACTACTGAAAACCCGCATAGTGCGTAAGACTACTCCCATGCTAAAGAACTGCGGTAAAGTGTTTCCTACACTCAGGATGCAGAACTGCTGTAAACTGTCCCTCTCTACTTCCAATGTACAGAAATCCTGTAGCTGGTTCTCTTTTACTCAGACTACTGAAAACCCGCATATTGCGTAAGACAACTCCCATGCTACAGAACTCCCGTAAAGTGTTTCCTACACTCAGGATGCAGAACTCCTGTAAACTGCCTCTCACTACTTCCAATGTACAGAAATCCTGTAAGCTGCTTCTCTTTTACTCAGAATACTGAAAACCCGCATACTGCGTAATACTACTCCCATGCTACAGAACTGCGGTAAAGTGTTTCCTACACTCAGGATGCAGAACTCCTGTAAACTGTCCCTCTCTACTTCCAATGTACAGAAATCCTGTAGCTACTTCTTTTTTACTCAGACTACTGAAAACACGCAGAGTAGTTAAGACATCTCCCATGCTACAGAACTTCCGTGTAGTATTTCCTACACTCAGGATGCAGAACTCCTGTAAACTGCCTCTCACTACTTCCAATGTACAGAAATCCTGTAAGCTGCTTCTCTTTTACTAAGACTACTGAAAACCCGCATAGTGCGAAAGACTACTCCGAAGCTACAGAACTCCAGTAAAGTGTTTCCTACACTCAGGCTGCAGAACTCCAGTAAACTGCTTTGCTAAACATCCAGCTTACAGAAATCCTGTAAGCTGCATCTCCTACACAAAGGCTAAAGAAATACTGCATACTGTGTATGCCTATAGCCATGTTCCAGAACTCCCGTACACTGTCTCCTACACTCAGGATGCAGTATTCAAGTAAACTACCTCTCACTATTTCCAATGTACAGAAATCCTGTAGGTGCTTCTCTTTTACTCAGACTACTGAAAACCCGCATAGTGCCTAAGACTACTCCCATGCTACCGAACTGCGGTAAAGTGTTTCCTACACTCAGGATGCAGAACTCCTGTAAACTGCCTCTCACTACTTCCAATGTACAGAAATCCTGTAAGCTGCTTCTATTTTACTCAGACTACTGAAAACCCGCATATTGCCTAAGACTACTCCCATGCTACAGAACACCCGCAAAAGGTTTCCTACAATCAGGATGCAGAACTCCTGTAAACTGCCTCTCACTACTTCCAATGTACAGAAATCCTGTAAGCTGCTTCTCTTTTACTCGGACTACTGAAAACCCGCATAGTGCGTAAGACTACTCCCATGCTACAGAACTCCCGTAAAGTGTTTCCTACACTCAGGATGGAGAACTCCTGTAAACTAGCTCTCACTACTTCCTATGCACAGAAATCCTGTAGGTGCTTCTCTTTTACTCAGACTACTGAAAACCCGCATAGTGCGTAAGACTACTCCCATGCTATAGAACTCTAGTAAAGTGTTTCCTACCCTCAGGATGCAGGACTCCTTTAAACTGCCTCTCACTACTTCCAATGTACAGAAATCCTGTAAGCTGCTTCACTTTTACTCAGACTACTGAAAAACCGCATAGTGCGTAAGAATACTCCCATGCTAAAGAAGTCCCGTAAAAGGTTTCCTACACTCAGGATGCAGAACTCCTGTAAACTGCCTCTCACTACTTCCAATGTACACAAATCCTGGAAGCTGCTTCTCTTTTATGCAGACTACTGAAAACCCGCATAGTGCGTAAGATTACTCCCATGCTACAGAACTGCGGTAAAGTGTTTCATACACTCAGGATGCAGAACTCCTGTAAACTGCGTCTCACTACTTCCAATGTACAGAAATCCTGTAAGCTGCTTCTCTTTTACTCAGACTACTGAAAACCCGCATAGTGCCTAAGACTACTCCCATGCTACAGAACTCCCGTAAAGTGTTTCCTACACTCAGGATGGAGAACTCCTGTAAACTGCCTCTCACTACTTCCAATGTACAGAAATCCTGTAAGCTGCTTCTCTTTTACTCAGACTACTGAAAACCCACATAGTGCGTAAGACTACTCCCATGCTACAGAACTCCCGTAAAGTATTTCCTACACTAAGGATGCAGAACTCCTGTAAACTGTCCCTCTCTACTTCCAATGTACAGAAATCCTGTAGCTGGTTCTCTTTTACTCAGACTACTGAAAACCCGCATAGTGCGAAAGACTACTCCCAAGCTACAGAACTCCCGTAAAGTGCTTTCTACACTCAGGATGCAGAACTCCTGTAAACTGCCTCTCACTACTTCCAATGTACAGAAATCCTGTAGGTGCTTCTTTTTTACTCAGACTACTGAAAACCCGCATAGTGCGTAAGACTACTCCCATGCTACAGAACTCCCGTAAAGTATTTCCTACACTAAGGATGCAGAACTCCTGTAAACTGTCCCTCTCTACTTCCAATGTACAGAAATCCTGTAGCTGGTTCTCTTTTACTCAGACTACTGAAAACCCGCATAGTGCGAAAGACTACTCCGAAGCTACAGAACTCCCGTAAAGTGTTTTCTACACTCAGGATGCAGAACTCCTGTAAACTGCCTCTCACTACTTCCAATGTACAGAAATCCTGTAAGCTGCTTCTCTTTTACGCAGACTACTGAAAACCCGCATAGTGCGTAAGACTACTCCCATGCTATAGAACTCTTGTAAAGTGTTTCCTACCCTCAGGATGCAGGACTCCTTTAAACTGCCTCTCACTACTTCCAATGTACAGAAATCCTGTAAGCTGCTTCACTTTTACTCAGACTACTGAAAACCTGCATAGTGCGTAAGAATACTCCCATGCTAAAGAACTCCCGTAAAAGGTTTCCTACACTCAGGATGCAGAACTCCTGCAAACTGCCTCTCACTACTTCCAATGTACAGAAATCATGTAAGCTGCTTCTCTTTTACTCAGACTACTGAAAACCCGCATAGTGCGTAAGACTACTCCCATGCTACAGAACTGCGGTAAAGTGTTTCCTACACTCAGGATGCAGAACTCCTGTAATCTGCCTCTCACTACTTCCAATGTACAGAAATCCTGTAAGCTGCTTCTCTTTTACTCAGACTACTGAAAACCCGCATAGTGCGAAAGACTACTCCCATGCTACAGAACTCCAGTAAAGTGTTTCCTACACTCAGGCTGCAGAACTCCAGTAAACTGCTTTGCTAAACATGCAGCTTACAGAAATCCAGTAAGCTGCATCTCCTACACAAAGGCTAAAGAAATACTGCATACTGTGTATGCCTATAGCCATGTTCCAGAACTCCCATACACTGTCTCCTACACTCAGGATGCAGAATTCAAGTAAACTACCTCGCACTATTTCCAATGTACAGAAATCCTGTAAGCTGCTTCTGTTTTGCTCAGAATACTGAAAACCCGCATAGTGCCTAAGACTACTCCCATGCTACAGAACTCCTGTAAAGTGTTTCCTACACTCAGGATGCAGAACTCCTGTAAACTGCCTCTCACTACTTCCAATGTACAGAAATCCTGTAAGCTGCTTCTCTTTTACTCAGACTACTGAAAACCCGCATAGTGCCTAAGACTACTCCCATGCTACCGAACTGCGGTAAAGTGTTTCCTACACTCAGGATGCAGAACTCCTGTAAACTGCCTCTCACTACTTCCAATGTACAGAAATCCTGTAAGCTGCTTCTATTTTACTCAGACTACTGAAAACCCGCATAGTGCGTAAGACTACTCCCATGCTACAGAACTCCCGCAAAAGGTTTCCTACAATCAGGATGCAGAACTCCTGTAAACTGCCTCTCACTACTTCCAATGTACAGAAATCCTGTAAGCTGCTTCTCTTTTACTCAGACTACTGAAAACCCGCATAGTGCGTAAGACTACTCCCATGCTACAGAACTCCCGTAAAAGGTTTCCTGCACTCAGGATGCAGAACTCCTGTAAACTGCCTCTCACTACTTCCAATGTACAGAAATCCTGTAAGCTGCTTCTCTTTTACGCAGACTACTGAAAACCCGCATAGTGCGTAAGACTATTCCCATGCTA